>NC_042617.1:150654094-153442745 GCF_901001135.1 Rhinatrema bivittatum | reverse complement strand
CAGCCTATCTTCAGGCTGTGGCAGGATGAGCTCTGCCATTACAGTGAAGACCTATATTCAGGCCATGGCCCCACAGGTTTCTCTTTGAGCTGTGGCCAAAGCTTTTCTTCAAACCAGGAAGCTGAAAACCCCCCACGTGATTAGAGTGACTGGCCCACCTGGGGATACCCGATCCCCTGATAGGCCAATCCACTCCTGTGCACTATGACCTGGACTAAGTGCAGGTATTTCCAGGGATAGAGTTTGGGAGAGTTTTGGAAATACATATACACCTTTAAATATTGAACAGTATTCATCTAGAATTTCACAATAGATTTAAGGTGAATTTTAAAAGCCTGATGTGTGCATTAATTAAGGGATGTGTGAATAAGTTGGGCTAGCTCTCGCTGAGTGGATTTTAAAAGCCAGTGAGATGCGCTCTTAAATCCCGCAGTGTGCACATCTATAAAGTTGTCAAAAACATGTGGGGTATGGGCATTTTGGGGCGTGAACCAGAAATGTGCATGTAAATACTTACGCGATCTGGTATGCACTGAAGCCCCCTGCATTGTAACTTTACTTCTGCTATAGATGATGTGTAAGTTGAAAAATAAGCTGTTATGCCTGGTCGCAGATGGCTGCGACCACTAATGCTCACCTCTTTCTTTGCTGCCTTGTCATCTCTTGAAAGAATGGCGGTCTCTGCCAACCACTGCTGACCAGCCTGGCATTTCTGGGACGGCGTGGGCGCTGACTACTGCCATCTTGTTTCAGGAATTACCTAGTCGCGCGCGCGTGCATGGGCCACCTTTGTACATGTCATGGCGGGAACCTCAGGGGCATCCCCTCCGGATGACATCATCCATCTGTTGTGCTTAAGCTGGCTGGCCCTTTGGTTTGACGAGTTAGCAAAGAGTTTCCTTGTTGCTGAATTCCACTCCATCCTTGGACTTCCAGTTCCAGACTCTACACTTGGCGTGATACACTCTGGGTACCCACTTCTCGGGGGCCCTTCCTCATCTCTAGGCTATTCCCTCCTCGGAGGGCCTTCCTGCCTTGGACTTCTATCTGTCCCGCTTCCCGGGACCTCTCCTGGAACTACCTCCTGTGAGTACCTTACTACTACAGACTTCAACCATACCAAGCCTTATATATATATATATATATAGATATATTACCACTACTGAGAGACCTCCCCGGCGTCTCCCGCTCTATGGGCCACTACCGGATCTGCAGGTCTGAGGTATTTCTACACTACTGTGAGACTTCCTGGCGTACCCCACTCCACGGGGTGTGCCTTTCTCTTCTCTTAAGAAAGATTCTATTCCACAGCTATGTCTGACACCACTGAGACTGCGCCTACCGTCGGTGAGGCTCACAGGGCTCCTCTCTGTGGGCAAAGACACCTCTCACCTCGGCCCAGGGTTCACACTCTTACAAGTCATAACATAGGCATTCTGTGGGATTATATGGGTCAGAGCTAACTGGGAGGAGTGAAGGCTATCAAGCGAAGGGGGGTTGGAGGACATCTCTCTTAACTGGGCAAACTGGGAACTGGTAAAACTGTGAATGGCTGGCACTAGCCTCTTTTAAAATAAGAAGCACCTGACCATAAGATGCACATAGGGTTCACCGGGGGAAAATTAAAAAAAAAATGGTGTGCTAAACCAGTTCTGTTCCCGGGCGACTGTGCATCTTATGGAGTGTCCGTTTCCAGCATTAGGTTGTGCATACAATTTTTTTTCATCGCCATTTTTGTTTTCAGGTCTAGGGAGGGCCATTTTGGTCCATTCCCCAGATTGGAAAACTTTTATCATGCTATTTCGTGATAAAAAAACAAAACACCCCAACTCCTCAAATTTAATTAACTACAACCCCCCACCCTCCTGACCCCCCCAAGACTTGCCAAAAGTCCCTGGTGGTCCAGCAGGGGTCCCGGGAGCGATCTCCTGCTCTTAGGCTGTCGGCTGCCAGTAATCAAAATGGCGCCGGTGGCCTTTGCCCTTACCATGTGACAGGAGCTACCAGTGCCATTGGTAGGTCCCTGTCACATGGTAGGAGCAATGGACGGCTGGCGCCATCTTAAAAAATGGAGTGGGCCATTAATCGCTCCTACCATGTGACAGGGGCCGACCAATGGCATCGGTAGCCCCTGTCAATTGGTAAGGGCAAAGGACCATGGCGCCATTTTGATTACTGGCAGCCGAATGCCCGAGAGGGGGAAGATCACTCCCAGGACCCCTGCTGGACCACCTGGGACTTTTGGCAAGTCTTGGGGGGGTCAGGAGGATGGGGGTTGTAGTTAATTACATTTTTGTTTTTATATATCCTCCATAAGATTCACAGACATTTTCCCCCCACTTTTGGGGAAAAAAAAATGTGTCTTATGGAGCGAAAAATACGGTTTGTGAGATTTGTGCACTCATGTGCGCACCCACTTAAAATTTGGCACTTATGTGCATGTGACCAGGCTATTTTGCAACATGTGCGCATATACAGGTACAAGTTATAAAACAGCTGCGTCCCTGGGCGCAGGCCGACACACGCACCAGTTTGAATGTTACCGTCCCTTTGCATAAGTTTTAGCAGGCAAAATTCTGTACAGACAGTTTTGATGGAATAATTTTGAAAGTGAACAAACATGCATAAGGTTGCTTTAAAAATTGTCGAACTTGTGGTTATTTTTACCAACTTTCCTCTTTATCATCAAAAGTACTGAGGGTCATATTCCGCAAGTTAGCCGGATAACTTGTTCTGTAATTGTAGTGGGATAATCCTCCCACTGAATATACTAGCCTAAAGTTATCTGACTACATATAGCCAGTTAACTTAAAAACTTAACCAGCTATGTTTGAATATAGCCAATTAGGTTTTTAAGTTATCTGGTCTTATGTGGCCAAAAACCAGCTTCTTCGAGTCAGAGCTGAATGGATGCTTGTATTCTTGCACTGTTCTCATGTAAACTTGCAGAGAGCCACACATTGCCTACAAGAACACTTCCAGGATGGACTGGCCAAAATGTTACTAGTGCCTGAGCGGTGCTCCCTATTTTGATGTCTATGAATGCAACTGTTTAGCTGTATTGTGAAGATCTGATACATGAAAAAAAAAAAATAGTATTATAGTTGGGATGAATGCCTCCTCAAAAATCTGAAATTTGCATTACACCCTTGTTCTTTTTGGGTGTTAAAGAAAGGGGGCCTGATATTCAAAGCATGTTCAGTTCTCAATAGCCAGATAAATAGGACTTATCCGCTATCTGGAAGGCCACTGAATATTTAGTAGTTGCTAGGTAGCTGGATAAATGACTTATCCAGCTATCACGTAGCTGATCAATTTGTGAGTAAGCAATAGGAGGATCATGGTGGTATTGCTTAGCTGGATAAGTTATCTGGCTAAGTAGAAATATTCAGTCTTAGCCAGATAACTTATTTGGCTAAGTTAGACTTGCCAACAAGGAGGCTTAACTTATCTGGATATAACTTATCCAGCTAAGTATCAGCTTGTATGTGGATATTCAGTGGCATAGCCATGCCACTGAATATTCCTTGTAACTTATGGCTAGATTCATTAAGGCTTTTCTCCCATCTTTTTGTCTATGGGATCGGGTTTACTTGGGGAATGGCCACTGCTATTGATTGAATCGGTGGCGTGGGATCTTCTTGGTGTTTGGGTAGTTGCCAGGTTCTTGTAGCCTGGTTTGGCCTCTGTTGGAAACAGGATGCTGGGCTTGATGGACCCTTGGTCTGACCCAGCATGGCAATTTCTTATGTTCTTAAAAACCCTTAATGAATCAGGTCCTTATTAGGTCATATTCAGCTAAGGGGGTCATTCAACAAATCGCGTTAGGGCCTTATCGTGGGCGAAGGGCCTTAATGTCCATGATAATGCCATAAAGCATGCAATAAATAGTGCATTGCAAGACGCATATGCAAAATTTTAAAATTTAGTCAAGTGGGAGGAGTTTTGGAAAATGAGGGGCACTTAATGTTGCTTGCAATAGCGTAATGCATGCGATTGCAAGATTTAATGCTGGAAATAAACACCTTTTTGCTTGGCATTATGCTGTACGTCATGGCCAAAACGGGATTTGCAGTAGATATCTTATATTTTACCTGCTGTAATCCACTTTGCATATGTGTTGTGTTATTAACATGGAATATAAATATGTGAAATTAAATTAGATTTAATCAGAGTTCCAAGTCATTAAGGAACCTAAGACAATTCCCTTATCTGCATGACTATGGCTATTATTGGAAATCTACAACAATGCCACTAGTGGGTCAGCCTTATATGGTAAATTTACATGAAGGAGATTATCATCTATTATATGTCAGAGGTCATTTTTATGACATTAAAAATTTGTGAGTACTAACATATTAATGAGAATACCTTTCTTTTCTTACCAAACACCCAGTTAATGGAAATTTGAGCAAGATCAGAAAATGATAGTCTCTTGTCCTGTATTACAAGATTTCTGAAAATGTACTCTTCTAAATTGAATCCTTAGCCATAAAGTTTAAATAATATTTAGATGTGCTATTATATCTCCTTTACAATTCCAGAAATGCAGCAATGCTTATTTTTGGTTTTCTCTGTAATTTATATGTTGTTTTTCAATTGGGTCTTCATATTGTTTTGAAAGTGCTCTTAATGAAAGAATATTGATAGCTGAAAAAAAGCAAGTTAGTGGCTATCTGCCATTGCTGTTCCTGGGAGAAAAAGAAAATATAACATTTTCTGAACAGGGATTTTGCAGGAATTTACTCCCGCCCTGTATAGGAGTACATTTATCCAGGGTGAAAGGCTTGGTGAAGTGAATTAAGTGTGCATATCTAGGTAGGTAGGTGAATTAGCATTTGTGGATGGTTAGCTCTGTCTTCTATACAGGTCAAATATATCTTTTTCAAACTGCTTTTATATATTTTGGAAGTTTCAAAAATAGCAAATATTTTTATGACTAGAGATATTTAGAGAAATCTACTTTGTGGGCACTGTTTGCTGAGTGGAAGCTCAAATCTTTGAGCTTCAATGATGCTTTTCTCATTCACTGAGAATATACTCAGTTCTGAAACATTAGAATGAAATGGCCAGATCAGTGGAGGTACTGCACATCGCCATGTGGAGGGATCTGGGTGCAATTCCTGGCTTGGGTCTTCTGTTTCCTGGTTCAGCTGGGGCTGGGGATGCTGCAGAGGCTGAGCTCACAGCCCCCGGTGGGAGGGGAGAGCAGGGAAAGAGTCATAGCCATTGCACAACAGCAACACATGCTGGCCACATTTAGGGCTCATGACTGAGGGGTCCAAAAATGGCTTTGGTGCATGGCTCCCTGGCACAGGACTGTTGCTTGAATGGCTGAAGAAAGGGAAATCGGGAGGGGATATAAAATGGGGCAAAATCTTTGGGTAGTTGCAGATGAAGGCTTAGGGTGCTAGATCCTAGTTCCTGGTCCTAACTAAGCTGGAAAAGCAAAAGGAGCAGGAGGAAACTGACATTAAAAAAAAAAAGTCTATTACAGTATGGTTGTGCTTGAGACCATATCCTAATGCAGGACAACAAAACAGTTCTGCATATTATCCACTGCTGTATAATTAGAATTTTTACATAGTTAAAATTACCCAGAACAAATGTACTCTAGTGAGTATTGTTTGCCAGGATCAGAAGCATTGACTCTTTTTGTACTGCTACATCAAGGTGATGTGTTGAACACTGGAAATGACTGTAGGGTTAACGTTTTCTTTGTCTGCTCAAGTCTGAAAGTCATACAGCTTTGTCTGGTCTACTCAGGGCTTTCACCTATACAATTACTTTGCACGGTTTGGTTTAGTTTATCACAAAAAAAAGAAAGTATTGTAGTAGCTCAGCAGCTTAGAGACTCCCTGCAGTCTAGAGATAATAAACCAACTTATTGCTTCCTAATGGTCCTGCCACAAAGCATTTTCCCTTATGAAAGCCAATGGAAACTACTGCTGTCGTACTTTCTTTCTGCGTTTCATTGTGCCTTGCTTGCGAAAATTCCTCTGAGTATCTCTTTGTGTAGTATTTGGCCCTACCATTAATTCTATCACTTTAACCATAAAACTATTTGTTAAAGCGACCATTACCTGTAATGGTTTGCTTTTTTCTGGGCGTACGCTGCAAAATTCTGGGAAATCTAAGATTTTGCTGTTGCAAAAAACATTGCATCATTACAGCAAGGTGTTTACAGAACAGATGAAGGCTAGCAGACTATACAGAGGTAATAAAAACAGGAAATGGCACTGGTGATTGCTCATGAGTACAGGACTAAAATGAGTTTAATTTTTCCACTAATTCCATTTAAATATTCTATTCATACAAAATGACACAGGAAGAAAGGCAGCTGTAAAAGAGGTGATGAAGATAATATAGTTTCATGCAGAGACATACGAATAGCACAGTATACATCAGTGAAGATTTGATGTCATTTGGAGTGAGGAAAGTGTTAGGATGGTGGACCCTTGGGCCGGCTGAGACAGATGGTGTTGCACTGCGGGCTGCCCACAGCGGATGTCGCAGCTGGGAGGCGGCGGAGGAGAGGTATTCCTGAGAAGGCTTACCACTGGAAGCCTGAGATCCCCCCAGGAGGAGCCCGTAGGGATCCGGGCCTCTTGGACTTAGGTGTGATCCAGTGCAGCCAAGGACCAGAAAAGACTTCACCCTCTGAAGCCCGCGGTCCCCCCGGGAGGAGCCCGTGAGGACCCGAACCACTGGTACTTAGGCGAAAACTCCAGGCGAGTGAAACGCAGGATACCTGAAGAAGAGAAGAGGGCTGAAGCCAGAGTTGGTGGACGAACCAAGGTCAGAAGCCAGAAGTCAGATGCCGAAGACAAAGCCAGGAGCAGAAGCTGAAGCCAGAGTCGGTGGACGAAGCAGGTTTAAGAGCAAGAAGTCAGATGCCGAAGACAAAGCCAGGAGTGGAAGCTGAAGCCGGAGTCGGTGGACGAAGCAGGGTCAAGAGCCAGAAGTCAGATGACAGTCAGGAACCAGGAACAGCAACTCGAGACTCTAACAAGAGTGAACCTCATTGCAAGGCAGGGAAAGAGCCTAGCTGCAGGGTTTATGTAGGCCTGCAGCATCTGACATCATTGGGAGGCAGTCTAGTTTCCCGCGCTGGCCCCTTTAAGTTCTGAGCCCCTGCCTAGGGGGCGGGGCCAGACGCAACGGATCGCTGGCGTCTCCCTCGAGGAGGGAGTGCTGTGGCCGAGGCCAGGACAGGCCTTGTCGGCGTCTCAGCGGCCCTGGCCGGCCTCAAGGTAAGTGGAGGACCCGGGGCACGGCCCGGGGCCATAACAGTATCCCCCTCCTACCCCCTTCCCGGGGGCTTGGGCTTACCTGGATGATCCACATGGAACTGGCGGAGGAGGTCCTTGTCCAAGATTTGGGAGGCTGGCTCCCAGGAGTTCTTCTCAGGGCCGTAACCCTCCCAAGAGAGGAGGTACTCCCAGCGTTTGTGATGGAACCGAACGTCTAGTACTTCCTTGACTTGATAGACTGTATCCTCATGTGCCTCAGGTGTGACCGGTGCAGGGGTATTCCTATGGAAGATGGATAGAACCAGTGGCTTCAGCAGGAAAATGTGAAAGACGTTGTGTACCCTGAGCATAGGCGGGAGACGGAGGCGGTAAGAAACTGCTCCTACCCGTTCCACAATAGAGAACGGGCCAATGTACCTTGGGGCCAGGTGCATTGAAGGAAGCCGCAAGCGGAGGTGGTTGGTGCTTAGCTACACCTTATCCCTGGGGAGAAATGATGGGGCTGGATGTCGTAGATGTCTGCAAACTTCTTTGCGATAACCGCAGTGCGTCGAAGTTTCTCCCGGGTGGATCTCCAGAGATGATGCAATTGTCGGGCCGTGAGTTGTACGGCTGGAGATGGCACTATCAACGGCGAGGGCAAGGGAGGTTGAAGGCATTTCCCATATACCGTATAGAAGGGAGAACTGCCAGTGGCAGAGTGTTTGTGGTGGTTGTACGAGAACTCTGCCCACGGGAGTAGGGCCACCCAATCATTATGCAAATCTCCCATGAAGGACTGGAGGAAAGTCTTCAATGTCCGGTTCGTGCGTTCCACTTGGCCGTTAGCTTGGGGGTGGAAGGCGGTCGTGAAGTCTAGCTGGACCCCAAACATTTTACAGAGTGCCCTCCAATATTTCACCGTGAATTGAGAGCCCCTATCCGAGGCGATGTGTCGGAGAAGTCCATGAATGTGAAAGATGTGGCGGATAAACAGGTTCGCAAGTTCAGGTGCTGTGGGCAACTTAGCAAGGGGAACAAAGTGAACCATCTTGGAGAACCTGTCAATCGTAACCCAGATCACCGTCTTCCCTTCTGAAGCGGGCAAATCGACAATGAAGTCCGTGGATAAGTGGGTCCACGGCTCAGTGGGAACAGGCAGTGGCTGAAGAAGGCCCCAGGGGCGGCCGGTAGGAGTTTTCTGTTGGGCACAGGTCGGGCAGGAGCTGACATAGAGCCGGACGTCCTTCTTAAACTGTGGCCACCAGTAGAATTCGGAGAGTAATTCCTGGGTTCTATCTACCCCCGGGTGGCCTGCGGTCAGGGAGTCATGGGCCCAAGAGAGTACCTTCTTCCGTAGGCGGACTGGTAGTACCGTCTTTCCCATAGGAATCATGTCGGATGCCACGAGGAGCACTTTGGCTGGGTCGAGTATGTATTGTGGCGGATTAGGAGTGTCCTCCGTCTCTGCCATATGGGAAAGGGCATCCACCCGGATGTTCTTGGCTGCTGGTCTGTAGCGGAGGAGGAAGTCGAAGGAGCTAAAAAAAGAGGGATCACCGAGCCTGTCAGGGGTTGAGGAGCTGGGCGCGGCATAAACATTCTAGGTTCTTGTGGTCCGTATATACGATCACTGGGTACTGGGCCCCCTCCAACCACTGGCACCATTCTTCGAAGGCCATTTTGATGGCCAGAAGTTTCTTGTCTCCTATACCATAATTTTTCTTTGCAGGTGAGAATTTCCGGGAAAAGTAGGAACACGGCAGGGATTTGCCATTGTTAGATATTTGACTCAGGACGGCTCTGACCGCCATGTCGGAGGCGTCAACTTCCACAATGAACTGACGTTGGGGGTCCGGGAGATGGAGACAAGTGTCCTGAAGGAAGGCTGTCTTCAGCTCTTGGAACGCTCATAGCGCCGCTGCAGGGCCAGTTCCTGGCGTTGGCCCCCTTCTTGGTGAGGGCTGTAAGCGGTGCCACCATCAAGGAGTAGTGTGGTATAAATTGTCGGTAGAATTTTCTCCGATTAGTCTTAAATGTGTTACTTGCTAATTCATGGAATGCCCCCTAGTCCTCCTATTATTTGAAAGTGTAATAACCGAGTCACATCTACTTGTTCAAGACCTCTTATGATCTTAAAGACCTCTATCATATCCCCCTCAGCCGTCTCTTCTCGAAGCTGAACAGCCCTAACCTTTTCAGTCTTTCCTCATAGAGGAGCTGTTCCATCCCCTTTATCATTTTGGTTGCCCTTCTCTGTACCTTCTCCATCGCAACTATATCTTTTTGAGATGCGGTGACCAGAACTGTACACAGTATTCAAGATGTGGTCTCACCATGGAGCGATACAGAGGCATTATGAGATTTTCCATTTTATTAAACATTCCCTTCCCAATAATTCCTAACATTCTGTTGGCTTTTTTGACTGCTGCAGCACACTGAGCTGACGATTTTAAAGTATTATCCACTATGATGCCTAGATCTTTTTCCTGGGTGGTAGCTCCTAATATGGAACCTAACATCGTGTAACTACAGCAAGGATTATTTTTCCCTATATGCAACACCTTGCACTTGTCCACATTAAACTTCATCTGCCATTTGGATGCCCAATCTTCCAGTCTTGCTAGGTTCACCTGTAATGTATCACAATCCGCTTGTGATTTAACTACTCTGAATAATTTTGTATCATCCGCAAATTTGATAACCTCATTCGTCTTATTCCTTTACAGAACATTTATATATATATATATATATATATTGAAAAGCACCGGTCCAATTACAGATCCCTGAGGTACTCCACTGTTTACCCTTTTCCACTGAGAAAATTGACCATTTAATCCTACTCTCTGTTTCCTGTCTTTTAACCAGTTTGTAATCCACGAAAGGTCATCGCCTCCTATCCCATGACTTTTTAGTTTCCTTAGAAGCCTCTCATGAGGGACTTTATCAAATGCCTTCTGAAAATCCAAATACACTACATCTACCGGTTTACCTTTATCCACATGTTTATTAGCCCCTTCAAAAAAATGAAACAGATTTGATAGGCAATACTTCCCTTGGGTAAATCCATGTTGACTGTGTTCCATTAAACTATGTCTTTCTATATGCTCTACGATTTTGATCTTGAGAATAGTTTCCACTATTTTTCCTGGCACTGAAGTGAGACTCTGGTCTATAGTAACCCAGATCGCCCCTGGAGCCCTTTCTAAATATCGGGGTTACATTGGCCACCCTCCAGTCTTCAGGTACAATGGATGATTTTAGTGATAGGTTACAAATTTTAACTAATAGATCAGAAATTTCATTTTTTAGTTCCTTCAGTACCCTAGGATGCATACCATCCGGTCCAAGTGATTTGCTCCTCTTTAGTTTGTCAATCTGGCCACCTACATCTTCCAGGTTCACAGTGATTTGGTTCAGTTCATTTGACTCATCACCCCTGAAAACCATCTCCGGAACTGGTATCTCCCCAACATCCTCATTAGTAAACATGGATGCAAAGAATTCATTTAGTCTTTCTGCAATGGCCTTGCTTCCCTAAGAGCCCCTTTAACCCATCAGTCATCTAATAGTCCAACCAAATCCCTCACAGGTTTCTTGCTTCGGATATATTTAAAAACGTTTTTTTTTAACGAGTTTTGCCTCTATGGTGAATGCTGTTGCAGCGGCAATGAGAAAAGGGGAATTGGATTCAGACAGCAACCAAGGGCCTTGACTGTTATGGTTTGAGGAACAAAAAAATAAACATAGGGTAATTAGCTGATGTGGAGCTTGTTACCCTTAATAACTAAACCTGATTCTTTTGATTTAACTCCAACATTGCTCTCTGCTTTCATGGCAATGGTTAAGAGAAATTGGATTCAAACAGAATCCGAGGGCCCTTATTTTTATGGTCTGGTAAACTGATAAGCATGAGGGTAACCTGCACAGTGCAGCAGATACTGGCATAAGCTTGCTGGGCAGAATGGGTGGATCATTTGGTCCTTTTCTGCTGTCATTTCTGTATGTATAACAAATAGCAGGCAAGCCTACAAAGGCTATAGACAGGAATAATCCTACTTGTGTCAGGGAAAACCAACATGGATGCAAGATATGGATGCAGAGAGGGAAGGAATGCAGAAAAGACAACTTAATTTGTGTATCTTCAGAGTGTGAGCTATCACACTCTTGCACTCGAGGACAGAGACAGTTAAGGTAAAATACCTTTTTTTAAGGTGACAGCCTGTTTGGCCTTCACCTAAGAACATGACATAAGAATATAAGAAGTTGCCATACTGGGTCAGACCAAGGGTCCATCAAGCCCAGCATCCTGTTTCCAACAGTGGCCAACCCAGGCTACAGGTACCTGGCAAGTACCCATAACAATAAGTAGATCCCATGCTATTAATGTCAGTAATAGCAGAGGCCATTCCCTAAGTCAACTTGATTAACAGCAGTTAATGGACTTCTCCTCCAAGAACTTATCCAAACCTTTTTTAAACCCAGCTACACTAACTGCACTAACCACATCCTCTGGCAACAAATTCCAGAGCTTAATCGTGCGTTGAGTGAAAAAGAACTTTCTTTGATTAGTTTTAAATGTGCTACTTGCTAATTTCATGGACTGCCCCTAGTCCTTCTATTATCTGAAAGAGTGAATAATCTTCTTCCAGAGATCCCTCCATTTATTCCTGAGGTACTCAATATCCCCGAGGTTGTGGAATACTGTAATAAGCCTATTGGCTTGACATAATTTTTTTTTTTTTAAAAAGCAGGGTTTGGGTCTCTGTGCACTTTGTTCACAAGCATTGCCAGTTCTGCATGAGAAACTGGGCTTGCACAGCTCGGCATCCCTCAGAGCAGCCACTGTGTGGGCACTAGGGATGTGTATTCATCTGAAATGAATGCGCAATCTGAACTGAAAATGCCCGTTTTCAGTTTAGTTTCTTTCAAATGAAAGAAATCCCTACTGGCTTTGGCAAATGTGAAAACAGCGTTTTTCATTTCTGCAAATAGTGTGCACTATTTGCCAAGGAATTCAAAAAACAACACCCCCCCCCCTGTGGACCCTACTAACCCTTTACCCCCTTTAACACCCCCCCCCCCCGCAACCCCTTTACCCCTTCTATAAGCTAGGTCTTAAGGTAATGGTAACAAAGACGGGATTGATCTCTAATTGTTCCTGCCCCACTGGTTCCACTTTAAAAATGGTGCCAGCCTCAGGGCCTGCTGGTGCCATGTTATTTTATAGCCATAAAGTAATATGAATGTAAAGCAACATGGCCATGAAACAGGCGTATGGAAAGGGTAAGGAGACATGGGTGCAAGCGATGGGGATATTTCTACTTGCTTTTATGTTTTGAATGTAATATTCATTTAGCTTTGGCAAATGAACCGAACAAAAAACAAACATTAAACAAACTGAATCCCAAGTCCTCTCCCACCCAGGACCAAAAAACAAACAAAACAAGTTTTGCCCTTGAACACCCCTAGCACATTCTGGACAGGGGAAACATGTACAGCTATAAAATACTTGTCTCTGCATATAAATTGATGCCAAGTGCATGTACACATTTGGTGTGGTAATTATACGTGTTGCGGTTCTGGCCGCGAGCGCTGCGGCCAGACCCTTACCTCCATATTTCTGGACCTGTTCCCGCTTTCACCGGCCTAGTTCCTGTCTTGTTCGGAGGTGTCCCAGCGAGGGCCGCGCCACCGGGAAGCCGTCCATGGACGCCCAGTCTCTAGGCGCGTGCGCGCGCCCCTTGGGCACTTTTCTAGGCCGTTTCCCGCTAGTGGTGACTCCATCCAAATCCTGACGTCAGACGCCGCGGCCTTGATAAGCCGGCCGCGGTCACCCAGTCTTTGCCTTACAACGGGCTTACCTACCGGATCCCTGTTGCGCTGTGCCCCGGAGCGTCCTGCTTTGCTAAACGCTCCGTTCCTGCTTGCCTGCTACAGTACCTGCTTGATTCCTGCTTGCCTGCTACAGTACCTGCCTGGTTCCTGTTTACCTGCTACTGTTCCTGCCTGGTTCCAGTACCCGAGTCCTGCTACAGTTCCTGCCTGGTTCCAGTACCCGAGTCTTGCTACAGTTCCTGCCTGGTTCCAGAAACCGAGCCCCGTTACAGTACTGACCTACTGTCCTAGTATGGTTCCAGTTTCCAGTCCTGATCCACTACTGCCTAAGTCCCAGCGGCCAGACCCTTACAGGTTCCTTCCAGGGGGCTTCGGCTTCCAAGGGTGAAGCCACCTAAGTCCCAGCGGTTGGGCTCCTACGGACTCCTCCCGGGGGAGTACCAGCTTCCAGGGTGAAGAGCACCTCTACGTCCAGCCTGAACATCTGCCTCCCGGCTGTGGTATACTAGAGACTTTTGAATACCTTTCCCAGTCTCCTGCAGGTCGGCCCAAGGGTCCACTAAACTGACATTCCCTAACAGATTGCAAGGCCATGGACTCGGTGGATGTGTCCGCTCCCTTGGACCTGCCCGGGATGGCCAGGCAGATGCTGCAGCACCAGAGCTGCATTGATACTCTGGCAGCCATGGTGGAACGGCTTTCATCGCGCCTGGAGTCCCTGCCTCCTCCTGGCAGGGTCCCCGAGGGACACAGCTCTTCTGTGACTCAACTACCTGCACCCTACCACTACGCTGGAGATTTAAGGACCTGCCACGGCTTTCTGAACCAATGTTTGTACGGTTCTCCCTGCTGCCTCGGCAGTTCCCCTTGGATGCGGTGAAAGTGGCGTACATCCTGTCCCTGCTTGATGGGAAAGCCTTAATATGGGCTTCTCCCCTTTGGGAAAACAATGATACTTCGTTAACGAACTTACAACAGTTCATCTCAAACTTTTGTCAGTCCTTTGATGAGCCCGCCCGAGTAGCCACGGCTACATCTGATCTGCTGCAACTCCGACAGGGGGCGCGCTCCTTGGCAGATTATGCTATGGAGTTTCGGACTTTAGCCCAAGAAGTAGGTTGGCAGGATGGTAGACTTAAGGCCATCTTCTTGGAAGGTCTGTCCGGATGCATAAAAGATGAGATTGCCGCTTGAGATCTGCCGGAGGACCTCAATGCCTTCATTGAGATGGCTGCTCGCATTGACCGCAGCCTACAACAACGGGCCAAGGAGCAGCGCTCCTCTCGCCATAGTCCTGCCCATGGGCCATCGAGACCTGTATCCTCTCCCAAGATTTCTCGTCCAGATGTTCCCCTTGCGAACCTATGCAGCTGGGATGGGCCTCGCTTTCTGCTGAAGAAAGGCAACCTCGCCGTTTGTTGAAGTTATGTTTATTTGTGGTCAGAAGGGTCACTTCTTGGCATGCTGCCAGAAGTGTGTGGAAAAAGCCAATGCCTAGGAGGTCCGGAGGAGCTCCTCCTAGGCTGTGCTACAGCTCCTCAATGTACCGTCCCTGTTACCCTGGAATATCCTGGAGGATCATTTGAGACGATGGCGTTCCTAGACTCGGGAGCCGGAGGTAATTTCATCCTGCAGGACCTAGTCTCTCAGTTGCGCATCCCTACGCAAAGACAGGAAGTCCCGTTACAAATTACCTCTATCCAGGGGACGCTCTTTCCAGGACCTGTCCTGATGTCCATGGCATCGTTACTGTCCGCACCGGGGCGATCTATTCAGAGGAGATAGCCTTCCTAGTCTTGGATAAGGCTGTCCACCCTGTGTGCTAGGGTTGCCGTGGTTACAGAAGCACTCCCCCACGATTTAGTGGGATACGTTACAGATTGTCAAGTGGAGTCCTTTCTGCTAATTGTATGAATGTGCCTAAGATGTCTGCACTTCCGTTGATGCACTCTGCCTTATGAGAACTTTACAGACGTATTTTCCAAGACCAAGGCAGAGATCCTTCCGCAGCACCGTCCGAATGACTGCGCTATAGACTTGTTACCTGGTACTATTTATTTATTTATTTACAGTTCTTATATACCGCACAATGGGTAGGGGACTATCCGTCTAGGCGGTTTACATGTTAATACATACACAGTTTCAAAGACAGTTCATAAAATCATATACAAACATAAAAATTCATAAAATAATCAGATAACTTTCAGGATCATGTAGTATAATAAACCTAATATATATTGTATGCTTGAGTGAAGAGATGAGTTTTTAACAGTTTTTTAAATTCTATGCGGCTAGCTGTCAGACGGATATGTTCAGGCAAAGAATTCCACAATAGTGGACCGGCAACAGAAAATGCTCGTTTACGGGTCAGTGCTAAACTTACAGATTTTACTGTTGGGACTTCAAGAATACATTTATCAATAGAACGGAGCTGTCTGGAGGGTCTGTAGATTCGTAGTAGGGAACATAGCCAGATGGAGTTATTATTGTACAGTAGGTTGTGTATAGTAGATAGAATTTTGTAAGTAATACGGTATGAAATTGGTAGCCAGTGCAGATGTTGTAATACAGGGGTGATGTGTTCTGTCCGGGGTGTATTGTATAACATGCGAGCAGCTGTATTTTGTATCAATTGTAATGGTCGTATAGCTGTTTGTGGTAAACCAAGATAGAGAGCGTTGCAGTAGTCTAATGAAGATAAAATTAATGCTTGGGTAATCAATCGAAAATCGTTCGGATGAAGGAGTGGTTTAAGTTTCTTTATCATGTATATTTTGTAAAAGGATTTTTTTATGAGTTCAGATATATGATCGGTCATTGTCAATTTTGAATCTATCATTACACCTAGATTTTTTGCATGAGGTTTTATATTGATGAGTACTATGCCTCCCTGAGGAAGGGTGTATCCCTTATCCTTACCTGAGACCTGGGCCATGTCTGAGTACATTTCAGAGAACTTGGCCAAGGGGTTTATTCGCCCGTCCAAGTCGCCTGCAGGGGCAGGCTTCTTTTTTGTCAGCAAGGACAGCTCGCTGAGACTGTGCACAGATTATCGAGGCCTAAATTCCATTACTAAGCGAGACCGTTACCCGCTCCCGTTAATCCCGGAGCTCCTCGATCGTCTCCAGGGAGCGAAGATTTTCACAAAGTTGGACTTACGAGGAGCGTACAACTTAGTCAGAATCTGTCCCGGAGATGAGTGGAAAACCGCGATTAATACCAGAGATGGGCATTACGAGTATCTTGTGATGCCTTTTGGCTTATGTAATGCCCGGCGGTGTTCCAGCACCTTATGAATGAGGTATTGCAGGACCTTCTGAACACCTGCGTAATCGTTTACCTCGACGATGTGTTAATCTACTCCCAGGACCTGCCTTCACATCGTCAGCAGGTCCGCCAAGTGCTCCAAATACTCAGGGAGCATGGTCTGTATGCGAAACTGGAAAAATGCAGCTTTGAAAAGACGTCCCTGCCGTTCCTGGGCTACATAGTCTCTGCAACAGGTTTTCAAATGGATCCTGAGAAAGTGGCGGCGATTAAGAATTGGCCCCGGCCTAAGGGCCTTAAAGCGTTGCAACGCTTCCTCTGTTTTTCCAATTTCTACCGTCACTTTATTCCTCACTACTCTCGTATTGTGGCCCCGTTGACTGCCTTCACCCGAAAGGGGGCCAACGCGGTGGATTGGCCTATTCCCGCCTGCCAAGCCTTCGAGGCCCTTAAGGAAGCCTTCCTGTTGGACACCTGCCTTCGTCATCCGGATCCCAGCCAGCCCTTTGTGGTGGAAGTGGATGCCTCCAACGTGGTCGTGGGGGCCGTGCTGAGCCAGTACTCAGATTCTGGACAATTGCTACCCTGTTCTTATTTCTCGAAGAAATTCTCTCCGGCGGAGAGCAACTACTGTGATGGAGATAAAGAGTTGCTAGCCATGAAACTTGCCCTGGAGGAATGGAGACAGTGGTTGGAAGGAGCCAACCATCTGGTTACGATTTACACTGATCACAAAAACCTAGCATTCTTGAAGCAAGCCCAATGCCTGAACCGAAGACAAGCCCAGTGGTCGCTGTTTTTTGACCAGTTCGACTTTACCTTAAGCTATCGACCCGGCTCTAAGAATGTTCAAGCCAAAATGCTCTCGCGCTCTTTGGAAGTCGAAGAGACCCCTGACACGCCTCAGTTTATTTTGGATCCTGTGAAAGTCAGTCTAGCAACAATCTTGGTGACCTCTCAAGGGAAGACTGTCGTTCCACGTCGCTCCCGGAGAGCGTTCTCTCTTGGGCCCATGACTCCCTCACGGGGAGCCATGCTGGCTGCAAAGGGACCTTAGACTTGTTGAACAGATTCTACTGGTGGCCGATGGTGAGACAGGACATCCAAGCTTTTGTGTTCTCGTGCCCGACTTGCGCTGTGCAGAAGCCGCTCATCGAGAAGCTCAGAGGTCTGTTGCAACCATTGCCCATCCCGGTGGAGCCTTGGACACACATCTCCACCAACTTCGTCGTGGATCTTCCCGTCTCAGCAGGTAATTCGGTCATTTGGATAACCGTAGACCGATTCTCCAAGATGGTGCACTTTGTCCCCCTGCCAAAGTTGCCTTCAGCACCTGACCTAGCTAACCTTTTCGCCCAGCATATCTTCAGACTTCACGGTCTCCCACAGGATATAGTCTCTGACCGAGGACCACAGTTTACTGCTTGTTATTGGAAGGCACTTTACAAACGCTTCAATGTGCAACTGAGTCTTTCATCTGCGTTCCATCCTCAAAGTAATGGGCAAACGGAACGAACTAACTGAACTCTGAAGACTTTCTCCATTCGTTCGTGAACGAACGCCAAGATAATTGGGCCCAGCTACTCCCATGGGCGGAGTTCTCGTACAATAATCACATGCATGCTGCTACTGGAAGTTCGCCTTTCCTGGTCATCTATGGGAAGCAACTTCGACCGCCCTTGCCTTCACCTGAACCTAGTGCACTCCCGGCAGTGCAACTTTCAACCCGCCAGCTTCTTTCGTTGTCGACGTCTATCCAGGGAAAGATCCGTAAAGCCACCCAGTCCGCCAAGAAATGGGCGGATAGGCATCGTCAGCCAGCACCTATCTTCCTCCCAGGAGATCGTGTCTGGCTAAGTACCAAAAATCTTCAGCTACATATTCCGTCTCGAAGACTAGCTCCAAGATTCTGTGGGACTTTTCGAGTCGCCGAACGAGTGGGAGCAGTCTCGTACCGACTACGCCTCCCTCCTCCATGCGCATACACAACAAGTTCCATGTGTCATTGCTGAAGCCTCTTGTTTTATCCAGGTACCACTCCCGGGCTCCTGAACCCTTGGACCCTTCAGTACCGGACGAGGTTACGTATCAAGTACTTGAGGTCTTGGATGTCTGGTTTCACCAATGCCGATGTGAGTACCTGCTTGCCTGGGAGGGTTGCGGACCCGAGGATAATTCTTGGGAACCGGCCCGTAACATCCTTGACAAGGACTTATTACGGCAGTTCCATCTGGACCACCCGAGTAAACCCGGACTCGCTAAGAGGGGGTGAAAGAGGGGAGGTACTGTTGCGGTTCTGGCTGCGAGCGCTGCGACCAGACCCTTACCTCCATGTTTCTGGACCTGTTCCCGCTTTCACCGGCCTAGTTCCTGTCTTGTTTGGCGGCATCCCGGGGAGGGCCTCGCCGCCGGGAAGCCGTCCATGGACGCCCTGTCTCTAGGAGCGCGCGACACTTGAACGCTTTTCTAGGCCGTTTCCCGCCAGTGGTGACTCCGCCCAAATCCTGGTGTCAGATGCCGCGGCCTTGATAAGCCAGCCGCGGTCACCCAGTCTTTGCCTTGCAACGGGCTTACTTACCGGATCCCTGTTGCGCTGTGCCCCGGAGCGTCCTGCTTTGCTAATCGCTCCATTCCTGCTTGCCTGCTACAGTGCCTGCTTGGTTCCTGCTTGCCTGCTACAGTACCTGCCTGGTTCCTGTTTACCTGCTACTGTTTCCTGCCGGTTTCAGTACCCGAGTCCTGCTACAGTTCCTGCCTGGTTCCAGTACCCGAGTCTTGCTACAGTTCCTGCCTGGTTCCAGAACCCGAGCCCCGTTACAGTACTGACCTACTGTCCTAGTCTGGTTCCAATTTCCAGTCCTGATCCACTACCACCTAAGTCCAGCGGCCGGGCCCCTACGGGTTCCTCCCGGGGGGGGCTTCAGCTTCCAAGGGTGAAGCCACCTAAGTCCCAGCGGTTGGGCTCCTATGGGCTCCTCCCGGGGGAGTACCAGCTTCCAGGGTGAAGAGCACCTCTATGTCCAGCCTGAACATCTGTCTCCCGGCCTGTGGTTATACTAGAGACTTTTGAATACCTTTCCCAGTCTCCTGCAGGTCAGGCCCAAGGGTCCACTAAACTGACATTCTCTAACAATATGCACATACTTTCATTAAATATGTTAAAATCCATGTGCAATTCAAGTACATGCATATAGTTCATAAATGTATGCATGGGCATTCCTTTACTTATGCTGCAATGTATTCTACATTAGCAGTGCCAGTTTCTTAATGATGTAGCATGTATTTACCGATTATGTATTTTATTTATTTATATTCTAAAGTATGTATGTGTATTTAGCTCAGGCCTTTTACTTTGGTAGCTCAGGGTGAGTTAGATTTAAGTATTTACTTGTGATTGATGAGTCTTCTTTTTGCTACTAAGAATAGTTTGTACTTATTATAATTGTAAGGTTTTCATAGCTATTACAATAGAGGCCTTTTTACAAATGTTAATTAGCTGTGATATTGCACCCTTAATGCTGTCTGTTTTGTAGCACCACCACCAGCAATTTCAATCAAAGTGATGTAGATATTTAGACTTGAAGTAGTACAGATGAAAATTGCTGTCATGATATGGCTCTGCATAAGAACATAAGAAATTGCCATGCTGGGCTTGATGGACCAAGGGTCCATCAAGCCCCAACAGAGGCCAAACCAGGCCACAAGAATCTGGCAATTACCCAAACACTAAGAAGATCCCATGCCACTGATGCAATTAATAGCAGTGGCTATTCCCTAAGTAAATTGATTAATTGCTGTTAATGGACTTCTCCTGCAAGAACTTATCCAAACCTTTTTTGAAACCCAGCTACACTAACTGCACTAACCACATCCTCTGGCAACAAATTCCAGAGCTTTATTGTGCGTTGAGTGAAAAAGAATTTTCTCCGATTAGTCTTAAATGTGCTACTTGCTAACTTCAATGGAATTCCCCCTAGTCCTTCTATTATTCGAAAGTGTAAATAACTGATTCACATCTACCCGTTCAAGACCTCTCATGATCTTAAAGACCTCTATCATATCCCCCCTCAGCGTCTCTTCTCCAAGCTGATCAGCCCTAACCTCTTCAGCCTTTCCTCATAGGGGAGCTCCTCCATCCCCTTTATCATTTTGGTTGCCCTTCTCTGTACCTTCTCCATCGCAACTATATCTTTTCTGAGATGCGGTGACCAGAATTGTACACAGTATTCCAGGTGCGGTCTCACCATGGAGCGATATAGAGGCATTATAGAGTGCACAAAGTTATGTATGTGCTGCATAATGCTTATCATGCTAATGGATGCTAGAACATATCTGGGATGTTGTCAGAGCAATGTGGTTACATATTACAGATGCACCTCTTGTGTTTTTTTAGAAATACTTTTTAAGTTACTAATGTAACACCCCTTTTACCTTCAAATAAAATCTCAATAAGTGGCCTGCATGATGTTAGAAATGAGGCAGCTACAAGAAGTGATACAGCTAAGTGTAAATTGCAATCAACCTTAGTGTACCTGTACTTAATCTGTAATGCTAATGAGCAATCAGTTATGGTGTCTAAGAAGGTGATATTGACTAAGGTGTTAAATAACATTAAGACAAGGTGATATCAGCAGTAGCACTCACTTGGCATTAATATAAAGGATCACTGTGGAGTGTTGCTATTGTTCCTTTGTGTCTTATTAAGGAGATTTTCTGAATGCAGGCTGATGACATTATAGCAAGAAACAGACCCCTGTGCAATTGGCAATGTTGGGAATGAAATCAACCTTTCACTCCTAAGACCATAAACCACACTTGAGGTTAGTTCTCCTTAACGGGAATATGGCCACAAGACAAAGGGTTATGAAGGAAGCGCAAGGATTACCTGCACTGAGCTTGTGTTCCAAGCCCTGTACAGGAGACTTGCTGGAGCATAGGGAAAGGCTAATGTGAAAGGCACACTTTGAGAAGCTGGCTCAGAATTCTGTGTGGCTGGGGCATTTTTTAGGGCACTTGGTAATCAGACCTTGTAAGACTGTTACAAATCAGAGAGCATTAAGTGGTAGATTTTAAAAGGAGCGGGGGTGTGTCCATGTGTGCGCGGTTCCTGGAGTGCACTCATGGACGTGCCGATTTTATAACTTACGTGCGCCGGCGAGCATATGTTATAAAAATCCGTTGGCCACATGTGCGGGTGGCGCACACGGGGAGGATGAATTTTAGTAAATTATGCACGGAGAAGCAATTGGACCTTTCCCAGTTCCCTCCCAGTCCACTCCAATTGAGGAGCGGACTAGGAGGGAATTTCCCTACCACCCTGCCTAACCTTCCTTCCCTTTCCCCTCTCTACCCCGACTCCTAACCCTTACCAAGTTACCCAAAAATGTTTATGTTTCTGCTTACTGCTCCTCCTGAACAGAAGTTCCGCACGCAGACCAGCTGCGGCGTGCGCTTTCCCCTGGACAGCAGCTAATGGCACTAGTTCTTGTCCTTTTCTCTCCCCTTTGGCGGCTCCTTTTCCTTATCTCCAGTAGATACAGCTTGGACCCTGGATAGGGTCCACTCCTCTCCTCTCTCCCGTTTTTCTCCTTCTTCCTCTTTTAGGATGTTTGAAAGTCATCCTTTCCTCAGATCTTGATGATCTCAGGTCCAGCTTGTGTAAAGTGAACCTCTCCCAATTAATAGTAGAGCATAAATTAAATTAGCTTTTCTGAGTCTGAAGTTACCGGGTACTCGGAATTCAAACAAATTAATTTAAAGAGTAAAAGGTGGACAGGGAGAGTGGAAAGAAATTCCCATCCAAAAAATATGACCCAGGGAGGCAGAAGTTAATCCACAGGGAAAAAAAAATCAGAGAACAGTACAGAACATGTTGCCTCTGCAAAAGGTAAAAGAGATTCCACAAGGTAAAACGGTGCATTGGCATTAAGTGCCTTACGGGAAATACCATTCACCGACTTCCACTTGGGAAGCTGTATACCAATAAAGACAGCCCTAGGTCTCTCCTCACACCATCGGTATATATTTATTTTACCTAACTTTAGTAGGGGACTAACAGGATCCCTACATTTTCTAGGGCATAGCCATAGGCTCCAGTTACTATAGAATATTCCTTGCCTTTTTGGTATATATGGATCCTGGTTCATCTGCCTTGCTTTCTTGAGCTTATTTCAAATTTCTTTCCAAAGCATTTCCTTTAATAGCCCATGCCATGCATCTGTTACCATAGCTGCATAATAAATTACTGGCAAAGACCATAATGCCCCTCTAGTCTGCCCATATTGTTCCTACTGATAAGGATATCTCCCTTCTACCTAGCAGAGTATGACCAGCTGCCAGATTTCTTCTGCTGGACAGCCTTTAACTCCTTTGCATTGCACCATCTGAGCAAGACAAGAATACAAGTTGCCCCTTTAGATCCCCTCTCCCCAGCACCCATCTTTCCTTGCTTGCACACAGTTGCTCCCCATTTACCATCTTGAAGGTAGAATCAGGAGTAGGAGGCTCAGTGATTAAAGTGGTGGAGAAGGCCAACTAGGTGCAGTCCATCAATCCCTGCTTCTTCCTGATGCCAGGGGTGGACAAGAGCTTGACCTCTTCTAGCACTATCAAGTTAGCCATCATGCAGACGTCAGTTGGGCTTTTTTTTTTACACTTGCTTTACTGGGTCAGACCAAGGATCCATCAAGCCCAGTATCCTATTTCCAACAGTGGCCATCAAGTCCAGTATGCTATTTCCAACAGTGGCCAATCCAAACCTGGCAGGATCCCAAAGGGTAGATAGATTCCAGCAGAGGATAGCTGCATCTCCACCTTAATAATGTTTTATGGACTTTTCCTCCAGGAATTAGTCCAAACCGATTTTAAACACAGCTACGCTAATAGCTTTCAGTGGATCCTTCTGCAACAAATTCCAGAGCTTAAGAATTATGTGATGAGTAAAAAAATATGTTTTCTTATTAGTTTTAAATGTATTACCTAGTAACTTCATTGTACTTTTTGAAAGATTAAACAACTGATTAACATTTACTCGTTCCATTCCACTCATTATTTTATAAACCTCTATCATATCTCCCCTTAGCCATCCCTTATCCAAGCTCAAGAGTCCTAACCTTTTTGGCCTTTCCTCATAAGGGAATCATTCCAACCCCTTTATCATTTTGGTCCATTCCTTTCCCTAATACTCCCTAGTATTCTAATTGCTTACTTGGCTGCTGCTGCTGCACACTGAGCAGAAAATTTCAATGTATTATCAATGATGACATCTAGATCCTTTTCCTGAATGATGACTCCTAATGTGGAACCTTGCATTGTGTAGATATAATTTGAGCTACTCTTCCCTAAGTGCATCACTTTGCACCTGTCTAAATCTAATTTGCCATTTGTATGCCCAGTCACCCAGTTTTGCAAGGTCCTATTACTATTTCTCACAATCCTCTTGTGATTTAACAACTTTGAATTATG
Organism: Rhinatrema bivittatum; assembly: GCF_901001135.1. NCBI lineage: Eukaryota > Metazoa > Chordata > Amphibia > Gymnophiona > Rhinatrematidae > Rhinatrema > Rhinatrema bivittatum. The sequence continues at coordinate 153,418,944 of NC_042617.1, read as the reverse complement.
TTGTATCATCAGCAAATTTGATCACCTCACTTGTTGTTCTCATTTCCAGATCATGTTCCCAGAACAGAATCCTGGGGCCCTCTACTGTTCACCTTACTTCATTGGGAAAGTTGACCATTTAGCCCTACACTGTGTTTTCTATTTTTTAACCCGTTAGCAATCCACAACAGGACACTGCCCCCTATCCTGTGACATTTTAATTTCCTAAGATGTTTCTCATAAAGGGACTTTGTCAAATGCTTTCTGGAAATCCAGATATACTATATCAACTGACTCACCTTTGTCCAAATGTTTATTTAGGCCCTCAGATATGTAGCAAATTGGTGAGGCTAGACTTTCCTTGCCTAAATCCAAGTTGATTTTATCCTATTAAACTATGCCTATTTATATGTTCAGCAATATTGTTCTTTATGATAGTTTCTACCATTTTGCCTGGTACAGACATTAGACCTTGCTGGTCTGTAGTTTCCTTGATCACCGTGTGATCTCTTTTTAAAAATTGCTTTTACATTGGCAACCATTCAGTCGTTAGGTACCAAAGATGATATTAATGATAGTTTCCAAATTTCCAATAGCAGGTACGCAATTTCATTTCTCAGTTCTTTCAGCACTCTGGGACCTGTACAATCTGGTCCAGATGATTTGCTACTCTTTAGTTTGTCAATTTGCCCTAGTACATGTTTGAGGTTTATTGAGATTTATTTCATTTCCTCTGGATCATCACCTTTCAATATCATTTATGGCATGGATATCTCTCTTATATCTTCCTCAGTGAATGTCAAAGCAAAGAATTCATTTAGTCTCTCTGCTATTGGCTTTGTCATCCCTAAGTGCCCCCTTTACCCCTTGATCATCTAATGGTCCAACTAACTCCTTTGCAGGCTTTTTACCTCAAATATACCTAAAAAGTTAAGCAAGCTTCTTTTCAAATTCTCTGTTTGCTTTCCTTATCAATGCTCTGTATCTAACTTGCCAGTGCTTAGGCTGTTTCCTGTTTTCTTCATTCGGATCCCTTTTCCATTTCTTGAAAGATGTTCTTTTAGTCATTATTGACTCTCTCATCTTGCCTTTTAACCATGCTCATAGTCATTTAGACTTCCTTCCACCTTTTCTAATGTGTGGAATACTTCTGGTCTGACTTCCAAGATGGTATTTTTAAACAACATCCATGCCTGATCTAACTCTTTACCTCTTGAATTACTCCTTTCAACTTTATCATAATCATTTTCTTCATTTTATCATACTGACCTTTTTGAAAGTTAAATGCTGTCACAGTAGATTTCGTAAGTGCCCTCCCTCCAGTATAAGTCAGATGTGATCATGTTGTGATCAATATTGCCAAGTGACTCTAACACTAGGTCTAAAATCATTTCCCCTCTTGTTGGTTCTTGTACCAGTTCCTCCATGAAGCAGTTATTTATTTTATCTAGGAACTTTACCTCTCTAGCATGTCCTGATGTGACATTCACTGAATCAATACTGGGTTAATTGAAATCACCCATTATTACTGTGCTGCTGATTTTGTAGCTTCCCAAATTTCTTTTAGCATTTTATTGTCTATTTGTTCATTCTGCCCATGTGGACAGTATTACAACCCCACTGCTATTTTGTTCCCCTTTTCACCTGGAATTTCTATCCATAAAGACTCAACATTGCATTTTGTTTCCTGTAGAACTTCTATCCTGTTTGACTCAATGCTCTCTTTCATATATAGTGCCATCCCTTCACCAATTTGATCCATCTTATCATTTCGATATAATTTGTACCCTGGTATCACCTGCAGAGCTATTTTGCCATATCCCACACATTGCAGAAATTGAAATAGTTTGGACAGAAAGTATGTTCATAACATTTCTGCACATAAAAACTAATGTGTGTACTTTTGCACATACACTTGTAAGTTAGGAGGCAGAGATCCATGTATTTTCTAAACTATGAATCTCGTGCTGTGCAATTTATAACATATGGGTGTAACTTAGGAATCCTAACTTATGCATGCATATGTGCCAACTTAGGGATGCTGTTAAAAATTACCATCTAAAAGTTGCGCATTCCTAATGTCTTAAACTTTGAATACAAAACATCTCCTACATTTTTATGAGTACTGAGGTTTGTGTTAGATTCTAGTTTGCTTTTAATTAACTGATCTGTTATCCATGCTTCACACTCTCACTTCCAACTGCCTGCATAGTGTGACTTGTCAAATCACTGTAAATTTTCAAATGGAGGCAATCCAACAGAATTATTTAATGAAGCAGTTTAAAAAAAGACACTACTTTATTATTGTACTCTTATGAGGTGATGGCTCCTGATAGCTTTGATTTGTGCATAGCAAACATTATGGAGTGAAATTAGAACATCTGAATATAGTGTAGGGTGAGAAATGAAATATAGCTCAAGGAAATTTAGCACCCCTATAAAAGCAAAGGCACTCACACTGAGTCATGCAATGTGAAAATACAAACATGAATTTTAAAAAATGTAAACTCCTCCCCTCCCCTTGGAAGAGGAGTCCACCTTCCCACTTCTGCAGAGCCTTGGATTGCACACACAGGGTGGGGCAAAGGGAAAATATTGCTGGACCCTATGGAATGGTGGCAGGAAGCTCCTGCAGGGCCACTGGGAGGGTTTCACAGCCACTCAAAACTAGTACCAAAGAATTCAGTCCATGCAGATGTGTATTCCCAAACAGAAGAGTTTGTTGAAAAATAGGTTAAAGTCCAACAGTTTTCACACAAAAAAAAAGGAAAAATATCAAATGCACAGTCCAAAACATGGTAGAGTGCAGAAAAAAACAATTTACAGTTTTTCAAAAGACAAAAACCAAAAAACAAACTCCAAGTCACTTCTCTGGGCACAGTTCTTAGCTTATTCAAGACGAGTTCTAGGATGTTTTATCTTAGTTAAAATTTATTAACCGCTTATGCAGCAAGGCACTAAGCAATGCCCACATGAATACATACATTAAATTAAGTGATAAATAAAACTTGAAAACAAAAGTGAAATTAATAAAAATAGCTAATAAAATATCAAACAAAATGTTAAGATAAAGTTAGTATTATAACACATTTAGAACATATACTACATGCATACAAGCTGCTGAAATCATGCATAGATTATCTACTTAACAAGATGGCTAGAAATGGGTCTGTCTAAAAAGAGAGGTTTTAAAAGTGTTTTAACTTTCTTTCTGACATAAAGCTTCTGGAAAAGAATTCCAGAATTTGGAGCTGCTACCTAAAAAAAGAGCATTCTCATGTTGTTACGATTCCTGCCTGCGGAGCTACTCTCTGCGAGCAGGCCTCTCCACCTACCTGCCTGAATTGCCGCGCTGCCGCTTGCCTCTTGCCTCTGATGCCGCAGGGACCCCTAATGCTGCTGGGAAGCTGCCGAAGCTCATGCGGCCTGGTCCGCCGTGCTGCCAGGCCCTGCCTCTGTCTTCGCAGCCCTGCTAGTGCCGCTGCTGCCGATGCCGGGACCTCTGCGGCAGGGCCGCCACCGATGCCATCTTCATGCGGCCTGGAGGCCACATAAGCCAGCTCCTCTCGTGGCAGGGAGCCGCGAGTCAGCCTCTTCTTCAGGGCCGGTGCAAGGGGATTAGGCGCCCTAGGCGAGCCTTCTCCCTTGCACACCCCCCCCCCCCCCGATCTCGGCCCTGACTCCTACATTGTTCTCGATCACCCCCACCAACTGTGTGGTTTTCTGTGTCTCGAGCAGGTTGGGCACTGCTCGCGGCCCACCAAATCTCCACTCCTCTTTGCTGCCGCTTGCAGCCCCATATGGTTCGCACCCAGTGGCGTAACAAGGGTCTCCGGTGCCCGGGGGCTAATGCATTTGTGTGCCTCTCCAGCATTGCCCCCTTAATCCTTCTTGTACTAATGCTTAAGGTCACAGAAAATCAGTGGCATCTCTAGACAGAAGATTTTTTTTTTTTTGTGTGAGTGGGGGGGGGGGGGGGGAGGGGGCCCAAAATGACATTTCTTCATCACACCCACCTCTATAGCATGGATCCTGCTTTAAAATTGGTTATAAAAAAAAGTGTTAATAAAGTCCAAAGGGTCTTCTGCGTAATTTTAAAAAGCTGGCCAGTTTCACACTTCTAGTAAAACTACTATAAAATTATTTGATAGTAGAGATGTGAATCGTGTCCTCGATCGTCTTAACGATCGATTTCGGCTGGGAGGGGGAGGGAATCGTATTGTTGCCGTTTGGGTGTGTAAACTATCGTGAAAATCGTTAAAATCGTGAGCCGACACACTAAAACCCCCTAAAACCCACCCCCGACCCTTTAAATTAAATCCCCCACCCTCCCGAACCCCCCCCAAATGCTTTAAATAACCTGGGGATCCAGCGGTGGTCCAGAACGGCAGCGGTCTGGAACGGCCCCCTCAATTGAATCCTGTTGTCTTCAGCCGGCGCCATTTTGCAAAATGGCCGCCGCAAAATGGCGGCGGCCATAGACAAAAACGATTCGACGCAGGAGATCGTTCCTGGACCCCCGCTGGACTTTTGGCAAGTCTTGTGGGGGTCAGGAGGCCCCCCCAAGCTGGCCAAAAGTTCCTGGGAGTCCAGCGGGGTTCAGGAAGCGATTTCTTGCCGCGAATCGTTTTCCGTATGGAAAATGGCGCCGGCAGGAGATCGACTGCAGGAGGTCGTTCAGCGGGGAACGACCTCCTGCAGTCGATCTCCTGTCTGCGCCATTTTCCGTACGAAAACGATTCGCGGCGGGAAATCGCTCCCTGACCCCCGCTGGACCTCCAGGAACTTTTGGCCAGCTTGGGGGGGGCCTCCTGACCCCCACAAGACTTGCCAAAAGTCCAGCGGGGGTCCGGAAGGACCTCCTGCCGCTCCAATCGTGTTCGTCTATGGCCGCTGCCATTTTTCGGCGCCATTTTGGAAAATGGCGCCGGCCGAAGACAACAAGATTCAGGAGCAGGAGCCCGTTCCGGACCGCTGCCGTTCCGGACCGCCGCTGGACCCGCAGGTTATTTAAGTCATTTGGGGGGGGGTTCGGGAGGGTGGGGGATTTAATTTAAAGGGTCGGGGGTGGGTTTTAGGGGGTTTTAGTGTGCACGCTCACGATTCTAACGATTTATAACGATAAATCGTTAGAATCTCTATTGTATTGTGTTCCATAACGGTTTAAGACGATATTAAAATTATCGGACGATAATTTTAATCGTCCTAAAACGATTCACATCCCTAAGTTTTGAGACTGTCAAAGTCTGACCATTTATCTTTAGAATAGATTACATCATAATTGTAGGGAGAAATGTTGATAGGGAATTGTTTAAGTTTCAGAAATTTTTGAGATAAGGCAGATGCAATTTTTGTGGTTATGAGTAATTTTTTTATTATTTGGAGACAATGCATGTTGGTTCAAGTCAAGTATTTTGAATATGTATAATATCCAGTGATATCATTGAATGTCAATGGTCTCAATCCCCCCTTCAGGAGGAAGAAGGTTGCCACATACCTTGGATCTCTCTATCTAGATATTTGATTTATTCAAGAGTCTCATCTTAAACATTTGGAATCCCTTAAATTGAAACAATCCTGGCCTGGAGAAGTTTTATTCTCTTCGGCTGTCAATAAGAAAAGAGGTGTTGTTAGGGTTTGTGGACCCTTGACCTGAGGTGGGGTTGGCACAACCTGTGAAGGGTGAGCTCTAAAGGTCCCCACCGTCAGGAGATGAGGCCAGATGGGAAGCAGAGGCGGACAGGAGCTTCACTAGTACCAGCCCACGTTCCCCGCAGGTTGAGCCCTTGGGTGCTGGGGCCGGCTGGTCTTAGGTGGGCCTCTGTATGTCTGGTCCTGGGAGCGGCCAGAGGATGGCGGTGTTTGGACTTGGGCCCGAGATGGATGAAGCAGGCAGCAGCTAGGCATAGGAGAGGTCAGGTCTGGTCCGAGGCCAGAGGCAGGCAGCAAGAGGTGAAGGTCACATCTGGTCTGAGGTCAGAGGCAGGCAGCAAGAGGCAAAGGTCAGGTCTGGTCCGAGGTCAAGGCCAGCAACATCAGGTGTAGGTGACGTCCAGGCTGGAGCCCAAGGGGGCCCAGGAGGAACCGGAGCCGAAGACAGGGGTCCAGCGGCTGTCATCCCGAAGGGGATAGAAGATTGCTGAGGCTGGAAGGCTGAAGTGGGAACTTCTAAAGCAGGAACCTCTGAAGTAGGAATGCTGAGCAGGAACCTCAGAAGCAGGACCACTGAAGAAGGAACCTATGAAGTAGTAACGCCCCGTTTGCAATACAACATCTCTAGATCAGCACAGCGAGATATCCAGGGAGAAGGTTAAACAGGAAGTTTTGCTGGGTATGATAGCCAGCCCTTTTCAAAACCCTCCATTTCTAAATTTGACCATATTCCCACTAGGGATGGTCCCCAAAAAAGAGCCAGGGAAATTTAGATTAATCCACAATTTATCCTACTTGGAAGGCCAATTGGTGAATGACTGAATAGAACCTCACCAGTGCACTGTTATTTACACATCGTTTGAAGAGGCATTAGACTTCATTCACAGCATGGACTGGTGGGCATGCTTGGCAAAAACAGACATTGAATTGGCTTTCCGTTTGCTCTTGGTGCATCCTGATTCCTTTTATTTGCTTGGTTTTCAGTTTCTAGGGGAATACTATTTCAATAGGTGCATTCCCATGGGGTGCACTATATTGTGGGGCGGATTTTAAAAGCCCTGCTCGCGTAAATCCGCCCGGATTTACGCGAGCAGGGCCTTGCGCGTCGGTGCGCCTATTTTCCATAGGCCTGCCGGCGCGCGCAGAGCCCCGGGACTTGCGTAAGTCCCTGGGTTTTTTGTCGGGGGCGGGTTGGGGGCGTGTCGGGGGTGGGGCCGATCGACGCGGCGTTTTGGGGGCAGGATGCGGCGTTTTGGGGCGGGCCCGGGGGCGTGGTTTCAGCCCGGGGCGGTCCAGGGGCGTGGCCGCACCCTCCGGAACCGCCCCCGGGTTGCGTCTCGGCGCGCCAGCAGCCCGCTGGCGCGCGTGGATTTACGTCTCCCTCCGGGAGGCGTAAATCCCTGGACAAAGGTAGGGGGGGTTTAGATAGGGCCGGGGGGGGGGGGGTTAGGTAGAGGAAGGGAGGGGAAGGTGAGGGGAGGGTGAAAGAGAGTTCCCTCCGAGGCCGCTCTGATTTTGGAGCGGCCTCGGAGGGAATGGAGGCAGGCTGCGCGGCTCGGCGCGCGCCGGCTGCCCAAAATCGGCAGCCTTGCGCGCACCGATCCTGGATTTTAGCAGATACGCGCGGCTACGCGCGTATCTACTAAAATCCAGCGTACTTTTGTTTGCGACTGGTGCACCAACAAAAGTACGCGAACGCGCATTTTTAAAAAATCTACCCCTGTGTGCATACTTCGAAAAATTTAGCTCCTTTGTACATTGGGTAGCGAAGAAGTTATCTGGATCACAGAACATTGTTCATTATTTGTTCGATTTCCTGTTCATTGGCAAAGATGCAGGCAAATGCTCCCACCTCCTGGCATCCTTCCAACAGTTGGCCAAGGAGTTCGGTATCCCTTTACCTCCAGATAAGACTGAAGGCCCTTCAGATATGATCACATTCTTGGGTTTTGAGATAGATGTCAGCGCTAGATTCACCAGACTATCACAAGAAAAAGTTGCCAGACTCTCAGAAGCCCTGGAGGGTGTATGCAGTGTGAGGAAGGCCATATTAGGGTAGTTTTAATCCCTCATTGGGCTCTTGAACTTTGCCTGCTGGGTCATGCCAACGGGGAGGGTTTTCACTCACCAGCTAGCTATAGCCTCAGTGGGCATAACTAGAAGGCATCATCATATCTGAGTCACCAGGGGTATCAGACAGGACGTTGAGGTCTGGAAATCCTTCCTACACGACTTTAATGGTTTAAAAATGTGACAAAATTCACTATGTTATAATTCAGAGCTCTAATTCTTTAATGATGCAGCAGGGGGGCTCGTCTTTGGCATCTATTTCAAAGGGGCTTGGTGTGCAGAGGCCTGTGATATGAAGAAAAGGATGTTATCACCATTGTGTACTATGTACTCAGTGAGTGATATCTCCATTTTGTGATACAATCCTCCATTTTATAATACAAACAGAGGTGTAAGTAGATGGATATAAAGACTAAGAGGCAATCTGGTGGGACAGAGGACCACCTGTGTATGTGTCACAACATTTTCCGTGATTGAAGAGGACAGCCCATAATAGCATTTATTTTTGGTTACAGAGCAAGAGTCCCTTAGCCCCCTGCAAAGTTCCCCACAGAACTTTAGTTTACATTTTCTGCAGGTGTAGGTAAAAAGTAGGGTTATGGAATCTGGGTGGATACTGGAAACTATTGAAGCATAAAATCACTCTCTGCTCACCCTCCTAATTATAAGCTTCTACTACGAACTAGCTTTTGCACCTGCTATTATACTGACATTTTACTAATATTCTATTTCTATATTTCTTGTGTTTCCACTTCCTCTTTTCTATGCATACAGTTGGAGAGGTTTTGTCAATATAAGGTCAGAGCTTATGATGAAATTATGGAGAAGTGTTTTGGGTCATTGCCCTGTACACACACTCCTCAACTGGAAATCCTGTCAAAAGCAAAATTGGCAGCTGTTTACATACATATTACATACTTGCTTGCTTCCAGATACATTTATGACAATACCTGGACTAGAGAGCTTGTCTGTATTTCTTTTACTGCTGCTATATAAATAAAAGGACCTGAAGGTCCGTAAAGGCTTTTGGACTCCCTAGTAAATTCATGTATAAAGCAGAGAAGGTTTACTCCTGCATGTATAACAGATTAGCAGGAATAAACACTTGGTCACCTGAATGGCACGAGTCTGGAATTACCAAAGATGTGACATTCTTAGAGTTGTTCCCCATTGTCGTGGCTTTGAGAATTTGGGGAAAGATATTGTGCAACACCAAGGTAGTGCTCTGGTCTGACAATATGGCAGTGGTAGAGGCTATAAACAGACTATCATCCAGGACCATGGGGACAACCACATTGCTGAGGGATTTAATGCTTAGCTGCTTGCATTTCAATGTTACCTTTCGTGCAGCACATGTCCCTGGTGTGCATGATAGTATAGCCGACTCTCTCTCCCGCTTCAAATCAGCCTCTTTCAAGTTGCTTGCACCGGAAGCACTAAAGAACAAGACTTTAATACCAACATTTGGAACATGATTTTAGATTCCCTGGTGGTGAGCACGAGGAAGAATTACATGAAGGCTCTAAATGACTTGCAGCTGTTCCTCATCAAAAGGGTAGCTCTTTAACATAACCCATCTCGGCACAAATATTAGGCCGGTACATTTTTCACTGAAAGGAGGAGGGAGCTGCAAGATCCACCATGGTGACGCGTTTGCCCGTCATTGCTTTCTTTTACAAAGCCCTCGGTAATAAAAATCCTGCAGCCTCTTTTGCTATAAAGAGGATGATGAGCAGGTGGGAATGAGCCGCAGAAACAGTTAAGGACAAACACTGCCCAATTATGTACCATTATCTGCGATTGATATTGACTGTCCTGAAAAAAAGTCTGTTTTAACTATTATGAGACTTGCTTGTTTAGTTGTGCATTCTCATTGGCATTCTTTGCAGCTAGGCAACATCAGCGAGTTGGTGGCGCGGGTTTCAAAACATCATGAATACTGTGATCTTCAGAATGAGGATGTACAGTTGTGGAACAACAAGCTGGTACTGATTATTCGTAGGTCCAAAACAGATCAGGGAGTGAAAGGAAAAAAGGTAGTATTGCCAGTGGAAAGTTGGCAATCTAACAGATATTAGCATTACCTCAGGCCTGAAACATATTTTCATGCTTAGTGCATACTTACATCCTGCTTTGCTTTATTCCAAGTCAGGTCAGGCAAATGTACTATGTTTAGATCAAAGGACACTCAATTATCCAATGGGCTCACAAGAAGGCTCACTCTAGGCCCTTTTGGGAGTGACCTGGATATAGCCTCACATCGAATTTCATTGTCTTGGCACAGTCGTCCAGGGATGAGGTTGGACTAATTGATGCCCTGGGTGCTCCACTTAAACAGGTCCATGCCTGCACCATGGGCAATAATACTCCGTTTGGGAGGTAATGATCTGGCAGCAATTCACAGCGTGGAGCTTATTCAGAGAATGCAGACAGATTGCATTGCAATTGGGGATCTATTTCCCGATACAAAAATCACATGGTCCTGCATTACTTCCAGGCAGGTGTGGCATGTAGTGTGGTCCCATTCAGTGATAGAGAGAACCAGGAAAAAGATCAATAAATGGATGTGTAGGTTAATGCCTATCATCCAGGGCCTTTCTGTGCCACATGAATTGATAGAAGAAAACTGCCTGGGGTTGTACGGACCAGATGGAGTACATTTATCTGACATTGGTTTAGATAAATTTAATAGCGAGTTGCAGGGCAGTTTGGATGACCTTTTAGTTAGATATGGCTGCAGTACCTAGTGAGAGGGGGCCAGCCCTGGCAAATGAAGAATCGTTACCTGGGGTCTATGGTGGGGGTGACCAGCTTGAAAGAGAAAGCTCCCAGAGGAAAGGAAGGCAATCAGTCTTAGTAGGGCATAGCGAATGCCCACAGTAGCCTGTCAGCCCACTAGCAGAGGAGCCCTCGAGATGAGCTCAACGTGCACTCATCGCATCGACAGCAGATAGAGGCAGGATGGTAGCTGCAGTTCCTAGGATAGTTGGCCTCAGGAATAGACAGCCTACCCAGCACATTGGCTTTTATGGCCAAGGGGATGGTGTATGTGTTTGTTACAAGGGCAGATAGCAGTCTGAGACAGAGCGATGTAAAAGAGCACTGGTCACCCATCGTACACTTGGCTATGCGATTCAGGTATTCACATGTTTTGTTGCAATATGCGAGTTTAGTTAGTGCCAGTTGTTAGTTAGGCACATGTTTAATTTTATTTGCAATTTAATTTATTCTGGGCTGCAGCCATATCATTCCACATAAAGAAGTTTCTATTAAATTCATGATTGCTTGTGTTCTGTTTACTGGAATAAGCATCGGCTGATTTGAGAGGAAGGTGGTAAGTCAAATAGGGCCCTTCTGTCTGCACATATTGTGCATGGTGGATGTGTTGTACACGGTGCCAGAAAGCTAGCAGGAGTAGGCTATATGATGGGCTATACTCCCCTTTCAGTCCTCTGAGTTTCTTGGATCTCCTTTCAGGCTCCATGGGATGTCCCCCTCATTCTGGGAGGTTCGCTAAGACACTCTTGCCCTGCCTTTGCTTCTAAAGCAGGTTTTCAGCAGACAACTCTACTCTGCAAATGATTAATTAGCCTAACACTAGTGTTAACCTGGTTAAAAGCCATGCTAGAGCAGACACATCCTACCAGCTCTCTGTGACTGTTCCATATCTCATAAACCATTCTGTATTTCAAGATATCTGTACCTTGATCAAACTCAGACTGAACAAACTGCCTCAGTTTCACCTATTGCTTTCCACAAATGATACGTTCTGTTTTGCAACTTATGTTTTCAAGTGAGGCTGTTCATAAAGTTACTCCTATGAGAGTGCCAAATATTTGAGCAACAGCTGCCAGAGCTGTTCATTACCAGAACAATAGAACTGCATAGAGCGACTTTCATAAAGAATTATCCCCAAGCCTCTTTCAGTTAGAATGAAATACGAAAAAAAAAAAAAAAAAGTATTAATGTAACACAGAGAGAGAAAAATGAAGACATGGAAGAGTCAGGAAGAACTATCCCTGTTGGTGGAATAGGACCTAAACATTTCTTGTGCAAAATTAAGAGTTTCAATGCAAGGTTGCAGTTTGTTGATGATTTTCTACACAAAAAATATCAAAATAAATTTTAAAAAAATCGCAGGAGGATTAGCCTAGTGGTTAGAGCAACAGACTAGAAGTCAAGATTCAAATCCCTCTTCTCCCACTGACGCTCCATGTGACTACTTCACCTTCCATTGCCTCATTAGGGGTATGTTTACTAAGCTGTGTTAGGCAGTTAAAACACAGTAAACAGTGTTTTTACCACAGTAAATATCTTAGTGCATCAAAAACACATAGTATTTCAAATACCACAATATATTGTAGGCAAAATAACACAAAAATGGTAATGAGCTGCTTTGCATGAAAATGCTTTGGAAATGCATGCAAAGCAGCTCATTACTAGTAAATTGTATGGAAATAAAATAATGTGGCTTGCCTGAAAAATCACAAGCTGCATTATTTTTTTTTTTAGAGAAATTAGCTGCAACTCAGGAGTTGTAACTAACTTTCCCTGGGAACATCAGGGCCCTAACACAGGTCCCAATATTCCTGAGTTATAACTTAAAGAGCCAGAGTGACCCAAAAGAAAGCTCTTCCTCCAACACATGTAATTGCCCGGGGGTCAGGTGAGCCCACTGTCCCAATTCCCCGCTGCTTCTAAAGGTGTCTGCAAAGTCTCAAAAAAAGAAAAAAAAGCAACAGCCCTTCCCCTGCTTTCCATCCCACCCTTTGAAAAATTAGCCCCAAAGGACCGACCCGCCAGCAAAATAAGTGCCTGGCAGAGCCATTTTTTTCATATGGTGCATGGGCTGGAGCTTAGGGGGTGTTCCTGGCCCCACTAGTCGCCAGGGATTGACAAGTTTGCCTATTGGAGTAGTGGGTTAGGATGGGATGGGGGTATTTTGAAGGTCGGGGTGGGGTTGCTAGTGATGTGGAGGACCTTTGGAGGCCAGGTTGGAGCTAATTTTTCAAAGGGAGGGATTGGGAATGGAAGGTGTCACCATTGCTGTGTGATGTTTTTTCTTTATTAAATTTGAAGACTTTGTGGATGCTTCTAGAGGTGGCAGGGGGTTGGGATGGGGGTCTCGCAAGACACAGGGGCTGAAGGCCTTCTTTTGGGCTGCTCTAGCCCTTTAACATGGTGATGGCACCAGGTGAAGGGGCTACCATCGTGCATTATGTTAGGGGGATCAAAACTGCAATATTTTCTTCTGATGGTATTTCACCACCAGGGAGAATACCATGGGATTTACTGAACTGTGATACCGAATAACGCAGTTTAGTGAGCGCTCAGGGGACAGGGAAATACCTACAATACCGGAATACAGTCTGCCAAGGAGTGTCCCCAAAGGCAAAATATAAATTAAAAAGAAAATTGCCAACTCTAGTTGAGAAATCTGCCAATCAAGTTTTTAAATATACATAAATTGAAACTGTAGAACCCCCCCCCCCCCCCCGTTACTGATATTATTACAGTTACCTGATACTGACTTAGGGGATAGACACTGCTTATTACCGGCATCAGTTGCATGGGTTCTACTTAATGATTGGGTACTTGTCAGGTACTTGTGACCTGGATTGGAAACAGAATGCTGGGCTTGATGGACCCTCGGTCAGACCCATTATGGCAACTTCTTATGTACTTATAGGGCAGAAGCGCTCAATTTGTAAGATAGATTCCAGAATTATATTTCATTTTTACAGATCTAGAGTAGGTACCAAGAATTATAGAAGAGGTAAAGGAAAGCATAAACCAACCTGCCCCCTACCCCAACCCCTCGCAAAAAAATGAAACAAGACAAGGGAGGAATAATAACAAGGTAGGACTGAAGTTAAAGGGTAACAGATGAGTTTTCAGATGAATGGTAATTTTAATTGCAGATTGTGAACTTGCTAATAGTTTACACGTTCTTTACAATGGGGAGAATTCAATGCAAAGAAAAGTAGGAGTTTGCTGGGCAGTGGCCTCTGCTTTCTGAGCATCAGAGACAAAAGAAGTAAATGCAATAGTTAAAAGATTTTCTATCAGATTATCCATACCACAATCAGGTATTGACTACAGCTTGCATTTCTTTAGCCTGATGCACTTATTGAGTTTTCCATTTGCTGCTCTATAATGCATTACTACACTGATTGAATAAATCTATTTTTTTTCCTTTAAGAGCTGTACCTGAAATCTTGAAAACATTACAGGTTCATTATGGGTCAGAATGAGATAAAACATCATTGTTCAAAGAAACAAAAGCAAAAAGTTATGTGCTGGTCATAAATCAATCTAATGTGAAAACCTTTTCTCAGATTTTATTCCATCTATCACACTTTGTTGTAAGTCAGAGGAAATGCGTCTCAGTTGGAGCTAGATTCATTAGCCTTCTAATTAAAGGGAGCTGCTCTAACAATTTGTTAAAAGCGATTCTTCCACTAGTCACCTAGGTAAAGACCTGTAGGGCTTGTTATTTTTAGGAATTTTTTTAGTTTGACATGATATGGAGACTGTCATCAGTGCTAATCCCTTGCTGAGGCTGGCAGCTGAGGCAGTAAATCTAAAGACATTGTGGTAATGCAGAATCTGAGGTATGCAAAATTAAAATCTAAAAGAATATCAGTCTTAAAGATCCACTATCCTTCCTCTACAGTGCATCTTTTTCACCACTAAGGGGTTCATTACATTTTTTCTGTCTTGAAACAAGCTTTTAATCGGAGAGCTAAAGCTCCAGCAATTGAACATAGAATTTGCTTTATTTTCACAGTTACAAGATAAAATAAAGCATCTGAGACTGCCAGAGATTCAAAGCTACAATCAGATGATGTTATGAGAAGAGGACACATCCAACTGGATCTATTTGGCCAAGAGAGACATAGGGGCGGATTTTAAAAGGGTTACGCGAGTAATATACGTGCGTAACCCTTTAAAATCCCTCCTGCGCGTGCCGAGCCTATTTTGGATAGGCTCGGTGATGCGCGCAAGCCCCGGGACGCGCGTATGTCCTGGGGCTTGAAAAAATGGGTGGGGTGTAGGCGGGGAGGGGCAGGGAAGGGGCGTGGCCAGAGGATGGCAGGCATAAATAATACAACAAAGGTAGGGGGGGATTTAGATAGGGCTGGGGGACGGGTTAGATAGGGGAAGGGAGGGGAAGGTGGGAGGGGGGGGAAGGAAAGTTCCCTCTGAGGCCGCTCCGAAATCAGAGGGAATGGGGAAAGCCATCGGGGCTCCCCTAGGGCTTGGCGCACACCAGGTGCACAAGTGTCCCTCCATTGAGCTGACTTAGTTATGATGGATAAAGAGCTCCGGAGGTTTCTTTGGGGGGGGGGGGGGGGGAGATCTCGAGTCTCTTTAGTTGGTCTACAGGAGCGGTGGGGGGAGGGGGGGCTCGGGGTCCCAGATCTTCGTCTGTATAATTTAGCGGGGAACCTCCATATTCTTCGGGATTGGATAGTGGGGAACTCCAATTATGTACACACCCAGGTGGAACAAGCTCTGATAGCCCCTGTGGCATTAACTTACGCTATGCAAGCCCCATTTTCAGATCTCCCGTCCTTTGTAGTTCAATCCCCTTCAATACGTCCGTTGCGACTCGCCTGGCGAGAGGTTACTAGGATGTTGCAGAACCTAGACTGTGTGCTTATCTACTACCTATACAAGGGAACAGTGATTTTAGCCCTGGCACCCAAAAGGCAGGTTTTCGGCACTGGAAGGCTAAAGGCATTACTCATTTGGGCCATGTTCTTGATAGTGAGGGGCAACCTTTATCTTTTTCAGAATTGCAAGTGCAGTATCAATTACCCCCTGGACAGATGTTTTGCTACCTGCAACTTAAGCATTACATCCAATCCCTAACTGAGGAATCACGTTCGCCGACAGTTTTTTCTACCTTAGACAAGGTATTTAAGTTTGATGACCGAACATCTCCTTCCTTTTCCCACTACTATAAACAGCTTAAGGGTCTTACACGCCATGAGCCCTATGCCCTACTGGTGGATCGTTGGAATAGAGATGGACTGCTTATACTTACTATACCACTCCTTCGAGCATGCTTTAAACGGATATCTACCCTCACGGTAAACATGTATTATCGTGAGATGCAATTTAAATTTTTAAGACGAACCTATATATCCCCTCAGATTGCTTATCATTCGGGCCTTGCTACCTCAGCCCGGTGTAATAAATGCAATCATGATGTGGGTACTTTGTCCCACTCATTTTGGTCCTGCCCTCCCATCCGTAGGTTTTGGGGTCACATTGCCACCTACCTTATGAGGTTGCTGGGGGTTTCCCTCCCCATCACTCCATTGCTATTTCTTTTTGATTCTTGCCCCCATTTGCCGTCAGGGAGAGGTATGTGCCTTTTTATTTTAAAAGCATGCTTAGTTGGAAAAAAGGTGATATTATTGCAGTGGCGAACCCCGGAGAGCCCATCGGTTTGGACTTGGCGCAATTACCTTCACCATATGCTGCGAATGGAAGATTTGAGTTTGCGAAAGTCCCCGTTATTGAGACGGAAATTTTTGCTGACCTGGGACCCTTACTTACAAGCTCTGCCGCATCGCGCTCACAGTTTGATCCTCAACGATTGCCCTGCTTCTGGATGTCAGACTGGACTCCATGAATAAGAGAGACCAGGTGGCCTGTTCATTTTGCACAGCATGATGTATTTTTGACTGTTCATTTCAGAGGACTTATGGGGAGGCGCAAGGGGGGGCGGGGAAGGGATTGGATGTGGGTAATGATTGTATAACAATTTCTATTACCTGTGGTTTCTGTCTGGTGAGCGTTAAGTGTTCCAGCTCTCCCAGATCGAGTTTCCTGTATGTCCTATTTTTGAAAATTCAATAAAAATTATTGTACTTAAAATATCCCTACCTACAGCATCCATTCTCCGAACCTGACTACGGGCACCAGAAGGAGTGTATAAATCAATATTAAAGTGTCGGGCACTTAATATTAATTTATTCACTCCTTCACTTAGGGGTAGATTTTAATAGACGCGTGCAACTTGCACGCACCGATGCCCGCGGGCTTCCCCCGTTTCCTTCCCCCTAACCTTACCTTCCCACCCCTTCCCCTAACTTTTCCCCCCCTAGCCCTACACTAACCCCCCCAAAAGTTGTAACAAACCTTTTTGCCAGCCTGGAGGCAGGCGCAGGTTGCGCACGCCGGCAGCCTGTCAGCACATGATCCTATGACACAATGGCAAATGGCCGCTGTGTCGGAGGCCTCTGGCCCCACCCCTGCCCTGCCCCCTCCCTATCCCTTTAGTAAAGCCCCGAGAGTTAGACGCATCCCGGGGCTTTACGTGCATCCCCGGGCCTTGATAAAAATAGGCCCGGTGCACCTAGGGCTTTTAAAATCTGCTCCTTATTGCCCATTGGTCCTTTTCACTGACATGAAGGACAGCCTTCTAAAAGGTGATTGGTCCTTTCACTGACATGTGACAGTAAAGGGACCAATCGGCAATAAGTGAAGGAGTGAATAAATTAATATTAAATGCCAGACACTTTAATATTGATTTATTAACTCCTTCTGGTGCCCATAATCAGGTTCGGAGAATGGACGCTAAATTTATCAGCATCCATTTTCCTAATCCTGAAAGTGTGCTGGTTAGGAAAACTGGACGCGGATAAATTCAGCGTCCGTTTTCTTAACCAGCAGACAGCCACCGACAGTGGACCTCTCTCTGGCTCGCGCTATCAAGGAAGCGCCCCTAGCGCCTCCTCGACAGCACGAGTCATAATTTAAATATTGCATCACGCCCCAGGAGAGGTGCTTGGGGGCACGTTATGAAAGCTGGCGCTGAACACACAGCGCCCGCTTTCAGCGCAACTTTTTTGCATCGGCCCCTTGGTGTCATGTTAGATTGAGACTTATTCATGTCAAAAAATATTTCCTCTCTGGTAAAAACCTCCTTCTATAAGATTCATCTTTTAAAACATCTGAAACCTTTATTGTACCCCAGTGACTTTTGAACAGTTTTGCAGGCCCTGATTCTCTCAGAACTTGACTATTGCAATGCACTATACCTACGGTTTCCAGACACCGCTTTACATCCTTTGCAACTAATACAAAATACAGCTGCTTGTATGCTCAGAAACTCAAAATAACAATACCATATCACTCCTGTCCTCTGTTTACTGCATTGGCTCCCAGTCCCTTTTCAAATACAATACAAATTTATATCCATTGTTTACAACTTCATATATAAGAAATCCGCCATCTGGCTATGCTGTTCCTTACAATTGTAATAACCTTCATGTCATCTCCGTTCCATGATTAAAAGATTTTATCAAGATCCCCTCTGTTAAAGTAGCCAGATTAAATTTCACTAGAAAATAATATGCCTTTTCAGTGGCTGCTCCCATACTCTGAAATTCCATCCCCAATTCCCTCAGGCAAATAACAAACATTGAGGAATTTAAGAAAAACTTAAAAACATACTTATGCTCCATTGCATTTAAACAGGTTACAAAGATCTAAGTCCTAACAGTTCTTATCAAGAGGTTTTCCCCACTGCTATTGTTTTGTTTTTATTGTTTTTATGATCTGTTTTAGTTTTTTCTCTTGTTTTGTATACATTTTATTATGAATGTTTCATTGTAAACCACTTTGATCTACCATTCATTGTAGAAGTGGTATATAAAAGATTGCAAATAAATAAATAAATAAACTAGTAAGGCAATATATTGTTTAACTAACCTAAGCAGGTATACCTAATTGTGATATGTTTCTAATGAACTTTATTCACCAAAACAAAATGGGTTGATTATTTTTGGAATGGCAACTTCTATAGTCAACGTATTTCAAATGGCACTAGAACAAATAGCTTTCCGCTCTAAAAGAGCGGCAATACTAACAATCAGCCCAAATGAGGTATTTCTCATATTTGGCATAAGCAAAATAATAATAATGATATTTACCATTATCTATTAGAATGCCTTTTCCACTAGTGAATCACAGATTCATCTCTCCTAAGTCATGGTCAGAAAGAATGCAATCTTCATCTAATAAATAAGCATTATGCATTCTGTCTATATATCTAAATTGATAGGAAGTGCATATTGTTTAAAATTATTCTTACATAGAAATGGAATAACATAGTTAAATGACAGCAGAAAAAGATACAAATGGCTCTTCCAGTAAAGCCCAAATTTTAAAAGCCCGGCGCATGTAAAAACTGGGGGATACGTGCGTGGCCAGGCTGTGCGCGCGCCAAGCACATTTTAAAAAAGGCCTGAGCACCCGTGTATCCCCCGCTATGCACGGAAGTGCCAGGCTCCTGGCAAGAGGCGGGGTCTGGGTGGGGCAGGGGCAACTGGGACAGTGGCCATTAGGCCATGTCCCGGGGAAGGTAGGAAAAGGGGTTTTAGGGTATGGGGAGGAGAGGGGAAAAGGGAGGCAGAGTAGGAAGGGGGATAGGAAAGTTTGCTCCTAGTCCGCTCCTTAATTGGAGCGGACTGGGTGGGAACTGGTACAGGTCCGATCGCATCGCCGCATGTATTTTTTAAAAAATTTTCAATTTGCGCGCGTGAGACGCCACCCGCCCGCACATGCACGCACCAATATAAAAATTGGGTGTGCATTTGCGCGCAGGAATCGCATTTTATAACATGCGCACGCCGGCACACCCATTTTATAAAATCACTGCATCCATGTGCACTTGTCAGGAACCACGCGCATATGGATGCATCTGCACAGGTTTTAAAATTTACCCCTAAGATTTTTAGGGTTATATCGTTTGCTCTCTGTAGGTTACCCCAATGCTTTATTACCATTCTAGGGATCCTTTGTGTTTAGTCGATGTTTTTTTTTAACTCCAGTCCTTTTTGTTTTCTGCCTCCTACACTGGGAGGCAATTCATGGCATCCACATCCTATTCATGAAAAAATATCTTCTGTTTGTGGTCCTGAGTTTACCCTCTTGGAGCTTCATATTGTAATACCTACTTCCAAAACTTATTTTCTACTGGAAAAAGTTTGCTTTTTGAGCAGCACTAATACTGTTCAGATATTTAAATTCCTTATCATAACACCCTTGACTCCCCTCTCCTCCAGGGTATACATTTTTAGAGCCCCAAAGTTTCATTTCATATGGCTTTTGATGAAGATCTCATTCCATTTTAGTTGCTTTTTCTCCATTCTTTTTGGGATATGGATCCTAATTTTCAGTGCCATTTAGCCGGCTAAGTTCAAACTTAGGAATAGATTCATCAATTCATCATTTTGCTCTAAATTTCATGAGAATAGTGCCTGTGATAAAAAAAAAAAAAAAAAAGTGGTGTGGTTAAGCTAATTTTCCAGGTGCTGCATCACAAGCTGAAAAGTGCCCAGACAGGCTTTTATTGCATTTTTTGGGGGGGGGGGGGGGGGGGGGGGGGAGAGTCACATTAAATAGTTAACTATTTATACCACTGTAAAAGGGGGCACTAGTAACTTGGGGTGAGGTTTGTGGGTGTGGGATGGGTTCTGGGGGGCTATTTTACATGCACAGTCATAGATACAAATTGCACAGATACCATCAGTGAAGATTTAATTTGATTTGGAGTGGTGAAATGTGAAAGAAGAGTAGATTTGTACCACATTCTCTCTACCTAGCTTGATTGCAATAAAATATCACAAATCCTGGTTTGGCAGTAACACACAGCTAGCACAGGCATAATGCCAAGAAAAAAGGTGCAGTTATTTCTGGCATTAAAACCCACAATAGTGTGTGTTATATTATTGCATGTATCGTAAACAGCCCTCATTTCCATTTATTCTTATCAAACCTCTCCCACTTGAATACATTTTTCAAATTTGCATATGCATTTTGTGATGCGATATTTATCTCATGCGTTATGGCGTTATCGCAGGAGTTAGGGCCCTTACGCCCACGATAATGCCCTAACGCAATTTGATGAATGACCCTGCTAGCTTGCTAAATGGCAGTTTTTGAATATGCATTTGCAGTCAGCAACCGCCACTTTGCTGGCTTATTTTTTCTATCTGGCTAAAACGTTAGATGGCTATGGCTTAGATTTACTAAGCCACGACGTAGCTAGAGTATGAATTAAACAGTGTTTGATGCACAATAAACACTGTTTATGTAAGAATAGTGTAGCCTTGTGCTGTGGTGTGGTTGACTCAATGAACCTACTAGGCCCATGCTGACAAAAGACAAACAAGCTCTGGGCTGCAACAAGACTGGAGCTACATCTATATCAGTCCCGTAACCCATGGGTTGAGCCTTTGGATTCCAAGGGCCAGCAGGACTTAGATGAAGATTCTTACAGGGCGTATAAGATAAGAAAGTCTGAGCCTGGGCCAAGGTCAGGAAAAGCAGCTGTCAGAGAATTACCAGTAGCAAAGCAGAGGCTGAGGCGGGCAGCAAGCAAGATATAGGCAAAGTCTGTAGCTAAGGTCAGTGGCAGGCGACAGACAGAAGAGTATTCTGGGTCCATAGCAGATGTCAGCACTGAAGTCAGGCTGGAGGAATTGGACATGGAGGAGGCAAGGCAACGCAAGCTGGACAAGACAAGGCATGATTAGGAACCAAAGCAGGATCAGGAACAGAGGCAGGACAAGGAACGCAGGAGCAACACGTACTGCAATCAAGCAGGCAGACCTGTTGCAGAGGTAGCTTGGAGAAGAGACAGCTGAGGGGGGATATGATAGAGGTGTTTAAAATCATGAGAGGTCTAGAACAGGTAGATGTGAATCGGTTTTTTAGTCTTTCAGATAATAGAAAGACTAGGGGGCACTCCATGAAGTTAGCATGGGGCACATTTAAAACTAATCGGAGAAAGTTCTTTTTTACTCAACGCACAATTAAACTCTGGAATTTGTTGCCAGAGGATGTGCTTAGTGCAGTTAGTATAGCTGTGTTTAAAAAAGGATAGGATAAGTTCTTGGAGGAGAAGTCCATTACCTGCTATTAAGTTCACTTAGGGGCGGATTTTAAGAGCCCTGCTCGCCTAAATCCGCCCAAAACCGGGCGGATTTAGGCGAGCAGGGCCCTGCGCGCCGGGAAGCCTATTTTACATAGGCCTACCGGCGCGCGCAGAGCCCCGGGACTCGCGTAAGTCCCGGGGTTCTCCGAGGGGGGCGTGTCGGGGGCAGTCCCGGTCGTCGCGGCGTTTTCGGGGTGTGTCGGCAGCGTTTTGGGGGCGGGTACGGGGCGTGGCTACGGCCCGGGGCGGTCCGGGGGCGTGGCCGCACCCTCTGTACCCGCCCCCAGGTCGCGGCCCGGCGCGCAGGAGGCCCGCTGGCGCGCGGGGATTTACGCCTCCCTCTGGGAGGCGTAAATCCCCCAACAAAGGTAGGGGGGGGGTGTAGACAGGGCCGGGCGGGTGGGTTAGGTAGAGGAAGGGAGGGGAAGGTGAGGGGAGGGCGTTAGAGGATTCCCTCCGAGGCCGCTCCGATTTCGGAGCGGCCTTGGAGGGAACGGGGGTAGGCTGCGTGGCTCGGCGCGCGCCGGCTATACAAAATCCATAGCCTTGTGCGCGCCGATCCAGGTTTTTAGCAGATACGCGCGGCTCCGCGCGTATCTACTAAAATCCAGCGTACTTTTGTTTGCGCCTGGAGCGCAAACAAAAGTAGGCTATTCGCGCTCCTTTTAAAATCCGCCCCTTAGAGAATAGCCACTGCCATTAGCAATGGTAACATGGAATAGACTTAGTTTTTGGGTACTTGCCAGGTTTTTATGGCCTGGATTGGCCACTGTTGGAAACAGGAAGCTGGGCTTGATGGACCCTTGGTCTGACCCAGTATGACATGTTCTTATGTTCTTATGTAATGAGCGAAGCACAGTTGAGGCCTTTATAGCCAGCCACATGATATCATAGGAGCACACCAGCCAGGCTGTTTCCCGCCTCAGGGACTACAAAGGGTCCTGCACTGTGCATGCACGCACGCCTAGGGAAGCCCAAGGATCAGGGTCGCTGGTGGCATCATAGCAGCGGTCTTGCAGCCTCAATGACATTCAGCATCCTGAGGTGAATGCTGACGGGAGCTTTTGGGGAGCAGAATGCTGGTGGTGTCATGGCACCATTTCTTGCCACTTTGGAGGTAGTTTGCATCTTGAGGTAAGTGCTGCCTATCACGGGACGACACCTCAACCAGCAAACGTTACAGTTTATCACATGATGCGCCATATCATGGCGATATCACACAACATTTTGACCTGAAACCTATCCTTATTACAAAGAGCTGCTTTGCATGAGAATTGCAAGGCACTCTTGTATAGTCAAACCTATGCAAATTAAATAACGCTGCTGATTTAGGAAAAGGTCAGCTGCTTTATTTTAACAAAGTTTGAGGAGGTCTATTTAAAACATTGCTGGGACATCAGGATGCTAATGCACATCCTGATGGCCCTGCAATGTTCTTAAAGGGCCAGGTAGTCCAAAACTAAACGTCTCTGAAAATGATCTCCCTCCCCCAGGCGTCTTGCAAAATCCCTGCTCACTGCCCCACTGCCTATCGAGGTGGCAACAAGTCTAAAAGTTAAAAAAAAAAAAAAAAAAAAGATTTTACATCATGCAGTGATTCCCCATATGGAGGTGGAGCCAAGTCTAAAAGTAAAAAAAAGATTTTAAATATGCAGCGATACCCTGTCCCTTCCCTTTGTTGAAACCCTCCCTCCCCGGTAGTAGGCCCTTCTGTTGCCCTCCAACCCTCTTTAATCCTGGACCCTCCTTCCAAACAATTTAGGCCCTGGTGATCTAGGGTGGCCCAGCCCCTCCCCTGCCTCTTACCTCAAAAAGAGAGTTTAGTGTAGCCCTCGGACCCCCACCCCAACCCACAGATTCCCCCTACCTAAAAGAAGACTTGGTGGTGGTATAGGAGTGGCCTGGAGTGCCCCCTAACTCCAGGCTAGACGACAACATATTTCAAAAATGGCACCGACCGCCCTTTGCCCCATTGCATTCATTTTCTACCAATGCAAAATTATAGATTTGGCTCAGCCTTTTTCAGTGCAGTGAGTCCTGTAGAATTCCCTGATGCTGGTCTTTAGTATGTGGGTAAATAGAACATTTTTTTTTTACAACAAGTGTCATATTTTTGGTAAATTACCTTTCCTTATTTTTCCATTTGTTATATTTAATCAATAAAAATGCTGCTTAGCAATCAAGATACATTGATTTTTACAAGAGATTTCAGCATTACCTGCAAAGGGAAGCAAAAGTTTTCTCGCTTATCCTTTGATTGATGCCTTCTTTTACCTTTCATGACAAAGTGATAGATGTGTTTAGTTAACTTTCTGCAAAATCATTAATGCCACCGTCACCGGTTGGCTGCCCGGGTATTGGTTAAATAGCTGTCATGCATTTGTTACCTGAAACACTACAATACTGAATAAGCAACCCATTAATTTTGTTTTCAATATCGGTACCAAGAAATAGATATGAAATGTGCAATGGAGAGGTGATAGGAGAGAATATACTGTGTACTCTTGTGCAGTATTGGATTGCTCAGAATTTTATAGTTTTAGCATTAGGGCAAGAGAAAAAGTGACTCACCTTCTTACAGTTTATAGCTAGAACTAATTAAATAGTTGACAGGGCTGTTTGTTATTTTTACCCTATCTGATGCCTTGTTTTGGTATGTAGAACACTCTCGTGGTACTTTGGCTCCAAAACCATGACTGAAGTATTAGAACCAAGAATTGCCATTTAAAACCATTTCTCCTTCCTTCCGTGTTATTTCAGTTAAGATTATAGATTATTATTTCAATGATCTATTTGGGCAGGCTTCATTTTGATACTTAAATCTGAATTATCAGAAAGAAAACAATGGTAGTCAGATTCCATTTAGCTAATATGGAGAGTAGTGCACTAAGTGACAATGCAATAAAATTCTTAGGAATTGTTAAATTATTGTAACTTGCCTAGTATGGAGTCTGACTACTAATTTGGTTCTAATTATTGTAAAAGCCCTTCCATCTCTAGAATTTCCAAAGTCAATATTTTGAGTGACAGATTATCCTTTCTCCTTGTGCTGATACAAGTGAATTGTTAAATATTCTAACTGAAAGGATATCTTGCCTTCAGACACAGTCATCAAGATTAAATTGTATCTTAAGAAGTAAAGAAGCAAGCTCGCATAAAGACATACTTAAACATTTGAAAATTTAATAAGCATAAAAAAGCAATGAAAAAGCCCCATAGCTGGGGCACCTGTGTCACATCCGAGTCCCACACTTATGGCCATACAAGCAATAAAAACCTAAAGAACAGAATTTGATTGCAAATAAATAATAAACCCTGTCACTATTATCTAGACTGTGTACCAGAACGTTTGCATAACATAAACATACTACGATATGACATGAGGTTCATATTCTTGGCCCTCCCTGAATAAGCAGGGCCATGCCTTTCAGGGAGGTTTTATTTCATTTTATTTATTAAAGCTTAATAACCTGCCTGTAAAGCATGTTACTCAAGTGCAATATAATAAAAATATACAAATAAATCCAAAGTATAATTACAAAACTAACAAACAGTTTCTAATTAAACATACATAAAAATAACTTTAAAATAAAACAACCATTCATCACTGCATAATTAGTTAGATGTTATCAAATGCTTTGCTGAAAAATCCTGCCTTTACTGCTTCACTAATTTTTTTTTAATTTACACTTTTATTATTTGAAAATTCAGTTTCACATGAATTTACTGAAATCGAATACAACAAAAACTCTCAAAATTTTACAATATGCAAAAGCCCCCATTTTGGGGGGATTTTAAAAATAATACTATAATTGCCGTAAATCTCCCATTCCCTTAATTCCCATGGTTACTTTTATCGAACAACAATCTCTCAAGATCACTTAGTGTTTGGGTAATTGCCAGGTTCTTGTGGCCTGGTTTGGCCTCTGTTGGAAACAGGATGCTGGGCCTGATGGACCCTTGGTCTGACCCAGCATGGCAATTTCTTATGTTCTTGGATCCAGAAATATGAACTTATTACCTTGAAAAGAAATTATACATTTACACGGAAATCTTAAGTAAAATAATGCTCCTAAATCTACAACTCTGGACTTCATCAGAAGAAATTGCTTTCTTCTTGCCTGAGTTTCTTTAGAAACATCAGGGAAGATCTGAATTTTTTGTCCACAAAACAAATTATCTTTAAACTTAAAATATTGCCAGAAAAATAATTATTTTTCTGAATCCAATACAAAGGTAACAATCAAGATAGCCCTGGTATTAATATCATCTGATTCCAACAGTGAGGACAGATTTGGGCTCTTTATAGGGGATAATATATCAAAAGATTCATTAACTTGAATACCTCCCCTCTTTTTTATAGGCAAATAATAAACATTAGATAATAAAAATATTTTGTCATCTGAGAATTGGAGAATTTCCTTAGCATATTTTTTAAACAATTCGGCTCTAGATAGAAGTCATTACTGGGAAATTTAACAAGCGTAGATTTTTTTAACATATATGATTCTCTAAGATTTTATACTTTTGATGGATCATTAAATTGTCTTTTATATTTGAGACTGAAATAGCTTGTAGTTTAGATATAGTTCCAGAGTATAGTTCTACCTGTTTCCAATTTAGTAGATATTTTATCAAGATCTAAGATCTTTAAAGAAGCTTTTTCTGTATAAGACATTAATTGACTAACCGAATTGGTTAGCTTGTTCTCTATCCTTAAAATAGCTCTCCATATATCTTTTAGGGACACTTCATCAGGTTCTTCTTTACCAGAACCCAGTAGTTCCTCTCCCAAAAAACTTAGGGGAACCGGTATGGGTACTGGTACTTATTATTTGCTTCAGAAGTTTCAAGATTACCCCAGTATGATCTTTATTATTAACAACTTTATAACAAGAGCTCATTTGATCTGAAGAATTTATACCACCTATTAACAAATTATCATTTAATATACCAGGCCCAGCTAAGGGTTTGGGAGGGGGAGAGCGCGCTTCTGAGGCTAGAGATATCCCAACTAATTCAGTACTTGAGTCTCACAGTGGCGAATTAGTCTTTATTATATGTTGATCCTTAGTTCCTCGGACTAAAGCAGGAGCTGAAGCAGTGATTGACATTTTCCCTTTTCTCTTTTTCCCTGTAACTATTCCCAGTTAGGGAGAAAAAAAATCAATAGAAGGGATGCGCCCCTTTGGAGCATGGCTTCAGTGCAGAAGCGGGGGCATGCTGCAGGGCACCACGATTTCTAGTCCTTGGGGTCCTCCAATGGGCAAGGTGGCCAGATAGTGCCCGATACAATAGAAGCCTCCAAACCAGCAAGTCAGGGCAGATGATAAAGTCACAAGGTCCCCCTGACTCACCACAGGGCGCCGTAATTTCTAGTCCTTGGGGTCCTCCAACGGGCAAGGTGGCCAGATAGTGCCTGATACAGTAGAAGCCTCCAAACCGGCAAGTCAGGATAGATGGTAAAGTCACAAGGTGCTCCCTGCTTCACTAAATTTTAAATAATCAGTACCGTAATAGTGTGGATATCCTGAGGCAAAAAGTTCCAAAGAAAAGGTACCTGAAAACTAAATTATATTTCTCTGGTAGAGTCCAGACAAATGATGACAGAACATGAAGAAGACCCACTTGTGAAGAGCGCAGATTTCATATGGCAATATCTTATGTTCTTATGACCTAACAATTTAGAGAAATAATAAGGAAGACCAGAAGACAGGATTCAAAATGCAATACATAAAATTTTGAATCTGATCCTAGAAGTAATTGGTAACCAGTCCAATTGTTCTAGAGTAGGTGAAATATGGTCATATTTTCAGAGGCCAAATATTAGTCTTGCTGCTGTGTTTTGTAGCAACTGAAGACACTGCAGCTTTACATTGGGGATACTCAACAGAAGGGAGTTACTGTAAAGTAGTTGTTAGGACCGCCGGCTGCGGCGGCCCACGACTGGGGCCAGGTGTCATGGCCGCTGGCAGCAGGGAGCCACATCCGGGGCCGGGATGTCGGCTGCCCTGACCTAGAGTCTTACCAGGGGCTCAGGTTTCTGGAGGCTCCGCGGAGGTAGGGTGCCTCATGCAAATTGCTTTTGCTGCCGCTGCCAGGCCCAGCCGATTGGGCTCTGCTCGGCCGGGCTGACTCCTCCCCCTTCTGTCTCTGCTAGAGCCGTGCGCACGCAGTTGCAATGAGATTTAAAGGGGCCACGACAGGAAGTTGTCGTGGCTCCTTCCTGAAGACTCCTCCCCGGATTTCTGCATTTAAGGCATGGTCTGCTCCTCAGACCTTGCCTTGGTATCAAGGCTCCTGGCTGGGTTTCGTCCAGTGCTCGGTGTTCCTGTTTTGGTTATTCGTCCCGCTCTGCTTCTCCTCCCTGTTGGACTGACTCTTGGCTTCTGACCTTTGGACTGGCTTTTGTGTTTCCCGTGGCTTGATCTTGGAACGGCTTTCGTCACTTCTCCTGGCTTGCTCCTGGACTGGCTTTGGACCCTTCTCCTGACTCGAACCTGGATTGGCTTTTATCCCCTCTCGTGTATCATACCCTCAGACTGGCTCTTGACTACTCTTTGACTCCTTCTTCAAGACTACCATGAGCTGCTGGAGGTGCCAGCCATCTGGAATCCACGACCTGCAGGAGGCACCTGCATCCAGACCTATTTTCAGTCATTAAGAGAGTCTCCTAAGTCCCAGCAGCCGGGTCCCTACGGGCTCCTCCTGGGGGGATCACGAGCTTCCAGGGTGAAGTCTTCTTTCAACGTCTACAACATTCGGCCTTGCCATTCGACGGTAGAGACCTAAAGGCGGTTGATTCCCTTTTGGGTAGCGCTGACTCTACCTCGGAACAGGGTATTCATAACAGAATACCAAGGCCATGGACCCAGCAGAGGCCTCAGCTCGTCAAGCCATTCCAGGACTAGCCCAGAAAGTCATGGAGCAGCAACGCATACTGGAATTCATGGCGTCTTCCTTGGAACAACTCAACGCCCATTTTGATTCTATAGCTGCGGCTCAGGCAATCCCTCCACCACTACCATTGGTAATGCCAAGTAATACCCAGTCTACGATTCCAATACCGATTCCTCCATGTTAAGCAGGTGATCCTCGCTTATGCCAGGGATTCCTCGACCAATGCAGCATGCACTTTCATCTTCAAGCTCCTTGTTCCCGGATGACCTTACAAAAACTACATATATCTTGTCTCTGTTAGAAGGTAAAGCCCTGGCGTGGGTTTCTCCCTTTTGGTGTCGGTCGGATCCAGTCCTACAAGATCTTCCTAAGTTCCTGGAACTGTTTCAAGTGGTATTTGATGACCCAGAGAAACAGGTGGTCGCTGGTTCCAAGCTTCTACAACTTCGGCAAGGAGGTCGACCACTGGCGGACTATACCATTGAATTTAGAACTCTTGCCTCTGAACTCCATTGGGAGGAGAACTGTCTTCGGTCTATATTCTTGGAGGGCCTGTCATCCAGAATAAAGGATGAAATGGCAGCCCGAGAGTTACTTCAATCATTGGACTCTATTGTGGACTTGGTAACCCGGATCGATCGCCGACTACAAGAAAGAGCTCGAGGGATCAAGCACGAGAAGGCTCATGGCGGTCACTACTCCCTCTCACTTGGTTGCCTCTATCCCGCATAAAGCGGCTACTACAGAAGGGACTGTCAAAAAACCTATGCAATTGGGGCGTGGTCCCCACTCTCCTGAGGAACGGCAAAGACGCTGTAGGGCAGGTCTCTGTCTGTATTGTGGAGGAGCGGGTCATCTCATAGCTCGTTGCCCAATACGCCCGGGAAACTCCCAAGCCTAGGCTCCATCGGGGGAGTAACCCTAGGCATCACTTCTCCAGCTCCCCCACTAACTCTGCAGGTCTCTTTATATTTTGGAGACCTCCAGTTCTCTACCCTAGCTTTAGTAGATTCTGGAGCTGGGGGAAATTTCATTCTGCAAGAGGTAGTACAACAACTACACATTCCTACTTGCCCATGCCAAAAACCGTTAATTATATCTTCCATTCATGGAGATCCCCTGCCGGGGAGGATAACTCATCACACCATTCCACTGGAGTGTCACATTGCACTGAATCACACTGAAAGTATCTCCTTCTATGTCCTCCAGAGAGCTATCTACCCTATAGTTCTTGGTATTCCTTGGTTGCAACAGCACAATCCACAGTTCGATTGGACATCTTTAAAACTCATCCATTGGTGTTCAGCGTGCCTTAAGACCTGCATTAAAGGATCTAACACTTCCAGCAGCTTCATCTGCTCCTCCCATCTTGTGGGTCTGCCGCCTCAATACCAGCAGTTCACGGACGTTTTCTCCAAAAATGCGGCCGACATCTTGCCCCCTCACCATGAATTCGCTTGCAGCATCAATCTGATTCTGGGAACCACACCGCCCCGCGGTAGGGTCTATCCGTTATCCATCTCGGAGACATGTGCTATGACTGAATATATCCGAGACAACTTACAGAAAGGATTTATTAGGCGCTCTAAATCCCCCGTCGGGGCTGGATTTTTTTTTGTTGGAAAAAAAGATGGAACTCTGCACCCTTGTATAGATTTCCGTGGGCTTAACGCCATTACCATCAAAGATCGGTACCCATTACCACTAATAGCTGAACTCTTCGATCGTTTACAGGGGGCCAAGGTATTTTCCAAATTGGCTCTTCGAGGAGCATATAATCTTATCAGAATAAAGGAGGGTGACGAGTGGAAGATGGCGTTCAACACCAGAGATGGACATTATGAATATCTAGTCATGCCCTTCGGATTGACTAACGCCCCGGCAGTATTTCAGAATGTCATCAATGAGATATTTCGAGATTTGCTTTATATCTGCATTGTAGTCTATTTAGATGACATTTTGATTTTTTCCTCCAATTTACAAATACATCAACAACATGTTACTCTGGTTCTACAATGCTTAAGAGAAAATCATCTTTATGCTAAAATCGAAAAATGCATTTTCGAACAGGAGTCACTACCTTTTTTGGGGTACATCACCTCCAAACAAGGTTTTCAGATGGATCCATCTAAACTGAAGAATATT
Source organism: Rhinatrema bivittatum (assembly GCF_901001135.1). Lineage (NCBI taxonomy): Eukaryota > Metazoa > Chordata > Amphibia > Gymnophiona > Rhinatrematidae > Rhinatrema > Rhinatrema bivittatum. The sequence continues at coordinate 153,388,238 of NC_042617.1, read as the reverse complement.
CAAGACTGGCCCCAACCCAATGGTTTATGAGCACTCCAGCGTTTCCTGGGTTTTGCTAATTACTATCGCAGCTTTATTCAAAATTTTTCCAAATTAGCTGCACCTCTTACTGCACTTACCCGCAAAGGGGCAAACATTTAATCCTGGCCTTTAGAGGCTGAAGAAGCATTTTGGGTACTCAAGGACTCTTTCCTCAAAAGACCTTGCCTTCGGCATCCGGATCCCAGATGTCCGTTCGTGGTAGAGGTGGATGCCTCTGCCAAAGGGGTAGGAGCGGTCTTAAGCCAAAATGACACCACAGGGACCTCTCATCCTTGTGCATATTTTTCTAGGAAATTTTCACAGGCTGAACGAAATTAGTCCATCAGTGACAAAGAGCTTCTTGCCATTAAACTGGCATTTGAAGAATGGTGGCAGTGGCTGGAGGGAGCTCAGCATAGTGTAACAGTCTATACAGACCACAAGAATTTAGTGTACCTTCAACAAGTCCAACGTTTGAACCCGCGTCAAGCTAGATGGGCACTTTTTTTCACATGCTTTCACTTTGACCTGAGATATTGACCTGCTGACAAGAATATTAAGGCCAATGCCCTATCTCGATCCTTCTCTGCGGAAGATATTGAGGAGCCAGTTCAACATATTATAGACCCGGCTTGCATCACCCTTTCGGCAACTTTTACCATCCCACCTGATAAAACCATGGTACCTAAAAGACTGCGCAATAAAGTACTGGCCTGGGGGCACGACTCTCAACTAGCCGGGCACCTGGGAAGAGCTCGGATGCAACAGCTCCCACAACAATATTATTGGTGGCCAGAGATGCATAAAGATATCCGAGCATATGTGGACTCTTGCCCAACATGCGCCCAACACAAGATTCCCACCGGGAAGCCATGGGGGCTTTTACAGCCGTTATCTATTCCCAAGAAGCCCTGGACACATATCTCCATGGATTTTATTGTGGGTAGTAGTGGGTAGTAGTGGATCATTTTTCCAAAATGGCCCACTTCATCCCGCTACCCTCCCTCCCATCTGCTCCTCGCTTGGCTCAACTGTTTATGCTCCACATCTTTCGTCTCCATGGTCTTCCATAACATATTGCATCTGATCGAGGCCCTCAGTTTACGGCTCATTACTGGCTCAATCTGTGTAAAAAGTTTAGTATTTCTTGGACTACACTACTGTGTTTCATCCTCAGGCAAACAGTCGAGCATACAAATCGCACGTTGAAACAATTTCTTCGCATGTACGTTAATTCCGTCAGGATGATTGGGCTATGCTTCTTGAAGAATATGATTGATCAGATACACAATATTAGGAAGGAAAAATACCCAGACGCCTCTGCTGTACTGTGGCCTGTCAGAGGTGAATGAACTCTGAGTGCCTTTCTGAGCATGACTTGCAGAATGTCCCTGAGATAGACCTACTGGCACCAACAAGAGAGGCCTATTCAATGGCAACATTTACTTTATAATACAAGGAAACTTGGTTCGTATGAAACCAGGATGTAAGCTTTTGTCTTACAAATGTATATCTCAACGGACAGAAACCAGGTGAAAAGAAGATCCTTTGAGGTTACAGTTTTAATTAAATCCTGGTGCCAAGAAACGGAATTCAGGCCTAACTCCTATTGAAGCCACAGACTTGCTATTTGTTTACACAACAAAGAAGAACAACAGGATACTAGAAGGAATACAGTGCATCAAAGCTATGGTGATAAAGGAACTTTTATGGTGGAAGGGTGGTTTCAGGGAAGACAAGTAAATAGTATGATTTTTACAAATGAATGGAGGATGTCCTCACAAGCATTTCCTATACATGATAGATTGTCATGACAACAGCATAATGTATCTTTGTAAATAAGTCTTTGGGCAGTCACGTCATTCATTCTGGAAACTTCGGTAGTGCTGTATTTTGATTATATAAGTCAGGGCATGTCATATATTCATTGAGATGCTAGTTATTACAGATAGAGGGCATATAGCATCTCCCAGGAACACTTGTCTTTGACTCTTCTTTAAAAAGCCAAAATAAACTAAATTTTAAACCTCTTGCTGAGTTGAAGTGTTCTTGTTGCCCTGGCCCTGCGTACAGAAATTATGTACATTCTTTTATGGGCCGAGTGCTCTCATATCTCACTTGCCTGTACTGCAACGGGGGCGTCCCCGTTCTAGATTATATTTGGCCAACAACCCAGGCCGCCTTTGCCTTTGCCCATGGCTGTACCATTACCAGTGGCCCAGCTAACGGCTGTACAGTTGCGGAAACTCTGGATTCATACTCAACACATGCTTCGCAAAGCAGCCCACACTGCTAAGACCTTTGCCGACAGACACGTCAACTAGCACCTCGATTCCGTCCTGGAGAGAAGGTGTGGCTTAGTACCAGGCACATCCGGTTGAGAGTCCCGTCCATGCGATTGGCACCATGTTATATTGGGCCTTTTCCGGTAGTACGACAACTCAGGCCGGTGACTTACCAACTCCGTTTGCCGGCCACATTGAGAATTCATAATTCTTTCCACTCCTCTCTACTGAAACCCCTGGTCCTTTCTTGGCCTTCCCGGAAGGTTCCTGCCAGTCCCCAACCCAGGGCAGAGGAAGAGTCTATATATCAAGTGCAGGAGGTCCTCGATGTTCAGAAATGAGGGAAAACATGGGAATACCTCTTAGCATGGGAAGGATTTGGACCTGAAGAGAATTCCTGGGAGTCTGCTAAGAACATTCTGGACAAGTCTCTGCTCATGAACTTCCATTCTGCTCACCCGGGAAAGCCTAAACCTTCTAGGGTGAGACCTAAAGGAGGGGGTACTGTTAAGACTGCCGGCTGCGGCGGCCCGTGACCGGGGCGAGGTGTCATGGCCGCTGGCAGTAGGGAACCGCATCTGGGGCCGGGACATCGGCCGCGGGGGCCCTGACCTAGAGTCTTACCAGGGGCTCGGGTTTCCGGAGGCTCCGCTGAGGTAGGGTGCCTCACGCAAATTGCTTTTGCTGCCAGACCCGGCTGATTGGGCTCTGCTTGGCTGGGCTGACTCCTCCCCCTTCTGTCTCTGCTAGAGCTGCGCGCGGTTGCAGTGAGATTTAAAGGGGCCACAACAGGAAGTTGTCGTGGCTCCTTCCTGAAGACTCCTCCCTGGATTTCTGCATTTAAGGCATGGTCTGCTCCTCAGACCTTGCCTTGGTATCAAGGTTCCTGGCTGGGTTTCGTCCAGTGCTCGGTGTTCCTGTTTTGGTTCTTCATCCCGCTCTGCTTCTCCTCCCTTTTGGACTGACTCTTGGCTTCTGACCTTTGGACCGGCTTTCATGTTTCCTGTGGCTTGATCTTGGAACGGCTTTCGTCACTTCTCCTGGCTTGCTCCTGGACTGGCTTCGGACCCTTCTCCTGACTCGACCCAGGATTGGATTTCGACCCCTCTCATGTATCGTACCCTCAGACCGGCTCTTGACTACTCTTCGACTCCTTCTTCAAGACTACCACGACCTGCTGGAGGCGCCAGCTGTCTGGAATCCACGACCTGCAGGAGGTGCCTGCATCCAGACCTATCTTCAGTCTTCAAGAGAGTCTCCTAAGTCCCAGCGGCCGGGTCCCTATGGGCTCCTCCTGGGTAGAATCACAAGCTTCCAGGGTGAAGTCTTCTTTCAACGTCAACAACATTCAGCCTTGCCAATTGCGGTAGAGACCTAAAGGGGGTTGATTCCCTTTTTGGTAGCACTGCCTCTACCTCAGAACAGGGGTCCACCTTCTGGTTCATAACAGTAGTCCAATTTCAAGATCACAAAGGCATGTATTAGAGCCTTCAGATCTTTTTTTTCTAACAGTGGGGCGAAGTTTACGAATTCTCCGGCGAACACCACGAGGGCAGGCCTGCGCAATCGGCGCCGCGGACCCATCGGGGTAAGGCCTCCAAACAATCACACTTACCCTCGGTAGGTCCACGGGCCGATCACGAGGCCCCCGCCGACGCTTGATATCGGCGCAGCCTCCCTGCTCCGCCGGCACTCGCGGACTCCGCCCCTACGAGGATCGGCCTATCAGAAGGCTGCACAGACGGCCTATCAGCAGCGGCCTAAGAGAGCTTTAAATTGCGACCGGAGCGGCGTTTTCCTCCTCTTCTCCGGCGAACACCACGAGGGCAGGCCTGCGCAATCGGCGCCGCGGACCCATCGGGGTAAGGCCTCCAAACAATCACACTTACCCTCGGTAGGTCCACGGGCCGATCACGAGGCCCCCGCCGACGCTCGATATCGCTGCAGCCTCCCTGCTCCGCCGGCACTCACGGACTCCGCCCCTACGAGGATCGGCCTATCAGAAGGCCGCACAGACGGCCTATCAGCAGCGGCCTAAGAGAGCTTTAAATTGCGACCGGAGCGGCGTTTTCCTCCTCTTCTCCGGCGAACACCACGAGGGCAGGCCTGCGCAATCGGCGCCGCGGACCCATCGGGGTAAGGCCTCCAAACAATCACACTTACCCTCGGTAGGTCCACGGGCCGATCACGAGGCCCCCGCCGACGCTCGATATCGCCACAGCCTCCGTGCTCCGCCGGCACTCACGGACTCCGCCCCTACGAGGATCGGCCTATCAGAAGGCCGCACAGACAGCCTATCAGCAGCGGCCTAAGAGAGCTTTAAATTGCGACCGGAGCGGCGTTTTCCTCCTCTTCTCCGGCGAACACCACGAGGGCAGGCCTGCGCAATCGGCGCCGCGGACCCATCGGGGTAAGGCCTCCAAACAATCACACTTACCCTCAGTAGGTCCACGGGCCGATCACGAGGCCCCCGCCGACGCTCGATATCGCCGCAGCCTCCCTGCTCCGCCGGCACTCGCGGGCTCCGCCCCTACGAGGATCGGCCTATCAGAAGGCCGCACAGACGGCCTATCAGCAGCGGCCTAAGAGAGCTTTAAATTGCGACCGGAGCGGCGTTTTCCTCCTCTTCTCCGGCGAACACCACGAGGGCAGGCCTGCGCAATCGGCGCCGCGGACCCATCGGGGTAAGGCCTCCAAACAATCACACTTACCCTCGGTAGGTCCACGGGCCGATCATGAGGCCCCCGCCGACGCTCGATATCGCCGCAGCCTCCCTGCTCCGCCGGCACTCGCGGACTCCGCCCCTACGAGGATCGGCCTATCAGAAGGCCGCACAGACGGCCTATCAGCAGCGGCCTAAGAGAGCTTTAAATTCTCTCTCTAACGGTGCCGCGCGCCGAAGGGGCGCGACAAAGGGGCCTGCCCCTTTGTTTCGCCCCTTCGGTTCGCCCCTCATTCACCCCGACATCCCAAACCGTACCCAGCAATGTGAACAAAGCCAGGAACATCCCGCCAGGAGCTGACGCACAGTACCACACTGAGGAAACTGAGTCCGGGAGACATCCAAAGGAGCTAGGAGGGAGGCCCGCGCAGCCGGCGCTCGAGCCCATCGGGGTAGGGCCTTAGATCCCGCCCTACCTCCGGGGACCCCCACGCCGACCTCAAGGGATTCGGGGTGTCCGCCTTCCTCCTCCGCTGCGACGACAACTGACCGGTTCGGGCCCCTTCACAAGCCCCTCTAAGCACTCTCCAGACCACCTAGTATTCAGCCAGGACCATTATCACTTCCCTAGAACCACATACACTACCCCAGAACCCTCAATTCCCTACAGGATTCTTCCAACATTCATTCAGGACCCTCTGCCTTCACCCAACGTTCAAACAACTATTTTCTTAAACAACTAACTTTCATCACAACAGTCAACCACCTTGCAGCACCCAACCAGCTCCAAACAACTTACACCAGACAACATCTTTCCTGCTTTCAGCATAAGCATCCAACCTACTTGTAAAAGTTACTTTCCCATCATGCACCCCCTAACAATCCCCATCATTCACAACCAAAGATGGAGAGCACCAAAGCTCCCCTCCACACCACTCAACCACAACCGCCAACAGAGACTCAGGCCTATCATGCTGACACCCATCACCCAATGCCTTGGCCTGGCTTTTTTCTCAATCACGCTGTTTAATGCACAATCCATATCCAAGAAAACACACATACTTAATGACCTCCTATCCGACTCTAAACCAGATATCTGTGCCATCATAGAAACCTGGTTAAAACCAACAGACACAACCCTAATCAACCAGCTTCCTATCCAGAGCTACGACATACTGTCCATACCCAGACGCAAAAAAAGAGGAGGAGGCCTCCTCCTAGCAACCAAAAAATCACTTGGTCTGACATTACAGACATCCAACACTATAGCCAATATGGAATTTGCTTTATTCAACTCTAAACATCTGACTATTGCGCTTATCTACGCTCCACCCGGTCTTTTAGAATCAGACCCTTCCCCAATCATAGAACTTACAGCAAAACACCTAAATTCAGGAAAACCAGCTATCTTGATGGGAGACTTCAACCTCCACGTGGATGTCCAACCACACTCCCCTAACTGTAAAACCCTTCTCTCCACCCTCAACCATATGGGTTTCAGACAAATTGTGACAGAACCTACCCACAAAGCCGGTCATACTTTAGACCTGATCTTCATAAACAAAGGTCTATCATCCCACTCCACCCCTACCTGCCTTGCTGTTCCTTGGTCTGACCACCGAGTCATCTCTTCAATGTTAAAGATCCTTGAACCTATTCCCCAAACAACTCAAACAATCACCATCTCAGTCAGGAAACAGTGCTCAGGAGATCACCTTAGCAAACACCTAGCCAAAGAACTAATGAATCTGGACCTCTCCGACGCCAACTCAGCAACCTCATCATGGATCAACATTACCAACAAGGTTGCAGATCAAGTGTGTCCCATTACAACAAAATCTATCAACCCGGACAAAGACAACAGGAAACCTTGGTTCACCACAGAGCTGAAGTCTCGTAAACACGAGCTCAGAAGCAAAGAAAACCAATGGCGTAAAAGCCCATCTACGACAACCCTCCTCAACTACAAATCGTGCCTCAACACCTACAGAAACGAAATCAACAAAACAAAAAGAGAATTTTTCTCCAAAAAGATACACCATTTCTCATTTGATTCAAGAGCCCTCTTCTCTTATGTCTCAGCCCTCACTAAACCTCCCGGACCAAACATCCCAGATGACCAAGCTCTAAAAAAAGCCAGTGAACTTGCTGACTTTTTCGACAACAAAATCACAGCACTCGTAGCCCCCCTCAAAGGGCCAACGTCGCACACAAGCCACGCAAGTAAGCTCAGCCCGCAATCAACTACAGCAACCGCTCATCAACCTTACACACACACAGCAGCGCTCGAAACGCTTGAACCCACGTCCACCTTAGAAATAGCCAATATCCTCAAGAAGATTAAACCATCCTCTCACCCCTTAAACCATATACCATCAAACCTGCTGAGCTCAATCCATGACATCATTGCCAAGCCGGTTGCAGAGATCATTAACTGCTCCCTCGCCCAAGGCCAAGTTCCGGACCAACTTAAGTTAACATTGCTCAAACCTCTCCTCAAAAAACCCAACCTTCCTACTACAGATCCGGCTAATTATAGACCTATAGCTAACCTCCCCATGATAGCTAAAATTATGGAGAAAATTGTCAACAGACAACTTTCTGAATTCCTTGACGACAACAATATCCTCACCTCTAACCAATATGGATTCCGGAAGAAAAAAAGCACAGAATCTTTATTAGCCACACTAACGGACACCATTATCTTCAATCTCGAAAAAGGCCAACCTTGTCTCCTCGCGCTTTTGGATCTTTCCTCAGCGTTCGACACCGTGAACCATCCCAGCTTACTACAACAACTAACAGACATCGGCATCACAGGAGCAGCTTTCAACTGGTTTAAGTCCTTCCTAGAGAACAGAACATACAAAGTTAAGATAAACAACAAGGAATCTCACCCCATCCAAGCCAAGATGGGGGTACCACAAGGATCATCACTCTCCCCCACCCTCTTTAACATTTACCTTCTTCCACTCTGTCATCTACTTACTAACCTCAAACTCACCCATTTCTTATACGCGGATGACATACAAATTCTCATCCCTATCACGGAGACCATACACGAAACCATGGCATACTGGAAAAAATGCCTCTCATCCATCAACGATCTTCTAACCAACCTTAACCTGGTTCTAAACACCAACAAAACAGAAATCCTCATAATAGAACCGGATCATTCTGCCTTGCCAACATCCAACAACCCTCCAGATACCTCAGGATATGCCACTGCACCTCAAGTCAGAGATCTGGGAGTACTACTAGACAACAGACTCTGCCTCAATAAATTCATAAATAACACTACAAAAGAATGCTTCTTTAAACTACAAGTGCTAAAGAAACTAAAGCCCCTTCTACTCTATAGGGATTTCCGCACAGTTCTTCAAGCCATCATTCTCCCAAAAGTAGATTACTGCAACTCTCTCCTGCAAGGCCTTCCCGCATACACTACCAAACCACTCCAGATGGTACTGAATGCTACTGCAAGGATCCTTACCAATGCCAAAAAAAGGGACCATATCACCCCGATCCTCCAACAACTCCATTGGCTTCCCATAAAATACAGGATTCAGTTCAAAACCTGTATGATGATTCATAAGGCCCTACATAATATCTCTCCACTCAACTTAACCTTCAAGCTTCAACTACACTCCTCTAACAAACCTACCAGAAGGGCATACCAGAACAGAATGAACACCCAACCTGCAAAATCTACCCTGAGGAAACGCGCTCTATCCACAGCGGGCCCGTCTCTCTGGAACTCCTTACCACCGGACCTCCGCCTTGAGTCGTGCCATACCACTTTTAAAGTGAAACTCAAGACTTGGTTATTCCATCAAGCTTTCCCAGAGAGCTAAGAGCAATAAGATCAACAACCATCATTTTTTTTACAGCAATAATTTTATGTTTATATTACTTCAGTTTTATATTCCATGTCGTTTTCTTTCTAAGTTGTTCTTAGTTGTTTTCACAATAGCTTGTAGTTTATTATAGATTACCCGTTCATTATTCACAATATGTTCCATGTAAACCGCCTCCCTGGCGATAGTTATCCATGTTAAATGTGAACCGGAGTGATATGTATTGTATACAGGAACTTCCGGTATATAAAAACCAAAAATAAATAAATAAATAAATATACTTAAAAAAACCAAAATGATTTCTGAATAGTGGCTGAGATGAAATGGAACATGGAAAGGGCAGAGTCCATCTGCACACAGTTGTGTCTGCAGACCCTTGGACTGAGGCAAGATTGGCTTTATCCTGTAGGGAGGAGCTCTGCAGGTTCTCACTATCAGCAGGCGGACCCAGGTGAAGCAGAGACTAATTGGGACCTTCACCTATACCAGTTCCCATTCCCCTTGGGTTGAGCTTTTGGGTGCCGGGGCTGGCAGGACTTAGATGTGAGTCTCTGCTGATGACAGAAGAGATGATCCAAGGCAATGGTTGAGGTTATAGGCAGGTGGCGGTCAGATGAGTTGAGGGTCTAAGGCAAAGTCAGAGGCAGGCAGCATTCAGGCATATCCAGAGTCTGGGCAAAGGTCGAAGTTTGGAAGCAGTCAGGCATATGCAGAGTACAGGCAAAGGTCAAAACCAGGTATCCGACCGAGAAAGGAGCAGAGGGATGGATAGGGCTGAGGTAGGCAAGGAAAGGAACAAATGGCGTAATGAATACTGGAACAGGTTGAAACAAAGAAAACACAGAGGTAGGCGATCTATGATAGCCGTCAGGAAAAACACAAAAATAGATGCCTGAAACTTTTTCAATGTTTATTAAAACAGAGACATATATTAAAAAACTTGCCCGACTCCGGCCGAGTTTCGCGGCTCACAAAGCCGCTGCCTCAGGGGCTACAAGCAAACCAAACAAAAATCAATATCAATAACAACAAATCAAAAGTTAATAATTAACAACATCATTAAGATCTCATAAATATTAAAAAGTCTTTAATAAAATTTAAAAACCTTTTTAAATTTTCACTAAGATCTAAGATATTGATCAAAACTAAAAATTATAAATAATCTTAAAATGATGACAAAATTAATATGATACCAAACATACCAAAAAATAAACTTCTTACATATAATGCCTCATACCTACTTAAAAAATAATATCAATTACTTTATATTGTCCTTTAAAATTCAAAGAAAAATTGCTTTACCTTCAATACTTCACAGCTGCAAATAACACTCAGTAGTGCAATTCCTTCCAATATACAATCATTGATTGTCAGCAATACATAAGACAACTGTAAAAAGTACATAAGACAGCTTGAAAGATTTTCTTAAAACTTTTCATTAATTTCTAGTGTAATTCTGTTAAAAATCAACAAGTGGCAAAAAATCGATTTAACATAACAAATTAATCATAAGTTAATGGCTAATTTATAATATAAATATATCAATGCCACATGCACAGTGTTAAATAATCCAAAAAATCAAAAAGAAACCAAAAAGGTTCACTCACTGTGAAAAACGTTTGTGTGTATACTATTACAGAGCTTTTGTTGTTTTTAAATGTTTTCTTTAATTTTTATACACCTACACAAACTGTGGAATTCTCTTTATTGAATATAATAAGAAAAAATTTTTTTGTAGAGGGGTTGGAAGGGTCTCATATAATCGTGTAGGCAACCCTGCCTCATTTGGCATGTTATAATCATAGAACCGCCAACCTCCTCTGGTTTTTTGTGCCTTTCTATGCAAATATTGTGTTTTAAAAAACTTCGATAATTTTTACTGTGTTTAGAATTACCCAATGACATCCAGTGCAAAATAACTCAACTAGATGCAGATTGTTCTTTGTTGTTTTCAAATACCACGGCACCACCGTTGATATTCTATCAACTATGATCTCTGATCCTTCTCTTGTTGAGAACTAACTCTATTCTTATTACTGTATATCAGATCTCACAAGTTGTCAATATCCCAACATGTACATGTTTCGGACGCGGATGCGTCCTTCCTCAGGGGATGTTCCGGCGAGTGATGTTTAAACCCGCTGTTGAAAACAAAATCAAAATTTTAAAAATGTAAATATTACTTTCCTTAAGTTGCTTTCCTTAAATGTCTGAAGAGGCTTCTCCATTTTTAAATCGCTTGCCTTCTTGACGCGGTGCCCGCTCCAATTTCCTTGTATGTCTACTCCATTGGTTGAGAGACTTTGCTGATAGCAGTCCTTGCTGGTAGCAGTCCGGATGTCAACTGAACATGGGCTGTGCAAGCTCTTGTTTTATGGGGTGGATTGTATCCTTATGTGGCCAATCAGAGTTACTTTTGTTGTCCTCCTATAGGAAGTGTTTTCATTTGCTAGTCCAACCAATAGTGTTATTCCTCTACATCTGCTATGCACGGACTTGATGGAGAACTACCAACCTACACTCCTTGTAAATATCACATGTTTATCGGACCTGGTTGAAAACTACTGGTCTGTTTTTGCTTGGAGGATGAGTAATGCAATCATAAAGCAATTGACGACAAATTCAGTTCATCATTCATGCCCCTCGGGTTGGAAGATTTTAAAGTATAAATCCAAAATAATTCTCGATGGTTTAATCGAGCTCTTAAATCGCCACCTCGCTGTGGGGTGGACACTTGTTCAAGCACTGTCCATTTAAGTTCCCGTATATCATGAGATGCTAATGTTAAGTGCTGCACCATGGGGGCTGTCAACTTAGTGGTATACCGGGATTTATGCTCACTCAATCGAATTCGAACCGGCCGCGTGGTGCGGCCGATGTATAGTTTTGGACAGGGACACACTATTGCATAAATTACATTGTGTGAATTACAGTCGGTGTTGCTCTTACGCCATACTTTATATTGTGTAACTGGATCAGTCCATTCTATTCCTACAATGCACTGGGAGCACCAACTGCAGTGTCCACATGTTTGATGGCCTGTAATGACTTCTGTGGAATTTTCTTGCGCTAGTTGTGAGTGCACCAGCATGTCTCGGATGTTTCTACCCCTAGAAATAGCAAACATGGGAATTTCTGCAAATTCTTCGTGTAAAGCCAAAATATGCCAGTGTTTCTTGATAGCTGTTATAATTGCTCCTGTGGCCGTAGATTGTTGCAAAACACATACCAAGCGGTCAAGTTCCTTTTTTGGTCGATAGACCAATAGTTGTTGCCGGTCACTGAACTTGGCTCTTTTGTATGCTTTCTGGATGGCCTTAAACGGGTATCCCCTTGCCTTGAATCTTTCTTTCAGGATATTGGCTTGTGCTTCATATTCCTCATTTGTGGAGCAAATCCTCCTAATCCTGAAAAATTGGCTCACTGGTAAACCCGTTTTAAAATTGTGTGCATGATGGCTAGAGAACCTTAACAGGTTGTTTCGATCTGTATCCTTCCGATACACTATGTCAGTGAGGGCAAAGGTAGCGCCGGCGCCATTTTGAAGATTGGCAATATGGCCTGCGTGCAGGAGGTCACTCCCGGACCCCCGCTGGACTTTTGGCAAGTCTTGTGGGGGTCAGGAGGTCCCCCCAAGCTGGCCAAAAGTCCCTGGGGGTCCAGCGGGGGTCCGGGGGCGATCTCCTACACGCGTGACGTCGGGAACCAGGAACCAAAATGGCGCCGGCGCTACCTTTGCCCTGTCACATGATAAGGGCAAAGGGCCGTGGCCAGAGAGGGAGATCGCGTCGGGACCCCCCCACTGGACCCCAGGTAATTTAAAACATTTTGGGGGGGTTCGGGAGGGTGGGGGATTTGTTTTAAAGGTTCGGGGTGGGTTTTAGGGTTTTTTTTGGTGTGCTGGTTTTCCCGCCCTCCCCCGATTTACGATTTTTAACAATTTTTAACAAAAAAAAACACGACGATAAGATTTCCCTCCCCCCCCCAGCCAAAATCGATCGTTAAGACGATCGATCACACGATTCACACCCCTAGTAATTTGAGGGAATGTTCAGCCAAAAAAAACTTTTGTATGGGATTTTTGTTTTGTTTTTTATTTTTTCCAACTTTTGGATTTTCATTTTTTTTTTAATTTTATTTCATTTTTAGTACACACTAATTTTGAGTTAATGTTTGGATAAGTTCTTGGAGGAGAAGTCCATTAACTGCTATTAATCATGATGACTTGGGACCTAATTTTCAAAAGCATTTACACACTTAAAAATGGGTTTTACACATGTAAATTCTCTTTACACATGTAAGTGGACTTTTGAAAATTGCTACAATATATGCCATTGAATTGTCCATAGGATATATCTGTTTAAGTGCACTTTACATGCATAAATGGCTTTTGAATATTGCTACAATTGAATATTACATTTACATGCATAATTCCTTCGAAAATCCACCTGTTTGGGAATAGCCACTGCTATTACTGGCATCAGTAGCATGGGATCTACTTAGTGGTTGGGTACTTGCCAGGCTCCCCCTAACAGCTGGTCAAAAAGGCGGATTTCTTGTATACCATCCCCTTCAACCCTGCGATCTATGTTGAATTATTGGAGCAGTGCAGGACACACATGTCAGTGCTGTTCTTGCAGTGTTTTGTAGGAAGCATGGGATTATGAGCAAATAGATCCAGTTTGGGAGCCATCAGAATAAGGAAAGCATTAATCAGGAGGAAGGATGCTATAAGAGTAATGAACCAGGAGAAAAAATGATTGGGAACTGGAAACTGGGACTGTAGGATCACTGTTGAAAGAGGCCTTGAATTGAAAGGAGCTTGTATCAGATATTGACATGAAAATAGTATTTGTACCACAAGCATTGGGGGGAGAGGGGGGAAAAGTGATAAAAGGGGACATCTGGTGGATTGGGGGAGGGAGTGAGCAAGTAGTAGAGTTAAAAGTGAACTGGAGGGGGAGTGAGGAGGTAGAGTGAGCAAGGCAGAAGAGACAGTATGGTAGGGAAGAAGTGGAGTAAAAGAGCACTAGGGTCTACCAACTATTGCTCAGTTTATTAATATTGTGAGTAGAGGTGTAAGACTTGCCAAAGCATTTGGCTAAATGGACTGCTTTTTTATTTTAAAAAAATTAGACTTAAAGTAATCTGTTCCACCTGAAAATGAAAATACATTGCTATTACAGAAAGTTATAGTAATGACATACATGCTTTGCCATTTCAACCTCAACCAAATCATGCATGAGACAGTAGAGTGACACTTTTTTAAAATATAGTTTTGTCAATTCTGCTAATGCAAGCCAAGATCCTAAGCCCCAGTTTATTATTTGCAGTGAGGTGCTTGCAACCGAGTTTAAAATGATCAAAGTTTGAAACAAAAAACACAGGGATATTTATAAGCATCTTGAACATTTTCAAAAGGTGGCAAAGGAATTAAAGTTATCAATGCAATTCTTAGTTGGTCAACTTCTTTCAGTGCTAAGGCATAACCGGCATCATATTTGATTGCACACCATTTAGCAAAAGAGAAAATGACCCATACAATTACAGGATGATTTTGTGTAAGATCTGTTATGTTGCCTGACCCTACCAATAAATAAAACAGCAGCACATATTTGAAGCACTGCATGACTGCATAGCTGTAAAATACAAAAATAGTCTGCACTAATTGCAAATGAATTACAAGTGATGTTGAAGCAAATATGGCAGATGATAAAAAGCAAAGTTGTGAAAAAATATCCGAGGCAGCTGCTAATGATGTTGTTTGGAATCAATCATGGCTTTATTCACCATAAAGCTTTGGAGGCCAAGAGTATGCCCTCTGATCTTATGGCAGTACCGAAAGAACTTGTTAAAATTGTTAATTTCATTAAATAAAGCTCACTGAAAAGCAGGCTTTAAGAAGTGTTATGCTCGGAAATGGGAGCAGGGCAAGCCCATTTATTGTGGAAGTAGGGTGGCTGTCCACTGGACAGGTATAGGGTGCTTGTGTTGATGCCTGAGCAAGAACATAAGAAGTTGCCATACTGGGTCAGACCAAGGGTCCATTAAGCCCAGCATCCTGTTTCCAAAAGTGGTCAATCCAGGATACAATTACTTGGCAAGTACCCAAACATTAAATAGATCCTGAATACCTCAGGGATCTGTACTTGGACCGGTGCTTTTCAATATATATATAAGTGATCTGGAAAGGAATACGACGAGTGAGGTTATCAAATTTGCAGATGATACAAAATTATTCAGAGTAGTTAAATCAAAAGCGGATTGTGATACATTACAGGAGGACCTTGCAAGGCTGGAAGATTGGGCATCCAAATGGCAGATGAAATTTAATGTGGACAAGTGCAAGGTGTTGCATATAGGGAAAAATAACCGTAGCTGTAGTTATACGATGTTAGGTTCCATATTAGGAGCTACCACCCAGGAAAAAGATCTAGGCATCATGGTGGATAATACTTTAAAATCGTCAGCTCAGTGTGCTGCAGCAGTCAAAAAAGCAAATAGAATGTTAGGAATTATTAGGAAGGGAATGGTTAATAGAACGGAAAATGTCATAATGCCTCTATATCGCTCCATGGTGAGACCACCCCTTGAATACTGTGTACAATTCTGGTCGCCGCATCTCAAAAAAGATATAGTTGCGATGGAGAAGGTACAGAGAAGGGTAACCAAAATGATAAAGGGGATGGAACAGCTTCCCTATGAGGAAAGGCTGAAGAGGTTAGGGCTGTTCAGCTTGGAGAAGAGATGGCTGAGGGGGGATATGATAGAGGTCTTTAAGATCATGAGAGGTCTTGAACGAGTAGATGTGACTCGGTTATTTTCACTTTCAAATAATAGAAGGACTAGGGGGCATTCCATGAAGTTAGCAAGTAGCACATTTAAGACTAATCGGAGAAAATTCTTTTTCACTCAACGCACAATAAAGCTCTGGAATTTGTTGCCAGAGGATGTGGTTAGTGCAGTTAGTGTAGCTGGGTTCAAAAAAGGTTTGGATAAGTTCTTGGAGGAGAAGTCCATTAATGGCTATTAATCAATTTTACTTAGGGAATAGCCACTGCTATTAATTGCATCAGTAGCATGGGATCTTCTTAGTGTTTGGGTAATTGCCAGGTTCTTGTGGCCTGGTTTTGGCCTCTGTTGGAAACAGGATGCTGGGCTTGATGGACCCTTGGTCTGACCCAGCATGGCAATTTCTTATGTTCTTATGTTCTTATCCCATGCTACATGTATGATTTCTTACCCACCAGTGAGAGATTGTATGTGTACACCCAGTGCAAAGAGCTCCTGGCTCTCAGGGAATGAGTCAGATCTCTGGAGGCTAGAGTGGCAGACCTGGAGCAGCTGAGGCAAACAAAGAGGTATTTTTAGCCTTGTGCCGCCCCCCTGTCGTGCCATGCCCAGCTACGCCCCTGGTCACAACCCTGACTCCTCCCCCCCAAAAGAAAACCTACAAAATACCTGGTGGTCCAGGTGGGGGCCTGGGAGCGATCTGCCGCTCCCGGGGCCTTGCCTGCCACAAAGCAAAATGGCGCCGGTGGCCTTTAGCCCCTACCATGTGACAGGGGCCAACCAATGACACCGGTAGCCCCTGTCACATGGTAGGGGCTAAAGGCCAACGGCGCCATTTTGCTTAGTGGCAGGCGAGGCCCCAGGAGCAGCAGATCGCTCCTGGGCCCTCCGCTGGACCACAAGGGGGGAGTCGGGAGGGAGGGTGGCACAGTGAGGCAGGGGCTGGCAGAATTTTGAAAGGGCACTTTTTGCCCTTTCAAAATTCTGCCACCTGCTGCGGTGCCCCCTAAATTGCGGTGCCCTAGGCACAGGCCTAGCTCGCCTAGTGATTCCTCCGGCCCTGTTGATGAGACCTTCAGGGATATAGTAGCCAAGTCTCAAATCCAGTCTTGCAGCCCTGGTGCTGCCTTGGATCAGAAAGGTCTCCTGATTGGAGAACATCCTCCTGGTGTATCAGGAAGTGATCCTGTAGCAAGGACCTGCTCTCCAGGTGATGCATTCTCTCACTGGTGGGTAAGAAATCATACATGTACCATGGGATCTATTTAATGTTTGGGTACTTGCCAGGTATTTCTTCCCTACCATACTCTCTCTTCTGTCTTGCTCATTCTACCTCCTCACTCTCCCTCCAGTTCATTTTTCACTTTACTATTCGTTCACTCCCTCCCCCAAATCCACCAGATGTCCCCTTTTATCACTCTTCCCTCCCCCCCCCCCCAATGCTTGTGGTGTGAATACTATTTTCATCACAGTATCTCCCAGGAGGGAAGGGTTAGGTTGGCCATCATAGTTGGTGATTTGATTATTAGAAATGTAGATAGCAGGGTGACTGGTGGACATGAGGAACACCTGTAACTTGCTTGCCTGAGTGAAGGCTGCAGACCTCACACGTCACCTAGATAGGATTATAGACAGAGGTGAGGAGGAGCCAGCTGTCATGGTACATGTAGGAACCAACAACATAGGAAAATGTGGGAGGGAAATTCTGGAAGCTGAATTTAGGATTTTAGGTAGAAAGCTGAAATCCAGAATCTCCAGGTTGGCATTCTCTGAAATAATTCCTGTTCCACATGCAGGTCCCCGGAGGCAGGCAGAGCTCCAGAGTCTCAATGCATGGATGAGATGATGGTGCAGGGAAGATGGATTCAGTTTTGTAAGGAACTGGACAACCTTTTGGGGAAGAGGAGACTTTTACGAAAGGACAGGCTCCACCTTAATCAGAGTGGAATCAGGCAGCTGGTGCTATTAAAAAGGAGATAGAACAGCTTTTAAACTAGAACAAGGGGAAAGTTGACAGCCATTCAGAGGAATGTATCTTTGAAGGATACTAATGAAATAGGAGAGTTAGGGCATCCCAACAGAGAGGTTCCAATAAAAGCAAAAGTAGTCCATGTATCTATACAAAAAGAATCACCTGAGCTAAAGAATTCCAAATTATCCCTATCAACTGAAAAGCAGGTTGTTAATACAAACAAAAAACCCAGTTTGAAATATCTGTATGCCAATGCCAGAAGTCTAAGAAGATGGGAGGGTTAGATTGTATAGCAGTGAATGATGAGTTAGACATAATTGGCATCTCAGAGACCTGGTTGAAGGAGAATAAGCAATGGGACAATGCTATATCAGGGTACAAATTATATTGCAATGATAGGGAGCATCAACTTGGTGGGGGTGTGGCACTTTATGTCCAGGAGGGTATAGAGTCCAACAGGATAAAGATCATACTAGAGACTAAATGCTCAGTAGTATCTATATGGGTAGAAATCTCATGTGTGTTGGGTAAGAGTATAGTGATAGGAGTATACTACCGATCACCTGGCCAAAATGATCAGACAGATAATGAAATGCTAAGAGAAATCAGGGAAACTAATGGCACTGCAGTAACAATGGGAGATTTCAATTACTCAAATATTAACTGGATAAATGTAACATCAGGACATGCTAGAGACATAACGTTCCTGGATGGAATAAATGACTGTTTCATGGAGAAATTGGTTCAGGAACCAATGAGAAAAGAAGTTATTTTAGATGTAATTCTTAGTGGAATGCAGGATTTGGTGAGAGAGGTAATGGTGGTGGGGCCACTTTGCACTAGTGTTCATAAGATGATCAAATTTGAACTAATGACTGGAAGGGGGACAATATCTAAATCTATAGCTCTAACACTAAATTTTCAAAAGGGAAATTTTGATAAAATGAGGAAAACAGAAAAAACTGAAAGGTACAGCTGCAAAGGTTATCTTATGTTCCAGATTGGAAGGATTATCGATAACTCTCTCCGCTTGAGATGAGAAATGAAAATGTAAATGTATTCCTAGAAATCCCGTGCTCTCACCTACCAAAAAGTTCAAATGAACTATCTTTTTAATCTTTACTCAATTCAATGAAATAAATTAAGAACAAAGAGGTAAGTTTCATATTACTGGTGCATGCCTCCACGGCCTTGCTCCCTTCTTGTAGTATAATCATTAACTTGCCTCCTTCCTCCTTTTGTCCATTTTATTTGTGTTTGAAAATAATTTTTATAGAATGTTTTTTAAAAAAAAAATTCTTAAAAAACAATTGTAATCCCCACCTTGCATAGCAGGATAATTCAACTTTTTTCTTTCAAAACTATTTCTAGCTTTGATTGGATAACTAAATTCTTTTATCCCTATGTACGTGGAAGATTGTATTTAAATCTCCTTTTTGTCTACACGCCATCTATTTCTAATTCCCTAAAAAGGGTGTTGTATGAACGCCAATTTTTTTTGTTTTAAACTGCCACTGTCCACATAAAACTATTCAAGACTTATCTCCCGACACAGCTGCGTTTCGTTGTTCCTTCATCAGGGGAGTGTGTCCATCCTTGTTCACGTGTAGTTCATGATTATTCCAAAAAATCGTGTCTTTTTCATTCAGGCTGTCCATCTTCTCTCTCTGGCTTACAAGTTCCGAGTGGCGGCGTTATTTTTTAGCATCTTCACTATGCTTTAAAAGCTAGTCAGCAGATCGCAGATCGACCAATGGTATGGAATACGCATTACGTATTACGTCATATTCGCAAACGTTTCTTGATTGGTGGTCTCAAAATTAAAGGGCCACTTTTTCAAATGGACCTGTGTTGATTCTTGATCTATTTTATATTAGACTCGCCCACTCCACTTCTTCGTTTAACCCTTGTGGTGCCACTGTATTCAGCTTGAAAATCCATTGCTGCTCAATATGATTTAATCTCTTCTTTTCATCACCGCCTGTCCCAAAAATTATGTGGGCAGGACATCAAGAGTCATAAGAACACGATTGATTGAGCATAGATCGAAATTGAATACAAAAACTGTGGAAGCACCAATGGTGCAGCACTGCATTGAGCATGGACACATCTTTAATCAGCTCAGATGGACGGTCATAGACAAGGTTGCAAGTATGACCACAGGCGGTGATGAAAAGAAGAGATTAAATCATACTGTAATAGGGATGTGCAGCCAAAATATTTTTGTTTTAGTTCATTTTTTTATTTCAGAGGGGAAGGGAGGTTTGGGTCTTTTTTTTTTTTATTTCGTTTCAACATTTGTTTTGTTTTGGTTTGTTTGCTACTTTTACACGCATATATGCTAATTTTAAACTTGTATTCCCCCTATAACTCTTTAAAAATTAACCACTAGGAATATAACTACATAGAGATCTCTACATTCTTTTTGAACCAATATAACTCTGTAAGTGATCTGGATTGGCCACTGTTGGAAACAAGATACTGGGCTTGATGGACCTTTGGTCTGACACAGGTTGGCAAATCTTATGTTCTTCTGTGTTTTTGCTCATGTGTACCCTATTCTCCTGATTATTATTAACCTCAAGCTCAACATAGCATTCACAGAATGTCACGTTATCAAATATAACTTGGAGCTTACAGCATCTCCTATAAACCTTATGTTCTGCCCTTCATTCACACCCCGCATTTTACTTTTCATGAGCCTACATAACCAAAAAGAACCATCTGTAGGGTACAATTTTCAAAAGGATTTCCACAAATAAATAGGTGTTTATCTGCCAAAGAAACCCCTTTGAAATGTCCCCTTTCTATATAGGAAAACGGGGAAGTACTGGGGATAGGAGCGGGTAGGGAAGACCCAGTAAAGTAGACATAGGGATTCCATTTTGAAATCCCTACAATGTTCTTTAGCCCACATGCTAGGGATATGCAGAGGGACTGCAAACGTTACATTCGGTATTCTTATTTGTCAGGGGGCAGATACGTTGCATTTGGCAAGGGGGGCACCCGATCCATTCATGCGCTCCATGGCCGGTGCATTCTTGTGCTCCTACCATGTGACAGGGGCCGGCCAATGGCACCGGTAGCTCCTGTGACAAAGTAAGGGCAAAGGCTATTGGCGCCATTTTGAATACCGGCAGCCGACAGCGTGATTGCAATAGATGGCTCCCGGACCCCCGCTGGACCACCAGGGAGTTTTGGCAAGTCTTGGGGGGGTCAGGAGGGTGGGGGTTTTGTTTAAATTTGCTCCTTTAGATGGCCGAATAATTTGGTGAAGATTCGTTGTATTCGTGGGAAATCGCGATACGTTTCACGATGCAACGAATATAACGAATATGGCCCTATATGTTGCGGATTGCCAATACGTTACAAACGAATGCACACTCCTACCACATGCTATTGCAACTGCAAATTATCTGGAGTGAAGACTTCTGGTGGCACTGGCCTGCCACAAGGTTTTCAAAGGAAAACCAAACCACATTTTCAAAATTACCTTTCCCATAACTTGCAAATACAAGAGTTCATATACTCTATTGGCATAAAAATCTCTGGATCTCTTAATGGGACCTCTGTGTCGCAAACATAGCCAGTAGGGATGTGCAGAGCAAAATTTTATGTTCATATTTCTTATGTCCGAAAGGGGGTCCCACTTGCGGCCAATATGGACATAAAAAAAATCTAATGAGTTGGGTATATGTACATATGTCGCCCATTAAAGTCAATGGGGGAAGGATTTCCAGCCTATTTTTGGCTGCAGAATTGTGGTTTTCTTATCAATTGGCCCAGGAGAGAGTTCCCTTTCCTTTGTGCAGGGAAGTACTCCCTGGAAAGGGTCCACCCCTAGAGTTGTGTGTACCCGGTGTTTACATTGGCGTCCAGTGAATATCGTTGGCGTCTAGTGAATTCCGTTGGCGTCTAGTGAATTCAGACGGTACTTACGCACTTCAGCAGATGACAAAGGAATTGGAGGATCTCTCAGAAATAAGAATACGTGTGGGAACACAAGGTCTGGATGAACAGGCAGGCACAGCAATGGAGTTAAAACAGCAGTAGGAACACAAGGCCTGGATGAACAGGCACTTCCTTCGAGGACAGAGGTCAATCCCAGCTAGGGACACAAGGCCTGCATGAACAGGCACAGGAACTAGGTTAAAACACTGGTAGCTCGCCAGCATCTTTCTGATGCATGCTAGAATATTGGCAGCGGTATGGGCATGGTCCGTCAGGTGGGTGTGCAGTAAAGCCCACCTCCACCCTCATGCTTGTTCAGGGAAGGACTCCCTGGAACGGGTCCACCCCTAGAGTTGTGTGTACCCGGTGTTTACATTGGCGTCCAGTGAATGTCGTTGGCGTCTAGTGAATTCCGTTGGCGTCTAGTGAATTCAGACTGTACTTACGCACTTCAGCTGATGACAAACGAATTGGAGCCTAGGATCTCTCACAAATAAGAATACGTGTGGGAACACAAGGCCTGGATGAACAGGTACATCATTCGAGGACAGAGGTAAATTCCAGCTAGGGACACAAGGCCTGCATGAACAGGCACAGCAACCAGGTTAAAACACTTGTGGGAACACAAGGCCTGGATGAACAGGCACAGCCACTGAGTTAAAACACCTGTGGGAACACAAGGCCTGGATGAACAGGCACCGCCACTGAGTTAAAACACCTGTGGGAACACAAGGCCCGGAAGAATGGGCACAGCAACTGAGTTAAAACACCTGTGGGAACACAAGGCCTGGATGAACACGGATACTCGGATAGTAATTATGTGTTTTTTTAATGTATTTATATTCTTATTCGAAAACGTTTCTAGCACGTCATGCTTGATTACACTCAGGTACTGTAGGTATTTCCCTATCCCCAGAGGAACACAAGGCCTGGATGTACAGGTACCGCCACTGAGTTAAAACACCTGTGGGAACACAAGGCCTGGATGAACAGGCAGTCACAGCAATGGAGTTAAAACACCAGTAGGAACATGGATGAACACTGATACTCGGATAGTACAATTTTTTTTTTATGGATTTATATTCTTTTTTTAAAAAGTTTATAGCACTTCATTTATTTTTATATTTATTTGTCATTTTTATATACTGACATTCTTGTATTCAATGCAAATCATACTTGCTTACACTCAGTTACTGTATGTATTTCCCTATCCCCAGAGGAACACAAGGCCTGCAGGAACGGGCACAGCAACGGAGTTAAAACACTTGTGGGAACACAAGGCCGGGATGAAGAGGCGCAGCAGTCGAGCACAGAGGTCGATCCCAGCTAGGGACACAAGGCCTGGATGAAGAGGCACATCATTCGAGGACAGAGTTCAATCACAGCTAGGGACACAAGCCGCGGAGGAAAAGACACTAACCAGGATCCTCCAAGCCCTCATTTTCTCTAAATTAGACTACTGCAACTCTACATTTCTTGGACTCCCTTCCTCATACACAAAACCACTCCAAATAGTTCAAAACGCAGCAGCCCGTCTACTAACAAACACTAGGAAAAGAGACCACATTTCCCCAGTCCTAAAAGACCTCCACTGGTTACCAATTCAGTTCAGAGTCATTTACAAATCCATCACCTTGATATACAAAATCTTTCACCAACACACCATAATCGACCTACAAATTCCTCTCCGTTTATACAAATGCACAAGACCGACCAGGGAAGCCTACAGAGGATGCCTCCTTGTTCCACCCTCCAAAACCACTTATCACAGCACCTTTAGAGATTGAGCCCTTTCCACAGCAGGTCCACCGTTATGGAACTCCATCCCCCCAGATCTCAGAAATGAACCTTGCCTCCTAACCTTTCGGAAAAGACTCAAGACATGGCTTTTCAGGCAAGCCTTCCCGAACTGCACCTAACACACACCATCAATAAATTCTCAGCTCAGAAGCTGTATATATTGGACGCCATATTTGTAATGTACTCTTGTATATTTTTATATTCTACACATGTATATAATTAACCTCCTCTATCCCTCTTTATTTCTTACACTCCCAGTTCATAGCCCCAGTTAATTGTAACTGCATCTCTTCACCACGTGTATTTATGTTATAGGTTGTTTTCTTTGCACCCCTGTTTTCTGTAAAGCGACATCATGTGAACGATTTCATGAATGCCGGTATAAAAAAACCTTAAATAAATAAAATAAATAAGTAAGTACCGCAAGGGAAAGTTGAAAACAACTTTGAAGAGGGAGTTCAAGAGGGCGTGAAATTGTAAAGAGGTAAATGGGTGGGGTCCGTGCAGTCCGCCCGCAGGATTCAACCCGGCGGGTTCGGTCGGACCGGGGTTTCGGCGGATCCCCCACCCCCACCCCTTTCGCGGGGGGTGGGGGAGGGGCGGGGAACGCCTCCCGGATGGCCCCGGCCCCCGCAGGGCGCATTTCCTCCGCGGCGGTGCGCCGCGACCGGCAACGGGTCAGCTGGGAAGGCTCAGGGGGGGCAGGTGGCCCGCTGCTCCGGCGGCGCGTGTTATAGCCCCCCCTCCCGGCGTTTCCTCCTTCCCCTTTGGCAACTGTTAACTTGTCTTAATCTCATTCACTACATCTATGCAGACGATGTTCAGATTCTTATTCCCATAACAGAATCTATTAACAAACTTGGCTATTCTTACAAGCCTTCCCTGATCCTTCAAACTTTCACTAGATAAGTACAGCTACTCAGCTTTGAATATGGAACTTCGCCCCTCCAATATTCTCCTCATTTAGCTACCCTACTTATGCACTTCAGAAAATGACAAAGGAATTGGAAGATCTCTCAGAAATAATAATACGTGTGGGAACACAAGGTCTGGATGAACAGGCAGGCACAGCAATGGACTTAAAACACCAGTAGGAACACTAGGCCTGGATGAAGAGGCACATCATTCTAGGACAGAGGTCAATCCCACCTATGGACACAAGCCGCGGAGGAAAAGAAACTAACCAGGATTCCCTCCGTAACGGCGAGTGAAGAGGGAAGAGCCCAGCGCCGAATCCCCGCTCGTCCGGCGGGCGCGGGAAATGTGGCGTACGGAAGATCGCCTCTCTGGCGCCGCTCGGGGGCCCAAGTCCTTCTCATCAAGCCTCAGCCCGCGGACGGTGTTAGGCCGGTAGCGGCCCCCGGTGCTCCGGGACCGGGTTTTCTCGTAGTCTGTTTGTTTGGGAATGCAGGCCAAAGTGGGTGGTAAACTCCATCTAAGGGTAAATACCGGCTCCGGCGCGTGTTATTGCCCCCCCCCCCGGCAGCAGCTTCGCCGTTTCCCCCGGACAAGGGTCCACCTCCAAGTTCAACAATTTCTTACTCTTTACTTTGTCTGTCGAGGCTTGACGTCTCTAAAAGGGTTTGACCTGGAATGCTGTGCATGTCCATCCAATATCGCATACAATATAAAGTGGCATGTTTAATTCAAAATGTTGTACACGGGGAGATCTCAGAAATGAACCTCGCCTCCTAACCTTTCTGGAAAGACTCAAGACATGGCTTTTCAGGCAAGCCTTCCCGAACTCCACCTAACACGCACCATCAATAAATTCTCTGCTCAGAAGCTGTATATATTGTATATACAGGTGGCCCGCCGCTCCGGCGGCGCGTGTTATAGCCCCCCCTGGCAGCAGCTTCGCCGTTTCCCCCGCCATTTCCTCCTTCCCCTTTGCCAACTGTTAACTAGTCTTAACCTCATTCACTACATCTATGCAGACGATGTTCAGATTCTTATTCCCATAACAGAATCTATTAACAAAGCCATCGCACTTTGGAACAACAGCTTACAAGCCATCACTAATCTCCTCAACAGTCAAAGCATGAGATCTTATTAAGAAACTGACATTATCCTCAACAAATTCTTACTCCTAGCAAAACCTCTACCAAGTAAGTACACAGGGGTCTGTATTTTCATACCCCAGTGCTTGCTGTTTGAATACCGCTCTTGCCGTACCGACCCGCAGGGACCACCTAGGGACACAAGCTGTGGAGGAAAAGAAACTAACCAGGATTCCCTCAGTAACGGCGAGTGAAGAGGGAAGAGCCCAGTGCCGAATCCCCGCCTGTCCGGCGGGCGCGGGAAATGTGGCATACGGAAGACCGCCTCCCCAGCGCCGCTCGGGGGCCCAAGTCCTTCTGATGGAGGATCAGCCCGCGGACGGTGTTAGGCCGGTAGTGGCCCCCGGCGCGCCGGGACCGGGTCTTCTCTGAGTCGGGTTCTTTAGGAAATCAGCCCAAAGCGGGTGGTAAACTCCGTGTAAGGCTGAATACTGGCACGAGACCGATGAAACAGCTAGTAGCAATCGGAATCTCTGGATTGGCGCTCGCCTGGTTCAAATTGTTGCTAACCAACAGAGGTTATAAGGTAAAAATCCAGAACAAAGAATCACCACGCCACGACTCGGCCATCGGAGTCCCACAAGGTTCCTCTTTATCCCCTAAACTCTTTAATATTTACCTCCTACCACTCTGCCGACTCCTTACCAACCTCAATTTAATACACTTTCTCTATGCTGACGACATCCAGATCCTGATCCCCATCAAAGAATCATACACAAAAACCCTCGAATACTGGGATTCCTGTCACCTAGAAATCAAAAGCCTCCTCAAAAACCTAAATCTGGTACTAAACTCCTCTAAAACTGAAGTATTACTCATAACTCCTGACAACAATCTCACAGCTTGTCTCCCAACCAACCTACAAACTACTCATGTGAGGGATCTAGGTGTGCTAATCGACAATTAACTAAACTTGAAATCCCATATCAATAAAACCACCAAAGACTGCTTCTATAAACTGCAAGTTTAAAAAAGGATAAGACCACTCTTCCACGCCAAAGACTTCAGAACCATCCTCCAAGCCCTCATTTTCTACTACTGCAACTCTACATTACTTGGACTCCCTTCCTCATACACAAAACCACTCCAAATGGTTGAAAACGCAGCAGCCCGTCTACTAACAAACACTAGGAAAGGAGGCCACATTTCCCCAGTCCTAAAAGACCTCCACTGGTTACCAATTCAGTTCAGAGTCATTTACAAATCCATCACCTTGATATAAGAAATCATTCACCAACACACCATAATCGACCTACAAATTCCTCTTCGTTTATTCAAATGCACAAGACCCACCAGGGAAGCCTACAGAGGATGCAATGCCGGTATAAATAAATAAAATCAATAAGTACGTAAGGGAAAGTGGAAAAAAACTTTCAAGAGCGAGTTCAAAAGGGCGGGAAACCGTTAAGAGGTAAACGGGTGGGGTGCGTGCAGTCCGCCTGGAGGATTGAACCCGGAGGGTTCGGTGGGACCGGGGTTTCGGCGGATCCCCCACCCCTTTCGCGGGGGGGGGCGGGGAACGCCTCCCGGACGGCCCCGGCCCCGTCCAGGAATAATAAAAATAAAGTAAAGCAATAAAATCAATAAGTACGTAAGGGAAAGTTGAAAACAACTTTCAAGAGCGAGTTCAAAAGGGCGGGAAACCGTTAAGAGTTAAACGGGTGGGGTGCGTGCAGTCCGCGGCCCCGGCCCCGTCCAGGAATAAAAAAAATAAAGGAAATCAATAAAATCAATAAGTACGTAAGGGAAAGTTGAAAACAACTTTCAAGACCGAGTTCAAAAGGGCGGGAAACCGTTAAGAGTTAAACGGGTGGGGTGCGTGCAGTCCGCGGCCCCGGCCCCGTCCAGGAATAAAAAAAATAAAGGAAATCAATAAAATCAATAAGTACGTAAGGGAAAGTTGAAAACAACTTTCAAGACCGAGTTCAAAAGGGCGGGAAACCGTTAAGAGTTAAACGGGTGGGGTGCGTGCAGTCCGCCTGGAGGATTGAACCCGGCGGGTTCGGTGGGACCGGGGTTTCGGCGGATCCCCCACCCCTTTCGCGGGGGGGCGGGGAACGCCTCCCGGACGGCCCCGGCCCCGTCCAGGAATAAAAAAATAAAGTAAATCAATAAAATCAATAAGTACGTAAGGGAAAGTTGAAAACAACTTTCAAGACCGAGTTCAAAAGGGCGGGAAACCGTTAAGAGTTAAACTGGTGGGGTGCGTGCAGTCCGCGGCCCCGGCCCCGTCCAGGAATAAAAAAAATAAAGGAAATCAATAAAATCAATAAGTACGTAAGGGAAAGTTGAAAACAACTTTCAAGACCGAGTTCAAAAGGGCGGGAAACCGTTAAGAGTTAAACGGGTGGGGTGCGTGCAGTCCGCCTGGAGGATTGAACCCGGCGGGTTCGGTGGGACCGGGGTTTCGGCGGATCCCCCACCCCTTTCGCGGGGGGGCGGGGAACGCCTCCCGGACGGCCGCAACCGGCTCCGTGTCGGCTGGGAAGGCCCAGGGGGGGCAGGTGGCCCGCCGCTCCGGCGGCGCGTGTTATAGCCCCCCCTGGCAGCAGCTTTGCCGTTTCCCCCGCCGTTTCCTCCTTCCCCTTTGCCAACTGTTAAGTAGTCTTAACCTCATTCACTACATCTATGCAGACGATGTTCAGATTCTTATTCCCATAACAGAATCTATTAACAAAGCCATCGCACTTTGGAACAACAGCTTACAAGCCACCACTAATCTCCTCAACAGTGTAAACCTGGTCCTCAATGCCTCTAAAACTAAACTCCTCTTCATTTCCTACAAGCAAGAAAACCTCCCATCTCAGATCCATCACAAACACCTTCTCACCCACAACCATGTGAGAGACCTGGGAGTAATTATAGACAACCGTCTTCACCTAAAGAATATGATCCAAACCACAACTATAAGATATAATATTATATCTTAATGGGCCTCGACAAAGGAAACTCTTTCCTATTGATCTTGTTAGACCTTTCCGCAGCGTTCGACACGGTCAACCACGCCATCCTCCTAAACCAGCTTTCGTCCATAGGAATCAGCGGCACCGTCCTATCCTGGTTCAAAACGTTTCTCAATTACAGAGGTTACAAAGTTAAACTCCAAAACAAGGAATCCTCAAGATTTGACTCTGTCATAGGAGTCCCTCAAGGTTCTTCATTGTCTCCGACCCTATTTAATATCTATCTTCTTCCTCTCTGCCAACTTCTTACCGACCTCAATCTAAAGTACTTCCTTTACGCAGATGATATTGAAATCATCATCCCTATCAAAGACACATACTGTAAAACTCTTGAGTACTGGGAAACATGCCACCAGAAAATCAAACAAGTAGTAAACAACCTACACCTCATCTTAAACTCATCCAAGACAGAAATCCTACTCATCTCTCCTGAAAACAATATCTCCAACACTACTCTTCCCACCAACCTACCTACCACACAAGTTAGAGAGTTAGGAGTGATAATAGACAACCGGCTAAACTTCAAGGCACATATCAACAAAACAACCAAAGACTGCTTCTATAAACTCCAGGTTCGGAAGAGGATAAGACCTCTTTTCCATGCTCAAGACTTCAGAACGATCATCGAAGCAGTCATTTTTGCGAAATTAGACTACTGCAGTTCCCTATTGCTAGGTCTGCCCTCATCCTATTCCAAACCACTACAGATGGTTCAAAATTCAGCAGCCCAATTACTAACAGGCGCAAGAAAGAGAGACCACATATCTCCCATTCTGAAAGAGTTACATTGGCTACCCGTCCACTTCCGTATCATCTATAAAGCCAGATGTGTCATCTTCAAAACTATTCATCAACGCATCTTATGCACTTTAGCTGATGACAAAGGAATCGGAAAATCTCTCAGAAATAAGAATACGCGTGGGAACACAAGGTCTGGATGAACAGGCACATCATTGGAGGACAGAGGTCAATCCCAGCTAGGGACACAAGCCGCGTAGGAAAAGAAACTAACCAGGATTCCCTCAGTAACGGCGAGTGAAGAGGGAAGAGCCCAGCGCCGAATCTCCGCCACTCCGGGTTCGGGGATCTGAACCCGACTCCCTTTCGATTGGCCCAGGGCGACAGAGGCCTTCGCCCGTCCCTTCGGAACGGCTCTCGCCTATCTCTTAGGACCGACTGACCCATGTTGAACTGCTGTTCACATGGAACCCTTCTCCACTTCGGCCTTGAAGAAGAATGCTCAGTCTGTTTAAAATAAGAAAATGAACGGACCCACTCTGAAG
Organism: Rhinatrema bivittatum; assembly: GCF_901001135.1. Classification (NCBI taxonomy): domain Eukaryota; kingdom Metazoa; phylum Chordata; class Amphibia; order Gymnophiona; family Rhinatrematidae; genus Rhinatrema; species Rhinatrema bivittatum. Next base: position 153,358,592 of record NC_042617.1, on the reverse strand, counting down.
GACCATGCTCAGTCTGTTTAAAAGAACAAAATTAACGGACCCACTCAAGGACTATGCTCAGTCTGTTTAAAAGAACAAAATTAACGGACCCACTCTGAAGGTCAATGCTCAGTCTGTTTAAAATAGCAATATCAACAGACCCACTCTGAAGGACAATGCTCAGTCTGTTTAAAATAACAAAATGGAACTGCCCAGCTAGGGACACAAGGCCTGGAGGAACAGGCATATCATTGGAGGACAGAGGTCAATCCCGGCTAGGGACACAAGGCCGGGAGGGACAGGCAGGCACAGCAATGGAGTTAAAACACCAGTAGGAACACAATGCCTGGAGGTACAGGCAGGAACAGCAACGGAGTTAAAACACTTGTGGGAACACAAGGGCTGCACAGTAGATGCCGGTCAGGCACAGCGATTCATGTCAAGAACATGTGCTGCAGTGCTTACATTATCTTGAGCATAGGAGGCAATTGGAACTGCTGCAAGGCTCCTTTCAATAGCTTTTATTCATCTTGCCATTCACAAGGAAAATCGGGAAAGCCAAGCAATGGCAGGTTTACTTTCAAAAACACTAGCATTTCCATCAAGACCGGTGACAGCCTTGAGCGGTGAGGGCTCATGATATCCCCTGTCATTGAAAAAACACGTTCACTGGGCACACTGGTTGGTGGACATGACAGATATCCTTCAGCCACTTTGGCTAGGTGTGGCCAGACAGTGGACTTGTGTGCCCAATATGCCAGCGGATCTGTCTGCGTGTTCTCTATCGGCTCTGAGAGATACCGTGTCACTGACAGCTCTGCTGCTGTCTCCTCCTGTGCTTGGGAGGGCTGAGAGTCACTCAATCCAGTTACTTTCTCTCTCGCCCGTTGCACAACTGATGTATCTTTATGGCCAACATGCCTTGGGCGTTCTGACGTTGAGGTGGACGCACTAATAATAGTATCTGTCACTGACACAGTCCTTCTCCTGCCAGGGCTAGCAGCAGCACAACTCTGTGACGTGCCTGCTGTTTCCACCTGTGCTTCAAGCCTAATCTGTCTCCGCCTATGGTGCTCCTGTTCACGGACCTGTGCTAACAACAGCTCCTTCACAAATGACAGACAATTGGTCTGTAGGGCGAGTTTACCTTTCACATGGGGATCACAGACAGAGGCGAGCATGTATGTGCTGTCCTCTGTTAAAGGCCTTAATCTGTCTTTCACCTGCTGCTGCAAAACGTCCACACACTGCAGCACCTCAGCAGTCATTCCCTCTTGCCGTTTAATGCCTTCCAAATGGTCATCCAGGAATTTCACAATAGGGATGATGTCAGCCAAGGTGGAACTTCTGGAACTCAGCTCCTCCGTGACGTCCTTGAAGTGCTGCAGGATTTTTAACAGCTGACTCATGACTAACCAATCGTGATGCCCTAGGGGATTCTGTACACCTATGTCTATTGTACCAGAAAGTTCATGAAGGGGTGTCTGCAGCTCCAATAACCTCTCCAGCATCATAAAGGTGGAATTCCACCGGGTGGGAACGTCTTGAATGAGACGCTTCTCTGCCATATCCAAATCAGTCTGCTTTTCTCGGAGAACCTGCCCCGCCCTGACACTTCTGTGGAAGTGTGCTGCTATGTTCCTGCACTTGTGTATTAACCGACGCAGGTATTCAGTCTCCTTGTCCTTGGACTCCAAGCCCAAACCTGACTTCACTACCAGATGCAGAGTGTGTGCAAAACATTGGATGTTCTTAAACCGCCCATCGCTTATTGCCTTAACCATGTTTGCACCGTTGTCTGTGACAAAAAAGCCTGCCCGCGTTTTACTGTCTCGCTGGTGTACTTTCCAGCTCGCCAGCATCTTTCTGATGCATGCTAGAATATTGGCAGCGGTATGGGAATGGTCCGTCAGGTGGGTGTTCAGTAAAGCCCACCTCCACCCTGATGCTTGTTCAGTAATAGAGCTGCTGGCTGCCCCTGCCTCTGCCATGTCCCACCAGTGTGCTGTCAGAGAGAGGTAAGAGTGTGCAGCATTCATGGCGGTCCAGATATCGCAGGTGAAATGCACTCTTCCGTCTGCCTTTCCTAGCAGTGCTTGCACGCGACTGACACAGTGCTTGTACAGGCTGGGGATGACCTTTCTACTAAATGTGGTTCTGGAGGGGACTTTGTAATTTGGAAGTACGACCTTCAAGAAACGTTTGAAACCCACATTCTCCACTAACTGCAGGGGCTGGTCATCAAGGGCAATCATTTCCCCAATGCTCCTGGTTACTACTTTTGCGGCTGCCTGCCTCCTACCCCGGGATAGCGTTACCGCACTCCACCCCATTTCCTCCATGGTGCATTGTCGCTTCTCCCACATGTCAGTGGGTTTCTGGCCTGCCGCCTGACTGCTAGAAGGGTATGAGGGTGTGGGCTGACTCTGCTGCTTTCCTACCACTGCACCCTGGTTGGAAGGGGAAGGGGTCCCCTGACGGAAAATGCTACCATCCCCAGATGGCAGTAATCTTGTTGGGTGTTGCCTCTTAATATGATACTCCATGCCAAAATTTGACAGATGTCCCAGTTGCTTGCCTCTGCTAATATCCCTGGCACAGTAATTACACCGAGCGTAACGCGGGTCTTCTGTCACTTTAAAATGTGCCCAGATCGCAGATTTCTTTTGTGATCCTCCTCTCTTTCCCGCCCTGGGGGTGGATGGTGGCACTGGAGTTGAGGTACTACTGGGTGTGGGTGGTGCACCCACTGCACCCGGCGAAGCAATGCCAGCGGGGGCAACAGTCACCCTCTGTCTCCCTTCTGACAGCTCTTCCTCCTCCTCGATATCAGTGGAATGTCTCCCCTGCCGCAGATTTCTGGAGGTGGAGGCTAAAACAGGACTAACTGACAATTCTACCGAAGATTGCTCAGGTATTACATCTTCCGTTTCTGATGAGAATCCCATCCAAGAAGATTCTTCTTCTGAATCAGAAGCTAACAGTGCCAGCGCTACCTTGTCACCGCGAAGTTTTGCAGGACACTTCTGTCCCCTGGCTGCTCTTGGGTGTGTAACTTTTGTCTGGCTAGACTCTGCCTCCTCTTCACTCTCCTCCAAAACTACAGTGCCAGAAACACGTGCTGGCGATTGCAAAGTTTCATGGTCTGATTTCTTTTTTTTTGCCATGGAACTGCCATCCCCTACAAAGACGTTTGATTGCGACAGTTGCCTTTTTACCTGTACTGGTGGTGTTGCGCTGGTGTCTTTTGCGGTGCCTCCGCTGCCATTCCCACTAAGTCGCTTGCATCTCCCTTTCCCTGACATTATGGATTTAATGTCAATGAGTACTAGTGGTAACACTGCCCACTGTCCCACAATAATAATGTTCGGTCAGTTTAAAATAACTAAATTAACAGACCCACTCAAGAAGAATGCTCAGTCTGTTTAAAATAACAAAATGAACGGACCAATTCAAGGACAATGCGGTTAAGTCTGTTTAAAAATAGCAGATTGAACAGACTCGCTGAAGGGCAATGTTCACTCTGTTTACAATGCCCACTGCCTCACTGCCTGCCTGGCAATGCACGGAATGTGTCTGTCTGTGTGCACTGCAGTGCACATAGAACTAAAGTAGATATGAGGCAGAGTACTCCCAGCCCTGGAACTGCTGCCCACCCAGCACTGAACCACTCAAGGAGAATGCTTTTAAGTCTGTTTAAAAATAGCAAATGTAACAGACTCGCTGAAGGGCAATGTTCACTCTGTTTACAATGCCCACTGCCTCACTGCCTGCCTGGCAATGCACGGAATGTGTCTGTCTGTGTGTGTGCAGTGAGTGCACAAAGAACCAGCTTCCTTTTCAGTAGATATGAGGCAGAGTACTGCCAGTGCCAGCCCTGGCACTGCCCACCCAGCACTGAACCAGTCAAGGACAATGCGGTTAAGTCTGTTTAAAAATAGCAGATTGAACAGACTCGCTGAAGGCCAATCTTCACTCTGTTTACAATGCCCACTGCCTCACTGCCTGCCTGGCAATGCACGGAATGTGTCTGTCTGTGTGTGTGCAGTGAGTGCACAGAGAACCAGCTTCCTTTTCAGTAGATATGAGGCAGAGTACTGCCAGTGCCAGCCCTGGCACTGCCCACCCAGCACTGAACCAGTCAAGGACAATGCGGTTAAGTCTGTTTAAAAATAGCAGATTGAACAGACTCGCTGAAGGCCAATCTTCACTCTGTTTACAATGCCCACTGCCTCACTGCCTGCCTGGCAATGCACGGAATGTGTCTGTCTGTGTGAGTGCAGTGAGTGCACAGAGAACCAGCTTCCTTTTCAGTAGATATGAGGCAGGGTACTCCCAGCCCTGGAACTGCTGCCCACCCAGCACTGAACCACTCAAGGACAATGCGGTTAAGTCTGTTTAAAAATAACAAATTGAACAGACTCGCTTAAGGCCAATCTTCACTCTGTTTATGCCCACTGCCTGCCTGGCAATGCACGGAATGTGTCTGTCTGTGTGTGTGCAGTGAGTGCACAGAGAACAAGCTTCCTTTTCAGTAGATATGAGGCAGGGTACTCCCAGCCCTGGAACTGCTGCCCACCCAGCACTGAACCACTCAAGGACAATGCGGTTAAGTCTGTTTAAAAATAACAAATTGAACAGACTCGCTTAAGGCCAATCTTCACTCTGTTTATGCCCACTGCCTGCCTGGCAATGCACGGAATGTGTCTTTCTGTGTGTGTGCAGTGAGTGCACAGAGAACAAGCTTCCTTTTCAGTAGATATGAGGCAGAGTACTGCCAGTGCCAGCCCTGGCACTGCCCACCCAGCACTGAACCACTCAAGGAGAATGCTTTTAAGTCTGTTTAAAAATAGCAAATGTAACAGACTCGCTGAAGGGCAATGTTCACTCTGTTTACAATGCCCACTGCCTCACTGCCTGCCTGGCAATGCACGGAATGTGTCTGTCTGTGTGCACTGCAGTGCACATAGAACTAAAGTAGATATGAGGCAGGGTACTCCCAGCACTGGAACTGCTGCCCACCCAGCACTGAACCACTGAAGGAGAATGTGTGCACTCTGTTTACAATGCCCACTGCCTCACTGCTTGCCTGGCAATGCACGGAATGTGTCTGTCTGTGTGTGTGCAGTGAGTGCACAGAGAAAAAGCTTCCTTTTCAGTAGATATGAGGCAGAGAACTGCCAGTGCCAGCCCTGGCACTGCCCACCCAGCACTGAACCACTCAAGGAGAATGCTTTTAAGTCTGTTTAAAAATAGCAAATGTAACAGACTCGCTGAAGGGCAATGTTCACTCTGTTTACAATGCCCACTGCCTCACTGCCTGCCTGGCAATGCACGGAATGTGTCTGTATGTGTGTGTGCAGTGAGTGCACAGAGAACAAGCTTCCTTTTCAGTAGATATGAGGCAGGGTACTCCCAGCCCTGGAACTGCTGCCCACCCAGCACTGAACCACTCAAGGACAATGCGGTTAAGTCTGTTTAAAAATAACAAATTGAACAGACTCGCTTAAGGCCAATCTTCACTCTGTTTATGCCCACTGCCTGCCTGGCAATGCACGGAATGTGTCTGTCTGTGTGTGTGCAGTGAGTGCACAGAGAACAAGCTTCCTTTTCAGTAGATATGAGGCAGAGTACTGCCAGTGCCAGCCCTGGCACTGCCCACCCAGCACTGAACCAGTCAAGGACAATGCGGTTAAGTCTGTTTAAAAATAGCAGATTGAACAGACTCGCTGAAGGGCAATCTTCACTCTGTTTACAATGCCCACTGCCTCACTGCCTGCCTGGCAATGCACGGAATGTGTCTGTCTGTGTGAGTGCAGTGAGTGCACAGAAAACCAGCTTCCTTTTCAGTAGATATGAGGCAGGGTACTCCCAGCCATGGAACTGCTGCCCACCCAGCACTGAACCACTCAAGGACAATGCGGTTAAGTCTGTTTAAAAATAACAAATTGAACAGACTCGCTTAAGGCCAATCTTCACTCTGTTTATGCCCACTGCCTGCCTGGCAATGCACGGAATGTGTCTGTCTGTGTGTGTGCAGTGAGTGCACAGAGAACAAGCTTCCTTTTCAGTAGATATGAGGCAGAGTACTGCCAGTGCCAGCCCTGGCACTGCCCACCCAGCACTGAACCACTCAAGGAGAATGCTTTTAAGTCTGTTTAAAAATAGCAAATGTAACAGACTCGCTGAAGGGCAATGTTCACTCTGTTTACAATGCCCACTGCCTCACTGCCTGCCTGGCAATGCACGGAATGTGTCTGTCTGTGTGCACTGCAGTGCACATAGAACTAAAGTAGATATGAGGCAGAGTACTCCCAGCCCTGGAACTGCTGCCCACCCAGCACTGAAACACTCAAGGAGAATGCTTTTAAGTCTGTTTAAAAATAGCAAATGTAACAGACTCGCTGAAGGGCAATATTCACTCTGTTTACAATGCCCACTGCCTCACTGCCTGCCTGGCAATGCACGGAATGTGTCTGTCTGTGTGTGTGCAGTGAGTGCACAGAGAACAAGCTTCCTTTTCAGTAGATATGAGGCAGAGAACTGCCAGTGCCAGCCCTGGCACTGCCCACCCAGCACTGAACCACTCAAGGAGAATGCTTTTAAGTCTGTTTAAAAATAGCAAATGTAACAGACTCGCTGAAGGGCAATGTTCACTCTGTTTACAATGCCCACTGCCTCACTGCCTGCCTGGCAATGCACGGAATGTGTCTGTCTGTGTGCACTGCAGTGCACATAGAACTAAAGTAGATATGAGGCAGGGTACTCCCAGCACTGGAACTGCTGCCCACCCAGCACTGAACCACTGAAGGAGAATGTGTTCACTCTGTTTACAATGCCCACTGCCTCACTGCCTGCCTGGCAATGCACGGAATGTGTCTGTCTGTGTGCACTGCAGTGCACATAGAACTAAAGTAGATATGAGGCAGAGTACTCCCAGCCCTGGAACTGCTGCCCACCCAGCACTGAACCACTCAAGGAGAATGCTTTTAAGTCTGTTTAAAAATAGCAAATGTAACAGACTCGCTGAAGGGCAATGTTCACTCTGTTTACAATGCCCACTGCCTCACTGTCTGCCTGGCAATGCACGGAATGTGTCTGTCTGTGTGCACTGCAGTGCACATAGAACTAAAGTAGATATGAGGCAGGGTATTCCCAGCCCTGGAACTGCTGCCCAGTGCCCACCCAGCACTGAACCACTCAAGGAGAATGCTTTTAAGTCTGTTTAAAAATAGCAAATGTAACAGACTCGCTGAAGGGCAATGTTCACTCTGTTTACAATGCCCACTGCCTCACTGCCTGCCTGGCAATGCACGGAATGTGTCTGTCTGTGTGCACTGCAGTGCACATAGAACTAAAGTAGATATGAGGCAGAGTACTCCCAGCCCTGGAACTGCTGCCCAGCCAGCACTGAACCACTCAAGGAGAATGCTTTTAAGTCTGTTTAAAAATAGCAAATATGAGGCAGAGTACTGCCAGCCCTGCCTGGCACTGCCCAGGATAAAATGTACAGACTCACTCAATAAGAATGTTCTTTTTTTTTTTTCCCTAACAAAGAATCTGTTCTGTGTTGTCTATCAAATCTGGTTCTGTTCTGTGTTGTCTATCAAATCGGGTTCTGCTATCTTCTCTGCCTCAGCCTGCCTAAGCCCACCCTGCACGATCCCGATCCCGATCCCACCTCCCCACTGAATCGCTGACAATGTCCGTCAGTCCTCGTGCTGCTGCTGCTTTTATAGTGCTGCTGGCTCGTCAGGAAATCCTCAGAGAAGCACGGAATGACAGCGCGATTCGCTGCATTCAGTGCTTCTCTGAAAAGGTGAACGCAGATTCGCTGCGTCCCGGTATCCATGCCGACCTGTCCCACCCTTTCCTGTGAGTCACTGAGACTCACAGGACAGGGTCAGACAGGTTGGCATGGTTACCGCAGGGGCGCCGCCATTTTCAGGTAATCCGGGGCTCCGAGCTCGAGTTGCAGGTAATGGCGGCGAGAAAGCGCGCGCATGGCGATTCGCCATATCCGACATATCTATGTTCATTTATGTCGGAAATCTGCTCGTATACGCCCCATCTTTTTTTTAAGTTAAAAAAAAATATTGAGTTGCGTTTTCCATATGCGGTCAATCCGAATGCACATCCCTAATAGCCAGTCTCCTTGATTTTCATTCTTAAACAGCACTAACTTCCAATGTGTTCACTGCATGATGGGTAACTTGAGAATTTCAATCTGTGTCAGCAGCATTGAGACGAATATATTTCTCAGTCTCTTTTTGGGAACAATTTTCAAAGCCCTTGAACCTGATAAAATCGGTATTATCTGGCTAAAATGGCTTAGCTGAAAACTGACTTTCTGTGCGCAGTTAAAAGTACTCGCCAGCTTTCACTGCACACAAAAAGAGGCTTTCCAGGCTGGCCCAGTTGCTCAGAAGCAGTACTGTCTACTGCCATTAGGAAAGCCCTGGTTCAGTCTCCAAGTTGGGTCTTCCACTTCCCAGGTCAGCTAAGGCTGGAAAAGCAGGGCACCCTAAGGTTTTGTGAGGCGTGTTAGATATGTAGTAGTGTGAACATTCTCTGGCCTATGCAATACGGTGTCTGGAGGCAATGTGAGAATGAAAGTGTAGTCGCCCATCCCCTTAGCGGCTCTCCTCAAAGTGCTGGAAGAGGACAGAGTGGCATAGGAGTCATGGCAGGACCCAGGTTGCTGGACCACCACATTCAAAATGAGCAAGCTGGCATCAAAAGCCATATGAAAATTCAGGGAATTATAGTGATTGTAATTATAATACACTGCTTCCCTGTCACTGAGTGGTGTCAGCACCACATGCATGCTTGCAGTTAGTTGCCTCCATCATGTTAGGTCCGCAACCTCATGAAAGTTTCTTCTGAGGTCCTTCCCTTGTAGCCAGCTATTAGTAAGGATGACATAATTCCTCATTTGTATTTTCATGACTCGTAGCACCCGACAGAAACATCTGGAAAAATGGTGTTGCCCCATTCTGCAAAGTAACATGCCACATCAATGAGACTACCAAAGCATCGAATACAAAAAGAGCAAAGGACAGCATAATAGTGAGGGCACATGGCTTGATTTTCCCCAGTTAATTTTGACTGGAAAGTTGTGAACAGTAGCAGACATTAGCTTTTAGATGAACCGCAATTGTAGGTTGAAGAAAAATATTCTCCAAGGAATGATATTGAAATGCATTTCTTGAAACATTTTTGAAGTTCATGAAAGTACTTGGATTATGCATTAATGAATGGCAGATATGTAAAAGGATGTTCTTTCTGCCCACTTTATACTTTCAAAATTCTAGAATCTCTGATTTCTTATGTGAATGTTAATAGGAATATGAATATTCATAGACTTCATAAAAATTATGGCCCAGATGTCTCCATATAAGTTATATCTGTGAATTCTTAGTGTGTTTGAATTTTTCAAAGATTATGACAGTTGGTTCACAGGAAGCATTTATTCACTCAGAAGCATATTGAGAATGTGGACACAATTTAAAGAAGGGTCACAAAAATATTACATGGCCTGCCCAATGAACCTTTCATGGAGAGATTTTCTGGCCTGTGTGCTAAGCATTTTTTTTTACCATAAACGCAAAATGGAAAAAAAAAATCATTTAATAATGTATCAGGCTGTTAAAGAGCTAAAAATGTAGGCAAAGGAGAGATATGACATAAAAATTCATATTTCCAGCAGGCTTTTAATAAGTTACTAGACAAAACCTTTAGTAAAGAAAGAGAAGTTCCAAAGGAATATGGGAAAATACTTTTTCAATGAGAGGGTGGCAGCATCCAGGACAACATTTCAGAAAATGGTGGTAGGGACAATACTGCAGAATGCAAGCATACCTGAGGCATGCAGGAGTAAAGAGGCTGAACTATTTCTCTGGCTGCACAGTATGCAGGTAGAAAAAGGTCCTTGACTTTTGTCGACTCTGTTACAGTGTTTTGCAGTGAGCACAGCCTAGGAGCTGCTATTTGGGGAAGGATGAACTGACCAGCCAGTCTGTGGATGTTAACAATCTTCCCTGAAACTCCCATTTTTTTGAGAGCCTGAGTTCCATTTAGATTCATTGGATTTATTTCTATCTATTCTTCTATGTGCAAGTGAGGAGTGTACTGTATCTTTCTGATAGCAAAGAGTGCTTTCCATTTCTACTATCAATTGAATATTTTCCGCAGAAATGCCACTGCATTTTATGCTCTGTTGATTCAAATAGTCTATTTAAACTAAGTCTGTGTACAAACAGATAATGCATTTACCTTCATTTCACATTTTAAAGGATTTGTAAGGCAATTTCTGCTCTTCCTAAGCACTTCCAGTCCAAGTTTCACTCTATTTTTGACACATTTTAAAGGAGTAATTTAAGAAAACAAAACTGAAAGTAAAATTATTTCCACCTCTGAGACAGCTTTCTGCTTTATTTACCTGCATCTGATCAATGTATTCATGTGGCAATCTGCATATTTTGTACTATATTTGAAGCAGGTACCTTTGGTTTTCACGCAAACAGAAAACAAATGCAAAGGGCAAACCAAATTATACTGGATGGATGGGTGTCAATGACTTTATTATGATTTTAGAATATGGTATCTGTTGGATTTTATGTGTTTTAAAGTTGTTATTTTTACGCTTTATTTGATTGATCTATAGGAATGAGAGGTAATTTACAAATAGTTGAATTCAATAGCCATTAGGGAGCTATACGAAACTAAAGGGTGACCTTAATCCTCTGACAGATAATTCTTTTGCCATACTTTGCCTTGTCAACTCTAGAGCTCATTACATTTTCTTGTCTGTATTAAAGAATATGGAGTAATAGCTACAGAAAAGACCTTTAATCTGATAGATTACAGGTAAGACATATTAATGAATGAGCTTTTGCCTTCTACTGAACTTGATGCCTTTAATTTCATAAACTTTGTTCTGTAATAATAAACACAAGTCTAAGTGCTTGTAACTGAAACCTTTCATGCATAATATTAAGCATGCACAAAAACAACCTGTTTTTCAAATAAAACACACCTGGGTAGTGTTTTGCAGCTACATAAACTCTACCAATTGCAAACTGTTGCATAAACTTATGCAGCATGCAAGTACATTTCTAACATGCCCCTGAAATGCTCCCAGTTTGCCTCTTTTCAAGCGGACAGATTTACTTGTGTTATGAATTCATATTTTTAGGTGGTTGGCTTTCATTTGCATGCACACAATTCCATCTTTTTGTGCTTGCAAATCCCAGCTAAGCTTTGTCAAATTTACTCCATATTTAATGTTCAGTTTTTTTTAATACCATATTTCTTTTTCCCTCTCATTACACACTGATTCTCTCTGCTGTATGAATCTGATGTACTACTGTATAATAACAAAAAATAATAATAACACAGCATCAATTCCTCCTTAAAACATAGTCATTTTGAATTCAGTTTACCCTACTGGAGACTGACAGCCACAACAATGAACTAGTGTGACTAGTGTGACTAATTGAATGTCATATCACATCTGAATGATTTCTTCTTTTCTGCCTCCTGTACCTGCTAACAGACTAAACAAGCTGCTCTGGCTCTGGACTTTCCATCATCTGTCAAATCTATTTTACTGCATACATAGCTGACATTCACAGTGTATTTCATTTACGAACAATTGTATTAACAAACATACTTCCTCTGAAGTCTGGTTGTATGGCAAACTCTTACCTTACTGTTAGGAAATACTCTTTGCAAAGCTGTTTGTATTTGTGAAAACTTTTGGAAATTCCATTTCCAAGAATGACCCAACTCATTTTAATGTTTTAAGTGATTGTACAGCACTTATTAATGTCAAGGCCAAAAGGAAACAATGATATTTACTTTGCACCCCTGTTTTATGTGAACCAGCATGATGTGACTGCTGTCTCGAATGCCGGTATATAAAAAAAATCTAAATAAATAAATAAATAAATAAATATTCCGAGTACTGAATAAACAGAAAATGTTGTTAGAAAGAAACATTATAATATGAGTATTATTGAAGTAATATTAGTTCTCTAATAATATCATACAATAATAGCTCTATTTTCTAGGAATCATTGCTTTCAGTGTGATAATTTTTTTTATTTAAAGAGGCTTTTTATCAAAAGGTTAGGTTGGAAATGAACCAGCACCTAGGATAGAAACAATTCGGTTTTTTATTTTATTAATCTCCATCTTTGACTCCCTTCCCCCAATCCCTTTTCCTAGAAAACATGAATGACCAACTTCAGGAACTCTTGCAGCCTGAAGACTGGAGACCTGGCATCTGTATGGTGCATGCTGAGTGCCACTCATGTATGCCAAAGTCCTGAAAGCTGGAAACCTGAACCATCATCTTCTGTGCTGCAGTGTATAGTGTTCCTATTTGAGCCTTAATTAATAGTTATACATGTTTTTTTGCTTTTATGAACTAAAAAAATTAGGTTCCATATTCTGCTGCTGAGCAGCTAGTTAACAGGGTCATTTATCAAATCACGTTATGGCATTCTCACATGTGTTAAGGCATTTTCACCTGCGAAAAACACCTTTTAACGCACACGATAAGCACCATAATGCGCAGTGCGATGCAAATTTTTAAAAGGGGAGGGATTAGGGAGGAGTCGGGAGGTGGGATTTTGAAAAAAGTGGGCTGGCTTTGCGAAGCCATAATGCACGATTTCGCACAGTTTTAATGCCAAAAATAACTAACCATTTTCAATTGTGTTAAGCCGTGTGATATCATGTGTTATGCCCATAACACAATTTGCAATTTTTTTGCAAATTCTGTTTTGGGCATTTTTAGGCTGGTAAAGGGCCTGAGATGTGAGAGGGAGGGAAGGAGAGAGAGAAAGCTTCTGGGGCTGGCACCTTAGTAAACAACTATTTATACTACTATAGGAGGCCTACCTAGTAACTTGAGGTGAGGATTAGGTAGAGGTTAGGGGCCACGTTTACATGCAGAGTGAGACATACAAACAGAACAGTGCACTCTTGTGAAGATTTAATGACCTTCAAAGTGAGGAAACTCACACAATGATGAGATTTATACAATGCTTTTATTTTAAATACCAACATTCAATCTGAGATATCACATCAGTTTACATTCAGATACTATAGGTATTTCCCTATCCCCAGAGGATTTACAATCTAAGCTTTGTACCTGAGGCAATAGAGAGTAAAGTGACTTGCCCAACATCACAAGGAGCAACAGCAGGACTTGAACCCTGGTCTGCTGGTTTGTAGCCCACTGCTCTAACCACTACATTATTCCTAGCTTGAGGAGTTCTCTACCTGGGTAACATCCTTTAGAAAATGAACTGTAAACATTTCAGCATTGCTTCCTGTTTGCACTTTTCAGTTTGGAAGCTGTAAGCTGAATTTTAAAGGCCCAGTATGTGCAAAACCCAGGAGATACACATACTGTTGTGTTTGTGGCATTGTGTGGACCCTTAGTCACAGTGGAGATGACTCCTCCCATGGAGAGGGGCCCCGTGGGGAACCACAGCGATAGGCTAACTTCAGAGAGCAGACACTTGTAGGTAGAAAGCTTTATTGTACTGCTGTAGATAGATGGTATGAGGCAGGAAGGAAAGGCACTGAAGTTCGCAAGTTGCCAATACATTCAGAAAGTCTCAGATGTAGAAGGCTCACCCAGATGTTCAAGATAGCTAGGAACCCACAGTGCGGGCAAAGCCGAGCCTGGTGGGTGGAGTTGGAGCACCGGATCGTAGAGGTACTCACAGGAGCGTAGTGCGGCATCTTCCTGGAAATGATGATGGTGGGACCGTAGGTCTGTGGTGCAGGATACACAGACTGGTAGGCCCTCGAAGATTGAGTACCCGATAGTCTAGAAGATCCTGAAATAAATAGAGAGAGAGAGAGAGACCCCCGAGGAGCAGTTGTCTAGTTAGTAGAAACCCCGAAGGGTGGTTGGAAGCGAGAGGCCCCCGAGGGTAGCGAGGCATCTAAGCGAGCAGCTTAGAGTGTTCAAAGTAGCTTAAACCGAAGTCCTTGCTAACTCAATGATGGTAGCGTAGTGGATGCTTTAAATACCTGGAGGTATCGACGTCATGCGGTAGAGACGCCCCCAAGGTTCCCGCTATGACGTGTATTTGAGCGTAGGCAACATGCGCTCATGCGCCCTAGGAGGCCACGGGAAGGAGCATGGCGGACTGGGACGCCCATGCTGAGTTGGAGACACTGAGGGTTTTGGCACTCGGCACCAGAGGCAGCCATCTTGCCCAAGGAGGAGGAAAAGGGAAGAGGTAAGGCAGAGTGGTTGCAGCCGTATGCGACCGAGGGACGCAACACGTACATGTTGGGCTGGCAGGTGCCGAGCGAATTTTAAAAAGTGCCTGCTTATGCATAGACTTGCCGCTATGTGCACAAATGAAAAGTCTGAAAAAGGGGCAGGGCATTGGTGTTTGGGAAGGGCATGGGCATTCCTGGATTTCTCCTTGAAATTTGCACATAAATAATTACACACATAGGTATGCTGGGGTCCCCCACTTAGGGTCAATTTTAAAAGGTGCACATGCACGTCCACGTGTGCACGGTTTCCAGCACGTGCACATGGATGTGTCGATTTTATAACATGCAGGCATCAGCATGCGTATGTTATAAAATACATTTTCCACGCGCATGTGTGAGCCAGATTTTCATGTCCGCACATGCATGTGTGCGCGGGTGCCAGGGATTTTACAATAATATGCTCTGTGACGCAAGTAGGGCTTACCCAGTTCCCTTCCAGTCCGCTCCAATTAAGGACTGGGAGGGAACTTCCCTAACCCTATCCTTCCTCTCTCTTCCCCTCTCCTCCCTGATCCCTAAATCTACCTTACCTAACCCCAATTTTTTTGTTTTGCTACTTACTGCTCCTCCGGAACAGAAGTAAACTCTATATGCCGGCCAGCTGCTGGCACGCGCTTCCCCGGGACAGCGTCTAATGGCACTGTTCTGGCCCGCCTCCCGCCCTGCCTCCCAGCCTGCCTCTTTCAGCAGGCCTGGCACTTGTGCATGTATCGGGGTAACCCGCGTGGCTGGGCCTGTTCGAAAATATGCGCACACGCGCAAGGCCCGGCCACATGTGTAACCCCCGATTTTACCGCAAGCAGGGCTTTTAAAATCGAGGCTTGAAGCGGCAGAAGCGACATTTGCGTGCATAGGTGTCTATCCACTTAAAATTGCGCACACATGTGTCTGCGTTCAGACTATTTTATAACCTGTGCATATACGCATGTATGTTACAAAATGATTGCGTCCCTAGGTGCGGGCCCACGAATGCGTGCACATGTGTTCCTGCCCTCCTGTTTAAAAGTTACCGTTCCTGAGTGGCCACTAAATCGAGTCCCTGTTTTTGAAATAAACCCTTCATTTTAGCTTTGCTTGCTGGAGTTTCTCCAGGGTTTGAAGCCACAGGTCTATTAATATGATTAATAATATATCATTGAAGACTTGGCAAATTTCAATCTACTAGGAAATGACTGATTTTATCATGCAGCCTTCTAAAACCTCACCTTTCCCCCTTGGAGTCTAAAGTATAATAGGAAGAGATTAACCTTAAAAAGTCATTTCTTTTAAAGGCTTTGCTCACCTTCCTAACAATACAATGTTCTGGTTTAATAAGAATAAAATGAGACTAAAGATCCCACCCAAAAAGAAACAAGGTCATTGTCTGAGTGCTAATTAACCCTCAGTGTAGCTTGTGAGATCTGCTTGGGTTCCAGCTATTGCTGTACAAATTCTTTGCATGCTCTTAATGGGGCAGTATTGCGAGCTGCATGCTGTAACGTGCATCCCCAATGTTTCAAGCTAATCATTATGGGACATGCTCCCACTGTAAGGCAGGGTGGTGAATGTCTTAAATGGATGGTGGTATCCACTCTGGACTAATGTGGGAAATCAGGGGTGGGCATTTAATCTTTTTATTCTTTAAATCTTGTTTTGAAAGATTTGTTTGTTTGAGGTTTATTTCATTTCATTCTGTTTATTTGTTAAAAAAAAAAAGTCAAAGTAAATGAAACAGCCTCCAAATCTCTCCCACTGCCAGCGCAGTCAAAATGTACAAACCAAAGCTCTTCCTGGGACCTTCCTTGATATCTCCACCCTCTCCAGATCTATCTTAACCAATTGGTGGGGGGGGGGGGGGGGGGGGGGGGTGGCACAAAAAAATCCAATTTGCTTCTGCCTCACTCTCTGCCTAGTTTAAAATGGTGCCGACTGGCCTTGAGGCTGATGCCATTTTGTTGTATAGTCATATGTTATATGGTCGTACAAAAAAGGCACCAGTCTCAAGGCCAGCTGGTGCCATATTAAATTAGGAATTTGGTGACCCAGGAGCAACTGGGGATTGCTGCTGCCTCATATCAACTTCTTGTGACTTCCAGGGATGGTGTAAGATGGGCCTGGTGAGGTTGGAGGTTCAGGGAAGGCCTAAGGAAATGGAGGCTTCAGTTTTGAGATTTCAGCAGCACTAGGATTTTGTGGCACTGGGAGACTGGTTCTAATAGCCAGCTGCATTTTTTAAAATTTAATCAAGCTAAATTTTATTCATTTTTCTTTTGTTTAGTTCTGAAAACAAATTGAAATGAAATGTTGTTAAATTTTCGATTTTAACAAATGTGCATCCCTTTAGGCAATGTGTGAGTTATTTCCTATTGGGATGTGCATATAAAAGTGGTGTCAGTGGGGAAACAGGAATGATCCAGAAACCTGGAACAAATGTTTGTACTAAAAAAAGTTTAAAGTTTATAAACAAGCGACAATAATAAATAATGAATATGAAAATGAAAATAGGTACCTAAAATTTAATTTAATTCAGAATTTCTGTACCACCTTTCATTAGAGATGTGAATCGTGTGATCGATCGTCTTAACGATCGATTTTGTCTGGGGGGGGAGGGACTCGGATCATCGCGGTTTTGTTTTTTTTTAAATCGTGTAAATCGTAAATCGGGGGAGGGCGGGAAATCCGGCACACTAAAACAACCCTAAAACCCACCCCGACCCTTTAAAATAAATCCCCCACCCTCCCGAACCCCCCCAAAATGTCTTAAATTACCTGGGGTCCAGTGGGGGGGGGGGGTGTCCTGGTGTGATCTTCCACTCTCGGGCCATGGGTGCGTTAATAGAAATGGCGCCGGCGCTACCTTTGCCCTGTTATATGACAGGGCAAAGGTAGTGCCGGTGCAATTTGGTTCCTGTCCCCGACGTCACGAGCGCAGGAGATCGCTCCCGGACCCCCACTGGACCCCCAGGGACTTTTGGCCAGCTTGGGGGGGCCTCTTGACCCCCACAAGACTTGCCAAAAGTCCAGCGGGGGTCCGGGAGCGACCTCCTGCACTCGAATCGTATTGCCGTATTGCAAAATGTGGTCGGCACCATTTTGCAATACGACAATATGGCCATACGTATTGCAAAATGGCCATACGTATTGCAAAATGGCGCCGGCCGTATGGCCATATTGCCGTATTGCAAAATGGCGCCGGCCTCCCTTCCCCTATCTAACCCGCACCCCAGCCCTAAATAAATCCCCCTCCCCTACCTTATTTTGTTGAGTTACGCCTGCCTCTGGCAGGCGTAACTTGCGCATGTCACCGGCTGCTTGCCCCGGCACAGGCCGCTGTGCTGGAGCACTCGGCCCTGCCCCCGGACTGCCATCACGCCTCCGGCCCCGCCCCCGGACCGCCGCCATGCCCCCAGACATGCCCCCGAACGCCGCGCCCCCACCGACACATTCCTGACACGCCCCCCAAGCAAAGCCCTGGGACTTACGCGCGTCCCGGGGCTTTGCGCACGCCGTCGGCCTATGCAAAATAGGCGCACCGGCGCACAAGTGCCCTGCACACGTAAATCCGGTAGGATTTACGTGTGCAGGGCTTTTAAAATATACCCCGTGATGTTTATAAAATAGCATATACATGAGCAGAATCTACGCACACACAGATATGCTAATTTTTAACACATGCAACTCTGAAAAAATTCACTCCATGTTTTTAGTAAGCACCAGATGACCATGTAATTAATTTCTTGCATTACCTCCTTGCAAATAGCAGGGAAGTTTTTCATAAAATTAGTACTGCATTTCTGAAGACTCTAGACCTTATTTTTTTCCAATCACAGTGTTTTGAGGGATGGGGGTCCAGCTGTTATTTTTGGCTTGATAAAAGATTTTTTGAGGGGGCAATATTTTATCTTATCTTTCAGTCAGATACAAGAAGCCAAAGTTCTTGAATACGAGAGATAGGATTTTAAATTTGATGCATAGAAGAATTGAAAGCCAGTGTAGGGAGATTAAGAGGGAGTGGCTTGTTTCCATTCTCTGCTGTCCATGCTTGTTCTGGCAGCAGCATTTTGAAATATCCTTAGTTTGTAGGGATGTGCTTTGGTTTTTAACAAAATAGACAACATGAATGACATGGTCTATTTCATTTCATTTAGTTTGTGAAACCAAGGAAATTTGCTGAAATTTCGTTTTTTTAAAATTTTCAATTTAGTTCTCAATGTTTTGATTTATTGAGCAGTACCTCAATTTAATGCCACTATGAGGATAAATTTAAAACCTGTGTAAGTGCGCCCATATATGCAGGTATATGAACATGCATACGCATGTACATGTATTTTATATTGTGGGCCAGATTTTCAAAGGGGTACGCGCATACCCCCTGAAAACCTGCCCAAAGTTCCCCCTGCGAGCGCCGAGCCTATGTTGAGTAGGCTCGGTGGCGCGCGAAAGCCCCAGGACGAGCGTAAGTCCCGGGGCTTTCCTGGGGGGGGCGTGTCAGGGGGCGTGGCCGAGGCCTCCGAAACGGCTCCAGGGCCTGGGAGGTTTAGGTAGGGATGGGGGGGTGGTTAGGTAGGGGAAGGGTGGGGAAGGTGTGGGGGGGTGGAAGGAAAGTTCCCTCTGAGACTGCTCCGATTTCGGAGCGGCCTCGGAGGGAACAGAGGCAGGCTGCATGGCTCGGCGTGCACAGGCTGCCGATTTTGCACAGCCTTGCACGCACCGATCCTGGATTTTAACAGATACACGCAGCTACGCGCATATCTATTAAAATCCTGCGTACTCTTGTTTGCGCCTGGTACGCGAACAAAAGTTCGCTTGTGCGCAAATTTGTAAAATCTACCCCTGTGTGTGTAAATGCATGCCCACTATTTTGAATACACATAAATCTACCCAACAATATTTTCATGTCTAAAAGAAAATATGTGGCATGTATTTTAAACATAGCTGGATAAGTTTAGATTTGTCTGGCTAAGTAGCACTATGGCAACTTATCTGGCTAAGTAACGCTGTTTAAGACTTATCCGTCAAAGTAAGATAGCTGGCTAAGTAACATATCAGGATAAGCAAAAGAAAAGCACTACCTAGCTGGATAAGATAGAAGGATAACTGGCGTTTGAAGACTTATCCGGCTCTCTTACTTATCCGGCTAAGTAAACCTTTTTAAGACTTATCTGGATAAATGGTGGATATCTGCTATGTGGGCATATTTGTGCCCCTAATTTTAATCATTTACATGAGGAAATGTAACTCGAATATTTTCCTTAGCACTTGCTGATTTTTCCTTTTTGTAAATTATCAAATTTTATAACGTGTGCCTGAAGAAAATGACCAGTTTTACTAATTAGTACACCCATTTGCCCAGTCTATCAAGACTGCCCTGGTTCTTCAGCCTGCAATCTACACAGTTTACCCAGAATCCTTAGCCAGTCAGGTTTTGGTTATAAAGAATTCTGTTCTGACTTACACCAGATAAAATAAGCAGGTGTAAATATGTGCACTGTATGCATCATTGCTTTCATAGATTATAAAATAGCACCTTATGAGGTGAATTTTAAAAGCCCGATCCATGCCAAAACCGGGAGATATATGCACAAGTCAGGCCAGCGTGCACCGAGCGGATTTTATAAGCTGTCTGTATACGTGCTCATCTCCCTCTGTATGCACAAATAAAATGTTTAGAAATAGGGGCAGGATGTGGACATAATCTGGGTGGGCCATGGGCATTTCAGGATTCACACATGAAATTTGCATGTACATCTGTATGCGCACTGCTGTATCACTTTTCTTCTGCTATGGATGACCTGCAAAAACAAAAACATTGAGGTACGTCAGCAGGGTTTTAAGGGTCGGGGCTAACAGGGGGAAAGAGAAGCTATTAAAATAGGGGGGGGGGGGGGGGTTGCATATCTTATCCCTTAACTGGGTGAATGGGGAAAACAGCAAATGGCATTGGCACACGTCCTTTGTAAAATGTCTCCACTTCCGCAATAGATAGGATTTGCGTACACATGCGCACATCCATTTAAAATTGAGCGCACATGTAAGTGCGTATGTAATAAAATGGATGCGTCTCTGAGCACAGGCTGACGAACGTACGCACATGTGCGCCTGTGCTCCTATTTCAAAGTTACCATACCTATGCATAAATATTGGCCCCGCCCTAGAATGCTCCCAACCCACCCCTAGCCTGCCCCTTTTTTATACGAGCAAATTTATTTGCACACCATTACTTGCACGTGTATGTTTAAGGTTTATAAAATAACACTTGTGTGAATATTCACTATTTGAAAGTTACCATCCCTGTGTGAGCATGTGCTTATTTTTACACGCGCTGTTTTTCTAACAATCACTTTAGAGTGTGCACTAACTCATAGGAATGGTAACTTTCAAACAGGCATTTGGGCACACATGTACACATGTGCGTCAGCGCGTACCCAGAGAGGCGGCAGTTTTATAACATACGTGCACATATGCGCTTATGTTATAAAATAGCCTAGGCGCACATATGCATGTGCCAGTTTTGGATGTGGGAATGCACAACTGTGCAAAGTCAGGTTTGAGCTGCAGAAGTGAGGGGAATTTTATGGCAAGTGTGCATCCATGCGATGACCAGTTTCACCAGTTCATCCATCAGTTCACCCAGTATAGAGCCAGGTCCTCCAAACCCCCACTGGTTCTTTAGCCTGTACTCCCTCAAGTTACCCCAGAGCCCTCAAACTCTTCACAGATGCCTGTTTTTTGTTTTTTTTTAACTTATACCTCCTCTATAGCAGAAGTAACTTTCATAGCACTGGACCTGGGCACGCCTAGGTGCGTAAGCACTAGGGGTGTGCATTTGTTTTCGCCATATTGGCGATCCGCAACGTATATTGCACTATTCGTAGTATTCGTGGGGAAGCGAAACGTATCGCGATTCCCCACGAATACACAAATCTTCGCCGAATTATACGGCCACCTAAATAAAAATTTAAACAAACCCCCCACCCTCCTGAACCCCCCCAAGACTTACCAAAACTCCCTGGTGGTCTAGCGGGGGATCCGGGAACCATCCCCTGCACTCACACCCTCAGTGCCGGTTTCATCATGGCGCCGATAGCCTTTGTCACAGGGGCTACCGGTCCATTGGTCAGCCCCTGTCACATGGCCATCGGCGTCATCTTGTGCTCCTACCATGTGACAGGGGCTGACCAATGGCACCAGTAGCCGCTGTGACATAGTATGGGCAAAGGCTATCGGCGCCATTTTGAGTACCGGCATCGGACAGCCGGAGGGCAGGAGGTCGCTCCGGGACCCCCGTTGGACCACCAGGGACTTTTGGCCAGCTTGGGGGGGGGCCTCCTGACTCCCACAAGACTTGCCAAAAGTCCAGCGGGGGTCCGGGAGCGATCTCCTGCACGCCGGCCGTCCGATGCCAGTACTCAAAATGGCGCCGATCGCCTTTGCCCTCACTATGTCACAGGTACCGACGGTCGGCCCCTGTGACATAGTGAGGGCAAAGGCGATCGGCGCCAATTCCCTCCCAGTCTGCCCACCCATGCCCCTCTCACATCCTGTCAAGACCCCACCCCCAGCCCGCTGTGGGACTTTGAAAATGCATGTGGCACGTGCATGGCCTGGCCACATGTGTATCTCCCAGTTTTTACACGTTCCAGCCCTTTAAAATTAGACCGATAAGGTACACAAGATTTAATACAATATACATTTTCTTTGTTTTGGTTATAGTTTGTTACACTTTCATAGCGCAAAGCACTGTAATGAAAGATAAACAGAACTATGTATTATCTCTAAGCCAACTTGCACTTAGTAATTATACAATACCAAAACTAATTAATCCATCTGAAAGGTAATTAAACCAGTGCTCTCACCATTATCTGATCCAGGTTACTCCTATAGAAGTCAGGAATCTATCTCAACACCATGGGGTGAAATCCAGTGAAAACCTATATAGTGGATGGCAATTAGAATCCAAAGGTCTCACAGACTTCTCCATGGAATATATCGGCAAAATAGGGTAAAGATTTACTAGCTTGCCAAAGTCTTTCAAGGGATAATTGGCAAAACAGCTGTTTCCATGTTGTGGAGCAGCCTGTACTGAGTATGGAATTCAGTTTTAGCTTGCAGGTTCACAGAAGTAGTGAACTGCACAGTCAGTTCTATGAGTAAAGCTCTTTTAGCAGAGCTCTGGGGAAATCCATGGAAAAAGCCACAGGGAAAAGTCACAGTCTGGGTAAATCAGAGTCCTTTTCTCTGTCTGGGACCTCATTGCATATTCAATTCCATAGGATCAAATATTGATCTTGATTGGATATTGCCACCTTCTATAGACACAGGATTGGTGGAATGTAAATTATGTCATCTGAGTCCAGATGTATATGAATATTCTCATTGCAGGTTAAAGAAGTTCATAGAATCCATCAGTAAAACAATACCAATTTTAGAGCTGGTCTCATGGCTAGATACAAACTTTTTTTCAAGGACATATGTACAGTTCTTGTCCATGATTTCCTTCTCATAATATGAGGTGCTGACAAATATCTGATATGGAAGAACAATCACAACTTCTGTGTGAATAGCAGTCTCATATGAAGTTGTCAAAATCATCACTTGGCTGAAGATTCCATGATTGTGTTGTTTATTTATTTATTTATTTAAAATATTTCTATACCGGCCTTCATGAATGGGATTCATATCAGGCCGGTTTACATGAAACAAGGGAAAAACCAAGTAACTATAAATAAGAAAGGTCGAAACAATCAAAGTTACAATAAAACAGGGGTATTAAAACTTGGGAGCTAGAGTAGCTAGGAATAAGTGAAGTAGGAGTCTATGCACATAGACCTGAACTTTTGGTTCAGTCTATGTGCATAGCAGTAAGCCTCAAGTTCAAAGATGCACATACTTGTTTAGGGTTCCTGGCATTTACCCTACAAAACTTGGACTAGATCACTATAAAACATGACAGGAGTCATTTTCACAAAATAAATGTAATTTAGCCTCCAAAAGCGCTCACAACATTTTTCCCAGATTTTAAGGGACTATCCAGTATCCTTTGTTACTTAATCATATCCATGCATTTACCCATAAATCACCTCAAATAACCCATTGGTGCTGATGCTTATCTTTTGATATTTAAATTTTTACATCTTAAATAACAACTGTAGGCTCTTCTTAGATGACCACATGCTTTAGATAATTTAACTGTTTTGAGGGGGTTTTTACCCCAAACAGTACTGTAGGGGGAATGTGATAAATTATGACTTTTTAAATACATTTTTTCTCAAGACAGAGACATTTTAGTGGATTCTGATCTCCCCTCACCTGAACTATTTCAAATGTTTTAATACTTAATTATGATGGGATTGCCGGGGATAACTTGGAATGTTAAAACTTTCATGGGGGTGTCCCCTGACTTTTCCTACCTGGAATCAGGCCTTTTTATAATATATTTTTATTTTTGTTTTTAACTTTTAAAATTAATTGTGGGGGTGTGGCAAAACCAGAAGTGATGTCACTCTGAATCACTTCTGATTTGGCCTGCTCTCTTCTGCTGCACTGGGGGTTTAGCTAGATGCCTCAGCTGCCTTTCTCACTGTCCTGTGGTGGCACTCATCCCCTCCAGCTCACAGCTGCAGCTGGGTTATCCAGGGGAGGGCCCACAACAGCTGCAGATTGACACTATACTGCTCATTTCAGCTCCTCCCCTCAGGAACACAGCATTAACTTTTCTGCACCACGAGGAACTCTTCTCTGCTTCTGTAGACCTCAGCACTTTGGTGCTAACCTCTCCAGTGCCTTCAAGCCCCACACAAGGCATCCAGGCTCATGCCCCTTCTCCTCATACTGGCAGTCTTAAATCTGGCCCCAGACCCTAGACCAGACCAGCAAAGACTCGGACAAATTGAAAAGAAATTTAAAAAACAGCAGTTTCATAGCCTCTGTCCCAGTCACACAGACTGCACCTAGGTAATATTTTATTTTTAATGTATCCGCTTCCCTTGTCTACAATAGGGAAATACTTACAATACTTGAATGCTATCTGCTTTGAAGTGTCACAAAAGGTATATTATAAATAAAGTTATTAAAATTATTATTGACAGAGACTTCTCAGATTATTGGATATTCCAATGTGGTGGGACAAAGTTTCATATTTCATATGCAATAAACTTGATTTGTGCTCATAAATCATGTTTTCTGCTCATAAAATATGATTTATATACATAAATCCTATTTCACTGTATGCTGTGTCTTTCCTTTATGGATATTTTATGGTTTGTGTGCACTTTTTAACTCCTGATGCATTAGCATATCAGCTTACTGCAGTAGGAGTTAAAAAAAAAACAACCTTGAGTATTAAGAAACTGTGCGCTAAATTTTTGCATTGATCTTGGTGGCAGCAGGCAACACACCTTGTTCCAGCCTTGATTTCTTCTTGCTTGACCCTGTATATGCCTGTGGTTTTCCCCTGGCAAAAAAATCTATCTAAAGCTTCTGCCAGTTTCCACTACACCTTCCTCTTCTTTCCATTCCCTCTGCCATAATGGAATTTTGACAGTCACTAGGATTCCCTACTGCCCAGTGCCCACTGCCCAGTGCCCTCTGCTTATGGAAAAGGGTTTGTCTTTTCAAAAAATCTGTAGTGTTAGTGTGCATGCTTCTCTTTTCACTACTATCACACACATCATCTGTACCTGGTACTAGTGGTACTGGTTTTTTTTTTTGGGGGGGGGGGGGCTTTTTAGACAGATGATGACACAGTTTATGGAAAAATAGCACCCCACATACACAGATTTTATACACTTTTCTGCTCCATCATGTGTCTCAGAGAAGTAACAATTCAAGCCTCAGTCCTTTGCTGTGTTTCCAATTCAGTACATTCACACACATACTGCAGTGCATTTCTGTAGTTTAGAAATATTTTTTGTCAGTACATTGATTGGCATCTACTACAGAGAGCTCACGCTGAGTTTTCCTTTTCCATTTACAGTGTTACAGTTAGGACAAAACAGATAAAAGATTAGACATGCATTAACAAAGTGTGTGTCTGATAAGAGAAACAGCACACAGCTAGACCCCATCTCACTTTCTACTTCTCCTTCTACTAGTCTTTTCTTTAATGCTGGCAGCCAGGACATTTCTTCCGCCCCCCCCCCCCTTTTGAAACCTCCCCACCTCCAAATTCACCCACAACCCACAAGGTAAAAACTTCAACTCCCAAAAAAGCCAGACACACTCAGTTGTGGATAACAAAAGGCAGCAGCTTTATTGAACAAACACACAAAAAAATAACTAATATATACAGTAGTACCCGGGCCGTGAACCTCCCATGTGGTATCACCATGCTGTCCACACTCTGCCGCACTCGAGCAAGACAGCTAAGGTGTAACCGGCTCCCTCGCCGTGTCGAGCAACGGTGGGCTCCACCTCCAAGTACCGCCACACCCCACTGTCCCTTTGCAACCATCCATGATGGGACATAGTCCATCGATTGCCACAGGCAGCAAGTCTGGCATCACATTGTCTCCCCACCATGGTTCGAGTACCCCACTCTGCTTATGTTTACCCCCGAGCTGCGGCGTGTAATACAAACATATCATTGGCCAACCACAGTTTTGGTCTCTCTACCTAACAGAATATACTAATATTGTCTACTGCCTTATCTTTCACTATCCAAGATGGGCAGGAGGGTGGTAATGTAGGTCGCCGCCGCCAATATGGCACCCTTGGACGATGGTCAGGACCTTAACTCAGTCCCGCATGCGTCATCTTCAGGTGCCACCAGCTGTCACTCAGGCATCCCGTGCATGCGTGGCTTGCACAGAAATCTTGTGGGCTCGCACATGTGCAGGACTACATCGAACAGGAGAGATGCTGTGGCAAATCAACGCTCACGTAAGTGTGTGAACATGAGGGGGAGGAGGCAATGGTGGGGTGGAAGGGCAGGCAGAACCATATGCGCAGGTTATCTCCGGACCAGGTGAAGGCTGGGGGAAAGGTGGCCCGGTCCTGCCCTTAATGCTGACAACCTGGACGTCCCTCCCACCTGCACCCTCTCCCCCACCAAAACCTCCCCCTCTCCAAATCCTCCCGAAACCTGCAAGGTTAAAACTTCAACTCCCGAATAAGTCAGGCACACTCAGTTTTGGATAACAAAAGGCTGCAGCTTTATTGAACAAAGTCAATAACTATAGTACCTGAGCCATGACCCTCCCATGAGGTACCACTGCACTGCTTACACTCCACTGTCCGCCGCACTCAAGCAAAACAACTACTGTGTATCCGTCCCTCTCACTGTGTTGAGCAAGGGGGGCCCCACTTCCAGGCACCGCCATGCCTCACTGTCCCTTTGCAAGCGTCCTTGACAGGTCATAGTCCATCGATTGCCCCAGGCAGCAAGTCCGGCATCACATTGCCTCCCCACCACAGCTCGAGTACCCTGCCAGCAGCTTGAAGCAGTCACTGACTTGCCTCATGGCCCCCCCATCACCTAGCTGTGGCCAAGGACACCCTGACACCCAAGCATTCTTCTAATGCTTCCTGCAATGAATTGTTGAATAAGTCCTGCCCAATGTCAGACAGATGTATTAAATCATGCCTCTACAGCCCCCCACACTGACTATCAGCCCACTCATGTTGAATTTGGTGCCCCCCTAAGCCCTACACACATGTGCTCATCTGCCTGTTCAGCTTCTTGCACCTCCTGTTTCACAGATTTGAGTCACCCCATTTTCTACACGATATGATGTCGGACCATACCAGGCAACTGCTTGAATAGGACAGCTAATGCTTTGAAGTCTTTCCTGATAGTCTTGAGCAGCTGCCTGGAGGACATTCTGCCTTGGTCATTCCTGCCCAAGTGAATAATGATAACGTGAAGCAGTGCACATGCCGCTCTATGATGCTTCAGCAAAGGCAACAGTTGTTCCCACAGCATGCCGTGGTTTCTGATCCATTCAATGCAGACCCCACGTGGTGCCAACCCAAGATGCTCCTCGTACAGCCACTCTCTTGCACACCTGGCTGCCAAATGGATGGGGAGGCAATCAAGATGGGCCTTCACCCATTAGGCCCTTCTGTAACATAAATCAGCGACATTGTGAATTACCTTACCTCCACCCCACATACAAGTTGACTGCAGACAACCCACATACAAGTTGACTGCAGACAACTTCCAACATAGGCCAGTACTGGCCAGGATCATTCTGCCCCACCACACTAATCATCCAGAGGAAAGCCTTGATCCACTTAACTAT
This sequence comes from Rhinatrema bivittatum, assembly GCF_901001135.1. Taxonomy (NCBI): domain Eukaryota; kingdom Metazoa; phylum Chordata; class Amphibia; order Gymnophiona; family Rhinatrematidae; genus Rhinatrema; species Rhinatrema bivittatum. The sequence goes on along the minus strand of NC_042617.1, from coordinate 153,331,080 downwards.
GTTCCCAGGCACTTTATTATCTGGACCACTTGCCTCTTCCCGACCCTTACCCTTTTTTCCATCGCCCTTCTTCCTTCTCCCTTCCAAAATGCTAAAAATGTCTATATAAATGCGATTCTTGATTTTCTTATGCAGCACCCTGGGAACGCTCTCCCTTAATTGTGACAAAGTAGTAAGTGCAGGTTGCCCTCTGCTCACCTTGACTGGATCCGGCGCAGGCCTGCCCATGTCCTCATCGCCTGAAGATGGAACCAGACCCAGTCCTTTGGTCCCGCTTCCTGCTGTGCTTCCTCTTCCTGCTCTGCCCTTCCCGACCTTTACCCACAACTCCAACCTCCATCCCCTGATCCTTGCCCTCGCTCGGCTTCAGCATGTCAATTCCCCCACTGCAGGAGTGTACCTGCCCCGAACTCGGCCTGTGCTTCTGCACAGCCGGAGATGCTAGCTGCCACTGGTCACTTGATGTCTACTACAGCCTGCGCCACAGACTCGGATGGTGCTTCTGCCAGCCCTGAAAGACCTCCAGTAGAATCCTTGGGCTGCCGCACCCCTGATACCACCTGGTCGATGCCTCTCATAGGTGGATCAATCGCCTCGTTCCAGTCAACACTGTCCACTTGTGAGACTGCCACTTGTCCACCAATTTCATTTACCGGAACCGGGGAGGGATATACATAGGCCAAAAAGGGGGATCACACGAGTACACCCTTGGATAGTTTGGGTAACCAGAGCTCCATAGTGCAGTCAAGTTCCTTCGACTGGGAGTACATTGCTTGTTTGTGTACTTGCCCCCGGTGCCCACAACTGGAATTGCTGCAGGCCAGGCCATGCCCGCAGTACCTCCAAATTCCATGCCGAATCCAGCAGGAAATGCTCCACCTGGAATCAGTCCAGCCCACGTCATGACTCCCAGGGTAGACGCAAGGTCCTGTCCAGCCCAAACTGATGTCTGTGGGCTGTGGCCTCCGTGCTGCCCTGAACACATGTCTCCACACGTAGGGGCTGGGCCACCACCGATTCCTCGCTGCATACCGTCCGTGCCCGGATCCCGTCTGCTTGGGGCTCCCTGCTTCCTCAGCTGCATTGGCTCTGTGACCATCAATCCAGCTTTTCCACCTCCGGACCCTGCCGCCACTCATCTCATAACCACACCCTCGCCCTCTGTATTGTCCCTTGGCACGGCATCAGATTTCAAAGCACTTTGTTGGATGCATCCCACCATGCTTGCCACATGTTCACTGCCCAGCCACTCCTGCCACTGAATCCACCCCTTAAATTGATCTATGTCGACTCCTTTTACCGCCACCAAGGTGCCACCATCCGATTGATGAAGTACCGGGGGGAAGGGGCTCCCTGCCGTTCTTCCAGCCGAGGATGCTGGACTGGACGTTCCGATGAATCTGTGTTTGGCTCTCCTGCTGACAGGTGCTGGCTGTGGTGCTGAACTTCCAGGTGGAGGATCAAGGGGAGGGTGAAACAGGGTCTGGGCCACGCCACCGACTATCAACCATGTGCGATGCTGCACAATGCCGATGCAATGTGATGTGGCCACAATGCAGGTCGCTGCTGCTGATATGGCGCCCTCGGACGATGGCAATCAGTCCCGCGCATGTCATCATCGGGCACTGCCGGCCATTGCTCAAGCATCCCGCGCATGCGTGGCCCTCTCAGAAACCTCGTGGGCTCGTGCATGCTCGGGACAACATCAAGCAGGAGTGACGCAGCGGCAAATCAACGCCCATGTAAGTGTACGAACATGAGAGGGGGGGGGGGGGGGGGGAAGCAACAGCGGGAGGAAGGGCAGGCAGAACCCCAGGTGCCTGTTATCTATGGACTTGGCGAAGGCTTGGGGGAGGGTGGCCTGGTCCTGCCCTAATTTTTTGTCTTATCTCAATTTTCCTTCAGCTCTAAGAACTCAAAATCTAAGCACTTTCTCTCTTCCCACTCAGAGACAAATGAGCTCAAAATGGGGCTGCTGCCTGCCTGTTCTGAGTTAACTTTCGGTTTGAAAAAAAAAAAAAGGAGTCTGTCAATCCATGCAGATGCTAGTTAGGAAAGTCTGGTTAAAAAATGCTTGACTTTAATTGGTCCTCATCTTGGCATGTTTCTTCTTTCTTCACATCCTGGTTCCAGTTAGTCTAGGGTCAAGTGGGATATCACTGGTTGCTAAGCACTGTACTAGCTGACTAGAGAAGAAGAAAACCCTGCACTTTTACTTGTCCCAAATACTATAATGGGAAATGAAAGCAAATGCAAATAAAATTTAAATTACATTTAATACTTTTTTAATTTTTGGAACACTGGCCATTCACATTTGTCTTCCATGAACCAAAATTTTTCTGCTTGATTTGGTGTGGATTCCTTTATTGTTTTGCATTTCCTTAATATTTTTATGCTTCATAATGTTCCCTGGCCTGAAGAAACAACTCACTGTAAAACTGTACTGTAAGAATAGTAACATTTGGTTGATCCCTTTCTATGATACGATCTTTTGGAATGTAAGTAATGCTGTATACTTTTTGGATACAGTCAAATATAGTTAATTAATTAATTTATTTTATACATTTGGAACCCACTAATCCACAGATCTTAGTGGGTAACAAGAATTACATCCATAATAAAAACACATCTTTTAAAGATTGAGGTGTTTCTCACCTCAGTCGATCTAGTTATTGAAGCCTTAAAAAACCCCTCAAAACAAAGCAAAACATCTGATCAATAGATATCACAGCCAAAAGATGCCTGCTGTATTCCAAAGATAAACTAGGTTTGATTTATACCTGAAATTCACTTCAGTGGTGTTTGACAAATTTATATTCTTCCCTTAGCCTTGACCTTTACAACAAAACTTGTGACGGAGTCCTTCAGGATTATAAAACTCAGGACCTGTTTACTAAAGATTTTCTCCCATTTTGTGTCTATGGGATAAATGCAGAGTAAATAGAGCATGTCCTGAAGAAAATATTCATATTTCTTGGCAGACCATTGTTGGAAAATACAGTTAAGGAGGAATCAGGGAACAGTAAGATGCCAACCCATTTTTTTCTCCTACATATTTATGAAGTAATTACACATTTAAATACAAAAGAACACTTTTTTTCACAGTATGTTTATTCTTACATATCTACATTTTCCAAAAAATTAAGAAACAGAGCCCTGAAGCATTTTGAAGCAATTTAAAAAGCCCTATTGGTGGTGACTTTATTGCATTGATTTTGAGTTGTCTGCGGTACCTCGTTTCACTTGACTTCCTTTCTACTTTAAGCTGCTGTTCACCTGACAAAGTGATATATGTGTAGGCAGTTTGTCCAACAGCATCCAATAATCGTTACCAATCGCAAACAAGCTTTTTTTTTTAATTTAGCCTGACAAGTAACAGCTGTTTATCACCATCTTAAACGGATCATGGTAGAGCGGTAAGAACAAATGCAGCATTCCACTATGATGATGGGTGAGAAAATGGTGAATATTATACCCTCACAAAACCTCAGGAGACAAGTCAGGCCAGTGGGAACATGAAAATGCATGTGGAGTAGAAAATGAAAGCTGATTTCACAAATATCTTGCTAAGTTCAGACCATTAAAGGAAGCAGCATTCTAACAGGCAGCACAGCTGCGGAGAACTCAGACACTTTTATTATGTGGGCTTGGTAGATAATTTTGAAAGAAAAGCTCCCCGAGTCGTTTTTCTTTCAAAATTAGCTAGCATAAAATATTTAATGTGAATTTTAAAAGGTGGACGTGTCCCAAAATCAGAAGATGGGCGCACATGGAGGACATAAGCATCTCCACCCAATTTTAAAAGCCGCCCATGTGTGCATACAAGTCCCAAAGCATGAATGTCTTGCATCAGAGAAAAAAAGGGGTGGGGTGGGCATTTCAAGGCGGGGCCAAGAGATGAAATGCAAATACCTATGCATCTGGGTGCATGCCCAGGGCCAGTGCCATGGAACTTTACTTTTGTTATGGAGGAGGTGTAAGTGTAAAAAAAAAAAATACAGACGTCTGTGAGGTGTTTGAGGTTACCGATGGGGAGGGCGGTATAGGCTAAAGAACCAAGGGGACTGGGAGGATCTAACTGAACACTAGGCAAACTGGTGGACAAACTGGTGAAACTGAATAGCTGGATGTGCATCTACTATCGAATACACTCAGAGGTGCATTTGTAAGTTCATGTATGGTGCTGGGCGCATATAAGCTTAAAGTTCAGAGCACAGATACACATGACAAGGCTATTTTATACCATGCACGCCTATGTGCACGCGTGTTATAAAATTGTTTTGCATCTTGGCCCGCAACCACACATGTGTTCATGTATGCTTGTGTGCCTGTTTCAAAGTTACTATCCCCGTGTTTAAAGTACCCATGTAATGCTTTGCACCTGCTATTTGTGTGGTATCCAAATTGGGGGGGGGGGGGGGGGCGGGGGATGTGTATAAACTAATACATGTACTTTTGAAAATCTCAAATGCTTGCATTATTTTACTTCCCTGACATAACAGCTGCTCCTGAAAGTTACTTTTCAAGCGAGAAAAGTTCACACACATTGTGGAAGACCATGAGCACTTTTAGCTGGACTCAGTGAGGGCAATAATTTACAGCCAGACCAATTTAACCAAGATAAATTAAAATTTACTTAGTAAATGGCTTAAAAAATTGACTTCTGGGAGGGAATATTCTAACCCCAAAGGCATCTTGAAGGCCCATGAGGACTCTATACCTACAGGCCTGCAAGCACATTTTCAAAGAAAAACTCCTGAAAGAGTGGGTGGTGTGAATACTGCAGGAATTTTTGTACCCATATGATTTGCATCTGTCTTGAATAAGCTGCAAAATTCCTGCTTGAGGTATTCATAGTAAAATTGACAAATCTACTCCTCTAGTTGTACTTTTCATCCATTACAATGATTACAAATCTTTAGTGATGCCAATTTTACAATGAATACCTCAGAATGTTTCTGTAACACTATCCCCTTAAACCTCCCCACCTTCTGAAATCCACCCCTCTGCAGTGGTTTATATAGAGAGAATGTCAGACTGACTCTATACAGAGGCTCTCTCTCTCTGTTTCTCTTGTATTAGTCAGTGAACGAAGCGAAAATAGTGTGATAAATTTATCGCACTTTGTGGAAATTGTGATGCGGGAGCAGGGTAATTAGACTAACCACACTTCTTTTTTTATTGCAGGTGCTATTTTTACTATATTTATAGCATTTTGATAAATCTAGGGATTAGTTTGGTAACCCATGCTATAGGTATACAATGTTAGGTTCCATATTAGGTGGTACCACCCAATAAAGAGATCTAGGCGTCATAGTGGATAACACATTAAAATTGTCGGTTCAGTGTGCTGCAGCAGTCAAAAAAGCAAACAGAGTATTAGGAATTATTAGGAAGGAAATGTTGAATAAAATGGAAAATGTAATATTGCCTCTGTATCGCTCCATGGTGAGACCCTACCTTGAATATTGTGTACAATTCTGGTCGCCACATCTCAAAAAAGATATAATTGCGATGGAGAAGGTACAGAGAAGGGCGGCCAAAATGGTAAGGGGAATGGAACAGCTCCCCCATGAGGAAAGACTAAAGAGGTTAGGACTTTTCAGCTTGGAGAAGAGACGGCTGAGGGGGGATATGATAGAGGTGTTTAAAATCATGAGAGGTCTAGAATGGGTAGATGTGAATCGGTTATCTAGTCTTTCAGATAATAGAAAGACAAGGGGGCACTCCATGAAGTTAGCATGTGGCATATTTAAAACTAATCGGAGAATGTTCTTCTTCACTCAATGCACAATTAAACTCTGGAATTTGTTGCCAGAGGATGTGGTTAGAGCAGTTAGTATAGCTGTGTTTAAAAAAGGATTGGATAAGTTCTTGGAGGAGAAGTCCATTACCTGCTATTAATTAAGTTGACTTAGAAAATAGCCACTGCTATTACTAGCAACAGTAACATGGAATAGACTTAGTTTTTGGGTACTTGCCAGGTTCTTTATGCCTGGATTGGCCACTGTTGGAAACAGGATGCTGGGCTTGATGGACCCTTGGTCTGACCCAGTATGGCATGTTCTTATGTTCTTATATAAGCAAGTGGTGTTTTGACACGGGATCGTAGTTGGCCATTACCTTGAGATAAGATCCCTTCTTTTACTATAGTGATTTTTACAATGGCTCCTTTCAATTTCTCAGGTAATGAGGAAGTCAAAATCTCTGATCAGTGTAGTGCAATATAGTTCAATTTAGCTAATATTCTTTCCTGATTTATGCTATGCTTGTTATGAACAAACATAGAGGCTACTATTTAGCATAGAGTAAGAATGAAAGATATGTAAACAAATGTGTATAAAGTTGTATATTAGTAGAGTTTTTGGCTCCATGGACAAGATAAAGATAATTATAATTGGTAGAAAATAGATATAATGATGTGTGACCTTTTCCCTATCAGCAATAAATTGTGTTGTACTTGTAGTTAATGGCAAATAGAACCTAGGTCAGGCTGACTTGTTGATTAATCAGGACCTAAAACCTATGGTATTTGAATAAAATGCAGAAATGTAACTGTAATTAGTTATTAAGGTAAAATAAATTTTAATGTTTTGCTTTAACGTAATGACCTATTTAGAAACAAACATTCTATAAGATTGATTGTAATTACTAAATTTCGAGACTGCCCACTGAGATCCTGTTCGAAGTGTGGTTTTCTCCCATGTGATATTTTTCCTATGTAAATATTACAAGTCAATTAAATTTGGTAGATTTGTACTGCAACAGATTCATTTTTGTCTATTTTAAAATTGTGGAAAGAATCACCAAGGCCTTTAATACATTAGAAAATCTTAAAATCTCCTCAGTAAAACACTATGGCTTAGAAATAAATTGATATTATCAGAGAGCCATGGTACTAGATCTTGTCCCACACTCTACAGTATGAAGGTATTGAGTCAAAAGATTCTGACTTATGTCAGATGAATCTCCTCATTCTATATGGTCTTTTTAATGATATGATTTCCTAACCGTTAAATCGATTGCTGTAAGTGATTTTCAACACAGACCAAAATATATTGGCAACCATTTTTACTGGAGGGAGCAGTGGATATTTTCCTAAACTGGTGAAAAAAGATTATGAGCCACCTACATCACTGTTCAAAAGGCTTATCTGGGTAACTTTGTGAGTTACTTGGATAAAAAGTAAGATTTGAATATTTCCCACTCCTATTCACCAGCTAAATTTTGTCTGAGGAACTCATTATGCACACAAAATTTATTTGGATAATAAGAGGCAGTGGTTGAGGCACAGGGGCGGATTGGCCTATTGAGGCTTCAGGCATGCCCTGGTGGGCTGGTCCAGTGAATCACGTGGTTAGAGTTGGTCGCAGCAGCCCCCATTGCCTGCAAGGCTGCTGTGACTAACACTGGGTCCCCAGTCGCATTTCTTTTACAAGAGTTTCCCTCAGGGGCATCGTTAGCCCCATCGGTGCCCCGAGTCTCAGCATTAGCTCTCGCTAAGGAGGCGGCGCAATGCAGCTGTGTCGGCGGGGGCTTTCATGGCACAAGGAGAAGAGGCCGTAGCTGCGTCGGCGGGGGTGTGCAGCCCAAGGTCGAGGAAGAAGCTGCAAGGTCTGAGGAGGCAGGGCTGCAGCTGTGTCGGCTAGGCCCGCCCCCCCCACCTTCACCATGGAGGCCTGAAACTATGTAGGCACTCCCCTCGTCGGCTCGGGTTTGTCTCTCTCCCTTCGGGAGGCGGGCTGTAGGCCTCCCACTGCTGGCTCACAGCTGCCTCCATGCTGCAAGAACTTCTGATCCTCTGCTGTGGGTCCCCCTACTCCTTGGGCCACGACAAAAAAACAAAACAAAACAAAAAACAGTATGGAGGCTTACAGCCTGCCTCTTCCCGTAGCAACAGGCAGTCAGCTCACCAGGAACCTGTTAATCCAGGGCTTTGTTTGTATCCCCCTAACCACCAATGTGAGTAAAAAAAAAACCCCAAAAAACCCCAGTTTTTAAAGTTAATAGACTGCTGCTATTGCTTCTGCATTTTTTGGGGGTTGGAGGAGAGACAGTATGTGAGTGTATGTGACTGTGTGAGTAAGCATGTGTGACACTGAGAAAATTGTGTGAGACTGAATATTTGTGTGTTAGCATGTGAGAAAGTGTGTGTGAGACAGGGCATTTGTGTCAGTGAGCATCTGACAAAATGTATGAGACTGAGCATTTGTATCAGTGAGTATCTGAGAAAGTGTGTGTGAGATTGAGCATTTTTATGTCTGAAAAAGTGTGCGAGACTGAGGATTTGTGTGTCAGCATGTGAGAGTGTCAGTCAGTGAGCGTTTGTGACTGCCTGTGCGTATGAGTCAATGAGTGTGTGTGACTGTGTGTGTCTGAACATGTGTGTGTCAGTGAGTTCCGGAGAGAGTGTGGATGTGTTAAATGTGTGTATATGAGAGCAAGAGGAGAAAGTCTCTGCACATCCCTCACTCCTGACCATCTCTGAGCTTTTGGAATCAAAAGAAAATGTTCTGAAACATGTTATTTATTTAAGAATGGGGGATTTTTAAATCTTTATTGGTTTTAATTGTTGGATATTGTCTGCTGTTTTTAAATATTTTATTGGTGTTTGGGAAATTTTTTATACATTTTATACGAAATATTAATTATGTGATAATCTGTTTTTTAACTGTTTGAAATGTGTCGTAGGTCCCCCATTCTCTGTGCTTCAGCCTTAGCTAGGAGTGCTAGAGGTCTGGGAGGAGTACAGATGGGGAGAAAGAATAATCAATAGCTCTTGGATGCGTAAGTGCACTGAAAGTGCATAAATGAACTTTTGAAAATTGCTAAATTAGTATGTTACATATACACATGTAACTCCTTTGAAAATTACCTCCTAAGTGAGCACATGAGCAGCAGCACAACAGGTTTCTTGTTGAATGAAAGTACTTACTGAAATATTTTATAAATGATATATGTGGGCACGGCCCATGGATTTTATAACATGTGCATGCCGGGTAGCTTTTTTTTATGTTTTAAGGGGTGTGTGCATATATTTGTAAATTATATATGTAAATGATCTTGTATGTGTAATTGGGTACCCATGGGCCAATATGGAGAAAAGTCCCCTGGGCCACTATTTCCCCACAATCCGCCCCTGTTGAGGCATTTCAGGGGACATAGTTACAATTTACTTGGTGAGTGCTGATATTCAACACTACCTGGCTAAAATCAGCTAGGTAATACAGATCGATACTCTAAGGCAGCGGTAGAAACAGTGCGGCAGTGTCAGGCGCACCCTCGTTCCCTGCACGCACAGTTCTCTTCACCTACCGCTCGATACTCTCTTCAAATTGCATGCAAATGCATGCCGCGGCTGCGAAGCCTTAGGCAAGCGTTAGGCCCGCGCAACCCATTTTACTGTATAGAGTGCCTATACAGTATCCTGGCAAACCATCCTCCAACATGGCCCAAATATGCCTATTTAGTATACGATTACATTTACTGTTGCGCACGATCAGGTGAGTATGCATGTACTCATGAGGCTTCTAAAACAGCATCTACCTGCCTACGTGTTGCTTATGTATGGATGTGCAAATTTTATGCATGCAGCCCCCATTTAACCTTGTGAAAATTACCCTCCTAAAAATGGGCATGCTTTTGGGCATGTTTATAGGTCAGAGGAAGAAAACAGCTTATACTTTAGAAAATGTCATCTACATTTTCTGTTTTCCTCTCTGCTTCCCTCATGAAAGTGCTGGTACGAACCATTCATGCATTTTTTAGGGGCATACAATATGCATATTTTCAAAGGAAAAGTACCCAGGTGGGCCTCCTATATAAATTCAAGTAAAATCTATGTGCTAAAATTATCCATGTCGTTTGCAGCTTCATGGGCTACTTGAAATTGGCCTCCTCAATTTGTATCTCATGGACGGTTGCTCTGAACTTTAAACTTCACTTCTCCAATCCGATTCTAAAACAGAGCTTCACTGTCTTTGTCTCTCTCTTTATTATCATTTTTATCCTGCCCTCTGCCTCAGCTCAGGGCAGTTCACATCTTAAAAACATTCATAATACTAAATACATACTGTAAAGAAAAACTAAAAGCACATATCGAAAAAATAGTAAAATCAGTTTATGGTTCCCAGCTCCTTATACTAATGTCCCTGTCTTTTTTGATAATCTCACTTCTGGTAAAGTAAAACCATTTATCTCTGCTTGAGAGCTCCTCATCTCAAAATCAGATTTAGCATTCAGTTTTCACACCTTCTTTATCATCTCAGGGCAAATCTTGACCTTTAGTACTTCACCACTCTAGGGATAATTACAGTAGACAGAGAAAATGTTCATAGGCTATTATGTTCACTTAGTACCACCTCAGGATAGGCATATTATATTTTCACAAATGTTGCAGGCTCTGTATGTTATACATTTTAATTAGCGTACATGTTACAAATAGAAAAGAAAAAAAACATTTCTTTCATTTCTTTGTTGTCTGCAGTGCACAGTGAGACTTTGCTTCCAGACAAGGTACTTTTCCCCAGTGTATCCTAGAATTCTCTTTGTTGCACCAACTACTTCTAGCCCTTGATCTGTCCATCTCTTCTGACTGCTCAGGTCTACCTCTCTCAGCCACCTCCGTGTTTCGTTCCACTGGCAAATCCAACCATGCCAGCGGGGCCACCACTTCTACACTCTTCTCCTGTCACGAAGCAAATCCAAGCCTGAATCTTTCCACTGTTTTTATAATTCTGTGTATGTGTATGAGTGTTTTGGTATGTATGTTGCATGGGAATATTTTTTTATTTTTATCTGTATGAGATTCTGTATACATTGTTGTACAAACATTTGATATATGAATATAAGTTGACTTGTATTTAATTGTTGGTATAAATTTGACTGTTGATATAAATTGGTATACAATTGTTTAAATAAATTTAAAACATTTTAATGCATGTGTTTAGGTTTATTTGAAATTGATTATATATTGTTTTGATGAGATACTTTTTTAAATTGCCCATCCTCCCTAAGTATAAAAGAATGTGTGCTGTGCCAGTACATGCATGCTTTCATGTGCAAGGAGAGGAGGTGTTCTTGGGTGCAGAGTTTAGAAGGGTTGAGCACTTTTTCATGAATGTGCACAGTTACACATATACACACACATACATGTACACATGTAATTACTCTGGAAAAAGTGCCCATGAATAGCAGAGGCAGGTATGTATTCTTACTGTTCTGGACCCAATTTTCAAAGGAAACTTTTTCACTTTGAGAATTGAGGTAAAGTCTTTGCTCAGTCAGAATGTTTCCCTCACACAATACAGATGCGCTTCTACACATATCCTAGATTAAAGTTCATTCACAACCTTACACCATAGCTAAAAGAAACCCTAGGACCATATGCATAAGAAAAAACAAATTCAGTACAACCACAGATGACTTAACATGATTATGCCAAACTTACTCAGGACTCCATACAATTACAAACTGTAGTGCTCTAGAGCAGGTTCGCAGCTAGTGGTCTGTGGACCCCTAGGAGTCCACAGACCATAACATGGGGATCCACGGGAAGTGAGCACAGGTAGAAGAAAGCCTATGTTGTGAAAGAAGAGACACAATAGCCTGCTGGTACACCTCAGCCAGAGAAGATGGAAGGAGGCAGCAGGGTCACTGGTGTACTCATCCCACAGTGACTGAAGATCGAAGGAGGCCTGACTGGCTGCCAGCACACCATCCCACCAGCAGTTGAAGATTGAAGGAGACCTGATAGGCCGCAGGTGCACCCATCCCGCTGGCGAATAAGAACTATCACATCCCAAACCACTGGCAGCATGAGAAAGGAGGAGGCCAGGAGGCCACAGAATCATACACACACAGACTCCAGGAAATAAAGAGGTAGAGGCCCGGGTGAGAGTGAGGGTGTGAGAGCCTGCATGAATGAGAGGGAACAAGTGTGTTTGTCTGTGAAAGCATGTGTGTTTGTGAGAGAACATGTGTGCATCTGTGAAAGCATGTGTGTATGAGAGAGAGAGAAAGTATGTGTATATCTATCAGAGTATGTGTGTTTGTGAGAGAGTGCAAGTGTGTGCCTGTGAGAGCATTGTGTTTCTGAAAGAGAGCAATGTGTATGAGAGAGAGGGAGCATATGTGTGTGTGTGAGAGAAGGTCCATGTGTATATGAGTGAGAATGAACATAAGTACATATATGTGAGTGAGAATGAACATGTGTATGTGTGTTTATGAGAGAGAGGAGAAAGTTTTGTGCCCTTTTCCTAATCCTCAGCAATCTCAGGGTGACTGGAAATCAAAAGTTCCCAGGTAAGGAGAGTGTGAAATGTTTTAATCCTTATTAGTTTTAATTATTGACTATTATTTCATGTGTCTCATATTTTGAAATATTTTATTGGTGTTTTGGAAATTTAAAAATAATTTATGAGTTTTTAATTATTGGATGTTCTATATATCAGTTGTTTTGAAATATTATTTTTATTACTATGGTTTTACTATTATTGATATTTTATATTTAATGATTGTATTGTTATTTTATGAGGAATGTGAAGTTTTTGTTTTTCCATTGTTACACTGTGGTATCCAGTTCAGTTTTTGTCTGCACATTTGTATTTATTCATTATGGTCACTTTATTTTGTATTTGGCAAGGGCCTGTATATGGTTTGTATGTATGACTTAGGAGAGGTAATCTGCTAGCATGTAGTTTCTATATAGGAACCTACAACAGCTGGACTTGTTCAGTTTTCCTAACAGGTGTATTGGTGCTTTAGGGCCTTTTGTAATATTTGAGGTGCTGCCTTTTTATAGGTAGGATTGTTACTGTTTGAGTCTGGCAGTTAGGGTGTTATGGTTTGGCAGGCTTCCTATAGCCAGCAAGTACATTTTTTGAAGGATTTTGTATTATACAATGTTCTTGGTAGTGGAGGGAGTTTGTGTTGCTGTTAAGGAGGTGATACCAGAATTTATTTATTTTTTTTATGGAGAATAGTAAGGTAAAGTGCCCTTGTTCTGCTCTGCACCCTTTGTTGGGGGAGTTTCTATGAATGCAAGACATTGGAGAACTTGAAGTGCAGGTTTTATATTGGGATTCAGGCCCACTCCTATATAGAAGAATTTTTACAGAATAATTTTGGTATTAGTTTTCTTAGATGGTAGAATCTGGCCAGGGGTTTCTGTTACTTGGAAAGATCTTCTGTCTAGAAATGTCACTGACATATATGTCCAGCACATTGTGACAATGGTGCAAAATATTTGTAGTGGTGACTCTTGCTTTAGGGATGGGGGTATCCTATCTCTGTATGTATGGAATTTGGTAACAGGTGAGTGTGGATAAAGTCATTGGATCCCCAACCAAGATCAAACTGACAGGGTGGTTTCCTTGTCACAGATGATTTTTATAAAATTAAATAAAATAATAATAAAAAATACCATGTGACTTAAGAACATAAGAACATGCCATACTGGGTCAGACCAAGGGTCCATCAAGCCCAGCATCCTGTTTCCAACAGTGGCCAATCCAGGCCATAAGAACCTGGTAAGTACCCAAAAACTAAGGGCCGGATTTTAAGAGGTACGCCCGATTTTATAACATGCACGCGCAGCCGCACACGTTATAAAATCCGGGGTCGGCACGCACAAGGGAGTGCACACTTGTGCACCTTGCACGCGCCAAGCCCTAGGGGAGCCCCGATGGATTTCCCTGTTCCCTCCGAGGCCGCTCCGAAATTGGAGTGGCCTCGGAGGGAAATTTCCTTGCACCCCCCCCCCCCCACCTTGCCCTCCCTTCCCCTACCTAACCATCCCTCCAACCCTACCTAAACCCCCCCCCCCCCACCTTTGTTTTTCAAGTTGCACGTGCCAGCCAAGTGCCGGCGTGCGATCCCCTGGCCTAGAGGCCCTATGGACCGCCCATTCTCTGCCCCTTTTTTCAAGCCTTGGGATATACGCACATCCCAGGGCTTGAGTGCGTCGCCGGGCCTATGCAAAATAGGCTCGGCGCACGTAGGGCTTTTAAAATCTGCCCCTAAGTCTATCCCATGCTACTGTTGCTAGTAATAGCAGTGGCTATTTTCTAAGTCAACTTAATTAATAGCAGGTATCCAGCTACGTGGTGGTTGCTATACTTCTTCAGCTAAATAGCGCTAAACACACTTTGAATATCGGACTCTGTATATGGTGTCTTTTCTTTTTGGCCTCTATCTCTTTCTCTCCCTCTCCTCTATCATTCTTCTGTCCTCTATCCACATCTCTCAGAAAATCTCTTGTTGTAGCAGCCCCATTTTCTCCATCATTAACCCTCAATGCATGCTGCTAGCTGAGTCCTTCAAAAAGCATGTGTGCTATAAATTAATACATGGTTTGAGGTGGGTGTTACATTCTAAGCATTAGCATGTGTATATTAAAGAGCACGTGGATAAGAACATACCATGCTATGAAGTATTACAGATACACATTAGGCTATGGCGTGCATCTGGCATAGTCTGATATGTATCTGAAATACTTCATTTACATGAACTGACATTCTAACTTTACTTTATATATGCTATCATATTTTGGACCACTTTAGCATGTATGCTAGTGCTTTAACACTAATGCATTTGTCAATGCTCTTGATCCTCCTCCCTGTGGATGGCTAAAGGAATCTGAAACCTTGAATTGGATTTTCTCCAGCATAGAAAGAAATCCCAATGCCAAATTACCTTTTAGCAAAAAGGCCCCCCTCAGATCTCCCAAGATTGTTACTTAGTAAGCCTTCTTGGGTGCCAACCCCATCCTCGGGCACAATTTAAAAGAAAGACATCCCCCACTGCCACTCATCCCTCTCCCCTGCCCACTTCCCTGCATTTACCAGTAGATCTATATTGCCCTCGGTCTATAATGGGGCAGGAGTGATCCTCATGAGTAAAGCAAAAAGAAGCCATAGGTCAGCCAGAGCTATTTTGGAAGATAGTGCTGGTAGGACAGGAGCAACTGGGGATCACTCCTGTCCCATTTTAAGCCTGGGAGTTCCTACTGGTAAGGGTGGGGGGATAGGGAGGGGCTTAGTGAGGACTGGATCAGTGGGAAATCCTCTTTTTTGCATTTTTGATGGGGAGCAGGGTTGGTATCTGCTGTGCTTAGAAATTAACAATTTAGGGGGCCTGTGGGCAGAACCTTTTTAAAAAGAAGATTTGTTGTGTGTGTAGGGAACGGAGTGTTTGGGCTGGAGGGTTCTAATTATGGGCTTCAAGACCCTTTAACCATTCAGAGGGGATGGGGGACTAGTAAAATGTATACATTAGTGTCACTGGTAACATCCATGTGTTCCTGGCCATGGGAACAACACCATGTTATTCATTAAACTGCAGTACTGATTTATTGCAGTTTAATGAATACTGACAGACCGATGCAATACCATACACTCAGGCTGGCGCACAGGTTAACCCGCGGTTGGATGCACTTTTTGGACATGCATCCATAACCCCTTATGCAATAAGGGGATTAGCATATTCAAAATGTGCATCCAAACCAGCATGGAGCTATTAGCGTTTATCATATGTAAATGCCATGTTGATGAGGCTATTAGCTAGTACCCCCTTATGTAAAAAATAAATGCATGCCCGATGTTCACATTTTTCCCTCAAAAATTAAAACTAGCCCCAGAGCTGGTATTAAGTCTTGAGGAGCCCAAAAGTTTGCAGAAAAGCAGAAAATATAGCTTTTCTGTGGTTCCTCTGACTTAATATCATGGCGATATTAAGTGGGAAGAACCACAGAAAGCAGCAACATGAAAAAAAAAAATATTTAAATGGTGCCAGCGGTCAGGTTAGAAAAATGGGAGCTCAATTTTACGAGCATCCATTTTTCTAACCCATAAAATTAAGCGTCTGTTTTTCTAACCCGCGTACATGTACTTCTCCTGGGCACCCAATGCTATGGACATGCTAGGGACATATAATTTATCCCTAGTGCATTTTCATATTGCATCGCATGCCCAGGAGAGGGAATTGTGCGTGCAATTAAAAAAAGTACATCCAGTTTGGACGCACATTTTTAGTGCGTCGGTATTGCATCAGCCTGATAGTTAACTAAATTTTGCACATTAAAGTGTATTTTAATACACATCAGTAAAGAGATCACAATGTGTTCAGTAAGATTAATGGATATTTATTCTTTTATTTCCCAAAGTACTATTACAGTAAGGTCTACTTAGAACATTTGCTTGAGATATTAGAGCAAAGGTGGAGGAGAGGTCTGAATGTACGAACGTCTGACCCCATAGACAGACCTTTCTTCCCCCTTTGCTCTGATTTCAAGCAAATGTTCTAAGCAGATTTTATTGTACCAGTATTTAAGGTAACAAATACACTTTGTTGTTTATATACTTTCCATTTCCTTTTACTATTTCATTTCCATCTGCATATATTTAATTGTACTTTCTACACATTTAAAATTTTCTTTTGTTACCAAGAATGTAATTATCTGTATTAAAGAAGCTTAGTGAAGCAAGGGGCCATGCAAACTGAGCAGTCAATGATGCCGTTAAACTTAATGAAATCATTTTTGACACAAACAAAAAAGCTTTGGCAGTTTATTTTTCAATTACCGATGAAGGGTGAAAAATGAAGGTGGGGGGGGGGGGGGGGGGGAAGGATTACATTTTAAAATATGCTGGGTTTCTATTTGAGAGCCTGATTTAATAAGCTTTAATCCCAAAGACACAGAGTAGGAAAAAGCCTTAGTAAATCAAGCCCTGATTTAGCATGCCATTTAGCATGGAAACAAAATGGATTTATTGTTTTTATTTGTAGAAGCAAAATTAGCAATGATTTACCATAGAGGAGATAAAGGAGACATTATTTTAACACCTTTAACAAGGTCATACAGCAAAATAAACTAATAAAAGAAAGGTAGAAGTCTATTTCTTTAGCATTTTACTACCTCCCAGAGAATATATTGGGATAAATTTTCAAAGATGTATGGGCAGGGCCACTAAATGGTATGCAGATATATATATTTTTTTTACTGTGCATCCTAAACTTGGCATGTGCAGCCATTTCTCTAAATTAATGACATTTGCAACATGCACATGGTAATGGGCCCATGATAGAGTGTTAGCTTTTTAGCATGTGCACATTGGGGCGGATTTTAAATGCCCTGCGCGTGTAAATTCGGGCAGATTTATGCACGCAGGGCCCTCCCGCGCCAGCATGCCTATTTTGCATAGGCCGCCGGCGCGCGCAGAGCCCTGGGACACGAGTAAGTCCTGGGGCTTTTTAAAGGGGGCGTGTCGGGGGCGTGGCCAAATGATGCAGCGTTTTGGGGGCGGGATGTGGTGTTTTGGGGGCGGGACCGGGGGCATGGCACCGGCCCGGGGACATGGTCGAGGCCTCCGGACCAGCCCCCGGGTCGGATGACGGCGCTTAAATAAGAAAAAATGTCATAAATGTTACAGGATGAAGACCACTCCCCCACCCCCACTCTTTAACACAAAAATTCCCCCGCTTTCAACCCCCCCCCCCCCAATACCACCTCCCCAACTGACCCTGACTTCGACCCATCCTGGGCTAACCTTCAATACCTTCAATGTCTATGGTGACCTAGTGGGGCCTGGAGTACCCCCTAAATCTGTGTACTGTACCATCTAAGGTAAAATGATAGAGGTATACTTTGTTATGTGCCAGCCGGCACTATCTTCCCTTAGATGGTGCAGGGCCCGGAGCCCCACTAGACTGCCATGGATATTGGAGGATAGTCCGAGAGGAGGAGTGGTCAAGTGCGGGTTGATATCGGGGATCCTGCTGCTGTTGGGGGTAATGAAGGCCAAGGTTGAAGATGGGGGATTCTTAGGGCCTTGAGTGAATGGGGCCTTCATCGCACGGCTTTTCTTTCAGTTCCCCAATGTATTTTTTCCCAGGGAATTTTGTGGCAAGGGAAAATACTATGTGGTTTCCAGAGCACCGGTACCCCTCGCAGCTTTGGAAGCCTCCATTTGTCCACTCACTGGTTAGTAAATGACCTTCTAAGTTTATACCTGAGGCAATGGAGGGTGAAGAGCACCTCTCTCAGGCATAGAGTCCTGTGGATCAAAAGGCAAGAGCAGGTCCTGGAGTATAGCTGCCAGAGCCTCAGCATGGTCAGCTTCCTGTGTTGCATCTTTAGTACTGCTGGAGAACACCCCCCCCCCCCCCCCTCAGGAACAGGGTCCCACAGGGCTACATCACTGGCTTCTAAGTCACGCTGAGCAGGCACGGAATCTGGAGTCAGAGCTGCCACAAGATCTGGTCGGATCGGGTGCAGGCTTGGCCAGCAGCATAGCTTCAGGAAAGCACATCACTCACAGGCAGAAAGCCCAGTGCAGCCTTGACTGAAGCATCTTCCATACAGTCAGGTGCAGGCTCATCTTTATGAAAGTCAGTGCCGCTCATTTGTTCATACGCAGGCTGCAGGCAGCTGTCTTTGTTAATTGCATGTTCCAGAGGACTGGCTTCAGCAGGGGCAGAGGTCCCAATCCTGCAAATAAGAATCTGAACCTTCTGCATTTTTTATTTAACTTGTGCAATAACCTCAGCTAGTTCGAAAGTGTCCCATTCCGGCATGGCTTTCAGCGCTGGTAACAGCTGGTTTAGTATCAGGCTCTGTAAAAGCAGCAGTGCTTTCAGTAGATCGCACCTTCCCAGCTTCAGTTAGCAATACCTTTTGGCTCCCTGTAAATCCAAAGGTAGCAGGATTGTTATGTTAGTAGTAGTAGTAATAGTGCTAAAATCACTTCTTGCAGGCAATGGTTTCCTTGTAGAGGCTAGAGCTGGTGTTAGCGGCTCTCCAAACTTCCATGGTCTAGACACATAGAAAAAGAGTTAGGAACAATACTAAAATCACTTATGATAGATGCCAGTTTTTATGTTGAAACTGGAGAATGGGTAAGTGTTGGCGAATTCAAAGAGAGCCAAAGATTTAGGGACAATACCTCTATCAGGCAGTAATTCTCCTGGAGCAGAGGCTGGTTGAAGTGAAGTTTTAGGCTCTTGAAATCTCTGCTCTAGGACATTCACGAAAGCTTTAGAATTCTTTTGAGCTGTGGTCTGGAACCACTCCTGAGCCCAAATATATGCTGCTTCTATGATTTTCTTAAGTATTCTTACCAATTTGAGTTCATCAGGATCACGTAGAGAAAAGCCTCCCTTCAAAATCCAAAAGTGGCACTCATCAAATTCCCAAATTTTCTCCCTTGTGCTATCAAGCTGTTTTGGGTACTTGGGGAATTTGATGTTTGTATTCAGGCCCCAAGGTTCAGACACAAAAGGTCTTTTGAAAGATACACTGAGGTAGATATTCAAAAACCATTTAGATGGATAACTGAAAAGCCACATGCAGCTACATTTTAGTCTCATAATGACTTAAGTGGCTATAATTTAGCCGCATAAATTATGCGGCTAACTCCAATATTCAGAATTAGCCACTTAACCTATGAGGCTAACTCTGTTTGTGCCATAGAGCTGTCCTAAAGTTAGCTGCATAAACTACCTAGGCCAAGCCGCTCAGCAACCAAATGTTGTCCTTGTTGTCTGTAGGAGAATTTCGTTTGAAAATCACAATCTATTTCTTACACATGTCTAAACCAGAGCTGGATGACAAACTAGGATTACTGCATAGCTTCAGAGCAAAAGGCTTCCAGGTCATGGCACTCTGCTTATGCAGAGGACTGCAGCCAAGCTGTTATTTATTCTTACTCCAAATTTGCAAAATAAACATACAGAGAATCCCAGCTAGAGTCTGAGCAATAAATACACCGAGTTTTTCTGTTTTCCTCATTAATCCTAGAGGAAAGCTAAGCCCTTTACCTCCAAAGGAAAAAAGAAAACATACAAGGAGAACTGCAGGTCAAGCCTTTTCTTATTTTCCCCTGATTGCTCTAATGACCTTTTTTTTTTCCAGGCAATAGCTAAACTGCCAGCATTATCAGGGTGGAAGCCCCAGCAGTACAATCACACTGGCATTTCTGTCTCAATGCTGGTTTATTGTTAAATAAGGCAACAATACAACATTCCCTCACTTATGATGCACTGCAGGTATAAACGAAACATGTAACACTCACTATGAGAGTGAGGTTTAATCTGGTCCAAATATCTGGTCCAGGTCATTTTCCAAGTAATTCCTTTTCAGACAAACACAGACAATACTTACTTGGGAAACTTCTTCCACTTACAGATGTGGCAAAGCTTCAAGACAATGCAAAAACACAAACTTACTGGTAACTGTAACAAAAATGTAAAAAAAAAAAAGGTAATCAATAGATCATTTACTTAAATGTTCATTCACTGAAACTGAACAGCAATTTTTAAAGGGACAGTCATATATGGAAAAAAAACTCTGACAACTGAGTCAGAGTAAAACCACTATTATAATTATAGTCCCCCACATTTTTTTCTCTCTTCAGTACATCCCTCGTGTACAAACAATCTTATCATCAAAAAAGGAGCTTTCTCGTATTAAGGAATGTACCCAACAAGTCCCTGTTTCATCTTCTGTCTCAGGAGTATAGTTTAACATTTTAACAATGAGGCAAGATGGAGACATCCCTTCACCAACTCAAATCTCCTAGTAAAAACGTCAAATTAACTCCTCACCCAAAAATGTAACATTATGCGCATGCACTATTATATTCAGGTATACCAGTCCAATTACTTATTTAGGCCCAGGGGTTCCATTGTATTCAAACTGAAGATCCATTGTTGTTCTTTAAAATTTTAACCATCTAATAACATCACCACCTCCTCCCCCTCCCCCACCAATGAATTTGTATCTTTTCTATAATAGTGCAATAGAGCTGATCAAATTTGTGCTGTTTATTTCAATGACTCACTAAAGGTGCTTCCAGTCTGCTGTTCTTAATACAACCGTGATGTTCAGTAAAAAGTATTTGATCTGTCTCTTGGTGCATCCAGCATGTAATAAAAGGACATGAACATATCATATATATATGATATGTTAATATCACATAATATAACATTTTTAGATATACAAGAAGTTCATTGTCTTAAAAAGTATGGGGCAGATTTTAAAAGCCCTACGCGTACCAAGCCTATTTTGCATAGGCCCAGTGACACACGCAAGCCCCGGGACGCATACATGTCGGTGCGTGCAACTTACACCTGCCCAGAGGCAGGCACAACTTCCAAAATAAAGGTTAGGAGGGGGTTTAGGTAGGGCTGGGGGGCAGGTTAGGTAAGGGAAGGGAGGGGAAGGTGGGAGGGAACGGAGGGAACAGGGAAAGCCATCGGGGCTCCCCTAGGGCTCGGCACGCACAAGGTGCACAAGTGTGCACCCCCTTGCGTGCGCCGACCCCATATTTTATAACATGTGCGCGGCTGCGTGCACAAATGTATGCCCGCGCGTAGGTACTAAAATCTGGCCCTATGTTTTACCAGTAAGCAGATTTTGCCTTGCTCTTCCTTATGTATGTAATGGCCCCTCCGGGCTCATTAATAGTAATGCCCTTGGTTAACACATTTAGCTAGGGACAGTAGAGGCTGGAATGGGGAGGGGAGGTGCCATTTCGTATAGTCTCTCCCTTTGAGGGTGCTGGGGTGGCCATCCTCCTCTGTGGGTTTTAGAAGCAGCTCTCACCTGAGAACTCAGGGGGCAGTGTAGTTGATATTTGGAGTGATTGGAGGTGTTAGGAGCCCTTTTCCTGTGTTGAATTGTTGGGCCTACTATTAGGACTCAAGCAAGCCCTGCCTGGAGTGTGAGACAGGTCAGGGATCTGCCTTGCTTATCTACTCCCTGATGGGTTAGGGTATTTATCCCTGGTTTTGTTTTTTGACTTTGAAAAGAGACTTTTTTTTTTTGTTAGAAGCCTGGTGGAACTGCTGGACACTGCTTGGGGAGAGGACATCGAAAACCCTCTCTCTTTGGGAGTCCCAGGCTAGGGAAAACCTGCCCTTCTGTCATCTCACTGATGACAGGGGAATGGTGGTGACCTGCTGCCAGGACTCTCTGATGTTTTACCTCAGTTGGGGGAAGAAGAATTTGTGTTGAGAAAATCAGGGAGGACGTTTGGCTGCTCCTCTTCCTGCCCACTGGAAGGAACATTTGGAGCTGCTTGTTCCTGAAAGGATCCTTCCCATCAGGGATTCTACAAAAGTGAGAGAAAGATAACGAACTACAACCAACTGTAAGAGATTTTTGAGACCATTGAGGACACCCATCAGGAGGTTGTTCAGCGGGGGTTCCGGACCCCCGCTGAACGACGCGCCGGCAGTCGATCTCCTGCCGGCGCCATTTTCCGTACGGAAAACGATTCACGGCAGGAGATCGTTTTCCGGACCCCCGCTGGACCCCCAGGGACTTTGGCCAGCTTGGGGGGGCCTCCTGACCCCCACAAGACTTGCCAAAAGTCCAGCGGGGGTCCGGAACGACCTCCTGCAGTCGAATCGTGTTGGTCTATGGCCGCCGCCATTTTGCGCCGCCATTTTGAAAAATGGCGCCGGCTGAAGACAACACGATTCAATTGCAGGAGGCCGTTCCAGACCGCTGCCGTTCCGGACCGCCGCTGGACCCCCAGGTAATTTAAGGCATTTGGGGGGGTTCGGGAGGGTGGGGGATTTAATTTAAAGGGTCGGGGGTGGGTTTTAGGGGGTTTTAGTGTGCCGGTTTTCCTGCCCTCCCCCTTCCCCCGATTTACGATTTTTTGACGATAAATCGGGGGAATTGGTATTGTATCGTGGCCCTAACGATTTTTGACGATTTAAAATATATCGGACGATATTTTAAATCGTCAAAAAACGATTCACATCCCTAGTACTTATAGCACACACAAAGAAGGATAATTACCCCTCTCCCAAGGAAAGGAAGGTACAAGAAGTCATCCCTAGCACTCTGGGCTCTAAAAAATAAATCTTCCCCCCCCCCCACCCCCACCAACAATGGATTCAGGCCCTGGGGAAAAGAAAAACTGTGAAAGAGCTAGCCCAAAGTAGCTCCCACACTGAAGAGACAGTAAAATTATTTTGTGGCCCCCATCGCTGGTTAGCAGCCACTCTAAGATGGGGGTTACATACAGTTTGTTTGCAAAATCCACAACTACTGAGTTCATAATGATCCAAAAGACCTATCTCCTCTTCAGAATATGATTCCATTGCTAATATTGAACTCACATCAATATCCTTAGATGCTGCTGCATTAAAGTGCGTTCAGCCTAATGCACAGGTCAACGCACGGGTGGAGGCACGTTATGGATGCACTAGGCTAACACCCAATGCAAAAATGGGATTAGAACACCCAAAGCACGGGCAAATTCACACGTAGCTAATAGCGCTCATCTAATGTAAATAGCATGTAGATGAGGCTTTTAGCTATTACCCCCCAATGCAGGAAATTGCTCCTCGGCCCACGCACCCTTGTTAACACAACAAATTTAATGCCAGCCCCAGAGTAGACGTTAAACTACGAGTCAAGGGTGCGTAAGCCAAGCGGCGATTTTCTGCTTCCTCCTGCTTGCAAAATTACGGGTTGATCATTAATGAAAGAATAATGCGTACGCTTCATGAGAGGTGGAATAAGCTTAGATTACATTCATTGAAACCCTGGAGGACATGTCTGATCATGGCCTGAGTGCAGCGGTACAACTGTGCTTTCACGCAACTGATTGGAAAAAAATCCGGACAGTTACAGTCCAACTCACCTGCCTCTGTGAAATAAATAAATCCACATGGCTCTCGAGCTCATGCAGCAAAAGGAAAAGCTTATTGTAAAAAGCAAGCCAGCAATTTCTTAATATTCTCAAAGGCATCCTTCCCCATATAGTCGATCTGGCCTTCCTCCCACTTTCTGCTCTCTTCCTCCATTCTGGGCTCCTAATCTTCCACAGCTAATGAATAACTAAGCAGTGAAGTTTCCCAGGGCATCTGTTTTCCTAACCTGTGCCTCGATACCCAATGTATCCAGGCACAGAGTACTAGGGATGCACAATTTATCTCTAGCGCATCCTTTTTAGCATGGCAATTCATTATAATATTGCATCGGGCACCAGGAAAGGTGTTAGGAAAATGGGCGCTCAATACGAACACCTGTTTTACTATGCGTCATATTCATCAGCCCCTTAATGTATCTAGCTCTAGAATAGGAAATACATGGTGATTCTTTAAGTACACTACGAAAAGCTAAAATATGCCAATATTTAAATAAGATCTGATGAATCTGAGCTTTTGGATGACAGCTTTGTTTCTGTAATAAATTGTGTAATAGTGAAACCCCCTCGATGTTTCTGTATCAAGATGTCCAGAAATAAATCTGAAATTCATCAATATTGTGAACTTTAAATGACAATCTTGACTATTCAACAAACTGTAAAATTCTTGAGCTGTTCTCGTGTACCTGTCCAATAAAGCAAACATTTTCAATAAACTGGCACCACAATTTTTATATATTTTAACCACTGTGATGGATACAGTACCTGTCTTTCAAAAAGGGCAACAGAGACAACCAGGAGGATCTTCAAAAGATTTATGTATCTTAGACAACATGCATGACTGGTATTCTAGGATACTGCATTTGTAAAAATATGTGTTTCTTGTCAGTCAGAAAGCCTTTATCCTTAACTTGTTCATCTACCACATTGATCTTCTTCTGAATGACAGGTGTGGGATCATCAGCCAACAACTGGTAAAACTCAGTCATTCTTAATGGACGCTCAACCTCCTTAATATATTGTACCCTCGGCTACACCAATATACCACCTCCTTTATCAGCATTTTTAATCACTCTTTGATGGTCTTGAGTTAGCTTTTCTTCATGAGTGATATTTTATAAAGTTTTAGAGGGAGCATTTTCCAAACCTTGTAAGTCCCATAAAATTAAATCCCATACATCATAAGCCACATATCCAATGGATCTGGAGGGTACCAACATGATTTCATCTTCACCAGTGGCAATTCACAATTTAAAATAGCTTTATCTGAGAATAACAGTCACAGTAGTAATGCCTTAATAAAACGATGTATATGTATATGCTTCAAATGAATTTTGCAGAGTTTTAGGCACAAACAACAATCCTTTATTTAAAATTTTTCCTGCACTTTTGATAAAGGACTACCTGAGAGATTAATCGCTCCTGAAAACGAGCAGCACATGATCTCATGCATGGTCTCTCCCATCCTTCCTCCTCCTGTGATGGAGACCAACATTTTATCTTGTACAATCACTGCTGTTGTTTGAATCCTTGTATTTGACCTAAAAAACAAGAGTGCCTTTGTTTATTCTGACCTTCCTCCCCACTTGCTGACCCATCCAAGGAAGAATCAAGAAAAGCTACTCATTTCTGATGACTTTCATGTTTTTTCTGCTGCCATGAATATACTCTCTCAAACTTATAATCTGTTTCATCCCATTGAAATTGTATTATTTTAGACTGTTGTAATTGATTCCTAAACAAGTCCATTTTAGATGACAATTCCTTATGTAAAACATGATATTGATTATTGTCATCATTATCTACTATAATCTGCTCCTTTTCAATGATTTCTTGCTATATGTTGTCAATCTCAACTTGAGTTGCCTCTATTATAAGCAGCAAAAAGCCAAAAGCACAATTATTAAGGATATGGACCCATTTCTCAACAAATATTTCATAATCCATGAAAAGCTTAGGTTCATTATTCACCTATAATCCACACGGAATACACTGTTCATATATTCTAATAAAGTAGCATTGTGTAACTCAGCTTGAATTATTCTCTTATGAAGCTAGGCCAAATCATTCCTTTGTGCTGATTTCAATTTCTCACCATTGGTGTTGAAAAGTGATGTTTCTGTCATAATTCTGGCTACATGTGCTTCTAAATAATTATACACATTTTTCCATTTTGATTGAGACATAATATAATCAAATAGAATTACCATGCAAAAATCCCAAAGTACAGATAAACTATATAAAAATCTTTTAAAATATAGTAATCAATAGACCATTTAGCTTCAACTAAAAACATTCATTCACTGAAAATGAACAACAATTTTTAAAGTGACAGTCATATATGGAAAGAACTCTGACTACTCAGAGAAAAACCAGTATTAAAATCATAGTCCCCACTTTCTTCAGTGCTCCCCTCATGTATAAACAATCTTATCATCAAAAAGAAACTTCCCTACATTAAAGACTACACACGACACATCTGTATTGCATCTTCTGGCTCAGGAGTGTAGTCTTCAACCTTTTAACAATTGGGTTAAAATGGAGAAATCTCTTCACCAATGCAAAGGTGCAAGGAAAAACACCAACATTTAAATAATTAACTTCTCCTCCAAAAATGTAACATGTGCATGCCCATGGTACAGGTTCATTGACATTGTTTTGCTTTTTGGAGAGGTACACATGAACAACTGCAAGAATGTGTTATAGTTGGTTGAACAGTCAAGATTTTCATTTATTTCCGATTTCCTTTTTGGACATCTTGATATAGAAACAAGGGGGCTTCACTAAAGCACCTTTTAGAAAGAACACAGATGACAACAATTTATTACAGTATCAAACTTTACATTCCTGTGCTCTTTAGGCCTGATTTTTAATCCTCTGCGCGCAGGGAAAACAGGGGTTATGCATGTGGCCAGGCTTTGCATGCTCTGCACGCATTTTAGAAGAGGCCCAGCCGCATGCGTAACCCCTGTAATGCACACAAGAGCTAGGCTTCTTCCAAGGGGTGGTCCTCGGGGTGGGGTGGGGATGGGCCAGGACAGCGCCATTCATCACTGTCCCGGACCTTCGCGCACCGGCCGGCTGCTGGCACACGCAACTTGCTTCAGGTTGGGTCCAGAAGTAAGTATTAGAACAACATCAACAAAAAAAGGAATAGGTATGATTTAGGGGTTGGGGAGGAGAGGGGAAGGGGAAGGGAGGTTAGGGTAGGGAAGTTCCCTCCCAGGCCGCTCCTTAACTGGAGCAGATTGGGAGAAAACTGGGGAAGGTTGCAATGCGTCGCCGTGCAAATTTGCTGAACTTTAACCCCCCCCGCTTGTGCACATTGCGCACACATGCACAAACGGATTATAAAATTGGGCGCGCGTGTGCACACTGCCCGCCGATTTTATAACATGCGCTCGGCTCGTGCATGTTATAAAATTGGCACGTCCATGTGTATGTACCGGGAAGCGAGCGCACGTGGGCACCTTACAAAATCTACCTGTTTGTCGGCGGCAATATTTTCACCAGCAATGATTATGCTCTGAATTTGGTGAGTTTAAAATGCAGGCTAGGATATTGAGTCAATGACTACTAGCAAGAGGACATCCCTTATAAGTGATTCATCTTGCATATTTGAGAGCAAAGTATGAGGATCATTTACCAAGCGGATTGCACGCGATAAGGGACGTTTCGCACATGAAAAGTCCCTTATTGCGTGTGATACCAAGATGGGGGTGGAGTCGGGGCGGCGTCAGCCCCGGAAGAGGAGGATTCGGGGAGGCACTGGGGCTGATGACACGAAGACTTCGCCGACAGCGAAAGGTATGCTTGTTTATCGCTGTCAGTTTTGCACCGAATAACTACACCTTTTATGGTGTAGTTATTTGGCGCGACGCCAGCAGCGATCGCACCGCAGAGGTGCGATCGCTGCCGGGTTTCGCAGGACTGCCCCCCCCCCCCCCCCCCGTTACCGCAGGATTCACTATGCCTTGCAGCATTAGTAAATCCAGCCCTATATTTCTTAGGAATTATTGTTACAATCAAAATCATAAGATATGTGTGAACGTCTGACCTGAGTAATGAATTTTACATATAAAACACATCAGATTCATCAGATCTTATTTAAACACTTTTCATAGTGTGTTTGAACAATTAGGGGAAAGATTTCCACTTTGCACGCATGGTGGAATATCTGCGGGCCGCGCATAAGTGTGGGCGGCACGCACAAGGGAGGCACTTCTGCAATTTCCATGCGGCGACACATTCCAGCCTTCCCAAGCTGACGTAAGTTGTGCAAGCTGGACAGCTGCTGGCGCACGAGTCTCCATGACAGCCAACAATGGCGCTATCCTGGCCTGCCCCACCCCACTCAGAACACGCCCCCCAGCCCGCCCCTTCGAAGAAGCCCGGCACTTGTGTGTGTACCAGGCTTTATGCACGTGGCCGGGCCCATTCGAAAATTGGCTTGGCGCGTGCACAGGGCGTTTAAAATCAGGGCTAAAATGTTTTTGGGGAAAGAAGTTAGTTGTCTAAATTTTGGCGTTTTTTGCAGGATCTTTGAGTTGATAGAAGGGATGTCTCCATCTTGTCCTTATTGTCAAAATGTGGAAGACAACCCTCCTCAGGTAGAAGATGAAACATGAACATGTTCAGTGCTGTCTTTAATAAAAGAAAGTTTCATTCTTGATGACATGAGAGGTGCACGGAAGAGACAGAAAAAATGATTATGATTATAATAGTTGATTTTTCTAAGTCTTCAGACATTTTTTCTCATATGACTGTCCCTTTAAAAATTGCTGTTCAGTTTCAGTGAATGAATATTAAAAATTGGAGCTAAATGGTCTAAAGCTTCAAGATTTTACATCAGATAATATAAGATCAATGTATATAGGAAGAGGAACTCACATGTCTTCCTCCAGGTTCCAAGCAATAAGCATTACCTTGGTCTCCTAGCCATTAAACTACTGGGAACACCTACCAGTTTTTTCACCATTCAATTTGAATACCCTGAGGACCAATTTTCCACCCCTGGGGCAGATAGTGCTACTTAACTGGATGTCTTTAAAGATATCTAGTTAAGTAGGAAGTTATCCGGCCACACAAGGCCTGATAACTGAAAATCTTAACTGGTTATGTTTGAATATAGCCAGTTAGGTTTTCAAGTTATCTGGCTATATATATAAAACTAGATAACTTTAGGTTAATATTTTCAGCGGGACATTTATCCTGCTGAATATACAAACTTTAGCTGGATAACTTGTCTACTAATTGGCTTATTGAGTATTGGTCTGCAGATGGCCTGGCATGAGTTTCCACCCCCGAGGGTGCAAATCGGGAGAGGATCAAGCTGCTGGCACTTCTAATTCTTTTTTTTTTTTTAATGTCGGTAGGCATCCAAATGAATGAAACAAATGGACGCACTAATGCAGATCCCTAATAACTTTACACTTGCTCTGAAGCAGGTGTAAATTTACCCGGTGAACTTAGCCGACCAATGGCACCGGTAGCCCCTGTGACATAGTGAGGGCAAAGGCTATCGGTACCATTTTGAATACCGGCAGCCGAGAGGGCAGGAGATCGCGCCAGGACCCCTGCTGGACCCCCAGGGACTTTTGGTAAGTCTTGGGGGGGGGTCAGGAGGGTGGGGGGTTGTAGTTAATTATATTTAAAGGGTTGGGATGGGATTTGTTTTGGGAAACAAATACATACATAACTAATGAACGGATTGGGGTCCCCCGAGAATGGATGCAACGGATTTGGCTCCCCACGAATACAAATACCAGATGGGACGAATCCATCCCTGCTGCACATCCCTAAAACCTACCTCCGTTACCCATTAGTATTTGCTGATGTATAACTATGAATATTACATTTGTTAACTGATGTGATCTTTTACATGGAACGATGGTATATAAAATATCTAAATAAATATATAGATATAAATATATCTATAGATATAAATAAATAGGTGATTTTCAGAGGGCAAGTTTTCCATTTGTAAACATGCACAGAGTCTGTGGGTAGAAAGCATCCACTAAGTTTGAACTTCTGTGAGTCCTTTGAAATCGCCCTCTTCTTGTTTACTTTTTTTTTTTTTTTGCATGAACTTACAGAATCTGCCCATACTGGGGTCATTTTCATTTATATAGTAAATGAGCTTTTTGAAAATTTCCCTGCAGATTGCATATGTAAACGTTTGTGCAGAAGCGGTTTTGTGCATAGTTTGTGTGTACTGCAAAGCGGTGTATCCTGGTGGGGTAAGGGGGGTTGAGTTAGGAAAATCATTTATGTGCCTGCTTTCAATTTTAGAATGCAGGCATGTAAATATTTGCTTGGATATATATAAATATATATATATATACCTTTTTTCTAGCAGGTATAAATGTGCACGCCTATGCTATGCATAGGTACACATGGTTGTGCTGATTTTCAAAACTGATTTCAGCTCTACATGTGCTCTCATAAAATTGCCCTCACTGTGCAGAAAATCCTCGTAGCGTGTTCTGTGTTTTGCGCTATAAACATTCACAGACATAAAATTTATCATACAGTATTATCTGTCAAGAAAGGTAATCAAGCCTGGAAAAAAAGAGATAATTTACTGCTCTGTCATATGAATTCATTTTGGCAGCAGCAAAACAATAAGTGAATGAGAAATTATTACAGGATCATGTTGAGAATGATGACACAAATATTCATTGTGTTTTACATAAATAGAATCTAACATTAAGCTATAAAGACATTGAAAAATACAAGCGTTCCCTTTCCCTTTGACAGGCAATTTGTCCATGTGGGAAAAAGTTGCTGGTTCAGCCTGAAACCTGAGATTTGTAAAAAGTTTTAAGGTATAATGGCCTACTGAATTGTGCTGTATTACTAGTAGTTTATTTTGAATAAGCTAACCAGCTGTTTACTGACTGTCATGCAAATTTAAAGATCTGATGGAACACAAGAGAAGAGGGGTTAGGCACTCTGTGTTGGTCCAGTTTATGTATAGGTCTAAAATCTGGCCTTTCCTTTCAACCTCAGGGATGCAAAGCCTTCACTGGAAAATAGTAATGAGGAGATATTAACAAACAGAAAAAAAAACCAAAGAAGAGAGATAGGGAAGGAATAGCAAAGTATACACTGGTGCAATCCCAATTAAAATGTGTGCACATATTAGGGGTGTGTATTCGTTTTCGATGTATTGGCAATCCGCAACATATATGTCCCTATTTGTTGTATTTGTGGGGTCACGAAAAGTATGGCGAACCCCAAGAATACAACGTATCTAACAAATAAACCCCCCACCCTCCTGACCCCCCCCCCCAAAAAAAAAACTTACCAAAAGTCCCTGGTGGTCCAGCGGGGGTCCTGAAGCGATCTCCTGCATCGGGCTGTCAGCTGCCGGTATTCAAAATGGCTCTGATAGCCTTTGCCCTCACTATGTCACAGGGGCCGACCAATGGCACTGGTAGCCCCTGTGAAATAGTAAGGGCAAAGGCTATCGGTGCCATTTTGAATACTGGCAGCTGATGGCCCGAGTGCAGGATATGGCTCCAGGACCCTCGCTGGACCACCAGGGACTTTTGGCACATCTTGGGGGGTCAGGAGTTACGCAGCAAATGTTACGCAAATGTTACGCAGCAAATGTTACGCAGAAATGTTACGCAGCAGGGGATCCCCAAGGGGATCCCCTGCTGCGTAACATTTCTACTGCTATGGATGGCGTGTCAGTAATAAAAAAAAATCTAGGCTAGTCAGCAGGGTTTCAAGGGTTGGGGCTAACAGGGGGGAAGAGCGGCTATTGAATTAGGGGGGTTTGGAAGTCCTATCCCTTAACTGGACAAACTGGGAATGAACTGGGAAAATGGCGAATGGAATCAGCGTCTGGCCCTTTTAAAATTCCCCCACATGCGCACATCTATTTAAAATTGTGCACACATGTACACACGTCCAGGCTATTTTATAACATGCGCGCTTATCAACGTATATGTTATAAAATGGACGCGTCTCTGGTTGCAAGCTGGTAAATGTGTGCACCTGTTTAAAAGTTACAGTTTAGAATATGGCACGTTGATCATGAACTACTTCGCTAAATGACTATGTCTAAGGATATATTGTAACCGAACCTTTGACGGCACCTGTTAGAATGTACTATTGTACACTTTTACCTACATTAAATATGTGCCTACATGTAAACTGTTGCGACGGTATTTAACTTAGCGACGGTATAGAAAGGTTTTTAAATAAATAAATAAATATGAGCAATACAACCCTGAAAACTGATTGAATCAGAGCTGCACAGCTGTTTCAACTACATTGTAGTAGAAACAGCTTTAGGTGCCTCTACAGTGGAAAAAAATTAAAAGAACAGCTAAAATTACTCACTGATGAATGAGTTGAATGAATAAATGTATAGAAAAGCTTATATTAAATAATCTTACAAAAGGTAAGTGGTAGGGTAGTTAAAATTAAAGTGTAGAAAACTATGCCAAGAAGATTAGTTATCAGCTTTAATTTAGAATTAATTCTGAATGACTGAAAGAATTGATTGAAGTAAATGCAAAGGCCCTCACACTGGAGACATGATCTGATGAAGCAATAAAGGTGCATTGTGAAAATAAAATTAATCTCCCTGTAGATAAAGGGAGGTGAGAAGACACTGAAGACTCATGTCAAAGCTAGAGAAAGCCAACCTTGACTTCTGCTCATAGTCGTGTTGGCAAACATCTGGAAAGCATATGACTTTTATACCAGGGTGCAAGCAGGCCTTTGTAAGTAATTGGATTACAGAAAAAATCAGAACCCCTAGCTACCATTACAACCACTTACCTAAGCTAAAAAAAAGAAAAAAATATATATTCCTGTTCCTTTAATTAATAGATTAGGAGCAAAGAATTATCTGTTTGTTTTATAAGGTCAGGCAGGTCCCATACTTGCCTGGATGCTGAAATATGGTGCCAGGCACACCTGGCAAGCCTACAGGACAGGTGGGTGGAGGGAGGGGAAACGCTGCTGCCAAAGACCATTGGCCTCATACAGCGAGTAGGTCAGGGGGATGGGGGGAGTCTGAGGTTTGATTTAAACCTCCTGCTTCTGAGGAACCAATTGGTCCCCATCCTCCAGGGGGTAGATGGGAGTGGGAGGAGTCGGGGGGGGGGGGTTGTTCTGTGCGAGCAGCAGACAAGCTCCACCTGACTGCTGTTGTGCCTGATGCTGAAAGTCCCGCTCCTGCTCCTCAACTTACTGCCTGATTCCACCGTTGTGAGGAATGGTGTCTGAGGAAGCAGCCATGCCAGGAGATCTGTGACAGCTCCGGGTCAGAATCACAGCGATGGGGAGGTCAAGGCTGGCTCGGCCGTGCTACGTTCCAATGCGGCTGGCTTGGGGGGGGGGGCGGGCCTCGAGGCTCCTGATGCTGTGGGTGGTAAGGGACGGGCCTCACTGTCCAGCACCCACAGCATTAAGACCGTTGCGGTCCGAAGGAAGCCGGGGATGCTGGTGGCTCCCCTGGGCCCCGACGTGCTGCCTAGCTGCGGCCCTCTCCCTCCTGCTCGCACAATTGCTGGGAGATCCTGCACTGATCTCGGGCCTTGGGAGGTTCCTCTGCCTTCCACTACAGCTGTGCTGGCTACAGCTTTGCACTCGGAGCTGTCCGGTGCTCAGGCTTTGACTATTCAAAGGGGGTAGGAGCCTGGGGGGCATGCTGTGCCCAGGGGGTCGGGGGGGGGGGGTTGGGGAGGGATCATAGGGACCATGGGGACTCCGATGCTTGGGTGAGTTTTGGTGGGCCACCCCGGTAGGCCCCTTCTGGCCAAAGGGAGGAGGTTATTTCTGGGATGTGTGATCCCAGTTCCGCTTCAGGTCCGGATTTTGGCAGTGACTGGCCAGGCGCGGGGAGGGCACCAGAATATTTCTGGGGCTCCGGGGCAACTGGGGTCCCTTTCTCAGCCATGGGGTGAGGGACATCCTCCTGCTTGGTATGGGTGTCCCCAGGGGAGGTTCGGGGGGATGCAGCCTACATCGATGTTCCCCTGGTTCCTGGCAGGGGTTTCTGGCATTGCCCTTCTTCGGGGATCCTCCAGGAGGTCTGGCAGTTGCGGCATCTTCCAGGGCTTTGATTGTTGCTGCTCCTTCTTTTTCACAGGCTTATCCTGCTGGAGAGTCGATCGATTGTCCTGGACCTTCGCGGCAGGAGGGTTGGCAAAATGATCTGGACTCAGCAGCGGTGAAAACATCCAACTCCTGGGCTCTTACCCCCAGAGAGACGGGTCCCACCAACAACCTCCAAGCTTCAAACCCCAGTGAGATGGGTCCTGCCAGTGACTCCCAGTTTTCAACCCCCAGCGTGATGGGTACTACCGGCTGTTCCTGAGCTGCAAACACCATTGGAATGAGTTCGGACAGCTGATAACCTGGTGAGTCTGATGCCATCCCTGGGGGTTCAGGTCCACCACAGATTGGGGCTCAGGTTCCACCAGGGGCTGGGGTTCCTAGTTCAAGAGAACAGGCTGTGGTTTCTCAGGCAAAGGTTTCAGAACCTCCGGCTCCTGGTTCTTCGGTTTCCAAGAAGTGTGAGAAATCACAGTGCAAAATGAATTGTTCCAAGTCCAGTTCTTTAGATTCTTCTCTCTCTTGGTTATCCTCCTCTTCTATCTCTTCTAGCCCTCCCTTAGTAGGTTCTGGTGAGAAAAGCTGGGCAGGTGAAAAGGGTCAGGCGAGGGGTACGCCTGTGTTAGCCTGTCCGAGCTGTGGGAGGATGTGCCCAAGTCGCTTCGCAAGACGAACATGCAGCATAAGTACATCAATATTTTCCAGCTACTGGAGGGTCGCAGGTGGAAGCATAGGGAGAAGAGAAAAAGGGGGGGGGGGGGGGGGGGGTGTGCGGATAGATTTCAGGATATGCAATGGAGGGTGGCTTGCAATGTGCTTAACTGGACTCGCTCATTCCTCCGTTTGGCTAGTGTGGAGAGTCATTGTGATCTGGCTCAGTATGGCCCTATGCTGGCATATGCCGACGCTATTCTGGTGGCCAGCCAAGTATATGAGGGTTGGTCGTGACTCAATTTTGATGAGTATTTCAGGGACCAGATGGAGGAGAACAAATTTATGACTTGGGGCAGTAGGAAATGTCAGGTTGTAGTTGACACATATGTGTCCCAAGGTATGGTCTTCCAGTGGAGAGGAGGTTAGCAGAATGTCCAGCGCACCTAGCGGGCAGCACTTTCGGACTGGAGCGGCCCCGGCAAGCGGCGGTCGAGCCAGGGCCAGTGTCCCAGATGTGTGTTGGAAGTTCAACCGTTCGGCCTGTAACTTCCCTGACTGCAACTTCAAACATGCTTACTTCCTATGGCCAGAGTTTTTCTGAAAAGATTGAGTTCCAATATGGCGGGTTTGCGGAAGAGTGGTCATCACATGTGCATAACGGAGCGGATGCAGGAGGATTTATGGATTTGGATCGTTTGTCGGATGGTTGGTTTCGGCACCTACTTCCAGGGTGCCTGGTGTGCAGCACCTTGCCGAGGACTGGAAGGAGACCAGGGTTACCAAGAACATTACGTTCCTTGAATTGTTCCCCATTGTCGTATCTGTGTTCTTTTGGGGATCGCAATTCCAAGACAGGAGAGTAGTGTTTTGATGTGGCAAGATGATTCTGTCTCGAATCACGACTTAGAATTCTTTACCGATGCTTATTGTAGTAAAGTCCTTTTTTTGGTACAGTTTTCTAATTCCCACAATGGTGACTGAAAGACATTATGGCTGGTATTATAGACACCGATATAATTAAAAAAAAAATTCCAATGCTCTCTTTTTTACTGGATTGTAGAAACAGGGGCCTTAAAACCCACCCCGTGTATTCTCTCAAAGGCAGAGAGGGAAAGCAGGAATAATAAATTTAAATAAAAAGATACTATAATAGAAAAAATATTTTTTCACAGCTGGCAATAGGGAAAAACAAGTATGAAAGTATCAAATTTTATAAATCACTTTCCTAATAATGTTTCTTAATTAATTATTTTATCAGTTCAAATCTGTGTTCCTTACTAATACATATTAACATTTATTCTTGAGTAATAGTATCTTTTACTCTGCTAATTATTTTTATTTTCTACTTAAGGCTGCAGAGATTTCTGGGCCTAGTAAATGAAATCTTGTTGCAAGTCAGCAAGATTATCAGAGAAGACTATATACTGAGTTTCCTATTGTTTGCTTTTTCAGTATTCTAAGAGTAAGTACATAAGAACATAAGAACTTAAGAAATAGCCATGCTGGGTCAGACCAAGGGCCCATCAAGCCCAGCATCCTGTTTCCAACAGAGGGCAAACCAGGTCACAAGAACCTGGCAATAACCCAAACACTAAGAAGATCCCATGCTACTGATGCAATTAATAGCAGTGGCTAATCCCTAAGTAAACTTGATTAGTAGCCATTAATGGACTTCTCCTCCAAGAACTTATCCAAACCTTTTTTGAACCTAGCTACACTAACTGCACTAACCACATCCTCTGGCAACAAATTCCAGAGCTTTATTGTGCGTTGAGTGAAAAAGAATTTTCTCCGATTAGTCTTAAATGTGCTACTTGCTAACTTCATGGAATGCCCCCAAGTCCTTCTATTATTCGAAAGTGAAAAATAACAGAGTCACATCTACTCGTTCAAGACCTCTCATGATCTTAAAGATCTCTACATATTCCCCCTCAGCCATCTCTTCTCCAAACTGAACAGCCCTAACCTCTTCAGCCTTTCCTCATAGGGGAGCTGTTCCATCCCCTATATTATTTTGGTTGCCCTTCTCTGTACCTTTGTTTTTTTTCTATTTTCCTCATTTTATCAGTTTCCCTTTTTAAAATTTAGTGTTAGAGCTGCAGATTTACTAATTGTCCCCTTTCCAGTTATTAGTTTAAATTTGATCATGTTATGATCACTGTTGCCAAGTGGCCCCACCACCGTTACCTCTCTCACCAAATCCTGTGTTCCACTAAGAATTAAATCTAAAATAGCTCCCTTTCTCGTTGGTTCCTGAACCAATTACTCCATGAAGCAATCATTTATTACATCCAGGAACTTTATGTCTCTAGCAAGTCCTGATGTTACATTTACCCAGTCAATATTGGGGTAATTGAAATCTAATACAAAAATTATCTTAATAAATAGTCCCACGATTGAAATGAACTAAATTGAAACACGTGGTATTAAAAGTTTTGAAAAAATTATAACGCTGTATATATCAATATTTTCATATGAATTTAAGGACCATCATACCACCCCCAGTGCTCACAAGTTAAATTTGCATTTCATGCACTTCATCTCCCCGCTGAAAACTCTGAGTGGGGAGATGGCGTCGGGTTCAAAAAATTGACGGACCCCCAGCACCATTGAAGTTTTCTTGCATGAATTAACATTGCTTATATCCCCGCAAAAAAAGGGGGAGGGGGAGGGCAAAGGCGATCGGCGCCATTTTGAGTATTGGCGGGACGGCGATTTAGAGTCTCAAAATGGCGGCGATCGCCATTTTGAGTATTGGGATCGGATGGACGGCGTGAAAGGAGGTCGCTCCCGGACCCCCGCTGGACTTTTGGCAAGTCTTGTGGGGGTCAGGAGGCCCCCCAAGCTGGCCAAAAGTTCCGGTTGGGTCCAACGAGGGTCCCAGAGTGACCTCCTGCCACGTGACCTGTCACGTGGTAGGAGCACAAGATGGCGCTGGTGACCATGTGACAGGGGCTGACCAATGGCACCGGCAGCCCCTGTGACACAGGCTATTGGCGCTGTGAGGAAACCACAAACGAGTGCAGGGATGGCTTCCTGACTCCCCACTGGACCACCAGGGAGTTTTGGTAAGTCTTGGGGGGGGGGGTCAGGAGGGTGGGGGGTTGTAGTTAATTTAGTAGTAACGTATTTACAGATCGACAACTTATTGAATTCGCCATACGTTCGCATTGAACGGAATTGACCCCCCACGAATACGTATCGCGTACGCAACGAAAACTTTTTGCCTGCACATCTCTATAATGGAACGTCTATGATGACTCCAACTTTTGCATACCCTGAATATACGTTTTGGTGCCATGCTAAATACCCTAAATATTAAAAAATATCCATCTATGTAAGTTAGCCAGATAAGCCTTACCCGGCTAACTTACATGGGATAGTCAGCTGTTGGGCACTATCAAGCTAGGGCAAGAGAACATTGTAGAAATCTTATCTTTGTGTACCTTTCCTCAATCCAAATCACATCCAATCTTCACTGATGTGTACTGTGCTGTTCGTACGTCTGATTGTGCATGTAAAACTAGCCCACAAAAACCTAGTCCACCACCAAAACCTCACCTCGAGGTACTAGATGACCCCTCCTATAGTGGTATAAATAGAGGACAATTATGTGTACCACCCTACTTTACTCTACTCTAGACCCCTCCCCCTCCTCCCATTCAAAAAGGAACAAGCAATATTAAATATCACGAATTCCATTTCAGGCATATCACACAGCTTAACACCAGGAAAAAAGGTGTAGTTATTTCCACTGTTGAAAGCATGCAATAACATGATTTACATTATTGCACACAGCATTAATACCCCTCATTTTCATAAAGCCTGCCCAAACTCCTCCCCTTTGACTAAATTTAAAATATTTGCATTCGTGTCACGTGATGCGATAAATAACACTTGCGTTATGGCGTTATCGCAGGCATTAGGGCCCTGTCACCCACAATAACAGCCTAACGCATTTTGATGAATGACCCTGTTAGATTGTGAGCCCTGTGCGGACAGGGAAATACCTATATACCTGTATGTAATCTGCTTTGAAGTAGCTGAAAGGACGTTTCTTAGCATTATAGGGGAAGAATCAATCACCTGTTGAGGCCACCACTGGCTCTATGGTTCAAGATACTAATTCCTGCTTTCAGAATCCTAGAATCACTTAATTCAAACCTTAGTTTAATTTATTTTCTTTTAGTTTCTTAGACCGCCTCTCCAACATTATTTAAAGCGGCTTACGTAATAATAAAGTACTATCTTTACCATTAAATATAAATACATGAAAACATGGCATAAAAATTAAACATAATACAACATAATATAAAATCCAGACAAATTTAAATTGTAATTAAAATAGTAGAATTCCTGTTATACTCATATAGTTAATTTTGAATCACATATGCTTGCTTAAATAACCATGTTTAAGTTACTTTCCTGAATTTCAGATAGCTGGATTCATTGGGGTAGATTTTCAAAGGTACATGCGCGCGCTATCCGGCGCACGCACATGGACGCCCGATTTTATAACATGCGTGTGCAGGCCTGGGAGAGAACTTCCCTTCCCCCTAATTTAACCTTCCCACCCCTTCCCCTACCCTTTCTACCCCCTAGCCATATTCTACCCCCCCTGACTTCTATCTTACCTTTTGCGCCTGCCTCCAGGCAGGCGCAAGTTGTGCGCACCAGCAGCCTGCTGGCATGTGATCCTCTGACACAGCGGCAAATGGCCACTGTGCCGAAAGATTCTAGCCCCGCCCCGGGACCACCCGTTTTTTGAAGCCCTGGGACGTAGACGCATCCCGGGGCTTTACTCGCATCACTGGACCTTTATAAATTAGGCCCGGGACACGTAACTCGATTTACACACGTAGAGCTTTTAAAATCCAGCCCTTTGTGTACTAATAGACAGTAAAGCATTCCAAAATAAGGGTCCATGATAACTGAAAGAAGAGAAACATATATTCAAGCCTCATTTGTGCAAAATATGGCATAGTCAGAAGATCTTGATTGGAAAACCTATGTATTTTTCCTGAATTATGTGGTATCAATATTATAAATAAATATAGAGGAAGACATGCATAAAATGCTTTAAAAACTATCTACAGAATCTTATCCTATAAATGATAGGTAACCAGTGTAAATTCTATAAGACAAGTGTTGCACGGACATGCATCCTCTGTCCAAAGATCAGTATCATGACATAAGGGAGTGAGCCCTTGAGCCATTGTTAAGTTTGTGCAGCCTACCTTGGAGGAACACAAGATAGGCCTTAACAGGCTGCAGCTGATGCAGCACGGGTTTAGATCTTCTGCCTAGCTAGCCACTTCCCCCTTGGATTGAGCCTCAGTTTCTGGGTGGAAGCAATAGGCTCGGTTGGTGACCCTGATGAAGTTGAGGCTGGTGGTGAGCAGAGAAACATCGAGGTACCAGTCTGAAGTCAAGGTGCAATGAAATCCAGGTCCAATCCAAGGTCAAGGCACATAGAAGATAAGGTAAAACCAGGTCCAATCCAATGTTAGGACAGGCCAAAGACACGGTGAA
This sequence comes from Rhinatrema bivittatum, assembly GCF_901001135.1. Classification (NCBI taxonomy): domain Eukaryota; kingdom Metazoa; phylum Chordata; class Amphibia; order Gymnophiona; family Rhinatrematidae; genus Rhinatrema; species Rhinatrema bivittatum. The sequence goes on along the minus strand of NC_042617.1, from coordinate 153,291,148 downwards.
GTCCAAGTCCAATCCAAGATCAGAGGAGACAGAAGCCAGAAGACAGAGGGAGGACACAGACACAAGGAGGGGGGCAAGAATGAAGCAAGCATGGGAGGCAAGAGACAGACCAAGAGCAAGGCAACACCAAGTCAAACCAGGACCAGACAGGAACACACAGGAACAGGAACCGGAATGCTGAAGCAACTAGCATTGCAGAAAGCAGGATACTTGTTGCAAAGACATCAATGAGCAGAGCAGTCAGTGTTTAAATCCACAGCTGGGGTGATGTCATCAAGTGGTGCCATAGTGAGGTTTCCCTCTGCGGAGCTTGTAAGTTGCAGCAGAGCATGCACATGCATGTCTAGGAAGGTGATGGCTGCATCGGTCATATCCGGGGGACAGTAAGGCTGACTATGGCATAGCTACCATGACCGGCCCATCATTACAATCAGTTTTGATGCTGTATTTTGTACAATTTTTAATATATTTAATAAGGATAAAGGCAGACCCTGGTCAGTGCCATATCTTGTCAAGAGTGGCATTTCCCATTATCCAAGACTACCTCTTTGATTCTTCACTAGTCACTGGCTCCACTTACTCCATGTCCACAAACAACCCACTCCATCAGTCTTCCACTATATGGGCCGGATTTTAAAAGGGTTACGCGTGCCGGGCCTATTTTAAAAAGGCCCGGCGACATGCGTAAAGCCCCGGGACGTGTGTAAGTCCCGAGGCTTTACTAAAGAGGCAGTCCAGGGGTGGGGCGGTCTGAGGGCGTGGCCAGAGGCCTCTGATAAAGCGGCCATTGCTGCTGTGTCAGAGGATCACGTGCCGGCAAGCTGCCGGTGCGCGCAACTTGAGCAGAGGCAGGCGCAAAAGGTAGGATAAATATTTTGGGGGGTTTAGAGTAGGGCTGGATGGGGGAAATGTTAGGGGAAGGGGTGGGAAGGTTATGATAGGGGGAAGGGAAGTTCCCTTCCAGGTCGTTCCAATTTCGGAGTGGCCTGGGAGGGAACGGAGGAAGGCAGAGTGGCTCGGTGCGTGCAAGGTGCAAAATTGTGCATCCCCTTGTGTGCGCCGACCCCGGATTTTATAACATGCACGTGTCTGCATGCACATGTTATAAAATTGGGTGTACATGTGCATGTGCCAGGTAGCGCGTGCTAATGTACACCGCACGCGCTTCTTTTAAAATCTACCCCTATGGTTCCAGTAGAACATGCTAACCCCTACTGAGGGAATCCATCATTCAATGTGTCAAACAATTCTCCACTTCATGATTGGATGCCTTGCTGCTTAACTTCAATTAATGACCTAGTCTGCTGCATTCTAAGACCACACCAAGCTCAATTATCTCTCTTTCCCTTATTCCATTCCATCATCAAACTATTTGTGGATCAGCACAGCATTTCCAATGTTAATTGCACCATTTCTCCAAAGCTGCCAGTTTCCTCTCTTTTAGCCTATTCCTCCAGGTAGTCCTTCTTAAAGTATTATTTTGACTTATAAAAAGCTTCTAAAGCTTTTCAAGTTAGTCAGCATTATGTCTATACTTCCAAGTTCTTTAATACTATTTAATTTTGTTAAACTGCTTTCCCAGTCTACTATTCATTCTGATTGATTTTCTCTACATAATCTCTTTAAAGCTCCTGAGAGGAGTTTGTAATGCAAAAGAAGTGATTAGCAAAGGAAAACAAAGAAACCTTGTACTTTTTATCTAAAGTATTTCAAGTTAATAGCTGTTAAGTTGAAAGCTAGGGGGTAATTTTTAGTGGCCCCTGTAGTTGCAAACTATGGAGCTTTTTCACTACATATACTTTGTAACTCATATTTAAAGAAAAAGTATGTGGGTTGTTTCCCTGTGAAAATTAGGTAGTATAAGATTTTAAAAGGGTTACGCGCGCCGGGCCTATTTTAAAAAGGCCCGGTGATGCGCGTAAAGCCCCGGGACATGTGTAAGTCCCGGGGCGGGGGTGGGGGCCAGAGGCCTCCAACAGAGTGGCCATTGTTGCTGTGTTAGAGGATCGCGTGCCGGCAGGCTGCCGGCTCACACAACTTGTGCCTGCCCGGAGGCGTAGCTGCACGTATCTTATAAAATCCGGGGTCGGCGCGTGCAAGGGGGTGCACATTTGTGCAACCAGCGTGCACCGAGCCCAGCGCACGCTGCCTGTTCCCTCTGAGGCCGCTCCAATTTCGGAGCGGCCTCGGAGTGAACTTTCCTTCGCCCTCCCCCCACCTTCCCCGACCTTCCCCTACCTAACCCACCCCCCCGGCCCTATCTAAACCCCCCCTTTACCTTTGTTGGCAAATTTACGCCTGCTGAAAGCAGATGTAAATCTGCGCGTGCCAGCAGGCTGCTGGCACGCCATCACCCAACCCGGGGGCTGGTCCGGAGGCCTCGACCATGCCCCCGGGCCGGCACCACGCCCCTGGGCCCGCCCCCGAAACACCACGTCACGCCCCCGAAACGTCCCTTTTACGAAGCCCCGGGACTTACGCGCGTCCCGATGGCCTATGCAAAATAGGCACGCCGGTGCGCGAGGGCCCTGCGCGCGTAAATCCGGCCAGATTTACGCGCGCAGAGCATTTAAAGTCCGGCCCAGAGTACTTAGAAAATACAGTAAAACATTTGAATATTAGGTTATTAAATTTCCCTAAATTGAGAGGAAAATTTATTGACAACTTTTAAAAAATATTTGGAAAAAAATTTAAAAATTTCCTCTGAAAAAATTCCCGTTATAAAGAAAATAACTCAATTACCTTATAAGCAAAATGAAGTAAAAAATACTGAATCTAAGCAACTATAGATTTCCAGAATTTAACCCAATATTTGGAAGAAACACAGGATGAGATTTTGGATCGGATTACTTTATTAGTAACATTTCAGACCCAGCAGGAAATGAATCTGGTTATGCAGGCATATTTTAAAAACATGAGTATTGAATTCTTAGGTGGTAAGGTCAGGGTATACCCTGACCTTGCCAGAAGTACTCAGATTAGACGCAAAGCTTTTCTTTCTTTAAAGCCTAGCGTCATGGCATTGGGGGAAACTATGGTTGTAAAATACCCATGCAAATGTGTAATAAAACAACAGGGAAATGTTTTTATTTTCTTTGAGGTATCTCAATTGCAGGATTTTCTGAATGCTAGGATGCAGATATCTATTAAAGATGGAGGTGTAAGTAATTAGTATATTGTTGAAACTTTCATGAATATCCAAATTATTCCTCTATAATGTTTTTCAAAAAAAATTTTTTTTTCCTCACTTACAAATTTCACCCTCTTGGAATTGCCTCTATGATGTTTAGTTTTTGAACAAATATGTTTACTTCTTATCTGTAAGTTGTGTAATTAGAATGTATGTTCAAAACTTTAATATTTCATTTTGCAAAGTTGATTCTTACTTTGTAATAGTTTTGAAAAACTAATAAATAAAAAAAAAATTTGTGCAGTGATGCTACTCTCCTCTCCTCTCCCTTCCCAAACCCCTACCCTTTTATCTAATGTATCCCTGTCCCAACCAAAGACCCCACATGTATCTTCCCCTTCAAGTAGGAAGGTATCCTTGTCCCCCAACATAAACTGTAATCCCTGGTATTCTAGTGAACCCTAGGAGGCCCCCCGAAGACTCTGCTTTTGGACCACCCCTTACCTAATAAATCAATCCATGGCAGTCCAGTGGTAGCCCAGAATGTCCCCTAGCTTTGGACAAACCAATGCCATTTTCTAAAATGTTACCAACTGGCCTTTGGCCCATTTTGGAAAACGGCATAAACTGGACTGGAGCTAAGGGATACTCTGGGCCATCATGGATTGATTTCTATATTAGGGGAACAAAGGTGAGGAAGGGAAGCTTTCAAGGGACCCCCTAGCACACCAGGACCTATTTTCTAGGTAAGAGAGGGCTAGTAGATTATCAGGTATTAGGGATGTGCATTCTTCACCCCCAAAAAAGGAAGGCACTTTTCCTGAAATTTCATTTTTCGGGGTTAGCGCACGCTAACATTGAAATGCACTAACCTGAAATTTGGAGCGGCCAAAACAAAAAAAGGCCCGAATCACGGAAAACTGAAATTTCCCGCGACGGACCGATAAAGGCCGAACCGAAAGGTTCAGCCGAAGCACATCTCTACCAGGTATTATGTTTTGTGCTGGGAGGCCAGGGGCGGTTGGATACAGTGAAGGTCTTTGGTAGCATTTATTGACATTTCTTATTTGTATTCTTCACAATTAACAGTTTATGGCGAATTACAAAAGCAATCACATACATAATAAAATTGAAACAAAACAGAAGCATTCCAAAATAAAAACAGACAAGATAATAGACAATTCTGCTTTCTAAGAAATATTGCCAACCAGAGAATAATTCATAACCATTTGATAATGCTTCAAGCGTCAAGATGCTGAAACTGTAATTTCCATAAATTTCTGGATTTATAGGGACAGCTATATGATAATTTTTTAACTGATAACCACATGATCATATGCTAGTCTGAACAAGATGGTCATCAAGTCCTTTTTGAATGAGTTATGGCTTTCAGCTATTCTAATCAGAACTGGTAAAGAGTTCCCCAGAGTTAGGCTTGCAATTGAAATAATAGCACACTTTCTGGTAACCTGTAGGTGTGCAAGTTTAATGGATGGAATTTCTAGTTGTGGTTGTGGTAGGGGTATATTTTACCAAAGAGGTAGTGTTTGAGAAGGGGGTGGAGTCTCACCACATGATTATTTTTCATTTGTTTTACTTTTGGGCTTGCTGAGCTGACTCAAAAGGCAGCAGGGGGAGAGGGGGTGGGAGTTTCTCAAGATCCCCTTGGGGATTTTTCAATGATGAGAGGAGGGTTATTTTGGGGCCATGAAGTAACCCGGGGACATCAGGATGCATATTAGCATGCTGATGCTCCCAGGATCTTTTATCTACAGCTTCAGAGTTTGTGTTACAATAACGAGGCATTCTTTCTTTCAGGCAAACGGGTTATTGTATTTGCATAGAATTACCCATGCATTACCTGTTTTGCACACATTAGCAGATTTCATGCATGTAAATACATGAAAAGCAGTTAATTTTCAATAGGGGTGGATTTAATTTGGAAAAATGTGTGATATTGTGAATATCGTGCATTATCATTGCAATATGCATATATTTTGATTCATGTGATTAATACTGTTTTGCACACATTATACCCTTATCGCAACTTAGTAAATGCACCCCTAAGTTTGTACCTGCTCTGATAGAGAGGAGCAGGAAAATAGCAGGGCATTTTAACCACAGCGTGAAGTGTGGGCAACGTTTAATGCAAAAGTAGAAACTAGAGGGGGCACCTCTGAACCACCATAATCAGATTGTGGGCACCAGGTGGAAGTCCACCTATTTCATGATGCAGAGGTTAGTGCAACAATAAATATCTCAACATATATTTGGATCATGAAGCATAGGAAACATAAGATTGCCATTTTAATTCATATGTTGATTCCATTCAATTTTTTATCATGGGCTAATGCCATGCTTCATTTGTACAACCTGACTCCCGCATTACGGTCATATCAGTAAGGGTTATTGGACATTCCATTCATACATTGCGCATGTCTGACAGAGACACGAGAGAGAACATTGTCGATAGCCACACCAGCTTTCTGGAACACCCTACCACTGAATTGCATTTGACCACCAGCTCTCTCAGGAGGGACTTGTCAAATGCTTTGTCAAATGTTTTCTGGAAGATTATACAAGAGACTAAATGCACAGTTGAATTTATATGGGTAGAAATCCCATGTGTTGGGTAAGAATATAGTGACTGGCATATACTATCTTCCACTTGGCCAAAACAATGAGACAGACAATGAAATGCTAAGAGAAATCAGGGAAGCCAACCAATTTGGCACTGCAGAAATGGGAGATTTCAATTACCAGCAAAAAATTAGTGGAAACCAAGATAGATATATATTATAGCCTAAAAGGTGTCAGCAAGCCTGTCGTTGTGACACTTAAAAAAGTGACCAACCGGTCTACACATCACCCACCTTCAAAAAATTTTTTTAATGAAATGTATTTTTAATGAAATGTATTTTTTTAAATTTTTAAATTATTATAAAATGTCCTCAAATATGCAATAGTGAATGACTCCGCATTCTATTTCAATAGAATATTTGAAATAGAATGCGAAGAGTCTTTCACTATTACATATTTGAGGACATTTTATAATAATTTAAAAATTTTAAAAAATACATTTCATTAAAAAGAATTTTTGAAGGTGGGTGATGTGTAGACCGGTTGGTCACTTTTTTAAGTATCACAACGACAGGCTTGCTGACATCTTTTAGGCTATAATATATATCTATCTTGGTTTCCACTAATTTTTTGCTGATTATAGTTGCGTGGTATACCATTGACTCTTTTTTTGACTAAGATTTCAATTACCCCAATATTGACTAGGTAAATGTAATATCAGGACATGCTAGAGACAAAGTTCCTGGATGAAAAAAACAATTCCTTCATGGAGCAATTGGTTCTGGAACCAATGAGAGAAGGAGCTATTTTAGATCTAATTCTTAGTGGAATGCAGGATTTGGTGAGAGAGGTACTGGTAGTTGGGCCACTTGGCAATAGTGATCATAACATGATCATATTTGAACTAATTACTGGAAGGGGGACACTATGTAAATCTATAGCTCTAACACTAAATTTTTAAAAGGGAAACTGATAAAATGAGGAAAATAGAAAAAACTGAAAAGTGCAGATGCAAAGGTTAAAATGGGCATGGACATTGTTTAAAAATACCATCTTAGAAGTGCAGTCCAGATGTATTCCACGCATTAAATGTGGAAGGAATGCAAAACTATTACCAGCATGGTTAAAAGGTCAAGTGAAAGAGGCTATTTTATCCAAAAAAATAACATCCTTCAAAAATTGGAAGAAGGATCCATCTAAAGAAAATAGGAAAAAGCATAAGCATTATCAAATTAAGTGTAAAACATTAATAGGACAGGCTAAGAGAGAATTAGAAATTAAGTTGGCCTAGAGGCAAAAACTCATAATAAAAACTTTAAAAAATATATCCAAATAAGGAAGCCTGCGAGGGAGTTGGTTGGATTGTTAGATGACTGAGGGGTTAAAGGGGCTCTTAGGGAAGATAAGATAAATTAATTCTTTGCTTCTGTGTTTACTAATGAGGATGTTAGGGAGATACCGGTTCCGAGATGGTTTTCAAGGGTGATGAATCAGATGAACTGAACCAAATCACTGTGAATCTGGAAGATATAGTAGGCCAGATTGACAAATTAAAGAGTAGCAAATCACCTGGACTGGAGTGTATGCACCCAGGATTCTGAAGGAATCTATTGTAACCTATTATTAAAATCATCCATTGTTCCTAAGGACTGGAGGGTGGCAAATGTAACCCCAATATTTAGAAATGGTGCCAGGGGTGATCCAGGAAACTATAGACCAGAGAGCCTTAATTCAATGCCGGAAAAAATAGTGGAAATCACAGAGTATATAGAAAGACATGGTTTAATGGAATACATTCAGCATGGATTTACCCAAGGGAAGTCTTGTCTCACAAATCTGCTTCATGTTTTTTGAAGGGGTGAATAAACATGTAGGTAAAGGTGAATCAGTAGATGCAGTGTATTTGGATTTTCAGAAGGCATTTGACAAAGTCCCTCATGAGAGGTTTCAAAGAAAATTAAAAAGTCATGGGATAGGAGGTGTTGTCTTTCATGGATTATAAACTGGTTAAAAGACACATATAAGAGAGTAGGATTAAATGGTTGATTTTCACAGTGAAAAAGCTAAACAGTGGAGTGCCTCTGGCATCTGTACTTGAACCAGTGCTTTTCAATATATTTATAAATGATCTGGAAAGGAATACTGTGAGTGAGGTAATCAAATTAGCAGATGATACAAAATTATTCAGAATAGTTAAATCACAAGCAGATTGTGATAAATTGCAGGAGGATCTTGCGAGACTGCATCGAAATGGCAGATGAAATTTAATGTAGACAAATGCAAGGTGATATATATAGGGAAAAATAACCCAAGATTTAGTTACATGATGCTAGGTTCCATATTGGCAGTCACCACCCAGGAAAAAGAGCTAGGCATCATAGTGGATAATACATTGAAATCGCTAGCTCACTTGTGCTACGGCAGTCAAAAAAGCAAACAGAATGTTAGGAATTATTAGGAAGGGAATGATGAATAAAACGGAAAATGTCATAATGTCTCTGTATCGCTCCATGGTGAGACTGCACATTGAGTACTGTGTGAAATTCTGGTTGCTGCATCTCAATAAAGATATAGTTACACTGGGGAAGGTACAGCGAAGGGTGACCAAAATGATAAAGGGGATGGAACAGCTCCCTGTGAGGAAAGGCTAAAGAGGTTAGGCCTGTTCAGCTTGGAGAATAGATGGCTGAGGGGGGATATGATAGAGGTCTTTAAAATCATGAGAAGTCTAGAATAGATAGATGTGAATTTATTTACTCTTTCAAATAATAGAAGGACTAGAGGGAACTCCATGAAGTTAGCATGTTTACATTTTTAGCATGTTTACATGATTACAAGTTAGCATGTTTACATTTCCTTGCTATGCTCTCTGTTCCTATGGATCCCCTCCCCTATACCTGTAATTGTATTTTCCACCTGCTGTTATGCTGTAAACCGATATGATGTCACCACGAATATCGGTATAGAAAAGTTCTTAAATAAATAAATAAATTGATAAATGTAGCATATTTAAAATTAATCGGAGAAAATTATTATTATTTTTTTTCCAAAATACTTTTTATTTCGAGACAGGCAACAAGAACAATATCAAATGCGGTCACAACAGTCCAACGAGACAAGATAGGACAAAATACAAACATTTCAGAGATATGGAATAACTTGATGCATCCCTCCTTTTCCATGTGCTTCTATGAACCCCACCCTCCCAGTTCCCCTTACTAAGCCGACACCAACAACCAAGGCCATCAGACTCACTACCCATGCACCCCAGTCACATCAAACATCTATCACCACCCCTCCCACCCTCCCCTCTGTATGACATAAGGCAAATACGGAAACTATAATAGGAGAACACAGTATTATGTCCATGCAGGTGAGTAACCAAGGGCTATCAGATGACTTTGAATGTCTGTTGGGAAAAAGGTGTAGCAAACAGTCCATGTATTGCAGTATTCCTTACTCATCTTTCGACGACCTTCTTTGAGGTCAAGCCACTCCATCTGCATACTGGCAGCAAGCTGATGGTGCCAGGCAACCAACAACGATGTAGTTAAGGGTTTGATCCAGTGGTCCAAAATTATACGACAGGCAAGTAGGATAGCTATTCTGCCAAACGTGTCCTTCGAGAGGGAATATTGCTGTAGCAAGCCTTTCAATCCAGACAACAATAACGTGCCCACCATCGGAAGCCGAACTGCCATACATCAAGAAATAAACTCCAACACTGCATCCCAATATAGCTTCAAATTTGAGCATGTGCACAGGCAATGAAATAAAGTCTCAGCTGCTTGATTACATTTAATACAAATCATAGAAGGCAAACGGCCCATTTTAAAGCTTTGAACGTCATCGCAGATAGCATGATGTATCATCCTAAACTGCAACTCCCGTAGGGTAGGATCAAGAACATGAGTGTACATGGACTTGAAACATGCAAGGACAAAGCCCAGCGTGACATCCTCGATCCCTGCTGAAGTCCAGTAGGATGCTCACTGATCGATGTGTGGAAATTGTCGGAGGTGTTTACTTAAGTCACTCCACCCTTTATTTGAGTTACAAGTCAGGGCCCCATCAAACACCTTTTGCGCAAACTTGGCTTCCAGCCCATGGCGGTCATCCATCCAGGAGAAGGTCTGAAGATAATGCCTGGCTTGCAGGTAGGAAAAGAAGTGTGTACGGGGAAGGTGATAAGTCCGCATTATATTGTCAAATAACTGATGGATGCAGTTGGGGCAGTTAATGTAGCTGGGTTTGAAAAAGGTTTGAATAAATTCCATCTGCCACTTGACTCTGGAATGTCATTTATAGTTTATTATACACAATGGAGTAGATATTCATTTACTACTTAGCCAATTAAATTGGACTTATCCAGCTAAGTGGCTGCTGCCGAATATCCAGCTCTATATGTACACACACAGGGTGGCCCATGGAAAAAGTAACCTGCCTCTAATAACTGGGATTGTAGATTATACATATTATGGGGTAGATTTTAAAAGGTATGTGTGGGCACACATGTGCACAAGCTACCCGGCGAGCACACATGTATGCCCAATTTTATAACATGCGTGCACAGGCACGTGCATGTTATAAAATCGGGGGTTGGCACGCACAAGAGGGTACACAATTGTGCACCTTGCGTGCACTGAGCCGCGCTGCCTTCCCTCGTTCCTTCCCCCTAGCCGGACCTTCCCACCCCAGCCCTACTCTAACGCGCCCCCCCCCCCCCCGACCTTTGTCTTACCTTTTGCGCCTGCCTCTGGGCAGGCGCAAGTTGCGCGCGCTGGCAGTCTGCTGGCACGCGATCCTCCAACAAAACAGCAATGGCCACTGTGTTGGAGGCTTCTGGCCCCACCCCCAGACCACCCCATCCCCGCCCTACCCTCGGACTGCCCCTTTAGTAAAGCCCCTGACTTACACATGTCCCGGTGCTTTACGCATGTTGCTGGGCCTTTTTAAAATAGGCCCGGCACATGTAACCCCCGCTACGTGCGTAAATCTCTGGATTTGGGCAAGTTTTAATAAAGGTCTTTTTTTACATACTGATCTTCTTATTCTTCTACCGCTACACAACAATCTTGGATCGGCTTCTGATTTGTTTTTTGTGAAAGTAATATATATCTACACACAAACAAACATACACACACACACACAATCAAGCAACTCTTAAACTAAAAAGAGCAATTATTGAAATATGCGATTGACACAAACATTTGAATTCATAAATATATATATTTAAAGAGAACGCTCTGATTACTAAAAAATATGTAAAAAATTATTTAGATAATAATAGCTTGCAAAAAATATAAATTTGTATCACAAAAAAAGGGGAAGAAAACTCCAGGGAGAAAATTGAAAGTGGGGAAAAAGCCAGTTCATAACTAACCACCGAAGCAGCAAGCCAGCTTGTAAAACCATTGCCCAAACACAAGCATTTTCCTAGCAAGATAGCAAATTGTAGTGCTGTTATGCAATGAGTCCCAACTTTATGACATGCTTCCTCAAATCCATTGGAAACGAACTGTTTTCTAGTCCTGTTATGTCATGCATGATTATCCAAGTTATATGTAGAGGTGAACAAAAACAGTACTTGCTCAACTCACCCGCGATGACAATGAGAGATTCCAAGTTGATCTTTTTGTTACACCTTCATATTTCAAAAAGTATCCCCACAGTAGTCGTTAAAATAACAAAATGATCTATGTTTACTTTCAGTTCACCTCATCAGATGATAAGAAATTGTATATTCAATTTCACACACCTACACATGCATATATGTACTGTATGGGGCAGATTTTAAAAGGGTTACATGCGTATATTACGTGTGTAACCCCAAAAACCTGCTCCTGCGTGTGCCGAGCCTATTTTGCATAGGCCCGGCGATGCAAGCAAGCCCCGGGATGCGTGTATGTCTTGGGGCTTGAAAATATGGGTGGGGCGGGTGGTCTAGGGGTGGGGGTGGGCGTGACCAGAGACCTCTCCACTGCCGCTGGGCCCGGGGATCACGTGCCAGCACTTGGCTGGCACGCGCAACCTACACCTGCTCGGAGGCAGGCGTAAATAAAAAAAATAAAGTTGGGGGGATGGGTTAGATAGAGGAAGGTGGGGGAAGGTGGGGGGGTGGAAGGAAAGTTCCCTCCGAGACTACTTTGATTCAGAGCAGTCTTGGAGGGAATGGGGAAAGCCATCAGGGTTCCCCTAGGGCTTGGCGCTCGCAAGGTGCACAAGTGTGCACCCCCTTGTGCGTGCCAACCCCGAATTGCGCGTGGCTGCTGGCGCGTAGGTACGAATATCTGGCCCTATATGTACATTACAAAGTTTTTGTTAGAATCACATAAGCCAATTGTTTCTTTTAGTTTATAAGTTGCTTGACTATTTTTGTTTCTTATTCAAAACTTTATAATATTCCAGCAATTAATGTGTTGACATTTATAGACAGATTTAATGGGCTCCTTGAAATCAGTGATTGTGACCTGATAAATCTTCCAAATGTTTGGCTTACGACTGATGTTTGCAAATGTAATAATAATAATAATAATAAAGATTTTATAAGCCCTCTTTATTTATTTACCCCTCTATCATCGTCAATTATTCCCTTTTGCTTTCCAACCCCACTTCTGTGCATTATTGCCACATTGGTAACTTTCAAGATTTTTACAACTCCCCTTACAATTATTGTCCCATTTCCATTCTCATATGCATCATAAGAACATAAGAACATGCCATACTGGGTCAGACCAAGGGTCCATGAAGCCCAGCATCCTGTTTCCAACAGTGGCCAATCCAGGCCATAAGAACCTGGCAAGTACCCAAAAACTAAGTCGATTCCATGTTACCGTTGCTGTCACTCTCTTTGTTACCCAAACAAGTAAAAGCTGCAGAAGGATTGTTGGGAAAGGTTTGCTGATGATACCAAAATCTGCAACAGGATAGACAACCAGAAAGGTGTGGAAAACATGAGGAGGGATCTAGTGAAACTTGAGGAAAAGTCTAGGATCTGGCAGCTAAAATTTAATACTAAAAAATTGCAGAGTTATGCATTTTGAATGCAAATACCCAAGGGAGAGGTACAGTATAGGGGGATGAAATTCTTCCAAGCACAAAAGAAGTGCAAGATCTAGGAGTGATCATGTCTGATGATCTTAAGGCAGCCAAGCAAGTGGACAAGGTGACAGAAAAAACCAGAAAGACACTTAAATGCATAGAGAAAGGAATGATCAGCAGAAAAAGGGAGGTAATATTGTCCCTGTATGGGTCTCCTTGGTGAGACCTTATTTGGAATACTGTGTACAATTTTGGAGACCGCACCTTCAAAAGGATATAAACTGGTTAGAGTTGGTCCAGAACATATACCCTAGAGCAGTGGTTCTCAACCTTTTTCCCATTATGACACACCTGACAGGCCACGCTCAAATGTGTGACACACTGCTCATTACAATTCACGGCAGAAATAAAAAGTAAAGGTCCGGTAATTATTTTTATTTAAAATGACACAAGGAAAAGATACGTATTCTGCCTGAACAGAAATTGCATAAATAATAAACATCCCACACCAAAACAGCACCAATTTCCAGCACTTAACAGTAACCACCTTACCTAAGAAAAGGCAACACTGCAATATTACATCAGGCCTTAAGACACCAATACACCTCCTATTAGGAAAACAGACCAAGTCAGGCTGCTATAGAGCCCTACACAGAAACTACACGCAAGCAGAAAACCTCACCTGAATCACATGTGCTGACCCTCACCTAACAAAGAATAAAGAGACCAAAACGCATAACTAGAAGCATGCAGACAAAAACTGAATTGTAAACTGCAACAAGCCAGAGTCTCTATATGCAGTATAATAAAGGAAAAAAGAAACCACCCATCCTTATGAAACAAATCAAGAAATATAAAATCAGTAGCAGTAAAACCATACTAACAAAAAGAACAGATTATTTCAAGACAGCTGATGAGTGGAATATCCAATAATTAAAAACTCATATAAAAAATTTCTAGATACCAATAAAGTATTTCAAAATAGCAGACACAAAGATCCAGTAATGAAAAATAATAAGGATACAAACATTTTTTTGCTCTGCATACCTGGGAACGTTTGATATCCAGGTGTCCTGAGATTGTTCTGAATTAGCAGGAGGTGGGGTGGTTTGCTTGGAACTTTCTCCTCTCTCAGTCACATACCAGCGCTCTCTCTCACACTGGCTCTCAATGACACACCTATACACACTGGCTCTCAGTCACTCACATATACACATTTATTTATTTATTTAACAGTTTTTCTATACCACATTAGTGGGCACATCATATCGTTTGCATTAAAACAATAGATGGAAAATACAATGAACAGGGAGGGGGCAACAAATGCAACATGTGCAGCAACGGTGCAGCAATTAGGGTAGGCTATAGAAGGGAGCCTGAGAAGTAACAACTGGAGAGGTAACGGGTTAACATATAAACTTAAGAGTGCATGAAGTTAGCGGTAAGGTGGTGAGGTGGCGTAGAGAAATACGTTTGTCTAGTCAGGGTATGCCTGGTGGAACAGCCAGGCATACCCTGGCTGTTCCACCAGGCATACCAGGCATAAGTGAGAGAAAAAGCCACATGCTTTTTCTCTCACTTATATAGGCTGTTAATTACACATTTACACACATGCTGTCTATCTTTTCATGCTTACACACACAGGCTTTCAATCACACACATATATGCTGTCTTTTTCTCTCACACAGACTCTCATTCACGTGCTTACAAACATGCTCTCTCTCATTTACATACAGGCTCTCAATCACATACTCACATGCTCCCTCACCTAAACCAGCTCTCAATCACAAACAGACACACAGGCTCTCTCTCTTACTTATATACACAGGCTCTTAATCATACATACACATGATCTCTGTCACACACAAAGGATCTCAATCATACACACATACTCTTTCACACAAACAGGTTTTCAATCACAAACTTACACATACAGGTTCCCAATCGTAAACTTGCATTCATGCTCTCTCTCTCACAGGCAGGCTCTCAATCACAGACATACTCTCTTTCAATATACAGGCTTTCAATCATTCACATACATGCTATCTCACACACACACACACACACAGGATCTCAAACACACATGCTTGCTTGCTCATTCACTCGCTCTCCCTCCCTCCCCGGAACTAGTGGCAGCAGCAGCCTCCTCCCAACCCTAACCTCCTTCATTTTCAGCCCTCGCGGAGAAAGGAGTCCCATCGGCCACGGGGGTTGGCGTTCTTCTTAATTTTTCTCTGAGCCGCGCTGCTCATTCCTCCAGCCGCGTCTCTCCTCTGTTCTTTGAGCCGACGCTGACAACACTAGCATGGTCTCTTCTTCCCGCGCACGCACCCGCTGCTCACCACTTCCTCTTCTGGGGCCACGGGAGGGGGGGGCGGGAAGAAGAGACCATGCCGATGCCGCTGACTCCAGCTGTCCTGCCGCGTTCCGCCTGGGCTGACAGCATTTTAAGCCCGGGCGGAGGAGGACCGGGGAGCAGCTGGGTCAGTGGGGGACCGGGAAGTGTGGCGGCACACCTGCGTGATCTTGACGACACACTGGCTGAGAACCACTGGACTAGAGAAGAGATATGATAGAGATGTTTAAATACCTCCAAGGTTTCCATGCACAGGAGGTGAGCCTCTTTCAATGGAAAAGAGGCTCTAGAATGAGGGGTCATGTTTTTCTCTGCCCAAGACACTGAAATCACTCTCATCTGTGTGGTCCATGATCTCTTTCTGTCTGTAGATTAGAATTAATAATCCTTCTTTATATTCATTGATCCAAATACTAGTTTTGGCACATCACTACAGTATTTTTTTCAATTAATCTATTTGAGAATACATTTCCAACAGCTTGTACAGGGCTAAAGTCTGCAGGTACTTTATTCCAATAGATTTTATCCTGAATGTTCAAAAAAAAAAAAAAAAAAAAGACTACCTTATAGGCATGTTTGCTTTGGAAATGTGCTGGTGTCCCCAGTACACATGCTGACATATGCGCACAAAGTTACCACCTGGTCCTGAGCAGATGCAACTTTTTGTGTGTAGATTTATGTGCATACTTTCAAAAATCAAAAGTATGCATGTAAATTCTTTTCCTGGTTCCCCTCCTCCCCCTCCTCCCCCTCTGAACCCCCATCTCCCCGTATATGCGTATAAAAATGTGTGCATAAGGAACTTGCATGTTTGCACTTTTACACACACTGACCCCTGGCTGATCTTTAAAAGACAATTTATGCACATAAACTGTGCTCAATCAGGTGAATTTTAAATGGGCCACAAGTTAAAAAACGGGTTATGGGCGTGACCGGGCCTTGTGTGCACCGCACGCATTTTCAAAGGGGCCCGGCCACGCATGTAACCCCTATTATGCACAGAAGTGCCACGCCCAAGGAAAGGGGCGATCCAAGGGGATGGAAGGGCCGGGGCTGGAGGCGGCTGGTACAGTGGCCATTTACTGCTGTGCCGGGGAAGCACGTGCAAGTTACTACTGCTCCGGAAGAGGAGCAACGGGTAAAATAACACTTCGGGGGTTAGATAGGATTGGGTTAGGGAGCAGGGAGAAGAGGGGAAGGGGAAGGGAGGTTAGGTAGGTGGGTTGTAAAGTTCCCTCCCAGTCCTCTCCTTAATTGGAATGGACTGGGAGGGAACTGGGAGAGGCCTGATCTCGTCACCATGCGTCCTTTTTTTATAATTAGGCCCCCCTATGCACACACGGATTATAAAATCCGGTGCGCATGTGCATGCGGCCAACCAATTTTATAACACGTGCTCGCTGGCGCGTGCATGTTATAAAATCAGCACGTCCATGTGTGCATGCCGGAAAGCGCATTCACATGGACGCACGCACATACCTTTTAAAACCTACTCCAATGGGTGTAAACCCTCTTGAAAATCAACTCCTTAATGTTTAACAAATTTGCCCTGACAAAACTAGACAGGACGTAATAAGTCATCCAGTTCGAACAATTAACGTAACATACGAAACACAACCCTTGAAGGAAAATAATGGAAAGAAACTTCACGTCCTCAGCACCAAGTCCTAAAAGTCTAGGGGAAGGCAAGATTAAGAAAACAATAATATGCAAAAAAACAACATGGAATAGACTTAGTTTTTGGGTACTTGCCAGGTTCTTATGGCCTGGATTGGCCACTGTTGGAAACAGGATGCTGGGCTTGATGGACCCTTGGTCTGACCCAGTATGGCATTTTCGTATGTTCTTATGTTCTTAACATATAAACTAACTCTGGACTAACATCTCTACCAAGTATTAATCTAGACAGTGTGCACATAAAATTGTCACTGCAAGGTGTAAGTGTAAGCCCCCCATTTCTGTTATTTCACAACACAGTATATTTACAATATCATTTTCCTTCTAATAACAATTTATTTCTGAAACTGAAGTGAGAGTCATGACAGTAGGAACTATACAGAAGAAATTACTTCTTCACTAGCTCCTTGAGACTCACACACCTGCTAATGCTTCTATGTACAAGCTCAGGAAAGAACTGGTAATTTTCTTGGTGGAAACCTGGATTATTCATTAACGCACAACAATGCAGAAGCTGCTCCTTAGCTTGACATTACAGCGATTAGTTTAAAAATAAAAGCAGTTGCCTTGACATAATAAACGAAAGCTGCAACATTCTGTCTTATCCCTTTGCCAAGCTTCTGCTAAGCCTTATCTTTTAATTAAACCTGAACTTTAAAATAAATGTGTCTGGCATGAAAGTATATTAAATAAAATATCAGTGGAGTTCTTCTTTGCAAGAGTTGGCAATTTGTATTCTAAAATACTGTTTTAGATTCTTTCTTCATGTTTACCTGAAAGGATTTGACTTTCCTGTCATTGTTTGTTTATAGGTCTCTTGCCATCAAATCTGAAAAACAAAAAAGTTTGTTATTGGACTACAATCATTTCCAACCCTTTCCCTTAGAGCCTGATTTCTCTTATTCTTTATGTATGGGCATGTGCTGGTGCTTTGGATTCACAATTGTTCACAAAAGCATATTTTAAAATTAGTTAACAACTTTCCTCTTCTACAAGCTCCCTATGTGGACTGGATAAAGTTCCCATTGATCAGCTTCTTCATCAAAACTTATTTAAGGAAAGTATGTGAAATAAAATAAGAGAGAGAACATTTTGTAGGGGTGTGCATTCGTTTTGAACTTAAATGTAAAACGCAACTTTTTTTTTTTTTAACTTAAAAAAGTGATGAGGCGAAAACGATCGGATTTCCAACTTATTCAACATAGCTGACCCCCCCAAGCTGGCCAAAAGTTCCTTTTGGGTGCAACGAGGGTCCCGGAGCGATCGCGCGGGGAATCACGTGATGCCGACGTCACGTGCTCCTCGCAAAGGAGTTCAGAAATGGCGTCCTGACTCCCTGCTGTACCACCAGGGAGTTTTGGTAAGTCTTGGGGGGGGGGATTAAGGAGGGTGAGGGGTTTAAATTTTTATTTGCACGTATGGACATAGACTCAACTTATGGAATTCTCCATATGTCCATATTGACCGCAAATGGGACCCCCTTTCGACTTATGGACTTATGAACATAAACCTTTGCTCTGCACATCCCTAAACTAGTATTCTAATCAGCCTTCTGACAGACCCGCATCCTGTAAGACACAGACATGTTGTGGGCATTGTTTCTGAGCAAAGCCAGACCTGCTAATGGTGCTATCTAATATAACATTAACAGGGAATGCTCTGAGAGGGAAGTAAAGGGGGGTTTCTCTTTTTTTCCCCACTAATACTATTCCTAATCTGTAAAAGAGAATGTAATAATAAGTTTTCAATCAAAAAGTAAACCTTTCAGAATCTGAGGTCATGATGTATTACCATGAGAATAAAATCAGTTTCTTCCATTAAAAAAAAAAAAAAAAAAAAAAGCTTCTCTTAAGCTGAACTCTGAGAAAGAAGAGGGACAAGTCAGCACACAGTGGTCTATGAACGCTACTGTGTTCCATGTTGTTTTTAAGAAACTGCTCTTGATATATAAAATTGTGGTGATTTGGTACTAGTTCCTGCGTAGAAAAGAGACTGTGCCTTTAAAAATGCAGCATTTGTATACTTTGTCGGAGGATAATAGAGCTGAGAAAATGGAGCTCACTGTGGTTTAGGATTTCATCCCCCAGAATTCCTTGTGGACTGACTTCTAGCAAGAGCAATGAATAAGGGTGTGCTCTATTTTTGGGTTAGACCAGGGTTTCCTTAAAGGGAAAGAACCATTCTCCTCTCCGATGCCCCCTAATGGGGATACCAGGGACTAATAAAAGGGAGGGGAAGAGCATGGGTGTGGCTAAGCACACCTGTCTTGGGTAGGAGGCTCCAGTATATAAGAGGTGTCTGCAGTAACACTGGAATAGACCCATGGGGGCAGAGCAAGAGCTTCTTGGTAGTGCCTCTCCAGCACAGCTATGGAGGAGACTTCTGATGAGAACGAGACTGATTAACTTAACTGTTAGTAGCAGTTTGTCCAAAGTGCTGTAATTATCCAGGAGGATGTTAATTACTGAAAGCTGATTTTAGGAAAAGCTAAAAAGTGTTTTATATACCAGTGTGTTAAGTGCCTATGTGGAAAGGAAAGGAACACAGAGACTAAGTTTAATTGTGCAGCATTGAGAAGCTTATGAATGAAGGAGGAGTTGTGGGTTCTTTTGCTAACCAGTTATGTTATGACCCTGTAATGATTTAAAGTTTCACTAAACATGGACATAAAGAGGCTTGCTTGGGAAATGTTTTAGCTGTAGAGTTCCTCCTTGAACCAGAGAGAGAAAGTGTAATAGCAGGGTTTTCAAAAGTAGAACCAACCTCCCTAATGGGTTAACAGGACATAGTGGGAGAAAGCATTGACATTGCTCCTGGGTTTATTGTTGAGGAATTGTCCCTAAAAGATAAATCTACCAAATGTTTGGCATATGAGTGATGTTTACAATTGTAGTAATAATAATATTAATAAAGATTTTGTAGGCCCTCTTTATTTACCCCTCTTTCATCTTCAATTCTTCCCTTTTGTTTTCCAACCCCACTTCTGCGCATTATTGCCACATTGGTAATTTTCAAGAAGTTTTGGTTTGGTTCACCAGTACAGCTACAGACTGGGTGCTGCTCATTAGAGTATTGAGGAAATGCCTGTCAGGAAAACTGTGTTTAAACCAAGAGTACTGTTCTAGAGTGTTTGAAACTAACAAGGATATGTTGAAGAGTGGTTTCTTAAGGAAACTGCATGTTTAAACCCAGAACACTGCTGAAGAAAGGTTGCATTTTGCAGAACTGCCCTTATTGGTTAGTCTACTAGGAAAAGCTGCAAGTTTGGTGGATGGAAAACTCTAATTAAAATACCTGCAGGTCTGATTAAAGAAGTACACTGGAAAAAGCCTACAGGGTGGGGAATGTTTGTGGAACCTTAATCTATGAATGCAGCCTTACTAATGATTAATGGAAGTTGTTTGTAGTGAGCTTAAATGTTTCTTTCAGCTGTTAACTCTCTCAGACCCTAACAGACAGTAAAGCCTTGTACTGAAGCTAAACCATGAGGTGAAATCCTAACCCAGATGTAGAACTAAAAGACAAGGAAATAAAAGTTGTGTATTGATATATTTAAGTGGCTGTGTAATGACTGGGAA
This sequence comes from Rhinatrema bivittatum, assembly GCF_901001135.1. Taxonomy (NCBI): domain Eukaryota; kingdom Metazoa; phylum Chordata; class Amphibia; order Gymnophiona; family Rhinatrematidae; genus Rhinatrema; species Rhinatrema bivittatum. The sequence continues at coordinate 153,270,786 of NC_042617.1, read as the reverse complement.
TTACCAGGGATTGATAAAAGTTTAGAGCCATAATGTTTCAAGCTCCACACCTTTAAGCACTAGGGAAGGTAAACTTGGTTGCTGGGCTGAAGGGCAACAAGAGAGAGAGACATTGCTAGGACCATATCCCAGGGCTGAGATGGCTTGTCTGCCCTCACACCTCTACATTGCCAAACCCACTAGTTGTCATAAGTCTACTACACAGAATCAAGCCAAAGACAGTGCCCCTTGAGGATCACCTCAAAAATATAACAGGAGAATCAATATGCTATACCTGGGGGATAAATCATTAGCAAGCCATGGAGGCTGGGCAGCTGGATATCATTTATCATCATTGGTGGGCAAGCAGATTAAATTTAGGCTCAGATGAATGCATTAGCAGTATCTTTGAGACCCAAACAATGTTATAATATTTATTTATATGAATCTGAGCTACTGTTCTTTCAAGAAAGCCTGGAGTGGGTTATTTAAACAAACCATGTAAGTACACATTGCAAATTACAATAACTTATTCATTAAAACAGGCTGTAACCAGAAGGTAAACCAATTTAAATTATTCATTCAGTTCAAATCCCACAGCCACTCTTTGTGACCTTGAGCAAGTCACTTTATCCTCCATTTCCTCAAGTACAAACTTAGACCTAGATTCATCAAAAAGCTATAAATATAGTGAAAATAGTGCTTGTGATAAAAAGGGGGTGTGGTTAAACTAATTTCTCTGCTCCCACATTGCACAAGTAATTTCCGCAAGCGGCAATAAATTTATAGCAGCAGTGCTAATTTTTGCATCTCATGCTGATTAATCCACAGCAGACGCATTACTGACCGAAAAGGTTTTTGGTTTTTTTTTATCGCAAATGCCATTCAGAGAGATACCAATATGTAACTTCACTATTTATACCAATGTAAGAGGGGGCACTTTTAATTCGTGGTGGGTTTGGGGGGCAGTTTTGCATACAGTCAGAGGTACAAACAGTAAAGTTGACATCACTGAAGATTTTCTGTCATTTGGAACGATGAAAGCTAATGCTCCCATACATACTTTGCAATCTTCTATAACCTTGATCTTTGTATTTCCCATGTAAATTGTCTGTCTCTGATTGAAACTTGTAAACCGTTGTGATGGCGAAACTGAACGATGGTATATAAAAATCGATAAATAAATAAATGAGGAGTTGATTTGTTGCTTGATTGAAGCTAGGTAGAGTGCATCAAGCTAGGTTAAGAGTACTTTGCACAAATCAACTCCTTTTTTACTTTTCATCACTCCAAATGACAGAAAATCTTCAATGAAATCAACTTTGCTGTTTTGTACCTCTGACTGTATATGTAAAACTACCTCACCAAACCTACCCCACCTAGAGTTAAAAGTGCTCCCTTACAGTGGCATAAATATTAAAGTTACATATTGATCTTTACAGATTCTCTCGTGCTCTCACTCTCTCCCCCTCCCTCCCTCTTCGATCGGTATCACATGGCTAATGTGGGCACAACACACAGAAAAAGGTGTAGTTATTTCCGGTAATGCAACCCGCTTTACTGTATTGCATTTGATGTTAAGAGCCAGTCATTACCATAAACTCCTCCCACTTGCATAACTAATATGACATTTGCATATTAGTGCGTGTTGCGCTAGTTATCGCATGCATCAGGGCCTTTACGCTAGCGTTAAGTCCCTAAGCAAAATGATAAATGACCATGTTAGATTGTGAGCACTCTGAAGACAGGGAAATACCTACAGTACCTGAATATAATCTGCTTCCAAGTGCCTGAAAGGCACAATAAAAAAAAAAAAAATTCAGTCCTTGCCTAATATATAATACAAATGGAAACCTTTTTCTTTCTTTGCCATAGTCTATAATATCATAATTTCACAAGATTTTTTTAAGAACATAAGAACATAAGAAATTGCAATGCTGGGACAGACCAAGGGTCCATCAAGCCCAGCATCCTGTTTCCAACAGAGGCAAAAAACCAGGCCACAAGAACCTGGCAATTACCCAAACACTAAGAAGAACCCATGCTACTGATGCAATTAATAGCAGTGGCTATTCCCTAAGTATAATTGATTAATAGCCATTAATGGACTTCTCCTCCAAGAACTTATCCAAACCTCTTTTGAACCCAGCTACACTAACTGCACTAACTACCTTCTCTAGCAACAAATTCCAGAGCTTTATTGTGCGTTGAGTGAAAAAGAATTTTCTCCGATTAGTCTTAAATGTGCTACTTGCTAACTTCATGGAATGCCCCCTAGTCCTTCTATTATTCGAAAGTGTAAATAACCGAGTCACATCTACTCGTTCAAGACCTCTCATGATCTTAAAGACCTCTATCATATCCCCCCTCAGCCGTCTCTTCTCCAAGCTGAACAGCCCTAACCTCTTCAGCCTTTCCTCATAGGGGAGCTGTTCCATCCCCTTTATCATTTTGGTTGCCCTTCTCATGGTAGAAACTGTCACTAGGTTTGCATGTATACTACCAATGCACTTACTACAGAGGGAGCTGCATCTGTATAGTGTTAAAAAATTAAAATGCTATATACATTTGAGTCATTATTTGCAGATTACTGTGGGTAGTCTACTAGTCTGTAGGCAGCTCTGTGAAAAGTGATGGCATAAAAGAGTGGGAAATGAACTTTTGTTTCATTTTTGGGGAGGGTTTTACCCATGAATTTAGTTTTATTTAATGTTTATTTTGTTTATTTAGTTTTAAAAAAATGGAAAAAAAAACCTGTAAAAGAAAAACAAAACCAAAAAACCCCTCCCCTAAAAACAGAAAATAAAAAGAAATAGGGCCACCTGTCTTCACCACACAATCCTCCCAGACTGAATGCTTGGCCTTGTATAGGCCTAGGCTGCAGTAGGTCACTGTGATCTTAGCCTAGGCCCCATTTAAGGTCCAGGCTTGGAGGCCTGGTCCTGACTCCGGAACCTATGCCACGTCCAGGACCAATGCTGGGGGTCCAGTCTGGAGGCCAGATCCAGATGCCTGGGCTTCAGCCTAGGCTAGGGCCTGGCCCAGATTTGACGACAGGGCCCCAGAGGCTGGTTCCTGACACCTTGGCTTTGACCTGGGCCCAGACCAGACACTGAACCCTGGCATCAGGACTGTGCTTGGACGCGGGGTCGGATTCCTGATGGATAAGGAAAGTGGCAGTTGAGAAACTTCCTGGACCTAGACCTTTATTTGGGTCTCAGCTGAGGCTCCAGCCCAAGGCAGGGCCTAGGCTGAGATCCCGGCATTGCACTCTGGCATAGGCTGTGGCCTCTGCATAGGTAAGGCCCTGGTTTCAGGTCTGGGCCTAGGTCTAGGCCTGCCAAGTGACTTTTGTTTCCTGATTTTCAAAACAGGAAAATATTCTGATGAAATTTCATCGGAATTTAAATTATTCCAGTTTGAAAGCAACCTGCAACAAAATAGGAAATGACAATGCTGTGCTGTGGTTTCATAAACAACAAAACTTACACATAGCATACACACCTATCTTAAATATATTTTAAACAAAAAAGGCAAAAGTAAAGAGCAACATGCAGCCTAGTATCTCAAAGGCATTGTTTAAGAAAAGGTTACCCAGTCCATGTTGTCTTCAATGATTAAAATGTAGCACAAATGCCTTCACCTACTGTCAGCTTTTCCAAAAGAAAACTGCAGCTTTATTTAAAAGTCTGGCCACCTTTTTGAAAGAGAACAGCCATCACAATTAAGTCAGCAGTCAAAGGGTGGTGGTATTTTTGGACAGAGGATTATATTGAGAAAGCACATTGGCAATTAAGTACCATTAAATGTTACAAAAAATAGTATTGGATCCAATGGGGAGATTGCAGGCAGGCTTTTTGACAAAAAATTCACATATGTAAATGTTGAGCATCCACATACATCAACTATTTATTTCTTGCCAAAAATTCACAAAACTTTGGTGCACCTGCTGGAAGACCGATAGTGTTTTTGGAAAGCACAGCACAATATTGACACTTTATCACAAGTGTTGAAATGGGGTTTTTTTGTTAATTATCTCAATAGTAAAAAAAAGATGGACATTGACTATACACATGCTTAACTTTGGCTTTATCACACAAGTAGATTGGATTTCCCTGATGCAACCAGTAGATGAAATGCTGACAGCGTCGGAATAAGGCACAAACAACTGGTAGTATAAAAATTGAGGACTCATTGCCAAGTTAAGTGGGCATATTTAAGAATACTAGTATGCTGCTTATACATTTTTTGATTGAGACATTTAGACTTTCTTTTGCGGTCACTCATTCACTCTGAAAAATCAGAAAAAAAAGAGAAGGATTTTTTGACTAATGGTGGTACATTTAGTGTTCACTTTGAAAGCCTTCTTGGCTGGAGATTTGTGGCATCCAAAGCCTTTTTCCTTCTATTTTTAAAAATGTTTAAAAAAAAACCTTTTTTATTTATATAGATATGAATTGATTGTGCTTTTAAAATCATTTTCTGGGAACATTTATATTTTGTATTCAACATAATGCACAGTTATGTAAAATAAGATAATGTTAAAATGTTTTCTCTCTTTCTCTGTTTAGCATTTACTGCTTGTGATTGGACAAGATGGTTGAGCTGATGCCATAAGACATATCTTGTTTCTCTCTTCCTCTCCCTGTTTTCTGCTGTCAGTTTCACCTTCTGATCTGCCCAGCACCTGTGCTGCAGCTTGTACAGAGAGCAGGCATTATTGTTTTTTTTCTCAAATACTAAACTGTCTTTTTTTAGAACTTAATAAGTGGCGTATGCATAGTTTTTGCTGGACACACAGGTTGAACTTCAGGCTCCAACACCTGTACTCATATAACTTTAACCTTTATTGGCCAGTTAAGTGCCGAGAAGTGTTAAAAACAATTACACTTAAATGGGCCTAGTGGGCATTTCCTCTATCCCTACCTGTGTGTGCCAAATATAGGACCAACAGGCCCAATATGCCACTCCCTTCCTTGGCCAACCAAATGCTGAAAAAATTATACATGTTTTTGGACCTTCACTTTCAGATTTTATTTTGCCTGGGAATTTCTATTTGATAACTGTTCTGCCTTCACAGTATATTTAAATGTATAAGTATATATGTTTTTTCTTGTTATGTTGCAACCTGGGTTCGTCTGTGATATTGTTCAACTCAAATTCTCCTGCATGTTCTACAGTTCCTTTTTCGTATTGGATATTGCTGAATATTGCTGAACTTTGATTGAATCTGTTCCTGTTGCTCTCTCTTTCTATCTGTGTTCTCTCTCTTCTTTCTTTTAGTTCCTTGCCTCAAGGAATGCCTGGGACTGTAACCTCCTGCTGAGGTTCAGTTAGAAGCAGGCTCTTACAAGCTAACAACTCTCCTTCATCTTCTTCAAGCTCCTAGAAAGTCATCATCCTTTCACCAGTGCATAAAGTAAAGAGTTACTTCAGAATCCCCATTTAGATCAAGATTTATAAACATAGAAATGGCAGAAAAATACTGTATGGCCCATCCAGTCTGTCCACCCATTTAATTCATTCAGCATTATAATTCTCTTAACTTCCTTAGATCTTATGTTTTTATCCCATGCTTTCTAGAATTCAAATAATGTTTGTGTCTCCACCACTTACACTGGGAGGCTGTATCACATATCCACCACCCTCTCTGTGAAGAAATATTTCTAGAGATTACTCCTAAGTCTACCCCTTTTCTACCATATCTCATGACTCCTTGTTCTAGAACCTCCTTTCCATTGAAAAGCTCACCTCTTGTGCATGGTAAGTTTTGAGATATTTGAATGTCTCTATCACATCTTCCCTATCTTGCCTTTCCTCTAGGGCAGAGCTTTCCAAAGTGTGTGTCGCGACACTTTTGTGTCACCTGCAGTGTGCCGGCGCAAGCCCGGTGCACGTGACGGGGCGGAGAAAAAGGTATACAGAGGAGAGATCAGAGGGAGCCAATGTGGCCACCGGTGGACCTCATCCCACTGGTGGCTGAGTAGTTAAGCATCGCTGTGCAGTGCCGGAGACACACAGCAGGAAGATCGGCAGGGCCGTGGTGGAGCTCACGTCACCATGGCCCGAAGAAAAAGGTCATATCTAAACATGCAGGTGCTCCTCCTCCTTCCTGCCCACGCGGCCCCGAAAGAAAAATGTTGCCGGAGCCACACGGGCAGGAAGGAGGAGGAGCATCAGCCGCATGCAGAAGAGGAGCAGCATTGTTGCAGTGGGCTGAGAAGAAGAGGAGGCCCAGTAAGATCAGGGCCGCTGCAGAGCCCATCCTGCAGCGACCCATGGAGGCCCAGAGGTAAGAGAGAGGCTGAGGGCCCGTAGAGTGTTTGTATGTATATGAGATGAGTTGAGAGATTGTGTGTGTGTATATGAGATGAGTTGAGAGATTGTGTGTGTGTATATATGAGATGAGTTGAGAGATTGTGTGTGTGTGTGTGTATGTATATATGATGAGTTGAGAGATCGTGTGTGTGTGTATATGAGATGAGTTGAGAGATCGTGTGTGTGTTTGTGTGTATATGAGATGAGTTGAGAGATCGTGTGTGTGTTTGTGTGTGTGTGTGTGTATATGAGATGAGTTGAGAGATTGTGTGTGGGAGTGAGGACCTGAATGTTTTCAAAGACAGTATGTGAGAGCCTGTGTGTGTGGGAGAGACAGCATGTGACAGTGAGAGCCTGTGTGTATGAATGATTGTATGAGAGAAAGTGTGTGACAGTGAGAGACTGTGTTGTGTGTGTGTGTGTGTGTGTGTGCACACTGATATTGGAGGCAGGCTACTTTTCCATGGGCCACCCTGTAGAACACTGACATCCATATGTACTCTGGGTGCAATTTTTAAGGTCCACATTATCTCAATCCTCCAGGACCTCCACTGGCTTCCAGTCCTCTACTGGGCCCAATTCAAAGCCCTGTGTATAGTCTTTAAATTGCAAAAATGACTATGCCTTTCTTTTCCAAAACACTGCCTGTTCCCCTATATACCCCACTATACCCACCCAAAGACTGAGATCTATAAACAGGAGCTCTCCTATGACTCGCTGCTGCTAAAGTTTCCAGACTCTACAGAATCCACAAGCACGCTTTCTTCCTGTTCTTCCCCAGGCTCTGGAATTCTCTCTCAGCAGACACCAGATGCCCTACCAATATAATGATATTCTGCTGCATGATTAAAATCTTGCTTTTTAACCAAACCTACTTTCCTGACCTCCGCTGTCAACAGCACTGAAACTACTGCCTACATATGCAACTATGTGCTATACAACTCCCTCCCTGTTTCATATAAGCTGCACCAAACAAAAAGTGCAAACCTTGCTCAAAATATCAAACTAACAAAACAGAGAATGTATGTACATATATCAATGCACCAATTTTATCACAATACTTTAGACAAGGGGTATCAGTAAGCTGCTATTGTGTATGGTCTCCACCAAACCACCGCTGGTCTTCAAGATAATCTCCCCCAAAAGCCACTTTTTTTAAATAAAATGTTCACAGTGCAGGTTAAAGTCTAATGGACAGCCAATTATCATTTTATTAATGTTGATATATTCCTGACATCAGCTGATGTTTTGTGCTCATCAGGGAACATAGTTAAAAAAATCAAACTTATCTGAATATGGTGCTCAAGTGAAAATCAGCATCTCATGAATCATCAGTCTGTCAAACTCTTACCTGCATTGTGAAAAATTTATTTAAAAAAATAAAGTGACTTTTAGGGGTAGAGGACAGATGACCGTGGGTGGTTTGGAGGAGACCATACACAATAGCATTCATACAACCAACACCACACTACACCATATAATTTATTGTGCTATGTAAATGTACTCTTATGTGTAATTTATATTAAGCATGTGAACTAGTTTAAAACAAATGGGAAAAACACTATGAATAAGGCCATTTTTGGATCATTCTGAATTAAACAAACCAAAACTAGCCTTTGACAATACCTGAACATTTTCAGGTTTGGTTTTTTTTTTGAGCATTTAAAAAAAAAAAGGGTCCTCTGCTGCGAACAGGCTTCAACTTAGAACTGTCACCAGGGCTCAGCCCATGACCAAGGCCTAGGCCTATACCCAAAGCCCAACAGAAACTGGATCTTGTTGCCAAGGCTCAGGCCTAGACCTACGAATGACAACAGGCCAGGTCCCATCACAGAGTCCCAGATCTGATTCCATACCCAGCCAAGACCAGGTTCCATTGTAGAAGCCTGAACCTAGGCCAAGGTCTGACCCAACGTCGGGGCCCAGCTAAGACCAGAACCCATCGCTGAGGCCTTGTTCCATTGCCAAAGTTCAGACCTAGACCCAGGCCTGAGACTAGGTCACATTTCCAAGGCCCATAGGCCTGAGTCTGGATTGGGAGGCTGAGGCCAAGACTTAAGCCTAGGTCCAGGCCCTAGGAAGGCCTCATGATGATCTCTTCCATCTGTCCTCTTCAAATGACTCCATCCTGCAAGGATGTGCCAAAGTGGCATCCTGTGATGCCTTCCTCCAGAGCTGAAGGCATCATATTGAAGTATGCCAGTATCTTTCAATGACTGTACATCAAATTTGTGCCACCTGGTTGCAAGGAAGGCACTGCAGTAACGTCATCGTGACACGCTCTTCCAGTGGATGGCATCATTTGAAGAGGATATTGGATGGAAAAAGACATCATGAGGCCTAGCACTAGGTCCCAGGCCTGGTCAATAAAAATCAGTCTCAGCCGGGCCCCTGCATCAGCTCTGGGCCTAGGCTCAGTCATTTGTAATAGGACCTGCACTCAGGCCTGGATCCAGAGTCTGGCATGCAGTGCATGATAGGACCTGGCAGCAGGTTGGGCCACAGTATCTGGCCTAAGCCTGGGCCTTGGCGATGGGCCCTGGCCAGGTGCCAGCATCAGGCCTGAGACTAGGTCTGGATCTTGGCAATGGAACTCAGCCTCGGCCAGGCCCTGGCATCATACCTGGGTCTAGAGCTGGGCCTCTGCAATGGGACCCAGCCAAGGCTGGTCCTGGGCTTCAGCAAAAGGACTGGACCTCAGGCCAGACCCTGGCATTGAAGCTAGTCCTAGGGATCAGAGATGGGACTAGGCCTGGGTTTCTGCCATGGGACTCTGCCTTGACCAGGCTCTGGTTTCAGACTTGGACTTTGGCCTAGTCCTCGTTGTTGAATGTTGCCATAAAAGTTTTATCCCTAGGAAAGGAATAAAGTCAACTTATATCTGATCTGTTCAGTGCCAATTATCTTTACCTGTCAAGTAAAATATTGTGATTTCAAGACAAAATGCATTTGATAGATCTAGAAGAATCAATAAGACTGTTTTGTCATAATCCTTTTGTACTGTAACATCATTCGTAACAGCTACCAAAGTTGAGTGGAATTCCACTTGACTATAGTAAAAGAAAATACCAGTATTTCCAAGGAAGATTGTCTATTGGAAGATAACAGCTTTTTCATTCAACTTTTCTAAGAAAGGACAATTTGCAATTGGTCAATAGTTTAAATTGACTCAAGTCCAAATTTGGTTTCTTCAGAACTGGTGTCATGGAAGAAATCTTTTTAAACTAGATGGTAACATTTTGAGAAGGAGACCTATTGACCAACTCTAACAACCGCTCCAACACAAAATATGGACAAAGTTTTACCACATGGGAAAGACAGGGATCAAACAAAATAAATAGCATGAATGCCATGCAAGAGTTTCTTTTGATCTAATAGAGATAAAGGGGAAAAATACATGCAAAATAGTTTCCAGGTGTGAACAACTCTATGGCCCTCTCAAAAATATCCATTGTTCCTTAAAAAATGTGAACATCCAATCTATTCACTTCTCCTGCCTCAACTCCACCCTTCTTCCTCACAATTTGTTGGTTCACCTTTCCCTTCTCATGATGCTTTGTGGTCTCCATGCCACTGTTGATGGCCTTTTCCTTCTCTTTTGATGCCTTGGGATGTTCACAATCCTGTTTGGGGTGCTTTGCCCCTCCTTGAGTTATGGGGTCTTCCTGCCACTATTGGTACTGCTTTTCCCCTCTCATGGTGCCTTGAGCTATTTGCCACTGTTTATGCTGCTTTATCTTTTTGAAGGTACCTTATGCGGTTCATGCCATTGCTTGTCCTGCTTTCCCCTTTCGTTGGGTCTTGTTTTTTTTTTTTTTCTTCATGCCACTCTTGTTGGTACCCTTTTCCCCTTTTTTTTGTAACTTGGGGTGTTTTTGCCATTGTTGGTGCCACTTTGCCCAACTAATGGTGTCTTGAACTGTTGCTCCCTCTGCTGCTGCTACCAGCCTGCAAGTTTCATAAAACCTGGATAAAATCCCCAATGTTAAGAGTCTAAAAATAGGATTCTTTGCTTCTCCCTTTCACTGTAATAGTAACACATTAAGCAACATAACTAAATAAACCGATTAGCTTAAAAACAAAACCAAATATAACGAAAATGGCAAACAAACTGAATTAATGAACCAAACCAGCCTCTACTTGTTCCCTTCTGTAGGCTCCATATTGGCAAGCTGAAAAGGGCACAGGTGATGCCCACTTACTCTTACTCTGCCTGCCAGAGATTTAAAACTGGTGCCTGTGGCACTGATGCTGGTGCCAAAGTGACATCAGCTGAGCGCCCGCCTCAGGTGTGACTGGTGCTAATATGTTGTACTGCCCTTGCACTCAGGAATTCCAGGACCAGGACCACACTGGAGCAGAGTACTACAGACTAACACTAGCCCCAGAAATGTGAATTAACTTTACTCTACTTCTGACCCAGGAGTTAAATTTCCAGCTTTAAGAAGTAATGTGAGTTGAGCCTTCAGAGATTTAATGCACCTCCCTGCATTGGGTAGTAATATACCAAATGCTTTCATTAACATGGGATTTGCATAAGATGAACTAATTTGAGTCTACCTTTTTTCTTATGTTTGTGTGCATATTTTACTTCATGTTTGCACACACATTTTGCATACTAAAATCCTTATTAAATCAAGTTGCGCACACAAAAATGTGCACACAAGTGTCATAAAAAATGTGCACTCAGCCGATTGCACCTTTTTATCCTAGTGACTAAGGATCTCTGTCTCTAATTTGTTCTAATTTAATTTCCGCTAAATTCCTTTTGATTGCCTTTATGGTTCTAATTCCCACTTTACAGCATTCTCTAGGTATACAAGCTTTCTTCTCCAACTCTACAATCACATCTGAAGTAAGATCTTGTGAAATATCAGAAACTCAGGTGCTATATCTTTTTATTGGCCTTTTAAAAGTTATCACAACCTACCAGAACACCAGTTGTTTCCACTACCAATCACTTCTACAATGCCTTCAGACATCAAATAAAAAAACTTATTTAAAAGAACAGTATAACAAGGATTTGGATCCAAACATCTTTTCCACCAGTGAGGGTTCAGCTGGCAGAACTGAAGACAATTATATGTGCAGAGAAAAGTGCATTAAAACATGAAAAGAAAATCAAACTGAAAAAAGAGGAATACTGTTTATGCATTTTTATAGATAACTAGGCTGAAGGGATAATAGCATTTTAACAAGGTGTGAAGAAAAATAAAGGAAAATGTAATATCCATCTGTTAAAGTGCATGTGGCAGAGATTATTGGACTTGGTCTGAAGAACTATGAGAAAGTCAAGTTTTTTTTTTCTTACTGTTTCTATTAAGAAATGTCCATATTTAATATAAATAACTGAATGCAGTACTTCCTGTAAGAGCTGCCTGCAAAAAGCATTAAAACTGGGAATATTTCAAAATCCAAGAAGGGTTTGATAGTTCCAACTATACTCATTTCAGACAGAATAGGAGTCAAGATAAGGTTAAAGCAAGAGATAAAATTGGTTATTTGGTTGGGTTTCTGACAGATAAAAGTAGTAGAGATAGTTAACATAGCCAGGGCCCCCAGTTACCTTTAGTAGATTTTTCAAAAGTATGTGGCAGAGTTTTCAAAATTCTGCTGCAATTATGTATTAATTTTTCCACGGTTTTTCAAAGAGATTCATACCATCTGAGTGACTATGCAAAAATAGTCAATTGAAAAAAAAAATCAAATTGCTTTTAAACAATTTTTAAATTACAAATATAAAATGTACCAAGTACAAAATGAATAATTTATCAATTTAAGATATGTTACAATTGTGAAATGTCACATTTGTTTTGGATTAAAATAGTGTAATTCTTTTCGTATCTTCTTAAAATCCTTGTCATCTTTCTGAATATATGACTTCATGTATGCTAAAACTGCCCTCAGCATCAGTAGCTTGTCATGCTGTTAATTACACAGAAAAATAAATGTGTGCATATATTGTTCACATGGTAACAATATAACATCATATGGGTAACCCACAGGTATAATTCTAGTGAATAAATAATATATAAATACCTGTGTATAATTTCACATTTTTTTTATTATTAATCTTTTAATTTAATACAATTTTATAATCCAAGAACTCATCTTAAAACAATATCACCACTATCACTCATACCACATTCACACATGCACAATCACATTACACCAAAAATATTGCACCTATTTCTAATACAATAGTTCACCTATTGCCAACATATTAAAATACATCCATATATCATTTGTCAAAAATTGTTACAACCAGATAGCACCAATTTTGTGTATATATTTCACACAGGATAAATGAAATATATACACAAAATTGGTGCTATCTGGTTGTAACAATTTTTGACAAATGATATATGGATGTATTTTAATATGTTGGCAATAGGTGAACTATTGTATTAGAAATAGGTGCAATATTTTTGGTGTAATGTGATTGTGCATGTGTGAATGTGGTATGAGTGATAGTGGTGATATTGTTTTAAGATGAGTTCTTGGATTATAAAATTGTATTAAATTAAAAGATTAATAATAAAAAAAGTGTGAAATTATACACAGGTATTTATATATTATTTATTCACATGGTAACAAGACACAAAAAGGGATTGAATTAATATAAATTTGAAACTCATCAGCAGTAGTGTATTTGTCCCGAAGCCCTAAGCGTGAGCATGGCACAACAAAACATACACAATTAAAAAGTATCTCCCAAACAATTTCACAACAAAACAACAGCTGCAAACTAACACAGTACCACTGCAACAATGGTCAAAAGCTCACATATTTCATAAGACCATCTCAGCCAAATCACAATGAGAATGCCAAGCCAAACAGATGGATTTACAGTAGCTGCCTGAATGTTTTTGTACAATTCGTCATGTGAAGGGGGATGGCCCTTGAAAAGGCTCACTCTCTTGTCTCAGCCAGCAGAGCCTGAGGCACTGTCAGAACTTCCAACAAGCCTTTGGGAGGACAGTGCATAAGTTGGATTATAAATCCTAAGCAGGGCATTAACTCAAGGACATGAATCGTACATGAACAGTTTATGTATAAGCATTGCCATCCTGTACATTACTCTGAATTAGATTAGGAGTCATCGGAACTCTTAGTTTTGGTGAGATTTTCTCAAGACTTCTATGAATTTAAATTGATACTCCATTTGTCAACTGTGGGACACCATAATGTAATAGGGGAACAAGTAGAGACCCAAAAGTTAAAAAAAAAAAAAATTACCTGAGGAAAGGGGGCATCTTCTTCCCCTTAGGGCAGGCACTTTCCATCCCAGTCTGGCTGCAAGGTTGGCTGAGGATAGTTCCTGCTGTGGCAGAGATAAGACAGTCAAACTTTCAGGATGCCTGGGTTAGAGGCCAGCGTTTCAGCTGTTGAGTAGCTTTCGGAGGGTTTCACTCTCTCTTGCAGTGTTATAGGCCTCTGATGGCTGCAGGGAGAGTTGAAAAGCAAGGAAGAGGGCTGAGAGAAAAGGCAGCATCATGCTGCTATTGTCAGCAACCACAGGAGGGATTTTGTTTTCTCCCACAGTGCTGGAAGAGGTCTGAGTTGCTGTGGTGCCACAGCAAGACTTCTGGGTTTAGAGGACAGAGAGACCGAGTGAACGCATATGCTGCTGATGCTGACAGCGACAGCAGTAGATCCCTCGTGCTGCCATGGTTTAATAAAAAAATAACTAGCCACAGCTCCAGGCGGCCTTGGAGAAGGCCCCGGCACTAAAGAGAGATGCAGGTCTAGACCAGTAGTGACGTGGACATGACATCACTTCTAGGACTACAGCACAGTAACCAAATAAAAGTCAAGAATAAAAAAAAATGCAGAATAAAAGCAAGTTTGCTTACTGTAAATGGGGTTTACAGTAGACAGAGTGAATTAGCTATGCTGATTGGGTGCGACTTCCTCCAACAGTACGTCTCGGAACCATTTCCTATAGCAGAGCTTTGCAGTCTGCCCATGCACAAATGTTCCCATGCGATTACCTCCGTTATCATAGACTTTTCTCTTCAGTTGGTATGAAAGATCATGGACTACATCTGCCAACAGTCTCTAAAGACTGCCAGGGAGGTGGACGGATTTGCATGGATAATTCACTCTATCTACGGAAAACACTGTTTGCGTTAAGCTTTTTTTCCGTCGATCAGCAAGTGAATTAACCATGCTGATTGGAAGTCCCAAGCTGGAGGTTGCTGTTCACAAGGAAGATTCGTGCAGACTATCTAATCAGTGCCCTTGTTACTGTGATATGCAGCCTGATCACCTAAGTGGCAGGCTCTAGTTTATTTTCTATTGTCATTAATACTGCTCTTCCCACTGAACTGTCTGACTTTGAGAGCTTGTCTAGACAATAATGAGATGTAAAGGTATGAGTTGAGGACCATATTGCAGCCCTATAGATGTCTGCTATAAGTACATCCTTTAAATGTGCCAGAGAGAGTGCTGTCACTCTTATCTGGTGTGCTTTTACTTTCCCAGAAGCACAGAAGTTGTGGTATAGCAGTGAAGGATACAGTTCATCAACCAATTCACTAAGGTCATTTTGGAAACTGCCACACCCATTTTATTGGGATTAAAGGAAATGAATAATTGTTGGGATTTCCTGTGGCCCTGTGTTCTTTCCTTGTATTATGCAAGGGCCCATTTACAATCCAACGTATATAGAGTCTTTTTCCATCTCATGTTTATGGGGTTTTGGGAACTACATCGGGAGGGAAATGGATTCATTCAAATGAAAGGCTGACACTACCTTTGGCATAAATTTTGGGTGTGGACATAACACCTTCTCATGGAAGAATTGAAGATATGGTAAGAAATAGACCATGGCTTGCAGCTCATTAATTCATCATGCTGATGTGATTGCTACCATGAATAACACTTTCCATTTCAGGAACTTCAGTCTTGCCATCGCTAGAGGTTCAAAAGGGCTGGTCATGACAACAGTCAATACCACATTAATGTCTCACGGAATTGGAGGTTTTGTACCGGTGGATGAATGTGCAAGAGCTCCCTTCATGAAGTGGGATACTAACATGTGTGTTGAAATGGAATGTCCATTTATTTAATAACATAAGAACATGCCACACTGGATCAGACCAAGGGTCCATCAAGCCCAGCATCCTGTCTCCAACAGTGGCCAATCCAGGCCACAAGAACCTGGCAAGCACCCAAAAACCAAGTTGATGGTGATAAGCCACTATTGCATTTAGATGTACTCTCACCGACAAAGTTTGTAGACCTGCCTGGGACAGATGATAAAGGTAGATGAGTAGGAGGTTCAGAGAGCTGGACAGGTTTTTGGTGTCTACTATCTCAGTGATGTCCTTTTTGCACTGCTTGCAGAAGTTGTGGGTGAGTCTGTTGGTAACTGGGAGCCCCATATTGGTGTATAGGGCTTCCATTGGTAGAAAGGTCTCTTGTAGTGTGCATGATATTTATATGCAGTGGGCTGGTCCACCTGTAGAGTGAGAGACTGCACTGTCACATTTTGTTCCTTGATTTGTGCTACTGTTCATGGAGCTTGCCACCAGATTATCTTCCATGCAGGGGAGATCTGCAAGTTTTTCATGTATGTCTTCCCTAATCGACCTTGCTTGCAATCAAGCTGTTCTCCAAGCCATTATTGCAGATGTAGATGTCCTTGAAGTTGTTTCAAAGGATTCATAAAATGAGCAGAGAAGATGATGGATTCCTTCCTCCAGGTCTTGCAGCAATTGAGGCATGATTTTCTCACCTATGTTGGAGTGCACAAAGGGTTTTAGGTGTTGCAAACATTCATACACATACTGCACCGTATAAAACTGATGTTGTTGAATGCAGGTGGTAAGCATGGAACTCTGAAATTTCTTTAAGTCAAGTCATCCAGGATCTTATTATCTTTGCCTGGAGGGAAATTTGCATGAAGCTTCGACTTGTTTGCTCTCTTCAAGGTCGACTCAACTTCTACTGAAGTGTGTAGGAGGTGAACTGGCCATAGCACGGAGATTTCTTGAGACAAAATTTTAAGTCCAGCTTTCTAGCCACCGGCAGGTTAGTGAGGTGACTCCCAAGATTTGAAGAGGACTGAATCCATCACCGAGTGAGAAGTCAGGGCTGTCAGTTCAGAAGGAATGTCTATAATTTTTAAGATTCCAAAAACTTCTTTACAGGCGTCTGGCATTTTCTGGATCTCTACATTTAACATAGTTCCCATCTTTCCCACGAACTTTGAATATGTGAAGTCCTCCAGGGGGAAATATGCTCTTGAGGGTCCTCCAGTACATCGGACGGGAGACTTGTAGAAGAGGTTTACGACAATGTTGGACACTGGTAAACAAGAGAGGAGTCCACTCTGTCTGGTCCTTCCCCCTGGACCAGGGAACTTTCTGGGGACCCCGGGTCCCTTGGACTTTCATCGCTGGGTTCAGGAGAGTCTTGTCTTTGTTCCTCTCTGTTTCTCTCAGTGCGAGGAATGTGAAACCTTGGGGTACTGACAGCTGGATGACAGGATGAGAAGAAGCCTGATAGTAAGGCAGAAATTTGCTGGATTGCTTCTGTGGAGCTACATCTCAGAGATCTCGGAGTAGGCTGCCTCACTAATTCAAAAGTGATGGAGAATGTGGCACTGGTATGGCTGCTCTGTATATATCTGAGACTGGAAAGTGAAGGGGTCTGTTGCTCAAATGCTCTTCAACAACCTTCTTATATCTGCAGTATAATAGCTCTTGAAGGTGGGGCTCTTCATGTTTTTTCATTTTGGTTCTCAGGATAAACAGAGTAGACCGAGTAGACCCTGATGAGATAATTGAAAGGGTCCTTAGCCATGGGAACCACAGTCTAGGTGTGAATGACTGACTGGCGTAAAGGTTTCAGCATCCATCATGACTTCCAGATCCCCAGATAACACTCCCCATAGGGTCTCCCTAAGCTGTTCCGTAGCTCCTTGATAGTCACTGGTCCTTTGCTGGTGCTTGGAATGTGGAGGTCAAATATATACACAAGGGTTTTAACACAGGAAACTAGCAATAGGCAATATATCAAAAACAGATCCTGTGTATATGTAATATTTTAATTTTTATTTTAACAGTATCAAAAAAGACAAGTTGTTAAAAATTCTTTGTTAATATAATGTAATACAAAATACAATACCCATAAAACATTCCCTCACCATTCATACTAATCAACAAGATATTACAAAAAGCATTTTTCACGTTACAGATAACAAATCAATTAAAACACAATCTCTAATTATCCACTTCTTCTTTTCTTCTTCTTTTATGGTGGTGTAATCCTTTCAATTCACTATCTTCAGTACATCTATTTCATGTTGTTTAATTAAGTTTTCCTTCCCATTGAAATCTTCTTCCCGACAAGAGACTCCTGTTTCACCACATGGTTTCATCAGGGGATGTAACATCTGCTTCACATCGGATTACGTCACACCAAACCACCAACAATTGTTCCAAGAGATTACTCATTCCAAATATTCATATCTGAACAACAGACTTTTTCAACAGCTGTCACCAAGTATCAACAACAAATAACCTGGGATATTTCACAACATGACGACAACAAATTTTCTCAGCCTTAACTCCACATTTCCACAACTAGGAACAAATCTCCAACAATTTTTTCCACCCTCTTATTTCAAAATCACCAGTTCCAGTCACCATCAGTTGAAATTATTCGAAACACGCAGCCGCAGTGTTTCGAAAGGGAACGAGTCCGATCTCTGGAGGCTAGAGTAGCAGACTTGGATGAGCTGAGGGAGACATAGATGTACATTTATGAGACCTTCAGGGACACAGTAGGCCAAGTCCCAAATCCAGTCTGGCAGCCCCAGTGCTGCCTTGGATCAGCAAGATCTCCCTGTAGGAGAACATCACCCTGGTGTAGCAGAAGTGATCCTGTAGCAAGGACCTGCTCTCCAGGTGATGTATTGTCCTCTCGCACTGAGGACAAGTCTCCCAGGGCTACTGCCCAGGATGGAAGGGTTAGGCCGGCCATCATAGTTGGTGATTCGATTATTAGAAATGTAGAAAGCAGGGTGGCTGGTGGATGTGAGGACTGCCTGGTAACTTGCCTGCCTGGTGCGAAGGTGGCAGACCTCACGTGTCACCAAGATAGGATTATAGACAGTGCTGGGGAGGAGCTGGTAGTCGTGGTACATGTGGGCACCAACGACATAGGAAAATGTGGAAGAGAGGTTCTGGAAGCCAAATTTAGGATTTTAAGTAGGAAGCTAAAATCCAGAACTTCCAGAGTGGCATTCTCTGAAATGCTTCCTGTTCCACATGCAGGTCCCCAGAGGCAGGCAGAGCTCCAGAGTTTCAATGCGTGGATGACACGATGGTGCAGGGAAGAGGGATTCAGCTTTGTATGGAACTGGGGAAACATTTGGGGAAAGGGGAGACTTTTCCTGAAAGGATGGACTCCACCTTAACCAGAGTGGAACCAAGCTGCTGGCACTAACTTTCAAAAAGGAGATAGAGCAGCTTTTAAACTAGAACAAGGGGGAAAGCCGACAGTCACTCAGTAGTGCATGGTTTGGAGAAATGTATCCTTGAAGGATACTAATGAAACAGGAGAGTTAGGGCATCCCAACAGAGAGGTTCCATTAAAAGCAAACATAGTCCATATGACTATATGTAAAAAAAATCACCAAAGCTAATGATTTCCGAATTATCCCAAACAACTGAAAAGCAGGTTGTTAAAAACAAACAAAAAACACACTTTGAAATGTCTGTATGAAAATGCCAGAAGTCTAAGAAGTAAGATGGGAGAGTTAGAGTGTATAGCAGCAAATGATGAGATTGACATAATTGGCATCACAGAAACTTGGTAGAAGGAGAATAACCAATGGGACAGTGCTATATCAGGGTACAAATTATATCGCAATGATAGGGAGGATCAACTTGGCGGGGGTGTGGCACTTTATGTCCGGGAGGGTATAGAGTCCAACAGGATAAAGATCATACAAGAGACTAAATGCTCAGTAGAATCTATATGGGTAGAAATCCCATGTGTGTTGAGTAAGAGTATAGTGATAGGAGTATACTACCGTCCACCTGGACAAAATGGTCAGACAGATGATGAAATGCTAAGAGAAATCAGGGAAGCAAACCAATTTGGCAGTGCAATAATAATGGGAGATTTCAATTACCCCAATATTGACTGGGTAAATGTAACATCAGGACTTTCTAGAGACATAAAGTTCCTGGATGTAATAATTGATTGCTTCATGGAGCAATTGGTTCAGGAACCAACAAGAGGGAGCTATTTTAGATTTAATTCTTAGTGGAATGCAGGATTTGGTGAGAGAAGTAACAGTGGTGGGGCCACTTGGTAACAGTGATCATAACATGATCACATTTAAACTAATAACTGGAAGGGGGACAATAAGTAAATCTGCAGCTCTAACACTAAACTTTCAAAAGGGAAACTTTGATAAAATGAGGAAAATAGAAAAAAACTGAAAGGTGCAGCTGCAAAGGTTAAAAGTGTTCAACAGGCTTGGATATTGTTTAAAAATACAATCCTAGAGGTGCAGTCCATATGTATTCCACACATTAAGAAAGGTGGAAGGAAGGCAAAACAATTACAGTCATGGTCAAAAGGTGAGGTGAAAGAGGCTATTTTAGCCAAAAAAAAAGTCCTTCAAAAATTGGAAGAAGGATCCATCTGAAGAAAATAGGATAAAACATACGCATTGTCAAGTTAAGTGTAAAATATTTATAAGACAGGTGAAGAGAGAATTTGAAATGA
Organism: Rhinatrema bivittatum; assembly: GCF_901001135.1. Lineage (NCBI taxonomy): Eukaryota > Metazoa > Chordata > Amphibia > Gymnophiona > Rhinatrematidae > Rhinatrema > Rhinatrema bivittatum. The sequence continues at coordinate 153,250,737 of NC_042617.1, read as the reverse complement.
AGTTGGCCATAGAGGCAAATACTCATAATAAAAACTTTTTAAAATATATCCAAAGCAAGAAACCTGTGAGGGAGTCGGATGGACCATTACATGACTGAGGGGTTAAAGGGGCTCTTAGGGAAGATAAGGCCATTGCAGAAAGACTAAATTAATTCTTTGCTTCCGTGTTTACTAATGAGGATGTTGGGGAGATACCAGTTCCGGAGAAGGTTTTCAGGGGTGATGAGTCAGACGAACTGAACGAAATCACTGTGAACCTGGAAGATGTAGTAGGCCAGATTGACAAACTAAAGAGCAGCAAATCACCTGGACTGGATGGTATGCATCCTAAGGTACTGAAGGAACTCAAAAATGAAATTTCTGATCTATTAGTTAAAATTTGTAACCTGTCTTTAAAATCATCCATTGTACCTGAAGACTGGAGGGTGGCCAATGTAACCCCAATATTTAAAAAAAGGCTCCAGGGGCGATCTGGGTAACTATAAACCAGTGAGCCTAACTTCAGTGCCGGGAAAAATAGTAGAAACTATTCTGAAGATCAAAATCGTAGAGCATATAGAAAGACATGGTTTAATGGGAACACAGTCAACATGGATTTACCCAAGGGAATTCTTGCCTAAAAAATCTGCTTCATTTTTGTTGAAGGGGTTAATAAACATGTGGATAAAGGTGAACTAGTAGATGTAGTGTATTTGGATTTTCAGAAGGCATTTGACAAAGTCCCTCATGAGAGGCTTCTACGAAAACTAAAGAGTCATGGGATAGGAGGAGATGTCCTTTCGTAGATTACAAACTGGTTAAAAGACAGGAAATAGAGTAGGATTAAATGGTCAATTTTCTCAGTGGAAAAGGGTAAACAGTGGAGTGCATCATGATGCATAAGTAGGACACCTGTTAAGAAGATCTGAGGACCAACGGAGTGAATGTTGGCGAGAATTATTTGAGACCAAGCCTTTTGTCTTGGTCTCATAATATTATCAAGCAATAACAAATTATTCCAAATATAGAGGTTTAAAAATCTAGAGGTGTTCCAATGAAAGGAGACCAATAACCATATTCGAAGTAAAAGATCTACTTTATGGTGTTGTTTGGGAGAATGAGGGACAGAATGAGGTAAGAGGCAGTATAGGTTTGAGGGTGAACGTAAGATTGTACAATGGTGGATATTTATAGTGTGAATTAAATTGAGCGGTCCAAAACATTTGTATTAGATGTAGGTAGATTTTATGTAAGGAATTAAATTTATATGATGTCATATTTTCAATAATAGATAATTAGATATATATATATATATATATATATATATATATCTAAATGATCTGGAAAGGAATACGACGAGTGAGGTTATCAAATTTGCGGATGATACAAAATTATTCAGAGTAGTTAAATCACAAGCAGACTGTGTTACATTACAGGAGGACCTTGCAAGACTGGAAGATTGGGCATCCAAATGGCAGATGAAATTTAATGTGGACAAATGCAAGGCACTACATATAGGGAAAAATAACCCTTGCTGTAGTTACACGATGTTAGGTTCCATATTAGGAGCTACCACCCAGGAAAAAGATCTAGGCATCATAGTGCATAATAATACTTTAAAATTGTCGGCTCAGTGTGCTGCAGCAGTCAAAAAAGTAAACAGAATGTTAGGAATTATTAGGAAGGGAATGGTTAATAAAACAGAAAATGTCATAATACCTCTATAATCGCTCCATGGTGAGACCGCACCTTGAATACTGTGTACAATTCTGGTCGCCACATCTCAAAAAAGATATAGTTGCGATGGAGAAGGTACAGAGAAGGGCAACCAAAATGATAAAGGGGATGGAACAGCTCCCATATGAGGAAAGGCTGAAGAGGTTAGGGCTGTTTAGCTTGGAGAAGAAATGGCTGAGGGGGCATATGATAGAGGTCTTTAAGATCATGAGAGGTCTTGAAAGAGTAGATGTGACTCGGTTATTTACACTTTCGAATAATAGAAGGACTAGGGGGCATTCCATTAAGTTAGCAAGTAGCACATTTAAGACTAATTGGAGAAAATTATTTTTTACTCAATAAAGCTCTGGAATTTGTTGCCAGAGGATGTGGTTAGTGCAGTTAGGGTAGCTGGATTCAAAAAAGGTTTGGATAAGTTCTTGGATGAGAAGTCCATTAACAGCTATTAATCAAGTTTACTTAGGGAATAGCCACAGCTATTAATTGCATCAGTAGCATGGGATCTTCTTAGTGTTTGGGTAATTGCCAGGTTCTTGTGGCCTGGTTTGGCCTCTGTTGGAAACAGGATGCTGGGCTTGATGGACCCTTGGTCTGACCCAGCAAGGTAATTTCTTATGTTCATTGGATGGTGGCTGGAACTGGTGATTTTGAAATAAGAGGGTATAAAAAATCATTGGAGATTTGTTCCTAGTTGTGGAAATGTGGAGTTAAGGCTGAGAAAATTTGATGTCATCTTGTTGTGAAATATCCCAGGTTATTCGTTGTTGATACTTGGTGATAACTGTTGAAAAAGTCTGTTGTTCAGATATGAATATTTGGAATGAGTAGTCTCTTGGAACATTTGTTGGTGGTTTTGGTGTGAAGTAATCCGATGTGAAGCAGATGTTACATCCCCTGATGAAACCATGTGGGGAAACAGGAGTCTTTTGTCGGGAAGAAGATTCCAATGGGAAGGAAAATTTAATTAAATAACATGAAATAGCTGTATTTGAAGATAGTGAATTGAAAGGATTACACCACCATAAAGGAAGAAGAAGTGGATAATTAGAGATTGTGTTTTAATTGATTTGTTCTCTGTAACATGTGAAAAATGTTTTTTGTAATGTCTTGTTGATTAGTATGAATGGTGAGTGAAAGTTTTATGGGTATTGTTGTATTTTGTATTACATTATATTAACAAAGAATTTTTAACAAATTGTCTTTTTTGATACTTTAAAAATAAAAATGAAAATATTATAGATACACAGGTTCTGTTTTTGATATATTGCTTGGAATGTGGAGCCAGCAGCAACTGTAGGTCTTGGTGTATGGAGGCTTAAGAAATTTCAAGTTCATTGTTTCAAGCAGCCTTGCCCACCATGGAGCATCCATTTAGCTTGTGTGTGCAATCAAATGTGACTTCTCTGCTTCATGAGGCATGGGCGCTTTTGCATCGTGCTTTTGTGCTCTCTTCACCTGCCTCTTTACATTGCGGCCGGATGCAGGTGCTTTGTGGGACGACACAGGTGGGATGGTAATTATGAGGAGACATGAGCGGGGAAGAAAGTTATTTGAGGGTGGTGAAAACCGATTCCATACAGGGCTTGAGCAATTCCTAGGAGGTGAAAGCAGTTTTATTGATTGCTAGATAATTGTGTATTAAAACTGCTCAGGTATGGGATTTAATAAATGCTACTGCCAGCGATTGTCATTTTTGTGACAATCATGGTTTCTGATGACGCAAATGCAGTTCTCCCTTATCGCTTTCCTTTGGGCTATGAGATTTTTTTCTCAGAGCTGTAAAAATAGTAGGGGGGAGGGGTGGCGGTTATAAGTAAAAAAGATTTATTGTTAATCATCAATTGAGATTAGAGAATTGTGGAGATGTGTTTGTTTGCTGTTTGCAGTGGGAAAAAGGAGATCAATAAGCTTATCATTGATTTATTCCCCTCTCAATCCTAGCTTAGAACAGGTGGGAGAATTAGTTGAATCTATAGGAGAGGTAGTGCTGCGATTTGAAAGTTTAATAGTTTTAGGTGATCTGAATATACATGTGGATGATAAAGTCTGTGGGAAAGCTGTGATGCTATTAAACAGTTTAAATGTTTAGGATCTGTCAAAATTAGTTTCCTTCAATACCCATAGAGGGGGATATATGTTGGATGTTACTTTTGGGACTAGGGACATTTGCAGATATTGGGTGGAGAGGAAGTTGGCTTCGAGAGAATAAGTTGATATTGAATGAGGAGAAAACAGAGTGAATGTTTTTCTCATATAGGGCACCTGAGCGTAGTCTTCAGTTAAGGGTGGGGAAGAAAGTTTGTGGTGATGATCATGAAATTCAGAACATGGGGGTGATTTATGATAAAAATATGAGGTACAAAAGATCACTCTCTGATAGAATATTTTTTAAGCTGCGGCAAATGCGAAAAATAAGGAATAAAATAAATGAGGGAGTGTTTCAGACTATAGTACAGGCACTAGTCAAACCACATTTTGATTACTGCAACAGGGAACTGATGGGAGTTATGGAGAAGAACTTGCAAAGACTTCAGATGATGCAAAATATGCAGCCAAATTGATTTTTGGCTACTCTAGACGTATTAGTGCTAGGCCGCTGTTGATTGTTTTTCTTGGCTACCAGTGAGGGAAAGAATTATATTTAAGACTGTAATCCTAATGTATAAAGTCCATCATGGGAAGGGAGCCGGTTATTTGGCGAGAAGTGTACAGAAATGTTTTCCCAGGCAGGTGTTGTGTTCCTCAGGAGAGCCACTTTTTATAGTTCCAGGAATCAAGCAGGTTAAAAAAAGAAGGATCCTCAAAGGTGTTCTTAGTAGTGGGGCCTGAACGCTGGAACTCAGCTATTGGAACAATTAGACTGGAGGCCAACTATTAAGGTTTTAGAAAAAAGGTGAAATTGTGGCTGTTCCAATGTTTTAATTAGGGTAATCTTGTTGGTATTGTATTGTATTTTTATTTTATTGTTGTAAACTGCCTTGGGCAGCTTGCTGGTAGTGCGGTATAAAAGTGTAAGAAGAAAATAAATAACCATCTGTTGCTCTTCCTCCTGTGCACCTCAAATAACTTTTCTGGAACATTTGAAATATCATCTTTTTTCCCTATGGATTTTTGTCAGGGCTATTTGCTTTTAGAAAATTTGTTACTCAGCTATTTTCAAAATTCAATTTCCGGAAGCCCAAATTATATTGAGTCAATCACGTCCTTTTGATTTTCAACAATAATCAGCAGAATCTGTTTCAACCTAAGTACAGGTCAGACCAAAAACAAACAAAAAAAAGAGTGACTTAATTCAGAACAAGATGAGCCAAGTTTCTACATTTTCTTATGTCAGCTGAATTGCCGGGTGAGAAGTACAATATTTTTCTTGGATGACAAGAACCATTAAAACCTCGCCGGCAGGGCCTCTCTTCTCCCTGACACACTTGGGTTCTGATGACAGCTAGATCAATCAGTGAAGGCAGACACTGGTGAAAGCAGTCACCCAGAGGGACCATGATATCAACTGCAGGAACTGCTTTACACAGTATTTTCACTTCTCAAAGCATCAAGGACCACAACGTAATTGATTTCCTTAGCTGATGACACCTGACAGGCTAATGTCAGTGACATTTGTGTTCCCTTTGCTTTTCTTAGCTGAATTATTAATCTTTCTGTCGAATTTAATTCCTGCCTCTCAATTTAATTCCATTTCACCAGCTGATCCCTCTATTAGCCTTAGTGCACTTCAATACTGTGGCTCCCACCAGCAGTGTCCTAGCTGTTGACTGACTTTTGAGTATGGCTTGCTGGTATTAAGATGCCTTAGGCTATAACGAGCTCAATTTTAATTTTAAACTATGAATTTATTGATTCAAAGTTGGGCCTTCATTTGTGATTGTTTATGACAACATACGAACAAAAAGCAAACATTTATTTTTATTTATTCATTTCATTTATTATATTTTGCATGCACCCTTATTGAGTCTGGGTGGATTACAGTAAAGACATTAAAATATAGTATAATAATAACATCAAATGCAATACCTATCAGGACCCACATTCAACAATGGCATATGTTCATATTAAAATCATAACATCATAAAACAAGCAACAGAGAAAATCATCCAACAGAACTAGGAAAAATAAACCGTTAAAGAGCAAAGATAAGATTACTAGGAAGTTTTTGCTGGTTATCTTTAGACACATTTTTTGCCTGAACTATTAATGTATCAATTTTATAAACCACTTCCCTATTTACACATAAATCACCCAAAGCAGTGCACAGGGTGTGGCTAAATGTTTTTCTAAATCTAACCAGAAAAATATTTTTCCAGCTAGCTTTAGGGCAGTCATGAGTTGTCCAGCTAAATTTTTCTGGTTAGCTCAGAAAATATACGCTATATGGGAATGTCTTCAAAATGGGAATATTTTCTGACTGACTAAAATGTGTGTACTCGGAATTTGAGAGGACAAATTTAACCAGCAATAGGGTAAATTTTCAAACACAGACATTTAGACTTGTGGGCAATTTTCAAAACTGAGTATGTGCAAAATCCTACTCCCCCCCCCCCCACACCAAAAAACAACATGCATATTATTGAAAATGCAAAACCACACACATTATTGCATACCCCAACCTAACCCCACCTCTGATCACATCTATTTTTCCATGCATAAAAATATGTTAATACTCGTATATACGTTTACCTGCATATAGGAGAGGAAAATTGACAGGAATCAAGTGGCACCTTATAGACTAACCAATTTAAAAAAGCATGAGCTTTCAAGGACAGAGTCCACTTCATCACCCTGGACTGTAAACGGGTGTTGGCCTTCTACCTAGATTGAAATTATTATGTTTTAGATATTATATTTGAAAATTTTTAAATGATTATGTTTTAGATATTATATTGTGAACCGTTGTGATGTAACTACGAACGATGGTATACAAAATCTTTTAAATAAATAAATAAATTAAATAAATTTGCATGACGAGCCTCAGACAGTCCACCCAGCAATTCATGTCTTTTGACCCCAACAGGCTGGGTGCAGCTGTGGGTAAACAAACCCTATCGAACTGGCTGGCGGATTGCATTGCCTTCTGCTATGCGCAAGCAGGCCTTCAGCTAGCCGGCAGGGTGAAGGCTCACTCTGTGCGGGCCATGGCAACATCAGTGGCTAATTTGCATGCAGTCCCTGTCGCAGAGATTTGCCAAGCTGCAACCTGGAGTTCTCTCCACACGTTTACAGCTCACTATTGCCTTGACAGGTTTAGCTGTCAGGAGAGTGCTTTTGGTAGGGATGTGCAGAGAGACGCCATACGTTGCATTTGGGATTCGGATTCGTCGGGGAGCAGATACATTGCTTTCGGCCGTATGGCACCCCAATGTGTTAATACAGCGATTTCTATTCAAGTCCCAGCTAAAATTAAAATTAACTACAACCACCCACCCTCCTGACCCCCCCAAGACTTACCAAAACTCCCTGGTGGTCCAGCAGGGGGTCTGGGAGCCATCCCCTGCACTCTCACACCCTCAGTGCCGGTTTCATCATGGCGCTGATCGCCTTTGACCTACTATGTCACAGGGGCCGACCGTCGGCCCCTGTGACATAGTGAGGACAAAGACAATCGGCACCATTTTGAGTACTGGCATCCGACGGCCGGAGTGCAGGAGGTCGCTCTTTGACCCCCGCTAGAATTTTGGCAAGTCTTGTGGGGTTCAGGAGGCCCCCTCCCCAAGCTGGCCAAAAGTCCCTGGGGGTCCAACGGGGGTCCCGGAGTGATCTCCTGCCCTCGGGCCATCGGTGCCAGTAATCAAAATGGCACAGATAGCCTTTGCCCATACTATGTCACAGGGGCTACCGGTGCCATTGGTCAGCCCCTGTCACATGGTAGGAGCACAAGATGGCACCAATGGCCATGTGACACGGGCTGACCAATGGCACCGGTAGCCCCTGTGACATAGTAGGTCAAAGGCTATCTGCTCCATGATGAAACCGGCACAGAGGGTGTGAGAGTGCAGGGCATGGCTCCCGGACCCCCCACTGGACCACCAGGGAGTTTTGGTAAGTCTTGGGGGGGGGGGGGGGTTCAGGAGGGTGGGTGGTTTGTTTAAATTGATTTATTTAGGCGGCCGAATATTTCAGCGAAGATTCATGTATTTGTGGGGAATCGCGATAGGTTTCACTTCCCCACGAATACAACGAAATGGCAACATCCGTTGCGGATTGCCAATACGTAGGGACCGAATGCACACCCCTAGCTTTTGGTCAGTCCGTCCTGTGCAACCTGTTCCAGGTCTGAACCCAACTCTCTCTACTCGCTCTCCCTGTGGGACCAGATCGCCTCTGTTTTTCCCAGGGCGCAGCAGTTCTGTTGTGCCCGTTGGCACCTTGTTCGGCCACTGTTGGTCTCTTTCTGGTTGAATGGGGCAGTCTGGAGCTCTGTACTCACCCACATGTGAGGACTACCATCCTGCTTGTCCTAGGAGAAAGCGAAGTTGCATACCTGTAACAGGTGTTCTCCTAGGACAGCAGGATGTTAGTCCTCAGGAATCCCGCCTGACTTCCCATGACGTTGGGTTCACCTTCAGTTTGTTTTATTTTTTTGTTCATTTCTTTTGCTATGTTATGAGACTGAAGGGGGACCTTGTGTGGATGCGCAGATAGTGGCAGGCTGAGCATGCTCAGTCTGCTGGCCAAAGTTTCTAGAAACTTTGACAAACGTTTTCCGTGCTGAGTTCCATTGAAAGATGTCACCCACATGTGACGACTAACATCCAGCTGTCCTAGAATACCTGTTACAAGTAAGCAACTTCGCTTTCCTTTAGTTTTTTAACCTGAGCTCAGAACTCTACCGGCTGAAGTCATGATCAGGCCAGTGGATACTGCAGAAGAGGGAGCAACCTTCACCCCCGAGCTCACCTCCTGGCAAGGCATAGAGGCTCAATCGCTCATCTATGGGAGAGTTCCAGACTGGTTTCACCTTAGGAGCTCAAATCCTTTCCTTCTCCGTAATTCTTTTTTTTTTTTTTTTTTTAAACAAGCAATCCCCACTAGGGAGACGCATGCCCACCATCTGCTGGAGATGGAGAATACTAGCAGGTTGATATTGTGGCAGGGCTATATGTCAGTGACATCAGCGAATTAGTTGTCTCCGTCTCCATCTGCTGGTAGGAGTGCATAATGCACCGGTGTGAATTGGCCTGCCTGAGTGCAGAGGAAGTGAATTTCTATGACAGTAAGTATGACGGGAAGAAGCTCTTGGATTCAATTAACCTCCCCTTCCTTGAAACATCCATCTGTCACCCATCTCCCACATGGCTACAGAATCCCAGGAAAAAATGTTTTACAATGAGCTCAGGTAGAACTAGACATGTGACAATCAGGCACCTACCTTCCCCAAGTTTACAGCAACCTATACCTCAACCCTCACTCCCACAGAGTTATAAGACTTCCAGGATTCAAAAACCCAGAATCAATTGGACAACAGGTTCTGGCAGAATAAGACCTGTGACAGACCTGCAAAGTGAAAACAACATAACCAATCAGCTCTAAAAAAAAAAAAAAGAAAAGCTTCCTAGGAAGTAGAGATGTGAATCGGAACCGGAATCAGTTCAGATTCCGGTTCCGATTCACATGTGGGTTTTTTTCCATCGGGCCAGATCGCGGTTTTGTTTATCGGCTGCGCCCGAGCCGATAAACAAAAAAACCACCCGACCCTTTAAAACTAACCCCTTAGCTTCCCCCACCCTCCCGACCCCCCCAAAAAACTTTTTACAGGTACCTGGTGGTCCAGTGGGGGTCCCAGGAGTGATCTCCCGCTCCCTGGAGCGATCTCCCGCTCCGGGCCGTCCTCCCGCTAATCAAAATGGCGCCGATGGCCCTTTGCCCTTACCATGTGACAGGGTATCCATGCCATTGGCCGGCCCCTGTCACATAGTAAGAGCACTGGATGGCCCGCGCCATTTTTAAAGATGGCGCCAGCCATAATGGACGGCTGGCGCCATCTTTAAAAATATCAATGATATTTTCAATCGTCCGAAGCCCGATTCATATCCCTACTAGGAAGTGCAACATAGCAAGGGAGAAAAATTGGAAAGCTATGACTACAAATGCTCACAGTTTGAGCAATAAAATCCCAGACCTGCAGGCCTTAATGGTGGAGGCAGACTTGGACGTTGTTGCTGTCACAGAGACATGGTTCACAGATTCTCATGATTGGGATATGGCCATACCGGGCTATAACTTGTTAAGGAATGACAGAAAGGACAAAAAAGGGGGAGAAGTAGCACTTTATGTCAAAAATAATATCCAAGCAACTGAACTGCAAGGAAAGTGGGTTAGAGAAGAAGCATTATGGGCCGTCCTAAAAAAAGATGACGGTACATCTATTTTTGCTGGAGTGGTGTACAGGCCTCAGACTCAAATGGAAGAACTAGACAGAGATCTGATCAAAGACATTATAAAGTGGGAAAGAAGGGGGAAGTGTTGATTGTTGGTGACTTTAATCTGCCGGATGTGGACTGGAGAATCCCTTCTGCAGAATCTAACAGAAGTAGAGAGATAGTGGATGCCCTGCAAGGGGCTCTGTTCAAACAAATGGTAATGGAACCCACAAGGGAGGGAGTTTTACTTGACCTAATGCTCACTAACAGGGATAATGTCTCTAATGTCCGGGTGGGTGCACACCTCAGCACCAGTGATCATCAAACAGTATGGTTTGATATTGCAAATAGGATCCGGAGAAGTGCCACAAAGATCAGAGTTTTGAACTTCAAAAAAATAGACTTTGTCAAAATGGGGACATATCTGGAGGCAGAACTTGAAGACTGGGAGAAAATGGGAGAGGTCGAACAATAGTGGGCCAAACTAAAAGGAGCAATTACAAAAGCAACAAATCTGTATGTTACAAAAATAAACAAAAGTAAGAGAAATAAGAATCCATTCTGGTTCACAAAGGAGGTGGCTTATGTAATAAAAGCAAAAAAAGCAGCTTTTAAGAAATATAAAGAATCCCAAAAAATGGAACACAGGGAGGATTATCTGGCGAAACTAAGGGAGATGAAAAAAGTAGTCAAGAAAGCATAAAGTCAGGTAGAGGAAAGGATTGCCAAGGAGATAAAGGGAGGTAACAAAATATTTTTCAGATATATCAGAAAAAGGAGAAAGGTACATAGTGGTATAGTGAACTTGAAAGGGGATAAGGGTCAATGGGTGGAGAGAGATGATGAATTGGCAGAAATATTAAACAAATACTTCAGTTCAGTGTTCACAAAAGAAGACCCTGGAGAAGGACCATCACTTGTTATCAAGATTGTAGATGGGGATGGAGTAGACGAAACTCCATTTACGGAAGATAATGTATAGGAAGAGCTAAGAAAACTGAAAATGGACAAAGCCATGGGGCCTAATGTTCACCCCAGAATACTAAGGGAACTCAGAGATGTGCTGGCAGGTCCACTGTGTGACCTGTTCAATAGATCTTTGGAAAAGGGTGTAGTGTCTAGTGACTGGAGAAGAGCAGTGGTGGTCCCGCTTCACAAGTGGGAGTGGAGAAGAGGCTGGAAATTATGAGCTAGTTAGCATCACCTCGGTGGTGGGAAAATCAATAGAGACTCTACTGAAGGAAAGGATAGTGAACTATCTATAATCCGGTGGGTTGCTCTATCAGAAGCAGCATGGATTCACCAGGGGAAGATCCTGTCAGATGAATCTAATTGATTTCATTCATGGGGTGACTAGAGAACTGGATCAAGGAAGAGTGCTCGATGTAATTTACTTGGATTTTAGTAAAGCTTTTGATATGGTCCCACACAGAAGACTCATCAACAAAATGAGAAGCTTGGGAGTCAGCTCCAAGGTGTTGGCATGGATTACAAACTGGTTGATGGTAAAATGGAACATTCACCTAAGAGAGAATGGTGTTAAGTGGAGTGCCACAGGGATCAGTGTTGGGAACAGTTCTGTTAAGCATCTTCGTGAGCAACATTACAGAAGAGATAGAAGGTAAAATTTGTCTATTTATGGATGATACTAAGATCTACAACAGAGTGGACACGCCGGAAGGAGTACGGAGAATGAGACGGGATTTAAGGAAGCTGGAAGAGAAGTCGAAGATATGGCAACTGGGATTCAATGCCAAGAAATGCAGAGTCATGCATCTGGGGTGTGGTAATCCAAAAGAACTATATGCGTTGGGGGGGTGAAGGGCTAATGTGCACGGAGCATGAGAGAGACCTTGGGGGTGATAGTGTCTAACTACCTGAAGTCGACAAAGCAGTGTGTACTGTGGAGTACTGTATTCAGTTCTGGAGACTGTATCTCAAAGGAGACAGAGACAGGATGGAGGCAGTCCAGAGAAGGGTGACCAAAATGGTAGGTGGTCTCCATCGAATGGCCGACTCACATCTCTAATCTCAGAAGGCTATACTATAATGCTATTAACACTCTCTCCACACCAAGTCCTGCTTAAATCAATGCCTTCTCTCTGTTCTGTATATATTATATCCCTATCTTGTACATCACTTCATGCATCTGATACATAGTAATGATGGCAGAAAAAGACCAAAATGGTCCATCTAGTCTGCCCAGCAAGCTTCCCAAGGTAGTAACTGCCATTCCGTGCAGGTTACCCCTATGTTTCTCTTCAGGGTAGTAACTGCCGCACCATGCAGGTTACCCCTATGTTTCTCTTAAGGGTAGTAACTGCCGCTCCGTGCTGGTTAAGCTTTTTTTCATTTATTCCTATCCTCTAGCCTTTTAGGGATCCACAGTGTTTATCCCATGCCCCTTTGAAATCCTTCACAGTTTTAGTCTTCACCACTTCCTCCAGAAGGGCATTCCAGGCATCTACCATCCTCTCAGTGAAGAAATATTTCCTGACATTGGTTCTAAGTCTTCCTCCCTGAAGTTTCAAATTGTGACCCCCTAGTTCTACTAAATTGTTTCCAATGGAAAAGATTTGACGATGACCGTGGATCATTAAAACCTTTCAAGTATCTGAAGGTCTGTATCATATCACCCCTGCTCCTCCTTTCCTCCAGGGTATACAGGGGCTATTGGTGCCATTGGCCAGCGTCTGTCACATGGTAAGAGCAATGGATGGCTGGTGCCATCTTAAAAAATGGCATGGGCCATCCATTGCTCCTACCATGTGACAGGGGCCGACCAATGGCACCGATAGCCCAGCACATGGTAAGGGCAAAGGGCCATTGGCACCATTTTGATTAGTGGCAGCTGAGGGCCCTAGAGGGGGAGATCGCTCCCGGGACCTCGCTGGACCACTAGGGACTTTCGGTAAGTCTTGGGGGTGGGGTCGCAATTAATTAAATTTGAAGGGTTGGAGTGGGTTTGGGGTTTTATTTTATGTGCCCTTTCTCCTCCCCCCCCCCAAAAAAAAATGATAAGAAAATCACACGAAATTTTGTGGGTTTTCCTATTGTTTCGTCGACCCCCCACCCCCGAAACGCAACGAAATAGGAAATATTATTTATATTTACTATTTCATTGCAAACGAATGCACATCCCTAACTGAGATAAATGTGAAAAGACAGAATATTTGCTAACAGCTCATAGATAGTGGTAGTGAGTCATGAAGCTGTTTTATGTGTTCTGACCTAGGGTGATGGTGATAAGTTTTTTTTATGAATTTCAGTTCTGCAGTTTCACACTGGCGTACTCCTTTGATGTTTCTCTGTAGGAGTATGGCAACCTTAAAGTCAGATAGAGAATGCCCGGGAAGGTTGAAATGTTAACTCTAAATATAAGACAGGTCGATACAGTAAAACACGCTCTCCCAACTCTCCTAGGCGCGTGATCAAGTATTTAAACATAGAAACATAGAAACATAGAAACATAGAAATGACGGCAGAAGAAGACCGAATGGCCCATCCAGTCTGCCCAGCAAGCCCCACACACCCCTTCTCTCACTCTCATCTGTTACTCTTAGCTCCCTGTTCTATTCCCCTTCCACCCCCACCATTAATGTAGAGAGCAGTGATGGAGCTGCATGCAAGTGAAACATCTAGCTTGATTAGTTAGGGGCAGCAGGGGCAGTAACCGCCGCGATAAGCAAGCTACACCCATGCCTATTTGTTCTACCCAGACTATGCTGTACAGCTCCTGTTGGTTTTTTTTTTTTTTCTTCTCCCCTGCTGTAGAAGCAGAGAGCCATGCTGGATATGCATTGAAAGTGAAGTATCAGGCACATTTGGTTGGGGTAGTAACCGCCGTAACAAGCCAGCTACTCCTCGCTTTGTGATTGCGAATCCTTTTTTTTCTTCACCCCTGTCGTTGAAGCTATGCAGGATGTGTGAAGCATCAGGTTTTTTTTTTGTTTTTTTTTTTCCCCCTGCCCTTGAAGCAGAGAGCTATGCTGGAAATGCGTGATGTATCAGTCTTTCTCCCATGCCGATGCAGGAGAGAACCATGCTGGATATGCATGGAAAGTGAAGTATCAGGCACATTTGGTTTGGGGTAGTAACCGCCGTAACAAGCCAGCTACTCCCCGCGTTTTGAGTGCGAACCCTTTTTCTTCTCCTTTGCCGTTGTAGCAGAGAGCTCTGCTGGATGTGTGAAGTATCAGTTATTCTTCTCCCCTGTCATTGAAGCAGAGAGCTATGCTGTATATGCATTGAAAGTGAAGTATCAGGCATATTTGGTTTGGGGTAGTAACCGCCGTAACAAGCCAGCTACTCCCCTCTTTATGAGTGCAAATCCTTTTTTCCATTACCTCTTGCTGTTGAAGCTTAGAGCCCGTAGTAAAAGGAGGAGTTAGGGACACTAGTGAGTCCCTAGTTCCTCCTTTTTGATAGACGTGGCGGCTGTCAGCGGGTTTGACAGCCGACACTCAATTTTTCCAGTGTCGGTTCTTGAGTCCGCTGACAGCCACAGGTTCAGAAAACAGACGCCGGCATAATTGATCGTCCGTCTTCCAACCCATGGGCACATTTTACTTTTTTTTTTTTTTTTTAAATGTTTAATTTTTTTTTATTTTTGGGGCCTCCGACTTAATATCACTATGATATTAAGTCGGAGGGTGTACAGAAAAGCAGTTTTTTCTGCTTTTCTGTACACTTCCCTGGTGCCAGCTGAAATTTAGCACCTGCCTTTGGGCAGGCGTTAATTTTTGAAAGTAAAATGTGCAGGTTCACTGCACATTTTGCTTTCTGTATCGCGCAGGAATGTCTAATAGGCCCATCAACATGCATTTGCATGTTGCGGGCGCTATTAGTTTCGGGGGGATTGGCCGCACATTTTCAACATGCTATTACTCCTTACTGTATAAGGGATAAATCTAGCATGTCGAAAACGCGCGTCCAAACCCGGGCTAACAGTGCGCTCCACCGGAGCGCACTTTAGTGTATCGGCCCGAGAGTTAGAATGAATGCCTATACATTATCCAGCTAAGCTGGCTAATAAGATATCCAGCTAAACTTTAGCCAGATAAGTACCCAAAATATTCAAAAGCTGACATTTAGCCAGATAACTCACAAGCTATCCGACTAAAGCCTTTGAATATGCACCTCTTAATAATTAGCCTATGCATGCCAAATTTTTCCCTTGAATTTAGAAAATGGCCACCTACATGACTAATTAAATATGCCTAGCTACTTTGTTATTAAATGTAATGTCATTGTTTGCATTAGTTTATTTTTATCGTGAGAGGATTCTGAATGTTATTTTAAATTGTACACTGCTTTGGGTTTTTCACTATAAGGGTGGTTAATGACAACAAATAGACTAATAATATAAACTAAATCTTCAACTCTTGTGTGTATTTGCTGAACTGCAGAACACCAGCAATTATGTGTCAATTTTCTAGGTTAATTAGTCAACTATTAAAATCTAGCCTTTATCCTTTCAGCTTTTCTCATTGCTGAAAAGATGATAAAGTAAAATAAAACCTCGAATGAAAAACTAAAAGAAAATTAAGGAGAAAAAGAAAATCTGAATGATCTTTGTTAGCTAAATAACAGTCTAAGTGAACTTATTGCTTATGCAAACATCTGATGCTTTTTTTCTTTTAAAGGGATTTTCACATTGTACAATGTGTGCTAAACTCATTCTCACCATAGCAGTGCAGAAAATAGAGACATAATACAAGAAGATCATAGCAATGTAAACTGAAAATGTATCTGAATGTTTGTCTAGTTTGTTCTGGGGGGCGTGGGGATAGAGGGTACAGTACTTTAATTAAACAATAGGACATGATAGG
Organism: Rhinatrema bivittatum; assembly: GCF_901001135.1. Taxonomy (NCBI): domain Eukaryota; kingdom Metazoa; phylum Chordata; class Amphibia; order Gymnophiona; family Rhinatrematidae; genus Rhinatrema; species Rhinatrema bivittatum. Next base: position 153,234,821 of record NC_042617.1, on the reverse strand, counting down.
CTGTGAATTATTGCAACAACTCAAGTCCTGGAGTTCTTTTATATTGTTAATTATAAAATGTTAATATTTCCATTAAAAGGCAATGAAACTAGGCACATAAATATAGTTTAATTTTATATCTAATCCATACACAAAAACTCCATTGTTTTCATAGTCAGATAATTTAATAATCTGACAATAAAATGTGCAGCTAAAATATGTGCCTCTCTGATTAGTTTGTTTCAACCAGTTCTTTAAAATGTGCCATAGAGGAACCTGAATTGAAATGGGCTTCTTCTCATTGTGGAATGCTTAATAGTATACTATGGGCTTATAGTGAGATGAGCTAGCCAACCCAAGGCAAGGCTTTCAAATTATTTGCAATAGCTTCATAGCCTGCTGCTGAAAATGTGAATTCCCTGTAACGTATACAACACTGGACTTTATACACTGAAGATAATTTTCAAACAACTGCATGTGGCAGCATATACGCATATATATGGGGGGCTGCCATCCTGATCGATTCTGCACCTGAAGCAAGTGGATGGGTACCACCTATAATGGGCATCTCGGACCCCACCTGCATGGGCCTGCGTGTCCCTTCACCAAGCTTGGCTACCGCATTAGAAGGGGGTAACCCTTATGGGGAGGGGATGGAAGTGGGTCAGGAGTGTCTCATCCCTCCCCCTGTGGAGTGGGTGGGTGCTACGGATGTTCAGGAGGCCAGATGTTCTTGCTATCGAGGTAGGGCAGGGTTTCAAACCCAGACCCTAAAATGGAAGAGCATCAGGAGGGAGGGAAGGAGGTGCCACTCAGTGAGGCAGAATCGCCACCTCCCTCACAGGCCTCTTTCTATGGCTCAGGACTGGGTTGTCCACACAAAAGATTCCACAGTACCTGGTCCTGCTTCTGGCGTACAGCAGGCAAAGCTGACCAGGGCCAGCAATCCGTACTCAGGGAAGATAGGCATGGCACTTGCAGCCCCTGTTGCCTGTGGGAAAACTCTTTCCCCTCTAGCAACATGAAAGCTGCTGCCTCTGCCCTGGGACAGGGACCCTCTCACATTGGTACTGGAGCAGAGGCTCTTGGCCCAAGCAGGGATGAATGTTACCAGCCAGAAGTGGTCTCAGAAGGGGCATGAGCCCCTCATTTTTCTAAATGTATGCAATGAGGCAGCAGTTTCAGTTCACTGGGTGAGCATCTCTGCAGTTGTCCTGTGTTCCAGGAGGAGCTCATGCACACACGAGTGGTGTGAGTGTAAAGATAGATGGCCTTACACCCATTCATGCCCCCCTCATTCTCTCCCAAGGGGTTGTTTTGGCTGTGAGTACCAGTGGGGAAAAGAAAGGGGAAGACTAGAGCTTACCCAGTGGTTGTTTCTGTTCCCTACCCTTCTGGGCCCATGGATTCGTTTGGTGCAGTGGACACTTCTATAAACATTTGCTCTGAAGGTGCATCACTGAGTGCCCCTCTATCCCCCCTGTAGTCTCCATAGATGCTGAGGTTTCACTGTCACTGGAGCATCATGAATATCCATACCAACCTGGGATAATGTGAAGGTCACTACTGGAGTCCAGTGGCATAGCTGTCATGTCCTGATGACATCAATGCTGCTCTGGAGGAGGGACAGTTTGTTTGATTTTGCAGCAGAGCAGGAGAGGAAGTTACTGGAGCTTCCAGAGCTACTGAGATGCAGCCTGGAATTATTTGGTAGCTGCTGTAAAAAAAAAAAAAAAAAGCCTCCACCTTCTGCTTACCCCTATGAAATTCTACTCATTTCAACCTCTATTGTCAATTTTGGAGAAGTTAATTGTCCTCCAGGACTTTTACAGACCAATCTATCCCCATTACTCAAAACCTTATCAACTCTACTAGTAGATCTCTCTCACACCATTCTTGCAGGTTACTTTAACCTTCACATTAATTCTGCACACCGTTGGGAGCAACTAATAGATGTACTGACTCATAACTTGGGTTGTATGCTCGATCTTTTCTTCTGCAATCCTTCTTTTGTGTCTCTTCCTCCTGCTATGCGCTTTCAGTAGGCCCAGTACCTTGGTCTGACTACTTTCTAATTTCTCTTTCTATAAACCTATGCCATCATACTTCATCCTTTAATCCAGTGGCGTAGCCAGAATTGATTTTTTGGGTGGGCACAAGGTTAACATGGGTGGGCTGTAGGCATGCAGGTCTACTAGTTGTTTTTTTACTGATAAATAATGCCAAATTATGCAGCATAGCATTCACATCTACGCCTAAGTATGAGGTTTACTTAATGATACAAACATAATTCACGGTGATTTGTGGTACTTTAGCCTTCTTATTATTACGATTTTATACACGGCTCCTACCTGTCCATAAATTTTGAGAGAGCGGTTGTGTTGCTTGTATTTAAATTGCTAACATTTCAAAATATAGATATATATTTTTACCTTTGTTGTCTGATCTTTGTATTTTTCTAATCAGTTGGTCCTGGTCTCTTTTTCCCATTTTTTCCCTTATAGCTCATTTCCTAATTCCTTTTCAGTGTCTTCTTCTATTACTGTCTTCTTCCCTTCCACACACACACACACACACATACACGCTTTCTCTCACAGACTCCCTCTCACACACTCAAGCTCTCACATGCTCTTCCCCCCCCCCCCCCACAAGCTCACATTCAAGTTCTCACTTTCTCACCCCTCCCCAGGCTTATATTCTTATGCACACACAGACGCACATCCAGGCACCCATTCTCACCCACACACATAAACCCAGACTCCCATTCTCACCCACATACCCATGCTCCCAGTCTCACCCACACATATTCAAGCTCCCATTCTCATCCATACATATACACATTTAAGGTACTATTCTCACCCACACATACACACATTCTTATCCACATATTCAAGCTTCCATTCTCACCCACCCACACAAACCCAGGCTCTCATTCTCACCCATATATACACACATTCAAGCTCCCATTCTCACCCACCCACAAACCCAGGCTCCCATTCTCAACCACACATACACACATTCGAGCTCCCATTCACCCACATATTCAGGCTTCCATTCTCACCCACATACACACCCAGGCTCCAGTTTTCACCCACACACACTCCCATTCTCATCCACACATACACATTCAAGCACGTGCACAGCTTCCGCTTTCTCCCCCAGAGCAGGAAGATCAGCTGCCTCTCCTGCTGCCACCGGACTCCTGCTATCTTCGGGCGTCCGAACTTCCTGTCGGGGGGGGGGGGGAGCGGAAGCGCAGCGCACAACGTCCGCTTCCTCCCCCCCCCAAGCAGGAAGATCGGCGGGCAGTACGGCCCGACGCCCGAAGATAGCAGGAGTCCGGTGGCAGCAGGAGAGGCAGCTGATCTTCCTGCTCTGGGGGAGAAAGCGGAAGCTGTGCGCGGCGCTTCCGCTCCCCCAAACAGGAAATTCGGCGGGCCGTTTGGTCCGAAGATAGCAGGAGAACGGGTGGCAGCAGGAGAGGCAGCTGATCTTCCTGCATTGGGGGGAGGAAGCGGAAGCTGCGTGCGGCGCTTCCACTCCCCCCCCCCCGAACAGGAAGACCGGTTGGCCATACGGCCGCTACAGCGCTTCCCCATGTGTGCCGTGATGGCGCGCGAGGCATGGGTTCTCTTGTTCGCTGTCGTGGGGATGGGATCCCGCGACAGCCTTGCAGTTCCGGTGCCAGTTGGGTGGGCCTGGGTCTAAGTTGGGTGGGCACCTGCCCACCCAGGCCCACCCGTGGCTACGCCACTGCTTTAATCATAATTAAAAAAAGCATTTATAAAAGGAAAAAGATATGTACTGACACTTTTGTCGAAGCTTTCCTTCCCAATATGCCCAAATCGCTCGAGGCAGTGGCGTAGCCACGGGTGGGCCTGGGTGGGCAGGTGCCCACCCAACTTAGACCCAGGCCCACCCAACTGGCACCGGAACTGCAAGGCTGTCGTGGGATCCCATCCCCGCGACAGCGAACAAGAGAACCCAAGCCTTGCGCGCCATCACGGCACACATGGGGAAGCGCTGTAGCGGCCGTATGGCCAACCGGTCTTCCTGTTCGGGGGGGGGAGTGGAAGCGCCGCACGCAGCTTCCGCTTCCTCCCCCCAATGCAGGAAGATCAGCTGCCTCTCCTGCTGCCACCCGTTCTCCTGCTATCTTCGGACCAAACGGCCCGCCGAATTTCCTGTTTGGGGGAGCGGAAGCGCCGCGCACAGCTTCCGCTTTCTCCCCCAGAGCAGGAAGATCAGCTGCCTCTCCTGCTGCCACCGGACTCCTGCTATCTTCGGGCGTCGGGCCGTACTGCCTGCCGATCTTCCTGCTTGGGGGGGGGGGAGGAAGCGGACGTTGTGCGCTGCGCTTCCGCTCCCCCCCCCCCCCGACAGGAAGTTCGGACGCCCGAAGATAGCAGGAGTCCGGTGGCAGCAGGAGAGGCAGCTGATCTTCCTGCTCTGGGGGAGAAAGCGGAAGCTGTGCACGTGCTTGAATGTGTATGTGTGGATGAGAATGGGAGTGTGTGTGGGTGAAAACTGGAGCCTGGGTGTGTATGTGGGTGAGAATGGAAGCTTGAATATGTGGGTGAATGGGAGCTCGAATGTGTGTATGTGTGGTTGAGAATGGGAGCCTGGGTTTGTGGGTGGGTGAGAATGGGAGCTTGAATGTGTGTATATATGGGTGAGAATGAGAGCCTGGGTTTGTGTGGGTGGGTGAGAATGGAAGCTTGAATATGTGGATAAGAATGGGTGCTTGAATGTGTGTATGTGTGGGTGAGAATAGTACCTTAAATGTGTATATGTATGGATGAGAATGGGAGCTTGAATATGTGTGGGTGAGACTGGGAGCATGGGTTTGTGGGTGAGAATGGGAGTCTGGGTTTATGTGTGTGGGTGAGAATGGGTGCCTGGATGTGCGTCTGTGTGTGCATAAGAATATAAGCCTGGGGAGGGGTGAGAAAGTGAGAACTTGAATGTGAGCTTGTGGGGGGGGGGGGGAGAGCATGTGAGAGCTTGAGTGTGTGAGAGGGAGTCTGTGAGAGAAAGCGTGTATGTGTGTGTGTGTGTGTGTGGAAGGGAAGAAGACAGTAATAGAAGAAAGACACTGAAAAGGAATTAGGAAATGAGCTATAAGGGAAAAAATGGGAAAAAGAGACCAGGACCAACTGATTAGAAAAATACAAAGATCAGACAACAAAGGTAAAAATATATATCTATATTTTGAGATGTTAGCAATTTAAATACAAGCAACACAACCGCTCTCTCAAAATTTATGGACAGGTAGGAGCCGTGTATAAAATCGTAATAATAAGAAGGCTAAAGTACCACAAATCACCGTGAATTATGTTTGTATCATTAAGTAAACCTCATACTTAGGCGTAGATGTGAATGCTATGCTGCATAATTTGGCATTATTTATCAGTAAAAAAAACAACTAGTAGACCTGCATGCCTACAGCCCACCCATGTTAACCTTGTGCCCACCCAAAAAATCAATTCTGGCTACGCCACTGGCTCGAGGGCGATGTCAATAGTTCAGTTACTGAATGGAATTCAGCCATCGTTTGTACTTTAGATACCATTGCCCCTATTAAACCTTATCTAGTAAAACTTATACCTAATGCGCCCTGGTTTACTACCTCCCTTCAATCATTAAAAAATACCCTTACACGCCATGAACGTCTTTGGTGCAAACACCGTACACCTGAAGCTAAAGATAATTTTTTTCTTCTCTTTATGAAAGTATAAAAAATAAATACTGCAAAAAAAAAAAAAATCCTATGCAAATAAAATCTCTGCTGCAAATGGAAATGCATCCACTTTATTCAATATTACCAAATCCTTAACCTTGTCAAACCAAAGCTCTCTCACATCACTCGATAATGCTTTGTGTAATAAAATTGCAGATCACTTCAATAACGTTTCCAAAATTTCACAAGTTGTCCCATCTACCTATACATAAAGCACTACCCCTCTGATAAACTGTACCTGGTCATCTTGTACTCAAATTGATTCTTACACAATAACTTGTATTCTTCAAAAAATGAAAATCTCTTCCTCTCCATTTAATCCCTGTCCAGGCCATTTCTTAAAAGCTTTAAGTGACTCTGCCTGTCCCCTTCTCTGTCAAATAGTGAACCAATCTTTAGACTCTGGCACCTTTCCAGATATTCTCAAATAAAACTCAGTTCTTCCTATTCAAAAGAAAAAAACACTAGACTCACTGAATCTTAATAACCTACATCCCATTGCTTCTTTCACCTCAGTAGCAAAAATAATTGAATCTGTTATTTAACATCAATTCAATGATTTCTTATCAAATAATGAAATTCTCCATCTAACCAACATGGATTTTGAAAGTGTCATCATAGCACAGAAAGCCTCTTGCTATCCTCCTTCAACACCCAACTCCATGGATTTGACACAAATATCGACTTTGTCTTAACTTTAACCTAGTTTTTATTTTCATGACTATTGTATGTTTTTATGCTTATCCGGCCTGATTTTAAAAGGTCCACGCATGTAAAAAAAATTGGGGTTACACATGTGGCTGGGCCTTGCGCATTCTGCATGCATTTTAGAACGGGCCCAGCCAGGCACATAACCCCCCTTATGCACTGAAGTGCTGGGCCCTGCAAAAGGGCCGGACCAGAGCCCGTAGCCGCTGTCCCGGGGAAGTGCGTGCCTGCAGCCGGCCAGCACACGGAGATTACTTCTGCTCCCAGGAACCAGTAAGTATTAAAATAAAATTAGAGCTAGCTTAGGGATCGGGGAGGAGAGGGGAAGAGGTGGAAAGGATAGGGTTAAGTATAGGAAAGTTCCCTCCCAGTTCACTCCTTAATTGGAGTGCACATGGACGTGCACGGATCTTAAAATCGACCCCTTAATGTATATTTTACCTGTGAACCATTTTGAGAAGCTCTAATTGTAAAAGTGTTATACAAATAATTTTAAATAAACAAATTAAAGGGTCTAGCTAGGTGGACCTGGGTTGATTTCTGCAAGTCAAGGTTGTTGGGACCCTCTACTCCTTTGATATTACCTAAAAGTGTTAACTTTGGAAGGTATATGAAATGCAGTTAATGGACCGTCAAACCAAATCTCTTTTTCTCTCTCAATTTCAATCCCTCTTGGGTGAAGTCAGTTGGAAGCAAAGGGAGATTGCCACAGTTAACCATAAAGTTGAGAGTTTAGAGACATTGGTTTCGGTGTATAGGACCTGGGGAACTCTCTGATTAAAAAGTCATAACCAAGTTCAGAATAAAACGGAAGTGCTTGACAATATTGTAAGAATTAAGAAATTGAGATTTATCAGTTTTCCCAAACTGAAATTTGTCTCTCCTTTGGAAATATTTAAAAAGTATCTTCTAGAGATTTTGAAATTTCCAGAGAACTTTATTCCCCCAGTTTCTAGAATTTACTACATGCAATCTTATAAGAACTTAGGGGGTCATTTATCAAAGTGCTATATGGAGTTTTCGCATGCGAAAAGCACATTTAACGCATGCAAAAACACCATAACACATGGTGCGATGCAAATTAGGAAAGGGGGGGGGGGAGTTTGGGGTGGGATTTCTAGCATTGCAATGTCATATCACACAATTTTAACTACACCTTTTTCATTTGCGTTAAGCCATGCAATATGGCTTTATTGCACTTTTTGATATTTTGAGAGAGAGAGAGAGAGACTAGTAGGCCCTCATACTAGGTAGGTATTTATACTTCTATATGAAGCCCACCGAGCTACTCGAGGTGAGGTTTAAGTATTAGTGTAGGGGTTGGGGGCCACTTTGACATGCAGAGTGCGACATACGAATAGAACAGTGCACGCTTCTGAAGATTTGATGACCTTCGGAGTGAGGAAATTCACCCAAAGATGAGATTTGGCAATGTTCTCTCAACCTAGCTTGTGAGAACATTGCACGAATCTCAGCTTTGGGTTAGTTTCCTCACCCTGAAGGTCATCAAATCTTCACAAGCGTGCACTGTTCTGTTCGTACGTTGCACTCTGCATGTCAAAGTGGCCCCTAACCCCTACACTAATACCTAAACCTCACCTCGAGAAGCTAGGTGGGCCTAATATAGAAGTATAAATACCTACCTAGTATGAGGGTCTTATATCTAGTCTCTCTTTCTCTCTCTCTTGGAATTGCAACAATTGTGGTACTTACCAGAAAGTGCAAAAAAGTTCACAGTCAGCAGTAATACCTATGCAAAGCGCTAAGATAGGCTGTTTATCACAAAGTGCACTATTACCATAAAACACACACCTTTTCCTAGCGCATGTGATATTTTGTCCATTTTGATAAATCCAGGCCTTAGATGGTATGGAAATCCCTTGTGTAGAAAGTTCATTGGATTTTTCCAATTTGACTGTTATTCTTGAAAACTCAAGTGAAGAAGAAACTATATCCTTGACCTGTTTGTATGTTTACTGGTGAACTCAGAGATTATCTTTTGAGATTATACTTTTGCAAAAAATATATTTTTTTTATAATATAAAATTGCTATATTCCTTGATGTGGTCAAAATTATCCAGCTTAGGTTAAAGCAATTTCTCTTTGGAGACTCAGAGTTCAACATATTGCAAGTTTCTTTTGTTTAAACTTTCAGTGTAAATGTGTAGTTAAATTAGGTGTTGTGAAACATGTATTCTATGATCCAAGTCATTTAACTCAGTTAATAAATGAAAGACAGGCATTTTCTAGATCTGGAATAACATCCTTTCTGGCAGTGCCCCATCCATCTGCAAAATAAAGCTTTCTATAATCATGAATTAATTTAGGTTTGGGGAGTAAATAGCATTTAATTGCCTTAATCATGTTTAATTCTTTTTTCCTTGGCATTTGAATATTCCACCTCCCCTTAATTTTGTGGACTGTAGTATATGATTTTTTCCAATGGAATTACTAATTTGGAATATTATTTTCCTTTGTAATTATGATAATTTTTCCTGATAGTTGTGTTCTGTCGTTTATCAGAAAATATTTTAAAAAAAGAATTAAAAAAAAACGGAAAGGAAAAGAAACCCCCAATTCTGGAGCCCAGTATAGACTGCAATATTTCTACCACATAATTTAATAGCTAACAAAAAACAAATCAAATTAATTTTTTTTTTCATTTTGAAACTAAAGAAACAAATTGGAGTCCCCATGAAATGAATTTTGAAACAAAACAATATTCTTTATCTTGCAAATCCGTACCTTGCACTGCTTTGTACTGCATCTGCTGCATGCATACTTTTCTTTTTAATTGCTAATGCTGCAAACAAAATCTATTTCATATGATGATCGGGTTATATTTTTAAATAACCATTTAAGTTGTTCCTACTACCCAATGATCTGGAAAAAGTTATTTTGGTATTCTCTCACTTCTTCTCAAAGCTGCTGAATAGAAACAGCTTTATATTCTCAAAGAGTAGGGATATGCATTCATTTCAATCTGAAAGGGAAAGCACAATCAATGAGTTGATTTTTAATTTAATTCATTGCAATCAAACCAAAATAATGAGGATCCTGAAAAAAAAAGTCTTTTGTTCAGTTTCATGCCATTAAAGTCTATGGGGAAAGCAAAGCATTGTATTTTATTTATTTTTTACTTCAAATCAGTTAAAGCAGAGCTAGTTTGTGATGGGACAAGGAGGAGAAGGGCCAATTATGATTAAGCACTTTCTCAACCAGCCATTCCCAGCTGACAGTTGCAAATCATAACTTTATCATTTGTTTAGCTAAAAGTGAAATTGAGCAGTCACTCTTTTCTTCAGTAATTTATATGTTGGATATCAGAGAGAGAGGCAGATTCTGAAGCCCCTTTCTTCAAAGTTCAGAGTTAAAATCTATTTATATTAAGAGGAAAAAAGCAAGGTATGCTATTATAGTCTCAGTTTCTGTGTTACAGCCCTGGGTTGCAATGTTAGCAGAAGAAGTTATGATCTCTCTGTCAGAGGGCTCCAGTATATATTATCAGGGAAAGACTAGCACTACAGTAGACAGTGATAGGTCCATATTCAGAGTGGTTTATCTGGGTAACTTATGATTTACCCGGACAAACCCCAAGGTTTAAGTTTCCCACCCTGTAATCAGATACATTTTACTGGGATGTCATTACCCAGATAACATTTATCCAGATAAATCAGGAGCATTCTGGGGTAATCTGAGGTGGGGCTAAATTATACAGAGATAACTTATCCAGAGATAAATCTAAATATTATATTTATCCAGATTTTAAGTCTGGTCATGGTACAGAGAACTCCTAAAGATTTTTGTGTAAGTGTACTCAGATAATGTTGCGCCGGAGGTGGACCCTTGGGCTGAGGTGAGGTTAAAGCTACCCGGAGGAGGGGTCCTATGGGTCCCCACCGTCAGCAGGTGGAGAGGACTAACAGGCGGAGGCCGGCTGGCGCTTCACCAATACCAGCCCTTGTTCCCCGCGGGTTGAGCCTTTGGGTGCTGGGGCCGGCTGGACTTAAGTGGCCTCCGTTAGTGGTCATCGATGGGTGGATTGAGGTCAGCCCAGAGGCAGCAACCAGTGAAGGTAACAGTATGTACTGAACGAGGCAGACTCCCGGAGACCCGAGCGCCAATAGGAACACAGTCTGACAGAGGGTGTCCAAGCAAGAGCAGGCCGAAACCTGAATGGGCCATGTCCAGGAAAAAGGCTGAAGAGGCATCTTTAAGCAAGCTGGGTTCAGGGCTTGTGGCAGGCTGGAAGGAGTAGTAAGCAAGGCTGAGGTCTGGATGAGGAGAGAGTCAAAGGATGGTCAGATGAAGCAGATGTCCAGGGCTGGAGAGAAGCAACGGTGTGGTCAGGCGATGCAGAGGTCCGGGGCTGGAGAGAGGCAATGGAGTAGTCAGGCAAAGCAGAGGTCCGGAGCTGGAGAAAGGCAACAGAGTAGTCAATAGAGATGTGCATTCTTATATCATGAATTAGGCAATTTCAACGAAATTAGGCAATTTCAAACGAAATTAGGCAATTTCAACGAAATTGCCTAATTTGTCATGGATCGGGGACCTCAACCCCGAAACAGTTTTTCCCCGAACTTCAGGAAAAATTCATTTTTCGGGTGGGGGGAGGGGCACATCCATTGCTCCTTCCATGTGACAGGAGCCGACCAATGGCACCGGTAGCCCCTGTCACATGGTAAGGGCAAAGGGCACCAGTGCCATTTTGATTCATGGTAGGCCTGACGGCCCGATGGCCCAAGAGGGAGACATCGCTCACGGGACCCTGCTGGACCACCAGGGCTACTGTAAGTCTTGGGAAGGGATCGGGATAGTGGGGGTGGGGGGGGTTTGCAATAAAGTAAAATTGAAGGGTTGGGGTGGTTTTTTTCCCCAATTCGTTTTGTTGATTCATACCGCTGAAACCCGACCCACGGGAAAACGAAGCTCATCTCTAGTAGTCAGGTGATGCAGAGGTCAAGCCAGGTTAGCAATCCGAAGGAGAGGTGAAGGAAGTCAGGAACATGGAAACAGGACCGGAAGCAATCAGGAACCAGGAACAGAAGAAGCAACGAGCACTCGACTAGTGAGGGGACCTGTTGCAAAGGCAATTTGAGAGAGCAATTTACATACCGCAGCTCAGCCGACGTCATCATCTGGGGCCACGGCCAGGTTTCCGCCACGGGCTCTATTAAAGGATCATCTGTGCGCACGCACGCACCTAGGCAGGGGCGCAGCGTTGTTCAGGATGGCATCTCTCCACGGGCCATGTGGAAAGGCCTGATGCAGAGCATCAGGAACTACAGCAGAGCCGAGGCCTCAGGGGTGGCCCAAGAATGGAGCCAGCGGCCAGAAGCTGCCAGAGATGAGGGACCAGATGCTGGATCACTTTGAGAGAGGTGAGGGGGCCGAGCCATGGGTCTGCCATGGCCGGCGCGCATAACAGTACCCCCCGCACACACACACCCCCCTTGGAGATCTGGGTTTGCCCAGATGGGCACGATGAAACTGGAGGAGTTTCTTATCCAGCATGTTACAGGCTGGCTCCCATGAATTTTTTTCAGGGCCATAATCCTCCCAGGAAAGGAGGTATTCTCACAGACGGCCCCTACGGCGAACATCAAGGACTTTGTGGACCTTGAAAGTGGTGTCGTTCTCCGCGACCAGTGGAGGATGTCCAGGATCCTTTCATGAAGGCCAGGATAGGACCACCAGTTTTAGGAGTGATATGTGAAACGCATTGTGGATTCCCAATGTCAGACTGGTAGGTTACCGGTCAGACACGACAAATGATTGTAAAAGGTCCAATATACCTTGGTGCAAACCTCTGAGAAGGTAGTTTGTGTCGAATATAATGGGTGCTTAACCAGACTTTCTGGCCAGGAAGTAACTCAGGAGCAGAGCGTCGATGGCTGTCAGCAGATCTCTTGGCCCGGGAAGTGGCCTGGCGTAAGCGAAGATTCTTCTGGTTCCAGAGTGCCTTGAGGACATCTGCAGCGGCTTGTGCAGCAGAAGAAGGCACTGACAATATTATGGGTAGTGGTGGTCGTGGTTGTTTCCCGTAAAGGATGGAAAAGGGCGACGTACCTGTGGCAGAGATGATGTGGGAGTTATGGGAGAACTCTGCCCAAGGAAGAAGCTCCGACCAACTGTCCTGATGATCGTTTATATATGCATGGAGGAAGGACTTCAAGGAGCTCAGCTTGTCCATTGGCTTGAGGATGGTATGCTGTTGTTAAACTAATGTTGATGCCAAACATATTACAAAGGGCACGCCAATATCTGGCTATGAATTTTGGGCCTCTGTCAGAAACAATGTCCTTGGGTAAGGGGTGTAGTTGGAAGATGTGTCGAAAGAACAGGTGTGCCAATTCGGGTGCAGACGGTAGGCCCGGCAGTGGAACAAAATGGGCCATTTTGGAGAATCTGTCAATTATAACCCATATGACCATGTGGCCTTTAGATGGTGGTAAGTCCACGGTGAAATCCTTGTACAGATGTGTCCACGGTTCTTCGGGAGCTGTGAGTGGCTGGAGTAAACCCCAAAGTCACCCGACCAGGGGTTTCTGTTGAGCGCAGATGCTGCAGGAATCGACATATGCTTTAGCATTAGAGGCCATAGTGGAAGAACCGCTGAAGCAGCGCTAAGGTTCACGATCACCCTGGGTGACCGGCAAACTTAGTCATGTGCCCACCGGAGGACTCTTTCATGGAGTTGACAGGGCACTACCGTTTTCCCCATAGGAACAGGATGAGTAGCTGAAAGACAAATGCAGGCTGTGACCATAATATGACCAGGTTAATCGGGTTTGCTTCAGGTTCAAACGAGCGAGACAGGGCATCTGCCTGGAGATTTTTCTCTGCTGGGTGATAGCGAAGCTTGAAGTTAAATCTGGAAAAGGACAGAGCCCATCGGGCTTGACGGGCATTGAGATGTTGGGCTTGGCTCAAGTGTTCCAGGTTTTTATGATCTGTGAACACTGTAAATTTATGTTGGGTGCCCTCTAGCCAAGGGCGCCATTCCTCCAAAGCAAGCTTGATGGCCAGTAACTCACGATCTCCAATGCTGTAGTTTTGTTCTGCAGCAGAGAATTTGCGCGAGTAGAAGGAACACGGGACCACGGATCCAGAAGAAGAGCATTGGCTCAGGACCGCCCCTGCCCCTATCGCGGAGGCATCTACCTCGACCAGGAAAGGACAATTCGGGTCCGGATGTTGGAGGCAGGATCCAGTTAGAAAAGCCTCTTTGAGGCGATAAAAGGCGGAAATAGCCTCTGGGGTCCAGTTTCGGCTGTCCTGACCCTTACGGGTTAGAGCTGTAAGAGGAGCCTCCAATGTAGAGTAGTGTGGTATAAAGTGGCAGTAGTAATTCGTGAATCCTAGAAAACGTTGAAGTGCCTTCAGGCCCACGGGTTGTGGCCAGTCTTGGATTCCCTTTAGTTTTGCAGTATCCATCAAGAATCCTTGTTGGGAGATTATGTACCCCAGAAAGGGCAAGCTGGATTTTTCAAACAGGTACTTGTCCAATTTCACGAACAGATGGTTCTCCAGAAGACGTTGAGGTACAGTACGAACATCGGTGCGTGGCCAGGTCCTTGGAGAAGATAAGAATGTCATCCATGTACACCACAACTTTGATGTACAAGAGATCCCTGAAGATTTCATTAATCATTTGCTGGAAAACTGAAGGTGTGTTACAAAGGCCAAAAGGTATCGCTAAATATTTGTAATGTCCATCTCTGGTGTTGAAAGTCGTCTTCCAGATGTCATCAGGGTGGATGCGCACCAAGTTATAGACTCCACGTAAGTCTAACTTGGTGAAGATAGAGGCTCCGTGTAGCTGATCAAACAATTCAGAAATCAAGGGCAGAGGGTACTTGTCCTTGAGAGTGATCGCATTCAGACCGTGGTGGTCGATACATGGTCTTAAAGATCCGTCCTTCTTCATAACAAAAAAGAACCCTGTGCCAGCAGGGGAGGTAGAGGGGCAAATGAACCCCTTTGCAAGATTCTCCCGGATGTATTCCGTCATGGCCTTGGTCTCGGGAAGCGAAAGTAGATAGGTACACCCTCGGGGGGGGGGGGGGGGGTTCTAGGCAGAAGATCGATGGGACAGTCACATTTCCGAAGAGGAGGTAGGAGGTCTGCCTTCTGCTTCGAGAACATGTCTTCAAAGTCTGCAAAGGGAGCAGGTATGCCTGAGGAAGTGGTCGCCAGAGGAAAACCACTGGTGGGGACACCATTTTCTGAAGACAAGACTGATGACAGGTGGAGCCACATTCTGTCAGCTAAAGAGACACCCAATCGAATTGGGGAGAGTGACATTGGAGCCAAGGTAGTCCCAGAACTACCAGGTGAATGGACTTCTCTAGAACCAACAGTTCAATTTCTTCGGAGTGGAAAGTGCCAGTAAGAAGTCGAATTGGCTTTGTGGTTAAGGAGACTTGATCAGGTAACTGTTCTCCATAGATGGAAGGAATGCACAAGGAAGTGTCGAGAGGACAGGATTTGATATACAAGAGTTGAACCAGGTCTGTAAGGATAACATTACCACCTGCTCTAGAGCCCACCAGAGCAAGGACAGGAAATGATAGACTGTCCCAGACAATAGTAACAGGCACGGATAGTTGAGGGGCAGGGAACATTGTGCCCAAGTTCAGGACCTCAACTGAACTTAGGCCAGAAGTTTCCTGGACGGACTGGGCAAGTCTGTAGATGATGGCCGGGTGCTCTACAATACAGACACGGCCAGTTTTGTCTCCACCAGAGGCGCTCTTCTGGGGACAGATACCCACGACCCAACTGCATGGGTTCGTCAGTCTCAGCCACAGCAGAATTCCTACTGGTAGTAGGGTTGGTAGCAGGTGGCGAGTGGGAACGGACCTGAGAGGGTTTCTGGGCAATCAATTCTCCCGGTGACGCTCTTGGAGATGGTGGTCAATTCGGCCTGATAGATCAATAAGATCCTTGAGACAGGAAGGGAGCTCCCGAGCTGCCAACTCATCTTTTAGTTGCGGGGAGAGCCCGTCCAGATAGATAGCTCGCAGCCAGTCCTCCTGCCAAGCGAGTTCAGATGCTAAAGTCTGAAATTCAATGGTGTAGTCGAAAAGGCTTCTATGGCCTTGTCGCAGGTGTTGTAGACTAGTACTTGCCACAGCATGCTGCCCAGGATCATCAAAGGTTCGCCAAAACACGGTCACGAACTGAGACAGTTCCTGTAAGAGTAAGTCCAATCTCTCCCACAAGGGAGAAGCCCATGCCAGCGCCTTCCCTTCTAGGCGAGACAAGATGAAGGTGTCCTTGGTTAGTTTATCTTGAAAGATGTAGGGTTGAAGAGCAAACTGCATATAGCACTGGTCAATGAACCCTCTATACAGCTTTGAGTCATTTTTGAAATGAGGCGAGACTGGCAGGGCCAATAGGGCTCTGGAGGAGGAAGTAGATGGCTGTGGCAGAGAGGAAGCCATCGCTGGAACTGATTTGCTGGACATGGCATCTAGCCGTGTATGCAGACACTCGAGGGAAGAGGCCAGAGCCTTGAGAAACTGTTGCTGTTCTTGTACCTTTAGGGCCAGGCCAGGAAAAGCCTGGAGGGCACGTGGCTCCGCCGAGTCCATGGCCTTTGCAATCTGTTGCACCGGAGGTGGACCCATGGGCCGAGGTGGTGTTGATGCTACCCGTAGGAGGGATCCTATGGGTCCCCACTGTTGGCAGGCGGAGAGGGCTGATGGACGGAGGCTGGCTGGTGCTTCACCAATACCAGCCCTCGTTCCCCGTGGGTTGAGCCTTTGGGTGCTGGGGCTGGCTGGACTTAGGTGGCCTCTGTTAGTGGTAGTCAATGGGTGGATCGAAGTCAGCCCAGAGGCAGCAACCAGTGAAGGTAACAGTATGTACTGGACGAGGCAGACTCCCGGAGACCCGGGCGCCAATAGGAACACAGTCTGACAGAGGGTGTCCAAGCAAGAGCAGGCCGAAACCTGAATGGACCACGTCCAGGAAAAAGGCTGAAGAGGTGTCTTTAAGCAAGCTGGGTTCAGGGCTTGTGGCAGGCTAGGAGTGGTAAGCAAGGCTGAGGTCTGGATGAGGAGAGAGTCAAAGAATGGTCAGACAAAGGAGAAGTCCAGAGCTGGAGAGAAGCAAAGGCATGGTCAGGCAATCAAAGGTCCAGGGTTGGAGAGAAGCAATGGAGTAGTCAGGCAATACAGAGGTCCAGGGCTGGAGAGAGGCAACGGAGTAGTCAGGCAATGCAGAGGTCCGGGGCTGGAGAAAGGCAACGAAGTAGTCAGGCAATGCAGAGGTCAAACCAGGTTAGCAATCCGAAGGAGAGGCGAAGGAACAGGAACTCAGGAACAAGGAAACAGGAATGGAGGCAATCGGGATCAGGAACTAGGAACAGAAGAAGCAATGAGCACTCTACTAGCGAGGGGTCCTGTTGCAAAGGCAATTTGAGAGAGTGGACCCCAGCCTTATATACTGGAGCTCAGCTGTCGTCATCATCCGGAGCCAGAGCCAGGTTCCTGCTGCAGGTACTATTAAAGGATCATCTGTGCACGTGCACGCGCCTAGGGAGGGGCGCGGCATCTCTCTGTGGAGCATCAGGAACTACAGCAGAGCCGGAGGCCCCAGGGGCGGCCCGAGGATGGAGCCAGCAGCCAGAGATGAGGGACCTGGTGCTGGATCACTTTGAGAGATGTGAGGGGGCCGAGACACGGGTCTGCTGCGGCCGGCGCGCATAACAGATAACTTTAACTTAACTGACTGTATTAAAATGCATAGGCTCTCTTCTGTTACCAGAACTTGTATAATTCCATAACACTATCATGGAAGCTTTTGAACATTGTTCAAAAAAATCTAATGTCAAAGGCTGTCTGTTACTGAAGAAGGCTTTTCTGCAAATGCTGTGTAGCTCCCATCCCTTAGGAAAACAGTAACCACCAGTGTTCAGAGTCATCTGTTGCTGTACTGTAAAGTCCACAGACATTTTTACCCATGGACTTTGTACCAAATTTTCAAAGGGGAAATATATGCACATTTTCCCTTTGAAAATTGCTATAGGTACAAAATATCGGCAGACTTCTGTACCTGATTTTTATGTGAATAGAATTTTCATGGAAAATAACATGCATAGATTTGAAAATACAACCTACATGTATTATTTTCCAATCCTTTCCAAAACTCAACCACAGGAACACAGCTTTCCCCAAATGTGGTTAAAAGTATATATGCTATGGAATACCATGCATATATTTAAGAAGGTTTGAAGATGCCAATTTTCAGACAGATAGCTTAAACTAGTAAATTGATGTTTATCCACATAAAGGGCTTTGAATTTTGCCATCTTTATTTTTAAACTTAATTTTTATTAATATATCATTTTAACAAAGCACAACATTGTTTATGGAAATACAAACAAATAAGCAAGGGAATAAACAATGATAAGAAAACCCAGAAAAAAAAATTGCTTATCCATTCTCATATAAGTAACAGGAAGAGAGGCAAAAGAAAAAGGAGTATAAGAAGAAACATGGAAGAGGAGACATGGAGGACCTTGAAAGTGCTAGCAGACCTCGCGATGGCCAGGAACAAAGACCGAAGAGCCCTTTCATAGGGCTGGCAGGAGATGACATCATAGAGAGGCGCCGTGACATTTCCTGCCGCAGGCCCTTTAAATTTAAGATACAGGTGCGTGCGCTCGCCTAGGGTGACGGTGCCGGGCAGGAGCAGAGATGGAATTTTGTGGTTCTCGGGCCATTGAAGACCAGGCCAGAGCAACAGCATGGCTGCAGTCGACAGCAGCGTCCTGGGCCGCGAGGGACAGGCAGCTAGAGAGAGAACAGGCGGCTTCTGCGGAGAGCAGCAGCCAGGAGGAGGCAGTGTCGGGTGAAGTGGTGCTCGGGCTGCATAGAGAGAGGCAAAGCGGCGATGGAGGCACCACTGCCATGGAGAGAGGCAGCACAAGGCCACGCCGGGGGGTGAGTGAGCTGCTCGCAGGGCCCGTCCCACCAGCGGAATCACAACAGCGTTCCAAAAGTTTGAAAAGTTTCTAACAGTTTCCCATTGAAATCAATCGGGATTTTTTCATTTTTTGCAGCTCAGTTCTCTAAAAATGCTGATTTGATGTTTCTGGTTTTCGAACTTATCTGAAATATTCACTTTTCTTCCTGCATGCCAAATTTGTCAAATTTTCTTCCCTTTTTGGAGAATTATTGTGCCTATGGACAGCGGATGAATAGAAATTGATGCCGTTTACATATTTCTTTCCACATTCTATATGTTGGATTTCCTGCTTTAACTGTGAACACTTTTGCACATCTCTGCCATATCCATCTATTGATTAAAGATAAAGCCAAAGAAACATTTTGGAATTTGGAATTTGGAATTCACTTGGAAGCAGCTCCACTTGGAAGCAGCTCCATAACTGCTCTCTACATTAATAGTGGGGGTGAAAAGGGAATTAGAACATAAGGTTACTAAGAGCCAAGAGAAACAGATAAGTATGAGAAAAAATAAGTGTAAGGCTTGCTGGGCAGACTGGATGGGCCGGTTGGTCTTCTTCTGCCGTCATTTCTATGTTTCTATGTTTCTATGTTTCTAAGAAGATGCTACATTTCCAAGAAGAACCAAATACTACTTACTGCTCTGGAGGAGCAGTAAGTAGTGAAAATAAAAAAAAATTGGGGGTAGGTAGGTAGGGGTCAGGGTGGAGAGGGGTGTAGGGAAATTCCCTTCCAGTTCACTTCTTAATTGGAGCGGACAGGAAGGGAAATGGGGAGGCTCAATTGCGTCACTGCATGTAGTAAGCAAAAATCCCCCCCGCATGCACCACCTGCACATACGCACGCCAGCACATGCACATTATAAAATCAGGATGTCCATGTTCACACACCAGGAACTGCCACACGGATGGGCACACACTGCTTTAAAAATAGACCATTTAGAGTGTAGTCTGCTCAATTATCTCGGTCTCAGAATTTTCCAAAAATTGAGTCAAATCCAACACAGAAGAAGCATAAGTATCCTGTGTATTAGAAAGTGCTGAAGATGCTGAGAAGAAAATCTTATTAACAGGTGGAATATCAACTTGGGACATACAAAGACAATTTGTTACATATCTCTTGAAAGTTACTAAGGGTAATTCCCCCATAATTTTAGGAAAAATCAGGATTCAAAAGTTAAGATGCCTTGAAGCATTCTCTAGAACTTGAATTCTGTATGATGAAGCCCCTTGGTCCTGAATCAAAGTAGTCTGATCACCTTGGATCTTCTCCATGTCTTGCTTAATAGTAACACTCAATACTTCAAAAACTGAAATCCTAATTATTACTAATCAACCCAGCTTATCCATTCACCAACTGCAACAGAACACTTCACAAAATCTCACACCTCCGTCCACTGTCAGAGATCTAGGAGTTCTCTTAGATACACAACTTAGCTTCAAATCCCACATCAAATCACTCCTAAAAGGGGGCTTCTATAAACTCCAAACCCTCAAAAAACTTAAGCCTCTCCTCCACGCACATGACTTCCGTACCGTTATGCAAACCACTATACTATCAAAACTTGACTATTGCAACTCACTGCTAATAGGCCTTCCAGCTTCCACAATCAAACCCCTCCAAATCTTACAAAATGCCATGGCTCGCATCCTTACAAACTCAAGAAAGACTGATCATATTACTCCCATATTACAAAACCTCCACTGGCTACCAATCACCTATCGCTCTCAATACAAAACACTTACTATCATACATAACACGCTATATAAAAATAACTCCCCCTGGATCGAAGATATGCCACACTTCCACCAGGCCAACCGTCCTACCAGAAACTCCCTTGCGGGCACCCTCCACACCCCTTCACTCAAAATTGCTCACCTCACAAACACCAGAGCGAGAGCCTTCTCCATCGCCGGCCCCACCCTTTGGAACTCCCTCCCCACCGAGCTCCGACTAGAACCTTCACTTAATCAATTCAAAAAAGGAATCAAGACCTGGTTATTTAAACAGGCCTATCCCAACGCCTCTCAACCCTAGCATTTGACTTCTCCTCAACACTCATTATTTCCCTCTCCCTAGTACAGTGTCCCCCCGCCCCCCTACACACCCTCCCTCCCTCACCACCCCATCCATTTTATGGCTTCCTGATATTCAGTCACCACCTCTCCTTCCCATCGCCACCACCTGCCCCCTTGTACAGTTCCTACCCCACCCCGCCTCCCCTATGCGCTTCATCCCCCACCCCGCGCTACCCCCCACTCTGTCGCCTCTTGTATATAATTAATTTATGTCCAACCTGGTTAACCACATGTAATCTCATTTAATAACTGTGGCGCCCGTTGGCTCTACAGTAAAGTTGTCACCTTTTAACTTCCTATCCTTCCTCCATCTATCATTGTAATTTCCTTTCTCAGTTGTCTGTAAACCGACATGATGTTTTTTTTACGAATGCCGGTATATAAAAGTTATAAATAAATAAATAAATAAATAACATTTCGATTCATGCTCAGAAAGTGTGGAGCCATGATTGGAAGCTTAAGGCACTAGTTTTGCAATTAGGGAATCAAATTTAACCAAAGAAACAAGAACTTTGCCAATAGGTCCCATAGGAAATTCAACATAATAGCTACCAGCTTACCAAACAGTTAGGGTACCTCGACTGATATCTGACCTCCTGTGGATCCTGGGATGTCACCAGCATCCACCAAAGCTGAACCCAAAGATATATTAGTGGCAAATATCTGATGAAGAATGTCTATCATCTGTGGGGTCTCCTCAGAACACATTGGTAACTAACGAGACAAGAATAGAACCCTCTTGGGCCCTCTCTGGTGAGTTAGCAAGAATACCGTCCTCATTCTGCTCCATTGTGGCCTTCTGGAAGGGATCATGCCTCGACAATTTTTTAACATGGGGGCTGAGAAAAACCTCATCTCCTGCAAGTCCGGCTCTCCTCCGCTAAGACTTACAATGAGGAGCACACCTCCCGTCAAATGGGAATCTGGTGTTGTGAAGATCATAATCAGCAGCTGGATGATAAGTTGTAAGGTCTCAGAATGGAAAATCTTCACTTTTCTCTTACATTTGGATGGCATAATCAACATTGTTTCTGAGAAATCAGCATAGCGTGCTCGCTGTGTCCTTTCAGGTGGCCATCTTGCCCCTCCTTGTGAAAATTGTCATCTTAATAAAGAGGTCCCCAAAGAGTACACAGTTGATATAATACAGCAAACAAAAAAACATGATGCTCTTAGCTAGAAATCACTTGATGGCTGCATTGTGACTGGAATTAATATGTACTGTACATGCTAGGATGAATGCACGACTGATTTTAGCTGTTATTAAAAAGTGGCCATAGAAATGAATGAATCTGCACAGCTATGGCACCATCTTATCCTGAGTCCTGCCTAAGGGGGGAATAAATATATTTGGCACAAAAGGCCCCCTCCTCCTTCAAAATGGTAAAGAGTAGATGTATGTGTCTGAGACTTGGAAAGCAAGTGCATGGGAGTACTTGAGAACATTATTGAAATTTCTATAATGGCCTGGTTCTAAATTGTGTAGATATGGTTGGTTTGTTTTTTTTTCAAACTGTTACAAATATTTTTTGGCCTGATAGTTCATTTTAAGACAATTGGTACTTGATCGTACCTGAATATCTAATTCTTTGCATTGTGGATGTTAAAATAGTTTCTGGCGTGACCATGCTAAGTTGAACATCTGCAATCTAATCCATATGTATTAATATTCCAATATAACTATGCAGATTATAATTTTATATATTGATAGTAGAATATGCCAACCTTCTGGATCAGTGCACCTTTTCCCTACTACACAAGTTGTGCCTCAGGGGCTTTTGTTGTCACAAGTGCACTTCCCTCAAGCAGGGCAAAGATTTCCTTCGAAGTCTATCACACAACCAAAGGGCATGAGTACAATGGTTTTTTTCCTCCATCACACACAGAGATTTCTATGCTTATTTCTTCAAACTTGCCAGTATTCCTTTAAGTAAACATTTTATATTGTTTGCCATTGAGGTCTAAGAATGCAAGGACTACACTTCCATCTTTGAGCCCTACTCCTTGTCACCCATCCCTCTCTGTGCCCCACCCCCCCCCATCCATCCACATACTAAGGGCCTGATTTTCAAAAGCAGTTATTCACTTAAAACTGGGTTTTACACATTTAAATGCACTTTATCTATGTAAGTGGGATTTTGAAAATTGCTACAATTTATGCCATGAATTGTCCATAGGTTTTACCTGCATTAAGTGCACTTAATGAGGGTAAATGGCTTTTGAAAATTGCTACAATATTATGTTATGTTTACATGCATATCTCCTTTGAAAATTCATCTATTAAGTTTTTAATAACCATTGATCAAATTGCCTGTTAAACCCAAAAATGTGAGGGAAAACAAACCCCATGTCATCATATTTCTGCTTGTGGTAGAAAACACATACCTGATTTGAAAGGACTGGAGATCAACAGATGTTCCTCTTAATATAAATGGAAATAGCCTATTATATGGAACTCAAGTCAATCAAGAAATCTACTAATCTGCCCAGTTCTTATCAACCTACCACACTGGATCCAGGAAGAACTTTCATCTTCTGCCACAAGGTGCTTGAAGTGGACCATCTTTCAACTATGCCTTGGTATGTACTTCATAAGTGCATATCCATATTCATGCTTTCCTCTGGGTCAAGAAGTGCTCTCTTCCATCCCATTCCTGAAATTCAATATGCAGGCCCCTTCCCTGTCATTCTTCTTGTCCAGTATTGTCTATGAGCAAGGCTACACCTCACTTTCTTCCACCCCCAGACTGGCTGGCAGTGACTTTTCCACCAGTCACTGTTCTTTTATAAAAGCTTTTTACCCAAGGATCTGGCTGAAGCCTGTGTCTTCACAGTCACTTGCTGTGATGAGTCGTTTCATTCATCATGGTAAAGAGAGCAGGAACATGGCAGGTGTGCTATGTCACTTCTCTTTAGCATTTAGACACCATAACATAGGCACATGCATTATCTATGACCCATTCATCCACATAGTTTCCACCAGTCCTGCAAATATTCTTTGTCCTCTCTTCTCCTTTTACCATCCTCCTTCCAAAAAATAGCAGATCATAAGACTCAATGATGCATCTTGCAACATAAAACATGTTGTCTGTTAATTGGATTACGAAGGCCTCTTAAGGATTCTCTTAACCTTTTGTTATATTTTTGATGGGAACTATGGTTATCTAAATAACATTTTTTCATGATACTTGTGTTCATTTGTGCATGACTGTGCACACAATTTAGCTGTAGTCCTCTTAGAACAAATGACCGTGATATTGGCGGAATAAAAACATTTGGTGGAATAAAAACCTTGGTATTTTTGATGCAACTCCAACATTGCTCTCTGCTTCAATGGCAGGAGAAAAGGGGAACTGGATTCAGACAGCAACCAACAAGGACCCTGACTTTTATGGTCTGGGGAACTAATAAGCATGGGGGTGACCTGCACAGAGCAGGAGTTACTAGGGATGTGCAGCAAGGACGGATTCGTCCCATTCGGGATTTGGATACGTAGGGGCCCAAATCCATTACATCCATTTTCGGGGGCCCCTGATCCGTTCATGTCAAAAATACATTCGTTCCCCCAAAAAAACCACATCCCAACCCTTTAAAGTTATTTATCTACAACCCCCCACCCTCCTGACCCTCCCCCCCCCCCCCCAAGACTTGCCAAAAGTACATGGTGGTCCAGCAGGGTTCCTGGAGTGATCTCTCCTGCCTCCTGAGTCCCTCCCCAAGACTTGCCAAAAGTCCCTGGTGGTCCAGCGGGGGTCCTGGAGCGATCTTCTGTACGCGGGCTGTCAGCTGCCAGTATTCAAAATGACGCCGATAGCCTTTGCCCTTACTATGTCACAGGGGCTATCGGCGCCATTTTGAATACCAGCAGCCAACAGCCCGAGTGCAGGAGATCGCTCCAGGAACCCCGCTGGACCACCAGGTACTTTTGGCAAGTCTTGGGGGGGGGGGGGGTCAGGAAGGTGGGGGGCCTATTCGTTGGTGATCCGTTGTATTCGTGGGCTTCGCCATATGTTTCAGAACCCACACGAATACAACGAATATGGCATATACGTTGCGGATTCACAATACGTCGAAAACGAATGCATACCCCTAGGAGTTACTACCCTTAGCAGAAGGCATGGGATTACCACCCTTAACCAATAAGCCTTGATGCTTTTGATGCAACTGAAACATCGCTCTCTGCTTCGAAGGAAGGGGGTGGGAGGGTGGAAGGAAGAGGAATTTGAATTCAGAGACAACCAACACAAGCCATGACTTTTCTTTTTACAGTCTGGGGTACTGATGTTCAGACATTAAGGAAAAAAACACAGGACTGCTTCTACAGACATGTCCATAAGTAAAGCACGTCAAGCAGCACTGACTGATACATAGGGGTAACCTGCACAACGTGGCATATACTACCATGGGAAACTTGCTGGGCAGGCTGGATGGATTATTGGTCCTTTCCTGCCATCATTTCTATGTTTCTATGTAAAATCCATTTAAAATAAATGAAAGCTACAATTTTGTTTTAAGTAAGGCATTAATTAATCATTTAAAACTAAAGTCTAGCTCAGAGGCCAGGATAGTGTCTTGTTTCAACTTACTGTTGGACAATGGACCCTAGAAAATTTGAAAACTGAAGGAGGAAGCACAATTCTTCCGCATAAAGCTCAACTGTTATCATCCAATCTTATGAAGCCTGGTCAGCTGTAAACATTTTGAACTTACAGGTAGGGGTCTGCTCTATAGTGAATGGAAATTTTAACAGATTTTAATAGGGCCTGGAAATGATCATCCTACCACATGGGGCCTGGATGATTAAGAACAATTTCAGCTTGCTGCACAGAGACCGGCAGGTTGATAACAGCTATTTCTATTCCAATTTCCTCTTACCAATAATATTTGAAAAAAAGCACTCTTTCTACCCTGTGTTAACCCATTACAAAGCAAATCACTTTTTCTCTTCCAACTGTGAGTTTGTGGGGGTAATTTTGAGTAGTCTGTGATACTGAAAAGTGCATGTGCATTACTGTATGCCTATACTTGTAGCTAATTTCCAAAGAGAAGCTACCTAGTTGGTTCTCCGCATTCCTCTAGACCAAGGGTGGCCAATTTCTATCCTCAAGAGCCCAAAACAGTTCTGGAATTCAGAGTATTCACAAGGAATATGCATTAGAAATATTTGCATGCAATCGAGGCAATGCATGCAAAATCTATCTCATGCATATCATTATGGATATCCTAAAAACAAGGCCTTTGTAGCTATTGAGGACTGGAGTTTGACACCCCTGCTTGAGAACCTCTTGGGAATTATAATGATGAAATTTTCAAGCTATTACATATCTGCTTTAGCTGGATAAGATAAGGATAGGAGAGAAATAGCAAAAGGGGCAAGGCAGGGAGAGAAAGCAAAAAGGGGAGGGAGCACAGATAGAGCAAAGGAAGAAAGAACAAGGCAGAAGAGAGAGAATAGAGGAGGAAGATAAGGAGAAAACAGAAAAATAGAGAACAAAGAATGAACAAGAAGGTGGATCAGATAATATAAGAACATGCCATACTGGGTCAGACCAAGAGCCATCAAGCCCAGCATCCTGCTTCCAACAGTGGCCAATCCAGGCTATAAGTACCTGGCAAGTGAGAGAGTGAGAGGAGGAGAGAAAAATCAAAGCTAGAAAAGGATAGGAGGGAAAGGAGTAAAATAGCACATGTACATTTGAAAATTGGATGTATGCTGCTTGCTATTGTCAACTCCTAACCTAAACACATCCCCAGGAGTGTTCTCTTTTTAATGCATTGTAGATAAAAGTACACGCACTATGGAAGCCTGCACATTCTTTCAGCCAGGTAGAAAAGGGTATTTTTCAACCAGGTCACTTTACCCAGGAAACACACTATTTACCTGGGTAAAGGGCTTTGAAAATTGCTTTCTTTATCCTTGACTATTGTTTCCAGGATGTTCTCTGCAATCTGTATTTTCATACACTCATGATACGAATAGCCATCATGCAATGTGCTTTGAAACATCCTTTAAACTCTGCCTCCTTTACACAAACTAATGAAGAAATTACTGAATTACTAACGCCCTATTAAATATGCTACTCATTCACAATATTATGACTTTCCCAGTAATTGGAAAAGCAGGTCTTGCTTGTAGAACTCCATTTCCTTATAATGCCTTTTTTTCTTTATTGTTTCAATTTTCAGCCTTGATCCCTAGGCTGCAGGACCTGACTTTAATAGTCTCTGTCATGTCTGTTTAGGTCTTTGCCCAAATGTCCAGTACACAAAAAAAAAAAAAAAAAGCTGTATACAATCCCAGTGCTGAACGCTCTGTGAACTGAATCACAACACGGATGGCAGGAGAATTATCTTGACCTTCAAACTCTACCCATAAATAAAACTATACTACCTAACCTCATCTGGGATGTGCCATGAAACACTGCTCTAAAAATGAAAAAAGCAAAAAATAATTTATCCTGCATTAACTTGCACTTTTTCAAAGTTACATAAGCAATTTGCTAAAAGAACACTTGGCCACTTAAATGTCAACCCAAGAGTCATCATCACTGGTGTCTAGCTTCATCCAATATTAAGAGAGAGGACTCTGAGGAAGGTTTGTACCCACTGACTGAAAAATCCGTTCTTTCTAGGAAACCCCCTAAGACCAGGCAATATATCCATGAAAGCTGAGTGACAGTTGCAGATTCACATTCACAATCACAAGCTACTGACATATATTATTTTTACAATTCTCAATGTAAGAATGAACCTTAAAAACTGAGAGTTTGAAACATCATGTCTGACAAGTTCTTGAAATAATAGGAGCACACCATAGGAATGGCTTAAAATATCAAAAGAAAAGAAATCAAATATCTTTAGTTTTCAAACAAGAATACTTAGGAATAAGAATGAAGGAGACCTATAGTAAAACTTTGGAAACTGATAGCCTGAAAGATTTAGTACTTGTAGTTTTAAAAAAAGAAAGGGGCAGATTTTAAAAGCCCTGCGAGCATAAATCCAGGTGGATTTACGCACACAGGGGGGTTACGCCACCGAGCCTATTTTGCACGCAAGCCCCAGGATGCGCGTATGTCCCGGGGGCTTTGAAAAAGGGGCGGGGGCATGGGCAGGGTGCCGGTCCAGGGGAGGGACCAAGGCCTCCAGCACAGCAGTTGTGCCGGGGGATCGCGTGCCGGCCAGCTGGCTGGCATGCACAAGTTACGCCTGCCACATTACACGCGCATGTTATAAAATCGGGCGTAGATTTGTGAGCACCGGGTTGCACGCACAAATCTACGCCCATGCGTACCTCTTAAAATCTGGCCCTATGTGCATACGATTGTTTTGAAAATTCATGCATAACTGTCCGAGTATCTGCACAAACTCACTCGCACATAGTTACCCCTCCTCATCACAAGAGAAAAGCTCAGTTACCCTCAATCCTGAGAGCAGAAAGTGATTTTGCTGATGATTGACGAGGAACTATAAGTGTTGCTTTGCTGGGAAATTTTGTGACTTGAAGTTTAGGATGCAAGAAAGGTTGTGGGTTAAATTGATATTCTGTGTGTGTTCTGGATTTAAAGAATGCGAGATTTACTGTGAATGCATGATTTGAAAGAAGTCTAGGTTAATCTTTAGTGTATGCTTGATTTAAAAAAGAAGGCTAGTTTAATTTTTAGTGTGTACTTGATTTAAAAGAAAGGGTACTTTGCTTTGAAAAGGAACGGCAGAAGTGTGATATTGATCTGAATAGGTGTTCAATAAAGCATTGTTTGTTAGAGGGGGACGATAGCTGGGAGGAGGAATCAAAGTGGCGGTTAAAAGTGATTTGCCTTTGAAGTATAAGATATATAGCAAGGCAAGAACTGAATTACCCTCAATCCTAAGGGATTAATGAGAGCAAAAGTTGATTTTACTTGTGAATGAAGAGGATCTATAAGTATTGTGTAAACCCTCCCCCCACCCCAGTGTGCCTGTCCTGCATGGGTGGGGGCCATAAAATAATTTGTTGTCTCTTTGGGGCAAGGGCCCTGGCTAGCTGTCTCTTTTCTCTCCAAGGTGTGGGTCCTTTTTGGATACAGAGAAAGTTACCTTTCAGGGCCCCGAGTGGTAAGGGTGTCTCTTCTAAATCTGTGTACCCTTTGGAGAGGAGTACACTTATAGAAAAGTTCACACTGTGGTTTTATGTGGCAAAAGTACTCCAGATTCTGGGATTATGTTCAAAATCAAAGTTTACTTTCAGATAATAAATAATGTATTGACACAATTCACTCTGTTATTAGCTCCACAGGTAATATTAGCTTGATTACAGTTCTTTCTCTCAATCTGTGCAAGAGATTTCCTCACAGGGCCCTAGGTTTTCTCCAGCCTCCAGAGAGTGGAAAAGTGAAGGCCTTGGGGAGAATAAATACCACATTTTTTTGGTGACTGGGATCCCCTTCAACCTTCGATAAAAAAAACAGGTAAAACAGTCTTGGCACAGAGAGTTGCAAATCTTCTCCCTCTCTCCAGGGACGAAGATTCTGGATAGACACCCTCGATGGGAGGTATCCTTCTGGAGCAGTAGCTCCTGATTTTCCTTTCAGGTAGGAAGGGGCAGCCAAACACTTCCTCCTGAGTCTCAAAACAAAGTCTATTCCCTTGTAAAACAAATTTAACACTAGAGGGTTCAGGCACTAGGTCACCACCTCCTCCATCCCCATTGAGGTGTAGAGGGGCAGGTCTTCTCTAACCTGGGCAGCTCCAAAAACAGGGTTCCCCAGTTCCTGAGTCCAGGTGGTACACAGGGTCTCACCAGGCCTCTTAACAAGAAAATTGTAAAACCCCTCAAAATATACCCAGAGGGTTAGCCCAACTAGCGAGTGAGTAGACTGGAAGGAAACCCTCCTGACCCTGATCAGATTCCACAGGCTGAGTTAGCCTGATTCCCCTGACTGAGGCTGAAAAAACAATAAAGGCTAAACTCCTCAACTAACTCCTAACTTCACAAAACCCATAAAGGACTGCCCCCAGATGCCCTTTACGGAGCTGCTTAAAAAAACCTCTCAGGAGAAGGGTTACATTTTAATGCCATTATTCCCCTTGCTGAGTCTGCTGACCTGCACTATTCTGCTGGGAAAAAGACTTACCCGGGGCTTAATGGTGACCCGACTGGATGGTTGGGTTACAATTGCTTTGCTGGGAAGTTTGGGTCAGAATAGACATTGTGAGGTAAATTGATATTCTGTGTGTGTGCTTGATTTAAAAGAAAGCTAGGTTAATTGTAGTATATTTTTTCCCCATTTCTACAACCCCCTCCCCCCACCACCAGTACATTCTTTAATTTATAGACTGCTGTCCCAATTAGGAAGACAAGAGGGATATTTTTCACAACAAGATAAACCAAAGTAACCCAGCCCTTAACAATAGATTAATTGTTGTCCCCTTGCAGATTATTGTCAAACTAAAATACAATACACCAAATACATTTACATGACTTTACATTAATCATTCCTACTCCCTTAGAAAACTTAATTAACTAGTAACTCAACAATATTAAGTTGCAGACCGCAGTCCAGCAACAAGACAGGGGCCTTCCAGTCTTTTGCACTCCATCCAGCGCCGTGCCTCTCCCTAGGCGTGCGTGCACATCTCCACTTCCTTTAAAGGGCCTGCAGTGGGAACTTGGCCGCAGCCACACATGATGACGTCACTGAGACTCCAGTATATAAGGACGGACTCAGCTCCTTTATTTATTTATTTATCCTTTGCAACAGATCTCCACGCTGGTCATGTGCTTTGTTGCCTCCTGGTGATTCCATCGTGTTCCTGGTTCCTTTGAGTTCCTGTTCCTGGTTTGTCTTCTTCGTTCCTGTGTCTGTGCTACCCAGTTTACCCTTTGGATTGATCTTCTCCTGGACCCAACCACTGCTTTGGCCTGACTATGCTACTGATCATCTCCTAGTCCAGACCTCTGCTTCGCCTGACCACGCTACTGATCTTCTCCTAGTCCAGACTTCAGCCTTGCCTTGCCACCGCTTCTTGATTGCTGCCTGCCATGACTTCAGCTTGTTCTATGACACTTCCACTGTCTACGTCCTTGACTTGGCCTTTCAAGCTTCAGCCTGTTCCTGCTCGAGTGCCCCCTGTCAGACTTTGGTTCCTATTGGCGCCCGGGTCTCCGGGACTCCGCCTCGTCCAGTACAGACTCTTCAGTTTCACTGTTGCTGCCTCTGGGATGACCTCTCCATTTCTTCACCAACAACTACACACGGAGGGCCACCTAACTCCAGCCGGCCCCAGCACCCAAAGACTCAACCCGCAGGCAAAGAGGGCTGGTGTTGGTGAAGCTCCAGTCAGCCTCCGTCAGTCAGCCCGCTCCAAGGGTCCACATCCAGCACAACAGCTTTAGAAAGAGGGGTCATGAGATGAGGTAGAAAGGAGATAGACTCAGGAAATATTTCTTTATAGAGAGGGTGGTGGTTGTGTGAAATAGTCTTCCATTGGAAGTGGTGGAGACAAAAACAGTATCTGAATTCAAGAAAGAATTAGATAAATACAGGGATCTCTAAGGAAAAGAGAGAGAATTATAATGCTAAGTTATTTGGATGAATGGGCAGTTTGGCTAGGCCATAAGTCCTTTTACTGCCTTCATGTTTCTATGCTTCTGTGTTAAACTATTACATGAATTGAGTCTCAGGCTATTTTAGTACAGCCTTTCATGCAAATAAAACTGGGTTTTGTTTTTATAAATGACTTTGAAAATTCATCTCATTGTACAACATTATAACATAATAAAATGAAATAGATGATAATGAGCTAACGGTAATAAGATTTATTAGAAATTAATATAAAATTATATTTGAATTGAACACAAATATTGCTTTATTATAGCTAATATCTATCCAATTAAATCTCAGGAATAATAAAGAAAATGAATTAACAGATGCATTCATTAATAAAAGAGTAAATTATAAAGATAGAAAAAGTATTGTCTTTCATCTTTGGGCTTTAAAATTGCAAAATAATAACCACTAAAAATAAAATCTGAGGTTTACACATTTTTCAGTTAACATTTCTTTTTCTATAGACCAGTGAGCCTGACTTCAGTGCTGGGAAAAACAGTGGAAACTATTCTAAAGATCAAAATCATAAAGCATATAGTAAGACATGGTTTAATGGAACACAGTCAACATGGATTTACCCAAGAGAAATCTTGCCTAACAAATCTGCTTTATTTTTTTGAAGGGGTTAATAAGCATGTGGATAAAGGTGAACCGGTAGATGTAGTGTATTTGGATTTTCAGAAGGCGTTTGACAAAGTCCCTCATGAGAGGCTTCTAAGAAAACTAGAAAGTCATGGTATAGAAGGCGATGTCCTTTAGTGGATTACAAACTGGTTAAAAGACAGGAAACAGAGAGTAGGATTAAATGGTCAATTTTCTCAGTGGAAAAGGGTAAATAGTGGAGAGCCTCAGGCATCTGTACTTGGACTGGTGCTTTTCAATATATATATTGTAAAGCACCAGTCACAAAAGCGGTTTGTGATAAATTGCAGGAGGACCTTGCAAGACTGGAAGATTGGGCATCCAAATGGCAGATGAAATTCGATGTGGACAAGTGCAAGGTGATGCATATAGGGAAAAATAATCCATGCTGTAGTTACATGATGTTAGGTTCCATATTAGGAGCTACCACCTAGGAAAAATCTGTGTGTCATGGTGGATAATACATTGAAATCATCAGCTCAGTGAGCTTCAGAAGTCAAAAAACCAAAACAGAATGTTAGGAATTATTAGGAAGGGAATGGTAAGTAAAACGTAAAATGTCATAATGCCTGTGTATCGCTGCATGGTGAGACCGCACCTTGAGTACTGTGTACAGTTTTGGTCACCGCATCTCAAAAAAGATATAGTTGCGATGTAGAAGGTACAAAGAAGGACAACCAAAATTATAAAGGGGATAGAACAGATCCCCTATGAGGAAAGGCTAAAGAGGTTAGGGCTGTTCATCTTGGAGAAGAGACGGCTGAGGGGGGGGGGGGGGGGGGGAATACGATAGAGGTCTTTAAAATCATGAGAGGTCTAGAATGGGTAAATGTGGATTTGTTATTTACTCTTTCGGATAATAGAAGGACTAAGTGGCACTCCCTGTGTCTGTGCACATTGAGTTTGAGCAAACCGAGCAGTGTCCATAAAGGAGCACAACCAGGAGTAACATGACTGTTGGTAGCAGTATCTCACGTAGAATCCGAATGCATCAGTCTGTCCTAGAGATTAGTCCCTCGTATAAAGGCAAAACAGGGAAAGTCCTTGAAAGTAGTTGTAAAAGCTGTCAGTGTCAATGAATGGCATCACACATTTTGCTTACTCCAGGGGAAAAGGGCAAAACACACATCATCCATCTACTTATCGGACTTTAATTGGGCAAAAAGAGCCACTCTTTATGTGAAAAATGTGCCTGCAGATACATTTTCCATATGCAGGCACATGGATAATCCCGAGACAAATACCAGGTAGACAAAAGTTTAGCCTGAGACTTGAAATCATCGAGGTTGAGCAAATCTGACACAAACGAAAAAATTGGCTGACAGATAAAGTACGTTTCAAGTCAATCTGTAATGACACAAGAGTCTCAAAGAAGACAGAAGAATAAGAAGCCAACATGCCATGGGTGTGTAAACTAAACAAAAACAGGTCAATTTTAAAAGCAAGTGAGGAAAAAGGGGGCAGAAAAGGGGAGGGGGATGGATAAAATATGGGCGGGGCCAACACTTACACCATATTTTAAAACTAAAACCGCAGTGTGCATATGTGAGATATCCACATAACATTACTGCTGTTTCTGATGAGGAGCAAGGCTGTGGATCTCAAGTTTTAGGGCTTATAGGACAGGGTTAAGGGTCTGGGTGATGTGCAGGATTAAAAACCAGAGAAGTATGAAAAACTTTGATACTAATTGGCCAAACTGGTGCACAATAAAGCTCTGGAATTTGTTGCCAGAGGATGTGGTTAGTGCAGATAGTGTAGCTGGGTTCAAAAAAGGTTTGGATAAGTTCTTGGAGGAGAAATCCATTAATGGCTATTAATCAAGTTTACTTAGGAAATAGCCACTGCTATTAATTGCATCAGTAGCATGGGATCTTCTTAGTGTTTGGGTAATTACCAGGTTCTCGTGGCCTGGTTTGGCCTCTGTTGGAAACAGGATGCTGGGCTTGATGGACCCTTGGTCTGAATCAGCATGGTAATTCCTTATGTTCTTATTTTCTTAGCTGGGAAAATGGTTTGCGCATGCATGTTTTAAACTCCGCTTACATATGCACGTAAAAGCCAACAAAGTCCTATGTAAGACGTGCGCTAGCTATGCTTGAAAAACTTCTTAAAAATAGGAGCATACTTACTCGCAATTGATGTATTTAAAAAAAAAAAAAAAACATGCGCACAGGTGCATGCATGATTAAAAATTCCAGCATATCTTCACTCGTGCGACAATATGCTCGTGTATAGATGCACATATGCTCATTTTAAAATTACTGTCAAAATGTTTAGTTATAGATAGTTCAGGTACAATGAAAGTTTTGTGAATTACAGGAATAAAGCTGTTGGCTTTGGTTCCAAATTTTGACTCTTGCATTGGTTATTACACTAGGCTTCAGAATTGGGCTGAGATGGCACCTGCCAATGTTAATCTGTTTTCTGAACTTTAAAAGCAACAATATCATGGTCTTCTAGTTTAAAATCCAGACACCTATTTAAACCTGATTAAAAATAGTAGTTGATAAAAAGAAAATACTATTAGCCAATTAAATAGGCCCAATTTCTTCTTATGGATTCCCTCCAAAATACTTGAGAACATTCTTTACTGAAGAAATGAGCTTAAAAAGATCATTTAAAAATAAAAGGCCTTATTTGTGATGTTACTGTGGAATTAGTCATTTGTTTATACTACAACAAAATGTAGAGGGCATAACAGGCTACTGAGAATATTGCACATTTTCTTTCAACAGCTGCAATAAAGTATCACATGTAAAGGTTTAGAAAGAACTGTCATTAAACAGATTAATGCTCCAGTTTTTATTTAATCCTGACTTCAATACATAGAAATGTGTGGGCTACAAATTTTTTAAATAAATTGTAAGGCACATCCTCAGTACAGCACCGTGTACAATTGGTATATATTATTAAGGATATGCAAATGATTCAAATTTGTACTGTCACATTGAAGGAGTTTATGTATTAAAAAATGCTAACATTAATGCATTAATGACTTGAAAACCACATCATCATAATGTCTTTATTATGTCAAGTAAAATACAATAATCAAAATACAAAAGAACCACACAACTTATGAAACTTTTTTTTAAGAATAATATATAAAAAGTGTGGAAAAGTCATCATACACAAAACGATGGGTGCTGCTTTTTATAATGTCTCTTGACCAAAAACAGCATTCACTTATTAAGGTGAACTCATATGTTACCAAAGTGATTATGCACCCTTTGAATATAATTATTGGGCTCCACATTTTTTTTACTTTGTGGCGTGTATATTTTATGTGCCACAATATCACCACCTAATGCGCTCTAAAATGAAAGAAAAAAGCACTCTTATACTATAACACCATGATGTTTGATCCACTCTGGATGGAAACAATGGACACCCATATATATTATACTGTTGGTTTCATAACACATGGCCCTACACAGCTCGTGTTTCTAAAATGTTCCTCAGGGGCCTCAGGCATATATTCCCCAACTCCTAAAGAATAAACAAAATATAGCATTAGTGCTAGCTTACACATCCTAAATGGATACCTGACAGATAAAGTACGCTTCAAGTCAATCTGTAATGACACAAGAGTCTCAAAGAAGACAGAAGAATAAGAAGCCAACATGCCATGGGTGTGCCGGAAAGGACGGCAGGAAGATGCCGTGGCAGCCAAACGTCCATCAACCGCAGGAGTCGTCGCCAAGGAGACATTGGACAGCGATGGTCGCAACACTTTAACCCTCTGTCACTGCCTTGAGGAGTTTTCTGACCTTTGCGGTGCTTTGCTCCCCCCCTTCATGGTGCCTTGATGTACTTGGTGTCTCTTTGCCTCTTTCATTCATCCTTGGAGGGTTCAAGCCATTGTTGTTGGTGCCCTTTACACCAGTCTTGCAGTGATCTTGGAACTCTTGCTGCTGTTTTGCTCCTCTGACAATGCCTTGGAGAACTCCTGCCACTTTTATTACCATTTTGCCCCATTCCAGGTCCTTGGGCTCTTCATGCCACGTGGACATAAGTATTGGTGTTTATGAATGCCTTCACCCTTCTGATGATGTATACCCACCAGCTTCATTAGAAATGAGTTAAAAAAATCCAAATTTAGAAGAACAAAATAGCCTGCATTGCTTCCCCCATTGATTATAATTGTGAACAAATGAAAAAAAAATCAACAAAATTATTTTTTTTAATTTGAACTAAGCCTAATGAATGACTGTGGCCTACAAAATGAATGAAAAAATGAAATGAATTTTTTGATCCTGCTCATCCCCAAGTGACAGCTCCTAGCACTTAATGTTCATTAATTCACTGCATTTTAGGGTGAGTAGACCCTTCCCCATTTAGTACTCAGTACTGAATGGGGATTAGCTCCTTTTCTGTCAATGGGATTGGTCTACTCACCCTAGAGTGCGGAGAATAATTGAATATTAAGTGTCATGAGCTATCAGCTCTCCTGAACCTTAATATTCAGCCGGGGGGGAGGAAGCAAGACCATCTCTTTTCACTGGATCTCATGAATACTTTTGGAGGTTTATAAGTTGGAGATTTGACCCATGACTTCGTTTTAAGTAGGGCATAGTAAAGATCAGAGCACTGCTGGCTGCAAGTTTTCTTTACCTTTGTGGGTGGGAAAAAGGAGGGGGAGGGAGGCATTGTTCAGCGCTCAGATTTTTTTAAATTTCAATATTCAAAAGCCTGGTGAGTGGCAAAGTTACCTAGATAACTTTATCTGAGTATATTCAGCAACACTTTTATCCAGACAAGTGCCATTGAATATCCGGGTACAGATATCTGTATAAAGTTATCCCTGTAACTTTGCCACTCACCAGGCTTTTGATCATGGATCTCATAGTTTCATAGCTCAATGTATTCATGAATATCAACAACTAACAAATTTGTAATTAATGTATATATGTCCTTTATGGAAATGGCACAGATCCGGGGGCGGTCCGTGGGCGGGACCGAGGCCTCCAGCACAGTGGCTGTGCCAGGGGATGGTGGGCCGGCATGTGCAAGACACGCCTGCCTCTGGCAGGCGTAAATTAAAACAAGATGGGGGGGGGGGGGGGAAGCGGAAGAAAAGTTCCTTCCGAGGGAACGGGGAAAGCCATCGGGGCTCCCCTTGTGCTCGGTGTGCACAACCGTGCACCCCCCTTGCACGCGTTGACCCTGGATTTTATAACATGTGCACGGCAGCACGCGCATGTTATAAAATCGGGTGTACATTTGTACGTGCCAGGTAGCGCACACAAATGTACCCCGCGAGCACAGGTTAGAAAATCTGCCCTTAAGCATAGCAAATGTGTACTTTACCTCCCTCAACCTCCCCTCATCTACTTGCCCAGGGCCAAAAGTTTCCGTTTCCAAAATATAAACATACTGGGGAAAATTTTCAAGCTGCCCACATTGAAACACCATCCTCAGGTACTTTTTACCCATGGATTTTGCATCGATTTTCAAAAGTAAAAGTATGCCCGTCTTCATAAATATGCCCTTAAATGAGTTATTTTACTAATATTCATTAATTTAGGTTCCAAGCAATCTTATTGATAGAACACTTGATGTTAATCCTCCACAAATGAAATTTCACTGCCTCTCTTGTTTCAAATGTTTCATGTTGTCTGCTATATTTTTCATGAGACAACCCTGAAAAAAAACCTAAACAATCACATTTTTAGCTTAGAATAGCAATACTTTCCAAAGGATAGAGATTTAAATGGCACCAAATGTCCTCTAGGGGATGTTGCTTAATTACAGTCATAAAATGTTTCACTTGAAGGAGAAATGCACTTTATTGGGACTGTAATCATGTATAGACAACAGCAGCATGACCATGCAATCATATTCAACTTGGTTTTAATTCCTACCTACCCATACTAACATCAAACCATTTTGTTGAGCACCTGTTATATCAGTGACAGCTACAGTAATCTCGTTATCAGTACAGAGCGTTTAAAATAGCACAGGCAATTTAATTTTTATTGTTAATCATGTTATTCTATTCTATGATGACAGTTTAAGTGGCACAACATCAGTCTAGTTCTTAATGTATTAAGGGGAACTTTTGGGAACCAAGTAAGCTGCAAGATAGGTGGGAGCTTTTCAACATGTACATCATGTAGCTAATTTTCAAAGAGAAACTCACCCAGTGATTTCTCTTTAAAGCTATGCTACAATGTATGCAGGCAAAATAAAGTATGCAACTGCTATGTCTGTGAGCTGACTACAGGCTGCAAAATACATGTACATATTTCAAAATTAAGGGCCTGATTTTCAAAAGCATTTGCATGCTTAAAAATGGGTTTTACACATCTAAATGCATTTTACCCATGCAAGTAGGCTTTTGAAAATAGTGAAAATATGCCATTGAATTTATTTATTTATTTATTTTATTTATTTATTTGTGTTTTTCTATACCGGCATTCACGGAAGTTCGTATCATGTCGGTTTACATAAAACAAGGGGTGAGCAATACATTATAACGTACATAGCTAAAACGTAAGAGTATACATTACAAAAGTATAACAAGTGCATAGAAGAAAAAGTTACAATAAAACAGGGGTTATTCTAACTGGGATTAGAGTTAGAGGAGAGATAAAAAGTTTAACAAGAAGTAAAACCTTGTAGTGATTGGTTGGTATTGTCTGTTTCAGTTTAATAGAAGATGCTCAGTGTTGCTGCATTTGATGGAAGTGAATCATTAAGGGTCCGGAAATGCTTTCATGAACAGCCATGTTTTAAGTCTCTTCCTGAAGGTTGGAAGACATGGTTCCTGTCGTAATTCTAAGGGGATTGAGTTCCATAGTGGGGGACCTGCTGTGGAGAAGGCCCGATCTCTCAATGTTATATGCTGGGTAGTATTGTTGTGAGGTACTTGTAGATATTCTCTATATGCTTCTCTGATGGGTCTGTTGGAGGAGTGTTTTTTGAGAGCTATTTGTAGATGGAGTGGAGCCAGTCCATGGATATTTTTGTAGATTGTGGTGAGGGACTTATGAATTATTCTGTAGTGGATTGGTAACCAGTGAAGGTCTTTGAGGACTGGTGTAATGTGATCTCTTCTCCTTTTGTTTGTTAGAATTCTTGCTGCCGTGTTCTGTATCATTTGGAGAGGTTTAGTGTGGGATGATGGGAGGCCTAGTAGGATAGAGTTGCAGTAATCAATTTTCGCAAATATTATTGCTTGTAGCACTGTTCTATAATCATGGAAATGAAATAGGGGTTTTATTCTTTTTAATACGTGCAGTTTGTGGAAGCAGTCTTTGGTTGTTTGGTTGATAAACGATTTTAAATTTAGCCGGTTGTCTATAGAAACTCCTAAATCTCTTACTTTTGAGATTTGCAAGTTGGCTGGCAGGTTTGTAGTGATTTTGCAATTATCTGGAGAGATTAGCATGAATTCGCTTTTTGATTGGTTTAGAATAAGATTTAAGCTGGATAAGAGATCGTTAATTTCTTGAAAACAGTTTTCCCAAAGTTATTTATTTATTTATTTATTTAAAAACTTTTATATACCGGTATTAGTATGCATACATCATACCGGTTTACAATGTAACTTTAAAGGTAGAAATTACAATGAACAGGGAGGGCGAACAAGGAGGAGTATACAAAGAGCAGGAGGTGGAGGAATTAAAGCAATAAATAAAAACTGCAACGGACTATTTACAGGAATATACAAGGCGTAGGCAAGATACTTGCAGAAGTCGGTGTACTTAATCAGGGTAGGCTTGTCGGAAGAGCCATGTTTTAAGTTTTTTTCTGAACTTGGCGTAACATGGCTCTAGCCTGAGAGTGGTAGGGAGGGTGTTCCATTGTTTAGGGCCTGCAATGGATAGTGCACGGTCCCTAGTAGAGGAGAGGTGGGCTTTTTTCAAAGGGGGAATGGAGAGGGTGCCTTTGTTGACAGTGCGAGTGGGTCGTTCAGTGCGTATAGGACGAAAGGGTTCATCCAACCAATTGGAATT
This sequence comes from Rhinatrema bivittatum, assembly GCF_901001135.1. Taxonomy (NCBI): domain Eukaryota; kingdom Metazoa; phylum Chordata; class Amphibia; order Gymnophiona; family Rhinatrematidae; genus Rhinatrema; species Rhinatrema bivittatum. The sequence continues at coordinate 153,195,149 of NC_042617.1, read as the reverse complement.
GTGCGAGTGGATGGACTTGTGCACTATGGTTAGAATTTTGAAGAGAATTCGGGATGCGATGGGGAGCCAGTGGAGTTCTTTGAGTATTGGGGTAATGTGATCAGCTTTCCTTGAGTTGGTGATGACCCTGGCGATGGCATTCTGGAGCATTTGTAAGGGCTTGGTGGTGGAGGAGGGTAGGCCAAGGAAGAGGGCATTACAGTAGTCCAGCTTTGAGGAAAGGGTGGCTTGGACGACGGTGCGGAAGTCATGATAGTGGAGGAGGGGTCTGAGTTTCTTCAGGATGTGAAGCTTGAAGAAACCTTCTTTGAGGATGGAGTTGATCTGTTTTTTGAGATTGAGTTGTTGATCTATGATAACCCCAAGGTCTCTTACTGTGGGTTGGGGTGTTATGACGTTGAAAGCTGGATCGTTGGAGATCGGTGGTTTGGGAGGGAGGTGAGGAGAGATAAGGAGCAGCTCTGTTTTGGAGGAGTTTAGAGCGAGGTGGATGTTGGTGAGGAAGTCATTGATGTTGGCAAGACATGTGTTCCAGAAGGCAAGGGCATCTGAGAGAGAGTTGTGAATGGGAATGACGATTTGAACGTCATCTGCATAGAGGTAGAATTTGAGGCCGAGGTCTGTGAGGAGCTGACATAGAGGTGTGAGATAAATGTTGAAAAGGGTGGAGGAGAGGGAGGAGCCTTGTGGGACACCTTGAGACAAGGGATAGAGTGTGGAGTTGGCGTTTCCTATCTTGACGGAGAACTTTCTGTTGGATAAGTAGGATTTAAACCATAGTAGGGCTAGGCCTGAGATGCCTATTTCGGATAGCCGGTTGATGAGGAGGTTATGGTTGATGGTATCAAAGGCAGCTGAGATGTCGAGTAGGGCGAGGAGGTAACAGTTGCCTCGGTCCATGCCTATGAGTAAGTGGTCCGTGAGGGAGAGCAGGAGGGTTTCTGTATTAAGGTATTTACGGAAGCCGTATTGGGCTGGATGCAGAATGTTGTTGCTTTCTAGATATTCTGTAAGTTGGATGTTTACAATCTTTTCCATAATTTTGGATAGGAAGGGCAGGTTAGAGATAGGGCGGAAGTTAGCGGGGTCTTTAGGGTCTAGTGTTGGTTTTTTTAGGAGGGGCTTGACAATAGCTTGTTTAAGAGCATCTGGGACAGAGCCTGAAGAGAGGGAGGAGTTTATGATGTCTGCGATGGGTTTGGATATAGTGTTCGGGATGGAGAGGAGGGATTTTGTGGGAATGGTGTCTGAAGGGTGGGAAGCTGGTTTAAGTTTTCTGAGAATAGATTCCACTTCTTTAGCGGAAGTCAGTAAAAGTTCTAGAGCTTTAGTGATGGATTCTTTGATGGGGATCACAATCTGGACATCGTCGGCGAATATGAAGTGTTTTAGGTTCAATTTGTTTAGCAGTTGGCAAAGCGGGAGAAGGTATAAGTTGAAAAGTGTTGGTGAGAGAGAGGAACCCTGAGGAACTCCTTGTGAAGATGGGTATCTGGGGGATTCTTTGTTGTGGATTTTAACTTTGAAACCTCTGTTTTCTAAGAATGTCTTGAACCATGTTAGTGCTGATCCTGCAATACCGATGTTCGCCAGTTGCTTTAGTAATATGGCGTGGTTAACAGTATCGAAAGCTGCCGATAGATCCAATAAAATCGTCCATAGAATTGTCCATAGAATTGTCCATAGAATTGTCCATAGGATTTACTTGCATAAGTGCTCTGTATATATATATATATATATATATATATATATATATATATATATATATATACACACATATATACACACACACACACACAATTTTCATTCTCTCTTCCAACTCAACTAACTCTGAGAACACCCAAAGCATTTTTCTAAACTAGAAATCTAGGGAGGGTCAACATGAGCAACTGTACAAATGGTATATCGGCACATGGTGGCAGTTTCTAGTAGTAATGCAGTTCCTGGGGGTGCAAGAAAGAGTAGCAGCAGTAACAACAATAGAACGAGTCCTGACAGCCACATAAGCTCAAAGAACCATCCACATTTTTAATAACAGGGAGAGCAATAATGAAAGCCATTTTTACTGGTAAAACAGCATTTTACCTGCATTGTTTTGAGGCATCCCTGAACACAGAGATTTGTCAAGGAAAGAAACAACATGCATAGATTTTTATAATCCAAACTCCACATATTGGGGTAGATTTTCAGACCGCGCGAATAGGCGTACTTTTGCTGGCGCATCAGGCGCAAGCAAAAGTACGCGGGATTTTAGTAGATACGCGCGTAGCCGCGCGTATCCGCTAAAATCCTGGATCGGCGCGCGCAAGGTTATCGATTCTGTATAGCCGGCGCGCGCCGAGCCGCGCAGCCTACCCCCGTTCCCTCCGAGGCCGCTCCGAAATCGGAGCGGCCTCGGAGGGAATCCTCTAACGCCCTCCCCTCACCTTCCCCTCCCTTCCTCTACCTAACCCACCCGCCCGGCCCTGTCTAAACCCCCGCCTTACCTTTGTCGGGGGATTTACGCCTCCCTCTGGGAGGCGTAAATCCCCGCGCGCCGGCGGGCTGCCAGCGCGCCGGGACGCGACCTGGGGGCGGGTCCGGAGGGTGCGGCCACGCCCCTGGACCGCCCCGGGCCATAACCACGCCCCCGGGCCCGCCCCCAAAACGCTGCCGACACGCCCTGTAAACGCCGCGCGGCTCGGGCCCGCCCCCCGACACGCCCCCTTGCCAAACCCCGGGACTTACGCGAGTCCCGGAGTCTGCGCGCGCTGGTAGGCCTATTGAACATAGGCGCACCGGCGCGCAGGGCCCTGCTCGCCTAAATCCACCCGGATTTGGGCGGATTTAGGCGAGCAGGGCTCTTAAAATCCGCCCCATTATTTTCAATGGAAAAATTACCTGCAGTAAAAGTAGGTGCAAATCTCTGCTAGTAAATTATATGGAAGATCCCTGCCGCTGCTGTGCCGGTCCTCCCCTCCTTTCTGATCCAGGTCACTTCTGTCCCTGATCTCGGGGCTCCTTTTCCACGATCCTGCAGCTCGTTCAAAGTCCCAGGCTTCAAAATAGGCCTCCAGTGCCCTAGCCTGGCTAGGGCCTCTCCGTGAGCTGGGCCAGTAAACACAGTTAGCCAAGCTGACCCAAAAATGACAGGGAAACGTATGTTATATAAACAGTTTTATATTGTTCCAGAAAAGTCCTTTTTCTTTGCTGCCTTTCTCCCAGTCCAGCACCTGGGCCTTGTAAAATATCCCCTGTTCCTCAGAACACCAACATAATGCTTAGGCCTTTTTTCCTTTAGCCAGCCGCTGCTGCCCTGCAAGGGGATTGCACAACTCTCCCTTACTCCCCTAATGTTGTGCTTCAGTCAGCGGTCTTCCCAAACCAAAAATCATGTTACACCAAACAGGTTTCATAAACGTATACATCAAAACATTCCTTTATCAGGTAGGGAATACCCCCTCCCCCAATCAGCTCACTTACTCTATCTCCATGCTGGATAAAGAGGACTCCTCTGTTAGGCTGTCTATGTCCATGTCTCTCTCCTCTTGCTCTGAAGAGCGAGGCTATTTAGGCCAGCTCCACCACTCTGGCACACCCTCCTCTTCGATCACCATGGATCTAATTCATCATCATTATGCTCAGCTGGTTGCTTTGTTTCTTCCCCTATCCACAGGTCAAACTGAGCCTTGGGAGTTGAAGTTCTTCTAGCCCTCTCTAGCACCCCCTGGTGTCTGACTCAAGAACTGGTGGGGTTTTTCTTCAGCTTATTCCTGCTTTTCTGCCCCATATAGGGTTATACTTCATCACAATTAGCAGGGGAAAATAATCAAAGCAAAATTGCCCACGCAGTTCAGATTTGATTATTGATATAAACATCATGAGTAAAAATGACCAATGGAGCCTGTAAGAATGTAACAGTTTACCTCTTTGTCTTCATATCTATCATGTACGAACAACCACACTAAGGGGTAGATTTTCCAAAAATACGCACGCGTACTACCTGGCACGTAAACATGGACATGCGATTTTATAACGTGCGCATGCTGGCGCATGCATGTTATAAAATTCTGGGTCAGCACGCTCAAGGGGGGGTATAATTTAGCAAATTCATGTGGCGACACATTGGGACCTTTCCCAGTTCTCTCTCAGTCCTCTCCAATCAAGGAGCAGACTAGGAGGGAACTTCCCAACCCCCTACCCTAACCTCCCTTCCCTTTTCCCTATCCTACCCTCCCCCTATCCCTATCCTAGCCTCCCCTCCCCACCCCCATTTTTTTAACTCACGTTTTGCTCCTGCAAAGGAGCATGTGTAAGTTGCGCGTGCCGGCACCCTGCCGCTGTACTGGGTGCCTCTAGCCCTGCCCCACCCCCGGACCATCCCCTTTTAAGGCCCCAACACTTACACGTATCCCGAGGTTTATGCGTGTGGCCGAGTCCATTTGAAAATGGGCTCGGCGCGCATAAAGCCCAGCCACGTGCATAAACCCCGGGATTTACATGCTCCGGGGTTTTAAAATCTGGCCTTAATTACTGCTGTTCAATATTGTATGTTTATTTTTATACTGTAGGTTTGTGGTTTCTCTTAGTGATTTAGCTCACTCTGGGTTCGATATTCCAAGATAAATGTTTAAGTAAGCCAGCTGGATAAACCTTATCTGTCTAACCTACAAGGAATACTTAGCAGTACTGCTATGCTGCTGAATATCCCCAATAATTTTATCCAGCTAATTTTAGACTTGCTATTGAGAAGGCCTTTACTTATTTGGCTAATATAACAGGATAAGTTTGAATATTGCTACTTATTTGGCTATGTTATCTAGATAAATAGTTTCTCCCCGAAATGCCCATATCCCACCCACCACTTAGCAATCTAACAACACAGATAAGTAAATATCTGGCTAAGTGGCAGTCCCTGTATGGGACCAGATATTCAGTCCCTATTTATCCGGCTAAGTAGCACTGAATTTCAGCCTCTTTGAGATACATATTCAGCTGCTGTGTGCTCAGATAGTTAGCCAGTTAAATTTATTCAGCTAACTTATCTTATATATTCAGTGGCATGGTCATGCCGCTGAATATGTCCAGCTATCTTAAAGTTAGCTGGATACATTTATCAAGCTAGCTTTAGGACAGTTATATGGGCTGACCAGAGTTAGCTAGATCAGTTATTGTAGTATTCTCCATGAAGAGTTATCAATCTGTAATAATACTGGTGTTAGTTGTGGGTGGATCCTTGGGCCGGTAGCAGATGACCACGCCCCCGGGGGAAGATCCTGAGAGGGACCACCGGCCAGGCTTAAAGTATGGAGACAGACACACACTAGTTCTTTTATTAAACAAGATTTTGAAACTACCAGAGGTAGCAGTAGTGAGCTGAAGTGCCCGGCAGGGCTGAAGTCCCTCAGATACTGGAACAGCAATTCCAGGATGGCTGAGCTGTTGAGAAACTGTAAACAGTGAGTAGGTAGGGTATGCAGAGTTCATGAACAGAACCTAGATGATAACACTCATAATAATGGCATTGAAGAAGCTCAGCAGCCAGAAAGGGTAGGCCCTCGAAGAGTGAGTACCTGGTTCCAGGGACAGCTCTGAGAGAGCAATGGCAACTCACAGTGATGTAGGCAGCGATAGCTTCCAGGCAGAAGAGAATCAGCAGAGAGTCAGGAATGTGGGCCCTCGAGGAGCGAGTACCGGTTCCTGTCTGTAAACCTGAAAGGCAAAGAGAGAGCGAGGCCCCCGAGGAGCGGGTACCTCTGGTAAGTCCGAGGAGGCAGAGTAGCTAGAATAAATCCTTATCCTTGCTAACTCATATTGTTAGCGATAACAGAGACCTTTTAATATCGGAAGCGGATGACGTCATCTCAGGGGGACGCCCCTGAGGTTCGCGCCCTTGCTGGTACTTCAATCGGCGTGCGCGCGCCCTAGGCTTCAGGCAACATGGCAGAATTGCAGCGTCAAGCCGGTCCGGGGACGCCAGAGGGAGTCGGCAGGGAGACGCTGCAGCAGCCAGCTGTCCTTCATGATTGGGACTGGGCTGAGGCTCAGGCATCGAGATACAACCTCAAGGCCAGGCCCTGGCATCAGGCTTGGGCTTTGGCCTCTGCACTGAGCCCTGGCATCTGTCTTGGGTCCCAGATGAGTCTACAGTATTGGGACTTGAACTCCAGATGGGGCCCCGACATCAGGCCTTGGCTTAGACCAAGGCCCTAGCATCAGTCCCTGGTCACCTGGGCCGCAACACTGTTGCGGTCCCGGTCACAGCACTTTCGACCGGGACCTTACCTTTTCCTCTGGGGTCCCGGGGCCAGGAGCTCCGCTCCGGTTTGCCGTTCCATGGGCCTGGTTCCCGGCGGCAACCTCCGTGCCCGGGCGGGCCAGCACGGCCTGTTCTGCAGCGGCGTCTCCAAGTCGCTGAGCACAGCCCCTCCCCTCCTAGGCGCGCGCGCGTGCGAAGAAGGTGAATTTAAAGGGCTTTTCCCGCCAGACCGCGGGCCGCACCTTTCAGTGATGTCAGACGCCGGCAGGTACTTAAGGCCGGCGTCTGCTTCAGTCAAATGCCTTACAACGAGGTTACCTACCGGTACTTAGTTGCTGTGTGCTCCGGGTGCTTGCCTGCTTCCTCACTGGTATCTTGTTCCTGTTGTTCCAGTTCCAGTTTCAGGTCCGGGTCTTCGCCTCCAGTTCCAGTTCGGTTCTTCCTTTCCTGTTCCAGCACCGGCTTCAGTTCCAGTCCCAGTCCTTTGTCTTCGAGTTCTTGTTCCTGCTTTTGTTCCAGTTCCGGATCTTCCCTGCTTGTCCTGGTATTGCTTCTCTGGTTCCGGCTTCAGCCTGCCTTCGACTCTTCATGTTAGCCGCCTGCTTGACCTCAGATCATCTCTACTGGTTTTGCTGATCGCCTAAGTCCCAGCGGTCCGGGCTCCTACGGGCTCCTCCCGGGGGAGTCTCGTGCTTCCAGGGTGAAGTCATCTTCTTCGGTCAGCTAAGTCCCAGCGGCTTGGATCCTCAAGGGCTTCTCCCGGGGGGATTCCAGCTTCCAGGGTGAAGATCTATCTCCTCTCTCTGCCAAGCATCTGCCTCCCGGCCTGTGTTCCCTCCACGGAGACTTCTCTTCTCACCAACTACTCTCTCCATCAGGCCGGCCCAAGGGTCCACCAAAACACTCTCAACAAACACGGTATAAATTACAGATCAGGTAAGTGGGGCCTGGTTTCCTGGTTTTGGGGAAATCAGCCATTACGCCCTGTCCCATGGAAGCTTGCACTGGCATCCAACCGGCACGTGGAAGTTACTTCTGCTCCAAAGGAGCAGTGAGTATTAAAACAGAAAATTTTGAATAGCTAGGTAGGGTTTAGGGGTCAGGGAGCAGAGGGGAAAAGTTAGTATGGGTAGTTAGGGGGATAGGGAAGTTCCCTCCCAGTCCGTGCCTTAATTGGAATGGACTGGAAGGGAACTAGGGAAGGCCTACTCACATCGCCGTGCTTTGGTTTTTAAAATTCCCACCCCTGCATGCGCGAGTCCCGACCTGCCCACAAATGCGTGCATGGATATTAAAATCTGGCGCACATGTGCTCACGGGAACCATATTTTAGAACATGCACACGGCAATGCAGGCATTTTTTAAAATCTCTGTGTCCATGTGCGCGCGCCAGGAGCCGCGCCCACATGGACACCCACGTGCTTGTTTTAAAATCGAATCTAAAGACAGCAGAGAAATTCCAAAATTCCATAGCTGTTACCAAGGCAATATCATGAAAATGTAATGTTTATCCCAAGATAAGATGTAATCACAAATTTTTGTTAAAGTATCATAATCTTTTATTATTTAAATAAGTTAGACAGAAATTCTGACAACCTTAAAAATATCTTACTCCTTCATACACATGGGATGAAAGTTTTAAAAATGGTTATGCCATAGTCTTTGGAAGATATATGTAGGGTTAGTATTATTTCCATTGATGACATCATTGAAAACAGGAATTTTCACCGACAACCAACTAGTTTGACAGTTTAGAACTGTAAATGAGAGCTGTGCTGATTCTGTGGAGAGGTGAGCTGTGTTGTCTTTACTCCCTCTCAGACCTATACTAAAGTTTAAAAAACCCATAATAATAGTGAGGGAACACTGTTATTCATATGAGTGTATGGGTGATATGTATTTTATGTGATAATGAAGCCTGAAAAGGTAAGAAAAGGCAGCAGACAGATAATTGTAAATATCCGATGATCTGTGTTCTTTCATCAGTTTATTTAGTTAGTTGTTTATAAGGAATTTGAAGTGAAATATTCTTAAGACAAGAGTATTGCCACAAAAGGTTAGTTGGTACTGAAGAAATTTCAAGTTCTCTCTTTCCTTTCTTTTCTTCAATTCCCAAGTTTGATCTCCTTGTTAAATGTAACTTTGCCTCCTCTGATTGCTCTATTGTTAAATGGTTGTTAAGAGTGTTATCCCCGAGTTCCATGTAAACCGATTTGATATGACAATAGTCATGAAGGTCGGTATATAAAAGAATTAAATAAATACATAATAAATAAATAAAGGGTCATGAACTTTGAGACTAAGCCCTTTGTTTCTAACAGGCTTATGCTATTAAAAAAGATTATCCTGTTATTCACCAAAGTTGAAATTTGGATTTAAAAATACAATTTTGGCATAATAAACCTAATTTATACAGATAAAGTGCTAATTAGAGCACTGAGAAAGTATACTTTGGATCCTGTAATTGGATTATTAGTTATTCAGTTCCATAAAGAGAACCTAAAATGAATTGAAGTGCTGGGATAAGGAATTGATAATTAAGAATAACCTTGATTGCTTACTATGAGAGAACAATAGATATCTTGAAGTACAGTGATTAATATCAAGAGCCCAAGCAGCCCTGAATGAGTATTCCAAATGGAATCCAAATATATTAAAGAGAATTAGAGGAGTAATAAAAATGTGATAAGTGTGAATACCTCACAAACACTGAGCATACCTGCACCCAAATTCTCTTTGACTCACCTCTGATCCTGCTTCAAGAAGCAGTTCCAAATTGTTTGTTTGCCTCTGATTCTGAGATATCCTCACGAATCTCATATTTTAGTTCCTCTCATGTTTTTTAGAAATAGCTAATGAATTATCTTTTGATTTATTAGTTAGAAATCTCAATTTCACTAAGGTTGCAAACACTGAGGGATACACGGTAGGTGAGAGAAGATATTTTGTTGGTAAAGTTAAGATACTAGGTAGGTAGTACTTCAGGATGACGTGGCCAAGAGTGGAATTGCTCTGCTAGCTAGCCTCACAAACTTCGCTACCTTGGGGTATCACAGAATCAACATTATCTAGCTACACTAACGAGCTTCGAACACTAGCACCTGTATTTGAAACTGGAAAGTTAAGGTTGTACACACTCACAAACAAACTGAATAGTACAAATGTATACAGACACATATCAGAGAAACATAGAAAATAAGAGAGAAGAAAGAGAAAAATACATACATAAGAAAAAAGAGACACAGATATACAAAGTGAATATAGAACCTGTGACAGTAGTACTTACCTTGGGTTTAAGTTTGATTTTCTTTCAGGAGTATTCTTCTGAAATACAAAAATCACACAAAGAATCCATTTTTACATGTAGACAGAGGAATATAAACATAGTTACAGTAACAAAAGAAAGATTGATAAGGATACTTATCTGATACTGTTCCTAAATTGATCAAGAAAAATGTTTGTTTCTGATTAAGGCCCGTATTTTAAAAGCCCAACACATGCCGGGCCTATTTTAGAAAGGCCCAGGCACACTCGTAAAGCCTCGGGATGCGCGTATGTCGTGGAGCTTTAAAAAAGGGGTGGGGAAGGGACGGGATATTTCTGGGTGGGGTCAGAGGCTGCTGTGCCGGGGATCGCATGCCCGCAGGCTGCCGGCGTGCGCAACCTGCGCCTGGGCAAGATAAAGGTCGGGGAGGGGTCCAGGTGAGGGCTAGGGGCGGGAGGGGAAGGGGAAGGGAGGTTAGGTTAGGGGGTTAATCAGCAGACCTTGAGGTCTGCTGATTAAAAATTTGGCGTGGCTGAATGAAATGCATCAGAGATCATTTTCTGTCTCAGGGCTCATTTTATGGAATGCATTACCATTATATTTGTGTTCACTCGATGACCTTAAGCAGTTTAGGAAATTGCTGAAGTCATTTCTTTATAGGCAGGCTTATGATATGTTATGACATAAAATAGTTGATTTATTTATACTATTTATACTATTTATTTGATTTGTTTTATTGCTATTTTAATGCTGTTTAATTGCACTATCATGTTTTATAATTGTAAATTTGTTTTGTAATCCACTTAGTAAATATTTTGATATAAGTGAAATATAAGCATTTTTAAATAAATAAATAAATTAGTGGGGGGGAGGAGGTGGAGGACTAGATGGCATGGAGGGGGCGATCACCTTTAGATGGTGTTGTGTCCCGCGCCCGTGGACGGCCATGGGCGTGGCCCCCTACCTCCACCGCGGCGGCGACCCGCCATGGCAAGTCTTGATCTGTTCCCCTGGGCCGGTGCCCGTCACTCCGGGGCCGGTCCGCAGTCTGGCCACCAGGTGGGGAGCCGTCCCTGCTCCTCCCTCGCGGCATTCTGTTGGCTTTCCTCCGTGGAGGAAATCCAAGATGGCCGCCACCATCTTTAGGCACGAGGCCGCGCCCCCTGGCTTGATTTAAAGGGACCTGATCCCTTTAATGATACTCACCTGCTCCCAATGATCCAGGGCAGAGGAAGTATACAAGGAGGCTTCCTCTGCTCATTCCTTGACTTGGCAACGTCCTACGTTGGTCAGGTCTGCTTGCTTCGGTGAGTTCCAGTGTCTTGATTCCTTGTTCCTGTTTCGTCTTGGTGTTCCTGGTTCCTGACTTCAGATTGGCAAGCGGTGATTCCTGGTATTGACTTCGGACTGGCAAGCGGTGATCCCTCGGTGTGTGACCTTAGACTGGTAAGCGATGACCCTCTGGCACTTGACCTTGGACTTCTTCCTGACCATCGTCTCCAAGGGCCCACCTAAAACCCAGAGGCCCGGGTCCCTACGGGCTCCTCCCGGGGGGACTGCGGGCTTCCAGGGGTGAAGCTCCAGTCAGCCCTTGCACCGAACGTCCGTTTCCTTGACCTCTCAAAGGTCCACCTAAGTCCCAGCGGTTCGGGTCCCTACAGGCTCCTCCTGGGGGGACCGCAGACTTCCAGCAGCAAAGACACACTTCCGTTCCACGGACGTCACAACTCTTCGTTCGCCTTCACAGTCGTCTCTGTCTACAGTGCTGAGGGTCAGCTGGTCACATCTTCTGTTCCTGCCTCGCCTCCCGACGGAAGAACCTACGGATCTTCTCCAAAGGTATACCATCCTCCCGTCGGCCCAAGGGTTCACAAGCCTGAGCATAACACATGGGGTAATGGAGAAAGGGGATAAAGAGACAAGACTGATTGAGGGGAAGGATTTCATGAATAAGTAAAGGGGATTTGAGAGGATGTGAGGTGAATGAGTGACTGAGGGGATTAGAGAAACTGAAATCTTATCCCATCCCTCTCTTTCATTCCTCTGTCAGTCTCTGCTGAAATTCCTTCTCTCTCTCCTCCCCTCATCCCTGAGATCTCTTCCCCATCTGTATTCTCTGCTCTCCTTCTCCCTACCTAGTACTGATCACTGAGATCCTTTGAGCAGGTTATGAACCATCATGTCTGTAATGCACTGTCCTGTGCTGCAATTATCAGTCTCTCATCTTTAGGATTCAATCCACATCTTCTTAGCCATTTCTGTGTCAGGTGTTTTTCTGTGTATAAATGCTTGAGATTGCAGAAGTAACTCTGTATGGCCAATATTCAAAGCCATATTATCGCAGGAAAATCAAAATATCATGGAGGGAGGTCCTATGATATTCTGCCCCTCCCTGACAAAATATTGCAGAGATATTGCAGCATTATTTTTCATCACGGGAGAAACCAGTGATAAAAAATTGAAATACAAAACAGGGCCTACATGCATGATGGTGGTCAAACTTGACCGGAGCCACCATCGCTTTAAAGGGTCAAGCGGCCCAAATGCTCCCTCCCTCCCAAAAAGGTTAAGCCCCTCCCCAATGTCTTGTTTGCCTCCTCCCCCCCCCCCCCTGTACACCCCATGGCTGCCAAATAGGTGCTGGTCAGTAAAAGCCAGTCGGCACCATTTTGAAAAATGGCATCAACTGGACCCGGAGTTAGGGAGCAAGCAAGTCCCCACTAGCCCATAAACTTGACTTCTAATATGTAGAGGGGGTTCCAGGGAGTGGGTTGGAGAGATGGATCAGGATATGGCCTATCCTGACTACCAAGGATTTCTTTTTAAAGGGGGGTCCAGGGGATGGGGGTTGTTGGACCATCTTGGGGAGTCTGACTATTGAGGGGGCTTTGTTGGAAGCAGATGATATTTTAAGGAAAAGAGCAGAGGTTAGGTTAGGGATCATAGGGCATCACCACGCAATTTTTATAATAATTTTTTGTTTATATTGGGGGATGGGTTGCTTCATCAAGTGGCTCTAGGGTGCACAGAGTGGTCTAGCAAGACCCCAGGAGATGGTTTTAGCAGCAGGGAAGTGTAGTTTTTTTGGAAGGCTATACCTTTAACAGGCCCTCTGGGAACATCGGATTGTGCGTTAGGATCCTGATGCCCCCGGGAAACAAATAACTATACTTCCCTGAAGCACAATAAAATAATATGGCTAAATATTTTTTTTAATCAGCTGCGTTATTTTATTACTATAGAACTTCCTATACATTAGCCACTTTGCATTCATTAGGCAATTTTTTGACATGTAAATGCCTGCAAAGCAGCTAATTTCCATAGGGGGCGGAAATATTTGGGGATACTGTGCGATATTGCACGACAATGCCGCAGTTTTGATGATATTGCGTGATAAAGAGCATTATTACCTTATAACAGTTTAGTAAATCTAGCTCTTAGCTGGATAACTCACAAATCATCCAGTTAAATGGCAACTTTTTAAATATTGGAGCAGCTAGCCAGCTAAAAGTTAGCCAAATAAGGAATGGATGTTTCAGTGGCATTCTGGGCAGGATCGAGTTAGTCAGGTAACTTCTCTAGGAGTTAGACAAATAAGTGTTTTGGATAACTGTAGCCATGCCCTGTAGCAGGTCTAAAGTTATTCAACCTTGTGTGGTTGGATAACTATAGTCTTAACAGGTTATATTCAAAAATAATTTTGCCGATTAAGTGGCTTAGTTGGAGGGGAAAAAAAGAAGTGAGGTGTGGGCCTGTGGCTCAATTCTCCTAGACTCACTCAGTGCTTTAAAAAATCAGCCCTGCTGAGCTGAGCCCCCACTCCTCCCCTCCTCATAACTGCCCAAACCCACCCAACATTAGATTTAAAATAATAAAAGTACAGCAGCATTCTGTGTCTTCTTCCTTCCCACACGCTCTCAAGTTCCATAAATTTTGAAGAGAAAGCCCATTCCTCTCTTCCCACCGCCAAACCTCAACCTTCCCATCCACCCAATATCTTTAAAAACCCTTCTTGTGCCAGGATTACAGTGTTAACAATATTTGTGGGACCTCCAAACTTGTAAGAACATGGGGGGATTGCAAGTTGATTGATAGCTTGTATTTTTTTAACAGCGTACTATTGTACGCTGTTAAAAACAATGTTCAATATCAATTGAAGTCTTTGGTGTATTATTTGCTGATCTTTTCTCTCAGTAACTTATTCTGGATTGTTGCATCTTCTTCTACTCCTTTCTGCTCATGTTCTTTTATATTACAATATTCAGTCAGAGAGATGTTTTCAGTTTTGCTTAATTTTCCTTTAAGGAAAGTTGTCTTAGCACTAGGGATGTGCATTCTTTAAAACTAAAGGCAAATCGCGATGAATAAGGATAATTTGTTTCATTTGGGGCCCCCCAAGTGAAACAATCCTTATTTGTTCATTTCGTTTTAAACAAATACATTGGGCCTAGGTCTTGGCCTGAAGCCGAGGCCTTGCCTATGGCATAGGCTGAGGCCCAAAGCAGGGGTCGTGGCCCCAGCTTCGGGCCTAGGCCAAAGCACTAGCATTGTGCTCAGACATAGGCTGAGGCCCAAAGCAAGGACCAAGGTATAGGCCTGAGTATGATGCCAGGGAGTCAGCAGAGGCCCGAAGCCAGTCTTCAACCAAGACACCTGAAAATTAAAAAAAAAAAAAATGTACCAGATCCATCAGGCATCCATTGAAGGCTGGGTCCTGAGGGCAGGGGCCCTGGTCTAGGCCAGGGCCTGGGCGTAGGCCTCATGTTGCAACCCAACACAGAGGCTGAGTCCTGACACCGCGACCTTGGCCATGACCCAGGCCTGATGCAGCGACCCGACCCAGAGGCCAGGGTCCGATGCCAGGGCCTCGGCCTGGACCCTAGCCTGATGCCACAACCTAACCTGGAGACCAGGTCCCAACACCAGGGCCTCAACATAGGCCAGGGCTCAGGTCCAGGCCTAGGCCCAATACCACAACCCAACCCAAAGGCCTGGTCTCGATGCCAGGGTCTCAGCCTGGTGCCAGGCCCAATGCTACAACCCAACCCAGAAGCCAGGTCCTGATGCTGGGGCCTCTGTCTAAACAGAGGCCCAACACTGCAATACAACTAACAGGCCAGGTCCCGATGCTGGGGCCTATGCCCAGACCCAGGCCTGACACCGGGGCCTCGGAGCCCAGACCTGGGTGCTCCTCTTCATGCGTCCTCTTCTTTCTTCACGCCAAAACACAATGACGGCATCTGCTGGGGTTGTGCTGGAATTAACTCCTCTGTAATCAACCTAGTGGATGGTGCCATTTTGATGTACAGCAATTGCTTTCTTCACTTCAAAGCACAATGATGCCTTCCACTGAGTGAATGTGCTGGAGCTAATTAACTCCGGCATGACCCCAGCAAGAGCTGTCATTGTGCTTTAGAGTGAAGAAAGAAAAGGGCGCATGAAGAGGAGCTCCAAGGCCTGGACCTGACCCTGGCATCAGGACCCAGCATCCTGGCCAAGGCCTGTGTCTGGACCCGGCCTCCAGGTCTGGTCGCAGTTTTGGCCTAGTCCAAGCCTGCTGATCCCCACAGGACCAGGTAAGTGAGAGCCAGTGGGGTGGGGGAGATCCTGGACCTGACATTTTTCCAGAGGGTGGGGGAGGGAGGGCTTGTTTTTGTTTTTTGTCCGTTTTTTGTTTTTTTTTATTTACTTGTTTGTTTTCACATGAATGAAACAAATCAAGCAATCCACGAACCAAAATTCATGGGAAAAAACCTCCCAAAAATGAAACGAAAAGTGAAAACAAATACGGCCGTATTGCCATATTGCAAAATGGCGCAGGCCGTACGGCCATACGGCCGGCACCATTTTGCAATACGTCAATACGGCCGTACGGCCGGCGCCATTTTGCAATACGGCCCGAGTGCAGGAGGTCGCTCCCTGACCCCCGCTGGACCCCCAGGGACTTTTGGCCAGCTTGGGGGGGCCTCCTGACCCCCACAAGAGTTGCCAAAATTCCAGCGGGGGTCCGGGAGCGACCTCCTGCACTCGGGCCGTATTGCAAAATGGCACCGGCCGTATTGCCGTATTGCAAAATGGCGCCGGCCATACGGCCATACGGTCGGTGCCATTTTGCAATACGGCAATACGGCCATACGGCCGGCGCCATTTTGCAATACGGCAACAAGTGCAGAAGGTCGCTCCCGGACCTCCGCTGGACTTTTGGCAAGTCTTGTGGGGATCAGGAGCCCCCCCCTCCAAGCTGGCCAAAAGTCCCTGGGGGTCCAGCGGGGGTCCGGGAGCGATCTCCTGCGCTCGTGACGTCGGGGGACAGGAACCAAAATGGCGCCGGCGCTACCTTTGCATATGACAGGGCAAAGGTAGCGCCGGCGCCATTTCTATTAATGCAGCCGTGGCCTGAGAGTGGAAGATCACACCGGGACCCCCCCACTGGACCCCAGGTAATTTAAAACATTTTGGGGGGGTTCGGGAGGGTGGGGGATTTATTTTAAAGGGTTGGGTGGGTTTTAGGGTTGTTTTAGTGTGCCGGTTTTCCCGCCCTCCCCCTTCCGCTCCCCCCTCCCCCGATTTACGATTTTTGACGATAAATCGGGGGAATTCCTATTGTATCGCGCCTCTAATGATTTTTGACGATTTAAAATATATCGGACGATATTTTAAATCATCAAAAAACGATTCACATCCCTATTGGAAATAGCCAGAGGTCAAATCTGGTGAAGAAAAAGGGAGCAGCTTGGCTTAAAACATATAGCAAGTCATCTATACATTGTAATGGGTTTGCATCTTTAGTGATGACTTCATTTAATTTCCAGTAACCATAATAGAATGTGATTGAGCAATCTTTCTTTTTTAATATCATTGCTGGAGAAGTCCAGGGATTGTTACTCTTTAAGAATGCATTGCGACACTAGATCCTGTACATGACACTTGAACTCATACATATGGGGAGAAACTTGCCTGAATCTCTGCTGAATTGGAGGTGTACCATCAGTGTGTATTGTTTGCTGGTGAGTATTGCATACTTTACCAAGTCTTATGTAACCAATGTTTGCTTCAGCAATGGAGAAATACATTCTGACGTTTTAATAACAGCTGTTATGTCATCTTCTGATCTGGAGACAAAATTTCCCAGTGCACTTTCACTGGGATCTTAAATGTCTCTGCCACAGCTTGCATACTGCTTTTCTGAAGGAGGCACTTCTTTACCATGTCTCCTTTTAGTCTGAAGGTAAGAAACAAGAAAATGCCATACTGGGTCAGACCAAGGGTCCATCAAGCCCAGCATCCTGCTTCCAACAGTGGCCAATCTAGGCCACAAGAACCTGGCAAGTACCCAAAAACTAAGGGGCGGATTTTAAGAGCCCTGCTCGCCGGTGAGCCTATTTTACATAGGCCTACCGGCGCGCGCAGAGCCCCGGGACTCGCGTAAGTCCCGGGGTTTTCTGAGGGGGGCATGTCGGGGGGCGTGTCAGGGGCAGGCCCGAACCGCGCGGCGTTTTCGGGGCGTGTCAGGGAGCGTTCCGGGGGCGGGCCCGGGGGCGTGGCCACGCCCTATGGACCCGCCCCCAGGTCGCGTCCCGGCGCGCTAGCGGCCCGCTGGCACGCGGGGATTTACGTCTCCCTCCGGGAGGCGTAAATCCCCCGACAAAGGTAAGGGGGGGGTTTAGACAGGGCCAGGACGGGTGGGTTAGGTAGGGGAAGGGAGGGGAAGGTGAGGGGAGAGCAAAAGAAAGTTCCCTCCGAGGCCGCTCCGATTTCGGAGCGGCCTTGGAGGGAACAGGGGTAGGCTGCGCGGCTCGGCGCACGCCGGCTATACGGAATTGATAGCCTAGCGCGCGCCAATCCAGGATTTTAGCGGATACGTGCGGCTACGTGCGTATCTACTAAAATCCCGCGTACTTTTGCTTGCGCCTGATGCGCCAGCAAAAGTACGCCAAATCGCGCGGTTTGAAAATCTACCCCTAAGTCTATTCCATGTAACCATTGCTAATGTCAGTGGCTATTCTCTAGGGGGTAGATTTTCAAACCGCGCGATTTGGCGTACTTTTGCTGGCGCATCAGGCGCAAGCAAAAGTACGCGGGATTTTAGTAGATACGCGCGTAGCCGCGCGTATCTGCTAAAATCCTGGATCGGCGCGCGCAAGGCTATCAATTCCGTATAGCTCGCCTAAATCCGCCCGGATTTGGGCGGATTTAGGCGAGCAGGGCTCTTAAAATCCGCCCCTAGGTGAACCTAATAGCAGGTAATGGACTTCTCCTCCAAGAACTTATCCAATCCTTTTTTAAATGCAGCTATACTAACTGCACTAACCACATCCTCTGGCAACAAATTCCAGAGTTTAATTGTGCGTTGAGTAAAAAAGAACTTTCTCCGATTAGTTTTAAATGTGACCCATGCTAACTTCATGGAGTTCCCCCTAGTCTTTCTACTATCCGAAAGAGTAAATAACCGATTCACATCTACCCGTTCTAGACCTCTCATGATATCTCTATCATATCCCCCCTCAGTCATCTCTTCTCCAAGCTGAAAAGTCCTAACAGGCACAGCTATATAAACTTCAGCAAGATGAAATACTTCTGCTATTCTGGTTCGAAAAGCTAGTTGTATTTGCCTCTGTCCAGAAGTAATAGAAGTATTCTGACACCCTACTACTTTATCATATTACGGTTTTACCTGATTTCTGGCTAGTAATACAGTTTAAGGTTGAGTCTCAATATCTGTGATTGTGACTACCACTTTCTCTGCAGCCATCTGCTGTTGACAGGCACATTTTCCAACCAGGCAGAGGCCCATTAGGTTTTGCACAAATATGAAAATACCCCAAAATTTGGGGGTATTTTTGTCTGAGGCTAATTTTTGGTTCATACTATTTGTACCAACCAAAAATAGCTTCATTTTATTTGTGTCATTCATTCAAAACAAATGCACATCCTTATGCATTTAATATTTCACCTTTTTCCATATGTGGCCTCAAGGCAGATTATAAAACAAGTTTTACCTAATAGTTACAAGTACATTTTTTCAGATAATCAGCAGAACATAACTAAATTAATAGTCCGCTTAATATACCTAGTTAAAGTTATCAAAATATTTGGAAAGCTATTTTTCCAACCATACATACAGGTCGATACTGTAACGTGCGGTTGAAGATTTCCCGTCTGTAAAGTCCTGGAAGCGCACAATTCGGACGCGTAAGGCGATCCAGCGATCCAGTCTCCAATTTCACGCGTACTTAACGCTTCTTAAAACAGACGCATAACCCTTTCCGCACGCAGCATGTATATGATATGTAAATGAACGAATTAGCTGTATAATGAAGGAATTAACTATTCCCCTCCGATACTGCGACACGCGCTCAGATTATCTCCTTTGTAACCCGCTATTTTGCCACGTCCTTAACCTGTTAGTTTACTGCCTACCCTCTACTTGGTATTAGTGTGGTGTTCGAAAATTAAAACGGGAATAAAGTGTAAAAAATGGGGGTAAAACCAAAGGGAGTAAAGTGTAAAAAACATTGCAGCAAAAGTTGTTTATATATATGTATAAATACCTGTCACTTTACTGTCACTTTCTGAATCCCCCAGGCGTGCGGTCATCGAGGCAGCGGCGGGAGCCGGGCAGATGGGCGCCCGTTCATCCAGGCGGCGGCGGCGGGAGCCGGCGAGCGGGTGGGCGTGCGTTGGATCCAGGCGGCAGTGGGAGCCGGCGGGCGGGTGGGCGAGTGTTCGATCCAGGCCGCGGCCGGGTGGGCGTGCATTCATCCAGGCAGAGGGAGCAGGCGGCGAAAGCGGCCTCCGGCTCCCTCTGCCTGGATGAATGCACGGCCCCCGCTGGCAGTGAATGAATGCCCGTGCGATTTCGGTGCTCAAGGCGGCCGGGTGGGCGTGCATTCATCCAGGCAGAGGGAGCCGGCGGCGAAAGCGGCCTCCGGCTCCCTCTGCCTGGATGAATGCACGGCCCCCGCCGGCAGTGAATGAATGCCCGTGCAATTTCGGCGCTCAAGGCGGCCGGGTGGGCGTGCATTCATCCAGGCAGAGGGAGCCGCCGGCGAAAGCGGCCTCCGCAGGGGGCCGTGCATTCATCCAGGCAGAGGGAGCCGGAGGCCGCTTTCGCCGGCGGCTCCCTCTGCCTGGATGAATGCACGCCCACCCGGCCGCCTTGAGCGCTGAAATCGCACGGGCATTCATTCACTGCCGGCGGGGGCCGTGCATTCATCCAGGCAGAGGGAGCCGGAGGCCGCCGCCGGCTCCCTCTGCCTGGATGAATGCACGCCCACCCGGCTCCTTGAGCGCCGAAATCGGGAGGAGAGGAGAAGGGAGAAGGGACTATCGTAGCAGGCCCGAGCCTTGCTACTTTTTCGGTTTTTGTTTTTTTTTTTGCTTCGGGAGGAGGGGACAGGACTGGGGCTGCACCGGAGAACGGACGGGGCCAGGGCAGGTGAGCGGGGCTGGGGGAAAGTTTGCCGAGCATCGGGGAACATAACTGTCCACTTCCTGGTACCTGTCATTTCAAATGTCATTTGAAATGACATTTGAAATGACAGATACCAGCGCGACCTTGAAGCGTTAGGCCCGTTAGGCACATGCATACATGCATGCATACTTCCAGTTTTTATAAATAAGGTGCACATGTATGCCTTTATACCTGCCAGAGCTGTATCCAGGCAATTTGACACCTGTGCCCAAGTGAAAAACTGTGCCCTCACCCATTACACAACACATGACACCACGAGTTGGGAGATTGTGTTCAATGTCTCTACAGCAATGCCCATGGACAGTGCAAGGTTATTAGGTGCCCTAGGAAAACTTTACATCCTTGCACTCCCCCATCCCAACTCACCCTCCTCACACAGATTAACAAATTATACGTTTATAATAACAGATTTTACATGAAAAAGAACATGCAAAGCACAGTCTTCTGAGGTAAAACTATCACTTACAATATGTATATTATATATACATGCACTGCTGAGGTACCAACTAGAAAGCCCTGCAAAAACCCAAGAGACATTTGGGAACCTATATGGTATTAGGCCTACTGTACTGCGTCTTGGGCATGGGCATGACCCTCACAGAGCCACAAGAAAAAAGAATTTCTATATCAAAACAGCACTAACTGCCAGCACTCAAACAGCAATAACCCTACTACAAATATTACACCAGGCCTAAAATAGTAATAAATCTCCTGTTAGAAAAACAGAACAATCCAATCTGCTATAGATCCCTACCTAGAAACTACACACTAATGGAATAACTCATCTCGGTCACCCATGCAAAACACAGGCAGATCCTCAAATACAGAATAAAGAGACCATACAGTGTAAATACTCAAGGACAGCATAAGATAGCACAACAGACCACACCTACTACATCTCATCTCCGAGTTTGTAATATCATTCCATTGACTTTCTCTCTGACTCACCAAATCCTCACCTATCATCTCTCTCTAACAATTCCCCCCATACATAATTTGAGCACGGCTATATGCCTCGTTATGTGATTTATATTGTTTGTTTGGTTTTCTATTTATTGTACTAAGTTATTGTTCACTACAAGTTCATGTTACTGTTTAAATGCGTTAGATGTAACAGGTTGTTATAAATGTAAACCGGAGTGAAGGCATTTTTTTGCTATACCTCGGTATATAAAAAACTCCTAAATAAATAAATAAAAATAAATAGAAATGTACAGACAAAAACTGAACTGGAAACCGCAACAAGCCAAATTCTGTATGCACTGCAACAATGTAAAAAACAGAAACATTATCATTCCTCATAAAACAAAATTAGTAAAACCATACCAATAAAAAGATTAATTCAAAACAATTACAAGTAAATTTTCAAAGGGCCACATGCGTAAAAACTAGGGTTTATGCACATGGCTGGGCCTTGTGCACGCTGCGCGCATTTTACAACGGGCCTGGCCATGCACATAAACCCCAGTATGCACAGAAGTGCCAGCCGAGGAAAAAGGGGTGGCCTGGGGGTGCATGGTCTGGGTGGGGTGGGGGGACAGGCCGGGAAAGCACCATTAGCTGTTGTCCCAGGGAAGTGCATGCCGGCAGCTGGCCGGTACATGCAGATTACTTCTGCTCTGGAGGAGCAGAAAGTAAAAAAATAAAAAATTAGGGCTAGGTAGGGTTAGGTTAGGGATAGGGATAGGAAAGTTCCCTCCCAGTCCGCTCCTTACTTGGAGCGGACTGGGAAGGAATGCTGAGGCCAAATTTCGTCGTCACACGTTGCTTTGTAAAATTCCCCCCCCACGCGTGCGGATTTTAAAATTCGGGGCACATGTTCATACAGCCATTGGAGTGCGCTGGCGCATCCATGTTATAAAATTGGCGCATCCATGTACACGCACTGAGAACTGCGCGCACATGGATGCAAACGTGCTCCTTTTAAAATCGACCCCTTAATGATTAGAATACTATTCAGTGAGAGCCAGATTTTAAAAGCCCTGCGCGCGTAAATCCAGCGTACTTTTGTTCGTGCCTGGTGCGCCAACAAAAGAACGCGCTCGCGTAACTTTATAAAATCTACCCCTAATTAAAAACTCATATAAAAATCTTCCAAACATCAATAAAATATTTCAAAACAGATATATCAAATATCACCCAACAATTAAAATAAGGATTAAAAAAAAATTCCCCATTATCCATAACTTGGAACTTTTGATTTCCAGATGCCCTGAAATTATCATGGATTAGCAGGCAGAGAGTAACTGGGGTAGTTGTGCACACAAATGTTCCCTCTCATACACATACATACTTTCTCTCAATCAACCACACACAAGCACACATGCTCTCTCACTCTCCCACACACATGCACACGTGTTTTCTCTCACTCTTCCACATAAATGCTCTCACTCACTTTCCTATACATATGCTGTCTTTCACTGTCCTACACACATTTATTTATTTATTTATTTATTTAAGGGTTTTTATATACCGCAGTACGTAAGGAAATACATCACCGCGGTTTACATTAAACAATAACTTAGCAACAGGCTTTACATTGACATTCTTAATAGGTATTAAATAAACTAACATCCATATAACAGTTTTGACGGAAAACAGGCTGAACAGACTGTGGACCATCCAATAAAGTATAACATACCATTAAACTATTGATGTAACTATTAAACCTTAACAAACCAACACAAAAACTGAATAGTATCTAAAACAATACCAGTTCTGAGAGTAGATACAATTTCTATATTGCACCGAAGACATTTCTGTTATTTAAAGCTAATTTATATCGAGATGGGTAAGGGTGGGCAAGTAAGGTGAAGAAGGAGATTGAGGAGGGAATGAGGTTAAGGTGGGAAACGGAGCCAGGGAGTAAGGGTAGAAAATGGAATGGCATTTCAGATAAATGGATATCATTGAGTGAATGCTAGTTCAAATAACCACGTTTTGAGTCCTTGTTTGAATTTCTTATGACAGGGTTCCAGACGTAGGTCAGTGGGCATCTTGTTCCATAAGTTGATTCCCGCTATGGAGATAGAACGGTCTCTTGTGGTCACGTGTTTGATGTTTTTTGTTGGGGGGGCTGCCAATTTAGCTTGATGGATATGTCTTATGGGTCTCTTGGAAGTATGGAACACAAACTGCTCCGAGAACCATTGCATCTCTTGGTTATAGATCGACTTATGTATGAGGGAGAGAACTTTAAAGGTAATTCTAGAAGCTACTGGGAGCCAATGCAAGAACATGAGAGCAGGTGTTATGTGATCATGGAGATGGGTATTGGTGATTAATCGAGCTGCTGCATTCTGTAACATTTGTAAAGGTTGAATTGAGCTTTTAGGGAGACCCAAGAGTATTGCGTTACAGTAGTCAATTTTTGGTAGTATGGTAGCTTGCAATACCGTTCGGAAATCTTGTGGATGTAGAAGTGGTTTAATTCTTTTTAGTGTGTGAAGTTTGAAAAATCCATTTTTTATTGTAGCAGAGATGAATTTCTTTAAAGTGAAATGGTTGTCAATAATGACGCCAAGACTGCGGACTTGCTGTAGAAGGGGAAGAACTGAGATAGAGTGGTGGGATGTGTTGGAGGGGATATTATTGTGTGGCATGATGATGATGAGTTCAGTTTTGGTAGTGTTTATAGCTAAGAAGTTTTCTGTGAGAAGCTTTTTTATTTCAGCCCGGGCTGATTCCCAGGTTTTCAGAGCATTAGTGAGGGAATCATTAATAGGGATAAGAATCTGTACGTCATCGGCATATATGAAGTGTTGGAGTTTTAGTTTTGCTAGGAGTCGACAGAGAGGTGCTAAGTAAATGTTAAACAGTGTTGATGATAGCGAGGAGCCTTGTGGTACACCTTGTAGCAGATTTCTTGGTTTCGATATTTGGGATCCCAACTTGACACTGTATGTCCTGTCTGTCAGAAAAGATTGGATCCAGTTTAGTGCAGTGCCAGTGATGCCGATTTGAGAGAGGAGGGCTAGAAGGATATTATGATTGACCGTGTCAAATGCCGAAGAAATATCGAGTAGGGCAAGAATGTATGAATGACCAGAATCTAGTGTTTTTAGAGTAGAGTCTGAGAGGGATACTAGCAGCGTTTCAGTACTATGGAACTTACAAAAACCGTATTGTGACGGAAATAATAATCGGTTATCGTCTAGATAGTCCGTGAGTTGTTTGTTTATCACTTTTTCCATGATTTTTGACATATACAAGCACATATGCTCTCTCACTCTCCCACACTCATGCACACATGGGGGTGGATTTTAAAAGGGTTACACGCGTAATATGTGCGTAACCCTTTAAAACCCCTCCTGCATGTGCCCAGCCTATTCTGCATAGGCCCGGCGACGAGTGCAAGCCCCGGGACGCGCATATGTCCCGGGGCTTGAAAAAGGGGGTGGGGTGTGGGCGAGGAGTGGGCAGGGCCGGAGCCTCGAGGCACAGCGGCCATTTAAGTAGGGAAAGGGAGGGGAAGGTGGGGGGGGGGGGGGGGGCGGAAGGAAAGTTCACTCCGAGGCTGCTCCGATTTCGGAGCGGCCTCGTAGGGATCGGAGGAAGGCTGCGCTCGCCGACCCCCGATTTTATAACATGTGCATGGCTGCGCGCTCATGTTATAAAATTGGGTGTAGATTTGTGCGCGCCAGGTTGCAACGCAGGGCGCACAAATCTACGCCCGATTTTATAACATGCACGCACAGCCATGTGCATGTTATAAAATCCAGGGTCAGCGCACACAAGGGGATGCACACTTGTGCACCTTGCGCACGCCGAGCTCTAGGGGAGCCCCGATGGCTTTCCCTGTTCACTCCAAGGCCGCTCTGAAATCGGAAATCGGAGCGGCCTCGCAGGGAACTTTCCTTCTGCTCTCCCCACCTTCCCCTCCCTTCCCCTACCTAACCTGCCCCCCAGCCCTACCTAAAACCTTTGTTTAATAAGTTGCGCCTGCCTCTGGGCAGGCATAGGTTGTGTGCGCCGGCCAAGTGACGGCGCGTGATCCTCCGGCGGCCCCGGGATATGCGCGCGTCGCTGGGCCTATGCAAAATAGGCTTGGCGTGCGCAGGAGGATTTACGTGCGTAACCCTTTAAAAATCTGGCCCTGTGTGCAGTGCTTCTTGGTAATGTATTTATTTTTGGTTTTGCTATTTGTCTACTGTTTCTTTGAAGAGCCCTTCATTTATTCTGGTTTTTTTTTCTTTTCGTTTTTATGTTTCTCTTTGTGTCCCTAAGGCTTTGGATTTTTTTCTTTGTTTGGATACTTTTCAGTGTGTGTGGCTCTGTTTAGGAAACTGTGCATGTCTGGTGTGACTGTTGTGTCATAGGGGTTTTAGCAACCCATGCTATAGAACCCACAGCAAAGGTTAGTGCATCTCATAAAAACTGCAGTGGAATAAGCCTTATTAGTTATTTCTCTGTGATGCAAGGAGACGCACTAGGGGGAAGACTGACTAGCGCATCTCCTTTCACCTCTGAAAATTTAACACTTCATCAGAGGCAGGTGTTAAGATTCTCACAGTAGAGAAGAGGGCACCAAACCCCTCCATTACCTTAAAATGAACTTAGCCAGTAGGCTTGACAGGGTAGGGTCAGGTCGGTAGGGTCCGGGTCTGGGTCTTGGTCAGTGTTGGATTGCATCAGTCCTCTTTCTCTCAGCCCCTTCCCTTTTACCTTAAAAACTTAAAACTTAGACCCTGCAGAATGCACACCTCTGGAATCCCCTCCTAATCACACAGGAACCAAGCCAGAGAGAAGTTTATCTCCTCTAGGAAGGCTGACAGCTGATTGGCTCCTCCACTGTCACATGTCAGTAGAAGAACCAATCACCTTTCATAATTCTGAATGGGCAGCTTTCTGGAAGGGGATTGGTCCTTTCACTGACAGATGCCAGTGGACTGACCAATTGGCAGACAGAGAAGGAAGGACGGTGAATCAAAAAAGCTTGTCCCATACTGGAGCCACAAAATTAGCTTCCTGTATCCTGAGGGGACTGCATATTTTAATGCATGTGTAAAATAAAACCTGTGCTAAAATCTAACACTGATTTTTCTTACATCAGCCTCTAAGAGAGACTTGGAATAGTATCAGGGTTGAAAAATCTACCCTCACAAAAAGTAGGTATGAATGTGGGTGGAAAAGTGGAAAAGATGCAAATTATAATCAATCAAAGATGTTTCTCCATGTGGCCCCCCTACGGGCTGGCCACTAAATATCCCTAGTAGCCATGAACCAGTTAGAAGGAATATCACATTTCAGCTCATCCTCCAGAGGTTGTCTGTATGAGTGGACCTTGCATATAAGTAGGGGCTGACAGAAGAATAGGTGTGGTCTTTTGGTTCGACTCTCAAAGAAGAGAGAGAACTGTTAATTTCTCTTTGCTTGAGTGAGGCCTATACCCCTCATTAAGTGGAATTTTTTGTTTAAGGAAAATCTGCCAGGCACTTCCTGCCAATGTAGTGCTACCCTGACATTAAGATAAACAATGAGTTGAGAGTTGACTTATTTGAGGATTTTAGAGACTGGTTGTGAGAACTTGGAGCTTTCTGGAGATGGCTATTCCCTAGATCCAGAGGCTAAGAAAGTGAAGATCTGTAGTCTTCCATTTCAGAAAAATGGGGCGACAGTGCTCACACCAGAGAATATTTTTTTGCTGTTAGATAATTTTTACCAGGTTTTGGTTCTGAGGAGGTTCTTTTTTCCACCCCTTCTCATTTGGGGCTGGGGCTGTATCTGCTCAGTCCTGAAGTGGAATTTGGACCCTTCCTACTGAGAGGTCACAGACAGTAATAAAAGAAAGGATTAAAGTTAAAAAAAGAAGAACAGACTTGGACCCTCAACAGGATCTTCCCCTTGGGACACAGGTGCAGGCTGGGTAAAAAATTCAGATCAACCAAGGACTCAGCTAGGACTGTTCTATGCTCTAAGGAGACCTTGTGCAGAATAGGATTTTCCCAGAGGTTGGGTTTCTTAGATGGCTCAAAAAA
Source organism: Rhinatrema bivittatum (assembly GCF_901001135.1). NCBI lineage: Eukaryota > Metazoa > Chordata > Amphibia > Gymnophiona > Rhinatrematidae > Rhinatrema > Rhinatrema bivittatum. Next base: position 153,168,195 of record NC_042617.1, on the reverse strand, counting down.
AGGGGTGGGGTGTAGGTGGGGTGGTATGGGGCAGGACGAGGGTGGAGCCTCCAGGCACAACGGCCATTTGCCACTGTGCCCGGGATCATGGGCCGGCCATCGGCCGGTGCGCGCAACCTACGCCTGCCCGGAGGCAGGCGCAACTTATAAAATAAAGTTGGGGGGAGTTAGGTAGGGCTGGGGGCGGGTTAGATAGAGGAAGGAAGGGGAAGGTGGAGGGGGGGGGGGGGCCGAAGGAAAGTTCCCTCCGAGGCCGCTCCAATTTTGGAATGGCCTCGGAGGGAACGGGGAAAGCCATCGGGGCTCCCCTTGGGCTCGGTGTGCACAAGGTGGACTAGTGTGCGTGTCATAAAATCGGGCATAGATTTGTACTCGCTGGGTTGCACGCATAAATCTATGCCTGTGCATAGCTATTAAAATCCGGCCCTCTGAGAAGAAGTGTTTGGAAGTCCACAAGGAACCTGAGTCAGTTGCACATACAAAGAGAGAAAGGACACTCATCTGTATTTTCATTTATTGCACCGTGGACATTGATTAGCTTTGAAACAATCAGTAAATTCTTTATTTAAACACCCAGTTCTGTGTCCTGTTTCATCTGTCCCAGCCAAGCATCATAACAGTACCAATTCAGACAAGCAATAGCTTCCACCTCAGAAAGGACTCACCCCTGGGGTATAACCAGCTGGAGAGGATAAGTGGCCAGAAAGATAACGCTAGCTATACAAATTGATGTTTGTGTGCCTTTGGAGAACATGCTCCTCCAAAGAAAATGGTTTCATCCACTTCATAATAATTTAAAATTAATTTTTACTTAACGTTATATATTGGAATAAACAATCAAGAATTTTGTGTTCCAGCCTTGTTCATTGCTATTTTGCAACTTGTTTTCAAATGGGCAAGGAAACAACTTCATTTCCAAGTGTGAAATGAATTACAAGCAAAGTATATAACTCTTAGATAATTGCGCTTTCATTTCAATGTAGAATGAAGTATACATTGTACCTCTGAATGAATTCATTTTTATGCATTCCATAAATACATATTTAAGTTAACCCCAATTGTGAAAGAGAAATATAAGTACTGATTCTGCATTGTTAGTTGTTAAAATATCAACACTAATGTTTTTAATACACATGGAAATGGAATTTACATCTGGAACATGTCCTTGCTGCCTTTGTTGAACAGTAGATTAGAGACATGAGAAGAAATCTAATTTTGGTTCTTAAAAGTTGAATTTATTTAATATTCTGCTAAAGTACTATGAATACTTCAATATTGCATCTAATGAATATGCCAAAGTGGTTTATAAGTAACATGTTTTAGAGGTTTTAATGCCAATCAGTAGATCAAATTTTCTACTGTGTATGGATAAAATTGTATACAATTTTTTTTAACTCTTTATTTATAACTTTTCAAAACTTAGTCAACACTGGAAAATACATAAAAAAATATATCAGCAAATTACACATCAGGCATTATACAAGAACATCTCCATAGATAGGACATACAACTGAAAAATACAAAAATAAGACAAACTACTGCCTTCCCCATCAGTTCCATTAGAGTCCCCATATATCTTGATATCTATCGGACTGATTTCTTAAAGAAAAGGTAAGTTTCTCTATAAGGGCAGATCTAACAGCTTGGATTCCCAACAGGAAATAGAAGGAGAGCTTTTCCATTAATATGCCACTGTCAGACAGGTAGCATGCAACAAGTGACCCACCAACTTTCTGCTACCTCGCATGTCCCATCCATTGGACCATTTCTGCATCAGAAAGAGAGCCGGATCCACCCATATCCTCTGGTTACAAATAGCTGAAATAGAATCAGCCACCCATCCCCAAAAAAGTTGGACCTCTGGGCATTCCCACCACATATGATGAAAAGTGCTGTGAAAACCACATCCCTGCCAACACTCTGAACTGATATTACTGAATTTTGCATAGAAGACTGAGGAATGATATACTCTATTTAACAATTTGTATTATAACTCCTGCCGTTTATAACAAAAGAGTAATTTGTCTAGATCTCTTCCATTTAGACTTCCAGTCCCTAACATTTATTTTATTTATTTATTTAACATTTTTATATACCGGCATTCATAGGACACATCATGTCAGTTCACAAGTAACTCTGGCCTCAAATCATTATTCCATAACTGATTAAGTCCTGGTGCAGTACCTTTTGCGCACAAAGTAGTCCAAATGCACTTATATAATATAGCTATAAGATGTTCTGGGTTCCTGCTACAGCTAAGGGGACCTTCCACTCCCTCACACTCCTCAACTCCCAGGGACACCCTAATAATGTTGGAGACCACCTTATGCAAACAAAAGAATAACCATCTAGTAGTAGATACTATGCAAAATTCTTCCACAAGATTTATAAATGATTTAATACTGCCCTCATCAGCCAGTTGTCCCAAAAAAACATAGCCCCCCCCCCCCCCCCCCCAATGCCTAGACATCTATATCTGGAGAAAATGTATGTAGGGACAAATGAGGGTTGCGGATCAGAGAAATGAGGTATGACTATTCCAGTCTCTGTGGACAAAATGCATGATTGACCGCTCTCCATATTCTAAGCATATGTGCAATTATGGGATTCCCCCAAACCACCTACCTGTAGGAACTCAACATATTTGACATATGAATCAAAGGCGCCAGACTACACTCCTTCACCCCCTCTTCTTCAAATGAGAGCCAAGCCTGCGCTACATCAGTCCCCAGCCATACCCGAAGACAGGAAAGTCTACAAGCCCAATAGTACTACAGAAAATTGGGGAGCCGCAGTCCTCCCATTTCATAAGAACATGCCATGCTGGGTCAAACCAAGGGTCCATCAAGCCCAGCATCCTGTTTCCAACAGTGGCCAATCCAGGCCATAAGAACCTGGCAAGTACCCCAAAACTAAGTCTATTCCATGTTAGTGTTGCTAGTAATAGCAGTGACTATTTTCTAAGTCAACTTAATTAATAGCAGGTAATGGACTTCTCCTCCCAGAACTTATCCAATCCTTTTATAAACACAGCTATACTAACTGCACTAACCACATCCTCTGGCAACAAGTTCCAGAGTTTAATTGTGCGTTGAGTGAAAAAGAACTTTCTCCGATTAGTTTTAAATGTGCCACATGCTAACTTCATGGAGTGCCCCCTAGTCTTTCTATTATCTGAAAAAGTAAATCTCTTGTGACCCGACCGAGACCGCAGACGGACGAGGACCCTTCATCGGGACGAGGAAGAGAAGCGGAAGTCAAGGCCTGCGCGGTCGGCGCTAAAGTCCGTCTGGGTAAAGCCTTCTAAAATCCGCTCTTACCTCCAACGGGCTCCCTCACCGACCACGCGGCTCTTCTCACCTTCACCTCGACCCGCCGGCTCTTAGGGCTACACGCCCCCGCTGCGATCACCCTCCAATTAAATTCCAGGGATCTTCAGCCGGCGTCATCTTCAGCCGGCCTTCTTCTTCGGGGATTTAAATCCCTGCCTCTTCCCGGTGTCGCACGCATGAAGGAGCGCGACAAAGGGGCCTGCCCCTTTGTACGCCCCTTCGTAAGCCCCTGAAGTTCAGACCCGGCTCTATTTCAGTCTCAGTTGCCTCTAGCGCCCTTATCATTTTGCTCATAGTGACATCGCTCATAGCCACTTCCATAACACATTAACCCTCCTCCTTTTCACCTGCACAGACCAAATTCACCTGTTCATCAGTGCCCACCATAAAAAGGTATGCTCTATACTGATATTCCAATCATTCAGTTTCGCAGGAGAAACATAGCAAATAAACAAGTTGAATCAACCACTCAACAACAACAACAAAAAAGACTTATCCCCATCATGCTCTCACCTCTGAACCAATAACTTGGTTCAGAGGTGAGAGCTTTGCGGCTGGAGCTGCTTTCAAATTCATAGTCATCTTCGCGGCCGGACTGACTTTCCAACTTCTCCCGCTCCACCTTCCTCTTATTACGATTCTGTTTACAGCTAGGGCCGCAAGCAGCCTCTCACCTCTCCGCTGCCTACTTTCCTGTGGTCGGAGCCGCTGTTGTTTGGAGTGGGCGGCTGGTGGCCGCTGATACCGTTGCTCCTCTTGCAGTGGTCAGAACTGCCGCCATTACACTTTTGCGGCCTGGAGGCCACCGACGTTGTCTTCTCCCCTGCATGGGCAGCCTCCACTGTCAGCTCCTCCTTTCTGCGGCCTGGAGGCTGCCGCTGATGCTGGGACTGGTTTTGCGGCCTGGTGTCGCTCCTGCTCTTCTTCGCGGCATGGATACAGCTCTCCAGGGTCCTGCCCTAGGCGCGAGGCCGTGCCCCTCCAGTTCTTAAGGGGCCTACGGTGGGCATAGTCCCGTGGCCCCTCCTGATGATGTCATCCTGGTCAGCCCTATAAATAGGGTCTTTCATCAGTTCTTTGTTGCCATTGCAAGGAGCCAGTCTGCTCCTGGACTTCTCTCCGTTGCCAGCTTTTTCAAGGCATTCCGTTCTTTGTTGGGAATTCCCTCATCATTTTCTTCTATGTTCTTGGTCTCTCATTGGATCCTGTGTCTCCATCTAATCAGTTACTGATGTTCCAGATGTACTGTTCTCCAGATATTAATGCCTAGATGTTCCGTCCCGTGGCATCTCCTTGATGCTCTTGACTGAGTGTCCTGGGGGTCAAAAGTCCAGATGTACTGTTGTATCCAGATGTCCTGTTCTCCAGATGTTGATGCCTAGATGTTCTGTCCCTCGGCATCTCATAAGAACATAAGAAACATCTCCTTGATGTTCTTGACTATGTCCTGGGGATCTGAGGTCCAGATGTCCTGATGTTCTGTGTCCAGAGATGGTGCTTTGCCTTCTTCAGTCAGCAGCGCTAGCCTACGGAAGACCTTGTTTTTATTGCCTAGTTCCGAGTATCCTGAGTCTTGAATCCTGAGTCTTGAATCCTGTCCTGGTCTTCAGAGTTCCTCGTGCCTGCTTCCATTCATGCCTAAGACTTTGCCACAGTCTGCTTCACCCTCAGCGTGGTCTGTGACCAGCCACTAGCGGCTGTGTAAGGTGCGCGGCAATGCAGTACTCAGTACTTTCTCCATAATCCTGAATCTTGCCTGAAACCTCCAAGCAATCTGAGTCCTTGTCTGAGTCCTCTGAGCATCCTGAGTCCTTGTCTGAGTCCTCCAAGTATCCTGAATCCTTGTCTGAGTCCTCCGAGTATCCTGAATCCTTGTCTGATTCCTTGAGTAACCTGAGTCTACGTCTGAGTCATCTGAATATCCTGAGTCTTTGTCTGAGTCTTCTTGTTCCTGCCCTCAGCCTCTGTCCGTCCTGTCGCATCTGCTGTACCAAGTGGTAGGTCCGAAAGGGCTATTGAGTGGCTGGAGGGCTACTCCAGAGACCAGCATTGCATTGTTGGGTTTCTCCCCACCAAAAACTCTAAACCAAAAATAACAAAATAATATTGAAACATCAGTAAAGGGGGCAGATGAATGCTGAGAATGGTTGCTAACACAGTCCGTCATCTCTCCTCCCCGGCAATAGAAAATTGCATCCTCTCTCAGGCGCAGTCCTCAATGCTCCTGCTGTCCGTGAGCACTATCCAAACTGGTATTGGCAGTCACTAAAAATTCCTTCACAGCCTCCATTGTATCAAAAAATATCGAGGGCCAACCCGCCAGCATAACTTTGAGGCGAGCCGGGTACTACAGGGCATATGTAAACCCATTAGCCCACAATCCACGCTTCACTTCCATAAAACTCATCCGCTTCTTTTGCACATGTAGCGAAAAGTCTTGAAAGATCAAACCTTTATGAGAGTCATAATGACTGCTCTTAGCCTGCCTCTGGGTGGCGGCGGAGCTGCCAATGCTCTATGAGCCCTTTCAATCTTCATGCAGCCTTTCCTCATCTCGAGCCCCAAGACCTCCAGCATCCATTTTGAAAAAAATTCTACCGGGTCCTTACCTTCCACTTTCTCAGGCAGGCCCACTACTCTCAGATTTTTCTGCTGGCCTCAATTTTCGATATCATCATTTTTTTCCCAGCAAGGCCTCATATTTTCTCTCCAAGGCATCTTCCTTCATGTGTGCTTGCATCAACGACATCTCCAACTCCTCAACTCGAGTAAGAGTCTCAACTATCCGGGCCGCATAGTCCTGAACCGAGGAGACCAGAGATGCTATCTTTTCATTAACCACCACCAATTTAGAATCTATACTCTTGGTAAGTTGCTGCAAAAATTTTTCAAACATCTTCTGAAGCATTGCAGGGTACTCCACTGGAGCTGGGTGAGATGGCCAGTCCTCCTCCTCTGATTTTGAGTACTCCAATAGCTCTACAGCCTGTTTTTTCGGTGTATGCTGTTATTTTGCCGATTTTTCCACTCACATCTCTGATATTAATTTTTTAGCCATAATGCCCAGCAAAATATATACCAAACTCTTGAGAGAGGATAAAAATAATCAAGAAATAGAATGATGATCCGGGGAGCTACTCCTAGATATGTATGTTTCTTAACATGACACTTGTATACAAGTTTTTGAAACCACACAAGTAATTTTTTCAAGTTATTGCTAAAGGATTAAGAAGAAGAAGATGGATTGTTTAGCATAGTAACAGATTAAGAGCTAGACTTAAATTTCAGGAAAAAATTAGTGCCAAAAATGTACATAAAGATGTATATTTTCAAAAGTGCAGTTAGAATATAAGCATGCATACTTTTAAATCTATTTAAAAAACATTAGCATATATGCCCTGAAATGCATTACTTTGTCACAGATTGTAAGATATTTCTTGATTTATCCAGGTACCTAACCCAACTTTTTAACAGTATAAAATGTTCACTTGATGATAAAATGAGTAGACATGCGTGCCTCATTATTTCTCTTTTCCTCTAGTGCCCATGAAAAAGCAACAGGAGCAAATAGCCTCACCCAGCTGTCATGGTCTACATCCCCCAGACTGCATCATTCCATCCACTATAGCTAGAGCACCTTTTCTGCCCTCCTACTTTCTGCTACCATCCTTGAAAGATGTGACTCACTGATGGCAGGCCTCCACTCCTCCCAATCCCAGCCCTCAAAAATTGCGGTCCATTGGGTCCATCAGGTCCCACAGCCATCCTCAAAGTAAAAGCCTTATCGTGACCACATTGCCTAGATTCCCAACACACTTCTTTACTGGAAAAGGCAGCCTGGCAGGTTGGTACCATCCTGGACTTGGTGACCAAAAATGTATTGTTAAAAAGGGATGATAGCTGAGAGAGTTACTCTAGCAGACTAAGTACAGTGTGAATCAATTTGCAATTTGTTTTTGAATCACAGATATATAATCGGCAAGAGCTCAGTTATCCCTGGCTTGAGTATGAGCAAGAAGGTGATTTTGCTGGTGGTTGAAGAGGACTTGTAAGTATTTTGTTGCTGGGAAATTTTGTGCCTTAAAGCTGGGGCAGAAAAGATATTGAGTGGTAAATTGACATTTTGTGTGTTGATGTAATAGAAAAATCTAGGCAAATTCTTAATGTGTGTTAGATTTAATAGAGAAAGAGGATAACTTTAAAACCTGTGTGTATGAACCCATATACATGAGTCTATGGTACTGTGCCAATTTACCACTGTATTTTAGAACCTGCGGGTATATGATATGCAGAAGTTATAAAATACATGCAAATATGCACCTAAATATGCATACGTATAAAAAAGCATGGACCAGATACGTTCAATTATCTGGATTAGTATTGGCACTAAGTACTACTTAGATGGTTAAGTCTTAAAATGCTACCTATCTAGCTAAGCAAGATATCTGGATAAGTCTAAAAGTGCTACTTAGCTAGCTAAATGGCACTTATACACTTATCTGGCTACCTAAGGCTTAGATTCATCAAACTGCTATGTGTCTTCTCATGAGGTGTCACACTATCATGGGGGGAAGGGTGGATGTTGGCATGATAGTGGAGTACCTCCCCCAAAAACACATTGGAGCTCCATAGCACATTCTTTTGTATAGTGGCCAAGCACCGCAACACATAAGACAACGCGGCGAGCGGTACTTTAACTTGATGGCAGCCCCAACCTCACGGGACAGCCATCATCTTAAAGGGTCACTGGTCACCAAAAAAAACAAAAACTGTGGCCAAACAGGGAGGTTGAGTGGGGGTCATTGCTGACCTCCATTTCAAACCAGGGCCACCAGTCGAGGCGGCCCTCAACTCCCTGAAAAGAAAAATAATGTTGGCAGTAAGTGCGCTGTGGTAGCAGCAACATCTCACCCTGATATCCATCTACAAATCCCCCTTTCCCAGGCTCCCCTAATATCCTCAGTCCCCCTCCCCCCGAATGAATGTTATCTAAGCTTAACTTGCACTTAAAATTACACAATTGTCATCTAATTATCCCAGCTGTAAGTAATTTCAACCAGTGTTCTCATCCTTCAAAGCAATGCATCAGTTCAGAATCAGTCCTGTAACAGGATGAGGTCTGATACCCAGCGATGGATCCATATCCCTTTTGTGGATGATAGATAAGACCCAAAAATCTTATAGACGTCTTCATGATGTTTGATGGCTAAAAAAGGATAAAAATCACTAATTGGCCAAATATACTTTCAGGGTAAATCAGACAAACAGTCGCGTACACTTTAATGAGCAACTGTACTGAGTAAAACTTATTCTTAGCTTGCAAGTCACAGTGGTAGTGACTGGCACAACCAGTTCTAGTAACATGGCTCTCAGACCACTTTCTGAAGTCCATGAAGGAAAATCATGATAAGAAACCCTTGGCCCTGGATTCAAGATGGCCGCACTGGTGAGACACACTTGAAGCTGTTCTCCGAGTCCTATTTGCTTAATCGGTATGCCTCACTCTGACAGGAAATAGAGGGCCAGAGAACGAGATCCTCAATTACCTATCTTAATAACAGGCCCGATGGACTCTCCTGAGTGGCGAGATACAGAGATTCCGGGAGTTGGTTTGCTGGGAAATGTTCAGGAGGAAACTGTACTCGACGCTCCCCTTGAACATCAAACATCTCTGTCCCCGGAAGAACGGCTTGCCCCAGCAAATCTGGCCAAGCTGACAAGGCAAGGCAGAAAGGCCAGTAAACTCCATAAGGCATGGCAGGAGGATAAGATAGGACAAAAGGCAAGGCCAGAGGCCAAGAAAGGCCAAAAGTCAAGACAGGAGGCCAAGGTAGGTGACAAGGCAAGATTGGCTGGGTCAAGGAGCTGAGATAACTCAATGAAGAGGCAAGAAGAGAATGGATAGGCTGGAATGACCAGGGCTGGAGTTGCTGCTTCATGGATCAGTTGAAGGTGGCTAGATCAGCTATGAGTGAGGCTCACTGATGACCTCTGCTGGTAGGGGGGATGAGCTGCGTAGCAGGCAGAATAGTGACATAGGTATAAAATTGAAATCCAGAACCTTCAGGGTAGCATTCGCAGAAATGCTCCCTGTTCTATATGCAGGACTTCAGAGGTAGGCAGAGATCTGGTTTATCAATATTTAGATGAGATGATGGTGTAGGGAAGAGGGCTTTAGATTTGTTAGAATTGGAGAACATTCAGGGGGAAGGGGGGGGGGCTAATGCTGAAATGATGAGCTCCACCTTAACCAGGGTGGAACTAGGTTGAAAGTACTAACCTTTGAAAAGGAGATAGGGAAGGTTTTAAACTAGAAATAGTTGGAAAGCCAACAGTTGCTTAGCAACACAGCAAATGGTTTGAAGGTTGGTATCTTTGAAAGATGCTAACAAAACTGGGAAGTTAGAGAATCCGGACAGAGAGGCTCCGATAAAGTCAAGAGGAGACTAGACGCCTTTAAAGAGCAGATTGAGTTAAAAGATTCCAAGTGATCCCTGTCAATTGCAAGGAAAGTTGTATATACAGACAAAAAACATACCTTGAAATGTCTATATGCAAATGTTAGTAGTCTAAAAAATAAGATGGGAGAGTTAGAATGAATAGCACTGAATTAAGAGGTAGACATAATTGGTGTTGTGGGACCGCGGGTTGCGGACCCATCTCTGATGGTATACGTGCATCCATGGGCCATGACGCATCTACAGAGGAGCTCCAGCAAGCGCCAAGGCAGGTGAGAGGTGTCCAAGTGTAGGCTGGTGTAGAGGGACCTTGATCACTGCCTCACCTGTGCACAGTAGAGAGACCCAGACAATGCAATTTTTGGTCTCATGAGTGGTCCTCCGACTACTCCTAGCCCTTTCGGACCTGCCGCATGGAGCAGCAACTGTGACAGGGCGGATAGTGGTCGAAAGATGGAGACATCAGACGAAGACGAATGGAATGAGAGAACCCTCAAGATACATGAGGGCTTCACAGACGAAGTTGCTTGAAGAAATAAAAAGGATGACTCAAGGTACATGAGGATTTCAGGAAGAGTCACAAGGTCACTCATCCTGGATAGGTACTGCCATGGCACGCGCCCTACGCAACCGATGAGAGCTGGTTGTGGACCATGCCGGCCGGCGCGCCCTACACAGACTGTCATGGCTGGTCGCAGACCACATTAGTGGTTCCCCAAACAGGTTGATGGAAGAAGTCCATGAAGGCTCAAACGAAGCCTGGGCTGAGGCGGGCCTTGCATGGCCAGTGAAGGCAAGACAAGGGGACAACCGAGGTGCAGGGTAAGAAGAGTCCAACATAGAGACGTAGACAAAGGAATGAGACAACATCTGAAGACGAGGACGGTCAGGATGCGTGAAGACGAAGACATGAGACCATGGATGATGAAGATAAGACATGGAATTCCACAGGAAACATAGTGCCAACGAGAAGCTGGATATAGAGAAGTCCTAAGGAGGACTGGCTCCTTGCAAAGGTGAGGAAGGAATAATGATGAGCCCCTTTTGTATAGCTGAAGAGGTGACTCCCACGCTGATGTCAGAAGTGGGATGTCAGAAGAAATTCAAACAAAACTTGAAAACCCACCTCTTCAAGCAAGCATACACCTAACGCCTCTCTCTGACTTATATTACTCGCTGCCTTTATTCATGTAAATACCTGTAAATACTTTACTGTTATTAGTATTATAAGGCACATATTATTATTATAATGCAATTTCTTCCATCAGTTGTTTTCTCTTATTGTGATTTTTAAGTTTAATGGAATTTTATTATTGTTCTCTGTTTCAATGTAAAGCTCTTTTAGCTGCATTCTGCTTATTGTAAACCGATGAGATGTTCGCAACGTTCATCGGTGTATAAAAGCTTCTAAATAAATAAATAAATAAGTGGATCTCCTCCCTCACTGGCCCTTTAAAAGAAGAAAAGAGAGCCGGCCTCGCCCCCTAGGAAGGAAGCAGGAAGTGCAGGACCACGGACAGTGGCCCTGCTGCGACGCCGAAGACTGAGCTGAAGGAGGAGCAGGCCCCGAGCTTGAACTAGGCCTCAGGACAGGCCCTGAAGACATAGGTGGAACCCTGATGCTGAAGGTGAGCCAGGGCTGGCTCTGGCTGCCAGGCGAGTCCAAAAATGATGGCCCTCTACGCGGAGGAACGGGTCGGCAGCCTCCGGGCCGCTAAATAAATGGAAATGCAGCTCCTGCCGCGAGAGTAGCACGATGGCAGTCTCTGGACTACTTAGGAAGTTGCAGCATGGCTCCCAGCCGCGAAGGGAAGTGCTGACGGCGGATCTGAAAATGTGATCTGCCGGTGTTATTTTCTCTCCCCTGACCTAAGGACGTCCTCAGCAATGCCTATGCAGAATCGAGGTGAGTGCAATGATGCGAGACACTCAGTGTACAGAGTTGTGCTGCCTACTGTGGCACACAGGATACCAGTGAATGCCAGGAAAGCATGAAAATCCTTTCAAGCTAACCATGAAGGTCAGTAATGATGCAAACTTTTTAAAGTGACCGTTTATCACAGATTTGAAAGAGTGAAGAAAACAAGGAAAACCTGTCAACAGTGTTGATCTCTATGCTTAATATAGAAACAGCTGCGATCAGAAAGTGTATACACTTTTCACGGCAATCTTCCCACTCACAGATCTACTTTTGTGTTTGGAATTGGAACTATAAGGTTCTATATTGATTTTACCTGGGAGACATTTCAAAATGTTTTAAAGTTTTGGTATTCACAGATTCAAATATGTCAATTATATTATACTATACGATATAAAGAACAGTACTTCTATAGGCAAAATTAATGTCAAATCATGATGTCTTTCTGATGTATCCACTATCCACTGGGTGTAGGATTGAGATGACCAACTCAACCCACTCAGGCCCCAAATAAGTTTCGGATGATAGTAACCGTTGCTCCCTATCAACTTGAACCAGATTTAAGCTGGTGACTGTGAAGTGAAAAAATTTCTGCAGTCCCATGTGAATTCCTTTGAGCCAATTTCCTTGAGGTTTCAAGATCTTCCAAGAAACAGCTTACAGAAAATTCCTGTGTTAAGTGTTAGCATTTTCTCCTTTCTTTAGCATTTTTTAAAAGTTTGAAACAGAAATTCAAAAAAGTTGTAGAAAAATATAGGCAAGGAGGCATAGCCCTTCACTGACACAAATACAGGACATCTTTCCATTCATGTTACAGCTGTTCAATTTTCAGGTTCTCTCTGCAAAGTTGTATAATGGATGCATTTGGAGGGTAATTTTATAACTCCCCGCAGAATGGTAAAGTCTGTGTGTAACACTATACACACAGACATTACCAAGGATTCTCAAAGCAAACTTATGCACATAAGTAGCTTTGAAAATCCTTCCTTAATCGGCAGAATACCTATAGATGTGTCCACATACAAAGTTACACCTGCTTCAAGCAGGGTATAACTTGTGCATAATAACTTACACTATATACTTTTGAAAATGCGAAAGAAAGTATGCGCATAAGCTGTATCCCTTCCTCAAATCTGACCACCTGCCCCAGAATGCCTACTCCCAGTGAGGTGAATTTTCAAAAGATGCACGTGTAAAAAATAGCATGTGTGTGCACAGAATGGCATGTACGTGAGCAAACGCAATTTTAAAAACTGCAACACACACGCGTATATTGGGGACCATGAGAAAATGTGCATGTGTAAAAAAGAGGTGGGCCAGGGGTGTTTCAGGGGGCCAACAGTTATGGGCATAAGTTGCTGTTTTACATCCTGCCAGAGTTACTCACGTGAGTCTTTTACTTGCGTGTATTTTACTCCTGCTTACTATCTCGTGTAACTAATTGTAATTATCTCAAAAGTGAAAACATGATGGGGGGAGGATGTCTGAGTGAAGAGCCAGGAGGGTGTTATAAAATAGCCTGATTGCACGTACATAATATGCATACAATTTTAAGAGGGTGTGCACCTGTGCACGCAAATGCCACTTCTACCGCATAAGTGGGGGTATATTAAAAGACATGTGCACCAATGCCATTGGCCATTTTCCCAGTTCATTCCCAGTTTACCCAGTTAAGGGATAGGACTTCCAAACCCCCTTAGTTTAATAGCCTCCCTTCTCCCCTGTTAACACTGACCTTTAAAACCCCCGCTGATCTGCCTAGAATTTGTTCATTACACAACTTACACGTCATCCACAGCAGAAGTAAAGTTACAAGGCAGGGGACCCCAGCGCACACTGTGCGTGTAAGTATTTACGTCATAATTTCACGTTTAAATCCAGTCCATGCCCATTCCCTGCTCCACCCCTTTTTTGAACTTTTCATTTGTGTATGCAGCGACAAGTACACTCATATCCGTAGGCTTTTAAAATCTGCTTAGCACGCGCCGGCCTGACATATTCATGCATCCTCTAATTTTGGCACATGTTGGGCTTTTAAAATTCACCTTTTAATGCGTATAAAAACTGATTTACAGGTGGTGTAAATGTGTCTAGGTAACACAAGTAAAATATATTTGTGTATCTCTTTAATATTCAAAATACAAATACATGGGTATATCATTTGAGCCCACTTGTCTTGCTAAATTCTCACTTATCTGGCTAAGTAGCACAGATAAATTTGAACATAGCCAGATAAATAGTGTTTTAGTTTTAAACTTATGTGTCTATCTTACATACCCTGATAAGTCAGAAAAGTGCTAATTAGACGGACAAGTAATGCTTTTCAGACTTATTCGGCTAAGTGCCACTACTTAGCTGCATAAATCAGAACTTATCCGGATAAGTGCTGCTACTTTTCCGGATAAGTCCAAACTTGTATGGTTCTTGGTTTTTACATACACAAGCATGTGTGTGTACATATGTACTTGTATTATATAATTTGTGCATATCATTTGTGAGCAGGTTATAAAATACAGTAGTAAATTACCATGCACCCCTATTCATGTTCATGTTTATTTATTTATTTATTTGGAGTTTCTTCTATACCGATAGCCGTTTGCACATCGTTTCGGTTTACATACAACTAAGAAGTGTTGGGCATGGCCCTTACATAGAACAATAGCAAAAAATGATAACAAATATACAAGGGATAAATATATATTAGTAACAGGGGCTATGTAAAGGTGTATCAAAAACAGCTACAAGAGAACTAGCTATATATTAATGTGAGGAGATATAATACAGGGTATCATGCTAAAAATAGCAAAGCAATGTACAAGAGACTATAATACATGGTACAGGGAGTAAAAGAAATTCAGAAACAGCGTTCTTAAACAGATGCCTTGAGGTAATATAAAGAGCCGGAGTTGGGAAGATGAAAATCTAATAGATTGAAATGGGAGGGTTCCGGGGAACACGGAGGGATAGTACGGGCACATAAGGGCAGGGGAAAGATACGCAGGGATAGGGATCATGGGGGGTGGAGGATGGAAGAGAGGGGAGACGCAGGGGCGTTTACGAGCAGTTTTGAAAGTTATCCTCAGTGTGCATAAAATTATGCACAAAACCCAATTATGAGAATACTTTTACACACATTGGCCTTTGACTGATTTTCAAAGTGCCACATATGTGCATAGAACAGAGTTTTATGCATAAAAAGTGCTTTGACTATCAGGCCCTTATAGTTTATACATTAATGTGCATTTTGCAGTCTACATCAATGTGTTTCTCTAATTGTCTTTTTGCCTTGGCTTTTTATGTGCTGAAATGAATTTCTTATGAAGATGACTGATAATCATCCTATCTATTTCATCGTTTATTGGATCTGTGGCACTCCATGCAACTGCACTGGAATCTCATCTATTGAATCTGGACATCACTTCAGTAAGGATATACTGTAGATGTATTTTACATCTGGGCTCCACACAGAAATTCTATCACTGCATGGAAAAAAACTATAAAATACCTCTCACCATTGCAAGTCAAATTTATCTCCTTAATTATGGAGCGTACAGAAAATAAGTCTAATTAGAATTCATATCTACACATCAGCAGAACTGTTTTATGTGTTATATGCAAATCCTGTTCTTGTAAGAGAACATGATGGGTGTCTCTTTAGGGAAAATGTTGTGGAAATGTTCAACAAGAAATTGCACTATTTCATGAAGATATTATCATTGAAGGGTTCTTCAGACTAATTTTTTTATTGATGTGCAAATGCAGAGTGATATCTTTAATATCACTTTTCTATATTTTACTTTTTCTTTATTTTATTTTTTATTTTTCTCCAAGTGATTGAGGAGATCCTCAATGGCCCAAGGGTTTGAAGATCACTCTCTTCAAGGTGCATGCTCAGAGCCACTTACTGGCTGGCAGATGACCTCCCTTCATCCTCAGGCTTGAGAATGCTGCTTTCATGGTGCACCAAGGTCTGATCAACCCCAATAGATAGTGAATCTAAACCTGGATAGCTATGCAAATTCATACGGTGATATTGCTTGAATCATAGAGCTGGTTCTTCACAAATAGACTAAATGTGCTATAATAAGAAGTAGAAACATTTTTTGAAGAGTAAGATTACTAAGATAGTTGAGACATAGAAGATTTTGTTCTTTGCAGATGATTGATTCAACAGTGCAGTTTTTTGTTAACATGACAGAACTGAGCCCAATTATAAGAATGGTTAAGATTGCTCTAGACAATACAGGGGCCATTTTCTAAGGCACTTAGGGGGTCATTTTCCAAGGAGTTACCGCGGGTGATAATTCCGCAAATCGCGCTAACAGCCGTTAACGCGATTTGTGAATTTTGTATTCAGGGGGTGGAGTAAATGTAAAGTAGGGAGGATGTATCATGAAACAGCCACAGTGTTAGTGTGACCAATAACTACACCTCTTTCATTTGTGTTATGTTGTGCACTAGAGGCTGGTAAAGGTTTATTGCAGGTCATGATGTTTCTGGACAGCCTATTTCAGGGGGGGGAGAGAGAGAGAGTTGCTATAGTGCCTCCTTCCTAGACAGGTATTTGTATCCCTATGGGAGACCCACCTAGTAACTCGAGGTGGGGATTAGGTATGAGTGTAGGGGGTTGAGGGCCACTTTCACATTCAACATGAGACGTACGAACAGAACAGTGGTCTCTTGTGAAGATTTGCTGGCCTTCGGAGTGAGGAAACTCACTCCAAGATGAGATTTGGGCAATGTTCTCTCCACCTAGCTTGTTGTTGCCCAGGTAGAGTGTCCATCAAGCTAGGTGGAGAGAACATTGCCCAAATCTCATCTTGGAGTGAGTTTCCTCACTCCGAAGGCCAGCAAATCTTCACAAGAGATCACTGTTCTGTTCGTACGTCTCATGTTGAATGTGAAAGTGGCCCCCAACCCCCTACACTCATACCTAATCCCCACCTCGAGTTACTAGGTGGGCCTCCCATAGGGATACAAATACCTGTCTAGGAAGGAGGCACTATAGCAAGTCTCTCTCTCTCTCTCTCTTCCACCCAATAATGGCTAGGTAGGAGCTTCACACCTACTAGAACTGGCCTTTCAGGAGACATCACAAAATGTGCTATCACATGGCTTAATGCTACTGAAAAACATGTAGCTAAAATCAGTGTTAAGTCTGTGTGATAGGACTTCACAAACTGGTAAGCATTGCACCATATGATATGGTGCTATTAAATGTTTTAAAGGCATTTTTGCATGCAAAAACACCTTACCGCAATTTGATAAATGACCCCCTAAGTTAGGTATCCCCAAACCTCCCCTCTTCTTTGGCTAATACAAAATTAGGAAAAAAACCTGGGTGGTCGGTTTTTCCAAATAAAACCAAAAATCTTCTGCTTCCACTAACATAGAAGCACTTTAGATAGGAACATAGGAAGAGTACAAAAAAAAAAATAAAGAAATCTGTGTAAGACATTCATTTTAATAATGGCTATGTGTCCCAGCCAAGAGAGGTGCTCCCCATGCCATTTCTCCAGGTCTCCAGTCACAACCTCTGCAGCTGACAATGTTCGTAAAATAGTGGATCTGTTGTGGTGGGTTCATAAAGAACAGATCTTGACTGTCTTGTGCGTAAAAGAGGAGAAGGCATTTGACATGGTGCACTGGACTTTTCTTTTCAAAACCCTACAGAAAATGCAGTTTGGTCCTAACTTTCTGCAATGGATCCAGAAATGATATGACCTACCAAATGCTCAGTTGCTCACTCTTACTGATCCACATTTCTCATTAGAAGGAATTATGAGGGAGTTGCCTTGTTTTAGGGCAGTCTCTGGTTTTAAAGTCTATTTTGACAAGTCTGAGCTTTTGAATGTTAATCTGGATGAGAAGTCTGTCAGTAGTCTTAAGCAGCATTACCCCTTTTGATGGGCTAAATGTTCATTGAAATACCTAGGAGTGCACATAGGCCCTAATGTAGCTGACGTGTATGCCTTGAATTATATTCCATTCATATAGGTTGTGACTGGAGACCTGGAGAAATGGCATGGGGAGCACCTCTGTTGGCTGGGACACATAGCCATTATTAAAATGAATGTCTTACCCAGATTTCTTTATTTTTTTTGTACTCTTCCTGTTAGTGGAAGCAGAAGATTTTTTGTTTTATTTGGAAAAACCGACCACCCAGAGATTTTTGCCTAATTTTGTATTAGCCAAAGAAGAGGGGAGGTTTGGGAATATCTAAATTAGGGGGTCATTTATCAAAATGCGGTAAGGCTTTTTGCATGCGAAAATGCCTTTAACGCATGCGATAGCACCATATTGTATGGTGCGATGCAAATCTGAAAAAGAGGAGGAGTAGGCTTACCAGTTTGTGAAGTCCTATCACACAGACTTTAGATACATCTTTTTCAGTAGCATCAAGTCATGTGATAGCTCCTGCCTAGCCATTTTTGAGAGAGAGAGAGAGAGAGAAAAACTAGCCATAATATCCTCTCCCTAGATAAGTATTTGTATCCCTATGGGAGGCCCACCTAATAACTCGAGGTGAGGTTTAGGTATTAGTGTAGGGGGTTAGGGGCCACTTTGACATTCAATGTGAGACGTACGAACAGAACAGTGGTCTCTTGTGAAGATTTGATGACCTACGGAGAGAGGAACCTCACCCAAAGATGAGATTGGTGCAATGTTCTCTCCACCTAACTTGATGGACTCTCTACCATGGAGAAAGCAGTTTAACAATGTTTCTAAATAAATACATTAATTAAATTAATATATAATGATGCCCCAATTTCTAGAGCTAAGCCATGAATAGGGCTCTGCTGCTCTACTAATCTGTAACAGCATCTGATAGGTGGAATTCAAGTGGATGCCAACCTCTTGAATAAGCTGCTTATAAGGAAATCCAAATTTTCCTACTTTTCACAGGGAAAAACTGCCCATTATGATAAAAATATTCTACTACTTTCCTGCACTGCTCTATCAAGTCCTTCAGGACTGGAATCCCATGTTCCTTGGATCCCCAGTGCCAGCCTTATTGTCAGGTGCAGTAAGTGTGCAAAGCAACGGATCATCTGATAGCCCCCATCTTCCATTGCCCTTATCATATTTGCACAATTGTATGCCACAATAAAAAATCCCCAGCAAGAACACTCCTGCCTCTCCAGTCTAACTGCCAGCCTTTCAATATCTTTCTTATTGCTGTTAGGATATTGCACGAGGTATCCGTCACCTGAATGTGCAACACAGTACATCTGCACACTTATGCTTGCTCCCTGCTAGAGTGGCTGCCTGCCTCTGCCTCAGCTAGCTCCTGCCAGTGTACTGACAGGGAGAAGTAGGCATGCATAGGGTTTTGTGCTGGTCCAGATGTAGCTGGTGAAGTGCACTCTACTCCCCTTTGCCTTGCCCAGCTATGCCTGCATGTGACTACGGCACTGATTGTACAGGTTGAATATACATCTAGACTACTGAATGTATTTCTGGAGGGCACTTTGTAATTGTGGCAGATGCTTAAAGCTCAGGTTATCCACTACCTGCAGTAACTGGTCATCCAGGGAAATCATTTCTCGTTGCACCTCATCACTACTTTGATGTTGTCTGCCTTTTATCCCTGGACAATGATATAGAACACCATCCTATCTGCTGTATGGTGGCTTGCTGATGCTGACACATGGGGGGGGGGGGGGGGTGCTTGTTGCTAGCTTGTCAATTGACTGGTAGAAGGGGCTATGGGGTCAGCTTGGAATCCCATTTCAGTTCTTTGCTATTGCTTATGCTTTGAATGGCAGGGTAAGTCCCCAGGCTAGTACTGTTTTCCACTCCTGATGCCACTACTGTAGGTGATGTTGCATACCAGGTTTTATCAGATGCTCTAGTTTATCAGATGCCCCAGTATCTTCTCTCAACTTATAATCTTATTATAGTGAATGCACTGAGCGAAACTTGGCCCTCCTTCATTGCTATACTGCTTTCTCCTTGGGTTGTCTTCCAAGATCTCCTCTCTGGA
The DNA here is from genome assembly GCF_901001135.1 of Rhinatrema bivittatum. NCBI lineage: Eukaryota > Metazoa > Chordata > Amphibia > Gymnophiona > Rhinatrematidae > Rhinatrema > Rhinatrema bivittatum. Next base: position 153,148,500 of record NC_042617.1, on the reverse strand, counting down.
TCCTTGGGGTGTTGCTGCTGGAACTGGAGTTGAAATTGAGGTTGGACGCTCTCTAAATAAACTTTCTGCTCTTCCTGGGGGTTGCTCTGAACATCTACCTCCTCAGCTTCCTCACTGAAGGCTAAGATGCTTCCGATTAGAGGTCTCACATTCTCTTCAGTTACTAGCTCTTTGATATCCTCTGATTCAGGGAACATGGGTCATAATTCTTCCTTGGAATCTATTTTTTGAAAATATTGTCTTCATTACCGCAGAAGTAGAGGAGAGTGCTGCTGGTTTAGAGTGTTACATTTCTGCTATCCCTGTTCTTGCTTCTGCCCTACTAAGGCAAGCCTCCACTATCTCTGCTGCCTTTTGCCTCTGCCCCAAAGCAAGAGGAAATGGAACAGACAGCATTTCATATGGTTTGAGCTGGCTTCCACTTTTGGCTTTCTGCAGCTAAAAAAAAATCTATTTTAAGCTTAGGGACAGGACTCCATTTTTTTCTCACTGCTACTACTACTTGTGCTTCTGAATGGCTGGGCAAGTTCTGCAGGAATACGCAATCCTCTGCCTCTACCATTTTTATATCCACTGCCATTCCTTTCTCTCCACTTTCCTCTCAGTGGCATGATAAATAGGAAGTGGCTACTGGGGTATTTGATATTACAATATAGTTTATTAATGTGTTGTACCACACACCAGTACCACTCTAATATTAAATGTCTTTCTGCAAACATAGGGCCTGGTTTTAAAAAGCATTTACTCACTTAAAACTGGATTTTACTCGAGTAAATGCACTTTACTCGTGTAAGTGGGTTTTTGAAAATTGCTACAATATATGCCATGAATTGTCCATAGGATTTGCTCACGTAAGTGTCCTTTACTCAAGTAAATGGCTTTTGAAAATTGCTACAATAGCAGTTACATTTATACGTGTAAATCCTTATGAAAATTACCCCCATTATGAATTCAACAGACTGAGCGTACTTTAGTACTTAGTAGGGATGTGCAGACCAAAAGATTAAGTTCATAAGTCCATAAGTCGAAAGGGGGGGTCATTTGCGGTCAATATGGACATATGGAGAATTCCATAAGTTGAGTCTATGTCCATATGTGCAAATAAAAATTTAAACCCCTCACCCGCCTTAATCCCCACCCCCCCAAGACTTACCAAAACTCCCTGGTGGTTCAGCGGGGTCAGGACGCCATTTCTGAACTCCTTTGCAAGGAGCACGTGAGGTCGGCGTCACGTGATTCCCCTCGAGTCCGCTCCCGGACCCTCGTTGGGCCCAAAAGGCACTTTTGGCCAGCTTGGAGGGGTCAGGAGGCCACGTCGGAGTGACGCCGACATCACGTGATTCCCCTCGGGTTCGCTCCCGGACCCCTCGTTGGGCCCAAAAGGCACTTTTGGCCAGCTTGGGGGGGTCAGGAGGCCCCCCCAAGCAGGCCAAAAGTGCCGATTGGGTCCAACGAGGGGTCCGGGAGCGGAACCGCGATGGACCACGTGACGTCGGCGTCACGTGATTCCCCACGCGTCCGCTCCCGGACCCAAACGGCACTTTTGGCCAGCTTGGGGAGTTTTGGTAAGTCTTGGGGGGGGGGGGGGGGGGATTAAGGAGGGTGAGGGGTTTAAATTTTTATTTAGATCAACAATCGCGATTTCCAACGTATTCAACATAGCTATGTTGAATAAGTTGGAAATCCGATCGTTTACGCCTCATCACTTTTTTAAGTTAAAAAAAAAAAAAAAGTTGCGTTTTACATTTAAGTTCAAAACGAATGCACACCCCTAGTACTTAGCAAACACTGCCAAGGAGAGTTAGCAGCTTTCTAGTGGCACAATCTCTCTGCTGTCTAGCTATTACTCACGATGGGGTAGATTTTATAAAAAAAAAGCGTGCACGCATACTTTTGCTCGCACACCAGGTGCAAACAAAAGTACGCTGGATTTCAATAGATAGGCGCGTAGCCGTGCGTATCTGTTAAAATCTGGGGCCGGCGTGTGCAAGGCTGCCCAAAATCAGCAGCCGGTGCATGCCAAGCCGCACAGCCGGCCTCCGTTCCCTCCCTCCCCTGCACCTTCCCCTACCTAACCCACCCCCCGGCCCTATCTAAACCCCCTACCTTTGTTGCACAAGTTACGCCTGCCCGAGGCAGGCGTAACAGGCGTGCGCCGGGCCGGCACGCCATGGTCCGGTCCAGGGGCTGGTCTGGAGGACGCGGCCACGCCCCCGGAATGCCCCGATGATGCGCCAGCCGCGACACGCCCCCGGCATGCCCCCTGGAATGCTCCCGGTGGTGCACCGGCCGCGACACACCCCCCGACACGCCCCCCCCCTCAGGAAAGCCCCGGAACTTACGCACATCCTGGGGCTTTGCGCGCACCGGCAGCCTATGCAAGATAGGCTCGGTGTGTGCAGGGAGGGATTTGGGGTAGATTTTTGGGGGTTACGCACCTAACCTACACGAGTAACCCTTTGAAAATCTACCCCAGTATGTGCAAAAATATCTTTCTCACATACACATACACAGTTTATGCTTGTGCAGTGCTGACTGATTCCTTTTGAACACACACAAAAAACTCTCAGAAAGGAAACTGATAAGGCTGGAAAAGGTGTCTTTCAGATCACTGCAATCTCTCTTTCTCTGCAGTATGCAAATAAGCAGTATATTGTGCAAAGTTATCCAGAGACAAAAAAATAACTGCAGTACACTGCTTCTCTATCTCTCCTTCTATGCCCCAGTGAATAGACAGAATGGAGCACCTCTGTCTTTCTTTCAAAGTGAGAGAACTGCTTCAGTGAAGATAACAAAAAGCATTTTGCCAAAATTCTTCTCTACCTTTTTCAAGAACTTTTTAACTCTTTTATTTTACTCAAACAACCTTTCCCTGTTAAGTCCAACAGTGAAAATGGAGTTTCTTTGCACATGCTCAGACCTTTCAGTGGGAAAACATCAGTTCACTTGGTCCAAGCGCTACTGATAGGTAAGTTAAAAGCAATGTTCCATCCTATCTACTTCTGACTTGTCTGCGGCTAGACTATTAACTTATTTGATTTATATTCTATCTTTCAGGAACTTCAAAGTGGATTACATTTAGGTACTGTAGGTATTTCCCTGTCCCCAGAGGACTTACAATCTACGGGCCTCATTTATTACAATGTGATATGCTACCACAGAAGGAGAGAAATATGAAGTGTTGTGGTCGTGGTAGTAGTGTATTCCTGCGATGTTTGTCCCCTCCCCAGTAAAATATTGCGGCAGTTTCCCCATGACATTTTTTCTCACAAAAAAACTCAGAAAAAAAATATTGTGAGGAAATGAGGACAACACATGATGGTGTCTCCCTTTACCCAGGGCCACCATTGACTTAAAAGGCCATTGTGACCCAAACAAGCACCTCCATGTTAACCTCCCCCAAAAGCTGTGCATAACCCTGTTCCGCCCACCTCTGCTGCCTCTAAAGGTGTGTGAGCAGGGGCTAATGTGCAAAAATATATTTTAAAAATTGTTTCACTACGCAAACCTCTCCACTTTCACAAAAAACTAACCCCAGGATTTCAACCCTACCCTCCCTGGTTTAACTAACCCCTCCGAGGGCTTCCTACCTTTTACCCCCAACCTTAGATTAAGCCCCTGGTAGTGTAGTGGATCTCCCCACCCTGGACCCCCCATCTCTGGTGGTCTACTGAGCATCCCTGGTGTCTAGTGGGGCCAAGAGCGACCCCTATGCTCTGGACTGATCAATGCCATTTTCCAAAATGGCACAAGCCGCCCTTTGCCTTTATCATGTGATCTTAGCTATGCGTTCATTATGCTAACCAAAACTGGAAATAGAGCATGCACAAAATATGCTCATTGAGAGAGTAATTTTCAGACATTTACGAGTGTAAAACCTGGTTTTATGCGGGTGAAAAGCTGTACTAAAATAGCCTGGTGCTCTGTGTTCAGAACAGTATGTACCTAACCCAGCAAGCGATTCCAGGGGGTGGGTCAGAGTCAGCACTTACATATATAATTTTTTATTTTAAAAAGTCAATGTGCATAAGTTTACACACTGCTTGGAGCAGGTGTAACTTTGTGTGAGGTGATTAATGCATGCACTCTATCAATTGCCAGATGATTTTTAAAGTGAATGTATGTGTGTAAGCTCACTTTGAAAATCCTTGGTTCAGTCTGTAAGTACAATACGTACACAGACTTAACCACTATGCAGTCTGATGGAAAAATTACCCTTTTAAAAAAATTCAGCCATACAAAGTCCATGCGCAGAGTTGTCCACAACATCCGTACTATGTTGGCAGAGATAGAATTTCAGAACAGTGTAGCTCACATAGCAGTTGTCTGAAAATCTGGCATAATATTATGCCCCTGCATAATATTATGGGTATCTGCATAATATTATGGGTATCTGCATAATATGGGTATGTATAATATTATGGGTATCTGCTTGCTAAGGAACAGTACTTAAAATTGAGCCTCATAAATTCCAGTCCTGCTTTTCATATGAATTTGAAATCTATATTTCTCCACCCTTACAACAGAGGTATCAACTGGACTGCAATCCATCTGCCTGACCAGCAGAAATTAAGTCACTTGACAGCCCTTCCTTTCCTGTCATTGATATTGCAACTCAAGTATTCCTTCTGAAGTCTTATTCCTCCCACTCTGTATTGCATATGACTGTTAGTTTTCAGCTTATTCACTTCACAGTCTGATTTTAGCTTAGAGGACATGTTTGAGAATTACAGTGAGTAGGCAATTATTATATAAGTATCTTCCTTTTTAAATCTGTCAAAGCGTGTCAGTGACATTGGTTTGCATTATGTAGTATTTCTAATAACAGGAGGTGCCTTTCTTGACAGTGACATTATTTTTTGACTGATGCATTGACACTTGAATGAACTAACACTTCTCTGCCTCTTCTTCCTAAATATGCTATCAAGGCATTCAAATTTGTACTTACAAGCCAGTTTGGATAATATTCAATGGAAAGTGCTTTCTGAGAGGTCTTTCTAATATCTGTTAGATTTGCTGTTTCGAGTGGTACATTTGAGCTTTTCAAAATGAGTAGTCATTTACATCCTTCAGTTCTACTGCTATTCTAAACATTAGGGTGTCTACTTAAAGAAAGTATTGCCATGGAATTATGCATCCCATTTTGCTCGATGTACAGACATTAATGCTGAAACGTCTGATGTGCACTGCACTCTAACTCTACTGAAGCTTTGAAAATAGTTAATTGGGCAGCTGCAATACTTTCTTTTGTTAGTCTTTGATATGCATTTTTGCTTGTGCGTACAAATTAGATATACCACTCTAAACTAAATGGAACATTTAAGAAATGCAAGATATTAATTGATAGTTCAGTTATAGGGGTTTTATTTATATATTTTTTTTATTTTGATTCCATTTGAAACGAGCTAAATCATTCCTACATCTGTTGAAACCAAACTTGTTCTGTCAAAATGAAATGTAACCCTTAGGCTAGCATCCCCATCCCAGGACCACACAAATCACACCTCAAACATAGTTTTAGATTTTAAAGTCTTTTCCTGTTGGTAATTTACTCTGTGTCCAGAATTCCCTGATGGGGGAAGAGGGGAAAAGGGAAGGTTTCTTCCTAGGCCAGGCCTTCCCAAACCTGTCCTGGGGATCCCACAGCCAGTCAGGTTTGCAGGATATCCACAATGAATATGCATGAGATAAATTTGCATATACTGAGTCTCCATGCATATTCATTGTGGATATCCTGACAACCTGACTGGCTATTGGGTCCCAAAGACAGGTTTGGGAATCCCTGTCCTAGGCCCTGAGTGTTGTTCAATAGTCCAATCAGAAATTACACATTATAGCCAATTGTAAACAGCAGTAATAATTGCAAAGGAAGCAAGGATTGGTTTCAAACAACTTTTACTGAATGTTGATAGAAATTGATAAGAGGTTTCTTTACAGTTCTTGGTATGTACAATGTCTCACTATACAGTTTAGGTCTTCAATACATTTGTGACATTTTGCTCCAAAATCAACTGAATGGATAGTTAAAGCCAGTCGTGTCAATTGATTCTATTCCTTTTCATTATCTAAGGTCGTTTTTAAGTTTCCTCTCAAATAAATGATGAATAAGAAGACATTCTAATTTAGGTGTTAGTGGAAAATGCCAATTTTATACCCTATTCACCTCATGTTTATCGGATATAGAACAGCATTAAACGGCATTGGCATGTCCTATGTTTACATCATATTTTTAAGGATATTCCACAGTTCGCTTTGAAAAGGGGTAGGACTATTAGGGATAATGTAATACATTCAAATTTTTCAGATGAAGTAACCACCTACCCGGAGGATGATAACACCAAAAAGAGACATTATCTGTGCAATAAATGCTCTGTTTGTGATCAGTCCTTTAGTGGTCAGATTTTACCGTTCTTTAAAGGGGGTACATTTAAATTGAAAGGATATACTGATTGCTCAGCAATAGGTGTTGTTTATGGGATTTGGTGTCCCTGTCCACTGCTTTACATTGGAAAAATGAAATGATGGTTGAACATAGGAGTTCTATAGTGAGACAGAGGATAGAAGCACCGTTGGTCCAACATTGTCTGATGGTAGGACATGTATTTACAGACTTCAGGTTTGCAGTTATCGAGCAACAAAAGCCTTCATTACGGGGTGGTAACTTTGATAATTTTCTTTTACAAAAAGAACAAAAGTGGATACACCTTTTTAAAACAGTGGCCCCTGGTGATTTGATTAGGGAGATCGATTGGTCTGTATTTTGAATAAAGTTATCCAATGTTGAGGAGTCCCTTTAAATGAGATTGACAGCTCAGACTTCCTGGGTGGTGAGTGGATATAAATAGTTCTGGAGGAAGTAAAGATGGTTGTTTGAACACTGAGGCACCATTACTGTGGTAATTTAATACAACGGAGAATAGCATATTGAAAGAAAAGAAATTGAGAACATCATCTTTGGAGGCATGGAATCTTGTGATTAACACAGTGAGTAGCAATATTATGTTGGAGTTATTAAGTGGGTGGTGTTGTGTGATGGGTTTTGGATGGGGTGAGAATTTTTAATAGTTCCTTTATTTTAGGATTGATATTTGAACAACTGAGGCATCTTAAAGGAATTGATACTATGAGGCATCCCCTGATGAAGGCTGGTGACAGTCGAAACATGGTCCATGTCGGGCAGTGTTAGAATATGCTACAGTGGGAGCTAAGTATAACTTTTATGAAAAATAATATTTAATATTAATAAAAATATTCGATAAAAAGAGATAATAATAAAGTGAATTCAAAAAATGGTTTGGGTTTAAAGGAAATTGATTTTTAAATGGATTAAATAAATTTAGTGGGTAGTTGTTCAGAGACAACGTCAAATGATTACAGTGAAGTGCTAGACAAACGGCTGATACTGTTTGTGGCCCATTGCGTGGCGAGAGACAGTGGATTACACATTTGCACTAAGTTCTGATGACGTTGTTCTCTTGGTAAAAATTGGGCATATTGATGGTTTAATAATAAATAAGATATTTCCTCTCTATGATTGATTTTGTGAATTTTTTATGTTCACCATAATAGAAAACTGAATCAATTTGCACTAGTGTTTTCAAGCAGAACAAAAGCAAAATTTTCTAAGGAAAGAGGGAAAACCCAACAAGAGGCAGGAAGGGTGGATAAAAAGTACTCATCTACATAAAAAGAACTTACAACAGCCATGGCAAAGAGAGGGGAAGGCACCCTGTCTTGTTTACTTCACCCAAATCTCAATCCAGATATCCAAGGGCCCTTACCTGGGAAATAAACCAAAAAGGGAACAGCACATGAAACCTATTCTATCTCAACTACTCTGGCTACCAATAGAGAGCAGGATCAAATTCAAAACACTCTGCTTTGTTTTCAAGTACATGAAAAAACAGACCCCAGAATATCTCTCGCAACTCCATCTCCCCTATGCCCCCAAGAAAGAACTCAGATGTTCCCAACTGGCTCTTCTTTCCACCCCACCTCTGGCCTCTGCTAGACTCTCCTGCACCAGATTTTAGGCCTTTAGCTGTTATGCACCAAAGATCTAGAACATACTTCCAATATCCCTGTGCTTGGAGCCCAGCTGCCTCAGGAAGAAAGTTAGAGCATTGCTTTGTAGCCAAGCATTCCCGACAGAGACTTTCTGTCCACTAACCTAGTTACCACAAAAGTATTTCTACAACGAAAGAACCTAACTATGAATCTGTCTTTAAATATATATGGATCCTCAACAAATATTTATTTTTTTATATTCCACTTTTCAGCACTTCAATTTTATTTATTTAAGGTTTTATATACCGGCATTCATGATATAATCACATCATGCTGGTTTACAGTTGAACAAGGGAGTTGCAAAAGATTAAAACTGGAACCTGTGCAAAGGAAGAGAGCAGTTACAATGAACAAGGATGATCGAACTGGGAGAATAGAGAAGTACTGTAGGAATTTAACATCATATAGGGTTATTTACAATGACCTGGTGTGGCTGCATTATGGAAGTTGAAGAGGTGAAATTTAGGAGGAGTCCGGAAATGCTTGTTTAAACAGCCAAGTCTTAAGTCTTTTTCAGAAGGTGGGGAGGCAAGGCTCCTGTCGGAGATCAGGTGGAATGGAATTCCAAAGTGAAAGTCCAGCTGTCGAGAAGGCCCGTTCTCTTAAAGTAATATGCCGAGTGGATTTGGCGTGAGGTACCTGGAGAGATCCTCTGTATGCTTCTCTGGTAGGTCTTGAAGAGTTATGTTGGCTGAGTGGGAATTGTAAGTCTAGTGGAGTAAGGTGGTGGATAGCTTTATATATAATGGTGATGGACTTGAAGATGATTCTGAAATGAATAGGCAGCCAATGTAGGTTTTTTAGGATAGGCGATATGTGGTCTCTCCTCCTGGTATTAGTTAGAATTCTTGCTGACGCATTTTGGACCATCTGTAGAGGTTTGGTGTAAGAAGATGGGAGGCCTAGTAAGATAGAGTTACAGTAATCTATCTTTGAGAAGATTATTGCTTGTAGAATCGTTCTGAAGTCATGAGAGTGGAAAAGAGGTTTTATCCTTTTCAGCACTTGGAGTTTATAGAAACAGTCCTTGGTTGTACGGTTGACAAATGCTTTCAGATTCATCCGGTTATCAATTATGACTCCTAAATCTCTCACTTGGGTAGAGAGTGGGTTGGCTGGAGGAATAATGGTGGTGTTATTTTCTGGGGAGATGAGAAGGAGTTCGGTTTTGGCGGCATTTAATACAAGGTTTAAGCTGGCAAGGAGATGGTTGATTTTTTGGAGGCAGGATTCCCAATGATCGAGAGTTTTGGAGAAGGATTCTTTAAGGGGGATCACGATCTGAACGTCATCCGCATAGAGGAAATGTTTGAGTTTTAGATTGGTTAGGAGCTGGCACAGCGGAAGGAGGTAGATGCTGAAGAGCGTGGGTGATAGGGAGGATCCCTGTGGGACTCCTACAGGTGAGTCATGGCGGGGGGATTCTTTGTTGAGGATTCTAACTTTGTATCCTCTGTTGCTGAGGAACGTTTTGAACCAGGCTAGTGCCGTACCTGTTATACCAATGGTCGATAGTTGGTTTATGAGGGTGGAGTGGTTAACAGTGTCGAAAGCTGCCGAGAGGTCCAAGAGAATCAGTAGGAATGATTGTCCTTTGTCTAGACCCATAATGAGGTAGTCTGTCAATGATGTGAGGAGGGATTCTGTACTAACTGCTTTGCAGAACCCATTTTGGAAAGGGAATAGTAGTTTGTTATCTTCGATGTAGTCTGAAATATGAATGCTAACTAATTTTTCCATGATCTTAGATATGAATGGAAGGTTAGCGATTGGGCGGAAGTTATTTGGGTCTTTAGAATCCAAATTTGGCTTCTTTAGTAGTGGTTTGATGGAAGCCAGTTTGAGTTCGTCTGGATAGATTCCTTGAGAAAGAGAACATTTTATGATGTCCGCCAGCGTTTTGGAGATGGAGTCTGGAATTGTCAGGAGGTGTTTGGTGGGGATGTGGTCTAAAGGATGAGAGGAAGGTTTCATTTTCTTTAAAACTGAATGGATCTCTGGCGGTAATGGGTTCGAATGATTCCAGACATATGGGTTTTTTTGTTGGTTAGCTGATGTGAGCTCAAGTGAGAGGGGGTGAAAGAGGGCAGCTGTGTTAGGAGGTTAATGATTTTATTTTGGAAGAATAGGGCCAGTTCTTCGGCTTTTGATTGTGCTTGGTTGCTAAGTATGTCAGGCGCGTTAATTTGGGTTAGATTGGATACATAGGCAAAGAGAGCTTTAGCGTCAAAGACAAGGTCGTGGATCTTATGAGCGTAGAAGTCCCTTTTGGATCTAGAGGTAGAAGTCTTGTAATAGTGTAAGGCCAGTTTATAGGCGGAGAGTGTGCTGGCACAAGGGGCTTTACACCATTTGCTCTCTTTCTGTCTTAAGCTTTTTTCAGTTTTCGAAGTTCATTGGTGAATCACAGTTGTCTTTTGGATGCGTTAGAGTTGGGTTTTTTTGTTGCAAGGGGGCATAGTTTATTAGCTATGGATTCTGTAATGTTATTCCAGGAAAGGAGCGCCGTGTTAGGATTGGTGAGGTCTATGAGAGGGAGTTGAGAGGTCAGATGTTTGCTGAGGTCTTCTGAGGGGCAGGATCTTCTATATTTATTTATTTATTTATTTTTAACTTTTATATACCGACATTCTTGCATTAAATGCAAATCATGCCGGTTTACAGTGAAACAGAAAAAGCAGGAAAAAATTCCTTAGTCGAATACAATGAAACAGCTTAGTTAACAAAGGAAACATAAAAATATATTGGAAAGAGGGTTGGGGTGCATGGTCTGTGATGGTTTCTTTCAGCATGAACATGGTTGAAATTAGAGCATGATCTGACCAAGGGACCTTCTTGCAGCTAAGGTGTGATGAATGTTTGATGCCTGAGTTTACGAAGATCAGATCCAACGTGTGACCTGCTTTGTGTGTGGGTTTGTTGAATCCCATGGCTGAGAGGGCAGTGAGGAAAGCTTCACAACTGGATGAGAGTTTGGGGTCGTCTATGTGCAGGTTAAAATCTCCAAGGATTATTGCTGGAGCGTCCAAATTAATGAGAGTTGTGGTTATTTCAACAATAGGGAAAGCGTCTGTTTCCAGGAGGTCTGGGGGGGCATAGACGAGTAGGATTTGAAGTTGGTCTGATGTGAAAAGGCCGATTTCTAATTTAGGATCTGATTTGGCTGGGTGTTGAGTGAATCTGAGGTCTTTTTTAGTTGCTGATAAGATGCCCCCACCCCTTTTTTTCTGTCGAGGGAGAGAAAAGATGTCATAGGTCTGTGTTGGAAGTTGGTTTATTATTGCTGTATCTGTGGGTTTGAGCCATGTTTCGGTTATTGCACATATGTCTGGCTTGGCGTCTAGAAGGTAATCATTGAGGATCAGAGATTTCTTGGTAAGGGATTACAATGCAGATTACATTTAGGTACTGTAGGTATTTCCCTATCCCCAGAGGGCTTACAATCTAATTTTGTACCTGAGACAATGGAGGGTAAAGTGACTTGACCAAGGTCACAAGGAGTGACAATGGGATTTGAATGCTGGTTTCCCTGGTTTGTAGCTTGCTGCTCTAACAACTAGGCTACTGTTTGTTGACCTTACACTATTGCAACCTATTTTAAATTTATTATAATCTGTTTTGAGACCATTTGTGGTAAAAAGTGGACTATAAAATGCCAATAAATAAAATAAAATGCTGCCTCTAGGATGGTCAACTAAAGATTCCACACCTTAAGATGGTTTAACAAGGGTTTATATAGGCTGGAAGCCCACCATTTCAGACACCCACGTGGGAAAGTTAATACCCCAAATAATCCACGTTTGTTCCACCTTTGTAAAAATGAACAACTCCTTCTAGCAGAAAATTGTTTAGGTTCTCTACAGAATAAAAAAGCATGCAAATATGTAGTTGGACCTTGAAAGTTACCTTGTTAAGTTCTTGAGCACAGAAAGCAGCCATATATTCTGCATGTCGATGCTTCAAGAAAAATCGCTGTACCTGAGGCTCAACAGTGAAGAACAACATATAAAACCCATCTTTTCAACAATCTGTGGCTATATTACTGAGGAGTAATCTCTCTCTTTGGCAATTTTGAACTGTGTGTTCTGTTTATGAGGACAATTTTTAAAGCAATTTATGTGGGCTAAAAACATTTTACCTGTGTTGATTGAAAATTGCACTGCCTCAATTTAATTTAATTTAAAAAAAAATGTATATTCCACCTTTATATCAGAATGGTTAAACAAGGTGGATTACAATATAAAAGTGGAACAATGTGCAAATTTTTGTCACACTAAGAGGAAGCATTCCTGGGGGTATGTTTAGGTTGAGAAGAAAAAATATGCATTTTGAAGTAAAATTTTAGACTCGCATGTGTGCGCACATTTACGCGCATTTGCCGGCGCATGCTGATTTTATATCATACACACATTTATGCACATTTATGCGCATATTCTATAAAATCAGCTATCTGCACATACATGTGCACACAATTTAATATTGTTGCACACATATGTGTACAAATGCCATCTCAAGCGCGTAAGTGGGGGGGATTTTGGCAGGTATGCATGGTGACGAAATAGGCCTTTTTCACAGTTCGCTTCCAGTTGCCCCAGTAAAGGAGAAGACTTCCTAAACTCCCTAGCTAACTTGCCTCCCTTTTACCCTATTAGCCCCGAGCCTTGAAACCACACTGACTAGCATCATTTTTTTTGTTACATGACTTACATGCCATCCATACAAGAAGATAAGTTATGCGGTAGGGGACCCGGCGCACGCTTGTCCATGTAACTACTTACGCACTGACTTCATGGCACAGTCCTGGCCTGCCCATCTCCTGCCCATGTCCCTCCCATGCCCTGCCTAGACTTTGCCCCCATCGCACCCCTTTTACAGAAAACTTTTAAATGTGCATATTGGGAGATAGTCGCTTGGCCGCGAGCCTTTTAAAATCCACGTTGCTTGCGTGGGTCCAACTCAAACCCGTATCTCCCAGCTTTGGTGTGTGCACGCTTTTAAAAATAGACCAGTAATTTTGTATTTTCAACTCTATATAGGTAATTTTCAGAGTTACATGGGGGTTGCATGTGTAAAATTAGCATATACACCTGTAAATAGCATGCACATGTCTACCTGCTATTTAATAAACATAAAGGGGCGGATTTTCAGAGCCCTGCTCGCCTAAATCCGCCCAAAACCGGGCGGATTTAGGCGAGCAGGGCCCTGCGCGCCGGTGAGCCTATTTTACATAGGCCTACCGGCGCGCGCAGAGCGGGGTTCTCCGAGGGGGGCGTGTCGGGGGCGGGCCCGGTCGTCGCAGCGTTTAGGGGGCGTGTCGGCAGCGTGTCGGGGGCGTGTTGGGGGCGTGGCTACGGCCCGGGGCGGTCCGGGGGCATGGCCGCACCCTCCGTACCCGCCCCCAGGTCGCATCCCGGCGCGCAACAGGCCCGCTGGCGCGCGAGGATTTACTTCTCCCTCCGGGAGGCATAAATCCCCGGAGAAAGTTAAGGGGGGGGTGTAGACAGGGCCGGGCGGGTGGGTTAGGTAGAGGAAGGGAGGGGACGGTGAGGGGAGGGCGTTAGAGGATTCCCTCCAAGGCCGCTCCGATTTCGGAGCGGCCTTGGAGGGAACAGGGGTAGGCTGCGCGGCTCGGCGCGCGCCGGCTATACAGAATTCATAGCCTTGCGCGCGCCGATCCAGGATTTTAGTGGATACGTGCGGCTCCGCGCGTATCTACTAAAATCCAGCGTACTTTTGCTGGCGCCTGATGCGCCAGCAAAAGTACGCCTATTCGTGTTTTTTGAAAATCTACCCCAAAGAGTGCCAGGTAGCTGCAGCGTTATGAGTAAATGTTAACATGTTAACAGGGAAATAACAGCTTAGTATAGGGGCATTCTAGGGTGTGTGTATTACATTTATGCTGACAATTTTCAACTATATATCCCAGGTATAAACCTTGGTGTTAAACCATTTTTGATGGTTAAAAGGAGTGTTGAGGTATTTAGAAAATGTTTAATTGACAATTGACTTTACATGAATTCAGCAAACAAAGATTTTGTGGGTGGGTAAATGTTTACCATTAGATAGAATGGGGCAGATTTTAAAACCTGAGCGTGGGTGCAGATTTGTTCATGCAACCCGGCACGAACAAATCTACGCCCAATTTTATAACATACACATGCAGCCACGTGCATGTTATAAAATCCGGGGTCGGCGCGCGCAAGGGGGTACACAATAGAGATGTGAATCGTGTGATCAATCGTCTTAACGATCAATTTTGGCTGGGGGGGGAGGGAATCTGATTGTCGCGGTTTTGTTTGTTTTTTTAAATCGTAAATTGGTGGAGGGTGGGAAAACCGGCACACTAAAACAACCTTAAAACCCACCCCGGCAAAGGTAGCGCCGGCGCCATTTTGGTTCCTGTCCCCCGACGTCATGAGCGCAGGAAATCGCTCCCGGACCCCCGCTGGACCCCCATGGACTTTTGGCCAGCTTGGGGGGGCCTCCTGACCCCCACAAGACTTGCCAAAATTCCAGCGGGGGTCCGGGAGCGACCTCCTGCACTAGGGCCGTATTGCAAAATGGCGCCGGCCGTACGGCGCCCGATTAACGATTTTTGACGATAAATCGGGAGAATTCCTATTGTATCGCGTCTCTAACGATTTTTGACGATTTAAAATATATCGGACGATATTTTAAATCGTCAAAAAACGATTCACATCCCTAGTGCACAATTGTGCAACTTGCGCACGCCGAGCCACGCAGCCTGCCTCTGTTCCCTCCGAGGGCGAGTGGCCTCGGAGGGAACTTTCCTTCCGCCCCCCCCGCACCTTCCCCTACCTAACCCACCCCCCAGCCCTACTTAGAAACCCCCCTTACCTTTGTTGAAGAAGGTACGCGCGCCGGCCCATGGCCGGCCCGCGATCGCGGGCACAGCGGCAAATGGCTGCTGTGCCTGGAGGCTCAGGTCCCGCCCATGCTCCACCCCTGCCCCGCCCACACCCCACCCCTTTTTGCGCGCCCGGGACATATGCGCGTCCGGGGGCTTGCGTGTGCCGCCGAGCCTATCTTGCATAGGCTCGGCGTGTGCAGGGGCAGCTTGGGGCAGCTTTTCGGGGGTTATGCGTGAAAATCTGCCCCAATGAGCATTAGTTATGATGGTATCTCACTGCTCTTACTTACCAAGTTTCGGATCTTTACAGGCAAATTTTAAAAGCCCAACGTGTGGCAAATCCGGGAGATATGTGCGACTGGGACGTATGCGGGCCGCACAGATTTTAAGAGGCCCATAGACATATGCTGCAACAGGATGCCTTTCACAGGACCCCTAGAAATATAGAGAATCTCCATCTTCGTCACGTTAAATAAGAGATTTGCACACATCAAAACCCCCACCTTTCTCAAAACATTCTCAACATTCTTAATGATGGTTATAGACCTGTGTTTTATATATATTGTACTTTATATATTTTTGGAATGTGTTTTATGGAATCCGCACTTGACAAATTCTATGGAAGATGTGAAAAACAATAAAAAAAATAAATAAATACATAAATTAATATAGAAACGAAGAAAAGATCTGAGGATAGGAAAAGAGAGGGAATGAGGAGGGCAATGGAGAAGGAATCTCAGCTGGGGGTGTAGAAGGACAGAGGATGGATGGGGGAGGATGGGGAAATCCAAGAGCAGAAGGGAAGGGATCCAGTAGACGGGATGTAAAGCCAATCAAGGAGGAGGAGGGATGAAAATGGCTCTTGGATTGGGAAAGGGACTCAGAACCACACCCCTCCTGAACACCAATCCCTTTTTTGTTCCCTTCATTCACTTGCTGTCTCTGTAACCCCTTCTCTGATCCCTTCATTCACATCCCACAGCTTTTCTGATCCCCTTACTCTCTCTTGCCCCCAATCCCTTCACTTACTCTTCCTTCTCTCTTGCACCCTCTCTGAGCACCTCGTTCACTCTCTTTCTCCCCCTCACACCTGATCCTGCACTTTTGCCCCATCCCCTCATTCATTCTCTCTCCCCCCCACATCCCTTCCAATCCCTTCATTCACTCTTCCCTCTACCAGCCCAATCACTCACTTGCCCCCATCCTTATTCACTCTAGCCCCATCCCCTCATTCACTATCCCCCTTTCCCACCACCCATTCCCTTCTTCCCCACCACACATACCCCACCCAGTCCCTCACTCTCTTCCCCCCATTCCTATGCCCTCACTCTTGGTCTCCACTCCCACCCCTTTGCTTACCCTCCCTCCCTGGCTTGTTTGCAGTGTAACAGCAGTACAGTGCTTCTACCTGCATCCTCCCTTTCTGTTTCTTGGGACTGTGTCATGATTTGAACCATGTGGTTCAATGCGTGACACTCAGGGCTGGAAGTAGAGGGGGGGGGGGGGGGGGTTGTGACATAGCTTGAGAGTGCCACTGTAGTTATGCTGTGTGGCTAACAAGCTGGGATCTTTCTAGAAGGCATGGGACAGAGATATAAGGGCTGCTGCCATTGCTGCTGCTCCTACTACCGCACTGCAAGCTCTGGCCTCAGCCTCCCACAGCAGCAATCGTGGAATGGTGAATTCTTCAGGAAGGGCCGGACTTTGCAGCCTTTTGTGCAGCCATGGAATCATGAGGGATCCAGGGCCCTGTTTATCTGTAGTATATGGCAAGAAGACATTTTCTTAGAGCACGTATAATGTGTTTTAACTACTTTCAGCTTTATTCTTACTAAAAGAATCGCAAAGTTTGAGATACAGCTATCAAATAATAAAAAAAAAACTAATACAATAAACATTGACTGAAATGTTTCAGTACTAGAAGTATAATTTTGTTCTGGGAGATATTATATACTTTCATAGCTCAATAAGAAGGTTTATAGTATGAAATATGTGTGACGAATATTACACCTGAGATGTTCTTATAATAAATCTGTGGTTTTTACATCGAAACATTGTTTTTTGAATGACAACACAATATATGCATCAAGGAATAGATTTTTTTGTCATTTTAATTGCCTCTCTTCCTTCCATCTAGTACCTGAATGTAATCCGCTTTGATGTACACGTTAAAGTGCCGAAAAGTGGAATATAAAAAAATCTAAATAAAATAAATATTGGATCAGGCATAGCAGTGATAGACCTTTGCCTGAAGCGCAAGGACGGAATTCTCTACAGACTGAAACAAAACAGGCAATTTTGAGACACTTATGAAATGTCACTTTTTAAATTCAATAATTTGATAAAATTTTAGTAAAAGAAAAATCCTAAAAAAGAAATCAAGGTACACATTAAAAATGTATAACCCAACAGTACACAAAAGAGAGTGAGTCAGCTAAATCCAGTAACAAAAATGCCTAATACATAATCTAGTATCTTGCTATAGATATGAGCAAGATATCAGATGGTGTAACATTCTTTTTATAATTTTATTCTCTTTTTTATTGCTGCTGCAATTTAATAAAGCCCAGCTTTGATAATCAAAATCCATCATAAATGTACCACAGATGCCACTTTTGAATGATAGCAGGCTGATTCCTCCTCCCTCCCAGGATCTTTGGATCGGACTAAAGAAGAAAGTGATGCTGGCATGGCATTGGTCTGCAACAACTTTTAGCCCCCTTCTCACTCCCATGTAAATGGGTGAGAAAGAATCTACTGAAAAAAATAATGTAATGGGTGGAGAAGCAGCAGTGATTATCCAGGAGATAAAAATTTACATATTAGGCATCTTTTCCTTATGATAGCAAAGAGTTAGGGGCCCCTTAAGGAGCCACGGGGACTAGAAATCTCATTAATGTAGTGAACAGCATTTCCCAGGAAGCAGCAGGTAAGCTGTCAGCACAGAGGCCCAGGCTTGACCTGCCCTTGTGGTAGAGGTGACTGTTGGAAGCAGTCTGTCTGTCTGTCTGTCCAAGATTTGATGTAGTTATGTCACTAACACAGGCAGTGAAGTGGCCACAGGAGAGGCTACCTTGGTCTATCCCATTCTGTTTCTTGACTCAGAAAGCTGGAGAAGAGGAAGTAGGGCTACGTATTTGCTTTACCTGGATGGTTAAAACGTGACGAATGAGTCCGTTTTCAGTTCATTATGAATGGAACAAACCAAAAATATACTCATTACAAAAAAAAAATCTGAATATTATTTGAAGTTTTTGTTTCTGTAAATCGTGCGAGCTAGCAAATAGTGTGCACGATGTACAGCACGCCTGGGCCCCTTTCTTTCCCACAGCCCCCAAGATCCCTTCTTGCCGCATCAGAAGCTTCAAAATTCTCTCTTTGAGCCTCAGGCATTCCTCCCCCCATTGGCTGCACTTTAAAAATGGTGCTGGTCTCAGGGTTGGCCAGAGTGAAGTTCTTTTACAGCCAGAGAGCAATACAGTCATAAAGCAATATGGACATTAATCAAGTTTTATTTGCCTTCTCCAAACAATCATTTCTTATCTGTGCAGACTTTTCCAGATCCTCTGATAAGGGGCAACAAATCTGGATGTCTTCTGCATAGATGTTTGACAGGATGAAAGACAAAATCGTTTTTTTTTTAAACCCCACAACTACCTGCTTGCTTACTATGATTATATAGACTTCCACTAGAAAATGACACGTTGTGGAAGAAGAAACCCTTTTTTCTCTCTCTCTCTCACACACACACCACACTGTAACCAGTTTATACTGACTCGTTTTTCCACACACTAGAACAAAGAAAAGAAGGGCTCCTGTTCTATCTGGTCACTGTTTACAGACACTGCAGCTGTTAAAATTAAAATAGGTCTCTTTCTGTACTTCAAGTGCACACAGAGAGAGGCACACTGTTTCTCTTGTCTATTCTATGATACAGTAAGGGGTAGATTTTAATAACGTATGCCCGCGTGTACTTTTGTTCGCGCACCAGGCGCGAACAAGAGTACGCCAGATTTTAATAGATAAGCACATAGCCGCGCGTATCCTTTAAAATCCTGGGTCGGCACGCGCAAGGCTGTGCAAAATCGGCAGCCTGCGCACACCGAGCCGTGCAGCCTGCCTCCGTTCCCTCTGAGGCCGCTCCAAAATCGGAGCGGCCTCAGAGGGAACTTTCATTCCACCCCCGCGCACCTTCCCCTCCCTTCCCCTACCTAACCCACCCCCCAGCCCTATCTAAACCCCCCCTACCTATGTTTGAAGAGTTCCACCTGCCCGAGGTAGGCGTAACTCGCGCGCGCCGGCTGCGTGATTCCCCGGCCCGGGAGCAATTTCTGAGGCCTCGGCCATGCCCCCGAAACACCCCCGGGCCGAAACCACGCCCGCGGCCCTGCCCTGGATGACGCGCCCCCACGACACGCCCCCGATATGCCCCCGACACGCCCCCCCCAGGAAAGCTCCGGGACTTACGCACGTCCCGGGGTTTGCTCGCCGCCGAGCCTATTCAACAAAGGCTCGATGCGCGCAGGGGGAACTTGGGGCAGGTTTTCGGGGGGTACGCCCGTATCTTACGCGTGTACCCCTTTGAAAATCTGCCCCTAAATCTATAACAGTGAACAGACAGATTAAATTGTAGTGTTTCCACTCGTATAGTAACACTCTGACAACAGACATGTGCCCAGTCCATCTTGCTTTAAGTTTCTCCTTTTTCTTTCTCAAAATGTTTCAACTTTTTCTTTAGCTCTGAAAAAGAGCTTCATAACCACCACCTCTCTGTCTGTAATCCAGTAGAGGGAATAAAATGCTGACTGTTCAAAGTTACATTTTGCTTTCAATTTCAGGTTAAAAAAATGGGGGAATTCATTGTCGATCCATGTAGGTGCCAGCTTGGATTGGCTGGTTGAAAACATTTTTTGCCTTGATTGTCCTGCTTCTTCCTAGTCCTTTCCTATCCTGACTCCTTTCTCTTTGGCTTGCATTGAGTAGGAAAAGTAATGTCTGCAGTTTTGTTTGCCCCAAAGATGTGAATGGGATCTAAAAACAAATGCTAATTTTCATTGTTTTGGGGTATGCATTGTTTTGTTTTAAATGAAACCAAATTAAAATTACCTGTTTCATTTAAGATTACCCATTTGTTTCAAAAGAATGCGATAATAAACCTACAAACTAAAGGATTTTAACATGGAAAGATAGAGCCCAATATCATCTTCTCCGTTCCTTGATAGATAATCCCCTTTTATCCCTGCATTCCCATACCTGTACACAGAGGGGCGGATTTTAAAAGGGTTATGTGCATAATGTACGCGCGTAACCTTTTTAACCCCACTCCTGCGTGCGCCGAGCCTATTTTGCATAGGCCCGGCAACGCGTGCAAGCCCCAGGACGCGCATAAGTCCTGGGGCTTGAAAAAAGGGGCGGGGAGTGGGCAGTCCGGGGCGGGGCAGGAGCATTGCCAGAGGCCTCTGATGGGCTTCTAGGCCGGGGGATCAAATGCCAGCACTCGGCCGGTGCATGCAACCTACATCTGCCCAGGGGCAGGTGCAACTTGAAGAACAAAGGTATGGGGGGGGTTTAGGTAGGGCTGGGAGGCGGGGTTAGGGAGGGGAAGGTGGGGAGGGTGGAAGGAAAGTTCCCTCCGATGCCGCCCGGATTTCGGAGCGGCCTCGCAGGGAACAGGGAACAGGGAAAGCCATTGGGGCTCCTCTAGGGCTCAATGAGTGCATGGTGCACAAGTGTGCACCCCCTTGTGCGTACCGACCCCGGATTTTATAACATGTGCACGGCTGAGCGCGCATGTTATAAAATCAGGCGTAGATTTGTGTTCGCCGGGTTCTGCACACAAATCTTCGTCCGCACATAGGTCTTAGAATTCGGCCCTTAGTATTCAAGGAGAAAAACTTTAGAACAAGCAGGACTCAAACAAACCTGAAACAATATTATTTATTCATTCACAATTTGATATACAACTTTATTTTATCAAAGCTCAGAGTGGATTACAATATAATAAAAAAAAACCCCATACAATATGTATACAAATAAAATAAAAACAAACAAACACAATCACCTCCCCCAACACACACATTTCCATTGCTTACTCTTCCCAATTAAAATCAATGTTACCATTAATTCACTTCATCAATATCCAAATAATCCCTCACAGGATATTAGATTCTGGAAGGCTTGACCAGGCCTTTACTTTACAAAACAATCTTTACATAAGAACATAAGAAATTGCCATGCTGGGTCAGACCAAGGGTCCATCAAGCCCAGCATCCTGTTTCCAACAGAGGCCAAAACCAGGCCACAAGAACCTGGCAATTACCCAAACACTAAGAAGAACCCAGGCTACTGATGCAATTAATAGCAGTGGCTATTCCCTAAGTATAATTGATTAATAGCGATTAATGGACTTCTCCTCCAAGAACTTATCCAAACGTTTTTTGAACTCAGCTACACAAACTGCACTAACCACTTCCTCTGGCAACAAATTCCAGAGCTTTATTATGCATTGAGTGAAAAATAATTGTCTCCGATTAGTCTTAAATGTGTTACTTGCTAACTTCATGGAATGCCCCCTAGTCCTTCTATTATTCGAAAGTGTACATAACCGAGTCACATCTACTCGTTCAAGACCTCTCATGATCTTAAAGACCTCTATCATATCCCCCTTCTTATCAACTTTTCGAGACCTAAGTAAAGCATGGCTTTATGATTTATAACTGTGTACAGTACAGTTTCTTATTCTCTTTGGGCCGGATTTTAAAAGGGTTACGCGCATAAGGTACGCGCGTAACCCTTTTAAAACCCCCCTGCGCCGCCGAGCCTATGCAAAATAGGCTCGGCGGTGCTCACAAGCCCCGGGACGCGCGTGTCGGGGGTGGCGTGTCGGGAGTGACATGGTGTTTTCGGGGCATGTACGGGGGCGTGTCCAGGGGCGTGTTTCCGGTTCGGGGGCGTTTTGGGGGCGTGGCCAAGTGCATCGACACAGCTGCCTGTGGCGGGGCCTGCCATGCCGGTGTGCGTAAGTTACTACTGCCCGGAGGCAGTAGTAACTTTTAAGATAAAGATAGGGAGGGGGTTTAGATAGGGCCGGGGGGGGGGGGGGTTTAGGGAGGGGGAAGGTGCGGAGGGGTGAATGGAAAGTTCCCTCCGAGATCGCTCCAATTTCGGAGCGGCCTCAGAGGGAACAGGCAGCGCGCGCAGGGCTCGGCGTGCGCAAGGTGCACAAATGTGCACCCCCTTGCGCGCGCCGACTCCAGATTTTATTAGATACACGCGGCTATGCGTGTATCTTATAAAATCCCGCGTACTTTGTTTCGCACCTGGTGCGCGAACAAAAGTACGCGCGCGTGTAGATTTGTAAAATCTACCCCTTTCTGTATTACATTCCTGGGTCTCAGGGCCTAATCCTCATTTCATCTACTTTTACAGAGCCTTCAAAGACTTAGCAAATTTTTTCCACTTAAAGATGCCTGAGAGTTATACATATCCAGGATCTTCCAGATTACATGGTATACTGGCAAGCATCACCATCTTTTCATCTCTTTGAAAACAGTACCAACTGTAGTCAGTAATCAGTATTCCATGGGGAGCTACCAGACCCAACTGGGTGGACTGAAAGGTCTATGGTAGAGCTTCCTAGGTTTGTTATAAAAAACAGGACTTCGAAAAGCGGATGGGGCTGCAACTTCAGTGATTTGCAGCCCCATCCTCTTTTTGAAGTCCTAATTTATTTGGTCTGGGCGCAGAGGCTTTACTTTTGTAATTATAAAAAGATACATGCCTGAGTAATTTACACTGTAATCAGCATACAGCAATAATTCCTCACTTTCCTTTGTGCCCCTTAACAATACCTCTTGGCTTCAGCCCTTGCTCTGGTAAACCATAAATACAAATTTATCAATTGCTTCTGGTAGAGTTGTGATAAATATATGTATGCTAATCATTGGTAGATATTTCTATCCTAGGGATGTATATAGAGAAAGATTTTGGTTTAGTAAGGGTAACAAAAACAGCACAGTTCCATCAAATCCTCAAGGTATAGAATGAGAAGTAAAGCAAAAAGTATAGTGGCATAAACAACCCAAGGAACAAAATGATGGGTAAGGCAGTGAGCACAGCGGTATCAACTAGGGATGTGAATCGTGTCCTCGATCGTCTTAACGATCGATTTCGGCTGGGAGGGGGAGGGAATCGTATTGTTGCCGTTTGGGGGGGTAAAATATCGTGAAAAATCGTGAAAAATCTAAAAATCTAAAAATCGCAAAACCGGCACATTAAAACCCCCTAAAACCCACCCCCGACCCTTTAAATTAAATCCCCCACCCTCCCGAACCCCCCCCAAATGAGTTAAATAACCTGCGGGTCCAGCGGCGGTCCGGAACGGCAGCGGTCCGGAACGGGCTCCTGCTCCTGAATCTTGTTGTCTTCAGCCGGCGCCATTTTCCAAAATGGCGCCGAAAAATGGCGGCGGCCATAGACGAACACGATTGGACGGCAGGAGGTCCTTCAGGACCCCCACTGGACTTTTGGCAAGTCTCGTGGGGGTCAGGAGGCCCCCCACAAGCTGGCCAAAAGTTCCTGGAGGTCCAGCGGGGGTCAGGGAGCGATTTCCCGCCGCGAATCGTTTTCGTACGGAAAATGGCGCCGGCAGGAGATCGACTGCAGGAGGTCGTTCAGCGAGGGTTCCGGCGCCTCGCTGAACAACCTCCTGCAGTCGATCTCCTGCCGGCGCCATTTTCCGTACGAAAACGATTCGCGGCGGGAAATCGCTCCCTGACCCCCGCTGGACCTCCAGGAACTTTTGGCCAGCTTGTGGGGGGCCTCCTGACCCCCACGAGACTTGCCAAAAGTCCAGCGGGGGTCCGGAAGGACCTCCTGCCGTCCAATCGTGTTCGTCTATGGCCGCCGCCATTTTTCGGCGCCATTTTGGAAAATGGCACCGGCTGAAGACAACAAGATTCAGGAGCAGGAGCCCGTTCCAGACCGCTGCCGTTCCGGACCGCCGCTGGACCCGCAGGTTATTTAACTCATTTGGGGGGGGTTCGGGAGGGTGGGGGATTTAATTTAAAGGGTCGGGGGTGGGTTTTAGGGGGTTTTAGTGTGCCGGCTCACGATTCTAACGATTTATAACGATAAATCGTTAGAATCTCTATTGTATTGTGTTCCATAACGGTTTAAGACGATATTAAAATTATCGGACGATAATTTTAATCGTCCTAAAACGATTCACATCCCTAGTATCAACACCCTAAGGCATAAAGTGAGGGGTAAGGCAGTGAGGGCAATGGTAGTTATATCCCAAGGTATAGAATGAGGAGTAAGGCAGCAAGCATAGTGGCATAAACATGCTAAGGCATAGAGTGAAAAATGAAGAAAGAAGCATTTATTTATAATTTATTTATATATTTCTATACCACTTATCAAAATTTCTAAGTAGTTTACAATGACATATCCACAGTAAACAAACATAAAACATAAGATGAACATTGACTCAAAAAATAAAAAAAAATCAAGGATAAAATCATATTATAACATAATTAAAACTGTAATACAAACCTCAATTTTTGACTCAGTTAATGATGGCATGGTGATATCAAAGCCACATGGGATAGAATGAGGAGTAAGGCAGGATATATTTTGCCATAAACATCCCTAGGCATAGAGCAACATTTAAGACAGAGAACACATTGACATCAAAATCCCAAGGCACAGACTGAGGGGTAAGACAGTGAGAATAGTGGCATAAGCACCATAAGGCATTGAATGAGGAGTAAAGAAGCAAGAATAGTGGCATAGAGTCATTGAGTGCATGGTAAGGCAAACAGAACAGTGGCATCAGTTTTCCAAGGCACATAATGCTGAGTAAGGGAAAATAACACAGTAGCACAGAGCGAAGGGTAAGGCAGCTAACACAGTGGCATAAATATCCCAAGACAATGTAGCAAAATGTTACCTGCAGTGAAAGTTCTCAAAAGGATTTTGAAAGAGCCAGGAGAAATCCAGGCAGTAATAGTGGTAGAACAACACAGCTGGGAACTGAACGCAGAGAGCTGCAGTGGCAGGAGTGACAAATGGCAACAACATAGCATAATACTGAAGGTCAAAAGTCTGAGCATTGATTCACTTTAGCTGTGCACTCAGTCCACCTGCCTCTCACATAGAGATTCTGGGAAAACTAACAGAGGGAAGTTTATTTTAAGAAAATAGATTTGCATGCACTGCCTCCAATGTTTGTAAATTTATCTCAAGCATATTCATTGCAGCTATCCTGAAAACCAAACTGGCTGGAAGTCCCCCTCAGGGCAGGTTTGGGAACCATTGGTTTATGAACTTTTCTCAAAAATATGAAAAAAAAAATCCAAAAAAGGAGCGGGGAGTGGGCGGGGAGTGGGCGGGGCAGGGCAGTCCAGGGACGGGGTGGGGGCGGGGCCAAGGCTGCCGCCACAGTGACCATGCTGGGGGATCCTGCCCAGAGGCAGGTGTAAATAAAAAAATAAAGGTGGGGGGGATTTAGGTAGAGCTGGGGGGCGGGTTAGATAGGGGAAGTGAGGGGAAGGTGGGGGGTGGAAGGAAAGTTCCCTCCGAGGCCGCTCTGATTTCAGATTCGCCTTGGAGGGAACAGGGAAAGCCATCGGGGCTCCCCTAGGGCTCGGTGCATGCAAGGTGCACAAGTGTGCACCCCCTTGCTTGTGCCGACCCCGGATTTTATAACATGCACGAGGCTGCACGCGCATGTTATAAAATTGGGCATAGATTTGTACGCGCCGGGTATAAGACAGTGATTGATGAACATGTACTTGTAACATATCATCAATATATTATTTTATTGGCTCAAACAAAGACCCCGAGCCCGATACAATCAGGCGTCCTGTTGGGTCAATTAGTGACATGTATTTTGTGGACTAAATATAGTACAGGTGTAACAGGATGTTTTCTGCGCAAGTAATTAAATAATTTAATATCAATCACCTTGCTGTCCAGTCCTGCCTGCAATATATCATAAATCTCAATTTGTATATCTTCTGTTGGATCAGCAGTAAGAGGTCATCTATCTGATGAAAAGCTTCCCATATATATTTATTTATTGGTTTTATATACTGTCGTTCAGTATTCTACCATAACGGTTTACATAATCATAAAATAATAAAACAAAGAATTACAAACAATAATAACATAAATAGTAGATAAAACAATATAATTGTAATAAACGTGAGATAAGAAAATATAAAAGATAAAAAATACAATAAAACAAATGCCATAAAGCTTTAATTAAATCTTAGAGAATAATGTTATGCCTCCTGAAATGCTTTCTTAAAACAGCCATATTTAAGTGCTTCTTATTCTGTTTCTTGAAATGCCTTCATGAAGAGCCAAGTTTTTTGATCTTTCTTGGAGGTTTTTAAATTATTTTGTAACTGTAATTCTACTGGTAAAGAGTTCCATTACTTGAATCTAGCTATTGATATAGCCCTTGTTCTAACTTCACTTAGATGAGCAGTGTGAATTGATGGAATGGTCAATAGCTCTTTATTTGAGGACCTTAAATTATGATGAGGTGTGTGAAGGTGTATTGCTGCATTTAAACATTCTGTTTGCTCTCCATTTATTACTTTATGTAACAAACAAAGTACTTTGTAATCAATGCAATATTTAATAGGTAACCAGTGTAGAGATATTAGAATGGGGGTTATGTGATGAAACTTTCTAGCTCCTGTCAATATTCTGGTGGCTGCATTTTGTAAAATCTGTAAAGGTCGCAAAGTATTACTAGGGAGTCCAAGCAATAAGGAGTTACAATAATTGATATTTGAGAATATTAGTAGTTGGAGTACATTTCTAAAATCGGACTGGGTTAGAAGGGGTTTCAAGCGTCTCAGTGTAAGAAATTTGTTGTATCCATCTGTAATTGTTGTGCTAATATGTTTTTTTTAAATTTAGGTCACTGTCAATAAATATACCCAAGTCTTGTGCATGAGCATTCAATTCAATTTCTATTTTAGGATCTTCAATTTTAGGCAGGATAATGAGAGCATGTTAACTTCCGGTTCAATAATATTATTTCAGTTTTCTCAATATTAAAAACCAGTTTCATATGTGTTAGAAGTTGTTTAATGATAGAAATATACATTAAGACTGTTAAGAATATACTTTAATCAGAATTAAGAATTGTATATCATCAGTGTGAATGTAATATATTATTCCCATGCCTACTAATAGGTGGCATAGCGGGAGCATATAGTAAATAAAGTGCCGATAATGATGAACCTTGGTGTACTCCTGATCCTAAGCTTTTTTTTCTGATAAGGTGGAGTTAATTTTAAATTGAAAAATTCAATTTTTTTTAGGTAAGATGTGAACCATTGTAAAGTGATACCTGCTAAGCAAATTTCAGAAAGTCTGTTAAGCAAAATATTACGGTCATTGGTTAACTGTATCAAAAATGGCAGATAAATCTAAGAGAACCAACAGATAAGATTGGCAGCTATCAAAACCCCTAAGAATAAGAATAGAGTCAGATAAAGCAAGTAATAAGGATTCTGTATTCTGATGTTTTCTGAAGCCAAATTGTGAAGAACAGAAAATATTATTATTCTCCAGGTGTTCAGTCAATTGTATCTGCACAACTTTTTCTAATATTTTTTAAATGAATGGAGATTAGAAATGTGTCTATAATTATTGAAATTATTGAGATCAAAATTTTGTTTTTTAAGTACCAGTTTGTCTACTGTGCATTTTAATGAATTTGAAATATTTCCTTCTTGAAGTTATAGATTAATCATTTTGGTGATAGGTATTGAAATTATATGGGAGATTAATTTCGATGTTGCTACAGCAATGTTATCTGTTGGGTGTGTTGCTGGATTCTTTTTTTTTTTTTTTTATTAATGATTTGATTTCTGTTGAAGAAATATTTTCAAAATTGACCAATTGGCAACTTCACGAGACTTAAGAGTAATTGATTGATCGCTTGCCCCTGGAAAACCATTGGTCAAATTTTGAATTTTCTGTTTAAAATACATTGCCAATTCATTACATCCAGTTTTTGCAATCGGCTAACTTTCCTCGCCCTGATTTCTAGTAAGGTTTTGAACTATAGAGAACAATGTTCTAGGGTTAAAGTTAAAATTATGTAGTTTTTGGAGAAAAATTCCTTTTTTAAGGTATTGATTAATGCTCTGTATGTAGGTAGATAGGATTGATATGAACCCAGCGATTGTGGAGATGGATTTTTTCACCAGTATTCTTAATTTCTTCTTTCCTTTGGAGAATTTGTTTGGCATCTCTAATTTTAGAGTTATACCATGGATTATATTTTCTTGATGTTTTAATAGTTTTGGTAACAAAAGGACTTAATTTGTCAGCAATAGCATTTGTAATGTCAAACCAGGAATTGATAGCACTGTCACTACTCGCGAAGTCAATATCGTTAGACTTGGATTCTAATTCTAAAAATAAATCATCAATATTAAAATGTCAGTGATACGAAAATGTTGTAGTATGATTACTAGAAGCAATTGGATTCAGATCAAGAGATATGGTTGTATGAATCAAATTATGGTCTGACCACGGAACCTGTACATTATTGATGGATGAACAGCTTTTAACAGAATGAGTTCAAACTACTGATGTTATACCAAGGTAATGTATATATTTTTTACTTTATTATCTTTGCTCCTACTATACAGTCTCTATAATTGATTACATTTTTAGATTATTTAGCATACTATTTTAATTTACTATTTTATGTACATTATGAAACTATGGGCCTCATTTTCTAAAGTATCGCAGGCCTGCGATACTTTAGGTAATGAGGGGCGGGGGGGCGAAACAGGGGTGGTCCTGGGCTAGCCGGCAGAGATCGCACCGCCACACCGGTTTCGCACCCAATAGCACCACCATAGAAGATGTAGCTATTGGGCGCAAAGTAGGACGTGAAAAGGCCCTTACCTTTTCACCATCTGTGGCGTCTTCACGGAGTCGGCCCCGGTGATGCCCCGACTCCTCCTCTTCTGGGGCCGACTCCACCCCCATCTTGGTATCGCACGCGATAAGGGACTTTTCGCGTGCGATCCGCCTGGTAAATGACCCCCTATGTAACTACTTCCTTTCTTCTTTTGGAAATGCAAATATTTTTAAATGAATATTTGCAAATTACTGTAAACTGATTTGATATGCTCGCATGAAAATTCGGTATATAAAAATTATTAAATAAAATAAATAAATAAATGTGTCCTTTTTGTAAAAATAAGATCAAGGGTGTGGCCAGCCTTATATGCAGGACAATTTACAATTTGTTCAAAAGCAAGTGTTGATAAAATATCAATAAGGGTATTACAAGCAGCGGATCATGGATAAGAATCAATTTGAAGGCTGAAGTCCTATAACTATTGAAATTTGTCTAAGTTTAAATTACTGGTTAATAGTTCAATAACTGGATAACTATTATGCTCTAATAAACATGGCAGACAATAAAGAAGATAGCTCTGAAGCCCATTTGATTCAAATAATCCTATCTCATAAGGAGGAGTGATAGAAATAGGTGTTCGTTTCAGTTTAAGTTCTTACTTAGCTATTAATAGTAATCTAGCACCTTTGCGATTAGATCTCGGAATTGAGAAGATATCATAATCATGATTAACAATTTGGTTAACCAGTACTGAGTCATTTACTTTTAACCAAGTTTCGGTAATTGCAAAAGAATTAGGTTTCAAATCCTCTAATATATCATTAATTACAGGAATTTTTTTTTTTGCAATTGATTGAAAATTGATTAGTATTAAAGATAATAATAAACAATTAGTGACAGCAACAGTATTGTTACATGGGTTAGTAACTAATAACCTTTGCATAGTATTCTTAAATTTAGAAGCAGAGTGTAGTTTCCTTCTCACCTCTAATCCCGAAGTCTGTTATTTTCCTTTATATAGGGAAATTTCAATCGGAGGTTTGGTGATATGAGCCATTATTTGATTAGATAAAGAGAGTTAAAAAGAAGAGAAAAAAGTTATTAGGTGTAATAAGATAACATTAACCATCAAAGAACATAAGAACATAAGAACATGCCATACTGGGTCAGACCAAGGGTCCATCAAACCCAGCATCCTGTCTCTAACAGTGGCCAAACCAGGCCATAAGAACCTGGCAAGTACCCAAAAACTAAGTCTATTCCATGTTACCATTGCTAATGGCAGTGGCTATCCTCTAAGGGGCGGATTTTCAGAGCCCTGCTCGCGTAAATCCGCCCAAAACCGGGCGGATTTACGCGAGCAGGGCCCTGCGCGCCGGGAAGCCTATTTTACATAGGCCTACCGGCGCGCGCAGAGCCCCGGGACTTGCGTAAGTCCCGGGGTTTTCAGAGGGGGCGTGTCGGGGAGCGTGTCGGGGGGCGGGCCCGAACCGCGCGGCGTTTTTGGGGCGTGTCGGGAGCGTTCCGGGGGCGTGGCTACAGCCCGGGGGCGTGGCCGCGCCCTCCGGACCCGCCCCCAGGTCACGTTCCGGCGCGCAGGAGGCCCGCTGACGCGCGGGGATTTACGCCTCCCGGAGGGAGGCGTAAATCCCCCGACAAAGGTAAGGGGGGGTTTAGACAGGGCCGGGCGGGTGGGTTAGGTAGGGGAAGGGAGGGGAAGGTGAGGGGAGGGCAAAGGAAAGTTCCCTCCGAGGCCGCTCCGATTTCGGAGCGGCCTGGGAGGGAACGGGAGTAGGCTGCGCGGCTCGGCGCGCGCCGGCTATACGAAATCGATAGCCTTGCGCGCGCTGATCCAGGATTTTAGCGGATACGCGCGGCTCCGCGCGTATCTACTAAAATCCAGCGTACTTTTGTTTGCGCCTGGAGCGCAAACAAAAGTAGGCTATTCGCGCTCGTTTTAAAATCCGCCCCTAAGTGAATTAATAGCAGGTAATGGACTTCTCGTCCAAGAACTTATCCAATCCTTTTTTAAACACAGCTATAACTGCACTAACCACATCCTCTGGCAACAAATTCCAGAGTTTAATTGTGCGTTGATTAAAAAAGAACTTCCTCCGATTAGTTTTAAATGTGCCACATGCTAACTTCATGCAGTGCCCCCTAGTCTTTCTATTATCCGAAAGAGTAAATAACCGATTCACATCTACCCATTCTAGACCTCTCATGATTTTAAACACCTCTATCATATCCCCCCTCAGCCGTCTCTTCTCCAAGCTGAAAAGTCCTATCCTCTTTAGTCTTTCCTCATAGGGGAGCTGTTCCATTCCCCTTATCATTTTGGTAGCCCTTCTCTGTACCTTCTCCATCTCAATTATATCTTTTTTGAGATGCAGTGACCAGAATTGCACACAGTATTCAAGGTGCGGTCTCACCATGGAGCGATACAGAGGTATTATGATATTTTCCGTTTTATTCACCATTCCCTTTCTAATAATTCCCAACATTCTGTTTGCTGTATGAAGAGGCTGCACGAAGGCTCACACAAAGGGGTGAGCCCCTTTGTCGTGCTCATTCGGTGCATGATGCCCGGCATGAGATGCCTCTGGTTCCCCCCGCACCCTCAATGCCGTCAGAAGTGGGCGGGGTTAGCATCCAAGGGGGGAAGCGGCGTGACGGATGTTCCTGGGGTAGATATAGTAGCAGGCAGCGGGAGGAGAAACAAATGAGAGCCTCAGGTGACAGCAGAGGAAGAAGCAGCAGCAAGAGCTGGTCTCCGGTGTTGCGCTCACACTTATGCCCCCCCTCCCCCGTGCCCCTGATATCGTCAGAAATGGGTGGGGTTAACGTCCGAGGGAGGAAGCGGCGTGGCGGATGTTCCCGGGGTAGATACAATAGCAGGCACAAGAGCAGAAACAAATGAGAGCCTCAGGTGACGGCAGAAGCAGAAGCAGCGGCAAAACTACAGCACCTCCCCCTTTATCTGTATCTTTGATGGTCACAGTAGGATCCTCCCATAAAGATTTTTTGCTAATAAATGTTCTGCATGAATCAAGTAATCCTTCATGTTTATGTAAGCCTGTTCCAAACTGGTCAGATCTCTTATGACTAATTTCTCAAAAAACATGATAAAAGGATCTTGAGGATTGGGAGGCATCCATTTAGATCTCCTAATAAACTTAGATCTATTGCGATTGATCAACTGTCCTGAAAAACATTTTTGATTATGAACTTTTTTTTCTTCCAGGAACTTGTCTAAATCCTTTTTTCAACCCAGCTACACTAATTTCTTTCAGCATACCCTCTGGTAACGAATTCTCAGTTTAATTATGCAGTTTTATGATGACTTGAAAAACCCCTGCACATGCCAAAACCAGGAGATATGCGCACAAGTTGGGCTGTGCATGTCGAACATATTTTAAAAGCCAGCCGAGGATGTGCATATCTCCCACTGTGCACACAAGTAAAAGGTTTCTAAAAAGGGATGGAGCTTGGTTGTGGTCTGTGCAGTGTATGGGCATATTGGCGCCTGGCCAAGAAATGAGCAGGTAAATAATTACATGTGCTGGGGTCCTCTTCCACGTAAATTTACTTCTGCTATGGCATGTAATTAGTAAAACAAAAAAAAAAAACAAACAAAAACTATAGGCAAGCAAGTGGGATTTTAAGAGTCGGGGCTAACAGAGGAGAAGGGTGGATATTAAATTAGGGAGGGTTGCAAGTCCTATCCCTAAACTGGGCAAATTGGGAATGAACTGGGAAAATGACGAATGGCATCAGCATACGTCTCTTACAAAATCCCTCCACTTATGCGGTAGAAGCAGCATTTGTGTGACTTGTGTGTGTCCATTTAAAATTGCGCACACATGTACATGCATCCAGGTTATTTTATAACGTGCGCATATATGCATGTATGCTATAAAATGGATGCGTCTCTGAATGCAGGTCATGTGCGCCCGCACGCCTGTTTAAAAGTAACCGTCCATATATATTCTATATATTTTATCTTTCAACATCTTTATTAAACAATAACAGATTATAAAACAAGCTTTGTAGATTGCAATAAAATTGCTTATGTTTAAAATGTGTTACCTATCAGCTTTGTGGAATGTCCCCTAGTCCTAGTAATAGTACTATTTGAAAGAGTAAAAACTGTTCTCTGTTTACCTGTCCCCCCCACTCAAGATTTTATAGACTTCTATCATATCTCCTCTCAGCCAGCTCTTCTCCAGACTGAGCCCTAAACTGTTTTGCCTTTCCTCACAGGGGAGTCTTTCCATCCCTATTGGCATTTCAGTTGCCCTTCTCTGACCTTTTTCTAGTTCCATATCTGCTCCATGGTGGCTTTCTGCTTGTGTGGGGTTGGAGGCTACTTTCCTGCCAACTTACTGGAGGTTGATGCCAGGGAGTTGGTTTGGGAAGGTTTTTCTGCAGCTGCTGTGAGTGGTAGATGGTAGGGATGTGCAGAGGGACACCATATGTTGCATTCGGGATTCGTATTCGTCGGGGGGCAGATACGTTGCATTCGGCAAGGGGGGCCCCCCCGATACATTTATATGTTAATTCCTATTCATTTCCCTGCTAAAAGTAAATTAATTACAACCCCCCACCCTCCTGACCTCCCCAAAACTTACCAAAACTCTCTGGTGGTCCAGTGGGGGGTCCGAGAGCCATCCCCTGCACTCACACCCTCGGCTACCGGTTTCAAAATGGCGCCAATAGCCTTTGCCCTACTATGTCACAGGGGCTACCGGTGCCATTGGTCAGCCCCTGTCACATGGCCTTAGGTGCCATCTTGTGCTCCTACCATGTGACAGGAGCTGACCAATGGCACCAGTAGCCCCTGTGACATAGTAAGGGCAAAGGCTGTCGGCGCCATTTTGATTACTGGCAGCCAACAGCCCAAGTGCAGGAGATCACTCCCGGACTCCTGCTGGACCACCAGGGACTTTTGGCAAGTCTTGGGGGATGCTCCTGACCCCCACAAGACTTGCCAAAAGTCCAGCGGGGGTCCGGGAGCGACCTCCTGCACTCTGGCCATCAGCTGCCAGAAATCAAAATGGCGCCGATAGCCTTTGCCCTTACTATGTCACAGGGGCTACCGGTGCCATTGGTCAGCCCCTGTCACATGGTAGGAGCACAAGATGGCGCCGTTGGCCATGTGACAGGGGCTGACCAATGGCACCAGTAGCCCCTGTGACATAGTAGGTCAAAGGCTATCGGCGCCATTTTGAAACCGGCAGCCGAGGGTGAGAGTGCAGGGAATGGCTCCCGGACCCACCGCTGGACTACCAGGGAGTTTTGGTAAGTTTTGAGGGGGTCAGGAGGGTGGGGGGGTTGTTTAAATTGGCTCCTTTAGGCGGCCGAATAATTCGGCGAAGATTCGTTGTATTCGTGGGGATTCGCGATACGTTTCGCTTCCCCACAAATACAACGAATAGGGCCCTATACGTTGCGGATTCCCAATTCGTAGGGAACGAATGCACACCCCTAGTAGATGGTGTCCCCATGAAAAGCATGAAAAAACCCCACAAACATGTACTCCTTGAGTATGACCATGCATTCATGCTCCAAGCAGAGAAAACAGAATGCATGCAGGGACCAGGGGGTCCTGGCCTGGCTGGAGCTATGACAATGCGAAGAATTGTATGTGCAGGTAACTGAACGAGGAGGTTTCTCTTCCTTGCTTAAACACATTGCTTCAGGCTGATCTGAACTTTGGCACTCAGTTTGCATATGTGCAAATGGCAAAAAATCAAAATTGTTTCTATTTAAACCTTTATTGTGACCAGGTACCTGGATGATTTCTTTTTGAACCTTTATTGTAGCCAGGAAGTAGACTGCATCCTACTGGACCAAGATAGTGAGAGAAGTGGTTTTTGGAAACTGAATAAAATAAGTTACTTTGTATTTACGCTGATGAGTCCCGTTTCCGATTGCACCATAAAGTGGGAGCGTTTATGCTTGCTGTGATGTAGAAGGTAGCACATGACCAGAAGCTTGCAGGAATGGGATGAAGGTAGCCCTCCTTGTATTCTGGTATTACTGATGATACAGGGTAAACCATGCAGCAATTGAACCTTTTTCTCTGATTGATGAATCTTCTCGCCAATGCCCCAACCTTGCTAGTCTGTGTTGAATGCTTTTGTGAGATAAAGAGAGCTTACTAGCAAATGTAGGGGTAGAGGGAGTGGCATAACAAGGCCACGGCACAGAGGCCCCAGAATGTCTCTTGCTCTTGCCATTGCAGGGTCTGTCAGTGTGCATATTCATACCTCTTGTTCACTGCTTGTTTTTGGTGCTAGGCCCAGGACTGGGCCCAGGACTAGCTCCAGCCCCAATCCCAAACGTTTCTCTTGCTACAAAGAGAGAGGAGGTAGCAGTGGTATGAAGGGAGGCGATCAGGGTTGGCGGGAGGTATTAGGCAGACAAGGCAGCTGCCTAGGGTGCTGGAAATGGGCAGAACACCATGGTTGCTGTGAGAGCACCATTTTTGAAAGTGAATGAGTTGCGCGGCGCGATACGTGGATTAGTGAGATCGTGGAGAGAGATCACGTGGTATGGTGATGTCACCGCCTAGGGTGGCTGAACATCCTTGCACCAGCACTGGAAGGAAATGTGAAGGCCTATGAGGGCAGGCAGAAAAGACCTGAACCCCAAGTACAAAAATATCTCATGTTTACAGTGAGTACAGAAAGCGGGTACACAATGAATGTTAGGATAAATGACACCCTGGGGGAGAGGAGTCTGGTGCTGGGCCCAGGACTAGCTCCAGCTGATGAGGGTTTGACCATGCTGGAGCTTACTGCTTACTTTTGCATCTGTAGTGACAGTGGCAACATAGTACAGTGGTGCCTCCCAGCTTGGCACCCATGTTATCTAGATTTTACAACCACCCTGGGTGTGCTTAAGGGTAATTGGGTGGCCTACAGTCCAGTGAAGGATGTGCCTTCATGACAAAGAGTTGAGAGGGAAGGATACAGAATATAGATCATGTATATGGGAAAATGCATATTGGCTTACTTGTATATATATATATATGCTGGCTTTCTCCTACAATGCAACTTTCTAAAGCATTATCAATTTCTTTTCTAACTGTAGAAAGCATTTTTTTATGTGTTTAAGGGCAGGTGTTCTTGACTTGTTGCACTTTAATCCTGCCGACATCCTGGCCTATGCATGCTCTGCGCAACTTCCCCATTTTCTTCTATAGGGGATCAACGTCAGGGTAGTGACATTGCATATTGGGAAAGAGATAATGAGCTTCACACATGGGGAAATGAGGCAGTTAAAGTGTTCTGTGGCTTGAAATATTTCTTTCCATACTCATTTCCATATAGCAGACTTCTGTGTGAATAGATAAAGCTTTTATTTGTTTGTCACATTTAATAACTATTTGTGAGTTGCAGAATAGAAGATGTATGAATAAATAAATTCACCTCTGGATATTTTCCAGTCTCAAAATGGGTGAACCACTGTGTTTAAACATTAATTCCACCAAAAGAGTTCATCCAGCTAAGGCCAGGATTCATCATTCCGTGCAGAATGATGAACCCTGCGCTATAGAGGGGCGGGGGGGGGGGGGGGGCAAAGTAGGGGGTGGTCGGGCGATTGCCTGCAGCCGGCCCCACCACGGCGATGCGGTTTTGTTGCACACTATCGCGGGCATAGCACCACCATAAAAGGTGGTGGGCAGGACCGTAAAAGGTGGTGCTATTCCCCGTGCTACTGCCGGCAATAATATTCTAAACATTATCGCTGGCAGCGGTGCTGCTGGCCTACTTCCCTAATCCCCACCCTAACTCCTTCCCGACTCCTCCCCTCCACCTAATTTCAATGCTACTGCCGCGATAAGGCATGCAATAAGGCCCTAATGCATGCGATAATGGCCTTTCCAGATTAGAAAATAACCCCGTAAGTTTGCTGGAGAAACCTTGGGGGTTTGACATTTCTACCTTTTTGACCACACTGGGGTTATCTGGCTGTTATTAACTGGCTAACAATTTAGCCAGATAAGACGAGGGCAGTCTAGGGACATTGCAGAGCGGATCAAAGTTAGCCAGGTAACGCCAATATTTGTCATTATCTAGCTAACTTTAGGACTTCTTCAGAACCAATCCAGGCCCCTTCAACTTTTTTCTTGACCCTCCTCCCCCCAGAATTCAGTCAGCACCTGGGGTCTACCTGGCTGGGAAGAGTTAAATCCAGCTGTGGCCTCCCCAGGCCCATTTGATACCCTTCCATCCCTCAGAAATCAACTGGGACCCAGGCCTATTCAGCTGGGCAGAGCTGAGCCTCGCTGGCATCTCCCTGAGCCCCTTTACCCTCCTCCTACATCCCTCCACCAACTAAAAATACTACAAATTAGAGCACTAATCAGATTATAGCATATTATTATATAGAAATGCACTAGGATTTGTTCACCAGGGATTGTTCACTATGGATCATTAGAGATAGACTATGTAGTAAGAAGCAGACTTATTACTGGTTAGGGAATCAGTCTGCACCCATGTTTGCTTCAGGATGATTGCTCATCTGAAGTTTCTCTGACTTGTTTCACATCTTATAACTTTTTGGAAGCATGTCTCTAACAGTCATAAGTGATGTCATCCAGGTCACGAGAGATATGTGCACTCTGGACAGAGCCTCTGTAACTTTCCACCAAGAATGTGTTTTGGCTTTGCAAAGAGATATGTCCCGCATTGTAGTGATAAATAGGAAGAAAACAGAAATGTGGCCTTCGAATGTCTAAACACTCACAGGAGCTATAGACAACTCTCAACAGTTTCAGCAAATATATTGATCTTGGATTTGTTTTTCACTACCATCTGCATTTTGTAGTGTTGCATTTTGATTCACAGAAGATAACATGGGTTGTCTTCAGTCTGTAGAACTGGACCTGGAACCTTATCTCTTGTATTACATGTAAAATATCATTGTCACAGAATCAAGGTAACCATAACAACTTGCCATAGATATTCAGCAGGACAACTCTCTTAAAGTTACCCAGATAACATTACCTGGATAACTTCTGATCCTAACCGGCTATATTTGAATATAATAAAATGACCAAATAATCTCTCCTTTATTTTTATGGAAGCACCACCTATTAAATGAATTGATCATGCTACATCAGCTGACACAGCAGAATTTGATACCCCCACCCCCACCCTCATTCCCATCCCCACCCCCATTGTCATCTCGCAAGCCTTGCTCCCCTTGTTTACTTATCCTTACCTGCTTAATTCAGAATAAGCCATTTGCATTCAGAAATAATATTGTCTTTATTAACTTTTCTAAACTCCTGTGTGGTAGGGTATGAAATCATCACTTCTTCTGAGCTATTTAATTTCACTCCCTAATGAAAACTCATTACCCAGCAGTCTAAAGTTGATATGGGTAAATGACTTTCAGTGCTTCAATTTCTACAAAAGTTACTGTCAAATTAGTTAAAAGTTATATAAAAGGCAAATGAAAGATTTTACTTTGGGTGATTCCATGAGTTATTTATCCATCTATATATTATCTCTTCCTTATTTAGATAAATAGTTCTTTTTGTGGTGTTTAGAGTATCTGTTCAACTGAATGTTTTTAATGTGCCATTAACTAGAAGAACTCACTACATGTTAAGGGCACAGTTCTTTTAAAAAATGCATTTGCTATGGACTGAAATATAATGTGTGTATGTTTCTTGTCTTATATATAGCATACCTATTTTACCGCATTATCATCATGGAGGCTTAGGGAGAATTTAAAGTGAGTTCTTACATAAAATAATCATGATATTATGAATGCAGGAAGAAGCAATCTTTAAGCAATTTCTATAAGGGAGAGGGTTGGAAAAATATGTTTTGACTTTTATACAACAGGTTAATTGAATTTCTCCAAGGTGCTGTGGACTGGATGTACTACCAATGCCTAGGGATTCTATTCATTTACTGAAATTGCATTTAAATGAAAAATGTATGATTAGTCTTGCTTGGTAGATAACCTGGGCATTTTATTCTCTTCTGAATTCAAGAAATTGTTTAGCCTACCTTCTGAAGGGATGCACCACGTGTGTTGTGCTTGTGCCTCCCTAATAAATTTTGCAGACTAGATCTGTGATAGGAGTAAAATAAACAATAAATAACAACAAACTCCTTTGTAAAATTGTATATCCTAATGATTTCTTTTTAAATAACGGTCTAAACATTACTGAAATTGTTGACTGCTGCCAATGCATTACTATGACACTCCAAAATATTAGTTATAATATTGGAACCTTCATTATCATAAGCCATATGATTATTAGTTATAATATTGGAACCTTCATTATCATAAGCCATATGAATCGCCAATAGTTCTGACCTTCATTATCATAAGCCATATGAATCGCCAATAGTTCTGACTGCAAACACTTCTCTCAGGACCCAAGTGTTGGGT
This sequence comes from Rhinatrema bivittatum, assembly GCF_901001135.1. NCBI lineage: Eukaryota > Metazoa > Chordata > Amphibia > Gymnophiona > Rhinatrematidae > Rhinatrema > Rhinatrema bivittatum. Next base: position 153,109,234 of record NC_042617.1, on the reverse strand, counting down.
CCTGAGAGAAGAATTTGCTTAGTCAAGAAACATGCAGTGGTATTTCACAGCTCTTTATTTGCTTCATAGCAAGCAGTCCAGTCAACAATACATATACCTGAAATTACCTAAAACAAATACCAAATTATACAAATGTAACCCCTTTTTTGGGAGTGGTGATTCCCTTAGGGCACACATCTAATTTATATCCTTCAGGGCTGTTCTGACTAGCTGACTCCATCCCAAGTTTGACTCTTGATCCCTGGGCTGGGGGGGGGGGGGATTCTTTTTATAGGGGGAGACTCTCATCTATGACCCAGACAGTTTTGTGATTTCCCTTGTATGTGTTGTTAGTTGTGCTGGCAAACCCTGGAGGGAGTTGCTGTAACAAAGCAGGCAGGAACAGGAACTGGGTGTTAAAAAAAAATTACTATTTACTTTAAGGCAAATTATAGTCCATCTTGAAATACGTGTGCAGTTACATGCTGTTTTGCTGTTCCCTTTACAGTTCAGGTATCTCAATTCTTCAAAGTGGGCTACATAGAGATAAGCCACAGAGGGTGCAAGGGAAGACCCCATCTGGATACTGTGATCTTGATGGTAAAATTCATTCTTGAAGCAAAAGTAATTATTAAATAGCACCAGTTTACAACCAGCCATTTTATAGATTTAGGGATGGTTAAAGTCAGTGCAAAGCAGACCCCAGAGAGACAGGATGTAGATTTTGTTCCTCCCTGCCTCACCAGTGTCCCTTTTAGGAGGGGATTTGCTGTGCACAACCTGCCAGTGGATCCTAGGTATTTTAGTTGCAGTAAAGATGTAATTTTGGCCTGAATTCTTTTGGAACTTGCACTCCATGACTGAAGACCAGGGAGCCCATTCATTCCCTGAATGAGGCAAGCACCTGTTGGCTGTGTGAGGTGCGTGAAGGCTGGAAAAGCTCTACCATAGAAGGGACTGCATTTCACTCTGTTGCTTTGATGAAGGTCATCCTCGCTGGCTGGATTCAGAGTGCAGGGGTTGAAGATAAGTGAGCCCATTCTCCCCATGAATGAGGCAAGCATCTGGGAGAGCAGAAGTCCAGACTAGGAAGGTTTGTAGAAGAAAGTATAACTGTTTGTGAGGAGGCTTTTTGGCCACCCCCTCCTCACTGGGAACTTGGCTGGATCAGCAGATTCCTACTCTCAGACTTTTCAACCTGATTCAGAAGGACTAAAGGAATCAAGTAAGAACCCAGAGACCCCATCCAGATTACCATAGATATGGGACCAGGATACAGGGCAGGGCCATTGGGAAGGTGCTGGACTATCAGTTAAGCCATTGGGAGAGCTTTAGTGCACATTTCACATCACCAGTTAGGAAGCTCAACCAGTTTACTGAAGGAAATGACACCTATCCAGATATTTGTCAGAGATTGACTTGGGTTTAGATCCAGTGCTGCTTTAAACTATGGACATTCATTCCTTATCTACACGCATCCCACAACAGGCAGCTTTAGATATTGTATCTGAGGCTTTGCAACATCATCAAGGTCCATCAAGGATTTTGGTTGATTTTTTGATAGTGCTGACTAAACTGGTGCTGTTTAATAATTGCTTTTGCTTCAAGAATGAATTTTACCATCAAGACCACAGTATACCGTTGGGGTCTTCCTTTGCACCCTCCGAGGCTAATCTCTATGTAGCCCACTTTGAAGAAGAGTTCATATATGGGTCTCAGTGGTGGCCTAAAATCATCAAGTGGTATCGTTACATAGACAATGTCTTTCTTATTTGGAACACTTCGAGAGAATCGCTCGAGGAATTCATCGCCTGGATTAACACATTGGATGATAATTTGCGTTTTATACATCAGTATAGTTACACCAGTATCACTTATTTAGATGTGCTTGTGTCATTGCGAGGACAACAGTTCATGACAATGGTGAATAGGAAGAAAACGGATAGAAACAACTTTTTGTGCTATCACAGCCATCATTCTCCTGCATTTAAGAAGGGCAATTTCCCAATTCTTTAGGATTAAGAGGATTTGTTCTTCAAAAGACAAGTTTGACAAACAGGCAAGGCTATTAATGGAAAGGTTTAAAGATCGTGGCTATCCATCGAAAATGATCAAACAAGCATACAAAAGGGTGAAGTACAGTGACAGGGAACAGTTATTACAGTATCGGGCACGTAAGGATCAAACAAGACTTGTGTATGTATTGCAACAAAGCACCGCGACCTCAGCCATCATTGAGTCAGTGAAAAAGCACTGGCATGTGCTAGCTCTTAATGAAATTTTTAATGAATGTCCGATGTTTGCAACTACTCGCGAAAGTAATATCCATGATAAAGTAGTAAGAGCAAACAAGTGTAAATGCTTTGAGTTTGCCCATGAAAGGAGTTCATCAGAAATGTGGGGCATGCACTGTGTGTATCTCGACAGTGGAAAGAGAAATGTGGGTTGATCCCATTTCGGGGTGGAAAGTGACCCGCATAGAGTCAATGAACTGTAATTCAGTTAACGTTATATACACTATCACTTGTACTTGCCCCAAAGTATATGTGGGACGCACAAAGAGATCAGGAACAAAGTGTTGACGGCACTGTTGGTTGAACATTGTATCACACTGGGACGCATTTTTGAGGAACTTAAGTGGACTGTTTTGGAGAAAGTTAGTGAGAGCTCCTTTTGCCAACATAGCATCTTTGCTCAACTATAGAGAACAATATTGGATATACAAACTAAAGACTGAATATCCTGTTGGTTTGAGTGATTTGATTGATTGGTCATCTCTTTTGTAATTTGGTCTTGCATTTGACTGCTTTGCAGCTACTTTGTTGACTAAGAAACATCACGCCATTTAGGATCACATGATCTGATCCCTTTAAAAAGAAGACGCCGAGAGTGGGAGCTCAGGCTCACCATTTTGGATTAAATCTTTTGAGGCAGCACTTTGCGAATGAGCCAGAAATGTTTATGGACTTACATTTTGCAGTTAGGCTATAAAGATTGAGTTCAATGGAGACGGCATGTGGGTGAGCAGTGACCCCTGAAGAAGAAAGAATTTTCGAAACTTGGCCATGTTGGGTTCCAGCACTCCTGTCTACCAAAGCTAAGTGCTCTTTCACGTCGTCATTTCTCTATAGCTTGTGCTCAGCTTATACTATTAAGCGTTTCCTTTCACATCGTGTTTAAGATGGAAAAATAATTTTTTGCCACTGGTCACAGAACTGCGTGTTTGAAGTTGAGTGGCAGTGAGCTGTCCTTATTATATAATTCTTAAAGGATGATGTTTTGAAGTTTTTTTTAGAATTTATGAACATTTTTGATTAAAGAGAATAAAAATATGGATGGATGGTGGGCCATTCATGATTAAAAATAAGAGTCAGTTTAACCTGGATGGGACCTGCGCTCATTTATGAAATGACCACCGCACATCTTAAAAAATTTTTTCCTGTGTTGAATTTGCAGTAATTTTTAAAAAGTGATTATATTTCACATCATAAATTTTAAAAAAGAAAAATACAATATATTTTGGTACATGTGGGTTTTGGTTTTGTTTGATTTAGGTATTACCCGCACTGGTGGTTTTTGTTGGGTTTTTTTAAAAAAAACCCAAAGCAAAACCCTCAAATCAGCAAATATGCACTGGAATTCAAGGAGCTGTACCACAGAAGAAAGATTCCATGTGGAGTTGCATGAATCAGTAAAACCATTGTGAAGCTGAGTTAAATCTTATTGAATTTTCCCCAGATATGCTGTGAAAATTTCAACAAATCTCCATGGAAAATCTGAGTAAAATTCCAAAATTGCACCAAACAACCACCAGATTGATATTTGCCTATTTTGCATTCAACCTTAAATTTTCCATAGAGAACATTAGTTCATGCTTCCTGCTCCTGACTGCTAGCAGTAGGTAATCCATGCTGAGCTGACAATAGGAATGTGCAGGGAATCTTTTTTTGGATACATTTTTAGTCATTTTTTTATTTATTTATTTATTTTTGGTTTTTATATACCGGAAGTTCCTGTATACTATACATATCACTCCGGTTCACATTTAACAGAAATAACTATCGCCGGGGAGGCGGTTTACATGGAACATATCGAATATAATGAACGGATAATAATCAAGGTAAAATCTATTATGAAACAGCTAAGATCAACTTAGAGAACAACTTAGAAAACAACTTGAAACATATAACTGACACAATATGAACATTACAATAATGCTGTAAGACAAGGCTGAAAGTTTGTTCTTCTTGCTTTTAGCTCTCTGGGAAAGCTTGATGAAAAAGCCAAGTCTTGAGTTTCACTTTGAAAGTAGTATGGCACGGTTCAAGGCGGAGGTCCGGTGGTAGTGAGTTCCAGAGAGACGGGCCTGCTGTGGATAGAGCACGTTTCCTCAGGGTAGATTTAGCAGGTTGGGTGATCATTCTATTCTGGTATGCCCTTCTGGTTGGTTTGTTAGAAGAGTGTAGTTGAAGCTGGAAAGTTAAGTTGAGGGGGGAGATGTTATGTAGTGCCTTGTGAATCATCGTGCAAGTCTTGAACTGAATCCTATATTTGATGGGAAGCCAGTGGAGATGCTGGAGGATTGGGGTGATATGGTCCCTTTTTTTGGCATTGGTAAGGATCCTTGCAGTAGCATTCAGAACCATCTGGAGTGGTTTGGTAGTGTATGCTGGAAGGCCTTGCAGGAGTGAATTACAGTAGTCTAATTTGGTAAGGATGATGGCTTGGAGTACTGTGCGGAAATCCCTGTAGAGTAGAAGGGGCTTTAGTTTCTTTAGCACATGTAATTTAAAGAAGCATTCTTTTGTAGTGTTATTTATGAATTTATTGAGGCTGAGTCTGTTGTCTAGTAGTACTCCCAGATCTCTGACTTGAGGTGCTGTGGAATATCCTGAGGTGTCTGGAGAGTTGCAGGATGTTGTTTCATAGGCATTTTTCTTTTCATTTTTCATTTGTATTTGTTTCAGAAAATAGTCTGCACTATTCGAAAATAGTGTGTACTAGGTTTTGGGGCCAGTTTCTCATGAAGAATGAGACGTTCGAACAGCACAATACACCTCTGTGAAGATTTGACTTCATTTGGAGTGAGAAAAGTCTCACAAAGATGCCATTTCTACTATGTTCTCTTATCCCTAGCTTGATGGACTCAATAACAGGGTGCCATCAAGCTAGGGTGAGATAACATAGTACAAAATTTCATAACATTAACGAGTTATCACATGCACTAACGCCATAATGCATTTTGATGAATGACCCTGTAAATGTGCCTTGAGGACTGGGTTGAGAACTCTTGATTTAGAGAACACAAAGCAGATGGTACGGAATCAAGAGAAGGCAGAAGTTGCAGAGCAAACTCAGTAAGGCCCTGACAGGGCCCAAGAAGTTCAGTCATGTCAGAATGAGACCACATAGGAATGCATGAGAATGACAGAAAACTTAGGTAATGGATACTGAACACAAGTCTAGGGCTTAAAATGAAATTCATATCCCTCTAAAGTCCAGGAGATTTGGAGAATAATGATCCAAAAACTTTTAGGAAGGAGCAAACCGACAGAAATTCAATCTGCAGTTCTGGTTCATCATGGAATAACCATTGTATGTTTAGTTTATTCTCTCACTGCACTGTAGAACAGTTCTCAAGAAAAATTTGGGGAACAATCATCTGCGGGCTGGAAGGAACTGGGGGCAGATAAAGAGCTAGAGACAGGCAGGTAAGTGAAGAAAGGCATAAACTAGTGATAAAAGGCTGTATTAAGCATTTAACGCAAGTGCAAATGCTTAGCACTGATCTCAAAATGTAGTTCATTTCACATTTTCATTCATGTGCATCGAACTGTGCTATATCCATTGCTACTTTTTGTAAAATGTATTTAGATGAAAAGCATTGTTAGATGCTATGAGTAGAAGCTGTGTCTGCTGGTGAATTAGAAGGAATTAAGTATTGGTTTGCAGGAAACATACGCATTCAGGTACAGTAGGTAATTCTCTGTTCCCAGAGGGCTTACAATCTGTTTGTACCTGAGGCAATGGAGGGTGAAGAAACTTGCTCAAAGTTATAAAAACAAATGTCAGTGAGACAGGGGCTATCGGTGCAATTGGTCGGCCCCTGTCACATGATAGAAGCAATGGATGGCCCGCGGCATTTTTTAAGATGGTATCAGCCATCCATTGCTTCTACCATGTGACAGAGGCCGGCCAATGACACAGATAGCCCCTGTCACATGGTAAGGGCAAAGGGCCATCGGCGCCATTTTGATTACTGGCAGCTGACGGCCCGAGAGCAGATCACTCCCAGGACCCCCGCTGGACCACAAGGGACATTCGGCAAGTTTTTGGGGGGTGTCAGGAGGGTGTGTGTGTGTGTGGGGGGGGGGGGGGGGGTTTGTAATTAATTAATTATATTGAAGGGTTAGAGGTGGGTTTTGGGTTTTGTTCCGGGGAAGCAGAAATAAAATTGGCCCGAACTGCGGGAAAACGAAAATTCCCATGGTGGGCTAACAAAGGCCGATCCGAAAGGTTCGGCTGAATCACATCTCTAGTAGGCACTGCCCCAAGGAGCGGGAAAGCACAGACAGTCTTTGGTGTAGAGCGTAGGCACTACCATGAGGAGCGGGGAAGCACTGACACTCTCTGGTATAGAACCTAGGCACTAGAGATGTGCATTCGTTTTTTCCGAATTGGAAAATTTCAATGAAATTGTCTAATTCGGCATGTTTCAGGGACCCCAAAAAATCAGGATTTTCCCATTTTTTCACGAAAATTCATTTTTTGGATTAGTGCGCGCTAACTCCCATTAGCGCGCACTAACAAAAACTAACAAAAAGTAACATAAAATAACAAAATCTAATGTTTTTTGTTAGTGCGCAGTAACGGGGAGTTAGCGTGCACTAACTCAAAAAACAATTTTTTGTGAAAAAAAAACCCGAACCGCAAAAAAACAACATTTTCAGTGGCGGCCGAAAAACAAAGAACGACACGAACACTAAAAACGATTCACATCTCTAGTAGGCACTTCCCCGAGGAGCGGGGAAGCATGGAAATAGAACTCCCAAGTGGTGAAGGCATCTCAGAGCCAACACTGAGGAGTTGGGGGGCTGACAGATATTACTTCTGGAAGGCGCAGGGCTAGCCTGAGGAGCAGGAGAAGCCAGGAGACCAGGTCTCCAGAGAGAGCGCACGCAGGTCCCCAAGGAGCGGGTACCTGCCAGGGTCCAGAGTCCAAGAGGGGTCCATTAAGGTCACCACAAATCAGAGGAAACAGAAGCTCATAGAGATGCGATGGAACTTGTTGGCTAGGAAGGGGCGAAGGCAGAGCTTAAGAACCCTGATCCAATGACATCATCAATCAGGGACGCCCCTGAGGTTCCCGTCTTAGGAGGTTCAAAAGAGGGCCTAGTGGCACGCGTGCGCCTAGGAATGCCTGGAGTCGGCTGCCATGAGGAACCATGGGGTATGCAGCAGCAGAGACTAGCCCTGCCATGAGCAGGCCCAGAGAGGGAAGCATGATGGTGGAGTACGTGAGAAGACGAGGTTGCAGCCGTCTGTGACTGACGGTCATAACAGTACCCCCACTCTTAAGGCCCCCCCTGGGGATTTGGGTTTGCGAGGATGTTTCGCATGGAACTGCCGAATGAGATCATTGTCCAGGATATTGGCGGCAGGTTCCCAACTGCTCTCCTCAGGCCCAAAGCCCTCCCATGAAAGGAGATATTCCCACTTTCTTCCACGTTTTCTAATGTCCAGGACATCTCAGACTTGATTTGTGACATCTGCTTCCGAGGTCAGTGGTTGAGGGTCCAGTGGTTTTTTAGAAAATCTGGAGAGAACCAATTGTTTAGTAGAGAAACATGGAAGGTGTTGTGAATTTTAAGCGAGGAAGGCAGCTGGAGTCATTATGTGACTGGGCCCAGACGGCAGAGCACAGGGAAGGGGCCAATATACCTGGGAGCAAAGTGAGCTGAAGGCAGCTTGAGTTGGATAAACTTGGTACTGGGCCATACTTTATCACCAGTTTAGAACTGGGGTGCTTCGCGATGATGTGTGTCAAAGGACTTCTTTGATCTCTGAGCAGCCTACTTGAGAAACTGTTGAGTATTGTGCCATAATTGGTGCACTTCTTGGGCAGTTGCCTGTGCTGCTGGTGAGGCCATGGACAGAGGGAGTGGAAGCGGTGGCAAAGGCTGGTGTCCATAGACCACCTGGAAAGGAGACAAGCCAGTGGAAATGGACTGATGGGAGTTTAATGCAAACTCTGCCCATGGAAGGAGGTTGGCCCAATCATCCTGCCGCAGGCTCATATAGGCCCTCAAAAATTGCTTTAAGGTTCTATTAGTCCTCTCAGTTTGCCCATTGGGGATGGTAAGCCGAGGAGAAATCTAATGAGATATTGAATTTCTTGCAGAGAGATCTCCACAAGCTTGCAGTGACTTGAACTCCATGGTCCGAGAGAATATGCTTGGGAAGCCCATGGAGCCAGAACACATGCCAGATGAACAGTTTAGCAAGCTGGGGTGCAGAAGGAAGGTCGGGTGGAGCCATGGTAGACCATTTTAGAGAAATGGTCGGTGACCCATAAAGTGTTGTTACCATTGGAGACAGGCAAATCCACTATAAAGTCCATTGTGATATAAGTCCAGGGCTCGCTCAGAATGGGAAGTGGTTGCAAGTGTCCCCAGGGCCTTCCTGATGGAGGCTTATGATGGGCACACGTAAGGACAGGACTCAACGTAAGCTTGTGTATCCTTTCATATAGTAGGCCACCAATAATACCGCTGAAGTGTGGAGAGAGTTCTGGACTGGCCCGGATGTCCTGAGGTCAAAGAGTCGTGAGCCCAATCGAAGAACCCTCTGTCATAGCTGACGAGGAACCACCATCTTCCCCGGTGGGACTGGAAAGGTGGTGGACAGAATGACTTTGGCAGGGTCTATTATGTGCCGTGGGGTATCGGGTATGTCCTCTGGGACAAAAGATCTGGAGAGAGCATCGGCTCAACCATTTTTATTCACTTGGCGGTAACACAGTAGGAAATTGAATCGGGTAAAGAAGAGGGACCAACGGGCCTGGCGATGGTTTAAACGCTGAGCATGATGTAAATATTAAAGAGTTTTGTGATCCATGTATACAATGATCTGGTGTTGGGCTCCCTCAAGCCAGGGTCGCCATTCCTCAAAGGCCAGCTTGATGGCCAGCAATTCTTTATCCCCAATGGTGTAATTACATTTCCACTGGAGAGAAGCGCCGGGAAAAAAAATGAATAAGGGTGTAGTGTATGGGTAGTTGAGTATTGGCTCAGCATGGCTCCTACTCCAATATCGGAGGTGTCGACCACGATGACAAACGGCCATGTAGGGTCCAGATGGCAGAGACATAGTTCCTTGAGAAAGGCGGACTTAAGAACCTGGAAGGCAGTCATTGCTTCGGGCGATCACTGAGAGAGGTTGTCTCCCTTGCGAGTCATGGCTGTGAGTGGTGCAGTCAGGGTAGAATAATGGTGAATAAAGGAGCAATAGCAATCGGTGAAGACAAGGAATCTCTGAAGAGCCTTGAGGCCCATAGGTTGAGGCCAATCACAGATGCTCTTCAATTTCTGAGGATCCATTCTAAACCTGTTATAATTAGTGAGGTTTGGGTGGACCCCATTAGCAGAAAGAGTCCAATGGAAGTTGGAGAGGCAGAGTAGCTGGGTATGGAGAGCGAATCCCATCCGTAAGAATCCCCTTGCTAACTCAACTGCTAGCAATAAACTGTAGGCTTAAATATCCAGGCAGCGTGACGTCATCACAGGGGGATGTCCACGCGCACCCTAAGGTACCTGAAGAAAATGGCGGGAGGCAGCGCCCAAGCCAGTCCGGGGATGCCGGAGAGGATGGTAGGCAGATGCCGCGGCAACCAGGCATCCGTGAAGAGCAGGAGGAGCCACAAACAAGGAAAGGTAGGTAGAGTGAAGCCGTCGGGAAGTGATGGTTGCAACAAAACCCTTGGCTGGACACCACGTAGCCAAGAAAAGGAAAGGTCTCCTGCTTGAGGGAGCACTTCTCGAGTTTGGCAAAAAGTTGGTTGTCTCGCAGATGCTGGAGAACATGAGAAATAGCCTGGCGATGGCTTTGAAGATCGTCGAGGTACACAACTATGCACTGGTAAAGCATATCTCTGAAAACCTTGTTCATCAGGTTTTGAAATACCGTGGGCACGTTGCAAAGCCCGAATGGCATCACAAGTTATTCGAAGTGGCCATTACATGTGTTAAAGCGGTCTTCCACTCATCGTCTTTGCGAATCCGGGCCAGATTGTAGGCTCCGCAGAGGTCCAATTTGGAGAAGATTTTTGCTCCTTGAAGCCTTATGAAAAGCTCCGAGATAAGAGGCAGTGGATAGCGGTCCTTTAGAGTGATTTCATTTAGGCCTAGGTAATTGATGCAGGGACGGAGGGAGCCATCTTTTTTCCCTACAAAGAAAAATCCAACTCCTGCGGGAGACTTAGAGGGCAGAATGAAGCCTTTGGCCAGTTTCTCGTGGATGTACTCTGACATGGCTTGGGTCTTAGTCTGCAAAAGTGGGTAGATCCTACCCCAAGGAGGCTCTGTGTTAGGCAGCAAATTAATTGCGCAGTCATAGGAGCGATATAAGGGTAGAGTATCCGCGGCCTTCTTTGAGAACACATTGGCAAAAGAAACGTATTGTGGTGGAAGGCCAGGAAGAGAGGGTGAGGTAGTCATACAAGGTAGAGGTGAGACGGACTCTAGGCAGTTCTTATAACAGGAGGAGCCCCAATGAGAGAGCTGCCCCAGCCCATTTGAACTGCGGAGTGTGTTGCTGTAGCCACAGCAATCCCAAAACTACAGGATGAATGGCTTTGTCCAATATATGGAAAGAAATGGTTTCTACGTGCAGGGTCCTGGTGTGGAGCTGAATAGGGGCCTTAGTGTGGGTAACCTCACCAGGAAGAGGTTCTCAATAGATAGATGAGATTAGTAACAGCACAGGAGAGCAGATGGTGGGGATCCGAAGGTGTTCCATGAGTTGTTTTAATATGAAGTTCCCACCAGCCCCGGAGTCCACCAATGCCAAAGTATGAAAATCCTGGTTATCCATTTTAATGGAAACGGGGACAGTCAATGGAGGAGACAGTGAAGTCAGGCCTAGGAGTAGTCCTCCAGCAGAACCTAGGCCCAGGAGTTTCCCGGACAGACTGGACACGAGGCTATGGCATGTCCGGGTTGGCCACAGTATAGGCAGAGACCGGATTGCTGGCGACACCGTCGTTCCTTGGGAGAAAGTTTGCTCCGACCCATCTGCATAGATTCTTCCACCACTAGGTTCTGAGTTGTGTTCATTCTGGAAGAAGAAGAACGTCGAGTTCGGGACAAGCCTGAGGTAGACTTCAGGGATGCTCTGGACTCTTGAGAGCGTTCTTGTAGACGGCGGTTGATATGCCCAGTAAGATCTATCAAGAAGTCCAACGACATGGGCAATTCACGAGCCGCCAACTCATCTTTAACCCGAGGGCTCAAACCTTTGAGGAAGATGGAACGTAAACAGTCAGAGTCCCAGTGAAGTTCCAAAGCAAGAGTTCTGAACTCAGTAACACAGTCCATTAGTGGGCAAGAACCCTGTTGGAGATGAAGAAGTGATGACCCGGAAGTGGCTTTTCGGCCAGGGTCTTCGAAGACAGACCGGAATAGGGCCAGGAACCATGGGAGGTCTCGGAGGACCGGGTCAGCACGCTCCCAGAGAGGTGACGCCCAGGCCAAGGGAAAGGATGTAGGTAGTCTTGGTGATCATGTCTGGGAAGTAAGCTGGTTGCAGATAGAAGTGCATATTTCATTGATTCAAGAAACCCCTAAACATAAGAGGGTTCCCTGAAAAGCATGGAGGTGCCGGCAAGGGCATGGTAGGCTGGGGAACCGGCATAGTGGTGGAGGTGTTGAGCTTGATAGACGTCGTGGAGGCAGTCACGGTAGCGTCTAAATGAGTGCTCAGGTTGTCAATGGCAGCTGCCAGAGACTCCAGGAATTTTTGCTTTTTGCTGATCCTTTGTGCCAGGCCAGGAATGGCCTGGAGGTCCGAGACATCTGCTGGGTCCATGGACTTGTCAATCTGAAATAGTTTGTGGGTTTGTGGATACTTGGTCCGAGGTGGGAGTTGTTACCACTCTGAGCCCCACAGATCCACACCGTCAGGAGGTGAGGTCAGGTTCAGCAGGAGCTCTGGGTGAGAATCTGTGGGGAGGTCCCGATGTGTAGGGTAAGAGACACAGCGAGGAGGAACCCCCAGTAAGCAGGTAGGCTGGAGATCAGGACATGGGCAGAGACCTCTGAGGGAGGTGGCATTGGGCAGACCCGAGGAGCGGGAAGCGTGAGACAGGACGTGCAGGAGGTATACTGCAGAGGCAACCCCGAGGGGTGGAGCTGTATAGCGAGGGAGGTACTGATGCGATGACATAGGCTAACCCATGGAGCGGGGAAGCCTGAGTCAGGTCCCCAGGTGATGATGTAATCAAGCCCGAGGAGCGGGGAGGTACTGGCAGTCATCAGTAGTTGAACATAGGCACTGCCACAAGGAGCGGGGAAGCACAACATCTCTCGTGTCGAATGTAGGCACTGCCCCGAGAAGTGGGGAAGCACTGACAGTCTCTGGTGTAGAACGTAGGCACTGCCCTGAGGAGCGGGGAAGCAAGTGGTGAAGGTGTCCCAGAGGCAACCCTGAGGAGTGGGGGCTGGCGGATAGAACTTATGGAAGGTGCAGGGCTAGCCCAAGGAGCGGAGGAAGTCAGGAGTCCAGGTTCCTGGAGAGAGTGCATGCAGGCCCCTGAGGAGCGGGTTCCTGCCAGGATCCAGAGTCCAAGAAGGGTCTGATAAGGTCACCACAGGTCCGAGGAGACTGGAGCTCGTAGAGAAGCGATAGAACTTATTGCCAAGTCAGCTAGCAGGGGGCAAAGGCGGAACTTAAGAACCCTGATCCAATCACATCATCAATCAGGGATACCCCCGAGTTTCCCACCGTTGCAGCTTCAAAAGAGGGCCCGGTGGCGTGCGTATTTGCCTGGGAAGGCCCGGAGTCGGCGTGGGTGGTGGCGGCGTCCCGACCGCCATGAGGAACCATGGGGTTCACAGCGACAGAGACTAGCCACCGCAGCGAGCAGGCCCGGAGAGGGAAGCAGGACAGTGCAGGACGTGAGTAAACACAGTCGCAGCTGTCTGCGACCGATGGTCATAACAATACATTTAAGTTTTTAAAATTAATGTTCCCACTAATTAAACAACTTTAAACAGTTTTTGGAATTCAACAAAATTAAGATGCAGATGGAAGTCCCGTAGTGAAATAGGGTGTGAGGTTGCATGTGTTCATCTGGTGCAAATAGCACCTGGCTCTTGGAGAACAAGTCCAGTCTCTGGAGATCAGAATGGCAGACCTGAAGAAGCTGAGACAGACAGAGAGATATATAAAAGAGGCCTTCAGCGATATAGTAGAGTGGTCCCAACACCAGTCTGGCACCTTGCTCTGCTTTGCAGAGCAAGGTCACCTGGAAGGAGACAATTGCCTTGGAGTGAGGAGGAAGGGATTTTGCCCACCAGTTGATGACTTATCCTCTCACACTGAGAATGTGCCTCCAAGGGTATGTACCCAGGAGGAAATGGTTAGGACTACTGTTGTAGTTGGTGATTTAATCATTAGGAGTGTATATGGATGATTGGTGGATGTGATAATCACTTGGTAACTTGCTTGCCAGTTGTGAAGGTAGTGGAACTGATGTATCACCAGCATAGGATTTTAGAGGTGCTGGAGCAGAACTAGCTGTCATGGTACATATGGGTGCTAGTGACATAGGAAGGTGCTAGAGGTTCAATATTGGCTTTTAGGTAGGAAATTGAAATCTAGATCCTCCAGGGTTGCATTCTCAGAAATGCTCCCTGTTCCACTTAAGGGACCCCAAAGGAAGGCTGAGCTCCAGAGTCTCAATGCATGGATGAGATGATGGTACAGGGAAAAGGCTTTTTCAGAGCTGGAGAACAATCTAGGGAAGGGAGAGGCTAATCCAATCAGATGGACTCCACTTAGCCAGGGTGGAACCCGACTTTTGGTGGTAAAATATAAAAAGAAGACAGCAGTTTTAAACTAGACCATGAGGGAAAAGCACATAGTTCGGAGGAAGATACTTCCAAGGATACTTGCAATACAGGGAAGTTAGAATATTTCAGTAAAGTGGCTGTGGTAAAAGCTGAAGTAACCTAGATGGAATTAAATGAAGTGTACACAGATATATAATTGATTTCAAACTGCCTGTATCATTTGCTAATAAGTAAATTCTGAATATAAATAAAAATGTCTGTTTGTGAATGCCAGATGTCTAAATAGCAAGCCTAGTAAGTTAGAATGTATGACATTAAATGAAGATATAGACAAAATAGGCATTTCCGAGACATAGTGGAAGGTGGATCACCACTGGGATACTATGATATTGGTGTATATATATTATGACATTATAGGGCAAATACAATTGGTGGAGTGGAAGCACTATGGGGTTAAGTTTCAAAGATGTATATGGGTTTGTGCATTTAAAATAGGCATATATAGTATATACACATCTAAGTAGCTTTTGTGTGGGTCACAATTTTCAGAAGGCCAGCGCATATTTATATATGGAGAAAAAGGGTATTTCGGGATCGGGTCAAAAAGTACACGCACATTCAAGTATTTTATATGTTCAAAACTGTTTATTAAAGCTTATTTGAAATTGAACAAAGAATCAACAGCAAAATACAACAAAGATGAAAAGAAAAATAAACAATAAATAGTTTTACAATAAGATTTACCTTTGTTACATCACCATTGTGCACCAGCAATATTTAACAATAAAAATTAAAAAGAGATGGAGCATTTACATTTATATTTTCATTTATTAACAAGTATTATTCAGAGTGTGGACCTGCTGGGAAGCAAGATGGCCGCATAACAGCAGATGCTGAAGTTGCTGCTGCAGCTTCATTTGCCTTTTCTCTGAATTTTCTTATTACATGGCACCCAAAAGGAAGGGAAAGGCTCATATTTACCCCCTGAATCCATTTATCTTCAATGGCAGCATTTAATAAGATCCTTCGCTTCTCCTTCCCCTGATTCTTCAGGCGGCTTGGTCCCCATTGAGACTGCCAGTGGAGGAGTGCTGACCTCTCTGGGGGAAGAGATTTCTCTTAGCCTCCATGCTCAGGATTCTCTGCCGGCACCTAAAGAAGATGTTCCCTCGTCGATCATAGCGGCACAGAATGATGATCTGCTTGCCATGCGGGAGGAGGCTGCCGAGTTCAACATGTCTGTGCCTTCTCCATCAGTGGGGTCATTTGATTTCTCCCTCGATTCCTATGCCATCTGTGGATATGCTTGTCCAGGATTTGGGAATAGGACTGGTATTTTCGATTCCTATGCTGGCTTCTTCAATCTCTTTGTCATTGGGTGAGCATTTCACCGCCCCCCCCAACAAACCGGCATAAGTTACACTGGATTCTCTATGGAACTTAATTTCTCATTTTGGTCAACATTTATTTGCTATTTCAGGTAAATTGGATTCTTTCTCTGCTAAATTGGACCCTCTAGTCTCACTTCATGATCTTAAAATACAAGAGCATGACTCTAAAATTGTATCTTTCCAACAAAATTTGGATCAAATGTCTGCTGTTCAGTCTAATCTTCTACAAGAACATGGAGTTCTTTTTAGACGAGTTTAATTTTTGGAAAATTCCTCAAGATGTCTAAATCTGCGTTTCCTCAGTTTCCCCAAAATTATGGGTGAATGTCATATAATGACTTTAGAGTGTTATTTTTTAGACATATTAAAGATTTCTCTCGATGCTATACCATCTATAAATAAGGTATTTTTTCTTCCTGTTTCTCCATGTTCTAATTCTAATGTATCCTCTTTCAATATATCTCAACTCCTTCCTAAGTCAGGATATGAAGTAATTGAATTTACCACTTTACTTGTTTCTTTTGTTTTTGATACTGATTTAAGTAAGGTCATGTCTCTGTATTTTCAAAATCTTATTTTGGAATTTTATGGTCAGAAGGTCCACATTTTTTCCTGATTTATCTAGGATCACCAAGGAGTGTAGGAGAGGGTTTCTTGCCATGAGACAAGAGGTACTAGCTTTAGGGGCTTCCTTTATGCCACGTTACCCTTGTACATGCCATGTTAAATTTAATTCCAACACTTATATCTTCTTCTCTCCTGGGCAGCTTAGATCCTTTATTGATGCTTTATTGATGTTCCTTTCGCCAATAGCAATCTGGGGTTTCCGCAGTTTGAGCCCTTGGGTACCCGGACTGCCTGGACTTAGGTGGGCCTCAGAGGGTTTCCCAGAGAGGTAGCGGAGAGGTGTGCCCACCACGAGCAAAGGTGCGTGGCTGGTGAAGAAAGGAGGGGCTAGACCTGAACCAGGTTCACCGGAGACCTCAGGAAGGCAACAGGAAATGAAAGTCCTCCAGGCGAGATAGGCAGCGCCTATTGGTCTAGTCTGATGTAGGCCGTGGGCAGCATCCGAGCAGGCTGGTCTGGTGGTCACAAGAGCAAACAGATTATCCGAGTGTAGCGCAAGGTTCAAAGCCAGGGTATCCGTCCGAGGGTAGTCAGCCAAAGCAAGGGTCAGTTCTGAGATCAGTCCATGCGTAGTCAAGATGAGCAAAGGTCAGTTCCAGGCGGCGGTCAACGTGGTCAGGCAAGCAGAGGTCAGTTTCAGGCAGTGGTCAAACGTAGTCAAAAGGCAGGCAGTGGTCAGTTCCAGCAGCGGTCAAACATAGTCAGGCAAGTAGGGGTCAGTACCGTGAATCAGTCCGAGAAGGTACAACAAAGGAGGAACATGGAACAGGAATCAGGACAGATGCTGGAACACAGGGAGGACCATGGGAACACAGGAACGCAGGAGCACTGGAACAAGACAGGAACACGGGAGCACTGGAACAAGACAGGAACGCAGGAACAGAGACTGGATCAAGGAAGCAGGAAAACACAGGAACGTAGGACAGCAAACTAGCTAAACCGAAGGTATCGACCCGATTGCCAAGGTGAGGTTCTGGGGACAGAGCCTCGCCTTAAGTATGAGCCTCAAGTAACATCATCAGGCGGTGTCTGGGATGAGGTTCCTGCCCTGGGCCCTTTAAATGTGCTGACGTCAGCCTCACGCGCACCTAGGGGAGGGGCCAAGGAGGCAGAAGACATGGAGCCCCTACGGGAGCTCCGCTGAGAGGCCTGCAGCGTGGAGTAAGCTGGAGAGGCCCGAGGAGAGCGTCGGGGATGTCAGGAGCTGTCAGCCCCAGCAAGGGAAGAGGAGCCGGAGCTAGTGGAGGCCCAGTGACGGCACCAACGCGGCCGGGACACACAACAAAAAGTTCAATATCTTATAGTTTGTTATGACTTTGCCACTAATGGCCTTATTATAAAAGGCAAACATCAACAATGACACAGGGTGGTTCTTGACATTGTTGGATCAGAGGTGATATCAGAAGAGCACTTCACCCATTACAGCTGGGCTTCCCAAACCTGTCCTGGGGGCCCCACAGCCAGTTGGGTTTTCAGGATATCCACAATGAATATGCATGAGATACATTTACATAACATGGAGGAAAAGTATATGCAAATGTGTCTCATGCATATTCATTGTGAATATTCTGAATACCTGACTGCTGTGGAGTTCCCAGGACAGGTTGAGGAAGTACTGCACTACAGCATCGGGACAACAAATGGCAGTAGAGACCCAAAAACAACAGAGAAGAGGCAGGACAGGTGTCTTTCCAGTCCCCTGCCTTTGGCAGGAGAATCAAGGACAGTAACTAGCTGCAAACGTTTCCACAACAGTTCTTAAAGCTGCTGGACCAGAAGTGATATCAGCTGGGTGGCAGGTCTTCACCCACCACAGCATTAGGGCAGCAAACAGAATTGGAGATCCAGAAAGGAAACAGAACAGGCAGCGCAGGCATCCTTCTAGCCTTTGCCTCTGACAGAAGAGTCAATGAAACGTCTGAACTTTGTGCTAGAAATGCTGAAACCATCACTGTAATTAATGCCAAACTTAGTAAAAGTTCTCTCGTCCAAAAGCCTTGCCAATCTTCATCACTTTAGTAACCATAGCAAACCCATGGTTATAGCTGGGGGCAGTTATATTAAGGTTGACAGTAAATTATAAGTTGTTCAGAAGACAGATGTCTGATCATTGCTGCATACTATTTGTTGGATTTACTGTATGTACTATTGCACTGTATTTTGACAATAAAGTTTGCTGACATAGGGTAGGTATTTTTTCTTAAGGTAATGAACTGTAAATGAAGCAAGTAGGTGATACTTTTTATTGGACTAATTTAATGCATTCATGATTAGATTTCAAGAGTTATTATCTTCTTCTCTTCATCAGGTAAGTGAAGAAACAGTTCAGTTACACTGGGGTTTAAATAGTATTGAATCATGTAGTAAAGCTTTGCCATTAAAAGAGCTTATATCTGATAATGAGTGAAAAAGCCAATGTCTTTACTAGATCATTTTGTGTTTATTTCAAAAGTGTTTGAGCATCCTAATTTCAAATATTTTTCATTCCTTTGTACTCCTAAAGTTCCCTTTAAGTTACAGCAGTGATTTATGCCACTGGGAGCAATAGCCTATACCACAGCCCTGATGGCCTTTACAGTTTTGGAGGGGGCCAGAAGGTAATATGCGGTTGATTTGAGGGTGGGAGGAGGCTGGGAGGAATGCAGATTTTCTACTTAGGATCCTGTTTTTGAATTGCCAAGTAAAGGGATAGGGAGCTGGCTCACCTCCTTGGATCTTAATGCCAAGACAGTTTAAAAATATTACTGGGAGCTTGAGGGAGAGGGCAGAAAGTTCATGGGCCCACCAGCCAAATTTTTTAATGCACTTGGGTATGAGGGAATGCCCATGGTCACTGGGCTGACATGGTATGTGTGTGTGTATGTGGGTGTCACTAGATAACTGGCTTTTTAATATATCCAGTTAAACCTAAAGTTATCCAGTCACACACAGCTCTGTAACAGGGACCATTCTGAACTCAAGGTGAGGTTTTGGTGGTGAGCTAGGTTCTGAGGGGAAGTTTTACATGCACAGTCAGATGTACAAACAGCACAGTACACATCAGTGAAGACTTTATATGATTTGGAGTGTTGAAAGGTATAAAAAGATGAAATTTGTACAATGTACTCTCGACCTAGCTTGATGTACTCTTGACCTAGCTTGATGCACTCTCTACCTAGCTGCTATCAAACTAGGTTGAGAGTATAATGTACAAATCTCATCTTTGTGCACCTTTCCTCACTCCAAATCACATAAAACCTTCACTGATGTCTGTTGTGCTGACTGTACCCCTGACTGTGCATGTAGAATTGCCCCCCAAAACCTAGGCACCACCAAAACCTCACCCTGAATTACTAGTTGCTCTTCTTACAGTGGTATGAATAGTTTACTAATAGGAGAGGCTTATAAAGAGTCTCTCTCTCTCTCTCTCTCTCTCTCTCTCTCTCTCTCTCTCTCTCTCTCTCTCTCTCTCTCTCTCTCTCTCTCTCTCTCTCTCTCTCTCATATATGTGATATCTGGCTAATAAGATAGAGGACTAGAATTTAGCTGGTTAAGTTGGGAATGTAGCTGTCTAATTTAGGTGTTGTTAAAGATCTGTTAGCCAGCTAACTTTAACATAGCTGGCTATATTCTATAGTGCAGCTCCACTATTGAATATATCTCCAAAGCTAGCTGGATGTTTATTTGGCTGACTTTGCTATTTGGACTATGTCTGAATATGAACCTCAGTATATCTAAAAAGTTAACTCTTTCCATGGAGTAGTCAATCTTGAGTCTGATTGTGAGATGCAATGCATTGAAGAAGTTGAAAAACAGCTTAAGGTTTTCTTCTCTTTCAGTCCAATTCATGTCCAGTAATATCTAGAAGGTTTGTGGTGGTAACCAATTTCTTCCATTTCTAACATAAAAAGGTTTGCATACTTTGGTGCCATTCTGGTGCCCAATGCAGTTCACATAATTTGTAAATGGAAGTCATAACTGAAGCTGAAACAGTTATGGGCCAGGATGAATTCAAATAATTTTGCAACAGTTTCTACCAGGTATTGGTTGTCTGGGATAATTGTTCTTAGGAGTTAGTAAGATGCAGCTATGCCATCTGCTTGGGGGTGTTGCACATGAAGTGGACCCTTGGCCTGGGGCAGGGTTGGTACGGCCCTCTGGTCAGACCCAGAGGGCGCCTGCCACCAGGAGACGGAGTACGGGAGGAGATGGTCTCAGGTGGGCCTCACAAGATCTCATAAGAGACAGTTCGGAGGAGTGCCCACTACCACAAGGGTGCGCAGTTGTTGTCCAAGGAGGAAGGCTGGAGGTCACAGGAGGCCAGCAAGGAGAGTCCAAAAGGAAAGCAAGGGTCAGAACCATGAGATCAGTCCATAATAGTTAGCCAAGGTAAGGTCGTGTTCCAGAAGGCAATCAGCATAGTCAGGTCACAGGCATAGGTCTGGGCAAGTGGCAGGTAAGGATGGTTGAAGAACAGGCAAATGGTCAGTACCGAAAAGAAAGTCCGGGGGTACTACCTTGGAAGGAGAGAAGAGGGAACCGGAGACATAGGCGACACTGAAGATACAAGGACGCTGGAACTGAAGGCACTTAGAACAGGAGACACCTGAGTGACAACCTGGCAAGGGATCAACCTGAGTGAGTGTTCTTCCGGACCACCGCGGAAGTGGACACCGGACGGAATGGTAGTCCCAGGGTTCGGTCAACCAGGACATGGGATCTGGAGTAAGCACTGGACAAGGAGCTGTAGAATGACCCGATTCCAAGGTGAAGGCTGAATGAGTTCAGAGCCCTTTTGTAGGGCTAAGGAAGCAACTCCCTGGGAGGAGCTTGCGGGGGGAGTCCAAGGGACCGCACCCACACTGTCCTTTAAATTCAAGGGAAAGCCGTGGACCCGCCCCTGACTGTAGCAGGGAGCAGGACGCTGGACAGCAGCATCCCTGCTGCTGCTGAGCAGGAGGAGCTGGGAGAGGGCCGTGGACAGGCCCTAACGTCATCAGCGGCGTCCGGCCGCGGAGAGGATGTCCGGGGACGGCACGGCCGCAGGAGAGGTCCCGGCTTCGGTGGCCTCTGGGCCACAAAGCAACCACAGTCACCGATGGCTGTCTACTGCATTAGGGAAGGCCCGGCATGGCAGGAGCCATGCCGGCAAGATGGCAGCTGGGCCGCCAGGGCTCCTGGCGTCAGCGGCTCCCGCCACAGGAGCAGGAGAAGGCAGGCTGCGGCTTTCCGGGCTGAGGAGCAGCAGCACTGCCGGAGGTAAGAGGCGGCTCGTGGCACCAGCCACGGGCCACATCGCAACAGGGGGATGTTGCAGTTTAATGAGTCCGCATTCATAGTGATAAGGAGGGTGTCAGACAATAGCTGCTTGATGTTGTTTAGCCTGTTTAGAAAGCCTCTGGTGTCTTGTATGTTTTTTACTAGGGGAATTAAGATCTCCTCTAGTAATCCAGATATTTCCTTTGTGAGAGTGTCAATTCCAGATAATTGATCTGCCAGGGTTCTCAGGTTTGTGGATTTAGGTAACATGTAGAAAGCACCAACAGAGAGATGGATTGATATCAGGATTTCCAGCTAAGACATAGCTGCTCTGGATGGCATTTTTCAGTTGTAATGTACATTACTGTGTGATATCCTTGTCAAGTTTCCTGTCATATGTGTTATTTGAGAGTTGCTTATTCCTCTCTATATTTTTTTTCTCTGTCCATAACAACCACAGAGCCTCTAATGTCTGCTGGTTTGATGGTGATGTTCTGCAGTTGTGCTGCAGATTTATGCTGATCAAATCACTTTTCTCTAATACAAAATATGCTTTATAACTGCACTATACAAGACATGATTGAAAGATGCTAACAGGATGATGATGATGATCTGACAGCCTCATTTTCTCCACTCCATAATTTTTTCTACTTCACTTCTCGAAGAAAAGTTTAATTATGTCAAGCGATAACATTAAGTGAAAAGGAGTTATAAACATGTACAAGGCACTTCGACAAATCTTTTCCTCTTCTTTACCCTTTTCTCCATCCCTCAAAATGTGTTCTCGGTTCTATCATTAATAAAACCAGGCAGAAGAACAGAAGTTGGAAGCTGAAAGATGCCTGCAGCATATGTATATTAAAAATTCATAAAAGCTATGCATCTAGAGGCTTGCGGGAGTTCTCATTACGCAGAAAAATAGTGTCACAAAGAGGATTTTATAGGGCAAGACTTAAATTAATGATTTTAATTTTGAATGTACTATAAATTAAACAAAAGGGTTAGATATATTTGTTGGAACAAAGATTTAAAATTAAAATTAAGTCCAAAGAAAACTGTAATGTATATAATGTATCATATTTTAATAACCATAGCAACCTAATATACAAAATAAGGGCACAAACTACATATTAAGGTGGAATTGTTCCATTCAGTAGTACTATACAGTTTTCTCCCTTGAAATCATTGCATAATTTCATAATCGAGGGAGCAATTTCCAAACTGCCCACTTTGGTACAAAGTCCATGAGTAATTTTGTTTATGGACTAAGCCATGTGTATTTATACAGCCAGTAATTTTGTTTTCATGAACAGTTTCAACTCATTTTGCCTGGCATCCGAAATCAAGCTTATCAGTTTCTAGTTTCTAGGGATGAATTTTAATTTGTTTTTCTTTGTTTTCCTTTTTAGTACACCCAGGGAGGATAACTTTAAAACATTCATACACATGCCTATATACATGGTGACGCGTGCCTGTTTGTCACAGGTCAGGAACAACGCTCCAGCAGCTGACATGGAGTCAGCTCTCTCGTTCCTCACGGATGCTGCATCAGATCTAGTCCGGACAACAGCCAAGGGGATCTCATCCTCCGTAGCCGCCAGGAAGCAGCTCTGGATCCGGAAATGGTCAGCTGATGCGCCTTCAAAGACACGCCTCACCAGATTGCCCTTTAAGGGCTCTTTCCTATTTGGCAGCGACCTTGATAAACTGGCCAGCACATGGGGCACCTCTCCAGTGCCTAGACTGCCGGAAGATCGGTTCAGAAGGAGCCAGCGCGCCTTTCCAAGGCCCTCCAGGGGCAGGAGTTCACAGCGCTTCGCTCCCTATAGGAGTCGCTACCAGGCACCTTGTCCTCAGGCCCGGAATCAGTCCTTTCGGACCAAGCAGCGCAAGAGGGGAGCAAGCCCGGGCTCAGGTCCTGGCCGCGCCTCACAATGAGAATCCGCCGATTCATCTGGGGGACGGAGCCATAGGGGGCAGGTTAACCCTCTTCTACCCCAGATGGGTCGAGATCACGTCGGACCAGTGGGTCCTCGCTATTATCCGAGAGGGATATTATCTGGACTTTCATCATCTCCCTCCGGACAAGTTTGTGGAATCTTCATGTCCCATACACAAGAAGGCAGCATTGGAAGCTACCCTGGCGAGGCTCCTGTCCTTGAACACTATCATCCCAGTACCTGCATGGGAAGTGAATTCTGGACATTATTCCATCTATTTCATGGTACCCAAGAAAGGGGGCACCTTTCGGCCCGTACTGGACCTCAAGTCAGTCAATCGATACTTAAGGGTCCCGAGGTTTCGCATGGAAACTCTGCGCTCCGTCAAGACCGCAGTACAGCCAGGAGAATTCCTCATGGCCTTAGACTTGTCGGAGGCCTACCTGCATATCCCGATCCATCCGGATCATCAGCGCTACCTACGCTTCAAGGTTCTGGGTCGCCACTTCCAATTCCAGGCTCTGCCCTTTGGATTGGCCACGTCACCGCGGACCTTCACCAAGGAGGTTGTCGTGGTAGCAGCGGCCCTCAGGCGGGAAGGAATTCTGGTCCATCCCTACCTAGACGATTGGCTGATCAGGGCGAAATCACGAGAGGAGAGCCATCGGACAACCGACAGAGTGATCGCCCTTTTGGAAAGCTTGGGCTGGGTGATCAACCTCAGCAAGAGTTGCCTTCAGCCTTCCCAGTCACTGAAATACCTGGGAGTACAGTTCGACACCCAGGCAGACACAGTCAGTCTCACTACCAAGAGAAGGTTAAAACTCCAGACGCGTATCCAGTACTTGATGGGTACCAGTCGGCCCATAGCTTGGGATTATCTGCAGGTTCTCTGTCTCATGGCATCCACCCTGGAAGTGGTACCTTGGGCAAGGGCCCATATGAGACCTCTACAACACTCCCTGCTCTCTCGCTGGAGCCCCCGTCTACGGAACTATTCCACGCACCTACCTCTGCCTGCCAGAGTACGGACCCAGTTACGGTGGTGGTTGCGGTCCGACCACATGAGCAGGGGGTCGAAGATGTCCTCCCCCACGTGGACTCTGCTCACCACAGATGCCAGCCTGAGCGGCTGGGGAGCACACTGCGAAGGACTCACCGCACAAGGGCGGTGGAACAGAGAAGAGTCCGCGTGGAACATCAACCGTCTAGAGGCTCGGGCAGTCCGATTGGCATGTCTTGGATTTGCTCACAGACTGAAGAACATAGCAGTCAGAGTGATGTCCGACAACGCCACCACGGTGGCATACATCAACCGTCAGGGCGGAACCAGAAGCCGACAGGTATCTCTGGAGATCGCCCCACTGATGGCTTGGGCAGAGGCGAATCTTCAGGACATCTCCGCCGTCCACATTGCCGGGAAGGACAACACCGCGGCAGACTTCCTCAGCAGAGAAAGCCTAAATCCGGGAGAGTGGCAGCTGTCACCCACAGCCTTCCAGATGATTGTGGATCACTGGGGGATTCCGGACATGGATTTACTGGCGGACATGTCCAATGCTCAAGTACCCAGATACTTCAGCCACAAGCGCGACCCGTTCTCACATGGAATCGATGCCCTGGTTCAGCCATGGCCTCCAGGGACTAT
Organism: Rhinatrema bivittatum; assembly: GCF_901001135.1. Classification (NCBI taxonomy): domain Eukaryota; kingdom Metazoa; phylum Chordata; class Amphibia; order Gymnophiona; family Rhinatrematidae; genus Rhinatrema; species Rhinatrema bivittatum. The sequence goes on along the minus strand of NC_042617.1, from coordinate 153,084,342 downwards.
GCTATACGCCTTTCCTCCGTGGCCTCTGCTGGGCTCCATCATCCACAAGATTCAGAAACACCGGGGCCTAGTTCTTCTAGTGGCACCAGACTGGCCAAGAAGACCCTGGTACGCGGACATGAGAAGACTACTGGCAGGGGAGCCCCTTCCCCTGCCTCCTCTCCGGGACCTTCTACGTCAAGGTCCCATCCTCCACGAGGATCCAGCTCAATTCTCTCTTATGGTCTGGCCATTGAGAGGGCTAGACTGAAGAAAAGAGGTTACTTGGAGCCCATGATAGATACTCTCCTCCAAGCATGCAAGTTTTCCACTTCCCTCACCTACGTAAGGATCTGGAGAATATTTGAAGCATGGTGCGACACTCATGGCACCAATCCACATGCGACCACAATCCCTATTGTTCTGGATTTCCTGCAAGATGGGCTTCAGAAGGGTCTCTCCCTCAGCTCCATCAAAGTTCAGGTGGCTGCACTGTCTTGCTATGGTCCCAGGAGGGATGGCAAGACCATTGCCACGCATCCAGATGTGTCTCGCTTCCTGAAAGGAGTCAAGCACATTCGTCCGCCACTGAAGTGGCCAGTGCCTTTGTGGAACCTCAACCTTGTTTTGGATTTCCTCACGGGATCCACCTTCAGACACAATTCCATCCGGCGTTCCCCAAGGATCATCATTATCTCCCATACTATTCAATATATATCTTCTTCCGCTTTGTCATATCTTATCTTCACTCAACCTACAATTCAAAATTTATGCAGACGACATTCAATTTCTGGTCCCCTATAAAACTTCCTGGTCCGATACTCTATCATTAGTCTCACTTTACCTATCCACCATTAACTCTTGGCTATCTCATAATCGCTTAAAATTAAATCCATCAAAAACCGAACTAGTTCACTTAACATCCATTACAGACTCCTCTATAGGCCCACCATCTCATTTTACTTTCAATGGTTCAACCATCCCAATTAATTGTCATGCCATAAATCTAGGTGTAACTATAAATACAGACTTATCCATGAAACAACAAATTTCCTGCCTAACAAAGAAATCATTCTATAAATTACAGCTTCTGAAACGTCTTCGTCCTCTTCTCTTCTATCGTGATTTAAGGACTGTTCTTCAATCTCTTATTTTCTCTGGTTTAGACTATTGTAATGCACTCTATCTAGGTCTATCTGATTCATCAATTCACCCACTACAATTAGTTCAAAATAGTGCAGCTCGCTTATTATCCGGTACCTCCATTCGCAATCACATTACACCTATTTTACATTCTCTTCACTGGTTACCCATAAAATACAGGATAAAATACAAAGTACTCTCAATCATTCACAGCCTAATTTATAACTCTTCCTCCACCTGGCTTTGCACCTTACTCCGCATTTACAAACCCACCCGACACTTAAGATCACTTACTCAAAATCTCTTAGACATTCCATCACCACGACAGGCTAGATTAGACATTACCAGGAAAAGAGCTTTTTCAGTAGCAGGACCATCCCTCTGGAACTCTTTACCCAACCCTCTCCGCTTAATATCAAATCCTTATCATTTCAAAAAAGCTTTAAAAACATTCTTTTTTCAACAAGCATTTAATACTCCTACTAAGCATTTCCCTGATCAAAGATGAAGCTCTCATCTCCCCAAAACTCACCCATCAGACACATATTACCTCAACTTCTCCTCTATCATCCCATCTGCTTTCTTCCTAGGATATTTTAATCCAATAAGTTGCCAGCCCCCCCCCCCCTTCATCCCTTTTACCTTCCCTATTCTGTTTACCCATGGCATGTTACCATTATTATTATTTTTTAATTAATAATTTCTTTTAGCTAGCAATTATCTAGCTACTTAGCTAAATTTATGTATTTTATGTTTATTTTAGTTATATTTTATTTTTATTTTTACTTTATTTTAACCTGTTGTAAACCGTTTTGCTAAAGTTTTATTTTAAAAAGCGGTATATAAATACTTTTAAATAAATAAATAAATAAATAAAATTCAGACCCCTTCGGGGCGTGTCTCTCCGTTCTCTAACCTTGAAGATGGTGTTCTTATTGGCGGTGTGTTCCGTGCGCCGCGTCTCAGAGCTACAAGCACTGTCCTGCCGTGATCCCTTTCTGAGGATCACTCCAGAGGCTATCCATCTTCGCACGGTTCCCTCCTTTCTACCTAAAGTGGTCTCACAGTTTCACCTTAATCAGACTATATCCTTGTCTACCACGGCAGGTTTGAAGAAATCTGAAGAAGGGTGTTTGCTACGCCATCTCGACATAGGCAGACTGCTGCCTAGGTATCTGGGAATGACAGAAGACGTCCGAAAGACAGACCATCTGTTCGTCCTGCACAGCGGGAAACAACAAGGGGAAGCGGACTCTTGGCCCACCATCGCCCGCTGGATTAAAGAAGTTATCAGAGCAGCTTACATGGAGGCCGGGAAGTCTCCGCCTCTACAGGTCAAGGCTCATTCTACCAGAGCACATGCAGCATCCTGGGCGGAATCCAGGATGCTGTCGCCTGCAGAAATCTGTAAAGCGGCGACATGGTCCTCCCTCCATACCTTCTCCAGGTTCTACCGTCTGGATGTCCAGGCCAGGGAGGACTCAGCATTTGCGAGGGCGGTACTACATGGTCCTCAGCCAGCCTCCAGCCCAGGCTGGGAGTAAAGCTTTTGTACATCCCATTCGTTCTGAGTCCATCTGGCTACAAGCCAGGAAATGTTGAGATTACTTACCTGATAATCTCCTTTTCCTTAGTGTAGACAGATGGACTCAGCATCCCGCCCAGCTGCCTGTGCACATGGGTTTCACCGATGCAAGGTAAGCCATGTCATCTGTTTCCATAAGAGCGTACACTCTACCAGGTGTCAACGCCTTCTGGTTGGGAATGCTGGCGGTCTCCAGCTACTATCAATCGGTCAGGGGAATCCTGTTTCACTTTTCACTGAGCGTCAGTACACACATCCATAACAGCTTTTGCAAGGAAGATTACTGAGTTGCTACGCTTCCTGTGGGGGTATATATACCCGTGCTGACGTCAGATCCGTGTCCAGCTGCTAGCACGAGCATACTATACCCATTCGTTCTGAGTCCATCTGTCTACACTAAGGAAAAGGAGATTATCAGGTAAGTAATCTCAACATTATGAACACTTGATGAATTATATGGACATTTATAGTACATCTATCCTTCCACACTAATTGTTTGATGATTCTAAAAGATATGTGGCATGTATTTTCAACGTAGACGGATAGGTTTTGACTTATCTGGCTAAATGGCAGCAAAACCACCATGTAGACAGTTAAGTCTTAAAAAATGCCACTTAGTCACCTAAGTAGTGCTATTTAAGACTTATCTGGCTAAGTAAGATAGCCAGAGAAGTAAAAGAATAGCATTACTTCGCTAGATAAGGAAAATAGCCAGATAACTAGCATTTGAAGACATCCTGCTATCTTAGGCCTAGATTAATCAAATTGCTATAATTATAGCAGAAATATTGATTGCAATATAAAATGGGCATGGTTCAGCTAATTTCAAGTGTATTGCATTGCAAAGGAAATTATCGCGGCACATGCTGCGTCAGCGCGTAACATGTTACATCAGTGCGTTGCTTATCATTTTATGTGGCGTGCACAGATTTGTGCATGGTGTGTTATTTTTTCAGTATATATATACCAGTAGAGATGTGAATCGGAACCAGAATCGGTTCGGATTCCGGTTCTGATTCACATGTGTTTTTTTTTTTCATCGGGCCCGATCGCGGTTTTGTTTATCGGCTATGCCCAAGCCGATAAACAAAAAACCCACCCCGACCCTTTAAACTCCTGCCCTCGGACCGTCGGCTGCCAGTATTCAAAATGGCGCCGATAGCCTTTGCCCTTACTATGTCACAGGGTATCCATAAAGGTCAAATCAATATAATATCAAATGGGTAACCCACAGGTATAATTCTAACGAATAAATAATATCTAGATACCTGTGTATTATTTATCTCATTTATTGTTTTTTTAATCTTTAAATACAATTTCATTATTCAAATGATACACTTTAAAACATCACCCCATCATTCACACCACATACACACATGCTCAATCATTAAACAAATATTGCACCTAATTCTAATACAACAGTTCACCTATACTAATGTATTGGAGTACATCCATATACCGTTTATCAAAATACTATTGCAGTCAAAATAGCTCAAAAAATTTTTCCTATTACATTTATCAGTTTTTATTAAATAAACAATTATCAGCTTATCTTCCTCTTAGTTCCCCTTCATGTTCTTTATTTATTCATAACTTTCCTCTTTATTGTTGTACATTCCCGACGACAAGCTTTCGTTTCACCGAGGTGGTTTCCTCAGGGGACCATTATCAACTCTATAATTTCTTTTGAAGAACGGGAACTTCTCTATACATTGTATAGGATGATTGTTGCATGTGCTATCGTTGCTAAAACCATCACCTTAAATATATGAATATATGAATATTATTATCATTAACCTTAAATTCACATAAAATGTATTGTATTAAAATAAATTATTTATCCAGTCACCATCCTTAAAATCCCAGCACCCGCTTACCTATGTATCCATCTGTATAATTCCTTACCACTATTATGCTTAACTTCTTCTGTTAATCAGAACCTACCAATTAAACCAAAAAACAATATGAACCACCACCACATACCACATGATTTTATGTAGGTTCATTCTTATACATCTACCAACCTGCCAAGTTCCACTGTTTGTGTTCAATACCGTCAACATCCAACTGCAGCGTCTTTAAACTCAACTTCTTACTCTATGGCGCTACCTTCATACACGCCACTGTTTCACAACCGCTCAATAGCTGAATCACAAACGCTGATTCCAATACATCATTTTCATCTACAACAGATAACAACCCTTTGTATTTACTTTTAAACTAACCGAAGTTTTACTCCTAATACTTCATAAATTAACAACACGCCTTACCTTCTAGCATACCTCTCACTTGTGCTACACCTTTCCCCAAAACGCCGCGGTTGCGCATTACTTACTATCCACACCCTTATATTTTGAAATTCCTCCCCTCAAACATATCGGCTATCACCGCTTCTCAAAAGCTCCGCCTATCATGAATTAACCACTTTCATTGGTCAGACTACTCTATAGAAATGCACTCCATTCTATTTCTAGATTAAGGCCACCAGGGGTCACCGTTCCCCACTGAAAAATATATCGTTGTTCTTTTTTGGTTAACACCGTTGTTATATTACCCCCTCTACTTAGTTCAACTTGATACAATACACAGAATTTCAACTCCTGGACATTGTGCCTTTTCTCTTGCCAGTGTTGAACCAACGGGGCATTTTCTCTTCGACTACGTATATTACTTAGATGTTCAATAATTCTAGTTTTTATTTTCCTCTTCGTGTGTCCTATGTAATAAAGCCCACATGGGCATACAACTTGGCAGGTTGGTAGATGTATAAGAATGAACCTACATAAAATCATGTGGTATGTGGTGGTGGTTCATATTGTTTTTTGGTTTAATTGGTAGGTTCTGATTAACAGAAGAAGTTAAGCATAATAGTGGTAAGGAATTATACAGATGGATACATAGGTAAGCGGGTGCTGGGATTTTAAGGATGGTGACTGGATAAATAATTTATTTTAATACAATACATTTTATGTGAATTTAAGGTTAATGATAATAATATTCATATATTCATATATTTAAGGTGATGGTTTTAGCAATGATAGCACATGCAACAATCATCCTATACAATGTATAGAGAAGTTCCCGTTCTTCAAAAGAAATTATAGAGTTGATAATGGTCCCCTGAGGAAACCACCTCGGTGAAACGAAAACTTGTCGTCGGGAATGTACAACAATAAAGAGGAAAGTTATGAATAAATAAAGAACATGAAGGGGAACTAAGAGGAAGATAAGCTGATAATTGTTTATTTAATAAAAACTGATAAATGTAATAGGAAAAATTTTTTGAGCTATTTTGACTGCAATAGTATTTTGATAAACGGTATATGGATGTACTCCAATACATTAGTATAGGTGAACTGTTGTATTAGAATTAGGTGCAATATTTGTTTAATGATTGAGCATGTGTGTATGTGGTGTGAATGATGGGGTGATGTTTTAAAGTGTATCATTTGAATAATGAAATTGTATTTAAAGATTAAAAAAACAATAAATGAGATAAATAATACACAGGTATCTAGATATTATTTACAGGGTATCCATGCCATTGGTCAGCCCCTGTCACATGGTAGGAGCACAAGATGGCGCCGGCCATCCAGTGCTCCTACCATGTGACAGGGTCCGGCCAATGGCACGGATACCCTGTCATATGGTAAGGGCAAAGGGCCATCGGCGCCATTTTGATTAGTGGCAGCCGATGACCCGGGAGCGGGAGATCGCTCCAGGGACCCCCACTGGACCACCAGGTACCTGTAAAATGTTTTTGGGGGGTCGGGAGGGTGGGGGAAGCTAAGGTATTAGTTTTAAAGGGTCGGGGTGGGTTTAGGGGTTATTTTTGTGTGCCATTTTTCCTGCCCTCCCCCAAAACGATAAGAGAACCCCCACGATCAATATTGTGGGGTTTTCCTATCGTTTTGAGGGAGCCCCCGATTTCTGACGATTTTGAAAATATCGTCCGATATTTTCAGTTGTCCGAAGCCCAATTCACATCCCTATATACCAGCTTCCTCCAGCTACCTCTTTGAGGGTGTGTCAGGCATTGAAGAGAGGAGAAGAGAATTGGTGAGTTGATTAGTGGGAGTAGGAGCTTATACATTGAAATTTCCTGAGTGTGTTGTCTTCTTTTCTGTTCTCATCTATTTCCCTTTCCCTTGGACTTTTGTCTTTTTTGTTTGAGTGAAAGTTTTTGTCAGTTTGTCTGACTGTGCTTGCATCAGGAGGTGTGGTGGTGAGGTGGAAGAGGAGTGGTAAGGCATGGTGGTGAGGTGTGGTGGTGAGGAGAAGTGGTGAGGTGTGGTAGTGAGGTATTGTGGTGTTGAGTGGAGAGAATGGAGTATGAGAGGCAGGGGGAGAGAAGAGAGGAGAGGCATGAGGAGAGGAGGAGGGAGGACAAGAGCAGGAGTGCTAGAGGAAGGAATAGGGACAGGGACAGGAATAGAGATAGGGAGGGGGAAGGGGATAGGCAGGTGAGTCTGGTGGGAGGAATATGACAGGCTAGGAATAGTCAGAGAGGGCAGAGAGGGTATCTCCCAACACGTACGAGACCTTGGAGTTATACTAGATACCCAAATGAACCTCAAAATGTTCATAAATTATACCATGTCCTCAAAATCTTAAACCCCTCCTTCACTTTAATGACTTCCGTAGTGTCCTCCAGGCCTTAATATTTTCCAAATTAGATTACTGCAACTCCTTCCTCCAAGGTCTCCCCTCAGCCACCATCAAACCACTCCAAATGCTTCAAAATGCCGCTGCCAGAGTACTCACCAACACCCACAGAAAAGACCATATCAGCCCTGTTCTAAGAGACCTCCACTAGCTCCCTATCTCCTCTAGAATTCGCTACGAGATCCTCACTATCATACATAAGACACTACATAATCATAACGTTCACTGGCTCAACAACTCTCTTCACTTCCATACCGCCATTAGACCCACCAGATCTGCATTCAATGGCACACTACACATATCCCTCACTAAACCTCCCTGCCTCACTACCACCAAAGAAAGAGCACTATCTATAGCAGGACCCTCAAACTGGAATGACATGCCACCTGACCTCCGACTGGAACTCTGTCCCCACAAATTTAAAAAAAACAACTAAAATCCTGGCTCCTCAAACAAGCCTACACATAATCCATCCCCCCTGCTCTTGCTAACTACAAAGATGTATCTGCCAATTATAGGTATATTTACTGACACTGTAAATTCCATATGTATAATGTTACTATGTTATAATGTTATTTTTCCCCTCTCCATTTTCTCCCCTTTAGATTGCCTTGTTTTCGTTTTATGTACTGCACAGTTACCATTTTATGTTTTTGCCTCTCCACCTGTTACATGTAAACCGATGTGATGTCCTTCGAACACCAGTATAAAAAATATATAAATAAATAAATAAAGGGAGTCGGTAGGGCAGGTGCAGGAGGGGGAAAAGAAGGGAGGGGAGAGAGGAGTGGGCACGAGAATGAGGAAAGGGAGGACACCTCTCCAGAAGTGGAAGTGGTACCCCCTTGAGGCAGCCAGGCAGCAGGGCATGTTCATCTCAGGGTGTTGAAGTTCAACCCAGAGGACAATGAGATGATCTTCGCTGGGGTCCTGGAACATTATGCTATGCTATTTGGCAACTGTTAACCAAGACTTCAAGGGCAGATAAGGGCCAGATCTGGTGCACCATTGCTCAGGCTATCCCAAGTAGTGCAGTCCACAGGTACCGGGACATAAAAGCCCAGTTAAAGACCAAGGAGGTGAACTACAACAGGTACACCTGAAAGACAGGTGGAGGAGCCTCTTGTCCAATTATGCTGACACCCAAGGAGGACTGACTTGTTCAATGGCTGGGACAGGATGTGTTCAAGGGCATGATTGAGCAGCTGGACACCATGCAAGCCAGAACCGGTAAGTTCACCTCACATGTAAATGGCAAGGGTGCTACAGTTGTATACATCATTTGGCATAAGATGCTCACATTGATTGACATGCAAAGAGTGCATCTCATGCCAAACGGTCTATGTGTGTACCTCTTGACTTGGGTACTTATGTGTTCTTATTTGTTTCAGCAGCTCACACCAAGGTCTCTGCTGGTCTCGACTGTCCAACCCCAGGGACAATCAATGTGCAACTGCAGGGTCTATCACAGAGAATACATAGTGTACATGTAAAGCCTGTGAGGTGTTAAAGACATGAAATACTAATCGCCCCACAAGACTTAACATTGGGACTCTTATTTGGGTCCTCACTCCATCTAAAAAGGTAATCTGGACAAAACCCTTTATTAGGTTCCACACTAAACAACATGTCTTCTACTTGCTGGCTGCTCTAGCACCATGTCAGTAGCTATGTGACAGGTGAGGAGGAGTGAGAGAGTTGTGTAGGTTATACAAACCCCACAGCCCAAGGGCACACAACTAGGAATCCTTCAGTGGCTTGGGAGCAGGGAGACCACCACAGACTGGCTGCCTCCCCTATACTGGCCTGACATGTGATTCTGTGTAATGCCTGTGGGAATGCTACAATGTTGTATATGTGCTTTACCAAAGTCTATAAATGAAGGCATGCTAGGTGAGCACTCTGATGTCAGCAATGGCTCTGAAATAGCTGAGGCAGTGCTGTTAGCAGTGTCATTGCAAGCCCATGTGAAAGAAAGCATCCCAAGTATAGGTGCATAACTTCACGTAGATATTTGTCAGTTATGGAATGAGGCTGTAAAATGGGAACTCTGTGACTAATACCTTAAACTGTCTAACTGTAGCTTTTAGACTATGCCTTTAAGCTTCAGAGCTACTTGTGATTTATAGGATTTCTAGAGCTGTTGCTCTTCATGTTCAAGGCCCAGCTGGAGTCCCATCACATCTATGCCACTATCTCACCACATGTGAGGGGTAGGACAGGGTCCTAGGGGGAGGCCCGCCAAGCCAGACACCACATGTTGGCCAAGCTGTATACACTGTGTTGGCAGTCATACATGAACTCTCTTGCCACACATGTCTCTTTTAGACTCACTATCAGTTAGAAAACATTAGGCCAGCCACATGTATTTGGTATTATCTTTAATTTGAGTATAGTCTTTCAGGTACAGTCTACAGCTCCATGGTCAAGATGAAGCCTAAGTAGGCATATGTGTTTTCTGTTATACACTGACCCAGACAGAGGAGCAATGAGTGAAATAAAGTTGATAGAAGAGTAGCTACAAATACAATACTGCCCTCTCTTCCATGGAAGGGGAAGGGGTAGTTGAGGCCTAAAGGCAAAGTAGCATTCTATGAGGCTTTGCCAAAGCTGGCTGCCACTCAGCATGGTGTCCTCAGCCAGTGCGGATATACTTGGGGGATCCGGGGGTATATCCTGAAATATCTCCATTGGTATCTCAAGGCATACAGCGAGGTTATAGGATATTTATTTATTTATTTATTTATTTAACACTTTTATATACCGAAATTCATGTAGCAAATTACATATCATTTCGGTTTACAGTATAACAATAACTAGCATGTAAGAATGCTTTTACATTTAACAGGGATACACAGCAAAGTGATACTATATCTCCTTCTTTGGGTGGGGCATACATTAAAGCTCCACCTATTTTATCCAAACAGTGAAATCTACTTTTGAGAACTCTGACGGTGCGTTCTATGACACAGTGTGTAGAACATAAGGCCTCATTATATCTCATCTCCATCAGCATGTTGGGATAGCAACAGAGATGAAAAGCCAGGTCCTGCAACCATATCCCGAATCTCCTGTGGCAAAGACAGAATGGAGGCATCAATCACCCCACTGTCACTTCTTGCTGCCAAAGCACAGCATGCTGTAAGACAAAAGAAGCTAGCCTGTAGCTTAGCCTCAGCCTTAAAAGCCTATTTCTGTATCCTATGTGCATGCAACCTTTTTCTGGAACACTCTATGACCAGTATAGCATTAGCAGAATCTAGATCACATCTTCCAGACTAATAAACTACGCCTGGGAATTCCACCAAATGTATGGCAATTCCTCACAACCAAGCCAAGGCTACTCGTTAGTAGCAGTCATCAAACCCTAAAGCAGTACATCAGAGGTATCACATCTGTCCGAGCTGAAACACTTCTTCCTTGTGGTCTGAACGTGAAAGTCCCTGGCTGTTCTGCAGATAGTCCTCCACAGATACAATTATTTCAGTCCTGACGCGGGGAATATGCTAGGCCCAAAAATGCACTGGACGCTGCTTCTGGTTTACCTGTGTGATGGGCAAGACACACTGTTCCTAACATCCTGACTGACCCATCACTAACATCTCACACATTATCTGCAAGTACCAGCAGTATAAACACTTAAAGGCTGTGATTCACTTGCAAGATTTCTATTGGTCCAAATGGGAGGATTGGAACTTTTTTACAGTGAACCCATAGAAAGTGTGTAGTGGCTGCTCGCACACCAAGCTTTATGGCACGTGCATTGTTTGGCCTCACAAGATTAACATTAGGGGGTGGGATGATGGCTACGTGAATGCAGTCAATAATTTCCCAAATATTGGGAAAGTTAGCGATGGCATAAAAACCCATCTTCATTTCCATCAAGTCCTGCCTGACCCGAGGAAATGCTTATATAGCGATTCATGTGGTCAGATACAGCCTGTTGTGACCTGGTCCAGACAGCGGGAAAAAGTGGTTTGGGACATTCTCACCATGACCCCTACTGTCGTTTGGAAGGAGCCACTTGCATGAAATGCAGGGTGACCAATAGTTTGGTGAAGCCTGGCACAGTGTGGGAACTTTCTGTGACTAGATCCAAATCCTCTCTGATTTCTCTATATAAATACAGGATTGCCCGAGAGCTGTGCCGATACCTGCTAACCACATAATCCTCAGGCATGCCATGCAATGAGGCTCATGGTGGAAAGATACACTTCCTGTATCTCCTCCGCCATGCACACCTACGTGCCAAGCGCTGCTGTGGCTCACAACCCTCTCCCTCCAGGGCCGGTGGCATGAGCTTCAGTGCAGGGATTTCCCTAGCATGGATTGGAATTTCTTTTGTCTGTTCTTGTGGTTGTTGTTGTTTCTCTTGTTGTCTGTGGCGAGCCTCCTGAAGCATCCAGTATTCCCCTATAATTAAACTTTCCACAAACACTATAGGTTTAGGAAGACAGGCCAGGAGGTGTGCAATAATCACTGCAATAATAGCTGGCTACAAACTTACGATAAAAGTTTTTTCGCCTGGTACCGCAAAAAAGAAAGGTGTAGTTATTTCTGACATTAAATCCCATATTAGTGTGTGTTATTCTATCGCGGAATGCGGTAGGACACCTTAATTTACATTAAGTCCCCTCACATGCATACTAAATTTTAAATGTGCATGCTAGCTTGTGTTGAGCTACTTATCGTTTGCCCAATGCGTGTTAGACCTCATTTGTCGCGCATTCAGACACTAGCGCACTTTGATGATCGTGTTAGCCAGATAAGTAGTGCCTTTTAAGACTTGTCTGGATAAGTGGAGCATATCTACTATATTGGGTTGATTTTAAAGGCATGTTATAAAATCAGTGTGCACCTTTTTGAAATCTACCCCAAGTGTATATTTGTGCCCCTAAATTGAAACATTTATGTATGGAGATTTCACAGGCATATTTTCCTCAGTATTTGTTCACTTGTATACATGAAAGTCTGTCAATTTTAAAACATGTGCATATAGGAAATTACCAGTTATACCTATTCGGACACCAGTTTGCCCAGTCTGTCTCTATGTCATCGATACCCTCCTGGTTCTTCAGCCTGAACTCTCCCCAGTTTATTCACACCCCTCAGCCAGTCAATATTTGGTAATAAATACTTTAATTCTCACTTTCACTAGATAAATAGCAGCTGTAAATATATACGCAAGTAAAAAACTTACACACTTTGCTTCTTCGGGTTCTTCAAAGTAACTTATCCACGTAAATTCTGGCCTTATCTGGGAACGTACCTGAACCTCCCCTTTTTAAGGTGTGCAAGTTTGCTTTCGCCTGTATTTTATAAACTGTGCAGCTGCAGTCACACAGGTCATAAAATAAATGCCTCCACCCCAGAAATATGAATGCAGTTTTTGTATGAGCACTTGAGTTATATGCATGGATTTGCATAGTCTGTACACTTATTTTATAAAAGTGTGCTCATATATTTTACACACAAAATAATTGTAACATGTGCACATAATATCCTTCAATTTATGTGTGGAAGCAGGCAGTTTATAAAGTTGGCCGATGTAGGTGTGTAGCTCACTTATGTGAATACTTATGCATATACTTCCAAGCACTAGTTTGCCGAGACCTCCACCAGTTCACCCAGACCCCATCACTTAGCCCAGGCCCTCCATCAGTTCACTCACACCCTCCACCCCTTTTCCTAGGCCCCACCCAAACACTGCAGACAAGAGAAGTCAGATTTAATTTCTGCAACTTGATTAGCAGGAGTAAAAGCATGTGTGCATGTTTTATGACATATGCATATACTCTGTTAAAAAAAAAAAAAATAATATATATGCAATATATGTAAGAACATAAGAACAAGCCATACTGGGTCATACCAAGGATCCATCAAGCCCAGCATCCTGTTTCCAACAGTGGCCAATCCAGGCCATAAGAACCTGGCAAGTACCCAAAAACTATTCCATGTTACTGTTGCTAGCAATAGCAGTGGCTATTTTCTTAGTCAACTTAATTAATAGCAGGTAATGGACTTCTCCTCCAAGAACTTATCCAATCCTTTTATAAACACAGCTACACTAACTGCACTAACCACATCCTCTGGCAACAAATTCCAGAGTTTAATTGTGCGTTGAGTGAAAAAGAACTTTCTGCGATTAGTTTTAAATGTGCCCCATGCTAGCTTCATGGAGTGCCCCCCAGTCTTTCTATTATCCGAAAGAGTAAATAACCGATTCCCATCTACCCGTTCTAGACCTCTCATGATTTTAAACACCTCTATCATATCCTCCCTCAATCGTCTCTTCTCCAAGCTGAAACGTTTTGTACATAGCTATGTGCTAATGTAGCTATTTTTTTATGGATTTGCACTATTTCCAAGGGCACATAAAAGTATTTGTTTCTCTGGGTCTATCTTCACTATCACTTTTCCCCTTTCGCTTGTCTCCCAAGGTGTGGGTTCTTACTATGGGAGTGAAGAAAGACCTTCTTGGCCCAGGTCGTGGTATGAGTTTCCCTTTATGTGTGTGTATTACAGTCACTCTCTTTCGGTGTTCTACTGCAGGGACAGACAGGCTGGACAAAGTTGTGGGTATACAAAATAAATGTCTTTTTAACTTAAATAAATATCCAGTCAGGTTATATACTGTCCTTCATACAATCTGTGCTTTAGCTGGGGAATTCACACTTGGAACTTTGTATCCTCTTCCTCTGTGTGTAGTTGTCCTTTACCTCAAACTTTGGATTTCACTAGATTCTCCTGTGTTGAATGTATAAGTTGTCATAGTCATGTAGGGAACTGCTATGTGTGAAGAGATTCCCAAATAACAGATAAATCCTACCTTAGGTCCAAATGTCCAGTTCTTTCTTCTCTCTAACCTGTGTGACCTGTGAGCCAAGGGTGTAGATCCAGTTGTGGGTCTCCAAGATCTTTTCCTTCTTCTCTCCCAACCTCTGATGTGACCTCTCTGGTGAAGAGTTCTGAATAGGCACATGAAACTGGCTACTATGACCAACCTTCCTAGTGAGGAGGAGTGGATCAAAACCTCCTCACTACCAAACAGGAGAAAAACCACTGAAAAGTCCAAAAATCTCTTCTGAGGAGATGAATGCTGTCACTGCTGCCTCTCCACAGGTGGGGATGCGACTAACAGGTTTTTAGCCCTCAGCTTCTGGATTTGGGGCTTGTCTCTCACCAAAGGATCCAGGGTTTCATCCTTGCCAAAAACCTTCCAATAGATAAAAGTTCAACAAAATCTCTCTTCTAAAGGTGAGGCAGACCCTCTCAGGCAGGGAATGCACTGATAAGGAATATCCTCCGAAAGAAACCACCAAGTTAGATTAGTAGGCCTAACTCAGCCAGAGAGGAAAACAAAACACTCCTTGACAGCTCAACTCAAAAGACCACACTGACTTAGCGTTAGTTCCCCCCAAGTGGACTAAGGAGCTACCACTTGCGGGGAAGTGCTATACAGAAATGGTATTCCCCACTAAACATTTGCCTATCAGGGCAGGGATCTAGGGCCATTTAGTGGGTGTCTAAGGGGTCCCCACGCTGGTTTGTATTCACATAACATTTTGAAAATTCACTTTTAAGATTATTTTCAATATGACTAAGATCAAAAATCTGGCTAGCAAGGAGCTTAAATCATGGGATGACATAATAATTGTTACGGCTATGGCTGCTGTGCAACCGCCTCACCACCAGGGGTCCTTCTAGAGCTGGCTCTCCTGACGGGCCCAGTCCATCTCCCTTGTTCACTCTATGTTCTGGATTTCCCTTTATATCCCTGCCTGGCAGTTCCCTCGGTGCTTCGGCATCAAGCTCGCCTGGGCTCCCTGCTCTAGCCTTCCTTGCTTTGCTGTGCATGTGGTCCTTGGGCTTTGCCTTGCCTTGCGCTGTGTGTGGCCTTCGGGCCTTCTACCTTGCTTTGCCTTGTCTTGCGCTGTGTGCGGCCTTCGGGCTCTCTGCCCTGCCGTATGTGTGTGGCCTTCGGGCTCCCAGCCCTGCCGTGTGAGTGAGGCCTTTGGGCCCTTTGCTCTGCTGTGTGAGTGAGGCCTTCAAGTCTGCTGTCCTACTGTGTGCGTGTGTGGCCTTCGGGCCCTCTTCCCTGCAGTGTGTGGCCTTTGGGCTCTCTGCCTTACTACTAGGTACCTTGACCCAGCCTGGACTCTGACACTGTTGCCTGCCGCCTGCCCTGACCCAGCCTGGACTCTGACACTGTTGCCTGCCGTCTACCCTGACCCAGCCTGGAATTTGACACTGCTTCCAGCCTTACTCTGCTCCACTGTCACCATCATCAGAGACTTTCCAGCCATCCCTATCTCTCTCTACCTGGAGTCACTCCAGAAGGTGGTGTTCACAACACCAGAACACAGCCCGAGCGTAACAATAATTAAACCAGTTTTTGTTATATTTTTGCAAATAAAATATACAACTGATCTTGGCTAGAGAGTATGACTTCCAGGTTGTAGACAGAGAAATACTTTATAAATTCAACCCCATCATGGTCCATGTTTCGAATGGAGATTCTGCATCAGGGGCTTTTCCACTGTGTCTCAGACTGTGTTAAAATTACAACTCATCGTTGTTGCTTCATGTTTGAACTCTAAAAGCAAGTAAAAATGTTTCAGTGAAAATCTGCAATATAAAAAATTTAATTATAGTAATTTTTTCATGCAAATGTTTGTCTATGCTGTTATAAATGTTTTTTTTAATTGTGCTTGATTGCATGAGACCTATGATTATATAATACAATATAAGGTGAAACTATGATGCCTTATGCTTTTTGGTCTCTGTATGTAGATGAAGCCTATTTAGTAGCATAAAAGTGAATGGAAGAAGTAGAAAACAAATATGGGACTGTCTTCTTTGGAAGATGCAATCAAAAGTGACACAATTTATAATTTGTTAGAAGAAGTTGTTCTGTTTCTCCTATATTAGGATCCCTCCACCAAATCTACTTCCTTTATACAGTAATCTGAAGTATCAGACACTTTGTAATTAGGATCATTCTTCTCTCTGGGAAAATATGTCAAAGGGCAGATGAGTTATTAAAAAAATGGAGAAGAGATGGCAGTGTGTTAGAACTGTATGCAAATCAAACTATATATACTAGGATAAGACAAATGACCTAGGTAGGATTCAGAAGGATGCTTTATCCTCCTCCTCAAAAGTATCATGGGCATGAGTAATAGTATCAGTTTGTTATTCATTGTTAGAATCATTCTCCAATATCACCATTATTATAATCATCACTATTATCATTATAATTGCTGTTGACTTGATTTTCACCTATTAGAACAGTGGTTCCCAACCCAGTGCTCAGGGCCTGTCTGGGCAGTCCAGTTTTAAGGATACTCCTAATGAATATGCAACAGAAATATTTGCCTTTACTGCTTCCAGTGTATGTGAACATATATCATGAATATTCATTGGAGATATCCTGGAAACAAGACTGGCCCAGTGGTCTTTGAAGACTGGGTTAAGAATCACCGCACTAGAAAATCACTGGCACTTCAGTCCAACTAAACTTTAAAAATTGACTAAGATTACTCAGAAAATGATAGCATAAATGAATATGATGAATGCAAGCTTTTCTACTCTATTGGCACAAAGACACCTACAGTAGTCACTGACAACGCTGCCAGCAGTGCTAAATATTTTCCAACACTGGTGAGTGTACAAGGTAAATAGTAATACAGGCTGATATTATGTTCTTCTTTTTCCACTGTCAGTAAAGAAATTGGCTTGCATTTTCCTGCAATGCTTTTAAATAGCCCTCAAACGAGGCAGAGGCTGAATATGCTTTATTTGTTGAACTATAAGTTTCTTTTTTTATGGTCTTGTAGACAAGTCCAAATATATTTATCACACCTAGAACCCATAGAATAACAATTCTCATCGTAAACCTCAAGTCCAACATTTCTCCCTGGGTATAACATTCTGAGTGTAACCTGGTAGAAATCCTGCTAAACATTTGAGTATGGGTAGACAGAGCAAATGACTAGGAGCTTGAAAATGGAGTACATTCCTATGGGTCTTTGTTTTCAGTTTATTATTCTGTAGCTTTGTGAGCAGAATCACTTGGTTCAAACCTGCAGTGTGAGCATTCACATCTCGAGTAGCATCTTGAAAAGACTGATAGAGCTCACACAGCTAGGGCATAAGCTTCCAGTGTGCTGAATGAATTAAACTGTCCATCTTTCAATGGCATCATTTGCTGGCATGCAGCTGGTCACTGCTTGATGTGGCTCAGAAGTATTTTTAACATAAAGAAGGTACAATTCTAATTGATAACATTGTTCCATTTCAGCAGATGTGGCAGTGGTTTCTGCAGTTGATATAAATATCAGTATGATCTTGCAGAATGTCCAAAACTCCCACAGTAACAACCAGAATACTCTATATATGAATTTATTTAGTATTTTTAGAAAATAATGCACTATCATGATATTGATATGTGCAACACAGGATGTGCACAAGGTCCCCCAATTTGATTGAATATGGCCAGGGCAATTTTCAAAAGTATGTACTTTTACCTTCATTAGGTGTAGCAGTTGCCAAAGGTATGTTTAGGTCTGGGAAGGGAAATAATATGTGTAAATTACGAGGTCAATATTCAAAGGGCTTGACCAGGTATGTCTTTGATTTACCCAGATAAAACCTGAGATGCGAACATTTTTGTTTTCTTGGAGGAGAAGTCCATTACCTGCTATTAAGTTCACTTAGGGTCGGATTTTCAAAGGCCCGCGCGCGTAAATCCTCCCGGATTTACGCGCGCAGGGCCCTCGCGCACCTATTTTGCATAGGCCGCCGGCGCGCGTAAAGCCCCGGGACGCGAGTAAGTCCCGGGGCTTTTGTAAGGGGGCGTGTCGGGGGCGGGGCCTACTGATGCGGCGTTTTGGGGGGGGGCCGTGGCATTTCCGGGGTGGGCCCGGGGGCGTGGCGCCGTCCCGGGGGTGTGGTCGAGGCCTCCGGACCAGCCCCCGGGACCAGAGGACGGAGCGGGGCTGCCGGCTGACGCGCGCAAAGTTACGCCTGCTTCCAGCAGGCGTAACTTTGCCAACAAAGGTAAAGGGGGGGGGTTAGATAGGGCCGGGGGGGGGGGTGGGTTAGGTAGGAGAAGGGAGGGGAAGGTGCGGGGAGGGAGAAGGAAAGTTCCCTCCGAGGCCGCTCTGAAATCGGAGCATCCTTGGAGGGAACGGAGGCAGACTGCGCAGCTCAGCGCGTGCAGGCTGCCGATTTTGCTCAGCCTTGTGCGCGCCGACCCCAGATTTTATAAGATACGCGCGGCTACGCGCGTATCTTATAAAATCAGGCGTACTTTTTTAAATCTGCCCCACTTAGAGAATAGCCACTGCCATTTGCAATGGTAACATGGAACAGACTTAGTTTTTGGGTACTTGCCAGGTTCTTATGGTCTGGATTGGCCACTGTTGGAAACAGGATGCTGGGCTTGATGGACCCTTGGTCTGACCCAGTATGGTATTTTCTCATGTTCTTATGTTCTTATGTTCAAAATAAATTTTAAACCAGACCCAGTCCCAGGTCCTGACTGCAAAAAATTAAACAAAATGGGAATTCTAATACATATATATATATATATATATTTATTTATTTATATATCTTTATATACTGACTTTCAAGTTCATTTCAAGGCGGTTTACATACAATTGAGTTGCAGTAGCAACACTCAAAAAATACACAAATATAAAATATATATATATATATATATATATTTTTTTTTTTATTTATTTTTTTCCTTGGTTTTATGGCCAGCCTCTACAGCTCCACCATCCCCACCCCATACATAGGGTTACCAACTGGTTCCAGATTTTCAGGACAGGTTGATCCAGGCCTGGTTTTACCCCATTGCATGTTGGAACTTATTCTGATTTCCCTATTGCATTCCCTAAGAAAATCAAGACTATAAATACCTTCATGCAGGGGAGTAAAAGCAGGACTGGATCAACCTGTCCTGAAAATCTGGAGCCGGTTGGCAGCCCTACCCATACACTGGGGCTTCATGGAGCAGAAGTGATCCCCACTTGCCTTTACTTCACCAATTCTGTTTTATATAATGGTGACAGCAGGCCTGAGGCTCGTGCCATTTTAAAATTTCGCCATACAACTTTATGAGAAATGGCATCAGTGGTGCAACAGTAACTGTGGATTGCCCTTGTCCCCAGAAGGGGTAAGAGGGGTATACTGGGGGGGGGGCACTTCTAAAAATATTTTAAATGCCCTATTTTTGGTGGTAAATTATCTGGACCTGATATATTTTTTCTTTTGCTTCATTTTTTTTTTATCATTTTGTTTGATGTCTTTGCTTTACATAAATGACAAAGTTCCTCATGAGAGGCTTCTAGGAAAAGTAAAAAGTCATGGGATAGGTGGCGATGTCCTTTTGTGGATTAAAAACTGGCTAAAAGACAGGAAACAGAGAGTAGGATTAAATGGACAATTTTCTCAGTGGAAGGGAGTGGGCAGTGGAGTGCCTCAGGGATCTGTATTGGGGCCCTTACTTTTCAATATATTTATAAATGATCTGGAAAGAAATACGACGATGAGGTAATCAAATTTGCAGATGATACAAAATTGTTCAGAGTAGTTAAATCACAAGCAGATTGTGATAAATTGCAGGAAGACCTTGTGAGACTGGAAAATTGGGCATCTAAATGGCAGATGAAATTTAATGTGGACAAGTTCAAGGTGATGCATATAGGGAAAAATAACCCATGCTATAGTTACACAATGTTAGGTTCCATATTAGGTGCTACTACCCAAGAAAGAGATCTAGGTGTCATAGTGGATAACACATTGAAATCTTCGATTCAGCGTGCTGCGGCAGTCAAAAAAGCAAACAGAATGTTGGGAATTATTAGAAAGGGAATGGTGAATAAAACGGAAAATGTCATAATGCCTCTGTATCGCTCCATGGTGAGACCGCACCTTGAATACTGTGTACAATTCTGGTCGCTGCATCTCAAAAAATATATAATTGTGATGGAGAAGGTACAGAGAAGGGCTACCAAAATGATAAAGGGAATGGAACAGCTCCCCTATGAGGAAAGACTAAAGAGGTTAGGACTTTTCAGCTTGGAGAAGAGATGGCTGAGGGGGGATATGATAGAAGTGTTTAAAATCATGAGAGGTCTAGAATGGGTAGATGTGAATCATTTTTTTACTTTTCAGATAATAGAAAGACTAGGGGGCACTCCATGAAGTTAGCAAGTAGCACATTTAAAACTAATCGGAGAAAGTTCTTTTTCACTCAACGCACAATTAAACTCTGGAATTTGTTGCCAGAGGATGTGGTTAGTGCAGTTAGTGTAGCTGTGTTTAAAAAAGGATTGGATAAGTTCTTGGACGAGAAGTCCATTACCTGCTATTAATTAAGTTGACTTAGATAATAACCACCGCTATTACTAGCAATGGTAACATGGAATAGACTTAGTTTTTGGGTACTTGCCAGGTTCTTGTGGCCTGGATTGGCCACTGTTGGAAACAGGATGCTGGGCTTGATGGACCCTTGGTCTGACCCAGTATGACATGTTCTTATGTTCTTAAACAAGCAAAGAAAAAAAAATCAGTGCACACCCTTAG
The DNA here is from genome assembly GCF_901001135.1 of Rhinatrema bivittatum. Classification (NCBI taxonomy): domain Eukaryota; kingdom Metazoa; phylum Chordata; class Amphibia; order Gymnophiona; family Rhinatrematidae; genus Rhinatrema; species Rhinatrema bivittatum. The sequence continues at coordinate 153,063,374 of NC_042617.1, read as the reverse complement.
ATCTGCAGTCTTACAAATGGGACATAGCTGACAAACTAGTTGAAGTTATTCAAATAAGCTTCTAGCTGTGGCTAAAATTTGAGCTTTCATGATTAAACTTGAATCAGGGATGACTCTTAAGTCATCCCTGATTCAAGTTTAATCATGAAAGCTCAAATTTTAGCCACAGCTAGAAGCTTATTTGAATAACTTCAACTAGTTTGTCAGCTATGTCCCATTTGTAAGACTGCAGATCTAAGGGTGTGCACTGATTTTTTTTTCTTTGCTTGTTTAAGAACATAAGAACATGTCATACTGGGTCAGACCAAGGGTCCATCAAGCCCAGCATCCTGTTTCCAACAGAGGGTCCATCCTGTTTCCAACAGAGGGTCCATCAAGCCCAGCATCCTGTTTCCAACAGTGGCCAATCCAGGCCACAAGAACCTGGCAAGTACCCAAAAACTAAGTCTATTCCATGTTACCATTGCTAGTAATAGCGGTGGTTATTATCTAAGTCAACTTAATTAATAGCAGGTAATGGACTTCTCGTCCAAGAACTTATCCAATCCTTTTTTAAACACAGCTACACTAACTGCACTAACCACATCCTCTGGCAACAAATTCCAGAGTTTAATTGTGCGTTGAGTGAAAAAGAACTTTCCTTAAAAGGAAGTATTGGGCTTTTGAATCTCATTTTAGTTAGCCAAATGATTCTGATTTGAGTGTCCTTAGATACCACCAATTCTTTGTGCCCAGTTCTAGCAGTAACTTTTCCTGGAAAGGGAGAAATAGGTCTGTTTTTTAGCTTTGCATTGTGCACTTTTCTGAACATAAAAGATTCGAAAAGTGTTCTCTTTTACTTAAGGTAACTGATTGTGTAATGGAGGAAAAATCTTCTAGCTTTTCAGTGTTGTCAAAATTTAGCAGAGACTCTGGAGGTAACAACAGATGGGTCTAGCCATGGGGAAAAAAATAAAACCTGAGCATTCCCCCGGGGGTCTGATACAGTCATTACAAAAACAGATATTGTCTTTCTCATGAACAAACTAAAACTAATTTGCACTGACATCTCCAATGCAGTAACAGACATATGTGGAGAAATAAGAGATTAAACACCATGCCAGCCAGAATGAATTCAATATTGGAGAGGAGACAGATGTGATAGCCTACTTTCTCAGCAAAATGAAAACTCTGAAAAAAAAAGCCGTTAATGAACATAGGGAGCATCAAGCTGACCTTGGAAACCAACTCGGGGTCCTTAAAGTGAACAAAATTGAAAATATAAAAGATCTTGGGAATGTCTAGGGAAATATATTTGGGAATTATGGGAAAACAGAGAAACAGCAATCTGAAGTTTGAGAGAACACATAGAGTTTCCAGAAAATAACAGCAATAACAAGGCTAATATAGCCTGCTTTCAGAACTTCCAGGAAAAGCAAGAGCTGATTGATTAAAATCAGAAGGCATGGATTTGTCACATTTAAGCCACAATAATCCAGCACAATTTTGGAAGATCTATCACAACATACTTTATTCAGGAAATGGAGCTTCAGACCTTTGACCATGAGGTCGAAATCCAAAGAGATTAAATACAGATGAGGGTTCCCCTTTGCACTGATCTTTCCATTTAAGTCTACAAAATACTGCATCACCACACTGGAGGGGTGCACAGAGATATTTGAATGCCTGTTGAGAGATATAAAGAGAAGTACACACATTATGATCATTTAAAAAGGGGATGGAGAGAAACCATGCTGAAAATCACAAATATTTCAGAGAAGAAGAAGAAAGACCCATATAATTCTGAAGATCTAGGTTGGCAAGTTTATTCCACCAGCCACTCAAAAATGCACCCATGAAACTGGCAAAGTAAATAAGCGCACATCAGAAAACAATTAAACCTTGCTTGATAAAACAAATGTTTTATAAATGATAAAACGATGTGATCTGTATTTTAATACAGGAACACCGGTATATAAAAATCTAAAAATAAATAAATGATAATAAATCAATAAATTGAATGGCACATTAATTGGGTATAAGTAAAAACCAGATGTGTCATGCGAACAAAACTGATCATGCCAGATAAAATAAGCGATATTAGGAAATAAAGCTTGGATTAAAAAATCAAGGTAGTGAAACGCAATATGCTAATAGCTAGTCTGGTGTCTTTTGTAACAGAATTCTAAACAGATAGTGCTGCAAAAAAAGAATGCACAGGATTGTGTCTTGGCTAATTTAACGTTCCTTATTGAAGGTACAGTAAGAAAGAATGTGCCTGCTTATTCCTCTCAGACCTAGCTCTACAAGCCTGCACAACACAATTAGATGATCTACTGTATCAAAGGCTGCAGACAGGTATAAGAGTACCAGTAAGCAATAATACTCTCCATCTGATTCATAGTAAGAGCAATGACAGCAGAAAAGGGCCAAACGGTCATCCAGTCTGCCCAACAAGCTTCTTAAGGTAGTGACTGCCACTCTGCGCAGTTATCCCTAAGCCTTATGATAACCCATAAAAGTTGCAGCTAGCAACATTTTTTACTGGGTGATGAGCTTTCTTGAAAATTCAGACAGTGCTGCTTGACATGCTTTGCTTATGAACTTGCCCATAGAAGCAGTCCTGTGCTTTTTCCCTTTTTCTGTGTGTATCCATACCCCAGAACGTAGAATTAGGAGCCATCATGGTTGTTGTCTGAATCAAATTCCTCTTTCCCCCCTACTGTTGAAGCAGGGAGCAATGTTGCAGTTCATTAAAAGCATAGGGCCAGATTTTATAACATGCGCGCGGGCGTAGATTTGCTCGCGCAAATCTATGCCCGATTTTATAACATGTGTGCGCTGCCGCGCGCATGTTATAAAATCCAGTGTCGGTGCACGTCGGGGGGTGCACAATTGTGCAACCTGCGCGCGCCGAGCCGAGCAGCCTGCCTCCGTTCCTTCCGCCCCCCCCCCCCGCACCTTCCCTTCCCTTCCTCTATCTAACCCCCCCAGCCCTGACTAAACCCCCCCCCTGACCTTTATTGAAAAAGTTACGCCTGCTTCTAGGCAGGTGTTACTTGCGCGCGCAGGCTCTCCATCCCCTGGCCCAGTGGCTGTTCCGGAGGCCTCCGCCCCGCCCCCAAAACGCCCCCGGGCCGGCGCCCCGCCCACAGCCCCTCCCCCGGAACGCCCATTTTTTCAAGCCCCGGGACTTCCGCGCGCCGCTGAGCCTATGCAAGCTAGGCTCGGCGCGCACAGGGGGAGGCAGGGGTAGGTTTTCGTGGGTTGCACGTGTATCTTACGCGCGCAACCCTTTGAAAATCTACCCTAAAGGGTAGTAATCTCCATGCCTTCTGCTAAGGGTAGTAACCACTACAACAGAAGTTACCCCTATGCACTTCTTCTTCATTTCCTTTAGGACTTGGCCGTAGAAGCAGTCTTGTGCTTTTTCCTTTACTTCTGCGTATCAGTATCTCAGATCATAGATACATCAATCAGGGCAAGTAGAATTGTTTCGGCATTGAACCCTGCCCAGAATGCAAATTAACAGGGATCCAGTGCATTGGTATTGTTTAGCCAGAGTGATTGCTCTCATCTTGTAATTCTGCTTTAACATTTCCTATTTTTGATTTTCAGGGCAAGAAGCACCCATTTCCTGTCCTTTTGAATCTATTTCAATGATGTTTTTACTGCTTACGCTGCCTGTTTTATAGCCAATTTAGCTTCTGGCTTATGTATTGGTAATTTATGGAGTTGAAATTTATGTATTCTTATTCTCATATACTGGGGTATCTGGAAAGGGTTTATGACTTTTCTTTATGCATGCTGAGATGAGTTTTATATTTTGCTCCTGATGCTTAATAATAATAGCAATAGACTAATGTACCAGGTTATGGAGGCCTGGGGATTAAAAAGTCTGTTCTTTAGGAAAACTCTATTTATCTAATATTAGTTATCTTCCATGGAATGATTTAGTAGAAGAAATTATGTATTTGTTATGTATTTATTTAAAAATATTTATAGTCCGCCTACAAAAAAAACTACTGATCGCAGCAGATAAAAATGTTACAATATTGTAGAAACCAACAGTAGAACATATTTCACAGTAATACAAAAATAAAACAGAATAATGTATATAACAACAAACAGCTTCCACTAATACTGTTGCGCTTGGAGACGGACCCTTGTCCTGGAGCAGTGGAGAACGTCTGACTGTCCTGTCTCCTCAGATCCCAGGGGGCGGAGCACAGGAGAAGACAGAGGCTAGGATGAGCTTCACTACTGGAAGCCCGCGGTCCCCCCGGGTGGAGCCCATAGGGCCCCGGGCTGCTTGGACTTAGGTAGGCCTCGCAGGGTCTCCCAGAGAGGTAGTAGAGAGAGGCATGCCCAGCCGAGGTCAGAATCCGAGGAACAGTCTGAGGAGTAGTCAACGAAGCAGGGGTCAGGTTCCAGAGGTCAGACGAGGTCACAAGGCAGGCAGAGGTCAGGATCCAGGCAGCGAATAGAATGGTCAAGGAGCAGGCCGAGGTCAGTACCAGAGAGACAGTCCGAGGGTACTATCTGTGGAGACAGAACAGACAGACGCTGGAACAGAAGGACGCTGGCCAAGGCAGGAACAGTAGGACGCTGGAACAGTAGGATGCTGGAACAAGGCTGGAACAAGACTGGAACAAGACTGGAACAAGACTGGAACAAGACTGTACAAGGGGATTATCGCCTTCTTTTTCTTACTGGTTATTCCTTTATGCATCCCAGCATTCTTCTGGCTTTAGCTATCACCTTGTCACATTGCTTTGCTGTCTTCATATTTCTAGCCACTATCACCCCAAGGTCCCTCTCTTGCTCCGTGCACAGCCCTTCCCTCCCCATCACATACAACTCTTTTGGATTTCCACACCCAAGATGTATGGGCTACTGGTGCCATTGGTCGACCCCTGTCACATGGTAGGAGCACAAGATGGTGCTGGCCATCCATTGCTCCTACCATGTGACAGGGGCTGACCAATGGCACCGGTAGCCCCTGTGACATAGTATGGGCAAAGGCTATCAGCGCCATTTTGATTACTGACGCCGACGGTCCAAGGGCAGGAGGTCACTCCCAGACCCCCGCTGGACCACCAGGGACTTTTGGCAAGACTTGGGAGACCCTCCTGACCCCCACAAGACTAGCCAAAAGTCCAGCAGGGGTCCAGGAGCGACCTCCTGCACTCAGACCCTCAGCGCCAGTAATCAAAATGGCGCCAATAGCCTTTGCCCATACTATGTCACAGGGGCTACCGGTGCCATTGGTCAGCCCCTGTCACAAGGCCATCGGTGCCATCTTGTGATCTTACCACGTGACAGGGGCTGACCAATGGCACCGGTAGCCCCTGTGACATAGTATGGGCAAAGGCTATTGGCGCCATTTTGATCGAGGCAGGCCCAAAAGTCAGACAGCACAGAGGGAGAAATCCCTCGCGGGACCCCACTGGACCACCAGCGATGTTAGCAAGTCTTGGGGAGGGATCGAGATGGTGTGTGTGTGTGTGTGTGGGGGGGGGGGGGTTTGATTTACAATTAATTTTAATGCTTGGGGTGTTTTTTTGCACAAACCCGAAAAACTAATTTTCCTCGTAGTTCGGGGAAAATTAGTCTCTGGGTTCGGGGCCCCTGATTCATGACGAATTAGGCAATTTCATTGAAATTGCCTAATTCATGATAAACGAATGCACATCTCTAGTTTCCAGCCTCCTCTCTGCTCCCCCTCTTGTGAAGCAGGACCACCATCATTCTTCTCCAATCTTGCAGCACCACTCTCGTTTCCCGAGATCTATTCAATAGGTGCTTCAGCGGACCCGCTAGCACATCCCTGAGCTCTCTCAGTATCCTGAGATGTACCTCATCCAACCCCATGGCCTTGTTCATTTTCAGTTTTCCTAGCTCTTCCCATATATTCTCTTGGTAAATGCATATACAGTCTTCTTAACTAATGAAGGTCCTTCTCCAGGGTCTTCTTTAGTGAACATCGAACTGTAGTATTTGTTTAATATTTCAGCCATTCCTTCATCTCTAGAACTTAAGAACATAAGAAAAAAAGAAATTGCCATAATGGGTCAGATCAAGGGTCCATTAAGCCCAGCATCCTGTTTCCAACAGTGGCCAATCCAGACCACAAGTACCTGGCAAGTACCCAAAAATTACGCATATCCCACGCTGCTGATGCTAGTAATAGCAGTAGCTATTTTCTAAGTCAGCTTGATTAATAGCAGGTAATGGACTTCTTCAAGAACTTATCCAAACCTTTTTTAAATCCAGCTACACTAACTCCACTAACCACATCCCCTGGCAACAAATTCCAGAGTTTAATTATGCGTTGAGTGAAAAAGAATTTTCTCTGATTAGTTTTAAATGTGCTATGAGCTAACTTCATGGAGTGCCCTCTAGTCCTTCTATTATCTGAAAGAGTAAATAACTGATTCGCATTTACCCGTTCTAGACCTCTCATGATTTTAAAGACCTCTATCATATCCCTCCTCAGCCATCTCTTGTCCAAGCTGAACAGCCCTAACCTCTTTAGTCTTTCCTCATAGGTGTGCAGTTCCATCCCCTTTATCATTTTGGTCACCTTTCTCTGTATCTTCTTCATCGCAACTATATCTTTCTTGAGATGCAGTAACCAGAATTGTACACAGTATTCAAGGTGCGGTCTCACCATGGAGCAATACAAAGGCATTATGTCATCTTTCTGTTTATTCACCATTCCCTTCCTAATATTCTGTTTGCTTTTTTGACTGCCACAACACACTGAGCCGACGATTTCAAAGTATTATCCACTATGACACCTAGAACTCTTTCCTGGGTAGTAGCTCCTAATAAGGAACCTAACATTATGTAACTACAGCATGGGTTATTTTTCCCCATATGGCTCACCTTGCACTTATCCATATTAAATTTCATCTGCCATTTGGATGCCCAATTTTCCAGTCTCACAAGTTCTTCCTGCAATTTATCACAATCTGTGATTTAACTATTCTGAATAATTTTGTATCATCTGCAAATTTGATTACCTCATTCGTCGTATTTCTTTCCAGATCATTTATAAATATATTGAAAAGCACTTGTCCCAGTACAGATCCCTGAGGCACTCCACTGCCCACCCCCTCCACTGAGAAAATTGTCCATTTAATCCTGCTCTCTGTTTCCTGTCTTTTAACCAGTTTGTAATCCACGAAAGGACATCGCCACCTATCCCATGACTTTTTAATTTTCTTAGAAGCCTCTCATGAGGAACTTAGTCAAATGCGTTCTGAAAAACCAAATACACTACATCTACCAGTTCACTTATATCTACTTGTTTATTATCCTCTTCAAAAACGTGAAGCAGATTTGTGAGGCAAGACTTGACTTGGGTAAAGCCATGCTGACTTTGTTCCATTAAACCATGTCTTTCTATATGTTATGTGATTTTGCTCTTTAGAACACTTTCCACTATTTTTCCTGGCACTGAAGTCAGGCTAAGTGGTCTGTAGTTTTCCAGGTCACCCCTGGAGCCCTTTTTAAATATTGGTGTTACATTAGCCACCCTCTAGTCTTCGGGTACAATGGATGATTTTAATAATTGGTTACAAATTTTAACTAATAGATCTGAAATTTCATTTTTTATTTCATTCAGAACCCTGGGGTGTATACCATCCCGTCCAGGTGATTTACTACTCCAGTTTGTCAATCAGGCCTACCATATCTTCTAGGTTCACCATGATTTAGTTCAGTTCATCTGATCATTACCCATGAAAACCTTCTCCAGAATGGGTATCTCCCCAACATCATCTTCAGAAAACACCGAAGCAAAGAAATTGTGTAATCTTTCCACAATGGCCTTATCTTCTCTAAGTGCCCCTTTAACCCATCGATCATCTAACGGTGTAACTGACTCCCTCGCAGGCTTTCTGCTTCGGATATATTTTAAAAATTTTTACTGTGAGTTTTTGCCTCTAAGGACAACTTCTTTTCAAATTATCTCTTATCCTGTATTATCAATGTTTTACATTTAACTTGACAGCGCTTATGCTTTATCCTATTTTCTTCTGTTGGATACTTCTTCCAATTTTTGAATGAAGATCTTTTGGCTAAAATAGCCTCTTTCACCTCACCTTTTAACCATCCTGGTAATTGCTTTGCCTTCCTTCAACCTTTCATAATGTGTGCAATACTTCTGGTCTGGGCTTCTAAGATGGTATTTTTTAACAATGTCCACGCCTCTTGCACACTTTTTACCTTTGTAGCTGCTCCTTTCAGGTTTTTTCTAACTATTTCTCTCATTTTATCAAAGTTTCCCTTTTGAACGTTTAGTGCTAGAGCCGTAGATTTACTTACTGTCCCCCTTCCTGTCATTAATTCAAATTTGATCATATTATGATCACTATAGCCAAACAGCCCCACCACTATTACCTCTCTCACCAAATCCTGTGCTCCACTAAGAATTGGAAATAAAATTGTTCCCTCTCTTGTTGGTTCCAGAGCCAATTGCTCCATAAAACTGACATTTATTCCATCCAGGAACTTTATCTCTCTTGCATGTCCTGTTACATTAACCCAGTCAATATTGGGGTAATTGAAATCTCCCATTATTACTGACCTACCAATTTGGTTAGCTTCCCTAATTTCTCTTAGCATTTCACTGTCCATCTCACATACCACTTCAGACCTTTCTCCTTTCTCTGATGTATTTGAAAAATGTTTTGTTACCTCCCTTTATCTCTTTGGTAATCCTTTCTTCCACCTGATGTTTTGCTTTCTTGATTTCTCTCTACGTCTCCCTCAGTTTCACCAGACTTTCTTCCCTGTGTTCCTCTTTTTGTGATCCTTTATATTTCTTGAACGCTGTTCTTTTTGCTTTTATTTTATCAGCCAACTTCTTTGAGAACCAAATTGGTTTCTTATTTCTCTTGCTTTTGTTTTCTTTTCTAATGTATAGATTTGTTGCCTTTGTAATTGTTCCTTTTAGTTTGGCCCACTGTTGTTCCACCTCTCTCATTTTCTCCTAGGCTTTTAGTTCTACTCTGGGTACTTCCCCTTTCGACGAAGTCCATATTTTTGAAATTCAAAACTCAGGTCTTCATGTGACTTCTCCATATCCTATTTGCAATATCACACCATACCGTTTGATGATCACTGGTGCTGAGTTGGGCACCCACCCAGACATTAGAGACATTATCCCCATTAGTGACCACTAGGTCAATTGATGTGATCCTTTTCTAAAACTATATTAAATAACAATGACAGGACAAAAAGGGGAGCGAGATCATTTATACTGATCCATGCCTCTGTGATGATAGAAATCTTCCATTGGCTGAACTTCTCAATTGAGAACTGCTGCAAACTCAGGAAGAGTTTCCTCAAATATATAAATGTAAGAGACAATTTCTAATAAACTGTAGGAATTCTTCTCAGTAAATGAAAATGGAAAAGTATTTACCAGGAGATTTGAAAGGCCTTTAAAGTGAGCAGACTAGATAGGCATCTCCATTTTATCCCAAGCCCTGCAACAATCTAAGCAAAGATCAAAAACAATGAGCCCATAGCCCAAACACCCAGCCATATGGATCTTCTTGGCCTTGTCAGGCAGTACCTAACCACCACCAACCTGCTGGCACTGACCCAGTTGGTTTCTGGAAATTCATGGCTTACTGGTACTATCCCAGCTCCCCTATGGCCAGTTGTATCACTAGGTTTACTCAGCTTCTCAGTCCTGTTCCTACTGCTGCCTTCCACATCTGATCCAAACATGTCCAGATTCCATGACAATTGCTGGTCTTTCCCACCTCTACTGCTAGGCTATTTTAGGCTTTGGCATCCTTCTTTTTGACACTTACAGTTCCGGCTTATTCAACATTCAGATCCTCATCCATTTCTTAACACCAAGGTTTTGTAACATCCATAAAGCTGCCAAAAACTAGTGAGGCTGTTGTTCAAAAGCATTCTATTTTCCCTGTTTATTGATATTTGAGATTTAACTACCGAGTCTCCTTGCAGCTTAATAGGGATGTGCAGACCAAAAGTTTATGTTCATAAGTCCATAAGTCGAAAGGGGGGGTCAATTTCGGTCAATATGGACATATGGGGAATTCCATAAGTTGAGTCTATGTCCATACGTGCACCAATTCCCTAAATAAAAATTTAAACCCCTCACCCTCCTTAATCCCCCCCCAAGACTTACCAAAACTCCCTGGTAGTCTAGCGGGGAGTCAGGACGCCATTTCTGAACTCCTTTGCGAGGAGCACGTGACGTCGGCGTCACGTCGGAGTGACGCGGACGTCACGTGATTCCCCGCGGGTTCGCTCCGGGACCCTCGTTGGACCCAAAAGGAACTTTTGGCCAGCTTGGGGGGGTCAGGAGGTAGAAAAACATAAAACTTTACTTATAAGCTACCATTTCATTAGAAATGCTTAAAGTGAAGATGCAAATTTAAAAACAGAAAATATAATACAATCACATAAAATAAATTGAATGTAGAACCAACTCATCAAAAAGAATAAATGCAAAAAAATATAATAAAAAAACACTAAACACTTAACAGAGACAAAGGTTATTTCTAACTAATAAGACCTAAAATAATGGATCCCTCTCGATATCTCAGCTATGGCTTCCAATACAAATTGATTTCATAAATACCCATGAGAGTGGGTTATATATAATGCTAACTACACATATACTAGAATCGTTCATATATCTTTACATAATATGTAATGAATTTTCAAAGTTGCATGGGTAAAATGAGCATATATGTGCATAAATAACTTATACTTGCATACATGCTATTTTATAAACATCAAAAATACATGCTTATTTTAATTTTGATCCACACATTTACATGTATAAAAAAGGGCTGGTCTGGGAAATTCCAGGGTGGGGCTAAGTGATACACACCTGAGTTTCCATTTTATAAGAGACTTTTGAGAGTACATATGGCAATGTATTCATGCAATTTTACACCTGCTAATTATCTCTAGACATGAGCCTCATTTTTCCATGTCGAGTCGGGTTTGGTTCGGGTGCTTTGTGGGAAAATTTCATTTTCCTGCGGGTCTTTTTTCGGCAGTACGGATCAGGAAAAACAAACCGGAAAAAGGAATCGAAAAAAAACGAATTGGAAAAAAAACAGAGATTTGTAGATAGAGGTTATCCAGTAGCTGTTGTAAGAAAAGCATGTAAGCGAGCCAGATGGAATCATAGGGAACAACTATTAACACCTAAACAGAAAGAGCCTGTAAAGCGATTGACATGTGTTTTACCATATTCTCTGGGAGAGAATGAGGTGGTACATAGCATCAGGTGCCACTGGAATGTATTACAAGTTCATACAGTTTTTGAGGTACAGCCCTTGATAGCTTTTAAAAGAGGTATTAACATTAAAGATCATGTGGTTAAGTCACATTTTAAGGCACCAGTTAGGAGAATTATGGAAGGAGAGGGACATTCCCCGTGTGGGTCATGCGCTATGTGTCCACTAGCTCATTCAAACATTAACTTACCATTGGAAAAACTAAAAAGGTTTAAACCAGTTGTAAAGTCATCTTGTATCTCCAGTAATGTTGTCTATGCAATTTGGTGCCCTTGTGGGTTATTATATGTAGGTAAAACGACAAGATTATTAAAGACCCGTTTAATAGAGCATAAAAGCGCATTGAAATGCAATAAATTAGAGGCACCACTGGTACAACATTGTGTGGATAAAGCCCATAATTTTGACAGCCTGCGGTGCACAGTTTTAGAAAGTGTGGAGCGAGATGAGCGTGGAGGCGATTTAAATCTCTGTCTGTTGCAGCGCGAACAGAGATGGATTTTTAAGTTGAACACAGTAGCCCCTGCTGGGCTCAACAAGGAAGTTGATTGGTTGGTATACTTGTAGGAAGAGGCTGATAGGAGAATCCATCATCCTTTACGGAATCATATGTAGTAGACTTCCGGTATGAGGTGAAAGGAAGCATTTGAGCGCCATATTTGAACTGAGGAAGATGCCGAGAGAAGTTATGTCGAGCTAAAATGTAAGTCCCGTTGTGGTAGTCACATGAGAAAACTTTGTAAAATTAAGAAATGGTTAATTAAAATTGTCTTCTTTTTGCAGGAATGTAGTTGAGTGCCCCTGAAGCAGGCGCAGGGAGTGCGCTGAAACATTGTCAATGTCGGGCGGGCAAATTAGAAATAACAGCGAGAAAGGCGACCACAATCCGAGATAAGAGATAAGTTGCTAGTTATATTAATGGTGATATAATAGTAAGAAAGGTGATTATATTATAAGAGAAAAGACAAGTTAGTTTGTGACTTTAATGGTAAGGTGAAGTGTGTGTTTTAAATGAGCAATTTTTAAAGGGAAGTTTGGAGGCTTTTTGCACATTAAAATAAGGTAAAATAGGGATAAAATATAAATTAAAAATTAAAATATAAACACCATATGGGAAGTGGTAAGTGACGTGACCAGATAGTGCTGATACAGGAGAGGGGTTGTAGCCCTGTACGGGCAAGAGCCCATGAGACTGGAGCACTAATCACTCTGATACCATTCCCTGTTGGTTTCTGAAATTTCTTTGAATAGAGATTTATGAACACAAATATTCTGCAAGTTTGCAGTTTTTCTCAAGTTTTTTCGTTTGTTATTTTGTATTAATTTGAGGAAGTGAGCCATTATTTTTGTGATATTTTATAATCTGCACATATCTGATAGGTACATGTTATAAAATTCTGTAGTAGATTTCCGTGCAGTCATACACTTACACTTATGTGGCCGCGAAGAGTTGTGTGAAAGTTATCCTCCCTATATGATATGAGATTGAAATTACATTAAAAACCCCTTATACTACTTATACATAAACTAAAATTGGGAACCCTATTACTACTACCATCTTGCCGGCACGGCAGAAGCCGTGCCAGGACTCCCCAATGTGGCAGGAGGTTGTTGACGTTCCCTGCTCCCTACGAGGGGAGGGGCCCTCATCCCCGTTCTCTTCCATGGCAGGAGCTGCTCTGAACCTCCTCCCTTGCAGCTCAGATGCCACCACTCCCTCATTGGGCCTGGTTGAGGCCTGCTCCAGCTCCTCCTCATGTTGCTTCTGCAGGGCCGCTGTCCAGGGTCCTGCAGACTTCATCTTCCTGCTCCTCTTAGGAGTGGGCTCGCATTTTCCTTCTGAACTTAAAGGGTCAGCTCAGGTGTGGCCCTCTTTGGACTCCTTCCTGGGCGCTCCTGGTTCCACCCTACAAAAGGGCTCCAAGCTCAGTCCATCTTCAACTTGGCAAGGAGCTAGTCCTCCTGGGAGCTTCTCCTCTCTTGGAATTTGCTGTGTCCTGTTGCTGCCTGGCTTCCGCTGTTCCACTCCTGATATCTTCGCTGTTCCAGTCCTAATGTCTTCATCTTGTCCCAGGTCCTAAGTACCGTGCCTCCAGAGATTCCTTGCTTTCACCTGATCCGAGATTCCAGTTCCAAGTTCCTTGGTTTTAAAGACTGTTCCTGTTCTGACTCCGGAGGATCCAAGGGGTAACTTGTCCTGACCTGTGTCCACGTCCAGAGCTTGCCCACTCCTCTCATGGTCCTTGACCAGCCATCCGGCTGAGTAAAGTGCACAGAGGACAGAGTGGTCTGTGACCAGCCTATGGGCTGTGTAGGGCACCTGAGGGACCTTGCTCACCTTGTCTCGTTCCCTGTGTTCCAAGCTCCACGTCTTGTCTTCAGAGTTCCAAGCTCCATGTCTTGTCTTCAGAGTTCCAAGTTCCATGTCTTGCCTCCAGACTTCCAAGCTCCTGTCCCAGACTAGGTTTAGTCTTGCCGCAAGGGCACACATCCCTTGTCCCACTCTGGGGAGCGACCCCTAGTGCTCCCTTCCACCGCAGCGCAACAGATTTGCCAAGGCCGCCTCCCCCGCAACAACTATACAGCTTTCTGAGCCAAGTTATTCTTCAAATTATTATTGTTATTTTCTCTTTGAGCAATAGTAATATGTTTCTCTGCAACATATTACTAATCACATTTATTTGGTTACTAGATTTATATTTAATTGGTTATAGTGTGATATTGAAAAATATTTCTCTCTTAATTATTTTAATTAATTTTGTAAGCGTGTTTATTGGTTTTTAGCTATGACAACTTGAACTTAAAAGACATTTATAACATGAAATGCAGGCATACATTTTGTTAATATATATTTAGGATCTATTCGGAATGGGCTCAGTTCACTTACAAACTAGGATTTAGGAAACTATAATCAAAAAGTTATTCACTTAAGCTATTGGAATAAAAATGTTTTTATCCCATGTTTGGAAAAGACAACTGAGAGGTCCTGTTTATATCAGAATAGCCAAATAAACTCCCATTTAAGCATGTTTTTAGGGTTGTCCCCACTTTTCAGCACATATTGCATTATGCATTTCATTACAACACACATGGGCCTCATTATCTTGTTCTGTATATCCAAAGTCACTCTAATGACATCAGTGGCATCTGGAATAGGACAGTGGAAGTGGACATGGTGTGCTTAGGCTCTGGTGCCAGCCCCACTATGGGCAAAAAGCCAAACAAACTTCCCATACTTTTATCACCATCCGGCTTCACTAAAAACATTAAGCAGCTCTGCTCTATGAGAAACAATAGGAACTGGAGCAGAGTAAAAGTTCACAGAAAAAAAAAACCTGTGTCCTAGTTCCAGCAATTCTGTGGAGATAATGCTTTGATATTTTTGTACTTTGATCATTATATTGTTGAGTATGTTTTCTTTCTATATTATAAAAATTCTTAGGGGCTCCAGTTAATCCTTGCATTGCATCTGTACATGCGTGACATAATGAGCTCACCCAGAGCTGGGAGGAGGGAGAACTATGCATGCACCATGGGGTCAGCAACTGCAGCAGCGGTGCTGGTACTAGAAAGGCTAGTGGTGGTGGTGGTGTGTGTGTGTGTGTGTGTGTGTGTGTGGGTGGGGGGGGGGGGGGGCCCAGGCCTCACCAGCAAAACAAGAAAGAGGAGCTGTGGCAACCAGCAGAAGGGGAGGATCTAGGCCCCCCAGCACAAGAAAAGAAAAAGACCAAACAGAATTACCAGCAGAAGAAGAGCTGGTTAGTATTCCCAGGCCCTATCAGATGATGTCAGACCCTGAGGTGGGAGAAGGCTAAGAGGGGGACAGGAGAAGGGAGGGTCAGAGTAGGTGGAGGAAGATGAAGGAAGAAGAATGGGGAAGGAACAAAATAGATGGGAAGGAGTATTGGAAAAAGAAGGAAGAAGAAGAGGATGGGCAGGTGAGGAGCTGTGAGGAGAAAGGGGAGTGTATTGGGAGAGTGAATTGGGAGAGTGAAATAGGAGAGCAGGGGGGCAAGGAGAGAGTGGGCAGCAAAAGTAGACCAGTGGGTAAGTGAAAGGGAGTGGGGTTACAAGAGGACACCTGTAGGAAAGAGGAGGGCATTCAGAGAGTGAGAGTGAAGCTGGAGAGTGAGAGGTGAGGTGAGGGGAAGGGGGAGGGAGGGGAGAGGGAACAGCAGGACAGTGAGAAGACATTGAGCTGAGGGGGAGAGCAGGAGGAGGGGGCTGGAGGGGGAAGGATTCACATCCTGACACCTCCATCCACCACTATCCCCCATGCATACACCCCCTAATCTCTCACCCCCTCAGCCACATGCAGCCCCCCACAAATATGCACCTCCTCACACACATGCATGCACCACACACACACACACACACACACACAAACACAATTCATCCCTAATTGTGAGGGTGTATATGTTGGGGGATGGACTCTTTCCCTCTTGCAATCTCCCTCCAGTGTATGTAGGGATGAGAGGATGTGTGTGTGTGTGTGTGTTTGTTTGTTATGGGACTGGTGTGAGTGATCCCTTAACAAACATACATGCACAAACCCTTTGTGGTGCAGCCTTTTCTCCACCAGGGGTCCTCAGTGAGCTTCACTTCCAGCCATGCTAAGCTCCTTGCTGCCTGCACCACACCCAAGCTCTAGTCCCATTTAACTCTTCCTTGCCAGAACCTAGACATCCTTGGCTCTCTGAACTGGCCACTGTATCTTCACTCTATGCCTTGTGGTCTTTGTGCCTTCTTGCTCCTTGCCTTGCCTTATGGTATCTGGGCCTCCCAGTCTGCTCCTTAATTGTAGGCGGTTCCCTCCCAGTCCGCTCCTTAATTGGAGCGGACTGGGAGGGAACTTCCCTAACCCTAATCCTACCCTTCCTACCTTTTCTGCTCTCCTCCCAGACCCCTAACCTAACACTACCTAGCCCCTAATTTTTTATTTTTATAATTACTGCTCTTCTAGAGCAGAAGTATCTTGCGTGCCGGCCAGCTACCGTCAAATGCTTCCCCGGGACAGCGGCTAATGGCACTGTCCCGGCCTGCCCAGACCACGCCTCCCAGTCCACCCTTCAGCAGTCCTGGCACTTTGGTGCATAATAGGGGTTTCACGCGTGGCCAGGCACTTTGTAAAATGCGCACGCACGCGCAAGGCCCAGCCAGGCATGTAACCCCTGAAATTTACACGCGGCACTTTTAAAATTGGGCCTATAGGGAAAAATAATCCTGACTGTATTTACACGATGTTAGGTTCCATATTAGGAGTTACCACCCAGGAAAATGATCTAGATGTTATTCTGGGCAATACTTTGAATTCCTCGGTTCTGTTGGGTTTGTGGCATAATGTGGACTCTTGGTCGAAGTGGCGATGACTCCTCCCATGGAGAGGGACCCCGTGGGGAACCACAATGATAGGCTAGACTCAATAACAAGCGGACATAGAGGAAAGGAAGCTTTATTCTACTGCTGTGATGAAGATGATACTTGTCCGAGGAACAGACAGTGCTGTAGTCCAGCGAAATCACTGTAAGGCTCCAGATAGTCTCAGTAGTATGTATTTGATGATCTCACCCAGATGTAGCGAAGGTCTGGTAGTGTTCCGCAGCACGGGATAAGCCGTGAACCTGAAGGGTGGAGCGAGGAGAGCTTGGAGCGTAGTAGTACTCACAGGGTAGCAGTGATGATAGCTTCCTTCGATAGTCGAGTGAAGAGAAGGACCCGTGGTCCGAAGTGCAGGATATCCAGAGCAGGATAGGCCCTCGAGGAGCAAGTACCTAGGAGCACCATGGGTACCTGGAATAAAGCAGACAAGACCCCCGAGGGGCAGGTGTCCTGAAGGTTAGGTTGAATAACCCCGGAGGACGAGTAGAAGCGAGGGGCCCCAAGGAACGGGTACCCAGAGCTTCAGTAGGTAGCGAAATACCCCAGAGGGTAGTGAGGAATCCAAGCAGGCAGCTTAGAAGTGGTCAGAGTAGCAAAACCGAAGTCCTTGCTAACTCGTTGAATTGGAGCGGAGCGGAGGTTTAAGTACTGACGTCATGCGGTGGGGCCACCCCCGAGGTTCCTGCCATGACGTGCTTAAGAACATGGGCAGCATGCACGTGCGCACCCTAGGTGTCCTCAGGAAGAAGCATGGGTGGACGGCATGAGCCAGCATGGGCGGACGGGGACACCCATGCTGGCTCGGAGACGCCGAGGGGTTCGGCAAACAGCAGCGGAGGCAGCCATCTTCCTGAAGGAGGAGGAAAAAGGTAAAAGAGAGGTGAGGCAGAGCGGTCGCAGCCATCTGCGACTGACGGACGCAACAGGTTCAGTGTCTGGTGACAGTAAAACCATTAAACAAAATGTTAGGAATTATTAGGAAAGGAAAGGAGACTATAACAGAGAATATAATAATTCATCTGTATTGTTCCACAGAGTGACTGTACCTACAGTACTATGTGTAATTCTGATCACTGGATCTCAAAAAAGATATAGCAGAAAAGGTATAGAGAAGGACAATTAAAACGATAAAGGGAATGGAACTGCTCCCCTGTGAGAAAAGGATAAACAGGTTAGGGCTCTTTAGTTTGGAGAAAATACAAATGAAAGGAGATATAATAAATATCTACCTTATAAATGGCCTGTGACCGACGGCCCGCAAATGCGCAGTAGAGCGCAGCTCTACTGCGCATGTGCGGGCAAGGATGTCGATCAGAAAAAAAAATGGCGGTGGGGCCGCAGGAGCGGGAGGAGAAGCAGCGGCGCCGCGCGCGCGCGCGGTGCCGCTGCTTCTCCTCCCCAGATCTGCCGGCAGATCTCGGGGGGGGGGGTGTCACTCCCGCGCCCCCCCCACCGAGATCTGCCGGCAGATCTCGGGGGGGGGGGGGGTGTCACTCCCGCCCCCCCCCCGAGATCTGCCGGCAGGAGCGGGAGGAGTTAATGGAGCCGGGTGAGGGTTGCGGGAAGTCGCGCTTACGGCGCCGGGAGGAAATGGAGGTGGGTGAAGGGAGGGAGGGAGGGAGAGGGGGACTGAGTGAGTGGGAGGGAGGGAGAGGGGGACTGAGTGGGAGGGAGGGAGAGGGGGGACTGAGTGAGAGGAGAGGGAGGGTGGAGAGGAGTGGGTGGGGGAGGGGGGTGGTGAAGAGTGAGGGGAGAGAGAATGAGGGGGAGGTGAGAGACAGAGGGATGTAGCCCGTTTTAACGGGCTTTACGGCTTGTTGTTCTATAATTCAAATTGGTTGTTTACTCTTTCAAAAACTAAAAAGGCTGGGGGATACTCCATGAAATTACTAAATAGCACATTTAAAACAAATCTGAGAACATATTTTTTTTCACTTGATGCCCAATTAAACTCTGGAATTCATAGCCAAAAGGTTTGGTAAATGCAGAGATAGCACAACTAGGATAAAAAGGTTTGGACACATTCCTGGAGGAAAAGTCTATTAACAGTTATTAATTAGATAGACTTGTGGAAAGCCACCACTTAACTCTGACTGTAAGCAGCATGGAATCTATTTATTATTTGGATCCTGTCAGGTACTAGTAAACTTGATTTGCCACTGTTGCAAACAGGATACTGGGCTCATTGGTAACTTTTTCTGACTCAGTATGGCAGTTATTAAGTTCTTATGTTCTTGTATAATCAGAAAACAAGAAAACCATCTGAGTATTGTCCCTCTGATACCTAACCCCCTCAGCCAATCTACCAATAAGACATGGTCTACCATGTCCAAAGCCAAGGAGAGGTCAGTTGGATCACAATTAATATCTCTCCAGAGTCAAAATTCTGTGTAGATCATCAAGAAGAGAAGTTAACAAGGTTTCCATACTAAAATAAACTTCTTATATTCATTGACTGTAGCAGTCCTCCTGCTTCTCACATGGAAATTCAAGGAAACCTTGTAGCAAAAAATGTATTTTAAGGAAGTCAAAATCAAAACAAAAGATGTCACCAGTAAATAAACAAATGTAACATAGCCCAAAAGGTCAGTGCATAAAAAAAAAAATTGATTTTACAAAAGGGAAAACCTCAGACAGCTTGCCCAAACAGTAATCACTCAAGAAAGATGCTAGACTGCAGGCAATCTCTATGTGAAAAAATTAAGAAGAGACAACCAATCCATGATGTACAAAGGAAAGATGTTATTTCATTTATGAATGAGTCAGCCATGTCAGCCAATCAGGGATGATGAAATGAAAAAGCCATCAGTTGCTATGAAGGATTTTTATCAAGAAGTGAGTGAATATGCAGCCTCAAATGATAAACATCATTAGTTACCAGGAAAACTGTGAAAATGTAAACTTTTATGACAATGGATATCTCCATTCAATATTGGAATTTAAATCTTCAGGTTGCACAGTACACTGATCATTAAAAAGCAAAAGGTGATTATGATTCCCATGTGAATTTTCCTGAATGGAGTTTATCACTCTACAAGGCAGATCTTCAAAGCAGTGAGAAAACTGCAAGCAATGTGCTACAAGAGGTGCATTATATCTGGCATTTTTAATACAGCCCTTGTATTCCCTGGCTGTGACTTCATTATATATCTCAATCTCACAGGGCTGTGCTATTGAAATCCTGTGAAATGTGCTAGATTCATGACCATGACCGTTTATGATCCCTATGAAGTTTATTCTGTAAATGGTGGCTATTACATTGAAAGACATTGTTTTTCTTTTTGAGAATCAACATTTTTTTTACAGCTACTTTTTCCCCATCTCTTGCAAATTTATATATGGTGGAATTTGAGCTTACTTGGCTGTCTGATTCCCCCTTCATGCAACACATAACTCTCTAGAAGCGATACATTGATGTTGTGTTTATGTTGTGGAGAGGGGATGACCACAGCCTTGTCACTTTTTTTTTTTACCTGGTTAAACACCTGTGATCAGAATTTATGGTTTTTGATGCATTTAGGTTTTGGATCACATCCTTTTTTAGACATTTTGGTCCTTGAAACTCCTGATGGTTTCTCTATTTCATTCTTTAAGAAACCTTCTGACCGTAACTCTGGGCTTCATTTATCTAACTTTCATCTGCCTCAGTTGAGGAAGAATCTTCTGTTTTAACAATTTCCGAGATGCTTCCAGATTTGCTCTTCACTTACAGAGTTTAAGAATTAATCTCACTCATTTTCAAAACGATTTTTATATTCTGGTTATCCATTTTCGGTTGTTCAACAGGCATACAAGCGTGCTTTATTTTATGACAGAAGAGGGCTAGCACATCTCAATAGGTAAACTAGGAGGTCGCCTAGGGTGCCAGCCATTAGGGGGCAGCAAAGAGCAGCCATATGGGGCTGCGAGCGGAGCCCATCCCACTCAAGGCCAAGAGGAGTAGAGACTCAGTGGGCCATGAGCAGCACCCATCCTGCTCACGACCAAGAAATGCAGACATTCGGAGGGCCAAGAGCAGTGCCCATCCTACTCACAGCTGAGAGAAGCAGAGACTCGGCAGTCTGCGAGCAGCACTAATTCTGCTTGCAGCCAAGAAAAGCAGACACTTGATGGGCTGCGAGCAGGATATTAGTGAGAGTGAGAGAGAGAGAGAGATTGTGTAAGGATGCATGTGTGAATGAGACAAGGAACCTAAGTGTGTGCAAGAGAGGGGGCCTGTTTGAGTGAATGAGGTTGGGGCTGGAGCTGGGACCTGGACCAGTGGGGGCGGACGCAAGGCAGAAGGTTTGCCTAGGGCGCATAATACCTTTGCACAGAAGCACTCTTTCACAGCCTAAATCTGAAAGTCCTTCTTCTTTTTTTGAGCATCCTGTTTGTGTGTGCTTTGATATTCTAACCTGTCTTTTTACATCACAAGAATCATTAGGAAACATTGGCAAAGTTTGTTTCTCCATAATTGTGTTGATAATGCTCCTTGTTTCTCTTTTACCCGGCATCAGAATCTGTGGGATTGGTTGGTTCAGCTTCGCTTCCATCAGTGATAATAAGGATAAGAGAGGAAACACTGGGTCACTCTTTTTGTGGTCACTGAAGTTTTTGTTTTATGATGGTACAGTCTTTGGTTTTTTTTTTTCAGTAGACTCTTTGTAAACATTGATTCACATTCGTTTATCCACTTTTGTAGTCTGTTTATTTGGGTGCTCCTGTTGGCTCCTGCATGTGGGAAAAACTATAAGACTCTATTGAAATGGTTTGTCAGAGCGGTATTAAAAATGCAAGACAGAGCACCACTTGCAGCACACTGCTTGCAGTTTTCTCACCAGTTTGAAGATCTGTAGTGTACAGTGATAGACTCCTGTGAGGATTTGTGAGCAGTGCTCTTCTCTCATCAGCAGGGGCTCTCCAGTGGGCCATGTTTCTTGCTGCTATGTCCTCCAAGCCCTACGGCTTGGACATCCTGCTGGTGCCCTTACTCTCTGCACAAAAACAGCTTAAAAACTTGACTCTCTATGAGTACTGTGCCTCAGCTGGTATCCAAGTCTGGAATTTGTTGTGGTCCTCTGTTGCTCTAGTCTTGTATTTGGCCTTCTGTTTTGTCTGGTTGGTCCTAGTTTTGTAGCCTTCTTGATCTGTGTGTTTGTTTGTCCTGTTTGTTATCCTTCTCTGTTTAATCCTAGTTTTGTCGCCTTCTGGTGTGTTTGTTCCATCTTGTTTGTTCTTGTACACTGTTGAGGCCCTAGTTTATGGCTTTTTTGATTTTGGTTAATATATCCTGTTCTTGTGTCTGTCTGCCCTGTCTCTTGTGGAGCATTCCCTGTCCTGTGTTTGTTTTGTGGGCACACTCTTGTACTTTGTTTTTCTTGCAGTCCAGTTGTGCTCTTGTGGCTTCTTTTTACCTATCCTTCCAGTGCACTCGCTGTTTAAGTCCTGCCGGCCACCAGAACCTCAGGGCTCAAACCGAGGGGGGAGGTGGCCAGTCCAGGCAGAAGAACGATTCCAATCCAGTTCTTACTGTGCTGTGGAAAGCTGTATCAATGTTCAACCCACTCCAGCTCCAGGGGTTATACCCATTGGCAGTTCTCACCCTCACATTAAACCGAGGCCAGCAGAACCACTCAGGAGTGGCAACATGAACCCCTTTGAGCCTGGCTTGAATTTTCAGGCTTTGGAGTGCACCAAACCACTATGTGCCATGTTTAAGTTTTGTGTCTGATTCTTTAAAGCCTGTTACTCCTGTTTCTGGCCTTGCTGTACCTGTAAGAGGTGTCTGGTAAAAAAAAACAACCTGGAATCTGCTGCAAAGTGTTTTGCTTGTCAGTACCTGTGTCCCAGTGTGAGTAAATCACCAAAGCCTATTACCCGGGTTTTTAGCCTGTGAAGGCCATTTGGGAATCTGCAACAAACCATTTAGCTTGCCGTACCTTGAAGCCAGTCTCTGCAGCACTTGCCCCAGCTCCAATTAAGAAATAGATGCCCAAGGAAATCTTTGCCAAATCTTTATTGGGTGGAGACGTGTTCGTTAAAAATGCCCGACTCAGGCCGAATTTAGCCACATTCCAGTGGCTGCCTCAGGGGCTTGAATTTGAAAACACTGATAGAGTCACAATGGAATTCAAAATGTCATCCACAGTATAGATATATCTTATATGAAGTAAGTATTGCTTAAACATCTGTTGGTTCCATTCACTAATGGTTCCACATACGTTCTCTGCAGATCAACACGGACCGTCTCCTCTCTTATCTTTTTAAAGATGGCGCCGGCCATCCAGTGCTCCCTCCATGTGACAGGGGCTGGCCAATGGCACGGATACCTTGTCACATGGTAAGGGCAAAGGCCATCGGCGCCATTTTTATTAGTGGCAGCCGACGGCCTGAGAGTGGGAGATCGCTCCCGGGACCCCCACTGGACCACCAGGTACCTGTAAAATGTTTTTTTGGGGGGGGGGGGGGGTGTCGGGAGGGTGGGGGAAGCAAAGGGATTAGTTTTAAAGGGTCGGGTGGTTTTTTTGTTTATCGGCTTGGGCGCAGCCGATAAACAAAACCATGATCGGGCCCGATGGAAAAAAACCCACATGTGAATCGGAACTGGAATCTGAACCGATTCCGGTTCCGATTCACATCTCTACTTGGAGTGATAGTGTCTGATGATCTAAAGGCAGCTAAGCAATGTGAAAAGGCAGTGGCTAAGGCCAGATGGATGCTGGATTGCATCGAAAGAGCCATAACCAGCAAGAAAAAAAAAGATGATAATTCCACTGTACAGATCTTTGGTGGAGCCTCAGATGGAATATTGTGTTCAGTTCTGGAGGCTTCATCTCAAAAAGAGTAAAGACAGAATGGAAGTAGTCCAGAGAAAAGCAACCAAAATGGAGTGGGGTTTGTTCAGAAAGCCATATGAGATGATCTTAATATCTATACCCTGGAAGAAAGACGAGAAAGGGGAGATCTAATACAGACCTTCAAATATCTGAAAGGAATTGATAATGCACAAAAATCAAATCTTTTCCGATGGAAAGGAAACTGCAAACCTGGAGGTCATGATATGAAACTCCAAGGGGAAGAACAATGTCAAGGAATATTTATTCATGGAAAGGGTGGTGGATGCATGGAATATCTTGCAAGAAGAAGTGGCGAAGACAAGAACATTAAGGGAATTCTAAAGGGCATGGGACAAACACAGAGGATCCCTGAAAGCTAGACAATGGAAATTAACATATGGGGTAATTTTACTTTTACATCTAAAATGTACCTTCTTCTTGCAGAGAGCCTGCACAGAGTGGCAGTTACTACTACCCTTAAGAAATAAAAACTTTCTGGGCATACTAGCTAGATCATTTTGATCTTTATCTGCTGTCATTCAATATGTTACTCTGTTACTATGTTACACCCCAAGGGATAGAATTTGGGCTACGGCAGCAAGGCAGAGTGGCATAAAGACCCATGAAGTGTAGCATATGTGATATAGCAGCAAGGCAGAGTGGCATAAAGACCCATGAAGTGTAGCATATGTGATATAGCAGCAAGGCAGAGTGGCATAAAGACCCATGAAGTGTAGCATATGTGATATAGCAGCAAGGCAGAATGGCAGCAAGATGCCAAAGGTTTAGAGTCTGGGCTATGGCAGCAAGATAAAGTGGCAGAAATAACCCCAATGCAGTACAACAGTGGTACAGCAGTAAGGCAGAGTGGCAGCAAAACCCCTAAGTTATAGCATAAGGGGTATAGCAGCAAGGAATAGTGGCAGCAAGATTCCCTAGATGTAGCATTAGGGGCATGGATTGCAGCAAGGCAGAAGCGCAAGACCTTGAAGGTGTAAAGTTAGGATAAGGACAGCAAGGCAAAGTGGAAGCAAGACCCCCAAAGATATAGGGCCAGATTTTAAAAGCTCTACGCACGTAAATCGCCTTATGTGCATCGGGTCTATTTTATAAAGGCCAAGTGACACGCATAAAGCCCCGGGAAGTGTCTAAGTCCTTGGGCTTTACTAAAGGGGCGGTCCGGGGTGGGGTGGGGGTGGGGCCGGAGGCCTCTGACACAGCAGCCATTTGCGGCTCTGTTGGAGGACCGTGTGCCGGGAGGCTGCCGTTGTGCGCAACCTGCGCCTGCCTCCAGGCAGGCGCAAAAGGTGAGATAAGAAATTTGAGGGGGGGGTTAGAATAGGGTTGGGGGGGGCAGGGGTGGGAAGGTTTGTTAAGGGGGAAGTGAAGTTTCCTCACAGGCCGCTCTGATTTTGGAGCGGCCTGGGAGGGAATGGGGGAAGACAGCATGGCTCGGCATGTGCAAGGTGTACAATTGTGCACCCCCTTGCGCGCGCCGACCCCCAATTTTATAACTTGCGCACGCCTGCATGCGCAAGATATAAAATCAGGCATACATGAGTGCGGGCCGGGTACAGCACACCTTTTAAAATCTACCCCATAGAGACTGAGATATGGCAGCAAGGCAGAGTGGTTGCAAGACCCCCGAGGTGGTACAGCAAGGCATAGCGGTAGCAAAATCTCCAAGGTGTAAGAAAAAAGGTATAGCAGCAAGGCAGAATGGCAGCAAGATCTCCAAGGGTATCATAAGGGGTATAGTAGCAAGGCAGAGTGGCATCAAGACTATGAGGAGTCTGGGGTATGGCAGCAAGGCCCTTTAGTTGTACTGTCAGGAGCATGACAGCTTCACTTTGATTGATCTTGTGTCCTGTCTAATTGCCCTCTTCGCCAGCCTCAGCTGATGCCTGGCTACTGTCGTACTCAGGAATTTCTTGATTGTTATTTGTCTCACTGCAGTACTTTATATCGGGCTGTAGACTTGAATGGGAAACCAAATCAAGTGAAACACAAATTTTTGTTTAATTTGTGGGCACCCTCCATTCATTTCAAGGGTCCACAAATGAAACAAAAATGGTCTTATTTATCGCATTTTGCCAATTCATTTCAAATGAATACACATCCCTAATCTGCATGTCAGGATCAGAGTAGAGGCTACAGCAAATAAGTCTATTATAGTGCAGGGGGAGGTACAGAGAAATATAACCGTGCTGGGCCAGAGGAACAATCAGAGCAGTCAAGACAGATGAATGAAGAAGGGAACCCACATAGGCCAGGTCAGGCTCTTTAGAGAGTAGGGGAGGAAGTGAAACACAAGCCTTCTGTGTCTGTCAAGGACAGACATATTGAGGAGGAAGAGGAGAAGGACAATGTTCAGCAGAAGAAATAGCTACCACACCAGTGGATGTAGTGCTTCAATGCAATAGGCCTTAGATTGCAAAGCCTCCAGGGACAGGAAAACACTTCAAGCATCTGAATGTAACTTGCCTTGAGCTACTAATGAAAAGGCATGAGATGAATAAATTAAGGCATGAGATGAATACATTAAAAAAAATAAACTAAAATAACATATGGCCTGTCCCATCAATGATGCCTGTAATAGTGTATGGGCCTAGTGAAGGAGCTTTGGGTACCACAGTGTGGTAAATCCTTGTGAGTTTTTTTCCACTGTAAAACAGTATTT
Organism: Rhinatrema bivittatum; assembly: GCF_901001135.1. Lineage (NCBI taxonomy): Eukaryota > Metazoa > Chordata > Amphibia > Gymnophiona > Rhinatrematidae > Rhinatrema > Rhinatrema bivittatum. Next base: position 153,037,215 of record NC_042617.1, on the reverse strand, counting down.
TCTGCACTATTTTTACTATGGTGTAAGCTAGTGCTGAAAATCAACACCAGTTGGCTAATTTTCCCTTCCCCAACCAGATGATGCTATCAAGATCACCCATTTTTTTGAGTGGATAAATTTAACAACTCAGCCCCAGTCAGTTTTCAAAGGATCTAATCTAGTCCCCTAACTCCCAAAGTTAGGACCTGATTAATCAAGGCATTTTCCCATAGTTACTGAATGGGAGAAATGCTTAAGTGCCCTTAGATGGGTAGATCTGTTTGAAAATGATTCTCAAAATAGCAGAGGACCAATGTAAAATGGTGGTTTAGATACTCTGTCTGGGAATAGTCCAAATATTTCTCCTTTTTGGAGGCTTCAATTGATGATATATTTGTTTCTTTTTGTTCCTAGAGAGATAAGGACTGGGTTTTCCAAAAATATTTTACCTGTAAAGATTTTACTTTTGTGGTCAGAAAAAAAAAAAAAGGATGGGAAATAGAACAAAAAAGTAACTTACAAGGGACAAGAGTAACAGATAAGTATGGGAAAAAAAAAGTGAAAGCTTGCTGGGCAGACTGGATGGACTGTTTGGTCTTCTTCTGCCGTCATTTCTATGTTTCTATGTTTCTGGACGTTGCATGTAGCACAGAGAATAAGAGGAATCAGTTCCTCCAACTTAGGCAGAAAGTGCTTGATCAGGGAGAGGCATTTCACATTAAATATGCATGTAAGTGTGCGGTTATCTTTAGGGATGTGAATCGTGTCCTCGATCGTCTTAACGATCGATTTCGGCTGGGAGGGGGGAGGGAATCGTATTGTTGCCGTTTGGGGGGGTAAAATATCGTGAAAAATCGTTAAAAATCGTTAAAAATCGAAAAATCGAAAAATCGGCACATTAAAACCCCCTAAAACCCACCCCCGACCCTTTAAATTAAATCCCCCACCCTCCCGAACCCCCCCCCAAATAACTTAAATAACCTGCGGGTCCAGCGGCGGTCCGGAACGGCAGCGGTCCGGAACGGGCTCCTGCTCTGAATCTTGTCGTCTTCAGCCGGCGCCATTTTCCAAAATGGCGCCGAAAAATGGCGGCGGCCATAGACGAAAAAGATTGGACGGCAGGAGGTCCTTCCGGACCCCCGCTGGACTTTTGGCAAGTCTCGTGGGGGTCAGGAGGCCCCCCACAAGCTGGCCAAAAGTTCCTGGAGGTCCAGCGGGGGTCAGGGAGCGATTTCCCGCCGCGAATCGTTTTCGTACGGAAAATGGCGCCGGCAGGAGATCGACTGCAGGAGGTCGTTCAGCGAGGCGCCGGAACCCTCGCTGAACGACCTCCTGCAGTCGATCTCCTGCCGGCGCCATTTTCCGTACGAAAACGATTCGCGGCGGGAAATCGCTCCCTGACCCCCGCTGGACCTCCAGGAACTTTTGGCCAGCTTGTGGGGGGCCTCCTGACCCCCACGAGACTTGCCAAAAGTCCAGCGGGGGTCCGGAAGGACCTCCTGCCGTCCAATCTTTTTCGTCTATGGCCGCCGCCATTTTTCGGCGCCATTTTGGAAAATGGCGCCGGCTGAAGATGACAAGATTCAGAGCAGGAGCCCGTTCCGGACCGCTGCCGTTCCGGACCGCCGCTGGACCCGCAGGTTATTTAAGTTATTTGGGGGGGGGTTCGGGAGGGTGGGGGATTTAATTTAAAGGGTCGGGGGTGGGTTTTAGGGGGTTTTAGTGTGCCGGCTCACGATTCTAACGATTTATAACGATAAATCGTTAGAATCTGTATTGTATTGTGTTCCATAACGGTTTAAGACGATATTAAAATTATCGGACGATAATTTTAATCGTCCTAAAACGATTCACATCCCTAGTTATCTTTCAAAAGAATAACTTTGTTTTATTGGACCTCATTCATTTGGAAACTTTTAGTTCTGAGTAGCCTACATACCAGAATCTTCAGGGAATGGTGGCATTTAGTTTGATTCAATTAAACAAATGCTGTCTTCTTGTTGGTTTCTTTTAGTTCTTTTAAGTCATTTTCTTAGGCTTCCAATGTTGTATTCCTTTTTTTTTTAATTATAGTGGACTTTGTGGCTTTATAAAACGTGTATATTTCTTGCTTGTAATATTTTTTTTGTTTACATTTTTCTTGTTATTGTATATTAAAAATGCAATAAAAAGTTAATTATAACAAAAAAAAAATATAGCAGAGGATGGAAAACTAATCCTTTTAAAGACAACTTTGAAAGTCATTTCCATGGGTCAAAAAGCATTTTACAAGTGGAAACGGGAGCTTTGAAAACTGCCCACCCTCAGCGCAGACAAAATTACCTGTGTTGTTCTACAATGCGGGTAATCTTTGCCCACAATGTTTGGAGGTGTTTCTCGTGGTAGGGAAAGAGCAGAGTATATAACAACATACCTAGTAATGTCTAATCAAAATCACGTGTGGTTTTTTTTTCAGTGGAAAAATTACCCACAGAAAAGCAGGCACAAATCTTTTCAGGCAACTATTTTTCTAGCAACAATCATCAAAGCAAAAACTACCTGCGTAGTTTAGCTTTGGGTATTGGTGCAAATCCAACAGGTAACATATTCCCATGGAGTTTTGCAGCAACGTGGGTTGTTTGATTATTTTCCCCATGTATGCTTCAGTGCCTTTAGATAATTACTAAACTTGAGGTATAATGGTAAATTGGAAGTCAATTTGCATGTTTTATGGGATGCATCTTAAGCAGTAATGGAAAGAAACTGGCTGCAGCCAGGAAAAAAGAAAAAGTGTGTCTGTCATTGCATAAGGACTTTATGGAATAAGAGGGAATGTGGAAGCTCCTCGGTTCCAAGACTTTATTGCAAGCTTTTCAGGGTCAGGGGAAAATTAATCTTTTGGACATAGGATATGCAGAGTTTTAATTTAGGCAGGCTAAGTTCAATTTCTATGAACAGAGAAACAAAGCTGGCAGACTTCTTGCCTGACAGCTTAAAAAGGGGACTGGGAGCCTTATCACTAAATTGAAATCTACTGAAGGTTAGCAGTACAATAGGCCTGAAGAGATTGACGCTAGCTTTGTTGCCTTTTAGAGCAATCTTTATAAATCAGAAATGACTAAAGCTAAGGGGGAAATTACTATTTTTCTTGGATAAGATCAGTTTGCCCACTCTAGCTGAAGAGCAGAAAGAATGGTTTTTTTTTTTTAAAGATAAACCCTTCTCTTTTGAAGAAATATTGAAAGTTGTTAAAAATCTTTAAAAAATGACAATTTTGCTGATCTAGATGAGATGCCTGTGAAATACTATATGCCATTAAGGGAGTGCCATTATCCTCCACTGATAACACTTCAATCACCCCATCAGGAACTACTTAATGTCCTTTCTCTGATTATGATTAGATTAAAGGGGGTATGTTGTTCATCATTAGTTATCAAGTGTCTGTCCTGTTCAACACTCTGCCGATGGATATTCACTCTGAGCCAAATTATGTTAAATTCTGGATGACTGTGAAGACATTGCTGTTTATAAGTGTATTGCTATGTTCTCTTTCACATGCTCCTTGGTGTGCTGTTAACGATGGGGCTCTTTTTGACTTTGGTTGTTTTTGAAGTACAAGTTTTTCTGCAGATTTTTTGTTATGCTGGGTGGTTATTGTGATGTTTTTTTATTACAGGCAATATATTAAATGCAATAATATTTATTTATTTATTTATTTTATTTGATGAGTTTTATATACCGTTATTCGGTTGAGCCATCATAACGGTTTACAAAAGTGTACAATACCTTGTAACTGAGCATTAGTAAGAAGAACAGTAAACAGATTCTTAACAAATGTGTAGAAGTATAGAGACATTTGAACCATTGAACAGTCTTAGCAAATGGATATCAAGTCCAGAATGAGATAAGATAAGGGTAGAGGGGGAGGGGAAGTAGGAAAAGCGGAAAGGGATGAAATTATGGGGTAAGTAATTGGGGGTTCAGTTGAAAGTATGATTAGATGGTTGAAAGTCAGTGAGGAACCTGCGGAACAATATTGTTTTTAAGTCCTTTTTGAATGTTTTTAGGTCGTGTTGAATTCGTAAGAATTTAGGTAGGGTGTTCCACATTTTGGGTGAGGCAATTGAGAATAGGGATGTGAATCGTTTTAGGACGATTAAAATTATCGTCCGATAATTTTAATATCGTCTTAAACCGTTATGGAACACAATACAATACAGATTCTAACGATTTATCGTTATAAATCGTTAGAATCGTGAGCCGGCACACTAAAACCCCCTAAAACCCACCCCCGACCCTTTAAATTAAATCCCCCACCCTCCCGAACCCCCCCCAAATAACTTAAATAACCTGCGGGTCCAGCGGTGGTCCGGAACGGCAGCGGTCCGGAACGGGCTCCTGCTCTGAATCTTGTCGTCTTCAGCCGGCGCCATTTTCCAAAATGGCGCCGAAAAATGGCGGCGGCCATAGACGAAAAAGATTGGATGGCAGGAGGTCCTTCCGGACCCCCGCTGGACTTTTGGCAAGTCTCGTGGGGGTCAGGAGGCCCCCCACAAGCTGGCCAAAAGTTCCTGGAGGTCCAGCGGGGGTCAGGGAGCGATTTCCCGCCGCGAATCGTTTTCGTACGGAAAATGGCGCCGGCAGGAGATCGACTGCAGGAGGTCGTTCAGCGAGGGTTCCGGCGCCTCGCTGAACGACCTCCTGCAGTCGATCTCCTGCCGGCGCCATTTTCCGTACGAAAACGATTCGCGGCGGGAAATCGCTCCCTGACCCCCGCTGGACCTCCAGGAACTTTTGGCCAGCTTGTGGGGGGCCTCCTGACCCCCACGAGACTTGCCAAAAGTCCAGCAGGGGTCCGGAAGGACCTCCTGCCGTCCAATCTTTTTCGTCTATGGCCGCCGCCATTTTTCGGCGCCATTTTGGAAAATGGCGCCGGCTGAAGACGACAAGATTCAGAGCAGGAGCCCGTTCCGGACCGCTGCCGTTCCGGACCGCCGCTGGACCCGCAGGTTATTTAAGTTATTTGGGGGGGGTTCGGGAGGGTGGGGGATTTAATTTAAAGGGTCAGGGGTGGGTTTTAGGGGGTTTTAATGTGCCGGTTTTTCGATTTTTTCGATTTTTAACGATTTTTAACGATTTTTCACGATATTTTACCCCCCCCAAACGGCAACAATACGATTCCCTCCCCCTCCCAGCCGAAATCGATCGTTAAGACGATCGAGGACACGATTCACATCCCTAATTGAGAAGGCTCTTTCTCTTGTGGTTGTTAGATGTGCCTCCTTGACAGGGGGAATGTTTAGGTAGCCAGAGTTATTGGATCGTAGGTTTCTTGCAGGCTTTTGAGGGATTATGTTTAGTGAGTTGAGACCTTGATTATCATTATTTAGGATTTTGTGGATAATAGTCATTGATTTGTATGCAATCCGTGCATTGATGGGTAGCCAATGAAGTGCTGTTAGAATTGGTGTGATGTGTTTGCTTCTTTTTGTACCAGTTAGGACTCTGGCAGCTGAGTTCTGTAATATTTGTAGTGGTTTGAGGGCTGAGAGAGGTAATCCAATTAGTAAGGAGTTGCAGTAGTCAAAGGTGGAGAAGATAAGGAGTTGGAGTATAGTTCTGAAATCGTGGGGGTTGAGGAATGGTTTTAGGTGTCTTAGGGTGAGGAGTCTGTGGTAACCTTCCTTGGTTTTGTTTGTGATGTGGTTCTTGTAAGAGAGCTCATTATCAGTGGTAGTTCCAAGGTTTCTGGTATAATTTGTAGGGAGTATATTTATGGTTTGTTTGCCAGGAATTGTCAGGGGTGTCAGAGATGGATTAGGTTTTTTGTCCATGAGTAATATTTCAGTTTTGTCAAAGTTGATTATGAGTTTGAGGGAGTTTAGTTGGTTTTTGATCGAGATAAGTAGTTCAGAGGTTTTCTTGTATGTGTCATCAATTGAGTTATGTATGGGAATGAGGAGCTGAATGTCGTCAGCATAGAGGAAGTGCGTGATCTTGTATTCTTTTAGTAGTTGGCAGATGGGGAGAAGGTAAATGTTGAAAAGGGTGGCTGATAAAGCTGAACCTTGGGGGACATCGGTGTTGAGGTTGATTGATTTTGATAGGTTGTTATTGACTGAGACTTGGTAAGTCCGGTCAGATAGATAGGAAGAAAACCAACGAAGAGTATTGCCAGTTAAACCAATCTGGGATAGTTGTTCTAATAGTAGTTTGTGGTTCACTGTGTCAAAGGCAGCTGACAGGTCGAGAAGAATGAGTAGGAATTTTTCTTGTTTGTCAAAGCCTCTTAAGATAATGTCATTTAAAGAGATGAGGAGCGATTCTGTGTTTAGGTTTTTTCTAAAACTGTATTGGGATGGAGAGAGGATGTTGTTTGTCTCCAGGTAGTCATCTAGTTGAGTGTGAACAACTTTTTCAATTGTTTTTGCTAGGAAAGATAGATTTGAAATGGGACGGTAGTTGTTAAGGTTTTCAGGATCAAGGTTGTTTTTCTTAAGTATTGGTTTGACGATGGCAGATTTGAGGCATTTGGGGTAGTTGCCTTCATTCAGTGAAAGGCTGACAATTTTGGTGATAGTTTTTGATATGGTAGGTTCGATTGATTTGAGAGTTGTTATCGGGATGGCATCCAGTGGGTGGCTGGCTGGGTTCATTTTGTTTATTATTGATTGAATTTCAGTGGTAGAGGTAGTGTCAAAGTTTGACCATGATGAGGTTGTCTTGTTGTTGAGGTTGGTGCCTTGGGTGTTATTGGTTAATTTGGATTGGATTAGAAGAGAAATTTTGTCATTGAAAAAATCAGCAAAATCATCGCTTCCATGTTTGGTGCATGATAGTTCTTTGGTGAATTATTGTGAATAACATTCTAGGATTATGGTGATATTTGGAGATTTTTTTGGAGAAGAATTCCTTTTTCGCGTTATTGATGATATTTTTATATTGAGCTAGGTTAGATCTGTAATTGTTTAGAGTGGTAGCATTTTTTATTTTTCTCCATTCTCTTTCTTTTTTCCGAAGTATTCGTTTTGCATTTCTGATGCTTTCGTTATACCATTGATTGTTATGTTTGGGTTGTTGTTTAGATTTTGTAATTATGGGGTTAATGTTGCCTGCAACTTGTTTAGTGATGAGTAGCCATGATGAGATAGCGTTCTCAGAGCTTGATAGATTGATGTTGTTTAATTCACTTTGTAGATTTTTTTGTAAAAGTTCATTGTTGAAAGGTGGACGGTAAGAAATAATAACTGGGGTGAGATGAGTAGGTTTTATGTTGATGTTGGTATGAAGGTTAGTTTGGATGAGGTGGTGGTCAGACCAGAGAATTTCAGTGACCCCCTCCTGACCCCCCCAAGGCTTGCCAATAATCCCTGGGGGTCCAGCGGGGGTCTGGGAGCGATTTTGTTGTCGGCTGCCAGAAATCAAAATGGCACCAATAGCCTTTGCCAATACTAAGGGGGCCATAGTAGCACTGCCACAAGAAATGCATCTCACAGATGTGGAATATCAAAAGCTGCAGCATGACTGGGTGAGCCAGGTATTTTTCTTCCTTTAGCTCTCAAATCCAAGAATGTATATATTAATACATAAGGTTCTTCCTCTTCACATAATCTGAACAATGACTGATCCAAGCTGTCAATTTGTAGCCCTAGAAAGCTCTATTTATGAGAAAATGTTTGTTCTGACCAATGTAAAAGGCCTGAATGAGGGGCAACAGAGATTCTATAGTCAATTAACTTGTACCTTTGAGGCTTTTTCTTTGCTCTCCTACATTGTGTGTGTATGTGTGTGTGGGGTGGGGGGGGGGATTGCAATGTATGTCTTGATCCAGATCTGGACTGTTCTTCCCACAGAAGGTGCAGTCGGGGTTTGGTAGAGGGGCTTAGGGCTTTAATGGGCCACTCGGGGCTTGTGGATATTTGGAGAGCTCAGTATCCAGATGGTAAGGATTATATTTATTTTTTGCAAGGCCACAATTTCTATAGTCAGTATTCACATTAACTTCTTTTTATGTATAGCAGCACTTGTAGGTATGGCCAATCAAATAGACATTCTAACCTGCCACATTTTGGATCATCATCCGGTTTTGATACCCATGACTGAGTTTCAAGACTTGAAGGGTCTTGGAGAGACACATTAAACTACTGGAGGATAGGCAGAAGACTTCCTGATCTCCCAGTGCATAAAACTTTTCAGAAATGTAGAGCAGAACTTTAGGGTCTTCAGATTCATGGTATTAAAAAGTCCTTTAAGTTTGCTAGATGAAAGTTCAATGGGCATGGCAACAAGATGGGAGCTTTAATGGCTAGAGCCTTGAGTAAAAAGTATTTACAGATGTTAATGCACAGAATCCGTGACAAAGAGGGCAGTGTTACACATCATCTGGATAAGATTAACAAGGTCTTTCAAAAATGTTATCAGTACCTTTACTCTGACCAGGGGACATATGGCTTAGAGGAAATTAATGCGACTGTGCGAGATAGCCATTCCTAAGATCACAGATACATAGGCAGTTAAACTAGCTGCTCTTATAACAACCGCTGAGATTCTTAACATAGTAACCGAGTAATGATGGCAGAAAAAGACCAAATAGTCCATCCAATCTGCCCAGTAAGTTTCTTAGGGTAGTAACTGCCATTCTGTGCAGGTTACCCCCATGTTTATGTTAAGGGTAATAACTATTGCTCTGTTCAGATTACCCCCATGTATTTTCTTAAGGGTTGTAACTGCCGCTTCATACCAGTTACCCCTAAGTCTTATGTTCAGGGTAGCAGTATTTACAATCAAAACCAAGCAACTGTCAAACCCATAAAAAAATTACTGCTAGCAACATTTTTATGACTTGAGCAGCCTTGATAATTCAGACAATGCTGCTTGAACATGTTTTATCCCTAATGTCTGCATATCATTACCCCAGACCATAAAAGTTGGGACCTAGAGTTGGCTGTCTTCAAAATCCAATTCTTTTTTCCCCCATCATCGAAGCAGAGAACAATTTTGCCATTGCATCACAAGTATCAAGGCTATTTGGCTAAGATTAATAATCCATGTGCCTTCTGTTAAGGGTACTAACTGCCACTCCATGCAGGTTACCGCCCCCCCCCCCCCTCCCATCTACCCTTTTCTTCATTTCCATCCTCTAGTCTTTAGGTATCCACAGTGTTTATCCCATGAAATATTGAATTGGTTCACTGTTTTCATTCTCACCACCTCTTCCTGAAGGGCATTCCAGGCATCCACTACCCTTTCTGTGAAAAAATATTTTCTGATGTTGGTTTTGAGTTGTCCCCCCTGGAATTTTGTATTGTGACCCCTAGTTCTATAGTTTTCTTTCCAACAGAAAAGGTCAAAAGTTAATGCATCATTAAAACCTTTCAGATATGTGAGCACTGAGAGGAGAAGATCACCTTGCTGGTGGCTGAAAGGAATCAGTATGTTTTTGCTTGGGAAATTTTCTTTTTTAAAAGTATTGGGACAAAGTTAACTATTTGAGAATATTATTTAGTGTATTTGTGTATGTTAGTGCTTTTAATAGTCAGAAAGGCAGGGAATAAACTGAAGTTAGACTGTATTTTTAAATAGTCAGTAAGGAGCTAATAAGCAGTAGTTAGTGTGTTTATTTTTAATAGTCTGTAAGGCAGCTAATAAGTAGAAGTTAGAGTGTTTGTATATTTAAAAAAAAAAAAAAAAGTAGCCAGAAGCTAGAAATTGTTGTGATGCGGCCTGTGGCTGGAGCCATGAGCTGCCTCTTACCTCCGCGGCAGGGCCCCTGTCTTCGCTGCTGTCCCACGGCCCAGTGAGTCCACAGCCTGCCTTCTCTTGCCTGTGGCAAGAGCCGCCGATGCTGGGACCTTTGCGGCCTGGCCGCCATTTTGCCAGCATGGCAGGAGCCGTGCTGGGCCTTCCCTAGCATGGCAGGAAGCCGCTGGTGACTTGGTGTGCATCGCAGCCCAGAGGCCACTGAAGCCGGGACCTCTCCTGTGGCTGGAGCCACCCTTGGTGACTCTTCAGCGGCTTGGATGCCGCCGATTACCTCAGGGCCTGTCCAAGGCCCTCCTCTGGCTCCTTCTGCATGGCTATAGCAGAGATGTCGCTGTCCAGGGTCCTGCCCCCTGCTTCAGCTCCTCCTAAGGGGCAGGCCTGCGGCTCTCTTCCCTATTTAAAGGGATAGTGAGGGTGTGGTCCCTGGGACTCCTCCCGCAGGCTCCTCTCAGGGAGTTATCTCCTAGCCCTATAAAAGGGCTCAGTTGCCATTCAGTCTTCGCCTTGGAATTGGGTCGTTCCACTGCTCCTGGTTCAGTGTTTACTCCGGATCCCATGTCCTGGTTGACTGCTTCCTGGGACTTCCATTATGTCTGGCATCTGCTTCCGTGGTTGCTGGGACCCAGGTCCGGAAGAACACTCGCTGTGGTTGATCCCTCACCAGGTTGCCACTCTGTTGGCTACTGATCCAAGTGCCATCTGTTCCAGCGTCCTTCTATTCCAGCGTCCTTGTGTCTTCAGTATCTTCTATGTCTCTGGTTCCCTCGTCTCCCCTTCCAAGGAAGTAACCCTGGACTGTCTTCTCAGTACTGAGCTTTTGCCTGTTCCTTGATCATCCTTGCCTGCTGCCTGCCTGGACCTATGCCTGTGACCTGACAACACTGATTGCCTTCTGGAAGCCGACTTTGACCTCCAGCCTTCTTCGTAGACAATGACTGTGCATCCTTATGGTGGTGGGCCTACTCCAAACTGTCTCTGCAGAGATCCTGTGAGGCCCACCTGAGACCATCTCCTCCTGTACTCCGCCTCCTGGTGGCAGGCGCCCTCCATGTCTGACCGAAGGGCCAGACCAACCCTGTCCCAGGCCAATGGTCCACTTCATATGCAACAGAAATAAGCTAGGAGCAGTGTATACCTAAGTAAAAAGGTTGAAAAGTTCAGCTCTCACCTTGGAAAGGTGTTAAGGTAGTGTGATTTGGTTTGATTAGGTACCAATAATTGTTAATCAAGAGAGCAGTGAGTCACTCTAGCTGACTAACTGAAGTTAGACTGTTTGTATTTCCCACCCCTCCCACCCCTCCCACCCCTTGCCCACCTCCCCTAGCTCAAACTTTAATTTATAGGCAGTTACCACTTTCACAAAAAAACAAACAAAAAAAAAGCTTGAGAGTTTGATCATTCCCTTGTAGGCCGCTACCAGACATAAAGTAAATTCACTAATACATTTAAAGGACGTTAATTAGACACATTCCTACTCCAATAGCAATTTAAAACTTAACTAGGAACTGAACAAATTTGAGATGAAGGCAGCAGTCCAACAGCAAGAGGGGGCCTTCCCAGTCTTTTGCATCGAGTGACACATGTATGATTTTTTTACCCGCCAGTGAGAAATTGTACATCTGCATGTGATGCAAAGAAAGAGCTCCTGTCTCTCAGAGAATGAGTCCGATCTCTGGAGGCTAGAGTGGCAGACCTGGAGGAGCTGAGGGAGACAGAGAGGTATATAGATGAGACCTTCAGGGACATAGTAGTCAAGTCCCAACTTCAGACTGGCAGCCCTGGTGCTGCCTTGGAGGAAGAAGGTCTCATGATGGGAGAGCACCAACCAGGTGCAGCAGGAAAGGATCCTGTAGCAAGGACCTGCTCGCCAGGTGATGCATTGTCCTTTCACACCAAGGATGTGTCTCCAAGGCCTACTGCCCAGGAGGGAATGGTAGGTTGACCGTCATAGTTGGTGATTCGATTATTAGAATGTAGACAGCTGGGTGACTGGTGGGCATGAGGATCGCCTGGTAAGATGCCTACCTGGTGCGAAGGTGGCAGATGTCACGCTTCACCTAGCTAGGATTTTAGACAGTGCTGGGGAGGAGCCGGCTGTCATGGTACATATGGGCACCAACGATATAGGAAAATGTGGGAGGGAGGTTCTGGAAGCCAAATTTAGGCTCTTAGGCCTGGATTTATCAAAATGCAGTTAATCACATGTGATGGGAAAAGAGGCATCTTTTATGGTAATAGGGAGTTTATTGCAATTTGTGCTAATACCTATGTGAAGACCTAAGTTACAACAAATTGCAATCACTTTGAGATAAGTGCCAGAATGTGGTATTTCCTACATACAACCACTGGGGGAATCATGTCTACTGACAGAGAGAGAGAGAGAGAGAGAGAGCAAAAGAGAAAGAGCCTAACTATAATACCCTGACCCTAGATAGGTATTTATATCTCTATGGGAGGCCTACCTAGTAACTCGAGGTGAGGTTTAGGTATTAGTGTGGGGTAGTAGGTAGTAGTGTAGCACATTTTGATAAATGAGGGAGGTTAGGTAGAAAGCTTAAATCCAGAACCTCCAGGGTAGCATTCTCTGAAATGCTCCCTGTTCCATGCGCAGGTCACCAGAGTCAGGCAGAGCTCCGGAGTCTCAATGCATGGATGAGACAAATGCAAGGAAGAGGGATTCAGTTTTGTAAGGAACTGGGGAACCTTTTGGGGAAGGGGGAGTCTCTTCCAAAGGGATGGGCTCCACCTTAATCAGGGTGGAACCAGACTGCTGACGCTAACCTTTAAAAAGGAAATAGAGCAGTTTTTAAAGAAGAACAAAGGGGAAAGCCGACAGTCGCTCATCAGCACATGGTTTGGAGGGATGTATCTTCAAAGGATACTAATGATGCATTAGAGTTAGGGCATCCCGACATTGAGGTTCCAATAGTAAGAAAAGTAGTCCAAGTGCTTGTACCTAAAAACTCACCTGAGCTAAAAAATTCTAACTTATCCCTATCAATTAAAAAGCAAAATGAAAATACAAACAAAAATCAAACTTTGAAATGTTTGTATGCTAATGCCAGAGGTCTAAGAAGTAAAATGGGAGAATTAGAATGTATAGCAGTGAATGATGACATAGACTTAATAGGCATCTCAGAGACATGGTGGAAGGAGGACAACCAATGGGACAGTGCTATACCGGGGTACAAATTATATCTCAATGACAGAGAGGAGCACCCGGGAGGCAGTGTGGTGTTTTATTTCTGGGATGGCATAGAGTCTAACAGGATAAACATCCTGCATGAGACTAAATGCACAATTGAATTTTTATGGGTAGAAATCCTTGGTGTCGGGGAAGACTATAGTGATAGAAGTATATTACCATCCACCTGGTCAAGATGGTGAGACGGACAGTGAAATGCTAAGAGAAATTAGGGAAGCTATCCAAATTGGTAGTACGGTAATAATGAGAGATTTCAATTACCCCAATATTGACTGGGTAAATGTATCATTGGGACATGCTAGAAAGATAAAGTTCCTGGATGGAATAAATGACTGCTTTATGGAGCAATTGGTTCAGGAACTGACAAGAGAGGGAGCAATTTTAGATCTAATTCTCATTGGAGCATAGGATTTGGTGAGAGAAGTAACGGTGGTGGGGCCGCTTGGCAATAGTGATCATAATATGATCAAATTTGAATTAAAGACTGGAAGAGGGACAGTAAGAAAATCCACAGCTCTCTTGCTAAACTTTCAAAAGGGAAACTTTGGTAAAATGAGAAAAATAGTTAGAAAAAAACTGAAAGGAGCAGCTACAAAGGTAAAAAGTGTGCAAGAGGCGTGGTCATTGTAAAATAAAAATACCATCCTAGAAGCACAGTCCTTGCTATTGTAATCTGGGAACTTTCTGCCAGTGAGAAGAGCTGGTAGGACTATTTGTTAATATCCAACACACTCAAAGTTTGGAGAGATGCGGAGAAGGGTTTGGGATTAGTTTAGAGCTCTGTTTCTGCCCTCTTTTTAGGTATAACCCAGCCTTGTCTGTGCATACTTTTAGTAAGTCTGCAGATGAATGGTGGAAACCAGGACTGAGGTTTGTGGGACAATTATGGGAAAAGGACAGTGCAAACTTTAAATAATTTACTATGCTTAGGGAGGACTATGGAGTGGGTGCAGATTCTTTAACTTATTATGAGCAAGTACAGGAGGGGTTCAGGCGATTTATAGGAGGTTGGGATCCTAGGACTCCTACCCAGTTTGAGAGGGTATTTGTTCAGGAAGAAATCCCAGGAAAGTGTATATTTCGATATTGTATAAGGTGAATGATCATCCACTGACTTGTATAACTCAATGGAATAATGATCTATAGCTGACTGGATGTTAATGATGGGAAGCAAATTTGGAGGGATACCTATAGAATTTCTATTTGTAGTTGAGCATGGAACTGTTGGTTAAACTTATATACCATAATTACAGATGTTCCATTTTTTATGTAAAATTCTCCCCTAGTTTCTCAAAGGTGTGTTGGCATGGGAGTGGTTAGGAAGAATCTTCTCTATATATGTGGTGGTTGTACTCACTTGTGGAGGCCTTTTGGAGGAATGTAGGGAGAGAGAGATCTCTGCAATTTTGGGGGTTGGTCTTGCTTCATTCCTGGATCTCTGCCTTCTTGGGCACTGGAAGGAGCGATATCTAGGCACTTCCCAAAGAAGATTGGCAATGCATTTGATTCATGCAGGCAGGCATACAATCGCTAGCCTTTAGACATCGCCATCCTTCTTGGTCTTGTGGCATAAGGAAATACATGAAATGGCATTAATAGAAAAGCTGACATATGCTTAGCCACAACATCTTTTTATGATAAAATATGGAGGTGTTGTAGGGAGTCCTGGGATAAGAAAGACACACACATTTGCTGTCTCTCTGCATCAATATACTGTTGTTGAAAATGTTGCTCAGGGTCTGCCTTTGTTGAGAGATACTGTCCTGTCATCATTGGATTGTATTAGTATTGTATTAGTATGATTTTGGGGGTCATTCTCTAACGCTATCACACGCGAAAAAGAATGTTTCGCGTGCGATAGCTAGCTCAGGGTGGAGTCAGGGTGGCACTGGAGCTGATGCTGCAGACACATCGCTGGTAGCGAATGGTAAGATTCCTTATCTCCGCCAGTTTCATGCTGAATAACTACACCTTTTATGATGTAGTTATTCGCATGAAAGCCGGCAGCGATCGCACCGCAGGGGTGCGATCGCTGCCGACTATCGCAGGACTGCCCCCTGCTTCGCCCCCCCACCGTCCCCCATTACTGTCGGATTCTCTGAGATCTGCGACCTTAGAGAATCCAGGCCTTAGTTTGTATGGTATCTCATGCAATGAATATGTTACATCACTGCTAAACACAATTAATAATCTAAAAATAAAATTCTCTACCAGCTTACCAACAATAGATCCTGAAGAAAAATTTAGTCAAGTGAAATGGAACTCATTTGACCCAGTATCGAAATTTGAAATAAACCAAATCATCACTAAATTGAAGCCTGCCACCCAGCCCTGCAAGTGTCCTGAAAACAGTAAACAGCATAATAATTCTGATATTCACAACCATAATAAACCACTCACTAGCAGAAGGATTGAACCCCGGTAGGGCAAAACAAACTGTAATTAAACCAATAATAAAAAATAAAACTGGCAGAATCAACAATTGTGACAATTACTGACCAATATCCAATCTGTTTTTCATTGCTAAAATCCTAGAAAAAGCACAGAATTAGAGAACCACCTAGAAGACAATAATATATAATACCTGAACCAATTCAGATTCAGAAAAAATTGCTCAACTGAAACTATATTCATTTCCTTATCTGACCCTGTACTACAGGGTTTTGACAACAATGAATCATATATCCTGGTACTAATCAATCTTACAGCAGCATTCATCAACATAGTTGACCACACCCTGTTATGTCACCAACTGAGAGGAATCAGAATAGACAGAAATGTTAACAAATGGTTCTCTTTCTTTCTAAAAGATAGGACATTTCAAGTCAAACTGGACAATCAAATATCTGACACCTTCCCAATTGATACAGGTGTCTCCCAAGGTTCAGCTATCTTGGCCACACTTTTCAACATTTATTTGTTGCCTGTACGCGCATTACTAGCAAATCTAGGAATCAACTTCCTATATGCAGATGAAATACAATTCTACATTCTTTTCAATAAAATATTTGAAAAAACTGCTTTGATTCTGTCAACATACATGAAGGAAATACAACAAAAACTTTCTTAATTGAAACTAACTCTAAACCCCCCAAAAACTGAAATTGTGTGGTTAAGGAGAGATACAAAAATAATCAAACTGCCAACACTAGACCTAAGAATTATTAATATTACTCCCTCAGATCAAGTACAAGACCTAAGAATACATATCGATGAGAACTTCACTATGAAAAAGCATATAAGCAAATTAATGAAAACAAGATACTCCAAGTTGAGAATATTACACCGGATGAAACCTCTACTAAAAATACAGGATTTCCACACTTCTTACAAACACTAATATTTTTGAACTTAGACTACTGCAACTCCCTATTATTAGGCCTATCTTCAGGCCTATTAAAACCATTACAGTTACTCCAAAATGCTTCTGCTAGACTGTTACTAGGGGCAAGGAAATTTGACCACATCACCTCCTCGCTGATTTCACTGCACTGGCTTCCTGTACAATTCAGAATTCATTATAAAGTATTAACTCTAATTTTCAATATCATCAACAATATTAACCCATGCTTATTAGGAGTGACACTGCAAATTACTCACCACAAAGAACCCTAAGATCACAAAACAAAGGACTTCTAATGGTGCCTTCTACTCAGAACCCACACCTAATACAAACAAGAGAACAAATGTTTTCCATAGTAGGCCCCAAGTTGTGGAACTCCCTTCCAGAGTCATTCTGCCAGATAACAGAAAGAAAACAATTACAAACATGAACTGAAAACATGACTCTTTAGAAAAGCATACGATTTAACATAAAATACCAATGTACTGAAACTTCAATGTCAGTACCAGAGATAATGGTAGTGAAGTGATCAATAAGTAATGAACAATTTAAAGTGTATAGTTAGTAGAAACAGAATCTGCATTTTCTGTTATGTCAACTTAGAGAATGTATGAATATGAAATAGGCTATATACCTGCTGTCGAGTTGACCAGGAATATGTACGAATAAGAATATGAACTAGAACATATATCTACTGTGGGGTTCACATACAATATGAATACTGGCACAGAATGTGATTGTTGACCAAGAATATGAATGCTGATTTTGTAAACCATTGTGATCTTATTTTGGAACAACAGAATATAAAACACCTAAATAAATAAATATCTGCATCTCAAAAAAGATATAGTTGCGATGGAGAAGGTACAGAGAAGGGCAACCAAAATGATAAAGGGGATGTAACAGCTCCCCTATGAGGAAAGGCTGAAGAGGTTAGGGCTGTTCAGCTTGGAGAAGAGACGGCTGAGGGGGGATATGATAGAGGTCTTTAAGATCATGAGAGGTCTTGAATGAGTAGATGTGACTCGGTTATTTACACTTTCGAATAATAGAAGGACTAGGGGGCATTCCATGAAGTTAGCAAGTAACACATTTAAGACTAATCGGAGAAAATTCTTTTTCACTCAACGCACAATAAAGCTCTGGAATTTGTTGCCAGAGGATGTGGTTAGTGCAGTTAGTGTAGCTGGGTTCAAAAAAGGTTTGGATAAGTTCTTGGAGGAGAAGTCCATTGTTGCGGTCCCGGGACGGGCCCCGGTCCCTCCACCTACCTCGGTGGTGGCCTGGGCTGTTTCGGAGCTTCTTCAGGCCGGCAGGCCCTCCAGCACATCTCTCCCTCCTCGGGAGAGACGCCGACGATCAGGCACGGCTGGCCCCGCCCCCTGATGCGCATGCGGGGAGGAGCTCCCCTTAAAGGGGCCAGCGCGGGAATATCCTCCTTGCAGCTGTGGATGACGTCAGACGCCTTCAGGGTATAAGTACCCTGCATCTAGTTTACCCCAGTGCCTTGCAACAAGGTTCCTGGTCTTCGGCCTGCTGCAGCTGTGTTCCTGGTTTGCTTCATCCCGCTTCTGCCTTGCCCTTCTCTCTGATTGATTCTTCTGGACTCCGACCCCTGGATTGGCTTTGGACCGTGCTTTGGACTTCGACCTCTGGATTGGCGTCGGACCCTGCTTGGACTTCGACCTCTGGATTTGATTTGGACCGTGCTTGGAGTTCGACCTCTGGACTGGCCTTGGACTGCTCCTGGACTCAGACTCCTGGACCGACTTCTGGACTACCTACGACCTGCTGGAGGTGCCAGCCATCCGGAACCCACGACCTGCAGGAGGCGCCTGCATCCGGACCATCTTCCACATCCAGGTAGTCGCCTAAGTCCCAGCGGCCGTGTCCCTACGGGCTCCTCCTGGGGGGACTTTGGCTTCCAGGATGAATCTCCAAAAGTCCCAGCGGCCGGACTCCTAAGGGCTTCCCCCGGGGGAGTGCCGGTCTCCAGGGTGAAGACTCCGTTATCGCCAGGGTCCAACGTCGTCCGTCCTCCCAGTGAGTACCAAGTCCTTGGTCGCAAGGACTCCACCATAGTCCAGTATCCTCGCTTGCTCCGAGCCTCCAAACCGCCTCCTGGTTGGGATCCTTGCTGTGAACCCCTACAGCGCTCCATCTTCGGTCCCAACCAGCCCAAGGGTCCACGAACATAACATCCATTAATGGCTATTAATCAACTATACTTAGGGAATAGCCACTGCTATTAATTGCATCAGTAGCATGGGTTCTTCTTAGTGTTTGGGTAATTGCCAGGTTCTTGTGGCCTGGTTTTGGCCTCTGTTGGAAACAGGATGCTGGGCTTGATGGACCCTTGGTCTGACCCAGCATGGCAATTTCTTATGTTCTTATGTTCTTATGATGATTGTGTGCTATCGTTTCACCTTACTTTGCTGTAAAAATAAACAATTAAAAAAAGCCTGAGAGTCTCCATGCACCCCTAGTACCCCTAGTAATTATAAGGCATGGCTACATCCTTTCACTCATAGGGGCAAGCCTCTGGGAAGAGTGGGGAGATTATAGTTGGAGGAGGAGGCGCAACATTTTGGGGACATTCTCTCTTCCGAAGCCAAAGCCGATGACAATTGTGACATGGCTTTGTATATGGGAATACACCACAATCACACCCAGCAGAAGCCTCACCCTCCCTTCCCCTATCATATCTGATTCCTCCTCCTGTTCCCCTCCCCTTCCAGCTGTTGTAGCTGTAAAGCCATGAGTATCAGCCTGTGATCCTTTGAAGGCTTTCATGTGGTCAAAGCTTGCTTATAGAATTGCACATACTTTAGTAGGTGTTTTGGTGGCCCATGTAATGCATATAGAGGCCACATTTTCCCAGGGATGGTAACTTTCAAAGCAGGGCTTAGGCGTCCATACCATTGGTGCATGCGTGTTGGCACATGCTCATGGACATGGCAATTTTATAACTTGCGAGCGTGTTATAAAATAGACTGAATGTATGCCCATGTGCACCTAATTTTAAATGGGCATGTGTCTAGGCAAGTAAATCCTATTTTTATCTGGTAAGTCAGGGAATTTTAAAACCAGTGCGTGTCCACGCTATGACCAGTTTAACCAGTTCGTCCACCAGTTCACCCAGTTTTGAGCTAGGCCCTCCAAACCTCCCTGATTTAATAGCCTGCACTCCCTTCAGATACTCTAGACCCTTTAAACCCCTCCAAAATGGCTGGTTGTTTTTTTTTGTTGTTGTTGTTTTTACAACTTACAAATCCTCCATAGCAAAAGTAAACTTGCGCGGCAGTGGACTGAGTGCATGTTGGGGCATGTAAGACTTTTAAGGCAATGCCTCAAAGTGCCCATGCCCTGCCCAGACCCCTCTCCTTTTTGAAATCAAATGAGATGTATGCTCAGCTGGAGACACGTGTGCGTCTGGGTGGCTTTTAAAATTCGGTGAGTGTGGAGGCCTGACTTGAGCACACATCTCCCAATTTTGGCGTGTGCTGGTCTTTTAAAATCTACCTCATAGCCTCTATGGGAGACCCAAAAGGAAATAATTAGACAATGGGCCCTGATTCTTTTTATTTTCAGGACCCTGAATCTCTGAGTGGGCCACAAATACCTACAAAAGTTCACTGAGAAACTCTGAAGGCTCCTCCATAGCCATCATTTTACATTGACCAGTCTGTTTGAGCTGGAAAAGTTTCTAAAGCGGCTTTAAGAAGTTCTTCAATATCTTCAGCACTGGGACATTTAGGTTTATGGGGAGCAAGATGTTGTGCACTAAGATGAGCACTAGGGACTATGTGTACTGAGTATAACCTTGTGGCTGGTGGTTCTCTGCTCTGCTCGATTTCAAACTTTGCCTCCTCTTGTGCACTGGCTCGTGCTTTATATGTGGGAACCTTTATTTAGTGTGGTAACAATTAGGGTGATACACACAGCCACAAGGACCCACTTTCTGTAAGGCATGTACACATTTCCTTAAATGGATTAGCACTAGGGTTTGAGGGCACAGCTCGCTTGTGAGTGGTGTCTGAAGAAGAAGGAGAT
Source organism: Rhinatrema bivittatum (assembly GCF_901001135.1). Taxonomy (NCBI): domain Eukaryota; kingdom Metazoa; phylum Chordata; class Amphibia; order Gymnophiona; family Rhinatrematidae; genus Rhinatrema; species Rhinatrema bivittatum. The sequence continues at coordinate 153,016,894 of NC_042617.1, read as the reverse complement.
CCCATCTCCACAATCGATGATTCTCCCTCCCCACTTGGGGAGGTGGTAGGAACACCACACTGCTGACACCAAGTGGGGTCACCAGTTTGAGATTCTGGGAAGGCATTTAAATGTCCTTCATCCTGTGGAAGAAATATCGGGGACAAGAGAGCAGTGGAGGCAGATGGAGAGAACAAATATCCACCTTGGTAACTAGGGTATTTTAACACATCTGGAAGGGAGGCAGAGGCCAGTCCTGATCCATTAGCTGAGACAGCTGCTTAAAAGGATATAGCTATGCATCAGTATAACCAAGGAAGTTCAGGTTTAAAACTTTTAGTGTGTAGTTCATTTAATTCAGTTTTAGTCTCCTGATGAGTTTATTTTAGTTTTAATTAAATAATCTTTAAGACTAGCATGTATTGATTTTTGTTTACTATCACACCCTACTTTCCACCAAACATAGTATAAATCAATCTCATCTTGTTTTTTCTCTTTATCATTTTCAATAGTACTTTGCAAATGCTCAAGGTTATCCGAATCAAAAGAACTTACCAAAGGAAACTGTAATTTGGGGTCATCACAAACTGTATTATTCCATTTAGGAAGATAATAAATATCAGAATGTTTGTACCTCTTCCGAAATATACCGGGCAGCCGTATCAAGCTCTAGAGGGGCAATGAAGAGCTCCCCACCATGTTATATAAAAACTAAAACAACAATCATGTCTGAAACGTATCAGAAATAATAAAAAAGCAAGCATATACACACACCTAAGTCCAGTTAAAGATGGGATCCAAAGGTATTGGTGGACCCCTCAGTCAAATCTTGAAGTCTTTATATCTCCCAGACCATTATCTATCTATCTATTTATTTATTTATGTTATTGTATATACCCATATTCTGATACAACCATACCAGTTCACAACAGCATAATATACATCAATAAAAGGTACATAAATACATTAGTCAATAAAAGGGTACATAAAAATATAAAACAGCATCATAAAAGAAAGATGTATCACATTTTCCTGACATTAAAATAAAAACAAAATAAAACAAATATGAAAAGAAACTAAAAGGTCGCTCCTTACTCTCCAAAATAAAGATATAAAATCCCATTAAATCAAAATGATAAAAAAAAACATGCTTATACTCCAAACACCTGTTTAAATAACCAGGTTTTCAGATTCTTCTTAAAAGTTTGCAAGTTCACCTCAAGCCTTAGATCACTCCGGAGCGAATTCCACAGCATCGGTCCAGACAAGGACAGTGCACTCTCTTTTACCTTGTTCAAGTGGACCAATTCGGGGGATGGAATGGGAAGTAGTCCTTTATTGCCTGACCGCAAGTTCCACTGTGGGGTATGTATATGGGGCAATTGATTTAACCATTCAGCCATTTAGCCATAATATACAGAATTGCTGTAAAAGCAATCAACAATACAGTGAAAACCAGCAAAAATGTCGCTCTTCCAATACCATATTACCAAAAGCAAGGACACAACAACCAGAGTCAAAGGTAAACACAACACAAAGCTTGGGGACTGTAACTCTAAGTCCCTCAAAACCCATGCCTTCATTTGGAGACTAGACGTTACCTGTCCTCCCTTTATGTGTGCAAGTTCTGGCGCACTAATGAAAATTACCCTCCCTAAAGTCAAAAAGTATACATGTGAGTTCCAGTTCCACCTACCATGCGCTTCTCTGCAGTTTGTGTAAAAGTACATGCGTAACTTTTATACACACAGAGCCCCCACTCTCTTTTGTAAATGCCATTTACACGCATCAAGCCAGGTTTTATGCATGAACACATGGCTTGAAAATCAAACTCCGAAGTGCACGAGAGATTTGACAGTACCTTCTTCAGAAGCACAGAGACAAAATCACCTTCACTTGCATTTATTTGGTGAAAGCAGCATTTTGCTCCGTAGTCTGACAGTGCCTGATGAATTCTACTATTACTGAAAAGTAGAGACATGTTCTTGTAACCTGGAATGAAAATGCCCCCGAGTGATAAATGTAACGATTTTCCATTCTTCTGTTATATATTTACAAGCGAAATATTCCCACAATATAAACTTCTATAGATGTAGGTTTTTGGACTTTTTCTCTTATTGATATTTTTGTCTAAAACTGATTATTTTTGTGCTTCTTTTCTTGTTTGTCGCAGAACATAAAAGCAAACCATGCTCTGGCTTACTGTTTCCTGTAATAGGGCAGAAAATTATATAACCCCTATTCAAATACTGAATTTGCAATAGTCTTTTTTTGTTGTTTTTCTAGTCTTACAATGCATTTACGAGTATTGAGTAGGCAGATACATTTTCAGTGAAATCTTTGTAATCTACCCACATTATTCTGAAATCAAGATACTAGTAGCATTTGGTTTGTCTCTTTATTTTCCATTTTTCAGGTTAATGTGACCTGCCACTTAAACTGTCTTTTTTGGCACTGGTGATTCATTTGATAACTTCTGGGCAATAAGGAACAAAATGTATTTTATACAAATTCACTAGTCATGGTTGAGAAGTTCAGGGAAATGTGCTCATATAAATATTGATTATTTTCTTACTTAAAATCACTGTTGCATTTCATCATTAAACCTTGATGATTACACAGGGACTATGTATCTGCTTTGTCAAATAATGGACCAGATGTAGTCTACTAACAGACTCTCAATTTGGGGAAATGGAAAACTGTAGTTCTAAGTCTGAATCCAGCAACCAAGCAAACATAGTGAAAATGAGTTCATGTGCTAACCTCTGAAATGTTTTGGCCCCCTTTTAATCCAGAACCCTAGGAAGATCACATGATTCTGTGAAGGGAGCCAGATGCTCCTTTGCTCTGATCCTGGGGCCTCCTTGATATTGTGGAAAATCTTTTTAAAGGGATTAACTCAAGAGCCTCCTTGGCCTGACTTTGTGTACCTCTGTTTATACCAATTTAAAAGCTTTAAAGATCCTACTCAATGGCATCCTACACCTGAATTCCCATTACAAAGTGGCATACAACAAGGTTATCCTCTTTCACCTTTATTATTTTTACTTACGTTGGAGCCTTTATTGAGAATTATAAAAGACAATAAGAACATTAATGGTATTGTGTTGGGGGGGGGGGGGGGGGGGGTTGATTTTAAAATCGTTGCGTTCACGGATGATAGCCTCTCTCCTCATTGAATGCATTGATGCTGGAGTTCACTAAGGGCCTCATTTTCCAATATCGCATGCGATACCAAAAAAGGGTGTACCTTATGACAATAAGCATGTGTATCACAAATTGTGATATCAGCTATACAAAAGGCTGTTATTGCACTACCTAGCTTGTTGTTACCCAGGTAGAGAGTCCATCAAGCTAGGTTGAGAGAACATTGCACAAATCTCATCTTGGAGTGAGTTTCCTCACTCTGAAGGCCAGCAAATCTTCACAAGAGACCATTGTTCTGTTCGTACATCTCATGTTGAATGTCAAAGTGGCCCCTACCCCCTACACTAATACTTAAACCTCACCTCGAGTTACTACGTGGGCCTCCCATAGGGATACAAATACCTGTCTAGGGAGGAGGCCTTATAGCAAGTCTCTCTCTCTCTCTCTCTCTCTCTCTCTCTCTCTCTCTCTCTCTCTCTCTCTCTCTCTCTCTCTCTCTCTCTCTCTGTGTCTAGGAACATTGTGCACTGCAATAAGCTTCTCTTGCTATGGTTCTAATTCTTTGGGGTATAACTTTCCTCTCCATTGGGACACCAACTCTTTTTTCGCTATCTGGTCATTGAGCTTTCCTTTGCTCTGGCTAAATTATATGACTTAAACATAGTAACATGGTAACATAATATTGACAGCAGAAAAAGACCAAATGGTCCATCCAGTCTTCCCAGCAAGTTTCTTATGGTAGTAACAGCAGGCTACCCCCATGTTTCTGTTAAGAATGGTAACTGCTGCTCCATGCAGGTAACCCCCAAGCCTTATATATTAGCAAAGCAACAATTTTACTGGGTGAGGAGTCTTCTTGAAAATTAGAACAATACTGCTTGACGTGCTTTGCTTTTGATCTTGGCCATAGAAGCAGTACTGTTCTTTTCCTCTTATGTCTGTGTATCAGTACCTCAGACCATAAATGTTGGGGCCCGAGTTCATTGTCCTCTGGATCCAATTTCCTTTATTCCCCCCCCCCCCCATGCCATCAAAATGTAGTGATGTCAAAACACAGAGCAGTTGCATCAAAAGCATCAAGGCTTATAGGTTAAGGGTAGTAATTCCCATGCATATTGTTAAGGGTAGTAACCGCCACCGAGCAGGTTACCCCCATTCACTGTTTGCTTCATTTTTGCACCTGCCTATCTAGACCCCATGATGGGAACTGTTCTTCCTGGAACAGCCTGATGACATCACATGGCCAGATATTTAAACCCCGGCTAAGCAACAGATCACCGCCTTAGCAACAGGTCGCCTGCAAACTGAGTAGTGGTGAGCTGTTGCACCTTGTATTCCTGTTCCTGCCTGCCTGATCCAGCATTCCAGTTCCATCTCTGCCTGCCTGCCTTTTCTCTCCAAGCCCTGCCTGCCCATCTCATCTCTCCTCGCTCAGCTTGTCCTTGGACTGACTCTTAGATTGCCCACAGCCTGGATCTTGACCATTCTCACCTGCTATCAGCATCTGACAACAGCCTGGACCTAGACCACTCTCATCCACTACCTGCCTCTGGCCTAGCCACGACCAGGACTTCCCACTGTATACTCCACAAGAATCTCACCTAAGCCTTGATGGCCCCCCAGACCCCAAGAGCTCAACCTAAAGGGAAAGGGGCTGGTAAAGGTGAAGCCCTATGCCAGACTTACACCAGCCTAGTCCCACCAGCTGTTGGGAAGGACCTACAGGGCCTTCCCTGTAGGTTGAGTCAACCTCCCCACTGCAACAAGGGTCCACAATCCTTAAAATAATTGGTTTAGTGCAGGTTTCTACACACCATGATATACTTTTATCCAAATGGAATAATGAACTGCCAGATTCTATGACTTCTGCTTTGATGTTCCAATCTATTGCTAGAATACCTGGGGTTATGGGAGAGGTGGGTCTCAGAGAAATGCAATATAACTTGCTCAATGAGCCTACTTAACCCCCTCTTGACTTTATAGAATGGGATTTCTAGTTTCAGATTTATGTGGAAAATGTCAGAATAATGAAAAAGGTAAGTTGGCTTACTATTTTTGGTGATGCCCGGTCATCCAACTTTTCTAGGATAGACATTGTAGATACCTAATATCCTTGGTAGGTAGAGATGTAGAGTTTATGGCTGAAGGGATTCTCTTTGATAGGGGGAATCCTTTAAGGCAAAAGAGAAGGGACTCACTCTTTTTATTAGGAAAGCCTGTCTGAGTTGGAAGAAAACCATTTTACAGAAGCACAGACTGCACCCTCATTTTGGGCATGGCGAAATAGCCTGCATCAACTGATGTTGATGGAGAATCAAAATACAAATCGATCCACCAAATGTAAATTAAAGTTTATGGCAATCTGGGATTTCTATTTACAGAAACTATCACCGAGGAATCAAAGTACAGTTATTCATTATTCATAACTTTTATAGGGGATTTCAAAAGTGGCGTTTACACAGATCTGGCTTCTACATTCTTAAAAATGTTAATTATTATCTTTTTTCTGGCTCTCTGTGACTAGGGGTTGGGGGGTGGAATACATGTTCTTAGAATTAATGACTATAATGCAGAGAGATGAGAGGGATGGGGAGGGTTGAAAATATATACAAATGTTACATGTCATTCAGGATGTTTGGTTTGTTTGACTCTTGATGCATAGAAGGATTCATTGTTTGTCAAGTGTTTGATTTCTTTCTGTTTAATAAACAGTTGAAACATAAAACAGAAGCCTAATCCAGCTCATAAAGATGAGCAGGGATATACAAAGTTCAGAAAGCACTAGAAAATGCACAACGGTGGATGACTTTTCATGTCCTGGCTGAGAGGAAATTTTCACCTGTTAGTGCTGCGAACTCTTGAGCCAGGACAAGGGTTGACGCCAGCGCCGAGGGATGGCCCCTAGTGGACTTTGTTGCCAGGAGGCGGTACTGGTGAGGAAGACCCATCTAGAGCTTCACCTATACCATCCCTCGTTCCCCTCACATTGAGCCCTTGGGTGCCGGGGCTGGCAGGACTTTGGTGCGGTCTCCTTGGTGAAGTGGAGTCCAGGAGCAGGCTGAGGTGGCGTAGCCCTCATTCCCCTAAGGTTGAGCCCTTGGTTGCCGGGGCCGGCAACACTTAGGTGTGAGTCTCCTTGGTAAAGCAGAGTCCAGGAGCAGGCTGAGGTGGCATTGCTGGTCCGGGTCGAGGTTGGCAGCAAAGGTGCAATACAGGAACCAAACCAAAGGTCAGGACAGGCAGCAGACGAGCAGAGATGAGGAATCAAAGCCAAAGTCAGAACCAGGAGGACAAGCCAAGAAGAAGAATGCAGGAACTAGGAACATGGAAGGGCACAGAGTCAGGAACAGCAGGAACTCAGGATCAGGAACAGCAGCCATGCACTCCAAAGGAGCAAAACCTGTTGCCAAGGCAAGGATCTGGGGACTGAACTGGGGTTTAAATACCCCTAAGTCGTGACGTTATCTTCGAGGGCCGGGCTGCCATTTCCTGCTGCGGCCCTTTTAAGAGTTTGGCAGTCCCGCGTGTGCACATGCCTAGGGAGGCGTACATGAAGAGGAAGTTGGCGGCATCCAGAGCTACGTGGGAGAAATGCCACTGGCCAGCTCGGTCCTGGGGTATGCCGCATCGAGTGCAGGAAGCCCCGCCCATATATTGAGACAGGTAATTGAGACTGACCGTGGGTTGCCTCGGCCGGGATTCCCAACAGTACCCACCCCCTTTACACCCCCTCAGAAAAGGACCCAGTTTGTTGGGATGTGCCTGGTGAAATTGCTGGAGCAGGGATTTGACTAAGATGTTTGAGGCTGGCTCCCAGGTGTTCTCCTCCGGACCAAATCCTTTCCAAGATATTAGATATTCCCAACTCCTGCGATTACGTCTTACGTCCAGTATATCTCTATCTTGGTAGACTGGGTCTTCTTCAGAGGAGACATCCAGAATCTCTGGAAGCTTGGGGTGGAATGAAGAGAGCACCAAGGGCTTCAACAAGCGCACATGAAAGGAGTTGTTTATCCTCAAACAGGCAGGCAGGCAGGCGTAGACGATAGGAGACCGGACCCAAACGCTCGCTGAAAGTAAATGGGCCAATATATTTAGGAACCAATCTCATGGAGGGTACTCGAAGTCATATATGGCATGTGCTTACCCACACCCTGTCCCCGGGCTTGAAGAGAGGGGCCGAACGATGGTGTTTGTCCGTTGTTTTCTTGGCAGCATTGGCAGCTTCCTGGAGGTTAGACTGTGTGGCAGTCCACAGAGTGTGGAGTTCTTGTGCCGTGAGTTGGGCCACCAGAGAAGGCACAGAGAGGGGTAGAGGCAGAGGAGGTATTGATTGCTTGCCAAAGACTTCTTGGAATGGGGAGGCCCCTGTGGCGGAGTGGACATGCATGTTGTGGGAGAATTCTGCCCAGGGTAACAGGGACGCCCAATCGTCCTGTCGGCTCCCGACGAATGATCAGATAAAGGTTTTCAGAGCCCAATTAGTCCGCTCGGCCTGGCCATTCCCCTGAGGCTGTAAAGCATATGTAAAATCCAGTCGCACTCTGAATTTTCTGCACAGGGAATGCCAATACTTCGCCGTGAACTGAGGACCACGGTCAGATGCTATATGTTGTGGAAGTCCGTGGAGACGGAAGACATGTTGGGTAAAAAGCTGGGCCAGTTCAGGCACTATAGGCAGTTTGGGCAGAGGGGTAAAGTGTGCCATTTTGGAGAACCTATCGACCACTACTCAGATCACTTGGTTCCCATTGGACAGGGGTAGGTCCACCACAAAGTCCCTGGAGATATGTGTCCAAGGTTCTTGAGGCACCAGGAGTGGTTGCAGAAGATCCCAAGGCCGACCCAGTATTCAAATGGCGCCAATTGCCTTTGCCCTCACTATGTCACAGGGGCCGACCGTCGGTACCTGTGACATATGAGGGCAAAGGCGATCGGCGCCATTTTGAGTCCTGGCATCGGACGGCCGGCATGCAGGAGGTTTCTCCCGGAACCCTGCTGGACTTTTGGCAAGTCTTGTGGGGGTCAGGAGGCCCCCCCCAAGCTGGCCAAAAGTCCCTGGGGTCCAACAAGGGTCCCGGAGAGACCTCCTGCACTCCGGCCGTCCTATGCCAGGACTCAAAATGGCGCCTATAGCCTTTGCCCATACTATGTCACAGGGGCTACCAGTGCCATTGGTCAGCCCCTGTCACATGGTAGGAGCACAAGATGGCGCCGATGGCCATGTGACAGGGGCTGACCAATGGCATCAGTAGCCCCTGTGACAAAGGCTATCAGCGCCATGATGAACCCGGCACCGAGGGTGTGAGTGCAGGGGATGGCTGCCGGACCCCCCACTGGACCACCAGGGAGTTTTGGTAAGTATTGGGGGGGGGTTCAGGAGGGGGGGGGTTGTTTACATTTTTATTTAGGTGGCCGTATAATTCGGCGAATATTCGTGTATTCGTGGGGAATCACTATACGTTTCGCTTCCCCACGAATACTACGAATAGTGCAGTATACGTTGCGGATCGCCAATACAGCGAAAACGAATGCACACCCCTACTTGCTGCACACACAGATGAATTTTCCCACCACCACAGGCAAAGAAGCTACACCGCCAGAAGTGACGGTCAAGATTATTGTACCTCTACCTGCTCCTACACGCTTCTCGGGGGAAGTTTGGAGATGCAGATGTTTTATTAATCAGTGTTGCATGCACTTCTCCCTGCAACCTAGCCATTTCCCCACAGCTTATGCCAAGACTACCTATATCTTGTCTTATCTGGATGGAAGAGCGTTGACTTGGGCCTCTTCACTGTGGGAGTGCGAGGATCCTATTCTACATGACATTGAAGGATTCCACGAGCTATTCAAATCAGTTTTTGATGACCCTGCCCGGTATACCACTGCAGAATCTTCTTTGATTCTCCTGAAGCAAGGTAATAAACCTTTGGCTGACTTCGCTATCGAAGTCAAGACACTGGCGTCTGAATTACATTGGGACCCTAAATGCCTGAGGACCCTCTTCTTTGAAGGACTGAACTCTCGTCTGAAGGATTAGCTCGCTGCTCGTGAAATGCCTGAGACTTTGGATGAACTAGTGAAGTTGGCAACTAGGATTGATCACCGACTTTGTGTCAAGGTTCAAGAGACCAACACTCCCAGAAGACTCTTTCAGGGTGAAACTCGAGTTAAGTCCACACCCAGGCCTATTCCCCTGGTTCCAGTTACTGGCGAGGAAGAACCAATGCAATTAGGCCGCAGCCATCTGACAGCTAAAGAGAGAAGAACAAGGAAGAAACTGGGGCTGTGCATGTATTGTGGACAAGCTGGCCATGCTGTTCAAACATGCCCTATATGTCCGGGAAACTGGCAGACCTAAGTCCTGCAGGAGGACTCGTCTTAGGTCTTACTGCCCCCTCTCCTCTGATCTCTATTCCTGTATCCTTGATCTGCGGACCCTTAGAGTATCAGACTCTTGCCCTAGTGGACTCAGGGGCAGGAAGTAATTTCATTCTCCAATGATTAGTGGAGCACTTGCGGATTCTCACAACCACTATGAAGTCCCCGCAACTCCTATCTTCCATTCATGGAGAGCCCTTGCCGGGTGAAGTGACCCAGCTCACTGAACCAGTGTCTGTGGACTGGTGCTCTCCATTCTGAAACAATCTCCTTCTTTGTTTTAGAGAAGGCCATGCACCCTATAGTGCTAGGGCTACTATGGCTACAGCAGCATATGCCTCAATTCAATTGGGCTACTCTGGTGCTTTAACGATGGGGTCCAGACTGTCATGGTAAATGCCTCATGGAGGTCGCTCCTATACCCTGCATGCCAACTACCCCAGTGATGCTGGGGTTGCCGCCTCAATATGCATCGTTCCAAGATGTTTTTTCTAAAGAAGCTGCAGACGTACTACCGCCTCACAGATCCTATGACTGCGCTATTAATCTGAAGCCGAACACTGAACCACCCAAGGGACAGGTGTACCCTCTCTCTGTGGCAGAGAATAAAGCCATATCCGAATATATTCAGGAAAATCTTCAAAAAGGCTTCATAAGACCCTCCAAGTCTCCTGCTGGTACAGGCTTCTTCTTTGTGGGGAAGAAGGATGGAACATTACGTCCATGTACAGATTACAGAGGTCACAACGAGATAACTGTGAAAGATCGTTACCCGCTACCTCTCATCTCAGAGCTATTTGACAGACTACAAGGAGCCAAGATCTTCTCCAAGCTTGATCTTAAAGGAGCCTACAACTTACTTCGCATTCGCACAGGCGATGAATGGAAGACAGCCTTCAACACCCGGGACTGTCACTTTGAATATTTAGTGTTGACCTTTGGCCTGTGCAATGCCCTGGATGTCTTTCAAAATATAATGAACGACATTTTCAGGGATCTCCTCTACAAATGTGTCGTCATATACTTAGTGTTGCATTCATGCCTGTTCTTGCCCTCGCTCCACCCTCTCTACCTCTGAGGTGACTCCCTTCGGGTCTGATGGACAGATGCTGCCGCAGTTTCTCTTCTCCGTTTCTTCCCAGAGTCCCCGGGCTGACCTGATGCTGCAGATCCGCCATGTTCCACATGAAGTAGGGCGCACGCGCGCTCCGAAGTTTGTACCAGCAAGGGCGCAAACCTCGGGGGCATCCCCCCATAGTGACGTCATCTACTTCCAACATAAAAGGTCTTTGCTTACGCTTACGTAGCGAGTTAGCAAGGGATTGATTGCGGGGATCATTCCGACCCGCTTCATTCTCTGCTGCTCTGTCTCTTTGAACTTATCAGGGGCCTCCGCTCCTTGGGGGCCCCTGCTCCTCGGGGGCCCCGCTCTCTCCTCTTGTTTTCAGATTGCTGAGTCGGGATCCGGTACTTGCTCCTTGAGGGCCTACGTCCCTAAATGCTCAGAAGACTCCCTACTGCCTGGAAGTGATCACAGACGTGAACATTGTGAGTTTGCTTTCCAGTAGCCTATAGGAACCGGTACTCGCTCCTCGAGGGCCCATGTTCCTAGAACTCTGAAGACTCTCTTCTGTCTAAGACGCTATAGCAGGTACGGAGATTGTGAGTTATTATAGATTGCAGATAGGAACCGGTACTCTCTCCTCGAGGGCCTATATTCCTAAAACCTTACGAAGACTCCCTTCTATTTCAGAAGCTATTTCATATACAGATATTGTGAGTTCTTATTACAGTCTGCCTAGAAACCATTACAGAGATAATTAACTGGGAGTTACCATCGCTCTCTCAGAGCTGTTCCTGGAAAAAGGTACTTGCTCCTTGAGGGCCTAACTCTCTCCAGCTACTGAGCTTTATTAATATCTATGTGAGTGTATCATCTACTTCTGATTATGTATCCAGCATACCCTGTCTATTCACTATCTATGAGTCTCTCTCTACAGCTCAGCTAAACCCGGAGATTGCAGTTCCAGGATCTGAGGGACTTCAGCCCTGCCGGATACATCAGCTCACTACTGCCACCTCTGGTGGTTCTACTACCTGTCTAATAAAGAACTATCTGTGTCTGTCTCCATACTCCAGCCTAGTCGGTGGTCCCTCTCTTGATATCCTCTTGAGGGCGCTGTCATCTGCCATCGACCCATGGATTCATCATTCTACATTAGAGTGCTCATCTCTCACACTTCAAGAGCTGAGTACAACAAACTGCTACATTGCAGACTACCCTCAACTGTTGTTAACATCTTATTGCTCAGGAACTGTATTATAACCAATTGCTACTTCTTAGCAGGAACCATACAGAGGGCCTACACCTCCCTCCAGGGAGACTCTCTTATATCAGGTTGCCACTCTGTGCGGAGATTCATAACAGATACTATTTCCTCCTCTCTGGATCTTAGATCATTGCTGACCTCTCCTCTCTGGGGAGCAACTCCATAGCAGCATCTATTACAGATTGATACGCAGCAGCCCTAACCTATAACAGACTGTTAACTCCTAGCAGACACTCTAACAGATTGATAATTCCACCTCCTGGCGGGGTAAGCCATAACAGATTGCTAACCCCTCTCTTCTACAGGAGTCAGATTACAATAGATTGCTAACTCCGCCCTCCTGGCGGGGAAATCGATAACAGATTGCAAACTCCACCCTCCTGGTGGGCGGATCGTTAACAGATCGCTAACTCTGCCCTCCTTGCGGGGTGATCGCTAACAGATTGCTAACTCCTCTCTTCTACAGGAGTCAGATTACAACCATTTGCTAGCTCTGCCCTCCTGGCAGGTAAATCGATAACAGATTACTGACTCCACCTTCCTGGCGGGGTGATCGCTAACAGATCGCTAACTCCACACTCCTGGCAGGGTGATCGCTAACAGATCTCTAACTCTGCCCTCCTGGTGGGGTGATCGCTAACAGATTGCTAACTCCTCTCTTCTACAGGAGTCAGATTACAACCGTTTGCTATCTCTGCCCTCCTGGCAGGGAAATCGATAACAGATTGCTAACTCCGCCCTCCTGGTGAGCAGATCGCTAACAGATTACTGACTCCACCTTCCTGGTGGGGTGATCGCTAACAGATCGCTAACTCCGCCCTCCTGGGGGGGTGATCGCTAACAGATTGCTAACTCCAGTGAATCTGACTTAAAAGTATGGGAAGCCATTTCCTCCAGTGAAGTTAACTCCAGTGAATTTGGCTGAAAGAAAAGAAATTTGGAGAAGCAGCTCTCCTGGGAACCCAGCTAAGTATTGGATGTCACTAGCCCATGGACCCGGCTCACCTTTCTGCCTTGCAGGCTATTCCGGGCCTGGCTCAACGCATCTCAGAACAGCAAGAAACCCTGGAGAAACTAACTGCAACCTTTCATCAGCTTCACACCCTATATTGCAGGACATAGAAGGATTTATGGACTTGTTTAAATCCATGTTTGATGACCCTGCTCGTATGACTGTTGCCGGGTTTGCTTTAGTGGACTTGAAGCAAGGCAACAGATCCCTGGATGAATTTGCCATAGAATTTAAAACTCTTGCAGCGGAACTTCGCTGGGACCCCAGATGTCTGAAGACACTCTTTTGCAGAGGCCTGGACACCCACGTAAAGGACGAGCTGGCTGCTCGTCAGACACCTGACTCGCTGGAAGAATTGATAGTCTTAGCTACTCGGATTGACTGGCGGCTCTGAGACAAGGTGAAAGAACTCCGGCCTAAGGTATTACCTGGGTTGAAACAGACCAGTGCTCCTGCATTACGAATGGGCCCAGCACTTCCTGCTGTGGAGAAAAATAAACCAAAGGAATCTGGCCATGGTCACTTGACCTCTAAAGAAAGAAGATTTCGGAGGAAGAATGGCCTGTGCATGTACTGTGTTCAGCCAGGCCATGATTTTTCTGCTTGCTCTATTTGTCCGGGAAACGGACAAGCCTGAGTCCCGTGGGAGGACTGTTCTTGGGCTCTACAGCAAAGCTCCTCCCCTGAACCAGTGATGGTTCAGACCCCTGCTCTGAAGGACTCAGAGGCAGGAGGCAACTTTACTCTCAGTCATCTTGTGGAAGACCCGAGGAGTCCATTCAGCAAATTTGAAGATCCATTATTGCATCACAATTTTAAGTGGGCTTTGGACGATTCTTTACACCACCACTTCTTTTGAGGATCTTAACATCACTAGCATTTCTATATTACCTGCTGCTATTCATAGCGGTTGCTCTGTTCGCCACAGCTAGATGGTGCTCTACATTTTCACTATCTTCTTGGACTTCTATTTTGAGATATCTGCTACGACCAATTTACTCGGAAGTCATGCTGAAGGACTACAGCATTGTTGATTCCGAAGAAAAAGAAGATTTACCAGCCTGTTTGTCTGCTGGTGCTATGATCAGTTCCAAAGAAGAAGATATCTCTAGCCACCATCTTTTACGATTGGTTCACTCGGAAGTCGTGCCCTGAAGCCTATGGCACTGTTGATTCCGAAAAAGAAGATACCTTTAAGTTACCAGCTCCTACGTTGGTTTACTTGGAAGTCATGCTGGAGGTTACAGCACTGTTGATTCCAAGCATGAAGATATCTCTATCCATCAGCCTGATCGTTTTGCTGGTATTGCCATCATCTTCCTTCCAGCATTCTGCGGAAGAAGTACTCAGAAGTGGACTTTGGACATTTTTCTATATCACCACTTCCACTGTAACTTCAGTGACGTCCACAGCAGCTCATCCCATTGCTGCTGATGTCATCATACACTCTTCAAAAATTTCAACATCCTTCTGTCATCATGTATAATCTACAAATGGAACTCAAGGTTTGAGATTCTGGATGTTCGTACAGAGATGACCTATTCTTGTTACGAGCGCGCGTGGGCGCGGTCGTCTCGAGCTGGTGGTGAGCCCTTGGGCCATGGCGAAAGCTAGGGAGGAGCCCCAGCCACACCGTGGGAGGTGAGCTGGGCAGGCATCGTGAGCCAGGCGGGTACAGAAGCAGGCACAGAGTCTGACCCTCAGCCGGACCTGCACGCCCATGGTAGCCAACACTGGGAAGTTGACTGATGAACGGTCCTCTGACCGTTCCCGGCCCTTTCGGACCTGCCGCTGGGAACGGCAATGGGCAGCAGGCCGGACAGAGGCGAGGGCAGACAGAGTCCTTTACACTGAAGACGTCAGACGGGGGCTGAAGCAGACATCCAAGACAGGCTGAAGCAAGATGTTGGAGACATCAGGGCAAAGGCTGAAGCAGACATCGTAGACAAGGCAGGTGCAGACATCATAGACAAGGCTGGAAGGAAACATGGCACTGTCCATCAGGGCGCCCTACTCAGCCCACCCGTGGGACTGAGTCGCGGACCACCCCGTCCCAGACGAGCCCTACACAGCCCAGGAAGGCTGGTCGCGGACCACGCTGAGGAAAGGAGGGTGCAGGGAAGACAAAGCGGAAGATCCAGGCAAACAGGAACTCCGATGCTGGGATACTGACATCTGAAGCCCCTTCGGCTGGCAGGCAGGGAAGCTCCAGAGCCCGGGGGACGAATCCCTCCTGTTGGCCACTCCAGGGCCCAACAGGACAGAAGGCTCAGGAACCAGACGAGGACATAGAGCAGAACAACCGGAACTGGAACAGGAACAGGATCAGGCAGCTTCAGGAACAGACATCAAAGCAAGGTCAGGAACAGACATCAAGGCAGAGACACTGGACAGGGACCCATCAAGGCATAGGCGATCACGGAAGACTTGGATCGGCAAGGTTACAGACGACTGTAGAGCCCGATCCGAAGGCCCGTTGCAAATGACAAGGAAGTCCTTATATACTGGAGGTAGAAGGCAACTCCCTAGGAGGAGCTTGCCAGGACCGCCCCCCGCTGGTCCTATAAGTAGGGTAGAGAGCTGCGGGCCGGCCCCTAGGAGAAGGGCGTCGCCAAACAGGAAGTCCAAACGCTGGCATGCAAGCCACAGGCACAGCTAGGCCTCTCAGGCCCTGGAGCAAGTCCCGGATGGTGCACAGGAGAGGCCCTGGCTTCGAAGCGGCCTCCGGGAGGAAGGTAAGAGACAACCTGTAGCGCAGCAACAGGGGGGATCGCAACAATTCTTGGATAAAGATGCTTCTACAGTTCCACCTTGCACATCTTTGGTACCTATACTGGTACCCGAAAAGGAGATCGCCCTTTGAAGGGGAGTACTCTGTTGCGTTCATGCTTGTTCTTGCCCTCGCTCCACCCTCTCTACCTCTGAGGTGACTCCCTTCGGGTCTGATGGACAGATGCTGCCACAGCTTCTCTTCTCCGTTTCTTCCCGGAGTCCCCTGGCTGACCTGACGCTGCGGATCCGCCATGTTCCAGGTGAGGTAGGGCACGCACGCGCGTGCACTCCGAAGTTTGTACCAGCAAGGGCGTGAACCTCTGGGGTGTCCCCCCCTAGTGACGTTATCTACTTCCAACATAAAAGGTCTTTGCTTACGCTTACGTAGCGAGTTAGCAAGGGATTGATTGTGGGGATCATTATGACCTGCTTCATTCTCCATTGCTCTGCATCTTCAAACTTATCAGGGGTACCCGCTCCTCGGGGGCCCTGCTCTCTCCTCTTGTTTTCAGATTGCTAAGACTGGATCCAATACTCACTCCTCGAGGGCCTACGTCCCTGAACTCTCAGAAGACTCCCTACTACCTGGAAGCGATCACAGACGTGAACATTGTGAGTTTCCTTTCCAGTTGCCTATAGGAACCGGTACTCGCTCCTCAAGGGCCCATGTTCCTAGAACTCTGAAGACTCTCTTCTGTCTAAGATGCTATTGCAGGTACGGAGATCATGAGTTATTATTTTCATTTCATTTCATTTATTAAAATTTATTAATCACCTAACACTAAAAGACCTAGGCGATGTACATGAATACATACATAATGAAAATTAACTAAATACAAGTAACACTTTTAGTTTCACAGAAACTAAATAACAAAATACCATAAATATTTGGTAATTCCATATCATAATATATCACATACATAACAGTATTAGAATTTAGACATCCAGATACATTCTCCAAAAAGAGAAAATCCATATTACTGACACATCTGTATTTATTTTATCAAACATAATCAGACACATTCATACCACGTTGTTACACATTATACGCACGGCTAAGCAGAAATTCTTTAAAAGACATTTTAAACTTCTTAACATCAGATTGCAGATAGGAACCGGTACTCGCTCCTCGAGGGCCTATATTCCTAAAACCTTACGAAGACTCCCTTCTATTTCAGAAGCTATTTCATATACAGATTATTGTGAGTTCTTATTACAGTCTGCCTAGAAACCATTACAGTGATATTAACTGTGAGTTACCATTGCTCTCTCAGAGCTGTTCCTGGAACCAGGTACTTGCTCCTCAAGAGCCTAACTCTCCAGCTACTGAGCTTTATTAATATCTATGTGCATGTATCATCTACTTCTGGTTATGTATCCAGCATACCCTGTCTACTCACTATCTATGAGTCTCTCTCTACAGCTCAGCTAAACCTGGAGATTGCAGTTCCAGGATCTGAGGGACTTCAGCCCTGCCGGGCACATTAGCTCACTACTGCCACCTCTGGTGGTTCTACTACCTGTCTAATAATGTGTCTGTCTCCATACTCCAGCCTAGTCAGTGGTCCCTCTCTTGATATCCTCTTGAGGATGCTGTCATCTGCCATCGACCCAAGGATTCACCATTCTACATTAGAGTGCTCATCTCTCACACTTCAAGAGCTGAGTACAACAAACTGCTGCCTTGCAGTCTACCCTCAACTGTTGCTAACATCTTCTTCTTCAGGAACTGTATTATAACCAATTGCTACTTCTTAGCAGGAACCATACAGAGGACCTACACCTCCCTCCAGGCAGACTCTCATATATCAGGTTGTCACACTGTGTGGAGATTCATAACAGATACTATTTCCTCCTCCCTGGAAGAACAGATCTTAGATCGTTGCTGACCTCTCCTCTCTGGGGAGCAACTCCATAGCAGCATTTTCAGATTGCTATGCAGCAGCCCTAACCTATAACTGACTGTTAACTCCTAGCAGACATTCCAGCAGATTGATAATTCCGCCTCCTGGTGGGGTAAACCATAACAGATTGCTAACCCGTCTCTTCTACAGGAGTCAGATTACAATAGATTGCAAACTCCACCCTCCTGGCGGGCGGAGTGCTAACAGATTGCTGACTCTGCCCTCTTGGCGGGGTGATCACTAACAGATCGCTAACTCCGCCCTCCTGGTGGGGTGATCGCTAACACTTAAATGACATCTTGATATTCTCCCAAGACATGACCACTCATCTGGAGGACATCAAAAGAGTGCTGCAAAGACTCTGTGAGAATCATCTATACGCTAAGTTGTCAAAGTGCAAATTTCACAAGGAATCAGTGCCTTTCCTGGGCTACATTGTTTCCAACTATGGGTTCAAGATGGATCCACAGAAGCTGGAGAGCATAAAGAAATGGGCTCAACCCATGGGTCTGAAGGCTCTCAGATGTTTCTTAGGTTTCACCAACTATTACAGGTCTTTCATCAAGAACTACTCTTTGTTCACTGTTCCAGTTACAGCTATGATGAAGAAAGGTGCCAATGTTGCTAATTAGTCTACGGAGGCAATATCTGCATTCCAGAAACTAAAAGACGCCTTCTCTAGCAAGCTGTGTCTCCAACACCCGGATCCCACTAAGCCTTTCATCGTTGAGGTCGATGCCTCAGAAGTTTGCATAGGGGCCATGCTAAGTCAGATTGGTGATTCCAAGGCCTTACACCCATGCTCATTCTTCTTTCGTCGCTTCTCTCCAGCAGAGAAAAATAATGGAATAGGAGATAAAGAGCTCCTGGTGATAAAGATGGCATTCGAGGAGTGGTGCCCTTGGCTCGAAGGAGCACAACATCAAGTCACAGTATTTACAGACCATAAGAATTTGGAATACCTCCACCACGCACAGCACCTAAACCATGGGCAAGTGAGATGGTCTCTGTTTGTTAAGAGATTCGACTTTGTGCTGAAATACAGCCCTGGAGATAAAAACATCAGAGCAGATGCCTTATCTCGCTCATTCCTCTCTGAGGATATCCCAGAGGAACCACAACACATCATTGACTTGAAAAGAGTTATTTTGGCAGCTACTCACTCAGTACCTGCAGGTAAGACCATCGTACCCAAGAACCTCAGAAAAAAACTGTCAGCATGGGCTCACGACTCCAAACTGACTGGACACCCTGGTCAACGCAGAACTCTGTCTAAACTGCCAAAGTTTTACTGGTGGCCCAACATGAAGGAAGACAGTTTCTCCTATGTTGGTTCCTGTGCAAATATTGCCAGACAGAAGACGCCACCCGGTCATACTTGGGGTCCACTCCAACCCTTACCCTTACCAGTACCAGATGAGCCATGGACCTACATTGCTACAGACCTTGTGGTGGACTTACCACACTCAGGAGGAAACAACATGATTACTGTAGATCGGTTCTCAAAGATGGCTCACTTCGCGGCTCTCCCTAGTTTACCCACAGCTATGGAGCTTGCCAAGCTCTTCATCACGCACATCTTCTGCCTACACGGCATTCCTAAGCACATAGTCTCCGATTGCAGAGTCCAATGCACAGCTAAATTCTGGAAGGTATTGTGCAAGAAATTTGACATTTCTCTTGATTCACCTCAGCATACGATCCTCAATCTAACGGGCAAACAGAGAGGATGAATAGGACACTCAAGCAGTTCATTCGAGCCTACATGAACTCTCGCCAGAATGATTGGGCTGAACTGTTGCCCTGGGCTGAATTCGCCATTAACTCTCATCCAGCAACATCCACTGGATCAAAACCATTCGAAGTGGTTTATGGACGACTACCATTGCCAACACTGCCACTTCCACTGTCCGTGTCGTCCCCAGCAGCTCAATCTACTGCCAAAGATATTCAACAACTTTGGACTCAGACAAAAGAGATGCTCCTTAAAGCAGGACTTCGAGCTAAGAAAGGATACGATGCATTGCTCACCACTGCAAGGCTCCTGATTTCCAGCCTGGTGACAAAGTCTGGCTATCCACTAAGCACTTAAGACTTAAAATACCTTCAGCTTGCTTCGCTCCATGCTTCATTGGACCTTTTCCCATTCTCCGACGATTAGGCAATCTCACCTATAGTCTGAAGCTACCACCTACATTGAAGATTCATAATGCGTTCCACGTCTCATTATTGAAGCCCTTGATCCTTAGTGAGTTCTCTAACAAGACACCTGAACCTATACCAATAGATGCAGAAGAAGACATTGCGTACAAGGTAGATGCTGTCCTTGACATAAGAAAAAGAGGCAGAGTATGGGAATGCCTCCTGTCATGGGAAGGTTATGGACCTGAAGATAACTCTTGGAAACCTTTGGCTAATATATTGGATACAGAGATGCTACAAGAATTCCACAGAATGCATCATCAGAAACCAAGGTAGGAAGTCTGAAGGACGCCCTTTGAAGGGGGGTACTGTTGCGTCCAATGGAGCTAGACGGATTTGCCCCGTTTGCCTCACCTTGTTCACGGCTCCTCCCACTTCCCTTGGGAAAATGGCTGCCGCCATGTCTACAAGCCAACATTTCCGGCGTCCCCGGAACAGGTATGGTGCTGCCTCTCACCATGCTTCTCCCAAGGGCCTACTAGGGTGCGCGCACACATGCCACCCATGTCTTTATTCCAGCATTGGCGCAAACCTCAGGGGCGTTCCCCTCTACTGACATCACGCCATCCGAGTATATAGCCTGTACTAAGTTGCTAGCTTGTTGAGTTAGCAAAGGATTGGTTTCAGCCGGTCTAAGCTACTCTGCCACTTCCGTGCTGCCGCTGCAAGCTCTCTCTCTGCCCTTTGGGGTATTGCTATCCTGGGTACCTCGGAGGTCCTCTGCTTTATTTCAGTTGCCTTACAGGGATAAGGTACTCGCTTCTCGAGGGCCTGCTCTCCCTGCCTCGGTGCCACTACCAACTTCTTCAACCTGGTGGAATCACATACCTACAGCAACCATCTAGTGAGTAATCTAACTCTCAGTCTATCTCATCCACAGTACTGCCTTGCTGGGAGACCTACACCGGAATTCCTCTATACCAAAGGGGTGAGAAGGGTCCTGAGACTGCTACATCCAGACCACCTCACTACTGCCACCTCTGGTGGTACACTTCAAACTGTTTAATAAAAGAACTAACTGTGTTTGTGCATCCTGCGCTTAGCCCAGTACTGTGGCGCCTCACGGGGCTCCTCCCCATGGGTGTGGTCATCTGCCACAGTACACAAGAATCCACCCAAACACTGCTTAACCATAATACCAGTGCCTGGTTCCTCATCCTTGGTGGCGGTGGGCCGCCGGCTCCATCCTCGGGCTGCCCCCAGTGCCTCAACGTCAGCTACAGATTTCTGTGCTCCGCGTCTGGCCTCTCCGCATGGCCCACGGAGAGATGCCGCTGTCCAGTGCCACGCCCCTCACTAGGTGCGCACATGCATCATTTAATCTTATGAAGGGCCCATGGTGGGAACATGGCTGCGACCTGAGGACGTCGCCAGAGCTCCGGTACTTAACGCCAGGCTCGGCTTCTAATGATTGCCTTTGCATCAGGTCTCCACGCTGGTCGTGTACTCGTTGCCTCCTTGTGATCCTCCTGCATTCCTGGTTCCTGTTCCTCACAAGTTCCTGTTCCTGGTTTCCTTTGTTCCTGCGTTCCTGATTCCTACCCCTTCCTTGGATTGCTTTCTCGCATACGACCTCTGCATTGCCTGACCATGCCATTGTAATCCTGAATACAAGTGATTATGAACAAGAAGTGTATCGACAGTTAAGAAATGAGAGATTTTATTGCAAATTGTTAGCAGAACCCACTGCTTCGTTGGTTGGTCGAATATCTACAGTGGTGACAGAAGCTTTGAGTGTTGGATGGGTGACTGTAAAGGAGGTGGCCTTTTTAGTACAACGCAGTCCACACATCCCGGTTTTTTATACACTCCCTGTTACGGCCGGGTTCTGCGGCTGAATAGTGGACCCTTGGGCCAACCCACCCCGAGGGGCGGAGTAGGTCGGGAGGCGGAGCCAAGACTCAGGGCAAGGATGTTTAGTAGCAATAGAGTCTGATACAGGATCTTGACCCGGGTACGCAGAACCCTCCAGGAGGAGCCCGTAGGGTTCCGGCACCTTGGGACTTGGGCCCCAGAGAGAGAGTCCAGCAACCGAGAACCAGGAAGTCCACAGATGACAGGGGCTGGCACAAGCTCTTCACCCGGGCACCCAGGACCCCCCCGGGAGGAGCCCGTAGGGTTCTGGCACCTTGGGACTTAGACCCCAGAGAGAGAGAGAGAGAGTCCAGCAACAGAGAAGCAGGTACAACCAGTGGTAAGAGGACTAGCACAAGCTCTTCACCCGGACACCTAGCAACCCCCCAGGAGGAGCCCGTAGGGTTCTGGCGCCTTGGGACTTGGGTGCTAGTGAGAGAGGCAGCAGCAAGGAACTAGACAGTTCAGAGAGAATAGAGTTCAATACAAGAGCTTCACCCGGGCACCGGGAACCCCCCAGGAGGGGCCCGTAGGGTTCCAGCACATTGGGACTTAGGAGACAGCAGAGACAACTCTATCTCACAGGCGTAGTTGCAAGAAGCGCCTGACATGGGGTCCGGAGTTGTGGCGAAGCAAGGCTGCCGGCAGGCGCTGGAGCAGGCCACGCTGAGGACAAGGCTGGTAGCAGGCAGCGAGCAAGGCGTAGTCAGGACGGACAGAAGTCAAGGCAGGCAGCAGGCGAGGCGTAGTCAGGACGAACCGAAGTCAAGGCAGGCAGCGGGCAAGGCGTAGTCATGACGAACCGAAGTCAAGGCAGACAGCAGGCAAGGCGTAGTCAGGACGAACCGAAGTCAAGGCAGGCGGCAGGCAAGGCGTAGTCAGGACGAACCGAAGTCAAGGCAGGCAGGAAACACAGCAAGGAATGCAACTCAGAGCTACAGGACTGTAGTGAACCTCGTTGCAAGGCGAAGAGGAATAGTCTGAGCGCCGGTTATATCTGGGTGGCGGGTGACGTCATCACTGTGGGCGGAGCCAGGCTTCCGGGTTCTGGGCGCCCAAAGAGTCCGTACTCGCGCGTGCGAGGCCACTGCAAGCGGGGCAAGGAAATGGCGGAGGCCACATGGGCCTATGTGCGTCCCTGGGAGCCGGAGGGTGGTGAGCGCGGCGTTCCCTGGCCCGAAGGTAAGCGCCGGTCAATGAGGAGAGAGGGGAAGCCGAGCAGACCGCAACACTCCCAAAGGTGCATAAATCTTTAGCTTCTTCGCCTGGAAGACCCATAGTATCAGGTATTGGCTCAGTTTTCGAGCCATTATCAATATATGTGGATTGTTTTCTACAACCATTTGTTTCTTTAGCTCGATCATATATTAAAGATTCTTCTCATTTAATTAATGTATTAGATGCCCTTCCTGTGATCACTGATCCTATTTTTTTGATATCCATGCATATTGAATCATTATATTCTAGTATCCCCCAGCAAGCCACCATAAATTTGATAGAGGAGGTCCTGGAGACTAGGGTGGATAAGAGGGTCCCCTCAAATGTTTTGGTAGAATTAGCAGGAATTGCATTAACTCAAAATTATTTTCTGTTCAAGGATGAGTTTTTTCAACAGATTCATGGAACTGCAATGGGGGCCACCATGGCCCCGGATCTTGCATGTTTATATGTTACCACCTTTGAGGAGAAATGTGTTTATTTGTCTGCAGCATATAAACATGTGAGACTGTGGTGTCGTTATATAGATGACATCTTTATTATTTGGTCGGGATCTCGGACAGAATTTGAAAGTTTTTTTCATGAAATAAATGAAAAAGATGTCAATTTGAAATTCACTTGTGACATTCAGAATAATTCTGTTCCTTTTTTGGATATGGAAATTCATTATGATAATGGGAGATTTACAACTGAGTTGCATCGCAAGTCTACAGATAGAAATGGATTAACACATTTCACCCATTTTCATCCCAAACACATTAGAGAAAATATCCCACTGAGTCAATTTTTTAGGGTACGGAGAATTTGTTCTGATGTAGCAGTTTTTAAAAAACATGCCAATGACTTACGGGAGAGATTTGGTGTAAGGGGATATCCAGAACGGGTAGTAAAACGGGCTTATAAAAGAGCAAGATATATAAACTGTGACCTTTTATTGACTCCCCAGATGACAGAGGAGTCTCCATCGCTGGTGTGTATTTTACCTTTTTCAAATAAAGTAGGTAATTTAATTCAGATTATTAAAGAAAATTGGCATCTGGTAAGTGGATTTGTTGGTTTAAAAGATTTTCTGATGCTTTCTTTTTGACGGTCAATATACTTGAGGGACATGCTAGTGCATTTAGATTTTATTTCTGGAGGCTCCTTGAATAATTTGATGGGTGGCCACAAGCCGTGCACTAGGTGCAATGTATGTAAATTATCATTGGACATACAATATTTTGTCCATCCAGTTTCTGGACAAAAACTTTTTTAAAAATCATTTACTAATTGCCAGTCAGCATTGTTAATTTATATTATAAAATGTCCGTGTAATTTCTTATATGTTGGGAAAACAATGAGAAAAATTAAAACACAGATTTCTGAGCACTGTAGTAGGATTTAAACTGGCACAGAGACAGCCTCTTTGGTGAAACACTGGCAAGAAAGCCAGCATTTAGTGGATGAGCTACAGTTCTTTGTTGGGCAAGAGGTTCAGAGTAGAAGAGGAGGAGATCTGAATAAAATGCTGTTACGAGCGGAACAAAGGTGGATATTCTTTTTAAAGTCTTTGGCGCCGACTGGGCTTAATGACAAGATTGATTGGCCGGCATGTTTTTGAAATGCCGAGTATGGATTGGTTTTGATGCCCTTTAAATAGGGGGGTTGGGCTTCTTGGTGTTTGCTATTTGTTTAAATGCCTGAGAGGTATGGCGGTGAAATGCTAAGGATGAAATGAGTCAGACTGTCCAAAGAGGCAAGTTTATTTGTCCCTTGAGGCATCAGTTGGAAGTGAGCTTGTTGGAGGGTGAGTCATTTTCTTCTTTCAGTTTCTCATGTGGTCCCTTTTGTTGCTTTTTTGGTGAATATGGATTGTGTTTGTCTTTTTTAGAGGAAACAATCAGAAGCAAGAAAAGCTAAGTAAGAATTGGGCACTCATTCGGTGGAATTGTTTGAGAAATAAAAGTTGGGATTTGAGGTATGTTTTTTATATATGTTCTTATGGGATATTGGGCACATATATAATTACTAAAGGCTTTTTATTAAAAAAAGTTATTGAAGGATTATGAAAATGTTCGTTATTTAAAAAAAAAATTTGTAGAATATAAATACATGGGGATACTTGGAAAGATCGTTTGAAAGATATGGGTCCAGTAGTGAATTGAAACAGTCTCTCCTGAAGAAGCCTGTGAGAAGGCGAAACATGTCAGGAGTATTATAAAGTCTTGCAAAGAAGGATAAAGAGAGTCTTCTCAATAATAACAGTGGATAAAAATAATTTCACTACGAGAGAGATAATCAATAAGTATTTTTAATGTGTGTGTGGATGGATATGTGAATGTTTTTTTATCTAATTGTTTTTTGGAAATATGTATTCCTTTGTATATTCAATATGTAAATTATTTTGAAAAGATCTTTATTAAAATATTTTTTGTAATTGAAATAAAATTTACAATATTAAATTATATGTCACTATATGATACATTTTGATTGGTGGTGTGATATATTGTTAAAATTGCCAGGATTGTGTATCTTATTGACTCTCTCCAAGCATGGACTGCTGTACTGCCTGACTATGCTATTGACTCTCTCCAAGCCCGGACCTCTGCATTGCCTAACTACGCTACTGACTCTCACCTCATCCATACCTCAGCCTTGACTTGCCTCCACTTCTTGATTGCCGCTGGCCCTGAGTCCAGCTTGCTCTATGATGCTCTTCAGTCTACGTCCTGGACTTGGCCTATTCAGGCTTCGGCCTGTTCTTGCTCGGGCGCCCCTGTCTGACTTTGGTTCCAGTGGTGCCTGGGTCTCTGGGACTCTTTCTCGTCCAGTACAGACTTCTCCATTCCCCTGTTGCTGCCTCTGGGCTGACCTCTCTGTTCTTCCATCGATAATGACATATGGAAGTCCACCTAAGTCCAGCTGGCCCCAGTACCCAAAGGCTCAACCCACAGGGAACGAAGGCTGGTGTTGGTAAAGTGCCAGCCGGCCTCCGTCCTTTAGCCCACTCCGCCTGCCGACAGCAGGGACCCATAGGATCCCTCCTGCAGGTTATGTCAACTCCACCTCTGCCCAAGGGTCCACCTCCAGAGCATCAGGTTGCAAAGGCCATGAACTCGGCGGAACCATGTGCCCTCCAGGCTATTCCTGGCCTGGCTTCAAAGGTACGCGAACAGCAACAGTTTCCTGAAGCACTGGTCTCCTGCCTTGAGTGTCTGCATGCCCGGCTTGATACCCTGTCCGGTAATTCAGCTCCAGTACCAGCTTCATCTCTCCGTCTCCCTCCATTCCTGGAGTCTTGTTGGCTCTACCAGCTCCACTTCATTTCAACAATGTCTCCAAGCTCTGCAGATGGTTCATCAACCAATGCTACATGCAGTTTGCTTTGCAGCCCTCCATCTTTCAAGATGAACTCACGAAAGTCACCTTTATCTTGTCTTGTCTGGAAGGGAAGGCGTTGGCTAGGGCTTCGCCCTTATGGGAGCGATCGGATTTGCTCCTAGAGGAACTGTCTCGATTCGTGGCCATGTTCTGGTGGACCTTTGACGATCCTGGGTGGCATGCCATGACAAGCACGATTTTGCTAAACCTTCAACAAGGCCAAAGAAGCCTATTTGATAATACAATTGAATTTCGGACCTTAGCTACAGAACTTTCCTGGCAGGAAGACTGCCTGCGTGCTATCTACCTGGATGGACTATCCCTGCAGCTGAAGGATGAATTGGCAGCTCAGGAGGTCCCTCCCTCACTTGAGGATGTCATCGATCTGACTGGCCAAAATGATCATCATCTCCAAGAGCACCACCTGGAGATTCGGATGCCCAGAAGGCCCTCTCGGTTTGCTCCCGCATGCCATTGGCCACTAGTCCTGCCTCCGGTAGGGTCTCCATTGTGGCCAAGGTGGAAGAACCCATGCAATTGGGCAGTGGGTGGCTGTTCCCGGAAGAGTGCCTCCGGTGGAGACAAACTGGCTTGTGTCTGTACTGCGGAGCACCTGGCCATCATCTGCAGGTCTACCCAGTCTGCCCGGGAAACTATCTGGCTTAAGTTCAGTAGGGGTCCTGAACTTGGGCACAATGACGCCGGCCCCTCAATTGTCCTTACCAGTTACTCTGATTTGGGCATCCAGGTCCTTTCCAGTCCTCGCTCTGGTGGATTCCGGAGCAGGAGGACATTTTATCCTCAAGATCTAGTTCAACTTTTGTGTATAAATACCCGTCCTTTGGAGACCTCCTTGTGCATTGCTTCAATTTACAGGGAACCATTACCTGGCCGAATTTCCCTGACCACTGAGCTAGTTCAACTTGTTACTGGCACTCTTCATATTGAAGAAATTGAATTATTGGTTTTAGAGAAATCCGGTAGTCTTAGGACTCCCCTGATTCCAAAGTCATTCCCCCCAATTTGATTG
Organism: Rhinatrema bivittatum; assembly: GCF_901001135.1. NCBI lineage: Eukaryota > Metazoa > Chordata > Amphibia > Gymnophiona > Rhinatrematidae > Rhinatrema > Rhinatrema bivittatum. The sequence goes on along the minus strand of NC_042617.1, from coordinate 152,989,702 downwards.
GGGGTCACTCCAGCTGGTGGAATGGGGTTCTACCTGCCATCAGACTTGTTTACAAAAGGTTGTGCCTCCCCCTGTGATTCCTTTGGCGACCACCTCCTCAGGCATTCCAGCTCCTTATGCTGACTTTGAAGATGTTTTTTCAAAGCAGAAGGCGGGCCTTTTACTACCTCTTCAGAGGTTTGACTGTCCTATCAAACTTCTGCCTGGGACCATGCTTCCCCAAGGGCACACCTATCCTCTGTCGCTTCCTGAGACCAAGGATATGACAGAGTACATCCAAGAGAACCTTGCTAAAGTGTTCATTCATCCGTCAACATCTCCTGCGGTGCAGGATTTTTCTTTGTTACGAAGAAAGACTGATCCCTAAGGCCATGTATCGATTACCATGGCTTAAATGCTATCACCCGCAAAGACAAATATCTGTTGCCCTTGATCTCTGAGTTATTCATTCGATTACACAGTGCTTCCATTTTCACCAAACTGGATGTACGTGGAGCTTACAACTTGGTGCTTATCTGTCCCGATGACATCTGGAAAACAGCTTTCAACACTAGAGACGGGCATTACGAATATCTGGTGATACCCTTTGGCCTCTGTAACGCTCTCACAGTACTTCAATGAATGATTAATGAAATCTTCAGAGATCTATTATATGTTAAGGTTGTGGCATACCTTGATGACATCCTTGTCTTCTCCAACGATCTGGTTACACACTGCACCGATGTTCGCACAGTTCTTCAGTGTCTCCATGAAAACCATCTTTTCGCAAAATTGCATAAATGCCTGTTTGGAAAATCTAGTTTGCCCTTTCTGGGGTATATAATTTCGCAATGGGGATTCTCTATGGACCCCAAAAAACTCAGAGGAATCCAAGACTGGCCTCAACCCATGGGTCTTAAAGCTATACAATGATTTCTAGGATTCACAAATTATTACCACCATTTCATCCCTCATTACTCAACGCTGACGGCTCCTCTTACCGCATTGACCCACAAGTCCAAGATACCTGGAATTGGACTCCGGAAACCATTATAGCCTTCCAGCACCTCAAAGAGGCCTTCCTAGCTGGACCATGTCTACACCATCCAGACCCAAATCACCCCTTCCAGGTCGAGGTGGATGCCTCTGCTACAGGGCCAGGGCGGTTCTGAGCCAGCATTCACCTTCTGGATCCCTAGTTCCGTGCTCATTCTACTCACACAAATTCTCCTCTGCAGACCAAAACTACAGCATCGGAGATTGCAAATTGCTTGCCATCAAATTAGCTCTAGAGGAATGGTGCCTGTGGTTAGAGGGCACTCAACATAATTCACCATATTTAGAGATCACAAGAATCTGGACCATTTGAACCGTGCCCAGCGTCTCAATGCCCGTCAAGCTCGATGGGCCCTGTTTTTTTCTAGATTCAACTTCGAACTTCGCTATCGCCCAGTTGGAAAAAATCTTCAGGCAGATGCCCTGTCACGTTCCTTCGAGCCAGAGGATACTCCTGAAGAACCCAGCCTGCATTTGTTTGTCTGTGATTCACCCAGTTCCAACTGGGAAGACTGTTGTGCCCCGTTGCCTCTGTGGAAGATTCCTCCGGTGGGCACATGACTATAAGTTCACTGTTCAACCAGGAAAAGCGTGAATCTTAGCGTTGCTCCAGTGGTTCTTCCTCCGCGCCTACATAAATGTCCGCCAAGACAACTGGTCTGAACTCCTTCCTTGGGCGGAGTTCTCCCACAACTCCCATATTGCCGCTGCCACAGGTACATCACCCTTTTCTATCGTTTATGGGAAGCAACTACGATCACCACTACCCATACAGTTATCGGTACCCTCTCCTGCTGCGCAAGCCACTGCTGATGCCCTCATGGCACTCTGGAATCAGACGAACCTTCGCTTACGCCAAGCCACATACTGGGCCAAGACGTCTGCGGACATCCATTGATGCACGGCTCCTGAGTTCCTTCCTATCCAGAAAGTCTGGTTAAGCACGCTGTATATTCGGCTTAAGATACCTTCCCAAAGGTTTGCACCAAGGTACATTGGACCTTTTCCAGTCATCCATCGTGTCGGACCTGTTACATACCAGCTTCGGTTACCACCAACACTAGGAATCCATAATACGTTCCACGTATCACTTCTTAAGCCAGTGGTCGTATCTTGGCCTTCACGAAAAGATCCCAAACCATCTCCGCTGGTTGTGGAGACCGACACTACCTACAAGGTTCATCAAGTCCTTGATCTTCACCATAGGGGACGCCGGTGGGTATACCTCCTTTCCTGGGAGTGTTATGGCCCTGAAGAAAATTCGTGGGAACCAGCTTATAACATCCTGGAGAAGAACCTCCTCCTTCAATTTCATCGTGCCCATCTGGGCAAACCCAGACCTCTAAAGGGGGGGGGGGGGGGCATAAGGGGGGGTACTGTTACATGCGTCAGCCGCGGCAGACCTGTGGCCCAGCCCCCTCACCTCTCTTTGGCTAATCCAGTGCCTGGTTCCTCATCCCTGGTGGCGGTGGGCCTCCAGCTCTGTCCTCGGGCCACTCCCGGTGCCTCCACTTCAGCTACAGATTCCTGTGCTCTGCGTTGGGCATCTCCACATGGCCCATGGAGAGATGCCGCTGTCCAGCATGGTGCCCCACCCTAGGTGTGCACGCGCACATCACTGACTCTTATGAAGGGCTCATGGCGGGAACTTGGCCGTGGACCCGGATGATGATGTCGCCGGAGCTCCGGTACTTAATGCCGGGCTTGGCTTCCAATGATTGCCTTTGCAACAGTTCTCTGAGCTGGTTGTGTACTTGTTGCCTCCTGGTGATTCTCCTGCGTTCCTGGTTCATGTTCCTCACAAGTTCCTGTTCCTAGTTTCTTTTGTTCCTGCATTCCTGATTCCTAACCCTTTCTCGGACACGACATCTGCATTGCCTGACTTCACCATTGACTCTCTCCAAGCCCGGACCTCTGCATTGCCTTACCATGCTATTGACTCTCTCCAAGCCCAGACCTCTGCAGTGCCTGATCACGCTATTGACTCTCTCCAAGCCCAGACCTCTGCACTGCCTGACTACTCTATTAACTCTCACCATGTCTGGACCTCTGCATTGCCTGACTACACTATCGACTCTCTCCAAGTCTGGACCTCTGCATTGCCTGAGTATGCTACTGACTCTCTCCTCATCCAGACCTCAGCCTTGACTTGCTACCACTTCTTGATTGCAACCGGCCCTGACTCCAGCTTGCTCTATGATGCCTCTTCAGTCTACGCCCTGGACTTGGCCTATTCAGGCTTCGTCCTGTTCTTGCTCAGGCGGCCCCTGTCTGACTTTGGTTCTATTGGCATCCGGGTCTCCGGGACTCCGCCTCGTCCAGTACAGACTTCTCCATTCCTTTGTTGCTACCTCTGGGCTGATCTCTCTGTTGTTCCATCGACGACGACATACGGAGGCCCACCTACGTCCAGCCAGCCCCGGTACTCAAAGGCTCAACCCATGTGGAACGAGGGCTGGTACTGGTGAAGCGCTAGCCGGCCTCCATCCTTCAGCCCATTCCACCTGCCGACAGTGGGGACCTGTAGGATCCCTCCTGCGGGTTGCGTCAACCCCACCTTGGCCCAAGGGTCCACCTCCGGTGCAACGCCAGATCTATGGCTGAACTAGTAGTTGTACATTTTCAGCATTCTAGTGAAAAACCTCACTACTTTAAACCTTCTGCTTCCATAGGAATCCACAATTGCTTTCAAACCTTTAAATATTTGTAGACTAATGGAAATAATTGTACCATTTCACTATTTTTCTCAGCAAGATATCAGTCTTTTCACGGGAATAAACTACTTGCCTTTTGACCTTATGCACTTAGAAGCTAGATAATTGCTTTATAGAACAGCATGAGCATGATAGTATTATTATTTCTGCTTAATCAGAGTGATGCATGCAGAGATATAAGGATGGCAAATTAGGAAATTCAATAGCCAGAGCTATTTGTAAATGCAACTGGGTTTGAAAATTGATAAGGCACAGAGCTAAACAGTACTGCAGTTGACAATGTCTACATTTTTTAAGTAAGAAAAAGGACAAAGAAAGTTTTTGTGTTATATAAGCTCGGTTGTCTAAAATGGTGGAGAGCCTGTGGTATGAAGGCTCAAAGTGGCACTCATAAAGAATGTGGTAAACATTCTGAAGGTCCAACTCCGAACTGAAAAAGATGGCTCACTGATTTTAGCACTTGTATATCAAATCCATGGCACTACAGTTAATGTTTTCCGGATGACAGGAAAACAAAAGCAGTTGTATCAGTATGAAATCAATATTGTAAATAAAAAAAAATCTTACAAAGAAATCAGTGTTATATGCTCTTCACTTTGTTGGTCAATGGAGAGGCTTTAATAGATAATGTTAAATGAGGAAAAATGGAGCCCTAACTAGTAGAGTGAAGCAGTGGCCTAGGGGTTTGGGCGATAAGCTAAGACCCATGAAAGACAAAGTTCAAATCCTACTTCTTAACCTTCAGTAAGTTAGGTTATGAGTGAAGACCTTCATTTTCAGATTTTATTTTTCCCTAGAATGTATCAATGATTATTATAATAAACAAAAATGGGAGAAGTTTAGTGGAAAAATTAATCATTTCTTTCCACTTATTTTTCTCCAGTTTTTGCTCATTATAATAAGCACTGATAAATTCCAGGGAAAAATTAAAGAATAATTGACAATGAAAGTTCCTAATAATAAGCACTTTTGGAAAAGGAAGTAACTGCAATAGCTGAATTTTAACTCACCTTGAGCTCCGAGTTGGAAAGATGAGCAATTAAAGCTATAATCCAAATCCATAGCGTTTAAAAATGACCAAATTGGCCAGTTGAAGAATACAGCTGCTGACCCTTAAGGGTTGTACAAATACAAGAGTCAATATGCCATATTCTGTTGGTTTTGCATGTCCACAATTATTAAACAATAAGTTGCATTTTATGCTTTTCTTTAACTTGTTTGAAAATAAGTACTGTACCAAAGCATGCTAACACTAGCACTATTTAGCAATATGCTCAGTCAACAGCATTACTTGATACCATTTCATACACAACCCTTATTTTTTGGTTGAGGGAAATAGGTTTGAGGGATACAGTACTTGGATGGTTTAAATCTTTTTTTTTTTTTTTTTATTTATGCCATTTTAAAACATTTTTACAAGAAGTACATCTTGATTGACAACAGTAAGTTTACATACAAAAATCCAATAATTAAGAAATCAGGATTCAATATTAAATTCTCTTCTTACATTTATAGTCCACAATAAAGGATCCAATACTCATAACATTTCTTATAATAGTCATATACTTAAAATAACTAAGTGTTATCACAATTCCAACGCACTATTTTAAATTTAATTGGGATATTCACTATTTTAAGGTCTCAGTGGAGTTCATTCCTTAATTCAATTTACTATTACTTTATCCTTTAAAAATTCAATAAATTGAAGAGAGGAAAAGAAAACAAAAGAATTACCCTTGTAACAGATAAGACACTTACAAGGGTGTTTTAGAAAAAAGGTAGCTCCTATTTGGAGCACCTTAGCTTTCAACAATAAAAGCTGTCTCCTTCTTTTCTGAGTTGATTTAGAAAAATCTGGGTATACTCTTACACTCATAGTTAGAAATTTTTCCTTACTATCAGGCCGATACAGTAAGGGCGCATAAGAAAAAGTGCGGCAGTGCCGGGCACCCGCTCGTTTTCCGCGCGCACAGTTCGGATCACATACCGCTCGATACAGTATTTAAATTGCATGCAAATGCAAGCCGCGTCCAAAGCGCGTCCATGAAGCGTCCATGAAGCGCAATCCATTTTACTGTATAGAGCGCTCTACAGCGCCTATACAGTATCCTGGGTGCGCTGGTACCTGTCATTTCAAATGTCATTTCAAGTGACATTTGAAATGACAGGTACCAGGAAGTGGATGGTTCTCCTACACTCGGGCATTGGGGATTGCCAGTCCTGTCTCCCCCCCTCCTGAAGCAAGGCGCAGGGTGAAAATCGACTCGACATGTTATTAAAGCAAATAGAAATTGTAACAAAAGTAAACTTACTGCATGCTTCCAGCAGCCCAAGTCCTCTCTCCCCTCCTCCCGAGGCGCCCACTGCGGCTCCCCTGCCTTCCGGGGGCAGCCGGTGGCGAAAGCGGCTTCCAGCAGCCCTGCCGGCGAAGGTGCATGAACGCACGTCCAATTTGGGCGCTCAAGCAGCGAAGGCGCATAAGCGCACGCTGTGACCTGAGCGCCCGGATGGACGTCTGAGGTCACGGTGTGCGCTCATGCGCCTTCGCTGCTTGAGCGCCCAAATTGGACATGCGTTCATGCATCTCCCCTCCTCCCGAGGCGCCCACCGCGGCTCCCCTGCCTCCCGGGGGCACCCGGCGGCGAAAGCGGTTTCCAGCAGCCCCGCCAGCGAAGGTGCATGAACACACGTCCAATTTGGGTGCACGTTCATGCACCTTCGCCGGCGGGGCTGCTGGAAACCGCTTTCGCCACCGGCTGCCTCCGGGAGGCAGGGGAGCCACGGTGGGCACCTCGGGAGAAGGGGAGAGAGGACTGGGGCTACTGGAAGCATGCAGTAAGTTTACTTTTGTTACAATTTCTATTTGCTTTAATAACATGTCGAGTCGAATTTCGCCCTGCGCCTTGCTTCGGGAGGGGGGGAGAGAGGACTGGCAACCCCCGATGCCCGAGCGTAGGAGAACTAGGCCACACCATGTTACTCGCTTGCTCCAACCCACTCATTTATTTGACCGGAGCCTGCCTATTGCTGTCACATCCCTCTAATGCCAGGGTCAGGGTAGGCGGTAAATTAGTGGGTTAAAGACGCGGCAAAACAGTTGGTTAAAAAGGCGATAATTGGGCCGCATGTTACTGTATGGGAGGGAATAGCTAATCCGATCGTTTACATATCATATACATGCCGCGGGTGGAAAGGGATACACGTCGATTTAAAGAAGCGGTAAAGATTGGTAAAAATGGAGAGTGAATCGCGGGTTAGACTTATGCGGCCAAATTGTGGGTAGAAAGCAGATTAGAAACAGGGTAACCGCGGCCGCGCTTTACTGTATCGGTCTGTATGTTTGAAAAATAATCTAAATACCCAATCTCTATCAGGTTAAACAAAGTGGCCCCCTGAACTAATTCACTGTCTGAAGTCTCTAATATCTTGGAGATGTTTATATTAGACACTAATACATCTGCCTCAGCTATTTGTGCCTCTTCCTGTCCTTCTACCTTTTCCTGTTTTTTAAAAGCTGGAATATGATAAACCTTAAGCAAAGGTGGAATGATGTTTCTGGAATTTTAAAAATTTCCAGCATATATCTTTTAAACATTTCCTTAGGGGATACAAGAGGTAGCTTTGGAAAATTTATGAGTCGCAAATTTCTCTTCCTATTAGCATTTTCTAAATTTTCTATCTTTACTTGCAACAATTGATTTTCTTTTACTGCTAAATCTTGAACTGTTTTCCAGTTTTCTAAATCTTTTTTAATACTATCAAATTCATTGTGTTGTTTTTCAATATTCCTCTCCAAATTAACCACCTTATCTTGTATATAGTTCACCTTCTCAACTATTGGGTTTACTTGAGCAACCATTGCATTTTGCAAACTAACAATTGCATCCATTATCACATCTAAGGTTACTATATTAGGTTTTACTAAAAGTGGTACAGATAATTTAGACAGGTGGGCAAGATATTCATTCTTTGCTAACCTGGGTTGAACCCTTCCTTGCACCATTTCAAGTGAAACAGTTTGTCCCTCAAGGGGATTCATCCAGTTTATATACCCATTCCCTTCCAGAGGAAGTGGTCCCGCTATGGTCGAACCATTCCCTGCGCCTACCACAGTATGGTTGGCCCCCACTTCCACCTGGATCCTGGATATAGCCGGATTAATTGGTGGTTCCCTAAAGATCAGGGATAAAGATACAGAAAGGTCTGGTGGAGAACCCCCGATATTATCTCTAAGGGCGTCTTCCACCTGCACCACATCCGATCTCAAAATACGCTGAACATGAGTGTCCATGGGACCTTTTATTAGGGATCCGGGGGTAGAAGCGGGTTCCTCCCTCTCCTTTGCCCTTCTTTTACGAACAGAATGAGGCATTGAAATCAAAATTTACAAACACAGACCCCACTTATCACTCAAAATTGTGAGAAAAAAATAAAAGTTTTGAATCCTTAGGAGGAGTAAATGAAAACCTTGTACTTACAGAAACAGCATAAATTCCAACCAAAGACTGTCCAAAGCTGAACAAAGCTGAACTAAGCCGCGCGTCCCTTCAGAGCGCGCGGCTTAGGCTGCGTGCCGGTGGCGACCTTGTGCCGCAATTAGGCCAATTTTATCAGCCTCAGTGCCTCGCCCCTATGATGTCACAAAGGGGGAGGAGTCAGAATCGTCATCTGGGCTAGCAGCCTCACCTCCAGTTTAAATCTTTTTTAACTAATAGGAAACAACAGGTGAGGGTAGGGAATAAAAAGGTCAGTCTGGATGTCATTAAAGGAGTCCCTCATGGATCTGCATTATCATCAATCCTTTATAATTTACCTAAGCAAGCTTTAGGGCAGGTTTTATTTATGTATTTTTTTATTTATTTATTTTAAGAGATGTATTTTCCACCCAGCACAGACACAAAAATTGCATAAATAAAATCCAAACTAAACAAAAAAACCCCCATAAAAGCAAACTATTTATTTATTTATTTGTTTTTATATACCGGTGTTCGATTTGCATATCACATCAGTTTACATATAACTTAAAAACTGCAGGAAGTCAAGCATTTCCTTTTGTTTGGTATAGAGAACGACTAGAAACAGTAATGTGAGGAGTAACAGTAACATGATTAAAAACAATCGTGGTAATAGTAATAAACAATTAAATAACATTTGATGTAGGGTATATCTGTAGCAATGGCATGGGGAACATGTTATATATACATATATGGTGAATCTGAGTCAGTGTTAGTATGTTATAATATTAGGTGTTAGGGAGAACATCATGGCTAATGGCTTGATAGATATAGCATAAAACCTGACATTTAATTATGGTGTGTTGGGTGTAGGTGGTGTTTTCCTTGCTTGTGGGGGTTAGGGCTTGGTTTGGGGTTCATTCGTGTTTGTTGTTGGGAAGTCTTTGTGGAATAGCCATGTCTTGAGATTTTTCTTGAACGATTGGGAGGATGGTTCTGTTCTTATTTCTGTGGGGAGATTGTTCCATAGGACAGGGCCAGCAATAGATAGTGTTTGTTCCCTTGTTGGTATCAATTGAGTGGTTTTTGGGGATGGTGTTTGTAGAAGGCCAGAATTTGAGGAGCGCATATTCCAAGTGGGAGTATGTAGGTGAATGGGGGTGGTAAGCCAGTTGGTTTTGTCGTTATGGAGAATTTTGTGAATGATGTTTAGAGTCTTGTATTGTATTCTCTGAGGGATGGGTAGCCAATGTAGGTCTTTGAGGATGGGTGTAATGTGGTCTTATCTTGAGCTGTTTGTGAGAGCTCTGGCCGCTGCGTTGGAGTAGTTGGATAGGTTTAAGGGTGGAGACTGGGAGACCTAGTAGAAGGGCATTGCAGTAGCCGAGTTTGGAAAAGAGGAGGGCCTGTAGAACTGTATGGAAATCTTGTGGGTATAGAAGTGGTTTGAGTTTTTTTAGGATTTGGAGTTTGTGGAATCCGTCTTTTAGTAGGTTGTTGATATATTTAAGTTTAATTGGTTGTCTAGGATGACACCAAGGCTCCTTACTGTGAGGAGTGTTTGGTCTGTGGCGGGATCAGTGAAGGGGGGTGGGGAGCATTTGTTGGATATGTATAGGATTTCTGTTTTGGTGTGGTTGAGAGTGAGGGATAGTTGTGAGAATAGTTGTTTTATTGAAGTTAGGTGAGAGTTCCATAGTTTTAGAGTGTGCTCAATGGAGTGTTTGATTGGAAGTAAAGGGGTAGATTTTACAAATTTGCGCACACGCATACTTTTGTTCGCGCACCAGGCGCAAACAAGAGTACGCGGGATTTTAATAGATATGTGCATAGCCGCGCGTATCTGTTAAAATCCGGGATCGGCGCGCACAAGGCTGTGCAAAATCAGCAGCCTGCATGCGCCGAGCCGCACAACCTGCCTCCGTTCCCTCCGAGGCCACTCCAAAATCGAAGTGGCCTCGGAGGGAACTTTCCTTCCACCCCCCTGCACCTTCCCCTCCCTTCCCCTACCTAACCCATCCCCCCAGCCCTACCTAACCCCCCTCCCCCCCCCACGATTCCCAGGCCCGGGAGCCATTTCGGAGGCCTCAGCCATGCCCCTGAAACGCCCCTGAGCCGGAACCACGCCTGCGGCCCCACCCCCCAAATGATGCGCCACCGCGACACTCCCCCTGACACGCCCGCACAGGAAAGCCCCAGGACTTACGCGTCCTGGGGCTTGTGCATGCCGCCGAGCTTACTCAACATAGGCTTGGTGCGCACAGGGGGAACTTCGGGCAGGTTTTTGGGGGGTATGCGCGTATCTTACGCATGTACCCCTTTGAAAATCTGGCCCAAAATTTGCACATCGTCGGCATAAATATAGTGGAGCAGTCCTGTTTCGTTTAGGAGTTTGCACAGTGAGGTCATGTAGATGTTGAACAATGTGGAGGATAGGGATGAGCCTTGTGGTACTCTGTGGGGGAGGGGGATTTGCTTGGATTCAGTGTCATTGAATTTGACCTTGTATGACCTGTTTGACAGATAGGATTTAAATCAGCTGAGCGTTGTGCCTTGAAGTACGATTTGTTTGAGTATGTGTATCAGTATTTTGTGATTGACAGTGTCAAAGGCAGCCGAATGTATCCCTATGGGAGGGCCACCTAGTAACTCGAGGCGGGGATTAGGAATGAGCGTAGGGGGTTGGGGGCCACTTTCACATTCAACATGAGATGCACGGAAAGAACAGTGGTCTCTAGTGAAGATTTGCTGGCCGTCGGAGTGAGGAAACTCACTCCAAGAAGAGATTTGGGCAACGTTCTCTCAACCTAGCTTGTTGTTGCCCAGGTAGAGTGTCCATCAAGCTAGGTTGAGAGAACGTTGCCCAAATCTCTTCTTGCAGTGAGTTTCCTCACTCCGACGGCCAGCAAATCTTCACTAGAGACCACTGTTCTTTCCGTACATCTCATGTTGAATGTGAAAGTGGCCTCCAACCCCCTACGCTCATACCTAATCCCCGCCTCGAGTTACTAGGTGGCCCTCCCATAGGGATACAAATACTTGTCTAGGGCATAAGTACTATAGCAAGGTGCAAGGTGCAAGGTGCTCTCTCTCTCTCTCTCTTGCAGTACCTGGACACTTTCGTGTACTGCAAAGATTCATTGGATGTTTTCGTAAATTTATTTTTATAAATACTTTTAAAGAAAATAAATAAAAATGTAGATAAAGTTGAACTAGTAGATGTACTGTATTTGAATTTTTCAGAAGGCATTTGATAAAGTTCCTCATAAGAGGCTTCTAGGAAAAGTAAAAAGTCTTGGAATAGGTAGCGATGTTCTTTCGTGGATTACAAACTGGTTAAAAGACAGAAAACAGAGAGTAGGATTAAATGGACAATTTTCACAGTGGAGGGGGGTGGGCAATAATCTGGAAAGGAATACGATGAGCAAGGTAATCAAATTTGCTGATGATACAAAATAATTCAGAGTAATTACAAGCGGATTGTGATAAATTGCAGTAGGACCTTTTGAGATTGGAAAACTGGGCATCCAAATGGCAGATGAAATTTAATGTGGATAAGTGCAAGGTGATGCATATAGGGAAAAATAACCCATGCTATAGTTACACAATGTTAGGTTCTATATTAGGAGCTTCTACCCAGTAAAGATATCTTGGTGTCATGGTGGATAATATATTGAAATCGTCGGCTCAGTGTGCTGCAGCAGTCAAAAAAGCAAACAGAATGTTAGAAATTATTAGGAAGGGAATGGTGAATAAAACGAAATATGTCATAGTGCCTCTGTATCACTCCATGGCGAGACTGCACCTTGAATACTGTGTACAATTCTGATCGCTGCATCTCAAAAAAGATATAGTTGCAATGGAGATGTTACAGAGAAGGGTGAGCAAAATGATAAAGGGGATGGAACAGCTCCCCTGTGAGGAAAGACTAAAGAGGTTAGGACTGTTCAACTTGGAGAAGAGACAGCCAAGGGGGGTTATGATGGGGTCTAGAGTACTCCCTCCTTAACCACATTTTTGTTGTCCAGGGTCTTCAGTCGTAACCGGCTTGGATATTCTATGGTCCCGAATAATGTAGTCAATTTGGACTCACTTCACCAAGTCCCTCCAAAGAAATATTTTCACACTCCCAAAGACCATTAATGCTTGTTTTGGAACACCAACAAGCTCAACTGAGATCAGTTACATAGAAACTCCCTGGTTGGAGTCATCCAGTAAATTACAAATGTGTGGGGCCACAGCATTAATGTCCATCACCTCATCTTTCCTGCATGTACAGTCTCTGGTGAAATAGCTCTTTTCTACACCACTGAAGCATGGAGGTCCAACTTAGGGTTGCAGGTGAGATGAAGATGCTGATCGTCAAGGCCTCTGAGTCTTAGAACTCTGCTGTTCTGTATTTGAGTCAAGGGCCTTCTTGGGAAGCCCCACTCTCCCTAGAATGGTTGCCTTGACTTCCGGGTAAGTGGCCTTACTTTCCAGTTTAGCTGTTTGATAGGCATCTTGAGTAGTCCTGGTAGCCTACCTGTCCTCTGGCCAACCTTCCAGTCATGCTATACACTCAAAATTTATCAAGAGGCCATCTGGGTCTTCTCCATTCTCTTTGGGGGCATGGGTTCAAATCCCACTTATGCCACCATATGTGGTAACTTGAGTGGTAGCAACTTTGGAACTGCCAGAAGAAAAAGGAGGCAGACTCTGGCTGTTCCTTAAGTATAGTTTATTTACAGTGAAATTGAGAAAAGTACACAGCAAAATAAATGAAGCAGGCAGCTCCCCTTGGAGTTCAGATCTCTCATAATTTACACAGTGCAGTGCAAAGTAAAACAATGTAGGTAGCTCAACTTGAGTCCAGGTAAATCCTAAACAAAGAAGGTCTATAACTTACTGTCACTCTCAAACTTTAAACATAGCAGGTCTTCTCATAAGGTGAGTCTCTGTTCCCTGTGACCTGCCTCATGCTTTTAGGCTCTGAGGTCTTATACTCTGGTGATAGGCTGCTCCATGCTTTCATGGTTTTGTGCCAGGTTGTGGGTCTCAACCTTAATAAGGACTGGGCAAGACAGCTGAACCCAATCCTTTAAGGTAGTCTGAGGGAGTTTTCTGTACACTCGCTCACACAGCCATAAGAAAGATACTGGAGAGATGTCACTAGACAAGAAAGGCAGGAGTCTTCATGCAGGTTTTTATGTGACAGACGGATATGCAAATATGATTAGGGCAATGGAAGATGATGGCTTTCGGTGGATCACTTGCTTTGCACACTTGCTGCACCTGATGTAAGGGATGCCTTGGGGCTGGGACTAAAAGACCATAGGATTCCTTGGGACCCAGCCATGAAGGACCTGATAGAGAGATGCAGAAAAATAGCAAGTCATTTTCATTGAAACATGAAGGGTAGGCAGCTTCTCTGTGAGAAGCAGGAAGAATTCAGGATGCCTCATAAGCATCTGTTAAAATATGTTGGCTCCTGTTGGAATTCCAGCTATCTGAAGATACAGAGGTTAGTGGAACAGCAGACACCCCTTCATGATCTGTCTCTGGAAACAAATAAAGATGTGTATTACCCACGGGGGCATCTTGATTGGATAGTGATGAGGCAGCTGATGTAAATCTTGAAGCCCTTCAAGTATGCCATGGAAGATCTGAGTCCAAAAATGTCCCCATGGGTGGGGTCATCCCCATAACAAATATAAAAGAAGAAAGTTAGGGCATTTCCATGAGCAGGAGGGAATGGAAGCAGCGGTTTAGAAGCCCTCCAGTCCCAGCATCTCACATACACGAAGGAGATACTGGCACAGTGGGGATGTAGCACAGGAAAGAGTGTCTACTCCAGAGAGTAGTGCAAACACATGCAGTGAGTAGTACCCCATCATCTACCACTTCCTCCCGCACTTCAGTCCACCAAAGCCATTTTGTCCTACAGTATCCTCTCTCTCTTGACACAGGCCATAGCTATAGCAGATGGCAAGAGAGAGACTCTCACCCCACCCCCTAGTAAAGAAGACCCCACATATTTATAATTTTGGAGGTCTTGCTCCCACTAAGCCTATCTGCTATGTCCCTGATGTACCAGCTTGGGGGTCACTCTCTCACTCTGTCTTGCTGCTATGTTTTTGGTTCTCCACCTTTCTGCTTTGTTAAACACCTTTACACTTCTGGCCTAAATATCCCATCCTGCTTCTTTCATGGTTTTGTCCCCAGAATATAAATGTTGAAAAAGAAAACTAAATATTTTTTTTCCACCCCCACCTCTGTTTTGGTTTTACACCTAGTTATCTAAGCCTGCCACTATTACTTCCCCACCTGCTTCTGACTCTTTCATGGTGCCTTTTGGAAAACCTCCCATTTTGGATACCATTTTCCACTTTATGGTTCCTTTTAAGACATTCATTACATTGTTGGTGTTGTGTTTACTGCCTTGGCCTGTTATTACAACTATTGTTGGTTCCCTTTTTTCTTATCATGTTTCCTTGATGATTTTGATACCTTTTTTGCAATTCCCTGCATTCTGTGATTTGTGGGTTTTAATGCTTTGTGCTGTTTGCAATCCCTTACACGCTACATCTTGTGGGTTTTCATTAGGGATGTGAATCGTTTTTTGACGATTTAAAATATCGTCCGATATATTTTAAATCGTCAAAAATCGTTAGGGCCACGATACAATACCAATTCCCCCGATTTATCGTCAAAAAATCGTAAATCGGGGGAAGGGGGAGGGCAGGAAAACCGGCACACTAAAACACCCTAAAACCCACCCCCGACCCTTTAAATTAAATCCCCCACCCTCCCGAACCCCCCCCCCCAAATGCCTTAAATTACCTGGGGGTCCAGCGGCGGTCCGGAACGGCCTCCTGCAATTGAATCGTGTTGTCTTCAGCCGGCACCATTCTGCGCCGCCATTTTGCAAAATGGCGGCGGCCATAGACCAACACGATTCGACTGCAGGAGGTCGTTACGGACTGCCGCTGGACCCCCAGGTAATTTAAGGCATTTGGGGGGGGGGGGGTTCGGGAGGGTGGGGGATTTAATTTAAAGGGTCGGGGGTGGGTTTTAGGGTGTTTTAGTGTGCCGGTTTTCCTGCCCTCCCCCTTCCCCCGATTTAGCTACGGACCGCCGCTGGACCCCCAGGTAATTTAAGGCATTTGGGGGGGGGGGTTCGGGAGGGTGGGGGATTTAATTTAAAGGGTCGGGGGTGGGTTTTAGGGGGTTTTAGTATGCCGGTTCATGATTTTAATGATTTTCACGATACTCTAAACACCCAAACGGCGACGATACGATTCCCTCCCCCTCCCAGCCGAAATCGATCGTTAAGACGATCGAGGACACGATTCACATCTCTAGTTTTCATGCCTTTGTGCTGTTTGTGATTCATTACACTCAATGCCTTGTGGGGTGTGATATATTTTCTTCTCTTTCTTATCCCTGCTGCACATCTTGAGGATTTGCTGTCACTCTTCATGCTACATTGCCTGGCTGCTACCATTTCTGATTTTAATCATAAGCACCATTGCTGCTTCTGCTGGTGCTCCATGCCACTCTTAGTGCCTTAGGGTATTTTCTCTTCTGCTTCTGCTGTCATTGAGGTTCTTTACAAATCTTTTTCCCCTATGGTTCTTGCTGAGTCTTGATCTTTCCCTGGAAATTTGATGCTTTTCACACTCACTACACCACTCACATAACCTCGGGCCATTCATGCCACTCCTGGTACCACTTTGATGCTCTTGGTGCCTTGAAGAAGGGAAATTTCCTAATAGCTTAAAAACTGTGGTTATAAAACATATTTTAAAAAATAAGAATGCAGATACTACTGCTTTAGGTAATTTTAGACCTATTTCAAACCTCCCTTTTTTAGATAAATGTATGGAAAAAGTAGTTAAAAAACAACTAACCAAGGGGGTTATTTTCCAAGCTGTGTTATGGGATTTTTGCATGCATTAAGCTGTTTTTCACAAGGCTAATAACTACACCTTTTTCATTAAGCTGTGTGATATGGCTCTATCACACTTTGCAATGTTTTTGCACATAGCACTGTTAGTCATTTAAGGTATGAGTGAGAGAGAGAGTGAGAGAGACTAACTATAAAGCCCTTCTTGTAGTTAGATATTTATACCTCTATATGAGGCCCACCAAGTACCTCAAAGTGAGGTTTAGGTATTAGTGTAGGGGTTAGGGGCCACTTTGACATTCAGATTGAGATCTATGAACAGAACAGTGTACTCTTGTGAAGATTTGATGTCCTTCGGAGTGACGAAACTCGTCCAAAGTTGAGATTTGTACAATGTTCTCTCAACCTAGCTTGATGACATATACTGTTTTAAGAGGTATGGATTCCGGTCAATTTTATTTACTGATTATGTTAGATATATCTGCAGTGTTTGATACTGTAAATTATGATATTTTAATTGTTAGGTTTGTAGAAATAGGAGTATCTGGATAGGTTTTGTCCTGATTTAATTCTTTTTTACAAGACCATTCTATACAGTTAAAATCAGAATATTGAAGTCTAAAATAATCTCTCTTATGTCTGGGTCCCTCGGGTTTATTCATTTTTGGCAATGTTACATAATGTTTATATGTTGCCACTTTGCAAATTATTATCAGGTCTGGGTTCAACTTACTATATTTATGCTGATGATGTGCAGATTCTTCTCCCCATAAACAATTCCATTGAAAATACCCTTAAACTCTGGCGAATATATTTAGCTTCAATCCAACAATTGCTCAAATACATGAAATCTGTACTAAATAATAAAAAAAAAACCTGAAATAGTATATTTAAGCAACAAACTTGTGTCCAATGTAATTACCACTTATGATATCAACTCCTTTAATTTGAGCTTAATGGAATCTGCTTGAGACTTAGGAGTGATTTTGGACAGTGAATTGAATATGAAAACTCGTATTAGTAATATGATCAGAAACAGTTTTAATAAGTTACATATTTTAAAAAGGCAAACCTTTTTTCTATTTCAATGATTTTAGAACCTCTTATGCTCAGGCTTGTGAACCCTTGGCTGACGGGAGGATGGTACCTTTTGGAAGATCCGTAGGTTCTCTCATTGGGTGGCGAGGCAGAGCAGAAGGCAAGACTAGCTGATCCCCGGCACTGGAGACTGAGGCGACTGTGGAGGCGGCTGAAGAGACGAGAAGAGGAGCAGTGTCTTCACCACTGGAAGTCTGTGATCCCCCCAGGAGGAGCCCGTAGGGACCCAGACCACTGGGACTTAGGTGGACCTTTGAGAGGTCAAAGTATCGGTGCAAGGGCTGACTGGAGCTTCGCCCTGGAAGCCCGCGGTCCCCCCAGGAGGAGTCCGTAGGGACCTGGACCGCTGGGACTTAGGCGGGCCCTTGAAGACGGTAGTCTAGAAGGAGTCCTAAGTCAAGTGCCCGAGGGTTGTCGCTCACCAGTCCGAGGTCACACACTGAGGGATCACCGCTTGCCAATCTGAAGTCAGGAACCGGGAACACCAAGACGAAACAGGAACAAGATCCAAAGCTCAAGGAACTCACCGAAGCAAGCAGACTAGACAGCGCTGGAGGACGTTGCCAAGTCACTGAATGAGCAGAGGAAGCTTCCCTTTATACTTCCCCTGCTCAGGCTGATCAAGAACAGGTGAAGCTGGTTAAAGGGATCAGGTCCCTTTAAATCTGTAAAGGAGGTGTGGCCTCGCGCCCAAGGATGGCGGCGGCCATCTTTGATTTCCCCCGCGGAGGAGAGACACTGCTGGACACCGCGAGGGGGGAGCAGGACGGCTTCCCTTGCAGTGAGCAGCACCGAGGGCCGCGCAGGAGCGGCGGCCTGAGTCAGAGCCCTCCCCCGGGGCTCCCATGGCGGAGGAATGCTGCAGGCAAGGTAGGGGGCCGCAGTCGTGGTCTGCCACGCCCGCAGAACACAACAGAACCGTTTTACAAGTCCTGTTGTTTTCAAAATTAATTATGATAACACTCTTCTTTTAGATCTCCCAAATAATTCCCTGAGATCTTTGCAATTATTGGAGAACGCTGCCACAAAAGTCTTAACTGGCGCAAAAATATATGATCATATTACACCTATTTTGAAAGGGTTATATTGGTTACCTATAAAATATAGAATTGAAAACAAAGTTTTCTGCTTATTATACAAATCTAGCAGTAATTTGAATACAGAATGGTAAAATGCTTCTTTAAGGATTTATACCCCACTATGAAACTTACTGTCAGCAAATAAGGGTTTATTAGCAATTCCATTGGTTAAATTGGCTCACCTGACTAAAGTTAGAGAGAGAGCAGTGTCTCTTGCTGGGCCCAGATTATGGAATTCTCTTCCTCCTGAGTTGAGAATACAATTGAACTATTAGACTTTAAGAAAGAATTAAAGACATGGTTATTAATAAAGGCCTTCGGAGAGGACATCAGCTGAGGGTTTAACACTTTAATTGAAAGCTGAACTTTTGACGTATTGAGAGGCTAATGTTTTGCTGATTGTTTTTTTATGTTTAATGTAATTGGTTTTTATTACTATTGAATTTTATTGTTGTTGTACATGAGTTTTTTCTTGTTGATGTTCTTGTTTTTATACTTGATTTTACTTTCTTTTGATTTTGTTTTATTTTTTTATGCTATAAAGTATTTATTTAAATTTTACATTGAAATTGTGAACCAGTATGATTGATTACAGAATATCGGCACACAAAAAAAATATAAATAAAGAAATAGATATATAAATAAATAAATGATATTATTTTTCCTGCCACAGTCATCATGATACATTTTAGGGCTTTGTTCCCACACTTCTTGCTGCTTTGATCTGCTCCTACTGTTTCTGATTTTAATCTCTAGTGCTACTGCTGCTGCTGCCACTCTAAACTACTCTTGGTACCTTAGCTGGCTTCTTCTCAGCTCTGAATATCTTTGAGGTTATTTCCCCTATGTTACTTGTTGACTCTTGGTCTTACCCTGGCAATCCAATGCTTTAATCAGGCCTTACCCTGTTATTTTTAATGGTTTATTGCCCTCTTAAACTTTGTCTTCAAACTTCCATCCAATAAGGTTCTTATGACTATTGGTTTCATCAGATATTTGGCCTTTGACAGATTATACCTTAGTAAAAGGCATGCTCTCGTGGATGTTTTATTCACACTCCATTCCCTTCCAGTTCTGTGATTATTGTTTCATCTGGTATTTAGCCTTCAATAGATTATACCTCAGCAAAAGGCAAGGGTTGCAGAAGTCCAGCACTCAAAGCCAGGATTGCAGTCCTCTATTATTATTGATTCTCAGGTAATGGAGGAGGTATTTAAAAAACTGATTCAGAAGAAGAATTGTGTCCTGCATTCCCTGAATCACAAGATATTAAACAGCTAGTGGCTGAGGAGAATTTGATACCTCTAATCAGTTACATGTAGCCTCCAGTGAGGAGGTAGAGAAGGCAAGTAGTACTGACAAGACTAGTAATCAGATTATATACAGGAAATGGGAAGACCAACCCCAGCCCTGATCAGCCAGCTCCTTCATCTAATGATGCTATATGGAAATGAGATCAGGCTTCCTCCAGGGATTTCAAATGGGTTTTCACTGCCTAGGGCTTTCTAGAAATTTGGTTGGTGTCCTTTGCCCCTCAATTGGAGTAGTGGGGTATTCTTGCCACTTTCAGTGGCTGCTTTTACCTTTAATAATACTTTGGGGACTTCAGGTCATCTTTGTTGCTTTTATCCTTTATTATAGCCTTGGGAGGTTTCCAGCATCTTTTAGTGCTTTGTTCCCCCTTCATGATGCCTTGAGCTCTTCATACCCCACTTATTGCTACTTTGGCCCACTTTTGCAGCCTTGGGGGGTTTTCTGCTACTGTTGTTGGTGCCCTTTGCTCCAGTTTTGGTGCCTCAGGATTTTCTGGTCACTTTTGCTCCTGCATTGCTTCTCTGATGATGTCTTGAAGAACTCCTGCCAATGCTGGTAGTGTTTTACCATAATGAGGGTCCTTGAGCTCTTCATTGCATTTGGTGCCTTGTTGACATTGCCTCCTTGTTGGTATGCTTCACCCTTCTGATAATGTCTACCCACCAGTTTCATTAGAAATAATTAGAAAACACCAATTTGGGAGCCTAAAATAGGCTGCATTTTTTCTTCCATAACTATAATGGGGAACAAATGAATAAACACAATTGTTTTTAATATATTTGAAGCAAACCAAATGAATGACTGCAACCTACAAATGAATTAATAAACAAAAACACATTTTTGGCCTCTGCACATGCCTAATGATTAGAGGCAGAGTGTGAATGAAGTTTCCTATTCAGTTTCTGCCGACTGTCAGACCACCAGCTCCTAATATAGCTCCACCTGGAGCTTAGTGACTGGTGAGGCTATATTGGCATGTAGGGTGGGAATGTAGATGTTTGGTGGGCAATTTTGTTTATGAGTGGGTGGGGAGTAATGGTGTGTGTCTGGATGAGGAACATGTGGGTGAGGATAAATTTGGGTGAGTGAATGCTTGGATTGTATGTGTGAGTGGCTGGTGTGTATCTGTGTGATTGGGGATATCCATGTACATGAGTGGGTTGGGTATGTGTGGGGGAGGGGTTGATGTGAGTGTGTGTGTGTTAGTTTGGGGGATCTGCTCGGGAAAGGCCCACTCTTTCCCCTTCTATTCTCCAGTCCTCTTTGTGCCTTTCCTTTCATTTTCTCACCCACCAATGTAGCTTGTCTCCCCAATCTACCTCCTTCTCAGACCTCATCCTACAGCTGGCATGCACTTTTTTTTTTTTTTTTTTTTTGGTGGATGCCAGCCCTCCACAGGAGCCACATAGCTCTGTTCCTTCTATTTTCTGGACTTTTGTGTTAGAAGAACCTGGTTTCTCTGTGAGCCACGTAACTCCCTTCCTCTGGCTTCATGGGCTCCTGTGCTCCTCACCATTAGTGTTGCTCCATGCAACTGACAGCTTGCACATAGCACTGTGCACTATGTGTTACCCATTCACACATGTGTGCATAATGTCAAGAAATAATATTATCTGAACAAACTAACAGCCTATCATAAAGTGTGAGATAGTGGTAATATCTGGAAAGAGGAAAATAGATATGTCTATGCCATATTCATTTTAATGATATTCATTTTCTGAATATGTGTTAATGGGTAAATAACCCAACATTGATTATCTTTTATTGATTTCTTGATTAGAGGAGTATAATATAAATTAAAGAGCTGTTCATTATCATTTGACTATCTAAATATCTTATTTGTAAAAGGATTTATATTCAAATTTCAGGAAGAAGATCAGGGCCTAATATTCTTGCAGGATGGAATATTACTGTTTTTAACACTTAAGCAAGAATAATTGCTGAACTCTGAGTCAATTAAAAATGCCTTCTGTGTATTGTAGATATAATAGTTTATCAACTGAATTTTATGTTTCAGATTTATAACTTTAATACCTCTGATTTCATTAGAGTCCCTTAAATGTTGATTTAAAGGATTTATATTAAGCAGAAATTAATGTAAAAACAGGATAACCTTTTCTATTAATTCTGCATTGGCAAGTCTACATAGCTATATTAAAGGTAGCAATACATTCAGGACTGAATTTTCAAAGCTATCTAGACGCATAGTAAAGCCACTTTTTATGTATATGCATGGTTGCTAGAAAATAGCCCAGAGCTCTATGGACAAAAAAGTGTGTGTGCAACTCAGTTACACACATTCTTTCCCAGCATATGGGGGGAGCTATCTTGGAGGCAGAATTGTTACTTATGTTCCAAAATTTTGAGCCCAATATTCAAAGCTTCT
The DNA here is from genome assembly GCF_901001135.1 of Rhinatrema bivittatum. NCBI lineage: Eukaryota > Metazoa > Chordata > Amphibia > Gymnophiona > Rhinatrematidae > Rhinatrema > Rhinatrema bivittatum. The sequence continues at coordinate 152,967,734 of NC_042617.1, read as the reverse complement.
TAGCTGGATAAGTGGCAACTTATCCAGCTAAGTGGCATCCACTGCATATCCTGCTACATTCAGCAGTCACCACGAAGCCAGATAAACTACATATCCAGCTAAGAAGTTAGACATATATCTAATGGGTGTGCAGTGGGTAGATCGGGGCAGTGCTACTTGTCCAACTAACTTAGGCCAGGATTCATCATTCCGGGCGGAATGATGAAGCCTGCGCTAAAGGGGTCAGGGGGGCAAAGGGAGGTGGTGGCGGGTGGGTGATAGCCCACAGCCGATCGCACCACAGCGGTGCGATTTCACCTGCCACGGTGTGGCCGGCTGCAGCCTATCGTGGGCATAGCACCACCGTAAAAAGTGGTGCTATTCCCTGCGCTACTGCCAGCAATAATGTTTGAAACATTATCACTGGCAGTGGTGCTGCCGCCGACTCCTCCCTAACTCCGCCCCAACTCCTCCCTTCCCCCTAAATTTAATGTTACCGCGTGCGATAAAGGCCTTTTTGCGTGCGATAAGTCCTTAGAAAATAACCCCCTTAGCTGGATAAGTGCCAATCTTCAGACTTATCAGGTTAAGTTAACCATATAAGTTAGACCAGCCATAGAGCAGATTTAACTTAGCTATATATAACTTTTCTGGCTAAGTACTGCTAAACAATAGCAGCCTTGCTGCTGAATATCCCATGTAAGTTAGCCGGCTAACTTATCCGGTTAACATATCCGGCTAACATATCCGGCCCGAGGCAGGGGTAACTTGCGTGCACGGGCCAGCTGCCGGCGAGCCTTGTTCCAGTCAGGGGGCTGGTCCGGAGGCCACGGCCACGCCCCCGGAACGCCCCCAATGACGCGCCGTCCGTGACACGGTATAGGAGTGAGATGGGGGGATCTGGAGGAATTGGGGGGTGTGGTCAGGACTACTCATACTGCGGGAGGGTGGAAGGAATTAGGGAAGAGAAGGGCACCATTATGTGATGTATGTTACTAGGAATGGTTGTGTGTATGTTGGGGGGGGGGGGGATACCCAGAGACCTATATAAGGAGAGGTTTGGGATTAGGTGGGGTACATGGCGCAAGAGGCCCATATCTAAAATTTGGGAATCGGGAGGGGATGAGTACAGCTGGTAGCCCCGTTTTTATTTATTTTTAGTTTCTTTGCAGACAGTGCTGCTTACCCGGATATCTTCTAAAGATATCTGGTAAGTAGGGAGTTATCTAGCCACATAAGGCCAGATAATTTTAAAATCTAACTGGCTATATGAAATCTATTTATTTATTTATTTGTTTTTATATACCGGTGTTCAATTTACATATCACATGGGTTTCAAATAATTTGAAAGGTGCAGGAAGGAAGTCCTTTCCTTTTGACAGGTACAGTAAATGATTAGAGAAATGTAGCCAGTTAGGTTTTAGAGTTAGTTGGGTACATGTAGCTGAATAACTTTAAACAAGTATATTTAGCAGGACTTTTATTCCTCTCAATATACTGGACAAGTTATCTGGCTAACTTGTACACCAAATAGCCTACTGAATATTGGCCTCCTTGTGTATAAAGTATGCATATCACTGTATTAAAAAATGTGTATGTACTGAAACATATATGCATTTGGGGTGGTATTATGTGGTATTTAGGAACTGTGTGGCTCCTGCTGCACAATTTATAAAATGCAGGTGTAAATTTAGGCACACCTACTTATGTGTGTACGTGCTGAGGTATGGACACTATTGGGAATGTGTATGGGAACACTGGGAACACTGGGAGGAGAGGATCACCTTGCTGGTGGCTGAAAGGAATCAGTAAGTTTTTGCTTGGGACATTGTCTTTTTTAAAAGTATTGGGGCAAAGTTAACTATTTGGGAATATTATTTAGTGTGTTTGTGCCTTTAATAGTCAGAAAGGCAGTGAATAAACAAGTTAGACTGTTTGTATTTTTAAATAGTCAGTCAATAAGGTAGCTAGTAAGCAGTAGGTAGTGTGTTTATTTTTAAAAGTCTGCACAACTGAGTGTTCTGCAGACTTTTAAAGATCTGAGTGTTTGTATTTAATACAAACTGAGAGTTTGTATTGAAAAAAACACACACAAAAGAAAAAAAACCCCACCAAAAGTAGCCAGAAGCTAGAAATAAGCTAGGAGCAGTGTATACCTAAGTAAAAAAGTTGAATAGTTCAGCTCAGTTACTCACCTTGGAAAGGTGTTGAGGTAGTGTGATTGGGTTTGAATAGGGACAAACATTTGTTAATCAAGAGAGCAGTGAGTCACTCTGACTGACTAACTGAAGTTACACTGTTTATATTTCCGAACCCTCCCACCCCTCGCCCACCCAGAGAGTAGGATTAAATGGACAATTTTCTCAGTGGAAGGGAGTGGACAGTGGAGTGCCTCAGGGATCTGTATTGGGACCCTTACTTTTCAATATATTTATAAATGATCTGGAAAGAAATACGATGAGTGAGATAATCAAATTTGCAGATGACACAAAATTGTTCAGAGCAGAGCAGTGGGTCATGATATGAGGCTCCGAGAGAAGAAACATCTTTTAAGTAATTTTTTAAAGAGAGGCTGTTGGAATCTACTGGGATGGTCGGTAGAAGCTAAAACAGTAACAGTTTGAGGGCATGGAATAAGCACAAATGATCCTTGGATGCTAAAAGTAGAGAAAGCAGAAACAATGCACAACCTAGTGGCATGTGTGTTTCATATCACTATACTCATCTGATTCAACAATGAGTATTGAGGCTGCCAGAATGTATGGGAAAGTGGTTAATATGAAATGTTAGAAGTCTAGGTGATAGCACAATCATTCACATGGCTGAGTTTGTCTGACAGGGTGTGATAGCGGAAATGACTAGTAGCGGGTTATGTCTAATAAGCTGCAGGTGCTGTGATTAAGTACAAAAAATAACTAGAAGTCCTAGCAGAAACACAGGCTCTTACAACTGGATCTCTCTGGCAGGCTATGTAAGGGACCTAGAAGGCTCATTAGTATTCTGGAGTGAATGAAAAAGGGCGTTGCATGCAGGCCTGTAAGTGAAACAGAGAGCATTTATATAACATCTATGGTGGCTCCTCATCCCATACTCTACAAGCATTATTTTTTGCAGAGCCTGATGAACATTCTGCGGGCATCCCGATTTTCTTCTAAACATCTCCTTTAACAACAGTTGTTATTTAAGAAAACCTGAAAATTGTAATATATCCAACCCCCAAACCCCATAAACTTGGTGATGAATCAAGTCAAGAGTCCCATAATTCCTAAAACTAGGGGACACTCATCAAACCAATCAAGCTCAAAACAATCAAGCTCAAACCAAGGCCAACGAACTCACACTCTTCTTTCAGAAAAGAATTTCCAACATCCTAGCACTCCTCCCCACCAACACAACTTCTTCTCCTTTACCTTTCACCACCTCATCTTATGCTGGAGCTAACCTCGACACCTTCAAACCCATGTCCTCCTTGGAGATAGAGTCCCTACTAAAGAGACTGAAACCATCCAGCCACCCGTTAGACCACATCCCAACAAAACTACTGTTACTGATTCCAGACACCATCTCCAAACTTTTGGCCGATATTATAAACTGCTCCTTATCACAAGGAATCTACCCAGACACGCTAAAACTTGCCACCCTCAAACCCCTGCTGAAGAAACCAAACCTAGACACAAGAGAACTCACCAACTTCCGTCCTATCTCTAACCTCCCTTTTGTTGCCAAACTCATGGAGAAACTGGTCAATACTCAACTTTCAGATTACCTAGAAGACCACAAAATTCTCTACCCATCTCAATACGGCTTCCATAAGTCGCTTAGCACGGAAACCCTCCTTATCTCCCTCACGGACCACATCATCATGGGCCTAGACAAAGGGCACTCATTCCTATTAGTACTTCTAGACATATCAGCAGCGTTCGATACAGTGAACCACTCTATCCTTCTAAATTGCCTTTCAGACATTGGTTTATCAGGAACGGCCCTCAGATGGTTCAATTCCTTCCTCACTAATAGAAGCTACAAAGTTAAAATCAACAACAAAGTATCCCCTTGCATCAAATCATCATTAGGTGTACCCCAAGGCTCCTCACTGTCTCCCACCCTCTTCAATATTTACCTCCTTCCCCTTTGCCAGCTGCTAACAAACCTAAAATTAAAACATTATCTCTACGCTGACGACATACAGATTCTGATCCCCATAACACAATCTCTTGTGAAAACATATTCTGGGAAAACTGCCTCCAATCCATCATCCTCCTCCTCTCCTGTCTAAATCTGTTCCTTAATGTAGCCAAGACCGAACTCCTCCTCATCTCCTTCGATCACACCGACCCACCTTCACAGACCCTGCCCAATACCATGATCATGCAAGTAAGAGACCTCCATCAACAACACAACCAAAAATTGCTTCTACAAACTACAAGTTCTAAAAAGACTCAAACCACTCCTACATTTCCATGATTTCAGGACAGTCCTTCAAACCATGCTTTTGCCAAGATTTATTTATTTATAAGCTTTTATATACCGATGAACGTTGGGAACATTTCATCGGTTCACATAAAACATAATGGTAGCTAAACGAGCTTTACAGAGAACAAGGATAAAAGCACATAAAACTGCTACCCAGCGAGCAATGAAACATAGCATACAAGGGGGGAACCACCAAAAGCATATGGGAGTAAATGCTATATACAGGTACATGTACTCACAAAAATCACTATTTACAGGTAGGGGGTCTAATTACATAGCTAATTAGATAATTAAATATAGGCAGAATAAGTAGGAGGATAAGTACATGTATTCACAACAGTAACTATTTACAGGTAGGATGTCTGATTACAAATCTAATTAAATAATTAAGTAGGGGCAGAATAAGAAGAGGAAAGGAGGACTAGAGGGGGAGGGAGGGCTGTTCCGAGAATGCTTTTTAGATTCTGCTTAAATTTCTTTTGGGCAAGGTTCCTGCCATAGGAAGGGAGGGAGTTTGTTCCATATGACAGGTCCAGCTAAAGATATAGCCCGAGCTTTAGTTGAACCAAGTTTAGATTGTTTAGGTGAGGGAATGCTGAGGGTAGCTTAGACTACTGTAACGCCCTCCTCCTGGTTCTCCCCACCTCCACCATCAAACCTCTTCAGATTCTCCAGAACATGGCTGCCAGAATCTTAACAAACCGCGGAGATCACATCACACCCATCTCAAGAACCTACATTGGCTCCCAATAAGTTACAGAATCTCACACAAGTCCCTCACTATCATCCACAAAACCATTCACAAACAGCTCCAGCTCGACCTTCAGATCCCATTCAGACTCCACACTTCTACAAGACCCATCAGAGAAGTGTACAAAGGAAACCTGCACATCCCCACAACTAAAGCCACCATTTGTACAGCCACTAGAGATCGAGCATTCTCAACAGCAGGACCTGCCATCTGGAATACCATGCCTCCAGATCTCAGACTGGAACCCTGCCTATTAACGTTTTGGAAAAAACTCAAGACCTGGCTGTTCCTACAAGCCTTCCCCTAACCGTTCCGAACCATGGACAAGAAACACTTAGACAGAACTCTATATATAAATATATCTAGGCATCTCGTATTTACCATTTGTTAAGTTTACCTCGTCTAACCTTAGCCTCTTGCTACTTCAGCTCCCAAGTTCACTCTACCTTGTTTTATTGTAACTTTGCTTCTTGTTCAATGTTAAAATTAATGTTATAACCCCTTGTTCCTTGTAAACCGATATGATATGCTATGTATCATGAATGTCAGTATAGAAAAGTGTTAAATAAATAAATAAATAAATACATAAATAAAAGTATCAAGCACCAGGTTTAAAATGTGTGAAAATGAGTTCCTAAAATGATTAAACAAAAGTATGAAAGGTAGATAATCATAAGTTATTAAACATAAGAGTCAGGGATATCATAGCAGATAGGATTCTTCATATACTGTAGCCCCTGTTTCTTATATACTTTCTCCGCACAAACTTCTTGCCACTGTTGAAAAGATGAAAGGTTCATAGATTCTTATTTTCATTTGCCAGCCAATAAAAAAAACCAAAACAGAATTTATTTACAATCCATTTTAAGAAATATATATTTTATTTCTCTTTGCTGATGAGCTATGGACACATGGGAATAAAAGATATCACTGAGATTCTTATAAACATTTTTAGTTATCTTAACCCTATGTACATCATACTTTCCAGTGTGAGTAGAAAATAATTTCTTTTCAAATTTTAAGATTTAGAATCAAACAGTTCCCATAGTTTACCTTGTTGAGCGCCCAATGCTGATGCTGGAAGCCACAATTTATAGCAAAGGTAAGAGACTAATCAATGATGTCCGCAAGTCATCTACTATCTACAATGGTTTCGAGCCTGCTGACATCCCACCTGTTGCACTGGAGGTGGACCCTTGGCCTGGCGCAGGATTGGTACGGCCCTCTGAGGGGACCCAGAGGGTGCCTTCCTCCAGGAGGCGGAGCACACAAGGAGACAGAGGCTAGCTGGAACTTCATCAATAACGGCCTGGGGGATCCGTGGGTTGAGCCCTTGCATTCCCGGATTGCCTGGGCTTAGGTGGGCCACTGGGGGTCTCCTGGAGAGATGATGGAGAGGTGTGCCCACGAAAAGTAGAGCTGTGTGGCTGACGGAGACCACGGGTACGAGGCAGGAACTGAAGGTCCTCCGGGCAGAGTAGGCAGCGCCTAGTGGTCTAGCTCAAGGAAGGTCGTGGGCAGCATCAAGGCAGGTGGACCTGGTGGTCACAGGAGAATCGAAGAGAGTGTCCAAATGGAACGCAAGGGTCAAAGACAGGGTATCCGTGCGAGGATAGTCAGCCAAAGCAAGGGTCAGTTCCAGGTATCAGTCCAAGCGTGATCAGGGGCAAGCAGAGGTCAATTGCAGGAATCAGTCCAAGCGTGGTCAGGGTCAAGCAGAGGTCAGTTCCAGGTATCAGTCCAAGCATGGTCAAGGGTAAGCAAAGGTTAATTCCAGGTATCAGTCCAAGCATGGTCAAAGGGCAAGCGAAGGTCAGTTCCGGGTATCAGTCCAAGCGTAATCAGAGGCAAGCCGAGGTCAGTACCAGGTATCAGTCCAAGAAAGGTACAACCTGGGTTGCGGAACGTGGAACAAGACTCAGGAATGAAGGAACACAGGAACAGGCGCTGGAACACAGGAAGGACCACGGGAGCACGGGAGCACAGGAGCAAATGCAGGAACACAGGAACAGGTGCAGGAAGACTGGAACAAGCACAGGAACACTGGAATAAGTACAGGAATGCAGGAACAAGGATGGCACCTAGCTCACACAATGGTGATAACCCGTTTGCCAAGGCGAGGAACTGGGGAAAGGGCCTTGCCTTAAGTAGTCGATTCAGGTGACGTCATCCCCATGCGCCGCGGAGTGAGTTCCCACCATGGACCCTTTAAAGGGCCGCGGGTTCCACGTGCGTGCATGCCTAGGGGTGGGGTCCCAATGAGGGAGGATGCCGAGGACCTGTGAGATGCCTGCAGGGCAGCCTGGGAGGTCGAGGGTCCGGACGGAGCAGGAGACGCTGATGAGGAGCACCGGGGATGGCAGCAACTGGCTGCGGCTGTGGGAGAAGCTGAACCAGGGCCTGTTGGAGCATGAGTGAGGTGAGTAGGGCCATCCGCGGTGGGGCCGCAGATGGAGCACGCAACAGTACCCCTCCCTCTAGGCCTCCCCCTCATCGGTCGGGGCTTTTCGGGGTGAACACAATGGAAGGCCCAGAGAAGATCCTTGTCTAGAATGTGATGCGCTGGCTCCCACGAGTTTTCCTCATGGCCGAACCCTTTCCACGCGAGGAGGTACTCCCATCTCCTCCAACGACATTGCACATTTAGGACCTCCCAGACCTGGAGGACGGTATCCGACTCGGTGCAAACCGGTGCTAGCTGCGGAGGCCGTCAAGATGGCCAGGAAAGAACGAGCGGCTTTAAAAGCGACACATGAAATGTGTTGTGGATACCCATATTTGGGGGTAGACACAGTTGGTAGGACACAGTGCCAACTCGCCATAGGACTGGGAAGGGTCCGATGAAGCGGGGCACGAACTGCTGTGAAGCAATCTGTAGGTGGATATGCCGAGTGCTCAACCATACCTTCTGTCCTGGAAGGAACCCTGGAGCCATTCGCCGGTGGGCATCCATGAAACGCTTAGCATGATCTGCTGCCTGCTGGATTCGGTGTGTCACCTGGTCCCACACACGGTGAATCTCCTGTGCTGTAGCTTGGGCCGCAGGAGAAGGAACCTGGAGTGGAACGGGTAGTGGCAGTTCGGGCTGCCGTCTGAAGACCATAATGAATGGAGAGGTTCCGGTAGCAGCTGCCATGTGGCTATTGTGGGAGAACTCGGCCCACAGGAGTAGGTCTGCCCAATTGTTATATTGATCGTTGACGTATGCTCGTAAGGTTTTCAGGGAATGGTTGGTTCGTTTGGCTTGTCCGTTGGCCTGAGGGTGGTAGGCCGAGGTCAAATTGAGGTTGATTCCAAACTTCTTACATAGTGATCTCCAGTAGCGGGCGGCAAACTGCGGGCCTCAATCAAAAACAATCTCCTGTGGTAACCGTGAAGGCAGAACACGAGCATTAGGAACAGTCGGGTGAGCTCGGGAGCAGAAGGAAGGCTTGGTAGTGATACAAAGTGAGCCATCTTTGAGAAACGGTCGATGATGACCCATATAACGGTGTTCCCCTTTGAAGGGGGCAAGTCTATGATCGTGATCAATAAGACTGGCATGGGTGGGGATACCCGCCGTAAGAAATGTTTCTGGCACCGAGAACCCCACTTGATGAGCTGGAGTGACTCCCAATAAAACTGTGGGGAGTGTAGTTACAACCATGGAAGGCTGAAAACGATGGGGTGTACTGACCGTTTCAGGACCAGGAGAGGGATCTCTTCATCGTTGAGGGTTCCTACGGTCAGCCGGATGGCTAAGGTGACATGGGTGATGCGATCAGGTAAAGGTTCTCCATGGATGGAGGCTATCCGCAGCGGAACCTCAAGGGGTCACGTAGGAATCTGGAGTAACATGACAAATTCTTCAAGGATGAAATTCCCACCAGCCCCAGTATCCACAAGGGCGGTGGATGCAAAAGTGTGTGCCTCCCGGGAGAGGGAGAATGGAAGCAGTAATTGAGGGCCTGTAACAGTAGCGCCCAAGCTCGGGACCCCCGCTGGGCTCAGACTTTGGAGTTTCCCGGACGCACCGGACAGGTCTGGATATGGTGGCCTGGACCCCCACAATAGAGGCAGAGACCAGACTTCTGCCTTCGGAGGCATTCCTTGTGAGAAAGACGACCGCGGTTGATCTGCATCGGTTCTTCCGTCAGCAGGGGGACTGCCGGTGATGCCCTTGGTTTGGGGCTAACGGACTGAGGAGGTTCCGGGGCCACTCATCGTATAGTCCTTACTTCCCGATGCTGTTCCTGGAGGCGGTGGTCAATCCGCCCAACTAGAGAGATAAGGTCCTCCAATGACGCGGGAATCTCTCGGGCTGCTAGTTCGTCTTTCAGGGGAGAAGACAGTCCTTCGAGAGAGAGTGCCTGTAGGCAGTCTTCCTGCAATGCCAATTCGGTTGCTAGCATCCAGAACTCAATGGTGTATTCCGTGAGAGAGTGGGACCCCTGGTGGAGATGGAGGAGATGATGTCCAGCGAAACCCTGCCGGCCTGAGTCATCAAAGGTACGTTGGAACGTGGATATGAAGTGAGGAAGCTCCTGTAGTAGGGAATCAGAACGCTCCCAGAGCGGAAAGGCCCTTGCTAGGGCTCTCCCCCCCAGACGTGAGAGGATGAAAGTGACCTTTGTCACTTCGTCCGGAAACAGAGAAGGTTGCAGCACAAACTGCATGAAAAACTGGTTAATGAACCCTCGGAAGAGACGAGGGTCCCTGTTGTACCAAGGAGGAGCTGGGAAGGCCAGCAGTGCCTGTGAGGGCGATGAACCAGAGGAAGTGCTACTAGCAAGAGTCCCGGGGTTGGCCCTGGTGGACACTTCAAGTTGTGACTGTAATTTCCCCACCAAGGTGGCCAATGCATCGATGTATTGCTGCTGCTCCCGGACATGTGTAGCCAGGTCCGGAATAGCCTGCAAGGCAGAGGACTCTGCCAAGTCCATGGCCTTGGCAATCTGTTGCACTGGAGGTGGACCCTTGGCCTGGCGCAGGATTGGTACGGCCCTCTGAGGGGACCCAGAGGGAGCCTGCCGCCAGGAGGCGGAGTACACAAAGAGACAGAGGCTTGCTGAAACTTCACCAATAATGGCCCGGGGGCTCCGCGGGTTAAGCCCTTGGATTTCCAGACTGCCTGGGCTTCGGTGGGCCTCTAGGGGTCTCCCGGAGAAATGATGGAGAGGTGTGCCCATGAAGAGTAGAGCTGTGCGGCTGACGGTGGACAGACGAGCTAGACCAGAACTGAGAGTACTGGAGACCTCGGGTACGAGGCAGGAACTGAAGGTCCTCTGAGCAGAGTAGACAGCACGTAGTGGTCTAGCTCGAGGAAGGCCGTGGGCAGCGTCAAGGCAGGCAGACCTGGTGGTCACAGGAGAAGCGAAGAGAGTGTCCGAATGGAGTGCAAGGGTCAAAGCCAGGGTATCCGTCCGAGGATAGTCAGCCAAATCAAGGGTCAGTTCCAGGTATCAGTCCAAGCATGGTCAAGGGTAAGCGAATGTCAATTCCAGGAATCAGTCCAAGCGTGGTCAAAGGGCAAGCGAAGGTCAGTACCGGGTATCAATCCAAGAAAGGTACAACCTGGGTTGCGGAATGTGGAACAAGACTCAGGAATGCAGGAACAGGCGCTGGAACACAGGAAAGACCATGGGGACACTGGAACGAGAACAGGAACACAAGAACAGATGCAGGAACACTGGAACAAGCACATGAATGCAGGAACAAGGACAGCAACTAGCTCACACAATGGTGACGACCCGTTTGCCAAGGCGAGGAACTAGGGAAAGGGCCTCGCCTTAAGTAGTCGATTCAGGTGATGTCATCCCCATGCACCACGGAGTGAGTTCCTGCCACGGACCCTTTAAAGGGTCGCGGGGTCTGCATGCGCGCATAGGTGCGTGGTCCCGACAAGGGAGGATGCCGAGGTCCTACGAGACGCCTGCAGGGCAGCCTGGGAGGTCGAGGGTCCGGACGGAGCAGGAGACGACAACGAGGAGCGCCGGGGATGGCAGCGACTGCGGCTGTGGAAGAAGCAGAACTAGGGCCTTTTGGAGCGACAGCGAAGTAAGCAGGGCCATCCGCGGTGGGGCTGCGGACAGGGTACGCAACACCACCTCTACTTCTATTTTGCAGCTATTTCAGTATTAGATGGATGTTTCAAGCAAAAACTGAGATTTATTTGAAAAGTACATTAACATAGGTTTTAGGCCTAAGCAGATTTCTATCGTGTGTTTTCATTTGGATAGATCAGGTGTTCCCAAATGTTTTAAGTTAAGGGCCACATGCAATCTTTTTTCATTTATTCATGTATATATGTATGTATATTCTACTTTTCAGCACTTTAAAGTGGATTACATTCAAGTAGTGTAGGTATTTCCCTATCCCCAACGGGCTTACAATCTAATGAGTAAATTTTCAAAGGAGTTAATCAGCATACACATGCATAAGTAGCTTGTAGTTGCATAAAAGCTATTTTATATACATCAAAAGTATTTGCGTATTTTTGGTTTCATGCGCACATTTATCTGCGCAAAAAAAGGGCAGTCTAGGGGCATTCCAGGGTGATGCCAAGAGATAAGTGCATAAGTTGCTATACTGTAAGCAATTTACATGAATAAATTAGGCAACTTATTCATGCATACCTGGAATATTCAGCCACCTTGTGGCTCAGTTACCTAGGTTCATAAACTTATCCTACTAACTTAGTCAATATATTCAGCGGCACAACTTAGGACAGGTCTATGGCCAACCAGAGTTAGCAGATTCAGCAATCTCCACTCCTCTTTGCTGCCACTGCTCGTGGCCCCACAAGGCTTTCGTCCCCAAATGATCGGCGCCCTAGACTCAGAACTAGTTCACCTAGTGCTTCTGCTAGCTCTGAATGCAGAGAAGAGTTTGTGCAAGACATCCCTGGTCTGGAATCATTTTAAAGGGAAGGAGGTATTCACTGCAGTAAGAGGAAAGATACTGGGGCATCTGACAAAAGCTGGCATAAAGCATCATCTGCACAATAAGTATCCATTAGTATTGGCGGCAGAGTAGGGTGGCAGTACTAGCTTGGAGAGTTCCTCTGCAACACAAAGCAAGAGGCAGAGGAAAGGGGCTGAAAATTAGAATAATTTTCCCCAAGCTGATCCTATGGCCCCTTCCTTCAGTCAGGTGACAGGCCAGCAGCCACCTGCGATGTGTGTGTATTGGCAACCCACTATAGAGGAAATGGGGTGATCATCTGTATCACTAACCTGGGGAAAGAGGCACGCAACATTGAAAGTAGTAGTGAGGTGTATTGGGGAAGTGATTACACTGGATGACCAGCCCTTGTAGGGAGTTGAGAACCTGGACTTTAATGCTCTGCAGCATGTACTGGCATCAAATTGCAAAATGCTCTCCAGGACTACATTTAATAGGCAGATTATCCCCATCCTATATAAACAGTGTCATAGTCGCATACAGGTGTGGCTGCTAAAGGTAGAGAAGAGCAGCTTGCTTTTCACCAGCAATATCTGAATCAGCACACATGCTACAACTTCCACCTTTTGATGGCACACTGGTGGGACCTGTCTGAGGCAGGGGAAGGCAGCAGCTCTAGTGAGAACCAAGCATCAGGATGCAGAAGGCTGTGTTGCACACCCAGATGATGGCTAGTAGCCAGCCATACCCCATGCAATTTTCTGTTAGCTATAAGAAAGTAGCTGGAGTAGCAGGAGTCTTTATATAGCTTTTTTTTGGTCACAGATATTGGGGAAAATATGATAATGGCATTTGAAGTTTGGGGCTTCCAGGGAATCTATACCTGATAGTGAGGAATTCTCTGAGGCTGGTGCCCAAGGATATTGGGAATCCATTCCTGAAGGACCTTATGGAGAGGTGCAAGAAGATTACAGGGTTTTCTATTGATGCATGAAGCAGGAAAAATTAAAGAAGCTTCATAAGTATCTGATTCAAGATGTTGGCAGCCACTATAATTCCACCTATCTGATGCTGCAGATGTTAGTGAAGCAGCAGACAGAGAAAACATAAGAACATAAGAAAATGCCATACTGGGTCAGACCAAGGGTCCATCAAGCCCAGCATCCTGCTTCCAACAGTGGCCAATCCAGGCCACAAGAACCTGGCAAGTACCCAAAAACTAAGTCTATTCCATGTTACCATTGCTAATGGCAGTGGCTATTCTCTAGGTCAGCGGTTCTCAACCGGTGTGTTGCGACACACTAGTGTGTCGCCAAGCACCGGCTGGTGTGTCGCATGCTCCCGGTCTCTCCCGCTGCTCTTTCTTCCCTGCTGCCGTTGCCGCCGGGCTATCAACACGTTCAAGCCCAGTGGGAACGGCAGCAGTGCTAAATGAAGCTCTGGCACCCGCGGCTGGCCTTTTCTTCTTCCCGCGCCTGCCGCCCCCCCCCCCTCCCCTCCCATGACCCGGAACAGGAAGTGATACGCGGTGCACGGGAAGGAGAAAGAGCAGTGCCGCGTGATAAAGTAGCAGCGGCGGCTGCAGCATCGGCTCCTGAGCAATTGAAGCAGATGGTAATCGGGAAAGGAGATAGCAGCTTGAGCCTCCCGCGGCCGATGGGATTCTACTTTCTTGGCTTGCGGGGGCTGGAGGAGGAGGCTGCTGCAGCTACCATTTGTGCTCGGGGAGGGGCGGGGAAGAGGAAGTGAGTGAGAGAAAGAAGCAGCCAGCCTGCGTGTGATTGAGAGCATGTGAGTGAGTGAGAGAAACTGGTCAGAGAGCTGATGTGTGTGTATATGTGAGAGACAATGAAAGTGACTGCTCAGGCAGATGACTGATGTGTATGTGAGAGTGTGAGACATTAGTCAGGGAGGTGACTGATGTGTGTGTGTGAGAGAGAGAAAAAGCATTGAAGTGAGAAATCTGGGTATGTGAGAAAGCATGGGCGTAAGAAGCCTGGTGTTGGGGGGGGGGGGGGGGGTGGATGTGTGTGAAAGAAAGCATGGGAGTGAGAAGCCTGATTATGTGAGAGAGAGAGCATGGGAGTGGGAAGCCTGTGTGTGTGTGCATGTATGAGAGAGAGAGAGAGACTGGTTGGTAAGGTGACGGTGTGTATGAGAGAAAGAGACTGGTGTGTGTGAATATGAGAGAGAGAATGTGATTCAGGGAATGAGAAGCCTGTGCAGTGGAGAGCGAGAATGGAAATGAGAGAGAGACTGGTGTGTGTGTGTGTGTATGTATGTGTGTGTAACAGAGAGAAAGTGATTATGGGAATGAGAAGCCTGTGCATGTGGAGAGAACAAGCATGGGAGTGAGAGACTGGTGAGTGTGTGTGAGACAGAGAAAGTGATTATGAGAGTGAGAAGCCCGTATATGTAAGTAGAACACGGGAGTGGGAAGCCTGTGTGTGTGTATGGCATGAGAGAAACTGTTCAGGAAGGTGACTGGTGTGTGTGTCAAAGACTCTTTGGGAGATGATTGGTGTGTGAGAGACAGAAACTGGTCATGGGGGCATGACTGGTATGGTGTGGGTGTGTGAGAGACATGGGCATTAAGGAAGAGGACCATGAGTATAGAGCTTAGCCTCTACTGCTGCTTCTGCTGTGTGCTACGGCCTGCATGGAAAAGGAGTAGGAGAGCTGCTAGAGGGGGTAAGTAAAGGTGGCTTTTTAAGTTTATTTTTCTTGATTGACTGCCATTTTAATTATTTAATATTATGTGATGTCTGCTTTTTTTGAAATATTTTATTGGTGTTTGGAGAATTTTTAAAGTTTTTATGAATTTTTAATTGTTGGATGTTATTCTGTTCATAGCTGTTTAGAAACATTTATTCTGCTTATTAGTATAGTTTTACAATTATTTCTGTGTGGAGATCTATAGCTGCTTGCTAGTTCTGTTTTCCTAATAAGAGGTGTATTGGTTTTTAGGGCCTGATTTAATATTTATAGTGTTGCCTTTTCATAGATAGGGTTGCTCCTGTTTGAGTGTATTCCATAATACAGGTATAACTGTGTGCGGATTAGTTTATGTGCATTACTACAGATCCTGGGAGTATGTTAGGTCGGTTCTGTGTCTGTTACCGAGATGAGATATTTTACTAGCATGTAAGAGTTTTATCAGTCTTATTTGTTGTGTTTTCTCAAGAGGACATGCATTGGTGGTAAACTGCTGTCTTTTCATAAGTAGGGCTGTTGAGCCTGGAAGTAGAAGGAGTTTGATGTGCTGTTACTGAGATGACACCAGAACCAGAATATCTTTTTTGTAGGGTGAGTTGTATGGGGAATGTCATAATTCTGCTTTACATCCATTATTGTGGGTCAGGGGGGTTCCCGTGAATGCAAACTGTACTTTTACATCTAGCCCCATGACGATCATGGGTCAATGTGTCACGCATGTGAGAACCATCTGTCAGGTGTGTCCCGACAGAAAAAAGGTTGAGAACCACTGCTCTAGGTGAACTTAATAGCAGGTAATGGACTTCTCTTCCAAGAACTTATCCAATCCTTTTTTAAACACAGCTATACTAACTGCACTAACCACATCCTCTGGCAACAAATTCCAGAGTTTAATTGTGCGTTGAGTAAAAAAGAACTTTCTCCGATTAGTTTTAAATGTGCCCCATACTAACTTCATGGAGTGTCTTTCTACTATCCGAAAGAGTAAATAACCGATTCACATCTACCCATTCTAGACCTCTCATGATTTTAAACACCTCTATCATATCCCCCCTTAGCTGTCTTTTCTCCAAGCTGAAAAGTCCTAACCTCTCTAGTCTTTCCTCATAGGGGAGTTGTTCCATTCCCCTTATCATTTTGGTAGCCCTTCTCTGTACCTTCTCCATCGCAATTATATCTTTTTTGAGATGCGGCGACCAGAATTGTACACAGTATTCAAGGTGCGGACTCAGCATGGAGCGATACAGAGGCACTATGACATTTTCTGTTTTATTCACCATTCCCTGTCTAATAATTCCCAACATTCTGTTTGCTTTTTTGACTGCCCCAACACACTGAACTTACGATTTCAATATGTTATCCACTATGACACCTAGATCTCTTTCTTGGGTTGTAAAACCTAATATGGAACCCAATATTGTGTAATTATAGCATGGGTTATTTTTCCCTATATGCATCACCTTGCACTTATCCACATTATATTTCATCTGCCATTTGGATGCCCAATTTTCCAGTCTCACAAGGTCTTCCTGCAATTTATCACAATCTGCTTGTGATTTAAGTACTCTGAATAATTTTGTGTCATCTGAAAATTTGATTATCTCACTCGTCGTATTTCTTTCCAGATCATTTATAAATATATTGAAAAGTAAGGGTCCCAATACAGATCCCTGAGGCACTCCACTGTCCACTCCCTTCCACTGAGAAATTTGTCCATTTAATCCTACTCTCTGTTTCCTGTCTTTTAGCCAGTTTGCAATCCACGAAAGGACATCGCCCCATCTGGTATACCAGATGGGGCATCATGATTGGGTAGTGTTGTGGCAACTTGTAGAAATCTCTTCAAGAATGCCACGGAGGATCTGAATTCCAGAAGTGCCACACTGGGCAGGGTCATCCCTAAAGTAAATATTTTGTTGGAAAAGTTAGTGAGTTTCTATGAACAAGAGAAAATGGAAGCAGAGGCATTAAAATTTGTGGACTTCTTGCAGTAGCAGGTGTAAAGTGAAACTAAAACCTCTTGAAGAAAAAAAAATATATAAATAAATATATATACATGCATGCCACACTTTCTAATCAATGGGTGAAAGTGAATTTCATCCTCCAATCCCAGTGTCTCAAATAAATGAAAGACATACTAGCAGCTACAAAGGTAAAAAGTGTGCAAGAGGTATGGACATTGTTAAAAAATCATCCTAGAAGCACAGTTCAGATGTATTCTAAACATTAAGAAAGGTAGAAGGAAGGCAAAATGATTACTGGCATCGTTAAAAGGTGAGGTGAAAGAGGCTATTTTAGCCAAAAGATCTTCATTCAAAAATTGAAAGAAAGATCCAACAGAAGAAAATAGGATAAAGCATAAGAGTCGGCAAGTTAAATGTAAGACTTTGATAAGACAGGCTAAGAGAGAATTTGAAAAGAAGATGGCCATAGAGGCAAAAACTCACATTAAAAACTTTAAAAAATATATCCAAAGCAGAAAGCCTGCGAGGGACTCAGTTAAACCATTAGACGGGGGTTAAAGGGGCACTTAGAGAAGATAAGGCCATTGGGGAAAGATTAAAGAATTTCATTGCTTCAGTGTTTACTGAAGAGGATGTTGGGGAGATACCCGTTCCAGAGAAGATTTCATGGGTAATGATTCAAATGGACTGAACCAAATCATGGTAAATCTAGAAGATGTGGTAGGCCCGATTGACAAACTGAAGAGTAGTAAATCACCTGGACTGGATGGTATACACCCCAAGTTTCTGAAGGAACTCAAAAATGAAATTTCAGATCTATTAGTAAAAATGTGAAAGCTATCATTAAAATCATCCATTGTCCCTGAAGACTGGAGAGTGGCTAATGTAACCCCAATATTTAAAAAGGACTCCAGGGGCAATTCGGGAAACTACAGACCAGTTAGCCTGATTTCAGTGCCAGGAAAAATAATGGAAAGTGTTCTACATATCAAAATCACAGAACATATAGAAAGACATAGTTTAATGGAACAAATTCTGTTGCACCAGAGCTGGACCCTTGGGCCGAGGTGGGGTTGAAGCAACCTGTATTTAGGGACCTACGGGTCCCCACCATTGGTAGGTGGAGGGGGCTGATGAACAGAGGCCAGCTGGAGCTTCACCAATACCAGCCCTCGTTCCCCGCGGGTTGAGCCTTTGGTTGCCGGGGCCGGCTGGACTTAGGTGGCCTTTGTGAGAAGTCGATGTGGAGATTGGTTCAGCCCAGAGACAGCAGGTGAGAGATGGTACAGTCTTACACTGGAAGAAGTAGTGTCCTGGAGTCTCAGGCGCCAAAGGAGCAAAGGCAGACAGGGGGCGCCCGAGCAAGAGCAGGCCAAAGCCTGAATAGACCAAGTCTAGGAGGTAAGCTTGAGAAGCATCGAGGAACGGGCTGCACTCAGGGCCAGCAGCAATCTGGAGGCAGTGGCAAGCAAGGCTGAGGTCTGATCACGGAGATAGTCAACTGTAGTGTCACGATGCAGAGATCTGGATCTGGAGATAGGCAGTAGCGTAGACAGGTAAAGCAGAGGTCCGGGTCTGGAGAGAGTCAATGGTGTGGTCAGGCGAAGCGGAGGTCCAGGCTTGGAGACCATGAAAGGCGTGGTCAGGCGAAGCAAAGTCAAAGTCCGTGTTGACAATCCAAAGTATGGAGCAAGGCAGGAACAAGAAGATAGGAACCAGGAACAAACGAGGAACAGGAACGCAGGGATGAGATGAAGCTCTAAGAGGCAATGAGTACTCGAGCAGTGAAGAGACCTGTTGCAAAGGCAAAGCTAGGGAGCGGAGTCCGGGCTTAAGAACCGGTGCTCCGCTGATGTCATCATGCAGGGCTGCAGCTTGGTTCCCGCCGCGGGCCTTACTTAAGCATTAGCGATGAGCGCTCACATGCCTAGGGAGGGGCATGGTGCCGAGTAGCAGTGTCTCTCTGCGGGCCATGCGGAGAGACCCGTCGCTGAGCAATGGATGTGGTGGCTGTACTGGGAATGCCAGTGACTGCAGCAGGACCGGAGGCACCGGGGGAGGCTCGAGGACAGAGTTGGCGGCCCGCCGCCGCCAGCGAGGAGGAATCAGGAGCTGGAGACACTGTAGGAAGGTGAGGGGGCTGTGCTGCAGGTCTGCCGCAGATGGCATACGTAACAGTACCCCACCCCCCGGTGGGCACAATGAAAGTTCAGGAGGTTTTTGTTCAGGATATTTCGAGCTTGTTCCCATGAATTTTCTTTGGGTCCATAACCCTCCCAGAAAAGGAGGTATTCCCACCGGCGGCCCCTACGGCGGACGTCGAGGACTTCATGTACCTTGTAGGTCGTATCAGTCTCAGCCACCAAAGGAGGTGGCTCGGGAGCCTTTCGGGAAGGGCAGGACAAGATCACTGGTTTAAGAAGAGATACGTGAAACGTATTATGTATTCCCTGCGTTTGAGGCAGCCGAAGCTGGTAAGTAACTGGTCCAATGCGTCGGGTGACCGTAAAAGGTCCAATGTACCTTGGAGCGAATCTTTGAGAAGGTATTTTGAGTCTGATAGACTGAGTGCTCAACCAGACATTCTAGCCAGGATGGAATTCAGGAGCCGAGCGTCTCTGTCAGCAGTTCTCTTGGCCCGGGAAGCGGCTTGATGTAAGCGAAGGTTCATCTGTTCTCATAAAGCCTTGAGGGCATCCACAGTAGCCTGTGCCACAGGGGAAGGCACAGGCAATGGTATGGGCAGTGGTGGTCGAGGTTGCTTCCCATAGACGATAGAGAACAATGCTGTGCCTGTAGCTGTGGCGATGTGGGAGTTGTGAAAAAACTCTGCCCAAGGAAGAAGTTCAAACCAATTGTCTTGGCGGTCATTAATATAAGTGTAGGAAGGCCTTTAAAGAGTGATTCATTCGTTCAGCTTGCCCATTGGCTTGAGGGTGTGTACATAATACTCGGTACTTAGGGCCAGGGACACAAGAACACTTAGACTCAGTAAAAGGTATAAAGCAAATTTTATTTGGCATTATAAGTGTTCTTGGGAGATGCTGGATATTGGGTGCCCTTTGTCTTACAAACTGACCAGCATCTCCTTGGATACAGGAAGTGACCCTTCTTTTATAGTTAAACATACAGTATTGTCGAAACTTCTAGAATTACGTGACTGCCCAAAGACTCATTTACAGAGTCACATCATGCTGTTGACATGACAACCTTTCCCTGAACTGCCCTGACCAGTATTCCCAGATGTAGCCCATTTGCCCTCACTCTCCAGATAATACTTTGTTTTGTTAATGATCTTGTCCAGTGAGATTTCAACAGAATAGTGCCTGAAGCTCCCGCGTTGGTTCCTTCTTTGTGACCCATTGAATAGCCTCCCTTTTTGGTGCCAGGTTGTCTACCTGCTCAGGGACATTTCTGCAAGTCATGCTCAGAAAGTCACTCAGAGTTCATTCAGCCCAGGCAGGCCAAAGGAATAGCAGAGGCGTCTGGGTATTTTTCTGGTGGTAAGCAGTTGTTAGACTGATGTTAATGCAGAATTTTTGGCAAAGAGCGTGCCAATATCTAGCAATAAATTGTGGACCTCAATCAGAGACAATGTCCTTGGGTAGGCCATGTAATCGGAAGATGTGATGGAGATAGGCAGTAGCATAGTCAGGCAAATCAGAGGTCTGAGTCTGGAGATAGGCAGTAGCGTAGTCAGGTGAAGCAGATGTCTGGGCCTGGAGATAGGCAGTAGCGTGATCAGGCAAAGCCGAGGTCCAAGCTTGGAGAGAATCAAAGGCGTGGTCAGGCGAAGCGAAGTCAAAGTCCGTGTAGACAATCCGAAGTATGGAGCAAGGCAGGAACAAAGAGACAGGAACCAGGAACAAACGAGGAACAGGAACGCAGGGATGAAATGAATCTCTGAGAGGCAACGAGTACTCAACCAGCGAGGAGACCTGTTGCTTAGGCAAAGCTAGGGAGTGGAGCCTGGGCTTAAGTACCGGTGCTCCGCTGATGTCATCATCTGGGGCTGCAGCTTGGTTCCCACCACAGGCCCTACTTAAGCATTAGCAATGTGCGCCTGCGTGCCTAGGGAGGGGCGCAGCACCGAATAGCAGCGTCTCTTCGCAGGCCACGCGAAGAGACCCGGTGTTGAGCAATGGACGTGGTGCCTGGACCGGGAATGCCGGGGACTGCAACAGGACAGGAGGCACCGGGGGAGGCCCGAGGTCAGAGCTGGTGGCCCTCCACCACCAGCAAGGTGGAACCAGGAGCTGGAGACACCGTAGGAAGTAGAGGGGGCCGTGCCGCAGGTCTGCCATGGATGGATGCGTAACAAATTCAGCATAGCTTTACCCAAGGCAAGTCTTGCCTCACAAGACTACTTCACTTTTTTGAAGGAGTTAATAAACATGGAGATAAAGGTGAACCGGTAGATGTAGTGTATTTGGATTTTCAGAAGGCATTTGACAAAGTTCCTCATGAGAAGCTTCTAGGAAAAGTAAAAAGTCATGGGATAGGTGGTGATGTCCTTTCGTGGATTACAAACTGGCTAAAAGACAGGAAACAGAGAGTAGGATTAAATGGACAATTTTCTTTTCCTTATCTATCAGATAGGAATCCTGTACTTCGATTATTTTCTAGAAATAGACAAGTAAGACTTTATGGTTTTCCTTTATGGATTTATCCAGAAGTAGTAAAACATACACAACAACGTTGTAAAGAGTTTTTGTCAATGAGAGCAGATGTAATTAAACTATGAGCCCATTTTATACTGAAATATTTGTACAAGGCTTATATAAATTATGGGGTAGATTTTCAGACGAGCGCGAATAGCCTACTTTTGTTTGCGCTCCAGGCGCAAACAAAAGTACGCTGGATTTTAGTAGATACGCGCGGAGCCGCGCGTATCCACTAAAATCCTGGATCGGCGCGCGCAAGGCTATCGATTTTGTATAGCCTGCGCGCGCCGAGCCGCGCTGCCTCCCCCCGTTCCCTCCAAGGCCGCTCCGAAATCGGAGCGGCCTCGGAGGGAACTTTCCTTTGCCCTCCCCTCACCTTACCCTCCCTTCCCCTACCTAACCCACCCGCCCGGCCCTGTCTAAACCCCCCCCTTACCTTTGTCGGGGGATTTACGCCTCCCAGAGGGAGGCGTAAATCCCCGCGCGCCAGCGGGCCTCCTGCGCGCCGGGCCGCGACCTGGGGGCGGGTACGGAGGGCGCGGCCACGCCCCCTGGCCGTAGCCACGCCCCCGTACCCGCCCCCAAAACGCTGCCGGCACGCCCCCGAAACGCCGCAACGACCGGGCCCGCCCCCCGACACGCCCCCGACACGCCCCCCTCCGAGAACCCCGGGACTTACGCGAGTCCCGGGGCTCTGCGCGCGCCGGGAGGCCTATGTAAAATAGGCTTCCCGGCGCGCAGGGCCCTGCTCGCGTAAATCCGCCCGGTTTTGGGCGGATTTACGCGAGCAGGGCTCTGAAAATCCGCCCCTATATGAATAGTAATTATTAGGGATGTGCAGAGCAAAATTTTATGTTCATATTTTTTATGTCCGAAAGGGGGTCCCACTTGCGGCCAATATGGACATAAAAAAAATCCAATGAGTTGGGTATATGTACATATGTGCAAAAAAAAAAATTAAACCCCCTCACCCTCCTTAATCCCCCCCCCAGACTTACCACAACTCCCTGGTGATCGAGCGAGGAGTGAGGACGTCATTTCTGCAATCCTTGGCGAGAAGCATGTGACGTCGGTGGCACGTCGAGTGACGCGGCGTCACGTGATTCCCGGCTCGTTCGCGCCGGACGGCTCGTTCGGCCCAAAAAGAACTTTTGGCCAGCTTGGGGGGGCCTCCTGACCCCCCCAAGCTGGCCAAAAGTTCTTTTTGGGCCGAACGAGCCGTCCGGCGCGAACGAGCCGGGAATCACGTGGCGCCGCGTCACTCAGACGCGACGTCACGTGATTCCCGGCAAGTTCGCGCCGGACGGCTCGTTCGGCCCAAAAAGAACTTTTGGCCAGCTTGGGGGGGCCTCCTGACCCCCTCAAGCTGGCCAAAAGTTCTTTTTGGGCCGAACGAGCCGTCCGGCGCGAACGAGCCGGGAATCACGTGGCGCCGCGTCACTCAGACGCGACGTCACGTGATTCCCGGCAAGTTCGCGCCGGACGGCTCGTTCGGCCCAAAAAGAACTTTTGGCCAGCTTGGGGGGGCCTCCTGACCCCCTCAAGCTGGCCAAAAGTTCTTTTTGGGCCGAACGAGCCGTCCGGCGCGAACTTGCCGGGAATCACGTGACGTCGGCGTCACGTGATTCCCGGCTTGTTCGCGCCGAACGAGCCGTCCGGCGCGAACTTGCCGGGAATCACGTGACGTCGCGTCTGAGTGACGCGGCGCCACGTGATTCCCGGCTCGTTCGCGCCGGACGGCTCGTTCGGCCCAAAAAGAACTTTTGGCCAGCTTGGGGGGGTCAGGAGGCCCCCCCAAGCTGGCCAAAAGTTCTTTTTGGGCCGAACGAGCCGTCCGGCGCGAACGAGCCGGGAATCACGTGACGCCGGCGTCACTCGACGTGCCGCCGACGTCACATGCTTCTCGCCAAGGATTGCAGAAATGGCGTCCTCACTCCTCGCTCCATCACCAGGGAGTTGTGGTAAGTCGGGGGGGGGGGGGATTAAGGAGGGTGAGGGGGTTTATATTTTTATTTTGGCTCAACAATCGCGATTTCCCACATATCGAACATATCTATGTTCGATATGTGGGAAATCCGATCGTTTATGTCGAATCAATTTTTTAAGTAAAAAAAAAATATGAGTTGCGTTTTACTAATGCGGTCAATCCGAATGCACACCCCTAGTAATTATATATTTCAGGAACCTGTACAACAGAGAGTTTCTGGCAGTACAGCCCCCCCCCCTCCCAAGTTACCACATCAGTACTATTAAGAAATGCTTGTAGTAATTGTTTATCTTATATGAAATGCTTAATTATCCTTCTACTTATATTAATGTTGCCTAATGACATATAATTGAATATTATGTATAACCATTTATTTCTTTTTGAAATGATATTTTTTTTGTCTTAGGCATCTAATTTGCTGTATAAGAATGTAATTTCTTGGTACAATTTTCAAAAATTTTGAAAATAAAGAATTAAAAAAAAATGGACAATTTTCTCAGTGGAGGGGGGTGGGCAGTGGAGTGCCACAGGGATCTTTACTGGGACCCATGCTTTTCAATATATTTATAAATGATCTGTAAAGGAATACAATGAGTGAGGTAATCAAATTTGCAAATGATACAAAATTATTCAGAGTAATTAAATCACAAGCAGATTGTGACAAATTGCAGGAGGACCTTGTGAGACTGGAAAATTGGACATCCAAATGGCAGATTAAATGTAATGTGGATAAGTACAAGTTAATGCATATAGGGAAAAATAATCCATGCTATAGTTACATGATGTTAGGTGCCATATTATGATTTACCACTCAGGAAAGAGATTTAGGCATCATGGTGGATAATACATTGAAATCATTGGCTCAGTTTGCTGCGGCAATCAAAAAAGCAAACAGAATGTTAGGAATTATTAAGAAGGGAATGGTGAATAAACAGAAAATTTCACAATGCCTCTGTATCGCTCCATGGTGAGACCGCACCTTGAATACTGTGTGTACAATTCTGGTCGCCGCTTCTCAAAAAAGATATAATTGAGATGGAGAAGGTACAGAAAGGGTGACCAAAATGATAAAGGGGATAAAACAACTCCCCTATGAGGAAAGACTAAAGAGATTAGGACTATTGAACTTGGAGAAGAGATGGATGAGGGGGGAAATGATAGAGGTGTTTAATATCATGATAGGTCTTGAACGAATAAATGTGAATCGGTTATTTACTCTTTTGGATAATAGAAGGACTAGGGCTCACTCTATGAAGTTAGCATGTAGCACATTTAAAACTAATCAAAGAAAGTTCTTTTTCACTCAACACTCAATTAAACTCTGGAATTTGTTGCCAGAAAATGTGGTTAGTGCAGTTAGTGTAGCTGGGTTTAAAAAAGATTTGGAGAAGTTCTTGGAGAAGTCCATTACCTGCAATTAATCAAGTTGACTTAGAAAATAGCCACTGTTATTACTAGCATCAGTAGCTTGGGATAGACTTAATTTTGGGTATTTGCCAGGTACTTATAGCCTGGCTTGGCCATTGTTGGAAACAGGATGCTGGGCTTGATGGACCCTTGGTCTTACCCAATATGGCATGTTCTTATATTCTGGTTGAGATGGCTCAGAGTTACCTTTCTTGCACATGTCTAGTGAATGCAATGTCTTAATAGCAGGGGACACCGTAACCCCTCATTGCTCAAGGCTAGTGCCATAGTTATTAGAAAAGCTGATCTTTTTTAAATCAATATGCTTTGCTGGGCTTTCCAGAATTTCATGAGAATGTTAAGATAAATGAAAGCTTCTTGGAAGTCTTGATGCCACTCTGTCGACTTACCATCCCTGAGATATACCACCTTGGGGATCTTTCTGCCACTATGATTAGTTTCTATGCCCCTGATGTAACATTTTGTGGTCTTGCTGCCTCTCTGCTTAAGTGTCATGCCCCTGATGTACTATCTCAGGGGTCTTGCTGTCACTCTGCCTAGCTACTATGCCTCAGATATACCACCTTTGGAGGGAGGGTTATGCTTCTGTGCTCTTAGCTGCTTGGATCCAAACCTAGTTCTCCCACTCTATATTTTATTTTATACAAGCCGTTAAGCCCGTTAAAACGGGCTACATCCCTCTGTCTCTCACCTCCCCCTCATTCTCTCTCCCCTCACTCTTCACCACCCCCCTCCCCCACCCACTCCTCTCCACCCTCCCTCTCCTCTCACTCAGTCCCTCCCTCCCCCCTCTCCCTCACTCCCTCCCACCCACCCACTCAGTCCCCCCTCTCCCTCCCACTCACTCAGTCCCTCCCTTCACCCGCCTCCATTTCCTTCCGACGCCGTACTCGCGACTCCTCGCAGCCCACACCCACCTCCATTTCCTCCCGGCGCCGTAAGCGCGACTTCCCGCAACCCTCACCCGGCTCCATTAACTCCTCCCGCTCCTGCCGGCAGATCTCGGGGGGGGGGGTGTCACTCCCGCGCGGCAGTGACCCCCCCCCGAGATCTGCCGGCAGATCTGGGGAGGAGAAGTAGCGGCACCGCGGTGCCGCTACTTCTCCTCCCGCTCCTGCCGGCAGATCTCGGGGGGGGGGGGCGCGGGAGTGACACCCTTCCTTCCCAGCCCACACCCACCTCCATTTCCTCCCGGCGCCGTAAGCGCGACTTCCCGCAACCCTCACCCGGCTCCATTAACTCCCCCCCCCCGAGATCTGCCGGCAGATCTGGGGAGGAGAAGTAGCGGCACCGCGCGCGCACGGCGCCGCTGCTGCTTCTCCTCCCGCTCCTGCGGCCCCACCGCCATTTTCTTTTTCTGACCGAAGTCCTTGCCCGCACATGCGCAGTAGAGCTGTGCTCTACTGCGCATTTGCGGGCCGTCGGTCACAGGCCATTTATAAGGTAGATTTTATTTAGGTTTTTTATATACCGGCATTCATGATACAATCACATCATGCTGGTTTACAGTATAACAGGGGTGCAAAAAACTTCTAACGTATCTAAGGTGTGGAGAAAAGAAGTTACAAATAACAAGGGTGAATGAACTGGGCGAAGAGAGAAATAGCAGGAAAGGATAACGTCAGTAAGATAATTACAGATTTCAGCGACTAGACAATATGTTGACAATGTGTTGACAATATGACAATATGTTGACTAAGTAAGGGGTTTATTACAAATTCCTGAAACTAGTGAGATTGAGGGAAATATGTTGACAATGTGAGAGATTAATTAGGGTCCGGGAATGCTTGCTGGTTGTCTACCTTACTGTATTGTTGTACTCTTCTACACTCCCAGCCTCGTTCTTCCTATTTCTTTCTTTCTTAGTTATACTTTGGTGTTTTTCCACAAAATAAAAGTGAAAAAAGAAAAATATACAAGTTTCTTCTCCCACCTCAGCACTTTTCTGGTTTTCCATCATGCTGTCTAGGCCTATTTAGGCCTTTATGCTTTGGGGGTTTTAATGCCTTTGAGTTGTTTATGATTCAATGCACTATATGCCTTCGGAGTTCTTATGCCTTTGAACTGTTTGCAATTCCCTCACGCTCTATGCATTGGGAATTTCAAGCCTTTGTGCTGGTTGCGATTTCTGTAATATATACCTTAGGGTTTTTGAAGCTTTTCTGCTTTTTGCAATTCCTCACACTGTATGCCTTTGGCATATTCATGCTTTTGTGCTGTTTATGATTCCTCATAATTTACACTTTCAGATTTTGATGCCTTTGTGTTTTTTGTAATTTCTTTTACTCTACACCTTGTGGGTCTTGCTACCTCTCCTTCTAGGTGACATACCCCTGATGAACCAAATTAGCATTCTTGCAACCACTCAACCTGTCTTCCATTCCACAGACTCTATTCCTTTCTGCCACTCAACATTGCTACCATATCCCAAACTTGATACATTTTTAGGTCTTTCTGCCACTCAGTCTTGCTGCCATATCCTAAATTTTACTTCTCGGGGTTCTTGCTATCACTCTATTTTTCTGCCATACTCCATGCTGCCATACCCCATGATCTACACCTTGGGATGTTGTTGCCACTAAGGGTGGCTGCTTTGTACCTTTTATAGTACTTTGGGGTCTTCAGGCCATTCTTGGTGCTGATGTCAGTGCCTGGAGTTTTTTTGTGCACCTTTGCTGCTTTGTTTCTCTACTTTTATGGTACCTTAGGATGTTTCTGCCACTCTTGGTGCCACATTGCTTCTTATGTATTGCCTTTGGGAGTTCATGTCATTATTTTTTGTGCCCTTTTTTGAGACTTTGGGTGTTCTTGAGATTCTTGATGTTGCTTTGCTCCTCTGATGCTGCTCAGAGAATTCCTGTCATGGCTGGTACCCTTTTGCCTCTTTTCAGTGCCTTAGTGTATTCATACCATGCTTGGTGCCAATTTACCACAGTCTTGGTAC
The DNA here is from genome assembly GCF_901001135.1 of Rhinatrema bivittatum. Taxonomy (NCBI): domain Eukaryota; kingdom Metazoa; phylum Chordata; class Amphibia; order Gymnophiona; family Rhinatrematidae; genus Rhinatrema; species Rhinatrema bivittatum. The sequence goes on along the minus strand of NC_042617.1, from coordinate 152,939,947 downwards.
TTTGGAGTTCTATTCCCCTTTCTGATATTGTCTACCCACAAATTGCATTAGAATTGTTTAGAAAACTCCAATTTTGAACCTCAAAAGGTTAACAAAAAATGAATGAAATGAAAAAACATTTTTTTTTTTTATAATCTAATGAAACAAAGAGATGTAACTTAGGAAATGAATGATGGAACTGAAACAAAAATTGTGAATCTTCATATGCCCAATATTTAACATAAGTGTTCTTCTTTAATAAATAACCATTCAACAACCTAATTTGTCTCCTACAATTCATGTGAAAGTTGAATTGATCATTTCCCACCATAACCTAAGAAAATAAGATATCACTAGTACTGCTGCTGGCATGTTTTTATTTCTGTGAAAATTGTAAAGGCTTGCACAATCCGTGTACATGATTGCAGCAGGTTGTGATCCTATGATTTTTCATCATTTATGATGACCTTTGGTTTTTGAAAATTGTACACCCCACCCCCTTCAGGTTTTGCTCCACGTGTTGTACTCCCTAGACCCACTGGAAATACGTATTCGTGCCAATGAATCTTATCTTTTTTCCATTTATCCTGATTCAACTTTTGAAATGATTTGGCTTCTGTCTGTACTCTGACAATTGTGTCTATCAGAGCATCAATTTGTTCATGAAAAAGATTAGTTTTCTTTCATTGATAGAGTCTAAAATATAGCAGCATAAAAAATGTGCTGGCAGTGGTTCTAAGGTGCATTTTTTAGTACAGTGCTTAGATGTTATTGTACATGCACAGCAAATTTTTTAACTCTTGGATTTTAAGATTTTGTTGGTTATTTCAACTAATTGTATGTTAACTTTAAAAACATTACTATCAACATACCAAAGACCTACAGTGATTTTCTCTCTTGTAAGTCATTTGATACTAACAGAAAAGAAGTTCCTGATATCAAAAAATGCATAATTTTTGTCTCTACTTATTACAGAGCATCAATTTGTGCACCAAAAACATTTGTTTTCTTTCATTTATAAAGCCTAAAACATAGCAGCGTAAAACATGCTGGCAGCAGTTCTAGGGTGTAAAAAGAGTTGGGGGCAGATTTTATAAATCTGCGCACACGCGTACTTTTGTTCACGCACCAGGCGCGAACAAGAGTACGTGGGATTTCAATAGATACGCGCGTAGCCGCGCGTATCCATTAAAATCCGGGGTCGGCGCGCGCAATGCTGCCCAAAATCGTCAGCCTGCGCGCGCTGAGCCGCGCAGCCTGCCTCCGTTCCCTCTGAGGCCGCTCCGAAATCGGAGCGGCCTCGGAGGGAACTTTCCTTCGCACTCCCCCCTATCTTCCCCTCCCTTCGCCTACCTAACCCACCCCCTGGGCCAGAACCACGCCCCCGGACACGCCCCCGAAATGCTGCGTCACTCCTGGCACGCCCCCGACACGCCCCCGGCACGCCCCTCCATGCAAGCCCCGGGGCTTGCGCGCTCCGCCGAGCCTATGCAAAATAGGCTCGGCGCGCGCAGGGGGGGTTTGAGGTAGGTTTTCGGGGGGTACGTGCGTATCTTATGCGTGTACCCCTTTGAAAATCTACCCCTTGGTGGTTCTAGTGATATAATTAAAACAAAAACGTAATTGCAATGTGTTTTAAGTCATTAATATTCAGAGAGAGAATCAGAAGATGATACTTAAACATTCCTTGAACGGACCGTCAAACCACTCTCTGAGGATGATGGGACCACTTTTATAGGTTTCCAGTTTTTTTCGCTTTAGGGTCTTCTTTAATTATAGGTCCAAATAACACACTCAAAAACAATTTTGTGATTTTTTTAGTAATTTTTTTAGATTTAGAATAAAAATCGAGATACTTCTCCCATTTAGGCAAAGCCTGAACCAATATCATGTTTCACATTCGCTACCTCAGGGGCTATCCATGTATATTCACGAAACAGGAAAAGGAAATTGAGGGGCAGATTTTATAAATCTGCGCACACGGGTACTTTAGTTCGAGCACCAGGCGCGAAGAAGAGTACGCGGAATTTCAATAGATACGCACGTAGCCGCGCATATCTATTAAAATCCAGGGTTGGCACGCGCAAGGCTGCCCAAAATCGGCAGCCTGCGCACGCCGAGCCGCGCAGCCTGTCTCCGTTCCCTCCGAGGCCGCTCCGAAATCGGAGCGGCCTCGGAGGGAACTTTCCTTCACCCTCCCCCCACCTTCCCCTCCCTTCCCTTACCTAACCCACCCCCCCGGTCCTATCTAAACCTCCCCCCTACCTCTATCACAAAAGTTACGCCTGCTCGAAGCAGGCGTAACTTTGCACGTGCCAGGCCGGCTGCCACGCTCCATGTTCCGGTCTGGGGGATGGTCCAGGGGCCGCTGTCACGCCCCCGGGCCGGAACCACGCCCCCAGACACGCCCCCGGAATGCCACATCACTCCCGACACGCCCCCAAAACGCTGCTTCACTCCCGGCACGCCCCCCTGACACGCCCCCTGACACGCCCCTCCATGCAAGCCCCGGGACTTACGCGCATCCCAGGGCTTGCGAGCGCCACCGAGCCTATGTAAAATAGGCTCGGCACGCACAGGGGGGGTGTTTGGGTTAAATTTTCAGGGGGTACGCGCGTATCTTACGAGCGTACCCCTTTGAAAGTCTACCCCTATATCTCTTATTTGTAGATGTTGGCTCTCTGTAACAAAGAACTATTGACTATTTATAGTGGGTTCTAGTGATATGTCATGCTGGGTCAGACCATAGGCTCATCCAGCCTAGTATTCTATTTATAACAATGGCTGATCTGGGACACTATGAGGTACCCAGCAGATTCTATACAGAGAAATTCCTTGTTGATCCCTCCCAGGCATAAGTGGTGGCTTTCCCATTTGTACCTGGCTAATAATATTTGATGAACTTTTCTTCCAGGAACTTGTCAAAACCCTTTCTAAACCCAGCTATGCTATATGTCTTGACCACATCCTCCGGTAACAAATTCTACTGCTTGACTGAACACTGACTGAAAAATATTTTCTCCAATTTGATTTCAATTTGTTGCCTGTTAGTTTCATGGCATGTAGGGATGTGCTGTCATTTATCATTTCAAGTAATTTCCTAAACTAAATGATATCTATTATTTATGTGTGCATGTTCTCAAATAGTGTGCATAAATTCCCTGGACAAACGAAATAATCTGGGGGTCTCTGGAACCTATCCCAACCATGTCCCCATGTCCCTGAAGTGGCCAAAGTCCCCCCCCCCCAAATGAAGTATTAGCAAAAAAAAAACCTCTCATTCTCATTTCCTCCCAACTCCATCTACACCCTTTCCTTTAAAAAATAGCCCCCTGCTGCCAGCCCTCTCATTATCTACCCTAGCCCACCATCCTGACTCCCCCAAGCTTACCAAAATTATCCTGGTGGACTAGTAGGGTCCTAGAAGGAACCCCCACCACTCTCAGACCAGATGGCCACCATTTTCAAAAATGGCAATGGCTATCCTATGCCCCCATAATGTAACCCTATCAATAGCAGTAGTAGCCGCTAAGTGCTGCCAATGTCATTTTTGAAAATGGCAGCTGCCAAGTCCAGAAGCAATAGAGTAGGGTCAGGAAGGTGGGCTAGGATGGATGGCTGGCAGCTGCCACATTCCCAAGACCTGCCCCCAAATCCTCCCTTTTTTTTTTCTAATACTATCTTTTGGGGGAACTTTGGCCATCTTTAGGGGCAGTGGAAGGGTGGATACCCTTTTTCACTTCCTTGCTTTTTCCTTGCTTTTTCACTTCAGAAACTAATGTACACTATCTGCATATGAAGGTACGTTTTCAAAAATTGCATGTATAAAACTCAGCATATACACATGTAAATAATCTACCTCTGTAAAGATTTATATTTATTCTTGTCTATTCCTGTCCTCTTCCTCCCCCAGTTTCAACAACCTTGTTATATTGTAACTTTTTACTTCCTCTGCACTGGTTAAAAAAAAAATAACAAAGTTATTGCACCCCCCTGTTATTTGTAAACCGGCATGATATGATTGCATCATGAATGCCGGTATAGAAAAGCTTTAAATAAATAAATAAATAAATAAATAAATAAATGGCACTTACTCGCATATAGGGGTAAGTTTTAAAAGGTGCACGTGGGAGTAGATTTGTTCGCGCAACCCGGTGCGAACAAATCTACTCCCGATTTTATAACATGTGTGCGCTGCCGTGTGCATGTTATAAAATACAGGGTCAGTGCACGCAAGGCTGCGCAAAATCGGTAGCCTGCACGTGCCGAGCCGCGCAGCCATCCTCCATTCCCTCCCACCCCCCCCCCACCTTCCCCTCCCTTCCCCTATCTAACCCACCCCCCAGCCCTAACTAATTTCCTCCCTACCTTTATTTTACAAGTTACGCCTGCACGAGGCAGGCGTAACTTGCGCGCGCCGGCCGGCTGCCGGCGTGCCATGTTCCAGTCCAGGGGCTGGTCCGGAGGCCGTGCCCACACCCCCGGAACACCCCTGGCCCGGAACCATGCCCAATTCTGATTTATCTGGCTAAGTAAAGTCTTTGCCATTACCTGGCTAGATAAATTTTGAAAGTCACACTTATCCAGATAAATTTTGATTTATCTGGTTAAATAGCAGTACTTATCTGGCCAAGTTCTGACTTATCTGGATAAGTAGTAGTAAAGCCACTAATTAGCCAGATAAGTCTTAAAATCCCTATTTATTCAGATAAGTACAATAGATGGATAAGTTTCAAATAGAGCTATTTATCCAGATAAGTAGTGCTGTTAAGATTTATCTGTCTTAGGGCCTCATTTACCAATATCGCATTAAGGGACGTTTCCCATGCAAATGAGGCTTTTTTCGTGCAGCAGGAAAACTTCGCATGCTGTGATGTTTTCCCAGTGCACAATAAAACACCCAAAGAATCATTGGGGGGAGGGAGGGAGGGAGGGAGGGAGAGAGAGAGAGAGAGAGAGAGATGCTATAGTGTCGTTTCCCTAGACAGGTATTTGTATCCCTATGAGAGGCCCACCTAGTAACTCGAGGTGGGGATTAGGTATTAGTGTAGGGGGTTGGGGGCCACTTTCACATTCAACGTGAGACGTACGAACAGAACAGTGGTCTCTTGTGAAGATTTGATGGCCTTCGGAGTGGGGAAACTCACTCCAAGATGAGATTTGGGCAATGTTCTCTCCACCTAGCTTGTTGTAACAACTGATATAAGCATTTGGAATTGTTGTGGACCATGATAAACCTTTACTGGCCTCTAGTGCACAATGTAATGCGAATGAAAGGGGTTGTAGCTATTAGCCACACTGTGGCTGTTTCGCGGCACACGATAACTGTTTCCCGCTTTACATATGCTCTGCCCCCTGAATAACAAATTTGCATTCGCAAATCGTGTTAGCGCGATTTGCAAATTTATCTCCCGCAGTAACTCCTTGGAAAATGACCCCCTAAGTTGGATAAATTGGAACTGATCCGGATGAGCTCCACTACTTAGCTGGATAAATCGAAACTTATCCAGATAAGTGCAATATATATTCGCATATTTTTTTATTTTTGCATTTCCAATAATTTACACAAAGCAAATTTTGTATATTTATACAGATGATTCAACATTTGAAACTTACATATAAAATAATCATCACACAAACAATATTTGAATATTTAAATCATTCTGTTACATCACAGGAAATCCCAGGGCATAACAATTAACTGAGCAATTATGTAAGAAATATTTATTACCTTGAAAAGAGGGGAGAAGAAAATCTTCCTCCCTCTCGATCTTATTCAGGAGGATACAATGGTATCTATCTAATGCACCTAACCTGCTCCTGTACTGGGGATGGTGGGGATGTGAATCTAAAAAAACCTGCAACTCAGATGTTTCAAAAAAACACATAATTATGTTCCATATATTTAAGTTCACAACGGCATGGACATTTTAAAATAAATCCAGCTCCTCTAAGAAGTACCTCTGATTTTAATTTCAGGAATTCTTTTCTCCTAATTTGAGTGGATCTTGTTAGATCTGGATATATCCAGACCTTGGATCAATGGAATGTTTCTAATCTATTTCTCAAAAATAGGCGTAAGACAGTATCCCTCTCTTTAGGAAAAACAAAAGATACCACTAATGTAGCTCTAAGTGTTATCTCCGTATCTATTGATGTTTCAATTATTTCTGATAGATTTTGCGTTTCTGGCTGAATCTTTCCTATCTGTGTTCCACCAGCTGATCTCACAGGAATATAATAAGCTTTCTCTAATACTGGTAAAGCTTGACTTGGTATTTTTAGTACTTTCCTTAAACATATCTACTGCAGGAATCAAATCTTGTTTAGGAAAATTCAAGGATCTTAGATTGGAGTATTTTAATTGATTTTCTATATATTCCAATTTCTTTTGGTTAATTAATTCAGATTTAACAAGATTCCTCTGAAAACTTTCCACTTTTTCTAGTCTCTTCATATTTAACCAAATTATTTTGAGATGTTAAAGCCATACTTTCCACATTCATTATTTTAAGTTGTGAATTAGCAGTAATCTGTGCTAATTTGTTAATAGCCAGTTCCAGTGATTTAATAGCTGTCCATAGCATATCCATAGTTATTTCCAAAGGTTTCTGCGGTAAGAGTATGTTCATGACAGGTTGTGATTCAACCCCTCCCCCTTCAGCCAGGTCTCCACTCTTTTCTCCATTTTTTGATGACATAAGAATTCCATCTAGATCTACATCCTCAGTAGACCTAGCAGGTATTTTTTCTTTAACTAATGGGGAAGAGGGAGTTTTAGGGGTGCCAGGGGTCAAAGATATATCACTGACCAGTACCGTAGCTTCTCACTCCGAAGCATCATGTACAGCGGTCTCCTCTCCCGGCCTGCAACCATCTGTAACATTAAGGAAGGAGAAGATTTGCGGCTGTGTAGGTGTTAATAAGGGAGATAATGTCTGTATCTCCCTTATATGAGCCTTCCTTTTCATATGAGGCATATCACTGTTCTAGAATTTTAAAGGTAAAATTCAAATTCTCCTTCTTTTATGTTCCTCCAATACTTTAATTTGTATTGTTCCCCTGGCTCCGAGGGAATCAAGGAGAGAGATTCAGAGGAAATTAAGAATAAATAGTCACTTATAGTTGACAGAGACGTCCCAATATTCTCCGGAGTGGAAACTCACAACCAAGTAAAATTCAAACTAAGCCGCACGCCCCTTAGGCGCGCATGGCTTGGGCGACGCGCCGGCGGCACCTACGCGCCACAGGAAGGGCCAGCTTTTAAAGACCTTCCTGTCCCTCCCTGATGACGTTGGCGAGGCCTCCTTCCCTCGGATCCGGTCAGCGTTGGAATCAGGTACTGTAATCGGGAGTTGGACCAGGTCTCAATCCCCAGGCAATAAGTCAGTTCCACCGAGGCGGAAAGGCAATAGTTGACCTCCTCGGGTTCCTCTCTCTCCTCTCCCCATTCGCATATTTTTTTATATGCACATGCATGCTGCAGGGTACATTTGCACGTATTTTATATCTTGTATATATATCATATATGTGCAGGTTATAAAATACAGGAGTAAATTTCATTTTGAATGTTATCTTCAAAGTGCATACTATTTGCAAATAGAACACTGTTTTCTGAAATGAAACCCCCCCCCCCCAAAACTTTAAAAAATGAGATGAGAAACTAAATCACAATTATTGCTATGCATACCCCTAATGGAATGTCCCATAGCTTTTAGTACTATTGTAAAGGGTAAATAATATTCCCTATTTACCTGTTCCACCCACTCACGTTTTTTGTTTTTTTTTAATTTATATCATATTACGTCACAGTCATCTCTTTTCCAAGCTGAAGAGCCCTGGCCTTTCTTCATAAGAGAGCCCTTCCATCCCCTTTATCATTCTGGTTGCCCTTCTCTGTCCTTTTCTAGTTCTGTGCAAAAATGGTATTTTATAAACCTGGAGAGTATGCATGCATTTGCAGTATCGTACAGAAATCTTAAGAAAGAAAAAAAGGGGTGATCTAGGGGCATTCTGAATTTGTCCATGTGCTTTTACACCAGCTAACTGAATTGCAGAATTGAAATCACACTAGTATTTTGACTGTAGAATTTGGTTTGGAGTTGAGGGGTTCAGGATGACGTGCTGGAGGGTCTAAGGGAACTGGTTAAGGTCTAGGGGAACTGCTGGAGTTGTTGTCAAATTGATGATTCCACGTACGCATGCAAGTAAATATTCCCAGAAGTGGGGTATGCCCATAATTTATTAAATATATCTGCTGCCGCATTTATTTCTGGATTCTTATCCACAAATTTTTACAATTATTATGCATGTAAAATATACACACTTTTTTTATTTATGAGTAGAGAAAGTATGCTTTTCCAGCATTACAACTTTATGTGCTTACTGAAACATATACCTGTTCTTTCAAGGCAGACATATGCAGTACTTTATAAATTGTGCAGCTCCCTCTACACAGTTTATAAAATACTTGCATAAATCTCTGTGGGCCCACTTACACTCCCATATGGTGTATCGCAGACAGTTTTGAAAGTTAGGATGAAAAACCCAGGTTTCATGTATTTGAAAATCAGGCCCAAAAATTGCTTTTCATCCCCCCAATATATTGGAATGCCTTAATAATTTAGACGTCACTATAAGATCACTGAATACCTTATTAATGAACTGAAAATTAATTATTTGCAGAATATACTTTTCACAATTTTTCAATGTGAAATTCAAACTAGCCCATAAAAATCAGCAGATGATATTATTTAGAATGCATGGCTTTCATCCATTCATTTTAGAAAGTGCATGCATATTCCTGGTTTTTATGTGATCCAAGGAATTTTAGTGACCTTCAGAAAGTGAATGGAAAGCAGTGAACACAGTGGACACATTTACTGAAGAAGAAAAAACACTGAAGAAACAGAAAGAAGAAAAAATCACAGTTGACAAATTGAAGAAAAAGGACTTGATTCAGAATTCTGCCAGGAAAATGGGAAAAAGAGAAATATCCATATGCCTTGCTGGCCTGCATCAAATTCTTTTGAAATTGTTATCGAGATATAAGAACACATTCTAAGCAGTGATCCAGTCTTTAGGTATATCTACAAAGAATTATGCTATATCTGTTTGTTCAGATAAAGGTTTCATAGGAGAGTGGATTACATATATTTTCCATGTAGACTATGTCTCAGCTCTGATTACCTGCTGTCTGCTTCCTCTCTTTTATGAAAAAAAAGATCTTTACAATAAGGAATCCTGCTGTTCTCATCATTGTGATCATTGCTATTTATGATCTAGTTTTCTTTATAATTCAAAGCTAATTGCTTCTTGAACCTGATTAAGCCACAGAATATGCATCACAATACAAAGAAGATGAGTACTTGAGTGAAGTATTATATCAATATTTTTAGATAATAAACATTTGAGACAGTCAGTGGATATGTGCATTTTTTTGAAACTAATAGGAAATGTCAACATTATTTTCTTTTTCTCTTAACATGACATTTTCAAAACAAATTAAAAGAAAAAAACAACAAAATTTCAATGGTTTACTTTCATTTCATTTTTAAAAACTGAAAAGAAAAAAAACTCTGAGGCGGATCAGAGACTTCCCCGAAACCTCCTGGTCTTCCCCAGAGCTGACTCAGGGCCCTCCTCAGGGCGACCAACTGGATCTCCATTCCCTTCAAAAAAAAAAAATGAAACAGGGCCTCCCCAGGTGCACCACCTCACCCTTCTCAAAAGTCTCAGGGCTGTGAACCACACTGGCTTCCATTTACCCTATTTGTGGAGGCCTGGAGGGGCTAGAAGGAAGCCAACTCATCTCCTGTCCCTAGGTCATCTGCTTTGCAATGGCACTGGTTGACCCTGAGATTGGCACCATAGTGTGACGACAAATGGTGCCTTCTCAGGGTCAGCTGATGCCATGTTCTTGTACGGCCATGCAAACATGCTGACCGGAGCCATTACAGTGTGGATGACTTAATGGGCAAGATATGAAAGGGCATCCCTTTTGCCCCTCTGGACTCCCATGGAGTCAGATGGCATAAGTGGGTTGGGGTGGTTCCTGGCCCCAAGTCGTTTTTTGCAGATGGTGAAGGGGCACATGTGGGCCTCGAGAGACCCTGTTTCATTATTTTTGTTGTTTTATTTTTTTGGTATTATTTTAATGTTTATTTCATTTCTGAAATTAAATATTCACTAAGCAACACAATACCCAGGGGAAATAAAAAAAAACAAAAATGAATTAAAAAATCCAAATTAAATTTTATAGGCTGCACATACCTAACAGTCAGTGACAATGCTGTTGGCAGTGTTAAATATCTTCTTTGACACAATAATTAGCGGGCAATTTAAGTAACACATAGGGGCAATTGTGAAATTGTCTGTGCTGGAACAAAAATTGCAAGTACTTTTTGCTCATGGGCAAAAGTGCATACATACTCTCGCATTGAAAATCACCATGGCCACAAAGTATGCAAAAGGCACTCACACCTGCATTTTGTGCAGGATGAATTTTGCTTGCAAAGTACACTGCAAAGATTTGACAATGCCACTTCTGTCAGTCGCAGAACAGAATGTTGGTAGGCTGCACTCTGGTAGCGCACCGCTCAAGTAGACGCTGTTACCCGTTATTGGACTGACCACACCCAGTCATCGAATGTGCATTGATAGTATTTGTTCCCTGAAGCTCCCTGAAGAAGGAGTAATACACTCCGAAACACTGCCATGTCGGAGGATGGACTTCAGGACTGCACATGTCATTAACTTTCCAGTGGATTGAGAGAAGTGCATGTATCAGTTTTTTACAACATACTGTGCCTGTTTTCGTGATATAGCTCTGGAGGGAGAATATCAGGCATCTATTCAACCTATGATTAGACACGCCCAGTGCTATACAGGCTTTACAATATAAGCTAAAAAGCATTTTGTGGCAATATATGATGGTTGCTAGATACCTTTCCACATCTATAAGTGTTCTGCAATATAGCTGAATCTATTTATTTAGTATTATTTCAACTTCTGTATCTGCAGCATCCCCACCGCACCTCCGACCCTCAGAGTACCTCCTCTTAATGTGTCTATAAGTCTGTATTTTGTGGAACCACATGCTCAACCTTTTGGTGCTTTTTTATCTCTGTAAAAAATAGAGAATGATCTTCATCGCCATCTTGTAGAAGGCTATCCACATGGTACACTTTCCTGGGAGGAGACAAGTGGCCACTACATGCATCATTTCTTGCATTCTTTGAGCCAGATTTTAGTAGCTAGATTTGTGCAAGCAACCCGGTGCACACAAATCTACGCCTGATTTTATAACATGTGCGCACAGTCACGCACATGTTATAAAATCCAGAGTCGGCGCGCGCAAGGGGTGCACACTTGTGCACCTTGCGCATGCCAAGCCCTAGGGGAACCCCGATGACTTTCCCCGTTCCCTCTGCCCCCCACCTTCCCCTACCTATCCCGCCCCCAGCCCTACCTAAATCACTCCCCCTACCTTTATTTTATAAGTTGCGCCTGCCTCCGGGGAGGCGTAGTTTGCGTGCGCCGGCCGAGTGCCAGCACGCGATCTCCCGGCACAGCCACAGTGCTGGAGGCCTTGGTCCCGCCCCCACCCTGACCCAGACCGCCCCTTTTTTCAAGCCCCGGGACATATGCGCATCCCGGGGCTTGCGTGCGTCGCTGGGCCTATGCAAAATAGGCTCGGCGTGCGCAGGAGCTGGTTTAAAAGGGTTACGCGCATATATTACACGCATAACCCTTTTAAAATCCGCCCCTTTATTTTTAAGCCTTTATTTTTATTCAGCAAAAATGAACATTGCAGTACAATAGTATCCCAAACAGTGAACAAAACAAGGTACACCACCACTAGAGCATTTATCGCTAATATTAAAAGCATTTAGTGAATCATAAGCAAGCTGCAGAATCGCTAGTTTTATATTGACTGTAATTGTACATCATCCCCTTCAAACAACCGCATAATATACTCCAACCAAATCCCTCCCCCACCAACAGGCACACCCAGACATCAACACACCTTCCCATCCACACATATTTCATCCTTGGAGGGGAGACTGCCAGTCAATAATCAATAACGATAGAGACGTGATCTGTCTTCCACATAAACCATCAATTATGCTACATGCTCACTAGGGATTAATGCTGTCCGTCATCACTGTAACCCAAATCCTTTATGTTTTCTACCAAAGTTTGTGACAGTAACTTAAAAAACTTCCTCCATGTGCTCACATAAGCCTCTGATACGTGCGGCATCCTGCATTCTTGTAAGCAGCTGCCAACCATGGCAGAGGCATAGGAAGCTTATTTTGAAAATTCTCCACTAAAATAGACTCTAACAGCTGTAATTGTGATAGAATCTTGCAAACTGGCCCACATTTCTTCATCATGCCCAGAATAAAAATATATATTACTTGCTTATCTGTTGCATGGCTTTACCTGATTGCACTTAATGGGGGCAATATTCAGATTGTCATTACTAGGATAAAGTCCATGGGGACTTTTTGGGCTTGATTTTCAGAACCATTTATGCATATTTTACTTGCATAAAAGGCTGTACTAAAAAGATCCAGGGCTCAGTTCACATAAAAGCGCACCCGTAACCCAGTTTCATACATACATTTACATGAACTGGCAAGAGTTATTCCTGAGGCAGGGATGGGTCAGAGTTTGGACTTTCATGCATAGAGGTAAATTTTAAAAGCCCGACGTATGCATTAATTAGGGGATGCGTGAAGAAGTTGGGCTTGCGCGCACTGAGCAGATTTTAAAAACCACCGAGATATGCAAGTATCTCTGATAGCGTGCACATCTCAAATGTTTTCAAAAAGGGGTGGAGCGTGGACATGGTCTGGGCAGAGCATTGGCATTTTGGGGCATGGACCTATGCTGTGTGTGTACTGACATGACCAAGCACACTCCAAGGGCACCTACTGTGTAACTTTACTTCTGCTATGGATGCCATGTAAGCTCAAATTTAAAGAAAATTAGGCAGATCTGCAGGATATTAAGGGGTGAGGCTAACTGGGGGAGTGAAGGCTATCAAACCAAGGGGAGTTGGAGGAACTCTCGCTTAACTGGGCAAACTGGGGGTGAGCTGGTAAAACTGGGAAAGGTGTCAGCACACGCCCCTTTAAAATTTCCCAATTTACTCGGTAGAAGCGGGATTTGTGTGCACATGCTTTCACCCACTTAAAATTTAGCGCACGTGCACAGCCAGATTATTTTATAACATGCGCACATATGCGCGCGTGTGTTATAAAATGGACATGTACCTGGGCGCGGGCCTATGTATGCACGCAAATGAGTACACGCACTCCAGTTTGAAAGTTACCATCATACTGTTAAAGTTTAAAATATCTGCATGCAAGTTCATACTTACAAGATATGCCCTCCCTAGAGGAGGTGTAACTTTGTGCAGAAAGACTTATGTGCCTGCTCGGGTACTTCTGCGCACATTTTCAAAGTGAACTTATTCTCATAAATTTGCTTAGAAAATTAAAAAAGTAATGATAAACTCCCCCCTCCCACTCCCAGGCATAGTTATAATATTACCCTCTCAGCTCTTGGACTTTTTGTAGGTTTTCCAAATTAAAGTACATGCATTGTTTTGCTTTGAAACTTGCCACATAAGGGAAGGGTGCAAATTGTGTTGAAAATAGTTCTGCCTATGGGCGTGAGGCCAGATATTTTTTTTTTTAAAGAATAGGGGAAGCAAAAGGGAACGCAAAAGAAGAAAAAGTGCATTTCCTTTTGAAGAGACTCTTTTTATTAGCAGGTCTTGTACTGATCAATGTCTAAAGAAAAGACATCTATTTAAAACCTGGGACCCAAGACATAAAGTTCTGAGCTTTAAAATCTGGAAATCTTTGTCATTGTTTCAGGTGTTGTTGGTTACTACTCTTTGCTGTTCCAGAAGGCTTTTTAGATTTTGAAGATGAAAATCCACCTGATGATTGCTTTGGGCTTCAGTTTAATCTGTAGCACTGTGAGTTTTTCTGTTTTTCAAGCTGGGGCCGCTTTGGCAAAAATTCTTCAAATCTGCCCCAAAAGGAATTTGCTGGCTTCCTAAAGTTCACACACTTTCAGGCCAACGCAATATTACGTGTGCAAAAATGTGGGTCCAAACTGGGTGCACGTTTTTTCAATGCACACACATCCACCTCTCCTGGGCTTGCGAAGCAGTATGTGAGTGAGCTGCCACGCTAAAAGGGATGCACAAGGTAAAACTTGTGTGCCCCTAGTGCTCAAGTATCAGGCTCCCAGGAGATATATCTGTGCACCCACAACAGCATCGGGTGCCCACCAGCTGACCTGGCCAGAGCTCCCTCCCCGCCCCCAGCAGGGCTGTTCCCGATTGGTCCTTTTCACTGAAAATTGTCAGTGAAAGAATCATTCCCCTTTCAGGACAGCATTCTGAAAGGGGATTGGTCCTTTCACTGACACCAAACAGTGAATGGACCAATTGGCACTATGTTGGAGTGAATAAATGAATTTTAAGTGTTGGTAGCTTCCCTCTGCAACTCATCAGAGCCACCAAATGCAGCCCAAGCCTGCTACCTCGGGCCAGCAGGAGGGAAGTGCTCACCTCTCCATTTGAGCAGCAGGACAGTGACCGAGCTGTCCATCCTGCCAGATACCATGCCCAGAAATTTATTTTCCAGACTTTTTATTTTTCCATGATGATGCTTCCTGTGGGTCCTCCTACTTAGTATCATGACAATACTAATAGGAGGAACCACAGAAAGTAGGATTTTTGTTTTAGTGATTGAGCCCTTGAGAGTGGCATGCCTTAACGCTAGATCCCTGGCTGGCACAAAACTTGCTACGTTACAATGACCACACGAGAATTTTTTGAATCGCAGGGTAATAGCTAATAGCTTCATCTACATGCAATTTACATGTGATGAGCACTATTAGCAACGCCTTGCTTTGATGAGCGTTTTGGAAACACTAATTCTCATATTGCATTGGGAGATATTTTAGCATGTCCAAAACACACGTCCAATCATGTGTTAAGTGGTGCACTAACCTGAGTGCACGGTATTGCATCGGCCTAATTACTAAAATGTCTTTCATTTATTTAAACTGCATTTCATGAAATTCTGTATTTTCTATGTAGTAAATGGAGTTCAAAAATGTTAAATAATTTTATTTGTACTTAGTGAAGTTATTTTGAAATTTGGATATACTGTCACTATCTAAAAAATGCTGTCACTTAATGTAATATAATGCATGGTGAAGGGGCATGCTCCTTAAATGAGCTGAGACTGGTAATAAGTTTGGGCGTCAAACTTGACTCACATTTGTCTATATCCTCAGACCTGTCTGATGTGGCCTGAAAATCATTCTTCTACTTCCTTCTACTTGATACACCAGCTTTGAGCTTGTGTAGACCAAAAGTAAACAACAATGGCCATTCCTTCACTGGTTTCAAATTCCTTGGATTATTGTCATGCCCGTATTAAGTTCTATCAAACAATGCTCATTATAGATTGTAGGTATTGCAAAATACTGCGGCTAGGCTACTGATTGAAGAAAAATTCATCATATTTCCCCTGTCTTATGAAACTTGCATTGGCTCCTAGCGAAGGCTAGATTTGGAATTCAAGATTATATCTTTAATTTTTAAAAATGTGCACCTTGGGGCTTTGGAATATCTTGCAAAGCGCTCATTGTACTTTGCCACTGCCAAGCAATTGAGATCCTTGCAGTAAGCTGTACTGGCGGTCCATGCTCTGACAACAGTGTACCACTACCTAATGCCAACTGGATGGCTAGCATTTAATTACTTTAGTCCAGTTTGCAAAATTATGTTCTATTAGATATAAGGAACAAATTTAATTATTTAACTTTTATAAAAAAAAAAAGTAAAGGCCTGGCTATTTGGCCAGGTCTTGCTTATATCAGGGACTTTTAAGATCTCTTAAATTTGATTAGTGTGCAGAATATTTAGGGTATAGGGTTCTTCTTTTTTTAGGTTTGGAATAGAGCTGGTGATCTATTAGGAATCAGGATCCTTCTGTTTGTTTTTAAATTCTATTATAAGGTACGAGGACATGATTTTATGATGAAGTGTGCAGGAGTTGGGGAGGGGAGATATTTTTTCGGGTTTTTTTGGAATGAGGACATTTTTATTGTACACTGCTTTGATATGGTAAGAAAAGAACTATTTAAGTAAACAAATTAAATAAATAAGTGAATGGAAATGAGAATATATATATGGTATGTTTTATTGCAGCCTGAGTTTCAGTGTGATTTTAAAGCTTGGAAGTCTCTCACAAGCATGAGGAAAGTAGAGTTATGCATGTGATTTATGTGGCTTTTTTAAGCCAACTCTAGCAGATCTGTGTCATCTTCTGACCACTGTAGCTTGTAGACAGATGATTCGATTGCCCAGTGTGTGCCTTATCATTTCTCAAATTTGTTGCTAACACAAGAAAGAAAAATTCTAAAGTTGCAATGCAACTATCTCCTAGTAAGATAGCAATTTTAAATATAGCATAAAATTGAAAACAAAAGGAGGGGGGCAAATAAAAATCTAATCACATAAAGGCAGACCGAAAAAAATGAGTGGAAAGTCGCAATATACCTATATTGCAGCAATAAATAGTTTATGTAATGAAAAGTTCTGAACCGCTGCCAAAGGTGTTTTCAAATAAAGAATTATTTGTATAGGTTTATTATTTGTATGTTATTATACTTATTGTAATATGCATTGGGTGTGGGCTTTGCCCACATAAAGACAAGAGTAAACTGAAATTACAATTACAGGACCAAACCATCACTACAGCAAAGCACCATGCAGAGAAAGATTTAATCACTTAGCATCTGTTCTTTCTACCATTTCTCATTTTTAGAGCATTTTCTGACATGAAAAATATTTGGAGATATTCAATAGAAAACATCTAAGTAACAGCTAGATGCATCAAGCAGGGATTTGTTTTGCAGGAGGGGTCCACTGTCATGGGTGGGGGTCGCAGCAATATTGGGGCCCCTCCCATGAAAAAGTTTCATTGCTGATCGGTGCATTCTTTTGTCTCGTGGCCAAACACATCAGGTTGAGATGGGGGGTCAGCACTGACCTTGGGTCAAATTCCCCGTTTGCAGTAATTTTTTTTAAAGCCACTTTAAATGTGCAGCATAACAACCGAAATTTGAGATGTGATAGTCCACTTTATATAAGAAACAGTCTCTGGATTATGATCTTATGTGTAGTCCTTGAAGAAGTGTTGTTATGTGAAACCATGGCCGCTGTTGGGTCTGTGGAAGTGGAATAAGACTGTTGTTCATTTAAACATATACTAACTTAAAAAATTACACTTAAAAAAACACACACACAGAGGTGGATGATTGGTAAGACCGAGTGGCCTGGATGGCCATTGGGCACACTGTCTTGTTTGCTGATACCTCTTCACTTTAAAAATTTAAAAATAAAAATAATTTTTTCACTGCTTATACTAAAATAAAACATATCTTTATAGACTTTCCTCGGTTCTCATCTGTTGGGTTCATTATCATATCCAGTGCCACACTTCCTTACTTCCTTCTAATTGTTACATTGGAGACTTAAGGGTAGTCTAATTTGTTTTCAGCTGTCTGCAATGAAAAAGCAAGTGATGCATTTGAAAGAGGAATTGTTCCGGTTTCAAAAAACCTACCCTATCTTGAGGCATTCAGAATATCTTCCCCAGCTTTCACGGAAGATTCAGAATCCCAAGAATAAATGGTTTACAGTAGGATCGGGTAGAACATGTGACTATAAGACACAAAATTTCTCCAACTGGACAGCATTCTGAATACCCACATTATATGTCAGACATTCAAAATCCAGAATTCCAGGAATAACTGGCATAATAAGGCCTGTGATGAAGAGACACCCACTGTCTCAACTGTTACCCTTACATAATGAATTTTCTGCTTTGGAAAATGAAGAAGCCTAGCAACAGAACATGAAGTAATGTCTGAAAGGGACGTAGTCACCCCATGCAACCAGAAACGCATGTTATAAAATCGGGCGTAGATTTGTTCGCGCCGGGTTGTGCGAACAAATCTATGCCCACGTGTATGTCTGAAAATCTACCCCATAATGTATGATCTGAATTTTTCACTTAGCATCCTCTTTCCTGCCTCAGACAAAAGAGGGCCATTCTTACCTTATAATCTTTTATTACTCCTTATATGGCCCCATCCTCCAAATCTATGCCTAATCATTGTGAATATTCTGAAAATTAGATCTGTTTGTGCTTTTGAGGACTGGAGTTGGCTATCCCTGATCAAAATCACTGGATAGTAGAACAATTTGTTCATGTATTTGAAGGATAAGTTATTCTATGAAAAGGATATCAGAAAATGGTCTCCTTGCAAAGACACAGGTGATATTTATATACATTTATCGCAGAGAAATATTTTATAATTGAAAAAAGAAAGCAAGTGTTGCAACATGTCATGTAAATTGGTGGTTCTCAGCAAAGGTTATGTGTATTCCTAAGGGTGCCTGGAAACCTGTCAGGGCATAGACAGTCAGACCACCACTGCTGCATGGGAGAAAGGAGTCTGAATTGCAGGAGACATCACCGCACATTGCCACAGGAAGATTCAACCTCATTCTTCTCCGTCAACCAGTGCCAACACCAATCTGAATCTCTGCTAGGCTCTTCCCAGACCTGGAGGGTACAATCTTGGCAAGAAGAGCTCAGAAGAGAGGATTTTTGTCTTTTAAGAGAGTGGGTTCTGCTTTGGCCTGCTCCCATTTTGGGAGGACTATTACCCCCTTGCCTGAGGGGACTGGGATTAGGCTTCTGTACTCTGTGCCCAGTTTAAGAAAAATCTGCAGTTGCCCGGATACTGCTTTGCCCTGCACCCAGTAAAAGTAGGGTCAGTAATGTCCCAGTAGTAAGACTGATTATTGGAGAGGTTGTGCTTTGTAGGGATGTGAATCGGTACCGGACTCGTTTCCGGTATCGGGTTCGGGTAAAAACCGCGGGAAATCTTCGTTCCCGTGGTTTTTACCTGTTTAAATCAGCTGTGTCGTGCCAAAAAGAAAACAAAACACCCTGTTTAAATTTCTTTCTTTCTAATCCCCCACCCTCCCGATGCCCTCCCCCAACTTTTTTAAAGTACCTGGTGGTCCAGCAGGGGTCCAGGGAGTGATCTCCCACTCTTGGGCCATCAGCTGCACCGACGGCCCTTTGCCCTTAGCATGTGACAGGGTAACAGTGCCATTGGCTGGCCCCTGTCACATGGTAGGAGTAATGGATGGCCGGCGCCATCTTTAAAAATGGCACGGGCCTATCGGGTTTGGGGGCCCCCTGAATTCTGACAAGTTTGAAAATATCTTCCGATATTTTCAATCGTCAGAAAAATGATTCACATCCCTAGTGCTTTGCATTGTGAGAAAGAGAGAGATTTGTTTCCACCACCATCTCCCTACCAACTTTGGAGAGGAGATGAGAGGGTTTTCTTTTTCCTGTAACCAGGAAGAGATTGTGGATATTGACTCAGAGGTTGAAGATAGAGAAGGAGTTTGTGGCACTTGGAGTTTTCATTTTGCTATTCATCCTCATGATTATTGCTATTTTGGTGTGGATTCTGTTTTGTAGGCCTCTGTCTGTTTTTTTTTCCTGAGTACTATTAAATGAATGACTGTAGAAAGCAATAGATTGAACAGGGTACCCACCCCCAAAAGCCTAGGACTATGGAGGTGTATCCCCCTCCCCACTGGAATGGATCCTGGCACCCTGGGGCCAGTGGAGATTGTGTAGAGTGAATGGAGAGGAAGGGATGTGAATCGTGTCCTCGATCGTCTTAACGATCGATTTCGGCTGGGAGGGGGAGGGAATCGTATTGTTGCCGTTTGGGGGGGTAAAATATCGTGAAAAATCGTGAAAAATCAAAAAAACGTAAAATCGCAAAACCGGCACATTAAAACCCCCTAAAACCCACCCCCGACCCTTTAAATTAAATCCCCCACCCTCCCGAACCCCCCCCCCCAAATGACTTAAATAACCTGCGGGTCCAGCGGCGGTCCGGAACGGCAGCGGTCCGGAACGGGCTCCTGCTACTGAATCTTGTTGTCTTCAGCCGGCGCCATTTTCCAAAATGGCGCCGAAAAATGGCGGCGGCCATAGATGAACACGATTGGACGGCAGGAGGTCCTTCCGGACCCCCGCTGGACTTTTGGCAAGTCTTGTGGGGGTCAGGAGGCCCCCCCCAAGCTGGCCAAAAGTTCCTGGAGGTCCAGCGGGGTCAGGGAGTGATTTCCCGCCGCGAATCGTTTTCGTACGGAAAATGGCGCCGGCCATACGCGTATGACCGGCGCCATTTTCCGTACGGAAAATGGCGCCGGCAGGAGATCGACTGCAGGAGGTCGTTCAGCGAGGCGCCGGAACCCTCGCTGAACGACCTCCTGCAGTCGATCTCCTGCCGGCGCCATTTTCCGTACAAAAACGATTCGCGGCGGGAAATCGCTCCCTGACCCCCGCTGGACCTCCAGGAACTTTTGGCCAGCTTGGGGGGGGCCTCCTGACCCCCACAAGACTTGCCAAAAGTCCAGCGGGGGTCCGGAAGGACCTCCTGCCGTCCAATCGTGTTCGTCTATGGCCGCCGCCATTTTTCGGCGCCATTTTGGAAAATGGCGCCGGCTGAAGACAACAAGATTCAGTAGCAGGAGTCCGTTCCGGACCGCTGCCGTTCCGGACCGCCGCTGGACCCGCAGGTTATTTAAGTCATTGGGGGGGGGGTTCGGGAGGGTGGGGGATTTAATTTAAAGGGTCGGGGGGGGGTTTTAGGGGGTTTTAGTGTGCCGGCTCATGATTCTAACGATTTATAACGATAAATCGTTAGAATCTCTATTGTATTGTGTTCCATAACGGTTTAAGACGATATTAAAATTATCGGACGATAATTTTAATCGTCCTAAAACGATTCACATCCCTAGAGGAAATTAAGAGGTCTGGGACAGTGAGTTGGTCCTGGGAACTTTGTATGGCCTCTGCATTCCAATATAGCCAAAGAGGGAGTTATAAGGATATTTTTCTTAATATTATAGTAGGTACAAATATGTTCAGCCTTTTTTAAATCTTTTTTTTTTTTGCTTTCAAGACTTAGGTTTGCTTTGGCCATGCATCTGAAAATCATATCACCCGTTGATTAGGGCTCCGTTGTAATCGAATTACTGACTGGTCCTATTGTGTCTACTGGCTATTTCTACCATTGAAATTAAAAATAGCCTACAGGCAAAGCTAGGCATACCTTGTGTTTACTCCCTCTGGGGCCAATGTAGTAAGATGTGCTTAGCAGAACATACAGTTTAATCCGTAGTTGTGTGCACAAACTTTGTCCTCAAACTTTACTGCCAATGGAGTTTTGTGCACAAAACAATGTGCTCAGGACAACAGATTAGCACCTTCTCATTCAAGTCCTATACTAATGATTGGCATTAGCTACTATTCCCAATTCAGAGAGATGTGCTGGATTACCTTGAGTTTTCCTATTCTTAGAAAGTCCTCGTCAGAGATGAAAAGCTTCAAGGGCTAATCTTAATCTCTCAGCAGAAGCTGAAACTCCAGTGCTGGGACCAGCAGGTTGGATTTTATGCACAGAAAACATGCCTTGTCCATACAAACCATATTTTCTGTGCATAAAATTAGATTATGTTCACAAAAAATGCCTTCTCCGCTGAAAGCATTTTTATGTGCATAAATCATATTTTATGCGCATAAAAGTGCTTGTTTTTTGTGAACATAAATCATGAGTCTAGAGTTAAAATGTGCATTCAACTTATGAAAAAGGCTGAACACACATTTTGACTTCAGTTTGCACAGTTTTAAACTCCAGGAAGCTGTTATTCAGAAGCCATTTAGACAGATAACTGAAAAGTTGTCCATCTAAATGGCAACGTGGCAATATTTGAAGCCGTATGCTGCTAAATTAAATTGTAGCCATATAATGAGTTATGTAGTTAGAATTTAGCTGCATAATTCAGGGGTGGTCCGGGAGTGGTTGGGAAGCATTTTGGGGTGTCCAGAGTTAGCCACATATGTTATGCGGTTAACTCCAATATTCGAAGTTAGCTGCTTAAACTATGCTGCTCACTCTGTCCGCGCCTTAGTGCTTTTCTAAAGTTAGCCGGATATACTTATCCAGCTAACTTTAAGATGGCAGGGTATATTCAGAGGTGTGGCTGCACCACTGAATATCCCCATCAAGTTAACTGAATAACTATATCTAGTTAACTTAACTAGCTGCTCCGCGACTGAATATCGGCCCCCAGATGCATTAGTACATCATTTGCTTACTGCGTTGAGAGTATATTTTTTTTACACAGGGGTTTTTCCACAGTCCTTCTTATTTCAGACCTTCTGTATCTCAGAAAACCAGCAGTTTTGAGTATATGCATCTGAAAGAGCCAGAGTCAGCAGAATTCTACAGCAAGGCTGGGGAGGATCATGGAGCAGGATAGCCCAGCTACTCAATCTACTTCTGCTGTTTCTATGGGAAGACTTTCCACTCTCCCTGTCATCGTTAAGGCCAGATATGTGAGTTTCAGACTGGATTGCTGTTTTCTGCCCAAGGTGTGTGTGTGTGTGCATGCACGTGTACTGGGGAGAGGAGGGGGGAGGATGGGGGAGCGAGAGCCTATGCTTTGGTATAAGTATTGTCTGGGTTCTTTCACAGTATGAAGTTGATGCTGTGTGTGCTGGCTTTGAGAAAAGCAAAGAAGCAGAGATTACTTTTTACTTTCCATTTAACTTTGATCAAGGATGTTTTTCTTTTTTTTTCTTTCCCATCTAGGTATACTAGAAGACAATGCCAATGAGTTGTCGAAGCCATTCTGCTGTCTCTGCTGAAAAGTGACAGCAACATATCAGAGGAGGAGAATGTCCCTGCTGTCACTGATATGAAAATGAAGATCATCTTTCAGAAGAAAGTGCCTGAAGAGGAGGAGAAGAGGAGAGACCACATGTGGCAGAAAATTCCCCCTTCAAAGGAGCATCAGAGAACATGAGCAGACTAGCACAAACTGAGAAAGCAAAATAGACTCTATTGTTGACATTATCTGTATCCAGCTGAGACCATTTTCTCTCTAATTATTAGAGATAGAAACTTAGAAGACAACAGATCTTGCAGGCAGTGGATAACACCAAAGAATGGAAGGCACTGGATAAGATAGAACTTCAGATATAGGTAACCCCATCCCAGTGTGCCTGTCCTGCACGGGTGGGGCCATAAAAGAATTTGTTTCTCCTCAAGGCTGGAACCTCTCACTGGCTAGCTCTTTCACATTCCCTCTTTCTCCCAGGGCCGGATCCTTTGTAGGTAGGGCGGGGGGAAGAGCGCAGATTTACATTCAGGGCCCAATGTGACAGCGTGTCCTTTCTACACATTCCTTTGTGTCCTTCATATTCCCTTGGGGAAGACACTTTTCCTTAAGGTGGGTACAGTGAGTGTGAAATAAATACTCTGGAGTCACTGTCTAGTGTCCAAAGTTAAAGTCTTTCCTGCTTAAAAAAGGTGATGAATGACACAATAACTCAAACTTCAGCACCACATAATTCTCTTTTTTCTTTTCTTACAGTCTTTCCCCTCTGTTCGTGCAGAATGCACATATGAGGGCCAGGGAAACATTCACAATCTTAGATTAGGAAAAGTGGAGTTCTCAGGTAGGCAGGGTTTCTTTAGACTTGTCAAAACCCCCTTCAATCTGATAAAAATGGTAAAGAGTTTATGACACAGAAAGTAAGTCTTCGCTCTCTCTCCAGGGTGGTGAAACACCGGATGGGTGTCCACAGTGATGTTTAATCGCCTTTACTCATGGTTAGCAGACCTTCTGGATCCCCTTGGTTCTTACACAGTCTCTTTATTTTTTTCTTTCTGGATCCCTGGTGGAAGGTATCTCTTTGAAGCAAGCAGCTCTCTTTGCTTCAAACAGGAAGAAAGGGCAGCCAAATCTTCCTCCTGGATCTTGAACTCAAAGTCTTTTATCCCCAAATGGATTTAATTCCTCACAATGGATCACCACCACTTCAGTGGAGATCTTCCCTATCCCTGGATGTTCCAGACACAGAATTCCCAATCCCTGAGTCCAAGAAAGGCCCAGGTGTTCGGTGAGGCTCCTATTACTTAAAATCTTAAAACCTGTAAAATAGACCCAGAGGGAAAATTCTAACCAGCCAGTGAGTGGAATGGAAAAGGAAGCCCCTCCTGACCCTGCTCAGGGGCATTAAGTAGGGCTTGCCTGGCTACCCTGACTGGGCCTGAGAAAACAACTTAGAAAAGCTCCTCTTTGCCTCCTCTCAGCAAACCTAGAGGGACTGCCTCCCATTTTCTCAGAAGAGAGCTGCTATATAGACTCTCAGGGGGATGACCATTCCAGATTCCCAAAGGAAGAAGCTCCATTTGAATGGCAACCTCCCCCTCACACTAGCCTGCATTACTTTAGCTGAATTAAAGGCTCACCCAGGTCTTAATGGTGACGTGACCGTAGAGTCCGTCACACGTAGTGTGGACTACTGTTATTGAATGGCTTATCCATGACCACTGCAGGGTTTGTGGGTGTATGCATTAGGCATCCCTGTTTCTGTGCAATGATGAGCCTAAAGAGATACTGAGAAACTATAGCACAACTGTGATCTGACAATAAATATCTTTGCAATCAATACTGCAGAGGGAATAGAAGGTAAACATTATCTTTCTTGTAGATGACACTAAGAACTGCAACAGAGAAGACACACCTGAAGGAGTAGAGAGAATGATAGTGATAGGAGTATACTACCGTCCACCTGGACAAAATGGTCAGACAGATGATGAAATGCTAAGAGAAATCAGGGAAGCAAACCAATTTGGCAGTGCAATAATAATGGGAGATTTCAATTACCAAATTTATATAAAAAAGAGTCAGCACAGTAACCCGATAGGAAAACTGTAACAAATAAGGGAAACCAAATAGTGATTTAAATTGTAGCCTATAGTGATGGTGTCAGCAAGCCTGACGCTGTGATTCAAACCCAAATCCAACCGGACTTTTAATCATTCACCGTCACTTGAAATTCTTTTAATTATTTATTTGAAAAATTTTTTGGTTATTTTTTCTTTTTCTTTAAAACATGAGCTTTCACTCTATTAATGGTGTTATTCACTCCATTGACAATATTTCACACTCCGTTAACATAATGTGAATAGGAGGTGACTAGCACTCTCTCAGACTAATATATGGAAAAACGCCCAACACGGCCGATGTTTCGCTTGACAAAGCTTCCTCAGGGGCATATAGACAAACATCAACTTAGGAGTGTTTACCTGCAAGTATTTAAAGAAACAGTCTTAGTGACTTTCAATTTGATATATAAAAATATAAGTGCTATATTTTATATATCAAATTGAAAGTCACTAAGACTGTTTCTTTAAATACTTGCAGGTAAACACTCCTAAGTTGATGTTCGTCTATATGCCCCTGAGGAAGCTTTGTCAAGCGAAACATCGGCCGTGTTGGGCGTTTTTCCATATATTAGTCTGAGAGAGTGCTAGTCACCTCCTATTCACATTATGTTAACGGAGTGTGAAATATTGTCAATGGAGTGAATAACACCATTAATAGAGGGAAAGCTCATGTTTTAAAGAAAAAGAAAAAATAACCAAAAAATTTTTCAAATAAATAATTAAAAGAATTTCAAGTGACGGTGAATGATTAAAAGTCCGGTTGGATTTGGGTTTGAATCACAACGTCAGGCTTGCTGACACCGTCACTATAGGCTACAATTTAAATCACTATTCGGTTTCCCTTATTTGTTACAGATTTCAATTACCCCAATATTGACTGGGTAAATGTAACATCAGGACTTGCTAGAGACATAAAGTGCCTGGATGTAATAAATGACTGCTTCATGGAGCAATTGGTTCAGGAGCCAGCAAGAGAGGGAGCTATTTTAGATTTAATTCTTAGTGGAACGCAGGATTTGGCTAGAGAGGTAACAGTGGTGGGGCCACTTGGCAACAGTGATCATAACATGATCAAATTTAAACTAATAACTGGAAGGGGACAATAAGTAAATCTGCAGCTCTAACACTAAATTTTAAAAAGGGAAACTTTGATAAAATGAGGAAAATAGTTAGAAAAAAAATGAAAGGTGCAGCTGCAAAGGTTAAAAGTGTTCAACAGGCTTGGACATTTTTTAAAAATACAATCCTAGAGGCGTAGTCCATATATATTCCGCGCATTAAGAAAGGTGGAAGGAAGGCAAAACAATTGCCATCATGGTTAAAAGGTGAGGTGAAAGAGGCTATTTTAGCCAAAAAAACATCTTTCAAAAATTGGAAGAAGGATCCATCTGAAGAAAATAGGATAAAACATAAGCATTGTCAAGGTAAGTGTAAAACATTGATAAGACAGGCGAAGAGAGAATTTGAAATGAAGTTGGCCATAGAGGCAAAAACTCATAATAAAAACTTTTTAAAATATATCCAAAGCAAGAAACCTGTGAGGGAGTCGGTTGGACCATTAGATGACAGAAGAGTTAAAGGGGCTCTTAGGGAAGATAAGGCCATTGCAGAAAGACTAAATGAATTCTTTGCCTCCGTGTTTACTAATGAGGATGTTGGGGAGATATCAGTTCCAGAGTGATGAGTCAGACGAACTGAACAAAATCACTGTGAACCTGGAAGATGTAGTAGGCAAGATTGACAAATAAAGAGTAGCAAATCACCTGGACCGGATGGTATGCATTCTAGGGTTCCGAAGGAACTCAAAAATGAAATTTCTGATCTATTAGTTAAAATTTGTAACCTATCATTAAAATCATCCACTGTACCTGAAGACTGGAGGGTGGCTGATGTAACCTCAATATTTAAAAAAGGCTCTGTGGGCGATCTGGGTAACTATAGACCAGTGAGCCTGACTTCAGTGCTGGTAAAAATAGTGGAAACTATTCTCAAGATCAAAATCGTAGAGCATATAGAAAGACATGATTTAATGGGACACAGTCAACATGGATTTACCCAAGGGAAGTCTTGCCTAACAAATCTGCTTCATTTTTTTGAAGGGGTTAATAAACATGTGGATAAAGGTGAATCGGTAGATGTAGTGTATTTGGATTTTAAGAAGACATTTGACAAAATTCCCTCATGAGAGGCTTCTACGAAAACTAAAAAGTCATGGGATAGGAGGTGTTATCCTTTCATGGATTACAAACTGGTTAAAAGACAGGAAACAGAGAGTAGGATTAAATGGTCAATTTTCTCAGTGGAAAAGGGTAAACAGTGGAGTGCCTCAGGGATCTGTACTTGGACCGGTGCTTTTCAATATATATATAAATGATCTGGAAAGGAATACGACGAGTGAGGTTATCAAATTTGCGGATGATACAAAATTATTCAGAGTATTTAAATCACAAGCAAACTGTGATACATTACAGGAGGACCTTGCAAGACTGGAAGATTGGGCATCCAAATGGCAGATGAAATTTAATGTGGACAAGTGCAAGGTGTTGCATATAGGGAAAAATAACCATTGCTGTAGTTACACGATGGTAGGTTCCATATTAGGAGCACCCACCCAGGAAAAAGATCTAGGCAGCATAGTGGATAATACTTTAAAATCTTCAGCTCAGTGTGCTGCCGCAGTCAAAATAGCAAATAGAATGTTAATAATTATTAGGAAGGGAATGGTTAATAGAATGGAAAATGCCATAATGCCTCTATATCGCTCCATGGTGAGACCGAACCTTGAATACTGTGTACAATTCTGGTTGCCGCATCTCAAAAAATATATAGTTGCGATGGAGAAGGTACAGAGAAGGGCAACCAAAATGATAAAGGGGATGGAACAGCTCCCCTATGAGGAAAGGCTGAAGAGGTTAGGGCTGTTCAGCTTGGAGAAGAGACGGCTGAGGAGGGATATGATAGAGGTCTTTAAGATCATGAGAGATCTTGAACGAGTAGATGTGACTAGGTTATTTACACTTTCAAATAATAGAAGGACTAGGGGGCATTCCATGAAGTTAGTAAGTAGCTCATTTCAGACTAATCGGAGAAAATTATTTTTCACTCAACTCACAATAAAGCTCTGGAATTTGTTGCCAGAGGATGTGGTTAGTGCAGTTAGTGTAGCTGGATTCAAAAAAGGTTTGGATAAGTTCTTGGAGAAGTCCATTAATGGCTATTAATCAATTTTACTTAGGGAATAGCCACTGCTATTAATTGCATCAGTAGCATGGGATCTTCTTAGTGTTTGGGTGGTTGCCAGGTTCTTGTGGCCTGGTTTTGGCCTCTATTGGGGGCGGGGTGCTGGGCTTGATGGACCCTTGGTTTGACCCAGCATGGCAATTTCTAGGAAGGCTCAAGGTTTGGCGGCTGGGATTCAGTGCCAAGAAGTGCAGAGTCATGCATGTGAGGTACGGCAATCCAAAAGAGTTACATGTGATGGCGGATGAAAGAATGATGTGCATAAACTGGGAGCAAGACCTTGGGGTGATGATGTCTGATGATTTTAAGGTGGTAAAGCAATTTGACAAGGCAGTGGCTATGGCCAGAGGGATTCAGCCTGCATAGAGAGAGGCATAACTAGCAGAAAAAAGGTGATAATGCCTCTGTATAGGACTTTGGTGAGGCCTCACCTGGATTACTGTGTTCGGTTCTGGAGATTGTATCTCAAAAAAGATAAGGACAGAATGCAGAGAAAGGCAATCACAATGGTGTCAAGTCTGTACAGAAAAACATATGTGATGAAAATAAAGGACTTTAGTATATATATCCTGAAGGAAAGAAGAGATAGGGGAGAGATTTTCAAATATCGCGGCCATTCTTCCATCAGTCCTGATCATTAATGGATTGATGGAAGAATGGCGGCAGTAGCATTACAGATAACCATCGAATGACATAAGTTTCTGAACAATTGACTTCCAAATGAAGGGCAGTTTTAAGTGTCAGCTACACATGGGAATCTATAACAGCTTTTACAGTGGACTATGAAATTGGAGTTACATTTGTCACTTTTTTTTTTTCACAATTATATTTGAACCACTATAGTGACCAGTTATTATAGTGAAATCAATGGCACTATTGTTCATGTATTGGGTTCCAGTTATGAATACAGAAAGTCACATATGCACTTAAATCTTTTTTTTATCACTTTGGGGTGAGATGGCCCTGGTGGTTAGCTTTGACCCCTGCTCAATATCTTTTTTGTTGGTCAATTATTATTTCTGCATGGCCCTTTAAATGTATCACATGAGCCTTGGGATTACTTTAGGGTCCCGGGTCGCTAACATTATATTTAATGAAACCCAGGGAGATGTTTTAAATTTATTGTGGCTGACCAATTTCTCATTGGCCGTGATAAATTAACATATAATTGATTAGTAATTAGCTATTTTGCATGTATTAGCATTATCCATGGATGCAAATCATGTGCAAAGCAGCTCAGTGTAATAGGGGAGGGAATTTTGATATAAGCAAAATATTGCTTATATCACACAATATATGCTGTTTAATGTGTGCTAAAGCCCTATCACAGCTTGATGCATTTCCCAGTAAATTTGTACCTGAAGCAACGGAGGGTAAAGTGACTTGCCATTCAGGTTTTTTATCACAATATCTAAATATGTAAAATTGGATTTGTTCATCTGAAGAGTAAATTTTAGATTTCTTTCTCATTGATTGATCCAATTATAAAATAGTTCTATTCTTTTTCCTACTGAAATTTTTATAGTCCTGGCTTCTTGAGTTGGTATATATAACTATTTATCAAGCTGTGGAAGTGTATGGCTTTTGAATTGGTATATACAGCTATAGCCATTTTGCTATTTGTTCTTCTATGTTTGTCAGATATTTGTTTAAATGTATGCATGTTAATTTTGTGCACCACCAAGGGCCTTTGGGCTAGGCGACATATCAATAAATAAATAAACTAAATACATAAAACTGCTGCATAATACCAGACTAAATAAAAAATATATTGTCTGTGTAACATTTCCAAAAGCAAATGTAAGATGAAAATGGAGAAGAATCCAGGTAATTCTGTTCAAATTCTGCAACATAAATTTTCGATACCAGGAACCCATCAATATTTCTTTGACTTGAAGATAAAATGTTTCTTCAAAGAAAAAAATATGAAAAGGGCTATTCTCGCTAGTTCCTTGATAAACCCATTGAAGTACTTCCTCCTTGGCTTGCTATCAATTGGGCTGATTATAATAAGCTGCGCTAATGTTGCTGCGGGTTGTTGTGTTTGCTTGTGCTGGGTTTTGCACATGTTTTTCCCACACCAGTCTTAGGTGAGTATATAATAATTAGGGATGTGAATCGTTTTTTGACGATTTAAAATATTGTCCGATATATTTTAAATCGTCAAAAATCGTTAGAGGCGATATATAATAGGAATTTCCCCGATTTATCGTCAAAAATCGTAAATCGGGGGAAGGGGGAGGGCGGGAAAACCGGCACACTAAAACAACCCTAAAACCCACCCCGACCCTTTAAAATAAATCCCCCACCCTCCCGAACCCCCCCAAAATATCTTGAATTACCTGGGGTCCAGTGGGGGGGGGGGTCCCGGTGTGATCTTCCACTCTCGGGTCATGGGTGCGTTGATAGAAATGGCGCCGGCGCTACCTTTGCCCTGTCATATGACAGGGCAAAGGTAGCGCCGGCGCCATTTTGGTTCCTGTCCCCCGACGTCACGAGCGTAGGAGATCGCTCCCGGACCCCCGCTGGACCCCCAGGGACTTTTGGCCAGCGTGGGGGGGCCTCCTGACCCCCACAAGACTTGCCAAAAGTCCAGCGGGGGTCCGGGAACAACCTCCTGCACTCAAATCGTGTTGCCGTATTGCAAAATGGCGCCGGCCATACGGCCATACGGCCGGCGCCATTTTGCAATACGGCAATATGGCCATACGGCCGGCGCCATTTTGCAATACTCGGGCCATATTTTATATGTTTATATGTATGTTATAGGTGCCCATCTGTAAACCGTTATGATGGTGTATTACTTAATGACGGTATATAAAAACTCTTAAATAAATAAATAAATAAATAAAATAAATCTGATTACAAGAGGCACAGGAAGTTCAGTTACTATCATGAGCCAATAGGGAGCCATCTCATTACCCTGACAGAAGATGAGAACTTCAGACCAATCAGAAAAGAGAAAAGAAAAAAGAAAAAAACAAAGCCTAAGGCACGAGGAATTAGTGCTGCGTTTTTGTTTTTTTTGTAATGAGCCGAGTTACCGAGCTAAGCTAAACCAGGAAGGGAACTAGAGAAAGGAGAGGAGAGATATCAGCATTGGAGAGTAGTTTGAGAGAGAGATCAGAGAGCTATGCTTTGGATAGGATTCCCCCCTTTCCCCACTTCGAACACAGCAGAAGAAAAGTCCAGGAGCTTCAACTACAGGAGATGGGAATTTATGTCCCCCCTCCTGCAGGACCCATTTCAGCTAAGTAGCCCTAAATTGTTCAGCAGCAGTACAATGGGTTATGTTTTTGTTCTTTGTCCCTGCCTTGCAATAGTGACATCAGACTGTTGCATCAGTGAGCTGGCAGATAAACACTGCTGTTAGCTACGAATTGAGTAGAGACCTGCCCTGAATTTTCAACTTCCTGCATCTGGGCAGGGAACCAGCTTGTTTCCCTTTGTTTGGAGCTTCTCTAACAGGCCAATACAGTACAGTGCACTCCGGTGGAGCGCACTGTTAGCCCAGGTTTGGACGCGCATTTTCGACGGGCTAGCTTTACCCTTTATACAGTAATAGCGCGTCCAACCCGCCCGAAACTAATAGCGCCCTCAACATGCAAATGCATGTTGATGGCCCTATTAGTTATTCCTGCGTGATACAGAAAGTAAAATGTGCAGCCAAGCCGCACATTTTACTTTCAGAAATTAACGCCTGCCCAAAGGCTGGCGTTAATTTCGGCCAGCACCAGGGAAGTGCACAGAAAAGCAGTAAAAACTAGGGATGTGAATCGTTTTTTAACGATTTAAATTATCGTCTGATATTTTTAATATCGTCATTCATCGTTAAAGAGTGCGATACAATAGAAATTCCCCCGATTTATCGTAAAAAAATCATTAATTGGGTTAGTGCGCACTAACAGGAAGTTAGTGCGCACTACCCATTGTTAGTGGGCACTAACAGAAAATGAAACATTTTGACACTTTTCAGGTCAGTTAAGGTCAGTTAGGAATGAATATGTATTCCTATTGGCTGCCCTCTTATCTATTGATGTTACCAAGGTTCCCACTGAGGTGATGGTTTAATATTTGGGGGATGGGAAATGGAAACGGTTGGTAGCTTGACAAAGGGAAGGGAAGGGGGAGGTGAAGGGCCAAGCAGGACTCCCTGGTCTCTGAAGGACAGCTCTCTTCAGAAAATCAGACCTGAATGCAGGGGCTGTCTCCCCCTTCACATCCCTCTCCGCCCCCATTCACTGCTGGTATATGGGAGAGAGAAGGGGAGGGGGAGGTGAAGGGCCAAGCAGGACTCCCTGGCCTCTGAAGGACAGCTCTCTTCAGAAAATCAGACCTGAATGCAGGGGCTGTCTCCCCCTTCACATCCCTGCTCGCCCTCACCCACACTGGTATATGGGAGAGAGGAGGGGGTGGGGAGGTGAAGGGACAGCAGTCTCTGAAGGACAGCTGTCTGTTTAGAAGTTCAGATGGGCCATGCAGATAAAATTGGTGAGAAAACTGTGCTCAAGCTTGCAGTTCCTGTGTTAAACTAAACTTTTTTTTCACTAGAGTAGAATAAAATAAAATGAAGTACTTTGTGTATTAAACTAAAGAAACTTTACATAACATGAAATTAAGTACTTCTCTATAATCTACTTGAGTGAAACAAAACATTTAATAAAGAAACTTGCAACCTGAGCTTCAAAACATTAACATACTATAGAAAAACTAAACACAAAACTTTATTATTAATTTATTATATTTACAGTGGTTAAATTTAAAGAGCAGGCTGAGGCTAGACTGGCTACTGGCTAGTGGCTACTACTGGCACTGTCACTGCTGCAGCCTGCTGGCACTTTTTTCTCTTTCTGGCTTGTGCGTGCTATATCTGGTAGCAAAATGGCCACGGGGGACAGCACCAAGCATGCGCGGCTTAGTGTGCACCACTAGCAAATGAACATTTCCTCAAATGTTACTTTTAAACCATTAAGTAATAATTTTTTGATAGTGCGCACTAACTCACGTTAGTGCGCACTATTCAGAAAAACAATTTTTTTGCAAAAAAAATCATGCAGATCAGATTTTTTTCTCCCCCCAGCCGATCCAGATCGTTAAAACGATCGGGCACATGATTCACATCCCTAGTAAAAACTGCTTTTCTGTACACCTTCCAACTTAATATAGCGATACTAGCGGTACCCGGCCACGCGTTGCAGTGGCAGAGTCAGGTTCTTTTACCCTCCCTCCCCCTTCCCCTTGCTCATTTACCTCAGTCACTCATCCTCCTCCCCCTTGGTTACTCACCCCCCCTTCCCTCCCCTGTCCCCACTCCAACTCTCTCTGCTCACAGTCACCTCTCCCCTCATTCTCCCTCCCCTCACTGTCACCCTCCCCCGTCTACTGCCTACCCTTCAGATCAGAAAACCTTTGTCTTTCTATTTCTGTGGGAGCCACCCCCCCAACCCCTCCCCCAATCCCAACCCTTTAAATCAAATAATAAGCCCCCACCCTCCTGCCCCCTCCCAAGACCTGGGAAATTAAAATTGTTGGTGCTACATGTGGTCTGTCCCTGGGCGTCTGTGTGCATTATGTAGCCAAATAGGGGAGTGCCTAACCAAATTTGCATTGTTTTGTGGTCTGGGGAGGGCTATTTTGGTGCGTTCCCGAGATCGTGCAAGTTTAGTGTATGTATTTGTGTGTGAACCTCCCCCTTCCCCCAAAAAACAACCCTATGAGAAAAGTTCTCTTAAACTAACCACCCCACACTCTCCTGCCCCCCTCCCCCAGCCCTGCAAAAAACAGTAGCCCCCCTGCCCCCCCCCGAGTTGCTGAATGAATGAAACCTGCCCCCCCTCGTGACCCCTCCCCAAGATGTTCGCAATAAATTCATTATCACCCCCCACCCTCCAGACCCCCGAGACCTAATAAAAATGTCAGTCGGTGGAGCGGGCATTCAGGAGCGGTCCGGGAGTGATGTATTGGCGTTGGTCCTCGGCTGTGAGCACTGAAACGGGTTCCGACAGCCCTTTGCCCTTACTATGTCAGTGGGGTGGAGCAATGGCAGTGGTAGGTCCTCTGACATAGTAAGGGCAAAGGTCCGCCGGCTGCCAGTCCTGAAAATGGCACCGAGGGGCCCTCGCCCTTACTATGTCACATGGGCTACTGCCACCATTGGTGTCCCCGAGTGGCATAGTAAGGGAAAGGGCCGTCGGCGCCATGTTGATTGCTGGCAGCCGACGGCTGTAGTGCAGGAGATGTGTCCCGGACCGGTCCTGGCCCCCCGTTGGAGCCTTCCGGACTTCTGACAGGTTTTGTGTATGTTGTGAGGGCCTGGGAAGTAAATAAATTTGGCATGTGTGTGTGGGGTGTGTGAGATGGGTGGTTTTGTGTGTGTTGGGAGGCTGTGGGAAGTAAATCAATTTGGCATGTGTGTGTGGGGGGGGTGTGTGTGAGGAGGGTGGTGTGTGTATTTTATCTGTAAAGGAAATAGTTATCTTCCAGCGAAAAAAGTGCGAGAATGTGTTATGGGATTCAAGCAGATAATCAACAATCCCACCCACAGAGCAGGACACACTCTGGATCTCATTTTTGTAAACTCAGGCATCTCACACTCAGCACCACCCATATGCAAATCAGTCCCCTGGTCAGACCACGCTTTAATCTCCACCACATTTTCGCTGGCACAATCAAGCAACAAACTCAATCCTCAACCTCAATTTACTTACAGAAATCTTTGTTCATCCGATGAACTTCACGAACACCTTGTCCTAGAACTCCCTCATATAGACATCACTACTCCCAACTCAGCTCTCCACTCCTGGTCCAACATCACATTATCGGCAGCAAATAAACTCTGCCCACTGGCAACAAAAAAACCGAAACGGAATGCCCCCAAAAAACAACCCTGGTTTAACGAAGAACTCCAAAAACTCAAACATTCCCTTCGACAAAAAGAAAGTAAATGGCGTAAAGCACCATCACCGACCTCCCTCTCAGCTTACAAACTCGCCCTTCACATTTACAAGAGCACTACATTAAAAACAAAAAAGGACTACTACGCTCACAAGATCCATCACCTCATCTTTGATTCAAAAGCCCTTTTTACTTACGTCTCGAACTTAACTCAAGTCAACCCTCCAGACATTCCACTCAACCAAGCGCACGAAAAAGCAGAGGAGTTGACCATCTTCTTCAGTAACAAAATTTCAAATCTACAATCACAGCTGAAACCGAATACCCTAGCTCCACTCAGCACATACCTCCATCACTGCAAAAATATTTCTATACAAGCCTTCGAACCCATTGCAACATCAGAGACCAAATCAGTATTGAAGAGAATGAAACCCTCATCTCACCCATTTGACCATATCCCTTCCAAACTACTGCTGCTAATTCCAGATACCATCTCCAAAACCTTGACTGACATTATCAATTGTTCCTTAGCCCAAGGAATCTATCCAGACTACCTGAAAATTGCTTCTATCAAACCTCTATTAAAAAAAAAACCTAATTTAAATCCCAAAGATCCCTCCAACTTTCACCCAATCTCCAACCTCCCTTTTATAGCTAAGGTAATGGAAAAATTAGTCAACACCAGATTATCAGAATACCTTGAAGACAACAATATATTATTCCCCACTCAATATGGCTTCTGAAAATCCTTAAGTACAGAATCACTTCTCATATCCCTGACAGATTACCTAATCATGGGCCTTGATAAAGGTCATGCCTACCTGCTGATACTCCTCGACCTATCGGCCGCCTTTGATACTGTAAATCACTCCCTTCTCCTAAATCAACTAGCGAACATCGGAATAACAGGCTTTGCACTTGCCTGGTTCAAATCATTCCTGGGAAACAGAGGATACAAAGTCAAAATACATAACAAAGAATCACAGTTTTATCCTTCCACACTAGGAGTCCCACAGGGCTCCTCTCTTTCCCCCATGCTCTTTAACATTTACCTCCTCCCCCTATGTCAACTCTTAACCAATCTGAACCTCAAATACTTTCTATACGCAGATGACGTCCAGATTGTCATCCCCATCAAAGAATCTCTCACAAATACTATTAAAATCTGGGAAAACTGCCTTCAAAAAATTGACAACCTCCTCTCCAGTCTAAATCTAATCCTAAACTCATCAAAAACCGAACTACTCATAATTTCCCCCGAAAACAGTAACCTCGCCTCAAATTCACCAACTGGCTTTCAAACAGCACAAGTAAGAGACCTAGGAGCAATCATTGATAATCGGCTAAATCTAAAATCTTTTATAAATCAAACCACTAAGGACTGCTTTCATAAACTGCACGTCTTAAAAAGAATTAAACCACTTTTCCACTTCCACGACTACAGAACAATCCTGCAATCAATAATCTTCTCTAAGCTAGATTATTGCAATTCCATTCTATTAGGTCTACCGTCTTCCCACACTAAACCCCTCCAGATGGTTCAGAACACGGCGGCCAGAATTTTGACAAACACAAGAAGAAGAGACCACATATCCTCGATTCTCAAAGACTTACATTGGCTACCAGTTCACTATAGAATCTTATATAAGTCCATTACCACCATCTACAAAGCTTTCCATCAACTCTCTCCACTTAACCTCCAAATCCCATTTAAAAAACATACCTCCGACAGACCAATCAGAGAGTCCTACAGAGATTCACTACAGGCTCCTCCTGCCAAAACCTTTCACCATAAGACTCTCAGAGACAGGGCATTCTCCTCAGCAGGACCTACTCTGTGGAACTCCATCCCACCAGAACTGAGACAGGAACCCTGCCTTCCAACATTTAGAAAAAGACTTAAAACTTGGCTATTTAAACAAGCCTTCCCAGATCCTAACTAAATGATAGCAATTTTATAAGAGATAGTAATTTATACAAAAAACTTCACAGTATAATGTATATAATGTAAATAATGTAATCCTTACAGTTCTGCTCTCTTATTTCTTATCTCTCCTCCAAGTTTAAGACCCTTGTTGTAATGTAACTTTTGATCTCCTTGCACTTGTTTATGTTCCGTTCTTTGTTCTCACCCCTTGTTACATGTAAACCGGCATGATGTGGTTTCTAACCATGAATGCCGGTATAGAAAAAACGCAAATAAATAAATAAATGTGTTAAAATGGAAGTGAAACGTGGACCTGGACTGGCAAAATGATTAGTGTAGCTTGTGTTAGTGTAAGGTGTAACAGATGGTGCTTACGTCCAGCAGATGTCGCTGCTTTCTCTAAAAAATGTTTAAACCTATTTTACCTGTCACAGGTGTGACATATCTGTAATGTAAGTACAGAAGAACCTTCCTGTATGTGAAATGAAGGTTGTGTCCAAATTTGAAAGAAATCGGTTCAGTGGTTTCTGAGATTAGCAATTTTGTCCAAACCATTTAACATTTTTATTTATATAGATTAAGTTGGAGGCCCCAAACGTAAAAAAAAAAGTAAAAATTAAAAAAAAAAAATTAAAAATCGGCCCGCAGCCTGTGGGTCGGAAGACAGATGCTCAATTATGCTGGCATCCGTTTTCTGAACCCGTGGCTGTCAACGGGTTTGAGAACCAACGCCAGAAAAATTGAGTGTTGGCTGTCAAACTCGCTGACAGCCGCCGCTCCTATCAAAAAGGCGCTAGGGACACACTAGTGTCCCTAGCACCTCCTTTTACCGCGGGCCCTAATTTGTATCGGCCTGTTAGAGAGGCTCCAAACAAAGGGAAACATGCTGGTTCCCTGCCCAGATGCGCGCCCAGGAGAGTGGGCCTGTGCGTGCGCCGCGAGAGCTGGCGCTCTCCGGCTCTCCCACGTGTTTTTCTGTATCGGCCTGTAAGACTGGAGCTTCCCCAGAGAGTGCCACATCATTTCAATGAATACAGTCTTCATTGATTATGCTTTAAGGGGGGTTTACACTTCTTGGACTGGGGACTATGAGAGGAACAGTAGAACACATTCTGATACACTGGTGTGAGATTTACCCTTAGAGTTTTGGGTTAACATAAAGTTTTCCAGAGTGCAGTTTAATCTGGCAAATCAACAGACTGCTATGCATAATTCAAGTTGATCATTGTCATGGCTAACTTTGTAGGTTGCTTGATTTAATAGCAAGTAATATTGGGCCATTTCATGACTGTTATGCTTATTGTCTCATGCTAATAATAATTATTTTCCCTTCTTTTGCTTTATCATTTCTGTATGCATCATTCTACTTACCTGTTAATAGTAAAAGAATTGAATGTTTATAGTAGAGTGGTGATTTTTTGCACTGTACCCTGTTCCCAGGGGAGGGGTGGGAACCACAGGGACCCATAAAAAGAGAGGATCGGGGCACTTGAATTATCTATCCCAAAGGCGCTAATGTAACTTGCAACCCCCCACTCTGACACTCATACCCACGGGTGCAGGTGGGGGTTATTCTTCTTGTGCAGCCCTCTCCCTTGGCAGCATACTTGGGGGGGCACTACATATAGATTGCTGGAGGGAGCTGGGCTTTTTTGTATGGGCTTGGGTCAGAGACTGAATCAGGGTGGTGGGGGGGGGGGCAGGGCAGCAGGGTACTTGTTCGCACAGGGCAGCCAAAAAACTAGCATCTGCTCTGCTTTCATATCTCAAAGAATTGCCTTTGATTTAACATTAAAATATTTATCCATATTTTCTGGTGAAGACTAAGGAAAATTCCAGTACCTTATTGGTAGAGCATACAGCTACGTAAATTATGACTTAATTACTGAATATGATAATTTTAATCCCAGTGTTTTGTTTTCTGATTTGGGCATGATTTTGTGTGTTAGAAAAAATATGCATATGATAAAACAGCATGCTCTGTTTTGGCTAAGATCAATTTTTAGTTTGGAAAATCTGCCAGATAACTGAACTGAAGGTTAACAAAACAAATGTAATACACTGTACTTAGACTCACTGATCAATATAGGCCTCCTGAAGCAATTATTATATCTCATATTTTATTAAGTTATTTTCTAGCATGTAAAATCTATAAAAACATTCCTGTCAGTGAACAGAATATATTACTCAATGGTGGTTGTATATCAAAATTTCCTCTTCGCTGATTTTGAATTGCTCACTATCAATTTGTACCTTTGGTCAATAAGAAATTGTCTCTTTCAAAATGCATCTACCTGTTCATCAAAGTCTAGTATTAAAATGACATGATTTTAAAAGAAGGAAGAATATTCTTCAATTTGATAAATGCCTGAAAATACGACAGAGTCCATTTTTATCAGGAGAACTCAATTTTCATAAAAATAAATAAAAGTTTATCTAACATAGGCCAGGATTCATCATTCCTAGATGAACGTGGAGGTAAAGGGAGGGCGAAGAAGGGGGCGGTCAGGCGATAGCCTGCAGCCGGCCGCACCATTGCAGTGCGGTTTTGCCTGCCCCGGTGCGTCCATGCTGCACACTATCACAGGCATAGTGCCACAGTAAAAGGTGGTGCTATTTCCCATGCTACTGCCGGCCCAGCAATAATGTTCTAAACATTAAAGTTAACATGCACTATAGGTATTGCCACTGGAGGGAGAGAGAGAGAGAAATAGAGAGAAAGACTAATTATAAAAGCCTCATACTAGGTAGGTATTTATACCTCTATATGAGGCCCACCTAGTTACTCGAGGTGAGGTTTAGGTAGGAGTGTAGGGGTTAGGGGCCACTTTGGCATTCAAAGTGAGATGTACGAACAGAACATTGCTCTCTTCTGAAGATTTGTTGATCTTCGGAGTGAGGAAATTCAATAATGGACTCTCTATCTGGGTAACATCCAGCTAGGTTGAGAGAACATTGCACAAATCTCATCTCTGGTTGAAGACATTGCAAAGTGAAATAAAGCCATATTGCATGGCTTAACACAAATGAAAAAGGTGTAGTTAAAGCTGTGCGATATGGCTTCACAAATTACGAAGCCAGCCCACTTGGCCACAAATCCCACCCCTTTTCCTAATTTGCATCACAGCATGGGTTATGGCATTTTCGTATGCGTTAAAGGCATTTTTCTCATGCGAAAACACCATATAGCACTTTGATAAATGGCCCCCTTAGCTGGATAAGCAGCAATAATCAGACTTATCTCATTAAGTTAACAAGATAAATTAGATTTGTTCCATAGCAGGTCTAAACTTATTCAGATCAGACTTATTCGGCTAAACAGCAGCAAATACTGGGATATTCAGCAGCAGCACTATCCCGTGTAAGTTAGCCAGATGAGTCTTATCCGGCTAACTTACTTAGGGGGTCATTTATCAAAGGTTTATTGCACGCGATACGGCCATATTGCTTGCGAT
The DNA here is from genome assembly GCF_901001135.1 of Rhinatrema bivittatum. Lineage (NCBI taxonomy): Eukaryota > Metazoa > Chordata > Amphibia > Gymnophiona > Rhinatrematidae > Rhinatrema > Rhinatrema bivittatum. Next base: position 152,899,504 of record NC_042617.1, on the reverse strand, counting down.
AAGCCTCTATCTCATGCGAAAAGGGCCTTTTTGCACGTGATAGAATGCAAATTAGGGGGAGGGGAAGAGTTGGGGTGGGGAGGGGTGGAGTCGGCGGTGTCTTTGCTGCCGGCGATAATGTTACTAACCTTATCGTCAGCAGTAGCGCACCGAATAGCACTACCTTTCACGGTGGTGCTATACGGTGTGAAAGCTGGCAGCCGGTGCACTACCGTGGAGCGAAGGCTGCGGGCTTTCGCAGGCCTGCCCCCCCCCCCCCCCCCCCCTGTTTTCGCAGGATTCATCAGTCTGCGAGGAATGATGAATCCAGGCCTAAGTTGGCAATGTCTGATTATCGACTTCCATATGATTTGTGTGAAGAATGTATATAAGAAAAAATGTCATTAACAGCAAATATTTAGATGGCAATTTTCAAAAGCATTTGCATGAGAAAATTGCAGTTTTATGTGCATAAGCTATTTGAAAATTATCTCAGAGGTTGTGTATGTTAAATTATATTCAGAAGCGATTTTGCAAGTAATTTTATATGTACTTGAAAGAAGCATTCCTAGAGGCAGAGATGAGGTGGAGAAACCATTTCTATGCATCCTCTCAATTTTCAAAAGTATGCATATAAATGCACATGTATACCTTTCCTCCTATTACCAAACAAGCATAAATGTCTTCTTGTCCAATGTTAACTCTGAACTGCCCGGTGTCAACTTCAATCTTCAGGTTGAAATGTGAAGAACTTATTATTTATACCAGAATACACGGAACACATGGAACACATGGAAATGCTCTATGCAAGATACGTAATCAAGTATATTATTTTGTCATATAATTGATGCAAGTCACATTAAGAATTTTATTTGCAAAAAATGTTTAAAAACACAATTCTCACAGCTTGCAAAAATAGACAATAATATTGACCAATGATTATATATAAGGCTGAGCTATAAGTGGTTGCAAAAGACGATGACGCCTAGTATGATAGTCAGCTAATTTATGTGTCTGCCTATATAATAATGCTCTTTTAGAGTAGAGGTGGATTTTCTGTATTTGCAATTTTTATTTCTGTCCACTCAACCTCATTCTGGATATTGCAGGTGGATTACGTGTTTTTTTGTGGATACATTTTAGCCAGCTGGCAATGAACCACATCAGAAGACACTGGTATGGTTTGGGGATTGTTACATTGGATAATGATAGTATGAGTGTGATTATGGTAATCACACCTGTTGGGTGTGACAGCTTGAATGTGGCAAGAGACCATTTTATGGCAGTGCTCCATTGGATGGTGCCTGAGGTTTCTGGACTGGATTAAAATTGGCCTATCTTGCTTAGATGTGGCTGATGGGCTGCTCAGGCATCAGGTGCGGGAGGTTTACTTGTATTGCTTGACTGTCTTGAGTTTTTGTCATGCTATTAACATTAAAATTGCGGCCTTTGTTTGCCAAACTGTTGGCATAATTTACTAAGGTGAAGTAAATTTTAATCATTTACCGCGTGGTATTTTTAAAAAATTACCACAACATTTATCAAAGGAAAAGAGGCATATATAGGTAAATGTGAAAATAACACATAAATTAGTATAATTACGTTCAAAGCAATAAAATAATACAAGAAGTGGTGAATGATTTGCAATCGCAAAGGCATGTAAACAATCCAACAAGATACGGTGATCAACCTTATCGATTTCAGAAATAAAATCTACTAAATATATTGTAACTACAGAATCAATTCCCTTATCCAGTAACCTATGTCAATCGTTTAACAAGGCCAATAAATTAGTCTCGGTTGTTAGATCTCAGTCAAGGAGCATTGGCACCTGATTCTTTCAGTTTAATACTGTGAAGTGCCACAGCTAAGACAGTTTAACAGAACTATTTCTAAGGGCAATATTTGTCCTTACTTGGCAAAGCTGAAAGGCATCCTGTAATCATTTTCTCACAATGAGCAGCACCCTTTAATAATAGGGAAATCAAAATAAGTAGCAGCTCTCAATCTGGTTCCAGATGTGTTAAATTCTTTGTGCATGCCATAGTTGTCTAAATGTCTAATGATATGCAAAGCTGAAAAGGTGGGTTATAAGAACGACTATCAAATAATTCACTTTCAGGCCGATACAGTAAAAATCGCGGGAGAGCGGGTGAGCGCCCGCTCTCCCAATGCGCGCACAGGCCACTCTCCTGTGCGCGCGATTCAGTAAGTTCATTTATTTAAATTAGGGCCCGCGGTTAAAAGAGGCGCTAGGGACACTAGCGAGTCCCTAGCACCTCTTTTTGGACAGGAGCGGCAGCTGTCAGCGAATTTGACAGCCGATGCTCAATTTTTCCGGCGTCTGTTCTCAAACCCGCTGACAGCCACGGGTTCGGAAACCGGACACCGGCAAAATTGAGCGTCCGGTTTTCAACCCACGAGCCACGGGCCAATTTTAAATTTTTTTATTTTTTTATTTTTAACTTTTGGGGCCTCCGACTTAATATTGCCATGATATTAAGTCGGAGGGTGCACAGAAAAGCAGTAAAAACTGCTTTTCTGTGCACTTCCCCAGCGCCAGCAGAAATTAACGCCTACCTTTGGGTAGGTGCTAATTTCTTAAAGTAAAATGTGCGGCTTGGCTGCACATTTTACTTACTGTATCGCGTGGGAATGACTAATAGGGCCATCAACATGCATTTGGCATGCAGCGGGCGCTATTAGTCTCGGGGGGGGGGGGGGGGGGGGGGGTTGGACGCGCGTTTTCAACGCTCTATTTCTCCTTACTGAATAAGGGGTAAAGCTAATGCGTCAAAAAAGCGCGTCCAAATGCCGGTTAACAGTGCGCTACACCGGAGCGCACTGTACAGTATCGGCCTGTTTTTCAGTATGTATAATGAATAGTGGAGTATACATTTCCTGGGTCCTGCCACAGATTGCATATATTAGGATTTCTCAAACATGTCCTGATCACCTGACAGCCAATCAGAGCTTCAGGATACACACTGGGCCAGATTTTAAAAATGTTACACGCACCAGGCCTATTTTCAAAAGGCCCGGCGATGTGCTTAAAGCCACGGGACGCGTGTAAGTCCCGGGGCTTTACTAAAGGGGTAAAGCGTGGGCAGGGCATGGGCGGGGAGGTCCTGGGGCAGGGTCAGCTTCCCAGCGCAGTGGCCATATTTGCCGCTGTGCCGGGGATTGTGGATCAGTAGCCGGCCGGCAGGCGCCTAATGTAAAATAAAGGTCAGGGGGTTAGAGTAGGGCTGGGGGGGGGGGGGGAAAGGTTAGGGGAAGGAGTGAGAAGGTCAGGCTAGGAGGAAGGGAAGTTCCCTCTCAGACCGCTCTGATTTCGGCACGTCCTGGGAGGAACGGGGGAAGGCAGCACGACTCGGTGTGCGCAAGGTGCACAATTGTGCACCCCCTGGCGCCGACCAAGCATTTTATAACATGCACGCATCTGCCTCATTAATTTTAGTGGCTGAGGGAATTATTACAAAACTTGTAATAAAATATGGAAGGGGACCTTGGCTGTTGGATTAAGTTTTGGTCATATAAGAATCAAAGAGGAAAATGGCATACCATGAAGTAGTCTACCAGCTATCAAGAAGGTCTAAAGTTAGCCATATAAACTTATCTGGCTATTGGTTATCTGAAAATATTCAGCGACGTGTCTGAGCTGCTGAATATCCCCAACAATTTAGCCAGATATGTTCATCCAGATAAATTATTCATTCGGATAGTAGCTGAAAATATGGACCTCCATGACTATGCCATTTATAAAAAAGAGAAGTGTATTGAGAAAATATTTAACATAATGGGACCAATATTAAAAACTAAACATTTATTTAAGTTAGCCAGATAAGATGTATCTGGTTGATTTAAATGTGATATTCATCAGCATGGCAATGCTGCAGAATATCCATGTACAAATTACTACGAAGCCAGATAAGTTAAATCTGGCTAAGTTAGACCTGCTGTATGGCAGATCTCACTTATCTGGTTAACTTAATGGGAAAAGGCTGAATATCAGTTAAGATAAGTGGATAAATTGCCCCGGCAGCCCCAACGTCAGAGGGAGGAGCCAAAGGAGGCCCCCACAAAACCGGCGTCCTAGAGACTCCAATTTGCAGCTTACATTTCCTCTGTGGAGAGACTTGCTTGCGGTGAACTCTCCAATCATTTTCTTCTTCAATTCTTGAATATTGCCATCAGCCCCGATGTCAGAGGGAGGAGCTGAAGGAGGCGCCCACAACACCGGCGTCCTAGTGGCGCGCCACTGCCACTGGCATGCCGCTAAAGCCGCCCGGCTTAGCCCGGATTCATGTGGATTTGAGAGGATAAAGTCTACTTCTAAATATTCAGCTGCCATGAGATTTTGGAGGAGAATAAAAGAAAATATTGTTGTCGAGAGTGCAAAGAGCCAGCGCTAGAGACATATTACCTTAGTAAGTTTTTCTAATAGTTGATTGGGTATTCTTTCCTCTTTGTGATGCCACACACAAAGAGGAAGGCTAGAATGAGAGAATTTTCCTCTACTCCAAATGTAACTGTGAACCAGCCACGAATTGAGGACTGCTTTGCAAGGGCCCCATCAATGTCACCAGGAAGTGAGGTCACAGGAGGATTAAACCAGGAGCAGGAGATGATCCTCCAGACAAACGAAACATCTTTAAGCTCTGGTGCACCAGCAACACCAGAGCCTCCACCCTGGAGGAGAGAGGGGAGCGCTTCTGCTTGAAGATCTCAAATTAAGAATAGTTTTTACACCACTTAGGACCTCATTTTCCATCCGGATCGCACGCGATAAGGGACATTTCGCATGCGAAAAGTCCCTTATCGCGTGTGATACCAAATCGGGGCAGAGTCGGCCCTGGAAGAGGAGGAGTCGGGGCGTCACCGGGGCCGACTCCACGAAGACGCCGTGGTCAATGAAAAGGTAAGGCCCTTTCCGCGTCCGAGTTCGCGCCCAATAGCTACACCTTCGTATGGTGGCGCTATTGGGTGTGAAACCAGCAGCGATTGCACCGCGACGGTGCGATCGCTGCCGGCTAGCGCAGGCCCGCCCCCCATTTCGGCCCCCCGCCCCTCATTCCCTAAAGTATCGCAGGCCTGCGATACTTTAGAAAATGAGGCCCTTAGTGACCAGAGAGGAGCAGAGGGGATATCCTGCTCCTCAGAGAAACCTGAAGGGCAGGGTTCCAGGGAACAAAAGGGTGTGTTTCTACTGCAACATGATGAACCCGGGAAAGCACCAATGGAGAAAGGAAGTGAAGAATATCAAGTAAGAACAATGATTGATTTACCACTTATAACACCAAAGACGTTTACTTTACAGGAAATTGGGACTATGATAATTTCAATGCAAAAATCTATAAATAACCTAGCAACTACTGTACAGGAAGCTTTGAATAATAATGTGATTTTGAAGACTAAGGTAGAAAAGCTAGATAGATCAGTGAATTCCTTGGAGGGTAAAATTGATGAAATTGAAAAGGTGCAGGTTAATCTAATTAGATCAGAAAAGATTCACTCAGATAAGGTAGAATTGTTAGAAAATCAAATTAGAAAAACCAAACTTAGGATATTTAAGTTTCCTAGGATACATTTGATACCCCCTATGGATTTATTTAAAAGTTATTTGATAAATATACTGAAGTATACTGAAACTGCAATACCTGCAATTTCTAGAATTTATTATATTTCCCAATCTCAGGGATTAGAAAACATTCAAAATCAAAGACAGGGTAACCAATAAGATAATAATTTGAATCTCTCTGAATTATTGGAAAAATCTTTTGAAATGAATATTGAGACACGTGCCACTCTTATAGTAGAATTCTCATTTGAATCAGAAAGAGATTCAGTTCTTAGACTATTCTTCAGACATCAAAATATAAATTTCTATGGTCAGAATGTTAGGATATTTCCAGACATTGCCTGGAACACACAAATCAGAAGGAAGAAATTTATACTTATGAGAGGAGAGGTACTACAAAGAGGGGCTAAATTCCTCTTAAGATTCCCGTGTCGTTGTATTGTTACTTTTCAGGATTCAAAGTATGTTTTTAATCAACTGGAACAACTGCATTCCTATCTTGATTCCCACTCCTAGATTCTTCATTGAACTGGTAAAAGTAGTTTTTTGTTGGGGTTAGACACAATAATAGAGTATGAATTATTACAATGTAATTATCTGCTTCCTTAGTTTCTTCTCTTCCAATTTTTTCAATTTTCTTATGAATGTAATCTTTAGATAAACACAGAATGTCAATATAAATTGTATAAGTTATTTCCAAGTGGAGGAATGTTTCTTAAAACATCTGTGTAGTGTATCTTTATGATATGTAAAATTTAATAAAAAATAAAAAACATTGCCCCACCTCAATCTGCCATTTGCCCACACCCAAAATATCAGGCTATCTACTTAGCAGGATATATACTGCTATGGCTAAGTGGCAGCTGCTGAACATAGCTGGATATTCCGCAGTTGCCACTTAGCTGGATAATTTTCTATTTATCCAGCTAAGTAATGCTAAATATGGGCTTCAATATAATAATTTCAACATCTGAGAAGTGCTGCCATAGTCAGCCAAAGTGTTGCGCTCGGGGGTGGACCCTTGTCCTGGGGCAGTGGAGGAACGTCTCCTGAAAGGGAACAGAAGGTATCTGCCCCCAGGGGGCAGAGCACTGGAGGAGACAGAGGCTGTGAAGATCTTCACCACTAGAAGCCAGAGGTGCCCCCGGGAGGAGCCCGTAGGGACCCAGGCCGCTTGGACTTAGTGGGCCTCACAGGGTCTCCTGAGAGAATGAAAGTCTGGTGTGCCCACGGACACAGGGGGAGCGCGATCGGGTATGAAGTTGGAACAAGGAGAACCAGGACAGAGTTGGTGATGACAACGCGAGGAACAGAGCCAGAATCTGGAGACAAGGTCAGGCAGGCAAAGGTCAAGATCCAGAGGTCAGTCTGAGGAATGGTCAGTAAAGCAGGGGTCAAGTACCGGAGGTCAGACGAGGTCAAAGGCAGGCTGAGGTCTTTGAGGCAGGCGGCAGGCAGACAGGCAGATCAGGAGCAAGCTGAGGTCAGTACCAGTAAAACAGTCCAAGGGTACTACCTGAGTAAACAGACAGATGAACACAGGAACAAGCAGGACGCAGGAACTAGGATGCAGGAACAAGTCAGGAACAGAACTGGAACAGAAGGATCCTGGAACAAGACTAGGAACAGGTAAGAGCAGGAACAAACGCAGAGGCAATCTTAGAACAAACCGACCCGATTGCCAAGGCAAGGAAACATAGACAGGAACTTCCTTATATCAAGGGATCAATCAGGGTGTGCCGCGGAGCTAAGACCCGTCCTTGGTCCTACATGAGTCCGGGTGGTCCGCGCGCGCATGTAGGGGTGTGGCTAACATGGCAGAGGACGCCGAGCCTCGCGTAAGGCCTGGCGCACAGTGGAAGGCCCAGCGACTGCCGCTGCAGGACGCCGGGGCTTGGGAGGGTTGTCAACTACCACGAGGGAGGTCATCACGGGACCCGCTGTGGAACCATGAAGGTGAGCAGGCCCGTGCGCAGGACGCGTAACACAAAGCAGCAGTCAAAGAAAGAAATGGAAAGCTGCATGTAGATCAGCACACTAGAATGCCACTTAATAAATCATTAAAACTGAATGCAGAAATATCAGCAAAACTGCTATCAAAACATTAAATTGATAATATATTAGCTGAGAGATAACTGAGTGATAATGAGATCAATAAACGATACAGAAATAACAGAAATGCAGGGGGTGTCACTGCGATAGTCAGGCACCTCCCCCAAAGAATCATTGCAGCCAAAAACAGTGAGCCAAAACAATGCACTCAGCAGCCCTTTAACGCGATGGCAGCCCCACCTCACAGGACCGCCATCGCCTTAAAGGGCCGCTGTCCCATAAATTTAAAAATAGCAATAACACGGGGAGGTTGAGCAGGGGTCAGGGCTGACACCTGTCTCAACCCAGGACTGCCACTTGAAGTGGACCCAACTTCCCCCAAAGTGTAAAAATAAAAATAATGTGCCCACATGGTGATGACTCCAGCTCCTCTGTCCCCAAATCCATCAAATAAAATAGAGGCTCCAACCCAACCCCATCCCTTGTCCCCCCAAAATGAAAAATAATGTCCCATCACCCTCCTACTCCCCCCAAGTCAAACATCAAATCCACACACCCCCAACCCCCAAAATGAAAAAAATAATGGTCCAGGCTCCCCCCAACTCCTGGAACTCTCCCCCAGCCCCAACCCTCCTCTAGTACTCCCTAAATCTTAAAATGGATGACACATAGGGACTGGGTGCATCCTCATGCCCAACCCGGGTTTGGCCCCAGGTTGAGAAGTGGATCAGCCCTGACTCTTACTCAACCTTCTCGTTTTGTGGCTATTTTTGGTTTTCAGTCATCACTTGAAATGTGAGGTGGGAGCCTTGCGACCCGCGCTAGGGTCTCGGGCCCCCCACCACACATTTAACACTTTTGAAATAGGTGTTGCTATATTATCATGACTGACCACTTTCTTGGTCAGCCGTGACGTTTGCAAAGAGGGTCGTGAGGCATATCTAAGTTTCCAATGACTCAAAATTATTCAAAGTTTTTAAATCACAAGAAGATTGTGAGGAATTGCAAAACTTGAAAACTGGGCATGCAAATATCAAATGAAAATTAATGTGGACAAGTGCAAAGTGATGCAGTTAGGGAAGAGGAACCCAAATTATAGCTGCACAATGCAAGGTTTCATTTTAGGAGTCACCACCAAGGAAAAGGATCTAGGCATCATCGGTGATAATAGATTGAAATCTTCTGCTCTATGTGCAGCAGCAGCCAAGAAAGCAAATATAATGCTAGGGATTATTAGAAAAGGAATATAGAATAAAATTGAGAATATCATAATCCCTCTGTATCGCTCCATGGTGCACCCTCATCTTGAGTACTGTGAGTGGTTCTGGTAACCACATCTCAAAAAAGATATGGCAGAATTAGAAAAGGTACAGAGAAGGGTGACCAAAATCATAAAGGGGATGGAACAATTTCCCTATGAAGAAAGGCTAAAGAGGTTAGTTAGGACTCTTCAGCTTGGAGAAGAGACAGTTGAGGGGAGATATGATAGAAGTTTATAAAATAATGAGTGGAATGAAATGAGTAAACGTTAATCAATTATTTACTCTTTCAAAAAGTACAAAAACTAGGGGACACAAAATGGTTACTATGTATGTAATACATTTAAACTAATAAAAGAAAATATTTTTTTACTCAACGCATAGTTAAGCTTTGGAATTTGTTGCCAGAGGATGTGGTGAAAGCTATTATTGTAGCTGCATTTGGACAAGTTCCTGGAAGAAACCATTCCATAAACCATTATTAAGGTGGAGTTGCAGAAATCCACTGCTTATTCTTGGGATAAGCAGTCAGAATCTATTTACCCCTCGGGATCCTGCTAGGTACTTGTAACCTGGATTGGCCAATGTTGGAAACAGGATAATGGGCTTAATGGACCATTGGTCTGATCCAGTATGGGAAGTCTTATGTTCTTTTAAAATGAGATTCACACCTGTCCAGTTATGGGCAAAACAAACCCATTTGGAGAAACTGCCCCTGGGGAGCAAGGAGCAGACATTAAGTCACCCTTTTTGCCAAAAGCAAAACTTCCAGCAGAGAAGAGGCATCATATAAAGGTGTAGGTAGGAGCTCCTTTCAACAGAAAGCTGCTTCCCATCCAGATCGCAATTACAACTGTAACAGTTGTGATGGTGCTCTACTATATGACGGTATAGAAAAGTTTTTAAATAAATAAAATAAATACACTAAATAGAGTTTGTAGGGTAAATATAGCAAATGAGACTGTCGAAACTAACATCCAGATGTATTCTACTACACAGGGCCCATACAGTAATCAAAACAATTGTTTATTGATGAATCTATCCCTCTCTGATTAAATACCATCTATAGAGAATCAAAGCTAAGGCCAATAAAATAACAGCTTCAGATAATTAGTTAATTATCCATAGATGCCATAGAAATAATATTTAGTTTATGGACTAGGATTACCAGATATCTCTAGTGTTGTGACCACCGGCCGCGGCCATTCGCGCAGGCTCAACTCACCTCATGTCTTGCTTGGCCACTGCCGCGGTGCTCTCGCGGCAGTGGCCAGTCACCACCGCCGCGTTTCTCCCGGCTCCCTGCACTCCACGTGGTGGCCGGAATGCCGCCGACCAGTGCTCCAATCCTGGGCCTCTCTGTGCGCACGCGCTCGCTACCTGCCCTGCTTTTAAAGGGACCATGGCGTGAACTCCGGGTTCATTCCCGCCTGATGACATCATTGACCTGGGATAGTTAAACCTCACCTGTAGCTTCCACTAACCGACTTGGCAATGAGTTCCATGGTTCCCTTTTGGTGCCATACTTCTCCACAGACCGATTGTTCCTGTTGTCGGACCTCTGTGCTTCTCTTTCTGGGTTTCTCTCACAGCGCTTCCCGCTCCATGGGCCCTGGCTCAGCGCAACCTCTCTGGACTCCTTTTCTGTGCTTCCCGCTCCTCGGGGCCAGACTTAGCGCAACCTTACCCGGACTCTCTCGATGCACTCCCCTCCACGGGCCCTGACTCAGTGCTCTACTGGACTCTGTCTCAGTAGAGCGCTGAGCAGGCTCTACTGAGACAGAGTCCAGGCTCTACTGGACTCTGTCTCAGTAGAGCCTGCTCCTTGGGGTCAGTTTCAGCACAACCTCAACTGGACTCTATCTCTCAGCGCTTTCCCGCTCTGCGGGTCCTGGCTCAGCGCAATCTATCCTGGACTCTCTCCCAGTGCTTCCCGCTCCTCAGGGCCAGGATCAGCGCCAGTCTACTTGTGTTACAACGGCAGTGCCTGCTGCTTCTGGGAATCCCCATGGTACTTCTCCTTGAGGATATCTGCTACATTGCCTTCTTTCTCCGGGAGTGGGCTCAGCACAGTACACCTACAGACTGGGCCTCGGAGCCCTGCTCCTCGCAGCAGCCCTCTACGCTACTACTACAGAAGTTCTTGTCACCGGCTTGCCATGTCCCAGGCACTGCTACTCTCCAGGCACCAGCTACAGCGGATTCCCTGCTCTAGCTCTTATCCAGCGGATTACAGTTCGTCTCTCTCTACATCTGCACCTCCTCTCCTCGAGGCCACTCCCACGTGGTCCTGCTCTACTCTTTTCAGAGCTGCAGTGGCCTTGCACTCCCTGGGACTCCTTCTCCTCCTTCCTTCGAGAGTGCTCCTGTTTTGAACTGTGCCTAACCTCTCTGACACTCTCTGCACTCACTCGCCTACCCTCTCTGGGACCAGCCACACAGGGGCACTCCTAAGTCCTACTGACCCCGGCACCCAAGGGCTCAACCTGCGGGGACCGAGGGTCAGCACAGGAGAAGTTCCAGCTCACCTCTGTTCCCAGCCAGCCTCGCCTCCTGATGGTGGGGACCTGTGGGGCCCAACCCTTCATGTAGCAACAACCCCATCTCGGGCCAAAGGTCCACAATTCCTAACATCTAGGTCAGGGACAGGTGCAGTTGAATGCAATAGGAAAAAAAAAAAGGTCTGGCTCTGCTAGTCACTGATAACCTGGAGTCATCTGGTAATCGTATTATGGACCAACTCTACATAAACCTTTCAGAAAAATATTTGTGTATTTATTTATTTAGGGCTTTTTTATACTGACACTCATGATACCAATCATATCGTATCAGTTTACAATAAACATCTGTGCAATAACATTAACATCAACGTGAACAATAGGCGAAGAGAGAAAAAGTGAATGAAAGTTGCAATAAAACAGGGGCACTTGAACTGGGAGGAGGAAAAGCCAAAATTAGTGAATTTATGCATGTAGAGGTTCCATATAAAAATTTGCTATCTATTTTAGAGAAGTTCAAGCATACATTTTAGTGCATAAATCCTGCCCTTTTATATGCATGAATGTGGATATACAAGGACATACAAGGACAGGACTGATAGCCTATCTTCCTAACTGCGACATGTCTGGAAGGAGGGTATCCCTGATAAGGAAGACTAACTTCCAGCCATAGCAAACTGACCTTCTTGGCAAGGAGGTAATGAAGGTCCAGAACATCTTGTATGGGAAGGAGTCAAAGAAAATGATATCCTACAAAAAAGAGCAGACCTCACACCCAAGGTAAAGAATAATCAGGCCAGAATGAGGGCTGAAGGGCCTTCCATCCAGATTACCTTCACCCAAGCTAAATGGATGGTCCTCAACACCATTTCAGAAGCAGCACTGAGAGAGGTTGGAAATCTCAGGCTCTCAAGGCTGACAAGGTGACTAGTGTTTGAAAAAAAAAAAGGCTAGGTTCTAACATATCAGAGTTATAATACATTTTCTAACCAAACATATATATATATATATATACAGATGCACATATATTGAGATATTCAATGGTCCAAAAGACAGATAGAGCTACTCCTAACTGTCAGTCCTCTTTCTGTCCATTTTGTAGGTTTATAAAAAGTACATAATGATAGCTATGATACTTAAGGGAATGCAAGAGACGTTTGTTAAGAAGCAAGAGGTTTTCAGTGAAGCCTCTTGCGATGTTCTCCATGCCTATAAAGAAGGGTCAGTGGATGAAAACAGAATAGGTCAGAGAGAAAGAATCAGTACTGACAGTTTGTAAATGTTAGCCTTTTGTAAGGGATCAGATGGAACATGGCTAATGAAGGGAAGGGCTCAGTAGCAACCACAAGTGCTGCAGGAAAGCCTGTAGGAAGAGAGTGGGGATAAAGACAGGGAGTCTGTGGAGTCTGCTACTGACACATAGACATCTGAGAGGGATGTGGCTGCTGAAGAAGAGCATACACAAGCTTTGTTGCAGGACATACCCATGTCCATGTATAGGGAACCACTTTCTCCTGAAGTCTTGCATCAAGCTGTTGATGAGAAGGAAGCAGAGAAATGGATGAGGGCAACTCACCTGCTAGAGAAGAGGATGAGGTGCTGTGCACTCTAGCTGAGAGCTGTATTCTGCCACAAAATGACAGTGTCAGAACGGCTTGTAGGGCTGAGGCAGAGCATTCAGGGCTTGAAGGAAATGGTACAAGAAGAGAGACAGGATGTAAGGCAAGAGATGCAGGTCTAAGCTGGATACTGCAAGAGGAAATGCAGGCCATGACTTCAGTCTGGATACAGATGCTCCAGCAGATGCCACCATGTCAACCACAGATTGGCTGTCACAGGGCCACTGGATGCTGCTTCCCCCAGCATTTGTACCACCACACCCTGGCATTGTTCTTCTGCCTAATGGAGTTCTGTCTGCCCAGGGGGAAGCTCCCCCTGCAAATCTACCACCACCACTTATGATACTGTCTTATCCTCCTATAACTCTACTACCTGCAGTGTTATAACCCTCAACAGCACCACCACCACCATAGAGGAAGACTCCCCTTCTGTGATGACCCACATGGGGACATCCTTCTTTGCGGACATGGGGATGGCGTCATCGTGCAGCAGCTGAAGAAGAGAGGCACATCAGTGCTGGAAAGCCTTCATCCTCAAGCCCTCTAACATCAGCTCTCAGGAGCACCGCTTCCATGCAGAGCCCTCTTGCAGCTATTACCCTTTGTTACCGCACTTAATGTCTGTGGCCTCTGAAGGAACTGAGAGTAGTAATATATGCTGTGCTGTGCAAGAACACCAGACTGGGTCAGTTTAAGAAACCAGAATCTCCCCCCCCCCCCCCCCCCCCCGCAAGAAATAAAGAGGACAGGTTAGGAAACTTGTTTCCATGCAAAAATATTAATAATGATAAATAATTGCATCTTAACTCTTGAAAATTTCTTTGAAGTAGAGTGTTCCTTTCCTCTACAGCCTGCTAGTGAGTCCTCTTCACTCAGGTCATATGCTTCATTTTTCTCCTCCTTTTCATCATAGGACCCTGAAAGATAATTGCATATGGTAGAATATAAAGATGTCATAGACCTTTCTTGGGCTGTAGAGAAGACATCCCCTTGAACTGTCTAAGCAGCGTAAATATGTTTTGAACATGCTACAGAATCTCTCGATAACAACCCTAGTCAGCCAGTGAACCCTGTTATAGCGCACATCTGCTGCAGTCTGTGAGTATGTCAGCAGAATCTATTAGCCAGGTTTTGAGTGGATAGCCTCTATTACCTGTAGGCGAGAGGGCAGAAGAAAGGAGATATCCCAAGATGGTAGGCGGTGAGGCTGTCCTCTGGTAGAGGCTGGAGTGAGCACCCCAGGCCAAAGTGGAAAGGTCACCTAGATACCTGGGAGAGAAAAGGGCAGAGCTTTGTTGTTGTTTGGTTGTAATGAATGCTGCATACCTATCTAAAAGCCAAACCCCATTGATGAGACCATCCTGAAAGCGGTCATGAATTCATCACTGTAAGAGAATCTAGGCAACATGACAGGGTCCAGGAAACCTGGGCACAATTTCTATGATGTTCCTCTTGGCATTGCAGACCACCTGCATGTTGAGGTAGTGGAAACCTTGAAGTTACGGAAGGCAGCCTTGATGTATGCAGATGCCCTTATAGGGACACAAGTGCAATCAATAGCCCCAAAACAGAGAGGAACTGTGCTATTTGGCAAAAATCAATCATTATTTGTTGTTATTGTGTCTTCTCTGAGGATAAGCTATATACTGATATGTTTTCCTGAGAAATGTATCCAGAAACTGGGAGATGGCAGACTGGCTTATTCTTAGGCTTGACCCCTAAGAGGTGTCTGGAAGGTGCTGGTGGCCAAAAAGGCCAGGGCTGCCGTGATCTTGAGATGTACTGGTAAGGCATGGCCTTTCCAGTTGAAAGCATTCAGGACTGTTCTAAATGTTGGCATAGGTATAGTATGGTTTTCCTTGTTGAATCTACATCCTCTCAAAACTGATTTCTCTGACATCCAAAAACTGTGCCCTAGTCCTTTAGTCCTGTATACCATTTGTAATACATACCATCCTTCTTCTCCTCATCTGTCCCTCTTGAAACATTGCCCCATGAGTATACATGAACTTTAATTCTCCACTACTCACTCATCCCCCAGACTGCCTGTCACACTAACTTATCCCTCCAGTCTGCCTAAGTTATCTTCACTCATCACCCCAGCCTGCCCCAGACACACACACACACATCCACACACATGCACACACCCTCTTTGACATTCACTGAACAGTCCCCCTAAAGAATAGAAGTTAAACTTATATGAGACAGAAGGACAAAACCGACAAAAATGTTTCCAGGGCAAGGACTAGGGATGTGCAGACCAAAAGTTTAAGTTCATAAGTCCATAAGTCGAAAGGGGGTCCCATTTGCGGTCAATATGGACATATGGAGAATTCCATAAGTTGAGTCTATGTCCATATGTGCAAATAAAAATTTAAACCCCTCACCCGCCTTAATCCCCCCCCCCAAGACTTACCAAAACTCCCTGGTGGTCCAGCGGGGTCAGGACGCCATTCCTGAACTCCTTTGCAAGGAGCACGTGACGTCGGCATCACGTCGGAGTGACGCGGCGTCACGTGATTCCCCTCAGGTTCGCTCCCGGACCCCTCGTTGGGCTCAAAAGGAACTTTTGGCCAGCTTGGGGGGGCCTCCTGACCCCCCCAAGCTGGCCAAAAGTGCCTTTTGGGCCCAACGAGGGTTCCGGGAGCGAACCCGAGGGGAATCACGTGACGTCGGCGCCACGTCAGAGTGACGCCGGCGTCACGTGATTCCCCTCGGGTTCGCTCCCGGACCCCTCGTTGGGCTCAAAAGGAACTTTTGGCCAGCTTGGGGGGGCCTCCTGACCCCCCCCAAGCTGGCCAAAAGTGCCTTTTGGGCCCAACGAGGGGTCCGGGAGCGAACCCGAGGGGAATCACGTGACGCCGCGTCACTCCGACGTGGCGCCGACGTCACGTGATTCCCCACGCGTCCGCTCCCGGACCCTCACGGAACTTTTGGCCAGCTTTGGTAAGTCTTGGGGGGGGGGGGGGATTAAGGAGGGTGAGGGGTTTAAATTTTTATTTAGATCAACAATCGCGATTTCCAACGTATTCAACATAGCTATGTTGAATAAGTTGGAAATCCGATCGTTTAAGCCTCATCTTTTTTTTAAGTTTAAAAAAAAAATAAGTTGCGTTTTCCATTTAAGTTCAAAACGAATGCACACCCCTAGCAAGGACTATGATTTCTCAGTTAGCCTCCCCCCCCCCCCCCCATCCCTGCTCACTCTCCTCCTAGCCAACTATTTCCACTGACCAGGAGAAGCCAGCACGTCAAACACCAGGTCAAAAAAGCCACAGCAAATGTGAAATGAGCATGTTAAAAAGCAGGTTTAAAAGTTTTGAGCATGCTTGATGATGTTGGTGTGTAAATTGTTTATAAAATAGCTAAGTATGCACACATTTTCAAACTATGCCCTGACATGTTCCAAACACAGCCACTTTGCTCATGCAAATACACCAGTACGTGTGTACTCGGTTATGAAGCATCCATCATTTTACTCTCAACCTTGCTCTCTGTGGATGTTTTAAATGTCACTGAATTTGCCTGGACATATGGAGGTCGATATTCAAAAGCCATTTAGACTAACCATACAGTGGCTGAAAATGGACCCCGTCCTTTTTTTATGTGAGTATTTTATGCCCACTGAATTCAAACAGCCTATTGACTATAAAAAAAAAAAATAATAAAAAAAACAAAAATTGAAAAAGACAATCAATCTGGTTGTCACAAGCCAGCTCTTGTTTTAGTCAATAAGCATCCGATCAATACTGATTTGGGAACTATGGCAGTCCATAGCAAAAGCAACTGGTTAGCAGAGAATATGTTTTGTTCTTGACTAACAAAGAACCTTTTGATTAATCCATTGTAACAAGCTCAGTATGGAAGGGACTGTTTCTTGCCTGGAATGTCTTATGGATTTCTTCATCTCAAGTGCTATTTTCTTCAAGTTAAAATAGGATTTACAATTGATTTGGATTAAATGGGTCTATTTAATTAACTGATACAGCAAAGCTACCTTCTTCTGGTCATAAGCATCATCAACAAAATTCCCAGTAGCATCAGTTAAGGAACAAAGAGAACTGCGCAGTGTAAACGTATGGAATGCATAAGGGTCTTGAGTCCTTCTTTTGAGTTTGAGATGCTGCCTCACAATATTTTTCTATTATTTCAGAGCTGTTGCTGCCATTTTTAAACATTTTTATACTTAAAATATAATGATAAAGAGAGAAACTAGCAGTATTGTCATCTTCTTATCCCTCTATGAGGCCAATGTACTAAAGTGTGCCAAATTTTATTCAGAAGTTCCAATTTTTCACACATAAGTTTTTTTTTTTTACTAGGATTAATATACAGATGAGCCTGGTAGAAATGTTAAAGGATAAATTAGAAACACTGCATATAAAATATGCATATCTCTACCCTGCAACATACACACAAATACATGCAATGCATTTAAGCCATGTACCGTATTTTCCAGTGTATAAGACGACTGGGCGTATAAGACGACACCCCCCCCCCCCCCTTTTATACACATTTTTAAGAAAAAAAATAATTTTACACTCAAACAGTAGCAACCCTATCTATGAAAGGGCAACACTACAAATACCGTATATCAGGCCCTAAAAACCAATACACCTCTTATTAGGAAAACAGAACTACCAAGCAGCTAGAGATCCCCTCACAGAAATAATTGTAAAACTATACTAATAAGCAGAATAAATGTTTCAAAACAGCTATGAATAGAATAACATCCAACAATTAAAAACTCATAAAAACTATTAAACATTCTCCAAGCACCAATAAAATATTTCAAAAAAGCAGACACATCACATAATATTAAATAATTAAAATCGCAGTCAATCAAGAAAAATAAACTTAAAAAGCCACCTTTACTTACCTCCTCCAGCAGCTCTCTTATTCCTCTTCCTCTTCCTTAGGGCCCATGTCTCTCACACACACACCATACCAGTCATGTCTCCATGTCTAGTTTCTGTCTCTCACACACCAATCATTTCCCAAACAGTCTTTGACACACACACCAGACACCTTCCTGAACAGTTTCTCTCATGCCATACACACACACAGGCTTCCCACTCCCGTGTTCTGCTTACCGTACATATACGGGCTTCTCACTCTCATAATCACTTTCTCTGTCTCACATACACACACTCACACCAGTCTCTCTCTCATTTCCATGCTCGCTCTCCACGTGCACAGGCTTCTCATTCCCTGAATCACATTCTTTCTCTCACATTCACACACACACCAGTCTTTCTCTCACACACACCGTCACCTTATCAACCAGTCTCTCTCATGCACGCACACACACACAGCCCTCCCACTCCCATGCTCTCTCTCACATAATCAGGCTTCTTACTCCCATGCTTTCTCACATACTCAGATTTCTCACGTCCATGCTTTTTCTCTCTCTCACACTCACATACAAATCAGTCATCTCTCTGAGCAGTCACTTTCATTGTCTCTCACATATACACACACATGAGCTCTCTGACCAGTTTCTCTCAATCACACACATGCTCTCAATCAAATGCATTCTCTCACTTACACACAGGCTGGCTGGCTGCTTCTCTCTCTCTCTCTCTCACTCACTTCCTCTCCCCTCCCCCGCCCCCCGAGCACAAATGGTAGCTGCTGCAGCCTCCTCCTCCAGCCCCCGCAGGCCAAGAAAGAAGAATCCCATCGGCCGCGGGAGGCTCACGCTGCTGTCTCCTTTACCTATTATCAGCTGCTTCGATTGCTCGGGGGCCGATGCTGCTGTCGCCACTGCTATTTTTTCATGCGGCACGGCTCTTTCTCCTTCCCGCGCACCGCGTATCACTTCATGTTCCGGGTCAAGGGGGGGGGGGGGGGGGGGCGGGAAGAAGAAAAGGCCAGCCGCGGATGCCACAGCTTTTTTTTTTTTTGGCACCGCTGGGCCGTTCCCGCTGGGGCTTGATCGTGCTGATAGCCCAGCGGCAACGGCAGCAGGGAAGGAGAGCAGTGGGAGAGACTGGGAGCACGCGACACAACCTGCCGGTGCTTGGCGATACACCGGTGAGAAGCGCTGCCTATAAGACGATACCCAGTGTATAAGACGACCCCCGACTTCTGAGAAGATTTTCATGGGTTAAAAAGTCGTCTTATACGCAGGAAAATACGGTATATCAAATGCATCGAATGAGCGCACTTTACCCACCTATTTTAAAAATATACATGCATATATTTTACGTGTGGAAAATAAAATAGGACTTACCCGCATAGGCTGGTATATTTTAGAACATGAGTGTGTTGATGAAATGAACAAGTTTATCAATTAATCCATCAGTGTGCCTAGTCCTTCTTCAGGTCATTGAGCCCCTCCAGGTTCTTCAGCCTCAACCCAGTCAATACCCAGTCAATTTCTCACACACATATACATATGTAAAAAAAAAACAAGGGTGGTCTAGGAGCATTCCCAGGCAGGGCCAACAGTTTACACCTGTAAGTTGCTATTTTAAAAGACACTTACAACCCATACATTTTCCAATGTATGTATTTTTAACACCTGTACATTTTCTGGTGTAAGTGATATTAGCCTCCAGTAAATACCATCTTCAAGCCTGAATAGCCAGCTCTTTCAGCTAACGATGCTATACAGAAATCACATCAGGCTTCCTCCAGGATTTCCTCTGACTTCGCCCTGCCTAGGGTTTTCTACTAATTTGTTTGGTGCCCTTACCCCTCATTTGGAGCCTTGGGGTTTTCTTGCCACTCTAGGTGTCTGCTTTGTGCCTTTCAAGATGCTCTGGGGGTCTTCATGCCACTTTTTTCAGTTGATTTAACTCTTTATAACTGCCTTTTGGGTTTATGTTTTTTTCCAACTTTTGGTGCTTTGTTCCCTCTTCATGGTACCTTGCTACACTTGCTGCCACCCTTGCCCTGTTCGTGCAGCCTTGGAGAATTCATGACACTATTGTTGGAGCCCTTTGCCATAATTTTGCAGCCTTGTGATGTTTGGTCACTCTTGCTGCTGCTTTGCTCCTCTGATGGTGTCTTGGAGAACTCCTGCCTCTGCTGGTAGTGTTTTGTCCAATTGTGGGTCCTTTGGCTCTTCACACCACTTTGGTGCCATGTTGACATAGTCTTGATGTGTTGGCATGCCTTCACCCTTCTGATCATTTCTATCCACCAGTTTCATTAGAAAAGATTAGAAAAGCCCAATATGGGAGCCCAAAATAGGCTGCATTGCTTCCCCCATTGATTATAATGTTAAAGGAATGGACAAATGAAAAGAATAAACACATTGGGGCAGATTTTATTTATTTATTTATTTATTTATTTATTTATTTATTTATTTATTTAGCATTTTTATATACCGAAGTTCATGTAGCAGAGTTACAAATCAGTTCGGGTTTACATTTTAACATTAACATGCATGTAAGAATGCTTTTACATAGAACAAGGAATATTTGACTTGGAACAACTAAAACTGGAAGAACTGGAATTATAATAAACCAAACAATAAATAGAGTGATATTTTTTTGTGTAACAGGCTAAACAATAGTTAGAAATGTAATCATCTAAACAAAAGCTAAATAAGGATTAGACTAGACAAACTGCAAGTTGATAAGCTGCAAGTAGGAATGCTAACTGGAGTGATGATATTGGTATAGTTTGAAAGGAGTCTTTGTACTAAGGAAGGAAGTGAGTAGTGGGAGATTATTGGTGTAGATTGAAAGCTTGCTCGAACAGCCAAGTTTTGAGTCTCTTTTTTAAGGTGATTGGGCATTGTTCCTGTCAGAGTTCAGGGGGTAAAGAGTTCCATTGATGGGGGCCTGCTTTGGATAGAGTTCGTTTGTTTAAAGTGGATTTGATGGCTGGGGCAAGGAGGGTATTCCTGTAAGCTGTTCTCACTGGTCTGTCGGTAATATGTAGTTGAAGATGGATGTTGAGTTCCAGTGGGATGAGTTTGTGGATAGATTTGTGAATGATGGTAAGGATTTTGTAAGAGATTCTGAACTTGATCGGGAGCCAATGTAGGTTTTTCAAAATGGGGGTGATATGGTCTCTTTTGTTGGTTTTAGTCAGTATCCTGGCTGTGGCATTCTGGAGGATCTGTAGGGGTTTTATGGTGCTAGCTGGGAGTCCGAGTAGGAGTGAATTGCAGTAGTCTATTTTTGAGAAGATGATTGTCTGTAGAACTGAGCGATAGTCTTGGAAGTGTAGAAGCGGTCTGAGCCTTTTTAGGACTTGCAATTTGAAGAAACCATCTTTAATGGTATTATTAATAAATCTCTTGAGGTTGAGTTGATTGTCCATTATGACTCCGAGGTTTCTGACTTGAGAGGAGAAGGATGATTTTCTTGTAGTGAGTGTGTTAGTTATTGCCTGGCTGCCGTCTTGGGTGATGAGGAGTATTTCTGTTTTATACTGGAATTGAGGATCAAATTAAGGCTCGTGAGCAGGTTGTTAATGTATGTAGGCAGCTGTTCCAGAGATCTAGTGATTTTTGCAAGGATTCGGGTCACCGGAATAAATATTTGTACAATCGTCTGCGTAGATGTAGTGGGGTTAGATTTAGTTTGGAAAGGAGCTGGCAGAGTGGTAAAAGATAAATGTTGAAGAGGGTTGGGGATAAGGATGAGCCTTGCAGTACTCCAAGGAAGCGTGGACGAGGTGTGATTCGTTATTGTTTACTTTGACCTTGTAAAATCTGTTGATTAGAAATGACTTGAACCAGTTCAGCGCTGTGCCTTTGATTCCGATGTCAGATAGCCTATCTAGTAGTGTTATGTGGTTGACAGTATCAAATGCGGCAAAGAGATCGAGGAGAATGAGTAGACTGGGTTGTTTTTTTTCAAGATTTAGTAGAATAGTGTCTGTTAAAGAGATAAGGAGAGATTCTGTGCTACGAGCTTTTCGGAAGCCGAACTGATGGGAGGATAATATATTGTTGTCTTCCAAGTACTCTGAAAGTTGTTTGTTAACTATTTTTTCTAAAATTTTGGAAATAAAGGGGAGATTAGCGATTGGGCGATAGCTGACAGGGTCATCTGGAGACAGGTTTGGATTTTTCAGAAGTGGTTTCAGAATTGGCAGTTTTAGTGGATCGGGGACTAATCCTTGCATTAGAGAGCAGTTAATGATGTTTGAGATTGGTTTGGCGACGGTTTTTGAACTGGCGATGAGTAGATTTGAGGGTATAGCATCTGAAGGGTGAGATGCAGGTTTGATTTTCTTAAGGATTGTTTCGATCTCTATAGAAGAAGTCAGTTCGAAGGATTCAAGACTCATGTTCAGTTGAGTATGTGTTGAGTAGGTAGAAAGAGGAAGGTTGGCGTTGTTGGCCTTTAATGGTCTGATCAGATCGGTGATTTTTTTCTTGAAGAATGTGGCTAGTTCTGAGAGCTTTGCTGGCTGCTTGATCGTCCGGGATGGAAATGGGGTGGGGATTTGGTGAGGGATGAAACGATTGCGAAAAGTGCTTTAGGGTCGAATATGAAATGGTGAATTTTTTGTGAGAAAAATTCTCTTTTTGTTTGTAGAATGGATATTCAGTATCGGTGCATGAGAGATTTGTAAGCCCCCAGGTTAGATGTGGAAGGGTTTTTTCGCCATATGCGTTCCAGCCGTCTTAGTTCTTGTTTAAGGGTTTTAAGTTGTGGGTGACCCAGGGTTTCTTATTGTTCGATTTAGGATGGTTACTTTTGGAGATTAGAGGGCACATAAGGTCTGCTACTTTCTTGGTTATTTTTGTCCAGGATGTTGTGGCTGAGTTAGCATCCGTGAGGTCCAGATGGTCTAGAGCAGAAGAAAGATGTGGGCTAAGGGTTTCAGGATTGCATAATTTCCTGAATTGGACCGTGGTTTTTTGTGATAGTGGGGGTGATGGGTTGGGTGTGCTTTAGTGTTGTGGATACCAACATGTGGTCTGACCATGGAACTGAGGAACAAGTCGTAGTTGAGACAGTTGTAAAGCTTTCATTTATGAAAATTAAGTCCAGTGTGTGGCCTGCTTTGTGAGTCGGGCCTTTAATGATTTGTTTGAAACCCATGTGATTAAGAGTGGTGAGAGAGGATTCACAACTGGAGGTTTGGGGGAGTTTTTATCCACATGGAGGTTGAAATCTCCCATTATTATAGCTGGTGAATCAGTGTTGATATGTTTAGCTAATAGTTCGATGAGCGGTGAGGGGACAGATTCCAGGTTTCCTGGGGGTGCATAAATGAAGCCAATTTGGAGAGATTTAGATTTGAATATAGCTAGTTCGAGGGTGGTGGATGAGTTTGAGGTCTTTAGAGAAAGCCCAAGATGTTTTTTGGCAGCTAGAAGAAGACCGCCGCCTCTTTTTTTAGGTCTGGGAATGGAAAAGATGTCGTATTCGTGTGAGGGGAGTTGGTTGATTAGTGCCGTGTCTTCAGGTTTCATCCATGTTTCGGTGATTGCAAAAATGTCAGGTTTTGAATTTGTTAGGTAGTCATCGAGGAGATGCGTTTTTTTTGAGAGAGATTGCACATTGATAAGTGTTAGGGATAATAAGGTGAGGCCCAACAGTTGGTTTAATGGCGATGTCATGATAGGAATAATTCTTTTTTGGATGAATTTTGGTGTGGTAAGGTTTTTTACGAGGTATCTCTTTTGGTTATAAATAATTGGTACAGCGAATGTGTGCATGATAAATAATTGTTCAGAAGAGAGCTGGTGATGTTTGTACTGATTGCTGGTGTGGTCTGAGTAGTGATAGTTGTAGAGGATGGGGTAAAATACTGAGTGCGTCTGGATGTTTGCTCAAGCAGTCTGTGGGTGGTTTGAAAGATCAGGGATGTTGGATGATTGCTCAAGAAGATTGTTAGGTGGTTGAATATTGGATGAATGCTGATTGAAGTTTTTTGGTTGATTGCTGGGTGAAAGCTGGATGAATGCTGGATGATAGCTTGTAGAATGCTGGTTGAGTCTGTGGAATGATTGGATATTCTGGAATGCTGGATGATTGTTCAGGAAGTCTGTGGAGGCGTTGGAGACTTTTAGGAGAACGTGGGGAGCATCTGGATGAGAGATGAATGCTGGGTGAGTCTTGAAGTATGTTGGAGAGGACTAGGGGGATAATGGGAAAAGATGGGAAAGGCTAGGTATCAAACTTAGCGAAGGCTGGCTGGATGCAAGGATTGTTTTGTGAGGTGCACGAAAAACTGAGCGAAATGGCTGTGGGAGCATATGAACCTATGTCAAAGTAGCAGGGCATCTGGGATGATGGAGATGCGTAGAAGAGAAGGTTCTGAGGTGTTTCGCTAGTCTTTGGAGGAGGATGAGAATGTGCAGCGTTCAAAGTGGTTTCAGGGAGGACCTTCGGGGCTGCACGAAGGGGCGCACAAACTTTGGCAGGATTCGGGTACTGGAACCAGGCATGAACTGTAGCAGGATTCAGGTACTGGAAACAGACAGGAACAGTAGTAGGATTCGGGTACTGGAACCAGGCAGGAACTGTAGCAGGATTCGGGTACAGGAACCAAGCAGGTACTGTAGCAGGCAGGGCTGGAACCAAGCAGGTACTATAGCAGGCAAGCAGGAACCAATCAGGTACTGTAGCAGGCAGGCAGGAACCAGCAGGTACTGTAGCAAGTAAGCAGGAACCAAGCAGGTTCTGTAGCAGGCAGGCAGGAGCCAGGCAGGTACTGTAGCAGGAACGGAGCGACGAAGCAAAGCAAGTCACTCCGTGGCACAGCACAACAGGAAACCGGGAGGCTAACCCGTTGCAAGGCAAAGACTGGATGGCCGCGTCCGGCTTATCAAGGCCGCGGTGTCTGATGTCAGGAGTTGGGCGGAGTCACCACTGGCGGGAAACAGCCTAGAAAGGCGCCCAAGTGGCGCGCACCTAGGAGCCGGGCGTCCATGGGAGAGCTCGCAGCTGCGCAGCCCCAGCGGGGACGCCGCCAACCAGGCCGCAAACCAGGCCTCTGGAAGCAGGAGCAGGTCCGGGAGCCCGGAGGTAAGGGCCTGGCCGCAGTGCTCGCGGCCAGAACCGCAACACTGGGAGAGGAGAGAGGAATGAAAGATTTATATACACAAATAACCTTTTGTGCACACAAATCAAGAGTGCAGGCCCCAAGCACCACAAACTCCTGATCAGCTTAGTACACTAACACTAGTGCCTGAAAATTTACTTCACCACTAACCAGGCATAAACTTTTCAGCATTAAGGAACATGAAGTAAGCTTACACACCTCTCTGAACTGAGGGACATTAGCTAATGGCTTAATTACCATTAGATTGCATGTGAGGGGTATTAACTTGTGCACACATTTTTGTGTGTACATTTTTGTTCGCAAAACTCCTTTCTGTATTGGGTGGAGGGTTTGTGCACAAAGTGGCATGTGCACAGTTGTGGGTAAAACTGCTCTGTACTGAGCACACTAAATCAGCCTAAGAAAGAGAGAGGCTTTTCTGCTGTGATTGGTTGGACGGGCTGCATGTTTTTGTTGGACATCTGCTGTTGAACCCAAACAATCTGTACTAGATCTAGAGTGAAACTGGAAGAGGGGAGACCATCTCTGTGCTATTCTCAGAGTTAACAACCTTTGATAACAATCTTCCTGGAAAGGTCAAGCCTATGGACTCTGGAAGTTGTATTTCTCTATTCCATCTGCTTGTGTAGCCCTCTCTAATGAGCTCAATAAGTAACTTTATTTATGAGATGGGAAGGAACCTTCTGTATACGATTTATCTGGGGCAGGGGGAGACACAACCAGGAATCCTGCTGACTTGGCTTGATTGAGATCAATTAATAGAGTAAACTAATTGGGTTAAACACCACTGGAGAGCACTTATTCATTCAAGGGTCAGATATCCATCAGATGTAGAGGACAAGACAAATGCTATCTTGGAAGTTTAAGAATGTTAGGTCTTATTGCATCTGAATGAAATTAGACCCAGCTATTTTGCACTTTGTTTTACTGCTTTTCATCAGCAACTGCCCCTACTGATTTGTGATAATCCTATTACTACAGAGACTGATTGTGTCTAGTCCATTGTTTTAACTTTAACTACTTCAGCATATAGGAAATAGCCAATTATTTTGTAAAAAAAAAAAAAAAAAAAGTAAATTGCAATAGTTGAAGCTGTGTTGTTCCTTACATAAAGGTACATTTAATGAAGTTTCTAGAACAGAGCAAAAAACATGATGTCAGCATATCATGACGAATCAATTTTAGAGAAACACTGCTACTCTTATTTTTATAAATTATATAAGCCACTTTGGTTTTCTGTCTCAAGTGTGTCCTTCACCATGTATGCCAATGCATCTTCTAGACTCAACAGGCATCCTTTGGAATTGCCTGCAAAGTGAACAGGAGATTTCTGATGTACCTCCTGCTGGTGAAGATCCTATCCCCTACAGACTGTTGAAACCTAATCAGGGAAGGGTGGTTTATCCTCTGGGAAGGAGGGAAGACCAGGAGGTTATGTTTTGGCACTAGGGAGATGCCACCCGAGGTGGGGGAGCTCATCCAGAGGAACCGATTTTGACCAGATGAAATGTCTTGGAAGGGTGTATACTGAGCTCTAGGAAAGGGGAAAGGGTGAGCAGGGGTTTCCTATAATGCAGGGGAATTGATGCTGCTAAGGGGGGGGACAGGTATCAGAGGTGGACCTCTTGTGCGCTGGATTTGGGGGAAGAGATGATAATCCCCACATTAACCAAAGTGAGTTAATAAACAGAGGGGATTTTAAGACAATTAGGGGCCGAGTCAATTAAATGCTCGTAAAAAAAGTGCGACCATTATGGACGAACGCGTTTAAATACATGCACAATTATCGTCTTTGCCCTGGATGCAGTATTCAAGTGAAACAGAAATGAAAAGCATGCAAAAAAAGGCGCACATTGTTCAACAAAGTGTGTCTGTAGCGGCACACATTTTATTGCAATTGAACGTCCACATAGCATTGCATGGGCGAAATGTGGATGCATTATCTGTCAAAGGCTTCTGTCAACTGTAATACAGTAAAATTTCATTAAAAAAGCAATATTTTGAAATCACCTTTGTTCCTACCAACGTGACGTCAGCATGTGCTTCATAATCCTATATGCAGGGTGTATTTCAGTCACTGCTGTGAGGCAAATTTTCCTTTTGTGCTCAGTTCAAATTTGGACCTGTACTTGCTACAGACTGTGTGAACTGGTGCCTTGAATTCATGCGGATTCACTATTGCAGGCAATTGACTTAACTTGCTTCAGTTTCTTCATTTTCTAAAGGTAAGAGGTGGTTGCTTTCTCCTTATTTATATGAATGCAGATTTGTTCACTGTTTTTTTAGATTTATATTTACTTTTTCTTGTCTGTGGCTGTAAACATAGAGGGTTAATGTGCTCTAATGTTTCAAGATCTCAAAGTAATGGAAAGTCACCTTGTACGTGCTGAATAACACATGTTGTTTATGTTGCTGCAGGCAGGGAAGGATTACCCAATCCACTGGATGTCTGGCCAATGTCCTGTGACTGATACTGTCCCCTGCCTGGATTAACATCTGCCTTCTCTTCACATGCACACTTGTTTGTGCAACATTATAAAGATCAGGGATTTCCAGGGACCCACAGAAGTCTCACCTGTAGAGCGAACGCGCTGCCTGGGGATTTTTCCCCGTAATACTGAGGCTCCTGCTCGATCGTACTGGGGACTCCCCAATCTGAAGCTAATAGTGGCATGATGAGGTAACTCTTTGTGTTTATAAATACTGTTATGGTGAAGTTATCATTTGTACTATATAGTTGTAGATGGCTAATAAAAGAATCTTACAATCATATATGGTGTAGTATTATTCTTCCCAACATTGGTGATATATCTTTCTTAATAATTGTTATATTTGTTACAGAATAATGTCTGCTCTGTATATATCTCCATTGGAAATCAATAAACAGTGACAATATTTAAACATATAGGACTGCTGCATGATTTAAAAATAGCAATACAGTGGCCAATGGATGCCCCGGTCCTAGAAGAGCTATTGGGCATCCTTAAAAGGGTTACTGACATTCAATTCTTGGACATTGGTCGATAGAAGGTATTCACAAACCGGGATTATTTTATTGATGACCCAGTCCTGGATGTCGATTATAGCACTGGATGCCAGACGAGCTTCCTTAGACTCCTTTGAATGGATACTCAAGTCTGACTGCTTTCCTCAATGGGCCTTTGGGTGCCAATGTTCTTACTTAGCCTTGGGCATCCTTATACTCAGACCTGTTAAAGCCACTATAAATTGCTATAGCGACATCCAAGTCTTGGACATGATTAAAGGCCCAGGTCTTGTGTGTCAGTACAAGCCCGTTAAAGGCACTCAAGAATTGGTCATCTGTAAACAGGCCTTTTTAATGGATGCCCAATTCATGTATGCCAACAAACGAGTTGGATTTGGGCACCTGTTAAAGACCCTCTTTTTTCCTGCTTTCCAGGGATGCCCTTGTAATTCTAATCATAGCCAGTTATCCTATCTGTCCATGCTCTCTGGGAGGCCTGTGGCTGTCTTTCCTAAGACTGTCTGTTTTTCTGTTTGTCCATGTTCTCTTGGAGGCCTGTGTCTTTTGTCCTTCTCATGATAGGCCTATCCTATCTGTCCATGCTCTCTGGGAGGCCTGTGTCTTTGTCTTTCCTCTGATAGCTTGTTATCCTATCTGTCCGTGCTCTCTGGGAGGCCTGTGTCTTTGTCTTTCCTCTGATAGCTTGTTATCCTATCTGTCCATGCTCTCTGGGAGGCCTGTGTCTTTGTCTTTCCTCTGATAGCTTGTTATCCTATCTGTCCATGCTTTCTGGGAGGCCTGGGTCTTTGTTCTTCATATGATAGCCTGTTTTTCTATCTGTTCATGCTCTTAGGGAGGTCTATGCCTTTGACCTAGGAATGATTGCCATGTGTGGTATGTCACTAGGAATTGTTTGGAAAGATTTCTTGTTTTTCTCATGTTGCACGGTCTTTTTGAACTCGCCAATAACAGGTGTACAATGCTTTTGTTCTCTGTCTCTGTTGTGACAGCAAGCAAGTGAAATAGAGAACAACAGTCACAATGAAAATAGCCAAGTGGACAGACAGCTGAATGGATGAAACAGAAAGTTGCCTCAGGAGGACAGACTGGCTGCTGCGCAGGAAGAGCAGGCAGACCCCAGTGGTTTCCAATGTCCACCGAAGCATGCACACGATATGCGCTTCTCCAATGACGAGAAGGACCAGCTGTGCCAGAGCATCTGTGAGAACTTCAGGGTGCTTTTCAGATCCACATCTTCCCCATTGGGTGCAGATTGCATAAGAGGTCAGTCTCCAGGGAGTCAAGACATGGGATGTGAAGCAGATTCAGTACCTCTGATTGTGTGACAAGAGAGAATATCAATGAGGGACAATATGGACATTTTTTCCTGCGGCGCTTGTTCAGGTGTACACAATCTTTTTTTTGGTTCTAGGTTACTTATTGACAGCTTACAGAGATTTGTTACCAGTTTTGTTCCTTGTATCAATCAGTGGGCAGGGGTGCTGCATATGTAATATGGTGCCCATGCAAGTTGGAGTATGTTGAGAAAACCAAACGTATGCTTAAAACGAGGATGATAGAACATTGAAGTACCATCACATGAAGTATAGTTGATGCTCCATTAGCTGAACATTGTTTAATTATAGGACACAGATTTAGTGACCTGTATTTTGTGGCTATCACACAACCACATAGACAGCAGCAGCGGGGGGAGATCTAAATGCATACATTTATTACGTCTTGGACAAAAGTGGATTTATAATCTCTATCTGATACACCCGGGGGAGGGCTCAACAAAGATATATATAGCGAGCTGGGCTTCTTTAGTTGGAGGTGGATTCGAGGCTCTAACAGTTTGATTGGTTGGTTTTTAATAGTTGGGGATATGACAGGGGTAGACAGTGATTCAGTCTGGGAACTGTCAATGAATTAGGGTTTTGTATTTGGGCATTTTGATTGGTTGACTGGTTTTGATTGTGTTTGTGGTTGAATATTCGGGTTTTTAAACATTGACATTGAGTGCTTGTAACTATTAGTGAGTTTCAGTTTGTAACCGTGCAATTTGATGGCTGTGGCCTGATAGTTTGTGTTTTATGATTGGTTTCTGGTTTGTTTAAATACTTGGGGCTTTGAATGCTGACTGAACACTGACTGAGTGCTCCACCATTTTTGGAGAATTAAAGGAAGGCTGTAAGTACACTGGGAGGCTTGAAGAAGAGTTTTAGTTTTATTTTCATTTGTTATAATTAAGTTTTGATGTTTTGTTCTTGTTTTATAGAAATCTGTGTTTCTCAGACCCCTGAGGAAGTTGGGTAGACCGCCAAAACATTTGCCATGTTAGGCAGCAAAAGCGAGCAATACTGGTATCTTGTATAAGTGCTCTGTAAGACAGTAAAAGTGGAATGCACTGATAGAAAAAAAAACATTGAGATAAGTACCAGTTTTTATGGTTTTAAAAAATGTGGATGAATTGAAAGCATTTACTGATACTTTTGACAGTATTTGTTTAAAGAAAATGGTAAACGATTAGATAATGAGTGCTGGTATCTGAAACTTGTTTGAAGCCCATTGCAGGCATGAGATAGGGGATTAATCCTGTATCACATATCTTGTTTCTGATATCATTTTCTGTTAAACTTTCTTAATTTTCTTTACATTTTTCACATTTCTAGTAAGTGGTTAATTGGTCTCCAAGTGGAGTTACATTATTGCAACCCCCCCCCTCCAAAAAAACCTCAAAACAAATATTATTCATGATTCAGTAGCAGCTTAAAATGACCTGGATAACTTTATCCAGGTCATTTTAGCTGAGTATATTCAGAAGGAGACTTCACCCACTGAATAATTGGTTAAAATTATCCAGGTAACTCTACCTGGATAACTATGCCACTAAATGCTTTTGATTATATTTCAAGCCTACATGGCCTTTTTTAAATATACCATGAAACTCTTAAATAGCATGTGGTTCAAACCTTGATGTGCTGCTATGTGGACCAGAATGATGTTAGAAGCCAAGCCAATAAGAGGTAAGATAATTTCCTCCTGCTGGCAGGCCTGGGGATGGGGAACAGATTGTGTGCAGTCCAGGAACGAAACCATGAGTTGGGTCCAATTCAGGTGAGGGGAGGTATGTGTTGGATTAGGGGAGTCGGGGGGATTCCAGGAGGGATGCATTAACTGAAGAGGGGCTTCATGGCATCTGTTATGGGGGATTGTGTTAACTAGAGGACTCTGGCAGTGGGAGCCATGGGATGGGACCCTTGTATCTTGTGATAAAACTTACTACAGTGCAGACCTGTTATGCTGGATCAGTATGCTCAGAGTTTACCACATTCTGAAGTAGAAGTTAAACTTCCTTCCCAAGGGATCAATCCTCATCAAGAACTCTCTTGGAGGGAAGCAGTCAATTTCTGTTCAGTACGGAGTTCTTTATAGGGACTAGCTGTTTCACCCTGATTGAAGTATATAACTGACTACTAAGTGCCAGTTGCTGTCAAAACTATTGACATTTAGAATTCAGTCCAGAAGGAGGAGGTAAGTGCCTCTCTTCCTTCCAATGAGTTTGAAAGTTATGGCAGTTAGGATGTGGAGGGGGGGTCTTTGGGGTTGGGGTGGTGGTTATCTGGGCCATGAGGTTTTTCTTTTGGTATTGGACATGAGGTGGATCAAGTGCTTGTCCTCCTATATTATTTTATTTTACCTTGGGGGCTGGGGGGGAGGGGGGGGGGGAATCAGGCTCTTGCCCTACTACATTTTTTTTATATTCAGTAAGCCAATGAGCCAAAAAATTATCTGATAACTTTATCCTGATAATTTCAGCTGAATATTTTAAGCTTCATTTTTACCTGAATAAGTGACACTCAATATTCAGCTAAAGTTATCTAGATAACTTAAATCCAGATAACTTCTCTGCTCACTTGTATTAGAATATAGGGACAGTAAATGAGAAGACATTTCAATGTATGCTGAGGGACAGGTCTGTCCATGTCCCTGTCCCCGTCCGCCCCCCCCCCCCCCCCCCAATGTAAACTACATAACAATGAAACACATCCAAGAGAGATATGAGAAACTGCATTGCTTTGGAATACATTTGGTATATGAAGCTGATTTACTTAGTTAAGCTGAAAAAAAATATAGCTTGAAGCTTTAAGGACAGAAATATTTTAGCTTGAGCACAGCTAACTGTTTTTACAAGAAACTGATTTCACTTAGACATGTCAGAGGAACATTTTGTTTGTTCCTGCTTTCAAGTGGATTAGTTTTTAAATGTGCCACACTGCTAACTTCATGAGTGCCCCCCTAGACCTTCTATTATCCGAAAGAATAAATAAACCGATTTACATTTACCAGTTCTAGACCTCTCATGATTTTAAACACCTCTATCACATTCCCCCCTCAGCCGACTCTTCTCTAAGCTGAACAGTCCTAACCTCTTTAGTCTTTCTTAATAGGGGAGCTGTTCCATCCCCTTTATCATTTTGGTTGCCCTTCTCTGTACCTTCTATGTCGCAACTATATCTTTTTTGAGATACGGCGACCAGAATTGTCTCACCATGGAACGATACAGAGGCATTATGACATTTTCCATTTTATCACCATTCGCTTTCTAATAATTCCCAACATTCTGTTTGCTTTTTTGACTGCTGCAGCACACTGAGCCAACGATTTCAATGTGTTAACCACTATGATGCCTAGATCTCTTTCTTGGGGGTTAGCTCCTAATATGGAACCTAACATCGTGTAATTATAGCAAGGGTTATTTTTCCCCTACATGCATCACCTTGCACTTATCCACATTAAATTTCATCTGCCATTTGGATGCCCAATTTTCCAGTCTAACAAGGTCTTCCTGCAATTTATCACAATCCACATGTGATTTAACTACTATGAATAATTTTGTATCATCTGCAAATTTGATTACCTCACTCTTCATATTCCTTTCCAGATCATTTATAAATATATTGAAAAGCAGAGGTCCCAGTACAGATCCCTGAGGCACTCCACTGCCCACTCCCCTCCACTGAGAAAATTGTCCCATTTAATCCTACTCTCTGTTTCCTGTGTTTTAGCCAGTTTGTAATCCACAAAAGAACATCACCACCTATCCCATGACTTTTTACTTTTCCTAGAAATCTCTCATGAGGAACTTTGTCAAATGCCTTCTGAAAATCCAAATACACTACATCGACTGGTTCACCTTTATCTACATGTTTAACCCCTTCAAAGAAGTGAAGCAGATTTGTGAGGCAAGACTTGCCTTGGATAAAACTAAGCTGACTTTGTTCCATTAAACAATGTCTTTCTATATGTTCTGTGATTTTGATCTTTAGAACACTTTCCACTATTTTTCCTGGCACTGAAGTCAGGCTAACTGGTCTGTAGTCTCTCAGATTGCCCTTCGAGCCCTTTTTAAATATTGGGGTTATATTAGCCACCCTCCAATCTTCAGATACAATGGATGATTTTAATGATAGGTTACAAATTTTCACTAACAGATCTGAAATTTCATTTTTTAGTTCCTTCAGAACCCTGGGGTGTATACCATCCAGTCCAGGTGATTTACTACTCTTCAGTTTGTCAATCAGGCCTACCACATCTTTTAGGTTCACTGTGATTTGGTTCAGTCCATCTGAATCATTACCCATGAAAACCTTCTCCGGAACGGGTATCTCCCCAACATCCTCTTCAGTAAACACCGAAGAAAGACATTGTTTAATCTTTCCATGATGGCCTTATCTTCTCTAAGTGCCCCTTTAACCCCTCAATCATCTAATGGTCCAACTAACTACCTCACAGGCTTTCTGCTTCATGCATTCCTCATGGCCCCTGCCCCAGAACACCCCCTAGACTGTCCCTTTCTTGTGCAGATAAATGTGTGCACAAAACTGATAATACGCATGCACTTTTGATGTTTCTAAAATACCATGTTCACTAGTACAAGCTGCTTATGTGCACGGATGCTTGCAGTATTGCATGTACTTGTTAAAAGAAAAAAAGGGGTGGTTCAGACTTGTTCAAGTGTGGGATTCAGAAATTCGAGCACAAGTCATTATTTTCTAGGAGGTAATATATGAATATGATACCATTTCTGTATGCTTTTATGTCATCAAATTGATTTGCAGTTTTGAAATTGCACTTGTCTTTTGTCTTTAATTTTTGGGTAGGAGGTCTGGGTGAACTGGTAGGGGTTCAGGGTGAAGTGCTGGAGGGTCTAAGTGAACTGATGAAGGTCTAGGTGAATAGATGGTGGTAACAATAACCTGGAGATTCCAAGAATGAGCGCAATTGAAGTATGTGCAAATGTTATAAACCTGCCTCTGCATTTAACTCTATATTGTTGTAGTTATTATGCATGTAAAAATATTTGTGTGTAATTTTATAAAATGGGAAGAGAAAGTTTTCATGCATTATAATTGTATGTGCATATTCAAACATACTTGCATACTTTTGGGGTAGAAATACATATTTTATGAACTGAGTGGCTTCTGCCAGTATTTAAAATACTAGAATAAATCTTCAAGAGTCCACTTAGGTGCACAAATGTTATTCTGCACACATTTTTGAAAGCTGTGCTTTATTGTGAGTAATGTCAAACCCTGCCCCAATCCTGACTGTAAGAATACCTCTTTACACTGAGGATAAAAGTACATACATGCAGGTGCGACATATAAATTGGGCACATTTCCAAAAGTACATTTCTGTGGGTAATGCCCTGTTTTACCTGCCAAAATGGCTTTTAAATTTGCTTTCTAAGGGGATAATTTGTAACTGACCACGTAAACAAGTCAGCAGATTCATGAACAAGTTACACTGATTTTCGAAACGAACTTCCAAGAGTGTGTCTGCTTTGAATATTAGCCCACCAAAACTACCTACACACAATTACACCTGCTAGTTCATGTTCAGGAGATTTTCAAGGAGATTTACATGCACACTTTTGGAAACCGAAATGTAAGTGTGTGTGAGTATAACCCCACACTCCTTTTGGTCTCCATCCCAGGGAGCACCTCTGCTCAGGCTGGGTAAATTTGCATGCATACAAGACATATGTGTATATGTTTACACACTTATTGGGTGGGCGCTTTTATAACAAGACATTTTTGTGGGCAAATCACTCTTTTTATGAGCAGAAATTGATTTATAAATTAGAAGAAAAAACGAAATGGACTCTTTTTTCTACAAGTAGCAGTTGATATAACATTGAATAGGCAGTTAGATTAAAAGTAACTTCTCTGGCTTGGACAGATCTATTCCTTGGTGATCTGACCAACCAATAAATATGTGAAGTAGATTTTTTCACAGCATTCTATGCCTTCTGATTACATTTCAGCTCGTTAAAAGAAAATGCTTTAAAAATACCATGCTAATCGAGAAGTAATTTAAAAGCAAATGCACTTTTGAAGACCTCTGTGATCGTGTTTGTTTGTTTTTCTTTTTAGGTGTTCAATCATAAAACTGTTGAACTAAATCACATTATTCTGCACACTATTATAACATCAAATATGCATTTGCACCATCTGGAATGCACTTTATATACCATAAATGATGGTTTCATCTACATTTATTGCATGTTTCACTGTGCTGAAAATTTTTACATAAGTGATTGATTTTAATGCATAAATTAGAAATATAATTGGCATAATCTTCAAATTTAAATTTCAATCTGAAGAAAATAAATACATTTAACTAATGAGGGAAGGAAGATATATAAGCAATCAAGTGCTTGGAATATTTGGAAGCAGAAAATCTTCAAAAAACAAACCCAGTACATTGGCAAAATTCACACAAGCCTTCATTCAATCAAAATATAATTCACCTAAGCATGCCAATTAACAGAAAAGTACCAAAAGCAGGGGTGTGCTCAGAAAAAAAATGTATTTTGTGTTATTTCATTTTGTTTGCATTTTGTGTCATTTCATTCATATTGTTTCCCATGATATGTCATTTTTTTCAGTTTGTAGTTTATTTTATTTCCTTTAAAGCTAACGCGGGGTGGGGGAGCAATGCATCGTATTTTGAACGCTAACATTGGGGGTTTTCCATTCAAGTTTTGTCAGACTTGCAGGAATGCATTAGAAGCAGAGAAAGCAGCACCCCAAGAAACCAAGAGTGAGGCAAAATGGCAGAAAGAGTGGCATGAATACCTCACAGCACTACGAGAGGGCAATCTGGCTGAATAGTGGCACAAACACCCACCACGCCAAGAGAGAGACAAAGTGGCCCAACAGTGGAATGAACTCTCCAAGGCACCATGAGAGGGGAAGAGCAGCACAAACAGTGGTATGAAGATTGCAATACACCAAAAGAGGGAGAAAGGAACCAGTCTAAAGCAATGGCTGGTTGTCCAGAGCAATCCTTTCTCCCAATTTACTGTGGAGGTCCATATCAATCCTGATGTGTAAATCAGTCATAGGACTTGGGTATAGAGATAAAAGACTAATTAACTTACCAAGTAGCCAAAAGGTGCTCAACTTACTCTCCCTTGGCAGGACAAAGCCAAAGGAAACTGAAGCAGGTTTGTGGCTGTTTTAGGGCTGGATTTTTTTTCTTTGCATTGGTTTGTGAAGCCCGGCGCTAATGGGGGGCAGGCCTACAAAAGCCGGCAGTGATCACACCACAGCGGTGCTATCGCTGCCGGCTTTCGCACCCAATAGCGCCATCGTAAAAGGTGGTGCTATTGGGCGCGCTACTGGTGGCGATAAGGGGCCTTACCTTTTCGCCGTCAGCGAAGTTTCCACAGCGTCCACCCCAATGCCGCTCTGACTCCTCCTCTTCCGGTGCTGACGCCGCCCCGACTCCGCCCCGATCTAGGTATCACACGCGAAAAGGGACTTTTCGCGTATGATAGGGTTAGAAAATAACCCCCTTAATGTGTAAATCGTACTGCTTCATTATTGGGGTGGGTGAAGAGATTGAGAGTTTGGCTGCAGTGGCTACCCTAACTTCACAAGAGGGTTAACTGCTGAGGTAGGCAAGCCTATACAATGATTCCTTTTTCCTGCATATAATAAAAGTCCTTTGTTTGAGAGAAGGCCTGCTTCAGTCCTCTGGCATGCTCCCTGGAGCCAAGGTCACTTTCAGTTTTCCATATGGTAGTAGCAGTGGGGTGATCTTGTCTAACTGAGCACAGACCAGAAACCCTCACTATAGAATGCTTGGGAGTCAGCCACAGTAGCAGTTCCGAGGGAGTGAATTCCAGAGATTGAAAGAAATGTGGATAGGCCAGGCAGTATGAGTGCAAGTGACCAGAGGGAATTACTAGTCAATCTAGACGAGGGTGCTGAGAGAAATGTGGGGAATCGGCCAGAGCAGCCCAGATGGAGTGAGCCATGGAGAGCTTAGAGGGCCATTTCTTCTGCATTCTGTTAAGTTTATCTGGAGACAGATGGACTACTGTTGGATATTGAGCGCAGGTGTAGCCTTGAAATGCATACATATGGGATTCGCCTTTTAGCTTCCAAGGTCCTCTTCTTAGGAATTCTGTTCCTTTAAAAGCATGAAAAGATTCAAATTACCTTAAATTTAGGGAAATTATCAAATCATGGCTATTTAAGCAGGCTTGAAGACACAGAATTAATTGTCAGTGATATAATTAACTGAAGGAAAGATTAGAAGCAGAGGCAGATTGGCCTGTCAGGGCTTTGGGCATGCCCCGGTGGGCCGGTCAGCCCAATCACGTGGTTGGTGTTCACAGCGGCCCCATGCCTGCGAAGTCGCTGTGCCTAACACAACCCTATAGGAGCTCCTCTTTCTGCTCATACTGCCTTTTCCTTTTCAGTACAGAGGCAGCATGGGCCTGGACCTGCTCCCTGCGCTCCTCCCCCAGGCAGTACCATGGCGGCGGGAGCTATTCTTGCCCACTTCTTCTTGCAGCCTGCTCTGCCTTCCACGCCGTCGCGGTTCAAGAAAATAACTGCTGCGAGTCGCCGGTAGGACTGAAGCATGGGAGCTGCTCAACTGGGGGCTGCCAGCAGGCCCTGCAGCAGTTTTATGGCGGGATTTCAGCTCCCCGAGGCTCTCATGTTTTGGATTCACGTGGCGGTGGCAGCGATAAGTGGGGGTACATGGGCCTCAGCTTGCTTCTCTTCTTTCCTCCTGCTGCCTTCATCACCCCTGCCTTGCCTTGCTTTGCCTCACTTGTTCTCGAGCCTCCTCTGCCGGAGACAGGAATGCACAAACTTCATGGGACTATCTCACCGGGGGATAAGCACTTCCTGCTTCTCCCAGGTGCAACTGCCTTCATGCTCAGCCCACTAAAAAAAAATTACCAGCACCCCCTTGCCAGCATCTGAGCCTTCCAGCCTGCCCCTACCGATAAGGATCCCTGCCTGCTGGAGGAACAACAGGATGTCTACCCAGACCCAATTCTTTTGGAGCCCTGCCTGAATACCCCCTGACCACCAATATAAAAATAAGTTATATATATATATATATATGTATTTTTTTTTTTAATTTTTAATTTTGCAGTTTCAGATATATTACGATCATATATCAAGGTAAACAAAGAGATCTAGCAAACAATTCTCCTCTCATAAATTTACCATCATAATCAATTCTAGTCTCTAATTATTAACGGGCGGATTGTAAATGCCCTGCTCGCGTAAATCCGGGCGGATTTACGCGAGCAGGGCCCTCGTGCGCCTATTTTGCATAGGCCGCCGGCGCGCGTAGAGCCCCGGGACACGCGTAAGTCCCGGGGTTTTTTTAAGGGGGCGTGTTGGGGGCAGGGCCGAATGATGCGGCGTTTTGGGGGCGGGACGTGACATTTCGGGGCGGGACCGGGGGTGTGGCGCCGGCCCGGGAGCATGGTCGAGGCCTCCGGACCAGCCCCCGGGTCGGATGACGGCGCGCCAGCAATCCGCTGGCGCGTGTAGATTTACGTCTGCTTCTAGCAGGCGTAAATCGAGGGACAAAGGTAAGGGGGGGTTTTAGATAGGGCCGGTGGGGGGGTGGGTTAGTTAGGGGAAGGGAGGGGAAGGTGAGGGGAGGGCGAAAGAAAATTCCCTCCGAGACTGCTCTGATTTCGGAGCGGCCTTGGAGGGCACGGAGGCAGGCTGCGCGGCTCGGCGCGTGCAGGCTGCCCAAAATCGGCAGCCTTGCGCGCGCCGATCCAGGATTTTATAAGATACGCGCGGCTATGCGAGTATCTTATAAAATCTAGCGTACTTTTGTTTGCGCCTGCTGCGCGAACAAAAGTACGCGATCGCGCTCTTTTTAAAAATCTACCCCTCAGGTAATATGAGAAGCAAGATATGTAAAAATTGAAGCTCTCAAAAAAGAATAAACAATAGTAATAAGCCAACCCATAGGACACTATCCCCTTTTCCTTCTTATCAACACAATTCAAGCCTTGCCATCAAGAAATCCCTTTAGTTCTTCCGGCTCTAGAAATACATATTTTTCTTGTTGAAAATTAATTTGAAAATATTGAAAATTCCCTTCGATATTTAAACCTGCGTGTGGTTAATTTTCCTGTGATAAAGAAATTGGCACCAGTGGATATATTCAAAAGTTATCTGTTAGAATGTCTCAAGATTCCAAAAGAGTTAATCCCAGTGATTACTAGGGCATTTTATGTTCCTGGTAAAACAACGGCCCCGATGGGGGCAGAAACGGAAGAACAGCACTCGATGAACATCTCTGAATTATTGGAACTTTCGTCTCAGACAGAGATTCAAGCAAGAGGAACTTTATTAATTTCATTTGCTTTTGAATCAGATAGGAACTTAGTATTGAGATTCTTTTTTAAAAACAGGATGGCTCAATACTACAAGCAGCAAGTCTGGATTTACCCAGCCATTGTCCGCTCTACACAAGAGCGCAGGAAAAGGTTTATAAATATGAGGCCTGAGGTTATAAATCGTGGGCTACAATGCTGTTAAGATATCCATGTAAATGCCTAATTTTCTTTCAGCGATAACCTCTGATTTAACCAAATTAGTTTGAATACTTTCCATAGATGTTACTCTTTCTTCCATTTTCTCTATTTTCTCATGATGTATTTTCACTGTCTTGTCAATGTTTAATCCCCTTTTACTCCAAAAATGCTTGCATTAACGATGATAGTGCAGAGTCTATTGATATCAATGCATTCCATACCGCATCTAGAGTTATTATCGGGGTTTTTTTCAAGGAAAACACAGTAAAATATATTTTTTTAACTTATTCACAGGAAGAGTGAGAGTGGGTCACTGAGTATATATGAGAGTGCGTTTGTGAGTCAGTGAGCGCATGTGAGTGCATGTGTGAGTCAGTGAGCATGTGAGAGAGTGTGTGTTTGTGACGGTCCATAAGACAGAGTATGTTTGAGAATTGATGTGTATTAGAGAATGTGTGTATATAACAGAGAAGAGTTTGCGTGCACTTCTGTGCCTGCCTGATCCATGACAATCTCAGAGTGATAGGAATCAAAAATTCCGAGGAATAAAAGGTATGGGATTTTTAAACCTTATTTTAAATTATTAGAAGTTATTATATGTGTCTGCTGTTTTAAAATATTTTATTGGTTTCTGATTATTTGATGTTCTATTTGTCAACTGTTTTGAAATATTTATTCTTTTTTTTTAGTATGGTTTTAATATTATGGTTGAAGTTTTATAATTTTTTATTTTATTCTTTGATATTTTATGAGGAAAGATGGTGATTTTGTTTTTCGTTGTTGCACTGGCTTGTAGTTTCCAGTTCAGTTTTTGTCTGGACGTTTCTGTTTATACATTATGGTCTTTTTATTCTGAGTTTGAAGGTCTGTTTATGTTCTGCATGTGTAATCAAGGTGAAGTATTCTGCTAGCATGAACTTTCTGTTTAGGGATCTATAACAGTCTGATTTGTTTTCTTTTTCCAATAGGAGATGTATTGATGTTTTAGAGTCTGGTGTAATATTTCCTGTGTTACCTTTTTATAGGTAGCATTGTAACTCTTTGCATTCTGTCAGTTAGTGCTGTTTTGGTGTGGAGGTTGAGGGGTACATTTTCAAAAACAGCGCGCGCGCGAACAAAAGTACGCTGGATTTTATAAGATACGCGCATAGCCACGCATGTCTTATAAAATCCGGGGTTGGCGCGGAAGGGGGTGCACATTTGTGCAACCTGCACGCACCAAGCCCGGCGCGCGCTGCCTGTTCCCTCTGAGGCCGCTCCGAAATCTGCAAAATAGACTCGGCGTGCGCAGGGGCCTTTTAAGAGGGTTACGTGCATAACTTATGAGCATAACCCTTTTAAAATCCGGCCCTTACTGTATTGTAATTTAGTTTACCCAAGGCTTTCTGAGATCCAGGCCCACACTCAGCAAGCGTTAAAATAGGCCCACTGCCATAAGAACATAAGTGCCATGCTGGTTCAGACCAAAGGTCTATCAAGCTCAGTATATTGTCTCCAACAGTGGCCATGCCCTAAAAGATTCAGTTTCTTACTGCTACCACCCTGTGACAAATGGTGAGTCTCCCTGAGTCAAATGATTAATAATTAATTATGGGCTGTTCTTCCATGAACCTGTCCAAACTCTTTTTAAATTCAATTATGCTAGCTGTCATGATCCCATCCTCAAGCAGTGAATTCCATAACTTGATTCTACATTGAGTGAAAAAAGAGACGATTGAGGCAGGATATAATTGAGGACTACAAAACTGTGAGTGGAGTAGAACAAGTAAATAAGGAATAGCTATTTACCCTTTCAAATAACACTAGGACTAAGGGATGCTCGCTGAAACTAACAATGGTGGTTATTTGTAATGCAGAATCCATCACTGAGTAGGTAAAATTAGAGTTATTTTTCCCTATGTGCGTTGTTTTGCTTTTATTCATATTAAATTTCATCTGCCATTTAGATACCCAATTCCCCAGTCTTGCAAAGTCCTTCTATAGTTCCTTAAAATCTGCCGTGTTTTAATTATTCAGAATATTTGAATGTAATCTGCAAATTTGTTCACTTCACTAGTTGCTCCCCCTTTCTGTTATGAACTCTCCGGTAGCGGTGCTACGGGAGACTCCTTACCTCTTCCTGGAGGCCGCTCCGAAGCCAGGGTCTCGTCTGTGAACTGTCCAGGATTTGCTCCAGGGCCTGGGAGGCCTCGATGTCCTTGGGGCTGCCTGAGACTGCTTGTGTTTGCATGGACTTCCTGGTTTGAGCTATGCACTTCTCCCTAGTGGCCGGCCCGCAGCACTTCTCCGTAGTTATAGGGCCAGCTAGGTGTGGGCCTGCCAAACTCCTCCCAGGGAGTCGCCGGTCTGCAGCCCTATAAAAGGACTTCAACTTCATTCTGTCTTTGCCTTGCATCAGCGTGACTTCCCTCTGGAGGCTCCCGCCTGCCAGAGCCTTGTAAGGTCTTCTGTTCTTCATGGAGCTCCTCGTCTCATCTGCTTTTACACCACGTTTTCGTGTCTTGATGTCTTGCCTGAGGTCCCTGACCATGTCCTGATGATCCGTCATGATCTTCCTCATCCTGATGTGTCTGCCTGCCAGGATGTTCTTCCCTGTGTCTTCATTTGGTGCTCCTGAGCCTTCCGTTCCTGATAAGCCGTGGTTCTCAGATGGTGTTGTGCCCAAGAATGGAGTGGCCTGCAGGTGGGATTCGTCCCTGTGCTCCTGAGCCTCTGTTCCCGCCAGCCATGGGGGAAGCTTCGGATGACACTGGCTTCATCATTGGAGTTCCGCCTTGCCTAGGTCTTCCCTGCGCTTGTCCCGCTCCCCTGGGACAGGGTGGTCTGCGACTCAGTCCCACGGGTGGGCTGAGTATGGCGCCCTGAGAGACAGTGCCAATGTCCTCCTGCCTTATGTCTTGTCTTGTTTGGATGTTCCTCGTCATGCTTGTGATGCCGTCGCATCAACCCAGTCTTGTCCGAGATGCCCTCGCATCAATCATAGTCCTGTCTATGTGTCAAGGCCTCCGTCTGCCCTCAACCTCAGGCCGACCTGCTGCTCCTTGCCGATCAAGCGGCAGGTCCGAAAGGGCTTGGAACAGTCGGAGGACCGTTCCCCTACCAACATCATCTGTTGTTGGCTCTGGGAGCTTACAGGCCCGGCAGAGGGTAAGACCGTGTTTAGCCATGCTGAGACACGCCGTCACCCCTCAGTTCGGCTCTGGATTCATCTGGGGTTGGGCTGAGGCCTAAGGGCACACTAAACACCCCCCGTTCACAACAGAATGCAAGGCCTTTCGAGGCCCCTTCTCAACAGAATGTAAGGCCCTCAGAGGCCGTTCTCAACACTTTGAAGATCATTTAATAAAAAGTTGAATAGAACTGGTCCCAGAACAGATCTTTGGGGCATAACATGATTCACATTTTCTCCACTGGAAAAATTGACCCTTTAATACTCTGTTTCTTGTCTTTTAACCAGTTATCAATCCACATCAAGACAACACCTCCTATCCCCTGGCTTTTAGTTTATTGAGGAGAAATATGTTGTACTGCCACCTGCTCTTCTACTGAAAATAGTAAATGTTCTCAAACTAATAGGTTTCCTGTTGAATGAAAGTACTTACTGAAATATTTTATAAATGATATATGTGGGCGCGGCCCATGGATTTTATAACAAGTACGTCCTGGGTAGTTTTTTTTTATGTTTTAAGGGGTATGTGCATATATATGAAAATTATGTATGTAAATTATATTGTATGTGTACTTGGGTACCCATGGGCCAGTATGGAGAAAAATCCCCCGGACCACTATTTTCCCACAATCCGCCCCGATTAGAAGAATAACAAAGCTAGAGGAACTAGCAGAATATAATAGTATCATT
Source organism: Rhinatrema bivittatum (assembly GCF_901001135.1). Taxonomy (NCBI): domain Eukaryota; kingdom Metazoa; phylum Chordata; class Amphibia; order Gymnophiona; family Rhinatrematidae; genus Rhinatrema; species Rhinatrema bivittatum. Next base: position 152,855,808 of record NC_042617.1, on the reverse strand, counting down.
TTATGATTAGTAAGAGAAATTATCTAATGTTAGAATTTTATTATTTTAATTGAGTTACAGAACTCTGTTTTTATGTATAAAATGCATGCTGAATGTATGTTGCAATTGATTATTTTTTAAATTTACTTTTTATTGCTGCCATAACATATAACAATAGAACTAGCACATATATGATAAAGCAAATAAAGTATAACGCAGTGTTTCCCAACCAGTGTGCCATGGCATACTGATGTCCCTTCAGACCAGCTCAGGTGTGGCACGGAAATGTCACCCCTACCTGTTGCTCAGATCTAGGTTGACACCTGGTTCTACTCTCAGTACCTCACAGCAACAAGAGACACCAGCAGTTGCTCTTTAACATGCCACAGCTCCTTACCGAGTACATATGTAGTCACACGTGCCTCTTCTTCTTAGCTACAGCATGAGCCGTGGAGGATGGTAACTAATGGACAGCACAGATAGCTGGATTCTGCTTTGTGTATCACACACATTGTATACAACACCTCCTCATCTTTCCCCTTCTAAGCCTACTTATTTGAATCTTTCCAATCTCTGTCCTATCCCCAGACTGGATGAGAATGGAACAATGTGAATGGAGCACTGGGTGGGACTTACGCTTGGGAGCATCAGCGGTGGAGGAGCTCTGGCAGTGACTTGCAGCAGCTATGATAAATAACTGAGCCAGCTACCTGCATCACACCACCCTCTCTCTCCTCCTGTACTTCTATATAGAGGGAGCTGGTCCATCATGACAGGTTCATGTATGTCTTCGACCCATCTCTTCCTTTGTTTTAAAATTTGGAAGAGAGACTGGTGGGAGGCTTTCATTGCTTCATTAGCTCTTCTTTTGGCCATATGAGTGCTATTTCCATACTTCCTGCTCCATGGAGGTCAGGTGGCCACATAACATTTTTATCAAAGTAGGTATGCCTTGGGCTTGATAAGACTGGGAAACACTAAGTATACCTCACTTTAAACATACAAGCATAATATCATGCATTATATAATTAAAATATGCACTTTGCTAATTCATTACAAAATGTTTCTCTCATTAGAAAAAGCAAACACAAAAAGGCAACAATTAAACGGACAGCATAATGAATACAAAAAGAAAGAGAAAACCTCTTTCCCCCTCTGAATAAACAAGAACCTTTCACACATACATTCACATCTGCATACATCCTACAAACTGCTCTGTATTACCTCAGTTTTTCCCCTTACATTCATCCTTTTCAGCAGTTTGCCATTCCACTAAGTATGCCCAGATCAAGCAGACACTTTTTCTTTTCCTCTGCCAATAAATAAAAGAAACCTTGCCAGACTGTCACATTTTACACATCTACTTTGCCTTTGGATAATTTCACATCTAGCTTCTCTGTGGCCTGGATTTATCAAAATGCGATAGCAAAAGGGGTGTGTTTTGTGCAAATGGACAGTTTATTGCAATTTGTGCTAATACCTATGTGAAGAGCTAAATTAGTGCAATAATGTTTTGTGATACATACCAGACCTGTTGTATTTCCTGCATGCAATGAGAGAGAGAGAGAGAGAGAGAGAGACTAGCCATAATGCCCTCTCCTTAGATAGGCATTTATATCCCTATGGGAGGCCCACCTAGTAACTCAAGGTGAGGTTTACATATTAGTGTAGGGGGTTAGGGGCCACTTTGACATTCTACGTGAGACGTACAAACAGAACAGTGGTCTCTTGTAAAGATTTGATGAGAGGTAGAGAGTAGGGATGTGAATCGTTTTTTGACGATTTAAAATATCGTCCGATATATTTTAAATCGTCAAAAAATCGTTAGGGCCACGATACAATACCAATTCCCCCGATTTATCGTTAAAAAATCGTAAATCGGGGGAAGGGGGAGGGCAGGAAAACCGGCACACTAAAACCCCCTAAAACCCACCCCCGACCCTTTAAATTAAATCCCCCACCCTCCCGAACCCCCCCCCCAATGCTTTAAATTACCTGGGGATCCGGCGGTGGTCCAGAACGGCGGCGGTCCGGAACGGCCCCCTCAATAGAATCGTGTTGTCTTCAGCCGGCGCCATTTTTCAAAATGGCCGCCGCAAAATGGCGGCGGCCATAGACAAAAACGATTCAATGGAGGAGGTCGTTCCGGACCCCCGCTGGACTTTTGGCAAGTCTTGTGGGGGTCAGGAGGCCCCCCCAAGCTGGCCAAAAGTTTCCTGGGAGTCCAGCGGGGTTCCGGGAGCGATTTCTTGCCGCAAATCGTTTTCGTACGGAAAATGGCGCCGGCAGGAGATCGACTGCAGGAGGTCGTTCAGCGGGGGTTCCGGACCGCCGCTGAACGACCTCCTGCACTCGATCTCCTGCCAGCGCCATTTTCCGTACGAAAACGATTCGCGGCAAGAAATCGCTCCCGGAACCCCGCTGGACTCCCAGGAAACTTTTGGCTAGCTTGGGGGGGCCTCCTGACCCCCACAAGACTTGCCAAAAGTCCAGCGGGGGTCCGGAACAACCTCCTCCGTCGAATCGTTTTTGTCTATGGCCGCCGCCATTTTGCGGCGGCCATTTTGAAAAATGGCGCCGGCTGAAGACAACACGATTCTATTGAGGGGACCGTTCCGGACCGCCGCCGTTCTGGACCACTGCCGGATCCCCAGGTAATTTAAAGCATTTGGGGGGGGGGTTCGGGAGGGTGGGGGATTTAATTTAAAGGGTTGGGGTGGGTTTTAGGGGGGTTTAGTGTGCCGGCTCACGATTTTAACGATTTTTCACGATAGTTTACACACCCAAACGGCAACAATACGATTCCCTCCCCCTCCCAGCCGAAATCGATCGTTAAGACGATCGAGGACACGATTCACATCTCTAGTAGAGAGTCCATCAAGCTAGGTGGAGAGAACATTGCACAAATCTCATCTTTGGGTGAATTTCCTCTCTCCGTAGGTCATCAAATCTTCACAAGAGACCACTGTTCTGTTTGAACGTCTCACGTTGAATGTCAAAGTGGCCCCTAACCCCCTACACTACTACCTAAACCTCACCTCGAGTTACTAGGTGGGCCTCCCATAGGGATACAAATATCTATCTAGGGAGAGGACACTATGCCTAATCTCTTGCGCTCTCTCTCCTTTCAAACCTACTGAAACAGGCCTTTCAGGTGACATCACAAAATACACTGTAATGCAAGCTATCACATAGCTTAACACTACTGAAAAAGGTGTAGCTAAAATCAGCATTATGTCCGTGCAATAGGACTTTGCAAGCCCACCCCTCCTCTTTTTCGGATTTGCATCGCACCATACAATATGGTGCTATCGCATGCAAAAACGCCTTAGCACATTTTGATAAATGACCCCCTGTGTTGTTGGTTATTTTTTAAATTGTAAACCACTTTGATTTTATGTTGAGAAAGACAGTATAAGAAGAAAACTAAACTAAACCAAGCCAAAATAGGCCTGAATATGAAAATGGGGCTTTTTGAGGAAAAGTTTATTTCCAAAACCTACTTCATCTTATATTTGCAATCTTGTGGGGAAGGAGGTAATGATGTCCCATTTGGCCCAGCAGGAAAGAGTATCGTTAATCCACACAACCAATGAGGTGGGGGGAGGCAGTGGCATCCTGTCAGGTTTGGAAGTGGGAGGAGACCGCAGCATCCTGCAAGACCCAGTATGGAGAAGGAGGTACTGCCATTCGGCTGAGCCTGGCAAAGAAAGAGGCAGCAGTGTCTTGCTAAGCCAGTGAAAAAAGAAGAAGCAGTGTCCTGCAAAGACTACTATTGCTTAACCATACTGGCTCAAATACAAGGAATGTCCTGTATCTGGGACAATATGGTAAACATCTTTGAAACATTTTAGTCAATTTCTGTCATTTCCTAGTCACGCATTATGTTGGTCCATCTGAGAGGTCTAACTCAATGCCTTCATGGCTTCATCTGAGCAATAGTATAAATAGACTAATTTAGGAAAAACCCTAGAACTTTATAAAAATCAAACTTGTCTGCTACATAGATAAACTTTCAGAGCAGTAACTAGTTAACATATACCCGCATCCAGAATATAGAAAGAACTACAACAAAGCTTCTGTCTGGCTGTGCCATTAAATAACACATTTACCTGCCCTGCTGGTGGGCTATTTCCCAAATGGATTTTTGATGAAATGTCTACAGGAATAAACTTTTTGTGCACAGTAGTTTATGGACAGCATAGTAAACTAATGGTGTGAATATAGTTTATTATTTTGCTTTTTGCTAATTTAGCATATTTCAAAATCATGCATTTGGAACTGCTTTTCATTTGGATTCATGCTGTCATGATGATTTAGTTCTTGTGTTTAAATCTTTTTATGAAAGGGTACAGTGTAGATTTTTTCTTTCAGTAATATGATGTGAGGAATAAAAGATAAGTGGACAAGAGCGATAAAATGATTTCTTAATGATATACTAATTTTCTGAAAACTGTAGTTTTTATTGTATTAGCAGTAGAAGAGAAAAAATGGTAGACAGAGAAAAAGAAAAAAGTAAAAATAAAGAGGACAATTTTCAGACTATGTAATGGGACACAGTCCATAGGTCCTGGATCTGAGTGTCCTAGGGTCCAATAGCCTAGAAGGACTTGCTGGAGACCTAACCTGTACCACAACTATTTCTAAGAAAAAAGCAGGTAAGACATTTACATCTCTGCCAAACAGTATAAGATCATGCCAAACTGGGTCGGAACAAAGTTAAATCAATTCCAGTATCCTGTTTCTAACAGTGGGTAATCAAGGTCACAAGTACCTGGCAGGATCCCAAATAGTAGATAGATTCCATGTTGCTTATACCCAGAGATACGTAGTGGCTTTCCTCAAGACTACTTGGTTAATAATGATTAATTAAATTTCCTGTAGCAACATTAACTTCCTTTATATCACATTTTCCAGCAATGAATTCCAGAGCTTAATTGTGTGATGAATGAAAATGCATTTTTCTGCAATTTGTTTTAAATGTGCTACTTAGTAACTTCATGGAGTGTCCTCTAGTCTCTTAAATTTTTTGGAAAGAGTTAATAATTGATTTGCATTTATTCAATCCACTTTATTCATGATTTTATAGACCTCCTACCATGAATCATGGCTCTTGCCACACTTAACCAATCCATAGAGCGGTAGAGGAGCCAATTGCAGCCAAGGCTACCAAGAGCGGCCTGTCCAGTCAATGCCACAATGATCCTGGCAATGATTCCAGCAGCCGCCCTAGGTGCATACACACAGGGCGCACTTATTTAAAGGGGCCGTGGTAGGAATTCCCTCGAAGCACTCGGCAAAGATGTCAGAGACTCCCTCTTCATAAGGCTGCTCTAAATGCCACACAGATGTCTCAGCAACAGGTTTCCTGGTATCCTTGCTGTCCCAGTACATGTTGCTACTCTCTTTCTCATATTCTTGCCTTACCTTTTCCTTGTTTTGTTCTTGTCTTCCTTATCTAGTCCATGTTTGGTCTTTCCCTGTTGGTCCCAGGTCTGTTCCCTGGTCTCTGTTGTCTGTCTTGTCTCTTGTTTCCTCAGCATGATTCTCTGGTTTTTACCTCAGGTTGGCTTAGACTCTGCCTAATTGCTGCCTGGACCTGACCCCTTGCTCGGAACCAACCTTCCTTGTCTGCCGCCTGCCCTGACCTCTGACCCACCTTATAGTCTCCATTGACCATTGCCTGCCTCAACCCATACATTATTAGATAGTCCTAGGGACCCATCTAAATCCTGCTGCCCCCTGGAACCCTGCGGGGAACAGGGCTGGAATAAGCAAAGTTCTAGTCTGTCCTGCCACAGGGCACCTCTGCCAGTTGAAGGGATGGACATAGTGAACTTGCTCACTAGATGGCACCAACCTCCCCTCAGTAACAGGGTCCACAAATCTGATAGGCATAACATTTCCAAACTGAAGTGCCTTAACCTATTTAGCTTTTAATCATAGGAAAAGTGTTCCATTCACTTTATCATTTTGGTCATCAATCTCTGGATTTTTTCATCATTTGGCCTTCCTTCTGCCTTTTTTAATGTATACAATGCATCTGGTCTTGGCTTCCAAGATGATATTCTTAAATTATTTTTATTAGTAAATATAGATAATGCCAGATGAAGCTAAATACCTACTGAAAATACCTACTTTACCTGAATGTAACTCACCTTGAACTACAAAGAAAAGGCATGAGCTAAATACACGGGGCCTGATATTCAGATGTTGAATAGCTGGATATTTCACTTATCTGGCTATGTAGTTAGCCGGCCTTTTTGTGGGTAGGCAATGGGTGGATACTCAGCTAAGTATTGATATTCAGCTTCAGGCCTAGATTTATCAAAATGCCTTTTGTACAATGTTCTCTCAACCTAGCTTGATGGATTCTCTACTTGGGTAACATCAAGCTAGGTTGAGAGAACATTGTAAAAATCTCATCGTTGTGTGAGTTTCTTCACTCTGAAGGACATCAAATCTTCACAAGAGTGCACTGTTCTGTTCGTACATCTCACTCTGTATGTAAAAGTAGCCCCTAACTCCCACACTAACTACCTAAATCTCACCTCAAGTTGCTAGGTAGGACTCCTATAGTAGCATAAATAGCTTCTTACTATGGTGCCCCCTACAAGAGGTTCTCTCTCTTTCTCTCACTCTCTTTTTCTCTATCTCTTTCTAGCCTAAAAATACCCAAAACAGAATTTGTAAAAAAAATCACAAATTCCATTATGGGCATATCACACAGCTTAATGCAATTGAAAAAGGTGTAGTTATTTTCGGTGTAAAAACTGTGCAATATCATGTGTTATGACTTCGTGAAGTCAGCCCACATTTACAGAATTCCCTCCCCTTCTAAAAATTTGCATCGCACCATGTGTTATGGTGCTTTTCGCATACGTTAAGGCGTTTTTTTGTATGCGAAAATACCGTAATGCATGCGAAAATGCCATAACGAGATTTGTTAAATGACCCTGTTAGATGGATAAGTTATCTGCCTATGTTAAACCTGCTCAATATCAGGTCTAAACAGATGGATAAGTCATCTGTCTAAGCAGCTGCTGAATATCCCTTTTAAATTATCCAGATATGTCTATCGGGCTAACTTAAAGTTACTTTTTCAATATTGACCTCACACTAAATAAATTTAAAAAATAAATAATTTCTTTAACTGGGTGTTTAGAGAGCTTGATCGGGGATCGTGCTAGATATAGTAAACTTGGATTTCAACATGGCCTGTGACACAGTTCTGCATAGGCAGTGGCGTGCAGTCAGGGCCTTCAAAGGATTTAGTGAATCCTCAGTCCTAACCGGTTTCCTTTATTTACTTGCTTTCTTTTTTTGGATTTTTTTTTCAAGTCAGGCAGGGATAAACCAAACCCCTTCTTGAGCCGATATTGCACTCAACTATGTGATCAACTTCACTGATCTCCAGTCAGAAGCAGGAGTCAAGTTGAGAACTGGTAGATGACTGCTAATTAGTATACTACCTCCTAATTCTACATGCATTGGATCTCAACTCTATCTTTGGAAATGACCCCTAATGGCTCAATTAATTTCGATACTCAGATCAAAAACTTGCATGTAATGTTGTGTAAACAAAATGTGAAAATGCACTTCTTTGTGCATGTATCAATTTCTAAAAAGATTCTACACTTTCCATAAGGATGAAACAAACTATAGGGTTTCTCTAAGAATTTCAGTTATGGTGTCTCTATCTCTAATATTTCTCTGCCAGTCATAGATAAACACTTTGCGACAACATTGTTTTTCTTTTTTCATTATATTCTAATAAGGTATGATCTATGATTTACTGGGTTTGCTACATTTCAAATAGAACTGGAGAAAAAGAGCTTTCACTGTGTTGACTATCTTGAGAGCTTTAGGCAATTTTTGATCTTCTGTATGAAATGATTTGCCTTAAAATAAATGTGTAATATTTGCCCGGAGATTAAATTACAAGTATGAGCTGTCATAACCAATAAATGAAGAACTTCTTAAGTCAAAAGAATCATGGGAAACCTCAAGAAAAAATAAATTAATACATTTATGAATTGGTTACTTTTGAGTAATGTATTCAGTACAGCTGAAGTGTCATTGTACTTGCAAAAACTGCTGTCTATATTTTTAATGCTTTCAAATAAGCTGCATGTTATATGAAAATCATCCTTTTACATATTTTGATTAAAATGTTCCTTTGATATTAAGTTATATTGTATTAACAATTTACTGACCCTAGATATCTGAGGTTCATCTAGAAATAGACATGGAATTTGGTGGAAATAAGCAAGATTACAGAAGATAAAAAAAAAGCTTGGGATAAGCCCAGTTGAACCCTAGATGCAAAGAAGTGAGACTCCAAAGATTAACTGGGGTCTATGGCACTGTATCAGGAATAATATTGTGCAGATTAGATAGGCTTTACCAATCTTATCTGCCATCACACATATTCTATGCTTCTATTGTTCTATGATTCACAATGGAGGCTGTGTCTTGTCATCAGTGAACCAAGTTTTTATGACTGTTCTGCCTCTTCCCATTCCCCGTGACTTGTTTTGTTTTCTAATCAGTTGGACAGTAACTTTTAAACAGCCACACGAGCGTACGTGTATGCGCCTATGCCAGCTCACACCAATGGACATGGCTATTTTATTACAGTATTTATTTATTTATTTTGTGTTTTTCTATACCGGCATTCGCGATAAGAATCACATCATGCTGGTTTACAATTAAAAAGGGGTGTAAAAAGAAGATACAATAAGAATATGAACAGGTGCGGAATGAAAAATGTTGCAGTTACAATATAACAGGGAAATATACAACTTGGAGCAGAGAAAATCGATAGGAATTTAACAAGGAGAAAGAATTTACAAATTTACAAGTTTATGGTGTTTACTAAGTTATGGACTTAGTAAAATTAACAGTAGTTAATTAACAGTAATTAAATAACAGTAGTTAAATAACCTCCCTTTAACAGTAGTTAAATAACCTCCCTTTTACCCTGTTAGCCCCAACCCTATTTTATGAGATTTTTGTGAGTACTTTAGGAAACCTAGACATAATTTTACATCTGCTAATTAGTAGGGATGTGAATCGTTTTCGAACGATTAAAATTATCGTCAGATAATTTTAAAATCGTCCAAAATCATTAGAGTGCACGATACAATACAAATGCCCATGATTTATCATCAGGGGCATTTGTATTGTATCGTTAAATAGGGGGCGTGAAAACCGGCACACCGAAAAAAGCCTAACACCCACCCCGAACCTTTAAAACAAACCCCCACCCTCCCGAAGCCCCCTAAAATGTTTTAAATGACCTGGGGTCCTGGCGCGATGATCCCGGCGCGATGTCCCGCTCTCTGCCCATGGCTGCTGTGAAGAGAAATAGCGCCGGTGGCCCTTTGCCCTTATCATGTGACAGGGCAAAGGTCGCGCCGGCGCCATTTTGATTCCTAGCTCCCGACGTCACGCGTCCAGGAGATCGCTCCCGGACCCCCGCTGAACCCCGAGGGACTTTTGGCCAGCTTGGGGGGGGCCTCCTGACCCCCACAAGACTTGCCAAAAGTCCAGCGGGGGTCCGGGAACGACCTCTTGCACTCGAGCCGTATTGCAAAATGGCGCCGGCCGTATGGCCGTATTGCCGTATTGCAAAATGGCCATTTGTACTATTGTCACTTGTGATCCTTAAAAAATTACCTAACTGGGTCAATCTAAAGGTTCATCTAGTCCACTAGTCTGTCTCCAACATTGGCAGGGGGTTCTTATAGGAGTGGAATAAGAAATGGTGTGCATGTAAAATTGTGCATCCACTGTCATACGCATCCAGTTTCTAATAGTGATGATTTAAGGATGAACCAAGCTGGGGTTGGTAGGAGGGAAGAGGGGTACATCCCTGACTGTAATGCTAAAATAGCTTTTGATTAATCTAATTTTTTATAAACCTGCTTAATCTCTTTGTGAACTCAATTATACTATTGGACATTACAATATCCTGTAATAATGAATTCCATATGTTATGTAAGAACATAAGAACATAAGAAATTGCCATGCTGGGTCAGACCAAGGGTCCATCAAGCCCAGCATCCTGTTTCCAACAGAGGCCAAAACCAGGCCACAAGAACCTGGCAATTACCCAAAGTTTGTGTTGTGTTGTGCGAAGTACCACATTTGAAATACTTGTTATTTTCTTCATGATCTCTTTACCTTAATTCAATGTTTCACTTCTCTAGTCCTCCACAAGGTGATATGTATACTCATCAGCTTTTTCTTTAGTTTTAAATCTAAATTCCTGCTAAAAAAAAATTCTTACAATCCCTAAACTCATGCTTTCCTTTTGCAATTCTTCTTTTTTCCTTTGCTACACATTTTCCATTTTCTGTGATATAACCACCTCAAGATTTATCATTTTTATTTGATTTATATTTTGTAGCATTAAAGAAGAATTCTTAACATATTATGAAAGAATGTGGTCTCATATGAAAGGCTGCATTAGAGGATGGGAGATGCAAGAATCCTGGTAGAAAACTTGTTTGAAAGGAATCTGAGATTTGATGGTCATCAGAGGTTTTTGGTGGTATTAGAGGACATGAGAGAGGGCAAGAGAAATAAAATAAACCAGAGTGTAGTTCTGTGGCAATTTGCATGAAAAATTGGTCTAGAAAGATAGGTGAAATTAAAAGGAAATCCGAGCACAAAGAGCGCACCACAGTTGTCAGCCTTTGCAATGAAGGCAATATTTGATGATGATGAAGTACTTCTGAGGCTATGTATTTCTGCTGTACTATAATTTCATCAAACCGATTTTAATTACTGTGTTAGCAGTGAATACAATACCCTTGTTATTTTTTAGCAAAGCATCTGAGCGTTCTTTTCTGATTGGCAGGCAATATGAATTACAAAATATTAAACTCCTACCATTTTTCCTAAGCCCTAAGAAAAAAATTCATACATGGTTCATTTTCAAGGGCAAATGTATATGTAATGTTTGTTAGTTCTGATTACTAGAATGTACAAGTGTATCTTATTATGGGGACAATGTACTTGGGTATGTTAAGTCCATGTTAATGTTAATGCAGACAAAAGAAAATGCAAATGCCTTCAAAGAAGCTTATTAGTATTAAAATTGGTTAATATGAGTTGCTTAATCCATCAGTTAATGCAAAGACTTTACTATAAGCTGGGGAGATGTTGCTATTTATTTTTCCTTTCTGCATACCTGCATGAAAGAGCTGATGTAGGTCACAATCGCCCCACATCCCACAATTGTCATATCAGAGATGCCCTGAGGCAAAGGACCATTTGAGTTTAGTTGATGTCATTTTGCATTGTAGAACTGTTGGGGCAGGAAGCAGAAGTTCTCTCTCTCTCCTGCCCCATTCAGTTTGTTAAGAGCAACAATCTCAATCTCAGGATGATGGAGGGGGACCAAGGATCTCAATCCAGGATGAAGGAGGGGGCTGAGGGGGTGTCATGTGGGCAGCAAAAGCTTTGATCTTGACTCAGGAAAGTTGAATAATTGACCTTTCAGGGGGGTGATGCTGCCTCAGGGTGGAGGGTGGGGGGGGGGGAGGGGAGGATTGGCCTACAAGGGTCTTGATTTGACAGTTTAAGGGTACAAGGCCGATCACAGCCTACTATGGGTCATGTGATAGTCACCAGTGTTAATGCAAAACAACTGGTTTAATGCCAATCATTTCTGACCCCTTTCCTGGAGGCATACCTAACTGGTCTGGTTTTCAGGATATCTGCAATGAATTTGCATGAAACGGAAATCTATCTCACGCATATTAATTGTGGTAATCCTGAAAAACCCAACTGGCTAGATGTACCTCCAAGATAGGGCTGGGAAACCATTGTATCAGGCATTTTGTGCAGTGTTTTGAGGGATATAATACGCTTTTTATAATTAATATTAATGTTTATTAATGGAATGTTTTAATGGGGCTTAGTACATTAGCCAGTATTTAATTTTCAAAGGAGTTACATGCATATAATTAGCATATTAATGCAAAAGTAGTTTGTAGGTATGTACATGCTATTTTATAAGCATCAAAAGTACGTACATATTTTCAGTTTTGTGCACACATTCACCTGCAAAATAAAGGGGTGGTCTAGGGATACTGGGGCAGGGCCAAGAAGAATGCATATAAGTTGCTCTTGCATAAGAGATTTATGTGACTTCATTAGACAACTTATTCACGCAGTTTTACACCTGCTAATTATATGCCATATATTCAAGGGCATTGCAGCACCATTGCCCAGCTATCTTAAAGCTAGCGGAATAAGTATATCCAGCTAAATTTAGTACAGTCCTACGATGTGAGCAGAGTTAGCCAGTTTCCTCAGCTCCTCCCCAGAAAGCTTACATCCCCTATCTTATCTGGCTAAATTCTAGCCAGGTAACTAGCTAAGAGCTAAATATAGCCATGTAAGCCATTTAGACGGATAACTATTATCCTTCTAAATGACCTCTAGATTTTTACTTGAAACAATGGAGGGTGAAGTGAGTGGCAGCAGCATTTGAACCCTGGCTCCCCTGGTTCACATCCTCCTGCTATTCCTCCACTCTATTCTTAAGCTCTTTAAATAATGATGATCATGGAAGTTGTTGCTTTAAGCCTGAAACACAGCAAACCTTTTAATGCATGGATAAAAGATGCATAACTACTTCCCATATTGAAAGGAATGATTCAGAATCTCATTATATTACAAAGAACCAATCACTTAATAATTAATCTTTTCATTGTCAAGTAATTATTTCAACAAAAGTAGTTGTGTTAAACAGAAAATGCTGTGTCAAAAACTGCATTTAATTAGTACACTTGCCTGATAATGTATTAATGTCAGGAATTCTGATATGTGTAAGAGACAATTCAGTAATAAGACAAAAAACCATGATTTGATGGTGGCCGCTTTGCTCGCGGGTAGACTGGCACCATCTAGAGCAGGTGCCCAGGTCCCGTCCTACCTTTCCCATTGTCGTCTAGCTTCTCCCCCCTTTTGTGGCAGCCGGGAGGAAGGGGAGGGGAGAGTGTTCGGGTGGCTCACCTGACCCACTGGACTGCCGGAATTCTGCTTGTAGTAGGGGGAGAGGGTGTGCAGGGGGACAATGCAGCTCCAGCACGACCCATCCCCCCCATGCAAATGGTCTTCATGCCACGCTCTCAGCAGATTTTCTTCTGAGTTTCTCCTCAGCATAGCATGTGGCTGTGTTGTGACTGTTGCTTAGTGGCCAGCCCAACCCGGGAGCTTGATAGGCTAGCCACTTAGGAAGTAGGAGGGAGCTGGCAGGGGATTAAAGGGGAAGATAGCCCTTTCCACGCCCCTTAAGAACATGTTCTCCCTGACAGTTCCTGCATTCTCTACATTCCTCAGTGGTGTAGCCTTTTCTTAAAGGCACAGTGTCCCTGCTAAATTAATTTAAAGGGACAGGACAAATTTAAAATAAGAATACAACTTTAAATCATTTGGAGAGGTCCATATTCAGCTGCTGTGTGACTCTGCTAGCTAGCCTGATAAACTTATCCAGCTAACTAATGTAAATAAGGAATACTTTAAAAAATAATTATAAAATTGATTACCTGGGGTCAGGGTTGATAGTGATAATATTGGTCTGGGCCTGGCAGAAGAGAGGCTCCAGGAGGACTGGGGGCCCCCAATAACAATAGAGCCTAGGTCCATGGAGTGGCTGGTGGCTTTGAGGAGTGAAGTCTATGCTGGTAGTCCCATGAGAATTGGGACCCAGAGGCAAATGTGGACTCAGAATGGCACTGGAGCCTGGTGGGACTGAAGAACAAGGAGGCCCAGGATGGGAGACCCTGAATTAGAGCCTGAATTAGAAGGGGCCTGATGTGGGCCTGGAGAGGTTGCCTTGGCTGACTGTCTACTGCAGGAGCATGGAAGCAGCTCCTGTGGCATCTTGGAGTGCTATGAAGTATACCTAGAAGGAGGGCTATGATGCAAGCGGTGTGTATCAGGCTACTGCCACTGCTAGATCTTCCACTCACAGACTGGCCACAGAGTCATTAGATGGGATTGGCGCTATGCCTCTGTGGAGGGAAGGTAGAGCAGGAGCAAGCTGCACAGCGTTGGGTTTCTGTTGCTGCTGCTGATCCCATTAAGAAACCGGGCTTGGTAAAATAACAAAAAACGTGTGCTGCTGTGCTCTTTTAAAGAAAGGGGCAACAAGGCATCCTCAGGGATCCTCAGGGCACTGGGGCATCCTCGGTGCAGCATGAAGGTGCAGGCCACAGTGCAGCTGACATCATTGATGACATCAATGGCAGTGGCAATCCCTGCCCAAAGCAGAATTTAGTTTAAAAAATAAGTCAAATTAACCAAAATAAATAAAAGTAAGCATACAGTGCAGGTGGGCAGGTCTTAGGGATCTGAGGAATGCCCCTTCCAGATCCAAAAAGTGCATTTTTTAAAATAAAAACCACCCCATTTGAGCCCTAGCTATTTTGAGGACAAAAACCCCATAACAAATTTAAAATCAAGAAAATTCATATTGGAGGCACCAAGGGAGGAACTGGGAACCTTTATCCAGGGTTTTTGGGGTAGTGGAAATTATAGATTCTAAACAGAGAGTATCAGTGCCAGCGGGTAGTTTATGGATTTTCTGGTATTGGCTTCTCTGAAAGACGAAGTTGGACATTAGTTGGGCATCTTTTGGCCACTAGAGGAATATGACTTAAACATTTTTTGGAGGTTAAAAATGAAGATTGCTGTCAAACAAAGTCCAATCCATTGAAATTTCAATAGTCCCCCTAATAGGGGTTGGGGGATGGTATGATAAGAAGTTGAGGCTCAACCCCTCTTACCTGTAATTGTTCTTGTTAATAAAGCTGCAGCCAATTATATTCAAAATCAACCTAATGGCTGATGTCTATCTGTGAATCGGTATATCTGATTCAGTCAATTTATATCTTGCAAGCTCTATTGTTCACAATGGGTTACAATGACAACATACATAAAAATTCAGAGCAACAACATAAATAAAAACATAGGGGCGGATTTTAAAAGGGTTACATGTGTAAATCCTCAGGATTTACATGCGTAACCGCTCCTGCGCACGCCGAGCCTATTTTGCATAGGCCCTGCGACGTGCGCAAGCCCCGGGATGCGCGTATGTCCTGGGGCTTTGTGAAAGGGATGGGGGTGGGACTGAGGTCTCCGGCACAGTGGCCGTGCTGGGGGATCGCGCGCCGGCAGCTGGCTGGTGCGCACAAGTTATGCCTGCCAGAGGCAGGCGTAAATAGAAAAATAAAGGTAGTGGGAATTTAGGTATGGCTGGGGGCGGGTTAGGTAGGGGAAGGGAAGGTGGTGGTGGTGGTGGGGGGGTTTGGAAGGAAAGTTCCCTCCGAGGCTGCTTGGATTTCGGAGCGGCGTTGGAGGGAAATGGGGAAAGTCATCTGGGCTCCCCTAGGGCTCTGTACGCACAAGATGCACTAGTGTGCACCCCCTTGCGAGCGCCGACCCTGGATTTTATAACATGCGCGCGGCTGCATGCACATGTTATAAAATTGGGGGTACATTTGTGCGTGCCAGGTAGCGTGCATAAATGTACCCCACGTGCGCAGGTTTTAAAATCCGGCCCATAGTGAATGACTATTGGAAATTCAGTGACTGTTGAAATCAATCAAGGACATATTGGTAGATTTAAAAACAAATGATTCTATTCAAATTTCCAAATACTACCTCCCTCATCCCTCTTGCAACTCCATCATCCACTGCTTTTGGGGGCTGGGTGGGGGTTGTTAGACGTGCAAGGGGGGGGGGACACAAACTTCACAATACTTCCACAATACTCTTCAATTTCCAAGAACAGATACATTGGTATGAGCACTCAGAGTTCTCTGGATCCAATAGCTTAACTTATCTTGGTCTTTAGCTCTCAAATTGCTAGAACTCTATGGTGTTTCCAGCAATCCAGATTCTCTGGGCAGGCTAACAGCTATCTGATAGGGATGTGCATTCATTTGAAATAAATGGGCAACTTGTAATAAACAAACACATTTGGAGAGGAGTGGTCACTACCCATAGGTCTTTCTGGATATATTGGGCTGCCTCATCCGTCATGGCAGGACAAATTATGGCATCTAACTTATCTGCTCAACAGGGTTCAGCATGAAAGCCAAAAGATAATAGTTATCAATACCAACTTCCATTATAATATCACAACCACCATAAAGTTAGCCATCATAATACACACACTACCGGTCAAAAGACCTTCATTATCGTATAAATAATTATTTGGCATAGATTTGTGAAAATTGCTTTTGATTTTCCAATATGCTTATAAAACTTATCTTGTCTCAGCGGATCAGAGTCCACATCCTGACACAGTCTTGATGCCATCATGTATTGTGCAAGTAAGTGTATTAACATTGTGGCTTGATCATCAGTTTCATCGTACATTGTGTTAATAATGTTCTTGATTTTACACAAATGCAACAGAGTGACTATACTATTGAATAAGTCCCCTGATGCAGAAACAAAGTTTTGAAATGTGGACTGTGTCGGGATGGGGAGTCTTTGATCCTCTAAGACAATAGAAGTTTTATAAGCATATTGGAAAATAAAAAAAAATTCACAAATCTATGTCAAATGATTATTTATAAAACAATGGCAAATAAAACGGAGGATGTCATAATGCCTCTGTATCACTCCATGGTAAGACCACACTTTGACTACTGTGTGCAATTCTGGTCACCGCATCTCATAAAGAATACAGCTACACTGGAGAAAGTGTAGAGAAGGGTGACCAAAATGATAAGGGGCATGGAACGACTGTCCTATGAGGAAAGGCTAAAGAAGTTAGGGCTGTTCAGTTTGGAGAAGAGATGACTGAGGGGGGATATTATAGAAGTATACAAAATCACAAAAGGACTTGTACTAGTTAATGTAAATTGGTTATTTACTCTCTCAGATAATAGAAAGACCAGGGGCACTCCTTGAAGTTAGAAAGTAGCTCATTTAAAACAAATCAAAGAAAATTCTTTTTCACTCAGCGCATAGTTAAGCTCTGGAATTTATTGCCAGATATGTGGTTACAGCAGTTAGTGTAACTGGGTTTAAAAAAGGTTTGGATAAGTTACTAGAGGAAAAATCCATAAATTGTTTTTATGGTAATTAATAAGCAATAGTAATGTTTGGGTATTTGCCAGGTACTTGTGACTTGGATTGGCCACTGTTGGAAACATGATACTGGGCTTGATGGATCCTTAGTCTGACCCAGTATGACATATCATCAACCGATATCATCAATATCATCAACCGATATCATCGATATCATCAACCGATATCATCAACCGATATCATCAACTCAGGCAAGGAATATTCCCCGACAAACTCAAAAACGCAGTAGTCAAACCCATTCTCAAAAAACCCCAACTCGACAAATCTGATCCAGCAAACTATAGATTAGTATCCAACCTCCCTTTCACAGCCAAGATCCTCAAAAAAACATTCAACAATCAACTCACGGATCACCTCGATAACCATAACATCCTACTACCTGCACAACATGGTTTCAGGAAACTTTTCAGCACTGAAACGCTCCTCCTCACACTCTCCGACACCATCCTTAGAGGACTTGACCTTGGCCAATCCTACCTCCTGATACTCCTCGACATATCATCCGCCTTTGACACCATCAACCACAAAACATTCCTAATCAGACTCAAAGAAATTGGACTACGAGACACTACAATCAAATGGTTCGAGTCATATCTCACACACAGAACCTTCAACATAAAGATAAATACTTCAGAATCATCCCAGATACCACTTACACATGGCGTCCCACAGGGATCATCCCTGTCCTCCACCCTATTTAACATATACCTTCTCCCACTTTGCAAATTCCTCTCAGAATTAGACCTCACTTACTTTGTATACACCGATGACATACAAATTTTACTTCCTATAAACAAAACCATCGAAAATACTCTAAATATCTGGAACCAACTCAGCATGAAAATAATTCAACTGCTATCACAACTATCACTCTGCTTCAACCAAAACAAGACCGAAATACTACATATTTCCAACAACCACTCCTCCCCCATCCCCAACAACTACACCTCTAAAAATATGGGGTCGCAACTTACACATACTACAAAAAACCTTGGAGTGACTATTGACAACGAACTCAACTTCAAACATCACATCTCCAACATGATCAAGGATGGATTCTTTAAGCTGCAAACCCTGAAAAAAACTCAAACCCCTTCTTCATACTCAGGATTATCGAACAGTCCTCCAAAAAATAATCTTTTCCAAACTTGACTACTGCAATACGATACTCCTTGGCCTCCCCGAAACCACCATCAGACCTCTTCAGGTACTATAAAACGCCGCTGCCAGATCCATCACAAACATAAAAAAATGCAATCACATCACCCCCACCCTCAAAGAACTACATTGGCTACCCATCAGTCAAAGAATCCAATATAAAACCCTTACGCTCATCCACAAAAAAAATAAACAATAAGATGAACTAGTTAAACTCTGCCATACTCCCATATACCCCACATAGAAACCTCAGGTCCTCAGATACTGGGCTCCTCACCGTCACCAACTCCAAAACAGCGCACCTCACCTCTACCCGAAAACGAGCCATATCCATAGCCGGCTCCACGCTATGGAACTCCCTCCTACCCCGCCTTAGAAATGAACCTTCCACTCAAGACTTCAAAAAACACCTCAAAACCTGGCTCTTCATAAAAGCCTTCCCACCAGAAACATAGCCCTCCTGCCCGGGCCCCTCCCCACCTCTGAACTGAAACTCCCACTGTCTGCCGTCACATACCCTGTGGTTCCCTCCATAAAATAATTGTACATATCTAATCTTCTATGCTCCCCCCTCCGCCCCTCTATTCTTCTCCCTCTATCTTATCCAAGCCGCATGTTAAATGTTATTTCTCAAAGTTACTATTTCCAGTTAACAATTCTGATTTACTATGTAAATCGTTATCTATAATTTATCTTTTTAAGTTACAATGTTACAATGTAAATCTATCTTTCTAAATTATTATCTAAGTTACCATGTTACAATGTAAAATAAGCAGTCCCTGCCTTATTTATGTTCAGTTATATGTAAACCAATGTGATATTTCGATCGAATGTCAGTATATAAAAAAAAAAACAACAAAAAAACAAATAAAAATAAATAATATCTTAATCTTCTTATATTTTAATGAAAGTCTTTTGACCAGTAGTGTCTATTATGATGGCTTATTTTATGGTGGTTGTTATATTATAAGGGAAGTTGATATTTATGACTCCCATCTAACTTATCTAACCATGAAATGAGAGGTGCCACCACCTCCCCATTTCTATGATACAGCCCTTCCGAGTTTGCTCCATTAATTCAGACCTTTAGAGGTGATCCCTTTGCCTGGCTCTTGCCATTCTTTTCACTGATGTTTAATGAAAGAAAACAGAATTCAAAAGCATAACATATGCTCCTTCACTTACAAACTGCAGGAGAACAACCAAGGTAGTCAAAAAATGTGATTTCCTTTAGTGGGCAACCAAGTCAAAAGATCCACTACAGCTTGAAATGGTCCATCGCAGCCCTGTTCAGTCCCAGCAATTCTCTGCTTGCACCCTTGAGAGACAATGTTCAAGCAGAGAACTCCCTGCTGGCTAGGACTTAAAAAATAGCTGGGTGGACAGGGTGGGTCTATCTTATAGCCAATGAGTGCCTGACTGGGCATAATCCAGCCCACAATACCTGGGAAAGTAACAGTGCTATTGCTTCACCATTTCTCAAAGGGTAGAATAGCTCTCTTTGCAGAGCTCCAGTCTACCATCTCCAGGGCCAGTGGTTTAAAATCCCTACCATCTTCACACTCTGACAGTATCTTAGAGAGCTCCTGCCACTGTTGGTATACCTGTCTCGCTTTAAGTGGCTATTAACCACTTTGCCGCAGTCTCCATACCTTGGAGCTCTTTTTCCCTTCCTATGATTTCTTCCCACATGTTTATTAGGACTGATGAGAAAACCCTACTTTTGGAAAAGAAAATAGTCTACAGTGCTTCCCCCATTGATTTAAATGATAATCAAATAAATGAATAAAATAAAGATACAAAGGGGCTACGCTCGTATCTTTTAAAATCCGGCGTACTTTTTTAAAATCTGCCCCAAAATTTGGTTTTGTTTGAAATTAATGAACTCAATGGAGGTGCCCTACGAAACAAATGCACAAACTGAAAAACAAATTTTTCCTCACCACATTCTTAGTGTCCAAACCTGCATTTGCTTAAGCCACTCTGTGCCTCTACATGCAAGACACTTGGTCTTGCCTAGGTAAACCCCAGTTTGGAGTCCACCAGTGCATCTCTTGTCCTGAAACATTGCAAAAACCCTATAGAGAAAGCAGAAAATCAAGTGGATTGTATGGCATTTCACCAGAAAAGCATTTGAACAGATTAGATAGGCATTATGTTCATCATCTGCCATTATATTCTCTAAGATATCACCTGTAAAATCTTTGGGATGCAAAAATCAGTCTTCTTTGTTTTCCCTTTCTTTTATAATAAGAATTTGCAAGGCAATAGCTATTGTAAGCAGAAAAAGTTTCCTTCCTTCGCCTACAGTATAGTAAGTATATACAGTATATTTTAGCAATCAGCTCATAAATCCTTGTAAATGTATTTCTTCTGAGTAAACTGCCACTCAGAAATAATACAAAAGCAATTGCATAAAATTGTAACCCATTCTGTCTTTTGTTGAAGGCTGTTTAAGATTGCACACTGGCAGGAACAGATTGTGGTACAAAAGAATATGACAGTCTGCACGGTGCCCTTTCCTGCCTCAGACAATTATTTTAAAAGCTTTTAGAGCCCCCAAAGGAGATGGAGCCTGACTTGTAGGTCATTAGGCTGAGCACAATCACCATTCTCTAAACACAGCTATTGCCTAATTGGCAAATGCTTTAAAAATACGATCATAATTTTAGCAAGAAGCCAGTAGTTCTGAGAATGAAAGATTTCCTAGCAGAATAAAATTATGTCAAAGTTGCTGAAATAAATCACCTGTACTACTATTTGAAAAAAAATATTTTAACTCCCCCCACTCAGTATTTAACATTGAAACCTTCAGCTCCAACATATTTCAAAGAAATTGGTCTTCTATCCCGGTGGATATAAATCATTAATATTAGTTACTCTATGCCTGATACAAACAATTATATTGCTTAGAAAAAAGAAATACATGTTCCAGTTTACAGGGATAAAAATGTCTGCCATCTCTGATTCATAAATATAATATATAAGGGGCCCCTGGTCTCCTGCAATTTCATGGCCTCCGAAAGGGCCACACAATCTGACTTTTCCCTTAGAATTTTCTGGTCCCTGTGGAATCACTGGGAGATCATAGAGCCGGATCCATTTGAGTTGGATGGGGACCAGAGAGTGGGGTGCAGTCTGGTTGGGTGGGGAAGGACTGCTGCCTCATGGCTGCACTTTCAGGCACCTCTGCCAAAACCCTTCCTGTTTTCCCCCTTCCCCATGTGCTTATCACATGGCAAGGAGGAAGCGAGCGGCGGCACCTCAGGCTGCATCCTCCTCTTTTGCTGGCTGGGCCTGATTTCTGCTTTCTGCTGCAGGACACTGTACCATGCTTGAAAGCAGCAGTCAGACCCAACTGGCAATGGAGGAAGAGGACAAAGCACTGGGGAGATGAGGATGAGTACATTGGGATTGGGGAACCAGGATGTGTGTGAAAGAGATGCTGGGGAAGGGTGGATAGGTGAGTGTGTGTGTGTGTTTATTGGCAGGTGGGATGAAGGACAATTAAAAAGTGAGGGTAGAAAGAGTGAGGGGTGGGAAGGATGACAGGGAGAGAGAAGGCAGGGAATAAGGGGTTGGGATGTATGGGGGAGCAAAGCTTAAGCCAGGGAAGGTTCACTTCTCATTTCTCTTTCCTATCTCCGGATCTCTCCCCCCCCCCCCCCCCCATACACACACCAAGTTCTCACAACCTCCTTCTTCTCCTGTTATTCTTCCTTCTCCCTTCTCCCTTCTCCCCTCTCCCCATTTCCATTCTTTCCTCCTTCCTTTTCTACTCTCCATCCTGATCTTCTTTCCTTTTCTTACACCCCTATCCCTAATCCTCTCTTTCTTCCCAAAACACCAACCCCAATCCTCCCTCTTCTTCCTCATTCCTGATTCATCTTCTCTTCCCTTCCTTCCCTTCCTTCCCTTCCTCTAATTCCCTTTCCTTAGCCTCCCTGAATCCCCATCTTCTCATCCCTCTGTGTCTCTAGTCTCTTGCATCCTTTTTCCCTTTATTCTTCCTGCCTGAGATCCCTTCATTTCCTTCTACTGAGATCCCCTTTCACCCTTCTTAGATTTCCTCTCTCCCCAATCCCAGATCCCTTCCCCTCCTTCTTCACAAGTCCCAATCATTAAGATCTTTAAGGGCTGTATAACATAGGCTGGGTAAAACAAATAAGCATGGGTGTAGCTTGCTTATTGCGGCGGCTACTACCCCGAACTTATCAAGCTAGATATTTCACTTGGATGCAGCTCCATCACTGCTCTCTACATTAAAACTGGGGGTGGAAGGGAAATAGAACCAAGAGCTAAGAGAAACAGATAAGTATGAGAGAAAAAATGTGTGAAGCTTGCTGGGCAGACTGGATGGGCCATTTGGTCTTCTTCTGCCGTCATTTCTATGTTTCTATGTTTCTATGTTTCTATGTATCTTTATTTGGACTTGTGTAAAATAAGAATCAAATAAATGAACACAGAAGCGATAGACAATGTCTGTTTTCATATGGTAAGAAAAATACATTTTTAGGAGGTAATTGTCAAAGAATCACAAAAGAATTGCATGCATAAAATTATCAATATATATGTGTGTAGGCAGCACATATATGTGTATAAGCAGCACATATAAGCAGCACATGTATGTATGTAAGCAGCACATATAAGCAGCACATATATGTGTGTAAGCAGCACATATAAGAAGCACATATATGTGTGTAAGCAGCACATATAACCAGAACATATATGTGTGTAAGCAGCACATATAAACTTTGAGAATACATGTGCAATTGCACTGTCATGCATAAATGGGAAAAAAACGGCGTTATGGGATGGAGTTCAGAAATACACACACAAGTTGCTATTTCGTAAGAGGTATTTGTGCAAACATTACTGAACTTATGTTCGCTCTTTACCAGCTAATTGACTCACGCAATTGAAATTGTAGTAGAATATTGTCTGTCGCTTTTGATTGAAGGTCTGGGTGAACTAGTAGCAGGTCAGGGTAAAGGGCTGGAGATTCCAGGTAAACTTCTGAAGGACTGGGTGAACTGATGATATCAGTGAACTGGTGATTCCAGGTACAGGTGCAAGTATTTTCAAAATAGTATTCATGCATACTTGATAAAATACCTGCACCATGTTTAATTCTGGGCGTTTATTCACAGCGTGATGATTAATTTCATGTGTAAAATATATACATAGAACATAGACGTGATGGCAGAAAAGGCCCATCCAGTCTGCCCAGCAAGCTCTCATACAGGCCGATACAGTAAAATCAGCGGGAGAGCCGGCGCTCTGAGGCGAGCGCCTGCTCTCCCAACACGCTCCCAGGCCACTCTCCTGGGCACGCGATCCAGTATTTAAATGAGAGCCCATGGTAAAAGGAGGCGCTAGGGACACTAGCTTGTCCCTAGTGCCTCCTTTTTGACAGGAGCGGCGGCTGTCACGGGTTTGACAGTCGACGGTCAATTTTGCCGGCGTCAGTTCTCAAACCCACTGACAGCCATGGGTTCGGAAAATGGATGCCGACATTATTGAGCGTCCATCTTCTGACCGGAGGGCCGCCGGCCAATTTAAAATTTTTTTTTTAAAATTTTTAATTTTTTTTAAATTTTGGGGCCTCCGACTTAATATCGCTATGATAATAAGTCGGAGGGTGTACAGAAAAGCAGTTTTTTCTGCTTTTCTGTACTTTCCCAGTGCCAGCAGAAATTAACGCCAGCCTTTGGGCAGGCGTTAATTTCTGAAAGTAAAATGTGCGGCTTGGCTGCACATTTTACTTTCTGTATGGTGCGGGAATAACTAATAGAGCCCGCAACATGCATTTGCATGTTGCGGGCGCTATTAGTTTCGGGGGGGTTGGCCGCACGTGCTATTACCCCTTACTGTATAAGGGGTAAGAATAGCTCGTTGAAAATGCACGGCCAATCGCAGGCTAACAGTGCTCTCCACCGGAGCACCCTGTACTGTATCGGCCTGATAGTTATCAGTTTCCCATTCTTATCACTTACTCAGACCGCCAAGGTCAGGTCACTGTTTGGTTTCTGTTTGAGTTCAACTTCCCCCCCCCTCCCCCCCACCCTGCAGCTAAAGTAGAGAGAACTATTGGAGTTGCATCAGAAGTGTAGCATCAGGCTTTTTTGTTAAGAGTAGTGACTACCACATCAAGCAAGTTACCCCAATGCTTATTTGTTTTCCCAGACTGTACAGATCAATGTCCTTGTTGGTTGTTGTCTGAATCCAATTCCCCTTTTCCTCTTTTCCCCCTGCCGTTGAAGCAGCTAGCAATGATTATAGTTGCATCAACAGTATGAAGGCTTATTTGTTAAGGGTAGTAACTGTCAAACCTGCAAGTTAACCCCATGCGTTACTTCATTCCCCTCCCCCTTGCCTTTAGGGATCCACAGTGTTTATCCCATGCCCTTTTGATATCTTTCACCATTTTTGTTTTCACCACCTCCTCTAGAAGAGCATTCCAGGCGTCCTCCACCCTCTCCATGAAGAAATATTTCCTGACATGAGTTCTGAGTCGTCCTCCCTGTAGTTTTATTTTGTGACCCCTAGTTCTATTGGTTTCTTTGCAGCAGATGTTTGTTGTTGATCGTGTATCATTAAAACCTTTCAAGAATTTGAAGGTCTGTATCATATCTCCTCTGCTCCTCCTCTCCTCCAGGGTATACATATTTAGCTCCGTCAGCCTCTCCTCAAAAGTATCTGGTGATTAGTGTCCAAGGAAATCTCAGTTAAGGAAGAAATAGAGGGAGACCAAAGCATTCCAGAGCACATCTAATGTTATAACTGAAGGTTTCAGTAGTAAAGGTTTCACAGCCAGGGTTTCTTGTACCACATTCCCTAGGCTCGATGCAATGCTCTGCTCCAGACTCCCAGGAAAGGCTGGCGTCAAGGCCCTTGCTGGGGGACCTACTGCTCGAGGAGCCCCCATCAAGGGTGGAAACTTTTCATCAGCAGAAAATCAAATCTGCAGCTGCGGAAGATGGTAAAGGTCCTCCGACCACCTTCATGGTTGTCCCCTCTGAAACTGGAATCCTAGAAGTCACCGTTGGTTGAGCCCGCAGGGGGGGGAGGGAGCAATCAGTGCATCAGGGCTCAAAGCGATCTCAGCCAGCGGGTTCGCATCTGCTCCTCAGCAGTATGTGCAGCGACCCTCACTCCCGGAATGGGGTTTTCTCATCAATTCTATTGAAACTTGTGCGTAGACAACATCAGAAGGGGAGGAAAACTCCAAGGCCCCAAGACTGTGGCAAATTGGCATTAAAAGTGGTAAGAATTAACCTAAGGCACCATAAAGGGGCAAAGGGTTAACAGTAATGTTAGGAGTTCTCTAGGGCACTGTAAGAGGAGCAAAGCAGCAGCAAGAGTGGCAAGAATATCCCAAGATTTCAAAAGAGGGCACCAATAACAGTGACATGAACCCCCAAAGGCAGAAAGAGAGGGGAAAAGTGGCACCAATAGTGGCATGCATAAACATGAGGGAATCAAACACTATAAATATTTGTAACTTTTAATTCAAAATATACAACAAAATATTTCTTTATAAAAAATCTATAAAATTAAGCAATAATGCTCAAGATAAAAAAAAATGTCACTTACAAAAAAGGTTGCTTACAAAAGTAAATAGTAAGGGGCAGAATTTATAAAACTATGCGCGCACGTACTTTTGTTCGTGCACCAGGCGCAAACAAAACTACGCCAGATTTCAATAGATATGTACATAGCCGTGCATATCTGTTAAAATCCAGGGTCGGCGCGTGCAAGGCTGCACAAAATCGGCAGCCTGCCCAAATCGGCAGCCTGCGCGTGCCGAGCCATGCAGCTTGCCTCCGTTCCCTCTGAGGCCACTCCGAAATCGGAGTGGCCTCGGAGGGAACTTTCCTTCCACCCCCCACACCTTCCCACCCCCCCAGCCCTATCTAAATCCCCCCTACCTTTGTTGCACAAGTTAGGCCTGCCTGAGGCGCCGGGCTGGCCACCAGCGCACCATGGTCCGGTCCGGGGGCTGGTCCGGAGGCCACGGCCATGCCCCCGGAATGCCTCCGATGACGTGCCGGCCGCGACACGCTCCCCCGACATTTTTTGCCCTCTACCTCTACCCCATAGTGAGGGCACTACCTTTGCCCTCACTATGTCATATGGGCGACCGTCGCCCATATGACATAGTGAGGGCAAAGGTAGCGCCGGCGCCATTTTGAAGATTGGCAATACGGCCCACGTGCAGGAGGTCGCTCCTGGACCCCCGCTGGACTTTTGGCAAGTCTTGTGGGGGTCAGGAGGCCCCCCCCCAAGCTGGCCAAAAGTCCCTGGGGGTCCAGTGGGGGTCCGGGGGTGATCTTCTGCATGCGTGACGTCGGGAGCCAGGAACCAAAATGGCGCCGGCGCTACCTTTGCCCTGTCACATGATAAGGGCAAAGGGCTACCAGCGCCATTTCTCAATGCAGCCGTGGCCAGAGAGAGAGGGAGATCGCGTCGGGACCCCCCCACTGGACCCCAGGTAATTTAAAACATTTTGGGGGGGTTCGGGAGGGTGGGAGATTTGTTTTAAAGGTTCGGGGTGGGTTTTAGGGGTTTTTTGGTGTGCCGGTTTTCCCGCCCTCCCCCGATTTACGATTTTTAACGATTTAAAAAAAAACAAAAAAACACGACGATAAGGTTTCCCTCCCCCCCCAGCCAAAATCGATCGTTAAGACGATCGATCACACGATTCACACCTCTATTAGATATAGAAGGAAATACTCTAACTTTCCCTTTTCAATTAGAGGGCATATCAGGAAACAGTCTCAGATAAGGAAATAGTATGAGACTTACCCAGGACAAACAGTCACAGGGAGCACGACAATATTACTTCCTCCTTCCGGTAAGATCGCGGTAGTTTCAGGAGAAGTTCCAGTCCTTCTTTCTCCCAGCCGGACAATGTTAAAAGACTCTGATTTTCTCGATCCAATTGAAACAAAAGCTGCGCGCCCCTTTGCGTGCGCAGCTTCGGCGACGTGCCAGCGGTGGCTGCGCGCAGCTGAGGGTCGCTTTTGAGGCCTCCTCTGAGGTCCCGGAAGATGATGTCACTCTCGGGCTTCAGGCTGTCTGCGGCTGTTGCCTGTCAGAGCAAGATTTTGTTCGCTCCCAGATAAGAGGTGAATCTTCCTCCTGCCTCTTTCACTCTCTTTCTCAGTCCTGATACAAAAAATATTTTAATACAAATTTCAATACAAACAAATAGCAGGAAACAACATCACATGTATCACCTTAAATATATTACGATACCAATCCACTCACTACAAACCACACTCAAACAATCAAAACTCATCCATCTCCAACAAACACACTCAATCTCTATACAAATAAATAAAATATATCCTACATTATACTTAAACCTATCTCAATCCTTAAATGTATCCCTTCCCTACAAAGTAAGGATGGTCCCAAAAATAAAGCGGAAGCCGATCCAATAAGGATAGCAGCAATAAACACGAAGAGAAGGATCGGTAAAAAGGACTTTTATTGAATCTTGACCAACTCTGGCCGACTTTTACTCTTCTAGGAGCTGCCTTAGGGGCTATTGTAAACAAGTATAAAAACACATATACATAAATATGTGTAAAATCAAACATAAATAGTCAGATTAAAATACACTCATAAATTAAATACATGAAAAAATAGTAAAGTATAAAACATAAAAACATACATACAAATATACATAAATGCATAAAATACTTCCAAATATAAATTAATGTGTGTGTGTACGGACCTATAAAAATTAATTTATAAAACCATATGTAAGTGTGTAATTTATCAAAATGGCAGATGAGAACAAAATTTCTGAATAAAACGATGAGAGGAGGGGGTAAAAAACACAAACTCCATGTTTGTATGAACAACTAAAAGTGAATGGGTTATACTTCATGAAATCACAGGATACTACATACGTTATATACTATAGAAAACGGCTTGGTGCTATGATAATATGAAACCAGGTGAAAAAATGTATAAACAGGAAAATAAAATATAATAATAAATAGAAAAATAAAATAAAAAACAAAAATAATTTAAAAAAGTGATAGCGGTGTAATTTAGCCAATATAACTCTTTCAATAATAATATGCAAAAAAATATTATTATACTACCTTATCAGACACATCTGTTGGCACTTCCACGGGCACACTATTTTTAAGAATTATAAGGTATTGAAAGTTGTATCTTTTCATACATTGGAACTATGTATGAGAAGTATACTTATTGCTACGCGCGTATCTTATAAAATCCAGCGTACTTTTGTTCGTGCCTGGTGCGCGAACAAAAGTACGCGCGCATATATTTTAAAATCTACCTCAGCATACTGAGGTGTCACAAATTGGGGTAGATTTTAAAAAAGTACGCCGGATTTTATAAGATATGCGCGTAGCCGCACGTATCTTAGAAAATCCAGGGTCGACACGCACAAGGGGGCGCACATTTTTGCACCTTGCACACGCTGAGCCCAGCGCACACTGCCCATTCCCTCTGAGGCCGCTCCGAAATCGGAGCGGCCTCGGAGGGAAAAATACTTCTGCCTCCCCCCACCTATCTAAACCCCTCCCCTACCTTTATTCAAAAAGTTATGCCTGCCTCCGGGCAGTAGTAACTTAAGTGCACCGGCTGTCACCGACGTCAGGGCACTCAGCCATACCCCTGGACCACCCACACACCCCGGAGCCGACACCACGCCCCCTGGACTTACATGTGTGCTACTGAGAGAGAGAGAGAGAGAGAGAGAGAGAGAGAGAGAGAGAGAGAGAGAGAGAGAGAGAGAGAGAGAGAGAGAGAGAGACTTCCTATAATACCTATGCCCTAGACAAGTATTTGTATCCCTATGGGAGGGCCACCTAGTAACTTGAGGTGGGGATTCGGTATGAGCGTCGGGGGTTGGGGGCCACTTTCACATTCCACATGAGATGTACGGAAAGAACAGTGGTCTCTAGTGAAGATTTGCTGGCCGTCGGAGTGAGGAAACTCACTCCAAGAAGAGACTTGGGCTACATTCTCTCCACCTAGTTTGTTGTTGCCCAGGTAGAGTGTCCATCAAGCTAGGTGGAGAGAACATTGCCCAAATCTTCTCTTGGAGTGAGTTTCCTCACTCCGACGGCCAGCAAATCTTCACTAGAGACCACTGTTCTTTCCGTACGCCATTTTGATTACTGGCAGCCGATGGCCTGAGTGCAGGAGATTGCTCCCGGACCCCCGCTGGACCACCAGGGGCTTTTGGAAAGTCTTGGGGGACCCTACTGACCCCCACAAGGCTTGCCAAAAGTCCAGCAGGGGTCCGGGAGCGACCTCCTGCACTCGGACCATCGGCTGCCAGTATTCAAAATGGCGCCGAAAGCCTTTGCCCTTACTATGTCACAGGGGCTACCGGTGCCATTGGTCAGCCCCTGTCACATGGTAGGAGCACAAGATGGCGCCGGCTATCCAGTGCTCCTACCTTGTGACAGGGTCCGGCCAATGGCACGGATACCCTGTCACATGGTAAGGGCAAAGGGCCATCAGCGCCATTTTGATTAGTGGCAGCCGACGGCCCGGGAGCGGGAGATCACTCCAGGGACCCCCACTGGACCACCAGGTACCTGTAAAAAGTTTTTTGGGGGGTCGGGAGGGTGGGGGAAGCTAAGGGATTAGTTTTAAAGGGTCGGGGTGGGTTTAGGGGTTATTTTTGTGTGCAGTTTTTCCCGCCCTCCCCCAAAATGATAAGAGAACCCCCACGATATTGATCATGGGGTTTTCCTATCGTTTTGGGGGAGCCCCTGATTTCTGACGAATTTGAAAATATCATCCGATATTTTCAATCGTCCGAAGCCCGATTCACATTCCTACCCATCAACATGCACTTATCAAAAAAATAGCATCCACCAAAATAAAATGCCAATAAAGGATGACCAGATGGACTGGCAAAAGCCGAAAAGCAGACTCAATGTCCACTTTACCCATCAAAGCCCCCGACCACAACCCTGCATCAACAGTACATCCAAATCAAAAGAGGCATAATGCACAGTACAGAGTTTCCAAGGAATGAAATCATTCACCGAACAAGTTATGGATCAACCTAAATTTATCTGGTTCCTTTTTAGGAACCACTGCTAGAGGGGATAAAACCTTCCCTTGCAATGGAGGCTCCACAAAAGATCCAGCAATCCTTTCTAACTCAATCTCCACTTGTAATTTGTACCACACCTCATTAGCCATCTTATGCACAGAAGGACAATTCAAACCTCCCTCCACCAGTCCCTGGCAAAAATAAGGAATTCTAAAATCACCTTCAAAACCATTACACAAAATATCTGTCACATCAGCTCTTGGATAAACCTGAAGCCAAGGAAGCAGAGCAGCCACCCTGATAGGAGTAGGAGCCCACTCCCTGCACTCATTTTGAGGCTCCCCAAGATGAGGAACCCCTGGAAACTCCTCCCCCTGTGTGCTTGGGACACTTAGAGGTTGGATGATTGGCTCCGCAACTGGAGCACAAATGGCAGAACTTGCAATCAGGGAAGTTGCACGCTGATCTATTAAACCTCCAACAAACATCGAGCAGTCCAATTCCACTTTTTGCCACGCCCCCTGATGTAATCCCTCCATGAAAGTGCTGTCCACCTGACCCACTGAGCACCACCCCGACACTTACTGCAGATGTGCCAGAAGCCTTATTAGTCATCTGTGTTAGCCTTAAGCCAACATCCTACATGCCCCAGGACATAAACGTATTCTCCTCCATCCAATCACGAAAATGCTCATCATAGTTAACCAAGCCCATCCATCGCAATCCTTATTGGGCACTAAAATCTTGTCGACTTAAGCCAATAAAGGCCCATATTGTGATGTATCATGATGCCCAACAATGCTCGCTAGCCAAAGAAAACACCAAATCCAATTCAAGATAGTGCACAGCACCTTTTTCTGAACCCCAGAGAAATGTTCTTTATCACTCTTCTTCTTATTCTCCTTCCTCTGCCCCCGCCGACCCTCCTACAATTTAAATATATCAATATATTTGCGCCACAGTATCTTATTCCTCATAGACCTCAGGACATCCATAGCTCGAACAATGTGACTAAATCCAGAAAACCGCTTTCCTCCTTCTTGTCCGGTGTCCCCAAGCCCATTGAAGACTAACCCCATGTCGCCGAATCTGATGAAGAAGAAGAGCTAGAAGATGATGAATTAGACTAACTAGATCTATTCTGCTTCTTCCTACGCCTGGACTTACCCTAATCTGCCACTTTGGGAACATCATCAGCCTTATTTGCAGCAATACTTGGCTCTACCATACCTACATCCCCCGCCACAGAACACAACATAGCAGGGATGACAGGCTGATTTACAATTTCCCCAGCCCCTGACAAACCTTCAACTGCAGACTCCCCCTGTTGAAGTGAAGCAGGA
The DNA here is from genome assembly GCF_901001135.1 of Rhinatrema bivittatum. Taxonomy (NCBI): domain Eukaryota; kingdom Metazoa; phylum Chordata; class Amphibia; order Gymnophiona; family Rhinatrematidae; genus Rhinatrema; species Rhinatrema bivittatum. The sequence goes on along the minus strand of NC_042617.1, from coordinate 152,824,140 downwards.
TCTGAACCTCCACCAATTAGAACTGGAGGACGGAAAGCGTTCTGCTCACCTAACACTGGATTGCCTCTCCAATCTTCCTGATGGGAAGTACCAAGACCATCAAATGTACCCCGAGATGTCAATGCCTGCGAAGCAAAAAAGGCAGTCAAAGCAGCATAGCCCACAGCCCCAGCCAATCCACCTGCACTGCCAGCTGAAAGTGTATCAGACAGAGAACCCTCTCCCCTCAGAAAATGCCCAGATACCATTCACCAATCCCCTAGCCCCAAACCCCCAGGCTGTGCTGCACAAAAATCTATTGCCCCCATACCTGATCCCGATGGCCAATAACCAGGAAAACCATCCCAGTTACCCATACCCAGGAGAGATAAATCTATTTGAATAACCAGCACTCACCCACTGAGCTAACGGACTCTCAGCACCCACAGGGAAATGCTGCTCAGAGACTTCCCAGGCACTTCACATACTCCCATCTTGACTCAGGCCACCCATTCCCCAATCTATAGCCAAACCCCCAATGTAATCCCTACTATCACAAACTGTCCCTACATGTACCTCATGCCCAACATCCCCCATTTCAAAACCCCAAGTCTCCAGGCCAGGTCCTGACATTCTGGGAACTTCTGCCCACCCAGAAACAGATGCACCACCTGAATCCCTTGAACCAGAAAACACTCCCCCATTGCCTGCATTAGCCCTCCTATCCCCCCAAGCTGCAGTGATCCCCACATAATCTCCTGACACCACACTGCCACCAGAATGCACCAAACCTCCCCAAAACAGGTCTGATCCCAGCTGCTATAGCACCTCCCCGAGAGGAAGCAGACACTGCAGCCCCAAACCCGATCGCATGCCCCACTCACCACGGAAGCAACCCCGAAATGAGCGAGCTCCATTCGTGCCAAAGACGAAAGACTAGCCCCCCTCCCCGTGCTAACAATGCGTTTAGCTCCGGGCTGCCATCACATGACCCCCCACCAGCTGTACTTACCACAGGCACACCACAAACCCTTTCAGAGTTTGAAACACTCATCAAGGAAGCACCCACTGGCAAAGCAGACCTCAGCTTCCCAGACACACCGATGACTCGATCCACCTCTTCAGTCAGCTGGTCCCAACTCCTCTCCTCAAACTCTTCACTGTCGCTTGCAGTCACTGCCACCTCAGATTTCATTACAGCAGGGAACACACACCACAAACCGTAGCCACTGACCACAAGGACCACTGACCTCACCTCAATGCAGCACAGCCAGAAAACAGCAGGCAAGATGAGAACCTCCTGCCTACTGCAAATGATCCCCTCGCCAAAATATTCCCTTTTTTCCCAAGAGCTCCAGTGTCCTCTAGCCAATCACCCTGCACAAGGCCTCCCCTACCTAAATACTTTTAAAATTCCAACAGACTCACTGCCCTAACTGCCAGCAAAGCTGACACCCCCCCAGAAGCCGTCCGAAATGAGTCTAGCATCCATATTACATCTACTAAACCTGACCGCCCTTCCAGTATTACTATTTACTGACTGGGACTTCTTTAAAAGGTTTAGTCACCAGAAACTGAAGAGCTGTCATATATTACATGCAACTCAGAGAAGAGCTCCAGGAATCCTCAAGAGGTTTCCAGAATATGAACCTAAGGAGCTATAGTGAGTGAACAGAGGAAACAATATCCCACAACAAGCTATTTATTTATTTATTTATTTATTTGCATTTCTTGTATCCCACTTATAAAAATCAATCCCTTCTAATAGGGTTACTAGCAGCTGATTAACATCGCTATCTTCAAATTTGACACACATTACAGCACAGCAATAAAAATATAATTAAAACAAAAATATAATGTAAAAGCCTGCTGGAACAAGTAAGCTATTACTTTTTTTTTTTTACAAAACAGTTAATAATCAGGGATCTCATGTATCTCTAGTGGAAAAAAACAGAACCAATGACAGAGGAAGCATATTTAAGGGCACTTTTAAAAGTTGCCACTGGTACTGTGTACGTAGTGCACATCTAGACATATAAGGATACAACAGATCTATGTACTGAGAACCATCTTTATTCAATGCTCTGTAGACTAAAACAAAGAGCTGATGTGATGGGGGGTGAAGGGCTGCTGTGCACAGAGCAAAAGAAGGACCTTGGGTGATAGTGTCTGGTGATCTGAAGATGGCAAAGCAATGTGACAGGGCAATAGCTAAAACCAAAAGAATGTTGGGCTGCATAGAGAGAGGAATAACCAGTAAGAAAAATGAGGTGATAATGCCCTTGTACAAGTCCTTGGTGAGGCCTCACCTGGAGTACTGGGTTCAGTTCCGGAGACCGAATCTCAAAAGGGACTGAGACAGGATGGAGGCGGTCCAGAGAAGGGTGACAAAAATGGTGGGGGGTCTCCATCAGATGACTTATGAGAAGAGGTTGAAGGAACTAAATATGTATACCCTGGAGGAGAGGAGGTACAGGGGAGATATGATACAGACCTTCAGATACCTGAAAGGTTTTAATGTTGCACAACCATCAAATCTTCTCAACTGGAAAGAAATTAGTAGAACTAGGGGATCATGAAATGAAACTCCAGGGAGCACGACTCAGAACCAACATCAGGAAATATTTCTTAACGGAGAGGGTGGTGGATGCCTGGAATGTCCTTCTGAAAGAGGCGGTGAAGACAAGAACAGAGAAAGATTTCAAAGGGGCATGGGATAAACACTGTGGATCCGAAAGGACTAAAGGATGGAAATGAAGAAGGAAGTAATGGGGGTAACTTGCTATGTGGTGGTTACTACCCTTAACCAATAATAAGCCTTCATTCTGTTCATGTAACTCCAATATTGCTCTCTGCTTCAATATTGCTCTTTGCTTTAATGGTGAGGTGGGAGGAGGGAGGGAATCAGACTCAGACAGCAACCAACAAGGACACTAAATGTTAAGGTCTGGGAAAACAAATAAGCATGGGGATAACTTACTGATGCAGCTGTTACTACCCTTAACCAATAAGCCTGACACTTTTGATGTTACCACAAGCTTGCTGGGCAGACTGAATGGACCGTTTGTTCCTTTTCTGCCATCGTTTCTATGTTTTTATGAACATTATTCTGTAAGTGACCAATGCAGAACTGTTACGGGACCGGGCCATGCCCCGGTCCCTCCACTCACCTCAGGGCCGGCCTGGCCCGTGCGATGCTCTCTGCAGCCCCCTAGGCCTGTCCTGCTGCCTGCCGCGGCGTCTCCACCGCGAGGGAGACGCCACCGACTCCCGTCGCTGGCCCCGCCCCCAGGCGCGCGCGCGCACAGGGACTCCTCTCTTAAAGGGGCCAGTGCTGGAAAACCAAGGACTGCCGGCAGATGACGTCAGACGCTGCAGGGTATATCACCCTGCAGCTCAGAGAAGATCTTCGCCTTGCAACAAGGTTCCTGGACTCCGGTTTGTTGTTGCTGCGTTCCTGGATTGCTCTTCGTTCTGACCCGGCTTGTCTCTTGACTCCTCTCCGCTTCATCCTTGGTTCTGGTTCTTCGTCCCGCTTCTGCTCCGCCCTCCTTGCTGGATTGATTCTTCTGGACTCCGACCTCTGGATTGGCTTTGGACCGCTCTCTGGACACCGACCCCTGGACTAGCTTTGGACTGCTCTCTGGACACCGACCCCTGGACTGGCTGCGGACCGCTTTTTGGACTCAGACTCCTGGACCGGTTTTTGGATTTTCTTCAACTTCTCTACAGAGACTACCTACGACCTGCTGGAGGCGCCAGCCGTCTGGAACCTACGACCTGCAGGAGGCACCTGCATCCAGACCATCTTCAAACCTTCAGGGAGTCTCCTAAGTCCCAACGGCCATGTCCTTACGGGCTCCTCCTGGGGGGACTCCAGCTTCCAGGGTGAATCTCCAAAAGTCCCAGCGGCTGGACTCCTAAGGGCTCCTCCCGGGGGAGTGCCGGTCTCCAGGGTGAAGATTCTTCAATCACCAGGGTCCAACATCGTCAGTCCTCCCATTGGGTATCGAGTCCTTGGTCGCATAGGACTCCACCGTAGTCCAGTATCTCAGCTTGCTCCGAGTCTCCGAACCGCCTCCTGGTTGGGACACTTGCTGTGGACCTCTACAGCACTCCATCCTCTGTCCCAACCGGCCCAAGGGTCCACGAACATAACGGAACTGAGGAATTATGAATACTGAAGGCACATGATATGAGTAACTGAGCATCTGCATTTTGTAACAGCTGTAATGCCCTATTGTAACTACAGGAGACCTTGATACAATGAGTTTCAATAGCCAATAGTAGTAATAAAGTGTGCTTGAACTAGTAAATGAAAACATTAATAGAAAAAATGTATTTTAGCCTTCTACCTAAACTAACTTAAAAATTTATCACAGCCCCTAGTTGCCATTTTAAAGTAAATTCTGCATGTGACACACCACACCAAAATTATAATCTGACTCCATTCACTACTATTTTGGGCAACTAAAAAATTGATAGGGTCCAGCTCACTGGAAGAGCTTCGGATTTTCAGGGATTTTTCAGTAATGCATTCTCCGCAGCAACCAAACATTAATAGCATTCAGACACTTAGACTCCATGCTCATTAACATGCACTCCCCCACTGGACAAATTAGCTGGATGTCATCAGCATAAATCTTAAAAAATAAATTATATTTAGCATTAATGTCAAAGAGGGGCTGCATATGTGTATTAAACAGTACTGATGAAACTGCTAATCCCTGCAGGACTTCAGTAACTAGAGTCCTCCAGGCGTAAGTACTTTCCCCAACCTTCACCTGCTGCTGACAATGTGATAAAAATGGCCTAAACCACCTCTGATCCCAACCAAATGCAAAGGTTTCAGGAGGGTGGAATGGTTAATGGAATCAATCAAATGCCACAGAGATGTCTAGAAAAATAAGTATCACCATCCCTTCTTCATCTAACCATCGCAACAAACAATCTGAAACTGAAAGCAACAAAGTACCTGTGTTTTGACCTTTCTGATATCTACACTGATGGGGGCTGAGAACACTGTGACTCTTCTAGAAAATAATTAACTTGCTCAATATCAGGAGGTTAGAAATAGGCCTATAACTGACAGAATCTTGTACTGACAAATTCCATCATTTTAACGCAGGCTGCACTAATGCTATTTTTTTCAAACAATCTGGAACTATTCCCTGCCACAGAGATTAATTAACTGTGCTAGTCCATCCTGAAAAAAGCCATTTAGACCCCTTATCACCCAAGCTGGCAAAACTTCCAGGGCACAACAAGGTATCACTTTAAGTCTCATAAACATTTCTAAAACATCTTTAGACCATACTTCTTGAAACATCTGCCACCTACCTGCATGCAGCATTGTTCTTAACATCAAACTCACCTTAATAGAACTAGATTAGTTTTGCAAGGCCAAAATTTTATCCTCACAATAATCTGCAGTTTTATTGCAATCTAATTCATTGGTATTATCTTGGTTATTTGGAGGCCACATTAACTGATGCACAATATTAAATAATTCAAATGGCTGATTTAAAGAGGTTTGAAGCTGTGCACTAAAAGAATGCTTTTTTATTTATACACCTTGGGGCGGATTTTAAAAGGAGCGCGAATAGCCTACTTTTGTTTGCGCTCCAGGCGCAAAAAAAAGTACACTGGATTTTAGTAGATACGCGCGGAGCCGCGCGTATCTGCTAAAAACCTGGATCGGCGCACGCAAGGCTATGGATTTTGTATAGCCGGTGCGCGCCGAGCCGCGCAGCCTACCCCCGTTCCCTCCGAGGCCGCTCCGAAATCGGAGCGGCCTCGGAGGGAACTTTCCTTTGCCCTCCCCTCCCCTCACCTTCCCCTCCCTTCCCCTACCTAACCCACCCGCCCGGCCCTGTCTAAACCCCCCCTTACCTCTTGCACGCCGGGCTGCGACCTGGGGGCGGGTACGGAGGGCGCGGCCACGCCCCCGGACCGCCCCGGGCCATAGCCACGCCCCCGTACCTGCCCCCAAAACGCTGCCGACACGCCCCCGAAACGCCGCGACGACCGGGCCCGCCCCCGACACGCCCCCCTCGGAGAACCCCGGGACTTACGCGAGTCCCGGGGCTCTGCGCGCACCGGTAGGCCTATGTAAAATAGGCTTCCTGGCGCGCAGGGCCCTGCTCGCCTAAATCCGCCCGGTTTTGGGCGGATTTAGGCGAGCAGGGCTCTGAAAATCCGCCCCCTTGTGCACTACTTTAAACTCATCCTTGGACTCCTATGATAAACATGCCAATGCCTTTCCATGCACCTCACACCTCTTTTCAAAGTGCACTATTCCTGGGAAACTATAGATGTAAGGAGGGGAATGGGAAATAGCAAAGTAATAATCTTACAAAGATAGAAGAAGCAGAGCAGAGAGCAGGTTTAAGGTCAGTAGGCTGAGGAAGGAGGAGAGCAGGTTAGGACAAGATGGGGAAAAGGAGATGGGGCAATGCCATAGGAGGAGCTAAAAGGGAGGCAGTGAGGCCCAACAGCACTCACCCTCCACACAAGTGTAGCACAAACAGAATGAAGAGGACAAGAAGGCAGCCGGACAAAGCATTAGTGGGGAGGGAACATACTGTAGATGCCCAAGTAAAGTCAAAAGGAGAAGTACAAGATCTTGGAATCAGAGAAGGAAATGGGTAGCATTGTTACCAGCAGCAGACTGTCTTCGGCTTCAAAATCTTAAATTCTAAGACCTGTGCATGTGTGCACATGTGCGCATGTTTTCCGGCTCACATACATGACGCGGCGATTTTATAACATACGAGCCTATATGTATGGATACGTATGCTGTTATAAAAATCAGCATTTATGTACAAATGCCTCCCCGATCATGTGAGAGGGAGGATTTTAGTAGATATGTGCGTCAACACAATTACCTGTTTCCCCAGTTCATTATCAGTTCACCCCAGTAAAGGAGAGGACTTCCTACCATACTCTAGCTAATTTGGTTCCCTTTTACTCTATTATTCTCGACTCTTTAAACTCCTCTACCCAGCCTAGTTTTTTTTATTTTATTACTTGCACACTATCCATAGCAGAAGTAAAGTTGCATGCAGACTTCATGTTCCAGACTTGGCCCACCCATGCCCGCCCAGACCCCGTCCATGCCTTGCCCCTTTTTTGAACTTTATGATTTGTTCTTGTACCAGGGGATACCCGCATACTCATGTGGTTTTTAAAAGCTGAGGGGCGTGCTTGACCAAGTCATGCATGGATCTCCCGCTTTGGCGCTTGTAGGGCTTCTAAAATCAACCAATTAGGATGCAGATGACTTCTTTCTCTCTTCTGCTGCTGCCATCTCTTCTTATCATTACTTTCCTTCTATTCTCTCCTCCCCCTATTTTCTTTCTCTACTTTTTCTGTCTTTCCATTTTTAGCCACATAATGTGGGGGTGGTCCGGGGGCAGGTGGGATGCATTTCAGGGCAGGTCAGAGTTAACTGCATAAGTTATGCGGCTAACTCCGATATGCTGCTTAACTGGTTGCATCATAGGACTGTCCTAAAGTTAGTCAGATATGATCTGGCTAACTTTAAGACAGCTGGTATTATTCAGCAGTACAGTGGCAGTGTTGAATATCCCGATTAAGCTATCCAGATAAGTGTATCGGCTAACTTAGCTAGCTGCTCTGCAGTTGAATATGGACCCCTTGGTGTTTATGAGCTGTCCAAAATTAGTACATGTTGGAATAGGGTGATAACTTTTAAATACTTATTATACGTTAATTTGCATACTTTTTGGCTCATCTTCATGTGCCTAGATAATATGGTTTACTACTCTTATCCTAAAGTATTAACAGGTATTTTAGCATGCATAATAAAGGTGAATTTCTAAAGGAGTCCCACACACAGAGACAGTAACTTTGATACCTGCGCATACGTGCAAATGTACGCTCGTGTGATTGCTCACGTTCAATGGACATGGCCATTTTTAAACATGCGCGCATATATGCGCATAGGGGTAGATTTTAAAAGAAGCGCGATCAGCCTACTTTTGTTTGCGCTCCAGGCGCAAACAAAAGTACGCTGGATTTTAGTAGATACGCGCATAGTCGCGCGTATCTACTAAAATCCTGGATCGGCGCGCGCAAGGCTATCGATTTTGTATAGCCTGCGCGCGCCGAGCCGCGCAGCCTACCCCCGTTCCCTCCTAGGCCGCTCCGAAATCGGAGCGGCCTAGAAGGGAACTTTCCTTTGCCCTCCCCTCACCTTCCCCTCCCTTCCCCTACCTAACCCACCCGCCCGGCCCTGTCTAAACCCCCATCCTACCTTTGTCGGGGGATTTACGCCTCCCGGAGGGAGGCGTAAATCCCCGCGCGCGAGCGGGACTCCTGCGCGCCGGGCCGCGACCTGGGGGCGGGTACGGAGGGCGCGGCCACGCCCCCGGACCGCCCCGGGCCGTAGCCACGCCCCCGTACCCGCCCCCAAAACGCTGCCGACACGCCCCCGCAACGCCGCGCGCTCCGGCCCCGCCCCCGACACGCCTCCCGACACGCCCACTCCGAAAACCCCGGGACTTACGCGAGTCCCGGGGTTCTGCGCGCGCCGGGAGGCCTATGTAAAATAGGCTTCCCGGCGCGCAGGGCCCTGCTCGCGTAAATCCGCCCGGTTTTGGGCGGATTTACGCGAGCAGGGCTCTGAAAATCCGCCCCATAAGGTATAAAATAGACTGAACAAGTGTAATGTGCGCACAATTTTGGATAGACGCGCACAAGTGCGTGCAAATGCCACCTCTACCATTTCAGTGGAGAAATTTTATAAAGGATGCTTGCTGATGCCATTACTAATTTTCCCAGTTTGCTCCCAGTTCACCTAGTTAAGAGAGAGAGCTTCCAAAACTAGGGATGTGAATCGTTTTTTGACGATTTAAAATATCGTCCGATATATTTTAAATCGTCAAAAATCGTTAGGGCCACGATACAATACCAATTCCCCAGATTTATCGTTAAAAAATCATAAATCGGGGGAAGGGGAGGGCAGGAAAACCGGCACACTAAAACCCCCTAAAACCCACCCCCGACCCTTTAAATTAAATCCCCCACCCTCCCGAACCCCCCCCCCCAAATGCTTTAAATTACCTGGGGATCCAGCGGTGGCCCAGAACGGCGGCGGTCCGGAACGGCCCCCTCAATTGAATCCTGTTGTCTTCAGCCGGCGCCATTTTGCAAAATGGCTGCCGCAAAATGGCGGCGGCCATAGACCAAAACGATTCAACGCAGGAGGTCGTTCCAGACCCCCGCTGGACTTTTGGCAAGTCTTGTGGGGGTCAGGAGGCCCCCCCAAGCTGGCCAAAAGTTCCTGGGAGTCCAGCGGGGTTCCGGGAGCGATTTCTTGCCGCGAATCGTTTTCCGTACGGAAAATGGTGCCGGCAGGAGATCGACTGCAGGAGGTCGTTCAGCGGGGGTTCCGGACCGCCGCTGAATGACCTCCTGCAGTCGATCTCCTGCCGGCACCATTTTCCGTACGGAAAACGATTCGCGGCAAGAAATCGCTCCCGGAACCCCGCTGGACTCCCAGGAACTTTTGGCCAGCTTGGGGGGGCCTCCTGACCCCCACAAGACTTGCCAAAAGTCCAGCGGGGGTCCGGAACGACCTCCTGCATCGAATCGTTTTGGTCTATGGCCGCCGCCATTTTGCGGCGGCCATTTTGCAAAATGGCGCCGGCTGAAGACAACAGGATTCAATTGAGGGGGCCGTTCCGGACCGCCGCCGTTCTGGACCACCGCTGGATCCCAGGTAATTTAAAGCATTTGGGGGGGGTTCGGGAGGGTGGGGGATTTAATTTAAAGGGTCGGGGGTGGGTTTTAGGGGGTTTTAGTGTGCCGGCTCACGATTTTAACGATTTTCACGATAGTTTACACACCCAAACGGCAACAATACGATTCCCTCCCCCTCCCAGCCGAAATCGATCGTTAAGACGATCGAGGACACGATTCACATCTCTATCCAAAACTCCCTAGGTTATTTGCTTCTCTTTCCCCTGTTGGCCCCAAACCTTAAAACCCCTCTGACTAGCCTAGATTTTTTAATTACTTTCATGACATCCATAGCAGTATTAAAGTTACATGGCAGAGGACCCCTGTGTGTGCTTGGATGCATAAATATTTACGCGCACATTTAATGTTAAAGTTCCTGAATGTCCCTGTCCCATCCTAGCACTACCCAGACCACACCCACAACTCACTTCTTTTTTTAGGCTTTCTCACTTGTGTGCATACTGGGAGAATTGCATGTACATGGGTAGCTTTTAAAAATCCACTTGGCATATGTTGGCCAGACATACTTGGGTATCTCCCAATTTTGTTGCATTCTGGTCTTTTAAAAATCACCTAAAAACTAGTATACATGCACTAAAGTAGCATGTACATGCATAAATGCTATTTTACAAATGTCAAGAATATGTGTGTATTTTCCATTTCATGAGTAGATTTTACCAGGGAAAAAAGGGAGAGTCTAAGGGCATTCTGGGGTGAGGTTTAGAAATGTGCATGGTAGTTGCTAGTTTGTAAGACATATATGTTCATACACTACCAAATTTATTTATACACTTTTACACCTGCTAATTGAAATAGGTTTTCTCTGCAGCTTTTGGGTGAGAGGTCTGGATGAACTGGTGGATGTTCAGGGTGAAATGCTGGAGAATCTAGGTGAACTGTAGAAGGATTGGGTGATCTGGTAGAAGTGTCAGTGAACTGGTAATTCCAAGTACATGCACGAGTATGTAATACTATTTCAACCAGTTCCATAAGGAAACTGGTTTTGATTCTTTGTGAGGTACCATGCTATGCCAAGACTTTTTCCACTATCTCCAATGTGCTGGCCTGTGGAATGTTGGTATCTAACGAACTGATGTCCATAGTAACCATACTTATGGTTTCCAGATTGACCCCTAACTAACTTAGGGCCTCATTTACCAATATCACATTGGTAATGCATTTCCCATACAAATGAGGCTTTTTTCATGCAGCAGGGAAACTTTGCAATGAGAGAGAGAGAGAGAGAGAGAGAGAGAGAGAGAGAGAGAGAGAGAGAGAGAGAGAGAGAGAGAGAGAGAGAGAGAGAGAGAACCTTGCTATAGTATCTACTCCCTAGACAGGTATTTATATCCCTATGGGAGGCCCACCTAGTAACTCGAGGTGGGGATTAGGTATGAGTGTAGGGGGTTGGGGGCCACTTTCACATTCAACATGAGATGTACGAACAGAACAGTGGTCTCTTGTGAAGATTTGATGGCCTTCGGAGTGAGGAAACTCACTCCAAGATGAGATTTGGACAATGTTCTCTCCACCTAGCTTGTTGTTGCCCAGGTAGAGTGTCCATCAAGCTAGGTGGAGAGACCATTGCCCAAATCTCATCTTGGAGTGAGTTTCCTCACTCCGAAGGCCAGCAAATCTTCACAAGATTGGCTTCGGACCATTCTCCCATCTGCTCCTGGACCGGCTCTCGCCCTCTCTCCGGACTTTGACCCTTGGATTGGACTGGGTCCATTCTTCAAACTTACTCCCCGACCTCTTACGACCTGCTGGAGGCGCCAGCCGTCTGGAAATCACGACCTGCAGGAGGCGCCTGCATCCAGACCATCTTCATTCTTCAGGTAGTCTCCTAAGTCCCCGGGCTCCTCCTGGGGGGGTCACGAGCTTCCAGGGTGAAGTCTTCAGCCCTACCTCTCCAACAGGCCTTGCCATCCGACGGTAGAGACCGACAAGGGTTAACTCCCTTCTCAGCAGCGCTGACTCTACTTCAGAACAGGGGTCCACTCTCCAAATTGTAACAGGATGTTTCTTAGGACTCTTTACCTCCTGTGAACGTTCACACAGGCAGCGGTCAAATCTTCCTGCAAGGTCAATGGGTGTGTCCAAGGTATCAGGTAATTCACGTGCTGCTAATTCATCCTTGATGCAGGAGTAAAGGCCCTCTAAGAAAATCACACATAGGCATCCCAGGTCCCAGTGAAGCTCTGAAGATAGGGTCTTAAATTCAATAACGTAGTCAGGAAGTGGCTTAGCTCCTTGTTGGAGGTATAAAAGAGCAGGTCCAGAGACTGTCTTGCGAGCTGGGTCATCAAATACTGACTTGAAGAGAGCAAGAAATCCTGGCAAGTCACTGAGGATTGGGTCATTGCGTTCCCAGAGAGGTGAAGCCCAGGTCAGGGCTTTCCCGTCAAAAAGAGACAGGATATATGTAGTCTTGGCTACTACATTAGGAAAGTAAGTTGGCTGTAGTGAGAAGAGCATATGGCACTGGTTGAGAAAACCCCTACACAACAGGGAATCTCCTGAAAAGCGAGTAGGGGCTGGTAAAGGTACTGCAGTTCATACAGAAACCACTTGCGGTGAAGCATCTTTATCAGGCATTGTAGAAATGTTCAGTCGGGAATTCAACTGATTAAAAGCATTAGCTAATGTCTGTAAGGTCCTCTGTTGTTCAGCAATACATTGGGCCAGGCCAGGGATGGCCTGTAGGGCTGAGACCTGAACCGGGTCCATGGAATTAGCAATCTGTTATGTTCTGGTATGGTTGTAGACCCTGGATCATAGTGAGAGCTGTCTCCACCCACAGGGAGGAGCCCTGTGGGGACTCACCACGATAAGCGTGGCCTCAGCTGAGACGGACACAGATAGCAATGAGACTTTATTAGATTGGAACGTAAGTGAAATACCCACCGAGTGGGAAGGAAGACATAGTCCAGAGTAGTAAGGGTGCTCAGTGATGATATCCCTGGTAGTGGCCTGCAAAGCAGGATACACCAGGGAACTCCTCCTCCAGATGATACACTTCTCATGGTAGTGGCCCACAGCATGGGGTATGCCGAGAATCAGCACTGTCGTTGATAAAAGAAGTGCAGGAGGGCAGCACAGCTGGGTAGATGAAAGTACTCACTCTGAAGTGTAGAAGGTGGTTTGCTGAGGCGAGCACGGTAGTGGCCCGAGACACGGGGTACACCCGGAGGTTCTGTCAGCAAGATGGTAGCAAACGTGAAGCATACTCACAAGGCTGAACGAGGCTGGGTCCCAATCAAGAGTAGATGGATTCTCCAGGAGGAAGGCCCTCCGAGGAGCGGATAGCCAGAATGCGACAAGGCCCCTGAGGAGCGGGTACCTAAAGCGTCCATGTCCCGGAGTTCAGGAATAGTTCAGTGTAGCGAATAGCAAAACGCCTCCAAATGGAGTGGAATTCAGCAGGAAGGAAGTCCTTGCTAACTCATAGGAAGCATAGGCCAGATAGCTTAAATGCACTGGTGGGTGATGTCATGCGGAGGGACGTCCCCGAGGTTCCCGCCATGACGTGTATAAGAGAGGGCCTGGCGCGCATGCGTGCCCTAGGTAATCCCCGATTCAAGATGGCGGACAGGATCGCCCACGCCATCCGGGAGATGCTGGGGAAGGTGGCGTTCGTATGCAGAGGCCGCCATTCTTCCAATAATTTCTGGTGTACGGAAAAGAGAGGTGAACAACAGAGGTCGCAGCCATCTGCGACTGATGGGCACAACGATTCCACACTATATAGCTCCTAGATGCCATAAAAAAGGAGAAGAAAATAAAATGTGCTACTACATTTAAATATTTGAATTCTATTTAACCTGATAACATTAACCAAATAACATTTTTAGAGCAAAACCATCATTAATCTCAGCCTCCCATCTCTGTATCCAGGAGAACAACTGACCCGGTGGTTTCCAGTCCTCTGATTTTCAGCAGCACGTGGTTGGAAGGTGCAATTGTGGCATTTGAAAGGATCCCTCCTTTTATTGTGTGTCCTCTCTGAGAGCAATAATTATTTGATACCTCTATCCTGCAAACCATGAGCACTATGAACATCTACCCAAAGGTGGTTTACTTATAAATGGACTTTCGTATACAGACACCCTTCACCCCATTCATTGTTAATAAAAAGGAATCCCTGAATCAGAATCTTTCTCTTTCTTTTGGAATAGAAAGAGCACTTAGGGAATTGTCGCAATGTCAAACAAAAGTTTAGTAAACATACTAAATTAGCATATTTTCAATTTGCACATTCAAATCTATCTTCTACTTCCTTTTTGCAAGGCATTTGATTTTCTGGTTTCTCTGTTCAAATTATTACCGAGCAAAAGGCTTTCAAGTATAAATTTGAGCCCCCAAAAATTAATCTTTTTTTTTTGGTACTCACTTTTGTTTACATTAGTTTTGCATTCCTATAGTGTGAAGAAGATAATTTGGTTATATCTTGTTTGTGTCATGAGTTTGTGGGCTGTCCCCAAACCCTCAAGTACTTTACACTGTGCGTGATGACATCTGTTCAGTTTGGACTGGCCTAAATAGAAAGTATATATTAAGTCATGTGTGTGTTTTCCTTTTTTTTTTTTTTTTTTGCAAAAAAAGGAATAATGTGTGTTTATAATTCTGTTTTAAGTATTTTGTATTTTGGCCAGAAAACCTGGACAGTGACGTGCCTACATTGCTATCTTAAAGGGAAGAATAGTATAGTTCCTATGGTTATTCCATTACCTCTACCCCCACTCATTCCCTTATCTTTCAGAATTCTACCTTATTCCTGTGCAGAATACTTTCACCAAACACTACCTGTCAGCCATGCTTATTTCCCTACACGATTACTTTTCCCATCTTTCTTTGTGTCTAGCATATAGTATATATTTGGCTTCCCTTTCACTCACTTTATCCAGGGCTTTCTTTTCACCTACTGGTGCTCTATTTTAGATAATACTGCTACAGCTACTGCTCTATTGTACTGGGACTATAAATAGAGTGAGCATGAGTTTTCTGGGACAGGCAGCTGTTTCACCTTGCTTTACCTTTTCTGCTGTTCAGTAGCATAGACAGAACTGATTTTTGGGAAGGTCCAAGGTTGACATGGTTGAGCAGTAGAGATACAGGTCTAGGCCCTACTAGCTGTATTCTTATCAATAAACAAGGCTTTAAAAAGCACCTGACAATACACTTACCAACATTAAAAATGCTTTATTCTGTATGAATGTATTATTTTATATTTATTGCAGTTTATAAGTATACAGCAATATCATGTAAAAAATAAACAAAGAAACCTTATCAGAAACAGATCCGATCATGTAATAAAACATATGTGAATCTGCTTTCCAAAAATTCTGAGAATATCAGAACTACAATAAAACAGCAATAATCATAATAATCATAAGAACTTAAGATTTGCAATGGGTGCAAAACAGAACTAGTATAGCTCATAGGGATGTGAATCGTTTTAGGACGATTAAAATTATCGTCCGATAATTTTAATATCGTCTTAAACCGTTATGGAACACAATACAATAGAGATTCTAACGATTTATCGTTATAAATCGTTAGAATCGTGAGCCGGCACACTAAAACCCCCTAAAACCCACACCCGACCCTTTAAATTAAATCCCCCACCCTCCCGAACCCCCCCCAAATGACTTAAATAACCTGCGGGTCCAGCGGCGGTCCGGAACGGCAGCGGTCCGGAACGGGCTCCTGCTACTGAATCTTGTTGTCTTCAGCCGGCGCCATTTTCCAAAATAGCGCCGAAAAATGGCGGCGGCCATAGACGAACACGATTGGACGGCAGGAGGTCCTTCCGGACCCCCGCTGGACTTTTGGCAAGTCTTGTGGGGGTCAGGAGGCCCCCCCCAAGCTGGCCAAAAGTTCCTGGAGGTCCAGCGGGGGTCAGGGAGCGATTTCCCGCCGCGAATCGTTTTCGTACGGAAAATGGCGCCGGCAGGAGATCGACTGCAGGAGGTCGTTCAGCGAGGCACCGGAACCCTCGCTGAACGACCTCCTGCAGTCGATCTCCTGCCGGCGCCATTTTCCGTACGAAAACGATTCGCGGCGGGAAATCGCTCCCTGACCCCCGCTGGACCTCCAGGAACTTTTGGCCAGCTTGGGGGGGGGCCTCCTGACCCCCACAAGACTTGCCAAAAGTCCAGCGGGGGTCCGGAAGGACCTCCTGCCGTGGAATCGTGTTGTTCTATGGCCGCCGCCATTTTTCGGCGCCATTTTGGAAAATGGCGCCGGCTGAAGACAACAAGATTCAGTAGCAGGAGCCCGTTCCGGACCGCTGCCGTTCCGGACCGCCGCTGGACCCGCAGGTTATTTAAGTCATTTGGGGGGGGGTTCGGTAGGGTGGGGATTTAATTTAAAGGGTCGGGGGTGGGTTTTAGGGGGTTTTAATGTGCCGGTTTTGCGATTTTACGTTTTTTTTCGATTTTTCACGATTTTTCACGATTTTTCACGATATTTTACCCCCCCAAACGGCAACAATACGATTCCCTCCCCCTCCCAGCCGAAATCGATCGTTAAGACGATCGAGGACACGATTCACATCTCTAATAGCTCATATTACAACCCAACATGCAAAAAAAAAAAAAAAAAAATTTCTCAAATTCTGGTGTCATTTCAGTAACAGTAAAACAAATTCCCTCCACTGCTAAACACCTTGGGGACGATTTTACAAGGAGAGCACGGTTTTCCATGTGCGCGTGGTTCCCGGCGCGTGTACATGGAAGTGCTGATTTTATAACATGTGCACGCCAGCTACCCCTACCCCCCCTGCCTAAACTTCCTTTCATTTTCCTTCTCCATTCTGACCCCTAACCCCTACCTGTTGCGCGCCCCATCCGCATCTGACCCGCGCACAGGCCTGCTCACCTCTCTGGCTCTCCTGCAAGTCCCGGGTTGGCCTCCCCAGCGGTAGGCGCAAGCTCTTCCAGGCCCCTTCGTCCCACGGCGGCGGTCGTCATACCTTCCACTGCGCACCAGGCCTCACGCTGGAGTTCGGCATCTCCCGTAGCGTTGGCCACGCCCCTACGCGCCCATGCGCGGACCACCCGGCCTCTTGTAGGGCCAAGGGCGGGGTCTTAGCTCTGCGGTACGCCCTGATTGAAGGAACTACTTAAGGAAGTCCCTGCTTGCACTTCCTTGCCTTGGCAATCAGGTCGGCATTGTGCTAGATTGTCACTGCACTTCTAAGTCTTGTTCCAGGATCCTTCTGTTCCAGTGTTCGTCTGTCCATCTCCCCAGGTAGTACCCTCGGACTATCTCTCTGGTACTGATCTCAGCCTGTTCCTTGACCTCTCTGCCTGCTGCCTGCCTTCTGACCTCTGCCTGCCTTGTGACCTCGTCTGACCTCCGGAACCTGACCCCTGCATTGTTGACCACTTCTCGGACTGACCCTCGGATTCTGACCTCTGCCTGTTTGATTACATCTCCTGATTCTGGCTCTGTCCCTTGCCTTGTCATCACCTACATTGTTCTGGTCTTCCAGACCTACGATCTTAAGTCCGACTGCGCTCCCTTCCTGTCCGTGGACACGCCTGTACTACCTCTCCAGGAGACCCTGCAAGGCCCACCTTAGTCCAAGTGGCCCGGGTCCCTATGGGCTCCTCCTGGGGGGACCTCGGGCTTCTAGTGGTGAAGCTCATCCTAGCCTCTGTCTCCTCCAGAGCTCCGCGCCCTGGGGGCAGGTGCTTCCTGGTCCATACCAGGGAGCCGTTCTCCACTGCTCCAGGACAAGGGTCCACCCCCGAGCGCAACCTTACCTACCTAGCCCAAATGTTTTACTTTCACTAGTTGCTGCTCCTCCTACTTGCTGCAAATATTATACCAGGCTCTGAATCACTAATACACCACCTATAGAGCAAACAAGAGGGGTTGCCAAAAATCCATACAGGGAAACTACATGCTAGCTGAAATATTGCACCTCTATCACACATGCAGAACAAAGATACTCTTACCTGATACAGAGTAATTGGACTACAAATTAGAAACAGAAATATGCAGACAAAACTGAAAACCCAAGGAACCAGACTCTAGGAACAGTGGAATAGTGAAGAACAAGCCAAAAAAAAAAAGAAATACACATTCCCAAAGATGGCATATTCCAATCGCTGAAAGTCAAAATGATTAATTTCTTTACTTTGTTGTCTGATCATTTTTCTCTAATTGGTTAGTCCCAGTCTCATTTTTCCCCTTGTCTGTCTTCCTAATTTTTTTTTTCAGGGTATCTTGTTTCTTTCTTTCTCTCTTGTCTTCTTTTCTTCCTCTTTCATGCTCACAGGCTTTTTTCACATGGGCTCTCTCTCACACACAGTTCTTACTCACACAGGTTCCCACTGTCATATGCCTTCTCTCTCACAAAGGCTCTCACTCCCACCTGCTCTCTCTCCTTTAGGCTCCCACTCCCAAACACAGGATCCCACTCTCACATACTTTCTCTAACATGTAGGCTCTCATTCTCACATGCTGTCTCTCACACACAGGTTCTACTCCCACACCACCCAAGCTCTGACTCTCATATTTTCTTTCTTACATGTAGGCTGCCACTCACATACAAACAGGCTCCCATTCTCACATGATTTCTCTTATATAGGTTGTAACTCCCACTTGCTCTCTCTCACATGCAGACTCCCATTCCCACACACAAACATACAGATTCTCACTCTCACATGCTCTCATATGCAAGCTTTCATTCTCACAAACACACACAAGCTCTCACTCTCACACTCATATATAGGCTTCTATTCCCACACAGACACACAGGCTCACACAAGATTTCTCTCACATGGAGGTTCCCACTCCCATACACGTACACACACATACACATAGGCTCTCACGCTCACATGTTCTCTCTTACACACAGGTCCCCATTAGAACATTGGGGGAGGAGAAATAGCCTAGTGGTTAGAGCAGTGGACTATGAACCAGGAGCTAGGAGACCAGCGTTCAAGTCCTGCTGTCACTCCTTGTGACCTTGGGCAAGTCACTTTACCCTCCATTGCCTCAGATACAAAAACTTAGATTGTAAGCCTTCTGGGGATAGAGAAATACCTACAGTACCTGAATGTAAACCAGTGTGATATCTTGATTGAGATCAAATGTCAGTATATAAAAAATAATAAACAAAGAACATAAGAAATTGCCATACTGGGTCAGACCAAGGGTCCATCAAGCCCAGCATCCTGTTTCCAACAGAGGCCAAACCAGGCCACAGGAACCTGACAATTACCCAAACACTAAGAAGATCCCATGCTACTGATGCAATTAATAGCAGTGGCTATTCCCTAAGTAAACTTGATTAATAGCAGTTAATGGACTTCTCCTCCAAGAACTTATCCAAACCTTTTTTGAACCCAGCTACACTAACTGCAGTAACCAAAGAGGCTCTTGGACTCACTCTAATGTGCTTTCCCTCACACACAGGCTAAAATGCACTCCCAAGCACACACAGGATCTCATTCTTATATGTTCTCTCAAATTCAGGTTCCCATTCCCACATACACATACACACAGACTGTCACATGCTTTCTCAAATGCAGGTTCCCATTCCCATTCTCACACAGATTTTCACTTTCACATGCTCTCACATGAAGTTTGTCAGTCTCACATCTCACATGCAAGCTCCACTCCTGCACACATATGTTCCCTCATACATACAGGATCCCACTCCCACAAGCCATCGCACACACACATACAGGCTTATCAATCCCATGCACTATCTCTCTCTCTCTCTCAAATACAGGTTTCTCACTACCATGCTCTCTCTTTCTCTGTCACTCACACACACACACACACACAGACTTCTCACTCCCATCACTCTCTCCCTCTCTCTGTCACACATACACACACACACACACGCGCACTTCTTACTTTCATGTTCTTTCTCTCTCACACTCACACACATAAAAACACACAGACTTCTCATTCCCATGCTCTCACTGTCTCTCTCTCTCACACACACAAACTTCTCACTCTCATGTTTTTTCTCACTCTCTATCACACACACATACATACATACTCACACAGGCTTCTCACTTCCATATTTCACTCTCTCTCTTTCACACTCATACACAAGATTTTCATTCCCATGTTCTTTCTCTCTATTTCTGTGACACACACATACACTGGCTTCTCATTCCCATACACTCTCTCTCTCACACACACACATACATACACACATACATTTCTCACTTCCATATTTTTTTTCTCTCTCTATGACACACACACATATGCTTCTCACTTCCATGATTTGTCTCTCTTTCTCACATGCAGGCTTCTCACTCTTATGGTTTCTCTCTCTCACTTACTCACACACACACACACACGCACACACACAGGCTTCTAACTCCCATTTTCTCTTTCTTGTTCTCTCTCTAACACAAACACACATACTTCTCACTCCCATGCTCCTTCTCTCTCTCTGATACACACACACACAGACACACACACACACACAGGCTTCTCACTCCCATATTCTATCTCTCTCTCACACATATACACATGCATCTGACTCCTATGCTCTATCTCTTTCTCACACACACAAACATATGCACATACATACTGGCTTCTCACTTTCATGCTCTTTCTTCCTTCACACACACAGGCTTTTCACTCCCATGTTCTCTCTCACTTTCTAACACACACACACACACACACACACTGTTGCGATTCCTGGCCGAGGTAGCCCTCGGCCAGGACCCCCTACCTCCCTCGGAGTTCCGGAGCGGGGCCTTCCTCTGGTGCGAAGGGCGGCGCGCGGACCGTGGCATGCTTTCCCCGGCGTCTCTACTACGGCGTCGGGGAGAGCGTGGCAAGTCCCGCCCCTTAAAGGGGCCACGGCACGCAGTCCAGGCTGGCCCCGGAAGATGACGTCAAGACCCAGGGAGATTTAAACCTCTCCCTGGGTTCCTACAGATGCCTTTGCAATATGGTTCCTGTGTGCTTCTTGGTTCTTCTCTGCTTTGCCTGCCTTGACCCTGCCTGGACCGGACTTTGCCTTGCCTTGCCTGCCGCCTGCCTTGACCCTGCCTGGACCCGGACTCAGCTTCACCTGCTGCCTGCCTTGACCCTGCCTGGATACAGATTTTGCCTTGCCTGCTGCCTGCCTTGACCCTGCCTGGACACGGACTCTGTCCTGCCAGCCACCTGCTCTGACCCTGCCAGGACCCGGACCTTGTTTACTGGCCGTCTGCCTTGATCCTGCTTGAACTCTGTTCCAGCTTGCTACCACTTGTCTAGAATCTTCCCTAGACATTGGTGCTCCACCTTCCGGAGAGGAGTTCGTCAGGACTATTCCTCGGTGAGTACCCTCCAGACTAAGGGTCCACAGAAAACCGAGAACACACACACACAGGCTTCTCATGCCCATGCTCTGTTTCTCTCTCACACATAAAGGGCTTCTTACTCCCATATTCTATCTCTCATACACATATACAGACACTCACAAACACACACATACACACACACAAATACACACACACACGCTTCTGACTCCCATGCTCTATCTCTTTCTCACACTCACAAACATACACACTGGCTTCTTACTCCCATACTCTTTCTCTTTCTCACAGACACACACATATACATTCAGACTTCTCACTACCATGGACTCGGACTCGCTCTCCCTCTCTCTCTCTCTCACACACACACATTTTTCATTTCCACGCTTTCTCATTCTTTCTCTCTCACTCTCAGTCTCTCATACACACATACACACACAGGCTACTCATTTCCATGCTCTCTCTCTCTCTCTTTCTCTCTCACACACACAGGCTTCTCATTCTCATGTTCTCTTTCTTGTTCTCTCTCTAACACAAACACACATACTTCTCACTCCCATGCTTCTTCTCCTTCTCTCTCTCTCTCTCTCTCTCACTCACACACACACACACACACACACACACACACACACACACACAGGCTTCTCACAATGAATGCACTCTGCAAAACATGGGTCCTCCTTTGCTCTAAAGTATCACCTCACTTCATATTTCTTCCAGTACTTTATCTCCCTGTTGCTGGAGTTTGGCTTGAGGATGAAATGAAAGACAAAAGGCCAGGGCATCACTTAAGCTCTCCACTACCTCCTCTTCCTGTGTAGTGTTCTTTGCTCTAGCAGTATTGCTTTCTGCCTTCTCTAATTACTCATTATAGGATAGCACAGTACCCCAGTAACTAGAATCCCCATGTTCTCCACAGCTACTAGCTGTTCTATTTCCTCTGATTCTAAGAAACCCTCACATGATTCCTTTGAATTGAGTACTTTCTTGAAAGATTTATGAAATACATTGTTCAGGAGGCATCAGGGAGGAACAATGTGTTGCTTTGGGCTTATCTCTTCCTAGTATTGTCCTTGTCATTTTGCACTTATAGGTTTCTTTGCAGAAGGTAGCAAAGATTTTCCTCGTTCTCTGTTATTTTTACCAAATCACCTTTGTCTTCCTCCCATTCCCTGGCTGTGATAGAAATTTGATACAGATTTCCAAATGCCCACTGCCTATGGAAAGGAGCTTGTATTTTTACAAGTAGTTTTAATGTGTTTACTCCTCTTACTTATCATTGTCTCTCACACACACAAATCAGTGTGGAGACTGTCATTCACTGTCAGGTAGAGATTGCAATGCACACAGGCAGGCACACTTTCTCTTTTTCAAAAGCAAATCATTCTGCTGCAATTTCACTGATATTGCCTGCCTGCCTGCTTGCCTAGTGGGTGTCTGCTTGTGCCTCATAGTGGTACTTCTTTTCTTCTTATTATATTTTTTTATAGATGATAACACTGTTATGCAAAAACATAAGAACATAATAATTGCCATGCTGTGTCAGACCAAGGTCCACCAAGCCCACATACTGTCTGAGACAATGGCCAATCCAGGTTGCTAGTACCTGGCAGATCCCATAAAGTAGATTTAATTCCTGTTACTCACTTCCAGGGATAGCAAACTCATGTACAGTTTACACACCAAATCCTTTTTCCACTCTAAAATGAGACTCAGAGAAGCAAATATTCAAGCTTGGCTCCATTGCTGTGTTTTCTAGTCAGTATCTGCACTTTAGTTGTTTAAAATTCTCTATGTCAGTACACTGACTATTGCACCCACTATAGAGATTTCTGAGCGACATTGTCTTCTGTTATTTTCAGTGTTACACTTACATTGTAACACTGAAAACAGAAAAATATTTTCTTCACACATAGTAACACAGTGGGCCGGATTTTAAAAGCCCTACGTGCGTAGTGGAGTTTCGCACGCCGGCCTATTTTAAAAAGGCCAGGCAACACGTGTAAAGCCCTGGAACACGTATAAGTCCCGGGGCTTGCAACAAGGGGCAGTCCAGGGGTGGGGCATGGGCAGGGAGGGGAAGCCCATGTACGGGGCATGGGCAGGGCGGTCCGAGGGTAGGGCAGGGTGGGGCCAGAGGCCCCTGACATAGCTGACATTTGCTGCTGTGTCAGAGGATCGCGTGCCGGCAGGCTACTGGTGCACGCAGCTTGCGCCTGCCCAGAGGCAGGCGCAAAAGTTAAGACAAAGGTCAGGGGAGGTTAGAGTAGGGCTAGGGAGGGAAAGGTTAGGGGAAGGGGTGGGAAGGTCAGGCTAGGGGAAAGGGAATGGGGGAAGGCAGCATGGCTTGTGCACCCCGTTGTGCGTGCCGACCCCCAATTTTATAACATGCGTGCTTGCTTACAAGCCCAATTTTTATGATCATGCTTTCTTTTCTAATATTGTGGCCAAATTGCTGGAACTGGGCAATTTTCCCATTGTTTTGGGGGTGGGGTGATTTAAATTGTATTGTGGACTGTGCATATGTTAAGTGTCCAGTTACTTCTAAAGCTCCAGTGAGTAACAAGAAAGGAATACGTATGGACAGTCTTGAATCCTATGATGAGAGACTATACACACTAGAGATGTGCATAGTTTTTTGTGTTCGTGTCGTTCTTCGTTTTTCGGCCGCCATGGAAAATGTCGTTTTTTTTCGGTTCGGGTCTTTTTTTTCCGCGAAAAATCGATTTTTAGTTAGTGCGGGCTAACTCCCAGTTAGTGCGTGCTAACTCCCCGTTAGTGCGCGCTAAATCCTGTTAGTGCGCACTAACAAAAACCGTTAGATTTTGTTAGTTTTTGTTACTTTTTGTTAGTTTTTGTTAGTTTTTGTTAGTGCGCACTAACAGGACTTAGCGCGCACTAACGGGGAGTTAGCGCGCACTGACTCCCGTTAGTGCGCACTAATCGGAAAAACGAATTTTTGCGAAAAAACAGGAAAATCCTGATTTTTTTCGGGCTCCCTGAAACATGCCGAATTGGACAATTTCGTTGCAATTTTCCAATTCAGCAAAAACGAATGCACATCTCTAATACACACCATGCTGAGCACATGATATGTCCTCTCAAATAGATTAAATATTGCTCTCACAACTATTGTTTCCAATAGCTACTAAGGTTGTAATAGAAAACTTGGTGATATCAGATCACCAAGTATCCTATTCAGTGAACTGGACATCAAAAGAAGGTCAATTACAATGATGGTGTATGCTCCAAGAACTATCCCATGATATCTTGTTTCCAGACTTTCTATGGGAAAAATGGTAATTATTTTCCTAAGCTAATACCCCAGTGCTATATTGGGAAACTGCAAGGGTGATATTAAGAGGGAAGATCATCAGTTACATGACATCTAAATAGAAGAGGATAAATACTAAGATAGTTCATTTGGATTCCCAGTTAAAGCAATGTAAAGCTGCTTTAATAGCTAACCCCTTTGGGTTACTCTGACAGGAGTTGAACCGCTTACAAAAAGTGATGAATGACTTGCTGCAGCAACATGCTTATAAATCCTTGCAATATATTAAATGTACGTTTTATTGTTATGGGAACAAACCAGGTAGAATGTTGCAAAATTTAGTGAGACAACAACACTCCTCAAAGTTTATTAGTACCATGAGAGACTTTAGGAGGAATGATGTTCAGACCGCCAAACCGATTTCTCAAATATTTGTGCAGTTTTGTCAAAATCTTTATACAGTGGACTCTATAGAATTGGGACAAATTACTGAGTTTTTCAAAGGCTTACAAGTTCCAAAGGTTAGCCAAGATGACCTCACCAAGTTAAATGCTGCTATTACAGATTCTGAGGTTATGTGGGCTATTAAATATCTTCCGTCACACAAATCACCCGGGACAAATGGATTGGTCGCATATTTTTATAAATCCCTGGGGGAGATACTTTCAAATCCATTGAAGCTCCTTTTTGAAACTATGAATGCTGAGGGATGTATGCCAGGAAGGAAGCAACTATAATTGTTATCCCAAAGATAGGCAAGGATTCTTTATCTCCTGCTTCATATCGACCTATATCATTGCTAAATTTAGACATTAAGAGGTAGATTTTAAAAGAGTTACGCACATAAGTTATGCACGTAACCCTTTCAAAACCCCCCCTGCGCACACCGAGCCTATTTTGCATAGGCTCGGCGGCGCGCGCAAGCCCCGGGATGCGCATAAGTCCTGGGGCTTTGGTAGGGAGGCGTGTCGGGGGGGGGGGGGGAGCGGCGCGATGTTCGGGGTGTTCCGGAGGCATGTCGGGGGCATGGTGCCGGCCCGGGGGCGTTTCAGGGGTGTGGCCGAGGCCTCTGAAATCACTCCCGGGCCGGGGAATCGTGCGGCAGCGGCCGATCAGCGTGCGCAAGTTACGCCTGCCTGGAGCAGGTGTAACTTTCACGATAAAGGTAGGGGGGTGTAGATAGGGAATGGGGGGTGGGCTAAGTAGGGGAAGGGAACGGGCAGTGCGTGAAGGACTCACCGCGCGCAAGGTGCACAAATGTGCACCCCCTTGCGCGCGCTGACCCCGGATTTTATAAGATACGTGCGGCTATGTGCGTATCTTATAAAATCCAGCGTACATTTATAAAATCTACCCCTAAACTCTTTGCAAAATCCTAGCTAACAGATTCAAATTCATCCTTCCAAAATTAATTAGTAGAGATCAGGCGGGATTTGTCCATGGGCATAGTCGTAAAGCTTATGCAGCTATGTATTAGGGGTGTGCATTCGGTCCCTACGTATTGGCAATCCGCAACAGATGTTGCCATATTTGTTGTATTCGTGGGGAAGTGAAACATATCGTGATTCCCCACGAATACATAAATCTTCGCCGAATTATTCGGCCGCCTAAATAAATCAATTTAAACAAACTCCCCACCCTCCTGACCCCCTCCAAGACTTACTAAAACTCTCTGGTGGTCCAGCGGGGCGTCCGGGAGCCATCCCCTGCATGCTCACACCCTCGGTTCCGGTTTCATCATGGCGCCGATAGCCTTTGACCTACTATGTCACAGGGGCTACTGGTGCCATTGGTCAGCCCCTGTCACATGGCATTCGGCGCTACCTTGTGCTCCTACCATGTGACAGGGGCTGACCAATGGCACCGGTAGCCCCTGTGACATAGTAATAGCAAAGGCTATCGGTGCCATTTTGATTACTGGCAGCCGATGGCCCGAGGGCAGATCGCTCCGGGACCCCCGTTGGACCCCCAGGGACTTTTGTCCAGCTTGGGGGGGGGGGCCTCCTGACCCCCACAAGACTTGCCAAATGTCCAAAGGGGGTCCAAAGGGGGTTCAGTACTGGCATCCGGCCGTCGGATGCCAGTACTGAAAATGGCGCCGATTGCCTTTGCCCTCACTATGTTGCCTTTCTCTAATTGGTTTATTTATTTATTATTAAGTTGCACCCTATGTTTCATGTAAACCAATTTGATTTGAATTTATTTATGAAGGTCAGTATAGGAAAGTGTCAAATAAATAAATAAATAAATATGGCCGAATGCAATGTATCTGCTCCCCAACGAATCCGAATCCCGAATGCAACGTATGGCGTCCCTCTGCACATCCCTGCTATGTATTAGTGTCACACTGGATCTATTTATGATCCATTTCTTGTAATTTGTGATGCTGAGAAAACATTCGACCAGGTGGCATGGCCCTATCTATTTGAGAGTCTTTGAGCATGCCAGGATAAATAAAATTGGTTCTCTCATACACTAGTTTAAGTTACACGGGACACAAGACAAGGCTGTCCTCTCTCCCCCTTGTTATTTATTATTTCTGTTGAGCCTTTTATCAGCAAAATTAAATAATCCCCCTTAATAAAAGGAATTTTAATAAACAAAGAACCGATTAAATCTCTATAACTTGCAAGTGATATTCTTTTATTGCTCTCTAATGCTACAGTTTCTTTACTGGCTGCCCTCATGTTATGCACTCAGTATGGGGATCTGTTGGGTTTTAAATTAAATCTAGATAAGACTGAAACATTGGAAATCATGGGCCATCTTAAGGGGAGTGAGTCCAACTTTCCAATTAGATGGGCCCTGATTAAATTAGATACTTGGGTCTAACTATTCATAGAGAACCTAAGGGGTGATTTGGTTTTAACTACAGATTAGTGATTAAAAAATTTCAGGCCAAGCTTGCAAGCTGCACTTTACTCCCACTCTCTTTTCAAGGCCAGATTGCATTAGTTAAAATGATGTTGGTACCTCATTTACTATACTTAATTCAAATATTGCCCATGCCACTTTTAAATAAGGATATTTATTTGGAGAATCAGATGTTGGGAGGTTATTTTGAAATAGGAAAAAGGCCAGAATTTCATATAAGAAATTAATGATCCCGAAGGATAAGGGTAGTATGGGAGTTCCAAATGTTCATTTGCACTCCTTCCCAGATTCTCTGAGAATACTGGGAGACTGGTTATTGAACAAAAATATTTTTACTGATATAAAGATAGATAGTGGGAGTGTTTGCCATGGAAGTTTAAAGCCATACTCCACAGTTAATTGAAGGATCTTCCTCCTTAAGTAAGTTTGTGTATACTAATAAAACCTATCCTAAGGATATGGCAGATATTGTGTGGGTGGATGAGGTTGGCAGAGGGTGCATCTCCTTTCTTACCTCTATCTGATTGCCAATACTTTAAAAACAGAGGAATTGGGTTAAAAAGTTTGCATATTAACTTGGGCCATGAATGATTATTACAAGACTTTATTACCATAGACATATTTCAACTGACATCTTTCCAGTACTGTGTAGACCAAATTGACTTTAAAACATCAGATTATTTGCTATATCTTCAAATTAAGCATGTTTACATAGAGACTATATGGACTACTTGTTTGCCAATTTCTTCACCTTTATTTATGACTCTATTATGTCTATTTAAATCTTCCAAAGGGTTGTTGTCTCACATATAAATTTCTACATCTTACGAGGGATATCAGGTTGATTATCAGTTAACCCACATGTGGAAATAGGATTTAAATGTAACAATGGATAAAAGGATTCTTATGGAATCTCTTCCCCTTTTGTTCACAGATGTGATAAATATTACTCTTATTGAGCTGCAATATAGAATAATTCATAGAATGCTGATTTCTCCAGTACTAGCATGGTATTGGGAAGTTATCAATTCCTCATACTGTCCTAAATGTACAGTAGTAAGGGGCTAATATATTCCATTTTTATGGTTGGGCCCAAGATCTCTTGATTTTGGGATAGGGTATTTCATGCTTTATTGTTAATGAACAAATGTTGTTATTCTTTGACCCCTGCTCTGGATGCATTTGGTTATAGACTACTGGAACACTTTCTGGGTAAACACTGTTGTCAATTTTTAAATAAAGCTTTTTGTGTTGCTAAGTGGTCTATTACAAGGCGTTGGATTTTGAAAGACCCTCCCATGCTTGCAATGTGGAATCTACAAATACTTGAATTATTTATGATGAAATATTTTATACATCGGACTAAAATGAAAAAGAGACTAATAACTTTGAAGTATTTGGAGCCCTTTTCGAGATTCTTGGCAGAGGACATTAAATCTTTGTATCCCTTGACATAGTCCCAGATGCCACATATTTTTGTTAATCTGGTTGATTTTTCTTTATTTAGAATTGCAGTCTCGGTATGGATGATTCCAGCACCTATTGTTTGTGGTATATTATTGAGCACTCTTTACAGAGTGTACTATCTGTTCTTTGTGCAGGATTTGGGATATAGTGAGGATGGGTGAAAATATATGGAAGTTGTTGCGCTCCCCGGACGCTTCTGCAGCATGGCCGGCCCCGCTCACCTCACTACTCCATCCACCAGCACCGGCCTCACCTCCTCTGCAGCCTTGGCCTATTCGCGGCGTCCCCGGCCTCCCCGCTCGGCTTCGCCCGACCAGGCCTCACAGCAGAGCTCCCGCCGGGGCTCCACGTCTTCCTGCTCCTCGGCCCCACCCTAGGAGCACGCGCAACAAGTGTCACTCTTTATGAAGATCGTAGCACGGAAAACAAGGATCCGATGCTCCCCGATTTTGTCATCGTCAGTTCGTATATAAGGCAGGACTCATTCCGCTGACCCCTGCCTTGGCAATCGGGTCGATACCGTGAGTGTTTCTAGTTTACCTCTGCATTCAGTCTGTGTTCCAGTCTCGTTCCAGCCTTTGTTCCAGTCTCATTCCAGCCTTTGTTCCAGTTTCATTCCAGTCCTGTTCCAGCGTCCTTCTGTTCCAGCGTCCTTCTGTTCCAGCGTCCCTTGTTTCCTCTTCTCCCCAGGTAGTACCATTGGACTGTCTTCTTGGTACTGACCTCGGCTTTCCTTGACCACATTGACCGCTGCCTGAATCTGACCTTCTGCCTGTTTCCATGACCATGTTTGACCACTGCCTGCCTCTGACCTTCTACCTGCTTCCACGACCACGTCTGACCGCTTCCTGCCTCTGACCTTCTGCCTGTCTCCATGACGTCTGCATGCTGCCTGGAACTGACCTCTGCCTGACCTCGACCATGCCTGACTGCCTTCTGGAACTTGACCCCTGCTTTGGCTGACTACCCACAGACTGACTACTGGTAACTGATCTCTGCTTTGCCTGACTATCCATGGATTGATTATTAGCTCTGACCTTGCATTGACTGACTACGTTTATTTGAACCTGCCCGTAATCCTAGCTATACATTCAGAGACACTCTTCTGGCCTTCCCAGGCCCCCAGGACTTCCGGCCTATGGGTCGACCGTGCACCCTTGCTTGTGGTGGGCACACCTCTGAACTTCCTGTCAAGGAGATCCTGCGAGGCCCACCTAAGACCAGGCGGCCTGGGTACTCAAGGACTCAACCCGGGGGTACCTAGGGTTGCCAGTGGCGAAGCTCCAGCTAGTCTATGTCTCTTCTTGTGCTCTGCCTTCTGGTGGTAGGCGCTCTCTGGGTCCAACCAGGGAACCTACCAATCCCGCACTAGGCCAAGGGCGAACCTCCTGGTGCAACAGGTTGCCAAGGCCATGGACTGGCCGCAACTATTCAAGAACAACAAAGAGCCATAGAGACTGTAGCCTTCTCCATAGAGGAACTCCGCTCTCAAATGCAGGATGCAGCAATGGCCAATCCAGTGGGCCTTACCTCTAACCTGCTACCGAGAGTATCACTGGCACTGCCAGCACCTCCTCGCTTCAATGGGGATCCACGCTTCTGCTGAGGCTTCCTCAATCAATGCTTTATGCAATTTCCTCTCCAACCCTCCTTGTTCCTGAAGGAGACTACAAAGTTAACCTTCATTCTCTCTCACCTTGAGGGGAAGGCCCTGGCATGGGCTTCTCCACTTTGGGAGCGTTCTGACCCTATCCTCACGCAACTGTCCCAGTTCATCACCACCTTTAAATGTACCTTTGAAGACCCTGGTCATCAGGCGGTTGCTGCCCATCAACTACTCCACCTTCGTCAAGGCTCCAGATCCCTCTCAGGTTCACGGTGGAGTTCTGGACTTTGGCAAAGGAACTGGGATGGCAAGAGGAATGCCTCCAGGCACTCTACCTCGAGGGTCTTTCATCTGCTCTCAAAGACGAACTTGCTGTCGATTTCCTTCGCTGGGAAAATTGATCATCACCTCAGACAACGGCACCATGATGTGAAGGCACCCCGGCCTTCTGCTCAATGCCCAGCACTTGCCCCTAGCCCTTAACTAAAGGCTCTACCAGCACCATCTTCCTCCAATGAAGAGCCAATGCAAATCAACCTTGGGCAGTTGTCCCCGGAGGAGCATCTTCGGCACAAGAAGCAGGGCCTATGCCTGTACTGTGGTGCCTCTGGACATCTGAGGCAATCCTGTCCGTTCCGTCCAGAAAACTTCAAGGCCTAAGCCCGCGGGGGGGGGGGGGGCGAGCTTGGGTGCTACTGTTACCAGCCCCCAACTTCTACTACCTGTTACTCTATCCATGGAGTCTCAATCCTTTGCTACCACTGCACTCATTGATACTGGAGCCAGTGGCAGTTTCATAATGGATGACATATTAGAGATGTGGTTCGTTTTTCGCCCTATTTAGGAAATTTAACGAAATTTCCTAATTCGTTTCTGTTTCGGAGTATCCGAAACACGACATAAACGCCGTTATTTCGGAGCCCCCGAAACCGGAAACGAAATTTTCCCCGCAATTCGGGGGAAAATTTGTTTTCGGGTTTGCCTGGGGAGAGGGGCAAAAATTATTTTTTTTTTATTAAAAACCACCCCAAACCACCCCAAATTTAAATTAATTATAATACACCACCCCCCGATCCCTCCCCAAGACTTACGAAGATCCCTGGTGGTCCAGCGGAGTCCCGGCTTCCATTTGCCATGCCCTCCGTGCCCTAGTTCGTGCCAGTGCAAGCCGCGCGCCAAAATGGTGACAGGAGCTGACCAATGGCGCCGAAAGCCTCTGTGACATAGTATGGGCAAAGGCTATCGGCGCCATTTTGGTTACTGGCAGCCGAAAACGAAATCGCTTTCGGACCCTTGCTGGACCCCCAGGGATTATTGGCAAGCCTTGGGGGGGTCAGGAGCCCCCCCTCCCTTGGGGGGGTCAGGAGCCCCCTCCCCCCCAAGGCTTGCCAATAATCCCTGGGGGTCCAGCAAGGGTCCGAAAGCGATTTCGTTTTCGGCTGCCAGTAACCAAAATGGCGCCGATAGCCTTTGCCCATACTATGTCACAGAGGCTTTCGGCGCCATTGGTCAGCTCCTGTCACATGATAGGAGCACAAGATGGCGCCGATGGCCATGTGACAGGGGCTGACCAATAGCGCCGAAAGCCCCTGTGACATGGTCGTTCGGGCTATTCGGCACCATTTTGGCGCGCGGCTTGCACTGGCACGAACTAGGGCACGGAGGGCATGGCAAATGGAAGCCGGGACTCCGCTGGACCACCAGGGATCTTTGTAAGTCTTGGGGAGGGATCGGGATGGGGGGGGGGGTTGTTATATATGTATGAAAATGCTTAAAAATGTTTTTAAATGCTTGGGGTGGTTTTTTTTTTTCGCTTCGTTACCGATTCGTTTTTCGGTCCGGTTTCGGGTTTCTCGTTTCGTTTTCGGGCAAACGAACCGAAAACGAAACGAGAAGACCCGAATTATACCACGAAGTATTCGAACCGAAAAACGACCCGGTAGAAAAAAACGAAGCACATCTCTAAGTGATCCTTCTGAAGATTAGGTGGGCCTTGCAGGATCTCCTTGACAGGAAGTTCAGAGGTGTGCCCACCACAAGTTCCTCTTTGCATAGCTTCTATTCAAGGAGAAATCTCCTTGGACATATCACACACTGCACGGTGGCTTTCCATCTCACCGTTGGAACTCTACACAAAGAAGAGATATCCCTATACATCCTAAAGCATTCAACACACCCAGTGATACTGGGCTTCCCCTGGCTCCAGACTCATGGACCCCAATTTGACTGGCAATCCCTCCAGCTAGTTCAGTGGGGCCCACAATGCCAAAAGAATTGCCTGAAGCAAATATCTCCATCAGTGACCGTCCTGAAGGCCACAACTCTCGCCGGTTTGCCGGCTTAGTACTCTGACTTAGAGAATGTTTTCTCAAAACAGAAAGCAGATACATTACCTCCACTCCAAAAATATAATTGTCCTATCAAACTCCTACCTGGTACTACACCTCCCAAGGGTAGGACTTATCCACTCTCGCTCCCTGAGACCCAGGCGATGTCCGAATATATAAAGGAAAACCTCGAGAAAGGATTAATCATGCCTTCTGATTCGCCAGCGGGAGCAGGCTTCTTCTTTGTTAAGAAGAATGATGGAGGACTTTGGCCTTGCATTGATTACCGGGGGCTAAACGCCATTACCTGTAAGAATCGCTACCCTCTACCTCTCATCAGCGAGCTATTCGATCATCTACAAAGAGCTCAGATCTTCATGAAGCTTGATCTAAGTGGAGCATACAATCTCGTGCGTATCTAGCCCGAAGACATATGGAAAACCATGTTTAACACCAGGGATGGCCACTACGAGTACATAGTGATGCCTTTCAGCCTTTGCAATGCCCCTGTGGTGTTCCAATGCCTGATGAATGAAATCCTTAGAGATCTCCTTTACTCTTTCATGGTTAGATGACATCCTGATATTCTCAAGAGATTTGAAGTCCCATCACTCCCATGTCAGAACCGTCCTTCAACGTCTCTGAGAAAACCACCTTTACACAAAGCTTGAGAAGTGTATCTTTGAGCAGAGTCATTTACCATTCTTAGGGTATATTATTTCTAATCAAGGGTTTACTATGGATCCCGAAAAACTCCAGGGAATTCGTGACTGGCCCCAGCCAGTCGGTCTCCGGGCCTTACAAAGATTTCTTGGATTCATGAATTATTATAGAAGCTTTATAGCCAATTACTCAACATTGGCCCCTCCACTAACCACAATGACCAAGAAGGGAACCTCTGGGTTTGGAGCCCTCAAGTGCAATCAGCTTTCCACATACTGAAAGAAGCATTCTGCTCTGGACCCTGTTTGCGACACCCTGACCCCAGTCGTCCATTTGTCATTGAAGTAGATGCATCCGCTATTGGAGTCGGTGCAGTACTAAGCCAAGAATGGTGTCCCTGGCTGGAGGGCACTCAACACTGCTTCACGATCTTCACAGACCACAAGAATCTAGAGCATCTCAAGGAAACGCAATTATTAAACCCAAGGCAAGCCCGCTGGGCATTATTCTTTGAACGATTCAACTTTGATTTGCATTACCGCCCATGCTCTAGAAACCTTTGTGCTGATGCCCTATTGCGCTCTCTCGAGCCTGAAGATACCCCAGACATCCCAAGGCACATTATTGATCCAGCCTGTGTGTCTCTGGCAGTACCGGCTGGTAAGATGGTCATCCCATGACGGTTACATGAGCGTGTACTCCGCTGGGCCCACGATTCAAAACTGGCTGGCTATCCCGGGTGAGCAAGAACTTTAGAGACGCTAAGGACTCTCGTAAATATGTGGACTCGTGTCCAATATGCGCTCAGCAGAAACCACCCACCGGTCGGCCATGGGGACTTCTACAGCCACTACTAGCGCCCACTGAACCTTGGGCTAGTATCTCTATAGATTCCATCACTGATCATCCACCATCATCTAATAATACTGTCATCTGGGTCATAATTGACTGTTTTTCCAAAATGGCGCATTACATTCCACTCCGGAGCCTCCCATCGGCCCCTGAACTCGCCAAACTGTTCCTGACGTACATTTTCCAAATTCATGGATTACCAAAAGAAATTGTATCTGATAGAGGTCCACAATTCGCGGTGAAGTACTGGCAGTCCCTGTGCAAAAAATTTAACATCCAATTGAGCTTCATGTCAGCATACCACCCTCAGGCAAATGGGCAAAACAGACCCTGAAAACGTTTCTTAGATCCTACGTAAACGATCAGCAAAATAATTGGGCCGACTTGCTCCCTTGGGCCGAATTGTCTCATAACATGCACCTTGCTGGCACAACAGACATATCTCCATTTGCGGTGGTATTCGGGCACCAACCACAACTCCCATTGCCGATACCACTCTCTGTACCCTCACCAGCAGCGCAAATCACAGCGCAAAGCATCCAGAACACATGGAATCGAGTGAAGGAACTTATCACTCAAGCTGCGGAACATGCAAAAAAATGTTATGATGCACATAGAAGAGCGACTCCAGTCTTCAGGCCCGGTCAAAAGGTATAGCTAAGTACCATGCATATTAGGTTGCGACTTCCCTCACACCACTTGGCACCCAAGTACATTGGTCCGTTCCCCGTCCTCCGGAGGGTGGGTGCAGTCACCTACCAGCTGCAATTGCCGCGATCAATGGTTATCCACAATACCTTCCATGTTGCCTTGCTAAAGCCCTTAGTCCTTAACTGACGTTCCAGAAAACCACCTGTGCCTATGCAGCTACAGGCCGAGCCCAAAGACACCCTCCAGGTGAAAGAAGTCCTTGATGTCAGGTGACACAAGAGCCATTGGGAGTACCTCCTGTTATGGGAGGGCTTTGGGCCAAAGGAGAAGTCTTGGGAGCCCTCCCACCACATCTCCGACAAATGTCTCCTCTCAGAATTCCACCGGACCCATCCTCAGAAGCCCAGGTTGGTAAGGGGGAGGCCTAGAGGGGGGGGGGGTTACTGTTGTGCTCCCTGGCCGCTTCTGCAGCGTGGCCGGCCCCACTCACCTCACTACTCTGTCCACCAGCACCGGGCTCACCTCCTCTGTGGCCTTGGCCTGTTCACGGTGTCCCCAGCCTCCCCACTCATCTTCACCCGTCCAGACCTCACAGCGGAACTCCTGCTGGGGTTCTGCGTCTTCCTGCTCCTCGGCCCCTCCCCTAGGCATGCGCATGGTAAGCATCACTCCTTATGAAGGCCATAGCGTGGGAAACCCGGGTCTGACGCTCCCCGATGATGTCATTGTCAGGTCGTATATAAGGCACGGCTCATTCCCCTGATCCCTGCCTTCACAATCGAGTCGATACTGTGAGTGTTTCTCATTTGCCTCTGTGTTCAGTCTGTGTTCCAGTCTCATTCCAGCCTTTGTTCCAGTCTCGTTCCAGCCTTTGTTCCAGTTTCGTTCCAGTCCTGTTCCAGCGTCCTCCTGTTCTAGCATCCTTCTGTTCCAGTGTCCCTTGTCTCCTCGTCTCCCCAGTTAGTACCATCGGATTGTCTTCTCGGTCCTGACCTCGGCTTTCCGTGACCATGTTGACCGCTGCCTGCCTCTGACCTTCTGCCTGCTTCCACGATCACATCTGCACGCTGCCTGGAACTGACCTCTGCCTGACCTCGACCACGCCTGACTGCCTTCTGGAACTTGACCCCTGCTTTGGCTGACTGCCCATGGACAGACTACTGGTAACTGACCTCTGCTTTGATGACTATCCACGGACTGATTATTAGCTCTGACCTTGCATTGACTATGCTTATTTGAACCTGGCCATAATCCTAGCTATACATTCAGAGACACTCTTCTGGCCTTCCCAGGCCCCCAGGACTTCCAGCCTATGGGTCGACCGTGCACCCTTGCTTTTGGTGGACACACCTCTGAACTTCTTGTCAAGGAGATCCTTGCGAGACCCACCTAAGACCAGGCGGCTCGGGTACTCAAGGGCTCAACCTGGGGATACCTAGGGTTGCTAGTGGCGAAGCTTCAGCTAGCCTCTTTCTCCTCTTGTGCTCCACCTCCTGGTGGCAGGTGCTCTCTGGGTATGACCAGTGAGCCTACCAATCCTGCACTAGGACAAGGGTCCACCTCCTGGCGCACCAGAAGTTTGGAGTGAAAATTTCTATATCTGTATTTTATCAGTGCTTTTTGCTAATAAAATGTTTGGGGGAAAAAACATCATTGTTGATGACTGGAATGGCATCCAGGTCTTCTATAGAGCTGTAGAGAGGAAAATTAAGACAAAGAATACCTGACAATTCTTTCAGCTAAACACTTGTCTTGGTCTGTCTGTTTTTTCCTAATGCTGCCTAATTCCTAGGAAGAGATGATGCTGAAGCTCTAAACTGGTAGAAACCCTGTAGTTAGCTTTCCTCGCTCACCCACAAGCCTAAGATGGGTATCATATCTATCTTGAGCAACTGGTTGAACTTACATGAAAGAAGGAAGGAGAGAATGAGGATAACCAAGGTGTGGCAAGCATTAGGCTAGCTGTTATATATGCCAGTATGGAATGGGACATATGCATGAGCTTGATTAAGTCAGAGGAAGAAAAGAGAGCAAATACATTTGATTTTCAAATGTGCATAAGCTATTTTTCCCTATTTTGCTATTTTCACAAATAGCAGGTGCAAAGTACATGGATGATTTTAGCATGTGTACTTTGTATTTGCTAATTTTTCAAAGTGAAAAGAAAGGTAGCTTGTTTGAAAATTAGCATGAAGTATGTACATTAAAAATGCCCACCTAGTTTGCAACTAGGCAGGCTATTTGAAATGTGTCCCAATTGCTATGTATTCTGATGGCAGCTGACCAGGTGGTAGCATGATGTTAATCTTGTCAGGTGAACTGCAGATTCCAGTGTGCATACATATTATAAAAAATAAATGAAATACAGTAGAACACTTTTTAGCCAGACTAATTGTGACCAAGGCCATTTCATATTATGGGGCGGATTTTCAGAGCCCTGCTCGCCTAAATCCGCCTAAATCCAGGTGGATTTAGGCGAGCAGGGCCCTGCACGCCGGTGCGCCTATGTTCAATAGGCCTACCGGCGCGCGCAGACCCCGGGACTCGCGTAAGTCCCGGGGTTTTCCGAGGGGGGCGTGTCGGGGGCGGGCCCGAGCCGCACAGCATTTTGGGGGCGTGTCGGCAGCGTTTTGGAGGCGGGCCCGGGGGCATGGTTATGGCCCGGGGCGGTCCGGGGGCGTGGCCGCGCCATCCAGACCCGCCCCCAGGTTGCGTCCCGGCGCGCTAGTGGCCCACTGGCGCGCGGGGATTTACGCCTCCCAGAGGGAGGCGTAAATCCCCCGACAAAGGTAAGGAGGGGGTTTAGACAGGGCCGGGCAGGTGGGTTAGGTAGAGGAAGGGAGGGGAAGGTGAGGGGAGGGCGTTAGAGGATTCCCTCCGAGGCCGCTCCGATTTCGGAGCGGCCTCGGAGGGAACGGGGGTAGGCTGCGTGGCTCGGCGCGCGCCGGCTATACAGAATCGATAGCCTTGCGCGCGCCGATCCTGGATTTTAGCGGATACGCGCGGCTACGCGCGTATCTTCTAAAATCCCGCGTACTTTTGCTGGCGCCTGATGCACCAGCAAAAGTACGCCTATTCGCGCAGTCTGAAAATCTACCCCTATGTGTATTTCTAGATAACAGAGTTCCCCTGTACTTGCAGCACATCTGAACCCCTGACGCTCCCTTCTTCTCCAAATGTTTGATACTACCTGGTGTGACTAGTAAGCAGAGCTGGTGTCATGGCAGTTTTCATCCATTTCTCCTAGTGGTGCTTCTTTAACTTGCTCCTTCTGTTGTCAATGCCTCTCCCTCCTGTGCTATTCATTGTAACAGGTGGGCTGTTTGGAAAACCACACAGACAGTGGCATACCGAGGGGGAGGGGGGCAATGTCCTTGGGTGGGACATTGGACCTCATCCCACCGGCAGCTGAGCAGGGAACTACTGCTGTGCTGTGTGCTGAACACACATAGCAGGAAGATTGGCAGGGCCGTGGTGGAGTTCGTCTCACCACCACCTGAAGACAAAGATCACTCACATCCAAACCTGAAGGTGCTCTTCTTTCCTGCCTGCGTGGCCCTGGAAGAAAAATGTTGCTGTAGCAGCACGGGCAGGAAGGAGAAGGAGAATCAACTGTGTACAGAAGAGGAGAAGAGATTTTGGGTCACTGCGGATCCCACGTCGTGGTGGCCCAAGAAGAGGAGGAGAACCAGTAGCAGGGTGACCGTGGATCCTACCTCACGGCAGCCAAGAAGATCAGGGCCGCTGCAGAGCCCATCCCGCGGCGACCTGTGAAGAGGAGGCCCAGAACCAAGAGAGAGGCTGAGGGCCTGTAGAGCATATGTGTGAATGAGAGTGAGTTGAGAGATTGTGTGTGTCTGTGTATTTATTTATTTATTTATTTATTTATTTATTTATTTATTTAAAACATTTATATACCGTTTCACCAAATTCAAGAAATGACCAAAGCAGTTTACAATATATTTCCAAATTAAATTAAAATTAACTAAACTAATTTCTCATTTACTTTAAATAAAGTTAAAGAAAATTACAATTTAAAAATCGTAATGGAATAAAAGTTACATTAAACTCATGATCAATTTAAAAAAAAATTAAATAAAATTAATTTAATTTATAAACAAGATAAAGAATAACAAATTATCCAAACCTATTTAAAACATAAAAAGGATAGATAACATTTAGAAACCAAAGAGGTCTAACCTTCGATGGGGTCTAAATTTCCAAAAGCTTCTTTAAAAAAGTGTGTTTTTAAAGCTTTTTTAAATTCTTTTTTATTCTGAATTTGCCTCAGAGGGTCAGGTAAGGCATTCCACATTAAAGGCCCTGCAACAGAGAATGCCCTTTGCCTGGTGACGTTTAAGGTGGTTTTTTTTATTGCTGGAACTTCCAGCAAATTTTTTCCTGCTGACCTGAGATCCCTAGGTGGTTTGTACATTTGTAATTCTGAGCAGAGCCAAACGGAATCAATACTATTTAATAGTGAATGAATCAGTGTTAAAATTTTAAATTTTATTCTATACTTAACCGGAAGCCAATGCAGTTTCTGTAATATGGGAGAGATATGTTGTCTCATAGGGGTTGCTGTTAGAAGTCTAGCCGCAGAATTTTGAATGAGCTGGAGGGGTCTGGTGGCAGAATCTGGCAATCCCAGATATAATCCATTACAATAGTCCAGCCCGGAAAGAATCAGGGCTAGCAGAATCAATCTGAAATCTTTGATGAATAGAAGAGGCCGTAGTCTTTTTAATACATGTAATTTAAAAAAGGAGTGAGTTGAGAGATTGTGTGTGTGTGAGAGTGTGTGAGAGTGAGTTGAGAGAATGTGTGGGAGTGAGAGCCTGAATGTTTGGAGACACAGCATGTGAGAGCCTCTGTGTGTGTGAGAGACAGCATGCGACAGTAAGAGCCTGTGCTTGAGTGAAACAGCATGTGGGAGTGAGAGAGTCTATGTGTGTGAGAGTGAGATAGCAGCGGTGGGTCCTGAGGTCTTTCATCGAGCTGTGCACCAACAGTGTTTCATGTAGCAATCAACAAATCCCACTGCCACTACAAGAGT
Organism: Rhinatrema bivittatum; assembly: GCF_901001135.1. Lineage (NCBI taxonomy): Eukaryota > Metazoa > Chordata > Amphibia > Gymnophiona > Rhinatrematidae > Rhinatrema > Rhinatrema bivittatum. Next base: position 152,784,338 of record NC_042617.1, on the reverse strand, counting down.
TTTTTCTAATGGTACAACAAATTCTTTGACGGGTCAGCTTTGGACACCTATCAATCTTTTCTGACACTGGGTAAATGCCAGCATCGGCAACTGAAGTTTAATTATGAAAGCCTGCCACAATTAATAATAAATCACCACCCTCTGAAGTCCTTCTGTTTGACGAGTTCCATGTATATGCCCTGCTCAAGAACATGGATGCTAGGGCCACAGTACCTCTAGCAGCTGTCGTTTAGAATGTATACATGTGCGATCTACCTTCGCTAGATGTGACGCAGCCTTGACGTGAAACAAGGGCGTGTTGGGGCTTCCTGAATAATGAATGCATACTGTATTACAAGTGACTTTCCCTGTTTGCCTTAAATAAATAAACCTGTGAACATGTATTAAACAGTGATATATTATTTTTGCATATATTCCTCCTGTCTGATAGGTACTACATTATACATTTTGGGGTATATTTTAAAAGGAGCATGCGTGGCGTACATGTGCATGCGCTACATGGCGTGCACACATGTTCGCCCGATCTTATAATTTGTGTAGGCAGGCGCACGCACGATATAAAATCAGGGGTCAGCGCGCGTAAGGGGGTGCACAATTGTGCACCTTTCGCGTACCGAGCCGCTCTGCCTTCCCCTGTTCCCTTCCCCCAACCTAACCTTCCCACCCCTTCCCCTAACCTTTCCCCCCCCCAGCCCTACTTTAACCCCCCCAAATTGTTATCTTACTTTTTGCGCCTGCCTCCGGGCAGGTGCAAGTTGCATGCGCCGGCAGCCTGCCAGCACATGATCCTTCGACACAGCAGCAATGGCTGTGTCGGAGGCCTCTGGCCCTGCCCCACCCACGAACTGCGTCACCCCGCCCCCAGACCACCCCTTTAGTAAAGCCCCTGGACTTACACGCGTCCTGGGGCTTTACACACGTCCCGGGGCTTTACACGTGTCGCCGGGCCTTTTCAAAATAGGCCCGGCATATGCAACCCCTCCTACGCGCGTAAATCCTCTGGCTTTTAAAATCCGGCCCTTTATGCATTTAAATAACCAAAAAAACATGATGGAAAAAAGAGAATAAAGTTATAAACAATGACCTGAATACAATTTTTCCCATGCATATCCCCACTTGCTATAAGTGTTTATATGTGTGTGTGTGTGTGTTTGCATGTGCGTACATTTGGTAAATTTTGTGCCTTGTTTTCAGCACTTTTTCCTCAACTTATGATATTATGATTGAGAGAAGATAAGGGCAATCTCCATATTTTAGCTGAAGTATGAACAAATATATTGGAATTCATTCTCACAGCCTGTGTAAATATTAGCACTTGATATATGCTCCATAGTGTCTTTCCACTTCATTTTCAAATATGAATAATAACATCCAGCAGGATGCATATCCTGTAATGGATAATGAAGGGAGATGACAGTTTAATGAGGGAGATAATGTATTCCTCGGCCAAGAGCAAGGGCAAGGCCTGGAAGCAATGCAAGCCCCAGTTACACATAAAAGCTTAGAAGCTCAGCACTCCTCCACCACGTTATGCACTCAAATGAGAATATTTTCGTTTACTGGACCCCTTCCAACTAGCTCCCTGACTAAAGTTTCAGCCTCGAATGAATACCAAAGAATTGAGGCCATGTTCTGAGCATACCTTTTTCTTAATGGAAATGTCATAGGTAATTGAAGCCTTAACATCTTTTCTATGTATTGTGCTATCCAGTTTGAAATGCAACACAAAACTCATAGATGGATCACAGGAAAGTGTAGCGGAAATAATAAAATATGGAATAGTTTGCATTCTTTTTTTCAGGCAGAGCCTAGAAGATGTTCTTTCCTAATGTTGCAGATAAAGATGAGAGAGAAACTGTTCTCTCCTTACAGTAGGACTTCCCTGTATTTGTGAAAGATTTCTCATAGAAAAGTACATACCTAATTTTAAAATGCTACTGAGTCAAATCTCTTGAAAATGAGTCAAGTTTTTCATTTTCTACCTACAGAGAAAGATGGAAAATAAACCAGTAATCCCAGCAAGTCAGTTACAATGAATTCATAACGATAACAAGAAGTATGATAATTTATGAAACAGGTTCCCAGTACCATAATACTTCAGAAATATGTCTGAAACTGTCCCAGGGTTCATGGCTTTGGGTCCAATGTCTGGAATTTAGAAGTAAAGCATCCAAATATAGATAATGTTATTATTGCTGTTATCATTACAAATACAAAAGTGATTAATGAAAAATAGAAAAGCCCTGAGAAAAATCACCATTAATAAAGATCACTCATAAATTGCAGTGCATAAACCATAACACCATTTACTGCAACCACTGTCTATTTTAATCAAAGCGATAGTGAAAGAATGTGGAAAAAAGTCAATGCACTAAAAGGGCACTTGGAGTTGTGATTAAAATTGACACTGATTACTTCCGACATAATATTCTGGTTTGTATACTGCAGTTTATTAATGGTGTTTCTTCTCAGTGCTTTTCTATTTTTGGTGATCACTGTGACTTATTGCATGATATTTACCAGGTGATTTCTCTGGTTTCATATTTAAATATGGCCAAGACTATCTCATTTGGAAATACTACCCCATGAGAGACTGAAGGAGCTAAAGATGTATTCTCTAAAATAAACTTTCAAAGGAATTTCACACAGAAAAATAACATACATGCGTATAAGCAGCATGTATTTATGGATATGCTAAATTATAAACGTCAAGACAATGTGTGTATTTTCCATTCCATGCATACATATTAATTGTGGAAAAAAAGGGCAAGCTAGAGCATTCCAGGTCAGTGTTAAGAAGTAACAGGTAGATTTTAAAAGGGTTACGCGCATAAGTTATGCGCGTAACCCTTTCAAAACCCCCCTGCGTGCGCCGAGCCTATTTTGCATAGGCTCGGCGGCGCGTGCAAGCCCCGGGACGCGTGTAAGTCCCGGGGCTTTGCTAGGGGGGCGTGTTGGGGGGCGGCACAACATTTGGGGCATTCCAGGGGCGTCTCGGGGTGCCCCCGAGACACCCCTGGGTGCCAGCCCAGCCCAGGGGTGTCTCGGGGGCATGGCCGAGGGCTCCGAAATCGCTCCCAGGCCGGGGAATCGCACGGCAGCGGCCAATCGGCGCGCGCGAGTTACGCTTGCTTGGAGCAGGCGTAACTTTCACGATAAAGGTAGGGGGGGGTGTAGATAGGGCTGGGGGGGGGGGTGGGTTAGGTAGGGGAAGGGAGGGGAAGGTAGGGGGAGGCCGAAGGAAAGTTCCCTCCGAGGCTGCTCCGATTTCGGAGCGGCCTCGGAGGGAACGGGCAGTGCACGCAGGACTCGGCGGCGCAAGGTGCACAAATGTGCACCCCCTTGCGCGCGCCAACCCCGGATTTCATAAGATACGCGCGTATCTTATAAAATCCGGCGTACATTTATAAAATCTATCCCTATGTGTGGTAGTTGCTATTACCAAACTCATTCATACATTTATTTATTTATTTGAAAAATTTATATGCCTCAGAAACCTAAGTTCTAGGTGGCTTACAAAAATCAGCATTCATAAAATCATAAATTTCTTAAAATAAGTACAAACATACAAATTAAAATTCTTCAAACACAGACACATCCTTAAAACATAATTGGGGTTAAAAAATATAAAAATAAAAAGACATTTTTACACCTGGTAATTTAGTGGCGCAGTTGAAATCGGACTTGTCTTTTGTGTGCTGTTTTTGGATGGGAGGTCTGGATGAATTGGTGGGAGTTCAGGGTGACATGCTAGATACTCTAGGTCAGTAGTGCTCCAACGAGGCCTATGGGCCCCCCTCCCCCCAGCCAGTCAGGTTTTTAGAATATCCCTAATGAATATGCATGAGACATTTGCATGTACTACCTCCTGTGAATGCAAATATTTCTCATGCATCTTGATTAGGGATATCCTGAAACCCCGACTGGCTGGCGGAGCCCCTAGGACTGGTCTGAGCACCTCTGCTGTAGGTGAACTGAAGATGGATTAGATGAAATGGAGACAATATCGGTGAACTGGTGATTCCAAATATGTGCACTATTTATTTTCAAAACACACATAGGGTAGATTTTCAAAAAGTACATGCGCACATCCATGTGTGTGTGTGCTACCTGGCGCGCACACATGGATGCGTGATTTCATAAGATGCACGTGCTAGCGCACGGATGTTATAAAATTTCAGGTCAGCGCGCTAGGGAGGGTATAATTTGCAAATACATGCAGCAATGCATTGGGGCCTTCCCCAGTTCCCTCCCTGTCCGCTCCAATTAAGGAGCGGACTGGGAGGGAACTTCTCAACCCCCTACCCTAACTTCCCTTCCTTTTCCCCTATCCAACCCTCCCCCAACCCTATCCTAACTACCCCTTTTTTTTTTGTTTTACCTTTTGCTCTTGCAAAGGAGCAGGAACAAGTTGTGTGCACCGGCAGGATGCCAGCGTGCAATCGCCTGGCACAGCGGCAAATGGCCGCTGTACCGGGCGCCTCTAGCCCAGCCCCACCCCGCTCATAAAACGCCCCCCAGCCTGCCCCTTTCAGGAAGGCCCGCACTTATGCATGTTTTGGCCTTTACATGCATGGCTGGGCCTTTTTGAAAATAGGCTCAGCGCGCGCTAGGCTCGGCCACGCACGTAAAGGCCAGATTTTACGCCCATGGCCTTTTGAAAATCCACCCTATACTTTATAAAATGCCTCTGTCTGCATATGTATCAGTTATTATGCATACATGTTTTTTTATGCCTAAAATATACACAGCAATGTTTATACCATAAGCAGAGAAAGAATGTGTTTTCTTCCATTGGAAATATTTGCATGTACTGAAATATACTTTCAGAGCAGAATTATGTATATATGCTATTTTTATGTATCATATTCCTTTGAAACTTCACTCCTAAGTGAACAATGAAGTGAAAGAAATTACAGGTGATTGATTTTTAAGTAATCAATGAAGTGGCACATGTCAAGGGTGATTAGCTCCTATGCGATCAATGAAGTTACAGATGTCACAGGTGATTGAATCCTAAGAGGTAGATTTTAAAAGCCTTGCACATCCAAGAATAGCCACATAGGCATGTAGGTGGGTCACGTGAGAGCTACACGAATTTTACATAACCGGGAATGGTGTGTGTCCATAAAAAGTAGGCAGAAAAGGGCATTCCAGCACTGACACTTGTAACATATGCATGCCACTTTACTACAGCTCCTTGGTAGGCATAAGAGTCAGGGAGAGGGAGGGAGGGAGGGAGAGAGAGAGGGAGATTGAGAGTGACTGACTTTAGCCTGATATTTAATATATGGACCACTGTAAGGGTGCACTTTGATTCGGGGCGAGTTTTCAGGAGGTGTTTTGGAGGTGTTGTTACAGACACATTCATTGTAAAATTGACATCATTAAAGAATTTTTGACTTTATAAGTGATGAAAATTCTAACATGAGGAGTTGATATGTACACTGCAGTCTCTGGGGCTGATGCAATTATTTTCACGGAAAGAGGGCGCTGACTTTTCAGCGCCCGCTTTTTTAACGCATGCATGGCGCCTGCAAGGGGGGAGCCATGCAATAGGCAAATTAGGGGGTCGCGCTAGCAAGGAGGCGCTAGGGTTTACCAGAGTCGGTCTTCATAACACGGCGGTCTGCCGAAGTTTTCTTGTTTTTTTTAAAAACCGAAGAAGTACAGAAAAGCTGTTTTTTCTGCTTTTCTGTACTTCTTTTACATGTGCTCAGTTATTAACGCCTGTTCCGGGCAGGCGTTAAAATCTGAGCGATAAATGTGTGTCTGAGATGCACATTTATTTTTTTGTATTTGGAGTGAATGAGTAATAGCCTTATTCACATGCATTTGCATGTGATGAGCGCTAACTTATTCACTCCACGTCGGACGCTTGTTAAATAGGTGCTAATCCCCCTATTGCATTAGGGGGTGGATTAGCACCTATTTAACCCGCGTCCGACTGCGGGTTATACTGTCCAACTCTCTCTCTCTCTGTCTCTCTCTCGCTCTCTCTCTCTCTCCCTGCAGACATACACATGTGAAGAGTATTTTAAAACCTACGTGTATATTTTATAAAATAGTGCGTATATTTGCATGTGGCCAGATACTTGCGTGGCCCTTTTAAAATCTACCCGGAAGTGATCAATGAAGTGACAGATGTCATAGGTTTTTGACTCTTAAGTGATCACTGAAGTGACAGATGTCCACTTTGGAGCCTCGCGGTGCTCTTGCTTGTGCTGATGACGCTTTTCCTCCACACAGTACTTTGGGGTGTTCACTCAACTTTTGTTGCTACTATTTAGTCTCATTTGAAGCCTCTGGGTGTTCTTTCAACTATGGGTGCTGCTTTTCCTCTCTCATGGTGTATTGGAGTATTCATGCCACTGTTTGTGCTGCTTTGCTGGTCTTTTAGTGTATTGTGCTGTTCATGCTTCTGTTTCTGGTTCCTTTGCCCCTCTTTTGGAGCCTTGGTAGTGATGATGCCTCTGTTTGGGCTGCGTTGCCCTGATACGGTATTTTGGACTTTTCTTGTCACTCTTGTTACTACTTTGCCAGACTTGGGGGTCAATTTTCAAATGGTTTAGACTCCTTACTTTTGGAGTTAGGCTCCTAAATTGGTCCTTTTGAAAATTTATTAGAATTGAATGCCTACATTTAGACTGCTAGTTTCAATAGGCTCCTAAGTATGGAATTCTACAGGGATGGAATTCATCCGGGGGAAACAAAATTAGGAGCTTAGCACTGATTTTCAGAACTAGGCTTCTCAATTAGGAGCCTTAATCTAGGCAAATGAATAGCAGGCCTAATTTTTAGGTTCCTAAATTTATGTGAATTTTCAGCTGAAAGGCTGCTAATTTTGGCTAAAAATATGTGGTAAGGGTTCAATTTTAAAACCCATGGGGGCGGATTTTAAAAGCCCTGCTCGCGTAAATCCGCCCGGATTTACGCGAGCAGGGCCTTGTGCGCCGGCGCGCCTATTTTCCAGCGGCCTGCCGGCGCGCGCAGAGCCCCGGGACTCGCGTAAGTCCCGGAGTTTTTTGTCGGGGGTGTGTCGGGGGTGGGGCCGATCGACGCGGTGTTTTGGGGCGGGACGCGGTGTTTCGGGGGCGGGCCCGGGGGCGTGGTTTCAGCCCGGGGCGGTCCGGGGGCGTGGCCGCGCTCTCCGGAACCGCCCCCGGGTTGCGTCTCGGCGTGCCAGCGGCCCGCTGGCGCGTGCGGATTTACTTCTCCCTCCGGGAGGCGTAAATCCGCGGACAAAGGTAGGGGGGGGGTTTAGATAGGGCCGGGTGGGTGGGTTAGGTAGAGGAAGGGAGGGGAAGGTGAGGGGAGGGCGAAAGAGAGTTCCCTCCGAGGTCGCTCCGATTTCGAAGCGGCCTCGGAGGGAACGGAGGCAGGCTGCGCGGCTCGGCGCGCGCCGGCTGCCCAAAATCGGCAGCCTTGCGCGCGCCGATCCTGGATTTTAGCAGATACGCGCGTCTACTCGCGTATCTGCTAAAATCCAGCGTACTTTTGTTTGCGACTGGAGCGCGAACAAAAGTACGCGAACGCGCCATTTTTAAAAATCTACCCCATGGTGCGTGTGTTTATATGCTTATGGTTCCCAGTGCGTCCACATGGACGCAGCTATTTTATAACATGCGTGCATGTCGGCGCACGCTTGTTATAAAATACAATTCCTGTGTGCACGCATGTGAGGATGGATGGCCTCTTCCTCGTGCAACGAGGGGGGGATTTTACAAAACAACAAGTGGCAATGGGAGTAGTGTTTTCCCAGTTCCATCCCAGTCCGCACCAGTTAAGAGGAAGACTGGGAGGGAACTTCCCTAATCACCTAACTACCCTTCCTACCTATTCCCCTCTCCTCCCCAACTCCTAATCCCTTCCCAACTATTAGAGGTTTTTTTGCTTTATAACTTACCTAAGTTACACACACCAGCCGGCTGCAGGCATGTGCTTCCCCAGGACAGGGCCTAATGGCCAATGTACCTGCTGGCCCCTGCCCCTCTTCACCCACATCACATCGCCGGTCTGCCCCCTTTGAGACAGGCTGGCACTTCTGCATGTACCGAGTGAAACACTCTTGGCTGGGCCATTTTTAAAATGCACTTGGAACACGCACAGCCCGGCCATGTGTGTATCCCCCAGTTTTAGCGTGTGTAGTGCTTTGAAAATCTGCATGCAATTTAGGAAGCTAGGTTTAGGATCTCAGCTTTTTATGAATATCAGCCTTTTAGTGTCTTGGTGCTCTCTTTCTTCTGCTGCAGATGTCTTTCGGAAAGTTTCTATAAACTTGGATAGACAGCCACAATTTTAGAACCAAAATAGGATACATTACTTCTCCCAGTGACTTTAATGGAAAACAAATGAATGAATCACACAACAAAATGAACAATTTTTTTGGGCCCGGACAGACCAAAATATGTCACTGCGCCAAACAAATGGAATGGAAGAATAGAACCCGATATTTTTTCCATGCACATGCCTAAAGAAAACCTCTGGACTTTAAGAAAGGTTAAAGGGGACAGTTTTCAAAGTGTTTCTTTATGAGTAAATGGGTATTTACCCATGAAGAAAGTCTCTTGGAAAATTTCCTCAAAATGTGCCCCCCTACACACACACACACACATACCGCAGGAAAAAGTGTGCATGCTGTCCACAAAGGAAACAGGCAGGGTTCTAGGGCTATCCTGGTAAAGTCTGCACAGTGAAGTTATTTTTTTAACGTCCTGCACATACTTCCTTGTGGGAAATTTGCACCTGCACAGGGCTAGAAATTTCCAAAGAGAATCTTTGCAGGGGGGGTTTCTCTTTGAAATGAGCTTGCAAATCCATCGGTTCAAAGAGCACAACAAATGAACAATAGTATCCTGCTAAAGTTAGCCAGATAAATTGGCACAGATATTAAGTGGAGTTCTTTTGATTAAGTGCTCCAATTAATATAGCTGGATAAAGTTGTAGTTAGCTGGATTAATGCATATGACTTAGATCTGCTCTCTGGCATGACTAGAATTAGCTGGATAAGTTATCTGGTTAACTTCATCCCAGAACAACCCCAGAATACCTCCAATTTATCTAACTAAAGTGTTAGGCAGATAAATAAGAGATGGCGAGAGTGGTGGAAAATTTAAAAACCAGTGATTTATTCAGCTAAGTCCCAATAATATTTATTTATTATTTATTTGCAGATTTTTATATACCGGGGTACGTAAGTAACATCACCTCGGTTTACATTAAAACAATAATTCAGCATTGCGCTTTACAATATAACATAGAAACTGAACAAATACAAAACCATGTATAACTTTGTATTAAAAGAATATAATCGAAATATAAGAGTCTGTGGAAATGGTGAAGAATGGTATAGGACTCAGATCATTAATAGTAGGCTTTTTTAAATAGCCAGGTTTTAAGGTTTTGTTTAAATTTTTTGTGACAAATTTCCTGGCGTAATTCAGAGGGCATGGTGTTCCATATTGTTGATCCAGCAATGATGAATGACCGTTCTTTTGTACTAGAAAGTCTAGTCAGATTGGGTGCTGGGATCTTTAGTTTATATGAATTTTAACTCCAAATTACCTACCAGCCTACAGGTTCCATAGAGAGTCCAAACATTGGCCATACATGTCTGTGTGGTGGTTTTATATCTATCTATCTATCTATCTATGTATATATATGTAGAGAGAGAGAGAGAGAGAGAAATAATGAATATATCAACTTTAGAACTTTAGAAGTTTGGGGATTGAAAAGTATGAAAGTGAATACAGGAAATCCTCATGATTACATCATTCGAGATGCAATATTCCATCCTTATGTTGCTAAAGAAACTGCCCTTGGTTTCTGATCTCAAACGGTTCACTCATTTTCCAAAGTTGCATGTGCACTGGGCACTGATGTTAGCCCATTTGATGCTGGCCCCCACTGCTGAGCCTGTAGGAGGTGCTGAACACTGTTGTCAGTGTATTCAAACCCAAGCGGATTGTGTTTGTTCGTGCTGTGTGCGGGTTGCGCTTGTTCGTGCTGTGTGCGGGTTGCGCTTGTCGCTCCCCGTTCTCGTGCTCCCTGTTCACCTGTTAGGTGCTCCAGCCTAACCTTGCTATTTCCCCCTTGCCTCAGCAACAGATCCTGCTGCCTTGTGAGTGTGAGTTACGCTGTGTTCTTGCTCTGGTCCTTTTCAGCTCCTTGTCCTGTGTTTCTGCTCCAGTTTCATCTCCTTCCCGGATCCTGCTTCCACCCCTGCTTCCGTTTCAGCTCCTCATTCCCTCAGTCTGCTCTTCTGGTTCATGGCTCGGCTTGTCCTTGGATTTTGCTTCGTCTGCTGCCCATCCTGACCTTCTGCCTGCCTACCATCTCTTCGCCTTAGCCACCTGCCCTGACTTCTGACCTGTTCTTGGATTTCCTAGCCTGCTGCCAGCCTCGACCACTGGTACGTCTGACTTTGCTTCTGCTTTCTGTCTGCGTATGGAGACCCGCGCCTAAGTCCTGCTGGCCCTGGTACCCAAGGGCTCAACCTGTGGGGAACGTGGGCTGGTATAGGTGAAGGTCCAGTCGTGTCTCCACCTCACCTGCATCTACCTCACAATGACAAGGGCCTATAGGGGGTTCCCCCTATAGGTGGTGCCAACTTCATCTCGGCTTAGAGGTCCACCTTTCCAACATCACCTTTCCCCCACACTGAGCATGAAGGACGTGCTGGGCTCATATCAGGCTTTCGAGACCAGGATTTTCTTAAAAGCTGATCCATGGGGTAAAAATAAACAGTGTTCCTTTGTTTGCATTTAAATTTTAGTTGTTTCACCTTGGTAAGCCTTTGTGTCTGTAATTCTCATTTGAAATGTAATGGAATTTAAATCTTGTATGCCAGCATCACTGTTACATTCAGCAAAATGACTGAGGAAACATTTTTAGTGAGATGAATGCTTGATGACATCTTGTCTGCTCACTAAAATTCAGAAAAAAAATAGTGGAGGAGAAGAAGAAATAGTAGCAACCAATAAGGTGTACAGTATAAGAAAAAGATCAAAACTTGTAAAAATACCTGAAAGTTTTGCTGTATTAAGTGTACTACTGCTTAAATAATAAATTATGTTTCCTCTGGTGCCCAAGACAGTGAAACCCATCATATTTTCTACAAGTAATGGCTTGTCAGTATGAAAAGCCATGAAATCAATGCGGAATGTTACACAGGTAAAATTACGCAGATAATTTTAAGAACATAAGAACATAAGAACATGCCATACTGGGTCAGACCAAGGGTCCATCAAGCCCAGCATCCTGTTTCCAACAGTGGCCAATCCAGGCCATAAGAACCTGGCAAGTACCCAAAAAAAGTCTATTCCATGTTACCATTGTTAATGGCAGTGGCTATTCTCTAAGTGAACTTAATAGCAGGTAATGGACTTCTCCTCCAAGAACTTATCCAATCCTTTTTTAAACACAGCTATACTAACTGCACTAACCACATCCTCTGGCAACAAATTCCAGAGTTTAATTGTGCGTTGAGTAAAAAAGAACTTTCTCCGATTAGTTTTAAATGTGCCCCATGCTAACTTCATGGAGTGCCCCTAGTCTTTCTACTATCCGAAAGAGTAAATAACCGATTCACATCTACCCATTCTAGACCGCTCCCTGTGACTTAGTGAGGGCAAAGGCCATTTTGATACCAGTCCAGCACCGGCACTGGCACCGAGGGTATGATTGAAGGGATGGCTCCCCGACCCCCCGCTAGACCACCAGGTACATGTAAAAGGTTTTTGGGGGGGTCGGGAGGGTGGGAGAAGCAAAGGGGTAATTTGTAAAGGGTTGGGGTGGGGTTTTTTTTTATCGGGCCATCGGCGCCATTTTTATCAGTGGTAGCCAAAATGGCGCCAATGGCCCGAGAGCGGGAGATCAGGGCAGACTTAGAAAGACAGTATTAGAGCCAGGAAATAGCTGTTGTGGGAAAATAAACTTTTATTTTATTTTTCATTTTATTTTGGAGACAAAATAAGAAGAGAGAATCTGGGTGGGAAAACTAGCTTATAATTCTAAAGGTGTACAACAAAAGACTAAGACAAAGTACCAGAAGAGAGGAAGGTTGGGAAGAAAAATGTGTTCATTTTTTCATTCAGTCTAATTTTTTTAATGTCAATTTTATTTTCCAATAAACTATTACTGCTTTATTTGTCTTCTTATTAACAAATTCCATCAGCCCCTATAATTACAATTGTTAAATCAGATTTCAATATTTCAATCTTACATTACGTTACTGTTGATGTGACAAAGAAAAAAGCAAGGTGAAGCTTTTTAAGTCTATTCATGACATGGTAATAATAATCATAAGATTAAATGTACTATATTGAAAACCTTTATAGCAGGTCTAAGAATAAATCTCTGTGCTTTCCTTTTAATACCCATCCAAGTAACTCCTTATGCAGAGTAAGTATGATACAATTTTATAAGCAGAAATATGCATCAACAAGAGAGATTGAAAGCAAAGATTAAAATGATATAAAGCAGAAGGCATTATAAAAAACATTCTACCTAATATACCTTTGCAATGGCTTTAGAATTAAAAGCAGCCTTTGGCAAAGATACAGCATTAGTGGCACTTGAAATCTTAATTTATTTCACAATAAAAAGTTTATAGGAAGACATAAAAAATAGGCAGCAGAAACATTAAAAGCAGACAGCAGTATTGCTAAGTTGACAAATATCGCCGTGAAAATAACTTGTATGATAGCTATTAATAGAAAAGACTTAAAAGTCTGAGGGAAATTAAAGGAACAATTTGAAATATGGCAGTCACATATTTTGAATAGCAAGATTGACCGTCAGCCCAATGATATTTTTTTCATATTTCATTATTGGTGTATTTTTACTCACTTTAATGGGTTTTATTTCTTTCTTTGTTTATATCTATATATATATATATTTTTTTTTTTTAATCATTGAAGCATCTGCATCAATACTTGCCTTGCAAGAATGTTAGAGAAGTGAAAATGGAGCAGCAAGCAGTATAACACTACCTGTGTGTCACCTTTGAAAGTAATTGAAGTCAGCAGATCAATATACTTTTTTGTAACCCATGCATCCAGCTTTGAATAACTGAAATCATTATAAGTTTCCCAAGTAAATGTTACATATACAATAGACTATGAGCTAAAAGGACAGAAGGACCAATAAGAGATCCATTTTCAAAAGCATTTAGCAGGCTAACTCAGACGTTAGCGGCTACATGAATAGTTAGGCTCATATGCAGTTAAATTCTAGCCGGCTAATAAGTTAGGTGGCTAGAATTTAGACTGATAAGTTAGGGGCATTCTGTGGGTATGACTGGGAGGAGCTGAGTTAGCCGGCTAACTCTGATATTCTGAATTAGCTGGATAATTTAGCTGGCTAAGTCTGGTCAGGCCAAAGAGCTGTTCTAAAGTTAGCTAATTTTAAGATACCCGACTATATTTCATAGAGTGACTGCATTATTGAATATACTGTATCTCTAAAGGTAGCCTGATAAGTACTTGGACTATTTTCCCTGTTTCAGTCACCTACACAGAGTCTGGGTAAACTTATGTGCCAACATGACAAATGTGTGTATGCTTAACAATTTTAGAAAACCCCATTTCTGCACATCAGTGTGTTTTACTCATGGAAATGCATTTGAAAATTAACTCCATAGAACCTAACTTTCAAACGTATTCCATGGTACAGCATTTACATGCATAAATGGATGTACAGAAATTTAATCTAATATTTTATAAACAGTGTGCTGTTCATAAAATACCATGTATTTCTGAACTAAAAGTATGCCTGTATGTTTCAGTACATGCAAATATTTAAATACAAAAGAATAATTTTCTTTATGCATTTTATAAACATGCATGCATATATTTCACTTAGCATAACTGGCTCACTAAAAGCGGAAGATAAGTACTTTAAAATAAATAAAGTTTTAGGAATGCTGAACAATTATAAATATTGGATGCTGGGGTTGGATTGGTGTGGAGTAGATATGTTTTAAATCATAATGCTTCAGACAAGAAGTTGTCCACAAGCCTGCACTGGCATGTTCTCTCCCTCTGAAACTGGTTTCCTTGGCTGTTTTGAGGTTGCCCTCCTCTAGTCAATATTCTGGCTTGGAGGCATTATACCTGATATAGCTGCATGAAGGGAGTGCAAACAGCCAGGAAACAGGTTTTAGTGGAATTAATGGAAACATACCTTTGTGAAGGATACATAAGCACTTAGAACTTTTGCTTTCTATTTCTATATATAGATTAAGGACTTGAAAAAGAAGGCCCAGGAGCTGTGCTGAAAAGAGAGAGGGTGGCTGGGCATGGTGCATGCCTGAAAGGAGGTACCGAAAGGTAAGTATCGAGGCAATGAAGACACATCAGGCAGGATTCATGGCAGGCAGGAAAAGGGGAAGGACCACTCCCGTGGGTCCTCTTTTTATTGTGCATACATTCAATAGCATACAATGTGTCATCACCTCATTGGCTCCTCTCCCCATAGCATACAGACGTGTCACTACACTATTGGCTTGGCTCAGGGGGTGTGTACGGATCATTTCATTGGCTGCTGAATCCTATACCTCCTGTCTTTGTCCTGCATCTGACTAGGGGCAACTAGCCCTTCTTTCAGGCAATCAGGGTTAATTATCAGGTATCCTCTCCTAGGCAGAGAGGTTTAAGCACAAGTATTGTTTCATTCAGTGCAAAGGCCAGGGAGAAGGGAAGTTAGTGTTAAACCCTGACATGGCCTGCCGGCAAAGCTCATAAATCCCACAGGTAAGAGTTTTAAATTACCATCAGGGAGGTGTCAACAAGATCTGTCTATTTCCTGCTTCCATCACTAGCATCACTATTAGGCTCCCATTCTATATGATACTGTCTCTGTGAACAGCTTCTGTAAAACCTTAATGCGCTATCACTTCATCCTTGCCTATTCCCTGGGTTGTGGGCAGTACTGTATTAACCCTCCCTACGAAATGCCAATACTGAAATCACCACAATTAAATATTGGCCTGGTCTATTGCCCACTTGGATCACTCCAAAAAGACTGCTCACCACTAATTGAAATTTTCACTAAAGCATTTCCTGCCCCTGAATCAACCCTAACTAATCATAGGAGACTTTAATCTACATGCAGGCAGTATTCCTAAAACTACACCATGTGAAATCTTTCTAGATTCTATGGAAGCAATGGGTTGGTCACAATGTGTCACAAAACCAACTCACAAAGCAGAATACATCCTTGACCTAATTTTCGCCAATCACAATAACTAAGTAATCAATTCCTCACACAACATATTGCCCTGGTCTGATCATCAAATAATAAAAGCAGAAATAACCCTCCTCACCACACAGCAAACAACCTCACATAATAATCAACCTTTCACATACAGAAAAAAGATAGAACAGAAATTACTTAAAAAACAATAAAAAATAAAATAACTGATTTTCATCACGATAATACCCTCTCATCTTTTGACTCCTGGGATAAAATCATCAGTGAAATAGCCGACACCCTAAGCCCAATCTAGGAAAAAGCATTCTAGAATGAAGACAATACAGCTAAACAAAAAGAAAAATCTTGGTATAGTGAAGAACTAAAACACACTAAACAGACCCTGAGAAAGTCTGAAAAGCAATGGTGGAAATGCCAATCTACTAAATTCCTTGAAAAATACAAATCCCTATTAACAAAATACTGTGAGCAAATCAATAAAGCAAAAAAAGACTACTGTGCTAAACAGATTCATGGTGTAATATTTAATGCCAAATTACTCTTTGAAACAGTTAAAAACTTAATCAAGGACCCATCTTCCTCCACAACAAATAACTATGACTTTCCAAAGAACTCCTGCAATGAATATGCCACTTTGTTATTAAATAAAATCAATGCATTAAAACACAATTCTCCACCTGCCTGCAAACAAATGAGCCTGATGAAAAAATTGGGAAAGCAAAATGGAACATATTTGACCCTGTATCTAAACTTGAAATAAACCAAATCATTACAAAAACCAAGCTTGCAATCCACCCACTGAATTTAATCCCTGCTAGTGCCCTGAAAGCAGTACACAGGGTAATCACTCCAACAATTACAACCATAATAAATCACTCACTAGCAGAAGGATGGGCTGCAGCCAAGGCTAAACAAGCTGTGATTAAACTAATCTGAAAAAAAAACAAGCAGAAATGATGATTGGGATATACTGACCAATATCCAACCTGCCTTTCATTGATAAAGTTCTTGAAAAATCAGTGTTATCACAATTAGAGAGCCACCTAGAAAGCAATAATATACTATAACCAAACCAATTTGGATTTTGAAAAAATCACTCAGCAGAAACACTACTCATTTTCTTAACTGACTCTATTCTACAGGGGTTTGACAACAATGAATTTTATATCCAAGTACTAATTGATAGAGATGTGTATTCGTTTATCATGAATTAGGCAATTTCAATGAAATTGCCTAATTCGTCGTGGGTCAGGGGCCCCGAACCCTGAGACTAATTTTCCCCGAACTATGAGGAAAATTAGTTTTTCGGGTTTGTTCAAAAAACCACCCCAGGCATTAAAATTCATTGTAATACAACCCCCCCCCCCCTTACCATCTCAATCTCTCCCCAAGACTTACTAGCATCCCTGGTGGTCCAGCGGGGTCCCACGAGGGATTTCTCCCTCCGTGCTGTCTGACTTTCGGGCCTGCCTCGATCAAAATGGCGCCGATAGCCTTTGCCCATACTATGTCACAGGGGCTACCAGTGCCATTGGTCAGCCCCTGTCACATGGCCGTCGGTGCCATCTTGTGCTCCTACCATGTGACAGGGGCTGACCAATAGCACCGGTAGCCCCTGTGACATAGTATGGGCAAAGGCTATTGGCGCCATTTGATTACTGGTGCCGACAGTCCGAGTGTAGGAGGTCACTCCCAGACCCCCGCTGGACCACCGGGGACTTTTGTCAAGTCTTGGGAGACCCTCCTGACCCCCACAAGACTTGCCAAAAGTCCAGCGGGGGTCCGGGAGCGACCTACTGCACTTGGACCATCGGCGACAGTAATCAAAATGGCGCTGATAGCCTTGCCCATACTATGTCACAGGGGCTACCGGTGCCATTGGTCAGCCCCTGTCACATGGTAGGAGCAATGGATGGCCGGCACCATCTTGTGGCTCTGATGGCCATGTGACAGGGGCTGACCAATGGCACCAGTAGCCCCTGTGACATGTATGGGCAAAGGCTATTGGCACCATTTTGATCAAGGCAGGCCCGAAAGTCAGATGGCATGGAGAGAGAAATCCCTCGCGGGACCCGCTGGACCACCAGGGATATTAGTATGTCTTGGGGAAGGATCGGGATGGTGGTGGGGGGTTTGTATTTAATGTATTAAAGTGAATTTTAATGCTTGGGATGGGTTTTTTTTAGCTTCATTTTCCTGCGTCGTGTTTTGGGCCGGTTTCATTTTTACCCGTTTAGTTTTCCTAAAAAACTAACTGAGGGAAAACAAACTTTACCCCAAAGCGTCCGACTCAAAAAATGACCTGGTAGAAAACAATTTATTTTATTTATTTATTTTTCATTTTTTATATACCGATGCTCCTGTATACAATACATATCGCACCGGTTTACATGGAACTGAACTGTCACCACAGTGGCGGGAAATACATTGAAACAAGTTGAGGAAAATTTTTTCAGGAAACAATCATAACAAGGTTAACTGCAAAACAATCAAAACAAGATAAACTGAAAAGCGAGTAAAGCAATCAGAAAGAGTATGTACAGCCGTTTGGATTCCAACCGTCGCTTCATCAGGTTAGCTATCGGGGAAGGCTTGTGTGAATAGCCAAGACTTCAGCTTCTTTTTGAAAGTTGCTAGGCAAGGTTCTTGGCGGAGGTCCGGTGGCATCCGGTTCCAAAGTGGGGGGCCTGCGGTGGATAATGCTCGTTTCCTCAGTGAAGTTTTAGCTGGGTGGGTGTGTAGCATGTTTTGGTATGCGCTTCTGATCGGCCTCTTTGAGGTGTGTTGCTGTAGTTGAAAAGTTAGGTTGAGAGGGGAGATGTTGGGTAGAGCCTTATGAATCATCATAAGTGCTTTAAAGTGTATCCTGAATTTTATAGGTAGCCAGTGAAGGTTCTGGAGGATAGGGGTAATATGTTCCCTTTTTTTAGTGTTAGTGAGTATTCTAGCCATCGCATTCTGAACCATCTGAAGTGGTTTGATGGTGCTAGCGGGCAGGCCCAGGAGGAGAGAATTGCAGTAATCCAGTTTAGGGAGGATGATGGATTGTAGTACCAGGCGGAAGTCTCGGAAGTGTAGGAGTGGTTTTAATTTTTTTAGGACCTGCAATTTGAAAAAGCATTCTCTGGTGGTGTTGTTTACGAATTTGATGAAGTTGAGTTGGTTGTCAAGCAGCACGCCAAGGTCTCTAACTTGTGGAGAGTGGTCAATCTGTGTGAGGGAGAGTTGGGAAGAGATAGGCGGGTTAAGCAGGGAGCAATTATCCTGAGCTATTATGAGTATTTCGGTTTTGCTGGTGTTTAGTACAAGGTTGAGGCTGCAGAGCAAGTTGTTGATTGTTGTAAGGCAGCTGTTCCAGTAAGACCACGTTTTTTGAAGAGATTCAGTTATAGGGATGAGGATCTGGATGTCATCCGCGTATAGGAAGTGTGTAAGCTTGAGACTGGATAGAAGATGGCAGAGAGGGAGGAGATAAATATTGAATAGTGTAGGTGACAGTGATGATCCTTGTGGAACCCCCTGCTTCGCTTTGACAGGGTGTGACTCTTTGCTGTTGATTCTAACCTTGTAGTGCCTGTTTTCAAGGAAAGATTTGAACCAGTTGAGCGCCACTCCTGTTATGCCGATGTCTGCCAGACGATGGAGCAGGCACGCATGGTTCACGGTATCGAACGCTGAGGAGAGATCCAGTAGTGCTAGAAGGAAAGGTTGACCTTTTTCCTGATTGATGAGGATGGAGTCAGAGAGTGAGGCTAGTAGAGATTCGGTGTTCAATGATTTTCGGAATCCGAATTGGTTTGAGGTGAGAATGTCGTTTTCTTCCAGAAATTCAGATAATTGTCTGTTTACAATCTTCTCCATGATTTTAGCGATCATTGGGAGGTTGGCAATGGGTCTGAAATTGGCTGGATCAGCAGGTGATAGGTTTGGTTTTATGAATGAAGCTCATCTCTTCTAATGGGGAGGAGGAATAGCTTAGTGGTTAGAACAGTGGACTACAAACCAGGAGACCAGCGTTCAAGTCCTGCTGTCACTCTTTGTGACCTTGGGCAAGTCACTTTACCCTCCATTGCCAAATGACGCGGCGTTTTGGGGGCGTGACACGGCGTTTGGGGGCGGGCCCGGGGGCGTGGTGCTGGCCCGGGGGCGTTTCGGGGGCGTGGCCGCGCCCTCCGGAACAGCCCCCGGGTCGGGTCTTGGCGCGCCAGCAGCCCGCTGGCGCGCGCGGATTTACATCTACCTCCGGTAGGTGTAAATCCATGGATAAAGGTAGGGGGGGGGTTAGATAGGGCCAGGGGGTGGGTTAGGTAGGGGAAGGGAGGGGAAGGTGAGGGGAGGGCGAAAGAAAGTTCCCTCCGAGGCCGCTCCGATTTCGGAACGGCCTCGGAGGGAACGGAGGCAGGCTGTGCAGCTCGGCGCGCGCAGGCTGCCCAAAATCGGCAGCCTTGCGTGCGCCGATCCCGGATTTTATAAGATATGCACGGCTACGCGTATCCAGCGTACTTTTGTTTGCGCCTGGTGCGCGAACAAAAGTACGCGATCGCGCTATTTTTTAAAATCTACCCCTTAGATTGTAAGCCCTCTGGGGATAGAAAAATACCTACAGTACCTGAATGTAAACCGATGTGATATCTCAATTGAGATCAAATGTCAGTATATAAAAAATTAATAATAAATAAAATAAAAAAATAATTGATCTAACAGCAGCCTTCAACACAGTAGACCATTTCCTGCTATGCCATCAGCTGAGAAAAATAGGAATAGATGGGAATGTTAACAAATGTTCTCTTCCTTCTTAGAAGATAGGACATTCCAAGTCAAACTGGGTAATCAGATTTCTAACACCTTCCCAATCAATACAGGTGTCCTCCAGGACTCTGCAATATCAGCTACACTATTCAACATTCATCTGCTGCCCCTATGTACACTACTAGCAAAACTTGGAATCAACTTCTTCCTTTATGCAGATGACATTCAATTCTACAATCCCTTCAACAAAACATTGTAAAAAACTGCATCAAGTCTGTCAACATACATGAGAGCAATACAACATAAACGTTCTCAATTGAAACTAAATAAACAGAAATTGTGTGGTATTGGGGAAATACCACGATAATCAAACCACCAACCCTTGACTTGGGAATCTTTAACATCATTCCTTCAGATCATGTATAGAACTTAGAAATACAGCTAAATGAGAATTTTACAATGAAAAAGCTCATAAGCAAATTAATTAAAAACATGATACTCCGAGATGAGAATATTACATTAGCTGAAACCATTACTAACAATTCAGGACTTCTAAACTGTTTTACAAACACTAATATTCTCAAACTTAGATTACTGCAACTCACTTCTACTAGGCCTACACTCAGGACTATAAAAACAGCTACAGTTATTACAAAATTCCTCCACTAGACTCTTACTAGGGACAAGGTAATTTGACCACATCACCCCCTCACTGATAGCACTACACTGGCTTCTGGCACAATCCAGAATTCATCAACAACATTAACCCATGCTTGATTGGAGTGACACTTCAACCATACACTGCTGAGACCCTAACATCACAAAACAAAGGACTTCTAAAGGTGCCTACAACACAGAACACTTACCTAACACAAATAAGAGACCAAATGTTTTCCATTGTGGGCCCAAAACTGTGGAACTCTCTTCAGAACCATTATATCAGATAGAAAGAGTTTTAAATGTGAACTGAAAATATAGCTCTTTAGAAATGCATATGATTTAGCGTAAAAATACCAATATGCCGATAACTCCATTACCGGTACCAGAGATAATGTTAGCAGAGTGAGCAATAAGTACTGAATGATATAAAGTGAAATAATTGTAGAATTAGTACTCATAATTACTGTAATATTGACCTAGAAAATGTATGAATATGAACTAGAATATGAATTTTCAGCAGTGCTGAATGAATGTCAGATCTGAAAACTGTGTTGACCAAGAATATGAATGCTGATTTTGTAAACCATTGTGATCTTCTGTTGGAACGACAGTATATAAAATGCCTAAATAAATAAATAAATAAATAAATAAATAAATAAATACATACATACATACATACATACATACATTCATACTGTAATGGAGTACTACATGTAATGTCCTCAGAGGCCTGTATAGTACTAGAGATGGTCTTAGAACGTACCACTAAAACTCTTACCATGGAATGTCTCTTCCTCACATGCAACAAAGACCCATAACTTCAGACTGCATCCTGTAAATTGATGGCTTACAATCACGAGTATACCCCATCACATACCACCCACACTAAGCCAGTCTCCAAGTCTCTATTGTTAGCTAGGCACCATGTTATCCAAGATCGCTGGACATAGGTTCCATGAGATTCAGAAACTTAACTGTTTTCTTGCCACCCCCTATATTAGATTGGTGAACCTATTCTAGGAACACTTTCCATGGTCTGAACATTCTCAGGAATGCAATGCTATCTAACAGTTTGTATAATGTAACACATCACACCAACTGAAGGCTCTACTCACACTTTTTACTCTGTTCACAGATACTACCAGCTCTTCAGAGGAAGAGGAAGAGGAGGAGGAAGGAGAAGAAGAGGAAGAAAAGTTCCCAGATCCTCCTGCTGCTGTATCACTTGTGCCACCTGCTGGGGACAAGCAACAACTGCTGCCACCACAACCACCACCACCACCACCACCAGCAGTGGTAGATCCAGCAGCTGCAAAGCAGCCACTCCCCCCTCCAATGAAGGGCCCCGGGCCTATCCCTCTCCCCTTCTATGTAGGGCTTCCTTTCCCTTTGGTCTCAAGAGCTCAGGACTCAGGTCCTGATGTCACTCAGCCATTGCTAGACCAAGTTAGTGACCAGGTCCCTAGATACCTTCACCCTGATTCTCAGTAGCACCCCTTGCCAGCAGAGTTTGCTACTGGTGATGTAGCACCTACTCTGGGCATAAGGATTAGGACTCTGGATGGCAACTGGGTTGTTGTTGAGAGGATAGGGGAGAAAGTCAGCATCCTGCAGAGAAATCTGAGAAGGGTGGTGAACATTTTGGAGTGTCTCTCATCCAAGCTCAAGAGGGCTTTATGGTAGCTGTTGAGCTAATGGGGATGAGATATTCTCAACAACCCTAAGCTACTCAAGCTATAGCCTGCTGTTCTTCTTGGGCCTTATGATTCCCACCCCTTTCCATATATTGACTTATTATTTTAAATAATTGTAAAGTTTTTAAAAGTATATTATTTATTATAAACTATTATAGTTCTGAGCAATAATGTGCATGTCTCGTTTATTTTATGCCTGCTGTGATCCCTTTTCAACCCCAGTGAAGCCCCATTCAGGATAGGCCCTCTCTCCCAAACACTGACATACATGTAGCTAGCCATGCTGGTCTGTCATATAATCTCTATCCTCCAGTCATCTACCCTTATGGCTGGTTGTTATGGTAAATCAACAATAACTCACAAAAACCCAATGATCATAAATTAAAGTACTATAGCTGAATCCAAATCTGACACAACAATAAACCAAAAGTACTATGCTATTGTAAAGTAGACGCTTCAAAATGTTATTTGACCAGTCATAATAGGCTTCATCTTTTAAAGCATTGTAGCTAGACGATTTGGCCTTATTTTTAATCATCGGTCAGAGTCCCAAACGTCAAGGCAATTTTTATATTTTTTTTTCTTTTGCTAAGTGAACCATTCATGCATTTTCATGTGACTTAACTTATAATATCGCTGAAGCCATGAGATGTCAACACGCCCGACATGGGTCCATGTTTCGAACACTAATGGTTCTTTGTCAAGGGCTGGATTTCAGCATCTAGGAGATAAAAATAATGTTATCTCAAATGAAAATATAAGGAATTTATATGAATCCGAAAATATTTTCAAAGCGGGCTGCACATCAATATTCAAACAGTTTCGTCTCTTCATCTGCTTCCGCAGTCGCCTCAGTCTCCAGTGCCGAGGGTCAGTTGGTCTCGTCTTCTGCTCTGCCGCGCCACCTGACGAGAGAATTTACGAATCTTCTGCAAGGTATACCATCCTCCCATTGGCCCAAGGGTTCACAAGCCTGAGCATAACAGACATGGGTGGGCCTGGTGAGCTATGGCTAACTCACTTAGGGCAACTACTCAAATAGAACAACCAAGTAATTAGCATAAACAAGAATGCAAAATATTTATTCTGACATTATAGAGACCTCAAATAATTATACTCAACAGCTTTGGTGCTGTATGGAAACACTGTCATCAAAGGACTCTATTACTGAAATTTCAAATTTTTGTTTTTCTTATGTAAATAAAACAGTCTTTGCATTATCTTTAAAGTTCAAAATAATGACTTATCTTTGGGTTCAGACCCACCCAATCAGGGTTGCCTAACACCAGACGAGGTCTGAAGAATGTTTGTTGTGGATCCCATCCCAATGGCAGCCAAAGGAGAGGGTCTGCTGTAGCATGGCTGTTGTTGATCCCATCTTGTGGTGGTTGAAGAAGGAGAAGGTCACCATGGATAACAACCTCACAGTAGCTGAAAGAGAGGACCTGCTGTACCAGGACCACCATGGATCCCATCCCACAGTGGCTAAAGGAGAGAGGCTGCTGCAGATCCCAACCAGCAGTGGCTGAAAAAGAGGGCCTGCTGCACCAGACCCTGAAGGTGAGGTACTACAGCCAAGCTTCCATGGTTACTATCCTTCTTCTTCAGCAGTAGCTGAAGAAGAAGCCTTGTGTGTATATGAGAGAATGGAAGCTTGTATGTGTGTGTATGTGAGAGAGATTAAATGGGAGCCAGTGAGAATGGGAGCCTCTGTGCGATTGGGAGCCCCTCTATATTTGTATATGTGTGTGGGGGAGGGGGATAAGGAGTCTTAGAGACTGAGAGCCTGGTTTGTGTGTATGAATGAGAGCCTGTGGGAGGCTGAGAGAGCAAGAGCCTGTGTACATGAATGTGAAGGAGTCTGTGAAGGAAAGCATGTGAATATGAATGCATGTGTTTGTGTGAGTGAGAGGGCATTTGAGAACATATGAATGTGGGGGAGAGCATGTGAGAATGTGTGTGTGTGTCTGGGAGAATGTGAAAGTGGGAGCTTATATGTGTGTGAGAACATGTGAGAGTGAGAATTTGTATATGTATGTGTGTGTATATGTATGAACATGTGTGTGAGAACTTGTGTGTATATGTATGGGAGAACATATGAAAGTGAGAGCTTGTGTGTTTAGGAGAACATGTAAGAGTGAGAGCTTGTATGTAGGAGAACATGAGAGTGAGATATTCTGTATTTATGGGAGAGAGCATGTAAGAGAGAGAGCTTGTTTATAAGGGAGAGAGAGTTAGTGAGAGTAAAATCGTTTGTGTTTGTGTGAGTTTGTGAAATGGAGAGAACATGTAAAAGTAAGAGCTTGTATGTTTGTGTAAGTGGAAGAGCATGTGAGAGTGAAAGCTTCTAAGTTTGTGTATGTGTGTATATGTGTGTGTGTGTATGTGGGAGAGAGTATAAATAGTATAAATAAATGAATTAGAAAGAAGCTTACCTGAAAGCAGGACACGCTGGGAGAGCCAGTGGATTCACTTTGTCAAGAAAAGAAGTTTGTTTCTGTTGTTTGTCTCAGGATGTGATGGGCAGTGCTGAGTCAGGTTTGATACAATCAGAGAGGCAGGGAACAGAATTGAGCTCTGAGTAAGATGCAAGCAGGAAGTAAACAGAACAGCAATTTGGGGGGAGAAGCTGCGAGCTGTGCTGTTTCTGGCAGTGCTGTGGCTGTTGCTAGGAGAAAGCCTATTACTGCTGAAACAGGAGGAGAAAGCACCGTCGTGAAGGAAGCAGACAAAGGCATGAGAGGGATCAGCTGATCAACAGCAAACAGCTGAACAAAATTGCAGTGACTCCTGATGACCTTCCCCTTCAGTGTGAAGAGCATCAAAGCTGCTCTAAAAAAGAGAAGAGAACTGCTGGGTGAGTGCTGAAAGGGAGAGGAATTTTGGCCAGCTTCTGTGAACTAGAATTCTGATAAAGACTGGTAAAGTCAGTTTAAATGCAGTTTGGATGAAATACGTACATATATAATAATTGTGTGAAGGGTGAAAGTATTAGACTGAATAAAAATACTATAAAAGGCAAAAGAAAATATGAGAAATAGTTTTATGATAACTAGAAAAGATATAAAAGTTTAGGAAAGTTAAAGTAATACATTAATAGCCTATTTGGTATGTTCTGAACACCTCTATTTGATATAGTATAAACCAAAACAACTTTGAAAAGTAAGGTAGTAACTAGGGAGTGATGTCAAAAGCTTCCTTAGTTACAAGTGAACAGGGGAGAGTAGGTACACTAGGAAGAGACTCAGCACAATTAAAAAATAGAAGATAAAAAGGGAATTGATTAATAAACAATATTTCAAAAATGTTCTTATATTGAAATTAATGAACCCAAATAAAAATGAACATGAAAAGAAAAACAGAACATGTATAGTGAGCAGTGCTGTGCACTTATTTGGATCAATGACATCAGCAAGACAATGAATCTTAGGATCTAAGAAAAGAAAGAGACAGAGAAACAATTAGCTGAGAGTTAGAAATCTAAGGGCCAGATTTTAAAACTTATTAGCAGGCATAGATTTGTTCATGCAACCCAACATGAACAAATCTATGCCTGATTTTATAACATGCTCGTGCTGCCGCGCACATGTTATAAAATCCGGGGTCGGGGCACACAAGGAGGTGTATACATGTACATCTTGCGCGCTGAGCCCAAGGGGAGCCCCGATGGCTTTCCCCATTCCCTCCAAGGCCGCTCAGAAATCGGAGCGGCCTTGGAGGGAACTTTTTTACAGCCCCGCCCACCTTCTCCTCCTTTTCCCTATCTAACCCATCCCCCATCCCTAACTAAATCCCCCCTACCTTTGCTGCAAACGTTATGCCTGCCCAGCACACCATGGCCCGGCACAAGCCGCTGTGCCGGAGCACTCGACCCCGCCCCCGACCGCTGCCATGCCCCTGGACATGCCCCATACCACTCCCGAACTGCCGCCATGCCCCCAGGCAAGTCCCCAGACCGCCCCTTTTTGCAAGCCTCGGGACATGCGCACATCCCAGGGTTTGCACGTGCCGCCGAGCCTATGCAAAATAGGCTCAGCATGCACAGGGGTAGATTTTCTTGGGTTACACGTGTAGCCTTTGAAAATCTGCCCCTAATTGTACAGAGGTGCTGTGATAGCTCTCTGTATTTGAGGCCTAGTGAAAAGTAAAAAAAAAAATTAAATACTAGTGAAAGGATAATTACATTTTTAAAGAGAGTGAATGAGAGAATGTATGGTAATGTGTATGAAGTTCATGAAAAGGTAAGGTAGTTGCAAAAAAAAGAAAACTGCTGTATCACGTATTAACACAGCATTGAATAGGATATATCGCTGTTTGCATGAAATATGCGCTGAAGAAGAAAAGGACACTACATTGTCAAGTGCATACTTGATCAGTGTTGGACACTTAATGGCAGTCACTGTGATGCATAAGACATTTAATAGCCAAACTGCCAGCATAACTACAATAAAAATGAGGAAAATAATTACCGAAGGAATCTTTTATCGAATGGCATATAAAACTTTATCTATAGAAATTCATATTGATTTTTAAAAAAGGAACCTATAAGTATAATTGAGAGAAAGAAGGTTTTCCTGGGTAATGATTCAGATGGACTGAATCAAATCACGATGAACCTAAAAGATGTGGTAGACCTGATTGACAAACTGAAGAGTAGTAAATCACCTGGACCGGATGGTATACACCCCAGAGTTCTGAAGGAACTAAAAAATGAAATTTCAGATCTATTAGTAACAATTTGTAACCTATCATTAAAATCATCTATTGTACCTAAAGACTGGAG
Source organism: Rhinatrema bivittatum (assembly GCF_901001135.1). Taxonomy (NCBI): domain Eukaryota; kingdom Metazoa; phylum Chordata; class Amphibia; order Gymnophiona; family Rhinatrematidae; genus Rhinatrema; species Rhinatrema bivittatum. The sequence goes on along the minus strand of NC_042617.1, from coordinate 152,757,239 downwards.
GATAGCAAATGTAACCCCAATATTTAAAAAGGGCTCCAGGGGCGATCCGGGAAACTACAGACCAGTTAGCCTGACTTCAGTGCCAGGAAAAATAGTGGAAAGTGTTCTAAACATCAAAATCACAGAACATATAGAAAGACATGGTTTAATGGAACAAAGTCAGCATGGCTTTACACAAGGCAAGTCTTGCCTCACAAATCTGCTTCACGTTTTTGAAGGAGTTAATAAACATGTGGATAAAGGTGAACCGGTAGATGTAGTATACTTGGATTTTCAGAAGGCGTTTCACAAAGTTCCTCATGAGAGGCTTCTAGGAAAAGTAAAAAGTCATGGGATAGGTGGTGAAGTCTTTTCGTGGATTGCAAACTGGCTAAAAGACAGGAAACAGAGAGTAGGATTAAATGGACAATTTTCTCAGTGGAAGGGAGTGGTCTGTGGAGTGCCTCAGGGATCTGTATTGGGACCCTTACTTTTTAATATATTTATAAATGATCTGGAAAGAAATACGATGAGTGAGATAATCAAATTTGCAGATGACACAAAATTGTTCAGAGTAGTTAAATCACAAGCAGATTGTGATAAATTGCAGGAAGACCTTGTGAGACTGGAAAATTGGGCATCCAAATGGCAGATGAAATTTAATGTGGATAAGTGCAAGGTGATGCATATAGGGAAAAATAACCCATGCTATAATTACACCATGTTGGGTTCCATATTAGGTGCTACAACCCAAGAAAGAGATCTAGGCGTCATAGTGGATAACACATTGAAATCGTTGGTTCAGTGTGCTGTGGCAGTCAAAAAAGCAAACAGAATGTTGGGAATTATTAGAAAGGGAATGGTGAATAAAACGGAACATGCCATAATGCCTCTGTATCACTCCATGGTGAGACCGCACCTTGAATACTTTGTACAATTCTGGTCGCCGCATCTCAAAAAAGATATAATTGCGATAGAGAAAGTACAGAGAAGGGCTACCAAAATGATAAGGGGAATGGAACAGCTCCCCTATGAGGAAAGACTAAAGAGGTTAGGACTTTTCAGCTTGGAGAAGAGATGGCTGAGGAAGGATATGATAGAGATGTTTAAAATCATGAGAGGTCTAGAACGGGTAGATGTGAATCGTTTATTTACTCTTTCGGATAATAGAAAAACTAGGGGGCACGCCATGAAGTTAGCATGTGTAACATTTAAAACTAATCGGAGAAAGTTCTTTTTTACTCAACGCACAATTAAACTCTGGAATTTGTTGCCAGAGGATGTGGTTAGTGCAGTTAGTGTAGCTGTGTTTAAAAAAGGATTGGATAAGTTCTTGGAGGAGAAGTCCATTACCTGCTATTAATTGAGTTGACTTAGAAAATAGCCACTGCTATTACTAACAATGGTAGCATGGAATAGACTTACTTTTTGGGTACTTGCCTGGTTCTTATGGCCTGGATTGGCCACTGTTGGAAACAGGATGCTGGGCTTGATGGACCCTTGGTCTGATCCAGTATGGCATGTTCTTATGTTCTTGCATTCTTAAAGAGAGTGTTATGTAAGACTTTGAAGTGAAATTGTTTTTCATGTATAAAGAAGAAAAAGAAGATTCAGGGAAATTCAATTATTTATTATTTTAATCTAGGTAGTGAAACAGTAACAATTAGCTGTCAATGTCAGACCTCACAGATTGAATCATATAATAGATTGCGGAAGATCCTGGAGCAGTTGTAGGGAGATAGAATTTTGTATTGAGTTGTTTAAAGAATAAGTTAGTAGGTGAAAGAAAGAAGAGACAAGACAAAGTAAAGAAAGAAACAACAAGAAGAAGACGAGAGAGAATGAGAGAAACATCAACATAAACAAAATAAGAAGAAACAGATAAGTTACAAAACTGAACTTATATTTCTTATAGCCAGGCCTGAGCTATTACATATACACACAAATTGAAAATCAGAGAAACTAAAGATAACAGAGAGAGAAACAAAAGGAAGGAAAAGACTATATATAAAACATTACTTACCTGATTATAACAAGAAGAAGGGATTGAACCTAAGCAAAACAAAGGAAAGAAAACACAAAGTATCAAATCTTTTAAAATATAGAAAAGAAAATGTGATATGCTATTAGATAACATAATAAAAATATAAGATTTATATATTGAAAGAAATATACTTATATGATTGCCATAAATGTTGGATATAGTTCTGATTTTATTATTTATTTATTGTAGTCAGAATACTAAAGAGAAAATAGAATGTATTATTGTATTATTATTAATAAAATAAGAATTTAGTCAAAAATATAAATTTATTATCAATAGTCATATGTTTGTTTAAAGGTAATATTTATATAATAAAATATAAACCAAGTAAAGTATATATGGTGATCCTTATCTTTGTTATTAACATTGAATTTGTTGTTTTGAATTGGTGAAAAAGATTTAATTCATATGTTAAACTACAGCCCTGTGACAACATATTAGAATTTGCTGACCTGGTCAACACGACTACACTTTTAACATCTACCTTGGGCATGACAGGAATTCTTAGCTCTCACTCGGGGGTGGGGGGGGGGGGGGGGGTTACATATTTTGGCTAGTCAGGCAGGATTCCAGAGAGCAGAAAAAAATGGAAGATCTGAGAGAAACTTTAAACCAACTTAGAGAAAGATTAAATTATAATGAGCAAAGAGAAAGAGAAGATAATTTTAGAAGAATGCAAGAAGAACAACACCATAGATATATGGAAGGTCATAGAACTGTAGCTATGTACAGTCCAAGACTTTGCAGGCATACTGAGAAAACAAGGGGACATGACAGTAGAAGAATGGATAGAGAAAACAAAAGCATCACTAAAAGTATTGAGGATTCCAGAAGAAGATCAGTTAGAAATAGTAAAAGATTATTTAGTAGAACAAGATGGAGACACCATTAAATATATGCCCACTGATCAATTAAGAGATGTAGAGGATCTATTTGAACAACTAAACATTGTATATGGAGATAAAGTCCCAATAAGTATAAAGATTCAGGGATTTTATGAAAGAAAACAATTACTGAATGAAGACATTAGAACCTATGCTTATAGGTTACAAGAGAAATTAAATAGAGCTATAAATAGAGAACCTGGATGCATGGGAAATGCTTTACACAGAGATTTGTTGTAGGTATCAGAGATAGAGGATTAAGAAGAGAAATGAAGAAAAAATTAACAGATCATCCACATATTACTTATTCAGAGCTTATACAAGAAGCTATAGTCTGGGCAGAAGAGGATGAAGAAATACAACTAGAAAGAGAAAGAACGCCAAGATTACTTACCAGAAATAAAGGAGAAGTAGCGATAACAGGACTTAATATCGAACAAGAGGAAAATAATACATTATCTAAAGAAGTAGCCACACTAACAAAGATAATAACTAACTTGTATGCACAACACGAGAATATAAGAGAAAAACAGGAAGAATTATCTAAACAAATTTATAATGTTTCACAAGGTAGAGGTATACAAAACGAACAGAATTATACTGGTACTGAATTAAATCTGAGGAATATGGTTACATATAGTTCATAGAGACCAAACAATTACTATGTGGAACAGGGAACAGAAGTAGTAATAAGGCAACATCCTACAGTAAAAACACCTTTAAGAAATGGGAGAGGTGAATTAATCTGCTACCGTTGCCAGGAACCGGGTCATATAGCAAGATAGTGCAGATCTGAAAGACCTATAGATACAGAAAGGTACAGATATCAACCAGTGACACAAGAAAAGACACAAGAGCATCCGTCTACCTCTAGAATAGTATCTCCATCACCTAGGGAAAACATGAACACCGGTAAAATACAGAAAAGTTCGGTAAGACAGACATCATCATTCAACATGCAAAGAGATAAAGCTTTCGGGAAGAGCCCCATATTGGAAATATTAATGAGCAGCATAAAAGTAAAGTGTTATATTGACACAGGGTCAGATGTATCAACACTCACAGAATCTTTTTTCAAAGAGCATTTTGAAAAGACAATGAATTTAGAAGATGCCACTTGGGTAAAATTAGTGGCTGTAAATGGTTTAGATTTACAGGTAAAAGGATGCATGGAAACCAATGTGACAGGTATTTTTAAAGAATTGTCGCAGTTAGCAAGAGTTAACAATAAAAAATTTGGGATATATAAGATTTGGGCAAAACTGCAAAATACTGAGCTGGTAAAGATTAGATATATAAAATTAGTAGGAAATAAAGGAATAACGTTATCACCTTTGGCTGAAACTCTAGTAGAAGGTAAATGTCCTGGGCTACAAGGGAATACCAATCCGATGATGATAACGGCAACGTATTCAGTAACTTTACCTTCAGACGTATTGGTGGCAAGCGTATTAGCAGTTCCTGTAAATGGCATAGTACCAATTCATCTGTTGAATGCTAGCTAGAGGAAAATTAGAATACCACCCAGAGCTAGAATAGCAGAAATAACCAGACCAGAAGCAGTACACGTACCAGTTCTAGTGACATTTTATCAAGAAGGGGCAGATATTTCAAGTCAACCAATCAAATTTAAAAATTTGACATTCTCAGAGGAAGAAACGAATGAACTACCAATAGAGACACAGTGGGATAATTTGAATACAGAACAAGCAGATATATTAAGATCATTATTGACAAAATATAAATATATATTTTCAAAAAATGATGCTGACATAGGGTTTACAGACCTAGTAAAACATGCAATTGATTCCAAAGATCATGCACCAATTAAACAGCATTACCGTAGAGTATCACGTCATGTATTTGATGAATTTAAAAGATATATACAGGATTTGGTTATTCAGTGTATATTACAATGAAGCAACAGTCCTTGGGCATCACCAGCAGTTATAGTAAAAAAAAAAGAAAGGATGGAATGATTAGATTTTGTTGTGACTATAGAAAAATTAATCAGATTACAATAAAGGATGCATATTTGTTACCAAGGATAGAAGAATCGTTAGACGCTCTAAGCCAGGGGTCATGGTTTTCCTCATTGGACCTTACTTCAGGATATTTTCAAGTAGCCATGGAAGAAAAGGATAAACCAAAAACAGCAGTAACCATACCATTTAGGTTATTTGAGTAGTCAAGGATGCCTTTTGGACTTAGTAATGCTGCAGCTACATTCCAAAGGTTGATGGAACTGACTTTGAATGATTATGGGTCAGATTTTAAAAGCCCCTTGCGCGCGCCGAGCCTATTTTGCATAGGCTCGGCGGCGCGTGCAAGCCCCGGGACGCACGTAATTCCCGGGGCTTTGCAAAGGGGGCATGTCAGGGGTGTGTCGGGTGGGCGGCACAAATTTCGGGGCGGGGCGGGAGGCATGTTGGGTGTGTGACGCCAGCCTGGAGGCGTGGTCGAGGCCTCCAGACCAGCCCCCAGTTCGGGTGATGGCGCACCAGCAGCCCGCTGGCGCGCGCAGATTTACGCCTGCCTCTGGCAGGCGTAAATCTGCCAACAAAGGTGTGTGTGTGTGTGTGGGGGGGGGGGGGGGTTAGGGAGGGGAAGGGAGGAGAAGGGAGGGGAAGGTGAGAGGAGGTGGAAGGAAATTTCCCTCCGAGGCCGCTCCGATTTCGGAGCGGCCTCGGAGGGAACAGGCAGCACGTGCCGGGCTCGGCGTGCACAGGTTGCACAAATGTGCACCCCCTTGCGCGCGCCGACCCCGGATTTTATAAAATACGAGTGGCTACGTGCGTATCTTATAAAATCCAGCATACTTTTGTTCGCGCGTGGTGCGCGAACAAAAGTACGCTCGCGCGCTGTTTTTGAAAATGTACCCCTATGTGTTCAACATTCTATTATTGTACCTGGACGATATATTAATATTAACTAAATATTTTGAAACACATGTACAAAGATTAGGGATGTGAATTGTGTGCCCGATTGTTTTAACGATCGGGTTCGGCTGGGAGGGGGGGGGGAAATCTGATCGTTAGAGATGTGAATTGGGATCGGTTCCGATTCCAATTCACATCACTAATTTTTTTTAGTGAGGCCGGCGCCGATAAAAAGAAAACCCCACCCGACCCTTTAAAATTACCCCCTTAGCCTCCCCCACTCTCCCGACTAGAGATGTGCAGTCGTTTATCACAATTAGGCAATTACAACGAAATTGCCTAATTCGTAGTGGTTCGGGGGCCCCGAAACCCGAAAAGGATTTCCCCCGAACTTCGTGGAAATTTCGTTTTTCGGGTTTGCATGGGGAGAGGGGCACATTTTTTTTTAAATTAAAAACCACCCCAAACCACCCCAAACATTTAGATTAACTATAATACAACCCCCCCCCCATCCCGATCCCTCCCCAAGACTTACGAACATCCCTGGTGGTCCAGTGGGGTCCCGGGTGCCATTTGTTCCTCCGTGCCCATGTGCGCCATTGCCAGTCTTGGTCAAAATGGTGCCGAATAGCCTCTGAACTACTATGTCACAGGGGCTAATGGCGCCATTGGTCAGCCCCTGTCACATGGTAGGAGAACCGACCAATGGCGCTGAAAGCCCCTGTGACATAGTATGGGCAAAGGCTATCGGCACCATTTTGATTACTGGCAGCCGACAACAAAATCGCTCCCGGACCCCCGCTGGACCCCCAGGGATTATTGGCAAGCCTTGGGGGGGTCAGGAGAGGGCTCCTGACTCAAAATCGCCGTCCGATGCCAATACTCAAAATGGCGCCGATCGTCGTCATAGTGAGGGCAAAGGCGATCGGCGCCATTTTGAGACTCAAAATCGCCGTCCGATGCCAATACTCGAAATGGCGCCGATCGCCTTTGCCCTCACTATGATGGCGATCGGCACCATTATGTGTGTCATAGTGAGGGCAAAGGCGATCGGCACCATTTTGAGTATTGGCATCAGACGGCCGGCGTTCAAGGAGGTCGCTCCCGGACCCCTGCTGGACTTTTGGCAAGTCTTGTGGGGGTCAGGAGGCCCCCCAAGCTGGCCAAAAGTCCCTATGGGTCCAACGGGGGTCCCGGAGCGACCTGCCGTCCGATGCCAGGACTCAAAATGGCCCCGATAGCCTTTGCCCATACTATGTCACCGGGGCTACCGGTGCCATTGGTCAGCCCCTGTCACATGGTAGGAGCACAAGATGGCGCCGATGACCATGTGACAGGGGCTGACCAATGGCACCGGTAGCCCCTATGACAAAGGCTATCGGTGCCATGACGAAACTAGCGCTGAGGGTGTGAGTGAGTTCCCGCTCCCCACCGCTGGACCACCAGGGAGTTTTGGTAAGTCTTGGGGGGTCAGGAGGGTGGGGGGTTGTAGTTAATTTTAATTTTAGCTGGGACACTAATTTAACAAATTAACTAATTTAACAAAGAGAACGACAAACCTTTTCCGTCAGAAGAAAATCAGCAGAACCAGAGGTCACGAGCTGAGGCTCCAGGGAGGAAGACTAAGAACCAATGTCAGGAAATATTTCTTCACGGAGAGAGTGGTGGATGCCTGGAATGCCCTTCCGGAGGAAGTAGTGAAGTCCAAAACTGTGAAGGTCTTCAAAGGGGCGTGGGATAAACACTGTGGATCCATCAGGTCTAGAGGAAGTGTATAAAGAGGAGGCAGCAAAACACTGCACAGAGCGGCAGTAGCCACAGAGGCATTCATGGAGTGGGATGCCAGTGGCCAGTGGTTGGTGTTCCACCTTCACGGAGCAGAAGGATGGAAGCCTGCCATCTCCATATTTAAAAAAAAACCAAAAAAAAACAGGGGTGGGCAAGAGTATCTATAATTAACGAAGAGTTCATAAGCTATAGGTACTACCAATTATTAGGCTTATTCAATATTTGTTGGTAGATAATGTGGCTTTCAATGCATACTTCACTTTCAATACATATCCAACATTAGAGATGTGAATCGTGTGATCGATCGACTTAACGATCGATTTCGGCTGGGGGGGGAGGGAATCGGATCGTCGCGGTTTTGTTTTTTTTAAATATCGTGTAAATCGTAAATCGGGGGAGGGCGGGAAAACCGGCACACTAAAACATCCCTAAAACCCACCCCGACCCTTTAAAATAAATCCCCCACCCTCCCGAACCCCTCCAAAATGCCTTAAATTACCTGGGGTCCAGAGGGGGAGTCCCGGTGTGATCTTTTACTCTCGGGCCTCCGGTGCATTGTAGAAATGGCGCCGTCGCCATTTTGTTTTTTGTCCCCCGACGTCAGGAGCGTAGGAGATCGCTCCCGGACCCCTGCTGGACCCCCAGGGACTTTTGGCCAGCTTGGGGGGGCCTCCTGCCCCCACAAGACTTGCCAAAAGTCCAGCGGGGGTCCGGGAACGACCTCCTGTACTCGAATCGTTTTGCCGTACAAAATGGTGCCGGCCATACGCCGGCCATACGCCGTATGGCCGGTGCCATTTTGTACGGAAAAACGATTCGAGTGTAGGAGGTCGTTCCCGGACCCCCACTGGACTTTTGGCAAGTCTTGTGGGGGTCAGGAGGCCCCCCCAAGCTGGCCAAAAGTCCCTGGGGGTCCAGCGGGGGTCCGGGAGCGATCTCCTACGCTCCTGACGTCGGGGGACAAAAAACAAAATGGCGCCAGTGCTACCTTTGCCCTGTCATATGACAGGGCACAGGTAGCGCCGGCGCCATTTCTACAACGCACCGGAGGCCCGAGAGTAAAAGATCACACCGGGACCCCCCCCCACTGGACCCCAGATAATTTAAGGCATTTTGGGGGGGTTCGGGAGGGTGGGGGATTTATTTTAAAGGGTCGGGGTGGGTTTTAGGGTTGTTTTAGTGTGCCGGTTTTCCCGCCCTCCCCCTTCCCCTCCCCCTTCCCCCGATTTACGATTTTTGTCGATACATCGGGGGAATTCCTATTAAATATCGCCTCTAATGATTTTTGACGATTTAAAATATATCGGACGATATTTTAAATTGTCAAAAAACGATTCACATCCCTATCCAACATAGCTCTCTGCTTCAACAGCAAGGGAGAAGAAAAACTAATACTTCACGCATATCCAGCATTGCTCTCTGCTTCAACGGCAGGGGAGAAGTAAAACTAATAGTACACGCATATCCAGCATAGCTCTCTGCTACAATGGCAGGGGAGAAGAAAAACAACCAATAAGGGCTGAATAACATAGTCTGGATAAAACAAATAAGCATGGGTGCAGCTTGCTTATTGAGGCGGTTACTACCCCTAACTAATCAAGCTTGATATTTCACTTGGATGCAGCTCCATCAATGCTCTCTGCATTAATGGTGGGTGTGAAAGAAAAATAGAACCAAATGTTATTAGGAGCCAAGAGAAACAGATAAGTAAGAGAAAAAAAGAAGTGTGAGGCTTGCTGGGCAGACTGGATGGGCCGATTGGTCTTCTTCTGCCGTCATTTCTATGTTTCTATGTTTCTATGTTAACTCGCCGCAGTAACATATTTACAGATCGACAATTTATGGAATTCTCCATACTTCCGCATGAAACGGAATTGACCCCCCACGAATACGTATCACGTATGCAACTAAAACGTTTTGGCTGCACATTCCTAGTGGGGAAGCAGAAGCAGTTTGTGTAGAAACTTGCTGACACTTCAAGGCCTAGCTACTGAATGGGGAAAGAAGAGAATGTACCAAGATAATGGTATTTTGACATCATTTGTTTAGGTAAAGGTTTCAGTAATTCTCCACTCCAAATAAGGGAGCCATCCCAAAACAAAAGAGAAAAAAATGCTGTCAGCCATACATGTATATAAGACAATAATGTATCTTGTATTAGAAGGAGAAGCGAGAGAGCAGAGCAGGCTAAGTAGTACGTCACTGTAGTGGTCAGGTAAATGAACATAATTGGAGACCTTGACATGATTACTTGCCATGGAGGATCTTGAGCTGACCCTGGAGAAAGATCCCTTCCAGCTGACAGGAAGACATCTATGACATCTCCTCCACGATCAGCAGGGATCTGCGGAAGATCAGAAGCAACTCGCAGGGGCAGGCCTGGAGAGTCTCCGAGATGCAGTTTAAAATCATCCACATCCTGGAACTGCTGGAAGCCCTGGTGAACCAGGGAAGCCAAAGCAAGGAGGAGGAGCTGAGACTGGAAAGAGACAATCTGAAGATGGAGCTGGAGTGACTGTTGGAGGAAGGGGCGAGAGGTAATAAGGGGCAGCCAACCTTGTACCAGACAAAATAGATATGGTTTCAGCACCGGCAGAGATAGAAATGCTTATACCGGTAGCAGAAAAGCAGATTAGAAATTCTGACAATGTATGCCAATCTCCAGATGCTCTCTCTCAGCAGGAGTCTTTAGCTTCAGCTTCCCCTGCTCCCACTGCACCTCCCGATACTCCCCCTCCCTTTCCCCCTCCATCCTATGCTACTATATTTCCCGCTATTCAGATATAGACACAGACACAGACACAGATGAAAACTAGTGACCTGCCTTTAATGGCAGCTGGATATACTCCTAATTTAACTTCCGAGCAGCAACTCCCAACCCGCACTATCCCCCTGCTGAATCAGCCTACACGGAACTCCTCTTGGGTTGATATCACGGAGAGAGTTCAGTGTACTCCCGTTATGGAATCGAGCATAAGGGTGAGGTCTGCCCAGATTCTGAATCATCATTCTTATTATTATATTCCCCAGCCTGTGAACAGATAAATGAAACAGTTGGAGCCTGTGGCTATCAGCATGATGACCCAGCCTCTTTAAAACCTTTAGACAAGTGTTTAAGAACATTTGAGGGACAGATTGAAAAGAATGAAAAGTGTTGTGAGACAACAGCAGATGGAGTAGATGCCCCAGTGGCACATAATACCCCTGCATCACACGATACCAGGTTTAGGAAAAGGGGGGGTGTCTGGAAGCGCTCCGTCACATCTTATTGCTCCTGTCATTGCTTTCTTTGTGGTAGTAGAACACTGCTTTGCTGTGCCGCCCTTACACAAATGTGTCATGATTATGTTTCCCATTGTGTATGTTATGTCAAACTGCTATTCCTAGATGAGGTCCACAAGTAGAACCAGGTCACATTTCTCTGAGAAAGATACACCTCAGGTAATGAATATTACGTGATGAGAATGAGGTAAGTGAAGACAGCACTGGCTATCATTTGAGTATATTTTTTGGTACGTATTTTCATTTACTTTTTGCTGAATTTTAGTTTCATTACTGACTATTACATAGTAGCTTAAAGTTGGTAATTTGTCTTTTCTAAGCATTCTAAGTTTGAGTTCCTTATGTCACGTTCCCCAGTCCCCTAGTACTAAGCATCTGGCAGTTTTTCTTCCCAAAATCTCTTCCCTCTCCCTTATGAGAGCAAAGACTTATTTTGCTTTTCGCCTTTAGCTATCGGCATTCCTGCTTCCTGCTAATGTTCTAGCACAGTTACTGAACCAAAACTAAACACTGTAGATTGTATGGGAACTTATAGTGTTAAGATATTGCTGAAGAAGCACTTACTAGTGTTAAAGTTTAAAACCTGAAAGGACAAGGCAATTAAGGGTTAACAACAGAGACAATTAGCAGCAAAGATAAAGGGAGGGCCAGTGAGAGTGGGTGATACAGGAAAATGTGCAGGAGAAAGAAGAAGGAAGAAAGAAAATATACTCCATTTAATGAATCAATCCTTTAACAGATTCGTGAAGAATTTAAAGATATTAAGAATAATAATAGCCTTGATTTAGCAAGAATGTTTAATTTCGTTTACGGTGACAAAGCATTAAAGATTTGGTCATCACACCCATGCACCTAAAACATCCCCTAAGCCTTTTTCTTGCAAATCTAAATTGATTCTATCAAATTGCCTTTATGTCAAAATTATAAACACACACTAACAATGATTTGTTGTTTAAAGACTAAAGCTGAGTATTAATCTATACCATGACTAGTGGTAGTGCCTCCTAGGGGCATAACAATAGAGACAAGAAAGTAACTTCATGACTACTATTTGCTGAATTAATGATATCAAGAATGTTTATTTCACTGTAACCATTACTTTAATTTTATCGTATGCCAGATTTTATATTTTCCAGATTGACAGTCTTCCTGCCATGAAAGATGTAAAGCTGACATTTTTCCAAATTTTTCCCAGTTTGATTTCTTTTTTATTTTTAAACAGAATTCTGACTTTTGTTTTACCCTGGATCGATCCAAACATTTTCCAAATATTTCCCAAACATGTTTTGGTGTTAATTTTGAGCTCAAATATGTGTTAATTGTTGTTTTGTCTTTTGTGAAATGAATGAATTTGTGTGTCAGTTCAGTGAAATTTATGTTCTATGTAATGTCTGAGTACCTGAGTTGTTTGTAGTTTAGACTATTGCAAATTACCTTATAATAAAGTGGGACCATTATATAGATTAATAATAGTAGAGTTATAGCCATGATGAAATATTCTAATTGATTCATTTGGATTTGTGTTGCTATTATATTAGGTTTTTGATCCATAAAACACACATCTCACTTAATATGGAATTAAGATGCTATGCTTTGATGTCAAAACAATACACCATACTGGGAGAACTGTAAATCATCTCATCCTTTCCCTCCTTTGCCACAGAAGTCATGCCTTTGCCACAGAAGTCATCTTGCATCCTTCATTAAATGAACTGAACGTCTTGCCTGATTTTCTCTTTGTGTTTGTTTTGCTCTATGCACTACTTAGATGTTGTTTCCCTTGCTTTTATGAGTCAATGTATTAGCCTTTGCTCAAATATTGCAATCAGTATTATCCTTTATTCGATGCACTTAGTTATACTTCATGGTTACCTTTTACTCAACCTGCAGAAGCTGCTGAATTAGGAATGGCTATTAGAAGATTGCAATCAGTATTGCATGTAGTGACATATGAATTAGGAATTGCATTGAAAGCTTTGCAACAAACTGTATAACCGACATGACTTAGATTATATACTTGCAGTACAAGGTGGCTTATACACTAATTTAAACAGTTCAGAATGTTGTATTTTGAGGAAGAATTAACAGTGCCCTGGTAGGATGCCTTCTCTTTTCCTGGTTCTCTAGCTTAAGCAGTCATTTGTGAGGCCTTGTTAGTTTTGGCATTGGATTTTTCGCCCTATGCTTACTGCTATGTTTCTGTCTCCCATGCCTTTGCTCATGCCTGCAGCAACTTTGAACAAGAATGCCTTTCTCTCCCTAGATTATACTGTTGTGCAAACCCAATATGCAGAGCCCCATGCTCCTGATAAAGAATCTCCTATGTAAACCCGGTGGTAGAAACAGTATGCTAAGGCAATGACGGGTAAGATCTTGTGAGCCCACCACTAGGATGGGCAGTGTTGGACAACCTAAGGCAGCTAGGTATGGGCCATCCAGAGTGAAGAATTAGTAGCACTAATTCTTCAAGAGGGGAATGATAATAACATGGATTAAATAATGAAATTAATGGAACAGTTTTGCACAAGAGAAAATAATGTGCTTTGCTTTTATGAGCAGGCAAGGCAGACCTTGGGTGGGGAAGCAGAAGCAGCTTGTGTAGAAACTTGCTGACACTTCAAGGCCTAGCTACTGAATGAGGAAAGAAGGGAGTGTTCCAAGATAATGGCATTTTTACATTTGTTTAGGTTAAGGTTTCAGTAATTCTCCACTCCAAATAAGGGAGCTATCCCAAAACAAAAGAGAAAAAAATGCTGTCAGCCATACATATATATAAGACAATAATGTATCTTGTATTAGAAGGAGAAGTGAGAGAGCAGAGCAGGCTAGGTTACTGTTAAGTGCACTATGCTTCTAAGAAAGACTAATTATATATTCATTTCTTGCATTTTACTTCAACCTCAGTCATCCCCTCCTTCGGCTGCTAATCTCTCGACTACAAAGCAAATGCACCCGCCCTCCTTTTGACCAGGGACCCTCTCTGAGTCACATTCCTCTTTCAGAAACCCATAAACAAACAAACCTCCAGCATCCATCAATCGGACTACACTCAACCTCCAGCTTCCTTCACTCGGACTACACTCAACCTCCAGCTTCTTCACTCGGACTACACTCAACCTCCAGCTTCCTTCACTCGGACTACACTCTATCTCTATCATCCATCACTCGGACTACACTCAAACTCCAGCTTCCTTCTCTCGGACTACACTCAACCTCCAGCTTCCTTCACTCGAACCGCACTCAATCTCTACCATCCATCATTCGGACTACACTCAAACTCCAGCTTACTTCACTCGGTCCTCTCTCAACCTCAACCTCCAGCATCCATCACTCGGACCACCCTTTGTGCAGCCCCTGAGAACAGAACCTGCTTCATTGGCCACGTCTTTCTCCTTTCATATCTTGAAAAGAACTCAGCATTTCACCCTCAAAACTTTAGGTTTACATAGGCAACAAGAGTCAAGACAGCTGAGTCAACATCAACAACCAACATGCTAACTGGTTTCCCAATCCCCTTACATCACCATTTTTGCCATGGTTCATACTCCATTCCTATCATCAGGAAACAACGCAATCATCAAACTAAACCTCTACCACAACATTACAAACGTCAACAAAGGCTAATTCCAATTATGATTTCACCTATCACTCAATTCCTGGGCCTTTCTCTTCTATCCCTAACACTTTTCAACGCACAATCGCTTTCAAAAAAAACTCACATCTTAAATGATTACCTTACAGAAGTAAACCCAGATATCTGTGCAATCACAGAAACATGGCTTAAACCCACAGATATAGCTCTATTAAACCAACTACCTACTCAACTTTACAATTTTTTCTCCATCCCTAGACTCAAAAGAAAGGGAGGAGGTCTGTTCCTAGCATCCAAGAAAGAGCTAGGTTTAACTTTACAATATTCAAACATCACATCGAACATAGAGTTTGCAGTTTTTAAATCCGAGCATCTACAAATTGGCCTAATCTACGCTCCTCCTGGAACTATAGACTCTGACCCCTCTCCGGTCATTGAACTTACCGCCAAATATTTCAACCCAGATAAACCTGCCATTTTATTGGGAGATTTCAACATACATGTCGATGCTTCACCACAAACAGCAAACTGTGTTACCCTACTTTCATCACTCAGCTATATGGGTTTCACACAAATAATAAAAAGCCCAACCCATAAAGCAGGCCACACGTTGGACCTTATTTTCATTAATCAGTGTATCTTGCCCCCTGATTCACCCTCTTGTTTTCCTGTCCCTTGGACGGACCATCAAATTATCAACACGACACTCAAGCTCTCAGGACATCTTCCCACTTCATTCCCAAAAACCACTATCCAATTTAGGAAACCCTGTTCCACAGATCTTCTTAGCAACCATCTCTCTAATGAATTATCTCAACTTGATCTCTCCAACGCTTCTACAGCCATATCTTCATGGTGCAACATCACCAATAAAATTGCAGATCTAACCTGTCCTTCAATCACCAAAGTAGTACAACCTTCGCCTGACAACAGAAAACCCTGGTTCACCACTGAACTGAAGCTGCTTAAACAAAAACTAAGAAATAAAGAACACACATGGAGAAAAAACCCATCCCCCACAACATTAGCTGTATACAAAACCACTCTCAATGCCTACAGGATCAACATTCTTAAAACTAAGAGAGACTTTTTCTCTAAAAAAATACATCATTTCATCTTTGATTCGAAAGCACTCTTCTCCTACGTTTCTGCCCTCACTAAACCAACCCCTCCTACCATCCCAGATGATCAAGCTCTCAACAAAGCCTCCGAACTAGCTGAATACTTCAAGGAAAAAATTGATAAATTGACTGTTTCTTTCTCTTCATCTAGTTCTTCTCCTCCATCTCCACCTAATACTCCACCAAAACTAAATACGACTCTAGAAACTTTTGAAACCACATCAGCTCTTGAGATCGAAAATATTCTCAAGAAAATGAAACCATCCTCTCATCCCTTAGACACAATTCCAAACAACCTCCTCATTGCTATAAGGAATACCATTTCAAAGCCAATTGCTGATATCATTAATTGCTCTCTTTCCCAAGGTCTAGTTCCTGACCAACTTAAACTAGCAATTCTTAAACCTCTTCTTAAAAAACCAAATCTTCCGGCCACAGATCCAGCTAACTTCCGCCCAATAGCCAATTTGCCAATGATCGCCAAAATTATGGAAAAGATAGTCAATAGACAACTATCAGAGTACCTGGAAGAAAACTACATTCTTGCACCTTCCCAGTACGGTTTTCGTAAATCGTTAAGCACTGAATCCCTACTTATCTCTCTCACCGACAATATTCTAACTAATATGGATAAAAAACAACCTCACCTCCTTATTCTTTTAGATCTCTCTGCGGCTTTTGACACTGTCAACCATTCATCTTTATTACAAGGTCTGATAGACATAGGCATTAAGGGAACAGTACTCAGCTGGTTCAAGTCCTTCCTGGTTAATAGACAATTCAAGGTAAAGATAAACAACAAAGAATCACACCCGGTCCCAGCAAATCAAGGAGTCCCTCAAGGTTCCTCCCTCTCTCCAACCCTTTTCAACATTTACCTTCTCCCTCTCTGTCGTCTTCTTAATAATCTAAACCTAACACACTACATTTACGCGGATGACATCCAAATACTCATCCCAATCTCAGAATCCCTACACAAAACCTTGATTCACTGGAATAATTGCTTGCAACTAATCAATCATCTTCTATCCAGTCTCAGCCTTATTCTCAACAACAACAAAACCGAGATCTTAATTATCAATCATGACGTTAATAACAATCTAATATACCCAGCTGTCCCACTCATTTCTACCACTCCTATAATTAATCACTCACCATATGTACGTGATCTAGGCGTCATGATAGATAATCAGCTTAACTTCAAAAAATTTATAAGCACCACCACTAAAGACTGCTTCTATAAACTTCTTGTCCTGAGAAAATTGAAACCACTTCTCCACTTCAATGATTTTCGGATGGTTCTACAAGCCATTATTCTAACAAAAATCGATTATTGCAACTCGCTCCTTTTTGGTCTCCCTACCTCATCCATCAAACCCCTCCAGATGATTCAAAACTCTGCAGCTAGAATCCTTACCAATACAAATAAAAGAGACCATATAACCCCCATACTAAAACTCCTCCACTGGCTGCCTATTAAGCAAGGATTCTCTATAAAGTATACACAGCAATTCATAAATCTATTTACAACATATCCCCACTCCACTTAAGTACCCAACTTCGTTTTCACTCTTCATCTAGACCTATCAGAGGAGCTTATAAAGGCACACTCTATGTTCCTTCAACAATATCCTTACATCAGAAACGTACCATCTCTTTAGCAGGACCCGTCCAATGGAACATGCTCCCGCCAGACATCCGCCTTGAGATCTGCTTCGCTTCCTTCAAAAAGAAAATTAAAACCTGGCTCTTTAGCCAAGCTTTTCCAGAACTTTGATTATTTTTTACCTCCAGCTATCAAGATTTTCTCACCATCGCAATCCCTTCTGCAGATCACATTTATCTTAGACAATTACGCCTTATTTTATGATTTGGTTTCTCAAAGAGACTATACAATTTTCTCAATGTTATTTTTCGAACCTGTTTTCCATGTTTTCCAAGTTCTATAACCTTGTTATATGTACCGCCTCTTGGCGTAATTTTTATGTTTCAATGTAAACCGATGTGATCTGTATTTTAATACAGGAACACCGGTATATAAAAATCTAAAAATAAATAAATAAATAATAAAAATTATTCATTAAGACAAGAAGTTGTGGATTATTACAGAAGTGCCGGCCTTCTGCCCCAGAGCATAGGCTCTGGGGCAGAATTGAACTCTCTGTGTGCGTGGAGAACACAAATAATGATTCTTTTGAACTTTTTGCAAGGGCAGATAATGATCTGAACTCCTTGACCATCGCAGCAGTCAGGTAAATGAACAGGATGAGCAGAATAAATGTCAGGAAATATTTCTTCACAGAGAGTGTGGTGGATGCCTGGAATGCCCATCCGGAAGAGGTGATAAAAACAAAAATAGTCAAAGAATTCAAAGGGACATGGGATAAACACTGTGGATCTCTAAAGGCTAGAGAATGGAATGAGAAAAACATACAGAGGCGTAACTTACTGGTGCAGTGATTACTACCCTTAATAGAAGGCATGGGGACCACTACTCTTAACCAATATATCTTGATGATTCTAATGCATCTGCAACATTGCTCCCCACTTTAGCAGCAGGGGAAAGTAGGAATAGGATACAGAAAAACAATCAAGAGGGCCCAACTTCTACGGTAAAGGGTACTGATACGCAGACATAAGGGAAAAAGCACAGGATTGCTTCTATAGCCAAGTCCATAAGCAAAGCATGTCAAGCAACACTGTCTGAATTTTCAAGAAATCTCATCTTCCAGTAAAACATTTTACTAACTGCAATTTTCATGGGTACCATATGACTTGGGGATAACTGCACAGAGCGACAATTACTACCCTTAAGAGAAACATGGGAGTACCTGCACGGAGTGGCAGTTACTACCTTGAAAAGCTTGCTGGGCAGACTGAATGGACCATGTGGTCCCTTTATGCAGTCAATTCTATGCTTCTATATATTCATTCAGCAGATTTTTGGATGTAGAACTCTCTGTTGCTATGTTACGGCTTTGTTGCTGACGCAATTGCATGGGTTAAGTGGATCACCATTTCACATTATTTGTTTACCCTCTATTCTCCAGTCATGTGCCCTAATTGTGTGAAAGATTCAGGCATACCAGATTCTGTTTGCCTGAATCTTTCATATGTTTGACTATATTATGTTAAGATATTCAATGATACTTAGCATGCCTTATGAAGTCACACTTACTAAAAGCTTTACTAAGAAATAGTTAAAAATTTAAATAAAGGATTGTTACCATTTTTCATTATTTCTTTCCCATTTTTATTGTTTTTTTGACCTTTATGTTTGTCAACAAAAATGCATTGCTTCACAAGACATTTATTCCTCTGTAATGACCAGGAATCTTAATTAACCGTGCAGGAAAAAATAAAACAAAACTGAAGCTGTTCTAGTTATATGGACTCATACCGCATAATTAACAAAATCTCTTACCTTAACTTTAAGGGGGGGGGGGGGGTGTCAATATTTAAACTGTCCACATTTGGACAAAGTCTGATAGTACTATGTACCCAAGGACTATGCACCATTTCCCCAGAGAAAGTACACATGTACTGTCAATTTGAATCTTGCTACAGGTCCAAATTACCTGTGGATATTTGCATCAGCTTTTTAAAAGGGAAATGAGGTGCATAGATTTGAAAATGCAACCTACCTGAGTAATTTCCAAAAGGATTTACGTGCTTAAAACTAGGTTTTACATACATAAGTGGGCTTTTGAAAACTGCCACAATATATGCAACTTTTATGCATGTAAACCCTTTTGAAAAGTACTCCCTATGCATGCTGTTTTCCTCCTTCTATCTGTACGTGCCACCTGGAACACCTTTTCCAAATGCAGTGCAAAGTACCTGTACGTTTGGCCATATTGTGGGAGGGCAACTTTCAGATAGCGGGTTTCTGCATATAAATCATTATTTATTCACATAAATGTCTTTGAAACCTGTCCTTCTCATAGCCATAAAGGGAGATGATGGGTTCTGAAGGTTCAGCCTCTATAACAAGGTCATTTTATTATAAAATATTGTTAGGTGAGGTGGGTGCATTATTCAGTATTTGGAGGGCTGATATTATGCTGCTGAGTGGTTAGTTAAGTTAGTCCGATACATCTGTCTAACTTAACTGATATATTCAGTGCTGTGCTGAATATACCCAGCTATCTTACAGCTACTCGTATAGGTATATCCAAATAACTTTAGACCAGCCCTACAGCATGACCAGAGTTAGCTGGTTAAGTTAACTGGTTAACTCTGCTCCTCCCGGGAATGCCTATTGCCCACCTCTGGAATGGCCCTGGCTTAACCGTTTATATTCTAGCCGGATAACTCTTTAACTGGCTAGAATATAGCCACTAGCCAGTTAAGAGTTTTAAAATTGAGGTTTAACCATTTATATAGATAACTTTTCAGTTACAATCCCAAACAACAGAAGATCCCTCCTCTCAATAATCACAACAAAACTGTATCATATGAGAGGGACAATTCTTATTGAACCCAATCTATACAAAATATATTAAAAAATGTCCTGTTATCCACAAATTATTTAACATAAGGAAGACAGTATCAGAATGACTGTGCTTATGGTGTAATCCATTGTCTCTTGCCCACAAAGGGCCGCAGGCAGTATCAGCCTTTATAGTACTGCTACTATAATCATTTATCAAAAATTTTTTTGATTGTATATTTTCCAAAAATGTTTTATTTATTCAAAAATCTCATTAAATAATTCTAAAAAATATTTTCATTTATGGCACCTCTTTTCTTTTATATTCAATATATGGTTACCATGCAGCTCTTTAGAAATTCACTCTATATAAAAATAGTAGGGGTGTGCATTCGTTTTGAACTTATATGTAAAACGCTATTTTTTTTTTTTTAACTTAAAAAAGTGATGAGGCGAAAATGATCAGATTTCCAACTTATTCAACATAGCTATGTTGAATACGTTGGAAATCGCGATCGTTGATCCTAAATAAAAATTTAAAACCCTCACCCTCCTTAATCCCCCCCAAGACTTACCAAAACTCCCTGGTGGTCCAGCGGGGAGTCAGGAAGCCATTCCTCTATTCCTTTGTGAGGAGCACGTGACGTCCGCGTCACGTCGGAGTGACGCGGCCGTCACGTGGTCCACCGCGGTTCCGCTCCCGGACCCCTCGTTGGACACAAACGGAACTTTTGGCCAGCTTGGGGGGGCCTCCTGACCTCCCCAAGCTGGCCAAAAGTTCCGTTTGTGTCCAACGAGGGGTCCGGGAGCGGAACCGCGGTGGACCACGTGACGGCCGCGTCACTCATGATGCGGCCGTCACGTGCTCCTGACCCCCCCCCCCAAGCTGGTTCCGCTCCCGGACCCCTCGTTGGACACAAACGGAACTTTTGGCCAGCTTGGGGGGGTGAGGAGGCCCCCCCAAGCTGGGCAAAAGTTCCATTTGTGTCCAACGAGGGGTCCGGGAGTGGAACCGTGGTGGACCACGTGACGGCCACGTCACTCCGACGTGACGCGGATGTCACGTGCTCCTCACAAAGGAATAGAGGAATGGCTTCCTGACTCCCCGCTGGACCACCAGGGAATTTTGGTAAGTCTTGGGGGGGGATTAAGGAGGGTGAGGGGTTTAAATTTTTATTTAGGGAACCGGTGCACGTATGGACATAGACTCAACTTATGGAATTCTCCATATGTCCATATTGACCGAAATTGACCCCCCTTTTCGACTTATGGACTTATGAACATAAACTTTTTGTCTGCACATCCCTAAAAAATAGATACTTAGCCGAATTAGTTGTTCAAATATCTCATAATTCCACCCGACATGGACCATGTTTCAGCTAAACAAGCCTTCTTCAGGGGAAATATCATCTTACTGTAATCAAAGACATCGGCCCGATATTCTTTGATGCCATTATTCGGACCTGACGTATAAGAGATGAGTAGTACTCCTCTGGAACAGAGAATATCGGGCCGATGTCTTTGATTACAGTAAGATGATATTTCCCCTGAAGAAGGCTTGTTTAGCCGAAACATGGTCCATGGTGGGTGGAATTATGAGATATCTGAACAACTAATTCGGCCGCTGTGCCTGGAGGCTCTGGCCACGCCCCTGCCCTGCCCCCGGACCACCCCACCCATGCCCCGCCCCTTTATCGAGCCCCAGGGCATTAACGCGTCCTGGGGCTTTATGCACGCCGCCGGCCCTTTTGAAAATAGGCCCAGCATGTGAAAACCCCACTACGTGCGTAAATCCACCTGGATTTACACGAGTCGGCTTTGAAAATCTGCCCCACAGAGCGCATTGTAGAAAGGGCTCAGCCATGAGCGTAACTCCCCATATGCGCAGAGGTACCGGGCCTAAATAAAGGGGCAGGCTGGGGGCAGGGTCTGGGAAGAAAGGGGCGGGGCAGGGGCAGGTTGGAACAGCACCATTAGAAGCTGTCCTGGGGAAGTGCGCAACAGTCGGCTGTCAGCATGCGGATTTTACGTCTGCTCCGGAGGAGCAGTAAGTACAAAAGCAAAAAAATTAAGGAAAGCTAGGGTAGGTTTATGGTCAGGGAGGAGAGGGGAAGAAAGAGAAAGGATTGGTTTAGGGTTAGGCAAGTTCCCTCTCAATCTGCTCCTTGATTTGAGCTGATTGGGAGGGAACTGTGCAAAGGTCCGATCGTGTCGCCACCCAATTCTTTTAAACCCCCCACCCCCCCCATGCTCGGAGGAGGCCACCCGCCCGCACATGTTTGCACAGACATTAAAATCCAGTGCGCATGTATGTGCGACAATCATATTTTATAACATGCACATGCCAACGCACACGTGAGAAAATAGCCACATCCACAGAGAAGACATTCAACATATGAGAACCCTATTCATGAACCTCCTCATATATATAAAAAAAATTTAGGTGTCAATTTTAAAAGGCCTGCACGTGCATCCATGTGCGTGGAGGAGGCCATCCGCCTGCACATGCGTGTGAGGTCATTAAAATCCGGCGTGCATGTGCACACAGGATTCACATTTTATAACATGCACATGCTGATGTACGTATGCTATAAAATAGCCACATCCATGTGTGCGCCATATTTAATGTCCGCGTGTGCATGTGTAGGTGGATGGCCTCCTCCGCACACGTGGGGTGGATTTTTAAAGAATTGCATATATATATGTAGGGCATCACGATCAGCCTTTGCCCAGTTCTCTCCCAGTCCACTCCAATAAAGGAGCGGACTGTGAGAGAACTTCCCTAACCCTATCTCTATCTTTCCTCCCTCTTCTCTTCTCCTCCCTAACCCCTAAACCTACCCTAGCTATCCCACATTTTTTTTTACACTTACTCCTCCAGAGCAGAAGTAAACTCCATGCACCAACCCACTGCCTGCACGCGCTTCCCCAGGACAGTGTCTAATGGTGCTGTCCTGGTCCGCCCCCTCTCTCCCTGCCCAGATCCCGCCCCCCAGGCCTGCCCCTTTCTTCGGGCTCGGCAGTTCAGCATGTATCATGAGTTACAAGCATGGCTGAGTCCTTTCTAAAATGTGCTTGGTGCATGCAGGGTCCAGCCACGCATGTATTTGCACACAAAGGCCTTTTAAAATCGACTTGATAAGTTGATGTGGGATGCTACACTGACCAGAAGTTAAAGACAAAAAATAAATCAATTACGGATGCACAGCTAGAAATTTTTTTTTTTTCTTATCTGTTTAGGATTTTTCTATTTATTTCATTATAATTTCTCTGTTTGTTAAATGTAGCACACATTAAAATTCAAAAATAGTGTGCATTAAATCAGTTTAGCCTGTAATATTTTGATTTAGTGCACACTATTATCAGTGCGCAGAACAATTCAGGTAAGATATTCAAAGTTAAAATGATCAAACACTTTGGAATTCATATAAAAGGACTTAACAGAGAGTTGGGGTTTTAATTCACTACCAGATTGTATTGCCTCTCTGTTAACTTATCACTCTAGCACATCAAACCCCTACCCCTCTTTGCCCTTCACAGTAACATTATAATGTATTATATGATTCATTCGTATTTTCTGGCAATGTCATCTTTTCTGAAGAATAACAATCAACACAAGGAGTCATCCTCGCAACCCAAGGGAAAAACAGATTAAATTACTTTTCAAGAAAGGATCTCTTTCTTCAAGGATTGATGAAATCATGAAATATTTTTCTAGTGGTGATGATGAGAGCTGCAACAGCACGTAACTTCAATAGGAATTTGGTCAAATTTTTAAAGGAATAAAATATTGATTGATTATGAAGGTATAGTTATGGGATGGTATGAAATCAGAGACTTATCACCATATGTGTGCGTATGATACCATTTTTTTTGCATTGCTATTGGAGCTTTTCCACCATCCCTTGAATTAGCATATATAAATAACTGCTAGTCGGTTAGAAGAAGGTTGAATTCAAAAGATCTCTGGTCTATTTTAAACCTAATCAACTGTAAAATTACATAATTTACTACATTGGTTGTTTAATGAAACTCTCTAGAGCAGTTAGTGGAATGCATTTATAATTCTGATTCACATCTTATATAATGCATATGAGCTGTCCCTTTTTTATTTCAGTGTCTTCTTTTTTTTTAGCTTAAATACAAGCAGCTTAGTGCTCTCAAATTCTTTTTGGGTCCCTGAAACGAAATAGTGGGAAATATTCCACAACAGTGATATGATAAGCACACAAATATGATATTTGAATCATTCTGAAATGAAATATTCGGAGTGTGCATGGGAAGGAACAATCATAAATCCTCCGTTAAAGTCCATCACTCTACCCACAGACGTGCCCACAAACACCTATTCACTCACCTATAAACACATTTTTTTTGCCTTCTAGATCTCCTATCACAAATATATTTACTCCAAACAGAGACTGACATAAGTCTGTTTATAAGTGGTGCCTCAGTCCTGCAGCTACCATTATTTTCTATGGAAGTGATTTTGATAATATTTTGCTTTTCTAAAATAGTAAAACCCATTTTAACAGTAACACATAACACCACCAAAGAACTGTTAACAATTCTTTCTAAATTGTAATGATTCGCTAAATTTTCATATGTAAATCACTTTTTAAAAGATCAGTGACACTTTTGCCCAAAAGAATTATGGCAATTGTTTTCTAAAAACACTTTGGTGAACCCTAATGGTTAGAATCCTGTGCATACCCACCATTTATTTTATTTTAATGTAAATGTAGTTTTCCTTGCATTCACTTCTTTCCTTTGCAACCACATTTAATTGCATCTCATGTGCTCACATTTTCACTGAGGCCAATTTTCAATTTAGTGGACAAGTTATCTGTTACGAGCGTGCGCAGGCACGGTCGTCTCGAGCTGGTGGTGAGCCCTTGGGCCACGGCGAAAGCTAGGGAGGAGCCCCAGCCACACCGTGGGAGGTGAGCTGGGCAGGCATGGTGAGCCAGGCGGGTACAGAAGCAGGCACAGAGTCTGACCCTCAGCCGGACCTGCACGCCCATGGTAGCCAACAGTGGGAAGTTGACTGATGAACGGTCCTCCGACTGTTCCCGGCCCTTTCGGACCTGCCGCTGGGAACGGCAATGGGCAGCAGGCCGGACAGAGGCGAGGGCAGACAGAGTCCTTTACACTGAAGACGTCAGACGGGGGCTGAAGCAGACATCCAAGACAGGCTGAAGCAAGACGTTGGAGACATCACGGCAAGGGCTGAAACGAGACATTGTAGAAGAGGGCAGGAAAGGTCCAGGCGAGCAGGAACTCCGATGCTGGGATACTGACATCCGAAGCCCCTTCGGCTGGCAGGAACAGAAGCTCAAGAGCCCGGGGGACGAATCCCTCCTGTTGGCCACTCCAGGGCCCAACAGGACAGAAGGCTCAGGAACCAGACGAAGACACAGGACAGAACAACCGGAACTGGAACAGGAACAGGATCAGGCAGCTTCAGGAACAGACATCAAGGCAAGGTCAGGAACAGACATCAAGGCAAGGTCAGGACAAGGAGCCATCAATACATGGAGGACCTGGATCAGCAAGGTTACAGGCGACTGTAATGCTCAATCCGAAGGCCAGTTGCAAATGACAAGGAAGTCCTTATATACTGGAGGTAGAAGGCAACTCCCTGGGAGGAGCTTGCCAGGACCGCCCACCGCTGGTCCTATAAATAAGGTGGAGAGCTGCGGGCCGGCCCCTAGGAGAAGGGCGTCGCCAACAGGAAGTCCAAACGCTGGCATGCAAGCCACAGGCACCGCTAGGCCTCTCAGGCCCTGGAGCAAGTCCCGGGTGGAACACAGGCGAGGCCCTGGCTTCGGAGCGGCCTCCGGAGGAAGGTGAGAGACCACCTGTAGTGCAGCAACAGGGGGGATCATAACAGTATCTGGCTTGTTGGATAACTTGTGCCATATATTCCCACTGAATATGCAAGCTTAAAATTATCCGGCTACATGTAGCTGGATAATAAAAAACCTAATTGGCCATATTTGAAAGTAAGCGTGTAGGGGTTTAGATATCTGGCCTTGGTGGCTGGATAACATGCTACTTAACTGTATATTTATTTATATGTTTTTATATACCGTTGTTTGGGGCAGTCCTTCACAATGATTTACAAATGAAACAACCGTACACAAAACGTATAACATGTGCACTGAACAATCGTTGAGACGATTATAACTTGAGAATACAATTTGTGGTTAATACAATATTGTGGAGGAATGAAGCATTGGGATTGTACATAGTGTGGAAGTATTAACAAGAACAATATTAAGAGAAAGTATATAATTTAAAAGAACAATACTAACAGAAAGTATATATATATTTAAAGACATCCATCTCAGTAGCACTGTCAATAATTAAAAATAAATAAATAAATGGGTCAGCGGGCAACCCCCCTTCCCCCAAAAAATATTGTATAAAGGCCCTGTCTGGCCATGCTATCCATACCTCCTGTTGTGTTCCGTGGCTGCGGACGTCCGTGACCACGGCCTCCTACCTGACTGCGACGGTGAGCCGCCACAGTAGCATCGGGGGAAACATCTTTAGCCCGATGCCCGTCAGTCCTTTGCGTCAGCGGGGCCCTCTGCGGTAGACGCTGGGCTAGGAGCCGTCCCTGCTCTTCCCTTGCGGCGCCGGGCAGTCTTTCCTCTGCGGCCAAAATCCAAGATGGCCACCACCATCTTAGGCGCAAGGCCACGCCTCCTTCCTAGATTTAAAGGGACCTTGCCCCTTTAATTGACCACAGCTGTTCCCTATGAGCCAGAGCAGAGGAAGTATATAAGGAGACGTCCTCTGCTCACTCCTTGAATTGGCAACTTTCGGGTTAGTCGAGTCTGCTTGCTTTGGTGTGTCTTCTTGTGCTTCGAACCATTGCTTCTTGGTTCCTGTCTCGTCTCAGTGATTCCTGGTTCCTGACTTCGGATTGGCAAGCGGTGACTCTTGGTGTGTGACTTCGGATTGGCAAGCGGTGATTCCTGGTGTGTGACTTCGGACTGGCAAGCGGCAATCCCTTGGTGTGTGACCTCGGAGTGGTAAGCGACGACCCTTTGGCACTTGACCTTGGACTTCTTCCGGACCACCGTCTCCAAGGGCCCACCTAAGTCCCAGTGGCCCGGGTCCCTACGGGCTCCTCCCGGGGAGACCGCGGTCTTCCAGGGGTGAAGCTCCAGTTAGCCCTTGCGCCGCTCTCACGATGCCTTGACCTCTCAAAGGTCCACCTAAGTCCCAACAGTCCAGGTCCCTACGGGTTCCTCCCAGGGGGACTGCGGGCTTCCAATGGCAAAGACACAGTTGGCCTCCTCGACGTCACGACTCTTCGTCTGCCTCCACGGTCACCTCAGACTCCAGTGCCGAGGTTCAGCAACTGACAGGAGAACCTGAGGATCCTCCTCTTAAGGTACACCATCCTCCCATCAGTCCAAGGGTTCACAAGCCTGAGCATAACAGATTGCCAAGTCCATGAACCCGGTGGAGGCATCTGCCCACCAGGCCATTCCGGAAATGGCCCAGCGTTTGATGGACCAGCAAAGACCTTGGATGCACTTGTCTCTGCAGTGGAGGGCCTGAAACAACGCTTTGAGGCGTTAGGGCCCATGAACCCCACTCTGTCGTCCCCACCTGTGGCTTCCAGGGGCCGCTCAATAATCCGCCTGCCGCCATGTTTCTCTGGGGAACCCCGGGCCTGCAGGGGTTTCATTAACCAGTGCAACATGCACTTCAGTGTGCAGTCGGCCCTTTTTCCCGATGACACTACCAAGACCATCTTCATTCTCTCTCTCCTCGAAGGGAAGGCCCTAGAGTGGGCTTCCCCCCTGTGGGAATGGGATGACCCCATTCTGAGCAATTTGAGGGAGTTCTGTGAGCTCTTTTGGATGAGCTTCAGTGACCCACGCAGGAGGTTTCCGCTGAGCCTAAACTGCTTCAACTATGCCAAAGATCAAGGACATTGGCCAAATTCGCCATTGATTTTCGGACCCTTTCTTCGGAGCTCGGCTGGGGCTCTGACTGCCTACAAACTATCTTCCTTCACGGGCTTAGCCCCAGAATCAAGGACGAGCTCACGGGCCTGGAACTACCCAGGTCCTTGAAAGCCCTTATCAACCTGGCAGGGAGTATAGATAGGCACCATCAAGAGTGCTGCCAAGAGGCCCAAAACACCACAAAAGCCTCGACCCCCTTCAAGACGCCTTCGACGCTCGCCTTCTCCCAAGGGTGGATCGGGAGCCTCCCGAACACTGGCCAAAGAGCCCATGGAATTGGGCCATGGGAGATTTTCCACACAAGAACACTGGTGGGGAATGAAGGAAGGACTCTGTTTTTACTGCGGCGAGGTGAGCCATCAAATAGCCGCATGCCCGGCGCGACCGGGAAACTCCTGGGCCTAGTACCTGAAGGAGGTCTCTTCCTGGGCCTAACCTCACCTGCACCTCCACTAACTCTACCAGTGGCGCTAATGACTGCGGATGGTGAGTTCCACATGTTAGCTCTGGTAGACTCCGGTGCAGGCGGCAATTTCATTATGAAGAGTCTGGTGGAGCATTTGAAGATTCCACAGGTCCGTGTTCCAGCTCCATTGGTCATCTCATCGATCCAAGGTAAACCCCTCCCGGGACGTGTGACACACATCACGGAACCCTTCCAGCTGAGGGTTGGACTCCTTCATCGTGTGCGGATACCCTTCCATATCTTGGAGCATTCCATACATCCTGTCGTTCTGGGCCTCCCCTGCTCCAGGAACATGATCCCCAGTTCGACTGGAAAACCTTGCAACTATCCCACTGGGGGCCGAATTGTCATGACAATTGCCTCCAATCGGTGATTCCAGTCCCATGCTCCACCGCCCTCACCAGTCTTCAGGGCCTGCCGGCCTCCTATGCCTCGTATGCGGATGTCTTCTCCAAGCAAAAGGCCGAGATATTTTTGCCTCATCGGCCATTTGACTGTGCCATCAACCTCCTCCCTGGCACTGAGCCTCCTCAGGGGCTCACCTATGCCCTTTCGCCTGCGGAGATGCAAGCCATGACTCAGTACATCAAAGAGAATCTGGAAAGGGGCTTCATTCGTGAGTCGACGTCCCCAGCGTGGGCTGGGTTCTTCTTCGTTGGGAAGAAGGACAGAACCCTTCACCCTTGCATCGACTACTGGGGCCTGAATGCAATAAAGGTCCCTTATCTCCGAGCTCTCCGATCGTCTGCAAGGTGCGAGGGTCTTCACCAAGTTGGATCTCCGAGGGGCCTATAATCTGATTCGCATCAAGGAGGGTGACGAATGGAAGACGGCCTTCAACACCCGAGATGGCCACTATGAGTACCTAGTGATGCCGTTCGGGCTCTGTAATTCTCCAGCGGAGTTTCAGAACACCATGGATGAGATACTCCGCGATCTCTTATATCGGTGTGTGGTCGTGTACCTTGACGACATTTTGATTTTCTCGGATTCCCTGACCACTCACCGTCAGCATGTCATCCAGGTACTACAATGTTTAAGGGAAAACAGACTGTATGTGAAACTTGAAAAGTGCCTTTTTGAGCGGGAGTCCCTGCCCTTCTTGGGGTATATCATCTCCAGTGAGGGATTCCGTATGAACCCCCTGAAGCTAAAAGCCATTCGGAATGGCCGCAACCGTCCGGACTGAAGACACTCCAACGGTTTTTGGTTTTCGCCAACTATTACCGGTCCTTTATTCCCCATTATGGATCCATTGTGGCCCCAATGACAGCCTTGACCTGGAAAGGCGCAGACCCCAAGAACTGGCCTCCGGGAGCAGAGGCTGCCTTCCTCCGACTCAAAGAAGCGTTCCTGCAACAGCCATGCCTTCGCCATCCGGATCCGCAACGGCCATTCGTCATTGAAGTGGACGCATCCTCAGACGGCGTGGGGGCCATTCTGAGCCAGATTTCGAAATACCACAAGCTACGTCCGTGTGCCTTCCTCTCTCACCAGTTCTCTCCGGCAGAGCGGAACTACACCATTGGCGATAAGGAGCTCCTAGCCTTAAAGTGACCCTAGAAGAATGGAGCTCTTGGTTAGAGGGGGCACAACATCAGATTACGGTCTACATGGACCATAAAAATGTTGAGTACCTGCATCGGGCACAGCGACTCAATCTTCGACAGGCATGTTGGGCGTTATTCTTCACCCGCTTCAACTTCGTCCTACGCTATATACCACCCAGGAAGAATCTTAAGGCAGATGCCTTGTCCCGTGTCTTCAAAACTACAGAAACGTCAGATGATCCCCGGTTTATCATCAAGCCATCACGTGTCCTGCTGTCAGCCACCACGGCCATCCCTCCCGGGAAAACTCTGGCTCCGCCGCACCTGCAGAAACAAGTCCTGGTGTGGGCTCATGACTCCCATTGCTCCGGTCATCCGGGACAATATTGGACCTTACAGACCTTTCGCTGATACTATTGGTGGCCTAAGGTCAACAAGGATGTCCGGTCCTATGTAGAGTCCTGCCAGTCATGTGCCCATCATAAGAGGATTCCAGGTTCGACCCCAGATCTGCTTCAGCCACTACCAGCTCCCTCGGAACCATGGACCCATCTTGCGACGGACTTCATGATCGATCTGCCATCATCCAGTGGGAACACTGTCATGTGGGTGGTCATTGATCAGTTTAGCAAAATGGCACATTTCGTGCCCCTCCCAGGGTTGCCATCCACACCAGAGTTGGCCCAGCTATTCGTCCAGCACATTTTTAGACTGCATGGTCTACCCAGAAGCATCCTCTTGGACTGAAGCCCCCAATTTACTGCCATATTCTGGAGGGCCCTCTGCCAGAAGTTCGACGTCACCCTGGACTATACTTCTGCTTATCACCCTCAGACCAACGGTCTAGCGGAGAGAACAAACCAAACTCTAAAGCAGTTCCTCCGCATCTACGTAAATGAGAAACAGGATGACTGGGCAAGTCTACTGCCATGGGCAGAATTTGCACTCAATTCACACCTTTCCATGGCTACCGGATCCTCTCCATTCCAGATAGTCTATGGGAAGCAGCCACACCCCCCTGCTGCTGGTTCCCATTTCCGTCACGTCCCCGGTAGCCCAACTCTCAGTGGACGAACTGCATCGCCTGTGGGTCTCCCCACGGCGCGCACTGATTAAAGTCAGTCAAGTGGCAAAAAGGTATGCCGATCAGCGACAGAGACCATACCCGCCTCTGAGACCTGGTCAAAAGGTATGGCTGACCACCCAGTTTATTCACCTGAAGCTTCTATCAGCGCGACTGGCCCCTTGATTTATTGGGCCATTTCCCATCCTTCGACGGATTGGTGCAGTATCGTACCAGCTTTGAGTACCACCCTCACTCAAGATACACAACACGTTCCATGCCTCCCTTTTGAAGCCTCTGGTACTATCTTGGCCTTCCAGTACGCCTCCGACTCCCCAACCTATCGCCTCTGAGGACGACCTCACCTATTAGGTCCGAGAGGTGTTGGACGTGCGAAAGCATCGAAAGAAATGGGAATATCTGCTAGCCTGGGAGGGGTTTGGCCCCGAAGAAAACACCTGGGAGCCATTGACCAACATCCTTGACTGGGGCTTGCTTGACCAGTTCCATAGAGACCATCCATCTAAACTCAGGCGCCCTAAAGAGGGGGGTACTGTTGTGTTCCACGGCCGCGGACGTCCACGACCGCGGCCCCCTACCTGACCGCGAAGGCGACCCGCCATGTCAGCATCGGGAGAAACGTCTCTAGCCCGATGGTCCCGCTCATCGGCGAGGCCCTCTGCAGTGGACGCCAGGCTGAAAGCCATCCCTGCTCCTCCCTTGCGGCATCGGGCAGCCTTTCCTCCACGGCCGAAATCCAAGATGGCCGCCGCCATCTTAGGCACGAGGCCGCTCCTCCTTTCTAGATTTAAAGGGACCTCGCCCCTTTAATTGACCACAGCTGTTCCCTATGAGCCAGAGTAGAGGAAGTATACAAGGAGACTTCCTCTGCTCATTCCTTGACTTGGCAACTTTCGAGTTAGTCGAGTCTGCTTGCTTCGGTGAGTCTTCTTGTGCTTCGGACCCTTGCTTCTTGGTTCCTGTCTCGTCTCAGTGATTCCTGGTTCCTGACTTCGGATTGGCAAGCGGTGACTCTTGTTGTGTGACTTCGGATTTGCAAGCGGTGATTCCTGGTGTGTGACTTCGGATTGGCAAGTGGCGATCCCTTGGTGTGTGACCTCGGACTGGTAAGCTATGACCCTCTGGCACTTGACCTTGGACTTCTTCTGGACCACCATCTCCAAGGGACCACCTAAGTCCTAGTGGCCCGGGTCCCTACGGGCTCCTCCTGGGGGGACCGCGGGCTTTCAGGGGTGAAGCTCCAGTTAGCCCTTGCGCCGCTCTCACGACTCCTTGACCTCTCAAAGGTCCACCTAAGTCCCAGCGGTCCGGGTCCCTATGGGCTCGTGCCGGGGGGACTGCGGGCTTCCAGTGGCGAAGACCCAGTTGGCCTCCTCGACGTGACGACTCTTTGCCTCCACGGTCACCTCCGTCTCCAGTGCTGAGGGTCAGCCAGTCACATCTTCTGTTCCGCCTCGCCACTCAACGGGAGAACCAGAGGATCCTCCTCCTAAGGTACACCATCCTCCCATCGGTCCAAGGGTTCACAAGCCTGAGCATAGCACCTCCTAAGTCATTAAACTATAACCAAGACTTTCTCCCCCCACCCCGTCCCGGTGTTTTTGAAATTGCACAACCTGGCTGCCCCCTCCCTTCCCTCCCATCCACCCACTCACCTGTTAGGATTAACAAAGTTGTGGTGCCCCCATCTCCTGACACTCCCAATCCCAGTGATACTTTAGATTTGATTGCCCCTCACTCCCAGCACCTTTGCACTACTCCGACAGCACTGGAAGCCAATATTCAGATAGGTTAGCCAGATAACTCAACTTCTCCTCAGAATTCTCCTGAAATGCCCCTTTTTTTATCCAGATAAATATATAGCTAGATAATTACTTATCTGGTTATAATTTAGCCGGATAGTAGTCGAATATGCCACATTTGCCATATAGAAACAAAGAAGCCTGATGAAGAAAAAGACCATATTGCCCTTCCAGTCAGCCCATCCATACAAATAATTTAGCATTATAATTCACATCACTTCCTTAGAAATCCCCTGTATATCACATGCTTTCTTGAATTCAGATACTGTTTTTGTTTCCACCATTTCCACTGGGAGGCTATTCCGCACATCCAGCGTCCTCTCTGTAATGAAATATTTCCTAAGATTACTCCTGAGTCTACCCCTTTTCAACCATTTCTCATGACCCCTTGTTCTACAGCCTCCTTTCCATTGAACAAGGCTCTCCTCTTGAACATGTAAATCTTTGAGACATTTGAAATTCTCTATCATATCTCCCCTATCTCACCTTTCCTCTAAGTTATATATGTTTAGATCTTTAAGTCTATCCCCATGTGCTTTAGAATGAATACCAATGAGCATTTTAGTAGCCAATCTCTGGACAGACTCCATCCTGTTTATATTCTGTTGAAGGTTTGGTCTCCTGAATTGTACACAGTATTCCAAATTAGTTCTCACCAGGGACCTATACAGGGGCAATATCACCTCCCTTTTTTCTGCTGACCATTCCTCTCCCTATGCAGCAAAACATCTTTCTGGGTTTTCCATCACATTATCCATATGTTTGTATCTGATGATCTTAAGGTGATCAATTACCCCCAGATCCAGCTCTTCCTTTGTGCTTAGAAGAATTTCACCTCCAATACTGTACCTTTCCTTTAGGTTTTTGCATGCTAAGGGGCAGATTTTAAAAGCTCTACACGCGTAAATCCAGCTGGATTTACGCGCGCCAAACCTATTTTGCATAGGCACGGTGACGCGTGCAAGCCCCGGGACGCATGTATGTGCCGGGACTTGAAAAAAGGGGTGGGGTGAGGGCGGTCTGGGGTGGGGCAGGTGTGTGGCCAGAGGCCTCCGTAGGGCCTCTAGGCCGGGGGATCATGCGCCGGCACTTGGCCGGCGTGCGCAACCTACGCCTGCCCGGATTCAAATGCAACTTGCAAAACAAAGGTACGGGGGGGGGGGGGGTTTAGGTAGGGCGGGGGAGCGGGTTAGGTAGGGGGGGGCGGAGGGAACAGGGAAAGCCATCGGGCTCCCCTAGGGCTCGGCATGCACAAGGTACACAAGTGTGCACCCCTTTGCACGTGCCAACCCCGGATTTTATAATATGCGGGTGGCTGCGTGCGCATGTTATAAAATCGGGCATAGATTTGTGCGTGCCAGGTTGCGCGCACAAATCTACGCCCGCGTGTAGGTATTAAAAACTGCCCTTAAATGCATTACTCCACAATTTTTAGCATTAAATTTTAGCTGCCAGACCTTAGACCATTCCTTGAGCTTTGCTTTATCCCACCTCATATTTTCCACTCCTTACTGGCTGTCCATCCTGTTTCAGATTTTGGTATTATTGGCAAAAAGACAGACCTTTCTCGACAACCCTCCTGTAATGTTGCTCATAAAAATGTTGAAAAAAATCTATCCAAGGACTGATCCCTGAGGCACACAGCTAGTAACAACCCCCTCCTCAATGCCAGTTTCTAGCTCAATCAGTCACTCTAGGATCCATACCAAGAATGCACAATTCATTTATAAGTCTTCTGATCTTTCATTTATTTATTTATTTATTTATAGATTCTTTTATACCGCGGTACGTATAGACATACATCACCTCGGTTTACAGTGAAACAATAAATTAGCAACAGGCTTTACATGTAACAGTTTAAAAAACAGTAAAACATTTAACAGCAACAGGCTTTACAGAAACAAGGGTTTTAAAGATAATATGCATACATCATTAAATATCAAACAATAAAATATAAATAACCATGTATTCGCAGGAGCAAATTAACTGTCAGCAGCGAGACCAATGTCACATTGAATACAATAGCCTAAATTGAGTAACAGTGGGGGGGTATGGAATAGCAGAATGTAAATACAAAATGCGAGGAAAAGAACTTGGAGTCAGTGAGGAATAGTAAGGGATAGCTGAATTTTTAGGTTATATGAGATTCATAGAGTGAATGCTTGTTCAAACAACCATGTTTTAAGGTTTTGTTTGAAGGTTTTGTGACAGGATTCAAGACGCAGGTCCAACGGCATGTTGTTCCAGATTTTGATACCCGCTATGGAGAATAGAGATGTGAATCGTGTCCTCGATCGTCTTAACGATCGATTTCGGCTGGGAGGGGGAGGGAATCGTATTGTTGCCGTTTGGGTTTTAAAAATATCGTGAAAAATCGTTAAAATCGTGAGCCAACCCCCTAAAACCCACCCCCGACCCTTTAAATTAAATCCCCCACCCTCCCGAACCCCCCCCAAATGCTTTAAATTACCTGGGGATCCAGCGGTGGTCCAGAACGGTGGCGGTCCAGAACGGCCCCCTCAATTGAATCCTTTTGTCTTCAGCCGGCGCCATTTTGCAAAATGGCCGCCGCAAAATGGCGGCGGCCACAGACAAAAACGATTCGACGCAGGAGGTCGTTCCGGACCCCCGCTGGACTTTTGACAAGTCTTGTGGGGGTCAGGAGGCCCCCCCAAGCTGGCCAAAAGTTTCTGGGAGTCCAGCGGGGTTCAGGAAGCGATTTCTTGCCGCGAATCATTTTCCGTATGGAAAATGGCGCCGGCAGGAGATCGACTGCAGGAGGTCGTTCAGCGGGGGTTCGGACCCCCGCTGAACGACCTCCTGCAGTCGATCTCCTGCCGGCACCATTTTCCGTACGGAAAACGATTCGCGGCAAGAAATCGCTTCCTGAACCCCGCTGGACTCCCAGAAACTTTTGGCCAGCTTGGGGGGGCCTCCTGACCCCCACAAGACTTGCCAAAAGTCCAGCGGGGGTCCGGAACGACCTCCTGCGTCGAATCGTTTTTGTCTATGGCCGCCGCCATTTTGCGGCGGCCATTTTGCAAAATGGCGCCGGCTGAAGACAAAAGGATTCAATTGAGGGGGCCGTTCCGGACCGCCACCGTTCTGGACCACCGCTGGATCCCCAGGTAATTTAAAGCATTTGGGGGGGGTTCGGGAGGGTGGGGGATTTAATTTAAAGGGTCGGGGGTGGGTTTTAGGGGGTTTTAGTGTGCCGGTTTTCCTGCCCTCCCCCTTCCCCCGATTTACGATTTTTTAACGATAAATCGGGGGAATTGGTATTGTATCGTGGCCCCTAACGATTTTTGACGATTTAAAATATATCGGACGATATTTTAAATCGTCAAAAAACGATTCACATCCCTAATGGAGTATGATCGTTCTATGGTGGAAACGTGTTTGATGTGTTTTAGTGGATGGACAGCTAATTTCGCTTGGTGAATATTTCTAATTGGTCTGTTGGAGGTGCGAAAAATGAGCTGATCAGAGAACCATTGCTTCTCTTGGTTGTGAATTGATTTGTGGATGAGTGAGAGAACTTTAAAAGTAATTCTGAAGGATATGGGTAGCCAATGTAGGAACATGAGTGCTGGAGTAATATGTTCATGCCATCAAGTATTAGTAATTAAACGAGCAGTGGCATTCTGCAACATCTGAAGAGGTTGAATTGTGCTTTTAGGGAGACCCAGTAGTAGTGCATTACAATAGTCAATCTTTGGTAGAATTGTGGCTTGTAACACAGTCCGGAAGTCCTGAGGATGTAATAACGGTTTAATTCTTTTCAATGTATGTAACTTGAAGAAGCCACTCTTGATTGTGGTTGAGATGAAATTGTTCAAAGTAAGGTGATTATCAATAATGACCCCAAGGCTGCGGACCTGCTTTAGCTTGGTATGGTCTGTTGTTGAGGAAGGATCATGTTGTGTGTTGGTTGAGGTGTTCTTGTGTGGTGTTATAATGAGTAGTTCAGTCTTGTTGGTGTTGATTGCAAGAAAGTTTTCCATGAGTAGATTTTTTATTTCAGTAAGTGCTGATTCCCAGGTTTCCATGGCCTTAGCAAGTGAATCCTTGATTGGAATAATGATCTGGACGTCGTCGGCGTATATGAAATGCCGGAGATCCAATGTCTTCAGTAGTTTACAGAGTGGAGATAGATATATATTGAAAAGAGTTGAGGAAAGTGAGGATCCTTGAGGGACACCTTGTGACAGATTTCTAGGTTTTGACGTATGGTGTCCCACTTTGACACTGTAAGTCCTATCTTTCAGGAATGATTGTATCCAGGATAAGGCAGTGCTGGTGATGCCAATTTGTGAAAGGAGAGAGAGGAGTGTATTGTGGTTCACCGTGTCAAATGCTGAGGAGATATCCAGAAGGGCCAGAATATAAGAGTTACTAGTATCAAGGGATTTTAGTATGGAGTGTAAAACCGTGTCAAAAGCCTTGCTGAAATTCAAGTACACTATATCTAACGCTCTTCCTCGATCCAGCTATCTGGTCACCCAATGAAAGCAATTGATCAGATTCCTCTTACAAGATTTACCTCTGGTAAAGCCATGCTACCTCAAGATCTTGCAATCTTCTATTGAATTCCAAAAATTGCACAATCCTCTGTTTTAGCAACAATTTCATTAGTTTGCTCACCACATCCTAACTGGCCTGTAGTTCCCAACCTCTTCCTTACTTCTGCTTTTAAGAACAGGAACCACATTCACCTTTTTCCAGTCCTCCGGAACTACTCCAGACTGTAAAAAAGCATGGAACAGGTCAGTCAGCAGAGCTGTCAGTGCAGCTCTGTTCCCTTTCCCTTAGTACCCTCTGATGTACCACATCCGGCCCCATCGCCATATCTACTTTACGTTTAGTTAGCGCCTCACGAACACACTGTTCTGAAAATTGTTTGAAGTTTACCTCACTTCCAACCTCCTCCTCCAGGCCCTTCCACAATGAACACTGAACAGAAATATTTGTTAAGCAATTTTGCTTTTTCCTCATCAGCTTCTGCATATTCCTTCCCTTCACCTTTGAGTCTCACAATGCCACTTTTGCACTTCCTTCTATCACTAACAAACCTAAAAAAACCCATTTAGATTGATATCTTGTGAGTTATATATCTAAACGGCTTTTGAATATTGACCTCAGTATGAGCACTTTCTACAATCCTTTTATAGGAATATAGCAACTCAAATGATGCATAGCTATGTGATTATATATTTTCAGAAGTACAGTGATATCAAAATGCATATAATAATGGAAGAGTAGGCTTGTTTGTAGAGTAGCAGGCTGAGAACCAGGGAAGCAGGGGTTTGAATTTTCACAGGTGTAAAACTCAATTTTAAGCATGTAAATCCTCTTGAAATAACCTTTTAGCACATAAGTCAGCATATTTTAAAGCATGCACATGTAATTAGGTTTATGATTCTTGAACTGTACCTGAAAGATCACAAGTATTGAACTGTACCAAATCATTCAAGGTAACACTACAAACTTTGGCGTTGATTTTGAAAGGCAGGCATCCATGTGCGAGTGGTTCCCAGCGAGCGCCAATGGACGCGACTATTTTATAACATGCGCATATTGGCGCACACATGTTATAAAATACGATTTTTGCACGCACATGCATGCTGGATTTTAATATCCATGCGTGCATGTGTGGGCGGGTGACCAGTCACGCATGTAGGGGGGTGAATTTTAGAAAAACACCCATGGCTACAAGATCAGAATGTTCCCAGTTCCCTCCCAGTCCACTATAATTAAGAAATGGACTGGGAGGGAACTTGCCTAACCCTAACCCTATCCTTCCTCCCTCTTCTCTCCTCCCTGACCCCTAAACCTACCCTAGCTATCCCCAATTTTTTTGTTTTTATACCTACTGCTCCTCCAGAGCAGAAGTAAACTCCATGTGCTGGCCGGCTGCTGGTGCATGCTTCCCCGGGACAGAGTCTAATGGATTTATGATATGCTTCTGACACAAATTCCTACCAGTTCTTCATCAAACCTTTTATCTTTCTGAGGAGGGATTCTAAGCCAGCACTTCCCTAAATTATATCTTCTCTTGCTCATCTATTTTTTTGTCCTTTGATCATACTTGTAATTTTACACCAATCCCTCTGTAAACTGGTATGCCTAATGATGCTTTTTTTGCTGTCATTATATTTTATGATCATGCACATCCTTCACCTTTTTATCTAGAGGTCTGGACTAAAAATATCTAAATATTAATGGTAGCATTTCTTCTCTTTCACTTCCATCAGTAATGACATCCGTGATCAGATTTTGAAATGGCTTGCTGTTTCCAAATAGAAGACTCATTTATTATAGCTATACCTTAAAAAAAAACCAACTTAGCCTTTTCCTTACAGACTCATTGTATATTCTTTCCCCCATCTTGATCTCTGTGTGTATCAATAATCCTATTTTATATTCTAACATGTCTGTTACCAGGACCACATCGTAGACCCAAATCTTTCTATCAAAGCTCACGTTGCTATTATTGCATTTATCGCCTGACCCCCCCAAACTACCACACCTACTTTTACAGATGATAAGGCAGACAAATATCCAATTTCTGGTTTTATGTGATAGACATATGTCAGTGAATAGACAAATCGGTGGTGAGAGAAGCGAATGAATGAATATTAAATGCCAGTACAACAAAGAGCAGTATTAGCATTTAATATTCAGGACGGCAAGATAAAGAAAGAGTCTCTCTCCTTCTCTCACTTGCTTAAAAAGACACTTTAGGGGATTAGTGAGTTGGGAAGTTCAAGGGTGGAGAGATGTGCCTATATTTCTGCCCCAAAAGTATGTATGTATGTTATGGTACATCCATATATTTCTAATTCAGAAAAAACATATACTTTTGCTACCTGTTTTTTAATAATTCATGTGTATATTTTATATTCCTGGAGAAGAAGCCCATAAATTGTTATTAATCAGATGGACTTGGAGGAAAGCCACTACTTATCCCTGGATGTTAGCAATATGGGATCTATTTACTATTTGGGATCCTGCCAGGTACTTGTAATCTGGATTAGACAGTCTGAAAACAGGATACTGGGCTTGATGGAAAAGGGCTTGGTTTGACCCAATATGGCATTTCTTATGTTCTTATAACTCTGTATTTTATGTATTTAAGATAATTATATTCCACCCAGAGCAAACCACTCTACTGTATTGTGAAAGTCTCTCTATCAACATGTGTAAATATACTTGTAGAGATAGCCAGGGGCATAGGGGGACTGCTGAAGTTGGTGGTGCATCTGAAACTTTGCTGTTGCCATGTGATCAACTCCCTGAGCTGCCTCCCCAGCCTGACATCATCAATAAAGGCCAGACTCAAAATATCTCCTTTGTCATGTAACTTTGAGTCTGCTTTTGATGATGCTGATGTCAGACTGTGGAAGGTAGTTCAGAGTAGAAGCAGAGCTTTACTTTATTGGTAACTGATGCTAGCAGTTAGGAGCAGCTCATGGATAGGAATACGATAGGATGAGATCCCCCCCCCCCCCCCCCATGCTACCTCCTCTGCTAAGGTATTCAAAAGGGATGCATTCTCCAAGAGACAGCCCACACCAGCTCAGCATGCAGGTCTTACACAGGTTCCTTGGCTTTGCCAATTATTACTGCAGCTTCATCAATAACTACTCCAAGCTGGCATCCCCACTCATGGTCCTGACTTTGAAAGGGACCAACACCAAGATGTGGCCTCCTGAAGCCATATCAGCCTTTCAAGCTCTTAAGGCGGCTTTTCTCCAGGAACCCTGCCTCAAAGTCCCTTAATTGTAGAGGTAGACACCTTTTCCAGGGGCTGTCTTGAGTCAATACTCACCTTTAGGGATCCTGTACCCCTGCTCATTTTTCTCAAGGAAATTTTCCCCTGCCAAGCAGAATGATGCTATTGGCGACAAGGAGCTTTTACCTATCAAGCTCCCGCTGGAAGTGTGGTGTCTGTGGCTAGAGGGGGCTCAGAATCATATTATTATCTATAGTGAAAATAAAACTCTTGAGCTTCTCCACCAGGCCCAGCATCTGAACCTGCGACAGGCCAGTTGGGCTCTGTTTTTCACCCACTTTGATTTTAAGCTCAGATACAGGCCTGCAGTAAAAAACATCTAAGCAGACACTCTTTCTCACTCCTTTGTGACTGAGAATTCTGTTGAACCACTCCAGCACATCGTTGACCCCACACAGATTCTCCTGGTAGCCAGTAGGGATCTGCATTCGTATTGACCGCATATGTAAAACGCTACTCATATTTTTTTTTTACTTAAAAAAAGGATTCGACATATACGATCGGATTTCCCACATATCCAACATAGCTATGTTGGATATGTTGGAAATCGCGATTGTTGAGCCAAAATAAAAATTTAAACCCCCTCACCCTCCTTAATCCCCCCCCCAGACTTACCACAACTCCCTGGTGATCGAGCGAGGAGTGAGGACGCCATTTCTGCAATCCTTGGCGAGAAGCATGTGACGTCGCGCCACGTCGAGTGACGCGGCGCCACGTGATTCCCGGCTCGTTCGCGCCGGAAGGCTCGTTCGGCCCAAAAGGAACTTTTGGCCAGCTTGGGGGGTCGGCGCCACGTGATTCCCGGCGAGTTTGCGCCGGAAGGCTCGTTCGGCCCAAAAGAACTTTTGGCCAGCTTGGGGGGGCCTCCTGACCCCCCCAAGCTGGCCAAAAGTTCTTTTTGGGCCGAACGAGCCTTCCGGCGTAAACTCGCCGGGAATCACGTGACGCCGGCGTCACTCGACGTGCCACCGACGTCACATGCTTCTCGCCAAGGATTGCAGAAATGACGTCCTCACTCCTCGCTCGATCACCAGGGAGTTGTGGTAAGTCTGGGGGGGGGGATTAAGGAGGGTGAGGGGGTTTAAATTTTTTTTTTTGCACATATGGACATATACCCAACTCATTTAATTTTTTTTATGTCCATATTGACCACAAATGGGACCCCCTTTGGACATATGGACATATGGACATAAACTTTTGCTCTGCACATCCCTAGTAGCCAGCATGACCGTTCCTCCAGGGAAGATGGTTGTTCCATGAAAACTCCATAACAAAGTGTTAAGTTGGTCTTATGACTCCCGCATTGCAGAATGAGCCCGGATCCTTGCTTTACTCCAGCAATTCTATTGGTTGCCTGATATGCAGAAAGATGTCCGGGTTTATGTGGACTCGTGTACCATCTGGGCACAGCAGAAACCTCTAGTGGGACGACCTGGAAGCTGTTACAGCCATTGCCAGCCTCCAAGAAACCTTGGACTCACAACTCCTCTGACTTTGACATGGATCTCCTGCTTTCAAATGGCAACACAATCATCTGGGTGGAAGTTGACCATTTCTCAAAGATGTCACATTTTTTTGCTTTGCCCGGTTTTCCTTCTGCTTCACAACTAGCACAGCTCTTTGTCCAGCACATGTTTTACATCTGTGGACTTCCCAAGTACATTATATTCAATCATTGCACTCAATTTACTGGAAGGCCTTCTGTAAAAAAATTCAATATAACTTTGGATTTCACGACCGTATACCATCTGCAAGCGAATGGTTAGGCAGAAGGGACTAACCACACCCTAAAGCATTTCCTCCGAGCTTACATCAGCACTCATCAGGATGACTGGGCTAATCTACTCCCTTGGGCAGAGTTCTCTCATAACTCTCATCCCTGTGCCGCCACGGATGCTTCCATGTTTCAGATAGTCTATGGTAAGTAACCACTTCCTCCTCTGTCACTTCCGTTAAAGGTTCCCTTGCCAGCAACACAGCTGACCTACAAAGTCTATGGTCCCATATGCAAATGATGCTGCAAAAAGCAGGTCTTAAAGTGAAAAGGTTTGCCAACCTCTATCGGAGACCAGCACCCCAGTTCAAACAGGGGAGAAAAGGGGTGGCTCAGTACTCGCCACCTGTTTATGTGGCTTGCCCCTGCTACAATGGTCCGTTTTCAGTACACTGTCAGCTGGGCCAGGTGACTTAACAAATCCA
Source organism: Rhinatrema bivittatum (assembly GCF_901001135.1). NCBI lineage: Eukaryota > Metazoa > Chordata > Amphibia > Gymnophiona > Rhinatrematidae > Rhinatrema > Rhinatrema bivittatum. Next base: position 152,714,351 of record NC_042617.1, on the reverse strand, counting down.
GCTACCCAACTGACTTAGGATACATAACTCCTTCCATGTCTCTCTGTTGAAGCCCTTAGTCTTATCCTGGCCCTCTCGAAAAAACTCCAGAACCACAAGAAGTAGCCTCAGAGAGTGACAACACATACCAAGTGTGGGAAATCTTGGACATGAGGAGACTTGGTCAGAGGTGGGAATACCTCCTCTCCTGGGAAGGGTACGGTCCAGGAGAAAACACCTGGGAAATGGCCTCCAACATCCTGGATAAAAATCAGATCAAGCAGTTCCAGGAAGCCGAAACACTCAGCGGGGGGGGGGGGGGTTAGAGGAGGGGGTACTGTTACTCTCACTGGCCATGGGTTTCCGCGACTGGCTTCACTCACCCAATACCACATCAGAGCATTCAGGCCAGCCCCAGGCCTCCTTATGTTGTGCATGTTGCTGTCCTGAGTTCATGAGTTCCTGAATCGCTTGCCTTCTTCTTTGTTCCTTGGATTACCTTGGCTTTGGCCTCAGACTGGATACTGACCATGAGATACGCCACCTGCCTCGACCCCTGCCTGGAACCTTACCTCAAGATACGCTGCCTGCCTTGACCCTTGCCTGGAACCCAACCATGAGATAAGCCACCTGTCTCAACCTTTGCCTGGAACTCCACGAGATACACTGCCTGCCCGGCTATTGTCTGGAACATGCCCTTGTACTCTGCATACAGCTGCTACCTCACTGTCTCCCTGGTCATTTGAGATCATCCCCTGCTTGCTGACCTGCTGACCTAACCTGACGGCCCAGGGACTACTGCGTCACGCTGTTCCCCCCTCAGGTGCTGTTGCCTCCCGTGACATTATCTAAGGGTGCCGAGGGGGCCATAAGCATGGCGCAGGGCCGAGGGCACTGCGCATCAGGCGTCGCACGCTGAAGGTGCACAACAAAGGGGCAGGCCCCTTTGTGCACGCCTTCATGCAGCCCCAACGATATTGAAGTTTTAACAGTGTTAACTAACTTATATTTTTCATTCCAGTTTGTTTAAATCACGGAAACTACGGCAAGAGACCTACAAGCAATTTGAAGATAAAATACACCACAAGAGAAGTAAGGAACTTAAATAATCATAATTTAATTAACATATCTACTAATGACATTGCTTTTATGTCTCCTAATTTCACTTTTTCTGATTAATGCGCAATCATTAATGAATAAATCCGCAGTAATTTCTGAGTTACTACAGGACTAGAGACCGGATTATGTTGCAATAACTGCAACCTGGTTGAAAAATACTGACTCCGTCATAACAAATCAAATAGCTGATGAAACCTATGATACCTTTTCAATACCCAGACCTTTATGTAGAGGTGGTGGACTTATGCTTATAGCAAAGAAAAAATTTGGACTGAAATTGCTACCTTTAAGTATACCGCAACATTATGAAATTGCATTATTTGATGCCATTAATTTACAATTATGTTTACTATACTGTCCTCCAGGTCTCTTAGAACATAACATCTCTCCTATTATAGAATTTTTCATATCTTCTCTAAACCCAAACAAACCTTCAATAATTCTTGGTGATTTCAATCTCCAGATAGATACTAAGCCATTTTCTACTGCCTGTCATACCCTCATTGAGGCACTCTCAGCCCTTGGTTATGATTTATTCACTACTGAAGTGACGCATAAAGCAGGACATTCTTTAGACTTAATTTTCACAAACTCAAAAAAAGTAATTGCTTCAACAATTAAATATACCCCGGTACCATGGTCTGGTCACTTTTTAATCCATTCAAGTATAACCTTTAAATCAGAAATTGCTCTGAGCCCTAGTTGTCCACTCACATTTAAATACCGTCCCCCATTTAAAACTGAGGACCTGCAAAGGGAGCTAAATGAAAATGTCGGCAATATAGATCTTTCTAATGGGACAAATGCCGTACATTCCTGGCTTAAAATTACATCTGCTATCGCTGATAATTTGAATCCAATAAAAACTAAAAGCATAACAGGAACAAAAAACAAAACCCATGGTATAACAGTCAAATTAAGGAAGCAAAAAAATTGCTGAGAAAAAAGAGAAAGCCTGGAGAAAAAACAAATCTGTGGATACACTAAGCAACTATTGTTCGTTTTTTGCTTATTACAAAAAACTTATAAACAGTGTTAAAAAAGACTACAACAGTAGTCTACAACATTCCAAAAACTCTTTTCAATACTGTAAAAAAACTAACTAATGATACGTTGCAAAACTCCTCTGATCTTTCCGAGAATAGATGCAACAACATTGCATATTTCTTTAAAAACAAAATAGATAGGCTAATAGCGAGCATAGACAGCATACCAAAACAAGAAATAAACATGTGTCCGAAAGAAATCACGAAATGGTCAAATTTTGAAGAAACAACTGTAGTGGAGGTTGAAGGTTTGATAAAACTATTAAATCCAGCAAACTATCCAATAGATTCTATTCCCATATTAGCATTGAAACCCATAGTACATATAATTGCTCCATGTATCACATTCATTATCAATAGATCTCTAAAAGATGGTCATCTACCTGAAATCTTGAAAGGTGCAATTATCAGGCCTTTTCTAGACCAAAAGAAACTAGACCCAACTGTGCTAAATAATTATAGGCCAATATCGAATCTATCCTTTCTCTCTAAACTAATTGAAAATGTGGCCAGATAGTTAACAGAACACTTAGAAGCGAATAATATTCTTTATCCATCTCAGTATGGTTTCAGGAGACATTTTAGTACTGAAACATTGTTATTATCTTTGACAGACTCAGTAATAAGAGGGTTTGATAGTGGTCAAAGATATTTATTAATTCTACTAGATCTTTCAGCAGCGTTTGATACAGTAAATCATACAATATTGCTTCAGAGACTCGAAGAAATAGGCCTCAATGAAACCACATTGCAATAGTTTGCATCTTACTTGGATAATTGTTCTTATCAAGTGCAAATGAATAATACTACATCAGACAAAATAGGTCTCAAGACAGGAGTACAACAGGGATCTGCCCTGTCTGCCACTTTATTTAATGTATACATGTTGCCACTATGTCATTTACTAGCCGGATTAGGTCTAAACCACTATTTATATGCTGATGATATTCAGATAATCATACCAATTCAGGACACAATTGAAAAAACCTACAAACTAACAGCAAAGTATTTGTGATTGGTGCTCTGACCAGCTGCCGACCTGCCTGAAACCCACCAAAGGCTCCTGAGTATTTTCTACCCCCCCTCTCCCTGATTCCCTGCTTATCTAACCTGTTTAACCTGTCCTCTCTCTCTCTGCTGCTTTCTTGTTTCCTGCTGCTCTGTCTCTCTTTCTCCTGCTGTTTTTCTGCCACACAGATGCTGCCCGAGGTCCCTGGAAGTGCTGCCTCGCACCTCCCCCTTGGCTGATGTCACTGAACGCCAGGAGGGGGGATTTAAAATCGAGGAGGGAAGCGGAGGCGATCGTGTGATCGGTGCTCTGACCAGCTGCCGACCTGCCTGAAACCCACCAAAGGTTCCTGAGTATTTTCTACCCCCCCTCTCCCTGATTCCCTGCTTATCTAACCTGTTTAACCTGTCCTCTCTCTCTCTGCTGCTTTCTTGTTTCCTGCTGCTCTGTCTCTCTTTCTCCTGCTGTTTTTCTGCCACATAGACGCTGCCCGAGGTCCCCGGAAGTGCTGCCTCGCTCCTCCCCCTTGGCTGACGTCACTGAACGCCAGGAGGGGGGATTTAAAATCAAAGAGGGAAGCAGAGGCGCTGCACACCGAAGGAGCGCACCAAAGGAGCATGCCCCTTTGTACACCCCTTCGTACACCCCTGAGAAACCGTGGAACCGATTACAACAACACTACACATCTACCAACTTTCAACATGGACAAGGAAAATGAACTACCAGATGAACATACAATTGCCATCTGCATAAACAAAGGTAAATATGAGAATATTTACTTAAAGAACAATACTAGAGAGAGAACAAAAAAGACAATAACATCCTCACGCAATAATTTGATACAGGTAGAAAAGAACCCTATTTCTATTTCCAAAACTTCTGCAATAAACGAACTGATCATGCTAACATTCATCTTAGTAAATGCACATTCAGTTGCAAAGAAATTCCCAATCATTACGGATTTACTGTATGACAATAAACCAAACTTTGTTGCAATAACGGAATCATGGTTAAAAAAACCAGACGTAGTTCTAAAAAATCAAATAGCACACAAAAATTATGAAGTATTTTCAGTCCCCAGAATAAATAAACGCGGAGGAGGTCTCCTACTAATTATTGAAAAAACCTTTAAATGCAAACCTATCCAATTAACACCCCCCAAAATCATGAAATTGCCATTTTTGATACCAACAATTTACAAATATGCCTTATCTACTGCCCACCAAGCCTCCTAGAATTAAATATATCACCGCTAATCGAGTTCCTTACCACACACTTAAACATCTCTAAACCAACCATAGTGCTAGGAGATTTTAATATTCACATGGATGCCCACCCTTTAACAAATGCATGCCAAACACTATTAGACACTATGACAGCATTAGGCTTCTCACTAATAACCAACAAACCAACATATAAAGCTGGACATTCACTGGATCTCACCTTTATTAACTACAGCTGTTTAGAACACTGTAAAACTGAATACACACAAATTCCATGGTCTGACCACTTCCTTATTCATTCCGATGTAAAATTCCTTAAACCTCAAATCAAACAAAATCATAAACCTATAGAATTTAAATACAGACCACCTTTTAATACTGAAAAACTAAACGACAAACTAGAAGAAAAACTAACTGATATTGACTACAACAACTGTAGTTCTGCCACAGAAACATGGTTAGAAACAACCAAAAAAATAGCTGACGAAATAAACCCCATCAAATCAATACAGGAAAAAGAACCAAGACAAAAAAACCCCTGGCACAATGTAAAAGTAAAAGATGCAAAAAGGACCCTCAGATCAATGGAAAAAAGATGGAGAAAACACAAAACTACCGATAACCTAACCAAATACAGAAAACAGCTAGCTCTTTACAAACATTTAATACTCAATGCTAAGAAAGAATATTTCAACAATAAAATAGAAAAATTTGCGAACAGTCCAAGAACACTATTCTCAATAGTTTCGAACCTAACCAGTGACAAGCAAGAATCACCACAAAACCTACCAGAAGCAAAATGTAATGAGATTGCCAAATTTTTCAGTGACAAAATTAGTAAATTAAGAGACAAACTTCCAAATGCTGCCAACCAAGAAATCAAAATGCAAAAAAGTGATGTCAACCAATGGACATCATTCACTGAGATATCTGAAATGGAAGTGGAACAAATGCTAAAAAATGTAAACCCCGCCCCACACAAAATTGACGCAATACCTACTATTGAACTTAAGAAATCAGCTAACACAGTCACCCATACACTGACTAAAATCATAAACCTATCCCTTGAAGAAGGAACAATGCCAGATATACTGAAAGGAGCAATGATAAAACCAATCATTAAGAAAAAAAACAGTGATCCCCTTATCCTGAACAACTATAGGCCAGTATCAAATCTTCCCTTATTAGCTAAATTAATTGAGAAAACAGTACAGAATAGGGATGTGAATCGTTTTAGGACGATTAAAATTATCATCCGATAATTTTAATATCGTCTTAAACCGTTATGGAACACAATACAATACAGATTCTAACGATTTATCGTTATAAATCGTTAGAATCGTGAGCCGGCACATTAAAACCCCCTAAAACCCACCCCGACCCTTTAAATTAAATCCCCCACCCTCCCGAACCCCCCCCCCAAATAACTTAAATAACCTGCGGGTCCAGCGGCGGTCCGGAACGGCAGCGGTCCGGAACGGGCTCCTGCTCCTGCATCTTGTCGTCTTCAGCCGGCGCCATTTTCCAAAATGGCGCCGAAAAATGGCGACGGCCATAGACGAAAAAGATTGGACGGCAGGAGGTCCTTCCGGACCCCCGCTGGACTTTTGGCAAGTCTCGTGGGGGTCAGGAGGCCCCCCACAAGCTGGCCAAAAGTTCCTGGAGGTCCAGCGGGGGTCAGGGAGCGATTTCCCGCCGCGAATCGTTTTCGTACGGAAAATGGCGCCGGCAGGAGATCGACTGCAGGAGGTCGTTCAGCGAGGCGCCGGAACCCTCGCTGAACGACCTCCTGCAGTCGATCTCCTGCCGGCGCCATTTTCCGTACGAAAACGATTCGCGGCGGGAAATCGCTCCCTGACCCCCGCTGGACCTCCAGGAACTTTTGGCCAGCTTGTGGGGGGCCTCCTGACCCCCACGAGACTTGCCAAAAGTCCAGCGGGGGTCCGGAAGGACCTCCTGCCGTCCAATCTTTTTCGTCTATGGCCGCCGCCATTTTCGGCGCCATTTTGGAAAATGGCGCCGGCTGAAGACGACAAGATGCAGGAGCAGGAACCCGTTCCGGACCGCTGCCGTTCCGGACCGCCGCTGGACCCGCAGGTTATTTAAGTTATTTGGGGGGGGGTTTGGGAGGGTGGGGGATTTAATTTAAAGGGTCGGGGGTGGGTTTTAGGGGGTTTTAGTGTGCCGGTTTTTCGATTTTTCGATTTTTTAACGATTTTTTAACGATTTTTCACGATATTTTACCCCCCCAAACGGCAACAATACGATTCCCTCCCCCTCCCAGCCGAAATCGATCGTTAAGACGATCGAGGACACGATTCACATCCCTAGTACAGAAACAGCTAGCTGAACACCTAGATGACAATAACATACTGTATCCATCGCAACACGGATTTCGAAAACACTACAGCACTGAGACATTGCTCCTCTCTAACAGATAACATTCTAAGAGGTTTTGATAGCGGTAAACACTAGAGATGTGAATCGGAACTGATATCGGATCCGAACACTATATTCTAATAATGCTCGACCTATCGGCAGCCTTCGACACAGTTAACCACAAAATACTACTAAATAGACTAGAAGAAATCGGTCTACAAGGCAAAACATTAAACTGGTTCAGCTCATATCTAAAAAACAGGTTTTTCCAAGTTCAGATCAATAACACATTATCAGAAAAAATCAACCTCAAAACAGGGGTTCTGCAGGGATCAGCCTTGTCTGCGACCCTTTTTAACATATACATGCTGCCATTATGCCACTTACTGGCAGGACTAGGAATTATACATTACATTTATGCTGACGATATCCAACTAATTCTACCTATAGATGACACAATAGAGAAAACATTAAATCTAGCTAACATGTACCTAAGCATTATAAAACAACTACTGACACAAATGGAACTTGTTATTAATATTGATAAAACAGAATTTCTACACCTAGAACGGAAAAATACTGAAATCAGCCAAACCTCAATAATCCTCAAAGACAACCAGAAAATTGAACTAGCTGGAAAAGTACATAACCTTGGAATAATAATGGACCCTGAAATCAATCTAAAACAGCACATATCACTAAAAGTAAAGGAAGGATACGCAAAACTCATGGTACTCAGAAAACTAAAACCACTAACTCAAAATAATTTCCGAACAATTCTACAGACACTAATTTTCTCCAGCACGGATTACTGTAATGCCCTGCTGCTAGGATTACCAAATACTACGTTAAGACCACTTCAAATACTTCAGAACACAGCAGCTAGAATACTAACTGGAAAAAGGAGGAGGGACCACATAACCGAAACCCTAGCGGAACTACATTGGTTACCGATTGAATACAGAATTAAATACAAAACCCTATGTACCATCCATAAACTAATTCATGATGAGAAATCAGACTGGCTAAACACAGCATTACGGGTACATTTCCCACACAGAAATCTTCGATCAGCAAATAAAGCACTCCTAACCATCCCTTCAGTTAAAACAGCAAGACTAACCCAAGTGAGGGAAAGGGCCTTATCATTAGCAGGACCCACAATTTGGAGCACAATGCCTCCAGAGATCAGATTACAAAGTGATCTCAAGGCATTTAAGAAAAGTTTAAAAACATGGCTTTATAAACAGGCTTTTTACAAGGAGACGGGAGAATAGAAATTATTCAGGAATAAGCAGATAAACACTGACACACAGTACTTATGACAATACAGTAGAGTAGTCTATGAACCCCACATCACAACTAGCATATTGATAACACTATGTATAATAAATTTACCCGTAAAAGTACTTTCAGTACACTCGGTCATGACCCACTTCTCTAAAAATTATTTTGTCTAATGATATATTGTAACCGAACCTTTGATGGCACCTGTTAGAATGTACTATGTACACTTTTACTTACATTAAATATGTGCCTACATGTAAACCGTTGCGATGGTATATAACTTAGCGACGGTATAGAAAAGATTTTAAATAAATAAAAAAAATAAATTAAGCAACTACTCACACAAATTAAATTGGTTCTGAACATCGATAAAATGGAAATAATTTTATTAGAAAGAAAAGCCTAAAAAATAGGGCAAACAACAATAGTACTGCAAGATAACTCTACAATTAAACTAACAGACAATGTGTGAGACCTAGCAGTTGTCATTGACCCTGAACTTTGCTTTAAAAAACACATATCAAAGTAAGAGAGGGTTATGGCAAGCTTATGATGCTTAAACGACTAAAGCCACTACTGTCACAAAATGACTTCAGAACAATCTTACAATCCTTGTTTTTTGCAAGTACAGATTATTGCAATTCATTATTACTTGGCCTTCCGTCCTCTACTATTCATCCTTTACAGATATTGCAGAATGCTGCAGCAAGTGTTTTAACAGGTAGTAGAAAAAGAGATCATATTACACCCGTTCGGGTATCCTTGAATTGGCTACCTATCGAATATTGTATTCAATTCAAAACACTGTACTTTACATAAACTGATCTATGGCGAGCAAGTGGATTGGTTTAATGCGATATTTCGGCTTCGCACTCCTCAAAGAAATCTAAGGTCTGCAAATAAATGCCTCCTATCTATTCCATCTGTAAACTCCACCCATCTTAGCCAAGTCAGGGAAAGAGCTATGTCACTGGCTGGACCTAAATTATGGAGCGTGTTACCTACAGCTTTGAGATTGCAATCTGACTTCAAGAAGTTTAAAAAGGATCTAAAAACCTGGTTGTTTGGGAAGGCCTACATGGACGGAAAATGAGGTTAGCTGTTAAATATTCATCTATTAACAACCCTCTAGGTCTTTTACTCATATTATTTTTATAGTAGCATGATTTTTATGTTAGACCTTGTATTTTTACCCTACTTTTTATCGATTATATTTTATGATGAAGTGCTTTTTATAGTTTATGTATGTTTTTATTGTATGTACGCTTTTTTTTTAAAAAGCGTACTAGAGAGGTACTAGTAGAGAGTAGGCCAGTTCCTGAACTTGGCCTACTCTCTAGTACCTCCTCTTCTCCTGTACTTTCATCGCTGCAGAGATCCCATGTAAGTCCAGCTGACCCCAGCACCCGAGGGCTCAACCTAAGGGGAAATTGGGCTTGTAGTGGTGAAGCTCCAGTGGGGTCTCTTCTCTTTATCAGGCTCACCTACCAACAATGGGGACCTGTGGGGCTCCTCCCCACAGGTAGCGTCAACTTCCCCTTGATCCAAGGATCCACAGGCTTAACACCAATACATAAAGGCCATCAGACATTATGCCAACCACATAAGACCTCTGGGAGCAGTAGGCCTATACATTCAGCACTGTGTCCCATGTCTTATGTAGGCAGCTTGTAGGCTCATGAAGTCATCAACTGACAACAGTTTCTCTAGCCTTAATGCTATATTCAGAGCAGATTATTGACACTAAAGGAGCACACCTGTCCTGCTCACCACTAACTGTGAAAGTGGCTTACACCACATGTGTTGCTGGGAGTGCGAGGGAGCAATCCCGCATACAGGGAGAGTGGTGTGCCCTTGGACCCCGACGCGACTGCAGAGAAGAGCTCCATGGAAGTGCCGAGGCAGGTGAGACGTATCCCAGCATAGGCGGACAGGCAGAAGACCAGGGACTTGAACCTCCACTGAACCTGATGCATCAATAGAGACACAACAATGCAATGCTGGTCTCTGGGGTAGCCCTCTGGCTACTCGATAGCCCTTTCGGAAATGGCAAATGCGCCAGGACGGACAGAGGTCAAGGGCAGATGATGGAACTGTAACAAGGCGAGACTTGAAGACTAAAGATGATCAGATGATACTTGAAGAAGAGGATCAGACAAAGACTTGAAGACAAGGTCAGATGATACTGGATAAGGATGAGGCAAGGCTGAAGAGAAGAACATCAAGGACATTGATGAAGACACTTGCTGAGTGGAAAGATGACAGAAGAGTTAAAACTCAGTATGAAGGTATGTGGCTATGACTCGTAGCAGCATCCATCCTGAACTGAGGCTTCGGGGACCCGGCATGGTCAACCAAGGGAAGCAGTGGTTTCCGATCCAATGCAGAAGATGAATCAGGTCAACCGAAGATGAAGAGAGGACGGCCCACTAGGAGGTAGCTCCGGAACCACGATATCCGAGAAGGAGGCTACCCTGATGAGGGTGCCAAAGAGTCAGAAGGCTTCCTAAATGTAGGAGCCAAAAGGGTCTGAATGCTTGACAGTGAAAAGGACTGAAGACTGAGACATCAAAGGATACTGAAGACGAAGACAACTTGACACAAAGACGTCAGGTATGTCAGGACATCTGGACTTTAACCCCCAGGACACTCAGTCAAGTGCATCAAGGAGATGTCAAGTGAACTGGAGAACAAGACATCTGAGCCATCTGGACATCTGGACCTCGGACCCCCAGGTCACCCAGCGAAGAGCAGTGAGGAGGCTTCGAGAGGCAGAACAGGATGACGGACGTTTGGAAGGATGGAACATCAGAAGGCAAGGAGTTCAGGATGGTCGGACGACGAAGACATCTGAAGACAAGGACTTAGGATCTGGCAAGAGACCAAACATGGAATGAAGATGAGACGAGGGATCAGGAACCACAAAGAAAGACAAAGGAATTCCCACGAAGAACAGAGTGCCTTGAAGAAGTGGAGGAGGTCATTGTCGGAGACTCCTGGTCAAAGAGCTGGAAAGGAGGATCAAGGAGGAGTCCAACTCCAGAACTGACTCTTTGCGAAGGCAAAGCCCTTTTGTAGGGCTGAAGAGGAACCACCTTGATGACATCATGAGGAGGAGCCAGGAGGACTGGCCGTTTAAATGAGAAGAGGTGCAGCCCCCCGCCTAAGGAGGCAGGAGGCAGGACCCTGGAGAGTGGCGTCCCTTCCACAAGTTAGAGCAGGAGCGGCACTAGACCATGAAGCAGGGTCTAGCATCGGAGGTGGCTTCTTGCCACAAGAAGAGAGGCTAGGGGTGGCTCCAGCTGTATGGAAACACCGGCGGCAGCCTCCGGGCTGTGAAGAGGAGCTCCGGGGTGGCCTCCCAGCCACAGAAGAGGAAGAAAACGTTGGCGGCTCCTGCCGCAAAGGTCGGTGATGGCAGCGGCTCCAGGCCACGGAGTGGCAGCGTCAGCGGCGTCTGGGCTGTGAGACGGAAAAGCGACAGCAGCGACCCACCACGGACCATGGTGGCAGCTCCTGCCGCATGAAGATGGCATTGGGGACAGGAAGGAAGGAGGTGAGAGGCTGCTCACGGGCCGACCATGAGCAGAATCGTAACAACATGAGGCACAGCATAGAGGACAGCAGCTCTTCCTGATTCCCCACAAGTTGTGACAGGCATGTGGATCAGCAAGGGCCTGCAACCATTAAACCACGGAAATGTGTGGAGTGATTTTTGAAATGAAACTATCTGCAAACTGTTTGGCGCAGGAGTGCACAGCCTATATGCTTTAAAGGAGGTCACAAATCGCACCAGGACTGTAAGAGATACTAGCTATTGCTCAAAGCAAAACACTCTGCATATTTTCTGGGTATATACATATGTACATACAGCTGCACTACATGACTATCAGTGAGCTATAACAGCCAAGGGTCTTGCAGACCTGACCTCAATATCTCTGTAAGTTTACCTGTGAAAGCAGAATTGAAGGCAGGAGATTCAAACACACCTAACTGTTGGCTTCTATAACATCAACCTTTGCTCAGGCAAAATGTTGGTGCTCTTAGAATCATTAGAAACTATACGGTAACAGTGACATCTCCGAGGTCATTGGAAAATACAAGTGAAGGCAGGACACCATCTGATTCGCAATCCTGCCTTCATAGAGCCAGGTGTGCATCCTGGTGTAGGCTCGCCGAGAAGCTAACCAAAATTACATTACAGTGGCCAAGGCCCTCACATTCTTCACATCATAATTTACAAATTGCATAGGTAGGTGTAGTATGGTGCATATGTGTTGGGGTGCATGCAGCCACCAAGAGGTATGCTACCTTGGAAGGACCTGTGTACATTGTGGGAATGGTACCAGGAAGCACAGGTGCTTTACCCAAAGCTGTAAGGGAAGGTGCGCTACTAGAGCATTCTGATGTCAAGAATAGGGTTGCTAACTGCATCCAATTTTCAGGACAGGTAAATCTTGTCCTGGTTTGGAACACATTACATGCAGGGATTTCATCTGATTTCCCTATAGCTTTTCCAAGCAAAACCAGGCCTATCAATACCTGCATGCATGGGAGTAAGACTAGGACTGGATCAACATATTCTAGAAATTTGGATCCAGTTGGAAAATCTAGTCAGCAGTGACTCTGAAACTGGTGACGCAGTGGTGTCAGCGGTGTCTTGGCACGCCCATGTGACAGTAAGCCGACCCAGTTCAGGTGTATAAGTTCACATGCACACTTTTCTCAGCTACAGAATGAGGCAGTGAAATGGGAACTCTATCACTGAAACCTTTAAATGTCTACCTGTACCTTTAGGCTGTGCCTTTAAGCTTCAGAGCTACTTGATATTTACAGCATTTCTAGAGCTGTAGTTCTCCATGCTTGAGGGCAAGCTGGGATGGCATCATACTTGTGGCACTATGTCATCCACATGTGAGCGCTAGGATGGGGTCCGCTGGGGAACGCCGGCAAGCCACACGGTGCTAGCTAGGCCAAACTATGAACACTATGTTGGCAGTCATTCACAAACTCGCGTGCCACACATGTCTCTTTTAGTGTCACTAAGAGGCATAACACATTATGGCAGCCACATGTATTTTATGTCATCTTTACTTTCAAAACTGTTTTTCCAGTACCTGTGCTGCTCCATTGTCAAGATGACTCCTTAGTAGGCATATGTGTTTTCTGTTACACAGTGACCCAGACAGAGAAGCAGTGAGATAAAGAAAGATGATAGCGAGGAGAGCAGCAGCTAAAATTCTACTGGCCTCCCTTTCCTGGAAGGGGATGTGGTAGGTGAAATCTATCAACCTACAGTGGCTCCCTGTTAAAAAAAGAATAGAGTACAAAGTCATCACAATTCTACATAAGACAATTCACAAAGCAGACTTCACTGCCCTGGACAATATTATACATCTGCATAAACCATCACGTACAACAAGATCTACATATAAAATTCAGCTGGATGTCCCTTCATTACTACAAGCCAAACTTTCCTCCACCAGAAATAGAGCCATTTCTATAGTCGGCCCAAAATTATGGAACTCTTTACCTCTACACCTCAATTCACAAGAAAATCTTAAATCCTTTAAAAAGGAACTTAAAGAATGGCTACTCTCACAGTCTTACAATGACTGTTCACCCAATGATAACAGAGCATAAATCCTTTTTCATATCCACCTCTCGCCCCCTTTTTATTCCAACAATCCTTCTGACTCTCGCCCGACTTGCAGAAACCTTCTTTCTCTTTAACGGCTTCAACCGTCAACTTCAAGAACTGCATACATTCTTATCTATTGTTCAATGTACTTATTAACTTTTACTAAGTTAATACTCTGTTTCTATCTGTTTTAATGTTATGAATTTAAATGTAACTGGTTCGTTGTAATGTAAACCGGAGTGAAGGCATTGTCAGCTGTACCTCGGTATATAAACAAATGCTAAATAAATAAAATAAATAAATAAATATCAAGCAAAGTAGCACTGTATAAGGTTTTGGCAAAGCTGGCTGCCACTCAGCGTGGTCTTCTCGGCTCATGCAGGGACATTTGGGGGATCTGGGGGGAGATCTGGAAGTATATCCATTTGTAGTCCATGGTATAGGGTGAGATTATGGAAGACACAGCAGAGCACCACTTTATCTCCAAAGCTTCACCCATCTTGTCCAAACAGTTAAATTGATTTTTGAGAATTCCGAAGGTGCGTTCGATGACACAGTGGGAAGCACATAAGGACTCGTTGTACCTCATCCTTGCTGGCATGTTGCAAATGGCAACGGGGGCTGGGAAGCCAGTTCCTACAACTGTAGCCAGAATATCCTGCGGCAAAGGCAGATCTAAGCCATCAATCATATCATTGTCACTTGCAGATCTAGCTTGCAAACTACAGCATGCAATAAGACTGTATAAGGTAACCTGTACCTTTCCCTTAAAGGCCGATTTGCCTAGTCTACATGCATGTCACATTGTTCTGGGCCAGTATATGTGCAGGATAACAGTAGCCAAAAGTATCTCTGATCTTCCGGACTACTAAATCACATCTGGTTATTCCAACAATTGCATGCCAGGCTCTCGCAACCGAGCTAAGGGTACTGGTATGTAGCAGTCTGTCAACCCTGAAGCAATACATAAGAGCTTCCACACCTATATTAGCTAAATAAATGGTACCTCATGCTGTGATTGCAAATGTCCCTGTCTACTATGCAGTATGTCCTCCATAAAAAACAATTTGTGAGCCCTGACACAGGGAATATGATTAGGACAGGTGCATTGCTTGCCCTTACAAGATTAGCGGGCCTCTGCAGCATGGGGAGTAAAAGCTAGGACCTGGGGCAATGGCCTGCAGATGTAACTGTACAAGCAACTTATCATGGCAACGATGCTATACATTCCCCCCCAGCCACTACCATGTCGTGCCATTTGCCACAAACATAGCCAGAGATGGAATATAGAAAGAAGCATCTTTCTTACCTATGAACCAAGCATCACCGTACAGGCCATCCTCAAAATTTTCACACAGGCCTAATTGCCTAAGTATAAAGGAATCATGCACAGCTCACAGTTACCTGGCCACCACATTGAGGAATCGCATTCGAGCATTACAGACCACTTGCATGTTGATAGAGTGGAAGAGCTTTCTGTTGCAGTTCATCTCCCTGTCATGGTGTGGAATGATGGCCACATTAGTGCAGAACATTGGGAAAATTTACAAAGGCATAAAAGCCAAGTCCATCAAGTCCTGCCTGTCCTGAGGAAATGCTATGTAACGATTAATGCAGTCAGAGACAGCTATAATGACCTGGTCCAGACAGCGGGAAAAAGTTGTTTGGGACTTTCCCCCCATGACTCCTACTGTCATTTTGAAGGAGCCGGTTGCCATGAAATGCAGGGTGGCCAACATTTTAGTGAGGCCAGGCACATTGTGGGACCTTTTGATGATTGGATCCAGAACCCATCGGATTTCTTCATATAATTCCAGGATAGCCCAAGATCTAAGGAATACATGCAAACTACATAGTCCTCTGGCATACCCAGCAAGGATGTTTGAATATTGTGTCTGTCATCTCAGATGGCTTCGACCCTTGTGCCTCACCTTTTTCTCTGCCCTCCCCGCTAGCCTTGGGAAGATGGCTACTGCCGCATCTGCAAGTCGCATTCTCCGGCATCCCCGGAACGGCTATGGCAAAGCCTCACGCCATGTTTCTCCTAAGGGCCTCATAGGGTGCACGCGTGCACACCACTCACATCTTTATCCATGTCATGGCGGAACCTCGGGAGTGTCCCCCTTAAGTGGCATCATGCCATCCAGGTATTTAGCCTACACTGGTTTGCTAGCTCATTGAGTTAGCAAGGATTGGATTCGTACAGTCTAAGCTACTCTGCCACTTCTGTGCTGCCACTGGAAGCTCTCTTTGCCCTTTGGGGTATTCTCTAACCTCGGGGGCCCTTTGCTTTCTTTAAGGTGCCCTACTGGCATCAGGTACTCGCTCCTCGAGGGCCTGCTCTTCCTGCCTCGGTGTCTGTAAACATCTACTTCTGCCTGGTGGAATCATCAACCTACAGCTACCATCTAGTGAGTAATCTAATTCTCAGTCTGTCTCATCTACAGCTCTGCCATGCTGGGAAACCTACACCTTGATCTCCCTTGCTGTAGTTACATGGTGTTAAGTTCCATATTAGGAGCTACACCCCAGGAAAAAGATCTAGGCATCATAGTGGATAATACTTTAAAATCGTCGGCTCAGTGTGCTGCAGCAGTCAAAAAAGCAAATAAAATGTTAAGAATTATTAGGAAGGGAATGGTTAATAGAACAGAAAATGTCATAATGCCTCTGTATCGCTCCATGGTGAGACTGCACCTTGAATACTGTGTACAATTCTGGTCGCCGCATCTCAAAAAAGATATAGTTGCGATGGAGAAGGTACAGAGAAGGGCAACCAAAATGATAAAGAGGATGGAACAGCTCCCCTATGAGGAAAGGCTGAAGAGGTTAGGGATGTTTAGCTTGGAGAAGAGACGGATGAGGGGGGAAATGATAGAGGTCTTTAAGATCATGAGAGGTCTTGAACGAGCAGATGTGACTTGGTTATTTACACTTTCGAATAATAGAAGGACTAGGGGGCATTCCATGAAGTTAGCAAGTAGCACATTTAAGACTAATCGAAGAAAATTATTTTTACTCAACGTACAATAAAGCTCTGGAATTTGTTGCCAGAGGATGTGGTTAGTGCAGTTAGTGTAGCTGGGTTCAAAAAAGGTTTGGATAAGTTCTTGGAGGAGAAGTCCATTAATGGCTATTAATCAATTTTACTTAGGGAATAGCCACTGCTATTAATTGCATCAGTAGCATGGGATCTTCTTAGTGTTTGGGTAATTGCCAGATTCTTGTGGCCTGGTTTTGGCCTCTGTTGGAAATAGGATGTTGGGCTTGATGGACCCTTGGTCTGACCCAGCATGGCAATTTCTTATGTTCTTATACCATCTTGGTGAGACGGGTTCCCTCTGCCGAGGGTCCCTGGACTGCTACCTCTGGATCACCTCACTACTGCCACCTCTGGTGGTATATATCAGTTGTACAATAAAAGACAAAACTCTGTGTTTGTGTATCCTGAGTCTAGCCCAGTACTGTGGCTCCCCACGGGGCTCCTCCTTGTGAGTGTGATCATCTTCCACAGTACCCAAGAACAAACACCTCGAAACCATAACATCGAGGAGGAAAGACACACTCCCTGTATCTCCTCCGCTGTGGCTGCCTGTGGGCCAGGTGCTGCCTTGGGCCCCAACCCAACCCCCGGTGCAAGGACTTCCCTAGGAGAGCTTAGAGCTTGCCTGCTCTTGAGGTTGTTGTTGTTCTGCTTGTTGTGGTCTGCAGTGAGCTTCCCGAAGCATGCAGTATCCCCCAACAATTAAACTTGTTGCAAACATTATGGCTTTAGGAAGCTAGACCAGTTAAGATCAGGTGTTTTTATTGGGGTAGGAAGGCCTGGTAGGAGACAAACCAACACCAATTAAAAAAAGGAGAGTAACACCAGAAAAAAACAGAAAGTTAACACAAAGAATCAAATTATTTAAGGAAAAGCAGAAAGAAGCACTCTGTACAAGAGAGTAATGTAGTTTTTTAAACTACATTACTCTCTTGTAATGTAGTTTAAAAAACTACATTACAAGAGCTTAATGTGAGGAGAAAAGTAATGTAAGGAGAAAAGTCGCCAACTTATCTGATAAGTACTCTTTTGTGGTAAAGAACCAATTCTTCTCATTTATTTTTAATGTGTATTTATCTATTGAAAAATTACAAGAAAATAATTCAACATTGATTCTGATAGTGTTATTGCTATTGCATACTTGTTCTTAAAACTTGCTAAAGGTAATAAATAAAAGTTAATACTTTCAGTTATTTACATATAAATGCATTCCATCTAAGTTATTTCCATCAAGACACTGTTTTCTCTCTCTACCCTTGAGAGACTGCCTGGGTGGGTTCTGTCTCATATTTCTTTGGAAGAAGACCCAGCAGGAAGCAGAGAAGTCACATTTTTCCTCTCTCAATTGGTACTTTGATAACATCTGATAGTGACCCTCTTCTTAACATCCAAAGCTCTATTATTTAAAAATTTTCACTCAGCCACCAAAGCAGGAGAGTCACTACCATAAAGTGTCCGACTGGTGAGAATAGCATCATCTAGCTCATGGGGATAGCTTACATAGAGTTTGTCCCTCTGTCTATTGCAGAAACAGTTTCATAAAAAAGCTGTAGGCTCTGATGGGTGAAGTTTGGCTTCCTGCGCTTCTGTACCATCTTAATGGAAAGAACCAGAAAGTAGAGGATGCTCTGTTGTGCATGGGTCAAAAATCTGTTTACACAATGCGGGTTGACATACATGTCTAGTACACAGGTAATGGGGGCAATCTTGCAACTGGCTAGGATGCCTTGTGGTCCATAGGTACAAGCTAATTATCAAAGGGAAATTCCCCATGGAGTTTAAAAACTGCAATGCAAATTGAGTAGAATACTTATGGCCTTGAATTGCCATTTCAGCAATACGAATTTAATAATAAATATGTGTTCCTGCACTGTCTTAGTCTTTTTGATTTGATGTGCTCTAGTAAAATAGTGGGTAAACAAGAATGGAAAGAATAGAAGAGTGGGGCCAAAAACTGAAGACTGGGTTGATATGCAATATAAGTGTTATGGTTAGTTCTTTTATTAGCTACTTGTCTAGGTTTTGTAGTCAATAAAATGCTGATTAAGTTAGTTCCATGCTTTTGTATGAAGTTGTTTTCACTCTTTATTGCTCAGGTAGCTATACAATTTTCTGATTTAGCTTTGAATGGTTGTTGATTTTATATATATATTTTGCACACAGGCCAGGAGAATTAACTAATCGTTAACTCCCTGATTTTCTTGCAGACTTTATTATTTTAAGTTTCTTATGCTTCATGAATTTAGCTGATACTTTGATGTTTCAGTGCCATTGGATTTTACACAGCATGACAAAGTTTATTCTAACATTGTATTACTGCTAGCAAATTGTACTATTAGTCAAAATTTGTACATCTGTTGAGTTTTCTTTGCATAAACTTTGTTGTTCAAAAACCTTACATCAGTATTGAGTAACTTCTATTATAGTTTCTTACCTTAATGCTTATACAGTATTAAAGGAAAGCTAATATGCATAATGTACTAAATTGTAATTTATCAATGTTTACAAATAATTCATGCTGTAGTATTTTGTAACTACTGTAAAGTTCAACACGTTAGATATCATTATTTGCTTAATTCAATTATTCTATGAGCCTTCAATGATACAACAGCTTTAAGTTACTCCAACTAGGTTTTTAAAATCTTAAAGGCGAATTTTAAAAGTTGGATTTGTGCCAAAACCAGGAGATGGACACGAATCTGGCAGATACGCGTGTCCACCCGATCTTATAAGTTGCCCACATATGCGCACAAGTATCGATGTGCAAATATCTTGCATTGGGATAAAAAGAGGCAGAATGTGGGCAGGGCATGGGTGCTCCAGAGTGGGGCCAAGGTATGCATGTATGTAGGTACGCAGCTGGGAATGCGCCTAGGTCCCATTCAGTGCGCAGTTACTTATGCTATGGATGAGGTATAAGGTGCTTGAGGGGTCTGGGAAGAGTGCAGACTAAAGAACTAGGGAGGTCTGGAGGACCCAGTTGTAGACTGGGCAAACTGATCGATGAATTGGTGAAACTGGACATGGCCTAGATGCACGCCTGTTATAAAATTCCTTCACTTGCACATTTCAAAGCCAACATTAATCTGCTGTGCGCATACAGTCTTAAAATTAGGAGCACACATACCTGCACCGGGGCTATTTTATAACATGTGTGTGTATGTGCACGCATGATATAAAATTGCAGCACATCTGGTCATGCACCCATACACAAGTGCATATGTGCTTCTGCATGCCCATTTTAAAGTTACCATTTTAAACTTTGTATACTGTAAAAAAATGTTTTTCTTGTTTTTGTTCTTTTCTTTTATGCGCTCCTTTATGCTATGTCTATTTTTTATTGCTTTCCTTATTTTTCTTTAGAAATAAAGTTTAACAAACACATTATATGTGCTATTGTTTAGTGTAATAGCAATATCTTTCTGAATAGCTATCAGGATGGGATGTGTATTTGTATGAAACAAATCCTGAAATTATATTAATGAAATCCTTTTCAATTAATTTCAAATGAACAGAATTAAAAAAAAAAACCCAAAAAAACCAAACATTTTCATTCAAATTCATTTTTGGAAACAGTATGCACTATTTGCCAAAAATAAATTTGAATGAAAAAGCAAAAACAACCCTCCCCCCTTCACCCTGAAAAATGAATAAGCAAAACATAAAAACATTTTTTGTCTCTGCATATTCCTAGGACCTAGATCTTCTGACAGACAAGTCGCATGTCAGACCTGACCTTGTCAAGATTTTGAGCTTACTACCGTTTCTAGCTTCTCATTCTTTTCAGTCTACTGTGGCTGAATTAGGCAAAATGCAGTTGTCTACCATCCCCATGTGTTTTAATCAAGTATTCTATGTCCTGCAAAGACACACTAAGGGACCAATGCAGTAAAGTCACATAGAAAGTGGGCGCTAAACAGTCAGCGCCCACTCTTTTAATGCCCCCCAGGTACCCCCAACGGGGGCACCATGCAATATTTAAATTAGGGGGTCGCGTTAGCAAGGAGGTGCTAGGGACACTTGCGTGACCCTAGCGCATCCTTGGTAACGCGAACCCAATTGGTTTTCGTGAATGCCGTCCACCGGTCATGAAAACCGATGCCGAGTTTATCGATAAACCCGGCATTGGTTTTCGTGACTACCGTCCGCCAGTAAGGAGAACCGATGCCGAGTTTATCAGCACTGGTTTTCCTTAACATCGGACGGGCATCACGAAAACCAATGTGGATAGACCTGGCATCGGTTTTCCTCACTGGCGAACAGCAGTCACGAAAATTGAAGTCGGGTTTATCGTTGTCGGTTTTCGTGGCTGTCCACCGGTAGAAACCGACGCCGATAAACTCAACGTCGGTTTTCATGATGGGTCTGACAGTCTTTTTTTTTTTTTACTTTTCTTTCTTTTATTTTTCTTCCTAATTAATATCACAATAATATTAAGTAGGAGGCAGTACAGAAAAGCAGTTTTTTCTGTACATTTTTTTGATGCGCACAGCTATTAACTCCTGCTCCAGGCAGGCGTTAATAGATGACAGTTAAATATGCGTCCGAGATGCACTTTTTTTTTTTTTTTTGCGTCGGGAGTGAATGCATGTGATGAGCGCTATTAGAGTCACTCTGCGTTGGACGCACATTGAATATGCGCTAATCCCCTTATTGCATTAGGGGATTGTTTAGTGCCTATTCTACCAGTGTTCAACTGCAGGTTAACAGTGCGCGTGGCTGAGCAAACCGTATTGCATCGGCTTCTAAGGGACCTATATATTAGGGATGTGCAGCAGGGACAGATTCGTCCCATTCGGTATTCATATTCGTGGGGACCCAAATCTGTTGCATCCATTCTCAGGGGACCCCGATCCATTCATTAGTTACATATGTATTCGTTTCCCAAAAAAAACCTATCCCAACCATTTAAATTTAATTAACTATAACTCCCCACCCTCCTGATCCCACCAAGACTTACCAAAAGGCCCTGGTGGTCCAGTGGGGGGCCCTGGAACGATCTCCAGGACTTGGGCTGTTGGATGCTAGTATTCAACATGGCGCCTATAGCCTTTGCCCTCACTATGTCACAGGGGCTACCGGTGCCATTGGTCGACCCCTGTCACATGGTAGGAGCAATGGACAGCTGGTGCCATCTTGACCTCCGACCCAGCAGTATCTGAAAGTGTCGTCCTCCTGAGCTGTCTCCAGCACCGGCATTCGGCACTTTCTCCTTCTCGGTATACCCCGGAGGAAATTCCGGGTGTTCAGAGGTAGCTATCCGACTGGCTGCTGGGTTTCCGGGGGCTGTTCTATCGTCCAGGGATAGAGATAGTAATGAGTCAGGGAGGGCGCCGGCTATTTCATCATCTCCACGACGTCCCTCCAGCGACTCCTTACCTGGTATTGCCGCTCCTCTGAGAAGGTAAGCATCCATCGGTCCCCTAATCGTTCCGGCTAAAGAATCCAATATCAGCCTCTCTCTGGCCCTTCTCTTACGACTAGAGTGCGGCATGAGGAAATAATTCAAATGGTGAAAAGTCCGGAATGGGAGAGCGAGGCAGAGCACGTCCTCACTCTAATGCGCCATCTTGGATCGACCTATATGGGTATTTCTATTTGTGAATGTTCTCAATGTAAGCCACATAGAACTGTTGATAATGTGACATAAAAAGTATTTAAATAAAATAAATAAATATAATTTATCCCATTGCCTTGTGGTAACTTGGACATTAACACCAACAAGTTTATAGGTTCATATTTGGATGGTTTGTCTAACAAAATTCTGGATTTAACAGAGAAATGGCTGATTTCAATTTTATTTATTATTTCTTAAGAAAAAATTGTATCCTACACTCTACAAAATAGCCTCACAATATAAAAACATACATAACATAAAATAGAAAACAAAAACTTATGGTAAGACAGAGGAATAAGAGTTCACTGTTCTGGACATTCAAGTGAATTCAATTAAAGACCTTTGAAAAAAGAAACATTTTCAATGTTTTTTTAAAATGTTTTGAGAAGAGATATCTCGCAAAGTCTCTGGGATGGACCAGCAAAGGAAAACGCTTGATTTCTGGTAATATCCAGTCTTGCCATTTTTGGGGTTGGATATCCACAATGAATATGTATGAGAGAGACTTGCAGACAATGGGACAGTACATGCAAATTTATTTCATGCATATTCATTGAGGATATCCTGAAAACCAGGCCTGTTTGTGGCTCTCAAGGACCAGAGTTGGCCACCCCTGTCCTATCTCATGACTTTTTAGTTTTCTTTCATGAAGGACTTTATCAAATGCCTTCTGAAAATACAAATATATTATATTGATAGGCTCCACATGCTTATTTATACCTTCAAAGAATTTTAATAGGTTAGTAAGGCATGACATATTGCTAAATACATGATGTTTTTTCCCCATTATGTCATGTTTATCCAAATGAATATTAATTTTGTTCCTTAAAATAGCTTCCACTATTTTACCTGCCACCAATGTCAGGCTTACTGATCTGTAATTACCTGAAGGCATTTTTGAAAAACTGATGTTACATTTGCTACGCTCCAGTTCTCAACTGTAGAGGCAGATTTGACTGATAGATTACCGGTAGCAGGTCTGCAATTTCATATTTGAGTTTTCTCAGAACTCTGGAGTAAATATTATCAAGTACCTTTGATTTGTTACTCTTTAGTTTGGAAATTTGGTCTAGTACCTCTTCCAAATGTGCACCGAGTTGATTCACTTCCTCTGAATCATTGCCTGCAAGGAATAGTTCAAGTGTGGCTATCTCTCCAACATCCCTCTCAGTAAAGACCAAAGTCTTTAGTTTTTCTCATATGTCCTTATTCTTCCTGAGGACCACTTTTGCCACTGGTCTTCTAATGGCCCACTGACTGTCTTGCAGGTTTCTTATTTTTAATACATTTGAAAAAATCTTATCATTAGCTTTTTCTTCTATGGCAAGTCTATTCTCAAATTCTCTCTTGGCCTGCTTTATTAATCTTTTACATCTAATTTGGTAATGCTTTAATGTTTTCCTATTTTCTTCATTAGGTCCTGCCATCTATTTTTTTATAAGATGTCTTTGTGGCTTTGATGGTCTCTTTCACAGTTATCATTTAACCATGCTAGCAGAGGCTTGTTCTTTTTTTTGACATTTTTTAATTTGTGGAATCCATTTTATCTGGGATTCCAAGACTGTGTTTTTAAACATATCTCATGAAGACTTTTAAGCTTTGCAAATGCATTGTTTATTTTATTTCTATCTATATTTTCTCCTAACTACCGGTAGTTTCCTTATCTTATTAGAGACTCCCTTTTTAAAGTTATGTGTTTTTGCAGTAATTTTATTATTTGCCCTACAGTGATGATCTCAAATTAAGATCACAAGTGTAAAGTGACTCCACTAAGGTTACCCCTTGCACCAAATCCTGCATTCCACTGAGAAGCAGATCTAAGTTGCATCTCCTCTCACTGGTTCTAGGACCCTAAAGCAGTCATTTATGGTATCTAGAAACTTAACCCCCTGACATGACCCAATGAGACAGTCAATCCATCCAAATCAGGGTGATTGAATTCTCCCATTATTATTGTGCTTCAGTGCTTAGTAGCTTGTCAAATCTGTTTGCATTTTTCAGTCTGTTTCATCATCCCAGTCAGGTGGATGCTAGTAAACCACCATTGCTATACTCCTCTCTGTTATGAATGGAATTTCTATCCATAGAGATCCCAAAGTTCAATTTCCTGTAGAATCTGTATCCTACTTGACTCCATGGAACCTTAACATAAAATGCCATGAAATCACCACTTCTATCACTCTGTCAATTTACTCCTGTCTCCAGGAAGAGACAGCCCCAGCAGAGAGTACCTAACTCCACCTAGTATAATACAGTACATACCTCTAGACATGCTTATACCACTGGACAGGCACATACCATAAATGCACTAATTCGAAGGGGGTGTATAGATCTGGGCAATAACCATTTCTGATTTATAATAATACAGTAGTTTTCCAACCTTACATGTGTATTTGGGTAATAGAGATAAGCATTCATTTCAAGCGAAAATGAAAAACATGGTAAAAGATCATATTTTTGTTTCTTTTCAAACAAACCAATTCCCCTCCCCCCAAAAGTGTGACTTTTTTATTTTTAGTGACGACAATAGGAATTGGATGATAAAAACAAGCCCTTTATTAAAAATGCCCGACTCTGGCCGAGTTTCGCTCTCTTACATGGAGCTGCCTCAGGGGCAATTGATTGTAATAGGACATAGGTTTGTTCACAAAGGTGATATCGCAGTGACATTCAGTGTCATCGATTTTCTTGTGTCTAGAAACCTTTTCTCTATTCACACTGCATTACCACATGGTATTAACAGTGAAAGTGATTTTATTTGATTATATATGGATGCAAAGCTACCGCACCTGAGCTGGGCCCAGGCCTTGGCAACAAGACCTGCTTCAGTTGGTTCCTGATTTCAAGCCTAGGTCTTAAGTATAGGTCTAGTCCTCAGTGATGGATCTCAGATTCAGGTCATGCCCCAGTGTTCCTGATGTCAAGCCTAGGCCTGGGCCTCAGGCCTAGGCTTAAAATTGGTAAATGGGACCCAACTTTGGGTTGAACCTGGTTTTAAGACTAGGTTATGCCTAGCCCTTGGCCTCAGCAACAGGACCCAGCATTGGTTTGGGCCCTGGTGTCTGGCCAGAGCCCAGGCATCAAGCCAGAGCTAGGGCCTAGGCCTGGACCTTGATGATGGGACCTGCCCTCATGCTGAGTTCCAGCCTCAGGCCCAGACCTTGGCCTGTTTTTTTTCTTTTACAGTAAAGTCAATGGGACCTATGGATTGCTTCTCCCTTTGACTGTAAAATGAAAAAAACAAATAAAACAACTTCATAATGTTGCACTCAGTTGACAGGAATGCCAGGGCGCACTCCTCAGCGCTGGATGAGATGTGTGCCCCTGCAGTGAGACTATCCCTCTGGGTGGACACGAGGAATCTGGAGGGTAGGAGCCTCCGCCAGACCTGCACGCCCCGGAAAGACCACCAACACTATGGTGGTCTCTGAACGGTCCTCCGACCATTCCCAGCCCTTTCAGACCTGCTGCAGGGCACAGCAGAGGCAGCAGGCCGGACAGAGGTCAGGATAGCTGAATGCCTTGGAACAGATGAGACGAGATCTTGGAACTTGGAATAGATGAAACGAGGTCTTGGAACTTGGAACAGACAAGAGGAATGTGAGTCCGTCAGGCACCCTACACAGCACATAGGCTGGTTGTGGACCACACTAGAGACTCAGGCAAAGAATAAGACACTGGCGGGAATGAGCAAGACCCTCAGGTGCCCTACACAGCACATGGGGCTGGTTGCTGACCACACTGTCCCATCGCGCCCTACACATCCGGATGGATGGTCGCAGACCATGAGGAGATCGGGGTGAGCTCAGGAAGTCTCATAGCACAGGGCAGTGGAAACCCCTAGGATCCTCCGGAGTCGGAACTAGGAACAGGTAAAAGCTTGAAGGTAGCAGGCTCGAAGAAAAAGCAGGGAATCTCCGGAGGCATGGGTCCCACCAGACCTGGAGCATTAGGACCGGGAAATCAGGAGCGGAACATCAGGAGTGGAACATCAGGATATTGCAGATACCATCAGGATCAGGATACGAAGACATCAAGGAAGCCAGGCAGGAATAAGCCAGAGACGTCCTAGGAAGGACTGGTCCCTTGCCAAAGCAAAGACAGACTAAGCGAAGAGTCCTTAAGTAGGCCAGCTAGGGAAACTCCAATGTAATGTCATCAGGTGGGGCTAGGGGGTCCCCACCTATGCTGTGCCTTTAAATCCAGGAAGAAGCCACGGATCTGCCCCTAAGAGGAAAGGGGCAGGACCCTGGACAGCGGCCATGCTGCTGCTATGCGGAGGAGAGCAGGAGGAGATGGAGCAGGTCTCAGGGCAGGCTCGACGATGTCGGTGGCGTCTGCCGCACAGGAGAGGTCCGGGGGTGGCACAGCCGGACAGGTCCTGGCTCCAGCAGCCTCCAGGCCGCGTTGGAAAGACCCAGCACGGCTCCTGCCGTGCTGGCAAGATGGCAGCCCTACTGCAAGGATACGAGGCTTCAGCGGCCTCCGGGGCGCGGAGCAGTGGCAGCTCCTGCTACCAGGAAAGTCCAGGGATGAGGCCTACCGCACCGCGAAGTCAGGCTGCGGCCTGGTCGGACAGCGATGAAGGTGAGAGAAGGCTCGTGGCTCCAGCTACGGGCCAAATCGCAACACATAATATATTTTTTTCATTTTGAAATGAACCCAACGAATGACTGAGCCCTATGAAATGAATGAATGAACTGTACTAAATATTTTTCCTCTGCACATCCCTACTGGTTAATATATTTGGTCCTTTTTTGAGGGTGTGGAGGTGAAGTAAAAAAGGTCTCAGGGAAAGCAAGGAGTCCACACCTAACTAGGCATGCTTTCCTAGGCTCTATTTTGATAACTTTATACAGGACTATCAGATCCTTAACCTTGGCTTTTGCAAAGATTTGAGCAGTTAAGGTCTGCTTCTTTGTAGTCTTGATGTTTTCTAGTGAGGATTTGCTGGTAATTTTGGATTTGTTCTGGTTCTGCTCAACATTTCTGTGGTTTTTGATACTATCAATCATTAAATCATGCCATACGGGCTGCATTAGTGTAGTATTGCAGAAATTGTGGTTTAAATCTTGTCAGATAGATCCCATAGGATTACTATTGATTCCAATCATTCTGGGTAACAAAAGATAGTTACTGCTCTTCCTCAGGGCTCAGCCTTGTCAGCCACATTATTCAACATCTATATAGTACCAATTTGCAAACTTCTTGCCAGGCTCTGCAATGGGAATATATTATATGTGGATGATATCTAATTATTTGTCCCTGTTTCCTCGTCCTGGCCTACTACCTTCAGTCTGGTGTCAATGATAAGGGGGGAGAGAGGGAATCAGTCCCTGCCTGCTCTTTGCCAGCACAGACAGATCTCAACAGAGCTAGGATAAGGATTTGATAGCCCAGGTTAAGAAGAGAAGATTGGGAAACTTTAGCTTCTGGAATGCCTAGTGCTGGGAAGAATCCCTTGACCTAAGCAGGGGAAGGAGAAACAGAGGGCTGGTTTGAAAACTGGTCTGGGGTATAACTCTACAAGTTGCAATGATTGGAAGCAATTAGCATTGTAGCTACAAGAAAACCAGGAAGCTAGAGAGTAAGAAGGGTTAACAGCTGAGTCTGTGGAAGTGGATGAGACTACAATGCTAGAAGATGAGATCACCCCTAAGGACATTTCGGAGGAGATCCTAGAACCCAGCAAAATTTTGACCTAAGATAGCGACTGAAATTGGGGTGTTTCTAGTGGGTTGGTGGGAAGTAGAGGTGAAGCACCCACAGGGTTCCATTCATGAACTATAAGAAGATCATTGGCTAGCCCTGTATACTAGCAGGAAAGCCTGCAACATTGCGTGAGTTAAAGACATGTTGTGTTTTATTTGCGAAGCCCTGCTCTCTGTCAATCAGAAAAAAAGATGGCGATATTACTAATGAACCGAGGAGAAGGGGCAGCATTGCCATGAGTGATATAAGTTTATGTTTTTCTTGGTTTTTTGTTGGGGGAGGGGAACCCCACAGAGAACCCTGCAATAGCACTCTGAGTGAAATAAATTAATTTGTGGGGCTTTTTTTCTTGTCGAGTAACTCTGCAGAGTAACAGGCAGCCTGCCAGACTGCTTAGGATTTTTGCTATTAGGCCGAGGGGGGAGGAAACCCTATAGAACAACCCGCAAAAGCATCACTTGCTTCCTGGAGGAGCTAAGATTCACCAGGTGCTGAGATTCAGGGAATACTCCAGCCTCCAGATACCATCCAGATCACCATGTGGCCACCACAATAACTCACAACAAATTGGCCTTATATTTGAATAAAACTAAAGTTATAGTAGCATATGCTACGAGCCTAGGTGTTATTTCAGATCAGGATCTTCAGATGCACAATCAAATTAAGGCAATTATAAAAGCCCGATACTATAAATTGCATTTGCTGCTCCCTTTGAAGTCATTGCTGGGCCAAGGTTGACTTTTGATCTGTTGTACAACCTTTAATATTGCCTAGTATTGACTACTGTAATTTGTTATTCATCAGTTTATCATTAATTGTGTTGTGAGCATTTCAGAACTTTACCATGCATTTAATATCTGGACTTGACAGAAGAGCTCACATCACTCCTGTTTTAAAAGTGTTACACTGGTTGTCAGTGAAATAGCCGGTTCAATTTAAAATCAGTTTATTTGTGAGCAAAATGCAGATGCTTTAGCCTTGATGAACTCAGTATTACATGTTTACAATACTACATGAACTTTAAGGTTGTCACAAGAGGGCTTGTGGATGTCCCTTCTGTTTGTTTTGCCCAATTCTATGGAACATACTACCACAAACTTGACACTTGACCACATGCACTAAAATGTTCCAAAAAAGAAATAAATGAAGGCATATTTGTTTCAGTTGACATTTGAAGATTATGTCTAATGACTTGAGAGGTCACACTTGATTTTGGGTATGGTCCAAAAAATAATTGTATTGATTTAGTCATTTTTCCTTTGTTTCCTTTTGGTTTATTTTAATTCTAAATGTTTTAGGCAGCCTATAAAAAGTTTGAAATAAATAAATATAAAATATCTATGAATTTCTCTTTTCCTTGCCCTTTGCATTCAAAACCCAAAATTTTGGTGAAAAGAAAGTGCAAGGCCAGCATTGCCCATTGATAATTTTCCTGTTACTAGACCTATGGATTCTCACCATATTTCTATGCCACTGTTGTTTTGTAAAATGCTGAATTTTCAAAAGGTTTAACATGCAAAAATGGACTTTACACATGTAAATGGGCTTTTGAAAATTTAAACAATTTATGTTACTTGTACGTGTGTAATTCCTTTGAAATTTCACTCCTATGGTTGAAATCTTAGGAGTCTGAGACTCTCAGCTCTCAAGCAGAAGAGATAGATGCTCAGCTCTAATATTATTCAGCCAGTAAAGATCCTGAGTTCCACAATAATTATCTCTTTTCTGACACTGAGGCCTGCTCTGGAAGTTACTCAGGGCCCTGCTTTCAAGTTGGGTTGAACTGACAATGTGGGACTGACAGAGCAATTAGCAAATAAGGCACTATCTAATATCTTTCTCTTATTTAGAATTGGCAGAAAATATGAATGCTGATTTTTATATTCCATTGGGCTCTTGTGGCTTCTTAATTTACAAATATGAATGTTGTTTTGTTGGAAGATTCTAACATGGTTGGACTTATTTCCCCTGTGGAGATTACTATGGAAACCCATGGGAGGATGATGGCCCAAATAGAACTAGCAGTGACTGGGAACATTTCCAGCTTTCAAGTGGAATTGAAAAAGTTCAACAATCTCTTAGCTTTCAGAAAATGGAGACTATACTTGCCAATTTGTTGAAATAGGACACTGAGGGTAAAAGCTGTTTCTAACTCCTTGATCTAAGATAATGCCTTTTTTAAGTGAAAAGTTGGAAAATCTTATTAAAGTTAAGAATTTACAGGTGTTCAGTTTCCCTAAAATAGAGTATGTATCATCTGTGGAATTATTTTCCTATTATTTAATGACAATTTGAGGATTAGATAAAGAAATTACTCTCACTTGTTGTTAAGGGTTTTTATTTCACCAATTTCCAAAAAAGAACAAAATAAAGAAGGTATTAAAGATTTGCAGACTGTACAATCCCCTAAGAAACCTACTTTTGCTGAAGATAAGGATTTAGAGATGTATACTGTGTCTGATTATTTCAACTGTCATTATTTTGAGCCAAGTTGGTGTTAGTCTTTGTTCTCCAACTAAATTGAGGTTTGTTTCTTGACAAAATATTTCTCCTTAAAAAATAAAAATTGTCTTAGCCAACAGGTTACAGAGAAGGGTGACCAAACTGATAAAGAAAATAGAATGGCTCCCCTACGAGGAAAGGCTAAAAAGGCCTTTCATGGCTTTGCATGAAATCTCTGTCACTACTCTAAGTATTATCACATTCAGAACAGTGAAATGGATATGCTTGTGCATATTTTGTCTTGTGTCATTAATTCCTCCATCTGAATGGGGGGGGGGGGGGGTGGCAGAAAAAAAAACAACACACCCCAGTGTAATCAATCATTCTCAATTGGGTGGGAGAAGCAGGCTGAGAATGTTGGAGCAAAGGAAGGCCTATCAAGCGAACAGATGCTGCGGTGCCCAGTAGTGAAGCCTGTGCCTTCCTTTTATTGACTTTTTTCCAAATGTTTTTGCTGGGAACAAATCACCACAGTATAATAAAGCAAGAAGGGATCAAGTGAAAGTCAAACACCCCAAAGCTCTAAAAGAGGTTACCACTTACCAGCAACAGTTCCATGAACCTTTGATGGCATCTCAAGTGGCAAACTGGAAGCAAAAGAGGCATTAGCATCCTAAGAACATGAAGGAGGAAAAAAGCAGAAAAGGTGGCAGTAAAACCTCCAAGGAAGGCACTTATAAAGGGGCCAAGCAGCACAAAGAGTGGCTTCAAGGTTCCAGAGGACCAAGAGAGGTGCAAAGCGGCTCCCCCAGACTTGCAAGGTATTAGTTCCAGGGTACGACAGCAAGACCAGTTAGAAAGGAAATGCCAAGGAGTAAAGTCTGAGTATGGAAGCAAAGCTGAGTGCCACAGACTCCCAAGATACAGGCTGGAATTTAGATTTTCTTGTAGAATGTGTTTGCCAAATGTAAAGTTTATTATCTATAAAGAAGTAAGGATGTGTGTTCATTTCAAAAGAATTTTAAAAACATGACAAATCTGGGGCTCCTTGAATGAAGCAAACTTTTAGGGTCATTTTCCAACTTGCATTATGGTGTTTTCGCATGCAAAAAGCACCTTAACTCATGATGTGATGCTAATTTATAAAAGGGGAGGGATTGGGGTGGAGTCGGGGGTGGGTATTTTGTAAAATCGGGCTGGCTTTGCAAAGTACGAAGCCAAAACGCATAATATTGCACAGTTTTAACGCTGAAAATAGCTACACCTTTTTCATTAGTGTTAAGCTGTGTGATGTAATGCGATATGCATATAACACAAATTGCAATTTTTTTGCAAATTGGGACGGATTTTCAAAAGGTTACGAGCATCAGGCCTATTTTCAAAAGGCCTGGCGACGCGCGAAAAGCCCCGGGACACGGGTAAGTCCCGGGGCTTGCAAAAACGGACATGGAGGAGTCAGGGCGGGGTCATGTATGCACGCCGGGTAGCATGCGCACATGTCGCCTGTGCGTAGGTCTGAAAATCTACCCCATTCCTTTTTGGGCATTTTTAGGCTGGGGAAGAGCCTGAAATGTGGGAGGAGAGAGGAAGGGGGGGGGGAGAGTGAGAGAGATAGAGAGAGCACCTCGGGGGGGGGGGAGTACCATAGTAAGCATCTATTTATGCTACTATAGGAAGCCCACCTAGTAACTCGAGGTGAGGTTTAGGTAGTAGTGTAGGGGTTAGAGGCCACTTTGTAGGGATGTGAATCATTTTTTGACGATTTAAAAAATCGTCCGATATTTTTTTAAATTGTCAAAAATCGTTAGAGTGCGCGATACAATAGAAATTTTCACTATTTATCATGAAAAATTGTTACTCCCATTAGTGTCCACTAACGGGAGTTATTTGGGGGGAGGGCAGGAAAACCGGCACACCAAAACAACCCCTAAACCCACCCCGACCCTATAAAACTAATCCCTTACCTTCCCCCACCCTCCCAAACCCCCCCAAAACTTTTTACGAATACCTGGTGGTCCAGTGGGGGTGCGGGGACCGATCTGCTGCTCTCGGGCCATTGGCGCCATTTTGGCTGCCACTCAAAAATGGCGCCGATGGCCCGATAAAAAGAAAAACCCACCCGACCCTTTAAAAATGACCCCTTAGCTTCCCCGACCCTCCCGATCCCCCCAAAACATTTTAAAATTACCTGGTGGTCCAGTGGTGGTCCCAGGAGCGATGTCCCTTTCTCAGGCCGTCGGCTGCCACTCATAAAGATGGCGCCGATGGTCCGCGGGAGGGCTCGTCAAAGATCCGTCGGAAAGGTGTGATGAACTGAACTAAGTTTCCTAAGCGAGGATCCTGGCGCTCCCATAGGGAAGAGGCCCAAGCCAATGGCCTCCCATCCAAGAGGGATATAATGTAGCTCGTTTTGATCTGGTCTGTGAGAAACTGCGCTGCTAATAGGTTGAAGTAGATATAACATTGGATCAAGAATCCGCGACATATTTTCGAATCCCCTGAGTACCGCGAAGGTGCTGGCATCTGTATGGGCACAGACGGCCCTGCATTAGGGATGGCTACCGATACAGGGGAACTGGAAGCGGTGGCTCCTTCCACCCGGTCCACTAAACTCTGCACAGTTGCCACTAGTGAGCGAGGCACGTTTGCTGCTGTTGCAACCTCTGTGCAATTCCTGGAATGGCTTTCAAGGGCGAGAGGTCCGCTGGGTCCATGGCCTTGCAAACTGTTATGTTCATGGATCTTTGGGCCGGCTGAGACTGCAGGTGTCGTGCTGTGGATACCCACAGTGGGCGATGCAGCTGGGAGGCGGCACTGAGGAGAGACTTCGAAGACAGCTTCACCACTGGAAGCCCGAGGTCCCCCCAGGAGGAGCCCGTAGGGATCCGTGCTCTTGGTCTTAGGTGGATCCTATGTGACCAAGGATCAGAAAAGCAGCCTGCCGAGGTAATCCAATGATGAGATGGCGCCCAGGAGGTCAGGAGAGACTTCACCCTTGGAAGCCCGCGGTCCCCCCCGGAGGAGCCCGTGAGGACCCGAGCCGCTGGGGCTTAGGTGAACCCTCCAGGTGGGGATGAACAAGTACCTGTGGCAGTGGGAAGAGACGAAACCAAAGTCCAGGAACAAGCCAAGGTCGGGAGCCAGAAGTCAGATATCGGATGCCAAAACCAGGGACGGAAGCAGGAGGCGGAGTCGAGGAACGAAGCAAGGTCAGGAGCCAGGAATCAGACGTCGGATGCCAAAACCAGGGACGGAAGCAGAAGCCGGAGTCGAAGAACAAAGCAAGGTCAGGAGCCAGGAATCAGACGTCAGAAACAAGAAGGAACCGGGAAGCAGGAAGCACAACTAGCTACTCTGAAGAGTCAACCTCGTTGCAAGGCACTGGCTAGCTGTGGCTGCCGGGTTTAAATAACCTGGAAGCGTCTGACATCAGCAGGGAGGCGTCCTCTGTTTTCCCATGCTGACCCCTTTAAATAGAGAGCCCCTGCGCACGCGCGCCTAGGGGGTGGGGCCAGCAGGGATCGCAGGCGTCATCTCCCTCGCAGAGGGGACGCCGCAGTAGGCCGAGCCTCAGGCCTGGGCATCTGTGTCTTGGGTTCAGAGGGCCGGAGGGGGCTCCCGTGGACAGAGCGGACCGGGTTGTGAGTGGATATCCCGGGGCATGACCTGGGATCGCAACATTGACTATTACTATTATACAGCCATGACTTTGAATTGCTACCAACAAAGATGCTGAGGGATGTTATGGAGTAGAGAAGGGAATTAATAACGTTCTCAGGAAGACTATCATTTTTCGTAAATATTCTGCAAATTTTACATATTAGTGAAAGTATTTTCTTGAAGACTACTGGGAGAGATTTCACAAAATAAGCAGAACATGTGGAAATAGGCCAGATTTTCACAGGTTTGAAGAAAAATAAGGAAATAAAAGAGATAGGGGCTTTAAATATTATAAAAAGAGGAGATATTTTTCTATTTTCTATGTTTCATTTAAATATTTTCAATGATGAGTTCAAAAGTGAAAAAATGTATGGAATTACTTATCTTTTGTATAGTTTTCTGGAAACATGAAAGACATCAGTCTTCACATTTTTGCTTTAGCTGTGAATATTTTTGCACATCTCTAATTGGAAATGCATCATTATTATATACCTGGAATCCTTTTGCAGTCAATTGAGGGAAGGAGATTGGACATACTAGCAGGTAATGAATCCACAAAATGATAGCCATGAAACTAACACAGTTTATTCTTGAATAAAGGCTGACATCTTCCTAAAGCTCTGGTAGTAGATATTGTTAGAAAAATAATGAATAACTGATGACCTCTGCTGTCAACACAGTCTTTCCAATACCATGAGAACAAATACAATGAGTTTTTAATGAATCCCACTGTGGTTTATGTCCTTCCATTCTTTTGCCGAATAGCCAGCATTGTCAAGTCTTGAGGAAGGATACTCTCTCTTTAGCTGTATCTAAAGCTGCCTTAATCCATCACACTGTAATCTTTAAGGTGATAATGGTTGTCTACAGCCAAACCAGCAAGCCTTTACCATGATTCCTGTTTCTTTATTTCTGTAAATGTCCTGTAGCCTGCCATCGTTCAAAATGGGCTACATTTTTTAAAGTTTAGTAGGGATTTGGATGTCCATAATTGAGATTGAGGGGTGATTTTCAAAGACATTTGTTTGCATAAAATCTGGTTTTATGCACATGACTGGTTATTCTAAATCTGACAGGGCTCAGTACACATAAAACTAAGTAACCCAATTTCACAGATTCTTTTATGTGCACTGAGGACAGAGCAGAGTTGGGACACTTACACAAATACTTTTTGATTTTAGGATAATGCTTTTTGTTAGGGATGGCACGGAGTCCAACAGAATAAAGATTTGGCAGGAGACTAAAAACACAGTAGAATTTTTATGGCTGGAAGTTCCATGTATGATAAGAAAGAGCATAGTGGTGGGGATATCCCTACTGTCCACCTGTCAAAATGAACAGATGGACAATGAAAGCTAATA
Source organism: Rhinatrema bivittatum (assembly GCF_901001135.1). Classification (NCBI taxonomy): domain Eukaryota; kingdom Metazoa; phylum Chordata; class Amphibia; order Gymnophiona; family Rhinatrematidae; genus Rhinatrema; species Rhinatrema bivittatum. Next base: position 152,678,833 of record NC_042617.1, on the reverse strand, counting down.
GAGATTAGGGAAGCTAACACATTTGGTAGCACAGTAATAATGGGAGATTTTAATTACCCAGTATTGACTGGGTAAATGTAACATCAGGACATGCTAAGGAAGTAAAGTTTTTTGATGAACTAAATGATTGCATCATGAGCAATTGGTTCAAGAACCTACACAAGGGGAGCCAGTAATGCAGGGTTTGGTGCGAGAGGTGAAGGTGATGGAGCCACTTCGCAACAGTGATCATAGTACCATCACATTTGACTTATTGACTTGGAGGGTGGAGGACATTAAAAAAAATATACAGCTTTAACATTAAACTTTCAAAAGGGAGACTTTAATTAAATGAGGGCAATAGTTAGAAAAACACCTGAAAGGTTCAGCTACAAAGGTTAAGAGTTTACATCAGGTGTGGTCATTGTTTTAAAATGTCATCTTCAAAGCCCAGTCCAGATATATTCCACACATAAAACAAAAGTAAGGGAAGACCAAATGACTGTCAGCACAGTTAAAAGGTGAGGTGAAAGAGGCTATTTTAGTCAAAAGAATTTCTTCAAAAACTGGGAAAAGGATCCATCTGTGAAAAAAATATGAAAAAGCATATGCATGGGCAAGTTAGATGTCAAACATTGATAAGGTGAGCTAAAAGAGAATTTGAAAAGAAGCTGGCAGTAGAAGTAAAAACTCATAATAAAATCGTTTACATAGTGGCATAGTAATGATGGCAGAAAAAGACTAAATGGTCCATCCCGTTTGCCAAGCAAGTTTCTTATGTTGCGACCGTGACCTATAGGTCCTGATTCAGGTGTGGTCGCTAGCTCATGGGAGAGCGTGAGCCCCTGAACCACGGCACAACTCAGAGAAGAGCCCCAAGCCATACCGTGGGAGGTGAGCACATGCAAGCCCGGGCAGAGCAGGAACAAAGCAGGACTGGAACTAAAGCAAGGAACACAGAACAGGCAGCAAGCAGGATCAGCCCTCCGCTGGACCCACACGTACCAAGGAGACCCAGCAACTCAATGCTGGTCTCAGAAGTAGTCCTCCGGCCACTCGAAAGCCCTTTCGGACCCACCGCTTGGGAACGATGAATGGATGAGGCCAGACGGAGGCTAAGTGTTGCGATCCCGGGGCGCCCCCGGGACCGACACTCACCCCGCGGCGGTAGCGTCGCTGGCTCCGGCCTCCCAGGCCTGCAGGGACCGCGGGCGCTGCGCCCCCGGCCTGTCCCGACCTCACTCGGGCCTGCAGGGCCCTCTGGCATCGCGTCCCGGCCTCTCCCGAGCCGTCGGCGTTCCTCGGCGGCTGGCCCCGCCCCCTAGACGCACGCGCGCGTCTCTCAGCTGGCCTTAAAGGGCCAGCACAGGAAATTGGCAGGGGAAGCTCCCGGGTGACGTCAGACGCTGCAGGGTATAAAAACCCTGCAGTACAGCCAAGCCATTGCCTTGCAACGAGGTTCCCAGGTTCGTCCTGCTCCCAGTTGCTGTGTTCCTGCTCGTCACCTTGATCTTCTGGTTTTCGACTTCGGATTGGCTTGTGGTTCTTCTTGGCTTCTGACCCTGGTTCGGCTTCGGTGTCTTCTGGCTCTCGACTCGGCTTGGCTTACGATACTTCTCTGGATCTCGACTTGGACTGGCTGACTACGACTTCTCTGGCTCTAGACGCGGACCGGCTGACAGCGATTCTCCGACACCTGACCCGGGCTTGGTGAGCTACTTCTCCATCGATAGGGATCTCCTAAGTCCCAGCGGCCGGGTTCCTACGGGCTCCTCCCGGGGGGACACCGGCTTCCAGGGTGAACCGCCTAAGTCCCAGCGGCCGGACTCCTACGAGCTCCTCTCGGGGGAGTACCGGCTTCCAGGGCGAAGCACCTCTCCCACCGGGTCAGCTTCATCTCCTGGTCCTTGGTCGCATAGGGCCCTTCGTGTCTTTCTCCCGGTAGTCCGCGAGCCTGCTTTCGCCGCCTCCCGTTTGGAACCGGTGCCCCTACCTCTCTAAGGTATTCCTTCTCCTGGTTCCGATCGGCCCAAGGGTCCACGAAGCTAACAGATTGCAAGGCCATGGACCCGGCGGACCTTGCTGGACTCAAAGCCATCCCGGGCATAGCCCAGAAGCTACAGCAGCAACAGAACTGCCTCGAAACCTTGATGTCAACAGTTCAACGCCTGGCGGATCGCGTGGAGGGGGCCTCCGCAGCAGCTCCTGTGGCATCTTCCTCTCAGGCTAGTATGGGTTCCATCACTCCTGTACAGATGCCCGCACCAGCCCGGTACTCAGGGGATCCTAAGACATGCAGAGGATTCCTCAATCAATGTTATATTCGTTTTGACCTGCTGCCCGCACAATTTCCCACGGATCGAGTCAAGACGACGTACATCATTTCCCTCCTGGATGGGAAACCATTGGTCTGGGCTTCTTCCCTTTGGGAACGCCAGGACTTCAGACTGAACAACCTAGTGCAGTTCGTCAAGTCGTTTCGAAGAGTCTTCGATGAACCATCCCGTGCCTCCACAGCCGCCTCCGAATTGCTCCAGCTGAGACAGGGGAATCGGCCTCTGGAAGAATACGCGATGGAATTCCAGACCCTCGCCTCTGAGCTGGCTTGGGGCGAAGACAGCTTGCATGGCATTTTCCTGGAGGGACTTTCACCACGGCTCCAGGACGAACTGGCAGCCCGGGACCTGCCTGACGATCTTCAAGATTTGATTGAGCTGGCCGGGCGAGTGGATCGACGCATCCAGCGCCGCTTCCGGGACCGAAGACCCACGTCGGGACAGACTAGTCGCAGGGTCACTCCGCCTCGTACCCGACCTTCCCAGCCTGCTGCCGCGACCACCTCGGCAGAGGAGCCTATGCAATTGGGGAGAGGGCCCCTATCTTCTGAAGAGCGGAGGCGCCGTCGCGCCCAAAGACTGTGTCTTTACTGTGGGAGCAACGGACATTTCCTAGCCCGCTGTACCGAGCGCCCGGAAAACGCCCGAACCTAGAGTCTAGCGGGGAGTTAACTCTAGGCAATGTTTCACCCAACTCCCCATGTACCGTACCGGTACGCCTTTGTCTGCCTGAGGGTGGATTCGACACCTTAGCCCTGCTAGACTCTGGGTCCGGGGGGAATTTTATCCTCCAAGAACTGGTGCAACAGCTCCAGCTCAAGGTCCTGCCTCAGGAACCAACCGTGCGAGTCTCCTCTATCCAGGGGGTCCCCCTCCCGGGTGTCATCGCTACTCGCACTACCCCGCTGAAGCTTCAAGTCGGAGCCCTGCATAGGGAGGAGATGTCCTTCCTCATTCTTGAAAAATCTATTCACCCCGTGGTCCTGGGCCTGCCCTGGCTCAGGGAACATTCGCCTACGATCGATTGGGCCACGCTTCAGATTACATCTTGGGGTTCAGCGTGTTTCCATCGCTGCCTCCCCGCTCGTCCTTTGCAGACACTACCTCTCCTCACGACCCCCTTGACGGTTCCGCCTCAGTATCACGACTTCCGCGACGTCTTTTCCAAAGAAAAAGCCGAATTACTCCCGGAACACCGACCCTTTGATTGCGCTATCACTCTGCTACCAGGGACTACGCCACCCCGTGGGAGGGTCTATCCACTGTCCCTGCCAGAGACTCAGGCTATGTCGGCCTACATAAAGGAGAACCTAGAACGGGGTTTCATCAGACCATCCAACTCCCCCGCCGGGGCCGGGTTCTTTTTTGTAGGGAAGAAGGACGGGTCCCTTCGCCCCTGTATCGATTACCGGGGACTGAACCTAATCACCCGTCGGGATCGTTATCCATTGCCTTTGATTCCGGAACTCTTAGACCGCCTTCAAGGGGCTCGCTTTTTCACCAAGCTTGACCTCCGAGGGGCGTATAACCTAGTGCGGATCCGCCCGGGGGACGAATGGAAGACCGCCTTTAACACCAGAGACGGTCACTACGAATATCTCGTCATGCCATTCGGTCTCTGCAACGCCCCAGCTGTGTTTCAAAACCTGATGAACGAGGTTCTTCGCGAGCTGCTGCACACCACGGTTATCGTGTATTTGGATGATGTCCTAATTTACTCCCAGGATCTTGCCTCTCATCGCCAACATGTTCGCCAAGTACTCCAGAAACTAAGAGAGAACCGGCTATACGCCAAATTGGAAAAATGCCAATTCGAACAAGACTCGCTGCCTTTCCTGGGATACATTGTTTCTTCAACGGGCTTCCAGATGGACCCGGATAAGGTCGCAGCCATTGAGAAATGGCCTCAGCCCCATGGGGTGAAAGCGCTCCAGCGCTTTTTAGGCTTCGCCAACTTCTATCGCCACTTCATTCCACACTACTCCAGCCTGGTGGCGCCTCTAACGGCCCTCACCCGTAAAGGAGCTGATGCCCACAAATGGACCCCCAACGCAACACAAGCCTTCCAGGAACTTAAAAAGGCCTTTCTACGGGAGACCTGCCTCCGACACCCTGATCCCTTGCGCCAATTTGTGGTAGAAGTGGACGCCTCCGACGTGGCGGTAGGGGCTGTGTTGGCTCAACTCGCCAAGAATGGGAAAACCTGGCCCTGCTCCTATTTCTCTCGTAAGTTCTCTCCCGCCGAAAGAAACTATGGTATCGGCGACAAGGAGCTACTCGCAGTCAAGCTAGCCTTTGAGGAGTGGCGCCAGTGGCTGGAGGGGGCCCAACACCCCATCATAGTCTACACCGACCATAAAAATTTGGAATACCTGTGCCGTGCCCAAAGACTCAACCCTCGGCAGGCACGCTGGTCCCTCTTTTTCAGCCGCTTCAACTTTACTCTCCATTACCGACCGGCGGCCAAGAACGTAAGGGCAGATGCCCTCTCTCGTGCTACTGAGACGGAGGACACCCCAGAACCACTTCGCTACATTCTGGATCCAGCTAAGGTGTGTCTAGCCGCCTCTGACGTCAGACCCGCGGGCAAGACAGTAGTCCCGGCCCGCTCCAGGAGGAGGGTCTTAGCATGGGCACACGATTCCCTCACGGCCGGGCACCCAGGGATTGCCCGAACTTTGGAGCTCTTGACGGAGTTCTATTGGTGGCCACGGATGAAGGAGGATGTCCGGCTTTATGTGCAGTCGTGTCCTACTTGTGCCCAGCAAAAACCATTACCAGGTCGACCATGGGGACTCCTGCAGCCGCTTCCCATTCCTACGGAACCGTGGACGCACATTTCCACGGATTTCATTGTGGAGTTGCCGCCCTCTGAGGGGAAGACCGTCATTTGGGTCACCATTGACCGATTCTCAAAGATGGCCCACTTTGTGCCATTGGCCAAACTGCCTTCGGCTCCTGAACTGGCCACATTGTTTGTCCACCATATCTTTCGGCTACATGGCTTGCCCTTGCACCTTACCTCAGACCGAGGTCCCCAGTTCACAGCAAAGTACTGGAGGGCTCTTTGCAGGAAGTTCGGGGTACAGCTGGACCTAACTACAGCGTTTCATCCGCAGAGTAACGGCCAGGTCGAACGGACAAATCGTACTCTCAAGGCCTTTCTCCGAGCCTTCGTGGGGGACCTCCAAGACAACTGGGTCTCGCTTCTTCCCTGGGCCGAGTTTTCTTATAACCGACACAAACACTCGGCCACCTTACAGTCCCCCTTCCAACTGGTTTACGGGAAAGTACCCAGACCTCCTTTGCCCTTACCTGCGACGGTCTCTTCCCCGGCAGCACAGCTGACAGCGGAGCAGATCCATCAGCTCTGGCTCTCCACCCAGGAGAGACTTCATAAGACCACGGCCCGGTTCAAAAAGTATGCAGACCGGTCTCGACGCCCCGCACCTGTCTTCTTACCCGGGACAAAGGTCTGGCTGAGCACCAGACACATTCAGCTGCGGACTCCCTCCATGAGACTGGCGCCTCGCTACATCGGCCCCTTCCCGGTAGCTGAACGCATAGGAGCAGTGTCCTATCGGTTACGCCTCCCATCCACGCTGAAGATTCATGATGTTTTCCACGTCTCTCTCCTCAAACCAGTGGTTCACTCCCACTTGCGACCTCAGCCTCCGGAGCCCACTCCTGTTGCGACTGACCCTGGAGCCACGTACACGGTTAAGGAGGTCCTGGATGTTCGGTTCCGTCGTCGACACTGGGAGTATCTCCTTTCCTGGGAGGGGTACGGTCCTGAAGAGAACTCTTGGGAGCCCTCCTCGCACATTCTCGACAAAGACCTTCTCCTCCAGTTTCATAGGGCGCACCCGGACAAGCCGCATCCTCCTGGGGGGGGCCGTAGGAGGAGGGGTACTGTTGCGATCCCGGGGCGCCCCCGGGACCGACACTCACCCCGCGGCGGTAGCGTCGCTGGCTCCGGCCTCCCAGGCCTGCAGGGACCGCGGGCGCTGCGCCCCCGGCCTGTCCCGACCTCACTCGGGCCTGCAGGGCCCTCTGGCATCGCGTCCCGGCCTCTCCCGAGCCGTCGGCGTTCCTCGGCGGCTGGCCCCGCCCCCTAGACGCACGCGCGCGTCTCTCAGCTGGCCTTAAAGGGCCAGCACAGGAAATTGGCAGGGGAAGCTCCCGGGTGACGTCAGACGCTGCAGGGTATAAAAACCCTGCAGTACAGCCAAGCCATTGCCTTGCAACGAGGTTCCCAGGTTCGTCCTGCTCCCAGTTGCTGTGTTCCTGCTCGTCACCTTGATCTTCTGGTTTTCGACTTCGGATTGGCTTGTGGTTCTTCTTGGCTTCTGACCCTGGTTCGGCTTCGGTGTCTTCTGGCTCTCGACTCGGCTTGGCTTACGATACTTCTCTGGATCTCGACTTGGACTGGCTGACTACGACTTCTCTGGCTCTAGACGCGGACCGGCTGACAGCGATTCTCCGACACCTGACCCGGGCTTGGTGAGCTACTTCTCCATCGATAGGGATCTCCTAAGTCCCAGCGGCCGGGTTCCTACGGGCTCCTCCCGGGGGGACACCGGCTTCCAGGGTGAACCGCCTAAGTCCCAGCGGCCGGACTCCTACGAGCTCCTCTCGGGGGAGTACCGGCTTCCAGGGCGAAGCACCTCTCCCACCGGGTCAGCTTCATCTCCTGGTCCTTGGTCGCATAGGGCCCTTCGTGTCTTTCTCCCGGTAGTCCGCGAGCCTGCTTTCGCCGCCTCCCGTTTGGAACCGGTGCCCCTACCTCTCTAAGGTATTCCTTCTCCTGGTTCCGATCGGCCCAAGGGTCCACGAAGCTAACACTAAGGGCAGGACCAAGACAAAGACTTGGAACTTAGAAGGACTCAGACAAAGACTTGGAACTTGGAAGGAGTCGGACAAGGATTCAGGTTACTCAGAAGATCTCAGGCAAGGTTTCAGGATTCAGGCAAAAGTACTGGATGAGAACTGCATCACAGTGCGCCCTACACAGCTGCCCATGGCTGCTCGTGGATCACGCTGAGCGCGAAGCAGACTCCAGGCGAAGCAGTGGAACTTGAGATTGGAACATGTCGAAGATTCAGTAGAGGCCTGCACTGGGGCGCGCCCTACACAGCCGTCTGTGGCTGGTCGCGGACCATGTTGGAGCGGAGCAGGTTCTGGAAGAGTCTTGGGCATGGACAGAAGCAGGCAAGGAACTCCGAAGACGGGACAGGATTCAAGACTCAGGATTCAAGACTCAGGATTCAAGACTCTATATATCTATATATACCTTTCACAACCACCTTCATTCTAACGTGTTATAATCTGCTTTTGCTGAGATGTTATATATATATATTCTATCTTTTGTTTGATGTTATATTTATAATTTTATAACTGTTCATTGTATGAATGTGTTGTTACACTGTAAACCGGAATGAAGGCACTATGCTATATTTCGGTATAAAAAAAGAATATAAATAAATAAATAAATAAATAAGACTCGGAACTTAGAACTAGGAAATCGTAACTCGGAACATTAAAAACTAGAGATGTGCATCCTTTTTCGCCCGAATTAGGAAATTGCACAAAATTTCCTAATTCGTTGCGGTTTCAGAGGTCCCGAAACCCGAAATGAAATTTCCCCGAATTTCGGGGAAATTTCGTTTTTCGGGTTTGCCTGCGGAGAGGGGCACAATTTTTTTTTTAAATTAAAAAAACCACACCAAACCACTCCAAACATTTAAATTAACTATTATACACCACCCCCCCCCCCCCATCCCGATCCCTCCCCAAGACTTACGAAGATCCCTGGTGGTCCAGCGGGGTCCCGGGTTCCATTTGCCCTCCGTGCCCGTTACTGCAAGCCGTGCGCCTCAAAATGGTGCCGAATAGCCTGAACTACCATGTCACAGGGGCTTTCGGCGCTATTGGTCAGCCCCTGTCACATGGCCATTGGCGCCATCTTGTGCTCCTATCATGTGACAGGAGCTGACCAATGGTGCCGAAAGCCTCTGTGACATAGTATGGGCAAAGGCTATCAGCACCATTTTGGTTACTGGCAGCCGACAACGAAATCGCTCCCGGACCCCTGCTGGACCCCCAGGGATTATTGGCAAGCCTTGGGGGGGTCAGTAATGTAGGTCCCTATTTCCTACATTCCACCCTTCTCCAGGATCTTCCCCCTAGGTGTGTGAGAGGTTGGTGAATGGTGGGAGTCTGTGTGTGTGTAACACACTCTCTCTTAGGGTTGATATAAGGGTATTAGATGCCCTAAACAAACCTTACATACTTTCAACCCCCCTTCCCTCCCCTCCAACACAATTAAAACGTATGCATTCTTTTCCATTTTAAAATGTATTAGCTTCCCCAACCTAGAAAGGCAAATTGCATATGGAAAATAAACATTCAAAGTACAATTTTCTGAATTAAAAATATGACTTACAACAACATTTATATTATATAGGCAAACACTGCAAAAAAGCACACTTTAATAATAATAATTGAGTAAACTTAATAAACTGCCTTTCTCATTGTAATCAAGGTGGTTTACTGGATCCCATATGGTATTAGGCCAATGGTAAAGTACACTGGGTGTGGACTTGGCCCACAGAAAGCCAGGAATAAACTGAACTACAATTCCAATATAGTAAGCCTTCCATATCATAATTGCTAGTACTCAACCTATGAAAAAGCCATACTGCAAATATTACATCAGGCCCTAAACACCAATACACCTCCAATTAAAAAAACACCAGGTTGTTGTAAATCCCTACACAGAAACTACATGCTAGCAGAATAACTAAAGCCTCAGTCACACAAGCAGAACACAGACGGACTCTCACCAAATACAGAATAAAAAGATCATAAAATATACATTGAAATGTGCAAACAAAAACTTAACCAGAAATCACAAGAAGCCAAACTCTGTAAGCAATACAAAAACAATCAAGAAATATAAAACATTAAACATACCAATAAAAAGAATATCAAATCTGCTGATAAATTCAGCCAATTAAAAACAAGTATAAAAATGTTTAAAATATTACCAAACACTAATAAAATATTTCAAAACAGCAGATACATCACATCCAATAATTAAAACATACAAAGATAAAAAAAAAATCTCCCAATCTCCATACCTGGGAACTTCTGATTTCTAGTCCTTCTGAGATTGTCATAGATTGGAGGGTAAACAAACTTTAACCTCTCTCACGCACATATATACAGGTACTCTAACACATGTACACACACATACTCAGACACACACACAAAAACCCTCTCATACACACATACCACCCTCTCATACACATATACACATGTGCGCAGGCTCTCTCTCTCAAGGACACACACAAAACCTTCTCATATATACACATGCACACACACACACACCCACTCATACACACACCCATACATACATACACATACAAATACCCTCTGATATATATATGCATAGACACACAAACACCCTCTCATATATACACATACACCCCCACCACCCTGTCATATATATATATATATATATTTATATATACACACACATACACACACCCCCACCACTCTCTCATAAACACAAACACACACACTCACACCACCCCCTTATATACACGCACCCAGCCTCACTTACACATATACCCTCACATATACACCCCCTCACACACCCACCTATACATATACATACACACCCTTACCCACCAACCCTCTCATATACACACACAGGCTCTCACCCCCTTCCAACACACACAAGCAGTCACCTATCTACTCAGGCAGGCAGTCACCCTCCTGCACACACACACAGGCAGTCACCCATACACACCCATAGGACATAGGCCTTTTTTTTAGCCACCAATAGGATGAGATTCGCTCTCAACCACTGTGCCCTCCTCCTCTCTTAGGTTTCCAGTTGTGGGTTGGGTGGCAGCACGAGATGACGACAGGATAAATGAGACTCCTGCTGCCTGGAATGAGGGACGTGTGTAGCCACTGAGTGGATAGGGCAGGGGTTTGTTTTATCACTGCCCAATCTGATATTTGATTCTGGAGGTAGGGTGAGGTGACGGCTGAGGTAGAGGTGTTTTGGAGGGGCACTTTTTGCCACCTCAAAATTCTGCTGCCTGAGGCCATCGCCTCACCCTGCCTCATAAAATAATCGCCCCAGCCCCAGAGATCTGAAAGAACTCAAAAGTGGAATTGCATATCTATTACTAGTCATTTGTAGCCTGTCATTAAAATTGTCTATTGTGATTGAAGATTGGAGGGTGGCCAATATAACTTTGATCATTAAAAAGGATCCAAGGGTGATCCAGTGAACTATAACCTGGTGAGTCTGACTTCAGTGCCAGGAAAAATTGTGGAAACTATTCTAAAGAAGATAATCACAGAACATAAAGACATGGTTTAATGGGACATAGCCAGCATGGATTTACACAAGGAAAATCTTGCCTCACCAATCTGCTACAGAGTGACCCATCAGAGACTCTTGAGAAAATAGAAACTCACAAGACAGGAGGTAATGCCCTATTGCAGGAAGTAGGACTAATTGGTCAGTTTTCTCAGTGGAGAAAAGGGTAAACAGTGGAGTACTGAGGGATCTGTACTGGGGCTGGTGCTTTTTAACATATTTATAAATGATCTAGAAAGGGTAATGACAAGTGAACATAAGAACATAAGAAATTACCATTCTGTGTCAGACCAAGGGTCCTTCAAGCCCAGCATCCTGTTTTCAACAGTGGCCAATCCAGGCTACAAATACCTGGAAAATACCCAAACACTAAGAAGATCCCATGCTAATGATGCCAGTAATAGCAGTAGCTATTCTCTAAGTCAACTTCATTAATAGCAGTTAATGGATTTCCCCTCCATGAACTTATCTAAACCTTTTTTAAACCCAGCTACACTAACTGCTCTAACCACATCTTTTGGCAGCAAATTCTAGAGCTAAATTGTATGTTGAGTGTAAAAGAATTTTATCTGATTAGTTTTAAATGCCCCCTAGTCCTTCTATTATCCAAAAGAGTAAATAACTGATTCAAATTTAACCATTCTAGACCTCTCATGATTTTAAAGACCTCTGTCATATCCCCTCAGTCATCACTTCTCCAAACTGAATAGCCCTAACTTCTTTAGCCTTTCCTCATAGGGGAGCTGTTCCATCCCCTTTATCATTTTGGTCGCCCTTCTCTTTACCTTCTCCACTGCAACTATATCTTTTTTGAGATGCAGTGACCTGACAGTGACACAGTACTCAAGGTGCGGTCTCACCTTGGAGCGATACAGAGGCATTATGACATTTTCTGTTTTATTCACCATTCCCTTTCTAATAATTCCCAACATTCTGTTTGCTTTTTTGACTGCCACAGAACACTGAGCTGATGATTTCAATGTATTATCCACTATGATGCCTAGATTTTTTCCTAGGTGGTAGCTCCTAATATGGTACCTAACATTGTGTAACTATAGCATGGATTATTTTTCCCTATATGTATCACCTCGCACTTCTCTACATTAAATTTCATCTGCCATTTGGATGCCCAATTTTCCAGTCTCTCAAGTTCCTCCTGCAATTTATCACAATCTGCTTGTGATTTAACTACTCTGAATAATTTAGTATTATCTGCAAATTTGATTACCTCACTTGTTGTATTCCTTTCCAGATCATTTATAAATATATTGAAAAGCACCATCCAAGTACAGATCCCTGAGGCTCTCCACTGTTTACCCTTTCCACTGAGAAAATTAACCATTTAATCCTACTCTCTGTTTCCTGTCTTTTAACAGTTTGTAATCCATGAAAGGGCATCACCTCCTAACCCATGACTTTTTAGTTTTCTTAGAAGCCTCTCATGAGGAAGTTTGTTAAACGTCTTTTGAAAATCTAAATACACATTATCTACCGGTTCAACTTTACCCACATGTTTATTAACCCTCTTCAAAAAAATGAAGCAGATTTGTGAGGCAAAACTTCCCTTGGGTAAATCCATGCTGACTGTGTTCCATTAAGCCATGTCTTTCTATATGCACTGTGATTTTGATCTTTAGAATAGTTTCCACTATTTTTCCCAGCACTGGACTATAATTTTTTGGATTGCCCCTGGAGCCCTTTTTTAATATTGGGGTTATATTGGCCAGGTACAATGAATGATTTTAATGATAGATTACAAATATTAACTAATAGATCTGTAATTTAATTTTTTTAGGTCCTTCAGAACCCTGGGGTGCATACCATCCAGTCCAGGTGATATTCTTTAGTTTGTCAATCTGGCCTTCTACATCTTCCAGGTTCACAGTGATATGGTTCAGTTCATCTGACTCCTCACCCTTGAAAACTATCTCCAGAACCGGTATCTTCCCAACATCCTCATCAGTAAACACAGAAGCAAAGAATTCATTTAGTCTTTCTGCAATGTCCTTATCTTCCCTAAGAGTGCTTTAACCCCTAAGTTATCTAAATGTCCAACCAATTCCCTCAAAGGTTTCTTGCTTCGGATATATTTTAACACGTTTTTATTATGAGTTTTTGCTTCTACAGTCAACTTCATTTCAAATTCTCTCTTAGCCTGCCTTATCAATGTTTTGCACTTAACTTGACAATGTTTATGCTTTTTCCTACTTTCTTCAGATGGATCCTTCCAATTTTTTAAGGATGGGTTTTTTTTGGCAAAAATAGCCTCTTTTATTTCACTTTTTAACCATGTCAATAATAGTTTTTCTTTCCTTCCACCTTTCTTAAAATGTGGAATACATCTGAACTGCGCTTCTACAATTGTATTTTTAAACAATGTCCACAAATTTTGTATACTTTTAACCTCTGCAGCTGCATTTTTCAGTTTTTTTCTAACTACTTTCCTCATTTTATCAAAGTTTCCATTTTGAAAATTTATGGGCCAATTTTAAAAGGGCCAGGCATATAAAAAGTGGGAGTTATGGGCATGGCTGAGCCTTGTGTGGGCCACACACATTTTAGAATGGGCCCAGCCACGTGTGGATATGCCAGGTTCTGCAAAAGGGGCGGCCAGCTGGGATAGTGGCCATTAGGCCCTGTTCTGGGGAAGAACGCACCGACAGCCAGTTGGCACTCATAACTTACTTCGGCTCTGATGGAGCAGGTAAGTTATTAAACAAAAAAAATCCCCTAGTTAAAGTTAGTATAAGGGGTGGGAGGAGAGGGGAAAAGGGAGGAAGGGTAGATAGGGGTAAAGGAAAGTTCCCTCCCAGTCCGCTCCTTAATTGGAGGGAACTGGGCAAAGGCCTGATTGCGTTGCCTCATGCACATTACAAACTCCCCCCCCCCCCCCCGCGCATACAATTCACAGCCCCCCTGCCCATCCACAAGCAGATATTAAATTCCAGCCTGCATATATGTGCAGATATATTTTACTTATAGGTACATGGGCTACATTTGCTTTTACTGACACCTGTCTGTTGGGTTGCCTAACTTTCCTGTTTCATTAGTATCCTTCAAAGATACATTCCTCTGAATCATGCACCTATGAGTGACTGTCGGCTTTCCTCCTTGTTCTAGTTGAAAAGCTATTCTATCAAGTTTGCAAATAACACTAAATTATTCCAAGGAGTTAAATCACAAGTGAATTGTGAAAATTGCATGAGGACCTTGCAAGTCTGGATCTCTGGGCATCCAAATGTGGAAAAGTGCAATGTGACGCCTATGGTAAAAAATAATCCATTCTCAACACAATGTTAGGTTCTGTATTAGGAATTACCACCCAGGAAAAGGATTTGGGTGTCATAGTGGAAAATACTTTGAAATCCTTGGTTCAGTATGCATCTGCCATCAAAAAATCAAACATAAAGTTAGGAATTATTAGGAAAGGAATGGAGAATAACATGTAGAATATAATACCTCTGCATTGTTCCATGTGAGGCCACACTTGGAGTACTATGTGCAGTTCTAGTCACTACATCTCAAAAAAGATATTGTTGAGTTGGACAAAGAAAATGGAATGGCTCCCCTATGAGGAATGGTTAAAGAGGTTAGTGCTATTCAGTTTGGAGTAAAGATGGCTGAGGGGGTTCTTCCTTATCCCCTATTCTTTCCTCTTTAAACTTGCAATTTAAAATCTATGCCGATGATATACAATTCCTGGTTCCATATAATAGATCCTGGTCAGCTACTTTTCTATGGTTTCTTTATATTTAAATACTATCAACACAAGGCTTCATTCACACAATCGTTTAAAATTGAATCCATCAAAAACAGAAATTGTACATCTCACTTCCATTTCAGAATCTTCTATTGATCCCCTCATCTCACCTTGTGATAAATAGTATATCAATCCCAATTTCAAATTATGCTACAAATTTAGGAGTAATCATTAACACAGATTTATCTATGAAGCAACACATTTCATCAGTAACTAAAAAATCTTCCTACAAACTGCAACTTCTAAAACGTCTTTGACCTCTACTCTTTCACCGGGATTTTCGTACTGTTTTTCAATCTCTTGTGTTCTCTGGTCTCAACTATTGTAACGTTCTTTACTTAGGTCTGCCCGATAATACCATCCATCCATTACAACTAGTTCAGAACACTGTGTATCTTATCAGGTGTCTCTTTTAGAAATCATACTACTCTGATTTTACATTAATTTCACTGGTTACGAATAAAATTTAGAGTTCAATATAAAATTCTCACTATCATTCGCTCTCTTATATATATAACTCTTCTTCCACATGGCTCTGTTCTATACTCCGTATCTACAAACCCACCAGACATCTAAGATCCTTGACAAAAAATCTTCTGGATATCCCCTCACCTCACTTAGCAAGATTAGATATTACAAGAAAAAGGGCTTTTTCAGTAGCAGGTCTCTCCCTCTGGAATTCATTAAGAACATGCCATACTGGGCCAGACCAAGGGTCCATCAAGCCCAGCATCCTGTTTCCAACAGTGGCCAATCCAGGCCATAAGAACCTGGCAAGTACCCAAAAACTAAGTCTATTCCATGTTACTGTTGCTAGTAAAGCAGTAGCTATTTTCTAAGTCAACTTAATAGCAGGTAATGGACTTCTCCTCCAAGAACTTATCCAATCCTTTTTGAAACACAGCTATACTAACTGCACTAACCACGTCCTCTGGCAACAAATTCCAGAGTTTAATTGTGCGTTGAGTAAAAATGAACTTTCTCCGATTAGTTTTAAATGTGCCACATGCTAACTTCATGGAGTGCCCCCTAGTCTTTCTATTATCCGAAACAGTAAATAACCGATTCACATCTACTTGTTCTAGACCTCTCATGATTTTAAACACCTCTATCATATCCCCCCCTCAGCCGTCTCTTCTCCAAGCTGAAAAGTCCTAACCTCTTTAGTCTTTCCTCATAGGGGCGCTGTTCCATTCCCCTTATCATTTTAGTAGCCCTTCTCTGTACCTTCTCCATCGCAATTATATCTTTTTTGAGATGCGGCGACCAGAATTGTACACAGTATTCAAGGTACGGTCTCAACATGGAGCGATACAGAGGCATTATGACATGTTCCGTTTTATTCACCATTCCCTTTCTAATAATTCCCAACATTCTGTTTGCTTTTTTGACTGCCGCAGCACACTGAACCGATGATTTCATATCCACTATGATGCCTAGATCTCTTTCTTGGGTTGTAGCACCTAATATGGAACCTAACATTGTGTAACTATAGCATAGGTTATTTTTCCCTATATGCATCACCTTGCACTTATCCACATTAAATTTCATCTGCCATTTTGATGCCCAATTTTCCAGTCTCACAAGGTCTTCCTGCAATTTATCACAATCTGCTTGTGATTTAACTACTCTGAACAATTTTGTATCATCTGCAAATTTGATTATTTCACTCGTTGTATTTCTTTCCAGATCATTTATAAATATATTGAAAAGTAAGGGTCCCAATTCAGATCCCTGAGGCACTCCACTGCCCACTCCCTTCCACTGAGAAAATTGTCCATTTAATCTTACTTTCTGTTTCCTGTCTTTTAGCCAGTTTGCAATCCACGAAAGAACATCGCCACCTATCCTATGACTTTTTACTATTCCTAGAAGCCTCTCATGAGGAACTTTGTCAAACGCCTTCTGAAAATCCAAGTATACTACATCTACTGGTTCACCTTTATCCACATGTTTATTAACTCCTTCAAAAAAGTGAAGCAGATTTGTGAGGCAAGACTTGCCTTGGGTAAAGCCATGCTGACTTTGTTCCATTAAACCATGTCTTTCTATATGTTCTGTGATTTTGATGTTTAGAACACTTTCCACTATTTTTCCTGGCACTGAAGTCAGGCTAACCACTGTGTAGTTTCCCAGATTGCCCCTGGAGCCCTTTTTAAATATTGGGGTTACATTAGCTATCCTCCAGTCTTCAGGTACAATGGATGATTTTAATGATAGGTTACAAATTTTTACTACTAGGTCTGAAATTTCATTTTTTAGTTCCTTCAGAACTCTGGGGTGTATACCATCCAGTCCAAGTGATTTACTATTCTTCAGTTTGTCAATCAGGTCTACCACATCTTCTAGGTTCACTGTGATTTGATTCAGTCCTTCTGAATCATTACCCATGAAAACCTTCTCCAGTACAAGTATCTCCCCAACATCCTTTTCAGTAAACACTGAAGCAAAGAAATCATTTAATCTTTCCGCAATGGCCTTATCTTCTCTAAGTGCCCCTTTAACCCCTCGATCATCTAACAGTCCAACTGACTCCCTCACAAGCTTTCTGCTTCAGATATATTTTAAAACGTTTTTACTGTGAGTTTTTGCCTCTATGGCCAACTTCTTTTCAAATTCTCTCTTAGCCTGTCCTATCAATGTCTTACATTTAACTTGCCAACGTTTATGCATTATCCTATTTTCTTCTGTTGGATCCTTATTCCAATTTTTGAATGAAGATCTTTTGGCTAAAATAGCTTCTTTCACCTCCCCTTTTAACCATGCCGGTAATCATTTTGCCTTCTTTTCACCTTTCTTAATGTGCAGAATACATCTGTACTGTGCTTCTAGAATGGTACTTTTTAACACTTTTTACTTTTGTAGCTGCTCCTTTCAGTTTTTTTCTAGCAATTTTTCACATTTTATCAAAGTTTCCCTTTTGAAAGTTTAGCACGAGAGCCATGGATTTGCATACTCTTCCTCTTCCAGTCATTAATTCAAATTTGAGCATATTATGATCACTATTGCCAAGCGGCCCAACCACCATTACCTCTCTCACCAAATCCTGTGCTCCAATGAGAATTAGATCTAAAATTGCTCCTTCTCTCATCGGTTCCTGAACCAATTGCTCCATAAAGCTATCATTTATTCCATCCAGGAACTTTATCTCTCTAGCGCAGGGGTGGGCAAGTCCAGTCCTCGAGGGCTGCAAACCAGTCGGGTTTTCAGGATACCCCTAATGAATATGCATGAAATAGATTTGCATACAACTGAGGCAGTGTGTATGCAGGTCTCTCTCATGCATATTCATTAAGGATATCCTGAAAACCCAACTGGTTTGCAGCCCTCGAGGACCGGAATTGCCCACCCCTGCTCTAGCGTGTCCCAATGATACATTTACCCAGTCAATATTGGGGTAATTGAAGTGTAAAAAGAGAAGAAGCAGGAACCTTGCACATCTGCAAGTAATAAAGTACACTGGTGCAGGATAGATTGTATCACCACCAGGGATTCCAAACAATTTACAGCGATCCCCCGACTCGGACCGTGTTTCGCTAGGCTGCATCGGGGGGGACCAGCACAGACATTTCAATCTTCTCAAAGTGTTCAATGGAGAAGATTGAAATGTCTGTGCTGGTCCCCCCCGATGCAGCCTAGCGAAACACGGTCCGTGTCGGGGGATCGCTGTAAATTGTGTGCTATTTGATTTATGGAGTTGCCATTTCAACGTCTATTCACCTGGTTTTGCTTTGAATTGGAATAAAAAGTTTGTTTGGAATCCCTGGTGGTGATACAATCTATCCTGCACCAGTGTACTTTGGTAATTGAAGTCTCCCATTATTACCACACTACCAATTTGGTTAGCTTCCCTAATTTCTCTTAACATTTCACTGTCCGTCTCACCATCTTGACCATGTGGACAGTAGTATACTCCTATCACTATAGTCTTCCCCGACACACAAGGGATTTCTACCCATAAAGATTCAATTTTGCATTTAGTCTCATGCAGGATGTTTATCCTGTTGGACTCTATGCCATCCCGGACTCTATGCCATCCCGGACATAAAGCACCACACCGCCTCCCGGGTGCTTCTCTCTGTCATTGTGATTACTATCCAACCCCTCACATTTCAAGAAATCCTTAAAAACATACTTATCTCAAACTGCCTTTAAAATCTCATCAACTAAACTGTAATACCCTTTCTCCGTGTCAACTCTTACTCCAAAATTTTCACCTTCCCCTTCCCTCCCCCCGTTTTTATATATATTTCGTTTTTAAAAAAACTGCCTTTAAAATCTCAACTAAACAGTAATACCCTTTCTCTGTGTCAACTCTCACTCCAAAATTTTCACCTTCGCCTTTGCCTTCCCCTTCCATCCCCTCTCCCACCGTTTTTATATATATATTTAATTTTAAAAAAATTTAATTTCCTTCCCTCCGATTACTCTTCCCTTTCTATACATATTAAGCGGTAATATGATGGCACTTGACTTTGATTTTGATTTGATTTGATTTGATTATTTATAATTGTTATTAAGGTTTATTTTTATCTCACTTATTATATGATTTTTGTAATTTTTTACCTTATTATATTATTTTTATGTTTTTACTATGGGGCGGATTTTAAGAGCCCTGCTCGCCTAAATCCGCCCAAAACCGGGTGGATTTAGGCGAGCAGGGCCCTGCGCGCCGGGAAGCCTATTTTACATAGGCCTACCGGCGCGCGCAGAGCCCCGGGACTCGCGTAAGTCCCGGGGTTCTCCGAGGGGGGGCGCGTTGGGGGCGTGTCGGGGGCGGGCCCGGTCGTCGCGGCATTTCGGCAGCGTTTTGGGGGCGGGTAGGGGGCGTGGCTACGGCCCGGGGCGGTCCGGGGGCGTGGCCGCGCCCTCCGTACCCGCCCCCAGATCGCTGCCCGGCGCGCAGGAGGCCCGCTCGCGCGCTGGGATTTACTCCTCCCTCCGGGAGGCGTAAATCCCCGGAGAAAGGTAAGGGGAAGGTGTAGACAGGGCCGGGCGGGTGCGTTAGGTAGAGGAAGGGAGGGGAAGGTGAGGGGAGGGCAATAGAGGATTCCCTCCAAGGCCGCTCCGATTTCGGAGCGGCCTTGGAGGGAACGGGGGTAGGCTGCGCAGCTCGGCACGCGCCGGCTATACAAAATCCATAGCCTTGCATGCGCCGATCCAGGTTTTTAGCAGATACGCGCGGCTCCGCGCGTATCTACTAAAATCCAGCGTACTTTTGTTTGCGCCTGGAGCGCAAACAAAAGTAGGCTATTCGCGCTCCTTTTAAAATCCGCCCCTATGTTTGTAAACCATTTTGACTAAACTCTATTTGTAAAAGCGGTATAGAAATACATTTAAATAAATAAATAAATAAATAAATAAATAAATAAATAAATAAATACATACATACATATAATAGAGGTCTATAAAATCACGAATGGAATAGAACAGGTAAATGTAAATAGGTTATTTACTCTTTCAAAAAATTTAAAGAATAGGGGACACTCAATTTAGTTAATAAATAGCATATTGAAAACAAATTGGAGAAAATTATTTTTCACTCAAGGTGTAATTAAGCTCTGGAATTCATTGCTGGAGGATGTGGTTAATGCAGTTAGCATAGTGGGGTTTCAAAAAGGTTTGGACAAGTTCATGGAGGAGAAGTCCATAAACTGTTCTTAATCAAATAGGGAACAGCCAATTATTTGTGACAAATGTTTCCACGCATAAGTGACACCAAGATAAAAGAAGGTCTTTTCGTTGGCCCACAAATCCGAGCTGTGATGAAGGACAGCAATTTTCATGGTCTTCTGCAAGGTACAGAACGTGTTGTGTGGACAGCCTTCAAGAATGCCATTTCTAACTTTCTAGGCAACTATAAGGCAGCAGACTACGTCAAACAAGTTGAAAATCTGCTTCAGGCATACAAATTGATGAACTGCAACATGCCATTGAAGATACATTTTCTTCATTCCCACTTGGACTTCTTCCCAGACCACCTTGGTGCTGTGAGTGACGAACATGGTGAAAGGTTTCATCAAAACATTGTCAAAATGGAGAAACAGTATCAAGGCAAGTGGAACCCCTCTATTCTGGGTGACTATTGTTGGACTCTCATCTGTGAAGCATCAGACTGTGATTACAAACAAAAATATGCAGCAAAACATTTTTAGTTTTGTTTTCTGGTGCCAACATTGCCATTATAGCTTATGCTGCTACAGATACATAGCAATGCTTAATGTATATCTCACTTTTCTGGCAAACGGTATGTGATACAGACATAATAAATGCATATTAGTGTTCAACTTGTTAAAATCTACTTGTTTCACCAAAGGTTGTAAAAGAAACAAAATATTCCCAGAAATTAGTTTACTGGTGGAATCTGATGTAAGTAAGAATAAAATTCTTTATATATAAATACTGAAAGGTTGAGGGATCTAGATAAACTGGGAGAAGATAAGGCTAAAGAACCAGGGGAGTTTTGAAGACCTAGAGTTAGATTGGTAAAACTGGTAATTTCCTTCACACATGCACATTATAAAATTGGATGATTTACATGCATAAAAGCCAGCACATGCTAAGAAAAATACACAAATTATATGTTCTCATGTAAATTATTAAAATTAGGAGCATAAATATGCATGCATAGCATATGTCTGCCAATACGGCCGTATTGCCATTTTGCAATACGGCAATGAATGCAAGAGGTCGCTCCCGGACCCCCGCTGGACTTTTGGCAAGTCTTGTGAGGGTCAGGAGGCCCCCCCAAGCTGGCCAAAAGTCCCTGGGGGCCCAGCGGGGGTCCGGGAGCGATCTCCGGTGCTCGTGACGTTGGGGGACAGGAACCAAAATGGCGCCAGCGCTACCTTTGCCCTGTAGTGCCGGCGCTATTTCTATTAACGCAGCCGTGGCCCGAGAGTGGAAGATCACACCGGGACCCCCCCCCACTGGACCCCAGGTAATTTAAAACATTTTGGGGGGGTTCGGGAGGGTGGGGGATTTATTTTAAAGGGTCGGTGTGGGTTTTAGGGTTGTTTTAGTGTGCCGGTTTTCCCGCCCTCCCCCTTCCCCTCCCCCTCCCCCGATTTACGATTTTTGACGATAAATCGGGGGGATTCCTATTGTATCGCGCCTCTAATGATTTTTTATGATTTAAAATATATCGGACGATATTTTAAATCATCAAAAAACGATTCACATCCCTAGTATTTAGAGTATGGCAAAGTTACATAAATAGTAGTGTAAGGCTCCACAAAGGGGTGCCAGGCTTACAGGACTGGCAGGAGTTCTCTAATGCAACATGAGTGAAGCAAAGAAGCACTAAGAGAAGGAAGAACACCCCCAATGATTAAAAAGAGGATGCCAGCACAGCAATAGAGTCATAAACAGTTTATGCATTATGAAAGGCAAAGTGGTACCAAAAGTGGCATCAGGATCCCAAGGCACCTTGAAGGGGGAATGAAGCAGAAAACATGGCAGAAAAAGTCCCAAGGTACAGATTAATAGACCAAGAATCAGAAAGAGTGGTATCAAGATTTCAAAAGCATGGGAAAGGTGGACAGCAGCACTCCAGATTGGCAAGAAGACCTCAAAGTGTAAGAGCCGGATTATGCCAGGAAGGTACAGTAGCAGAAAAGAGTAAAGAATATAAAGGTGTAAAATATGCACATGACAGCAAGGCCAAGCAGCACAAGGATCCAAAGGTGTAGGATGTGGGGCATAGCATTAAGACAGAGTGGCATGGGAGATGTCAGTCATTCTGTTGGAACATACACATAACCGTACAGTGAGATGTTTTTTTGTGTCGAAGTAAGGCTGAACCTGGATGATCTACCAGTCCAGTAGGATATGTTTGCTTCACAGGGTAAGCCTTGAATGTGATAGGTAGGTATTAAGTAGGTACTCAGGTGCGCAGTACAGTGGAACTGCTTTTGGGTCATGAAATCAGTGATGGTTCATGGAGTGGTAATGCAAGTGTGCAAAAGAATGGATAGCCATGGCAAGAGCAAGAGATGGCAATAAGGTGAATACCATAGATGAAGAATGGTATTAAACTCCTGAGGTTAGAAAGACATCTACCTCCATCTCCTATATCAGGGTAAGGAAAGTTTTTGAGAACTGGTGTGCCTCCATACCTGTGTTGCCACGGACCGCCTCGGTGGCTCAGATCCTATCTTTTCTTCAACAGGGACTGGACAAGGGTCTGGCCTACAACTCGCTGAGAGTGCAAGTCTTTGCCCTAGGCTCTCTACTTCAACGAGAGGGAACTTCCCTCTCCTCTCACCCGGATATCATCCGATTCCTCAGGGGGGTGAAGCACGTGAAACCCCGGTCCACGCTCTTTATCCTTCGTGGAGTCTCCATCTAGTTCTCCGAATCTTGGTCGGTCCACCCTTTGAACCCATGCATTCCGCGACCCTGAAGGATATCACTCTCAAGACGGTTTTCCTGGTAGCTATCTGTTCTGCCCGCAGAATCTCGGAGCTTCAAGCACTCTCGTGCAGAGAGCCCTACCTTCATTTTACGGATTCGGGAGTTTCCTTGCACACTGTGCCTGCTTTTCTGCCCAAGGTGGTTTCCAAGTTCCACTTGAATCAGTCGGTAGAGCTTCCGTCCTTCTCAGCAGACACATCGGCGGATCTACGCAAGCTAGATGTCAAGCGTATCCTCATTTGCTATCTGGAAGTCACTAATGATTTTGGCTTGTCGGACCATCTTTTTGTTCTCTGGCATGGTCCGAGGAAGGGGGCCAAGGCTTCGAAAACTACCATTGCTCACTGGCTGAAGGAGGCGATCTCGGTAGCCTACATTGGAGCAGGTCGACAACCTCCGGCGGGTGTCAAGGCCCATTCTCTTCGAGCTCAGGCTGCTTCCTGGGCGGAGATGCAATCAGTCTCATTCCAGGAGATTTGTCGAGCGGCAACTTGGAAATCGTTACATACCTTTGCTCGTCATTATCATCTACACATACAGTTGCCTACTTTTGGCTCCTTTGGCTCTAGGGTCATTCGAGCAGGGCTTTCCGGGGCCCACCCTATGTAGGGAAGCTTTGGTACATCCCACTGTCTGGATTGATCCTGGTATGTGCAGGGAAAAGAAAATTATTCCTTACCTGCTAATTTTCATTCCTGTAGTACCAAGGATCAGTCCAGACACCCTCCCTGACTGTTTTATTGGGTTTGGGATTGCCGCTCTGCTCAAATTGTTCTTCAGTGCCTTTTTTCCTTTGGCTGGTTAATGGTTCATTCTGCAAGTTTGTTGTTTGACACTGTTTTGTGCCTTTTGCACACTGTTATTTGTTACTTAATTCTATTGTTCTTGATCCATCCTGATTTTCCTCTTTGCTTTGATATACTCCATACTGAGGATTAGTAGAGGGTGCACTACCTTATAAGGAAGCATCCTTCAAAGTTCTATTTCACTCCATCTGCTGGAAGGGGGAGATAACCCCATTGTCTGGACTGATCCTTGGTATTACAGGAATGAAAATTAGCAGGTAAGGAATAATTTTCTTATGTTGAAGGTAGCGAAGACTTCTTGGAAGAAGTGGTATTCAGTAGCAAGTCTGGGAACGAGGGCCCTCGAGGAGCGAGTACTGGTTCCAGACTGCGATCTGAAAAGCAAAGAGAAATGAGGCCCCCGAGGAGCGGGTACCCTTGGTAAGTCCGTGGAGGCAGAGTAGCTAGGAGCGTAAGAAAACGTTCCCTTGCTAACTTGATTCGTTAGCGATTTCAGAGACCTTAAATATCCAGAGCAGATGACATCATCTCAGGGGGACGCCCCTGAGGTTCGCAGTTTTTAAAGTTACCTCCTGTAACTGACCTTCATGGTTGGAAGCTGTGTCTTGAACCTTCTGTGTGTTTAGCTGATGAAACGCTGAAGTAAGTTCTCCAAGGCATCTTGCTGCTCCACAATGCGCTGGGCCAGGCCCGGTATGGCCTGCAAGGCATTGAGTTGTGCCGGATCCATGGAGTTAGCAATCTGTTAGTGTTTGAGGTAGTTGTGGGTGGATCCTTGGGCCGGTAGCAGATGTCCACGCCCCCGGGGGAGATCCCGAGAGGGACCACCGGTAAGGCTCAGAATATGGAGACAGACACACACTAGTTATTTTATTAAACAGTATATTGAGCCACCAGAGGTGGCAGAAGTGAGCTGAATTGCCCGGCTGAGCTGTAGTCCCTCAGATACTGGAACAGCGATCCTGGATAACTGAGCTGTAGAGAAACTGAATATAGTGAGTAGGCAGGGTATGCAGAGTTCAGGAACCGAACCTCAATGGTAACACTCACACAATAGTTCTTGGAAGCAGCCCAGGAGCTGGAATGAAGTAGGCCCTCGAGGAGCGAGTTCCTGGTTCCAGGGAACGCTCAGAGAGAGAGAGAGAATAACTCACTGATGTTGAAAGTAGCGAAGACTTCCTGGCAGAAGTGGTATTCAGTAGCAAGTCCGGGAACGAGTGCCCTCAAGGAGCGAGTACCTGTTCCAGACTGCGATCTGAAAAGCAGAGAGAAATGAGGCCCCCGAGGAGCGGGTACCCCTGGTAAGTCTGTGGAGGCAGAGTAGCTAGAAGCATAAGACAACGTTCCCTTGCTAATTCAATTTGTTAGCAATTTCAGAGACCTTAAATATCCGGAGCGGATAACGTCATCTCAGGGGGACGCCCCTGAGGTTCGCGCCACTGCTGGTACTACAGTCGGGGTTGCGCCGGGCACGCCCGCCCTTAGGCTGTGTGGAAACATGGCGGTGTGCAGCATCTAGCCAGTCCGGGGACGCCAGAGGAGGACGGCATGAGGACACCGCAGCAGCCAAACGTCTCACAGGCAAAGAGGGAGTCGCCAAAGCGGTAAGATGGGCATAGTGGAGACATCAGGCAGCGATGGTCGCAACAGAATGCTACAGTCTTGAGATTTTCAAGTCTGAGGTAGTTGTAAATATATTGGAAGATAAATAAATATCTTGCAAGTATATAGGTGAATAACACTTTGTAGAGAGGAGAAAGGAGAGTAATAGAAAGGAGAGTAAATAGAAAGGAGAGTAAATAGAAGGTCTATAGTGTCTCCTGATCCTTCATTCCTCAAATATCTTTACGAACCATAACAAATGTCTTTCTAACAACCACAAACCTTTACTACAGTTGCTTTTCATGAAAATCCAAGAAACTGAATATATTTGCCATGCAGATTTAAAAAACACAGGAAATGGGCAGATTTGATAGTGTATTTGGTTGATCTATCTATTGTAATAATCACACCTCATGAACAATGCAAATATTTCTGTTCAGATCGTATCTATTTTTCCTTTCTTCAGCATATATCTGGTCTCTTTTATGACTCATGATATTTGGCAAACCACTGCTGTTAACTCTACAGAGGTCTACAATATCTTTGGCTCTCTCAAGCAAAAAGGGAGAGTACTTTATTTAAAGAGCTTACAGCCTTGCCATTTTACAGATTTTCATCTTTCATAAAGTACTTTGCCTTTTCCTTAAGAACCCCTAGTCAGTGTTATGATCTGAAATACACCCCTGTGTACTTTCCTCAATCTATATGTTCAAGTTTTCCAAATACAATTTTCATTGTTTTATTTAAATGTTTAAAACTAGCCCACTAAGATCAAAAAATGCACTAAGCAGTTCAAACCAGTAGAATGCAGTCAAAACGAGCCCCAATATGAATTTGTAAATATACCTTAATATGACTTAATCCAGATTATGGGTATCAGCAAGCCAGACACGAGAGACTGAAACATTGTCATGGACACGTGATTGAGAAGACCTCAGAGAGAACAATTTTCAGTTTCTCGTGTCTGGTTTGCTGACACCTTTAATCTGTCTTAAACCATATTTAAATTTAAGGTGCATTAACATATTAATATTGGAACTCTTTTTGACTGCATGAGTCCACCATGCCATTGTCCTTTTATAAACCATTCAGAAATGAATATCTTCTAGATCAATAAGAAACAATGAGGGCATTATCACTATTGGACGGCTGTCAGATGGCTCACTGGTGGTATGGACATCATGAGAATTCAGTTGCCCTTTTGGTGCTATTGCAAAATTACTATTCATTATTCTTTGTATCGTGTCAAGTTACATTTTAGTGATCTAGCAGCAGGCTACATATTTTAAGAACTCCCTTCAGAAATGCTGGATATTGTTTTATGTCTTTTCATTTCTTCATCTTCATAATGTTTTCAAGCTATTGGCAAGTTAAGCCCTGTTGTCTAATAAAAGAGAATTAGAACAGCCGGCGATGCCATCACGTCAATTCAAGGAACTATTTCTAATCAGATGCTTGAAAATAAATAGCTTTTTACTCTGGAAATGAGTGAATTAAATGCCATAAAGAAGACATAAATGACATTTTATTACAAGGATCTTTTATCATTTTGATGCTTCGGGTTGGTGTTATCCAAAAAGTAATGGCAGCCTCTTCTTGGTCGAACTGATACACTTAATTTCTGACACTTACAGTTCCCATTGCTAAAAACAGTTTTATGCTTGGCTTAGCACATAACTACCACATTGCAGCTCGGAAAAGGTAGAAAAAATATCGTATCTGATATTTTGTGGCACTAATGCCTTCATCAGTTACAGTAAGTTAAGATTAATTTCTCCTTTCCTCTCAGCAAAATCATGTACCTGCAGCAGTTTTACAAATGCTTTGGTTTGATGCAGTTGCTTTTAAAAAATAAATTCAGAGTCAGAAACTCATGGCAAAACCCACACTGGTATTTCCACCTGAACTGTGTACTTCAGCCTTTCTGGGATTTCATTCACTAATGTTACGAATGCAAAGGAATATATTATGTACAATGCCTATAGAAAGTCTACACTTCCTTCTAAAATGTTCCTCTTTTGTTGCCTTATTGCCTGTAAGTACAATGTGTTAAACTAGTGCATGTTCCATGTATCAACATAACTTTCTCCACAAATGCAAAGTGAAAAATATATTCCAGAATTCCTTAGAAAATGAAGTAGAAAACTAAACATGGAATAGTTTGTTTGGATAAGTGTCCACCTCCCTTCCCCCCATCCTTGTCCTTCTATAGCAACCCTAAATATTTAAACTGGGGAGTAACTTATCACCTTCAAAGGCACTCACTCATTGGTCTGCCGAAGGCACAAGGGTCTGTAGACCCTTGTAACACTACCCCCCAAAACCCACCCTGAAGTTGAACGTGCTCCTCTTACAGTGAGAGATATATAGTATC
Organism: Rhinatrema bivittatum; assembly: GCF_901001135.1. Lineage (NCBI taxonomy): Eukaryota > Metazoa > Chordata > Amphibia > Gymnophiona > Rhinatrematidae > Rhinatrema > Rhinatrema bivittatum. The sequence goes on along the minus strand of NC_042617.1, from coordinate 152,651,160 downwards.
AGATTGTCTCTCCTTTCTCTCTCTCTCTCTCTCTTTGTCTCTCTCTTACTTGTGAGTACAGATGTAAAGGCTCCACACATACACACAGCAGGGATATTTTAAATCATGTGCGTGTAATTGTACACACAATACAAAATTAAGCCTATTTTTGCTTGCATGCCCAATATGCACGTTTATGGATGCATGCATGCTCCTTTTAAAATTTACAGGTAAATTTTCAAGAAAGAGCCTGACACAATAATAAATCCCTAATACTTGCTAATTCATCATGATTCGATTAAGCCAAATAAATTTTGGTCACTGGAGGGTAAATATTGGAAAAACCTAAATTGCAAGTGTCATAAATGCAGGTATTTCACAGATATTTTAAAAAAATTTGCTTTGGCCTAAAAAAGCTACCTGGAGACTGCTGAAGGGGAACCTGTTGCACTGGAGGTAGACTCTTGGCCTGGTCGGACCCAGAAAGCGCCTGCCACCAGGTGGCAGAGCACAGGAGGAGACAGAGGCTAGCTGAAGCTTCGCCAATAACAGTCCGGGGTTTCCGCAGGTTGAGCTCTTGGGTACCTGGGCTGCCTATATTTAGGTGGGCCTCAGATGATCTCCAGGAGAGGTAGTGGAGGGGTGTGCCCACCACGACCAAGGGTGCATGACTGATGCAGAGAGGATGTACTAGACTCGAACTGGAAGTTCAGGAGACCTCAGGGAGGTAACAGTTCAGGAAGGTTCTCTGGGTGAGGCAGGCAGTGCCTGCAAGTCTAGTCAGGTGAAGGCCGCGGGTGAATTCCAAGCAGGTTGGTCTGGCAGCCACAGTAGGCCAGAGAGTGTCCAAATGAAGCAGAAGGGTCAGAGCCAGAGTATCAGTCCAGAAATGGTCAGCCAAAGCAGGGGTCAATACCAAGGTCAGTCCAAGCGTAGTCAAAGCAAGCGAAGGTCGGTTCCAGGCGGCAGACAAGAGAATGGTCAGGCAGGCAGAGGTCAGTTCCAGGCGACAGATAAGAGAATGGTCAGGTAGGCAGAGGTCAGTTCCAGGTGGTAGACAAGAGAATGTCAGGCCCAGTAGAGGTTAGTACCAGAGATCAGTCTGAGAAGGTACTACCTGAAAAGGAGACAGGAACAAGAAGAAGCTGGAACACGGAGACACTGGAACAAGGAAACACTAGAACAAGGATTAGGCAAGCTTACTACACCACAGTGTCTACCCGATTGCCAAGGCGAGATCCTGGGGGACAGGGACTCACTTTTATACTGAAGTTAAGTGACGTCATCAGGCTGTGCCGCGGAGATTCACTGCCTGCTTTTCTTCAATCACCATCACTGAGGCATGATTCCACTGAGTTCATCTGCCTCCTTTTCCCCAAAAGCTATTGCAATGTCATGACTCAACTGCCTGCTCAGGCCCAAGCACCACTGCAGAGTCATGACTCCACTGAGTTCCTCTGTCTTTATTTCCCAAACACAACCATGGGGGTCATATCTCCACTGAGTTCCTCTGCCTCCTTAGCCCCAAACACCACTGCAGTGTCATGACTCCACTGAGTTCCTCTGTCTGCTTTTCCCCAATTGCCTCCACCGAGGCATGACTTCACTGAGTTCACTCCCCACCCTCCGGAGACCCCAAAACTTGCCTAAAATCCATGGTGGTCCAGTGGGTGTCCCAGGAGCGATCTCCCGCTCTCAGGCCATTGACTGCCAGTAAACAAAATGGTGCCGGTGGCCCTTTGCCCTTACCATGTGCAGGTGCTACCGGTGCCATTGGTCATCCCTTGTCACATGGTAGGAGCAATGGACAGCTGGCGCTATCTTAGAAAATGGCACAGGCCATCCATTGCTCCTTCCATGTGACAGGGGCCGACCAATGGCACCGGTAGCCCCTGTCACATGGTAAGGGCAAAGAGCCACCGGCACCATTTTGTTTACTGGCAGCCGACAGCCCAAGAGCGGGAGATCACTCCTGGGACTCCCACTGGACCACCATGGATTTTAGGCAAGTTTTGGAGCGGTCTGGAGGGTGGGGGTGGGGGGTTGTAATAAACTAAATTTTAAGGGTTGGGTTGGGGGGGGGGGGGGTTAGTGAAAAATCGCCGAAAAAAAAAATGACCCATTGGAAAACAAAGTTTTCCACGGGTCGCCCGAGCCAAAGCCCGAGCCAACATGTAAAAACTAAACACATCTCTACTTAGCAATAGTGATCATAATGTAATTAAATTTGACATAATTACTGGATTGAGAACTACTATAGTAGAAGGGGAAGACTGACCATTTGAGTAACAGAGCAGTTCCCAAGGGCCCACAGCAGTCTCCCCTAGCTTTGGATGTGTGGTCAGGGGCCAAGAACCCTTACTGGCCAGGAGCCCAAATCACTGTCAGCCTGCATCTAAATTTAGCTTTGTACAGAGATTTTATGAGAAAATTAAAAGGAAACTAAAACAAAATAAGCCCCAAGAGGATAATTTCCATTCTAGTGAAGTGAAAGCCTTGGACCATGATGTGACTGTGCATGTCCTATTAATCTGTGATGCGCATTAAAGAAACACTGATGATGCTCAAAAGCAGTTGATTTTGTGAAAAACTTCTGTCAAAAGCATTGGACTAGAGTCAGGAAAATTAGGAACTTGAATACAAGAAAAGAACGTGAGATCATTGTGATACCTAAGGTGGTAACTCATATGGGTTGGAGATCCAGTCCATTTATCTTCAAGAGTTAAGAGTTTCTGCAGAATTTCAGGAGCTGTGACTAAAGAGAGGGGAAGACCCTCCAATTCACAGATCTTATTACCCCAAATTTGTTCACCTACCTCTTGTGTCCTTGACCATTTTTCTCTCTTTTTCTACATTTCTACTTACTTATTGCAATTGTGATAATCATTAGTTGTACATAATGGGCCAGATCTTAAAAAATACGCTCAGGCATAGATTTGTTCACGCAGCCCGGTGCGAACAAATCTACGCCCGATTATATAACATGCGCGCGCAGCCGCGCGCATGTTATAAAATCCGGAGTCGGCGCACGCAAGGGGGTGCACACTTGTGCACCTTGCGCGCGCCGAGCCCTAGGGGAGCCCCAATGGCTTTCCCCGTTCCCTCTGAGGCCACTCCAAAATCAGAGCGGCCTCGGAGGGAACTTTCCTTCTGCTCTCCCCCACCTCCCCCTCCCTTCCCTTATCTAACCCACCCCCAACCCTACCCCATACCTTCCCTTATCTAACCCACCCCCAACCCTACCCCATACCTTTGTTGCATTAGTTACACCTGCCCGAGGCAGGCGTAACTTGCACGTGCCAGCCAGTTGCCGGCGCGCCATGCCTCAGCACAGGCCACACTGCAGGAGCACTCGGCCCCGCCTCCAGACCGCCCCCGTACCACCCCTGCACAACCGCCATGCCCTGGCCCTGCCCCCAGACTGCAGCCCCGCCCCAGGACCGCCCCTTTTTCGAAGTCCCGGGAGATACGCACGTTCCGGGGCTTGCGCGCACTGCCGAGCCTATGCAAAATAGGCTCGGCACACACAGGGGCAGATTTTCTCAAGTTACGCGCATATGTTACGCGTGAATCCTTTGAAAATCTGCTCCAATTTGCAATTTGTTATCCAGCATGGACTTATTATAGTGAAGATCTGAAAAAATGTTTGCTTCTGATGTGTTTTTCATTCTGCATCAATACTAATGGATATCATCATGTGTCAGCATGATGTATTGCTCCCTTTTAACTTGTGTAGGATATTTTGTCTTGAGATATTTCTTTAAAGATGGATAGGAGGTATATAGGCAGATTTTTCTCGTAAATATATGTAGCAATAATGGGCTATTGTATTTATGAGTTTTCCTATTCTACTTTAGGAATTGCACTAATAGTAGGGAATTTTTCCTGTGTCTGGTTCATGTAATGGTAATGGTGGTATTTATTTGCTATATTCCTTTTCAAAATAAATTTCCAAAATTGTATATAAGATAATATGTAGTCATGTTTATACAGATGCCTTGAAGTGATCATGTGGCATAGGGAAAGGCAGAAGTGATCATGGGATGCTTTCATGGCAGAGTGAAAATATCAAACTTAGGCCTGGACTCTCTAAGGTCACAGACCTTAGAGAATACGGCGGTAATGGGGGCGGTGGGGTGAAGCGGGGGGCAGTCCTGCGATAGCCGGGAGCGATCGCACCTCCACGGTGCGATCGCTGCCGGCTTTCGATTAGCTACACCATAAAAGGTGTAGTTATTCGGCACGAAACTGGTGGTGATAAGGAATCTTACCTTTCACCGCCAGCGATGTGTCCGCAGCGTCGGCCCCGGTGCTGCCCCGACTGCTTCTCTTCTGGGACCGACTCCGCCCCGACTCTTGTTAGAGAATGACCCCCTTAGGCCTGGATTCATCATTCTTTCGCAGAATGATGAATCAAGTAAAAACAGGGTGGGGGGGGGGGGGCGGGGCGGGCCTGCGAAAGCCCACAGCCTTTCATACCGAATAGCGCCACCGTGAAAGGTGCGATAAGTCTTTAGAAAATAACCGTTAATGCTGTACAGATATTCAAAAAAGATACAAGAAAACTGAAAAAGAAAGACTGGAAAAGTGACAAAAAAAGATAAACTTCTGTTAAAGTTCAGTGCCATGCAGAAAATGTTTCTGACAAATCAGAAATGAAGCTTTAAATGTGTTAAAAAAGAAGCCCTGAGAAATTAATGAGAGTTTTGTAGCTAGAAAAGCACTACTGTAAGATTTACTCCTGCCTTAGGCAAAAATACATATATTTGAGTCTGAGGGACTGACAGAAAGTGAATTATTACTGGGCAGAGGGAAGGTGTTAGTGGAGTGTCTATAATGGCTTTTTGCAATGTGTGCCCACATTGTCTTTTTCTGGACCACTCCAACTATTTTCCAAAATAGCTGCTTTTATTATAGGTGCTATACACATATTTTTTTTCTGATAGCTTCCCTCCAAATACAAAAGAATTTGGGTGAATCTAGCCCACAATGAATAATAAGTCTAATTGTTCATTGTCCATATGTAAATATATAAAAATATAAATATCTTCATGAAAAACTTAAATCATTGCAGCACTCCATAAAGAAAGTAGATAAAAGCGCACAGGCACTATGATTTATAAAAAGATTTCAGTGAAAGGGCTCCACTGTTTTATGGAGCTATTTTTATAGGTTTCTCACCGAAGTGGCATAAAATTTTTTCTGTAGTTATTTTGTACAAACCTATAAAAAGAATTTTGGTCAATGCCTCTAGCACAAATGTTTAATCAAAATGATTTATGTTTTTAGGTTGAGAATGATAATATTTTAATAACATTTTTTTCTTATTTTTTGTAACAGACATCATTATGGATGAAAAGTTCCTAAAGCACATGAGAGTTGCATGTATGTACATTATTAAACTGATATCATATTAAAAGAGGATTTTATACAATATAAAATGTTTCATTTTCATTCACTATAATTTTTATTTATCAATAAGTAAGTTCTTAAGGGGTAATTTTGCAACAACCTGCATACTTTTTAAATCAAATGTGCATATAAGTTGCACCAATTGTCAAACAAAAAGTATGTGCATAATTTACCTTTTAAAATTATCCCACCAAAAGTACCTGCACAAAATTAAACCTTTTAATTTATTTATTTGAAAACTTATAGCCCATACTATCAGAATTGCTAAGTGGGTAACATCAATACATTCATAAATAAAAGTAAAAAATAAAACCACACATGCAAATAAAGCACCAAGCTTGTCAGCCATCAAACTAACAACCAGCCAATAGAAGCAATTACACATAAGAAAACTCCTCAAATGCTTGTCCAAACAAGTAGATCTTGAATAGCTTCTTAAATCTTTCAAGGACAGAGTCCACATTTGATGAAGTGGGCTCTGTCCTTGAAAGCTTATGCTTTAATAAATTGGTTAGTCTATAAGGTGCCACTCAATTACTATCATTTTTGCTACACCAGACTAACACTGCTGTCCCTCTGAAGATTTTTCCTAAACCTAGTGATCTCATTTACCTTTACTATATTCAGTTCATCTGGCCGATAATTCCACAGAACTTGACCAGCCACATCGAAAAGCCTCTCCCTCGACATAAATCATCGAGGTTTTGATAATGGCACTAATTTCTTTTTGTTTGTGCTGGATATATCCTCAATTTTTGATACTGTTGATCATTCCATCTTGCTTCTATGGCTGAGATAAATGGGTTTAATTTCTAACTGTGTTGACATAGTTCTCTTCCTATTTGTTTTCCTGCTTTCAAAAGGTATCTGTCAAAGATTCAAAAATCATCTTTTTTTACATTGTATACCAGGGTCCCCCAAATTTCTGCCTCATCAGTCATATTATTTATTTACATTTTTCCAGATTGTCAATTTTTTGCTAACTTTAACTCTTAGATGATTATCACTGCAACATGTATCCATGATCATATTACTCCTGTTCTGTACAAGATGCATTGGCTTCTGATCTGTTGGAGAGCAAAGTTTAAAGATCATGCTGTTTGTTTTCGAAGCTATTCATGGACTTATTCCCTAATGTTTTAATTCATGCTCAAATGTTTTAATTCTGTTTTGAAGATCTACCAGACTGTGTTTTCTGAGATCCTAGTCTTGCAGCTTGTTGAATGCCCCGGCCCCCTTCTGTGCTATTATCAAACCCTCAATGATATATGTCGAGGGAAATGCTTTTCAGTGTGGCTGGGCCCAGTCCTGTGGAATTATCTGCCAGTTGAACTGAGTGCAGTAAAGGTAAATGAGATAACCAGGTTTAGGAAGCTATTCAAAATCTACTTGTTTAGACAAGCATTTGACAGATGCCTTTTGAAAACAGGAAAACAAATAGGAAGAGAACCACGTCAACATAGTTAGAAATTAAACCCATTTATCTCAGCCACAGAAGCAAGTATCAAAAGATGAGAATATATCCAGCATAACCAAAAAGAAATTAGTGCTATTATCAAACTCTCAACGATATATGTCAAGTCCTGAAAGTAACAAAGTTTCAGTATTATGTGCTATCCTGAAATCAAACTGAAAATCATCAAGCAGGTGCTGTTCTTCAATAAACACATGTTCAGTAATTGCTTTAAAGCTATACTTTCAAGAACTTTAGCCAAGAATGGTCGATTTGATATAGGATGGTAATTATTCAGGTCTGACTGGTCCAGAGTTGCTTTTTTTAATATAGGACAGACTGAAGCAATGTTTAACAAATCAAGGACACATCCCTCTTGTTCACAAGGAAGGCTAAAAATTCACTGAGATTCAGCTTCATTACTTTGCTGAGAACATTAGAGCAAGAATTTAGGAGGACAAATAGTATCATACTCTGTCTTACAATTGTCTGTACAATTTCCTCAGTAGAAACTATATCAAACTTTTCCATGAATGAGTATCAGCTGCATATTGGTCTATCATTGGAACAGGAATCATAGAAAAATGCACTGTAAGCTATTATACCTTATCATGAAAAAAATTGCACGGAAACCTCTACATCAGTAGTCAGCTTATCATGCTGAGAGTCCTTCTTGCCAGCTGCTTTCTCTCTAGCCCATTCCAGAACATATGCTTTTTTAGTGGCAACATGGCTTTGGCGTACTGAAGAGGAGGAGGAAGTACTAGCTGTTGCTGACAGAGTGCTGTTCCTTCTTGGGCTTGCACTACTCTCTGAAGTGCCCACTCTTTCCTCCTCTGCTTCATGCCTAATCTGTCTCTGCCTATGGCGCTCCTGTTCACGGACTTTTACTAACAGCAGGCCCTTCACAAATCTGAGACAATTGGACTGTAGGGCGAGTTTCCCTTTTTCACACAGGGATCACACTGTGGTGAGCATGTATGTGTGGTCTTTTGTTAAAGGTCTTAATCTCTCTTGCACTTGCTTCTGCAAAAAGTCCAGACAATGCAGCACCTCTGCTGTCATTCCCTCTTCCTGTGTAAAGCCCTCCAAATTTTCCTCCGGAAAATTAACTATAGGGATGATGTCAGCCAAGGTGGCACTTCTGGAACTCAGCTCCTCCATGACATCCTTGAAGGGCTACAGGATTTTTACCAGCTGACTCATGACTAACCAATCATGATGCCCTTTGGGATTCTGCACACCTATGTCCATTGAACCAGAAAGTTCATGAAAGGGTGTCTGCAGCTCCACTAACCTCTGCAGCATAATATAGGTGGAATTCCACTGGGTGCCAATGTCTTGAATGAGATGCTTGTGAGGCATCTCCAAATCAGTCTGCTTTTGTTGGAGAACCTGCCCCGCCTTCACACTTCTGTGGAAGTGCGCTGCTATGTTCCTGCACTTGTGTATTAACATATGCAGGTATTTATTCTCTTGGTGATTGGACTCCAACCCCAGAGCTGACTTCACTACCAAGTGCAGAGTGTGTGCAAAACATCGGATGTTCTGAAAGTGCCCGTCACATATTGCCTTTACCATGTTTGCACCATTGTCTGTGACAAAGAACCCTGCCTGAAGATTCCTGTCTCACTGGTGTAGCTGCCAGCCCGCCACCATCCCCAGATGGCAGTACTTTTAGGTCTTGCATCTGCTTATGGTGCATCATGCCAAAATTAGTTAGATGTCCCATTTGCTTGCCTCTGCTAATAGCCCTGGCACAGTAATTACACTGAGCAAAATGCTGGTCCTTCATTACTTTAAAGTGGCTCCAGATCACAGATTTCTTTTGTGATCCCTTCTCTATAGCCTCTGGGGTGGATGCTGGCACTGGAGTTGATGTAGTGGGTGCACCCTGAGAAGCAATGCCAGGGTCATCAGTCACACTTTGTGCCTGCGCTGCCTGCTCTTCCTCCTCATCATTATCAGTTTCATCTCTCCCCTGCAGCACTGAAGTGGAGGCTAAGACAGAACTAACTAATCCAACTATACCTTCCTCAGCTATTCCTTCTTCCATTTCTGATTATGAGAATCCCACACAAGATGATTCTTCATCGGAATCAGAAGCAAACAATGCCTGTGCTACATTTTCAATGCTAAGTCGAGTCTGCTGTCGTACTGCTGCTTTTGGGTCTCGCCCTTTTGTCTTGCATGACTCAGCCTCCCCTTCCCTCATCTCCAAAACAACAGGGTCAGAAACAGGTGTGGCGGTGCATCATATTTAAATGTCAGTTTTTTCCAGATAGAACTGCCTGCCCCTCCAGAGATTTTATATTGGAACAGCTCCCTTTTTAACTTTAATGGGGGACTGGCACTACCTTTTGAAGTGCCTCCTCTGCCAGTCCCAATCACTCGTCTACCTTTCCCTGACATCATGGATTTAATGTCACTGCCTACTAGGGATTTCAATTAAAAGAATTGTTTCTTTATTGGTGAATGAACACCTCTGTACCAATATATGTGAATCTAGAAAACTGCCCACAGACGCACAGTGCAGTGCCTTGATGTACACTACAACTGAGACTGCTGTATATGCACACAACAAAATTTTAACTCCAAAAGAGGCCTAGTGGGGATTTGGCTTAAAAGAGCACTACTGTACGAAAACTGCCCACAGACGCACTACAGTGCCTTGATCTACACTACAACTGAGGCTGCTGTATATGCACAGAACAAAATTTTAACTCCAAAAGAGGCTTACTGGGGTTTGGCTTAAAAGAGCACTGCTGTCCCAATATATGCGAGTCTGGAAAACTGCCCACAGACGCAATGCACTGCCTTGATGTACACTACAACTGAGACTGTTCTTTGTGTACAAAAAAATGAAACAGCAGAGAAAAGACTTGACTGGAAGCCTGAGCAAGCACAATTCCCAGTGATGCTGCTTCTTGTTTGAAAATACCAACTCACACTATCTCCCACCCACACCATCCAAACCCTGCCTGTCCCTGCACAACCTACCCCAGGGGGGTAAGATCAACAGCAAAATTCCACTGCTGGCAGTTTGTCTCAGTGAGAGAGAAAGAGAGACAGTCTGAGTTCAATAAAAAAAAGTGCAGTCAAAAAAAGCCTGGCTGGCACAGCAGCAAAAACAATCAAATATCTTTTTCAATGGAAAATTATATCAAAGCAGCTAGCAATTAAATACAGATTTGAGACACTCGGAGAGAGCTCAAAAGCAACGACCTTTGCAGGCAAAACCCTAAAAGAAACTGCATGGCACGGCACATGCTTAAGGTATAAATAGTACAGTGTCATCAGGAACAGTGTCACAGAGCACTGAGTAAGAGCGGCGATTGGCTGCATTTGAAAAATGCTTAGCTCTGATAGGTTGCATTCTCGTCTCCTTGCCAACCTGTCTGACCCACTCTAAGACAGGGCTGTGAGGTCACTTATGACTCACAGGAAAGGGCTGGTTTTTGCTGTGGATACTCCCACATGGCCTTTTCCTATTTCAAATGGCCGCTAAGAAATCACTGCAAACCAAACAAAATGAAACTAATATGATATGTTTTATTTGTGGGGGATTGCCATGCGTTTCGCGAACCCACGAATCAAACAAACATGGACTTATGCATTGCGCATTGCACATTAATTGAAAACGAATGCACATCCCTGCTAATTTGTTCCCTTGCATCTCTTTTAAAATTCACCTTTATGTGCATTTGCCATTTACCAATTTGAAAATAATTACTTGCACATGTACTTGAAATCACCAGTTTGTCGCTACTTCCACCAGTTCATCCAAACTGTCTTCCGTTTACCTAGACCCATTAGCACTACATTCTGAAATCTCACCAGTTCAGCCAGACCTCTCATCCAAAAATTGAAGACATGTCCAATTTCACTTGCATTGGTCAGTTCGCAGATATACAAACATGTGGGTATGTATATGCATATATCTCTTATAAAATAGAAACTTTTGCACATACCTCGTCTCACAATTTCCTAGACCACTCTTTTTATGTATTGGTAAAATGTGCACACAAAACTGAAAGTATGCATGTACTTTCAATGCTTATAAAATAGTACATGCATGAATACAGTTATTTATATGCATATATGCTATTTTCTCTCACCAAACACCTTTTAAAATGTACTCAACAGTGCTTTATCTGCAGAAATGGCCTGTTGTAAAATTACCTGCTTGATTTTTTTATTTAGTTTTCAACTCATGCCATTTTATTGGTAGATCAAGGCAAATTATACTCAGAGTAGATAGTTTCCCTGTCCCCAGAGGGTTTATAATCTAAGCTGGCACATAAAGAAACAGAGGTTGAATTGACTTGCCTCATGTCACAAGAAGCATCAATAGAAAAATCAGAATTTGAACCCTGACTTCTCAGCACACTGCACTAACAACTAGACTACTTCCTCCACACCACTTACCATGGACCTGATTTAAAAAAATATTTACATGCATAAAACTGGGTTTTACATGTTTAATTGCATTTTACTCGAGTAAGTGTGCTTTTGAAAATTGCTACAATGTATGCCATTGAATTGCTTATAGGATTTACTGATGTAAGTGCACTTTATTCAAGTAAATAGCATTTGAAAATTGCTACAATTGTATGTAATATTTGCATATGTAATTCCATTGAAAATGACCTCCTATGTGTGTAAATTTATGTATGTATTGCCAGTATGTTCATAAGTTTCCATGCAGTGGCATTCCCTGAAGTGAAGCTGGGAAAGGGTTTGAACTTAAGAGCACACCATTGCATTTTCTAAAGTGTGAGTGAAAGCTGGCTAGCAGAAATATGCTCTGAGTGTTCTCACCAGTGTGAAGTACTTTTTTTCTGTAAAACTTACCTTTTGTTTATGAACATGGTCACGTGGAAAGGTAAAGTGAGGGGGCTTCCTTCCAGTCCATCTCCAGCTAGACCCCTATGTCAGTCCATGATTTATAGAGCACCTCGGCAATTCATCTTCAATTGCCTTGCCCACTTGTATCAGCTGCCAGAGCTAGTAGGGAGGCAGTTCTCTGGGTTAACTTGGATATCTCTTTGAATCCAGGCAAAGAAACCATAATACCAGCCCTGAAGTGAGGAGTTGAGTTTGTTCAGCAGGACACTTTGTTGATGGGAAATTAAGAAATCAATGGTGCCCTGGAGGAGGGAGCCACTGCTGTGAATGCCACCAGAATAAGGTCAGATATCTCTGCAGGGCATACGTGCAGCTTGTGACTAGGAAACAACAGTGATTGGTGGAGAAAAGGGAGGGAAGTTTACCCCCTTTGGTTTTGGATGAGAAGTCAATAGTACTGGATGGGGGAAGACTAGCTGCTGCTTCTGAAATTGGAGCAAGTTGGACTGATATTGGAGGAAGAATCTCCTTGATGCATTCTACTTCCTTCACTTTGTATTCCATCTGGACAGCCCTTGTCTCATTCAAAACGTCAATTGCTACTTTTGTGGTCATTTCTACAGATACGTTTGTTATGGTACAGTCTTAGGTCTCTACTCTGGAGGGATAGAACATTAGGTTTGGGAATCTTGAACAACAGATTTACTAAATATCTTCAGTGCAAATAGGGATTATTCAGGATAAGAATATAATAGAGGTTGATATTCAGAATACAGAGAATCCAACTTGCGGATCATTTTCCAAGGAGTTACCGCGGGTGATAATTCCGCAAATCGCGCTAACAGCCGTTAACACGATTTGCGAATACAAATTTTTAATTTAGTATTCAGGGGGCGGAGTAAATGTAAAGTAGGGAGGATTTATCATGTGCTGTGAAACAGCCACAGTGTTAGTGTGGCTCCTAACACGGCCAATAACTACACCTCTTTCATTTGTGTTACGTTGTGTGCTAGAGGCTGGTAAAGGTTTATCATGTTTCCAGACAGCCTATTTCAGGAGAGCAGGAGGGAGGGGGAGTGAGAGAGAGGGAGAGAGAGAGAGAGAGAGAGAGAGAGAGAGAGAGAATGTTGCTATAGTGTGTCCTCCCTAGACAGGTATTTGTATCCCTATGGGAGGCCCACCTAGTAACTCAAGGTGGGGTTTAGGTATGAGTGTAGGGGGTTGGGGGCCACTTTCACATTCAACATGAGACGTACGAACAGAACGTGGTCTATTGTGAAGATTTGCTGGCCTTCAGAGTGAGGAAACTCACTCCAAGATGAGATTTGGGCAAGGTTCTCTCCACCTAGCTTGTTGTTGCCCAGGTAGAGTGTCCATCAAGCTAGGTGGAGAGAACCTTGCCCAAATCTCATCTTGGAGTGAGTTTCCTCACTCCGAAGGCCAGCAAATCTTCACAAGAGACCACTGTTCTGTTTGTAAGTCTCATGTTGAATGTGAAAGTGGCCCCCAACCCCCTACACTCATACCTAAACCCCACCTCGAGTTACTAGGTGGGCCTCCCATAGGGATACAAATACCTGTCTAGGGAGGAGGCACTATAGCAAGGTTCTTTCTCTCTCTCTCTCTCTTTCTCTCTCTCTCTCTCTCTCTCCCTCCTCTGCAGCATACTGAAATAGGCTGTCTGGAAACATCATGAACCACAATATATACTGACAACATAACCCAAATTGGGCAACTTGCAATAAGAGCTTTTCATATAGCTGATATCACAATTTGCAATACATATGCTTATTAGCATAAGGTACACCTCTTTTTGGTATCCAATGTGATATTGGAAAATGAGGCCCTAAGTAGAGCTGCATGAAAATTTGGCCAAGCTGGATATATGAGGTAGGGATGTGAATCGTGTCCTCGATCGTCTTAACGATCGATTTCGGCTGGGAGGGGGAGGGAATCGTATTGTTGCCGTTTGGGGGGGTAAAATATCGTGAAAAATCGTGAAAAATCGTGAAAAATCTAAAAATCTAAAAATCGCAAAACCGGCACATTAAAACCCCCTAAAACCCACCCCCGACCCTTTAAATTAAATCCCCCACCCTCCCGAACCCCCCCCCAAATGACTTAAATAACCTGCAGTCGATCTCCTGCCGGCGCCATTTTCCGTACGAAAACGATTCGCGGTGGGAAATCGCTCCCTGACCCCCGCTGGACCTCCAGGAACTTTTGGCCAGCTTGTGGGGGGCCTCCTGACCCCCACGAGACTTGCCAAATGTCCAGCGGGGGTCCGGAAGGACCTCCTGCCGTCCAATCGTGTTCGTCTATGGCCGCCGCCATTTTTCGGCGCCATTTTGGAAAATGGCGCCGGCTGAAGACAACAAGATTCAGGAGCAGGAGCCCGTTCTGGACCGCCGCCGTTCCGGACCGCCGCTGGACCCGCAGGTTATTTAAGTCATTTGGGGGGGTTCGGGAGGGTGGGGGATTTAATTTAAAGGGTCGGGGGTGGGTTTTAGGGGGTTTTAGTGTGCCGGCTCACGATTCTAACGATTTATAACGATAAATCGTTAGAATCTCTATTGTATTGTGTTCCATAACGGTTTAAGACGATATTAAAATTATCGGACGATAATTTTAATCGTCCTAAAACGATTCACATCCCTAATATGAGGGGAGAGATGGGAGTGGTCCAGGGGAGAGATGTTTATCCAGTTAACTTAGCTGGATAAGTGTTGATTTTCAGCCTTATCCAGCTTACCAGGTCATTCATCAAAATGCATTAGCAGAATGTGATCGAATAATAATGAGAGAGAGAGAGAGAGAGAGAGAGAGAGAGACTCTTTTTATAGAGTCAATGTGACATGCTATATATATATATATATATATATACAGTTTTGGAGGTGGGGTGGGTTTGGGGGTGTGGTTTTACATACACAGAGGAATTAACTGCAAAATTGATATGACTGATGAATTTCTATCATTTGAATCAATGAAAGTTTCCAAGAAAAGGAGTTCATAACTAAAAGCAGTCTGTACTGCATTGTAGAAATTAATTACAAATGTGCAGTTAATTCCTCTGATTGGGTATGTAAAAATCACACCCCAAAACCCGCCTCGAGTTGAAAGTGTCCCCTCTTACAGTGATATATATATATATATATATATATATATATATAGCATGTTACATTGACTATACAGAGGTTCTTTCTCTCTAACACAGATCAGCTGCTCTATAATTAGCCAGATAAGTTATCTTATATTTAGCTGGACAAGTTTAACTTGATGGACCCTTGGTCTGACCCAGAATGGCATAATTTTGAGAATAGGTCTAGAGCTCTTTGTGGCTGTTGAATTTCCCCAAAGTCCGTTTATCATCTCCTGTGGAACTGTTTAAGATAATTTCTTTTCATCCGTCTGGGAAGAAGAATGAGCGACAGAGAGAAAGGAGTTTAGTTGGGAATTAGTTAACTGACAGTTTGGAACTCATAATATTATTGGAAGACTCATCTGAAGGAGAGAAGAGGAGAGTCATTCTTTTAATGACCTTTGTCTTCCCTCGGGATAGAGATAATAAAATGTATTTGTTCTTTTCCTAAACATAATGAGGTAGATTTTAAAAGCCTTGCTCATGCATAAACAGCCACATACACAAATAAGTGAACAGCGTGGAAGCTACACGAATTTTAAATAGTCAGGAAGAGCAGCAGGGATGGGTGGGGAGGGAAAGAGAGAGCCTCTTTATAAGGCTCAGCCTGACACTCAATATATGGACCATTGTAAGGGGGCACTTTGATTGTGGGCGAGTTTTCGGGAGGTGTATTGGGATTAGGGGAGGGGGGGAGTTGTTGTTACAGACACATTCAGAAGTATTCATTGTAAAATTGACATCATTAAAGAATTTTAGACCTTATGAGTGATGAAAAGGAGTTGATTTGTACAATGCAGCTAGCAGAGACTCTTATAAAATTGGCTGGGCTCTGTTCATGCAAAACGCACACACACAAATAATTCATTTATGGATGTACTTTTATACAAACTGAGGAGAGGCATTCCAGGGGGCAGAAACAACACTTATGCTCATAATTTTTGATTGTAAAAAGTGTGCATGGAAGGTGTATGCATACAAGTTACATCCACTGAAGATGAGCTATTCGTTTATGTGAGTGAATCTCGTTGCATAGCTGGTCAATTACCCATGGATTTTCAAAATGAACTTAAATGCACGCCTTCACTTTTGAAAATCCTCAATGAAGTCTGCAGGAATAATATAAGTGCACACTTTACCGCTATACAGACTGTCTGAAGTTTTCTCTCCCTATATCTATTATACTTTACCTAGGCCCCCTTGTTTTAGAAGTACTGGTTGTTTCCCCCTTATTCAACACATTAATATATCCCATATGAAAAAAATGCTTTCAATCAGTTTGAATATTCTTTTCGTTCATTTGTAACTTTGCTCCTCTGGAATAATCCTTACAAAGCAGAAAGCAGTAAACCTCTTCTTACTTATCTTCACTGTTTTAAGATGCAGTTGAGCAGATAAAATCAAACAAAACAAGAGTGAGAGATGCTGTATATCAGCTAATTAATGGCTAATATTTTGATCAATAGTCTCCTTCAGTTTTCCTGTCCTGGCATGATGCTCTTTAGTTTAATTTGCTTATATAGTGCATGTGCCCAGTGACGGAATGGAATAATAACTCTGACGAGAGAGAAGTAAATAGACACGCACACAGTGTATTAAGGATGTTCTAAATATTTGACATATGGCACGACAGCTTGAAAATGAAGAGTAGGAAAATGGATGGAGGCTCGGCTAGATACTATAAATAAATTTATTATTGATTTCAGCAACTGAATTGGAGAGGCAGACACCAGGAATTATTCCACAAAAAAGGCAGTGGAGCAGCAAAAGAGAAAGAGCAAAAATAGACTAAGATGAGAAAAAGTCTTACACAGATTTTATGATTACTTTTGCTTTAATTTTAGGTTTATTTATTGACAAGAAGACATGCATTATCAAAGGATGCTATTGTGTTATGCTTTTAATCCCTTTGCTTGGTTTTGTTCAGGAATGTTTTGGTGCACCACCAACTTTGGCAGTCACCTTATGCCCCTGACCAAAATGCAGTATGAGAAATGATTTAAGGATCTAAATATGTATTCCTTAAGGAGAGACTTGATAGGGCAATATGATAGAAACATTCAAATTTCTTAATGCTATTACTAATCTACAAAGTAAACATTTCTCAATGAAAAGGAAGCCCTAGAGCTAGGGGTCATAATAGTATAAACTCAAGAGCAAAACCAGGAAATATTTTTTCATGGTAAGGGAGGTAGATGTTTGAAATGCGCTCCCAGAACAGCTGTTGGAGCCTAAAACAGTAACAGACTTCAAGAAAATATGGGCTAACACAAAAATATGAAGAGACTGTTATGCTCGCCGCCCGCAGCAGCCCCGCGGTGTGGCCCTCTCACCTCTCTACATAAGCTTCAGGCTCCAGCTCCTGGTCGCTGGTGGCGCTGGGCCGCCAGTCCCGACCTCGGACTTCCGCCAGCACCTCCGCTCCCTGCTCCGCTTCCTGGGACCTCCAGCCAGGCTGCTTCCATCCATCAGGCCTTTCCGTGGGGTTCGCGGAGAGACGCTGCTGGCAGTGCCGTGCCCCTCCCTAGGCATGCCTGTGTGCACCAGTGAAACCTTTAAAGGGCCCGCGGTGGGAACCTGGCCACGGATCCCGATGCTTACGTCAGTTCCCTCAGCGCTTAAATGCTCAGGCCTCGCACTGAGGCATTGCCTTTGCAACAGGTCTCCTTGGTCTCCTGTTCCTGGCTTCCTCGTACTCATTGCTTCTCCTTGAGCCTTGCTTCGTATTCTTGTTTCTCCAAGTTCCTGGTTCCTGTTCCGTGTTTGTCTCGTCTGTGTGCTGATTGACTTCCTAGTTCTGACTATCACTATGCCTTACCTTGCCTGCCTTCTCCAAGCCTGACCACTGCTACGCCTGACCTTGCCTGCCTTCTCCAAGTCTGACCATCGCTACGCCTGACCTTGCCTGCCTTCTCCAAGCCTGACCACTGCTACTCCTGACCTTGCCTGCCTTCTCTGTGCCTTGACCATTGCCACGTCTGACCATGCCTGCCTTCTTCTTTCCTTGACCATTGCTTCGTCTAAACACATCTGCCTTCTCCAAGCCTGACCATAGCTACGTCTGACCATGCCTGCCTTCTCCGTGCCTTGACCATTGCTATGAACGACTTCTTCTCAGACTTTCTTGAGTCCAGAGTTCCACATTGTTTGCTATACCTTCCCAGTGCCACCAGCTTCCATTCAAGCTTGACAGTGACGCCTCTGTCCCTATCCTCTGGACATGGACTTGGTGCTTGAGTTCCTGTTCCTCATCCCATCCAGGATCAGACCATGCCACCTGCTGGCTGCTGTCTCTGGGCTGAACCATCTACTACCTTTACTTAACCTTGAGGCCTGCCTAAGTTCTGCTGGCCCTGGCACCTGAAGGCTCAACCTGAGGGGAACGTGGGCTGGAATAGCTGAAGCTCCAGTGGCCTCCAGCTTCAGCCCACTCCGCCTGCTGATGGTGAGGACCCGTAGGCCCTCGCCTACAGGTTGCATCAACCCCACCTCAGCCCAAGGATCCACCTCCTATGTAACAGAGACAGTGGAAGTATGAACTAATGACATGTTTAAATTGCCCTGCTCAAACAATCCAATGGGTGCTAGGGCTGCCAGAATGAATGGCAAAGTGGGTAATAAATGTTAGAAGTCTTGACAGAAAACACAGGTAACCCCATAACTGGGTATCTGCCAGGTGGTGATGACAAAATTAATAGAACAGAAATAACTAAAATTACTAGTAAAAATGCAGGCAACCACACAGCTAAGTCTGTCTATCAGGCTATGATAAAACAATTAATTAGCAGCTGGGTCTGTCTGGTAGGTTGCAAGTACAATAATAACTAGAAGTCATATTGGAAATACGGGCACTCAACATAGCCAGGTTTGTCTAGCAGGCTACACAGGGGTCCTAGGAGATAGGATGTTTGGTCAATAGCCACACTAGTATCAGTAGATATTTTATTAAGGTGAATTTTAAAACCCTACACGTGCCAAATCCAGGAGATACGTGCATGTCTCAGGCTGGCACGTGCCGCATGGATTTTAAGAAGTGCCTGAGTACAAGCATATCTCCCAGACCGCGCACAAATCTAAAAGTTTAAAAAGGGGTGGGGCAGGGGTATGGTCTGGGTGCAGCATGTGTGGGGATTGGGCATTCAAAGGAAGTTGACTTGAAATGTGCATGTAAGTATTTATGTGCACAAGCACGTGCCAGGGTCCCCTTCCTGCATGACTTTACTTCTGCTATGAATGGCGTGTTTTAAAATAAAAAAAATCAGGGCTAGTCAGTGGGGTTTGAAGGGTTCAGGCTAATAGGGTAAAAGGGAGGCTGTCTTGCTAGGGGGGTTAGGAAGTCCTAGGCTTTACAGGGGCAAACTGGGAATGAACTGGGGAAATGGGTATTTGCATCGGCGCTTGTATCTAATAAAAAAACCCACTTACACATAGAACCGGAATTTAAACGTACAAGCGCACGTCCAAACAAAATTGTACTCACATGTACATGTGCACAGCCAGTTTTATATCATACGCACCTATACACATATACGTTATAAAATGGCTGTGTCCATTTGCGCGAGCTGCCATAGGCGCGTACATGTGCACCTGCATGGCTGTTTAAAAGTTACCGTCCCCGGTTGCAATGAGAGAACTGAACTAGCAGTTGGATCTATCTGGCAGGCTACAAGTACAGTATTAATTAGAAATCATAGTGGAAATGCAGGTAGTCACAAAGTGGTGTCTAGCAGGCTACATGCTCCACACCCCATATGAATGACTCTGCAGCTCTTGGCATTGAATCTCAACTGCCATATCTTCGACCACTCTTCCAGCTTCCTTAAATCCCGTCTCATTCTCTTCACTCCTTCTGGCATGTCCACTCTGTTGCAGATCTTAGTATCATCTGCAAAAAGACAAACCTTACCTTCTATCCTATCCGCAATGTCGCTCACAAAGATATTGAACAGGACTAGTCCCAACACCGATCCTTGCGGCATTCCACTTAACACCACTCTCTCTTCAGAGTAAGTTCTATTTACCATAACACATTGTCTTCTGTCCATCAACCAGTTTGCAATCCAGGCCACCACCTTGGCACTCACTCCTAAGCTTCTCATTTTATTCACAAGCCTCCTGTGTGGGACCATATCAAAAGCTTTGCTGAAATCCAAATACATGACATTGCGCGTTCTTCCTCGATCCAATTCCCTAGTCACCCAATCAAAAAAGTCAATCAGATTTGTCTGACAGGACCTTCCCCTGGTGAATCCATGCTGCCTCTGGTCCAGAAATTCTTCTAATTGTAGATAGTTCACTATTCTTTCTTTCAGCAATGACTCCATTACTTTTCCCATCACTGAGGTGAGGCTAACCGGCCTGTAGTTTCCAGCCTACTCTCTGCTTTCACTCTTGTGAAGTGGGACCACCACCGCTCTTCTCCAATCACTCGGTACCACTCCTGTTTCTAGGGATCTATTGAACAGGTCATGCAGCAGACCCACCAGCACATCTCTGAGCTCCCTCAGTATCCTGGGATGAACCTCATCAGGCCCCATGGCTTTGTCCACTTTCAGTTTTCCTAGCTCTTCCCATATATTCTCTTCTGTAAATGGAGTTTCATCTACTCCACTCCCCTCCAATTTCTTAACTAGCGATGGTCCTTCTCCAGGGTCCTCTTTAGTGAACACTGAACTGAAGTATTTGTTTAATATTTCTGCCATTTCTTCGTCTCTCTCCACACATTGATCCTTTTCACCTTTCAATTTCACTATACCACTTTGGACTTTTCTCCTTTCTCTGATGTATCTGAAAAATGTTTTGTCAACTTGCTTTACCTCTTTGGCAATCTTTTCTTCTGCTTGAATTTTTGGTTTCTTGATTACTTCCTTCATCTCCCTCAGTTCCACCAGATATTCTTCCTTGTAATCCTCCCTTTGGGATCCTTTATATTTCTTAAATACTGTTCTTTTAGCTTTTATTTTATCAGCCAACTCCTTTGAGAACCAGATAGGTTTCATTTTTCTCTTGCTTTTCTTTACTTTTCTAACATATAGATTAGTTGCCTTGGTAATTGTTCCTTTTAGTTTGGCCCACTGTTGTTCCACATCTCTCATTTTCTGCCAGCCTTCTAGTTCTTCCTCTAGGTACTTCCCCATTTCAACAAAGTCCATGTTTTTGAACTGCAAAATTCAAGTCTTCGTGCGACTTCTCCGTATCCTATTTGTGATATGAAACCATTTCGTTTGATGATCACTGGTTCTGAGGTGGGCTCCCACCCAAACAGTAGAGACATTATCTCCATTGGTAAGCACTAAATAGCTCCCTCCCTCGTTGGTTCCATTACCATTTGTTTGAACAGAGCCCCTTGCAGGGCATCCACTATCTCTCTACTACTGTTAGATTCTGCAGAAAGGATTCTCCAGTCTACATCCGGCAAATTAAAATCTCCAACAATTACCACTTCTCCCTTCTTTCCAATCTTTTGGATGTCTTCAACCAGATCTCTGTCAAATTCTTCCATTTGATTTGGGGGCCTGTAAACCACTCCAATAAAAATGGATGCCCCATCATCTTTTTTTTTAGGATGGCCCATAATGCTTCTTCTTTGCCCCATCTTCCTTGTGGCTCAGATGCTTGGATATTGTTTTTGACATAAAGAGCCACTCCTCCCCCTTTTCTGTCCTCTCTGTCCTTCCATATCAAGTTATAGCCCAGTATGGCCATATCCCAATCATGAGATTCCATGAACCACGTCTCCATGACAGCAACAATGTTCAAGTCCGCCTCCACCATTAGGGCTTGCAGATCTGGGATTTTATTGCCCAAACTATGAGCATTTGTGTTCATGGCTTTCAAGCTTTTCTTGTTCAGGTTGCAGCTTTGCTTGGACTCCTTTTGTGACTTATTTAGCTGACTTTTGTTATCTACTTCCCCCTTTTCCATTGCATTTGTATTTGGGGGGTGATATTCTAATTTCTTTCTGCCATGCCTGGCATCTAGTTTAAGTGCCTTATGACATAGGATTTGAATTTCTCTCTTAGGATCCTTTTTCCTGCCACAGACAGATGTAAGCCATCTTTGACAAAGAGCTTTTTACTGTTCCATACATGGCCCCAGCCCCCAATATATCCAAAACTTTGTTCCTTACACCAGGATTTGAGTCATATATTGAAGTTATCAATATGGCTTAGCCTCTCCTTCTCCTTTCCATGAACAAGTAACACTTCTGAAAAGGCAATAGTTGTCGCCATGTGACTAATCTGCTTCGCTAGAGACTGGAAATCTCTCTGTACCACTTGGATGCTGTTTCTAGCAAGATTATTGGTTCCCAGATGGATGATAAAATCAACTTTAGAGTCTTTTCTTTCTTCTTTGATCGCTTTAACTATCTGAATAGCATTTCTGCCGGTTGATGATCCTGGAAGGTGCTTTTTTTTTTTTTATTAGTTTTTATTTATCACCTTTTAGCAATTATACAAAAACAAACTTTTGCATTGGAAATTCAAGGAATTCAAATTTAAGTAACATTCATGAAGTAATTAAACGTAAGAGTAATAAACCCTCTTACCCCAGAAGGTTTATAATTACACTTATTATTTAAATTCCTCTGTTACATAGGAAAACATGGAGAGAAAGGAAACATTACAGAGGAGCATAATAAGGGGAAAAAGAAAATACAACTTTAGCTCCTGATTTTCTTCACCTAACTAATTCTCCCTTTTTAGTTCATTAGGTTGTCTTTTCCCATCCAAAAAGACCCGCAGTTGTTCCGGGAGGAAAAATATATGAGTATTCCTGGCCAGCTTAATAATGCACTTACAAGGATAGTGCAGTATAAAACTGGCTCCTAGTGCTAGGGTCTCGATCTCAACTGTAAAAAAGCTTTCCTACGCTGCTCTGTAGGTTTAGCAAGATTTGGATACACACGTATAAGACCACCGCAGTATAACTCATTTATATTTTTAAAGTAATTTTTCATAATCTTTGAAACACTTGTTATGCTCAGGCTTGTGGACCCTTGGGCCGACGAGGGGATGTACACCTTGAGGAGGATCCGTAGGTTTTCTCGTTGGGTGGCGAGGCAGGACAGAGGAGGAGAGCAGCTGACCCTTGGCACTGAAGACAGAAGCTACTGTGGAGACGGACAAGGAGATGAGCAGATGAGCGGTCTTCACCACTGGTGGTCTGCGGTCCCCCCGGGAGGAGCCCGTAGGGACTCGACTGCTGGGACTAGGTGGACCTAGAAAGGTCAGGGTATCGGTGCAAAGGCCAACTGGAGCTTTGCCTTGGAAGCCCGCGGTCCCCCCAGGAGGAGCCCGTAGGGACCTGGGCCGCTGGAACTTAGGTGGGCCCTTGGAGACGGTGGTCTTGAAGGAGTCCTAGGTCAAGTGCCAGAGGGTCGACGCTCACCAGTCTGAAGTCGTGTACCAGAGAATCACCGCTTGCCAATCCGAAGTCAGGAACCAGAGAATCACCATAAGCCAATCCGAAGTCAGGAACCAGAGAATCACTGTAAGCCAATCCGAAGTCAGGAACCAGGAATACCAAGACAAAACAGGAACCAGAGTCCGAGCACAAGGAACTCACCAAAGCAAGCAGACTAGACAGCGTTGGAGGACGTTGCCAAGTCGAGGAATGGTCAGAGGAAGTCTCCTTATATACTTCCTCTGGCCCTGGAGGTAAAAAACAGCTGCAGGCAATTAAAGGGACGAGGTCCCTTTAACTCTGGTGAAGGGGCGTGGCCTCACGTCCAAGGATGGCGGTGGCCATCTTGGATCCGGGCCGCGGAGGAGAGCAGCAGCGGCTGCGCAGGAGGAGCAGGGACGGCTCCGATCCCAGCGGCCAGCCTGAAGGCCCACGCCACCACGCGGGGGTGCGGAGCTCGGGGCAGGGCAGGGCAGGGCAGTAGGCCCCGAAGCTGCCCTGGTCGTCGGAGGATGTAGGGGGCCACAACACACTAGCTTCATCAAAAAAGGAAATAAAGAGTACAGCCCTGTCCACAATTTCAATGCTAGAATTTTCTAAATATTTGGTTAGATTTTGAAAGTCCAACCTCTGAACATTTGAAATAGCTGAGACAGGGTTATTTCTTTTAGGTAGAAAGAATAATTTCTTTACTGCTGGAATTTCTTCTTGAGGTATCTTTAAGATCTCCATTGCATATTTTCCCCCATTACAATAGGGAAATTTAATAATCTTACATTTAGATGCCTCATAAAATTTTCTATTGATTCCAGTCTCCTCGACAAATATGTCCTTTCAGATATCATACTGGAGATTTTTAATTTCCTCATTATTTTTCTTAATTGAATCCTCATGTTCCACAAATTTCTGCTGGATATCCCGCTCCTGTGTCACAAATCTTACAGAAATCTCATCAAACTTTAGGGCCTGATTGTCTAGTTTGTCCGACATCCTCACCATAAAGTCCCAGATAGTATCAAGGGTTACTACCATTGGTTTGACAAATTGCAATGGAGGGGATCTCCTTACCCCAATTCTTGCAGACGTGCTGCCTTCTCCCATTGATATGGGGAATACAGTTGCTTCCTGCCCTTCTCCTCCTTGCGAAGCAGCCGCTTGGGGTCTCGACACTCCTCCAGGCAGACTGGCGGTTTCTGGGCCACCCAGCCGAGCACTCCAGATGATGTCATCAGCTTGAGCCTTGGTTCCTCCGTCGTCGGTGCGCGGCAAGGTTCCCAACGGTGTTCTCAGAGCTGGAGGGCTCAACGAAAGCTCCCCAGGAGAGTAAGGCTCTCCTCTCGCCTGCTCTCCAGCGGGAGTTGAAGCCCTCAAAACGGGTAAGGAAGAGGCGAACTCAGAAATTAAACGTTGCCCCGAAGCAGTATCAGGGTCGGGTGGATATACCCGGACCTTGCCTTTTCTTTTGTGGGGAATTTCTTTTCCAGAAAGATTTGGTTAAGCAGAATCAGAAATCTTGAAACGCGGAGCAACGGAGTTGCAACCTCTCAGGATGCCATCTTGGTTTCTCTCCCTCCTAGAAGGCTTTTAACTGTAGTGTTACCCTCGAAAAGAGTTCCCAAATTAGTGCCTCTGATGACAGAGTCACCCAGCACAATGAGCTTTTTCCTTTGGTTATTGATTGTATTATGGAATTTTTGTATGCATTAGGTTTCTACTTTCTTTTCAGATACTACTTCAAGATCTTTCACAAGAGCTTCTTCAGTATCTAATACAGAGAAAGTGTTTTGTACTTGTGTCACTTCAAATAGCATGTGTCTCTGCATCACAGCTCTTACTCTACCATTGCCCACTGTAATCCCATTGTTTTTCAGGTTCCTTAACACCCTTTGTGAGTGGAGGGGTAGACATGTGGGCTGCACAGTTGTGAAGAATGGGTGTCTGTGGGTCACAGGTCTTATCCTACCTGAGCCCACTGTAAACCCCTTTTTCCTTGACTTTTGTTTTTTCTGTGGTATTAATTCCTGAATATTGTAAAGTGGGTGAAACTTTCTTTATTGCAGCTAATTCTGCTTTAACTTCAACCAGCTCCTTTTTCAAGGAAGAGAGTTCTGAACAAATGGGGCAAGCCCTAAGTTTCCAGATGATTTCCCTCAAAATAATGGCTCCACAGTAGGTACATTGGATAGTCCTCATTTTGGTAAATGTATTTGATGGATAACACCTGAGGAATTACCAAATTTCCAAGTTATCTTGTTGCCAATTATGTATTCAGGCAGACTATATTAGAAAAACAAACTCAGGGATGGGTGGGTAGAGGGGCAGGGTGGGAGGGAGTTAAACAGTTAACAGTTGGCCAGGGCTGTTCAATGGACACTGTATCTGCTATTAATTTTGAACAGACCCTCCCCCAGATTGGCTAGCTAAGTTAAGCTTTTTGCTCAGCTCTACACAAGAATCTGTAGTTGTGGCTGTCTCCTTGAAGTTCAAAGCAGACTGAAGACTTGATGGCCCCCTGCAATGCACTATGAGTCACCTGCCCAAAGCTGAAGAGCCCAATCCCTTATTTATTTTTGCTTAAACAAACACAGCAATTTAATGCAGCAATATCAATATCTAGGAAAATATAGAGAATATAAGGCTATCTAGTATGGCAAGTTCTTATGTAATTTTTATGAAGAATCGTATGATCACCTCTTTAGAGAATTAGCTATGTAGTATAACATTTGTATTAGGATAATGACACTTTACAGACTAATTTCTTTACCCTGAATTTATTTCTTGAGGTATATAGGATTTTTTTTAGCTTAAGTCTTTCTCAGCTTTTATGCTCCATGCTATGTGATTGTGGTGATTGAACTGGGTCTCAGGAGATAAGGAGTTTAGGTGATTTGGAATGGGTTTCAAGGAGTTGAGAGTGGGTATTGAGGTGTGAATTAACTAGCATGTAACTATACTTTATATGATTTCATTTTGGTAAATCATATTTTGCTATACATGTAGGTAGGTTCTTTGATTTATTCTTCTGTTTGATAAATTATGATTTTAAATGTAAACCACTATGATTGCATTTGTTTGGATAGTGGTATAATACATTTTATTAAACTTAGCTTAATCTATCCTGAAAAATCAGTTTAGCATATGAAACACCTTAAATGGGTATGTCCATATCTCACACAAATCATAGCGAGCCATCAGGCAAATGAAAACTACTCTCTCAAAACCATTCCTTCCTGTTATGTTAAAATCCTAGCTGATAAATTAATAAACAACACTGTCTAATCTTTACCTAATATTGTGAGTGGATTTATTAGGACACTGGACAGAATGGCCTATTAATAAATCAGTATACTTCAACAAGGCCAGGGTTCATATGACTAATTTAGTTTTTGGTAGACAACTTTCTTCAATCATCATTCTGCCTCCTCCCAACATACACGTATACGTAACCCTCTTTTTGTAGGCAACTCCCTAGGAAAGACAAAGGATCACTTTCAGATATTACAGGGTTGAGGAAAACCTGACAACAACTTTGGATCATGATTCTTCCACAGAGGACAGCAAAGCTTTAAGACCATGGAATTATTTACACCCTTTCTTAATAAAAATTGTCCATATGGTGAATTGTGTTGCAAATTAAATTACACTTTACTAGAAAGAAATGAAAAATCCAAAACCAGTAGTACAGAAAATAGAAGAAATTCAGTCTGCAGAATTTTGACTGTCTACTATATCACAAAATTCTCATTTTGCTTGAGTAGTGCTGCAGGATACTGGAACTCCTCTTGCTCCAGATGGCTTCTGCAGTTCATATTCCCTGAAAACCCTTGTTTGGAAAACTATAAAGTTCTTTTCACAAAGTTGAAGATATAGAAATACCTGATGGGTATAGCAGAATCCTGAGCAAATCTCCATGCCCAATGAATGGGTTAGAAAATAGGGATGTGAATCGTTTTTCAACGATTAAAATTATCGTCCGATAATGTTTATATCGTCTTAAATCGTTATAGAACACGATACAATAGAAATTCTAACGATTTATCGTTAAAAATCGTTAAATCGTGTTAGTGCGCACTAACTCCCCGTTAGTGCGCACTAACTCCCCGTTAGTGCGCACTAACTCGAGTTAGTGCGCACTAACTGAAAATGATACAAATAAACACTTTCCAGGTCACTGAAGGTCAGTTAGGAATGAATATGTGTTCCTATTGGCTGGCTGCCCTCTTATCTATTGATGTTACCAAGGTTACCACTGAGGTGATGGTTGGGGGGATGGGAAATGGAACTGGAAACTAACGAACACCAACAGAAAATTAAACAAAGTGTTCACACTTCCCAGGTCAGTAAAGGTCACTTAGGAATGAATATGTATGTATGTATTCCTATTGGCTGGCTGTGCTCTTATCTATTGATGTTACCAATATGGTTGGGGGGATGTGAAATGGAAACAGTTGGAAGCTTGACAAAAAAAGTAATGTAATGATCAGCACTCACGTGACTAGAACTTGTTTGTTTATTATTTTTGTTAGCAGGCACCTGAAATGCTAGTGCATGTTGAATTTGCCAATCACTGTGCATTTTAGAAAGGTGGTCCTGGCTGGAACTGTACACAGTTCAAATATATGTAATTGATTGTTGGTAAGTGTATTTTTTAAGTAGCCACACTGGCACCAGTATGTTTACTTTTCCTCCTACTTAACTCACTAGCTCAGCTTTGTAAGAAGGGCTTCTCTGCTTGTGTGTTGTTTTTGTTTGGTGTGAGGAGAGCAGAAACATCAGATCTTTATTCAATCTACTACAGTCATCTCTTACAGTGCCCTATCCCTATTAATACCAGGAGTGTTGTGATCTTCCTGCACACAGTGCCCTAACCCTGATACCAGTCTGAGACAGCTCCCTCCCTGCATTACTAGTGAGAGGCTGGCTTCACAGACAGGGGGGAGCTGCCTGACCCTCACTCTTGACTTCCCCCATGTCCCAGCTAGTGAATGGTGTGTGGGTGAGGGGGGGGGGGAGGATGGTGAAGTCTGAGACAGCTCCCTCCCTGCATTACTAGTGAGAGGCTGGCTTGACAGACAGGGGGGAGCTGCCTGTCCCTCACTCCTGACTTCCCCCATGTCCCAGCTAGTGAATGGTGTGTGGGTGAGGGGGGGGGGGGTGGATGGTGAAGTCTAAGACAGCTCCCTCCCTGCATTACTAGTGAGAGGCTGGCTTCACAGACAGGGGGGAGCTGCCTGACCCTCACTCCTGACTTCCCCCATGTCCCAGCTAGTGAATGGTGTGTGGGTGAGGGGGGGGGAGGATGGTGAAGTCTGAGACAGCTCCCTCCCTGCATTACTAGTGAGAGGCTGGCTTCACAGACAGGGGGGAGCTGCCTGACCCTCACTCCTGACTTCCCCCATGTCCCAGCTAGTGAATGGTGTGTGGGTGAGGGGGGGGGGGGGAGGATGGTGAAGTCTGAGACAGCTCCCTCCCTGCATTACTAGTGAGAGGCTGGCTTCACAGACAGGGGGGAGCTGCCTGACCCTCACTCCTGACTTCCCCCATGTCCCAGCTAGTGAATGGTGTGTGGGTGAGGGGGGGGGGGGGTGGATGGTGAAGTCTGAGACAGCTCCCTCCCTGCATTACTAGTGAGAGGCTGGCTTCACAGACAGGGGGGAGCTGCCTGACCCTCACTCCTGACTTCCCCCATGTCCCAGCTAGTGAATGGTGTGTGGGTGAGGGGGGGGGGAGGATGGTGAAGTCTGAGACAGCTCCCTCCCTGCATTACTAGTGAGAGGCTGGCTTCACAGACAGGGGGGAGCTGCCTGACCCTCACTCCTGACTTCCCCCATGTCCCAGCTAGTGAATGGTGTGTGGGTGAGGGGGGGGGGAGGATGGTGAAGTCTGAGACAGCTCCCTCCCTGCATTACTAGTGAGAGGCTGGCTTCACAGACAGGGGGGAGCTGCCTGACCCTCACTCCTGACTTCCCCCATGTCCCAGCTAGTGAATGGTGTGTGGGTGAGGGGGGGGGGGAGGATGGTGAAGTCTGAGACAGCTCCCTCCCTGCATTACTAGTGAGAGGCTGGCTTCACAGACAGGGGGGAGCTGCCTGACCCTCACTCCTGACTTCCCCCATGTCCCAGCTAGTGAATGGTGTGTGGGTGAGGGGGGGGGGGGGAGGATGGTGAAGTCTGAGACAGCTCCCTCCCTGCATTACTAGTGAGAGGCTGGCTTCACAGACAGGGGGGAGCTGCCTGACCCTCACTCCTGACTTCCCCCATGTCCCAGCTAGTGAATGGTGTGTGGGTAAGGGGGGGGGGGGGGGGATGGTGAAGTCTGAGACAGCTCCCTCCCTGCATTACTAGTGAGAGGCTGGCTTCACAGACAGGGGGGAGCTGCCTGACCCTCACTCCTCCGGGGTATTGTGATCTTCCTGCACACAGTGCCCTATCCCTGATACCAGGGGTGTTGTGATCTTCCTGCATGCAGTGCCCTATCCCTATTAATACCAGGAGTGTTGTGATCTTCCTGCATGCAGTGCCCTATCCCTGATATCGGGATGTGTGCAAGAAGATCACAACACCCCCCGGTATCAGGAATAGGGCACTGTGTGCAGGAAGATCACAACACCCCCAGTATCAGGAATAGGGCACTGTGTGCAGGAAGATCACAACACCCCTGGTATTAGGGATAGGGCACTGTGTGCAGGAAGATCACAACACTCCTGGTATTAATAGGGATAGGGCACTGTGTGCAGGAAGATCACAATACCCCTGGTATCAGGGTTAGGGCACAAGTTCTAGTCACATTGACTGATCACATTACTTGTTTTGTCAAGCTACCAACTGTTTCCATTTCCCATCCCCCATATACTGTCAGTAGGAAACTTGGTAACATGAATAAATAAGAGGGCAGCCAATAGGAATACATATTCATTCCTAAACTGACCTTAACTGACCTGAAAAGTGTCAAATTGTATCATTTTCAGTTAGAGCGCACTAACTCCCAGTTAGTGCGCACTAACTCCCAGTTAGTGCGCACTAACTCCCAGTTAGTGCGCACTAACTCCCGTTAGTGCGCACTAATCGGAAAAAACGATTTTTAATGATTTTTTAACTAAAAAATCGTGCCTAAGACGATTTTCTTGCCCTGCCACACGATTTCTATCGTTAAGACGATATGGAAAACGATTCACATCCCTAATAGAAAACTTCCTGGACCACTGACTGCAAGCTGGATTCCTCCTGGAAGACATTACAAGCAGGTAAAGAGAACAAACACACTCACTGAAGGAAAACTGTCCTTCTTCTTCCAGAAGCCTAGAAAGCACCCTCCCCCCAGTTCTTCTGGACTACATCTGCCCCTGATGACTCATGGAGTTACCATTATAGATTTCACAAATGATCCGTTCTGTTGGGGGAGGACCATAACTAGCATGCAATGATTTGATGTATACTCCTGGAAGCTCTCCTTGTTAGAAGTTTCCACATTCTAAAGATGTAGTGAGGCCTACTCAGCCTTACATAAACAAAGTTATATAAAAATCTTTATAACAGACATACAACCGATTAATACAGCAGGCTAAGAATAAAGTTTATCAACTACTTTCTGGAATAACATCAGTGAACAGCATATTCTTCAGCATATTTATGGCACAGAATGAAACAGAATTAGAAATGTATTAAACAAGAAATTTGCAAATGTTTAAAGTCAGGGTATTTTAATTGTTTCAGAATAATTGTTTTTTTCTCTACTGAAATGTAAAAGTAATTTTCTTTCTTGGGTGAAGCTGTCAATTTCTTGTCTCTCTATTGCCAGTGAAAAATAGATGTACTCATTCTGTTTCAGTAACCTCAGTTTTACCCATTTATATTACAGCATCACATAGATGAGCTGTAGACCATGGCTAGCTTGGTTTCAGACATTGACGAGCTCTCTTTTTTTTCTAATTCTAAAGGGCATATAAAAGGTTTCAGTCTTCAGCTGGATACTCTGCATGAAGTCAGAATAAAAATAATGAAGAAAACGAAAATATTATATATTATTTTTTTCATGAACTTGAAAGTTATTGGCATAGATAATTTGATAAACTCTGTCTATGACAATTCTAAACTGGCTTCTAAGTCTTCATTTATATTGGGATACCAATATATAATTTTTCCACTTTTCAGTGCATTCTCTATAGGAGCTCTAAAAATATGCAGTATCCTACCCTCTATTGGAATCATTTATTTATCATTTCTGTGATACTATTAATCAGGACTTTCCTTAACTGTGATGAAAAGTAGAAACTGCATAAAAAAGCAACAGAAGAAAGAAACTATGTGTACAATCAGTATAGGAGATAGAAGTAAGGTGATCTAAAATGTGTTATCTCTATTCCAAAATTCACTACCACGGGGGCCAGTGAGATGTGTGATTCAGTTCTTTTCTTTTTTTTCTTTTATTCATAAAACAGATCCAAGTTCTCTGTCTCTTTCTTTTTTTTCTCTGTTTCTTATATTCAGTGTTTCTATTTGCTTTCTTCTGCTTTTTCTTTCCCCCTCTTCTTTCTAATTCCCTTTCTGGCCTCTTCTCCTTACTTTGCTCACAAATCAGTTCCTCTCTTAGGTTTTCTTTCTCTCTGTTTCTCTTTCAGATCCAGACTCTTCTCATCTCTGTTTCTAATTGTCTTACTTTGTCCCTCTTTTACCCCCAACATTTCCAACTCATTGCCTGCTTATTCTTCAGTAGAGACCTTTGGTTTATTATATCCAGGTCACTGCTGCTACTGTTCCAGTACTTTTTCCTTTATTTCATGGTGTAATGTTTTAAAATGGGCTTGTTTTATGTGCAACATGACCGGAATGAACTTCACCCATAAGTCAGGGTATGTGAGGAATGATCACAATCTCTTAAATTTACTGATAATACTCTTCTTATTACGTGTATTTTGCCAAAGAGTACTATTTTCTGAGCTTAATGGAATGGAATATATATATGCAATTTATCAAGGTGCACTTGGAGGTTATTAATTAAGCCATTAGTACCCAATAAAATCGGGATTACTTCTGTATCTTTCTGCAACATTTTCTTGCTCTCTCATATCTTAGCACTTAATAATCTTTACATTTACATTTATATTTATTAAAAGTCCTTAATCGCTCAACACAAGCGATGAACAAAAAGAACCATATATAATCAATTTAGAAAAACAGAAATACAAATAACATACATATGACTGTGCCTGGTTTTGTTGCAGAGGTGGACCTTTAGCCTGAGGTGGTGTTGGCACTACCCATGGGGAAACCCCCACGGGTCCCCACTGTCGGGAGGTGGGGCCGAACGGGAAGTGGAGACCGACTGGAGCTTCACCAATACCAGCGCTCATTCCCCTAGGTTCAGCCCTTGGGTATCGGGGCCGGCTGGTCTTAGGCGGGCCTCTGCATGGTTGATCCCGGAGAGAATGTCCAAGGCAGGGTACCAGGAAGCATCAGAGATGCAGGGTCCAAAGGAGCAAAGTCGAAGACAAGGCCAGGTTCCAGAAGACCGGACAGACAGAAGCAGGCAAGCAATTAGGAAAAATGTTAAGTCCAGGCTTCTGAGTAGTCAGGAGCCTAAAAGAAGGCCAGGTCCTATGACAATCAGCTGGAGACAAGATCAGGTTCAAGCTGGAGTCAGGGCAGGCAGCTGAAGACAAGGTCAAGTTCAAGCTAGGGTCAAGCCAAGGAATCCGTCCAGAGAGTAGTCAGCTACAAGTGAGGGTCAAAGCCAAAGAATCCATCCAAAGGATAGCGGGAACAAGGAGCTGGAACTGGAATCCGAACACTGGAACAGGAACAGGTACTGGAACAGGAACACATACTGGAAAAGGAACATGAACGAACAGCAACTAAGCACCCGACAGGAAGCATGAAGACATTTTGCCAAGGTGAAGACTGAATGGTGTTCAGTATGGTTGAGAGACGTCATCATCCGGGACCACAGGAGGGTTTCCCCGCTGTGGCCCCTTTAAAGTCAGTGAAGGTGGGTGCGCCTAAGGCGGGCAGGCTGGAACTAGGAGATGGTGGCGTCTCCCCCTGTCGCACATGGGGAGACCTGACCGGGACCAGAGGAGGATGCAGAGCTGTCGGAGGGGCCTAGGGGCATGGAAGGAGCACAAGCACGTAGGCCACTGCCTACCACTGCCAAAGAGGAAGAGCCAGGTTTGAGATCCAGGCATCAGGGGTGAGTGGAGCCGGCCGAGGGCCTGCCGCGGCTGGGAAACGCAACAGGTTTAGCAATGAAAATATGTTACCAAAACAATTTA
The DNA here is from genome assembly GCF_901001135.1 of Rhinatrema bivittatum. Lineage (NCBI taxonomy): Eukaryota > Metazoa > Chordata > Amphibia > Gymnophiona > Rhinatrematidae > Rhinatrema > Rhinatrema bivittatum. The sequence continues at coordinate 152,617,655 of NC_042617.1, read as the reverse complement.
AATATAAAATTCTCACAAAAACTAAAATTCTGACAAATAAAACCCAATCTTTAAAAATGAGAAGTAAAAAGCATATAAAATCAACAAAAATAATATCATAATTACAAGTAACATAATTTAAATAAATATGTTTTAATTAGCTTTCTAAACTCTTTCAAGGAGGTGGATTGTCTCAATTCTAAAGGGAGAGAGGGATGTGCAGAAACAAAACTTTCATTTTTGTTCATTTATTCATTTTGTAAGTCACAATCTTTCATTTGCTTCATTTCGGATGAAATTATTTTTCATTTACTTGTTTTCTTTGTTCATTTATTTCCCATGAAAGTCAATGGGGGAATCAATGCAGTCAATTTTGAGCTCCAAAACTGGGATTTTATAATCATTTCTAATGAAACTTGTGGTAGACAGCATCAGAAAGGTGAAGGACACTCCAACACACCGTGTCAATGTGGCAACAAAAGTGGAATGAGTAGCCCAAGGAGCTGTAATGGAGGAAATGCAACCAGCAGTTACAGCCATTCTGCAAGCTCTATGAATGGAGCAAAATAGCAGCAAGAGTGGTCATAACATCCCAAGGCTCCAAAAGAAGGGCAAGTGAGGTTAAAATGTTTCTGTATTACGTACTGTGGGGTCAAGTGATATGAAGACTTTCTGGATGACTATCGGGTAATGAGGAAGCCAAGGATATTTTCAATCACAATGCCAGAGGAACGGCCTGGTTTTGATCAGCATGGCAGCTTCCGCTCCTGTCAACAGCAGCACTGGGAAAATCGCTCTCAGGGCTTGATTCTCCATCTGAAAAACAATAGAGAATACTCTGTTTCTTTGATAGTATCCGTGGCATTGGACACAGCATCTTGATACACAAATTTATGAAAGTGACAAGGTCTGAGCTGATTAATGTGGACCCATTTGAGGGTATCTTCACTATCACGATTGGCCTTAATTTGGATCAGATATGCGACAGGGGAAGCTTTATCCACAATTAGAAAAGGTCTTTTCCAGATGGGTTAAAACGTATTTTCTTTAGATTTGTTTTTAAGATAGTTATAGTAAAAGTCCTTGTCTCTAATTTCATACTTTGTAGAGGTAGCTTTTAAATCATCATAGGCCTTTCTACATCTGGCACTGGTTTCCAGATGGGTAACATACTCATACGCAGTGATGGAATTAGCCAGATGAGTATCCTGTATCCTAAAAAGCAAGCACATTGGTAAGAACATTTCTCTACCTGTCATCATTTCAAATGTTGAGAACCTGGTGGCACCAAGGGCAGTTTGACATCCCAGTCCTTACCTGATGTGAACACATACTTCTTTGGAATTCTAATTATTAGGGATGTGAATCGTTTTTCAACGATTAAAATTATCGTCCGATAATGTTTATATCGTCTTAAATCGTTATAGAACACGATACAATAGAAATTCTAACGATTTATCGTTAAAAATCGTTAAATCGTGTTAGTGCGCACTAACTCGAGTTAGTGCGCACTAACGGGGAGCTAGTGCGCACTAACTCGATTTAGTGCGCACTAACTGAAAATGATACAAATAAACACTTTCCAGGTCACTGAAGGTCAGTTAGGAATGAATATGTGTTCCTATTGGCTGGCTGCCCTCTTATCTATTGATATTACCAAGGTTACCACTGAGGTGATGGTTGGGGGGATGGGAAATGGAACTGGAAACTAACGAACACCAACAGAAAATGAAACAAAGTGTTCACACTTCCCAGGTCAGTAAAGGTCACTTAGGAATGAATATGTATGTATGTATTCCTATTGGCTGGCTGTGCTCTTATCTATTGATGTTACCAATATGGTTGGGGGGATGTGAAATGGAAACAGTTGGAAGCTTGACAAAAAAAGTAATGTAATGATCAGCACTCATGTGACTAGAACTTGTTTGTTTATTATTTTTGTTAGCAGGCACCTGAAATGCTAGTGCATGTTGAATTTGCCAATCACTGTGCATTTTAGAAAGGTGGTCCTGGCTGGAACTGTACACAGTTCAAATATATGTAATTGATTGTTGGTAAGTGTATTTTTTAAGTAGCCACACTGGCACCAGTATGTTTACTTTTCCTCCTACTTAACTCACTAGCTCAGCTTTGTAAGAAGGGCTTCTCTGCTTGTGTGTTGTTTTTGTTTGGTGTGAGGAGAGCAGAAACATCAGATCTTTATTCAATCTACTACAGTCATCTCTTACAGTGCCCTATCCCTATTAATACCAGGAGTGTTGTGATCTTCCTGCACACAGTGCCCTAACCCTGAGACCAGTCTGAGACAGCTCCCTCCCTGCATTACTAGTGAGAGGCTGGCTTCACAGACAGGGGGGAGCTGCCTGACCCTCACTCCTGACTTCCCCCATGTCCCAGCTAGTGAATGGTGTGTGGGTGAGGGGGGGGGGGAGGATGGTGAAGTCTGAGACAGCTCCCTCCCTGCATTACTAGTGAGAGGCTGGCTTCACAGACAGGGGGGAGCTGCCTGACCCTCACTCCTGACTTCCCCCATGTCCCAGCTAGTGAATGGTGTGTGGGTGAGGGGGGGGGGGAGGATGGTGAAGTCTGAGACAGCTCCCTCCCTGCATTACTAGTGAGAGGCTGGCTTCGCAGACAGGGGGGAGCTGCCTGACCCTCACTCCTGACTTCCCCCATGTCCCAGCTAGTGAATGGTGTGTGGGTGAGGGGGGGGGGAGGATGGTGAAGTCTGAGACAGCTCCCTCCCTGCATTACTAGTGAGAGGCTGGCTTCACAGACAGGGGGGAGCTGCCTGACCCTCACTCCTGACTTCCCCCATGTCCCAGCTAGTGAATGGTGTGTGGGTGAGGGGGGGGGGGGGGGAGGATGGTGAAGTCTGAGACAGCTCCCTCCCTGCATTACTAGTGAGAGGCTGGCTTCGCAGACAGGGGGGAGCTGCCTGTCCCTCACTCCTGACTTCCCCCATGTCCCAGCTAGTGAATGGTGTGTGGGTGAGGGGGGGGGGGGGGGATGGTGAAGTCTGAGACAGCTCCCTCCCTGCATTACTAGTGAGAGGCTGGCTTCACAGACAGGGGGGAGCTGCCTGACCCTCACTCCTGACTTCCCCCATGTCCCAGCTAGTGAATGGTGTGTGGGTGAGGGGGGGGGGAGGATGGTGAAGTCTGAGACAGCTCCCTCCCTGCATTACTAGTGAGAGGCTGGCTTCGCAGACAGGGGGGAGCTGCCTGACCCTCACTCCTGACTTCCCCCATGTCCCAGCTAGTGAATGGTGTGTGGGTGAGGGGGGGGGGGGAGGATGGTGAAGTCTGAGACAGCTCCCTCCCTGCATTACTAGTGAGAGGCTGGCTTCACAGACAGGGGGGAGCTGCCTGACCCTCACTCCTGACTTCCCCCATGTCCCAGCTAGTGAACGGTGTGTGGGTGAGGGGGGGGGGGGGGGGGGGGAGGATGGTGAAGTCTGAGACAGCTCCCTCCCTGCATTACTAGTGAGAGGCTGGCTTCACAGACAGGGGGGAGCTGCCTGTCCCTCACTCCTGACTTCCCCCATGTCCCAGCTAGTGAATGGTGTGTGGGTGAGGGGGGGGGGGGTGGATGGTGAAGTCTGAGACAGCTCCCTCCCTGCATTACTAGTGAGAGGCTGGCTTCACAGACAGGGGGGAGCTGCCTGACCCTCACTCCTGACTTCCCCCATGTCCCAGCTAGTGAATGGTGTGTGGGTAAGGGGGGGGGGGGAGGATGGTGAAGTCTGAGACAGCTCCCTCCCTGCATTACTAGTGAGAGGCTGGCTTCACAGACAGGGGGGAGCTGCCTGACCCTCACTCCTCCGGGGTATTGTGATCTTCCTGCACACAGTGCCCTATCCCTGATACCAGGGGTGTTGTGATCTTCCTGCATGCAGTGCCCTATCCCTATTAATACCAGGAGTGTTGTGATCTTCCTGCATGCAGTGCCCTATCCCTATTAATACCAGGAGTGTTGTGATCTTCCTGCATGCAGTGCCCTATCCCTGATATCGGGATGTGTGCAAGAAGATCACAACACCCCCGGTATCAGGAATAGGGCACTGTGTGCAGGAAGATCACAACACCCCCAGTATCAGGAATAGGGCACTGTGTGCAGGAAGATCACAACACCCCTGGTATTAGGGATAGGGCACTGTGTGCAGGAAGATCACAACACTCCTGGTATTAATAGGGATAGGGCACTGTGTGCAGGAAGATCACAATACCCCTGGTATCAGGGTTAGGGCACAAGTTCTAGTCACATTGACTGATCACATTACTTGTTTTGTCAAGCTACCAACTGTTTCCATTTCCCATCCCCCATATACTGTCAGTAGGAAACTTGGTAACATGAATAAATAAGAGGGCAGCCAATAGGAATACATATTCATTCCTAAACTGACCTTAACTGACCTGAAAAGTGTCAAATTGTATCATTTTCAGTTAGTGCGCACTAACTCCCAGTTAGTGCGCACTAACTCCCAGTTAGTGCGCACTAACTCCCGTTAGTGCGCACTAACTCGAGTTAGTGCGCACTAATCGGAAAAAACGATTTTTAACGATTTTTTAACTAAAAAAATCGTGCCTAAGACGATTTTCTTGCCCTGCCACACGATTTCTATCGTTAAGACGATATGGAAAACGATTCACATCCCTACTAATTATGGCTTTCTGTGTTCTCTCTACCTGACCTGATGATTTGAGTGATATGATATGTGGAGCTTACTTTTCACACCCAACAGCTTTCATGTGTGTTTAATTACTTTTCCAGTAAAGTAGGGGCCTAGATCGGACTCTATGATCATGGGCAGATTCCAAATGACTGAGTACATGATTTAGGAGTAAGGTGGCTGTGATCTCAGCCATGTTGTTAGGGGCGGGAATGCATTCTATCCACCGAATATTTTTGTCACCTCAGGAAGACCGGAAAACAGGGCCTAACCAATCTATTTCAGACCAGAGCATGATTATGCCTTTGTTCTACAAAGGAGCTTGTTGTGAGGGAGAATAGGGCTAGAATCTACAGCTTGTTAGACAATCCTTGGTGTATGATTTCACATCTTGGTACATGTGAGGCCAGTATGCTACCTGTTCAATACTTAATACATGATCTTGTCACCTCTCATCATGCGCATGTTGTAGTATGATTCCCCTGTTGGACAGGGGGATTACCCACTGGGTGATTCCATATTTACTTGTTTGGGTCAACAGCCTTTTGCCATATGAAATTGATTCTAGAAAGCGTACCAGGGATTTAATTCCACAGCCCCAGCTTCCAAAAGCCCCGCACCCTTTGTAGTAGAGGCCTGGAAGGCTCATCTGCATTCTTCTCCCAGCATCCTCAGGAGAGGAGTCCAGAGGTCACTGCAAGTGTTCCAGGGATTGAATTCCACAGCCCCAGCTTCCAGAGGCCCCACACCCTTTGCAGTAGAAGAGGAGCGGAAGCGCACAACTAATGGCGTGAAAATCTCAAACCCTTCAATTATTTGAGTGAAGATCAATTTAATGGTAGTTAATGAAGATTGGTAAGTATAGCTTTGAGAAATCTTTGGACTTATAAAAGTTTGGAGAAACGTGAAATAGTGGGATACATTCTTAGAGTTTGTGTGTATCTGAGATATTAAGCAAGCCAGAAATAGTTAATTCTAGTGTCTGTCTTTCCTACCCACTCAACCCTTGATTTTTAGGCAAGAAACACTTTCTATTAAAATCAATCAGGCTCTTATCTAAATCATGCTATTGTACCAGCCCTTATTGAAAGTTTAATCATCCCATTGTAGGACACTAGCTGATTAATTAGTAAATTCACCTGCAAATTTAAAGTACTCTAATTCCAACTCCCTTAGTATCCTAAACTTAACTAGGAACTCAATTAAATTAAGTTGATGACAGCAGTCCAGCAGCAAGAGAGGGCTTTCCAGTCTAATGCATTGAGTGTCACATGTATGATTTTTTACCTGCCTGTGAGAGATTGTATGTGTGCACTTGGTGCAAAGAGCTCCTGGCTCTCAGGGAACGAGTCCGATCTCTGGAGGCTAGAGTAGCAGATTTGGAGGCGCTGAGGCAGACAGAGAGGTACATTGATGAGACCTTCACGGACCTAGTAACCAAGTCCCAAATCCATTCTGGCAGCCCCAGTGCTGCCTTGGATCAGAAAGGTCTCCCAGTAGGAGAACATCACCCTGGTGTAGCAGGAATTGATCCTGTAGCAAGGACCTGCTCTCCAGGTGATGTATTGACCTCTCGCACAGAAGGAAAGTCTCCCAGGGCTACTTCCCAGGAGGGAAGGGTTACACCGGTCAACATAGTTGGTGATTCAATTATTAGAAATGTAGATAGCAGGGTGACTGGTGGATGTGAGGACCACCTGGAAACTTGCCTGCCTGCCTGGTGCAAAAGTGGCAGACCTCATGCATCACCTAGATAGGATTATAGACAGTGCTGGGAAGGAGCCGGCTGTCATGGTACATGTGGGCACCAATGACATAGAAAAATGTGGGAGAGAGGTTCTGGAAGCCAACTTTAGGATTTTAGGTAGAAAGCTGAAATCCAGAACCTCCAGGGTGGAATTCTCCGAAATGCTTCCTGTTCCACGTGCAGGTCCCCAGAGGCAGGCAGAGCTCCAGAGTTTCAATGCATGGATGAGATGATGGTGTAGGGAGAGGGATTCAGTTTTGTAAGGAACTGGGGAAACTTTTGGGGAAGGGGGTGACTTTTCTGAAAGGATGGGCTCCACCTTAACCAGAGTGGAACCAATCTGCTGGCACAAACCTTTAAAAAGGAGATAGAGCAGCTTTTAATTTAGAACAAGGGGGAAAGCTGACAGTCACTCAGCAGTGCATGGTTCAGAGAAATGTATCCCTGAAGGGTCGGGGTGGGTTTAGGGGTTATTTTTGTGTACCGTTTTTCCTGCCCTCCCCCAAAATGATAAGAGAACCCCCACGATCAATATCGTGGTGTTTTCCTATCATTTTAGGGGAGCCCCCGATTTCTGATGATTTTAAAAATATCGTCCGGTATTTTCAATCGTCCGAAGCCCGATTCACATCCCTAATAATGGGAGATTTCAATTACCGCAGAAAACACAAGTGCAGGCGCACAGTTCAATCCTGACAGAGCACTCACAACCGGTGTATATATTAAATTCTTTTAATTCTTCAATATGGCAACTCCACTGACTCATACAGGCAACAGACTTAATGGCGTCCCCCGACACGGTACCCGTGTTTCGCCGAGGGCTGCATCGGGAGGGCTCGCCAATAGGGGTTCATAAGAAAGCTGACAGCATAGGAACTTAAAAGTGACAGGGAGCGCCTGTTCCTATGCTGTCAGCTTTCGAGCCCTCCCGATGCAGCCCTCGGCGAAACACGGGTACCGTGTCGGGGGACGCCATTAAGTCTGTTGCCTGTATGAGTCAGTGGAGTTGCCATATTGAAGAATTAAAAGAATTTAATATATACACCGGTTGTGAGTGCTCTGTCAGGATTGAACTGTGCGCCTGCACTTGTGTTTTCTGCGATATTGCTTGGAGTGCAGGATTTTGCTCTTATGTACAGTTGGTCTTAGATTTCAATTACCCCAATATTGTAGGGATGTGAATCGTGTCCTCGATCGTCTTAACGATCGATTTCGGCTGGGAGGGGGAGGGAATCGTATTGTTGCCGTTTGGGGGGGTAAAATATCGTGAAAAATCATGAAAAATCGTGAAAAATCGAAAAATCGAAAAATCGCAAAACCGGCACATTAAAACCCCCTAAAACCCACCCCCGACCCTTTAAATTAAATCCCCCACCCTCCCGAATCCCCCCCAAATGACTTAAATAACCTGCGGGTCCAGCGGCGGTCCGGAACGGCAGCGGTCCGGAACGGGCTCCTGCTCCTCAATCTTGTTGTCTTCATCCGGCGCCATTTTCCAAAATGGCGGCGAAAAATGGCGGCGGCCATAGACGAACACGATTGGACGGCAGGAGGTCCTTCCGGACCCCCGCTGGACTTTTGGCAAGTCTCGTGGGGGTCAGGAGGCCCCCCACAAGCTGGCCAAAAGTTCCTGGAGGTCCAGCGGGGGTCAGGGAGCGATTTCCCGCCGCAAATCGTTTTCGTACGGAAAATGGCGCCGGCAGGAGATCGACTGCAGGAGGTCGTTCAGCGAGGCGCCGGAACCCTCGCTGAACGACCTCCTGCAGTCGATCTCCTGCCGGGGTTCGGGAGGGTGGGGGATTTAATTTAAAGGGTCGGGGGTGGGTTTTAGGGGGTTTTAGTGTGCCGGCTCACGATTCTAACGATTTATAACGATAAATCGTTAGAATCTCTATTGTATTGTGTTCCATAACGGTTTAAGACGATATTAAAATTATCGGACGATAATTTTAATCGTCCTAAAACGATTCACATCCCTACAATATTGACTGGGTAAATGTAACATCAGGACATGCTAGAGACACAAAGTTCCTAGATGTCATAAATGACTGCTTCATGGAGCAATTGGTTCAGGAACCAATATGAGAGGGATCTATTTTAGATTTAATTCTTAATGGAACACAGGATTTTGTGAGACAGGTAACGGTGGTGGGGCCACTTGGCAATAGTGATCATACCATGATCAAATTTAAACTAATAACTGGAAGGAGGACAATAAGTAAATCTACAGCTCTAACACTAAATTTTCAAAAGGTAAACTTTGATAAAATGAGGAAAAAAAAACCTGAAAGGTGCAGCTGCAAAGGTTAAAAGTGTTCAAACAGGGATGAACATTGTTTAAAAATCTGTCAATCCTAGATGCGCAGTTCAGATGTATGCCATGCATTAAGAAAGGTGGAAGGAAGGCAAAACGATTACCGGCATGGTTAAAAGGTGAGGCGAAAGAGTCTATTTTAGCCAAAAACATCCTTCAAAAATTGGAAAAAAGATTAATCTGAAGAAAATAGGATAAAGCATAAGCATAGTCAAGTTAAGTGTAAATCATTGATAAGACAGGCGAAGAGAGAATTTGAAATGAAGTTGGCCGTAGAGCAAAATCTTTTAAAAATATATCCGAAGCAAGAATCCTGTGAGGGAGTCTGTTGGACCGTTAGATGACCGAGGGGTTAAAGGGGCTCTTAGGGAAGATAAGGCTATTGCAGAAAGACTAAATTAATTCTTTGCTTCCGTGTTTATTAATGAGGCTGTTGGGGAGATACCAGTTCTGGAGATAGTTTTCAAGGGTGATAAGTCAGACGAACTGAACCAGATCATTGAACCTGGAAGATGTAGTAGTCCAAATTTACAAACTAAAGAATAGCAAATCACCTGGACTGGAAGGAACTAAAAAATGAAATTTCTGATCTATTAGTTATAATTTGTAACCTATCGTTAAAATCATCCATTGTACCTAAAGACTGGAGGGTGGCCAATGTAACCCCAATATTTAAAAAGGGCTCCAGGGGCTATATGGGAAACTATAGACCAGTGAGCTTGAATTCAGTGCCGGGAAAAATAGTGGAAACTGTTCTAAAGATCAAAATCGTAGAGCATATAGAAAGACATGGTTTAATGGAACACAGTCAACAAGGATTTACTCAAGGGAAGTCTTGCCTAACAAATCTGTTTCATTTTTTTTGAAGGGGTTAATAAATATGTTGATAAAAGTGAACCAGTAGATGTAGTATATTTGGAATTTCAGAAGGCGTTTGACAAATTCCCTCATGAGAGGCTTCTAAGAAAACTAAAAAGTCATGGGATAGGAGGTGATGTCCTTTCGTGGATTACAAACTGGTTAAAAGACAGGAAACAGAGAGGAGGATTAAATGGTCAATTTTCTCAGTGGAAAAGGGTAAACAGTGGAGTGCCTCAGGAATCTGTACTTCGATCAGTGCTTTTCAATATATTTATAAACGATCTGGAAAGGAATTTGACAAGTGAGGTTATCAAATTTGTGGATGATACAAAATTATTCAGAGTAGCTAATAGAGATGTGAATCGTGTCCTCGATCGTCTTAACGATCGATTTCGGCTGGGAGGGGGAGGGAATCGTATTGTTGCCGTTTGGGGGGGTAAAATATCATGAAAAATCGTGAAAAATCGTAAAAAATCGAAAAAACGTAAAATCGCAAAACCGGCACATTAAAACCCCCTAAAACCCACCCCCGACCCTTTAAATTAAATCCCCCACCCTCCCGAACCCCCCTCCCAAATGACTTAAATAACCTGCGGGTCCAGCGGCGGTCCGGAACGGCAGCGGTCCGGAACGGGCTCCTGCTACTGAATCTTGTTGTCTTCAGCCGGCGCCATTTTCCAAAATGGCGCCGAAAAATGGCGGCGGCCATAGACGAACACGATTGGACGGCAGGAGGTCCTTCCGGACCCCCGCTGGACTTTTGGCAAGTCTTGTGGGGGTCAGGAGGCCCCCCCCAAGCTGGCCAAAAGTTCCTGGAGGTCCAGCGGGGGTCAGGGAGCGATTTCCCGCCGCGAATCGTTTTCGTACGGAAAATGGCGCCAGCAGGAGATCGACTGCAGGAGGTCGTTCAGCGAGGGTTCCGGCGCCTCGCTGAACGACCTCCTGCAGTCGATCTCCTGTCGGCGCCATTTTCCGTACGAAAACGATTCGCGGCGGGAAATCGCTCCCTGACCCCCGCTGGACCTCCAGGAACTTTTGGCCAGCTTGGGGGGGGCCTCCTGACCCCCACAAGACTTGCCAAAAGTCCAGCGGGGGTCCGGAAGGACCTCCTGCCGTCCAATCGTGTTCGTCTATGGCCGCCGCCATTTTTCGGCGCCATTTTGGAAAATGGCGCCGGCTGAAGACAACAAGATTCAGTAGCAGGAGCCCGTTCCGGACCGCTGCCGTTCCGGACCGCCGCTGGACCCGCAGGTTATTTAAGTCATTTGGGAGGGGGGTTCGGGAGGGTGGGGGATTTAATTTAAAGGGTCGGGGGTGGGTTTTAGGGGGTTTTAGTGTGCCGGCTCACAATTCTAACGATTTATAACGATAAATCATTAGAATCTCTATTGTATTGTGTTCCATAACGGTTTAAGACGATATTAAAATTATCGGACGATAATTTTAATCGTCCTAAAACGATTCACATCCCTAGTAGCTAAATCACAAGCAGATTGTGATACATTACAGGAGGACCTTGCAAGACTGGATGATTGGGCATCCAAATGGCAGATGAAATTTAATGTGGACAAGTGCAAGGTGTTGCATATAGGGAAAAATAACCCTTGCTGTAGTTACACGATATTAGGTTCCATATTAGGAGCTACCACCGAGGAAAAAGATCTAGACATCATAGTGGATAATACTTTGAAATCGTCAGCTCAGTGTGCTGCAGCAGTCAACAAGGCAAACAGAATGTTAGGAATTATTAGGAAGGAAATGGTTATTAAAATGGAAAATGTCATAATGCCTCTGTATTGCTCCTTGGTGAGGCCGCACCTTGAATACTGTGTACAATTCTAGTCGCCGCATCTCAAAAAAGATATAGTTGTGATGGAGAAGGTACAGAGAAGGGCAACCAAAGTGATAAAGGGGATGAAATAGCTCCCCTATGAGAAAAGGCTGAAGAGGTTAGGGCTGTTCAGCTTGGAGAAGAGATGGCTGAGGGGGGATATGATAGAAGTCTTTAAGATCATGAGAGGTCTTGAACGAGTAGATGTGAATCAGTTATTTACACTTTCAGGCAATAGAAGGACTAGGGAGCATTCCATGAAGTTAGCAAGTAGCACATTTAAGACTAATCGGAGAAAATTCTTTTTCACTCAACGCACAATAAAGCTCTGGAATTTGTTGCTAGAGGATGTGGTTAGTGCAGTTAATGTAGCTGGGATCAAAAAAGGTTTGGATAAGTTCTTGGAAGAAAAATCCATTAACTGCTATTAATCAGGTTTACTTAGGGAATGGCCATTGCTATTAATTGCATCAGTAGCATGGGATCTTCTTGGTGTTTGGGTACTTACCAGGTTCTTGTGGCCTGGTTTGGCCTCTGTTGGAATTAGGATGCTGTGCTTGATGGACCCTTGGTCTGACCCAGCATGGCAATTTCTTATTTTCTTATGTTCTTAGACAAATCGTAACTCCTCACCAGATTGACAATCTGCCTCCATGATGGGGTTTTCATCAGGACTCTGGAAATAAGTATAGAACTTCCTTAGAGTGAAGTCCTCTTTCTGAGCATTAACCAGATCCCCCTTCGGTAACCCTTCCATATGGGAGAACTACTGAGTCCACATAACTTCATTTACATTGTCAGTATGGGAGACAGTCTCATTAGGAGTTCATTCCTGATCATCTTTCCTAGCTGAATGGTGAGCCAGAACTTACCTCCTATCAATACGAACATTGCTCCATAGGCCCTTAGGGCCATATCACATGGGGCCACCCTAAGACTAGGCTCTCCTTCTAAGAAAGTTAATAACTTATCAAATAAGTTTTGGGTGATTAGGGTAACCTCAGATTTAGGGATGTGAATCATTTTTCTGATGATTGAAAATATCGTACGATATTTTCAAACTCATGAGAAATCGGGGGCTGCCTTTAACCGATAGGAAAACCCTACGAAATTGTTTGTGGGGTTCTCTTATCGTTTTGGGGGAGGGCAGGAAAAATGTCACACAAAAATAACCCTTAAACCCATCCCGACCCTTTAAAACATATCCTTTAGCTTCCCGCACCCTCCCGACCCCCCCAAAAAACTTTTTAAAATTACCTGGGGATCCGGGGAGCCATCTCCCGCTCTCGGGTCATCGGCTGCCACTAATCAAAATGGCCCTTTGCCTTTACCATGTGACAGGGTATCCGTGCCATTGGCCGGCCCCTGTCACATGGTAGGAGCACTGGATGGCCCACGCCAAAATGGCACCAAAATGGATGGCCCGTGCCAAAATGGCACCAAAATTGCCCGTGCCAAAATGGCGGCAAAATGGAACCCAAATGGCACGGGCCATCCAGTGCTCCTACCATGTGACAGGGACCGGCCAATGGCACGGACACCCTGTCACATGGTAAGGGCAAAGGGCCATTGGCGCCATTTTGATTAGTGGCAGCCGACGGCCCGAGAGCGGGAGATGGCTCCTGGGACACCCACTTGACCACCAGGTAATTTTAAAAAGTTTTGGGGGGGTCGGGAGGGTGAGGGAAGCTAAAGGATATGTTTTAAAAGGTCGGGGTGTGTTTTTTGTTCATTGGCTCGGGCGCAGCCAATAAAAAAAAAACCCGATCGGACCGCACGAAAAAGATTTCACTATGGTCCCCGAACAAGGAATCAGAACTGAATATACCTTGTATTCTAGCAGGGATCATATATCTGATTTCCTGAGGTTTCAATTTTCCTAAGAAATGCTTATGCTTTCTGATGGAGTCTACATCCAACATGTGGGCAGTACTCTCATAAAGCAGAGAATAGCCTTTTGCTGCAGAAGCCATGGCATCAACTGTTTCAGGTAGTAGAGCTCCATTTGAACATATGGTTGAGACCTGGGAACAAACAGAATCAATTATTCATTTTGTGCTAGTAAAAGGTCCAGGGACACATGTATTCTCTTTTGAGGTGCTCAGCCTTGTACTATTCTTAGAATCCTCAGCCTTTCTCTGGTTTTTCTTGGGCCCTTTCTCAGGTGTCAGTGGGGTACTGTCCTGTTTGTCCCTGAGGCTCTGGAGCATGGCTTGGACCCTGGTTAGCTGGCTTTCCAAAGCCTGTGCCTTGTTTAAGTTTTGCCTATCCCTCCTGTTGCAGTACTTTCGGGGATGCTGTGTATCACCTGAGCTGGTTTCCAAGGGAGTTGTGGAATACTGCTCAGGAGGAGGTGTTCTAGACCTTTCTGATGTAGGATAAGAAGAGACAGAATTAATTCCAAGGTTTCCTTCTGGTCTCTTAATTATGGTTCCCTTTCTTCTTCTTATCAGTATACTGCCCTCTAGTGGTTGTTTTACTTTTGTTGAAAATTTCATAGTGCTTCTCAACTACTAGGATATCCAAGGATGCCTCCTTGCTGGCAGCGAAAAGAACTCTATAGTTTGTAGGGAATGCCTCATAAAACATGTCCCTGAACCATTTCCAATCGGCTTCACTGGAATAGTTATCATTATAAAAGAAAGTTTGTTTCAATTTATAGCTAAATTATTTAGGTCTCTCATTTTCTCGGCAGGACATGGTATGTGCCACTTTTCTGGAGAGGACCTCATTGCCATAGGCGCTAAAATGTTCCTAGATGCTCCTTGGTTTCTTTTGAGATACTAACAGTGCACTTCTGAGTTTCCTCACTAAAGCTCCAAGGGATAAAGGCAATCCTGTCTTTCTCAGAATTAATGCCTAGAAGCTTGAACGTATCCTGAAATTTAGCTAGATGTTGCACTATGGTAAGCCCAGACCCCTCCCAAAATAGCAGAACCAGCTTTCTCATGATCGTAATCTGCAGAGCTAAACTTTGTTGTGGATCAGCACCCTCTAGTGGCACTGATAGGGTGATAGCATGGGGAGTAGGCTCCAATCCCAGTTCCTAGCTAGATCTTCCCAGTAACCCTGCTGGCCTCCATGTTCTGTAACAGGGATAGGCATGCCTCTCCCCTCTCTCCTCCCTCTCGGGCATGCTGGAAGCCATGGCTAGTTTCCTGATCAAAGACCCTGGGATCCAGGCCCCCTCTATCCAATTGTCTTCTGTACTCCCAGAGGTCTCTGTGAAATCCCTCTCATTCATGATTATAGGGCAGTTCAAACTCAGACTTTTGATCTCTTCCCCCCGATTCAGGGGCTGGATATCTGCTCAAGCCCAGTTGCTGCGGGGGGGGGGGGGGGGGGGGTGTTAATCCATGTAGGATCTTACTTGAGGGTTCCAACTAGCTCATCCTGCCCCCAGCTGCCAATGCTGAGGGGATCTGCTTCAGCTAGCTCTGGATGGAGGTTGAATATAAACTTGGGCATACTCAATTGGTCATGGGATTCTTTTAATTGGACCATTAAATCATGCTTTTCTTGTTGCAGACGAGACAGTTTTCTGCAAATTTATTACATTCTGGCTACTCTGTGCTAACTTCTCTTGCTTTTTTTTTTCAACGTGCTTTCTTGCCTTTGGTTTCAATCCACTAAGAACTCACAATGCATAGCCAGCTCTGTTGGGGGCTGCCCATTTTCTTGTGCGTTTAAAAAGCCTTTTGCCGCTGCCAATTCCTATTCTAATGCCTAGTTCATAGCTCTCACACTGTCTCCTGATACAGCTTGGAGTTTTACCTGAGTCATCAAGGGCCTAATATCTGCCTGATTGGTTTCCTGGGCAGACAATAGCTCCTCTCTCTCTGCAACTTGTGTCCCAAACTGTTTATCTCTTGCGAGAGCTGTCATAGCTTTCCCCCTCTGCTTAGGATTAGAGATGTGTATTTGTTTAAAACAAAAGTGCAAAATGCAACAAATAAGGCTAATTAATTTCATTCAGGGGGCCTGAACCGAATCAGGGGCCCTTAGAATGAAACAAACCTTATTCGCTCATTTCATTTTAAACCAATGCATCGGGCCTAGGTCTAGGCCCAAAGCCGGGGCTTTGCCTAGAGTATAGGCCAAGGCCCAAAGCAGGGGCCATGGTCGAAGCTCTAACAGATGCTGTCATTTGACAGTGAAGAGCCGAAGAAAGAAGAGGACCGAGAAGAGGAGCTCCCAGGCCTGGGCTCCAAGGCCTGGGCTTGACGTTGTATTGAAGTCCAGGCATCAAGACCCGGTCTTCTGGCCGAGGCCCTGGTGTCAGGACCCAGCCTCTAGGTTGGGTCACTGAGCTGGGCCTGGGTCCAGGCCAAAGCTCCGGCATCAGGACCTGGTCTTTGGGTTAGGTTGTGGCATCAGGTTTGGGCTCGGGCTCCAGCTTAGGCCAAGGATCAGGCTTCAGGACTGGCTTCCAGGTCAGGTTGCTGTGTCGGGCCTATGCTCACACTCCAGCATAGGCTGAGGAACAGGCATCAGGACTTGGTTTCTGGGTCAGGTGGTGGTGTCGGGCCAGGGCTCAGGCTCATGCTGGGGCTTGAGCACTAACTCCAAAATTAGGGAAACCCAAAATAAACACTCCCCGAACCATTTTAAAAATTAAATCAAACATCCCAAAACAAAAATGATATGAATAAAGAAAACAAAGAAATTCCTACTTTTTGCTGATTTTCTCAGTAATTTGTGCTGAATATTTGCATCAACTCTTACATAAGAAAGACCATACTGGATCAGACTAAAGGTTTTTCAAGCCCATCCTCCTCTCTCTGACAGTGGCCAATCCAGGTCACAAACATCTGGTGGGATCCCAAAGAACAGATTCAATCCTTTTTGCTTATAACAAGGGACAATTAGTAGTTCTCCCAATTCTACAAAACTAATGATGGTCAATAGACCTACTCTCCAGGAAGGGCCCAACAATAGTGGCATGAAGATCACATGACACCATAAAAGAGGGCAAATGAAAGCATTACCTCATGTTAACATATTGGAAATGGAAAAAGTACTGCGTGATGGTGCTATAGCTCTTTCACTTGCTCCTATAGTATGACAGAAGAAGAAAGGAACTATGTAGAACTCAGCCCTTCATAGAAAGCATGAATGTTGCCAGACTTTGAATCTACAAGTTCATGGGTTTCCAATTTTGATAAAACATGTTTCTTACCCCTAATATCAATTTACCAACACAAAACAAATTTGCTTTATAAACATACCAGTTCAAGTCAGACCAGGAAATTACTTTTTAATCCCATGGCAATTAGAAGATTATTCCTTCTAATCCTGGATTTAAAATTATGTAAAACGGGCTTGTTCTTGCCCTCTAAGAAGCTGCAATCTACAGATAATATTGAATATTATGCTGAGGACTTGTTCATAAGGAAATTATTCAAAGAAACACACTTATTAAAATGCTAACTGAGTGTCTCCTTTTCAAATAATGATAACATCAGCAAATTTCAGAGCCATTGGGGCAGCTAAAGCTAGAAAATTGATTGACTCTCTCACAAAGTGGCTCTAATTCAACTAATTAGATGCTGTATGGGTGTTGAAGTTCAGGCTCAGTGATTCATTACTTTTCCCAGTAACTTTACCTCACTCATTTAAAGTTCTTGAAAGTTAAAGCTAGCTGCAGAAATAAGTACACACATTTATTTAACACATCAAGATAGTTTTCCACTAAAGGCAAATTATGCCTCAGCATTGTTTGTGGGCAAATGTAATTATTCATCTCTCTTGAGAAGAATCATCAGGTATCAAGCGAGGAATGGGAAACCCCTTCATCATATAAAACAGTACTCTGGAATTTCTTATGCTTTTTTATTTTTTAATATGATGGGCTTAGATCATCCAAATTCCTTTTGACCTCTGAAGGGAAAATAGAGACAAAAACCAAAATCTCAACAGTCATAAATATTCATAACAATATTTAGAGGGCAAAAACCTAACTCTGAATTCAAGTGCTGCCACAGGCTTGCAGATCTCGTTATTCCCTATAAGAGTGATGTGGACACTGTTAATGTGTGTAGGAAGCATCTATTTGCTATTTTATAAACATTGAAAGTATGCGCGTATTTTCGGTTTACCATGCACGTTTTACTGAAGCAGCCTGGGGCTTTCCAGGGCAAGGTCAAGAAGTACATGCGGAAGTTATTATATAAGTGGTATACGCATAGCGCAAGTGAAATTGGGTGTCTGTTGTGCATGATTTTAGGGTGGGGGACCTGGATGAAATGGTGGAGAATCAGGGTGAAGTGGTAGAGGATCCAGGTAACGAGACAGACTGGGTAAATTGAAAGTGGTATCAGCAAATTGGTGATTTCAAGTACGCGCACAAGTATATAGTTCCAAAATGGTATCTGTGCACACTTTGTAAAGTACCCACCTCCTTGTATAAATCAGGGTTATTACACATGCATGTTATAATTTGTTTTTGTACTTTCACAATACAGGCAGAGAAAATAAGTACTTTCACTGCATTGGGAATATCTGCACATACTGAAAACCTTTCAGAGCAGAACTATGTGGTATTTTATAAAATATGTGGTTTGCTGTTGCGGTCTGCACCGCTTCCCCTCTCTTCCCCGTGACCAGTGCCTACCTCCGCATCTGGGGACGCCGCACTCCGCGGTCTCCAGGACCCAAAGACGCGCTCAGCTCCATGTGGCATCCCCCATTTGCCTGTCTCTCTCACCACGGTCCTGCACGCGCAAGCGAGTACGGCCACTTAGAGTGCCCAGAACCCGGAAGTCAAGCCCCGCCTGCGCTGATGACGTCATGCTCCGAGACAGATATAACCGGCGTCCGGACGTTCCCTCATCGCCTTGCAACGAGGTTCACTACAGTCTTGTAGTTCTGAGTTGCGCTTCGTCTTGCTGTGTTCCTGCCGTTGAGCTTGGAGTTCCAGACTACGCTCTGCCTGCTGCCTGCCTCGACCCCGGTTCGTCCCTGACTACGCTCTGCCTGCTGCCTGCCTTGACCCCGGTTCGTCCCTGACTACGCTCTGCCTGCTGCCTGCCTTGACTCCGGTTCGTCCCTGACTACGCTGTGCCTGCTGCCTGCCTCGACCCCGGTTCGTCCCTGACCACGCTCTGTTGCCGCCTACCTTTGATATCGGCTCATCTCTGTTCCTGCTTCAGCCTTCAGCCTTGCCTTCACCTGCTGGCTGCGGACCCCGCTCCAGGTTTCTACTTGCTCCTACTCACGTCTGCTCCTTTGGAGACTCTATTATCTATGGACTTCCTGGTTCTCTATTGCTGGACTCTCTCTCTAGTACCCAAGTCCCAAGGTGCCAGAACCCTACGGGCCCCTCCTGGGGGGTTCTGGGTACCCGGGTGAAGATCTTGTGCTAGACTCAATTACCATTGGACTTCCTGGTTCTCTGTTACTGGACTCTCTCTCTGGTACCTAAGTCCCAAGGGGCCAGGACCCTACGGGCTCCTCCTGGGGGGTTCCTGGTTCCCGGGCAGTCTCCTGGTGAACACTTTGAGCCTTGGCTCCGCCTCCCGGTCTACCCCGCCTCTCGTGGTAGGTCGGCCCAAGGGTCCACTATTCCACAGCAGTACCCAACTGCAACAGTTTGCAAGGCCATGGACTCGGCGGAGACCCCGAGCCTTCAGGCCATCCCGGGAATGGCTCAACGCCTCCAGCAGCAGCAACACTGCATAGACACTCTAGCAGCCACCGTAGAACAGTTGGTCGCCCAGCTAGAGGTTTCTGCTCGGGAGTCACATCAGGCATCCACTGTCACTACTGCTTCAGTTACGCAGCTACCTACGCCCCACTGGTATGCCGGGAACAGCAAGTCCTGCCGAGGGTTTTTAAACCAGTGTCAAGTACGGTTTACCCTTCTGCCGGCCCAATTCCCTTCTGACGCAGAGAAAGTAGCGTTCATATTTTCACTCCTGGATGGCAAGGCCCTTAACTGGGCTTCACCCTTGTGGGAATGCCGGGACTCTATGCTACAGAATCTGGAGGAGTTTCTCCTCAATTTTCGGCTTGCCTTCGACAACCCGGCACGCCTAAGTGCTGAAGCCTCAGAACTCCTGACTCTCCGGCAAGGAACACGCCCAGTGGCGGATTATGTTATCGAGTTCTGCACGCTAGCCATGGAGGTCGGTTGGCAGGACGACTGTCTGAAGGGCATCTTCCTTGAAGGACTTTCTGGCCGAATCAAGGATGAGCTGGCAGGTTGAGACCTACCAGGGGACTTGAACGATCTCATTGACATAGCTGGTAGGGTGGACCGTCGTCTCCAGCAGCGAGAAAAGGAGATCCGTTCGTCCCGCAGACCGCCTCCTCCGTCATCTACCACTTCTAGATCCTGGGCTCTCGGGGCTTCTCCTACTCCGGTGTCTAGTGGGGAACCCATGCAGGTCGGCAGGTCTCCACTGACTCCTAAAGAAAAGAAAAGACGGCGTACGCTTGGCCTCTGCCTCTATTGTGGAGGCAAGGGGCATTTTTTCTTGACTTGCCCGGAGCGTCTGGGAAACACTCCTGCCTAGGCTATACTAAGGAGCTACACCTAGGCGCTTCCGGATCAGCTCCTCTGTGCACATTGCCTGTAACCCTGAAGTATCCTGGAGGGGAACTCCAGGTCCGTGCGTTCATAGACTCAGGTGCAGAAGGGAACTTTATAGCGGCCGACCTGGTGGCCCAGCTCGCCCTCCCCACAGTGCAAAAGGTCCCTCAGCTGCGGATCTCATCCATCCGAGGCACTCTGCTCCCCGGGGCCATTACCTGCTCTACCGCTCCCGTTACTCTACAAACCGGATTATTCCATTCGGAGCACATCTCTTTGCTTGTCTTAGAGCGAGCCCTGCACCCCTTGGTTCTGGGACTGCCGTGGCTCTGTCTACATTCGCCCCTAATACGATGGGACGACTTTCAGTTGGTTCGGTGGGGGCCAGCCTGCTTTGAACACTGCTTGCAACTTCCGCATCCGCCTAGACCCCTGAATGTCTGCTCCTCCCAGCTGTTGCCTGAGCCATACCAGTCCTTCGAGGATGTGTTCTCCAAGGAGATGGCAGAGCTTCTTCTGCAGCATAGGCCGTTTGACTGCCCCATTGACTTACTGCCCGGTATCACCCCGCCTCGCGGCCGAGTGTACCCCCTGTCTTTACCCGAGACCAAGGCCATGTCACAGTATGTGACGGAGAACTTGGCCAAAGGGTTCATCCGGCCCTCTCGCTCTCCTGCAGGCGCCGGCTTCTTCTTCGTGACTAAGAAGGATGGTTCTCTAAGAACATAAGAACATAAGAAATTGCCATGCTGGGACAGACCAAGGGTCCATCAAGCCCAGCATCCTGTTTCCAACAGAGGCCAAAAACCAGGCCACAAGAACCTGGCAATTACCCAAACACTAAGAAGAACCCATGCTACTGATGCAATTAATTCACCAACTCGAGCATACAAGGGAATCCTTGTGTGGTGGTAATCTTGTACGGAGGTTTTCGATGAGGATAACCAATTTGCAGTTATCCTTTCTTTTACCTCCGTCTATTATTCTTTTATTAAGGTCAAAAATATTTTTTAAAGGTGCTCTTTCGTGTGATTTTTCTTAAAATCCCTTCTCCCCTGCTGCTTTTCCGACCCACTGCTAGTCTTACGTCATACTTATCAAGGTTGTCGCCTTTGTTGATGTCTCATGGGTACGGAGCTGCTTGTCCGACACGGGCCATGTTTCGGCACGGGTGCCTGCTTCAGGGACTATGGGAGAGTGTGCTGTGTCCTATGTAGGGTTCACAGCATTCTAAAGTCTTGTCAAAAGCTTCTGCTGTCTCTCGTGCGACGCCTTCTGTGTTTGCCCGAGGCGTTCAACACCAGGGACGGGCATTACGAGTACCTTGTAATGCCCTTTGGACTCTGCAATGCCCCAGCCGTCTTCCAACACCTCATGAATGAGGTTCTACGAGACTTCCTGAATACTCATGTTATAGTATACCTCGATGATGTACTCATCTTCTCAAAGGATTTGGATTCCCATCATCAGCACGTCAAACAAGTCCTTCAGGTTCTCCGGGAGAACCGCCTTTATGCCAAGATGGAAAAGTGCACCTTTGAGGCCGAATCCCTGCCTTTTCTAGGTTATATTATCTCCTCAACCGGCTTCCGCATGGATCCAGAGAAGGTAGCGGCCATCACACAGTGGCCTCAACCCAAGGGGCTCAAGGCCCTCCAGCGGTTTTTGGGCTTCGCTAATTTCTATAGACACTTCATTCCAGGCTACTCTCACCGGGTGGCTCCACTCACAGCTCTGACCCGCAAGGGCGCCGACGCCAGGAACTGGCCTGACGTCGCTGTTACAGCTTTCGCTGATTTAAAGGAAGCTTTCCTTTCCGACGTTTGCCTCCGACACCCGGACCCCTCCAAGCCCTTCATAGTGGAGGTCGATGCCTCCAGTATCGCCGTGGGAGCTGTGCTGAGTTAGCATTCGGATTCTGGACAACTTCTACCCTGATCCTACTTCTCGAGGAGGTTTTCCCCCGCTGAGAACAACTACTCCATTGGGGACAAGGAGTTATTGGCTATTAAGCTTGCCCTGGAGGAATGGAGGCAGTGGCTTGAGGGAGCGTTACATACCACCACGGTATATACCGATCATAAGAACCTTGAGTTTCTGTCCCAGGCCCAACGTTTGAACCCACGCCAGGCCCACTGGGCCTTGTTCTTTAGCCGATTCAATTTCGTCCTACAGTACCGACCGGCAGCAAAAAACGTCCGAGCGGATGCTCTCTCCCGGACATCTTGTAACGAAGGGGATCAGGAACAGCCTCAATTCATTCTGGACCCGAGTAAGGTCCGTCTATCAGCCCTGACGGTCCTCGCCCAGGATAGGACCATAGTTCCTCGCAGGGATCGTCTCATGGCGCTACGATGGGCTCACGACTCCCTCGTCGGAGGGCATGCCGGGCGTGAGAGAACAATGGAGCTCCTCAACCGATTTTATTGGTGGCCCAACCTCCGGCGGGATGTCGCCACTTATGTGAGGTCCTGTCCTACCTGCGCTCGTCAGAAACCCAGCCCGGGTTCCCCATGTGGTCTCCTTCAGCCCTTGCCAATACCCACCGAACCCTGGACACATCTGGCCACAGATTTTGTGGTAGACTTGCCTCCATCTAGCGGCCATACAGTAATCTGGGTCACTGTAGACCGCTTTTCGAAAATGGTGTATTTGGTCCCTCTACCTAAGCTCCCATCAGCTCCCGAACTGGCCCTTCTCTTCACTCAGCACATTTTTAGGCTACACGGCTTTCCCCAGGATGTCGTCTCCGACCGAGGTCCCCAGTTTGTGGCACGTTACTGGAGAGCCCTTTGTAAGTGTTTCAAGGTGAAACTTAACTTCTCCACGGCCTTTCACCCGCAGAGCAATGGGCAAACCGAGCGGATGAATCGGACGCTGAAGTCCTACCTCCGCTCCTTCGTGAATGAGAAACAGGATAATTGGTCGGAACTATTGCCCTGGGCCGAGTTCGCCTACAATAATCCTGCTCACGCAGCTACTGGCAGGTCTCCATTTCAAGTAGTGTACGGGAAGCCCTTAAGACCACCACTCCCTCTCAACACTTCCAGCGCTTCACCTGCTGCCCAAGTCACTGCACAGCAGCTGCGGGCACTGAGGCATGGAACCCAGCGCAAACTGCGCCGTGCAGCCGCCTCCGCCAAGCAAGTGGCCGATCGCCACCGACGGCCAGCTCCAGCCTACCAGCCAGGAGATCCAGTGTGGCTCAACACCTGGAATATCCATCTCTGCCTTCCATCACGAAAATTTGCACCCCGTTTCTGCGGTCCCTTCCGGGTAGCTGAGAGAGTGGGCCTGGTATCCTATCGACTGAGACTGCCGTCCACCCTACGGATCCATGATGTCTTTCATGTATCCCTGCTCAAACCCGTGGTCCTTTCACGCTTCCACCGCGCACCTCCGGATCCCACCTCTGCACCCATAGATGATGATCCTACGTATCAGGTATGAGAGGTTGTGGACATCCGTTTCCACAACCGCAGGTGGGAGTACCTCCTAGCCTGGGAGGGTTGCGGTGTCAAGGATAATACATGGGAGCCCAGCCGTAACATCCTCGGCAAGGATCTTCTGCAACAATTCCACCGGGACCATCCCGAGAAGCCCGGGCCTCTCAAGAGGGGCCGTTAAGAGGGGGGTACTGTTGCGGTTTGCACCGCTTCCCCTCTCTTCCCCGTGACCAGTGCCTACCTCCGCGTCTGGGGACGCTGCACTCCGTGGTCTCCAGGACCCAAAGACACGCTCAGCTCCATGTGGCATCCGCCATTTGCCTGTCTCTCTCACCGCGGACTCGCGCACGCGCGCGAGTACAGCCACTTTGAGCGCCCAGAACCCCGAAGTCAAGACCCACCTGCGCTGATGACATCACGCTCCGAGACAGATATAACCGGCGTCCGGACGTTCTCTCATCGCCTTGCAATGAGGTTCACTACAGTCTTGTAGTTCTGAGTTGCGCTTCGTCTTGCTGTGTTCCTGCCGTTGAACTTGGAGTTCCTGACTACGCTCTGCCTGCTGCCTGCCTTGACCCCAGTTTGTCCCTGACTACGCTCTGCCTGCTGCCTGCCTCGACCCCGGTTTGTCCCTGACTACGCTCTGCCTGCTGCCTGCCTCGACCCCGGTTCGTCCCTGACTACGCTCTGCCTGCTGCCTGCCTCGACTCCGGTTCGTCCCTGACTACGCTCTGCCTGCTGCCTGCCTCGACCCCGGTTTGTCCCTGACCACGCTCTGTTGCCGCCTGCCTTTGATATCGGCTCATCTCTGTTCCTGCTTCAGCCTTCAGCCTTGACTTCACCTGCTGGCTGCGGACCCCGCTCCAGGTTTCTACTTACTCCTACTCACGTCTGCTCCTTTGGAGACTCTATTATCTTTGGACTTCCTGGTTCTCTATTGTTGGACTCTCTCTAGTACCCAAGTCCTAAGGTGCCAGAACCCTACGGGCCCCTCCTGGGGGGTTCTGTGTACCCGGGTGAAGATCTTGTGCTAGACTCAATTACCATTGGCCTTCCTGGTTCTCTGTTACTGGACTCTCTCTCTGGTACCTAAGTCCCAAGGGGCCAGGACCCTACGGGCTCCTCCTGGGGGGGTCCTGGTTCCCGGGCAGTCTCCTGGTGAACACTTTGAGCCTTGGCTCCGCCTCCCGGCCTACCCCGCCTCTCGTGGTAGGTCGGCCCAAGGGTCCACTATTCCACAGCAGTACCCAACTGCAACAGTTTGCGCTGCACAGTTTATCAAATAATATCACAAATCACCATGCAGCCACTTATGCGCGCAAATGCAGTTCTGCAAATAGGATGCAATTTTGTAAAGGATTCTCCATGAGTAAATAGGTGTGCAGCCATGGAGAAGTCCCTTTGCAAATTATCCCACCCCCAGTGTGGGGAAAGAAGTGGTACCAGAGGTCCTGTGCATCACTGGTGCCATCCTAACCAACTGCATGCTGAAAGTTTATTTTTAACTCCCTGTGCATACTTCCCAGTGAGGAATTTGTATTTCCAAATTTTGTGGTCCCCGACAGAAAAGAGATTTTGAAAGGGAAAACCCATGGGGAATTTCCCCTTGAAAACTGTCTTGCAGGACCTCGGGTACCAAGTACCTGAGTGCCTGCATGTATCATAGGGCTGACCAAAAATTGTCCTCCCTGGGACCAATTCACTAAAGTTCATGTGAAAAATATTGTAGGGCTTGTGTAGTATATTTTCTAGTATGCACATTAAAATTGCAGTTAATTTCAATTTAATTTCAATTTAAAAGATCTATGAGTCACCTAACTAGATATCCTAGGTGAGTTACAGTAAAATGTTTATAAATCTAACAACAAAATCTAATAAATTGATATTAAAAACCTCTATATCTGGTCTATATACAAAATATAACATTATAATAATGCAGGTGCCAAGCTGTCAGTGTCAAAAATCTGTGAATTCAACAGATCTGCAAATTCCATATCTGATCCATGTATATAATAAGTAGTCTAAATAGGCCAGTGCCTGAATAGTAAAATCAGACATCCTACGAATCAAGAAGGTCTGTAAATGCTTCTGAGAATAAGAATGTTTTTAACTTTTTCCTGAAGGACTGTAGGTCTCTAATACTTCTCAATTTCTCTGGGAGGAAGTTACACAGTGAACATTCTTTCCCGGGTCTCACACAACCCCAGCATTCTTATGGAGGAACCTCCAGTAAATTCTTGTTACATGAACACAAGGTTTCATGAGGAGTATAAATTCTATAGATTTAGAATTCAAAATCCTAAACACAATGAAAAGAATCAAATGTAACTTTCCAATGTAATGCAACAAGTGTAGATTGAACAGTGCCGGCTAGATGTATACAAATTGGGAAGTCCCAGTCATAATTTGTGCTACTGCCTTTTGAACCACCTACAGAGTAGGGATGTGAATCGTTTTTCAACGATTAAAATTATCGTCCGATAATGTTTATATCGTCTTAAATCGTTATAGAACACGATACAATAGAAATTCTAACGATTTATCGTTAAAAATCGTTAAATTGTGTTAGTGCGCACTAACTCGAGTTAGTGCGCACTAACTCCCCGTTAGTGCGCACTAACTCGATTTAGTGCGCACTAACTGAAAATGATACAAATAAACACTTTCCAGGTCACTGAAGGTCAGTTAGGAATGAATATGTGTTCCTATTGGCTGGCTGCCCTCTTATCTATTGATGTTACCAAGGTTACCACTGAGGTGATGGTTGGGGGGATGGGAAATGGAACTGGAAACTAACGAACACCAACAGAAAATGAAACAAAGTGTTCACACTTCCCAGGTCAGTAAAGGTCACTTAGGAATGAATATGTATGTATGTATTCCTATTGGCTGGCTGTACTCTTATCTATTGATGTTACCAATATGGTTGGGGGGATGTGAAATGGAAACAGTTGGAAGCTTGACAAAAAAAGTAATGTAATGATCAGCACTCACGTGACTAGAACTTGTTTGTTTATTATTTTTGTTAGCAGGCACCTGAAATGCTAGTGCATGTTGAATTTGCCAATCACTGTGCATTTTAGAAAGGTGGTCCTGGCTGGAACTGTACACAGTTCAAATATATGTAATTGATTGTTGGTAAGTGTATTTTTTAAGTAGCCACACTGGCACCAGTATGTTTACTTTTCCTCCTACTTAACTCACTAGCTCAGCTTTGTAAGAAGGGCTTCTCTGCTTGTGTGTTGTTTTTGTTTGGTGTGAGGAGAGCAGAAACATCAGATCTTTATTCAATCTACTACAGTCATCTCTTACAGTGCCCTATCCCTATTAATACCAGGAGTGTTGTGATCTTCCTGCACACAGTGCCCTAACCCTGATACCAGTCTGAGACAGCTCCCTCCCTGCATTACTAGTGAGAGGCTGGCTTCACAGACAGGGGGGAGCTGCCTGACCCTCACTCCTGACTTCCCCCATGTCCCAGCTAGTGAATGGTGTGTGGGTGAGGGGGGGGGGGGAGGATGGTGAAGTCTGAGACAGCTCCCTCCCTGCATTACTAGTGAGAGGCTGGCTTCACAGACAGGGGGGAGCTGCCTGACCCTCACTCCTGACTTCCCCCATGTCCCAGCTAGTGAATGGTGTGTGGGTGAGGGGGGGGGGGGGGTGGATGGTGAAGTCTGAGACAGCTCCCTCCCTGCATTACTAGTGAGAGGCTGGCTTCACAGACAGGGGGGAGCTGCCTGACCCTCACTCCTGACTTCCCCCATGTCCCAGCTAGTGAATGGTGTGTGGGTGAGGGGGGGGGGGAGGATGGTGAAGTCTGAGACAGCTCCCTCCCTGCATTACTAGTGAGAGGCTGGCTTCACAGACAGGGGGGAGCTGCCTGTCCCTCACTCCTGACTTCCCCCATGTCCCAGCTAGTGAATGGTGTGTGGGTGAGGGGGGGGGGGGGGGATGGTGAAGTCTGAGACAGCTCCCTCCCTGCATTACTAGTGAGAGGCTGGCTTCACAGACAGGGGGGAGCTGCCTGACCCTCACTCCTGACTTCCCCCATGTCCCAGCTAGTGAATGGTGTGTGGGTGAGGGGGGGGGAGGATGGTGAAGTCTGAGACAGCTCCCTCCCTGCATTACTAGTGAGAGGCTGGCTTCGCAGACAGGGGGGAGCTGCCTGACCCTCACTCCTGACTTCCCCCATGTCCCAGCTAGTGAATGGTGTGTGGGTGAGGGGGGGGGAGGATGGTGAAGTCTGAGACAGCTCCCTCCCTGCATTACTAGTGAGAGGCTGGCTTCACAGACAGGGGGGAGCTGCCTGACCCTCACTCCTGACTTCCCCCATGTCCCAGCTAGTGAATGGTGTGTGGGTGAGGGGGGGGGGGGAGGATGGTGAAGTCTGAGACAGCTCCCTCCCTGCATTACTAGTGAGAGGCTGGCTTCACAGACAGGGGGGAGCTGCCTGTCCCTCACTCCTGACTTCCCCCATGTCCCAGCTAGTGAATGGTGTGTGGGTGAGGGGGGGGGGGGGATGGTGAAGTCTGAGACAGCTCCCTCCCTGCATTACTAGTGAGAGGCTGGCTTCACAGACAGGGGGGAGCTGCCTGACCCTCACTCCTGACTTCCCCCATGTCCCAGCTAGTGAATGGTGTGTGGGTAAGGGGGGGGGGGGAGGATGGTGAAGTCTGAGACAGCTCCCTCCCTGCATTACTAGTGAGAGGCTGGCTTCACAGACAGGGGGGAGCTGCCTGACCCTCACTCCTCCGGGGTATTGTGATCTTCCTGCACACAGTGCCCTATCCCTGATACCAGGGGTGTTGTGATCTTCCTGCATGCAGTGCCCTATCCCTATTAATACCAGGAGTGTTGTGATCTTCCTGCACGCAGTGCCCTATCCCTATTAATACCAGGAGTGTTGTGATCTTCCTGCACGCAGTGCCCTATCCCTGATATCGGGATGTGTGCAAGAAGATCACAACACCCCCGGTATCAGGAATAGGGCACTGTGTGCTGGAAGATCACAACACCCCCAGTATCAGGAATAGGGCACTGTGTGCAGGAAGATCACAACACCCCTGGTATTAGGGATAGGGCACTGTGTGCAGGAAGATCACAACACTCCTGGTATTAATAGGGATAGGGCACTGTGTGCAGGAAGATCACAATACCCCTGGTATCAGGGTTAGGGCACAAGTTCTAGTCACATTGACTGATCACATTACTTGTTTTGTCAAGCTACCAACTGTTTCCATTTCCCATCCCCCATATACTGTCAGTAGGAAACTTGGTAACATGAATAAATAAGAGGGCAGCCAATAGGAATACATATTCATTCCTAAACTGACCTTAACTGACCTGAAAAGTGTCAAATTGTATCATTTTCAGTTAGTGCGCACTAACTTCCAGTTAGTGCGCACTAACTCCCGTTAGTGCGCACTAACTCGAGTTAGTGCGCACTAATCGGAAAAAACGATTTTTAACGATTTTTTAACTAAAAAATCGTGCCTAAGACGATTTTCTTGCCCTGCCACACGATTTCTATCGTTAAGACGATATGGAAAATGATTCACATCCCTACTACAGAGCTTATAAAGAGCTTCTAGGAAGACCTATATATATACTGCATTGCAAAAATCAAGGACCAAAGTAATTAAGGTCCGTAATATAGCAAGAAGCAAGTATGATTGATTTGAGCCAATGCAAGATTCAGAGCTTGTAAAAAGCATTCTTAACTACATTCTTAACCTGTGGTTTAAATGACAATGATATGCACTTTTTTACGAGAACTAAAAACAGACCACATTTCTTAATGTTCATGCTACTGAGAAACTGAGCAGTAATAGCTTATGCACACAATGAGATTGTATAAATTGTCTGCTCATAGCCTACTGAATGTTGACCTCCATGTTTCTTACCCTTTGTGCATCTGCAATGTTGCTTTTTTTCCAGCTCCTCTCTGTCTTTACCAAAGCATATAAGAAGTAATTTTCAATGAGTTATGCAGGAGTTACGAGTGTAAAATTTTAGCATATATGCAAGAATGCATTTATATGGCACTAGTGAAACGTGTACTTCACAGTCTCTGAGTGCCTGTGCCTGTTTGGGGGGAGTGGGAGCCTGTACCTGTGTATGCGTGGGGGGGCATGCCTCTGCTTGTCTGTGTATGTCTGTGTTTGGGGATCCTCTGTTTGTATGTATGCCTGTGAGTGTGTAGGTGCTTGTGTCTCTGTGTGTATGCATCTGCCTAAGACTGTGTGTGTTTGGGTATCTATGCCTATGCTTACATGTGTTTTAGTATGTGTGCCTGTACCTGCCTGTGTGTGTGTGCACGCAGATACAAGTCTGAGCCAGTGTACGTGCATGCGAGCTTGTGCACATTATGCAAAATAGGAGCACCGGTGCGCGAGTGCCCTGAGCGCGTAAATCCGGCCGGAATTAGGAATGGTATTATTATATCAAATGTGGACATTTGATGTCCACATTTGATGTCCACATTTGATATTCATATTTGATATAATAATACCTTACAACAAAGCACCGCAAATGATTGAGAAGACCGAGCGATCTCACTTACTATAGGAGATACGCTGCCTGGTTTGCTGATGAGGTCCATTATATAAAAAGAACATACACATAAATAATTTACATTACATAAACACATTTTTTAATAAAATAAAAGTAAAATAATAAAAATAGTAACAAGAAAAAATATAGTAAATTATTTAGAAATAATTCATCCAAAAGTCTATTAGCTTATGGGTGGGCAATATTTTTGAGTCACTCTTATTGATTCCCTTTTTTTGTGACATTGATTGATTTTTGGGATTTCTTTGCTCTTTTTTTTCGTTCAGAATAATACTGTACCATCTCTCACCTGCTGTCTCTGGGCTGAATCGACTCTTACCTCGACTACACTCAGAGGCCCAGCTAAGACCTGCACCCAAAGGCTCAACCCACGGGGAATGAGGGCTGGTATAGGTGAAGCTCCAGTGCCCTCTGTCTATCAGCCCACTCCGCCTGCTGACAGTGGAGACCTATAGGTCCTTACCTATGGGTTGCATGAACCCCACCTCGGCCCAAGGGTCCACCTCTGATGCAACAACAACCTCCAAAAGTACACTCAGGTTTTCACTGCAGGTAAACATTTAGCTAAACGAAAAAAAAAAAAGGCATTTCTGGGAGTTGGGGGGGGGGGGGGGGGGGGGGGGGGAGGAAAACATCACCCATAGATTTTATTTTTAAAATTATGCAGGCTGTTTTACCCCCTGGTAGGAAGAATGGGATGCTCCCAGAAAAGCCACAGGGAGTTCTGAGAAAGGCTGCTTACCTTTCAGTAAATGAAGACTAGACCTGCCATCAGGAGTTCTCATGGATGTAGCAGGGGACTCATTATCATATCTTAAACATTAGAGCCTAAATATGGCAATTACATATACAGTAATACTATAGATCAATCTAATAGGCTTACACCACGTAATATCGCTAATAACCAACTATAAAATCATAAACTCTAAAACAAAACACTAAAAAGCAAACCTTTTTTTTTTTTCAAAACATAAAAATGATTTGAAGAAATAGTTATAAACTCCAAAATTGGAGCTAACATTAAGCACTGGAATATCCTAAAGATTAATTAAAAACAGAATTAAAATGTCAAGCTTTACATAACTTTCTGAAACCCAATAAAATAAATTCTCTGGGAATAACATTCCATAAACTGGGACCCATATAAGAAATAACTTTTTTCTTGGTTTGTTTATACTAATCTAATTTCAGATAAACAGGGTATGCTAAGAAATGTCTCTTTAGAAGATCATAGTACTCTGATGCAAAAATGTATAAACACTGTTCAGGGTATTGGACCATGACTGTTCTTTTACCTTAAAAACTAATGAAGACCAACTAGACCTGCCTAGAGGAGCTCCCACTGGCACAGCAGGGACTGCCTTCATTAGCCTGTAGTACTCAAGGCCAGCTGCTCAGGACATCTGGTGCTGGTACAACAGAACTCTGGGAGATTTCTTCCTGAAATGAAAATCACAGAAACATAGTTGTTTGCAAAAAAGAATCATTTGATCCACCCAGTCTACCCATTTGTATATACCTGCTGTGTTCTTGCATGGATCACTTGTTCTGTAGCTTTCTCCCTCTTTACACTACTACGGTTCCTCTGAGGATATCTTTCAAACCTATTTGCGTTACCACATGTGTGTGCATGAAAGATTTATCCTGGTATTTCATAAACTATGCAACTGATTGCTGCATAGTTTATAAAATACAGCCTGGGAGATTGCCTTCCATTCTGCAGCTGTGCCTCCGGCCCCCATCAGGCATGGAGGAGGACAACCAGGGTCCTGTGCTACAGGACTTAAGCAGCGTGCCGGCTGTTGGTTCCCGTGGATTGCCTTCCATTCTGCAGCTGTGCCTCCAGCCCCCATCAGGCATGGAGGAGGACAACTGGGGTCCTGTGCTGCAGGACTTAAGCGATGTGCCCGTGGCGCGCCACCGCTGGCATGCTGAAGCAGCACGCCAAAGAGGCATGCCACTTCTGACTATTTTTCTCTCTGCATCATTATGGGGAAAAAGAGAAAGGGGAAAGTAACATCAACTCCCCCAACAAATCCACCCATACTTGGTCCTATGGCTCAACACCTGAGAAGAACAACCGCCCAGAGAGAGAAAAGTGAGTTGGAAGCAACTGGAACCTCAGGTGAGCTATCATTAAGTATGGGTGGTAGGACTCCTTCCCCTGCACCTTACTCAAAACCATCTGAGTTAATGGCTTCTGGATCCCCATCTAATGAAAATTCACTGGAATTGATATTTCAACATCATGTCCAGGATGTCCATTTTGCTTTAACATCGACCAGTACTCCAACAGCTGTGGGTCAAGGTTTGGAAGTCCTGTTTAATGGGGAATTGAGTACCGAAGTTGGAAACGCCGAATTGAGAGTAAAAATTCCAGAGCCTATAACTTTGAATTCAGAGGATAAATTACAACTATCGGGTGATCTAGAAGAGCCAGAGAATGTAACTTTAAGAGACATATGGAGAGTAGTTTCATGGACTGAGACTGCATTATCTGCAACTGTCTCCCAATTACTGGTTCTCTATAAAAGTCTCCAAAACATTTTTGAACTTGGAGCACAGAGTTGCTGCAATTGAGGGCCAAATGGTTATAAATTCAAAATAGGTTCCCACTAATATTCAATCTGTATTAGAATTTAATATTAAGGATAGTTTGCTCTTACATAATAGAATAGAACAGCTAGATAATGTAATGAGGCATAAAAACTTAAGGTTTGTGAATTTTCCAAAAACTAGATTATCATCTGTGGAATTATTTAAAAAGTATATCGGTGAAATTCTACAAATTTCTCATGTTAGAGAAATTACGCTTTCTAAATGTTATTATCTATCGGAATTTAAATCTTCTTGGAGTAATGAGGGGGGATATGATAGCCTTGTTATAAACAATATGTAGCGCTTCCCTGCTGCGTACACTCCGCAGCCGGGTCTGCTTATCTCGCTACGCCTTCTTCCAGCTTCCAGCTCACGGCATCTCCAGTCCCCTTGCGCTCCCACTCCAGTCCAGGCCTGACGGCAGAGCTCAGCATCCCCCGTGGTGTCAGCCCCGCCCCTAGGCACGCGCGGACCGCTCAACCTCTTAAAGGGCCAGGGTTGGAACCCAGTTCCATGGCACGCCCTGATTGACTGCTGTTTAAAAGGAAGTGGTCTGACCCCACTTCCTTGCCTTGGCAATCAGGTCGATCAGATTGTGATAGCTAGTTTGCCTTCCTGTTCCAGTGTCTTGTTCCAGTCTTTTGTTCCAGTGTCTTGTTCAGTGTTCTGTTCCAATGTCTTGATCCAGTCTTCTGTTCCTATGTCTTGTTCCAGTCTTCTGTTCCAGCATCCTCCTGTTCCTTCATCTAC
Source organism: Rhinatrema bivittatum (assembly GCF_901001135.1). Classification (NCBI taxonomy): domain Eukaryota; kingdom Metazoa; phylum Chordata; class Amphibia; order Gymnophiona; family Rhinatrematidae; genus Rhinatrema; species Rhinatrema bivittatum. The sequence goes on along the minus strand of NC_042617.1, from coordinate 152,584,351 downwards.
CCAGGTAGTACCATTCGGACTGTCTTCTCGGTACTGACGTCTACCTGTTACTTTGACTACGTTTGATCGCCACCTGGATTTGACCTTTGCCTGTTTCCTTGACCATGTCTGAACACTGCCCGGAACTGACTTCTGCTTTATCCATTGACCATGTCTGCATGCTGCCTGGAACTGACCTCTGCCTGTCCACTGACCACGTCTGAACGCTACCTGGAATTGACCTCTGCCTGATCACTGACCACGTCTAACCACCGCCTGGAACCTGACCATTGCATGACTGACCATCCTCAGAATGGCCACTGGTATTAAACCCTGCTTTGGCTGACCACACTATCCTTGACTCTGGCCTTGATCCTCGCTCTTCATTCAGAGACTCCGTTCTGGCCTTCTCTGGCTCCTGGACTCCCTGACCTGAACATCGACCTCACACCCTTGTTCGTGGTGGGCACACCCCTGAACTTTACCTCTCGGAGATCCTGTGAGGCACACCTAAGACCAGGTGGCCCGGGTAACCAAGGGCTCAACCTGAGGGAACCCCGGGTTGCTATTGGTGAAGCTCCAGCTAACCTCTGTCTCATCTTGTGCTCCACCTCCTGGTGGCAGGAGCTCTCTGGGTCTGACCTGCACCAGGCCAAGGGTCCACCTTCCGGTGCAACCCCCCTCGTGCCTCCACCGTGGCCGGCGGTGACTCATCGGGGTCCATGGAGGCCAGAATGAGGCCCCAAGAGCAGGCCGGACCAAGGATTTGAGGGTAGGCCATTGCCTTCTGGCCCTTTGAACAAGGCCCGTACCCCAGAGCAGCGCCACAATGACGTCATCGGAAGCACCATGTAGGGACCTTTAAATTCACCTACCTCAGGCGTTGCACGCTTAAGAAGTGCAACTAAGGGCCATGCCCCTTAGTGTGCCCCTTTGTGCTGCCACTGTGCCGCCTTACAACCCACCTCATCAGAGACTATCCAGACCCATCCATCGACCCACCCACTGACACCCAGCTGACCAGCTAACCCCCACAGAAACTGGAACAAACCAACAAACCAAATCCACCAGCGCGAGAACTGACTTTCAACCCCGTTCTGAACTATGCCCAGACAAGTGGAGACTACATATGACGCTCGCGTGACCGGCACAAACCCGTCGGGGTAAGATCCAACCTCAGACCACACCAGGGCCTCCAGCCCCGACACGTAACAACAATTCACCCAAGGAGTGAAAACTACGTCCTCCCCCTCCCCCTCCCCCTCCCCCCCCCCAAACCCCTTGCCTACCCACGCCTTGCCCCCCCACAAAATACCTGAAAATCCCCTGTCCCCTGTATCACCTTACCACCCCACACCTTATTACCCCCAACCCTAACCCCAACCCACCCCTTATTAACCCCCAACCCATGCCACATTAACCCCACAACCCACACTTCATTAACCCTTACTCAAACATCCCTACTTCAGTAACCCCCAGCATTCAACCCCCACACAACCCCCCTACCCAACACCTCCCCCCACACCACTCAGTCTACCCACACTACCTCACTACTCTATCCCTCACCTCACACCCCTACACCAACATGCACCCAAAACATACACCCCTAACCTTAAACCAACACAATACCCCCAATGACACAAAACCTACACGCACCTGCAGAACACGAAATTGTATCACTACCCACATACACCCAAACAAACTAATCACAACCATCACTGTAATCTCACTACTCCTACTCAATGCACAATCCATAGCAAAAAAGATACCACTAATACATGACCTCCTATTTGACTCACACCCTGACATACTCTGCATAACAGAATCATGGCTCAAAAACACAGACAACACCCTCATCAATCAACTACCCACAGCAACATACAATATTTATTCCATATCAAGACCAAAAAAGAAAGGTGGTGGCCTGCTCCTCATGACCCTAAAGAAATTCAACATCACAGCACACCCCATTGACCTTCCACCCCCCCATTGAAATCAGCCTTTTCAAATCAAAATCACTCCAAATCATCCTCCTTTATGCCCCACCTGGAACTCTACAACACAACATATCCTCCCTAATTGAAACCATCGCCACCAAAATTGACATGGCCATACCTGAAATCATTTTAGGTGACTTCAACCTATACATGGACAAATTCCCACTCTCACCAACTGGTGAACTCCTCCTAGAAACTATGACAGCCATTGGATTCAACCAAATAATCAACACCCCCACCCATAAATCAGGACACACACTAGATCTAATATTCACCAACAAGAACATAGACCTCCCCCAGCCCCCAACAGCCACCACCATCCCTTGGTCAGACCATAAACTCATCCACACCAACCTACATATAAATCACCCACCCACAGAAACAAACCGAATCAACAAACTCATTGAATTCATCAAACCATGCCCAATCAACAAACTCACCAAAATCCTACCAACCAAACTGAAAAACCTAGACTTAAAAGATGCAAACACTGCAACAAACTCTTGGACAGCCATCAATTCCGATGTAGCAAAGATCAAATGCCCAACCATCAAAAAAGTAATCAAGACTGCGAATAAATACAAAACACCCTGGTACACACCTGAACTAAAAAAGATCAAGCATCTCCTAAGACAATCCAAAAGAAAATGGAGAAAAGATCCATCCCTGCAATTAAAAGATAGGTACAGAACCATACTATACATCTACAGATCAGACATCGAAAAAGCCAAAAGAGATTACTATGCCAAAAAGATTCACGACCACCAATTCAATCCCAACCTTATTTGCATATGTCTCTGACCTGATATAATCCACCCCCAACACACCTCTCCAAGAAGACTCCACCAGAACTTACGAAGAACTCGCCAACTACTTCAATGACAAAATTACTAAAATAATTGCCGCAAACCCACACACCAATCAGCCACCTCCTAACGCAACACATCTAACCACACCATCCTGGACCCAATTTGAAACAGTTGCCTCAACCGAAGTAGAATCCATAATTCGCAAACTAAACCCAGCTGCACACCCCTGTACACCCCTTCAACCTGTAAAACTTCTAAAGCAAATCCCAAACATCATAGCTAGACGAATTGCAGACATAATTAATATATCACTAGAACAAGGAACATTTCCTGATGCCCTCAAGTGTGCCAGCATCAAACCAATCCTCAAAAAGCCACATCTCGACAAAACTGATCCAGCAAATTACCGGCCCATCTCCAACCTTCCTTTCATCACCAAGAACCTTGAAAACATTGTCAACCGTCAACTCTCAGCACACCTGGAAAACAATAACATCTTTTCCCCATCCCAACATGGCTTCAGAAAACACTTCAATACCGAAATGCTCCTCCTCTCCCTCACAGACCACATTCTCAGAGACCTCGACCATAGCCAATCCTACCTCCTCATCCTACTCGACATCTCCACCACCTTTGATACTGTCAACCATGAAACCTTACTAAACAGATTAAGGGACATCGGCCTAGGCAACACCACAATCAACTGGTTCAAATCCTACCTAACAAACCACTCATACAAAGTCAGACTTAACTCCAAAGAATCCAACCAAATCCCCCTTACACATGGTGTACCTCAAGGTTCATCCCTCTCCTCCATCCTCTTCAACATCTACATCCTTCCCCTATGCACGCTTCTAATCGGACTAAACCTAACCTTCTTCCTATATGCAGACAACATTCAGATCATACTACCCATCAAAGAAACCATCACAAACACACTAAAAACCTGGGACAACCACCTTCGGAAGATAATACAACTATTATCTCAAATGTCACTCAACCTCAACCATAACAAAACCGAAATACTGCTCATTAACAACAAGACAATATCACCTCTTAAAGACAACATCTCAACACCTACAACCGAAGACAGAATATCCCCCTCAGCCAGAGACCTTGGTGTACTCATTGACAATGAACTCAGCATGAAGAAACATAAGTTCAATAATAAAGGACGGATTCTTCAAACTGCAAATCCTCAAAAGAATCAAACCACTTCTCTATGCCCAAGACCACAGAATGGTACTCCAAGCCCTCCTATTCTCCAAACTCGACTATTGCAATGCCCTACTCCTGGGCCTCCCAGCCAACACTCTCAGACCACTTCAACTACTCCAAAATGCTTGCCACAAGATCATTTTCAAACACCAAAAAAATCTGAACACATCACACCAATCCTCAAAACCTGCATTGGTTTCCCATCCCACAAAGACTCCATACTCATACACAAAGCATTATACACTGAAAACTTAGGCTGGCTGAATACTGCCCTTCATTTCCAAATTTCACAGAGAACTCTTTGATCTACCAACACTGCACTCATTCCTATTCCAACACCAAGAATTGCCCACCTGATCTCAACAAAGGAATGAGCCCTAACAGTAGCAGGCCCAGCACTATGGAACAGCCTACCACCCCAACTCAGGCTCAACCCCACAACCCATTCTTTCAAAAAGACCCTAAAAACATAGCTCTTCCAAAAAGCATACCCGACGACCATCCAACATATGAACCCAAGCGCTCCCCCACGCACCCCCACCCTCCTCTCTCAATACCCACATCAAATCCGCATAATCCACAAAGTCTCAACACAAATTGATGTAAAGCCCCACTATATAATGTCATAAAGCCACTACATAATGTCATAAAGCCCAACACAACATGTCATAATACAACAGGTCACAAAATTAAATGTAAAATGTTCAATGTAAAATGTTTCATGTAAAATGTTCCATGTAAAATATACAATGCAAAATGTTCAATATAAAATGTCACAAATTTCAATGTAAAATGTTAAAAATGTTTAATCGTAAACGACACAATGTTCCATTGTAAAACAAGAAGTCCACTCTAACAGACTCCTCTGTTTCCAATGTAAACCGGTGTGATATGTCCGATGAACATTGGTATAGAAAAACAAATAAATAAATAAACACAATAGCCTTGATGTATCTGAGTTTCTTCAAGATTCTCAGAATATTATATCCAAAAGAGCTACACTTTTGGTTACATTTGTAACAGATAATGATAAGGATTTAATATTTAAACAGTACTTTAAATTTAAATCTGTTGAATTTTGTGGGTAAAAAGTTTTTGTATACCCAGATGTCTCTCATGAAACAGAATATCATAGAAGAATGTTTCTTTCTCATAGACAGCGTACAATTTCTCTTGGAGCTATTTTTTCCTAAAGTTTCCCTCTAAGGAGGTCATTTATCAAAGTGCTATATAGCATTTTCGCATGCAAAAAATGGCTTTAATTTGAATTTTAACTACGCTTTTTTCATTTGCATAAAGCCATGTGATAGGCCTTTATTGTGTAGTGTGAGGAAACTCACCCAAAGATGAGATTTGTGCAGTGTTCTCTCAACCTAGCTTGATGGACTCTCTACCTGGGTAAGATCAAGCTAGGATGAGAGAACATTGCATAAATCTAATCTTTGGGTGAGTTTCCTCACTCCGTAGGTCATCAAATCTTCACAAGAGAGCACTGTTCTGTTCGTACATCTCACTTTGAATGTCAAAGTGGCCCCTTACCCCTACACTAATACCTAAACCTCACCTCAAGTTACTAGGTGGGCCTCCCATAGAGATATAAATACCTATCTAGTGTGAGGGCATTATGGCTAGGTTCTTTCTCTCTCTCTCTCTCTCTCTCTCTCTATCTCTCTCTCTCTCTGATAGATAGCTAGGCCAGCTCTCCTGGAGCTTAAATATGGTTCTCCCAGTGGTTGTATGTAGGAAATACAACAATTCTAGCAGATAGTACTTTGCATAGGTATTAGCACAAATTGCAATTAACTGCCTATTACCATAAAACACATCCCTTTTCCTATCACATGTGATATTTAGTGCATTTTGATAAATTCAGGCTTAAGTATTTAGTAACCTATCAAGGGAAATCATATGTGTTCCTTGATCCAACTCATTTGGAGACCTTTTTAAATGATAAATCTTTAGGGGCGGATTTTAAAAGGAGCGCGAATAGCCTACTTTTGTTTGCGCTCCAGGCGCAAACAAAAGTACGCTGGATTTTAGTAGATACGCGCGGAGCAGCGCATATCTGCTAAAAACCTGGATCGGCGCGCGCAAGGCTATGGATTTTGTATAGCCGGCGCGTGCCGAGCCGCGCAGCCTACCCCCGTTCCCTCCAAGGCCGCTCCGAAATCGGAGCGGCCTCGGAGGGAACTTTCCTTTGCCCTCCCCTCACCTTCCCCTCCCTTCCCCTGCCTAACCCGCCCACCCGGCCCTGTCTAAACCCCCCCCCTTACCTTTGTCGGGGGATTTACGCCTCCTGGAGGGAGGCGTAAATCCCCGCGCGCCAGCGGGCCTCTTGCGCACCGGGCCGCGACCTGGGGGCGGGTACGGAGGGCGCGGCCACGCCCCCGGACCGCCCCGGGCCGTAGCCACGCCCCCGTACCCGCCCCCAAAATGCTGCCGACACGCCCCCGAAACGCCGCGATGACCGGGCCCGCCCCCGACACGCCCCCGACACGCCCCCCTCGGAGAACCCCGGGACTTAGGCGAGTCCCGGGGCTCTGCGCGCGCCGGTAGGCCTATGTAAAATAGGCTCACTGGCGCGCAGGGCCCTGCTCGCCTAAATCCGCCCGGTTTTGGGCGGATTTAGGCGAGCAGGGCTCTGAAAATCCGCCCCTTAGTGAATAATGAACATCTAGTTATAAGCAGGGAATAGTAGTCATAAAGTATGCAATATATATATACAGCTGCTATGTTTAAAGATAATTTTCTTTGTTTTTGTAATTTGCCTTTGATATCCCCCTAGATGTGGATTTGAAGTTTGCTTGTATATGGTGAATATATTATAAAAAAATTCCTATTGTGAAAGTATTTCTTGTATAAGCAAAATATGCCTTCTTTTTGTTTGTTTATGTAAATGATAAATGATCAATAAAGATATATAAAAAAATATACAGCCTAGTTTTGCTCTGAAAGTTCACCTGTATGTTTCAGTATGTGCAAATATTTTCAATGCATTGAAAGCCCTTACTTTCTTTACCTATTTTATAAACATATGCACCTATATTTTAGGTGTGTAATAAATAAAGTGTCCATATAAACAAGTATCATATAACATATGCACATATAAATACTCCCTTGCCAGTTCAACCAGTCCATCTCCAGTTCACTACACTCTTTAGCAGTTCAGTTCATCCTGAACACTCATCATTTTACGCTGACTTTGTACCTAAAAATTGCAGACAACAAACAAGTCCAATCTCAATAGCACTAATTAATTAGCAGGTGTAAAATTCTGCAAATACGTTAAATAATTTATATGTGAATATCTTTTATAAAATAGCAACTTTCACAAGTACCTCTTGACCACACCCTAAAATACCCCAACCGCTACTGTAAATGTGAAACTAAAAATGCATGCATAGTTTTGATGTTTATTTTGTTTTTTACTTTTCATTTAGTGAAGTTTAAATTTACATGTCAGAGAAATCTAGGCAAAAGAAAGCAATATTCCATTAAAAAAAGGAAACATACAATGTATACACTCATATAAAGAACAAATAATGGAAACTTTAGATCACTATCATTGAGGGGATTAAGAAGAAACAAAATAAAAAGAAAAAACATGCACCCAATAATTAATTTATATAATGCTGGCATACCTAATCTATTATGGTTTCAACTAACAGCTATAATTGCGCTCAGGGGTGGACTCTTGTCCTGGAGCAGTGGGGAATGGATCCCTGGTAGGGACCAGGAAGCAACTGCCCCCAGGGGGCAGAGCACTGGAGGAGACAGAGGCTAGGATGAGTTTCACCACTGGAAGCCTGAGGTCCCCCCGGGAGGAGCCCGTAGGGACCCGGGCCGCTTGGACTTAGGTGGGCCTCGCAGGGTCTCCTGGAAGGATGGAAGTCCGGCATGCCCACAGGCAGAAGGGGAGTGCGGTCAGGTTCGAGACTGGAGTTCTGATGGAACGAAGAGGACCAGAAGAGCATAGGTGATGACAAGGCTAGGAACAGAGCCAGAATCTAGAGACATAGTCAGGCGGGCAAAGGTCAAAGTCCAGGGGACAGTCCAAGAAGTAGTCAGCAAAGCAGAGGTCAGGTTCCAGAGGTCAGATGAGGTCACAGGCAGGCCAAAGTCAGAAGGCAGGCAGCAGGCAGGCAGGTCGAGGAACAGACTGGAGTCAGAAGGCAGGCAGCAGGCAGGTAGGTTGAGGAACGGACTGGAGTCAGAAGGTAGGCAGCAGACGAGCAGGTCAAGGAACAGACTGAGTCAGAAGGAAGGCAGCATGCAGGCATGTCAAGGAACAAGCCGATGTCAGTGCCAGTGAGACAGTCCGGAGGTACTACCTGGGGAGACGAACAGGAACAGGAGGACGATGGAGAACTAGGAAGCAGGAACAAGGCAGGAACAGAACTGGAACAGAAGGATCCTGGAACAAGACTTGGAACAGACTGGAGCAAGATTCAAACGCAGTAACAATCTAGCACAAATGCCGACCCGATTGCCAAGGCAAGGAAGTACAAGCAGGGATTTCCTTATATCAGGGAATCTATCAAGGTGTGACGCAGAGCTAGGACCCGCCCTTGGCCCTACAAGAGGCCGGGCGTTCTATACGTGCATGTAGGGGCGTGGCCAATACAGTCGACGCCAAGCTCCGGCGTGAGGGCCTCGTGCACAGTAGAAGGCCAGGCGACCACTGCCACAGGATGCCGAGGCCTGGAAGCGTTTGCAGCTGCCACTAGTGAGGCTGACCCGGGGACCTGCCGTGGAACCATGGACGTGAGCAGGCCCGTGCATGGGCCAGGCACGGTCAGGGTGCATAACACTATAGGTGCCTCTCGATCACATAAAAAGCCTTCAAGTTGACACGGATCATAAAAAACATATTTGTTGACTACCTACTTAACATGATATTTACAAGGAAACGCAATGAAAAAGTAGCACCCTTTTGCTGCTTCATAAGAAACAATGTATTATTTATTTATTTGCTTCTTGTTTCTTATTTACCGCACAACAGATTCCAGATCTGGCCAGAGCAGTTTACAATTAAAAACAGCAGTTAAAAAGTCTATAATCAATGTATCCACATAAATAACCATAAAATTAACCCCTTTAAAACTATTCCACAATACATTTAATAGCACAACAGACCTATACCCCTTTTAGTCAGAAACACCCATTATCCCTTTAAGAGAGATTTACAGAGATCTGAACTATGATGGAAAAAGCTAAGCTTTTATCTTTTTCCTAAAACTGAGGTAATTCGTTTCCACACTAACCTTCAATGGAGACGAATGCCACAGTTCTGGACCACCAACTGAGAACATCTTTTTCCTATTTATCACCATGTGCACCTCTTGCCTAGTTGGAACCAATGCCAAAGGCACTGTTATTGACAGCAAATTATAGGTAGGGACATGACTCCTAATCTTATCATGTAGATAACTAGCACCCACTTCATTTAATGCCTTATACATCAAAGTCATTAACTTAAATTGTGTCCTCTTTTCAATCTACATCATTGCTGTGTGGTTCTGGCAACATCAGGAAAAAAATGATACTTTACTACCCAAAAAGAAACAAGAGTCACTATAAAAATACATTTTTAAGGTCGTCTTTAACAGACTCCAAAACATAAAGTACCAACAAGGTGGCATGGATCTTCACTTCAGACTGAGAATTTTGCAAAAGGGCAGATAAATCTACATCTCTATATAGATTGCCAGAAGTAGGGTCATTACCCCTAACATCTACATCACCTTTGATTTTATATGGAAGATTTTTAAAAAATTTTGGAAATAGGAAAAGCCTCTGCTGGAATTTTTTGAAACTTCTTATTTATAATTTTCAAAATTACAATAAGCACAGCAAAAAATTCTCACCAGAACAATATGAGCCATTATCATAGAAAAGTAAAAATCAAGAGAAAAGCATTATAATAATATAACAATATCAATTTTATAGTCCAAAAAAAGCCCTCAAGTGGCAGGAGTGAAGAGGAAAAGACTAAAACATATAGGAATTTAGGAAACATTGAAAGCACTTTGTAAGAACATTTTTTTAAATTCTTTATATTACAAAAAAAAGTAACTTGCTTGTACCAATGCGCATCCTTTAGAATCCAATAGCCATATGTACATATGCGCTGGATTTTAAAATCCACGTGCACATGTGCGGGTGGCCCGTGACTCTCACTCACAGGGGGGGGGGGATTTTTAGAAAAAAATAATATGCACGGTGACGCAATTGGGCCTTCCCCAGTTCCCTCCCAGTCTGCTCCAATTAAGGAGTGGACTCAGAAGGAACTTTCCTATCCCTAACCCTGCCTTTCCTACCCCTCTCCTCCCCGGCCCCTAACCTAACTCTAGCCATCCCTAATTTTTTAATTTTCATACTTACTGCTCTCTAGAACCAGAAGTATTCTCCTTGCGCCAGTTGGCTGCCGGCAAGTGCTTCCCCAGGACAGCGGCTAATGGTACTGTCCCGGGCTACCCCTGGCCCACCCCTACCCATACAGACCATGCCCCCAGGTCCACCCTTTTGCAGGGCCCGGCACTTCAGCATGTAACGGGGGTTACGTGCATGGCTGTGCCTGTTCTAAAATGCTCGCAACACGCACAAGGCCTAGCCATGCATGTAACTCCCATTTTTTACTCGTGCGGCCCTTTTAAAATCGGGCCAATAATTTCCTGCAGAAAAGCCAGAAAACCTTTCCTGCTAACTTGAGTTGCTTAAGCAAGATCAGGGAAAACTCTCACAGGTTGGCCATAAAACAAAGAAGGAAAATTCCTAGAGTATTTTTACACATCACATTATTTAAGTTCAAAGTTGAAATAAATAAGATCAACAAGGTACTCCTATCTATAATCTCCAGCATGAAATTTTCAAGAACGTGTCAAATTATTTTGAATCTCAATATTCACGGCAAACCCCAGGAGATTTTTTTTTTTTTTTTGAAGAAAATAACATGAGTTTACTGATGGCATTTGTTCAGTTGAAAAACCTAAAACTTCATGAAAGAATCTCTTCAGTGTTAGAAAAGGAATTTCCCTAATAACTTTGGGGAGATTCAAAAAGCACAAATTAAGATGTATCACATTATTTTCTAAAAATTCAATGTGCCTAGAGAGAGCAGTATGATCTTTCACAGTAACAACAATAAAACTCCTGGGTATTTTAATTGTATCTTCCACCTTAGAAACTTTTGAAACAGTAGAATTAACTTGCTCCTGTAAATCCAAAGCTTTTTGATGGCAATTTAAGGAGAAGAGATCCATATTTGAATTCAGCAACTTTAAAGAGTTCCCGAATGTTGTGATGAGAGACGCATGGAAAGAAGAGATGTCAGACAGGATTCTAAGGAAGCCAGGAAGCCATCCCAAAGTCTCTTCAGGCAGGCCCTTTTATTGTCCTGCGTTACATATTATTTGCGTATACAATCACATCATTGATAATAGGGATGTGAATCATTTTTGAACGATTAAAATTATCGTCAGATAATTTTAAAATCGTCCAAAATCGTTAGAGTGCATGATACAATACAAATGCCCCCGATTTATCATCAGGGGCATTTGTATTGTATCGTTAAATAGGGCGCGGGAAAATCGGCACACCAAAACAACCCTAAAACCCACCCCAAACCTTTAAAACAAATCCCCCACCCTCCCGAACCCCCCCAAAATGTTTTAAATTACCTGGGGTCCAGTGGGGGGGTCCCTGGCGCGATCTCCCGACTCTGGCCACGGCTGCGTTAAGAGAAATGGTGCCGATGGCCTTTGCCCTTATCATGTGGCAGGGCAAAGGTAGTGCCGGCGCTATTTTGGTTCCTGGCTCCCGACGTCACGCATGTAGGAGATCACTCCCGGACCCCCGCTGGATCCCAGGGACTTTTGGCCAGCTTGGGAGGCCTCCTGACCCCCACAAGACTTGCCAAAAGGTCCAGCGGGGGTCCGGGAGCGACCTCCTGCACAACGGGCCGTATTGCAATATTCAAATGGTGCCGGCGCTACCTTTGCCCTGTCACATGATAAGGGCAAAGGGCCACCGGCGCCATTTCTCTTAATGCAGCCATGGCCAGAGAGCTGGAGATCGTGCCGGGACCCCCTCACTGGACCCCAGGTCATTTAAAACATTTTGGGGGGGGTTTGGGGAGGGTGGGGGATTTTTTTTTAAAGGTTCGGGGTGGGTTTTAGGGTTTGTTTTGGTGTGACGGTTTTCCCGCCCTCCCCAATTTACAATTTTTAACAATTAAAAAACAAAACAAAACACGACGATCAGATTTCCCTCTCCCCCCAGCCAAAATCGTCGTTAAGACCATCGATCACACTATTCACACCCCTAATTGAAAACAACAATACCTCTTGGAGACATAGCTGCTACGGATTATTATGATTAACTCATGTTACTATCTTTGTGAGAGAAAGCAAGCATTCTGTGTTTTCTGTGCTAAGAGCAAGGTCCTGTCTGTAAAAGGAAGAGCTTGGAGGAATGCAGACACAAACAGGCTCAGTGTTTGCTTAATGCAGATAAGCAAATACTGAGAAGTGTTGATGCAGACAGATTCAGTTTTTGTGGTTTGCCAGCCAAAGAGAAAAAGCCTACATCTCCACATCTCATCCTTTCCTTTATATTTTACAGAAAATCCTTACGTTGCGATTTAGGTAAAAGTATGTTAGCAAGGTTGGGCAAGCATTGAATACAGCAGCAGCAGCAATATATTAAAACAACAATACAAAGTAATACAATGAGAATTGTCTTTCTGAGACCTGCCAAGTCAGGGAGCCAGGACCATAGCAAGTCCCAAAGGGACTGGGGTTCGTTATTGGATAGAGGGCGATCGGCTATTAGAGTCTCCATCTGCTCAATAGTGTGTGAGAGGTTAGCTTTAAAATCAGATATATATGCACAGCAATGCACATACACATCCTTTAGAGGCCAGGATCATGTCTAATGCATAGCGATTCTGCAATACTACTTCTCTCAATTGTGAGACCTCTTCTGTGAGGAGTTTTATGGATTTAATCATACGGTTGAATAGGGCTGTGGTCCATTTGGCAAGGGTGCATACATCTCGGTAGTTTAGTTCTGCCCCTATTGGGGGAAACAGGCCCCTGTAGACCATGGTGCCTGTGCCTTGCCCAATTGGGTTTTGAACTGACTCTCTCTTGTTTCTAATTCTACCCTTGGGCAATTTGGTAGTAGTATAAAAGAATGGCATGATGTAGCCTAGAGTACATCTACCTGTCCATCTTGCATGGATTCTCATATAAGCCCTGCATCCACACAACATCCAGATGCTTCCCAACACATTGGTGGATGTGTTTTGCTTGTTTGGGGTTTGTCTTACCATTTCTGCTATAGTGTTACACAGATTGAATCCTTCTGTGGTTGTGGGAGTGGGGCAACCCTGTCCAACTGAACATCCTGTGAGCTGATAGTTACACATAAATTTTGTGAAATTGTGCATCTAATAAAGGAAAATACTGATTGCAATCTTTGAGCAAAGGGGTAATACATTCTCATCTAAGCAAGGGAAACACATCTAGAGCAAAACAAACGCAAAGAGAAAATCAGGCAAAAAGTAGCAACAGTTCAGTTCATAATGATGGCTGCAGGATGTCCTCTGTGGCAAAGGCATGACTTTGTGGTAAAGGCATGGAAAAGGTTTGATGGGATGATTTCTGAAAATCAATGGGGTATTCAGTTCTTTCAGTATTTCTTGGATATCAAAGCATAGCCTCTTAACTCTTTATTAAGTGAGATATGTGTGTTTTGTGGATCAAAAAACCTAATATGAGAGATTCAAATTCAAATTAATTAATGAGAAGATTTCATCATGACTATAACTCTACTATTATTAATCTGTATAATGTTTTCCCACTTTATTATTAAATAACAATGAAGAAACAACTTAAGTGTACAGACAATTACATAAAAACATATATTTCACTCACAGCATTCTTCAGGTGTCAGGACATACACATAGCACAAAAAACAAAAGACAGAAGACAAACAATGAACACATATTTTTGAGCTAAAAAAAATTAAACCAAAAAGTGGTTGGAAAATGTTTTGCAAAAAGTGTGGAAAGTGTTTGAAAAATGTTTGGAAGTTGTTAAAAAAAAAGTAGAATCGATCCAGTAGAAAACAAACATTCAGCATTCTGTTTAAAAATGAAAAAAATAAGGTGCAAAGTGTTCATCTTCACATCTCTCATGCCGGGAAGGCTGTCAATCTGGAAATATTAAAATCTGGCACACAGCAAAAAATTAAGGTAATGATTAAAGTGAAATTTTCTTTTTAACCTTGGAGAATCAATTCTACTATACAATTTAATAAAATCAATTTGGATTTGCAAGAAAAAGGCTTGGGGGGGGGGGGGGGGGGGGGTTGCTTTAGATGTACCAACCCCTATCAGTAATTGCTTGTCAAAGAATAGGAATCGTAACTTTTTCAATGTCTCTCTGTACTTTCAAAACAATCTCAATTCTTTGTCTTAAAAAAACTTTTTCAACTCCGCACTTCCTGTACTGGCAAGACACAGAATTTTTATTCACTGTAAAAAATTAAACTTTCTTGCTAAATTATGGCTATTATTTCTTAATATCTTTAAATTCTTCAGAAATTGTTTCTAAACTTAAAGGATTAATTCATTGAATGGAGTTCTCTCCTCTGTTTATTTTCTCTTGAGAAACTGCTGTTCTGCATTCCTACACTAGCCCTCCCTCTCACTCTGTCTTTTTGTTGTTAACCCTTAATTGCCACTCGTAAGGGGAAGGGAGAACTTTTGAAAAAAAAAACTGATACTTAGTACTGCTTGTAACTTTCCTGTATCTGTGATATAATAAATTTAAATGTAATGTAGAATGCTTTATGAAAAACAATTTACCAACTTAAAGCTAACAGCCAGTAATGAAACAGAATTCTGCGAAAGGGAAATGAAAAAAAAATAAAGGACAGATTACACATGCATATAAAATAAGTATCTCAATTATTGAATTGCGTCATTAATGCAAGCGTTATTTGCTTCATGCTTTAACTCTACATAAACTGCCTGCTCTGTAATACATTCTGCTTCTAGTTTTTTGTTTTTTTCTACTACTGAGATAATGGCATTCCTAGGGGTGGGGTAAGCTTGGTCACCCAGCGTCCCTGTGCATACAAGAATCGGTTCCTTTGTATGCTTCCCTTCCCAGGGCATTTCCAGTTATGAGGGCTTCCCTTTGATATTCTGAGTCCCAAACCACATACTGAGCAGGGGTAAGGAGCATACGGGCCAGATCTTTCCAATCCTAGGGAATGAATTTATAGCATTCGCAATTCCCGCTAACATCCCACGAGAATAGGTGGAATGAATGCCGTTCTGTGATGCTCTTGCGAAGATCCCTTAAATAGTATAAGATAGTGCTGACCACTGATACTGAATCCCACCCTGGGCATTAGGGACCTCCATGATGGGAAATGCTTGAAACCCCTCCAATAATTCCTCTCCTGTGAGATTTCCTTTCACCTGTTCTTGGGAAAAACCCCATGCAGACCACACCACATAGGTCGTTATGTGAAGCGGCGTTTTTGTGGATGGTAATTTATCTGGACAAGTCGGTGATACAGAATCAATGACTGTAGCGGGCAATGGCAGCTGGGGGGTACAGGGAGCTCGTGGATGGTGATGGGGTTGGAGGGGAAGGTGGAGGGAAGTTAGTGCCTTTGATTCAGTATCTTTGGTTTCCTGGGATTCTTCCCCCGAGGCAGACTCGGAGGATGCCATGGGAGCCTTGGTTAGGGATGGTGCCTTGTGAGTGTGTGTCCCAAATATTCTATCGCTTCCATGCATTTTTGCCAAAGCAATAGATGTTGTATGGAGGCACGTGGGGGTGCGTGCAAGGCATTCCCTAAGTTGATCCAGTCCTGGATATCCAAAGTACCAGCCTCTGGATACCACGGGCACCGGTTTTCTATTTCTTTCAACATATTTTCTATTTCTCCTAGCCTGGTGTTAATTGCCTCTCCTTTTGAATAAAGAAAGGATTTCTTACTATTTTCTGTAACTCTTGTGATGAAACTTCTGCTGAGCTAACAGTTCCCTCCCCCTACTCACAAATGTGGGAGCGAATTTCGCTGAG
Organism: Rhinatrema bivittatum; assembly: GCF_901001135.1. Classification (NCBI taxonomy): domain Eukaryota; kingdom Metazoa; phylum Chordata; class Amphibia; order Gymnophiona; family Rhinatrematidae; genus Rhinatrema; species Rhinatrema bivittatum. Next base: position 152,568,241 of record NC_042617.1, on the reverse strand, counting down.
GCAGTGCACCTGGGCTCTTCCGGCCCGGATGAGTAGGGGGATTCACCAGGCTGATTTAGGTAAGGAGATAGTGGGGTTGGGAGTTGGTGCTCTGAAGTTAATAGGAGTATATCCAGCTGCCTTTAAAGGCTGGTCACTAGCAGGATATGCAGTGGTGTAGGATGGATGGGGGGGGGGGGGGAGGGAGGGAGAGGCATAGGGAGGTGCAGTGGAGATAAAGTCTCCTGCTGAGAGAAAGCATCTAGGACTGGCATACATTGTCAGAATCCTACTCTGCTTTTCTGCTACTGGTATAAGCGTTTCTGCCTGTGTCGGTTCTGAAACCATATCTAATATCTATTACAAGGTTTGACTACCCCTTATTAACCTCTCGCCCTGTCCTCTGACAGTCGCTCCAGCTCCATCTTCAGATTGTCTCCTTCCAGTCTCACCTCCTCCTCCTCCTTGCTCTAGCTGCACTGGTTCACCAGGGCTTCCAGCAGTTCCAGGATGCGGATGATTTTAAACTGCAGCTCGGAGATTCTGCTGGCCTACCCCTGTGAGTCACCTCCGATCTTCAGCAGATCCCTGCCGATCATTGAGGAGATGTCATAGACGTCTTCCACTGTCAGCTGGAAGGGATCCTTATCCAGGGCCAGGTCAAGATCCTCCATGGCAAGTAATTATGTCCACGTCAGGGTTACCAGATGTTGTAATGCGAGATGCACGGAAGCAAGAGACGTCAGACAGGATTCTAAGGAAGCCAGGAAGCCATCCCGAAGTCACTTCAGGCAGGCCCTTTTATTGTCCTGCATTACATATTATTTGCGTATACAATCACATCATTGATAACAACAATACTCTCGGAGACATAGCTGCTACGGATTATTATGATTAACTCATGTTACTATCTTTGTGAGAGAAAGCAAGCATTCTGTGTTTCTGTGCTAAGAGCAAGGTCTGTCTGTAAAAAGCAAGAGCCTGAGGAATGCAGACACAAACAGGCTCAGTGTACGCTTAATGCAGATAAGCAAATACTGAGAAGTGTTGATGCAGATAGATTCAGTTTTTGTGGTTTGCCAGCCAAAGAGGAAAAAGCCTACATCTCCACACCCAAATCCAGCCACCAAGTCCCACAGAGCCTTAAGGGTCACCGCCTCAGGGCGAGGTGGGAATAACAAAAGACTTACCACTTTCAGCAACCACAGCTTACTGGGGGTAAACTAGGCAGAGTAGATCCAATCATCAGTTCCCAAATTCAATAGGCCTGCTATGGATATGGCTCCAATGGCAAGGAAGGCAGAGCCAGTCCAGACAGTGAAACTTCGAGAAGGTGCCACCTCCACTGCAATTGCAATCAGTGCGTCATCGCTGTGCAATGTGGGAATGCTCTTTTGAGTGTCTTGTTGTGCCGGAGTGGGGCGAAGGTCTGGGCTGAGGGAGGCCTCTTCTGCTGGTGATTGCAGTACTCCCTCACCCCGATGCATATCAGGGTCCTCAACTGCCAAAATCACCGCTGGCTATGTCATATAGTGGGTGATACTTGTTGTCCAGATGGAGGAAGAGGGTCTGAAGAGAAGACCCAAACCTTCCCCTTGCACTTAGAAGGCATTCCAAGCAGGAACAATGGTGAACAGAGAAACAATCAGGACAACAACACTGCACAACCTCTCTATGCCGCCATCTTGCCTCCCTCCGTAAGAACATTTTTTATAATATTGATGGCAGTTATAAAGGAGCAGGTATTGAAGCAATAACCTGAGAAGACCTATTATCAATAAAGGATTTAGGTGAGGAGATTCAAAATATACAAAAGTATTACCAGAATAATGAATTATACATTTAGAAGGGTACTTTAAAAAAGGTACCCCGATCCCAATAACAGAATTTCTAGCTGGAGGAAAGCCTTCCTCCGCATCTGAATCTGCTTACAAACATCAGGAAACACTAAAACTTTATGCACACATGAATATAAATTGTCTATTACAAAAGAAAAACTGCAAAATAAGATTTTTTTCCTCCTCAGATGAGCAAGCAACCAATAAGGTTGTCCCGATTTTTCAATAACATCTGTAAACTGCTCCAAAAAAATGTGTCAAATTCAAAACAAACAATTGGTTCTAATTCACCAGTCTCCTCTGGAGCTCCTTCTCTTGAAAGGTAAATAATATGTTTTAGTTACAGAAGGGAGAGAATCTTCCGATTTCCCAAGCACATCTTTCAGGTATATATTTACTGAGTAACTCCAAAGGGGATAAGTGTGGAGACCTGGGGAAATTGAGAAATCACAAATTTAATGCTCTAAATTTATTCTCTGAGAATCTCAATCCCTCCTATACATTGAGAAATTATCTTTAGAAGCCACCTAAAATCTTGAAGGGAATTGTTTTGGGACTACAAAAGCTCAATTCTCTGAACCTGAGGTTGATTGAAGCATATTTATTTGTCCATTAGAGACCTCCAAAGACCAACTATAACTTTCCATACATTTTATTTATTTATATATTTATTTTTTATTTGAAATCATTTATTAATTGCTTTCCAGACAAATCTTTCAAAGCGATTTACATTAATTTTTAAAAAATCAAAATAATAACAAATGATAAAAACAAAATAAAACATAATTATCATAAAACATTTAAACATAAATGTTAAAACAATAAACTATAATAATCCAGAAGAGCATAACTATTCTGAACTATATACATAAAAAATTCAGAGAGGGCCAGTTACCAATCTGCATCTTATCATTTGCCATCATAATTAGAATCTAATAATTGTAGGCCATTGTCATAAACCATGTTTACCGATCTTTACGAAATTTAAACCATCCTTCTCTTTCTTTAAACTTAAGCTTTGCCTGTTAAAAACTGGCCCTCTCTGACACTGTTTTAGGCACATAAGTGGCGTTTTTAAAATAGCCCCAACAGGCATGCATGTAATGCTCTGCATGGATCACAATTTTATATCTACTTGCACCTGCATACCTAAAATAGGTATAACTTGGAGGTGGAGTGTGGGATGGGATTGGGATTTATGTACATACTTTCACTTTTGAAAGTATGCATGTAAATCCACATGCACAAAGATCTACTGCTTTCATCAGGTGTACCTCTGTGCATGCATGCTGTGCTGGAATTCACGCACACCTGTGAATTTTCAAAGCAGATTTGCATACTTAAATCGGCTTTGAAAATTCTGGCTAAAGACCTCAGGTAAAAAGTACCTAAAGATTTTAACCTATATGAGCTGTTTAAGATTACCTTTAAAATGTACATGGTGACCTAATTTAGCTGGAGCTCAGGACCTCTCCCCCATGATCCAATACATAAGAAAAGCTATCTCCTCCAAGCCTCAATCCCCTACCTTCCTTGACAAAATCCAGGGACCGTTTTCCCTAAAGCTGTGCCCTCTTCCCTCATTCCCACAATCTTCTCTTCTGATCCCCCACCCAATACTCAGTGTTAAAAAAAAAATAAAAAAATCCCAAACTCCAATCCCTCTCCTGGTACTCACCGGATTAAAAAAAAAAACCAAAAACCACTCTTGTTCCCCCAACCTATGATATTGAAATGCTTAATGCCCTCCTGAGGACTCCCAGGCCCTTCTTCCCTGGCAGGATGGGCATGACTGCCTTTCTGCTGGCTCCCCTGCTGCATGCGGACTGAGCCATGGAGCCGGCAGGAGAGCTGTCATATCCCCAATGATGGGGAAGAGAAGACTGCTCTGGAATCATTATAAGTTACAGAGAAGTGGTGGGTAAGAGGGGAATCTGGTGAGGCGGGGATGGGGCACTGAAGGCATTGAGCATCAGAGGGGATTTGGAGTTTGGGAGAACACTGAATATCCTTTCCAGTAAGTAATAGAAGGGGGGTGGAGGCTTGGGGAAATATGGGGTTTATTTTAAATTGATCATTGGGTGCAAGATCAGGAGGGGTATTTGACTTGAGGACTTGTTTTTTTTCATTACTTTGGGTATTGGGAAGGAGGGATTCGGATCTGGGCTTTGGGGAAATTTTATTTTTATGGGTATCAAGAGGGAGGGGCAGGATCTGGAGCTTGGAGGACATAATTATTTTTTTTATATGAGTAACCAGAGGGTAGGGGAAGATCAGGCAGGTTTTCAAAGGACTTAGAAGATTACTGATGTTTTTCAGTACTAACCGGCTAAAGGGGCCTATTTACTAAGCTGCACTATAGCAATAAGGTGCATTATTGAGCAATTGATGAGACCAATAAAGCATACTAGTTAATGGTAATGCTTTTTAATCTGCAATAATGCAGTTTAGCACACAAAATAATCAGGGCCAGCGCGACTTAAAATAATCAGCTCATTTTTATGGGAAAAGAATAACCCTGCTTTTTGTAAATTTTGCAAGCCATTTTAGTCTCAAACTGTGTAGTTAACTGTCTCTTGAAAGCATTGCCAGGATAACATTCCCGATGATGCCTCAGGGGTAAGCAGTTAAATGGACCTCAAGTCCAATTAGACGCCTCTGCATCCCCCTTGAAAAAATGTCTGTGGTGATCCATGGGCCCATTAATTTGACCTTTTAATTATTCCTGCCCCTCCCCCCCCCCCTTTTAAAATATTCTCCCTTTTGGGATAGCCTTCTCCACCCCTCCAGGCCTCCCTTTGCTTACCCCATTTATGTGTCTTCAGGGAGCAAGAGCAAATCCTTACTTGCTCCTACTCCGCCACTGCCATCGATCCTTGCTACCCTGTGCTTCTCACGTGTACATAAACTATTAACTACAGGTCCTGCTACTAGAATGCCAGTTTCTAGCATTAGCCCTGGAATCTTTACTCCATCTCAGATTAGGAGTTAAGTTTCCAGAGCTAAAAAAAACCCCAAGGTAAACCAGCGCATCCCTCCGCATTGAAGGGTGATAGCTAATGTAATCCCTGGCATGGAATTTCCATGCGAGGGCGCTAAGTTAAATGCACATTTTTGTGCATACATTTTTTGTGCACAAAACTCTTTGCTGCATTGTAGGTAAGGTTTACACACTCAAAAAAAAAAAGTACACGCAGCTGCAAGCTAAACTGTGTTCTCTGCCAAGCATACCTTATTACATCTGCCTCCTGGATAACAAAAGGAAGACAACAAAAACTGGTTTATATAAGGAGTAATTCTCTATTAATGGTGTAGCGCCTATGGCTGCATCTGGGCTGTATCTTCAGTAGAAGACCTAGGGAGATTGGATGGGTCAGATCGTCTTTATCTGCCCTCACCTATTATTTTACTATGGTAATATATAAATGGGGTCTAGTCTAAAATCCTGTATTAAAAAGAGTTTACTTTTTTATTGTCCAGAGATATCCGAGGCCTTAGCCATATCATTTAAATATAGGTGGTGCTTCTGTTTTGTGTTGGTTTTTTTTTTTTTTTTGCCAAGGTCAATAAAACCTTTCTTCCAGAAAATGTTCTCTGTCCTCTCATCACATGCTGGAGCCAGGTGTTACCTTCTGGCTATTTTGTGGGTCCCCAGGCTTGATCCCAGGCAATCACCATTATCTTTCAGTACAACAATTTATTCTTCATCAAATTAGCTGGGACATCATGGGAATCTGTTTCTCTTTCCCAGAGCTCAACATTTGCAGTGAAAACAAAGCACAAAGCCAAACAGAACCCTAACCACCCCTGGGTTATAATATACATTCTGGGGGGGTGGGGGTGGAAGTTAGCTCCAGTAGTTGCAGATAAGTGTATGCGGGCACTTTTGGCATGTCTATTTTATGCTAATTGTGAAAGAGAACAGACCCAGCTAACATCTTTTGGAACATTAGTGTAAAGTATTTTCTCTAAAAGCATCCATCATTTTTTTTGCACCTGCTATGCTGTGAAGCAAGTTAAGTACAAAAAGCATGCACACTTTTGACAATGCCATGTTATGTATGCTGTTTTCCTTCCCTGACCTAAATATGTCCCAGGAACGCCTCCTTGCAATTTGGCTACAAGTACACGCATTATGAAAGTCTGCATGTTCTTTTGCCAAGCAGAAATGGGCAATTATCAGACAGGGCAGATGCGTTAATACATTTTAACACTGATAGATTGCATTCAAAATTGGATTTGGATTTTAGATTTAATTACTTGTCTTTCCCAGCTCAAGGCAAGTTTCAATCAGGCACAGCAGGTATTTCCCTTCCTTAGAAGGCTTACATTCTTATACCTGAAGCAATAAAGGAATCAGAGAATGAGGTAACTTGCCCAAGGTCACAAAGCCCATCAGGAGGAGAAACAGGATTTGAGTTTCAGCTAACCTGCTCTAACCACTAGGTTGCTCCTCCAAAATTACAGCTTCCGCATCTTAGGTGAAGTAACCACATCCAGATTAATTTTTTATAACTGCTTTGAATCTGGTTGGGTAGCAGAAAATCTTGCTGCATGTTTCTTGTAGCCTTTAGGTCAGTTTTCTCCTAGGGTTGCGCATTCATGTGAAACAAATGCATTTTTCATAAGGAAAACGTTACTTCCAAAAAGAATGAAAATTTTCATTTGCATTCATTTTTAGAAGTTTGTGCAGCATTTGTAGATACGTGTAGAAAAATACACATTGGAGATAATTTTTAAAAGGATTGATGTGCCAAAAACTGGGATTTACATGTGTAAATGGGCTTTTGAAAATTGCTATAATATATACTACTTTTATGTAAATAACTCCTTTGAAAATTCACTCCATAGAGCGTGCACATTGGTAGTTGTCTGTACAAATTGCTCATTTATGCACACAATTTCCGCTGGGCATATAAGGTGCTTTTTGAGCATGCAACTATGCACTGCATGCATAAACTTTCATGAATAAAAAAAAAAGCCCCAAACAAAAATATTAAACAAAAAAAAGTTATCGAAATAACTTCAACAGGAAACTTCTGTTTTATAGCCTCTCTAATCCGACTTGCTTTGCTTTGAGATGCGTTGGTAACATTTCTAATAAGGGATGCCACTTATATTTGGGTGGTGAGGAATCTGTTTGCAGCCTAGGATTCCACCCTCCCAGATTCTTTTCCTCCTATGTGCTTTAGAAGAACTTAATCTGTGAGCCACATACGTTTTTTTTTCCTGGGGGTTAGAGCTTCTCTCCTAATTACCAATTCCCTGCTTTTGTGTTTGGCTTCTCCTCCCTGTTCTACTTTAGGAAATAAACTCCTGTAGGCGTTGACTGACATTTCTGTCACTGAGAGCTCTGTTACAGTCCCAAACTGGGGTGATTTGGATTGAGCATGCTGCAAAAATAATTTTACAGAAAGGTTTAGATTGAAGTCATGTATAATTTAGAAAGACATTCTTAAAACAATGTTCAACCCACAATAATTAAGACTGACTGCAAAATAAGTTTTTGTTTTGGATTATCATGCTAGGTAGGATGGGAAAAATTACAGCCATATGTCAAAACAAGAAATCTGAATTCTGCTGTTGTGGCAAAAGAAAGTTGTTGGTACGAATAAAATACAAACTAGAAAAGTACCTTTCAGAAAAGAAATTCAGCAGAAAAACTATTGAAAGCTGTGTTAAAACACCCAATGAGACGGAATTGATTGAATATTTTGTAGCTGCTGTTTAACATGCTGTAAATCTAAATTAAATATAATATTAGAAGTATTTATTTATTTAGTGCTTTTAATATACTGTTAATCTGTAATTCATTCTTAAATGATTATGCACTAATACATGTAAGGTTAATGCCATGCTGAAGTCGAGAAAATAAATTTTGTTGGCGAGGAAATGCTTGCAGTTAAAACTATCTAATAAGTTAATGTGAATAATACTTTTGTAACTTCCAAAGCTCTCTTACTTCTAATTAAGGACTGTTAACTAATAAAATTGAACATTCAATTTTTGTATAGGATTTTATTACATTACCATTTTACGGCTCTTCAAATCTGCACTAATATAAGTTTCACACATAATACTGGTATGTTCGAGAACTTTCAAACATGACCAGAGGTGAAGGGAGGAGGACGGACAGGAGAAGAGAGGAGAGATGAGAAGGAAGAGAGAGGAGGAAAGTAAGAGGCATGCCAGAGTGAGATGAGAGCAGAGGAGAAATTAGGAGAGAGGGAAAGTGAGAGAGTGGGACCGTGAGAGTGTAACCCCCTTCAGCACCTCCCCACAAACCCCCTCAGCTACCCCTCACACACCCAACTCCCCTACTTACACCACCTATACATACCCACCCAAAGCAACTGCCCCCACACATCCCTTCAAAAACACACAGATATAACATAACACTTGCCCCTTTACACACACACACACCACTACCTTCTCTTCTCTCACATACATGCCATCACTCCCCCCCTACACATAACCCTATGCACTCCCACACACATGCAGGAGTGAGGGAAGATGTCAGGCCACAGCAAGGCCCTTTGCCTGTTGAGCTCAGGGCTAGTAATCGTATCCTGCTTTATGTAGGCACATAGAAAATCTTCAGAGTAGTTTATTTGTTCTGATTGGTAGGAGCAATTTGGTAGTTCTGATTGGTAGTAGTCCTTATCCTATCTGTGGCCACCTGTAAAGTACATAGGCTGAGGACACCAGGGGAGACAAGCTTGCAGAATGGTCATTTTCCAAGCACAGTCCCAACCTGTTAGGTCTTGTCAGGTTTCATGCCCTTGTCTGTCCACATGGCTGCCATGACTTGTGGCCAACATAGCAGAGTTGCTGCCCTATAAGATGGGTGCCCTGTGGTGTTTGTGCATTTTAGACATTGTAAATACTGAGATCAAGGCAGGTGTGATGGTAGACTGTCACTCATCAGATCTGTGCATAGCATTAAGGCTAGAGAAGATGCTGTCAGCTGATGACCTCATGAACAAACTTGGGAACTCTCCGTATTTGGCCCGGATATTCCAGAATTTTGAATGAACTGCTGGGTCTCTGGGACAAGACCCAAAAACCTCATGTGCCGTGCTGCAGAAGGCTGGAAGAGAATGGGCCTGGAGTAGCACAGGCTTGAAGGAGGAGTGTCAGCACCCATGCCCCTGGAAGATGACATGAAGCCCAGTGCTGCGTGGCAAGAATGAGATGAGCAGAAGCGTCACCTTCCCCTACAGGAAACAAGAAACTGAAGATGCAGGAGGAGGAGCAAAAGTGTTGGGTCGCGTGCTGAATATAAAACAAGGGCAGAGCAGGCCCAATGCTGCAGGAGGAGGAGGAAGTGGAGTACATGTCCCATGGGCCTGGGGAAAGAGGAGGCTCCTATGTCTAATGAGAACTGAGGTGAGAAGAGAGAATGAGAGTGCATGTGTGTATAGAAGAGGGAGAGAAGTGAGTGAGTGTATATGTCTGTATGCATGTATGAGTGTGTGTGGAAAAGGGAGAGGACTGAACATGCATGTGTGTGTGTGAGTGCATATATATGTATTGAAGAGGAAGATAAGTGAGCGTGTATGTGTGGAAAACAGAGGATTGAGTGCATGTATGTATGTGGAAGAGAGAGAAGAGAGTGTGTGTGTGTGTGTAAAAAAGGAAGTAGAGTGAGTGCATGTATGTGTGTGTGAGAGTGCATGTATATGTATGGAAGAGGGAGAGAAGTAAGTGTGTATGTGTGGAAAATAGAGGATTGAGTACATGTATGTATGTGGAAGAGAGAAAAGAGAGTGTGTGTGTGTGTGTGTGTATGTGTGTGTGTAAAAAAGGAAGAAGAGTGAATACATGTGTGTCTGAGTGCATGTATCTGTGTAGAAGAAGGAGAGAAGTGAATGTGCACGTATGTGTGTGTGTATGGACAAGGAAGAGAATGTACTTGTTAGAATGCACTTGTTAGAATGTACGATATCCTACCTATACATACCTTATTTTGTGCCTATTTGTAAACCGTTGTGATGGTACATGACTTAGCGATGGTATAGAGAAGTTTTTAAATAAAATAAAAATAAAGAGAATTGAGTGAGTGTGTGAGAATGAGCACGTATATGTGTGCATGAACATATGAGTATGCTATTGTGTGGAGAGAAGGCTTCTACTGCCCTCGCCTCCTCCCCCACAACAATCTCAGGGGCCGATGCAATACAGCCGAGTGCACTGTATAACCCACAGTCGGACATGGATTAAATAGGTGCCAATCCACCCCCTAATGCAATAGGGGGATTAGCGCCTATTTAACGAGCGTCCGACGTGGAGTGAATGAGATAGCCCTCATCACATGCAAATTCATGTGAATGAGGCTATTACTCATTCACTTCAAATGCAAAAAATAAATGTGTGTCTCAGATGCACATTTATCGTTCAGCTATTAACGCCTGCCTGGAGCAGGCGTTAATAGCTGAGCGCATTGAAAAAAAGTACAGAAAAGCAGAAAAAACTCCTTTTCTGTACTTCTTTAAAAGTAAAAAAAAAAAAGAAAAAAAAAAACCTCAGCCTGCCACATTGAAGACCGATGCCGATATGCTTGGCATTGGTTTTCATAACCGGCTGGCTGCGTTAAGAAAACTGATGCCGAGTTTATCGGCGTCGGGGTTTATAACTGGCAGACCACCGGTAACCGCAGGGTCGCGTTAGCTAGGAGGTGCTAAGGTCATGCAAGCGACCCTAGCACCTCCTTGCTAGCGTGACCCCCTAATTTGTTTATAGCCTGGTGCCCCTCTTTCAGGCGCCATACGCACATTAAGAAAGCGGGCGCTGAAAAGTCAGCGCCCACTTTCCGCGTTTATTATAGCATCGGCCCCTCAGGGTGGCAGGAAATCAAAAGTTCCCAGGTATGCTCAACAACATATAACAACAAACCTCTTTCTGAAGCCTGCCACTGTGAAAAATGTATAGGTCAACAGCTCCTTGAGGTATCATGTGGTAGGCATGGTGTCTTTTTGCACTTTCATTATTGTTATGTAGAAAGATAAGCATTTTAGAGCACTTGACGCTGGGAGGGGCCCATGTCTGAAACAAGACAAAACAGTAGGGATGTGAATCGTTTTTTGACGATTTAAAATATCGTCCGATATATTTTAAATCGTCAAAAAATCGTTAGGGCCACGATACAATACCAATTCCCCCGATTTATCGTTAAAAAATTGTAAATCGGGGGAAGGGGGAGGGCAGGAAAACCGGCACACTAAAACCCCCTAAAACCCACCCCCGACCCTTTAAATTAAATCTCCCACCCTCCCGAACCCCCCCCCCCCAATGCTTTAAATTACCTGGGGATCCGGCGGTGGTCCAGAACGGCGGCGGTCCGGAACGGCCCCCTCAATAGAATCGTGTTGTCTTCAGCCGGCGCCATTTTTCAAAATGGCCGCCGCAAAATGGCGGCGGCCGTAGACAAAAACGATTCGACGCAGGAGGTCGTTCCGGACCCCCGCTGGACTTTTGGCACCGGCAGGAGATCGACTGCAGGAGGTCATTCAGCGGCGGTCCGGAACCCCCGCTGAACGACCTCCTGCAGTCGATCTCCTGCCGGCACCATTTTCCGTACGAAAACGATTCGCGGCAAGAAATCGCTCCCGGAACCCCGCTGGACTCCCAGGAAAACTTTGGCCAGCTTGGGGGGCCTCCTGACCCCCACAAGACTTGCCAAAAGTCCAGCGGGGGTCCGGAACGACCTCCTGCGTCAAATCGTTTTTGTCTATGGCCGCCGCCATTTTGCGGCGGCCATTTTGAAAAATGGCGCCGGCTGAAGACAACACGATTCTATTGAGGGGGCCGTTCCGGACCGCCGCCGTTCTGGACCACCGCCGGATCCCCAGGTAATTTAAAGCATTGGGGGGGGGGGGGTTCGGGAGGGTGGGGGATTTAATTTAAAGGGTCAGGGTGGGTTTTAGGGGGGTTTAGTGTGCCGGCTCACGATTTTAACGATTTTTCACGATAGTTTACACACCCAAACGGCAACAATACGATTCCCTCCCCCTCCCAGCCGAAATCGATCGTTAAGACGATCGAGGACACGATTCACATCTCTACAAAACAGTGAGCATATATGCTTCTGACAGATGTCTGTCAGGTTGCCAGTTGTAGACAATCTTCTGTGATTAGTAATGACTGACTACCTCATTAGCAGGTAGGTACAACCTTGGCACCAGCATAATTGATGGTTGATGACGAACAGGCCAGGAACAGCAAATTCAGACCTCAGTAGGGAACCAAAGTGCTGGATGTAATCTGTAATCAACAAAGTCCTAACTGATGTGTGTGGTCTGTTTGTCTGGGTGAGTGACGTGCTGTGTTAGCCTCTGTCTACATCTGTGTCTGGGGTGATATTAGGCTCATAGTTATCTTTCTTACAACACCAATGCATGCACCAGAGCATGCACTGTGTGTGCTTCCAATTCGCACACACTAGCTTTTGATACAAGCGATCCTGTGCTTCTGTTCTTTATGATGGATGCTACAGCTGTTAAAGTGTAGGTGGGGAGAAAATGGCTTCACATATTGTACCCAAATATTCTACCTTGGCCTGACACTGTTTAATCATTCAGTCAAGATGGGGGCTGAGACAATTGGCTGCATCAGAGCTCAAATATGCTGTGCCACTTTACCGGATGAGTAGATATCTGCCTGTAGTGTTCACCTCCTTCCCCCCTGGCACCAGAGGCTCTCTCACCTAGTACCTGGAGTGGGCCTATTTGTATTGGTATTGGGAGTGTGCCTGGTTGGAAGAACTTCAGTTGCTGGGGAGATTATGGGCTCCGCGCGTATCTGCTAAAATCCAGCTTACTTTTGCTGGCGCTATTTGAAAATCTACCCCTTTGAGAATAGCCACTGCCATTATTATTTATTTATTTATTTTAAGTTTTTTTATACCGATTTTCCTGCATAAAATGCATATCAAACCGGTTTACAATGAAACAGAATGAGCAGGAAGTAAAATTCCTTAGTCTAATACATTTAAACATCAATAATGAAATAATTTTAAACAAAGCAAAAAGCTAAATAACATTAATAAAAGTTAAATTATTAACATAATAATATTCCATGTTACCATTAGCAATGGTAACATGGAATAGACTTAGTTTTTGGGTACTTGCCAGGTTCTTATGGCCTGGATTGGCCACTGTTGGAAACAGGATGCTGGGCTTGATGGACCCTTGGTCTGACCCAGTATGGCATTTTCTTATGTTCTTATGTTCTTAGCCCATGCACTGATGATGAGACCGCATGCTGTATTTAGTGTTCATGTGTGACAACAGTCCTTTTAAAGATCACTTTCATTATTCCAGCAGGAGGTCACTTGATAAAATTCAAAGATGGGCTTACTGCATCTCCTAGCCATGCCACACTGAAACCCTGCAGCTTCAAAGATGCCCACATTTTGAAATCGAGCAGCTATGTGGTATTGGGTTTCCACAATGCCACAAAACTCCATCTGAGGATGCTGACACCATTGTTGCCAGACAGAACGCGACCATTGGTGCTGCCTTGAATTCTTTATCCCCTTTGAAAGTCTTAATTAGACAAAGAAGCAATTGTGTCCCCTGGTATACACTAGTATTAAGAAAGCTTGTGTGAGTTAGGTGGCACCAAGAACCTTTGGCATAAATTAGTCAGTATTTGACCTCAGATCCTATAGGCTAAACCTATAATACAAAGAAGATTTACTTTGCCACTTGGACCCAGCCCCCCATCTTCCATCCTCACAAGTTATTTATACTGTGAACTTACTAATGGTCCAGCCTAAACCTGACATTGCTAATATTTCTTCTATAAATTAAATTTAAAAAAAAATTATAAATAAGACCTGCGAAAACTTTGCCCACTTTATCTCTGAAAAGATTTCCCTAAGATACAGGCCCTGATCCCAGTTTCTAATCTTTGCCAGTGCAGTCTACCCAGGATAGCTTTCAAAGCCATGACTGCCACTGAAACTGTTGAAATTCTCACAAAGCTGAAAGACAAATTCAGCCCTATGAATATGGTCTCTTTTGTGCATCTGAAAATCAGTAGAGAAGGCATTATCACATTTATTGAACAATTCATTAACACCTCCTTATCTGAAAGCCATCTTCCCAGCCTGCAGAAGATTGCTGCAGTGCATCCTGTGCTAAAATAACCTAACTTTGATACAGCAGTTTTAAATAACTTTTGCCCAATTTCTTCTCTGCATTTTCTGATGAAAATCACTGAGAACGTTGCCCTCAAACTATTACATCAACTGAGCATTTTGTCTTTCTGCTGTTTCCTTCAAATTGCTTACCTTTGCGTTACTGCTTTTTCTTCTGGATTCTGATGATGCCTCCTAAATGCAAGGTCAAAGTTCATATCTTTTCTGAGGAAACTTCTTTGTCACTGGTTCAGCAGAATCTTGGCAATTTCCTGGAGATAGCTTTGGGTTCAACGGAGGAAGATTCTGCTGCTGAGGTCAGCGTGCGAGCAGGGCCGGTGCAAGGGGATTTGGCGCCCTAGGCGAGCCTTCTCCCTTGCGCCCCCCCCCCGGTCTCGGCCCCGACCCTTACCTCATTCTCGATCACGCCCGCTGACTGGGGTTTTCTGGGTCGCACTGCTTGCGGCCTGCCAAACTCCACTCCTCTTTGCCACCACTTGCGGCTCCATATGGCTCGCACCCAGTGGCGCACCAAGGGTCTCCGGTGCCCGGGGGCCAATGCATGTGTGCCTCTCCAGCATCCCCCCTTAATCCTTCTTGTACTAATGCTTAAGGTCACAGAAAATCAGTGGTGTCTCCAGACAGAAGAATTGGGGGGGGGGGGGGCCAAAATGACATTTCTTCATCTCACCCACCTCTATAGCATGGATCCTGCTTTAAAATTGGTTATTAAAAAAAAGTGTTAATAAAAAAGTCCTCTGCGTTATTTTAAAAAGCTGGCCAGTTTCACACTATAAAATTATGTTGATAGCCTCAGTCAACTGATTCTATGTGGCTATGAGAGTGAAGTCAGGAATATATAGGAAGGACAGAAGGTCAATATAAATCCTGTACCTCCAGTTCTGTAACTCTGTGCATCCACTGAAATTCCCCCAAACAATGGAGCTTGGATGTTTCCCTTACAGCTCATCATACTGAAAGATATTTTCAAATTCTGGTGTCACTTCACAGTAACAGCAGCACAAACAGCTTCCACTGCCAGGCACATTGTGAACTAACACAAAACACCACAAAAAAGACACTCAAAATCTATACTGCAATCCCATCATAACATAACAGTAATAACACCAAGGACTCAAACAACAATAACCCTACCTGTGAATAAGCAAGGGTAAATATTACACTGGGTCCTAGAATACCAATACACCACCTACTGAGGAAACAAAACAAACCCAATTGCTATAGATCTCTATACAGACACTATATGATAGCAGAATCTCTCATCATGGTCACACACACAGAGCAGAGACAGACCCTCACCAAATACAGAATACAAAATAAAGGAGCACAAATTAGAAAAACTGAAATGGAAACCCCAAGAAGCCAGACTCTGTGTATTAACAATGGAAAAACAGAACCACCATTCTTCATAAAACAAATAAAATCAAGAAACATAAAGCATCAGTTATAATAGTAAAACCATACTAATAAAATAATATTTTAAAACTACTGATAAATAGAATTTCTATTAATTAAAATCATATACATTTTTTACAATTTCCTAAAACCAATAAAATATTTCAAAACAGCACATATATCAAATAACACACAATAATTAAAACTAATAAGGATTTTAAAAAGCCCCTGCTGTCCATACATGGGAGCTCTTGATTGAGGTTATCCTCTCTCTCTCACACATACTCACATGTCCATTCTCTCTCACACATACACTGTCACATACATACACATTCATGCTCTTATACCCAACCATAACCTCTCGCTCTCACAGACACTGACACACTCAGGCTCTAAGGCACTCTCTCCCCCTCCACACCCCCCCCCCCACAAACTCTTACTCCCCTGGATTTTCTCATACACACTCATGCTCTCACTGGCTCCCTCACATACACACAAACACACACTCCCAGGCAAGCTTCCAATCGTTCTCACACAAACACACACACACAGGCAAGCTCCCAGTCATTCTCACACTGACCCCCAGGCGGGCTCCCATTCATTTTCACACCACTCCCTCCCCATCCCCCAGGCATGCACACATTCATTCTCACACCCAGACCCCCAGGCAGGCACCAATTTATTCTCACACACACACACACATACAGCACAAACAGGCAGGCATCTATTCTCACACATACAAACCCCAGGAAGACACCCATTCATTCTCATACACAGACACACACCCTCAGGCAGGCACCCATGCATTCACACACATACACCGCCAGGCAAACTCCCATTCATACACATGCACACACTAAAGGCAGAGACCCCCCTCTCTTTCTTTTGCCAGCAACCTCAGAGCCTCTCTCATTCCTCTGCTGGCCACTGTCACTGTTGCTGTATGGCTATTGCGGAGGTGCTGATTGCTACTATTGGCACTGAAGCCCATTCTGCTGCCTCCTCTGTGCAGGCCTCATGGTACATTGTGAGATCCGCATAGAGAAAGTGCTACTCTTGCACATTCCCAAAGATTACATGTTCCAATCAGTAAAAAATAATTTATTTTTTTTTACATTTGCTGTCTGATCTTAGTTTCTAATCAGTTGGTCACAGGCTTTTTTTTTTTTTCCACCTTCCCTTTCTTATTTTTTTGCCAATTCCTTTTATAACATATTTCTTTTCTCTCCATCTGTCTTCTTCCCTCAAACACACAGTCAGGTTCTCATCTCACATGCTTTCTCTCTCTCTCACACACACACATACACAGGCACTCACTCTCACATGCTCTCTCTCATACAATCATGTATACACCGTCTCTCTCTTGCACATGCTGTCTGACTCTGGCACACAGGCTCTCTCTCACTCCCACATGCTGTCTTGCTCAAGCACAGGCTCTCATTGTCACATGCTCTCTCTCATAAATCATTCATACACACAGTCTCTCACTGGCACATGCTGTCTGACTCTGGCACACAGGCTCTCTCTCACTCCCACATGCTGTCTTGCTCAAGCACAGGCTCTCACTGTCACATGCTGTCTCTCTCACACACACACAGAGGCTCTCACATGCTGTCTCTGCAAACATTCAGGTCCTCACTCCCACACACAGTCTCTCAACTCATCTCATACACGCCACACATACACACTGTACAAACCCTCAGTCTCTCTCTCACCTCTGGGCCTCCTCTTCACGGCCGCTGCAGGATGGGCTCTGTAGCGGCCCCGGACTTCTCGAGCCGTGCTGCTCCTCTTCTGTACGCGGCTGATGCTCCTCCTCTTTCCTGCCCGCGCGGCTCCGGCAACATTTTTCTTCCGGGGCCGCGCGGGCAGGAAGGAGGAGAAGCTCCTGCATTGGCTGATGATCCTCCTCCTTCCTGCCCGCGCGGCTCCGCAACATTTTTCTTCCGGGGCCGCGCGGGCAGGAAGGAGGAGAAGCTCCTGCATTGGCTGATGCACCTCCTCCTTCCTGCCCGCGCGGCTCCGGCAACATTTTTCTTCCGGGGCCGCGCGGGCAGGAAGGAGCTGGAGCACCAGCATGTTTAGACGCGATTGTTTTCTTCCGGCCGTGGTGACTTGAGCTCCACCACGGCCCCGCCGATCTTCTTGCTGTGTGTATTCGGCACACAGCATAGCAGTAGTTCACCGCTCAGCCGCTATTGGGGATGACGTCCACCGGCGGCCATTGGCCATCAGCGGCTCGGCGCCCCCTAATGCTCAGCGCCCTAGGCGATCGCCTAGTTCGCCTAGTGCTTCCGCCGGCCCTGCGTGCGAGAGCTTCTCCTTGGCTGGAGAGAAAGTTTCATTTTCTTCCCACCATGCTCCATACTGCCTTCTTCCTGGAGGTAACATCCGGGTCCTGCAATAGAGTCGTCATGTTCTGATAATGTTGAGATCAGTGCTGCGGGAAGATTAAAGTGCCAAAAGAGCTGCATCTAGGGAGTGCCCAAATAGTCTGAATCCTGTGAGTTTGGTCTTGCAGAGAATTGATCACTCAACCAGTGCTGCTGCTCTAGGTACTGGGATAATTCTATCTAGCCTACATTAGGCACCGTAGCTTTTATTATGTTATTAACCCCATATATCTTAATCCAAGTTATTTCGACCTGTTCATTGTAAGACATTTACTTGTCATTGTTATTGTTTTGAATGTAAACCGAATTGATCAGTAATTTTGTTACTGGAAAGTCGGTATATAAAAATGCTAATAAATAAATAAATAATTCCCATGCCTTCCAATCATGAGTCTTTGCTTCCTCTGGGAAACCTCCATCATCTCCTTGGATTCTATTTGAGCAGTGTTGGTGAGGTTAGACTGCTCCATTAGTGTCTCTTCTAAAGATATTAGAGATAAGTTGAATAGGTTGATATTTTCAGTAAACTTCAGAGGAATTTATGGGGCGGTGCATATCGTTTTTTTCTAATGTGATTACATATACTCAGGAAAGAAGAAACAAGGTTTTGTCAATGAGGGAAAAAGACTAGGTCTCGTGGAGCAACTCAGATATTTTTTTTAAACATGAAGAAACTTAGCAATGTTCCAGTGGTTGGGAATGGGGTTGGCTGAGCAGTTTGTTATCCATTATTGCAAGTTCCTTTAATTTTTAAATTCCTTGATTAGCATTTTTTTCACACTTTCATATCATTTTCTTTCTCCTCCTTCTGTTCATATGTAGTGTGGGCTATATGTGGAGATTTTTTATTTATTTTTTAATGTATATGTTTCTATACTACTGAAATCCCTGACATTGTTGGTTTAACAGATTGTCTTGGTGAAATATTGTGAAATTTAATAAATATAAAGTATAAAATAAAAAAATATTGCATCATATTTTAGATGAAAATAATCTATTTTTATCTTTTCAGTTTGGGTTCAGAACTTTGCAGGGTGCCGAAATGCTTCTCATTTCAATGCATTCCATCTTGTTTGATTCCAGCACTGCCTTCTTTTTGGTCCTGGATTCAATTACATTGGGCAACAATGAAAGTGTTACTGACCTAAAAAGATCCTACCTGTAGTATCTTGATGTGGCTGAACACGAATATGACCATGAAAAGTTTTTATTGGCTCTCGTTTTGAAGATATTAATATCTTTCTATGTTTAGTCATGTAAATTTATCCAAGTAGATAAGCCTAGAATGATGTAATATTGCCCTCATATTGCATAATACCATCATGCACACATCATCCAGAGTTTATTACAATCATTTCTGATGCAATGCAGTTCTACTGCCATGCTGCTGCTGAGTAAGCTGACGTCAGCAGTGTACTATATTAAGCCCAGTCAGAAAGGGTGAGCATTTGAAATATTCATGCTGGCTGACTACTGCTGGACACTCCGCAGAGATGCTCCCGAACAGGTGTACAAGAGACAAGCAAAGAAATCTAAGATGTAGTCTATGACTTCATTTTTCAAATGGTATTAACTGTAGGTCTCCTACTATTGGCATACAATTCAAGATGTAATTATATTATTGCATATTACAAAAAAACTAGAGCCAATTTTGCATTTTCACAGTCACATTCGTGTTTAGCACATGGAAATGTATAAGAATTGACTAATTTCATTTCCGTTACATGACTTTTGTGAAAATTTGTTGCCCAGTGTTATCTATGAGCTACATCACTCCATTTTTACTTTACCAACTTAAATACTTGGGAATTTCCTCTACTGTATATAAGTGACTCTCTTTCCTCTTGTGTGGATGCTCTCAGTTCATTTCATTGGGTTAGCTTAGATCCACCCATGACAAACTGCATACTGGCCTCCCTCAAGGGTCTGCCCTTTTTGCCACCCTTTAAATATCTATATTGCTTCCATTTGTCAGGAGCCAGCCAGTTTAGGAGTGAGCCACCAACTTTATGCCAATGATATCCTGTATTATTTTCCAATTGATTCAACTATAGATCAGGCACTGTCTCTAGCTGCCTTTCAGTGGTTAATAACTGGCTATTAAATAAGATTTGTCTTAAATTTAAATAAAACTGAAATCATCATACTGGCTCATTTCCCTATCCCTATCGTGACAACTGCATTTACCCACCAAGCATGTAACCTGGGAATTCTAGTTGATTCCTCTTTGCCTTTGTGCCCCAACATTAAGAATGTAGGCAGTCACAGCCTCCTTCTTTAAGCTTCATCTCCTCCGCAATGTAAAACAATTTCTGCATACCAGTAACTTTAGAACAATCACCCCAGCTTTTGTTATCACTCCTATTGATTATTACTACTATAATGTGTTATATTTGAGCCTCCCTCAAAACACTCATAGTTTGCTTCAAAAGGTCCAAAACACCTCTCTGGTATGCCTTTCCATGAACATATTACTCCTGAACATCATAGATTTCACTGGCTTCCAGGCTTTTAGAGACCCAAGTTCAAAATAATGATTAACATCTTTAAAGTCATTAATGATCTGGCCCTATACTGCTTTAATACTGGGCTGAGACAGTATTAAAGCAGTACATGCCACCTGCTATGATCCATTAGATGTGCCTTCTTTGAAACTGGTCAGGCTAGCAGAATCTTGGCAACACATGTCCAGCGTGGCTGGTCCTTTCCTGTAGAATTTGCTTCCAATAAATTGAAATCTGAGACCTTGCTGGTGTGCTTTAGGAAGCAACTAAAGGTGTATTGTTTGCCTAGGCCTTTAGTGACAGACTTATCTTATCCATGGTCAATATATGGCAAATACTAGTTTTAAATCAATCTCTCTCTGTGAAATATGGTTTTATTTTGGTCTAGTCATTTCATCTATGCATCAGACTAATCAGTTGATAACCCAACCGTCCCGTCGATTTTAAGCCTACCATAATTTGTTTAGTTATCATGACTTGTAGCTCAATTACAAATATAATGTTCTGAATTATTTTTATTCTATTTATGCATTAATATGTATGTTTATAGTTAGCTGCCCAGACCTGCAGGTGGAGTGAGATATAAATTTTCAAATAAGTAAATACAAGTTCTTCATGGTTTCAACTTCTAAAGAAAGATTTGGAGCTCTAAATCGCTGATACTATGAACATCTTCTGTACAAGTCGAAATTCAATGACAATCCAAACTTTTATTGTGGCTGCTATTATGACTTTTAGATCAGCAGGATACTTGTGACCCATACTGGACACCATTAAAGGCAGGATACTGGACTTGATGACCCTGGTCGGACTCAGTATGGCATATCTTAATGTTCTTTGTACCCAAATCAGACAATGGATCACAATGTGCATAATATAATGTAAGCCTGTCCACAAGCAGTAGAACTCTATAAAATCATGTTACTGCTGAAGCTTTCCACTGGCTTACAGATTTGATCCTAAGCATCTGAGTCATTTTCTACAACTACTTCCCTTATACCATAGGAAGATGGGGTGATTTTATTTTGAATACTTGAGTCAATTTTCAAAAGAGCCGCTATGCGGGTAAGTTAGCCTAACCACCTAGGATTTCAGCTTTCTTATCTGTAGCCGCTGAAAATTTGACTTGCTATATTTGATTATTATTTGTGTGCTGTAGTTGCCTAGCTAACCTAGCCAGTTAGCACTGTGAATCAGTGCTAATCAGCTAAGTCTTAAGCCTGCTCCTTGGAACATCCTTGAGGTTGCCTCTTTTTTGTTCTGCTAAATTTCCCTCCTTGTTAATTTAAATTGAATAAAATTATCTGCTCACTGGTGGAGAGGTGGGAGAATTGTTTTAAAAAACAGGGTTTTAACTGTCTGCCTCCCAAAGTTAGCCAGTTAAACTTTCTATAAATTGACCCCATTCTGTGTGGTGTCAGTTCTTTGAGATAGTTGTGTGAGAATGTGAATAAGAGGCATTACTGTCCGTGTTTTTAAGTCTGTGTGTGCACAGGATGAGGGCAATTATCAGAGTGCCCACTGAAGGGCAAACTAGTGGCTACTTTCCCTCTGAAAATTGCCTAAGAAAAAGTGCCTGCACAACTTTGCACCTCCTTTTTGGGCGATGCTTTTATAGGCAAAACAGCTACATTTTAAATCTCCTGTGTGCAGGGAAAACGGGGGGTTACACGCACGGCCAGGTCTTGCGAGATCCGCATGCATCTTCATAGGGGTCCGGCCATGTGCGTAACCTCCTGTTACGTGCAGAAGTGCCAGGCCCAAGAAAAGGGGCGGTCCGGGGGGCGGGGAGGGGGCTGTATAGCGGCCATTTGCCGCTGTGCTGGGGGATTGCGCGCCGGCAGCCTGCCGGCACGTGCAACTTACACATTCTACAACAAGGAAACAAAAATAACAACAAGGAATACAACAAGGAAAAAATACATCAAGGAAGTTCTACAACAAGGAAACAAAAAGAACAACAAGGAATACAACAAGGAAAAAAATACATCAAGGAAGTTCTACAACAAGGAAACAAAAAGAACAACAGGAATACAAGGAAAAAATACATCAAGGAAGTTCTACAACAAGGAAACAAAAATAAGGTAGGACTTCTAAGTGGTTGGGGAGAAGAGGGGAAGAGGGAGGGTAGGTAGGGGGGGTAGGAAAGTTCCCCTCCCAGTCTGCTCCTTAATTGGAGTGGACTGGTAGGGAATTGGGGAGGCCCGATCTTGCGGCCACGCGAAACGTGCACATTTCTACCCCCCCTTGCCATATACTTTCCCTGGATTTTATAACACACGTGCAATATTTTTTAATAATCTATCCCAAGTGCATGGTTTTGAAGCATTTAAAAGTATGCGTGTACTTGCAAGGATCTCCCCAACCTCACCCACTGGAACTCCTCCCTTTTACCATGGGTAAAATTATGTGCTTACAGGCACTCTACACTGAATTTAATCCACAAAGAGGGTGGGATATTCTCAAAGACCCCATTTCAGCTGGTAAGCACTCTTTTACCTGTGAATATGACTTTGAAAATGCCTGTGTATTGCTGGTGCATACATGGAGGTAAGATTAAGAGAGAGGCAGAAAAAGTGAGATTGCTAGGCTGGTTGTGTGGAGAGGCAGGGGCTGATGAAGTGGTTTCAGGGGACCAAGCTATAGACAACTGGTGTGCTTTCCAACTGTTGTGAGGAAAATGGAGCCATGGATATTTACATCTGCTTTTTCTAGGGTAGATTGTCTTAAAATAATTGGTGAAAATCGTGACTACAATCTGTGTGCCTGTATTTTGACTCCCACCCAAAGTACACCACCTGAATGCCTCCCCTGAATGCAGCTAAATGTATATGGATTTTGCAACAAGATGCACACATTTAGTAATCTGACAGCTAATTTACATGTGCAAATCGCTCTTTACCCATATACATGACTCTGAAAATTGTCCTACTCATAAGATTAGTGCTATGCAGAGTTGCTAAATAAGTAAATAAGTAAATAAATAAATAAATAAATAAAAGCAGCAGTACTATCTCTTTAAAAACAACATTTGCTATGAGAAAGATTTTAGGTGAACTCCCTTTGACTACCTCACCCCATGTGCAGTTTTTTCACATTTTCTTCTCATGGTATATGATGGAGAACAATAGTACAGCTTGCTTCTATTAAGAGACCTATGGGATATATTCCAGCACTGGGCAAAATTAACTACTGTATATTTGGGTCATGGACTCTACAGGAAATAAATAATATCTCTTGGTAGGGCTCTTTTGTGGATGGCATGGAGGGCATTAAAGTGTCTCACTGGTGACTTTGCCCTTCTGTATACCTTTAATATCTTTTCTTGAGTCACACCATATTTTCTTTTTATGTCCTGTATGACCCATTTTATGACAACTGCTGTTTGGTAAAAGCCAAATATCTCAAGTTATTTGCCTTCTATAATCCCTAAAGACTGGCATGCACTGCCCTCCATACTATTTATTTTTGTGATATCTCTTGAGTAATTCAAATTGAGTAATAGTCCCTTACTTGCTGGATATGTGCTGGCCTTGCACGGAATATTTTTTGTAGAGAATCCTTGACTTTTTCTTCCTGGTGCTTAGAGGAGCTCCTTCGCCTCTCCATTTGTTCCCCCACACAAGCACCTGTTTGAATGACTGCTTACCAGCTGAGGTTTGCTTTGAATGATGTTGAAAGCTGAGCTAGAATCACAATTACAATTTAATACACAGAAAACTTTTGTTATTTATTTATTATTTATTTATATATTTGTTTATTTGTTTATTTAATTATTTGTTGAGTTTTATATACCATCATTCGGTAAAGCCATCATAACGGTTTATAAAATTTAAATTGTAACTCTTTTAACAATTGTGCAAAAGTATCACAATGTGCATATTAAACAGAGGTTAAACATTTCAAGTCCAGAAAGTATCATTAATTGGGAGGACGCTTGTTTGTTCTGGTTGGAGAGAAGTTATTTTGAGGTTTTTGGATGAAAGCTCGATTGGGAGTTAGGATGTTCAGAAGTATGAAAGTCAGTGTAGAATTTGCGGAACAGCAATGTTTTTAGGTCTTTTTTGAATGTTTTGAGGTTGGGTTGGGTTCTCAGATCTTTTGGTAGGGAGTTCCAAAATTTAGGGGAGGCAATGGAAAAGGCTCTTTCTCTTGTATTTGTCAGATGTGCATCTCTGATGGGGGGGGGGGATGTTTAAGAATCCTGAGTTGTTTGAACGTAGGTTTCTTTGAGTATTCTGGGGGGTTATGTTTAAGCCATTTAGTCCTTGATGATCATTGTTTAGAATTTTATGAATGATGGTCATTGATTTGTGTTCGATGCATGCTTTAATTGGGAGTCAATGAAGTGAGATCAATATGGGTGTTATGTGTTCATTTCTCTTTGTTCCAGTCAGAACTCTGGCTGCTGAGTTCTGCAGAATCTGGAGCGGTTTGAGGTTTGAGTAGTATTTGATTGCCAGACTTCAGTGTTGATAAAGATGAGGTCGATGATGTGACCTGCTTTATGAGTTGGAGATTGGATTATTTGCTTTAGATTTAGTGTTGATAGTGCATCGATGATAGTTTGGCAGGTTTTTGAGTGGGTGGGTAAGTTGAAGTGTATGTTGAAGTCACCAAGGATGATGATGGGTTTGTTGAGAGATATGTTATTCATGATATATTCAATTAGTGGGGAGCAGTTTTTTTCGAGAGCTCCTGGAGGACAGTAAACGAGGCAGATCTGTAGTTTTGGCAAGTCAAATAAAGCAATTTCGAATGGTGGAGACATGTTTGAAGGACGAAGTGTCAGTTGAAGGTTTTTTTTAGAGATAAGCATTAAACCACCTCCTTTTTTATTTTTTCTGGGAATTGACAGTTGGTTAATTAGTACTGAATCTGTGTTTTTGAGCCAGGTTTCCGTTATTGCGATGAAATCTGGTTTGGAGTCAATGAGTAGGTCATGTATGACAGCCAGTCAGTAGTATTTAATTTAAATATTGAAAAAATAATTAGAGATTTACATTGGATGAACACATTCTCAATTCATGTAATAACTGCAGCTACGTATTTATTTAAAATTGTTTCTTGCCCACTTAAAACAGACCTACCATGCTAAGCAGATTACAAAGCAATAAGGGGCCGATTTTAAAAGAAGCACAAGTGCATCCATGTACGTGTGATTCTCGGCACATGCACTTGGATGCAGTTATTTTATTACATTGTACATCAACGTGTGCATGTTATAAAATATGATTCCTGTGGACAGGTGTAGTTATTCGGCGCAAAACTGACAGTGATAAACAAGCATACCTTTCGCTGTCGGTGAAGTCTTCGTGGCATCAGCCCCAGTGCTACCCCGACTCCTCCTCTTCTGGGACTGATGTCGCCTCGACTCCTCCCCCATCTTGGTATCGCACGCGATAAGGGACTTTTCGCGTGCGAAACATCCCTTATCGCAAAGTAAATGACCCCCTTAGTTATCCTCTTGGCTCTGAACCAATAACAAAATAACTCAAGTTTGAGTTTAAAGGTCAATGTGCTAATGTCTAAATCTCTCAAAGTATTGCCTTTTGGAACTAGAAACCTTTTTGCCATATAATTACATAGAAAACCACATAGGATTCAAAGGAAAGGAAATATCTACTCTACCATTAAAATGTACTTATGGAACAAGATCATCCACCCGAGAAAGTTCTGAGAGAATTTAGACAAAAACAATAGTTGGAATGAAGATCCCTTGCTTCAGTTACCTGTAGCTGGTGGGACAGGGTCTGCTACCATGGGAGTTGGATATTTGTAACCCCTCTTTAAGGCAAGGCAATCTTCTTGAAATTTTGAAGGAAGCGGTAAGAAGGCCTATTTTGAAAGAGGACGAGATTAACCCTAATGTTAATGGTGCATTTTCATCCTGTGTCATGTCTTCTCTTTTTTAATAAGCTGATTGAAAGGGTAGTCTACCAATAGTTAGTATAGCTGGTAGGAATTCTCTATGCATGCCAGTCTGGTTTTTGAGTTGGGCATGGAACTGAGATGCTTTTGTTGGTAGTGTTCAAGGGATACATATGCGTGCTTATGAGATTGATTCCCTTTTGGCCTTATTGAA
Source organism: Rhinatrema bivittatum (assembly GCF_901001135.1). Lineage (NCBI taxonomy): Eukaryota > Metazoa > Chordata > Amphibia > Gymnophiona > Rhinatrematidae > Rhinatrema > Rhinatrema bivittatum. The sequence continues at coordinate 152,541,884 of NC_042617.1, read as the reverse complement.
CCTAACAGTCACTTTTGATACCATCAATCACTGTGCCATGATTCAAGGGCTTGACAAAATAGGGGAGTGTGGATTAGCATTACAGTGGTTTACTTTGTTTCCTTCAGGAAGAGCTTAGAGGGTGGGTTTAGAAAGATGTTCAATCTACTCCATATACCTCACAATTTGGTGTTCCTCAGGTTTCTGTATAGTCACCTCCGAGGCTTAATATTTATATAGCCTTCAGTAGTGGGGTTGATTAGGGATATCTCTCTTTGCTGGTGTGGATGAATCAGTGTAAAGTCAAGCTTCATCCATCAAAGACAGAGCTGCAAAGAGAACTTGCATGTCTACCTCCAGTTTTGGGCTGTACACTGAAACCAAAGAAGATTGTATGTACTTTTGGTGTTCATCTATATTCCCAGATTACAGTTTCTGCTTGGGTGTGACAGGCTGTTCGATTACCAATTATGGAACAGCACTATATTCACCAAGTGAGACATTTCTTGAAAGGAAGGACTTATTAACTATGGTATATGCATTGATACTAGTGAAAATTTACAACTGTAATGCCCTTTATCAAGATCTCCTGGGAGTTATATTAAGGAGAATAATGTTACTTTAGAATACAGGTGCCTGTTTGAGACAAAAGGAATCTCAACACATATAACCCCAGTTCTTTGTGGGTTGCATTAGCTCCCTATTAAACAGAGGGTCTAATTTAGGAGTCATTTTCAAAACCATTAATGCTCATAAAAGCTGCTTTAGGCACATACATTGCTTTTCCAAAGCTGAGCCAGGCACAGTGCATGTAAAATTACCTGTGCAACCTGGTTTTTCACTTATTTTTAAGTACACTGAGGTGAGGATTTCTGAGGGAGGGGTGGGGTGGAATTGTGACATACATATTTTCTATTTTAGAAAGCATGCTCAAAAATTATCCCACAGAAGTTACATCGTACTTAGAGCAGTTGTAACCTTTTGCAAGGTAATCTGTGCATGCACTTGGCCAATTACCTGCGGATTTTTAATTTGAACCTATCCGTGTAAGTTCATTTTGAAAATACTTGGTAAAGTCAAAGTGCACAAAGACTTTACTGCTATGCAGAATGTTCTAAAATTACCCTCTTCCAATCCCCTCTGTAGCTTTTAAATACTGTCAGCGAGTAATCTTGCATCATTTGGCTAGGTTGTTTTGCCAGTATGTTCCTCAGAAAGCCTTATGAGCTTCTCAGCGGGCCCTGCTGGCAGGGCCAACATATCCTGCAGTGAGACTGTTACCATCAGAATGCCTTTGTCTGCTTCGGTCCACAGACATGGAATATGATCCCTTTAGAATTTAATCCTGATTTTGTCATTTTGGAAAAAAGAAAACAAAAACCTGGTTGATTGAACATGTGCATGGAGTAGGTTGAATAAAGGTATAGGATTGGAAATGATATGTACTGCACCTAATGATATGATTCCAGCTTTAGTTTAAGGGAAAGATGATCTCCCTGAGAATAGAGATTGAGATTGTTTTTTATGTATTGCTGGTTTTACGGGTGGGGTTGGAACATTATAGTTCAGGTTTATATTTGTATTTTTATATTCTGATTGCAAAGGGGAGGGGAGTAGTATGAATAAGATACTGTAAAAGCTATTATTGTTTTGGGGAACACTGTGTATTGTAATCTGCTCTGGGGTCGTTGATGAAAGAGCGTATGATCAAATGTAATGAAATAAGGAAATTAATTAGTTGCTAACACCAGAAAGAAAAGCTAGAGACCAACCAGAGTCTATGGTATAATTCCAAGAAGTAAATTGGACATAGCATATGGGCCTTACAGGCCTTATCTGCCATTATATTTTATGTTCTCTAGCAGCCATGTTGGAGATGAGACTAAATAAATCCTGTAGCTTATTTATGAATAGCTTAAATAGGACAGGGGTGAACTTAAAGCTTTGAATGCAATTCTTCTCACACTACCATATAGTGAGTTCTTGATCCAAACATAAATGTAATTTAAAATCCTTCAGTTCTTTACCTTGTACAGCAACATTTTTTGTGGCATTGCTTTTAAGAACTTACCAAAGTCTAAACAAATTACATCTACCATGTTCCCAGTATCTACAGATGTATTCACACTGCTCAAGATAACTGTCAAGGTCATTTGGACAGAGGTTATTGTTCTTGAATCCATTTTGAATTGTGCAGAGGTTTCCTCAGCCAGCCTTAATGATTGACTCCAGTGTCTTTCCCTGAATGAAAATCAAGTTTACTAGTCTCTGGTTATGATACAGTAGGGAACTGTAAAACAAATTAAAACATGTTGACCCTCACGGGTAAGTTGTAAAAATGATAAATTTGCTTCCTAAATTTTGGCCAAACAACTTTTTTTTCCTGCACACAATTTATTACAATTGTCTGGTAAGCATTGTCCTGCTGGTCATACTTTTTTTTGGGTGAAGTTAGCTGCCTTAGTTGCCTTCTCACCAGTTGGTCCCATTTTCATATGCACTTTTGCAGTGAGGCTGAAACAAATCTTCTGCTGTGTGTCCTGGGGTTAGCATTTTTCCCTTCCTTTGGGTAGTTAATTTAGCTACTGCACACCGAGCAGTGTGAGTGGGAAGCTGGCCAGACATCCTGCCAGCAGCTTGCAACCTACTAGTGATGTCATTCAGCAGGTTTATTACTTGGGTATCTCTAGGGGGCTGGGGTTGTGATTTTTATATCATACATTCTGAGTTAAGGCTTAGCAAAGTAAAATTAGCATGTCACACAAAAAGAGCTAAAAGAAAAGGTTTGGTGACTTCAAGGTTCAGTCAAGGGCAGATCCAATGAAAGGAGAAAACTATGGATTGCTTTGTTCCTGAGCTAATCTTTCCTAGGCTGATATACTGAGGAGTGCTAGGCTGTGATTGCATTAGCACATTAGCTGCTATGTATGTATGTATGTATTTATTTATTTAATTTATTTAAATTCTTTTAATATACCGACACTCAAGACCAGGTCTTATCGTACCGGTTTACAATAAACTAGGGGGTGAACCAGTTAACAATGAAAGGCAAAAAAGTTACATTACCCCATCTGCCAGCTAGGGGGTGGCCTTGAATTCTTTCATTGAGCTTCCATGAAAAACCATCAACCAGGTTTTCTGCTTCATGAATTCCATCCTTATGCTGATGTCACTAAGTGGTGCCAGGGTAAATTCCCTCACCTTGTCACTACTTGTTCTACCATGTTATTTTGTTTCCAAGTTGTTTTCTTCCTTGTTCACTGTAAGACATATCTCATGTTATTTGTTTGATGGTTGTAATGTAAACCGAGGTGATTAGTAACTCTGTTACCTGAACCTCGGTATAAAAAAGCTTTAAATAAATAAATAAATAAATAAAGGGAGATCAGGGATTCTGAAGATGCCATGCACCAGAGGGGCCCGGGTCTTTGTTACGTGCACAAAGGAATGCCACAAAGGAGCATTACCCCTTTCTGCGTTCCTTTGAGCATGCTCTTCAGGTTGTTAACACCACATCAAGGTTATAGTTTAGAGATGTGAATCGTGTCCTCGATCGTCTTAACAATCGATTTCGGCTGGGAGGGGGAGGGAATCGTATTGTTGCCGTTTGGGTGTGTAAACTATCATGAAAAATCGTTAAAATCGTGAGCCAACCCCCTAAAACCCACCCCCGACCCTTTAAATTAAATCCCCCACCCTCCTGAACCCCCCCCAAATGCTTTAAATTACCTGGGGATCCAGCGGTGGTCCAGAACGATGGCGGTCTGGAACGGCCCCCTCAATTGAATCCTGTTGTCTTCAGCCGGCGCCATTTGCAAAATGGCCGCCGCAAAATGGCGGCGGCCATAGACAAAATGATTCGACAAAGGAGGTCGTTCCGGACCCCCGCTGGACTTTTGGCAAGTCTTGTGGGGGTCAGGAGGCCCCCCCAAGCTGGCCAAAAGTTCCTGGGAGACCAGCGGAGTTCAGGAAGCGATTTCTTGCTGCGAATCGTTTTCCGTACGGAAAATGGCGCCGGCAGGAGATCGAGTGCAGGAGGTCATTCAGCGGTGGTCCGGAACCCCCGCTGAATGACCTCCTGCAGTCGATCTCCTGCCGGCGCCATTTTCCGTACGGAAAACGATTCGCGGCAAGAAATCGCTTCCTGAACTCCGCTGGTCTCCCAGGAACTTTTGGCCAGCTTGGGGGGGCCTCCTGACCCCCACAAGACTTGCCAAAAGTCCAGCGGGGGTCCGGAACGACCTCCTTTGTCGAATCATTTTTGTCTATGGCCGCCGCCATTTTGCGGCGGCCATTTTGCAAAATGGCGCCGGCTGAAGACAACAGGATTCAATTGAGGGGGCCGTTCCATACCGCCGCCGTTCTGGGCCACCGCTGGATCCCCAGGTAATTTAAAGCATTTGGGGGGGGGGTTCGGGAGGGTGGGGGATTTAATTTAAAGGGTCGGGGGTGGGGTTTAGGGGGGTTTAGTGTGCCGGTTTTTCCTGCCCTCCCCCTTCCCCCGATTTACGATTTTTTAACGATAAATCGGGGGGAATTGGTATTGTATCGTGGCCCTAACGATTTTTGACGATTTAAAATATATCGGACGATATTTTAAATCGTCAAAAAACGATTCACATCCCTATTATAGTTGCACAATAGAGATGGCTAACTATACACGGTTTATACCAACTGTGATTGCTCATGGACACTATAACAATGCTGCAGTCAAACATCGTTATCATTGGAGACTCTCAAGGTCAGCTTTAATTAATATTCCATTAAATAGTTTACAAGCTTTAGCTGTTTCTGCCACATTTACCTTGTTTTCAGTAAATTCACAATGAATGTCTAAGAAATCTCCAGTTGTGTTTGATATAGGGACTGGCATTCTGGAGAATTGAAATAGGAAATGAGACAAAATTTCCTATTTTGTTTTGGGTCGTTTTCAAAATGGAATAAGTTAAATTCTGATTAAATTTCATTAGAATCTCTTTTTTTTTTAAACCAATTAAAAAAAAAAAGTCACCAGTCAGGCCTAGTCCTAGGCCCGAAGCTGGGTCCCCAGCCTATACCTGAGTACAACTCCAGTGCCTCAGCCTAGGCCTAGACTTAGGCTGCAGCCAGATGAAGGGACCATAGTCTATGCCCCAGCACAATGCCGGGGTTTTGGCCACGGCCAAGACCCAAGCAAAGGCCCAAGCCCATAAAATTTCTTGATCGCATCCACTTACTTAATTGGATGCCACATCCTGACCTGGTCTGGACACCTGGGCCCAGGCCCAACACCAGGGCTCGGACTGGAGACCAGGTCCCAATGCTGGACTAGTGCCCAATGCCAGGTCCCAAAACCTGGGCCTCGGCCCAGACCTAGACCCAGACCCAGGCCTGATGCCCAGCACCCAGGTATCAGAGGTCTTCTTCCGATGTTTTCTCTCTTCGCTATTGAAATGATGCTATCTGCTTAGGAGGTGCCGGAGTTAATTAACTCTGGCACATCCTCCCCAGCAGAGGGCACCATTTTGATGTATGGCAGCTAGTTGCATAAAAAAATAGAGGCCTTACAGGGGTGTTCCAGGGAAGGGCTGAGATATCTGGCTGACTTAGCACATATTAGGTATGTCTGGCTAGGTTAGCAGTAAAATTTTAGGCCTGCTTTAGAAAAAAATAAATAATAGGAGCTGTGACTGTATTCTTACCCTTCTGCTCCCCAAATTTTATACATGGGCCTCTTGGATTGTGCACCTGCCACTCCTAAATCTCTTCTAAAATCTTTAAATGTCCTACGGTAGGCAGGTCGCCAGCCTTTCCAACCCATTCCTGTTAACATTTATATGAATGCTGATCCTCCCCCAATCCCTTCCACCCATCCACAGTATTAATGGTCCTGCCCGCACCCATCTATCCCCGAGGAGCCATCCATTCCAACTCCCATACTAAAAGAAAAAAACTCTGCTGGGAGTGATGCCTCAGGTCATCCACTTCCAGAAATCCACTGTTGCTTAGGTCAGAAGCAGCACCAGAAACATAAACTACTCGTAATTTACGCTTCCAGGGTTGGAAGAGTAAGCTTACAGTTAGCATACATATCTATCTCATGCATATTTATTTGGTATATCCTGAAAATCCAACCCATTTGTAGCCCTCAAGTTCTGATAGTGAGTACCACTGGACTTCATGCACCCAAATAATACACAGAATGCACAAAGTAGAAAAAAAATATGGGGGAAGGGATGAACCAGAGAATGAAAAGAATGGCAGAACTGAAAACCTTCTGGAGAGCTGAAGAGGTTAGGTTCTTCGTCAAATGTTGTTGCCCTTAAAGGGGTGTGGGCTGAGATGGTAACTGGTTGGCAACCTGTTTCAGGATCTGCTGCTAATTCTCCACCAATTCCATCAGGGACGGATTGCTGGAAAATACCAGCACGGGGGATTTTTTCTAAACCAGCCCACAGGGTATGTGTCTCTTTCATACACTTTCCCTACAGCACATGCTTCAAAGGCTCCCAAAGGGAAGCCAAGCTGACGCTTGAGAGCCAAGGTGCACGATGTGATGTGGTGCCTAGCAGAACTGAAGAAAAAAATCTATAACATAAATTTCATATTTTTCCCAAATAACTAAGTAGTAGAGCAAACTCTTGACCAGGGGTGAGCAAACAAATCTGCAGTCACCCTTCTATCTATCCAATCGTTTGGAACCCCCCCCCCCCCAAAGTTTGGATACATCTTATATATATATATATATATATATATATATATATATATATATATATATATATATATATATAGCTGAGCAGGAGCTGCCTTCTCCAGGAGACCAGGGCATGTCCTACCCTCTTTTTTCTGCTTGCAGAGGAACTGCCCTGAGAGCTATCTGTTAGTCTAAGCCAGAGGTTCCCAAACCTGTCCTGGGGAACCCCCAGCCAGTCAGGTTTCTAGGATATCCACAATGAATATTCCCAGATTTCTGGTCCTGTGTTAAAGTCTCTTGCCAATCAATCAGCTCTCACCCAGTTGCCAAAAAATGATACAGCCACATTGCCAGCCATTATCAGATACAACCACACACTCACAGAGTCTCTCAAATACAAACACCTTTTTGTCTGTATAAACTTTCTGCTTTCTCTCTCTCTCATATGCACATACTCTTGCTCACTCACATGCTCTCTCTCTCTCATATATACACATTCTCGCTAACATCCATGCACACTCTCACTTATATTAATACACAAGCTCTCTCTCATGGTGAGTGGCATAGGCAGAACTTAATTATTTGGGGGGCCAACAAGATTAACATGGGTGGGCAGCAGTCATACAGTTCTGAGACCTACTAGATGTACTCATATCAATAAATAATGCCTTAAAGGGCACCCAACAATAGATTTCTACATAGGCATCAGAATAGAGGGGACGCAGGGGCCAAGTCCCTCCCCCACACAATTTTTTTGCTGACAATCATCTATACCCGTGCATAACTTTAAAAATCTACCCCACAAGATGCAGACTTTTAGTGGTGGAAGAGGCCGCAGCTTTATTGAACTTTAAATAATTGACCAAACTGGAACTAGTATATGAGATGCACGAACTGCTAATTGTGTATATAAGTAATGGTCCCGGGTACTGCCCACCATGTGTCCTAACAAGGCGTCCCCCTCATCCAGACCCCTGCCTTGTTCTTCCTAGCAAGGGGGCCCATTCCGAAGGCCTACAAAATATGGCCCCGGCTCATGCATCCCCCACCAGCATGAGGTAGTAGCACTTGCCTCATGCCCCCCCCCCCCAACAGCTTCGGCTTCCTCAACCAAATATGGATTCAATGGCCTCTTGAATGGAATTATTGAAAAGGTGTTTACCAATGTCCGATAAGTGTATTTGATCGGGCCTGTATAACTCTTCGCACGTGACCTCGGCCCAGTCGTGGCATAAGTGCCGGGAATTGTAACAGTTATTGTAGTGCAGTTATGATGTTCTCTGCCTTTCTGGAAAAAGGATTCATAAAATAATACATTGATATTTGTTTTATTACATGATTGATTAGAGTTGATGTTTGTTTTATGTGGTCTTTGCTTTTTTTTAATGATTATCGTCTTGTGTATTTATAAACTGTGATAAATATAAATAAATTAAGATAGATTAATAAAGCACTTTAAATTTTGATAAATGCTTGAAATAATCATGGTAAAATATTTAAATGTTTCACTCATAATGCATGATGTGAGTTGCAGACTATTTAGAAATCCAGTGGCAGTGGAACACCGCTGGATTTCTAAATGGATTTCTAAATGGATTTGGTTAGGGGGTCAACCACGCTTTCATCCCCAAATTTATTTATTTTATTTAAGTTTTTTATATACCAACATTCAAGACGATTGTCCCATCATGCTGGTTCACAAGAAACAGGAGTGCAATTATAATAAACTTATTATAACAAATCCACTCTAAGCTCCACCCACATTCCTTCTGCCAAGTTTTTACATTTGCTGTTAGTTATTCTGTCTTACATATATTCTTTGCATTAATCAGAGAGTAAAATAATTCATTCCGAGACCAATTAAATGCTTAATGCTAGAAAACCAGATATAATTGTAAAAGAGAAAATGACAAAAACATCATTACAAATAGGAATGTTAATACTAAGTGATTATTTTTTATCATAGACCACACCTCCCAACATACACACCACCAACACAACCTTGTAACAATGGGAGAAGAGTAGGATATTTTTCCCCTACACCTCACCATACAAAAAATTCTGTCATCTAAGTAACAAAAACTCAAATTTCCTCCACTATCAGGCACATTGTGAAAAAATACAAAATCCTAGGGGAAAAAAAAAAAACCTCTTCACATAAACATGTAGCAAACCTGCAGCACTAACTCACAAGACTCCAAAAGCAACAACTCTACCTGCGATTTGGCAGCCACTGCAAATATTACACAGGCCCCTGTTGAGAAAACATAATGACAAAAATCACTACAGATCTCTACAGAAGTAATGTAAATCAGTTATTTACTCTCTCAGGGGTCGATGCAATTATCTTCATGGAACGCGGGCGCTGACTTTTCAGCGCCCCGCTTTCTTAATACACACATGGCGCCCACAAGGGGGGCGCCATGCAATATGTAAATTAGGGAGTCGCGCTAGGAAGGAGGCAGTAGGGTCGTTGTGCAATCCGTCTGGAAAATAAGGCCCTTGGTGTTACTGGGTTTTATAAAAGTTTGGATAAGTTCCTAGAGTTTAAATCCATAAACTGCTATGATGGTAATTAATAAGCAATAGTAGCTTGTGATCTATCTAATGTTTGTGTACTTGCCAGGTACTTGTGACTTGGATTGGCCACTGTTGGAAATAGGATACTGGGCTTGATGGACCCTTGGTCTCACCCATTATGGCATTTCTTATGTTCTTATGTAAAGAGACATTTAGATAACAGCATCTATATTTACCAGTGAAGCGTTCTAAGGAGATCACAGGAACTCTCTAATAAAAAAAAAAGTGACACAAAGCATCATTATTCTTATATAAGAAACATATTAGAAAATAACTTATTTAATGGTAAAAGTTCTACATATCAGATACAATCTTATAACAGTAGTTTAAGTAAACAGAACAGTTTCTGAAACAAAAAAAGAGAGAAAAAGAAAATGATATTAGAGCTTATTAAAGTTTATAAGGTACATGATATAATGTTTTGATTGTTTTTAGTTTTAATGATAATTAAAATAAATTGTCAAATAAAAGAAAGAAAAAGGATACAAGTATACTATTTCGATATCTCCAAATAACCCTACTCTTCCTCCCTAACTCTGGAAGCCCTATTGTGTCAATTTCAAGACCTCATTATATAAGACCCAAAACAATAGACGTAATTCTGTAGGTAAGTTTGAGTGGACACCGTGAACCCCTCATTCACATTCCCCACCTATCACCGGTCACGACAGCCTCTAAAAGGAAGGGTTCCATTCTCAGGGTTTTACATGAAGGCATCATGAAGGAGGAACAAAACAGTCAAAGTTGCAGAACAAAATCTGAGGCACTGACAGAGGGGCAAAGCAGCACAAATAATGGAATGAAAACCCCAAAGCACCATAAAAGTTGCAATCAACCATTGACAGCAGCAGGAATACCCCAAGCCAATACCTTCAAGGCATGGCATTAATGGTATGGCCACTAAGCAGAGTGGCAGAAAGACCCCAATACGTAGCATTAGGGGTACAGTAGCAAGGCAGAGTGGCAGCAAGAGCCCCCAAAGGTGTAATGTCAAGAGCAGGGCAGCAAGGCAGATTTGCAGCTAGACCCTCAAGGTGCAGAATCTGGAGTATGGCAGCAAAGGCTGAGTGGTTGGAAGACCCCCAAGTGTAGCATCAAGAGCATAGCAGCAAGGCAAAGTGGTAGCAAGATCACAAGGAGAAACATAAGAGCTATAGCAGCAAGGGAGAGCAGTGGCAAGACCAGCAAGGAATAGTATAAGGGGTATAGTAACAAGGCAGACTGTCAGCAAGAACCCCAAGTATAGCATCATCCCTTTTACCCCACCCACTAATCAACAGTAATCTGGTGTGATGACCCTTTGAGATCAGCACAATATAGTCCTAGTCTTGAACCCTGTGAGCTAGGATAGGAATGGAATGGAGGGAGGGGTGCTCCATTTCTGAACAGCTCCTTCACTGAGGTTGCTGGAATGACCAGCCCCCTGCTGCTTATAAAAGGAGGCTGTAACAATTCTAAGTATGGTATTTTGGTTAAGAGTTAGAGAGCGTAGGAGTGTTTTCTTTGAGTTGTCCCCCTGCTTGGGTTCTGGGTTACACAGCCTAGGACAATACCCTAGTGGAAAGGGGATCAGTGCCTGCTTCAATGCTGACTCTGTTTTTGAGTCAGATTTTTGGATGCTTTTGCTTTTTTGGGTTTTCTCCTGTGAGAACCCTGGTATCCCTGGCTGTAGGATTTTGGGGTGTCCACAAGCTGTGTTAGATCAGGAAGCAGGGAAGCTTCCATATGGTGACCTGCTGCAGGAAGATTCCAGATTTTCTACCATTTTGTGAAGATTTGTTCTGAGTTCCCAGCAAGAAAAGTTTGGAAACCCTTCCTGCCTGAAGAGGAGACATCTGTATAGAGATTCTGTGTTCCCTGCTACTGGACTTTTCCTAAAAAAAAAATCATACTGAGACAAATGAAGAAAGGAACTGTGAGTAAGACCTACATTTCTATTCTGAGAGTCTTCATGCTGGGGGAGAGATACTTTTGCCATCAGTATTTTTGCAAGGGATTTTCTATCCCATCTAAGGGGACCTTGCAATCTAAACCGTATAGTGTGGGAGTTTCCCTGCCTAATACTGAAAGACACTTGCACAGATAAATTGGAGAATTGTAAATGTAATATTATCAAGCCAAGAACTGATGCTAGCAGTAGCAATCTGCTATTTAAGAACTCTGACAGTAAAGATTTAATTCTGGACATTCAATCTGAGCCTCCAGATTCTTTTATGGCATTCATATCCCTTAGCGCTAACAGAGATCTGTTACCCCCCAGGGCAACAAACTGAGAATCACCCTCGTCATCTTGGACCCTGGATGATTAGTCCTCCCCCTACTGGAAAAATAACCCTGTCCCGTTGCCCCTGGACTGGGACAAAGTGGGAGATAGCTAAAGGATTGGTCCTGGGACCTTGTGTGCCCCTGCCCTCTGACCAATAAACCAGAGAAAGGATTACATTCAGGATGAACACAACTCAAAAGTTCCCAGGTATGCCCATGCAATTTTACTCTGTTGGAAATCTACCAATTTGAGCCTTTTGAAAATGATTTTGAAATTGATTTGTTTGTTTAAAAAATACACATTATAGTATTTTTTTTATTTTTATTAAATAAATATATCTGCATCTCAAATCTACATAAGGATTCTAAATGCAAATATTTTCACTTGCTCCAAAGAGGGTATAGAAAATTAAATAGAAAGGAATAAAAGTTTGTCAAAGCTATGCATGCATCACTTAAAACTTGAGTAGGGCTGTTTTCACAAAAAGATTTAAAATAATGTTAAGGGCCTCTTTGTACATGAAAAGTATTTAAATTGACTTAATCACCAATGCTGTCTCCTGAAAGTGACTTTATCTATCAAAGAATTTCATTAAATCTCTCTCATTCTTCTCCTATTAGATGTTAATTGTTTCTCTCAGTAAATGTTTGTTATGACATACCAGTGATGAATGAACATATACTAAAAAATGTATCAGTCAATGATTTTGCTAACCTGTTAAAGAATTAAGATTCAATTCCACGATAGAAATGTTTTATCTTTCTCTTTGAAATGCTCTTTAGGTCAATGTTACCAGGTCATGGGCCTGTTTGAGGTTAGATACAATAGAACATTATAACTGTCTCTGCTTTAAAAAAACATGTAAACCAGGGACTGACGAGTTTAATGTATCTTAGCACATGGTTACACCTTTTATCTCTAGATCACTGTTTCAGAGGTGGCTTAAGTCAGAACTGACTTAAAGAGATTATTACTAAATAGGATGGTAGCTTCAGTTCTTAATACACAGGTTTCAAAAGTAATAAAAACTCACAAATTTCTACTAATTGGCATCATTATTGGCAGTGACAGTGGAAAGAAGCCCAGCCCATACCAGTGAGGGTCTCTATTCTCAATATGACCCCTGTGGTACTGGAAATAGGTCCTGCAAGAACAGTGTAGGATCTAAAGGGCCCCATAGGGTCCATACATGACATCAAACCCTGCAGGGCCGTGCAGTAAGAGCATACTGCATCAGAGGCAGAGCCAGCAAAGAAGGCTGCCACACCCTCCTCTGCCAGTCATTTACTGATTTGCTTCCACTTTGACCTACCCCTTCTGCTCAGCCTTTCTGTTGACTCACAGTCAGGCCGATACAGTACCGGCGATACTGTCAGCGGGCTGGAGAACTGACGCCGGCAAAATTGAGCGTCAGCTGTCAAACCCGCTGACAGCCGCCGCTCCTGTCAAAAACGAGGCGCTAGGGACGCGCTAGTGTCCCTAGTTCCTCCTTTTCCCCGTTTTTACCGCGTCACCTAATTTAAATAGAGAATCGCACGCACCGGCGAAGGCCCGGTGCGCGCGCCGGGAGAGCGGGCGTTTGTCCACTCTTCCGCGGACTTTACTGTATCGGCCCGAGTGTTTGGAATTAGTGAGTTCATAGCATCACTAAAGTGCATGAGCAAATCTTTAGGCTTGCATATAAATGACATAGTAATAAGTGGAAATTGCAACTTTATCAGAGGGTGCCACTTGAAAACTGATCAATTAGGAAAAGACACGCAGTGTTAAAAAGAATGGTCAGCTTAGCCATTTGCCAGGTAGCTAGTGTCCACGTCAGAAAATACAGCCACCAGGAGGGATTACATTTTTAGTTCATAGGGTAGGCTGTCTGCTGGCCAAATTCCAATTTGTAGCAATAAGGAAAAATCCTTGGATAGCACTGAATTATGTAATGCACTCAAATATTTTTCATCTCAGTTTGTTATTTTGGATAGTTCAGCTCAGGGATTTGTTTTGTTCAATTTGGCCCAAATAATACCTGTTCATTTGTGTTGTTCCTTCATTTGCTCTCTATTAAAGTCAAGGGGGAATGAATGCATCTTATTTTTGGCTCTAAGATTGTTTTTTTCTATCTAATTATTATAAAACTTGCAGGTAAGTATAAGAAGAAAAGGAACAGCACTACAAAACTATAAGACTGCAAGAATGGGCCAAAGTTTGGGCCAGAGTAACTAACCCAAGGCACAATGACAGGGGCAAAATAGCCCAAACAAAGGCATGAACCATCCAAGGTATCATGAGAGACACAAAGCAGCACAAACAGTGGCAAGAACATTACAAGGCTCGGACCAGATGGAATACACCCCAGGGATCTGAAAGAACTAAAAAATGAGATTTCAGATCTATTTCTAGTAATTTGTAACCTATCATTAAAATAGTCCATTTTACCTGAAGACTGGAAGATGGCCAATATAACCCTGATATTTAAAAAGGACTCCAGGGGAGATCCAGGAAAAAAATAGACCAGTGAGCATGATTCAGTGCTTGGAAAAACAATGGAAACTCTTCTAAATAACAAAATCAAAGAACATATAGATACACATGGGATATAGTCAGCATAGATTTACCCAAGAGAAGATTTGTCTCACAAATCTACTGCATTTTTTTGAAAGGGTTAATAGTAAAATTGTAATAGAGTATTGATGGCGGAAAAGGACCAAATGGTCCACCCTGTTGTGAGAATAAAAAGTGTGTAAGAGAAAAAAAAAAGGAACTTCTGTGGGTTTTACCACATAACATGCAAACTCAGTCATGTAATTTTATGATTCTTACTTTTACTCTTGTTTGTCAATTCCCATTATTTTAAGTAGTAATGAGAACATTTTGAGAATTAATATATCACCACTTATTTATTGCATGAGATTGTGAAATTCATCATCCAGAAATATGAGAAAACTCTGCTTGTTTAAACAACTCAGTAACTCAATAACTTCACTTAACATCTCTGTCAGTGTTGTCAGCACTAACACTGTATTCAGGTCAAACACTATAGCAGTGCTTCAGAGGATTTTCACTCGAAGGCAGGTAATTTATTTAACATGCCAATCAGAGCTTATTTTTCTGTGTTCTTTATTTACAGAACACATTAATATATTTATCCTTTTCAATTAAGTGGGTGTTAATTTTAAAGGAAATTTCTCAAAAAAAAAAAAGAATAATTCTTTTTTATAATTTAAAAACCCAAGAAGTTTATTTTCTATAGTGACCATCTTTATTCACTTCTTAAGGTTGAATCAAGAAATCTCTCTGACACAGCACTGAATTGGCTGGCAAAAATCCATGAACCAGCACTTCAGTTATTTTAAAAACTGCCACCTATCACTTCTTACCTTTTTCAGGATTATTTATACAGATTTTGACTCTCACACTCACCCACAAGCTTTCACTAAGGAAATCCTAATAAATCAGTGTGTTTCACAATAGTTATGCAAACCTATAGCCACCAGAATGTCATCCAGCAGATCTCTCTCTCTCTCTCTCTCTCAATGACAGCAAACAACTGATACTGGTTTTTTTTTTTTTTACAGGGAATATTCCAACTTTGATGACATATGTGAAAATAGTTCCACCCCATCTAGTTTATAACTCTAATTACCAAGAATCAACAGAAATACCTATTGGTGATTACGTTTAGGAAATTAGAATTTTTTTTAAGAACCCAAACATTTACTGTATTTTTCGCTCCATAAGACACACTTTTTTTCCCCCAAAAGTGGGGGAAAAATGTCTGTGTGTTTTATGGAGCGAATATAAAAACAAAGCAAAACAAAAAACCCCATCCCAACCCTTGAAAGTTAATTAACTACAACCTCCCCCCCCCCCCCCAAGACTTGCCAAAAGTCCCTGGTGGTCCAGCGGGGGTGTGGGAGTGATCTCCTGCACTCGGGCCGTCAGCTGCCAGTATTCAAAATGGCGCCGATAGCCTTTGTCCTTACAATGTCACAGGGGCCAACCAATGGCACCGGTAGCCAGATGTAGGAATACCTCAAGGAATCATGAGAGGGGCAAAGTTGACCCACCTGTGAAATGAACACCCCAAGGTACCAAAAGAAGGGGAAAAGGGCCCTAACAGTGGCATAAACAGCCCAAGGAAACATGACAGGGGCAAAATGGTGCCAGAAATGGAAGAACCAAGGCACCATGAGAGGAGCAGAGCAGGTCGGGCAGTAACAGCGGTAGAACAACATAAGAAGGTACTGAACCAGGAGAGAGGTGGGGTGGGAGAAGACATTTTTAATTAATTAATTTAATTTATTTTTTTGGGGAGGACACCCTGGGTCAATTAAAACAGTTTCAAGTTCTTAGGAGGCCAAAACAGCCACAGATGAGGTGAGAGGGGAGCGATGCATGCTCAAGCTGCAAGAAATAGTGTTCCTGCTGCTCATCTTTCTACCACTTCTTACTTTCCACCCACTCATGTGCATAGGGCCTAACTCCTCATCACAGCTTCTATCTCAGCTTTCTCTTTAACCAGTACTGTGACTTCCATGGTCTTGCTGGAGTTTTTCTTTATCTCTGAGGTTGGCTGGCCATAACATTCTTATCTCAGTCCCCATGTGGTCACTGGTCACTGCCACAGCTCAACATTGTGCTGCTAGTGCCATCCTTCCATTTCTCAAGCTTTGATCCAAAGTCATACTGCCCTGGCCCTTGGCTGGCACCACTGGCAATCAGCGTTCCTTCTTTTTCTACTTTCTGCTGCATCCAGACCAGAGTCAGATAAAGAATATTGTGGGGAAAATGATAGTAACCACCCTGGCAAGATGGTGATATAGTATAGTAACCTTCTCTCTGCACATGGACACCCATCTGTCTCCTCTCCCTGCCCAGCATCCCCATCTTCCTTCCAGGGGTCAGTTTGGGTAACAGACTTCCATTTTTCTCTGGTTTTCCTACTGATTTGATAAGAAGATAGAATATCCTTATTAGTACTAGTTGTCTCCTCCAAAGCCAGTGCTAACATGAATTATTTAATCAAATGATGCTAGATGCACTGTTAATAAGATGACCCAATATCTTTCCTCTACTGATGACCTTTCAACAGTGAATGAATTCCATAAAATGCTGATCCACTCCATCTCTAAAGATCTTTTCTTCATGCATGCATTCAAGATTCAGGTCTAAATCCTTTCCATTTTGTCTCTCAGGCTGCCTTATGAGCTGAAGATCTCTTTTTGGGCATTTTTTCTTTGTAATTATATACATTTTTGTGCTTCATGCACCAACTGTGGACATTTTTTATGTTCCTCACCTTGAACAATGGATAAGGCAAGAATAAATAATTAAAAATAAATGGTAAATAAATAAATTGTCTCTTCACCTCTGTCTTGTAGGATCCCCTTTCCTTCTCTGGATCCTTGAGTGTTGCCGCTGATGCTGGAGAGATAGCAGGAAGAAGGTTCTGAGATTGAGGAAGGGAGAAGAGAGTAGGAAGGAGATTGGAGGAGAAAGGATTTGGAATCTGGGGCTGGGGGTGGGGGTGGAGGTGGAGGTGGTGATGGTGGTGAAGATAGTTCCAGAATCTGAGGAGAAGGGAAATTTCAGGATCTGGGGCATAGAATCTGAGATCAAGGAAGAGACAATCTGAATTGCAGTGGGGAAAGGAACAAGAGTGGTGTCCCAATCATGCAATAGTCCTACTCTATAAGAACATAAGAAGTTGCCATACTGGATCAGACTGAGAGTCTATCAAGCCCAGCATCCTGTTTCCAACAGTGGCCAATCCAGGTCACACGTACTTGGCAAGTACATGGCAAGTACCCAAACATTAGATCCCATGTTACTAATGCAGATAATAAGCAGTGGCTAACCCCTAAGTGGCTATTCCCTAAGTCAACTTGACTAAAAACAGTTTATGGACTTTTCCAGGAACTTGTCCAAACCCTCCCCTTTGTATTACGTCTCCCTCTCTAACCCCCTACCCAATTTGGCAATAAGAAGCACACACATATTGCCAATCTCTTGTCTCTCATACATAACAGTACCCTGTAATTCCCTCTCACACAAAGACACATATTCCTCAGTTTCAGGCTCATCTTCCTTCCCTCCCATCCCTGAATGACAAGAGGGGAGGAGCTGGATTAGGGACCAAGGAGGGTTTTTTTTTTTTTTACTCTGCTATGTCTGCTCCATTCACTGCCCTTATTCTCCTTTTCCTTTATGGCTGCCTGGAAAAGGAAGGCCTGGAGCAAGAAGCAGAGGGCTGTTCTCTGTTGAAAGAGATTCAGCTAACTCGTAGGCAATAAATCTTCAGAAGGTCTCCTGCCCCCCAGATGTTTGCAACCCTAGGCACACACCTCATGTACCAAATGCCAAATCTAAGCTTAGAGATGTTCTTGATGACTCAGCTTAGGTTACTTTGCCCTTTGACAGTGCTTTGGGCTTTTCACACCAGATTCGGTGCCACTTTGACACAGTCTTGGTGTCTTGGAGTGCTTTTCCTTCTGCTGCTGATGTCTGACTGCAAGTTTCACTAAACTTGAATAGAAAACTCCAGTTCTAGAGCTCAAAACAGGATGCATTGCTTCCCCTATTGATTTTAAAGGAAAGAATGAACATCAGGAACCCACATTACATCCTGATATTCCCCCGAAAAAATAACTGAACCTCCCTCAAACACACTAAAGTAACAGGTTGACTTTCTTTCTGTCACTCGTGCTATTTTATTAACATAGAATTGCTTATGTATAAGCTATTTTGAATGTATTAGGCAATTATATACATGCAAAAGCATGCAAAGCAGCTTATTTCTATAGGGAGGAATTCTTTGGGAATATCACGCAATAGTGCCATGACATAGCGATATCGTGCGATAAACAGCATTTAACTTGTGTTACACATTGATTAACTCAAGAAACCACCTTATCACGGCTTAACAAAGTTAGGCCAGAGACTAAAAAGTCCCTTGTGTAATACAAACTCTCGCTCTCTTTATTTTCACTCCCTATTAATAAAAGACTTTTACACGCTGTAGCTCTGTCCTCTGTGCATGCTGGTAATGACCCTCTCTTCTTCAAAATGTGAAAGTTGTATTTTGTCAGTAATTAAATTTCATTATTTCCTTCTGAATCAAACAGATAGAGAGATTGTCGGTTGACTGCCTTCGACATAGTACTTAATCAATTGCCAGAGAACAAATAATGACCTTTTTTCGCTTTAACTTCTAACCTCTTTTTCTCTGATGCAATGCCTTCAATCATTTGAATTCATTCCCAGCATTTGATCCTCAAACACTAATGGCAAGTAATTCTGCGATGATTCAAGACAATCAATGCAAGCATAGTTATTCATGGCTTATTTGGTGCCATTATGAAAACTTTAGTGGCATTTGTGTTTAGGCCTTAAGTCGCCTACTTCTAATCTGTCTGGTTTATAAAAAGCATGTATCCTATTATGCCCATTAAACTCAATTCAGACTTTTAGGGAATATATTCAAATTTCCCTCCTAGGTGCAGTGCCTGTGGATACTTTGTACCTGATTTTTAAAGAACAAGCGCACACATAGAAACCTTTCTGAATGGGTAAAATTTCAATGGAAAATAATGTGTGTAGATTTGAAAATACAGAGGTGGATACACAAAATGTTTAGTCTGGCATTCAACACTTAACCAGACAACCCTCCCCCCCAAGTTTAAAATATCCCACCTCGCTGACCGCTTTAAGATTTAGCTAGGTAAATCATTATGTGGCTAAAACTTAGATAAAAAAAGAGGTGGGATGGGGCATTCTGGGGTTGTGGCTTATATTTACCCAGCTAGTGCTGATATTAGTGCTGGCCAGGTAAAGTTATCTGGCTACCTCTGGTTGGAAAAACAGCAGGCCTTAAGTTAGTGGAGTGGAGGAGTAGCAAGCTGTAAACCAGAGAAGCCAGAATTCAAATGACACTGCCACTCCTTGTGACCTTGGGCAAGTCACTTTACCCTCCACTGTCTCAGCTACAATTTTACTCCTAGATGCATCATGCTGTAATATATTTTTGTGGGAATGGTCTCACTATCGTGGGGGGTGGGGGGAGGGTTTTCCATGATAGTGGGGCCTTGCTCCTGAAATAATATTGTGTCTCTAAGGTGAATTCTTTTGTCTCGTGGCCAAACACTGCGGACCAAATAAAACACACTCAGTAGCCCTTTAATGTGATAGTGATCCCAACCTCATGAGACCATCATTGCCTGAATGGCTCACTGGCCCAAAAAATAATTGGGGACATACAGGCAGGTTGAGTGGGGGGGTCAGTGCTGACCCTGTCTCAACCTGGGGCCACCACTCAAGGTAGCCCTGATTCCCCCACACTGTAAAAGAAAGTGAAAATTTTGCCATGCTATGACAATCCTAGCCCCTCCACACCTTCACCATCAATAAAACATAAAGTCCCAGCTGCTCTTCCAATACCCATCCCCAAGTCAAAAATAGAGTCCTGGTGCCTCCTTCCCATACCCTCCCCCACCCCTGAAACCCCCTAAAAATAAGTTAGGGTCCTAGTCCCCATACCATTCTCCGAACCCCCTCCCATACTTTCCGAACCTTGAAATTAAGTCGTGGATTCCTCAGGGCTGAGCAAGGTCAGGTTGGTGCAATTTTGGAAAATTAACCAAATCACGGTGAACCTGGAAGATATGGTAGGCCTGACTGACAAACTGAAGAGTAGTAAATCACCTGGACCAGATGGTATACACCCCAGGTTTCTGAAAGAACCGAAAAATGAAATTTCAGGACTATTAGTAAAATATTGAAACCTATCATTAAAATCATCCCATGTACCTGAAGATTGGAAGATGGCCAATGTAACCCCTATATAAAAAATGGATCCAGGGGTGATCCGTGAAACTATAGACCAGTGAGCCTGAATTCAGTGCCGGGAAAAATCGTGGAAACTGTTATAAAGAATAAAATCACAAAACATTTAGATAGACAAGGTTTGATGAGACACAGCCAACATGGATTTACCCAAGGGAAGTCTTGGCTCACAAATCTCCTACATTTTTTGAAGGGGTGAATAACATGTGGACAAAGGGGAACTGGTAGATGTGGTATATTTGGATTTCAGAAGGTATTCAACAAAGTCCAGCATGAGAGATTTCTAAGAAAACTAAAAAGTCATGGGATAGGAGGTAATGTCCTATTGTAGATTGCATGTTGGTTAAAAGACAGGAAACAGAGCATAGGGCTAAAAGGTCAGTATTCTCAGTACAAAAAGGTAAACAGTGGAGTGCCTCAGGGAGCTGGTGCTTTTTAATGTATTTATAAATGATCTGGAAATGGGTACGATAAGTGAGGTGATCAAATTTGCGGATCACACAAAATTATGCAGAGTAGTTAGATCTCAAGTGGATTGTGATGAATTGAAGGAGGACCTTGTGAAACTGGAAGATTAGGCTTCCAGATGGCAGATGAAATTTAACGTGGACAAGTGCAAAGTGAGCATATAGGGAAAAATAACCCTTGCTGTAGTTACTAGTTACACTATGTTAGGTTCTATTTTAAGAGTTACCACCCAGGAAAGACCAGGACTGAACATTTGGAATACCTTACCCTCACAGCTAAGGATGGAATCTGACATTAAAGTCTTTAAAAAGGGAATTAAAACCTGGCTTTTTACCCAAGCTTTTCCAATATTATGATTATTTCAATATTTTAGGTTAAGCCATGATTTTATGTTTATGACTATTTTTTACCATCATTTTAGCTGTATTTTAATAATTTTATAACAAGCAGAAACGATGTTTTTATGTATTTATATATGTTAGTCTGTTTATTTTGATTTGCAAATATCTTAGCTGTTATTTGCTTAACTCTGTAAACTGACGTGATATTTTTTAATAAATGCCAGTATACAAAACCCAAACAAATAAATAAATAAATAAATAAATAAATAAATCTAGGTGTCATAGTGGATAATACATTAAAATCATCAGCCCGGTGTGCTGTGGCAATCAAAAAAGCAAACAGAATATTAGGAATTATTAGGAAGGGAATGGAAAATAAAATGGAGGATGTTGTAATGCCTCTGTATCGCTCCATGGGGAGACCGCACCTTGGATTCTGGGTGCAGTTCTGGTCACCGCATCTCAAAAAGGATATAACTGCACTAGAGAAAGTGCAGAGAAGAGTGACCAAAATGATATGGGGCATGGAAAAGCTGCCGTATGAGGAAAGGATAAAGAAGTTAGGGCTCTTCAGTTTGGAGAAGATTCGACTGAGGGGGGAAATGATAGAAGTCTACAAAAGCAGGAAAGGAACAAGATAATGTAAATCGGTTATTTACTTTCTCAGATAATAGAAGGACCAGGGGCCACTCCATGAAGTAGCAAGTAGCTCATTTAAAACAAATCAAAGAAAAGTCTTTTTCATAGGGATGTGCAGAGGGACGTCATACGTTGCATTCGTGATTCGGATTCGTCGGGGAGCAAATGCATTGCATTTGGCCGTATGGCGCCCCGATGCGTTAATACGGCGAGTTATATTCGTGTCCCAGCTAAAATTAAAATTAACCACCCGCCTGACCCCCCCAAGACTTACCAAAACTCCCTGGTGGTCCAGCGGGGGGTCCGGGAACTATCCCCTGCACTCACACCCTCGTTTGCCGGTTTCATCATGGCGCCGATAGCCTGTGTCACAGGGGCTACCGGTGCCATTGGTCAGCCCCAGTCACATGGTCACCGGCGCCATCTTGTGCTCCTACCATGTGACAGGGGCTGACCAATGGCACCGGTAGCCCCTGTGACATAGTATGGGCAAAGGCTATCGGCGCCATTTTGAGTCTTGGCATCGGACGGCCGGCGTGCAGGAGGTCGCTCCGGGATCCCCGTTGGACCCCCAGGGACTTTTGGCCAGCTTGGGGGGGCCTCCTGACCCCCACAAGACTTGCCAAAAGTCCAGCAGGGGTCCGGGAGCGACCTCCTGCATGCTGGCTGTCTGATTCCAGGACTCAAAATGGCGCCGATCGTCTTTGCCCTCACTATGTCACAGGTACCGACGGTCGGCCCCTGTGACATAGTGAGGGCAAAGGCGATCTGCCTCCAGTGTTCAAAATGGCGCCGATCGCCTTTACCCTCACTATGTCACAGGGGCCGACCGTCAGTACCTGTGACATAGTGAGGGCAAAGGCGATCGGCGCCATTTTGAGTATTGGCATCGGCCGGCCGGCGTGCAGGAGGTCACTCCCGGACCCCCACTGGACTTTTGGCAAGTCTTGTGGGGGTCAGGAGGCCCCCCCCAAGCTGGCCAAAAGTCCCTGTGGGTCCAACGGGGGTCCTGGAGCGACCTCCTGCACGCCGGCCGTCCGATGCCAGGACTCAAAATGGCGCCGATAGCCACATGGGCAGGAAGGAGGAGGAACATCTGCCGTGTACAAAAGAAGAGCAGCGTTAATGGGCCGCTGCATATCCCACGTAGCGGTGGCCCGAGAAGAGGAGGAAAGCTGGTAGTAGGGCCACTGTGAGAATGAGAACCTGATTGTGTGTTTGAGGGAAGAAGACAGATGGAGAGAAAAGAAATAGAAAAAACAAAAAGACCCTGTAAAAGGAATTGGGAAAAAAACAAGAAAAGGAAGATGGAAAAAAAAGCCTGTGACCAACCAATTAGAAAACTAAGATCAGACAGCAAAGGTGAAAAAAAAATTACTTTTTAGTGATTGGCATATGTTATCTTTGGGAATGTGCATGTATAGCAATTTCTCTATGCCGATCTTGCAATGTACAAGATCAGCATGGAGGAAGTGGAAACCCATAAATATTTAATACCGAGGGGCCTGCACAGAGGAGGCAGCAGAACGGACAGTAGCAGCTATCAGCACCTCCCCAAATATCCACATGGCAGCAGTGACAGCAGTAGCAAAGGAATGAGAGAGGCTCTGAGGTTGCTGGCAAAAGAAAGAGAGGGGGGTCTGCCTTCAGTATGTGCAAGGGTATGAATAGGAGTCTGCCTGGGGGTGTATATATGTGAATGTATGGGTGCCTGCCTGAGGCTGTATCTGTGTATGGGAACGAATGGGTGTCTTCCTGGGGTCTGTCTGTGTGAGAATAGGTGCCTACCTGAGTGTGGTGTATGTGTGTGTGAGAATAAATTGATGCCTGCCTGCCTGCCTGGGGGTCTCTGTGTGTGTGTGAGAATGAATGTGTGCATGCCTGGGGGGTGGGGAGGGAGCAGTGTGAGAATGAATGGGAGCTGCCTGGGGATCAGTGTGGGTGTAACATTATATAATCCATAAAAATTAATGTATATATTTAAGGAAACATGCATAAATTGTCAAAATATGTTTTCTTTGTTTAACCTTTAACCTCTGGTTTGCTAGTAGACTGAATTACTGAGTCGTGAAATTATGTTTGTCTAAAAAGTGTGTCACCAACATGAAAAGTTTGGAAAGCTCTGTTCTAGAGTCTCTTTCTGTTGAAAGAGACTTGCCTCCCGTGCATGGAATCCTTGGAGGTATTCAAACATTTCTATCATATCCTCCCTATCATACCTTTCTATTAGGGTATACATACATATTTAGATCTTTAAGTCTGTCTGTATATGCTTTAGAATGAATACCACTGATTAGGGATGTGAATCGTTTTTTGACGATTTAAAATATCGTCCGATATATTTTAAATCGTCAAAAAATCGTTAGGGCCACGATACAATACCAATTCCCCCGATTTATCGTTAAAAAATCGTAAATCGGGGGAAGGGGGAGGGCAGGAAAACCGGCACACTAAAACCCCCTAAAACCCACCCCCGACCCTTTAAATTAAATCCCCCCCCCCTCCGAACCCCCCCCCCCAATGCTTTAAATTACCTGGGGATCCGGTGGTGGTCCAGAACGGCGGCGGTCCGGAACGGCCCCCTCAATAGAATCGTGTTGTCTTCAGCCGGCGCCATTTTTCAAAATGGCCGCCGCAAAATGGCGGCGGCCATAGACAAAAACGATTCGATGGAGGAGGTCGTTCCGGACCCCCGCTGGACTTTTGGCAAGTCTTGTGGGGTCAGGAGGCCCCCCCAAGCTGGCCAAAAGTTTCCTGGGAGTCCAGCGGGGTTCCGGGAGCGATTTCTTGCCGCGAATCGTTTTCGTACGGAAAATGGCGCCGGCAGGAGATCGAGTGCAGGAGGTCGTTCAGCGGCGGTCCGGAACCCCCGCTGAACGACCTCCTGCAGTCGATCTCCTGCCGGCGCCATTTTCCGTACGAAAACGATTCGCGGCAAGAAATCGCTCCCGGAACCCCGCTGGAGTCCCAGAAAACTTTTGGCCAGCTTGGGGGGGCCTCCTGACCCCCACAAGACTTGCCAAAAGTTCAGCGGGGGTCCGGAACGACCTCCTCCGTCGAATCGTTTTTGTCTATGGCCGCCGCCATTTTGCGGCGGCCATTTTGAAAAATGGCGCCGGCTGAAGACAACACGATTCTATTGAGGGGGCCGTTCCGGACTGCCGCCGTTCTGGACCACCGCCGGATCCCCAGGTAATTTAAAGCATTGGGGGGGGGGGGGTTCGGGAGGGTGGGGGATTTAATTTAAAGGGTCGGGGGTGGGTTTTAGGGGGTTTTAGTGTGCCGGCTCACGATTTTAACAATTTTTCACGATAGTTTACACACCCAAACGGCAACAATACGATTCCCTCCCCCTCCCAGCCGAAATCGATCGTTAAGACGATCGAGGACACGATTCACATCTCTACCACTGATCATTTTAGTAGCCACCCTCTAGACCAATTCTAACTGGTTTACATCCTTTTCAAGGTGCAGTCTCCAGAATTTTGTACAAAGTAGTCCAAATGAGGTCTCACCAGGGACCAATACAAGTGAAGTGTCATCTCTCTTTTTCTGCTGACTATTCCTCTCCCTGTGCAGCCAAGCATCTTTCTGGTTTTTGCTGTCACCTTATCCACCTGTTTGGCCACCTGAAATTATCAGAAATGACCATTCCCAGATACAGCTCTTTTTCTGTGCTTAGATGAATTTCATCACCTATACTGCACCTATCCCTTGGGTTTGTGCAGCCTAAATACATAACTTTGCATTTTGCAGCATTAAATCTTAGTTTCCAGATCCTAGACCATTCCTTGAGCATTGCTGGATCCCTCCTCATATTTTTCTACACCTTCCTGGCTGTCTAACCTATTGCAGATTCTGGTATCATCAGCAAAAGAAAAACCTTTCCTCTTCTCTCTGCTACACCTGTCAAGAATTTATAAGTTTCATCCCTTCTTTCAGCAGATGGAGGCAGTTTTTTTTTTTAAATGACATTACTAGTACATATGATACACAGAGCTGGTATAGTCAATATTCTCTCCTTCCAACACCAGGACAGACAGATGTTACTGAGATATACCCTTTTTTTGATAGGTTGATTTTTATTATTTCTAATATAGCTTATATTCTACCTGCAATCAGCTTTATTTAAGAGTGGCCATGCTGTGAGGTTTATATCCTCAGTGAAGCGAGCTTAGATATAGCTTCAGTTCCCAGCCCCATTTGTTGGAGGGGGGCAGAACATTTTCAAAAGAGATTTATCAGTGGAAATTTGTTTCATCCTCACACTTAAAGAAAAGAAAAAGATGCAGAGCTATGAAATGTTCTTTTAGCATAGTTGATGTAGAGAGAGAGTCTCTAAGGCAGGGCTTTCCAAACCTGTCCTGGGGACCCCACAGCTAGTCGGATTTTCAGGTTATCCACAATGAATATGCATGAGATATGTTTGCATACCATGGAGACTCCATATATGCAAAACTGACTGGCTGTGGGGTCCCCAGGACAGGTTTGGGAAGTCCTTCTCTAAGTTAAGATTGCCTCCGTTTTAAAACCACCAGGGTTTTTACTGGGGATGTACATTTGCTTTCAACGAAATAGACAATGGCAACGCAATTGTCTATTTCATCTTGTTTCAGGAACACCATGAAACGAAAAAAAAAAAAGAAATTTCAGAAAAATTAATGTCATGTTAATGCACACTAACAGGACTTAGTGTGCCCTAACATGTAGTTTGTGCACACTAAGTCCTGTTAGTGCACACCAAATATAGTTTTCCTATTTACGGGCCTAGAGCACACTAACGGGACTTAATGTGCACTAACAGGATGTTAGTGCAGGACCCATTTTTGAAAATAATGGGATTTAACCAGATGTTAGTGTGCATTGAGTCCCATTAGTGTGCACTAAGTTCGTAAATAGGAAAACTATAGTTAGTACGCACTAACTGGGAAGTGACTGGGGTGACTGAATAGGGTGACATGTGGAGAGAGAGGCAGTCTGGTGTGTTTTTATGAGTGGGGGGTGACTTAGTTAACTGTATGGGGTGACAAATCACTCCACACACACCAGGTTGAATCTCTCTCTCTAGTTACTACTTCAACTAGTCTCTCTCCCACCTGTCACCATGTTACCCATTGGCTGTCTCCTTAGTTACTTGTTTGTGTTGCCAAGGTTGCAAGGTGGTATTTGTGGGGGGATGGCCAGTGCCTGGTAACAAATGTAAACAAATACATGATATAATAATATCATCAAGATCTAGTCAGAATATGAAAAAGCATGCAATACAAATGCATATTTTAAAATTTGCCAATCCCTTTGTATTTTAGGAAATGGGCCCCTTTCATTTTGGGATATGCATGCTATTAATTCCTCTGGTGTCTATCTGTGTGTTTGGGTGAGGGGGCAGTAGTTGGTGAGAGGGGAAGTGACTGTGGTGAATGTATAGGGTGAAAGGTGGGAGAGAGACTGGTTGGGGTGATGACAGATGAGAGAGAGGCAGTTTGGTGTATGTGTGTGGGGAGGGGGTTGACTAGTGAGAAGGGGAGTGACTGGGGTGACTCTATGGGGTGACAGGTGGAAGAGAGCTGGTTGGTGTTATACAGGAGGTAGACCATTGGGCCTAGGTGGGGTTGACACTACCCGTAGGAAGGATCCTACGGGTCCCCACCGTCTGCAGGTGGAGTGGGATGACTAACGGAGGCTGGCTGGAGTTTCACCAATACCAGCCCTCGTTCCCCGCGGGTTGAGCTTTTGGGTACCGGGGCCAGTTGGACTTAGGTGGGACTACGTATGTCGTCGTTGATGGAAGGATGGAGAGGTCAGCCCAGAGATAGCAACAGCTGAACTGGAAGGCCTGTACTAGACAAGGCAGAGTCCCAGAGACTCGGGCGCCAAAAGAATCAGAGTCAGGCAGGGGGCGCCTGAGCAAGAACAGGCTGAAGCCTGAAAAGGACAAGTCCAGGACGTAGACAGCAGAGGTGTCAGCAAGTTGGAGTCAGGGCCGGCAGCAATTAAGGAGTGGTGGCAAGGCGAGGCTGAGGTCTGGACTGGGAGATGTTCCGTAGCGTAGTCAGGCAAAACGGAGGTCTGGATCAGGAGATGATCAGTAGCGTACTCAGGCAAAGCAGAGGTCTGGACTAGGAGATGATCAGTAGCATAGTCAGGCAAAGCGGAGGTCTAGACTGGGAGATGATCCGTAGTATAGTCAAGCAAAGCAGAGGTCTGGACTAGGAGATGATCAATAATGTGGTCAGCCAAAGCAGAGGTTGGGTCCAGAAGAAGATCAGTCTGAAAGGAAAGTTGGATAGCAGGAACTCCGGAATGGAGAAGACAACCAGGAACAGGAACTTGAAAGGAACAAGAACCAGGAACACGATGAAATCAGCAGGAGTCAACAAAGTACATGACCAGAGTGGAGACCTGTTGCAAAGGCGACTAACAGGAGCTGAGCCCGGCCTTATATATCCGGAGCTCCAGCGACGCCATCATCCGGGGCCATGGCCACATTCCCACTGCGGGCCCTTTAAAACCAAGAGTGATGTACATGCGTGCGCCTAGGGAGGGGTATGGCGCTGAACGACGGCGTCTCTCCGCGGGCCATGTGGAGAGGCCCGCCGTAGAACACAGGAGCTTGTCACAGTAGCTGGAGCACCGGGGGAGGCCTGAGGACAGAGCTGGCGGCCCACCGCCACAAGGGACATGGAACCAGATGCTGGATTCAGCAACGGAAGGTGAGAGGACCGGGCCACAGGCCTGCCACGGACAGCACATGCAACAGTTGGTGAGTGGTGAGAGAAAGGCATCCTTGTCTATGTGGGTGACTGGTGATGGGGGAGTGACTCTAAGGGATGATGGGGGAGAGAGACTGTTTGGGGTGGTGATTGGTGAGAGGCAGCCTGTTTTGTGTGGTGTGGGACTGGTGAGAAGGGAAGTGACTGGGGTGACTGAATAGGGTGGCATGTGGGAGAAAGAGGCAGTCTAGTGTGTTTGTATGGGGTGACAAATCACTCCACACACACACCAGGTTGAATCTCTCTCTCTAGTCACTACTCCAACTAGTCTCTCTTCCAGCTGTCACCCCATACATTTAACCAAGTCACTTCCCCTCTCAACGGTCAACACCCCCCCCCCCCCACCCAAACACATAGACTCACATTAAAGGAATTCAAGGTATACATATCCCAAAATGCCATGTGCCCTTTCCTAAAATACAAAGGGATTTGCAAATTGTAAATATGCATTTGCATTACATGCTTTTGCTGACTAGAATTTGATGCTATTGTTACATCACTTGTTGTTTACACTTGTTACCAGGCACTGGCCATCCCCTCACAAACACCACCTTGCAACCTTTGCAACATAAACAAGTAACTAAGGAGATAGCCAGTGTGAATGCAAACCATACTTCTAGCTAATGAACTGCTCCCCAAGTGACACTTTTTTAACTTATTGGTAACATTTATAGTTAGTGCGCATTAACTATAGTTTTCCTATTTACGGACTTAGCGCACTCTAACGGACTCATTTTCTAAGCGGCTCACACGTGATAAGTCCCTTATCGCGTGCAATACCAGGATGGGGGCGGAGTCGGGGCGGAGTCAACCCCAGAAGAGGAGGAGTTGGGGCGTCACCGGGGCCGACTCTGCGCCGACGCCGCGGACAGCGAAAAGGTAAGGCCCTTTTCACGTCCTATTTTGCTCCCAATAGCTACACTTCCTATCGTGGCGCTGTTGGGTGTGAAACCGGCAGTGATCGCACCGCGACGGTGCGATCGCTGCCGGCTAGCACAGGCCCGCCCCCCCGTTTCGGTCCCCCGCCCCTCATTTCCTAAAGTATCGCAGGCCTGCGATACTTTAGAAAATGAGGCCCTTAATGCACACTAACATCTAACATCAAGTCTTAGTCAGTAAAAGCATGTAATGCGAATACATATTTACAATTTGCCAATCCCTTTGTGTTTTAGTTAGTAAGCACTAAGTCCTGTTAGTGCGCACTAACTCTGAAATTAAGAAAACTAGTTACTATGGACAAAGTCCCGTTAGTGCGCACTAACTCCAAAAGTAGGGAAGCACAAAAGAATACCTCCTGAACCATTTTAAAAACAAAATCTAACACATAATGACCCATAACCAAAATGATCTGTTTTTACCTAATTGGCAGCACTAGTGTCTCTCGTATGGCTGCAAGCGATCAGTGGCAGCTAACGGCTACCATTGTCCTGCATGCCATTTTACTGCAGATAACGATGAGGATTCAAAATCTTGGAAAATATTGAAAAAACATCTTTTGTAAGGCATCATAGACTGGATGTAATTGTAGGATAGGATGCAACCTTTAGTTCATCAGTCCTAAAAGCAGGCTTAACATTCACCCACCCAGAATGAATGGTCTTTGGTACTTCCCATATGTTCTGGACTGGTGTTGCAGAAAGAAGAGAAGGAGAAATGATATCTTATCGAATAATTTCCTTTCCTTTATTTCTGCTTCATCAGTCAAGAAACCCACCTAAGAAGTTTAGAAAATATTAAAAATAAAAGAGCATTGGCTAATTAGAAGGCATAGAAGTTAATTTTCACTTTTTTTCAATATAAAATGTTTTAAGTGTGGCACAAGATAACATTTTCTAAAGGGCAACTCTTCTTTTTTGAAGCTCATTGATTGTGATGCTTGAGCACATGGTCAGAAAATAACATTTAACATTTCTAGAAAGCCGAAGAGTACAAACTTTTAAAATGATTTAAAATTACTAAATACTAATTATATTAATTATATATTATTTATTTTGTTTAATTATTAAATAAATAATTTGCTTTGCCAGATGAATACTGGCTATACTGGCTCTGTGTATCACATATACTATTTCCTGCCTCATCTGCTGGACAGGAAGATGAAAACCATGTGTTCTTGACTGGTACAGCAGAAATAAAGGAAAGGAAATTAACAGGTAAGATGTAATTTCTCCTTTCCCACAATTCTTCTCTAATGTTGCTCACAACATGTTGAAAAGAAGCAGACCATGGCTCAATCTCTGAGGCACACCACTAGTTACAACCCCCCTCCTCGGAGTGAACCCTTTTTAACACTACCCTTTGTCATCTCCCATTCAACTAGTTTTTAATACATTCAGTTACTTTAAGGCTTATACCAAGAGTGTTCAATTTATTTATAAGTCACCTATGTAGAACCATGTCAATTATTAGTTAGCTATACTGATAGCTAAATATTGTCCTTTTGCTGTAGAAAAATACTGAAGAGATCCAAATTGTAGATATTTTTTTCCTGAGAGATATTTTGAATAAAATGCCAGTTACTATTGTCAATATCTATTTGCCTAATGGTAAGGCAGCTTCTTTTTTTTCACAGTTATTTCAAACTTCTTCAATTACATGCTAGGGAAGATTTTTAAGAGGTGTTTAGGAGGCAGTACATCTGAGAATTAAATCAAGCATAGGTTAGTACTAAAACTCTTCTGTATAATGTAACGGAATTGGGACTTGTTGACACATGGAGTATTTAATATGAGGGAGAGAGAGAGAGATTACTCTTTCATTCTCCTGTGTTTAAATCATCTTCACACACAGATTACTGGCTCATTTCTAGTGATTTAATTTCTCAGTTACATTCTTGTAATGGTGAATCTATTCTGCTGTCAGATCATGCACAGGTTAGTTTGTATTTGAATCAGGTCTTTAGGCGATACTTTCATAGATGCTGGACTATGTGCAGACAATTACATATTGACCATTTTTTAAAACTGATCTCCAAATGGAATGATTAGGTGGGCTTGAATTATGGAAAGGGCGTAGATATCATGATGGTGTAGGACGCTGCCAAGGCAGTGATAAGGGGACATTGTATTTCCCTTACTGTGGCCTTTAAGAAACTGAAGCAATCTAAATGATTCTCTTTTAGCTGAATTAAAAATAGTCGAACAATCTTGAAATAAAAGAATCAGGTTTTAAAACCACTGATTAAAGTTGTGTTAAATTAACATATTAGAGAATTCCCAAATGGCACATCATATGAAATTTACTTAAAGGTTCTTTTATGAACATACAAGAAAAACCTAAGAAATTGCTGCTTTAATAATTGAAAAGAGTAAGGATAAGCAGCAGGTATGATAATAAATTTAAAAGGCAGACAGGGGAAGATATATACCAGTCACAACAAATTGTTCAGTGTTTTGCTGAATAGAATGCAACAATTACAGTTATATCTAAGGAAGGACAAGATATAAACTCTTGTGATAATTATAGACTGTTTTCATTATTAAATATGGATTATAAAATCTTTGTAAAATTACTGTTTCCATATTGAAGAGCTAGTTACATGCCTGATTCACCCCAAACAAAGAGAGTTTATCAGGGGTCATTTTAGCTCAGACAATGTTAGAAGGCTAATTAACATTTCATATGCAGTTAAGAACTGCAGTTTTCTCATTAGATGCCGAGAAGGCCTTTGATTAAAATAGAGTGGCCTTATTTATTTCAGGTATTGACTGAATTTGCCTTCAGTGCTACCTTTGTTAAATGGGTTCAAGCTTTATACTTGTCTCCGCAGACTTCAGTTAACATAAGTGGTTGAATGTCTGTCTACCCCTTTTTTCACTTTTCAGAAGCACGTATCAAAACTTTCCTCTGTTGCCATTGTTATTTGCTTTGATGAAAGAACTTTTAGCTATATCAATACCTGCAATTGTAATCTCTATGAGGTACATATTTAAAGATGAATAGCTAAGTAATTTAGCCATATAAGACTTATCGAGCTATGCCGCTGAATATCCCCAACTAAATTGCTAATTAGCTGGATAAGTCTTACCTGGCTAACTTTAGACCTACTGTTGAGCAGGTCTAACTTATCTGGTTATCTTAACTGGATTAGTCTGAGTATTTTTACTTATTTGGCTATGGTTCATATTCCTTCCACCATTTATCTGACTAACTACTCCTATCTCCAATCTTCTGGAACAATTCCCCAGAGAACCATTAAAAACTTAAAGATCAGCCAGCGGAGCTGCCAGAACTTCTATAACTTCCCATAAAACCTCAGATGTGTCCCATACAGCCAATGAATTTTCTGCACTTAGCTTAGTTAGCTCATTGCAAACACACTTTCCTGAAAATTGTTTGATATTTACTTCACTTCCAGTCCTATTTGTGTTCATTTTATGTGGTCCTGCTCCTGGACCTTCTACAGTGAACACCAAACAGAAATACTTGTTAAGCAATTTCACTTTTCCCTCATTGGCATCTACATATTCCTTTCCTTCACCTCTCACAATACCACTTTTGCACTTTCTCCTATCACTAACATATCTAAAAAGAGATATTGCCCCCCCCCCCCCCCCCCATTTTACCATATTTGTTGTTTTTTCTTCCATTTGCATCTTTGCATTCCTGATTTCTTTCTCAGCTTCTCTTTGATTTTCCAGATACCTGTTTGCTTTATCGGTGATCTTTTATATTTTATGAACACTAACCTCTTTTTCCTTACCTTTACAGCTAGAAAACAAAAGCAACCTCTTTTTCCTTATCACCTTATTTACTTTACTAATAAAAAGGTTAGTTGTCTTTATAATATCTCCATTTAGTAAAGCCCACTATTCTTCTTCCCCTAGATTTTCCATTGCAGCTCCTTGAATTACTCCTCCATTTTAACAAAGTTAGTTTTCCTGAAGTCTAGCACCCTCACCTTTGAATGAACCTTCATCTCCTGTGCTCTTATAGAGAACCATAACATTCTGTGCTCATCAAAACCCTAGCACCATTTGTAAGTAATAGGTCCAGTACTGCCCTCTCTTGTGTAGGTCTTTTACCAGTTGATGGAACAACAGTTCTCCTTGCAGAGACTCCAGGATCCCCCTGCTTCTAGTAGATACTGCAGTGGGGATAATTCAATCAATATGCAGCAGATTGAAATCTCCTAGCAATCCCACTTTCACTTTCCTAGCAATTTTGAGGTGAATTTAAAAAAGATGTGTGTGCCAAAATAGAGAGACGTGCACACATGTAGCATATGTGCGTGTCCACCCAGTTTTATAAAGTGGGGGATACGTGCATATGTGCTAATGGGCACCCATTTCACATTGGAGAAAAAGGGGTGTGGTTTAGGTGGGTCATGAGTGTTCTGGGGCAGGGCCAAGAGAAGTGCATGCAAGTACTTACGCACTAGGGTGCCAGGTAACTTTTCTTCTGCTATGGAGGTGACATAAGTTAAAAAAAACCCAAAATAAAACAGGAAACCCTGAGTAGTTTAAGGAGTCTGGGGTAATGTGGGAGTGCAGACCAAAGAGCCAGGGGATTTGGAGGATTTAGCTCTTGATGAGAGAACTGCTGGATGAACTGGTGAAGCTGGTCATGGCATGGACTCGCATGGACGCGCACCTGTTATAAAACTTCTGAATCAAATCACGGTGAAGATGTGGTAGGCCTGATTGACAAACTGAAGAGTAGTAAATCACCTGGACCGGATGGTATACACCCCAGAGTTCTGAAGGAACTAAAAAATGAAATTTCAGACCTATTAGTAAAAATTTGTAACTTATCATTAAAATCATCCATTGTACCTGAAGACTGGAGGATAGCAAATGTAACCCCAATATTTAAAAAGGGCTCCAGGGGCGATCCGAAAAACTACAGACCAGTTAGCCTGACTTCAGTGCCAGGAAAAATAGTGGAAAGTGTTCTAAACATCAAAATCACAGAACATATAGAAAGACATGGTTTAATGGAACAAAGTCAGCATGGCTTTACCCAGGGCAAGTCTTGCCTCACAAATCTGCTTCAGTTTTTTGAAGGAGTTAATAAACATGTGGATAAAGGTGAACCGGTAGATATAGTATACTTGGATTTTCAGAAGGCATTTGACAAAGTTCCTCATGAGAGGCTTCTAGGAAAAGTAAAACATCATGGGATAGGTGGTGATGTCCTTTCATGGATTGCAAACTGGCTAAAAGACAGGAAACAGAAGGTAGGATTAAATGGGCAATTTTCTCAGTGGAAGGGAGTGGACAGTGGAGTGCCTCAGGGATCTGTATTGGGACCCTTACTTTTCAATATATTTATAAATGATCTGGAAAGAAATACGACGCTCTCCCTCGGACTTTACTGAATCGGCCCGTAAGGCAGAAGAGTTGTAAACCAACTGTTTGAAATGGTTTATTCTAAGAGGAGATTAAGTCCATCAAATTTACAGAATGTTTTGGATGGTCACTTGTTTGACAATGCTCATGAATAAGTTGACAATATATTAAAAATCTGGAACAGAGAACTGCAATCTACAGATGGACCAGAAAACCTCTGTTTGATATCAGCAATAAATCTGAGCTTGGTATGCTTAAGAACATTGCTATTTTAAGCAGAAGGGCCACTATTTGGAGAGATGATGGTGAAATATCCTAGCTGAATCTGATAAATTTTATGTAAAGCTCATGCAATTCTGGAATTTTATCAGCAATAAAAAAAAAATATATATATATTTTAAAAGCCAATGCTGCACAAAATCATGCAAAGAAACTGCCTCAGATAATCAATGGCTCACTTCTTCAACCTTTGACATTGGCAATTGACCATAACTGTCTTGAAATGATTTTGCTAGACATTTTTCTGATAAGAGTACTGTATTCATAGTGAGCTGGACATGCATACAAATATCTTATCTTCCTCTGTTGATAAGACTGTTGAGGCAGCTGAGACACTAAATGAGTTTAGGATAGACATTGCTATAGAATCAGAGGTAATTATTACTAAAATGAAACTTACTCACTTGATCCATGCCCTTCTTGGCTGATAAAAATCAGGCAAAGTAAAATGTATTATTAATACCTCTCTGTCTCAAGACATTATGCCTGCTCTAATCAATTGGAAAGAAAGTCTCTCTTGACCTTGAAAAGTTGAAGAGTTTAGGTTAGTCTTTAACTTCCCTTTCTTAGGGAAAGTTATACAAGAGGCATTACACTTACAGGTCCAGGAATTTTTAGAGAAAACTTTCAAAAAGCTGACTTTGATAAAATGAGGAAGATAGACATGAACTGAAAGATGCAGCTACAAAAGTAGGGAGAGTAACTTTCAAACCGGCATGTGCGGTGGTGGCGCATGCCCAGGTATGTGACCATTTTATAACTTGTGCACATGTTAAAAAATAACCTGGCCACAATGACATGAATGCCCAATTTTAAGTGGGCATGCACCTAGATGTTCAAGTCCCAATTCTACCATGTAAATTAGGGTATTTTATAATGGGCACACATCCATGCCATTGTCAGTTTCACCAGTTCGTCCACCAGTTTACCAAGTTAAAAGCTAGGCACTCCAAAACCCCCCCCCCCCCCCCCCCCCCCCCCCCCCCGGTTTGATATCCTCTACTCCCCCAGTTTCCCCAGATACTTTAAATCCTGCAGAAATGGCTGGTTTTAATTCTTTAAAAATTTACACCTCCTCCCTAGCAAAAGTAAACTTACAGGCAGTGGACCTTGGCATGCACATGGGCACATCTCTTGGCTATCCCCTGAAATGACCACGCCCACACAGACAACACCCAGACCAAGCCCCTTTTTGAAATCTCGTGAGATGTGTATACAGTGGGAGATACGTGTGCATCTGGGTGACTTTTAAAATTCAATTGATATGCGAAAGCCCGACTTGTGTGCACATCGCCTGATTTATGTGTGCACCGGGCTTTTAAAATTCACCTTTAAGAGTATACAACAGGCATGGACATTGTTTAAAAATATCATTTTAGAATGCGGTCCAGATATATTCCACGCATTAAGAAAGGTGGAAGGAAGGCCAAACGATTGTCAGCATAGTAAAAAGGTGAGGTGAAAGAGGCTATTTTAGCCAAAAGACCTTCTTTCAAAAACTGCAAGAAGGATCTATCTGAAGAAAACAGGAAACAGCATGAATATTGACAAGTTTAATGTAAAATATTGATGACAGGCAAAGAAATAATTTGAAAAGAAGTTAGCCGTAGAAACAAAAATTCATAATAAAAACTTTAAAAAATATATCTGAAGCAGCAAGACAGAGAGGGATTCAGTTGGAACTTTATATGATGGATGGGTTAATAGGGAAGTTAGGGAAGATAAAGTAATCGTGGAAAGAATAAATACATTCTTTGCTTCGGTATTTACTAATGAGGATGTTGAGGAGATGCCTGTTCCGGAGACGGTTTTCAAAGATGATGATTCAGATGAACTGAAGCAAATCATGGTGACAATCTGATTGACAAACTGAAGAGTAGCAAATCATCTGGACCAGATGGTATACACCCCAGTGTTCTGAAAGAACTCAAAAATGAAAATTCAGACTTATTACTAGTAATTTGTAATCTATCATTAAAATCATCCATTGCACCTGAAGACTGGAGGGTGGCCAATATAATCCCAATATTTAAAAAAGGACTCCAGCAGAGATCAGGGTTAACTATAGACCAGTGAGCTTGACTTCAGTGCTGGGAAAAATCAGGGAAACTATTGTAAAGAACAAAATTACAGAACATATACGTTATGGCTTGGGTCTTGGTTGGATGTAGGGAATACCACCCTCAGAGTGATGCAGGGCTGCAAGGCAAGGCTAGGGCTGGTCTTCTGCCTAACCAGCCCCCTCCTCTATTGATTGAGCCCTTGGGTTCTGGAGGTTCGCAGGTCTCTATGGCAGCAGACCATCATGGAGAGGCTGGAACAAGGTTTGTACAGGCTGGTAAAGTTGGAGCAAGGCTTAGACAGGCTGGTAAGGATGGAGCATGGCGTGGATAAGCTGGTAAGTCTGGAGCAAGGCTTGGATAGGCTGGTGAGGCAGGAGCAAGACTTAGATAGGAATAGAGTGCAAGTAAAGGCTGGAACGAGCTTGAATGTAGGCAAGGACTGGAACTGGAGCTTGAGTGCAGGCAAGGGCTAGAATTGGTGCTAAGACAGGATGAGCAAGTCAAGACAAGGACAACATAGAACATGGAACATAAATGCCTGAAGCAGCATTAGGCAGAGAAGAACTCAAAGGGCAAGAAAATGGAAAGGCCTAGAAAGGCCACAGAGCATGACGAGGCCTAGATAGGCCAGAGGTCAAGAGAAGGCCTAGATAGGTTACAAGGCAGAGAAAATAGCAAGAAGACCATTAGGACACAAGGTAAGGCTAGGATCGAGAAGGACCAGAGGCTGCAAGGCAAGGCTAGGAACTAGAAGGCCTGGAAGTCAGAAAGCAAAACAAGAATTTGCCTGGGAAGGCTGCGAGGCAAGAGTGGTTAGGGCAAGGAGCCAAGGGAGATTTGATGTGAAAGCAAAGAGTGTTTGGTAATGCTGGATTATGTAGGGCTGAGGACTGGGTGTGGTCCAGGCAAGGAGTATAAGCTTGGCAAGCCTGGAGACATGCTTCTCTGAGGACTCCTGGTGGCTAGGAGGGTACACCACAGGATGAGCTCAATGAGCCGTGATGGGAACAGCACAGAACAGCATTTTGAGGAGACCTCTGCTGGCGGGGAAGCATCATAGTCAAGGTACGATGAGGTTGCGTAGCAGGTGGAATCATGACAATATAGATAGACATGGCTCAATGGGACACAGCCAGGATGGTTTTACCCAGGGGAAGTCTTGCCTCACAAATCTGCTACATTGTTTTGAAGGGGCTAATAAACATGTGGATAAAAGTAAGCTAGTAGATGTAGTGTATTTGGATTTTCAGATGCGTTTGACAAAGTCCCTGAAGAGAGTCTTCTAAGAAAATTAAAAAGTCATGGGATAGGAGCCAATGCAATTTGGTGGATTGCAAACTGGTTAAAAGACAGGAAACAGAGAGTAGGATTAAATGGTCAGTTTTCTCAGTGGAAAAAGGTAAACAATGGAGTGTCACAGGGATCTGTACTTGGGCTGGTACTTTTTAAAATATTTATAAATGAGCTGGAAAGGGAAATGATGAGTGAGATGATCAAATATGTAGATGGCATAAAATTATTCAGAGTAGTTAAATCACAAGTGGATTGTGATAAATTGCAGGAAGACTTTTGCAAGACTGAGAGAAAGGGCAACTAAAGAGCAGATGAAATTTAATGCGGACAAGTGAATGATGCATATAGGGAAAAATAACCCATGCTGTAGTTACACGATGTTAGGTTTTATATTAGGAGTTACCACCCAGAAAAAAGATCTAGGTGTCATAGTGGAGAATACATTGAAATCATCGGTTCAGTGTGTTGTGGTGGTCAAAATGTCAGACAGATGGATGGTAACTTTGAAACAGCCGAACTGACACACATGCACACACGTATGCCGGCTCACCTCTAAAGACGTATCCATTTTATAACATAGGTGCATACATGCACGCACATTATAAAGTAGCCTGGACACACATTCATGTACATACAATTTTAAATGGATATGCGCATGTGTGCGCAAATGCCTCATCTACCACATAAGTTGGGGACATTTTACAAGGGATGCGCACCAACACCATACCTAATTTTCCTAGAGTGCCCAGTTTAGGGACAGGACTTTCAAACCCCTCTAACTTATTAGACTCCCCAAACCCCTCTAACTTATTAGATGCCCCAAATCTTAGAACTCCACTGCCTAGCCTAAATTTTTTTATTTTACTACTTACACATCCTCAATTGCAATAGTAAATTTATGCGACAGGGGACCCCGGCATGTTCCTGTGCACATAAACATTTATGCACATGTAACCCACCTTTAGTAAGAAGACAATGACACTATCAAAAAATTATCCCTTGTGACACTAAAGGACTGCCAATTGGGTGCTATCTCTGTAAGGGTTGTAAACACACTAGAGAGCTGTAGTCAGAAAGGGACATGTGCATCCAGATCCCCCTTTCCTCACCAAGACGGAGGGCGTCCTCTGCTTTGCTCTGCCCTGAAACTAAAGAAATTCTGTTTTAATTAAGGATCCATGTTGTGAAGGACTTAGAGTCCTTTGAATTGCCAGAAACTAAGGACTCCCTTGGCTGGAGGCTGCTGTAGGGAGGGATCAGCAGAAGAAACAGAGACATCATCTCCCACCCTGCAGCATTCAAATGGCTCCACAGTAGGACACAAGCTGGGACTTTGTTTTCAGTGCAAAGACTGTGTAAAAATTGGAGTTAGCTGCTGATTTAATACCAGTTTGAAACCTTTGAGGAGGATTTCATATCTAAGCCCCTACAGTATTCATGTATTTATGGAGGGGGCAGATTGATCAAATTTGCTAATCATTCAGTAAAGTTTAATGCTGTTACTTGCTAATGAGGTGTGTCATATCATTATTGGTGCTGGGCTATCACTTGAATTGCAGGTCTCTACAGCCTTAGCCTTGCATACTCTGAAGTTGGTTAACCCTGAAGTAACAACCTACAGCAAGAAACCCATGTTACATATGTATTGCAAGGTTACAAATAAAATTGGTGCTTCAACGTGGGGCTGTAGCCCTTTAAGAATATAAGAACATAAGAAATTGCCATGCTGGGTCAGACCAAGGGTCCATCAACCCCAGCATCCTGTTTCCAACAGAGGCCAAACCAGGCCACAAGAGCCTGGCAAGTACCCAAACACTAAAAAGATCCCATGCTACTGATGCCAGTAATAGCAGAGTCCATTCCCTAAGTCAACTTGTTTAATTGCAGTTAATGGACTTCTCCAAGAACTTATCCAAACCTTTTTTAAACCCAGCTATACTAACTGCACTAACCACATCCTCTGGCAACAAATTCCAGAGCTTAATTGTGCATTGAGTGAAAAAGAATTTTCTTCAATTAGTCTTAAATATGCTATTTGCTAACTTTGTGGAGTGCCCCCTAGTCCTTCTATTATCCGAAACTGTAAATAACCGATTCACATCTACTCATTCAAGACCTCTCATGATTTTAAAGACCTCTATCATATCCCCCCTCAGCTGTCTCTTCTCCAAGCTGAACATCCCTAACCTCTTCAGCTTTTCCTCATAGGGGAGTTGTGACTGAGCATTTGAGCATCATTAGGGAAGTGAATACAGAATTTTTTTTTTTAATGCAATAGTGAAAATGGAGTATTGTACATATTATGGATGCATTCCTGATAGATCTTTCATTTTGGGTTCTGTAAGCCTTGCAATGTCTAAGGCAGGTGTTCAAAATGTTTTAAGCTCAGCAGGTACAGTTACAAAACTACAACATTTAAGAGCTGAGTCATCTGATAGGTTTTGTGTGAATTTGAAGACCCCCTTTCTGTACTCATTTTAGAAGGGCTGTGCATTGG
This sequence comes from Rhinatrema bivittatum, assembly GCF_901001135.1. NCBI lineage: Eukaryota > Metazoa > Chordata > Amphibia > Gymnophiona > Rhinatrematidae > Rhinatrema > Rhinatrema bivittatum. Next base: position 152,500,911 of record NC_042617.1, on the reverse strand, counting down.
TGGGGAATTGGACAGACAGTGGATAGTTAAACCTGTTCTGAAAGATGACACTTTCAGAACAGAATACTGAGCCTAAGGCCCCTATGGCATGCACTGACTCGGTAGTGAGTGACATACTCCTAGACATAACAAATCAATTTCAAGAAGAGTCGATTCATATAGCTGACAGCCATAAAATTGATATTAAAGATCTGAGAAAGAGAACTTCTGCTTTTATGACTGAGGGTTTGGGGTCACAAGTGGAAGGAGCAATTGATGTGAGTCAGTCACCTCAGGATGTGCTATGAACTTCAGCTAAAGGCTTGCAGGAGGTTCTCAGATGGCAGGGTACTGTTGCGCTGGGAGTGGACCCTTGGCCTGGTGCAGAATTGGTATGGCCCTTTGGTCAGACCCGGAGAGCGCCTGCCACCAGGAAGTGGAGCACAGGAGGAGACAGAGGCTAGATGGAGCTTCACCAATAGCAACCCGGGGTTCCCTCAGGTTGAGCCCTTGGTTATCCAGGCCGCCTGGTTTTAGGTGGCCTCGCAGGGTTTCCTAGAGAGAAAGTTCAAGGGAGTGCCCACCATGAACAAGGGTGCATGGTCGGTGTTCAGACAAGGAAGTCCAGAGGTCACAGGAGGACAGAATAGAGTGTCCGAGTGTATGGCGAGAAAAAGGGCCAGAGTCTTGGTGCAGAATGGTCAGCCAGGCAGGGTCAGTAACAGAGGTCAATCTGGGTGTAGTCAGGTCAAGCAGGAGGTCAGGTTCCAGGTGGCAGACAAGAGTAGTCGAGTTCTAGGCAGAGGTCAGGGCAGGCAGCAAATGGTCTGTAATTTACCGGATCGCCCCTGGAGCCCTTTTTAAATATTGGGGTTACATTTGCTATCCTCCAGTCTTCAGGTACAATGGATGATTTTAATGATAGGTTACAAATTTTTACTAATAGGTCTGAAATTTCATTTTTTAGTTCCTTCAGAACTCTGGGGTGTATACCATCCAGTCCAGGTGATTTACTACTCTTCAGTTTGTCAATCAGGCCTACCACATCTTCTAGGTTCACTGTGATTTGATTCAGTCCATCTGAAACATTACCTGTGAAAACCTTCTCCATTACGGGTAAATCCCCAACATCCTCTTCAGTAAACACTGAAGCAAAGAAATAATGTAATCTTTCCGCGATGGCCTTATCTTCTCTAAGTGCCCCTTTAACCCCTCGATCATCTAACGGTCCAACTGACTCCCTCACAGGCTTTCTGCTTCGGATATATTTAAAAACGTTTTTACTGTCAGTTTTTGCCTCTACAGCCAACTTCATTTCAAATTCTCTCTTAGCCTGTCTTATCAATGTCTTACATTTAACTTGCCAATGTTTATGCTTTATCCTATTTTCTTCTGTTGGATCCTTCTTCCAATTTTTGAATGAAGATCTTTTGGCTAAAATAGCTTCTTTCACCTCCCCTTTTAACCATGCCGGTAATCGTTTTGCCTTCTTTCCACCTTTCTTAATGTGTGGAATACATCTGGACTGTGCTTCTAGAATGGTATTTTTTAACAATGACCACACCTCTTGGACATTTTTTACTTTTGTAGCTGCTCCTTTCAGTTTTTTCCTAAAAATTTTTCTCATTTTATCAAAGTTTCCCTTTTGAAAGTTTAGCACGTGAGCCTTGGATTTGCACACTCTTCCTCTTCCACTCATTAAATCAAATTTGATCATATTATGATCACTATTGCCAAGCGGCCCCACCACCGTTACCTCTCTCACTAAGTCCTGTGCTCCACTGAGAATTAGATCTAATATTGCTCCCTCTCTCGTTGGCTCTTGAACCAATTGCTCCATAAAGCTATCATTTATTCCATCCAGGGACATTATCTCTCTAGCGTGTCCCGATGATACATTTACCCAGTCAATATTGGGGTAATTGAAGTCTCCCATTATTACTGCACTACCAATTTGGTTAGCTTCCCTAATTTCTCTTAGCATTTCACTGTCAGTCTCACCATCTTGACCAGGTGGATGGTAGTATACCCCTATCACTATAGTCTTCCCCGACACACAAGGGATTTCTAGCCATAAAGATTCAATTTTGTATTTAGTCTCCTTCAGGATGTTTATCCTGTTGGACTCTATGTCATCCCGGACATAAAGCGCCACACCTCCTCCCGTGTGCTCCTCTCTGTGATTGTGATATAATTTGTACCCCGGTATAGCACTGTTCCATTGGTTATCCTCTTTCCACCATGTCTCTGAGATGCCAATTAAGTCTATGTCATCATTCACTGCTATACATTCCATTAGCCACTCCATTAGTCACTCATTGTAGAACTGCCACTCTGGAAGTGGTGAATAACTCTACTGCAAATAGCATGATGCAAGAAAATCCTTTGGTAACGACAATACCCTCAGAGGGTAAATGCTATTCCAGGGTAGTTTCATTTTGTTATAACTGTGGAGAGGATGGACACATGATGGGAGGATACACCAATCCTGTGAATGCTATTCTAGTTCAACAGAAATTGAGTGGGAGATTTGAAGGGAAAAAGAGAACACCCAGTATCTGCTAGGCCTGAAACACTCCTTTAAACTAAAAAGGTGATTTTGTTAGGGATAGACAAAGACATCAAATTAAACTACTCAAGGTCTCAAAAAGGAAATATCAGATGATTATACCCCATCAAGTCCAGAACCAGATGATGCTTTACAACGTCTTGTAGGAAATATTTGCTCTGCGACAGTTTATCTAGATAGTGCACTGTGCCTTTGTTTAGTGGGCACTGGTTCTCAAGTGACATGTATAGCACAAACTTTCTATAAGAAATATTTATCACATCAGAAATTGCAATCTATGTATTTATTTATGTAAAACTTTTAGATACCGACATTCATATGGATATCACATCGGTTTACAAGCAACAAGGGGAGTAATGCCTTTAAATGAGAAAGGAAAAAATAAAGTTACATTTAACAGGGATATCAAAGGAACAGGGGGAGAGTGAGAAAATAAAGGGTCAGGATGACCTAGGTCAGGCATTAAGGAGAATGAACCAGAACTAAATTACAAAAACTTATAGGTTTTTGTAATTTAGATCTAGAACATCTGCTTTGTGTTACAGGTACAGGAGGCCAATCTGTCCCTTATCTGGTGTATATTGAAGTTGAAGTACAGTTTCCCAAGCAGGCCTGTGGAAGTGGGAACAAATACTCTGTTCTTGTCCTGGTTTGTCCTGATCAAAAGAACAAAACTTTGCCTCTGACAGTAGGGACAAATGTTCTTAAACACCTAGTATATGACTGTGAAGAAATGGCTGGCCCAAAATATATCAAGAATCTAGCCATGAAAAAAGATTGGGTGACTATATATCAAATGTATGTTTCTCATCAGAGTTCCAGTCAGAAATTTACCAGGCCTGTGATGGCCAGATTGACCAATACCAGATCAACAATGTTTGCAAGGAATGAGGCCAAGGAAGTGGAATTAATCTTGAGGATGCCTAAACATATACAAAGCTTGCCAATGATGCTTGCGGCTTCAGAAGAAAACCTCCTCCCTGGAGCCCTACCCATACAACCTCATCTTATCCAAACTGGCACTAACTCACATGTAAAAGCCAAGGAATTATTGAAGAATGTATCGATTCACAGCATCAGCTTGCCTCCCAGATGGATGTTAGGTGAAGGTGAACCAGTTGATCTGGTGAGAGCTATGACTGCTCCAGACTTAACACATATGGATGCAACTATACCAGGAGCTTTTGGAGGTGGTGACATGGAGTCTAAGAAAGTGTCACTAGACTTCAGGGATTCTCTAATATCTGAAGAATTTAAACAGCGTATAAAAAGAATAATTAATTATTTTTATTTTATTTATTTAAATTATTTTAATATACCGATGCTCAAGACCAGGTCTTATCGAACTGGTTTAGGAGGTAAAAGGAGCTTTCTCCTGTTATGACCTTCATGTTGGCTTTATCCCAGGGATAACACACAAAATTACTCTCATGGATCCAACTCCATTCAAGGAGTACACATGACATGTATCCCCAGCTGATTTTGAGGATCTCAGGCAACACCTGAAAGAAGAATTAACCATAGGAGTAATTGAGGAATCTGATAGCCCTTATGCTTCACCTGTAGGAAGAAAAATTGCACTTTCAGGATGTTTGTAGACTATCATAAGTTGAACAGCATAACAAGAAAAGACTCCTATCCATTGCCTAAAATTGAAGAGACATTTGCTCTTCTGTCAGGCAGTAAGTGGTTCTCAGTGTTGGATCTCAAGAGTGGATATTATCAAATCAAGGTGGAAGAGATGGATAGGCCCAAAACCGCATTCACCACATCCTTTGTAAACTAGCAATTCAAGAGAATGACACAAGGATTGATAAATGCGTCAGCAAGTTTTCAGAGAATGATAAAGTAATGGCTGACATTAATCTACATGAAGTTGTAGCCTTCCTAAATGATCTTATAATATTCTCTCATACACTGGAACAGCATGAGGAACCATTTATGAGAGTGTTACGATGTCTTTTGAAATGTGGGTTGAAGCTTTCACCACCTAAATGTAAATTCTTCAAGAAGTCAGTGAAGTACTTGGGTCATCATATCTCTGAAAAGGGAATACTATGCGACAAAAAGAAAATTTCAGCCATTACCAAGTGGCCACAACCTAAGAACATTTGAGAACTGCAATCTTTCCTGGGATTTGTGGGCTAATACCAAAGATTTATGAATCAATACTCATGTTTGGTGAAGCCACTGAATAATCTGTTGGTAGGGTTATCAAGCAGTCGAGGGGGTAAGAAAGGAGCCTGGTTCCAAAGTCAGCAGCCATTAGGTGCTTGATGGACCTCAGAATGTCAGAAAGCATTTTAAGTTATAAAGGAGAAACTCACAGTTGCTTCTATATTGGCTTTTGCAGATTGGAAGTTACCCTATCTACTGCATACAGATGCCAGCACTACAGGGCTAAGAGCTGCACTTTACCAAGTTCAAGAAGGAAAACTGTGATTGAGCTCATATGCCAGTTGTGGACTCACTAAAAGTGAATGTAACAAGCGAGAAAAGATGTTCCGGGGTCTCTCACCTCCCTCGGCAAGGTCAGTCTCAACAGGCACCCCCCGATTCGGAGTCCCACTCTCAGTCTCTCCTCCCGGACTCCAAATTCCCGCGTCTGCCGTCCAAATTTATCTGGAGACGCGCAGCAATGATGTCACTGGGGCACCTCCCCCTGCCGAGCTCCCAACAAGCGAGAAAAGATGTTCCGGGGTCTCTCACCTCCCTCGGCAAGGTCAGTCTCAACAGGCACCCCCCCGATTCGGAGTCCCACTCTCAGTCTCTCCTCCCGGACTCCAAATTCCCGCGTCTGCCGTGCCCCAGTGACATCATTGCTGCGCGTCTCCAGATAAATTTGGAGGGTAATCGGCGCTCAGCCGCCGTCGGCGCGCGGCCGGCGAAGGCTAGAAGGCTCCTAGACTCTTCAGGATATTCCCCTAATTTTGGACTCTCTTTCACTCTCTTCTTCTTAAATACTTATATGTTGGTTTAATTAGGGGAGTGTAAACCGTCATAGTTTTGTTTAGGCACTGAGTTGCTATGCCACATACCAAACGCAAAGGTAGGGTAAGGCAGGAAGCCTCAACCCCTGTATACCCATCCTTGGTTCAAACAACAATGACTGGTTTCCTTTTAGCAGAAAAAGAACCCCTGGAGAGTCCCATTGGAGGTGGGGAAAGAGAGCAATCTACCCCCCCCCCCCCCCCGGGAGAAGTTAGTCTAAGTCCCAGGGCGCCAATGACACCTATTCCCCCTGGTAGCACTGCAAACAATCCAGATCTAGGTTTCATTCCTTTACGGAATGCGTTAGGACAAGAAACCCTGATTGAGGAAGTATCAGGATTGAATACTGCAGTGCAAAGAAGGGAGGGAGAAAATGAACTCCCCCCACCTAGGGTTGGAACTAATGGAGAAGGAGTCTCCATTATGAGAAGTGACTCAGACTCTTCCTCAGGGGACGGCAGTAGACAGGACCTTAATGGGCAGCAAATAACATCTTCGAGTCCACAAATATTGCTAGGACAGGCTACTAATGTGACTATGGATACGGCAAGCCATTGTGATTTTGCAGAAGAATATCCAAAGTCTAAATGGTAATATTAGGGACATGCAAATGTCCTTAATAAATTTGACTCCAACAGTCACTGGTCAGACAGAATCAATAAAAAAGGTAGAAGAAGACATTAAACAAATTAAAACAACTCAATCTTCTATATTTCAGGGAGAAATGATTCTACAAAAAAAAAGTTGAAAATATAGAGAACTCGATTAGATACAATAATTTGAGAATTATTAACTTCCCAATGTGTAAAATGATGTCTGCGAAAGAACAATTGAAGAATTATTTTTCAGAAATACTTCTATTATCATTGGATCAGTTTCCCATAATAATGAATGCATATTTTGTTAGTTGGAATAGTAATGTGGTACCAGAACAAGGAGGAAATGACACCTCCTTAAACGTAACTGATTTAATAGAATCATCCCTCAGCACCCAAGTTGAAAAAAGGGGTACGTTATTGGTCAAATTTTTTGATGTTATGCAAAGGGAAAAAATTTTAAAGTTGTACTTGGCCAAACAAGACTCTTTTTACTTGGGACAGCGGGTATGGATCTACCCTGATCTTTCTAAAGAAACACAGATAAGGAGGAAAAAGTTTTTCTTATTGATAAGTCAGGCCAGAACTTTTGGTTATCAAGCACTAATGAGATTCCCATGTAAATGTATTATATATGCTGAAGGAGTAAGATATGTGTACTTTGAACCTGCTCACCTAGAAAGGTTCTTGGAAGCTCGCCGTAATCCTGAGGTAGTATCTGATGTCACTCAATAAGTTGGGAAAGATTATTATTTTCTGCTAAACCCTAGATATTAATTATGATATAATATTGTTAAAACATTTGCTCAAGTATAGGACCCCCTAAGTTCTTGTATGGTTAAAGGAGAGGAATATGAAAAAAACTTTTTTTCTTATTTGGTTACTGAAGGAATGTATGACTTTAATTACTTGATTTTTCTTTCCTCTCTATACTGTTTGACTTAAAATGGAATGTATAATTCTTGGAAAAGATAAATAAATAAATTAAAAAAAAAAAAAAGTGAATGTAACTACCCCATCCACAAACTAGAATTCTTGAGTCTTAAATGGGCAGTCTGTGAAATGTTTCATGATTATCTATATTGGGCAGAGTTTAAAGCAGTAACAGATAATAATCCTCTGACATATATACTGACTACTGCACAGCTGGATGCTACAGGTCATCGATAGTTGGCATTCCTTTCACTGTACAACTTTGACATTGGTTACAAATCTGGCAAGACTAACATAGATGCTGATGGGTTGTCCAGTAGGCCACAATACCCTGTGAAGAATGATGAGGAGTTCTTGAAATATGAGGAAAGGGTTGCTAAAATGTTATCTTGGGTGAAGATGGATGAAGAAAATATGGATATTCTATCTAAGGTAGTATGTAAAACAGCATTCCAGAATTATAACGTGGCTGTCTTGCCACATGTCTCAGAAGATTTGGGAGATGTTGGCACACCTATGACACCTCAATCTACTTCCAAATCTGGGTGCAACTCTGATGCCTTGGTGAAATTCTTACCTGCTGGAGATGCTATTCCTGATGATTTTGGCATTTCAGAGCCATGGCCTGGACAACCTACCCTACCTGGGTTTATTCTGCGTGATTGGAGAGTGATTCAGACTTTGTTTATCTCAGATCATAATGATGCTGGAGATGGGTGAGAAACCTGGAGATCGGGGAAGGAGTCGGGAGCATTCTGAAGTGAGACTATTCTTCAGAGAATGGCAAAAATTATATCTCAAGAGGGAGTGCCTCCCAGGCCTCTACTTACTTCAACTGCTGATGGGATGGGGGTCCACTAGTAGCCTCTTTTTACTTTGACCACTGGTGGGATGGGGGACCCCCAGTGGCTTCCTGGGCTTCCTCCTCTTCCATACCTGGCAGATCTGGGCCTGTCCACAGTGGCCCTGCAACAAGGCTTGGGCCACCAGGCAAGGCTGATTGGGTGGGCCTGAACACAAAGTGGGTGGGCCACAGCCCTCCCAGGCCCACACAGGCTATATCACTGCTTTGAAATTCTCAGTTCAGTGTGTGGTGATGTACAAAAGACTAAATAGAATGTTAGGAAATATTAGGAAAGGAATAGAGAATAAAATGAAGAATTCTGTAATACTTCTGTATCTCTCTATGGTGAGACTGTGCCTAGAGTACTGTGTGTAATTCGGGTCACCGCATCTCAAAGATATAGCTGAACTGGGAAAGGTACAGAGAAGAGAGACCAAATTGATAAAGAGGATAGATCAGCTCCCTTATGAGGAAAGGATGAAGATTTTCAAATTGGAGGGGGCATATGACAGAGGTCTATAAAATCATGAGTGGAAAAGAATGGGTAAATGTAAATCGGTTATTTACTCTTTCAAATAATACAAAGTAGGGGACTAGCATCACATTTAAAACAAATCAGAGAACCTACTTTTTCATTCAATGCACAAATAAGCTTTGTAATTCATTGCTTTGTCTACTGAAATGGCTCTTTAGAAAATTGCACAATGTTATATGTGTAAAATTATTCTCATGTATACTGTACACATATTTTTATGCACACTTGGGAAAGACTGTCATGTCCCACTCCAGTCGGGACAGAAAGAAGGTACTGCACCCGAGCAGGGGTATGATTTACAGAAGCTGGGTGAGCTGGAGTCAAGATCTTCTAGCTGGAGGAGACTCCATTCCCCATGGGTTGGGCCCTTGGATGCAAGCAGCCACCAGGACTTACCAGGTGGAGGCTGGAAGCCAGAAATGGAGCAGGACCCAGCTGCAGAGTCAAAGACCAGGATCAAAGCCAAGGACTAGGAATGCAGTAAGTAGCAGGAGCACACAGGAAATCAGCCAGGCAACAGGATATCACAAATCATACTTAATGAGGACTGTTGGACCAGAAAAGGTATGTCAGACTAGGACTCCTTTTATACAGCTTTTAATTTGGGCCATATCTAATGGTGGTCCAATAGCAAGCCTCTGGGGCAGGGCTCCCTAACACTGTTTTACATCATGATTTCTACAGAGTGCTTATAGAAGCAGAGTCCCTGTAACTGCACTGCAAACTCCCTTGGCTTTGAACCCTTGGGACTGCAGTATTGATTCTTACTGACCCTGACAGCGATATTCCAGGGGATAGAGTTGGGACTTATAGGCATATTTTTATATTTTAAAAAGTGTATGCATAAATTATCTTGGTAAAATTACATGCACTAAAATAGCAGGGTATAACTGGGATCATTTTTAAAGTAAAATTACCCGCATAAGTTTGCTTTAAAAATTGGTGTGATTTGGGTGCAGCCTAACAGCTTGCAAATGTATGCAGCCTGTTATAAAATTTCCCTCTAAATAGGCAAAGAGGTAGAGCCACTAACTTTTCAGTTTTTACATGAAAACTGCATCCAAGATAGGAAATTAAGCTCGAATTTTCAAAGCCCTGTCCGTGGTAGAATGAGGGGTTACGCACTTGGCCTTGGGCGCCACATGCATTTTAGAACGGGCTCGGCCATGCGCGTAACCCTCGATATGCACACAAGTGCTCAGCCTACTGAAAGGGGTGGGCTGGTGGCGTGGTCTGGAAGGATAGGGGCGGGGCAGGGGGCGGACTGGGATTGTGCCATTAAACGCTGTCCTGGGGAAGCGCATGCTGGCAGCTGGCCAGCATGTGGAGTTTACTTCTGCTCTGAAGGAGCAGTAATTAATGGAACAAAAAAAAACCATGAGTAGCTAGGTAGGGGTTAGGGGTCAGGGAGGAGAGGAGAGGAGAGGAGAGGAGAGGAGAGGGGGAAAGGTAGGAAGGTTAGGTAGGGGTATAGGGAATTGGGGAAGGCCTACTTGAGTCACACATGTTGGTTTAGAAATTTCCTTCTCTCCCCCCCCACGCGTACGGATTTAAAAATGCGCCGATGCACGCATGTTATAAAATAGCCGCGTCCATGTGCGAGCACCAGGAACCGCGCACACATGGACACACACGTGCACGTTTGAAAATCCACCCCTTAGCCAGGAAAGCAAGGCGATGGTTTTAGGGTTAGGACAGAGCTAAGGTAGACATGAGATTTAGCATGAGAACTAGTCAGTGAAGATTAGTTTGGTTAAGGATTGTTGGCCTGGCCTGTTCCCTGCTTTCAGTCAGTATACAGAAAAGATTTCTGGATGACACCATGAACATACTTTCCACAGAAGTCATTCCTTACAAGATCCCTGTGCCACTGGCAAAAGCCCATCCTAGTCAGAATCACTTAATAAGTTTCTCTTTTCTATTCCAACAACCTGACCTTTCAACAACAAAAACATTTTTCCAGTCTTTTCTTAGGATCAAACAGACATTTTTTATCTGAATGGAGTGGCGATGAGTCCTGGTTTATTACTATAGGAGCCTACACAGTCAAGGCTTCCAAAAGGCTTTGCCCAATTATGCTAGGCCAGAACAACTATTTGATTACTGGCAGCTGACGCCCCAAGTGCAGGAGATCACTCCCGGACCCCCACTGGACCACCAGGGACTTTTGGCAAGTCTGGTGGTCCAGCGGGGGTCCGGGAGCGATCTCCTGCACTCATGCCGTCGGCTGCCAGTATTCAAAAAGGCGCCGATAGCCCCTGTGACATAGTAAGGACAAAGGCTATCGGCGCCATTTTGAATACCGGCAGCTGACAGCGTGAATGCAGTAGATGGCTCCCGGACCCCCGCTGGACCACCAGGGAGTTTTGACAAGTCTTGGGGGAGGTCAGGAGGATGGGTTTTTTTTTTAAATTCGCTCCTGTAGACGGCCGAATAATTCGGTGAAGATTCGTTGTATTCGTGGGAATCGCGATACGTTTCGCTTCCTCACGAATACAACAAATATGGCCCTATACATTGTGGATTGCCAATTCATTGCAAACGAATGCACACCCCTAATATTTACTATAATCCATGGCTGTACATATATTTGGTAGTTAAATGATAGTTTTGATTTGTAGGATAAAGGAACAGACATTGTTCTACTGAGTACTGATAAGAAACATGGGGCTATAAATTTTATTCTCAGGCAAATAGCAGGTAAAAAACATAATGGCTAATTACTTTTATCCTCACATGGTAGGAGCATAAGATAGCACCGGCCGTCCATTGCTCCTACCATGTGACAGGGGCCAACCAATAGCACCGGTAGCCCCCTGTGACATAGTAAAGTCAAAGGCTATCACTGCCATTTTGAATACCAGCAGTCAACGGCCTGACTGCAGTAGATGGCTTCCGGACCCCTGCTGGACCACCAGGGAGTTTTGGTAAGTCTTTGGAGGGTCAGGAGGGTGAAGGGTTGTAGTTAATTAAATTTTAGCCAGGAAACGAAAAAGAATGGAACGCATGAATGGATCGGGGCCCCCCTTGCCGAATGCAATGTATCTGCCCCCCCACAAATACAAATACCAAATGTAACGTATGCGGTCCCTCTGCACATCCCTAATAAATATTATAGTACAACTAGGTATTTGGTCTTTCCTGTGTCTATAATCACACATGCTGGTCATGTTAGTGGCTGTAACACGGTTAAAGCTTTATTAGATAACATGCTGTTTTTAGAGTGCACATGATGGTTTTAATGTGCACAGTAAAGTTTATTGTGGAGACCCCAAAATCACTGCTAGACAGTTGAAAATCAGCACTAAGGATATAAATCCATCCCACCTCAACTTGATAATGCCTCCCCAGGCCACTCACTTTTAAAGCAGATAAAATTAATATCTAGCAAGTGAGACTAGGCAGCCATATAGAGTTGATCAGTCTTGGTAAATTTTCAGTGGGGCAGAAATAATCACCTAACTTCCAAAATTAGGTGGCTAGATGTTGAAATCTTATCTCTGAATTTTCAGATTTTGGGGGCATTTTTCAAACCCTCTAGGGAGTTTGCAGGTCTGGGGATACTTTGTACTCGTAGATTTGCAAGCTAACTTTCAAAGGGAAACTCCCCACAGAGTTTCCTTTTGAAAATTTTGGCCAGTGGGGCCTGCAGGTACAAAATGAACTGCAAATGTTTTATTGGCTTTAAGGTGATAAATATAAATGGTAAAGTACTTGAAGCCTTCCAACCTCACCCCCCCCCCCCCCTCACTCTCTGCCTTCATACATTTTTGCCATGACTAAAAGCATTTGTACTTTAAAAAGCATGTATACTTCTACAGCTTCGGGAATTTACCCCAGCAACTGCTTAGTTATCCAGGTAAATTCCTTTGAAAATTACTTTTCTATATACATCTATTGTGCTTTGGCAATTTCTGTGTTCTTATTATTTGTAATCAGGTTTTCAGCTTTGAAGTCTAAAAGATTTATTTCTCTTAGGATAAAGGCAGATACAGGATGCAGCAATATCATTTTCATCAGAACCCTGTATCCTGTTGCTAGGAAAGTATATTAAAATGCAACTATCATTCAACAGTAAGATGCAAATTTGACTAAGAAGACTTCATTACCATTTCTTTCCTGACAATGCAAATCAGGCTTGATTCACCCAAATTCAGACTGTATAAAAAAACAACAAAAAAACAGTCCAGACACCCTGTGTATCTCACAAACAAAAACAACATATAGACCCTTTTAAGTGACAATTTTGAATAGCCTTTGCTCTGCCTAGCTTAATATATTATCAGCATTAATTCAATATTTATATAGCCCCTCTTCCAATATTATCCAGGAAAGAAAGGGATCACACTCAGTCCCAGGGCTAAGTTCTTGCAAAGTCCAAACCCCTTTGGGAGTGGATTCTCTGATGGGGTGGGGGAATAGAAATTCAGGCCCTAAGGTACAGGAGTTGACTCTTCCTGTGGGTGCTCTATCACTTGGTATTTGTTGTGGATGGGAGCAGGTGCCACACAAAACGGTCAGGACGCACTGTCTATGTGCTCCAAAATTAAACTTGACTGCAGACATTCCAAAGTAAATAACTGGCACTAAGCACGCTTGAATCTAATCAAATCTAGAGCCTGAAGTTATTCTCAAATTGCTCCTCTACCTGTGAAAGTGCCCCTGGGTTTTGGGGGTTTTGAAATGGTCTCACCTTCCAGGGCATGGTATTGTAAGTTTCTCAGATTGGGGAGACAGTGGTATACTTCTTCCTCTACCAGGTATTTAATCTCATGGGTCAGCCCTGCAGCCGGTCTTACAAAGATAAGAAACCAGTTTAAGAAGATTGTTTTCTAAAAAATGTTCTTATTGAAAAAAAAAAAAACACTCTTTATTATTTTCCCTTTCCCAGCTCACTAACAGTATTATCCTCAAATAATAGAATAAATAACTCACTCTTCCTCCCAGCCAGCCACCAGTTGATCTCTGAAAATAATCCTGCCTCTTCTCTTGCCCTCTCCCATCCAGTCAGATGATTATTTAAAAAAGAAAATAAATCCCTCCATCTCTCTACTGCCCCCCCCCCCCCATGCCATCCAGCAACAGTACTACAGTTAATATTCCTGCACCATGTATTTTTTGTATCTGGTTGAGGCTTTGAGGCCTGATCTCTGAAAGGGGAACTACTACACCTGAAATCCAAAAAACATATTCACATTTGAGTCCCATCCTTGTTTCAATTAAATATTCTCTACACACACAGCTTGGCTCTATAGGATATAATGAGGACAATCAGCATTAAAGCACCAAATAGAAGGTAACTTGTTATGGGGACACTAGAGAAAGCAAGCTGACAGATGCTTGAAGAAGAAGCTTTTTGATGATATTTCTGTAAAATATGTTGCGCTGGAGGTGGACCCTTGGCCTGGTGCAGGATTGGTACGGACCTCTGGTCGGACCCAGAGAGTGCCTGCCACCAGGAGGCAGAGCACACAAGGAGAAAGAAGCTAGCTGGAGCTTCACCAATAACAGTCCAGGGTTTCCGCAGGTTGAGCCTTTGGGTACCCGGAACGTCTGGACTTAGGTGGCCCTCCGGTGGTCTCCAGAGAGTTATCAGAGAGGTGTGCCCACCACCAGCAAGGGTGTGTGGCTGATGCAAAGTGGATGAGCTAGACCTGAACCGGAAGCTCCGGAGACCTCGGGAAGGCAACAGTTCAAGGAGGTCGTCTGGATGAGACAGGCAGCACCTGCAGGTCTAACCACATGGAAGCCGCAGTGGTTATCCAAGTATGTTGGCCCAATGGTCACCGGGGTCAGAGCCAGAGTATCAGTTCAAGAGAGGTCAGCCAAAGCAGGGTCAATACTAGAATTAGTCTGTGCCTAGTCAACGAAAGCGAGGGTCGACAGGCAGAAGTAGTCAGACAGGCAGAAGTCAGTTCCAGGCAGCAGGCAAGAGAATGGTCAGGCAGGCAGTGGTCAGTTCCAGGTGGCAGGCAAGAGAAAGATCAGGCAGACAGAGGTCAGTACCAAGAGTCAGTCCAGATAGGTACTACCTGGGAAGGACACAGGAACAAGGAGACACAGGAACTTGGAAGCGCTGGAACAAGAGACACTTGGAATAGAGGCAAACTATCACACCAACGGTGTCGACCTGATTGCCAAGGTGAAGAGCAGAAGTTTGAGCACAGAAGTTGCGCCGCAGACGAGTTTCCTGCGCTTGGCCCTTTAAACGTTTGGGAGTTCCGCATGCACGCTAGGGGGCGGGGCTGATGCCGTGGAGGATGCTGAGTCCCGACACGAGGAGCGCTGCGAGGAAGAAGGCCTCAATGGGCCTGGAGATGCCCAGGGATGCCGTGGACGAGCAGTGCTGGTGGAGACTGCGAATGAGGAGCTGGTAGATGGGCACGCCAGGTTAGCAGGGTCGGTCACGACACCAACGCGGCCGGGAAGCGCAACAGAATACTTTCCTACCATCTAATTCCTCTCTATTTTCGTCATTCATGGTTTCTGCAAGTGCATTAAGATGGCATATAACAAATCAAGCAAGAATGAGACTGCTAATGCCGTCAATTCTAGAGTTAAGCATTCAAAACTTGATCTTCTATTTCTAGTTAAGATGGTGAAGAAGAAGAAATCTCAAATCTACTTTTTGAGATCTTCTGGGTACTTGTGACTCAAACTGGCCACTGTCGGAGACAGGATGCTGGGCTTGATGGAACTTTGTCTGACCCGGCATGGCATTTCTTATGTTCAAATGCAATGTTAACGTAGGAATTGCAATGCTTGAAATTTATTAAAACAACAAAATGGCCACTATACTAAAAGTAAGTTATCACTATCAAAAAACAGATTAGCAACTTTCCAAAAAACTTGCATGTGCTAGAACAGCATTCATTTGCCTTGGAAGATAGATTAACACAGTTACAACTGAAAGTGAAATTAGTTTCTGTTCTGGAGAGGAAGCTGGAAGATTTGAACAATTGTTTCAGAGGAAACAATCTAAGAAGGCTTGGAATCCTTAAAGAATGCGGAGGATATGGAGACATTGCTATCTTCAGTTTCGGATAGAGAGCTTTCTCATAGAGTTTCTTCCTACAGGTTTCCAAGATCAGTTTTCTGAATGTTCTTCATTATATTCAAGTGTTGAAGGTCATAATCAAGACAAAGTTATGGGCTTCTCTATTTTATTTATTTATCTGATTTTTAGCATGTTAAAGCAGATTATATTCAGGTACCATAGTTACCGTATATCCCTGTCCCCAGAGGGCTCATCTAAGTTTGTATAGCAGGTAATGGAAAGTAAAGTAACTTCCTAACGTTAGAAGGAGCAGGAGTGAGATTTGAAATACTGCTGTTCTAACCATTAGGCTACTCCTCCACATTACAATGTGAAGACAGAGAAGGAAACCGTTTTTAGGACTGCAAGTTCAGCTGAAGGTGTTGAAAGTGAAGTAAGGAATGTAATACCCTGCAAAGATTCATGTAACATTGAATTATAACACCCCCCCCCCCCCCACCAAAAAAAAAAAAAATTAAGATTCAAAGAAACTGCGAAACATTATCAATGAGAATTCAGAGAACTCAATGGCCATTAAGGACTGAATTTTTAAAATATGTATGTGCATAAAACCCAGACTTATGCAAAAAAATTGGCTTTTCAAAATTGTCCCGGGGTCTGTATGCATAAAAGTATGTGCAGAAGAGATTTATGTATAATTTGTGCATACTGCAAAAGGGCATTTCTTTATGTGCACGCCTTCCATTTTTTAAAGTATGTACATGCACATATTTATACCTACTTCATAGCAGGTGTAAATGTGTACATGCATGCTGTGCAGGGATATGCATGTGCCTGCTGATTTCTACATGCAGACTTTAGCCCTGCGTGGGCTGATATAAAATTGCCCCCCAAATGAGTGCCAGTGAACTGCTTGAAGACAAGCTGAAGTGATAATGGCTAAGCATAATCTACTTATAAATGAGTGAATTTGAGAGAGGGCCAGGGTTGCCACTGATTTACATGTGAAATATACGTGTGGCTTTAAATAGGTCTGTGCTTGCTCATATGTGGATTCTGATAGTTAATTGGGAGGTTTTGCTTTCATTTTGTCTTTCTGGTATAATGTGAGCTTTATCTGTAAAGGATGAATGAGTACTTTGCTAGGTGGTAATAGATGGGTAGAAACATTCAAAGTGAATAATATTAATGTGCTGAGGTTAATATGTATGATGAATGCAGATGCTAGGAAGACTGTGATAATGACTTTGAATGAGATGGTCTTATTGGGGTTGTATATATGGATTTATTATGGGATGGCTGGTTTTGTATACATTTGGGACTATGACATTGGGATATTTCAGTAGCATGGCTTTCTTTCTTCAAGCAGATTTTCTTATCACTGTTACTAGGCCATGAGAATGAAGAATTAATTTGAAAAGAGGCTGGCCTTAGAGGCAAAAACTCATAATACAATCTTTTAAAAATGTATATGAAGCAGGAAGCCTGTTGTAACTGGTGTGAACCCTTGCTGCTGTGGTAAGGTTGACACAGCCTATGGGGAGAGCCCGTAGGCCCTCACCAAAGGCTGATGGAGATTTGCTGATGAGAGACTGGTCTAGGGCTTCACCTTTACCAGCCCCTTTCTCCGGAAGTTGAGCTCTTGGGTTCCAGGGGCCGGCAGGACTTAGGTGAGAGTCTCTAAGTAATAGGGATGTGAATTGTTTTTCTAACGAATTGAAATATACGATATTTCTAAATTCATTAATATATAGGGTAAAAAAAGAAATGATCACTTTTCCCCCCGAATTTTCGTAAAAATCTTTTTTTCGGGTTAGTGTGCGCTAACGGGAGTTAGCTCGCACTAACAAAAAAACGTTTATTTTTGTTACTTTTTGCTATTTTTGTTAGTCGCGCCAACTCCCAGGGTCATCTCGCCAGTGGTTCTGCTGTGCAGGTGGGACAAGAGTCCACATAGCCTTGGATATCTTTCTGCATTTGGGGCCACCAGTAGTACTGCATTGCTTAAGTCCACTGGACCCTGCATTTTTCCTCTACTCCACCCAACTTGTTCCTTCATCTCCCTGTTACATGTAACTTTTTATTTTTTTATTTTTCCCCTTCTAAATCTTGTTTTATTTTACCCTGTTAATTGTAAACTGATGTGATATGAAAATGAATGTTGGTATAAAAAAAGTTTTAAATAAATAAATAAATAAGGGTCTGAGCTCACCCAGGGTAACCTGCAACATGGGAATTGTGGGACCATTGTAACACTTTTTTTCAGAGTTTATGTGGACCGACCATCTTCCCTAGTGGGACAGTCATGGTGAAGGCAAGGAGAATCCAGACTGGATCAATGACATCCCTAAGCGGCTAAGAAGTATCTTGAGGTAGAAATAAATGGGAGAGGGCATCCATATGAGTGTTCTACGCTGTGGGTCTTTATCAGAGTTTGAAGTCGAAGTGAGCAAAGAATAGGGACCAGTGAGCCTGATGGATGTTGAGAAGTTGTACTTGGAGGAGGTGCTCCAAGTTTTTATTTACATATGTATTTATTTATTTGGAAACTTTTCTAGACCACCTATACAAACTATTGTAGATCTAAGTGGTTTTCAAGTTAAAGCATTCATAATCAGTAATGACAAATAAAATACATTACAATAGACATAAACTGAGATAAAAATAAAATAAAGTAAAAATTAACTATTACATTACATTACATGTTTGAGGATCAGCAAAAGCTAGTGAGTATAGGTAGGTTTTAACAGCTTCTTTGAAATCTGTTTTAGTTGTAAGTAGTCAAATGGAATTAGACAGTGAATTCCAGAGTTTGGGGCTCGCTACAGAAAAGGTGCATTTCCGAGTTAAGTCTAACCTGGCTGTTTTGATGTTTGGTACCTGTAAGTAATTTTTATCAATCGAATGTAGATGGTGTGGGGGGTTGGTAGAGACATAACGAAGAACACAGCCATATAGATGATGTGCTATGTATTAAATTATGAATAATGGTTACAATTTTGTACTGAATGCATTGACGGATTGGTAGCCAGTAAATTTGTTTTAAAACAGGAGTGATATGTTATCTGCATTGTGTATTGGTAAGTAACCAAGCAGTACAGTTTTGGATTAATTGAAGAGGATGTAGGGTATAGTCATGGAGGCCTAGATAAAGTGAATTACAGTAATCTAGAGTGGTTAGAATTAAGGCTTGAAATACAGAATGAAACGGAATGAAACGGAAAATGTCATAATGCCTCTATATCGCTCCATGGTGAGACCACACCTTGAATACTGTGTACAATTCTGGTCGCCGTATCTCAAAAAAGATATAGTTGCAATGGAGAAGGTACAGAGAAGGGCAACCAAAATGATAAAGGGGATGGAACAGCTCCCCTATGAGGAAAGGCTGAAGAGGTTAGGGCTGTTCAGCTTGGAGAAGAGACGGCTGAGGGGGGATATCATAGAGGTCTTTAAGATCATGAGAGGTCTTGAACGAGTAGATGTGACTCGGTTATTTACACTTTCGAATAATAGAAGGACTAGGGGGCATTCCATGAAGTTAGCAAGTAGCACATTTAAGACTAATCGGAGAAAATTCTTTTTCACTCAACGCACAATAAATCTCTGGAATTTGTTGCCAGAGGATGTGGTTAGTGCAGTTAGTGTAGCTGGGTTCAAAAAAGGTTTGGATAAGTTCTTGGAAGAGAAGTCCATTAACTGCTATTAATCAAGTTTACTTAGGGAATAGTCACTGCTATTAATTGCATCAGTAGCATGGGATCTTCTAGGTGTTTGGGTAATTGCCAGGTTCTTGTGGCCTGGTTTGGCCTCTGTTGGAAACAGGATGCTGGGCTTGATGGACCCTTGGTTTGACCCAGCATGGCAATTTCTTATGTTCTTATGTTCTTATGTTGTTTAGATAGAGGAGCGGTTTTAGTTTTTTTAATATGTGAATTTTGTAAAAAGATTTTTTTGTTATGGATGAAATATTGGTAGTCATGGACAAGTTGGAATCTAGACACCTAAATTGTGGGCCTGTCTGGATATGGGATGGAACAGTTTTCAAATATGAGTTCTGATGGGGGAGCACAAGTAGAATTTGGGATGGTTGATAAGTAAATTAGTTCTGTTTTTGCAGTTTTAAGTGTGAGTTGATTATGAGATAGCTATGTGTTTATTGTTTTTAGGTACAGAGTAGCTACTGACAAAGTGTTACTCCAGGATGTATTGTATGGCAAAATAAATTGAATGTCGTCAGCATAAGTTTTGAAGTTTATGCTGAGTCCAGCTAGAAGGTGGCAGAGGGGTAACAAGTATATATTGAATAGGATAGCAGATAGATCCAATCCTTGAGGAATCCCTGAATTGATGCAATACCAAGTTGAATGATAGGGTCTAAGACTGACTTGCTGTGGCCTGTGGGGTAGAAATTTCTTAAACCATTGGAGAACTGTACTGATAATGCCAATATTTTGGAGGTTAGAACAAATAATGTTATGGTCTAAGGTGTCAAAAGCTGCAGAAATGTCAAGAAATATTAGGATATAGTCTATATTGGAGTCAAAACCGCGGATTATGGAATCAAAAGATGAATGTAGGAGAGATTCAGTGTTGTGAACTTTACGAAATCCATGTTGATTTGGGTGCAGTATATTGTTCTCAATGTAGTCACTTAGTTGATGAAGTACTGATGATTCAATTATATTTTACAAGTGTAGTTAAAGAAGCAATTGGTCGGTAGTTAGATAAGTTTGTTGGATCTGTTAATTTCTTTTTCGGAATTGGAAGAATGGTCATTTGTCTTAGCGATTTTGGAAAAGTACCTGAAATTAATGATAAATTAACTAATTGAGTCAGTGATGGGGCAATAGTTTCACTAATTTCTTTTAATAATCATCCCATACATGGACTGAAAAGACTATTGGATATTTTTGTTTTTGTAAGAATATGAGTTATGGTGGCGGAGTCAATGGGGGAGAAATCAGTCCAGGAGCATATAGCTGGAGGGAGGTTGCTTTTTCGGATGGGGAGATAGCTACATTTTGAAGATAAATTGGTGATTTTATCTTTAAAATAGTCAGCAATATTATTGCAGTAGGAGTCAGAGATGTGATCAGAGGGTTCATTTTTTAAGGTGGTTAATGATTTAACAATATTAAACAGGAGATTGCAGTTACCATTAGCAGCTTGTATTTTATCTGCATAATAAGATTTTTTAGCATGATCAATCTGTTTTTTATATTTGTGTATGTGAGAAAAGTTGGCATTTTTCCTTTCAATAAGAGGGTTTTTCCACCAACTAACTGTTGTAATTTAACTTTCATATGATGTAAGACTGGTGTATACAGGGTGCACTCTGTCTAGAAGCATCAGGGCAAAGTGTTTTAGGTGCAAACTTGTCTAAAGAGTTAGATATTGCATGATTCCATTTCTCGGTTTCAATATCAATATCTTTTGTGGTGTCAGAATTAGAAATTAAGGAAAGATGAGGAAGAAGAAAATTGTTAAACAGCTCCTAGTCAACCTTTTTTCTTTAGTAAACCAATTTGGAAGCAGTGTTTAAGTGAGAACTTGATATTTTAAATGAACCAGTTATCTGGATAACAAATTGGTCAGGTTGGGTTGTGGCTGTTAGGGAAGTAAAGGCAGAGCTATAAAGAAATAAGTCCATAGTTTGACCCATTCTGTGAGTGGACTCATTAATTAATTGTGACCATCCTAGCTCTGAAAAGGCTTTAGAGAGATGCTGGGTGTGGATCGTTGTTATAATGTAAGTTAAAGTCTCCAGTTACAATTGTTTTAGTTAGGTCCACAGGCAAAGCGGTTAAAGATTCAAGTAAAATGGAGGGATCATGGTTGAGTAGAACAGGAGAACAATATACAATACAGAAATTAGCAGTAGAAGTAGTAATGAGCATTATTTCAAGCAGGCTGTTAAAATCAAGGACTTTCTTACAGGAGTGTAGAGAAGCCTTAGTAATCACCAGCAAACCTCCTCCATGTCTGTTGGGTCGCGGTTCTGAAAAACAAACATAATTACTTGGGCAAATATTATTCAGGATTATGTTATCATAAAATCACATAGCCAAGTTTTGGTAATAAATACAGCATTAGGAGAGTGTGAAAGAATTAGATCATGAATGACTGGTACTTTTTTCCTAATGGATTGAGCATTGAAGACCAGAATGGAAATAGTAGTGTAGATTAATGCTGTTATCTTAAGGGATGATAAAAGCAGAGTTAAAAAGGATTTATGGCATTGAGGAGGTTTGCAGTTAATTGACCATAATGACCATGACCAACAATAGTGTTAATTTCCATGATCTGATTTGGAAAAGAAAACCTTAATAATAGCAGTGGTTGAAATTGAACTCTAGGCAATCCAGTGTGAAGAAAAAGGAAGGGACAATCACTCAAACAATCACACAAAGGATCGCATGAAGGGGCACACAAAGGTCGGTGTAGATGGTTATGTTGTGTAGTGCTCCCTCCAACCAGTGATGCCACCCTTCCAGTGCAATTTGATCTCCAGGAGCTACCTTTCAACAATCACATAGTTGCGTTTAGCCAGCAAACATTTTTTAGAAATAAAAGAACAAGTTGTAGGAAGCCCTTGGAGGAGTACTGCCTCAGTACTGCCCGACAGAAGAGGCGTCCACTTCAACAATGAAGGGACATATGGGATCCGGGTGATCAAGGCAGGGCTCCTGCAGAAAAGCAGCTTTTAGGTCTGAAAGGCTGTCACAGCTTCCAATGGCCAGAGTTTGGTGTTGGCTCCCTTTTGTGTGAAGGCCATGAGAGGCACAACTATCTTGGAGTAGTTGTTAATAAAATGTTGATAATAATTGGCAAAGCCTATAGATCTTTGCAGGGCCTGTAGTCCACTTGGCTGAGGTCAGTCTTGAATACTGATAAGTTTCTCAGGACCCATGTTAAAGCCCCTGCTGGAGATGATGTATCCAAGAAAAGGGAGTCTTTCCCTTTCAAATAAGGATTTTTCAAGCTTGGCATATAGCTAATTGTCTCAGAAATGTTTATTTTTTATTTTTTTATTTATTTAAGGTTTTTATATACCGGCAATCATGAGCACATATCTTGCTGGTTTACATGAAACGGGAGTGCATTAAATACATCAGCTAGAACTGTGGTGATCGAAGGAGCAGTTACAAATAACAAGGGTAGCAGAACTTGGATAAGAAGGAAGAGATAGGAAAGAATAAACGGTTGAACGGTATACAAATAAATTAAATTAAATTAAATTAAATGCCGGCAGACATCCCAGCAATATGATGCAAGTTCCTTAGAGAAGATTAAGATGTCATCAAGGTACACTATAATACACTCATAGAGAAAGTACCAGAAGATCTCATTCATCATGTTTTGGAATATGGCTAGAACATTGCATAAACTAAAAAGCATCACCAGATACTCCCAGTAACCATCTGTTGAAGACAGTTTTCCACTCATCACCATGTCAGATACAAATTAAATTGTAAGCCCCCTGTTGATCCAGTCTGGAGAAGATTGCAGCCAGTCAAAGAACTCAGAGATCCTTTCTGATAATCACATTCAGACCCAGATAGTCTATGCAGAGGTGGAAAGACCCATCTTTCTTACCTACAAAGAAGAGCTCTGCACCTGCAATGGAGGAGAGGCAATGGATGAACCCCTTGACCAGGTTCTCTTGAATGTACTTGGACATTGCTTTCATCTCTGGAAGAGACAATGGGTATACCCTTCCTCAAGGTGGTTTGGAATTAGGTAGCAACTCAGTGATGCATTCATATTCTCTGTGTGGGGATAAGGAGTCAGCCTTTTTCTTGAAAAAACGTTGGCAAATTCTGCATGCTGCAGAGAGAGACCTGACAAGATGGCAGATGCTGAGAGGCATTGATGGATCTCTACCCTCTCCAGACAGGAACTGTGGCATTTGGGGCCCCATTGTTGAAGCTGGAGGGAAGCCCAGTCAAATTGAGGCAAAAGCTGCCAATGCCAGGATGACCTTGTCTATAACATGAAAAGCTATGCTCAACATGGAGAGAACCAGTATGAAATTTCACTGGAACTGTGGAATGAGTAATTTTACCCAGTAATGGATCTCCATGAATAGACAAGAGAACCAGTGGAATTGGGCATGAGAGTGTGGGTATCTGCAGGTGATCCACAAGGGCCTTCATGAGAAGTCTCCTCCTGCTCCAGAGTTCCCTAGAGTCAAAGTGATAAAGTCATGTCTGCCCATGGAGATGGTCACTAGGAGAGTTAATGGGGAAGCCAGAGAAACAAGGCCTAGGGGCAGCCCCCCACTGTGCCCTAGGCCCAAGAGTTTACTGGCTTCACTGGACAGTGCGCAACTTGGTGGCCTTGCCCACTGCAGTAGAGACAAAGCCCAGGCTGGTAATGCCGGAGGCACTCTTAAGGGGTCAAGCACACTCACCCTAGTTGCATCGGATCGTCATTGCAGGACCCGGAGGAAGGAAGCTGCTCTGATGATGGGGATAGAAACGTAGAAATATAGACATGATGGCAGAAAAGGACCGAATGATCCACCCAGTAAGCCCAGCAAGCTTATGCCAGTATCTGCTGCACTGTGTAGGTTACCCCCATGCTTATCAGTTTACCAGACCATAGAAGTCAGGGCCCTCAGATGCTGTTTGATTCCAATGTCCCTTAACCTTTACCGTGAAAGCAGAGAGCAATGTTGGAGTTGCATCAAAATATCAGGCTTAGTTATTAAGAATAATAAGCACCACATCAGCTAGTTACCCACATGCTTATTTGTTCCCCAAACCATAAATGTTGGGGCCCTCGTAGGTTGCTGTCTGAATCCAATTCCCTATTTCTCACTGCCGTTGAAACAGAGAGCAATGATGGAGTTGCATTAACAGTATCAAGGCTTATTTGTTAAGGGTAGCAACTCCCACACCAGCAAGTTACCCACAGTTACCCCCATGCACTCTTATTTCCATCTTCTAGCCTTTAGGAATTCACAGTGTTTATCCCATTCCCCTTAGAATTCCTTGACTTTTTTTGTCTTCACCACCACTTCTGGAAGGGCATTCCAGGCATTCATCATGATCTCTGTGAAGATGGGCACTGGGGAGTGACTGGCTGCAGCCATATGCCTCATAGGCAGTAGGAGCTCCCGGCTACACTCCTGAAGATGGCAGTCAATCTGGCCGGTCAGGTCAATAAGGGCCTCTAAGGATGCTGGAAGTTCATGAGCTGCCAACTTATCTTTGTTTCGGGGCAACAATCCTTCTAAAAAGATGAGGCATTGACAATCTTCTCTCCAATTGAGTTCCGAAACTCAATGGCATAGCCTGAGACAGACCAAGCCCACTGGAAGAGGTGGAGAAGATCTGAGCAAGAGGCCACCTGGCGACCGGGCTCATCAAACACGGTCTTGAAGGCAGCGATGAACTCTTGGAGTAACTGAAGCATTGGGTCAGAATACTCCCACAGAGGGGAAGCCCAGGCTAGAGCTTTGCCATCCAAAAGGGAAAGGATGTATCTTGTCTTTACTGACTCATTTGAAAACAGTGCTGGTTGAAGGGCAACATGCACATGGCACAGGTTGATGAAACCCCGGCATCAGGGGGCGGTTCTATAATGAGGCAAGGTGAGGCAGCCACTTCAGGCAGCAGAATTTTGAGGCAGCAAAAAATGCCTCTTTCAGAGCGCTGCTGTGGCGTCTGCCTCACACTGCCTGCCCCTGCCTTGGTTGATGACTGTCTCACACTCAGCTGCCTTCTGTGTTGATAAACATGCCTCAGGGGTGCCATCGCAGGCCTTCCACTAGAGCTCTTTATCCCAGGCTTTAAAGAACCTTTGCACCTGATCCTGCTGTCCTCCTTCTCTTCTGGCAAATCAGGAAAATGCTGCTGCCCAGGCTGCCTGCACAAACACTTATTTATTTATTTTTTTATAAGGTTTTATACACCGACATTCGTGAGGAACATCACGCCGGTTTACAATTAACAATTAAAGATGGAGAAATTACAATGAACAGGGAGAGGGGGAAGGGGAGAAGGCTAGAAAGAGAGAGAGGGAGAGTAACAGAAGGAAAAGAGAGCTAGTGATGGAAATTTGGAAGAACAATTATATGGAAAGAAGTGGAAACATAGCCTTCTTCTTCACTTCTCCTCTCCTCATCCCGCCCTGCAATTAGAAGTGGCACAGCCCACATGGCCATAAGAATCATAATTGCCTTTCCCCCTTCAATCAACAGCAGGAAAACAGTGCGGCACTGCAAACTGAAATATTGGCTCCCCCTTCCCTCTGGCAGCCAGGAGCAGGAGGAGCATGGTGCAGCTCAGCAAGAAACATCATTGGCTTCCCCCACCTGTAATCGGGAACAGGAGGAGCAGTGCGATGTGGTGCAGGCTGCAAAAAGACTCAGCCTTCATTGGTTTTCTGGAGCTTGAGTACATCAATGCACCTGCATGAATTAGAGTGCTTTTTTTGAAAATTAGTGGCAGAAAAAGCACAGAGCATTGATGGTCCTCATTCTTTCCACAATAATCCCTCTTTCTCCTCCTCCCTCATTATACAGTGGCACTGAGGAGGACACAGCCTTGGAATGGTCTTCATCTTTTCCATGACACCTTTTCCTTCTTTCTCACATTATACCGCAGCATCGATAATCCTCAATCCCTCCACAATAATTCCTCCTGTCTCGTTATACAACAGTGCTGATGAGCATACAGCATTGATGATCCCCATCCCCACCAGAGTAATTCCTCCTCTTTTTGCTCTTTCATTATACAGCAGTGCTTAGAGCACTCCACAATAATTGCTTCCTTTCTTCCTCTATTATACAGCAGTGCTTAGAGCACACAGCATCGATGATCCTCATCCCCTCTACAATAATTCTTCCTCTTTATTTATTTATTTATTTATTTGGATATTTTATATACCGTTGTTCCATATGTCACTCATAATGGTTACAAAGTGACAATCATAGTTATGACTCAACAAACAAACAATGATTGGTTACAGAGGTAGTATTCTTATACATGTATTAATATCTATCTTGTGAAGTTTCTATTACATATTAATAGGGATGTGAATCGTTTTTGAACGATTAAAATTATCGTCAGATAATTTTAAAATCGTCCTAAATCGTTAGAGTGCACGATACAATACAAATGCCCCCGATTTATCATCAGGGGCATTTGTATTTTATCGTTAAATAGGGCATGGGAATTATTTGGGGGAGGGCGGGAAAACCGGCACACCAAAACAACCCCTAAACCCACCCCGACCCTTTAAAACCAATTCCTTACCCTCCCCCACCCTCCCGAACCCGCCAAAAATGTTAAGTTACCTGGTGGTCCAGTGGGGGGGGGGGGGGGTCCCGGCGCAATCTCCCGCTCTCGGGCCATCGGCGACATTTTGGCTGCCACTAATTAAAATGGCACCGATGGCCCGATTAAAAAAAACAAAACACCTGACCCTTTAAATCGACCCCCCTTAGCCTCCCCCACCCTCCCGACCTGACTCATCGCAAATTTTTTTTTTAGGGAGGCCCGTGCCGCTAAACAAATACAACCCACCCGACCCTTTAAATCGACCCCCCCCTCCCGACCCCCCCAAAACCTTTTAAAGTTACCTGGTGGTCCAGGGGGGCCTCGGGGGGGCCTCGGGGAGAGATCCAGGGGGGCCTCGGGGAGAGGAGAGATCCAGGGGGGCCTCGGGGAAAGATTTCCCATTCCCAGGCATCAGCTGTTCTAAAATAAAAATGGCGCCAATGCCCCTTTGCCCTTACCTTGCCATTGGCCGGCCCCTGTCACATGGTAGGAGCACTGGATGGCCGGCGCCATCTTTAAAGATGGCGCCGGCCATCGTTACTCATCAGCCTCTATTATAGAGTATAGTATAATACTGGGGGCTGGGGGGGGGAAATCTGATCGTTAAGATATGTGAATTGGAATCGTTTCCGATTCCAATTCACATCGCTAATTTTTTTTTAGGGAGGCCCACGCCGCTAAAAAAAAACAACCCACCCGACCCTTTAAATCGACCCCCCCTCCTGACCCCCCCAAACCTTTTAAAGTTACCTGGTGGTCCAGGGGGGCCTCGGGGGGCCTCGGGGAGAGATCCAGGGGGGTCTCGGGGAAAGATTTCCAGTTCCCAGGCATCAGCTGTTCTAAAAAAAAAAATGGCGCCGATGCCCCTTTGCCCTTACCATGTGACAGGGTATCCGTGCCATTGGCCGGCCCCTGTCACATGGTAGGAGCACTGGATGGCCGGCGCCATCTTTAAAGATGGCGCCCATCAGCCCCTATTATAGAGTATAGTATAATAGGGGCTGATCAGTAAAGATGGCCGGCGCCATCTTTAAAGATGGTGCCGGCCATCCAGTGCTCCTACCATGTGACAGGGGCCAGCCAATGGCACGGATACCCTGTCACATGGTAAGGGCAAAGGGGCATCGGCGCCATTTTTTTTTTTTTTAGAACAGCTGATGCCTGGGAACGGGAAATCTTTCCCCGAGGCCCCCCTGGATCTCTCTCCGAGGCCCCCCGAGGCCCCCCTGGACCACCAGGTAACTTTAAAAGGTTTGGGGGAGTCGGGAGGGGGGGTCGATTTAAAGGGTCGGGTGTTTTTGGTTTTTTTAGCGGCGCGGGCCTCCCTAAAAAAAAAATTAGCGATGTGAATTGGAATTGGAAACAATTCCAATTCACATATCTTAACGATCAGATTCCCCCCCCCCCCCCCACCCCAGCCGAATCTGATCGTTAAGACGATCTGGCACACGATTCACATCTCTACATATTAATAACATCACTCACTGGATTTAATTTCATGTTTCAATTATTATCTTTTGTCTTTCTTGTCTTTGTGGTTCTCTATTTTCAGGTGTATTAGGTTAATTCATATGAGTTTTTGAGTAGCCATATTTTTAATTCACATTTAAATATCAGGTAAAAGATGTAACTCTCAGGCAGAGAATTCCATAGCTTTGGGCCTGCTACAGAGAACACACGATCTCTTATTTGCATCAGATGTGGGCTCTTTATTGGTGAAATTGTCAGTAGTCTCTATCATTGTACAGCAGTGCTTAAAGCAAACAGCATCAATGATCCTCATTCTCTCCACAATAATTCTTCCTCTTCTCTATCATTATACTGCAGTGTTAGAGCACTCAGCATAGATGGTCCTCATCCCCTCTACCATAATCCCTCCTCTTCCTCCTCTGTCATACAGCAGTAGGGATGTGCAATCGTTTTTGCCGAATTGGAAAATTTCAAAGAAATAGTCCAATTCGGCATGGGTAGGAGGACCCGAATCCCGAGACGGATTTTCCCCGAACTTCGGGGAAAATTTGTTGATCGGGTTAGTGCGGGGGGGGGGACGGGACACACATTTATTAAAAAAAACCAAACAAACAAACCCACCCTAACCCTTCAAATTTAGTTAATTATAAACCCCCACCCTCCCGACCCCCAATAAACTTGTCTAAAGTCCCTGGTGGTCCAGCGGGGGTCCCAGGAGCGATCTCCAGCTCTCGGGCTGTCAGCTGCCAGTAAACAAAATGGTACCGGTGGCCCTTTGCCCTTACCATGTGACAGGGGCTACCGGTGCCATTGGTCGGCCCCTGTTCCATGGTAGGAGCTTACCTCTGTGCTGACTGAGAAATAATTTTTTCTGATTTTTTTCTGAATGTACTACTGACTAACTTCAGAGTATCCCCTTGTCTTTCTATATTTTAAAACAGTAAATAGCTAATATACTTTAACCCATTCTATTCCATTCATGATTTTATAGACCTCTATCATATCTCCCCCTGCTGTCTCTTCTCCAAGCTGATTAGCCCTAACCTTTTTAGCCTTTCCTCATAGGGGAGCTGTTCCATCCCCTTTATCATTTTGGTTGTCTTTCTCTGTACCTTTTCCATTCCAATTATATCTTTCTTGAGATACAGTGATCAGAACTGCACACAGTAGTACTCCAGATGTGTTTTCATCATGGAGCGATCCAGAGGTATTATAACTTTCTCCATTTATTCACCATTCCTTTCCTAATAATTTCTAACATTCTGTTTGCTTTTTTGACTACTGATGCATATTGAGCCAAGGATTTCATAGTATTGTCCACTGTGATGCCCAGATCCTTTTTCAGGGTGATAATTCCTATAGGGAACATCATGTAACTACAGTGTGGGTTAATTTTTCCCATGTGCATCACCTTGCAGTTCTCCACATTAAATTTCATCTGTCATTTGAATGCCCAGTCTTCCAGTCTCTCAAGTTCCTCCTACAATCTTTCACAATCTGTTTGTGATTTAGCAACTTGGAATAATTTTGTTTGTACCCTAGTTAAACTTCCTAGTCATAATACTTACAGAACATTCACTGAAGCAAATATTTTGCATTACACAGCTGTGGTGCATTGCATAAAATGGATGTAATCAAATCAGTGATAAGAGGTACCCTTCCCATCTGTTTCGAGAATTGCACATCCCTACTAGAAGAATAATGCATTTGAACCAGGCAATTAAAAAAATGTTTCTCCTGTAAAATACTGTAATCAACAAAAGTCTAATCAGTGTCTGAGCAGATGTCTATTTTATCATGAACAAGCCCTTTTCCTTAACTTTTTAATCATACTGGCCTGTTGTCTACAACATTTCTGAGCTGCACGAAGGATGGGATCTGGAGAAATCTGAATTGCAGCATCTTCTTTTCAGCTGCAACAGAGATATTAAGTTTGACTATGGATATTCAGTTCTGTGCCTTGCATGATTGTTTGCATATCCCTGAATTGTGTAAATAAAATAGATGCTAACATTTCTAGTACAGTATAAACGTTTTAAAAAAATAACTTTTATTTTTCATTTTCCAACAATTAAATCATGTAAGAAATTCAAATCGAGAACAAAAGACAAGTTAAAATCTTAGAACCTCCCTCTTTTTCCCTCTCCCCCCACCCCTGAACTTAGCGCTGGCAAGACCTGTACTAGGATAATGGAGTCATATCTGCCCTTCTAAATTCCACCTCAGGAAGTCCAACTGTTTAAAGGGTCTACAGGAGAGCATAGGAATTATTGATCTGAATACAAGGTCCTCTATCATCTTAGAGCTAATAATTCTTTTCTGGCTTTGGAGCTTAGAGATGTTAAATAGACTTACCAGGTGTCCATAAAGGAAACATATTTCCATGGAGATAACCTATGAGCAGTCAATTATTCATAAACAGCCATTTTATGTAAGCACAATCTCCAATAAGTAAGAGATGGAGCCTTCACAACAATCCAATGGTCTAAAATCAATTTTTTTGGCCAATAAGAATGCTTTTCGCAGGAACAGCCACTGTGGGTCTTATGTTAGTGGACCCTTGTTTCGAGGTAGATGGCTACCGTTGAAGGGCGAGGCCTCATGGACTATAGAGGCTTGCTAGAAGACTTCACCCTGGAAGCACGCGACCCCCCCAGATGGAGCCCGTAGGGGTCCGGCCGCTGGGACTTAGGTGACTCCTCTGAAGACTGTAGAAGGTCTGGATGCAGCCGCCTCCTGCAGGTCGTGGGTTCCAGACAGCTGGCGCCTCCAGCAGGTCGCGACAGTCTGAGAACGGAGTCGAGGAAGAGTCCAAAGCCGGTCCGAGAATCAATATACCAGCGGGGTCCGAGTCCAGTCCAGGGTCAAAGCCGAAGAAGGGTCCAGAGCCGTACCGGGGTCAAGCCAGGAGATGGGTCCAACGCCGTACCAGGATCAAGCCAGGAGAAGACACGTCCACCAGTCCAGAGATCAGAAGCCAAGAATCAATCCACGGTACAGGGGAAGAAGAGCGGGACGAAGAACCAAGAACCAAGAGCCAGGAACACACGCAGGCAGAAACCTCAATACCAAGGCAAGGTCTGAGAGGCAGACCTTGCCTTTAAACCCCTGGAAGAGGAAGCAGCATCAGAAGGGAGCCACAACATTTCCTGCCGTGGCCCCTTTAAATCTATTCTTCAGCCACGCACGCGACTCTAAGAGGCCAGGAAGGGGGAGGAGTCATCGCAGCCCTGCTGGGCTCCGCAGCTGGCCAGGACAGGGGCCAAGGCTGCGAGAAGATTGTCGGAGGAGGCTCCCTGTTTTTATTTTTCAATTTCTATGATAATATGTTACATTTACATATATAACTCCTTTGAAAATTACCTTCTTAGTTGGCAGCGATGTCATCTCCTCCTTCCCACCTGTGCAGCCCCAGGCTATACCATTTCCTCTTCCAGCTCACGCAGAAGGAGATGACATCATTGCCAGCCCCAGAACAGTGATACTTTAGGAGGCTGCCTGGTCTGCCGAGTGCTTCTATCAGCACTGGGGACTTCCCTGGCTCCAACTTACTCCATCTATGGAGGTCCATAAGTCCAAAGGATAGAAACGATGTACACTCACTCCTGCCCTCAATCTCCCTCATTTAAAGATGGTGCCATGGCCCTCAGGCTGGCACTGAAGTGATGCCACTTGGCACCTGTCTCATTTTGTTGTATGGTTATATGACTGTATGGCTTTACAACAACAAAATGCATTGGCCATTCCTAAGATGGGCACAAAAGTGACATCACTTTGGAACTAGTCAGAGGGCCACCAGTGTCATTTTTAAAATAAGTAACATGAAGATGGGACTGAGTTGGCATTGCTACTGTCCTTTGGACCTACAGACCCCTACAGATGGAAGTAAGTGGGGTCCAGGAGTAGGTGGGACGTACCTAGCCCGAGCAATTTTTTATGAAGCAGATGTGGGGGTCATAAGGGACTGGAGAAACCTTGTCAGCCCATTCCAGTAGGCCAAGGCCATAAATTGTCTTTACAAGGTGTGTGTGTGTGTGTGTAGGGGGGGGGGGGGGGGGGGGGGGGGTAGAGAGGCATAGCCCAGCCCAGCTGGATATACTTTGGGTTTGTTTTTGAGGTATAGGAGGGGGAGGTTGGAGAGCCAGGGAGTGGCCCTTTTCTTCTTCTTTTTTGGTCACACAACCAAAATACCTGAAAATTTTGGTTCTTTCCATTCAGAATAAAAATGTTGGTTCTTTCCATTCAGAATAAAAAGAAAATGGCCTAGTTCATTTTGGATGTACAATTTGTTTGAAATGAATGCATTTGCCTAGAAAATATCAAATATGAATGCAATTTTGTTCCTCCAAGTTAACACACCCCTGGGAACACCACTTTTTAATCCAGGTAAAATTATGCACACATTGAAAGCCTCCATATATGTTTAGCTGAGAAAAGGAGGAGAGAGGACTGAGTAAAGCATCAGTTGAGACAAGCTGTAGAGGAGGTAGATTGGAAAGGGGATTTCTGAGGATTGAATGATAGATTGGGTAGGGGGTTCCTGGGGATTGAATGGGGAGGTAGAGAGACTGCTGGGGACTGGGTGGGAGAGGGGAAGAATGTGGAGTGAGGGGATATGGTGGGGGGAGCAGAGAGTGAGATGTTGATGAGGTGGTGAAAGGAGAATGTGGCAAGGGGGATACAGACTGGTGGGTTAAACTTGGGGGTAGGGGGATAGAATGGTAATCATGGACAAGGAGGAGAGAAGAGGATGGTGGGACTTTCAGTGCTTCCCTGGGTATTCTTTTGGTTATCTGAGTCTTCTTCATGTTTGCACTACATGCTCTTCTTCAAACTTTATATATCAACTGACTAGGTACCCTTTTTATCCACTGTCCCATTGTGTTGAGTCCCCTTGTTAACTTTTTCATAACCTGAGCACGGCTTGACTCCTCTGTTTCTAATGTGACTATTTTAAGCTTATAATATGTTCAAGAAAAAATACTGATATTTATTTTTAAAAAAACCCTTCTATTTCCTAAATAATATCTCATGAAGACCAAACTACCATATATTTAGAAAATTAAAAAGAAAGACCAAGGCTCATCATGTCTGTTAATTTCCCCTACTTATGAAAATATTGTAGATAGTGTTTAATTTCCTCTTTTACCCTCACATTCCTACCATTAAGGATTTCCATGTTTATCCTACTCATGCTGGCAGTACATTCTGAACCCAACTTTCAAAACTGTCAGAAGTATACAATAAGCTTGAAATACAATGAGTATTTCAAGCTTATCCTTGGTACAGCAATTGTGTGTGTCAGTGGATGCACGGAGCTTAATGCTAGTATTTTATAACCTGTGCATCGGGAGCCACACAGTTCACAAAATGCAGTGATATTTCTGCCCTGAAAGTGCATGCATATGTGTTAGTATCGAGTAAATTTGAAAAAAGCTCTGCGTATGTGAATTACGGGGGGTTATGTGCGTATTTTCGGAAGGGCCCGGCCACACGTGTAACTCGTTACACACCGAAGTGCCAGGCTTTTCAAAAGGGCTGGGCCGGAGGATGTAGTCTGGATGGGGAGTGGCAGGGCAGGGGCAGGCCAGGACAGAACCATTAGACGTTGTCCCGGGGAAGTGCTTGCAGGTAGCCGGCCAGCACACGGGGTTTACATCTGTTCCTGAGGAGCAGTAAGTAACAAAATAAAAAAATTGGGGCTAGGTAGAGTTAGGTTAGGAGTCGGGGAGGAGAGGGGAAGAGGGAGGAAGGATAGGGTTAGAGATAGGGAACTGGGAGAAAGGGCAATCAGCCGCTTTGGCTATAAAGTGACTTTACAGGACTGCTTTTAAACACACCCATAAAGTAACTGGAGAAAAATTTGGCGTGTCATTAATAGCAAAGTTTGATTGAATGTGTTTCCGAATTTGCCCACAGAAATCCTTATCTGTGTGGAGGCTATCATGTAATTTCCAGAATAATTGCTCTTTGTCATAATTATGAGGTGATAATGACCAAAAAATAACTGATATTATTTGGTGGGAGTGCACACAGAAAGATCTGTTTCTTTTATTAACGATTGACACTGAAAAAGCATTTGATCTAGTCCACTGGCATTTTCTTTTTAGCACATTAGAGAAAATTAAGTTTGGACCTTCTTCTTGCAATGGATCTCCAAACTCTATTATCATCCCAAAGCATGTGTTCAAATAAATAGAGTTCTTAGATTTGTTTGAAGTAGCCAGAGGTATGAGACAAGGATGGCACTTGCCTCCACTACTTTTTGCAATTTTTTTTGGAGCCTTTTTCTACAAAAATAAGAGCTAACACACTGATTCATGAGGTCACAGTGGGATCCTTTTCATCTATGATGTTCCTATTCGCAGATGACATTTTATTTACATTATCTCATCCCATGGTTTCTTTGGGGGAAACAGTTGCAGAGATGGACAAATTTAGTGCAGTTTCTGGGTTTACCATCAATTGGGAGAAATCAGAGATCTTAAATTTTACAACATTCAGTGACCAAGTAAAATTTTTGAAATTACAATTTTCTTTTAAATGTTCTGAACACCAAATTAAATATTTGGAAATCTATACTGGAAATTCAAAAGACATCTTTCAAGTGAACTATATCCACTACTGTTGTCCCGAATTTATAAAGACCTTGAAGAGTGAGACTGATATCATATCTCCTGGTTAGACAGAATTGCAATAATTAAGATGAACATTTTGCCTAGAATAAGGTTTGCAGTTCCTAAATCAATGTTGGAAGCGATGGTTGCTACATTTCATTTGGAAAGGGAAACCACCCAGGATTGCAGAAAACTATTTTTTTCTCTCAAAGATAAAGGGAGGATTGGGAGTACCCAATTTAATATGGTATCATGCAAACGCCCATCTTCGAGTAATCATAGACCAGCAGACAATCCAGCCGATTAAACTTGGGTCTCTTTGGAACAGGTGATTATAGGGAAGATGCCACTACAAGCATTAGTTTTGCAACCAAAGATTCCAAACTCAGTGTCGCACACTCTTCAGGTCTGGTAGGCCTGGAAGGATTCCCTGACTAGGCAACAATATTTTTATCTTTGTTCTTTTCTTTTTGATAATTTTGTATTTGCCCCAGGACTCTTATCATCCATGTTCCATGCGTGTGGGGGTGGGTGCGGGGGATCAGTGGCCTTTTAAGTTTCCCTGAAATACAGCGGCTTTATGAACTCCCAGATAAGGAAGTTTTTGCATACTTACAGATTAGGCATTTTCTTTCAGATATCTTAATAGTTCAAGGTCTTGAATCCTGGTGTAGAAATGTGGACAAAATGGGGAAATGTTTATCTAAATGTTATACATTATTGAACAAGGGCCCTTCTTCTATACCTAGTTATATTATTTATTTATTTAAATTCTTTTAATATACCGATGCTCACGACAAAGTCTTATTGTACCGGTTTACAGTATAACCAGGGGAAAAACAATAACCAGAAGAAAGAAAGTTACAATGAACAGGGATTACAATACAGGACAATTGAAAGAGGAAGAATTAGTTTAACAAAGCTCACCTAAGAGTAAAACGATATAGAACACCATTGATTAGCATGGTTAATTAACTGAGTGGTTCAAGCATAACAGTTCCTTTCGATAGTGGTTGGGGAGAGGATTTGTCAGGGGAAGGCTTGTGAGAACAACCAGAATACACATGTACTCCTGATGTTTATAAAATAGTATATACAAGCAAATATGATATTTTTATAAGTAACCCTTTGAAAATTTGTTTCAACTTGTGCACATAAGTAGCCCTGTGGAGATGGGAGCCATACAGTTTTTTAAAATCCCACGCATTCCTGTCCAAAAGCTCATGAGTATATTTCAGTACACATGTATTTTTGTAATGCAGGAACATGCATGCCTTCTCTGTTGCATAACGCTAAATATGTATATTTTAGAAGCAAAAATAATTATACAAATTTAAATATATTAACCTAAAATTAAATGCAGAGGCAGGTATATTTTAAAATATGCACTGTACATGCTACGTACTAATTTTATTCGTGCAATCCCCACGTAAGACTATGAAAATTATCTCTTTTAAAAGTAAGTTAGAGATGAATCTGAGGAGTTTATATACTAGATCCACATCCAGTCTGATACATGCTCTTACTCATGGCTCTGTGTACAATTGCCACTTCATTTAAGCAACAAAAAAAATAAAAAATAAAAACATGATTAGATGCTAATTGCCTTCTCATTTAGAATAAACTATATGGTGTGTTACATTTTCACTGGGGAGCAGGCATTTCAGCACTTATCATTGCTTTGCAATGTTCACACATAATGGTATACCTAGATGAGAGAATGCCAGTATCCTGCCAAAAATGTAAACTGGTATATCAGTCTACAGCTGAGAAAATTGCTGTCAGTTTATATAGATGCATGCTAGCTTAGAAAGCTTTGCATATAATCTGCTAGAAGTAGTTGGATTATTTCAAAGTATTTGTTTATAGAAAAGGCATACATGTTAACAACATCAACTTAACCTTTATGTTCTAAATTCCAAATGCTTCTCATCTACAACAGAATTTACTGCTTACAATAGGTGATTAGATTAATAATATTACAAAATTATGTCTTTCATATTTCTGCTTGACTGGAATAGGATAAGTATCAGAAGTGCAAACTTCCCTATGCTAGTATACCTGCTCTGTTAGGACCAGCTTGCTGGGTAAGAGGGTACAATTATTCAAAATTCATTTCCAATTAATCCTTGTCCATTTTTCTTAAATATCCAGTCTAGCAGGCCTTTATGGATAGTATCGTACCTGTTTTAGAAATGCACGCAAGCCAATAATAATGGCTATACACTAATGTCATATAGGCCACTAAATAAATGCTTTATGGTCACAGCAATTGGAGGTTTTTCTGATCTTATTTGTTGACCTGAAAGCAAATGTTTCTGTGTCCTCTGCTGACCTAGGCAATGTTATGATAAATACAATGCTGACACATTTGAAATAAGGTTACTATTTCTGGGTTTGCTACAATATGTGCTGGAGGGAGCTCCCGGGAACCATTCAGTAAATGATTTTTTGAAAACAAAAAGTGTCCTACCAAGTACGGAATTGCTGCCGGTAAGAATTCCTTGGTAAGAGGTGGGTAGCACATTGCTGATCTGCTGAACAAGCTTACTGAAGGACAAAAATGAACCCAAACTTAAGATAAATATAATCTGTTTGAAAGATGAAATCTGAACAAATACATCACTGTAAAAGAGTTTAATGGCTGAAATGAAAGCACTAGAAATACAAGGCAACCCTCAACCTCAGTTTTAGGAAGCCTGACTCTAAGTGCAAACACTTCCAAAAATATGAGGAGGTCAATATTCAAAGGCAATTTATAAAGATAACTCACAAGTTATCCATCTATGGAAAATATGGCATATTCAGCCACTCATCTGTCTAAATTATTGCCAGATAAGTAGTTATCAGCTATAATTTAGTCAGATAAAAAAGAAGCATTTGGTAGGGATGTGCAGACCAAAAGTTTAAGTTCATAAGTCCATAAGTCGAAAGGGGGTCCCATTTGCGGTCAATATGGACATATGGAGAATTCCATAAGTTGAGTCTATGTCCATATGTGCAAATAAAAATTTAAACCCCTCACCCGCCTTAATCCCCCCCCCCCCCCAAGACTTACCAAAACTCCCTGGTGGTCCAGCGGGGTCAGGACGCCATTCCTGAACTCCTTTGCAAGGAGCACGTGACGTCGGCGCCACGTCAGAGTGACGCGGCGTCACGTGATTCCCCTCGGGTTCACTCCCGGACCCCTCGTTGGGCTCAAAAGGAACTTTTGGCCAGCTTGGGGGGGCCTCCTGACCCCCCCCCCAAGCTGGCCAAAGTGCCTTTTGGGCCCAACGAGGGGTCCGGGAGCGAACCCGAGGGGAATCACGTGACGTCGGCGCACGTCAGAGTGACGCGGCGTCACGAGATTCCCCTCGGGTTCGCTCCCGGACCCCTCGTTGGGCTCAAAAGGCACTTTTGGCCAGCTTGGGGGGGCCTCCTGACCCCCCCAAGCTGGCCAAAAGTGCCTTTTGGGCCCAACGAGGGTTCCGGGAGCGAACCCGAGGGGAATCACGTGATGTCGCGTCACTCCGACGTGACGCGGACGTCACGTGATTCCCCACGCGTCCGCTCCCGGACCCTCACGGAACTTTTGGCCAGCTT
Source organism: Rhinatrema bivittatum (assembly GCF_901001135.1). Taxonomy (NCBI): domain Eukaryota; kingdom Metazoa; phylum Chordata; class Amphibia; order Gymnophiona; family Rhinatrematidae; genus Rhinatrema; species Rhinatrema bivittatum. The sequence goes on along the minus strand of NC_042617.1, from coordinate 152,462,504 downwards.
TGGTAAGTCTTGGGAGGGGGATTAAGGAGGGTGAGGGGTTTAAATTTTTATTTAGATCAACAATCGCGATTTTCATCGTATTCAACATAGCTATGTTGAATAAGTTGGAAATCCGATCGTTTAAGCCTCATCTTTTTTTTAAGTTAAAAAAAAAAAATAAGTTGCGTTTTCCATTTAAGTTCAAAACGAATGCACACCCCTAGCATTTGGGAGTTTTCCAGGGAGAGGCTGAGATATCCGGCTAACCTAACTGAATATTGGGTGTATCCAGTCTTGTGTGGCCGGATAACTAGCTACTTATCTTGATATCTTCAAAGATTTACAGTTAAGTAGAGATCTGTAAAAGGAGAAAATAATATATATACAGTATGTAAAGTGACATGAAAATATAAATTAGGCGCTGTCAGCCTTCTATCTGCCCCTCTCCACCCCCAAAGCCAATAAAAGTTCCAGGTGTCAAACTCGATAGCAATTTAATCATAAATCTTCCTCTCCACCCCTCCCCCCCCCCCCCCGCGAGCTTCACACCCACCCATCTCTTTAAATGTAGCCAGTCAACACCCTTTCAATTATAATTTCATCAAGGAATGGACCACAGGCCCCTTTACATATGATATATATATAGGGGTACATTTTAAAAGACAGCGCACACGCATACTTTTGTTCGCGCATCAGGCGCGAACAAAAGTACGCTGGATTTTATAAGATACGCGCGTAGCCGTGTGTATCTTATAAAATCTGGGGGTTGACGTGCGCAAGGGGGTGCGCATTTGTGCAACTTGCACGCGCTGAGCCGTGCATGAGCAGCCTGTTCCCTCCAAGGCCGCTCCGAAATCAGAGCGGCTTCGGAGGGAACTTTCCTTCCAACCCCCCGCACCTTCCCCTCCCTTCCCCTCCCTAACCCCACACTCCCGGCCCTATCTAGAACCCCCCCCCCCCCGCCCTTATCTGAAAAGTTACTACTGCCTCCGGGCAGTAGTACCTTACGCGTGCCGGCGCAGCAGGCCCCAACACAGGCCGCTATGTTGGGGCACTCAGCCACGCCCCTGGACCACCCACACGCCCTGAACATGCCCCGATCCTAAACCACACCCCCTGGCCACACCCCCGACCACCCCTTTTTGCAAGCCCCGGGACCTACGCGCATCCCAGGGCTTGCGCGCGTCATCGAGCCTATGCAAAATAGGCTCGGCGAGTGCAGGGGGGTTTTAAAAGGGTTACACGCGTACCTTATGGGGCAGATTTTATAAATCTGCACACACGCATACTTTTGTTCGCGCACCAGGGGCAAACAAGAGTACGCGGGATTTCAATAGATACGCGCGTCACATGATATTTGGTATGTTCCCTAGATAGTTTTAGTAACTTTAGCCTGTAATAATCATCTCTTTACCTGAGGTTTTGCACTGTTATTATCCCCATTTGTTCCTATGGGACCAGATTAAAAGCTATGCAAATAAGGGAAGTCTTGCCTAACAAATCTGCTTCATTTTTTGGAAGGGGTTAATAAATATGTGGATAAAGGTGAACCGGTAGATGTATTGTGTTTGGATTTTCAGAAGGTGTTTGACAAAGTCCCTCAAGAGAGGCTTCTAAGAAAACTAAAAAGTCATGGGATAGGAGGTGATGTCCTTTCGTGGATTACAAACTGGTTAAAAGACAGGAAACAGAGAGTAGGATTAAATGTTCAATTTTCTCCATGGAAAAGGGTAAACAGTGGAGAGCCTCAGGGATCTGTACTTGGACCGGTGCTTTTCAATATATATATAAATGATCTGGAAAGGAATATGACGAGTGAGGTTATCAAATTTGCAGATGATACAAAATTATTCAGAGTAGTTAAATCACAAGAAGATTGTGATACATTACAGGAAGACCTTGTAAGACTGGAAGATTGGGCATCCAAATGGCAGATGAAATTTAATGTGGACAAGTGCAAGGTGTTGCATATAGGGAAAAATAACCCTTGCTGTAGTTACACGATTTTAGGTTCCATATTAGGAACTACCAGCCAGGAAAAAGATCTAGGCATCATAGTGGATAATAGGGATGTGAATCATTTTTTGACGATTTAAAAAAATCGTCCGATATTTTTTAAATCGTCAAAAATCGTTAGAGTGCGCAATACAATATAAAATTTCCCGATTTATCGTGAAAAAACGTTACTCCCGTTAGTGTCCTCTAGCGGGAGTTATTTGGGGTGAGGGCGGGAAAACTGGCACACCAAAACAACCCCTAAACCCACCCCGACCCTATAAAACTATCCCTTATCTTCCCCCACCCTCCCGAACCCCCCCAAAACTTTTTACGAGTACCTGGTGGTCCAGTGGGGGCGCAAGGACCGATCTCCTGCTCTTGGGCCATCGGCGCCATTTTGGCTGCCACTCAAAAATGGTGCCAAAGGCCCAATAAAAAAAAAACCCACCCGACCCTTTAAAAATGACCCCTTAGCTTCCCCCACCCTCCTGATCCCCCCAAAACATTTTAAAATTACCTGGTGGTCCACTGGTGGTCCTGGGAGCGATCTCCCATTCTCGGGCAGTTGGCTGCCACTCATAAAGATGGCGCCGATGGCCCTTTGCCCTTACCATGTGACAGGGTATCCGTGCCATTGGCCGGCCCCTGTCACATGGTAGGAGCACTGGCTGGCTGGTGCCATCTTTAAAGATACCCTGTCACATGGTAAGGGCAAAGGGCCATCGGCGCCATCTTTATGAGTGGCAGCCGACGGCCCGAGAACGAGAGATCGCTCCCGGGACCACCAGGTAATTTAAAAATGTTTTGGGGGGATCGGGAGGGTGGGGGAAGCTAAGGGGTCAATTTTAAAGGGTCGGGTGGTTTGTTTTTTTTTATCGGGCCATTGATGCCATTTTTGAGTGGCAGCCAAAATGGCGCCAATGGCCCGAGAGTGGGAGATCGGTCCCCGTGCCCTCACTGGACCACCAGGTACTCATAAAAAGTTTTGGGGGGGGGGGTTCGGGAGGGTGGGGGAAGGTAAAGGGTCAATTTTAAACGGTCGAGCCTCACTAAAAAAAAAAATTAACGATGTGAATCAAAACCGATTCTGATTCACATCTCCACCGATTAGATTTTTTTCTCCCTCCAGCCAAACTCGATCGTTAAGACGATTGGGCACACGATTCACATCCCTAGTGAATAATACTTTAAAATCATCAGTTCAGTGTGCTGCAGCAGTCAAAAAAGCAAACAATGTTAGGAATTATTAGGAAGGGAATGGTTAATAAAATGGAAAATATCATAATGCCTCTGTATCGTTCCATAGTGAGTCCGCATCTTGAATACTGTGTACAATTCTGGTCACCACATCTCAAAAAAGATATAGTTGTGATGGAGAAGGTACAGAGATGGGCAACGAAAATGATAAAGGGGATGGGTCAGCTCCCCTATGAAGAAAGATTGAAGAGGTTAGGGCTGTTCAGCTTGGAAAAGAGATGGCTGAGGGGGGAAATGATAGAGGTGTTTAAGATCATGAGAGGTCTTGAATGAGTAGATGTAAATCGGTTATTACAGTTTCGGATAATAGAAGGACTAGGGGGCATTCCATGAAGTTAGCAAGTAGCACATTTAAGACTAATCGGAGAAAATTCTTTTTCACTCAATGCACAATAAAGCTCTGGAATTTGTTGCCAGAGGATGTGGTTAGTGCAGTTAGTGTAGCTGGGTTCAAAAAAGGTTTGGATAAGTTCTTGGAGGAGAAGTCCATTAAGTGCTATTAATCAAGTTTATTTAGGGAATAGCCACTGCTATTAATTGCATCAGTAGCATGGGATCTTCTTGCTGTTTGGGGAAATACCAGGTTCTTGTGGGCTGGGTTTGGCCTCTGTTGGAAACAGGATGCTGGGCTTGATGGACCCTTGGTCTTACCCAGCATGGCAATTTCTTATGTACTTATGTTCTAGGTGATGTGATGATTGACGTTTGGGAAAGGATTTTCAGCTTCTTGCCCATGAATTATGCTGACATCACGCCCTCATGTATTCTGTGCTGTTTCCATTCTATAGGAGAGCAACATCTATCAAAGAAGGGATATTTTGGTGGCTCATGCAGAGAAAAATGAAGCAACTAATGTATTCTGTGGCTTGGAGATGAGTGGGAATGATTTCCTTTATTATGTGTTAATTTGCTTGAAATTCACCTTTATTTGGGGCCTTCATTTGGAAGGAAATTACAAACATTTTGGTTTACTATCTCTGCCAGCATAGCAATTCACCTCTGTATGCTTTTCAATACTGACATTGGTGAAAGGAACCCATAGTTTATTATTTTCAGGATTTGGTAACCAATAACTATCAATGACTATTTTTTTCTTTCAGATCTGTTTCTTTCTGTCTTACCATCATTTTCACTTTAATTTCATGGTTCCAGTCATAAAGTACAGTATCATGTCTCTTTTGTTTATTTCACTTTTTATCTTACAGGCTTGCATCACAAGATGTTTCTCTGTGAAGTGCTTTAAAAAGAAGTATCTTCAGGTTTTCTGTACCTTTTATAAACCTCACTAAACGTTAAAGGAAATTAACAGCTGTCAGGTCTGCAATCATCCTTAAGTCTCCTGTGGATTTGCTACCATCTCCAGGGGAAACAATTATTTCTAGCTCCAAGCAGATATAAGTGATGGAATTTATAATATCATAAGTGTACGTTGCAGCTCTTGCAATTTATCTACAAGACTCATGTTTTCTTCCAGCTGTACAAATAGCTCTTCTTTAAGGCAAAAAATGAATTTCCATTAATTTCAATGGTGGTTATATCAATTTCAAGGTTTGTTATTTATCTAAGCCATCAGAGATGTTCATTGATTGAAATTCACAAGTATATCAATAATAAACATTGAGCACTTTCTGGAGGAGATTCAAATTATAGTTGCTGTGATTATGAAAACATTTTATAGTTTAATATCTCAAAACATTTTTATGTCTGCAATAGTATTTAAAGGGGGCAATGTTTTAAAATCCTCGTTGAAAATGTGTGGGCTGGCTGGCATCCTAGGCTTTAAGTCAGGTGCAAAACTGATGCCAGGAAATACCCATGGGGATTTGAATACATGGTATGTTTATCTGTAGAGGGGAAGGCACTGATTTTAATAGCCGATAGCTTAGTGACAGGGGTGAAATTGTTTGGAATTTATCCTTAAAGGGAGTCAATCTTGAGACCATCTGCTTTGGGATGAAGTCCCATGGTAATTTTTACCCCTGGACTTTGCATCAAGTTTCAAAGGAAAAAAAAAGAGTGCTTCTTCTTTAACCAATGAAACGTGCCATGGATACAAAGTATGCCCGAGTTCTAGTGGAAGCGAGTTTAAACTGCTTGGGGGAAGGGAAATGGCGTCTACTAAAATCCCGCCACTTACGAAGTAGAAGTGGCATTTGCATGCATAAGCACACATGTGCATGTGGTCGGGCTATTTTATAACATGCACGCATACACGTGTGTTTGATATAAAATGGCCACGTCCCTAGGCGTGGACTGACCAACTCGCGCATATGTGCACCTGCATGCCTGTTTAAAAGGGGTTTAAAAGTTTCCGTCCCTTGTTTCAGTATGTGCAAATATTGGGTATGGCAATGAAAGCACATACTAACTATTTTATAAATATATGTGCATATATTTTAAGTGCAAAAAAGATATAACGTATAACACAGAGGAATGTATTATAAAAAGTTTGCATATATATCATTTTGAAATTACTTCTTTGTGTGTAAGGTTTGCTGATACTACTACCCATTCAGCCAATCTATCTCTAGTGCACCTAGATCCTCTAGCACTTCACCCTGAACCCCCAACTCTTCATGAGACCTACCACTCCAAAATTGCAGACAACGAACAAATCCAGTTTCACTTGCACTAGTCAAGATTAATGTTAAATATAGGGAAAACTGAGCTGATCACCTTGTCTAGTTCAACTAGTGATGATGTTCCCTTGTCATTACAGATAGGTGGCAGGTTTATTCCAATCTCCAATCACGTTCACAATTTAAGTGTCATCTTTGATGCCTCTCCTTTCAACCACAGGTAAAAGCCATTTTTAAGTTTTTTTCTTGTTGAGATGCTTGTTGAGATGATTGAGACCTTTATTAATTATGGATAATTTTTTCTCTGTTCTCCAGGTTATGATTCTCACTGGCTTGGATTACTGTAATGTTATTTATGTTGGTTTACCAGACTACTTTAAAAACACTACAGTCTATACAGAATGCCGCTATCAGGATCTTTACTGATACCCAGCGCAGCAACCATATATCACTAATATTGATTACATTGCATTGGCTTCCCATCTGTTGGCATGTAAAGTTTAAAATCTTACCCATAGTGTTCAAGGCTTTGAGAGACAACAGTCCATTTCTCATTGCATCCATACTCAGGCTGAATTTTCAAAGATGTGCATTATAAGAGGGTAAACTAGGGGTCTTCTGCGGTGAAGTCAACATTTGCCTGCATAAGTTGCTATTTTATAAGGAACTTATACATGTAGATTTTCCAGTTTATATGAGTAAACTGGAAAATCTAAGGCACAAGTGCCTTTCATTTATGAAAATAACTCTTAAAAATGGTTTTTAACATGTGGTTGAAAAGGAGAGACATCAAAGATGATACTTAAATTACAAACTTGATTGCAAATTGGAGATTTTACCTCTGGTAATTATCTTGCATAAGTGATATCAAACGTGTTTAATGAGGACTATTATCTAGATGGGAAGTATGGGTGAACTGGGAGGGAATTCAGGCAGAAGAACCAAGAGGGTCTTTATGAAGGACTAGGCAAACTGATGGAGTAATTGGTAAAACTGGCAATTTCACTTACATGCATATGTTTAAAAAAATAACAACTTATATACAAGTAAGTCTCACTTTCTTTTTGCATGTCAATAATGCATGCATATATTTTTAAAATAAGAAAAGTACACATGAACAATGCATTGAAATACTTGCTTTCAATGCATTACATATTTTTGCGAGTAAGCATACATATGTGCATAACTTGTGGGGTAAGATGCACATATTTTATAATAAACATGTACATGATATGTGAGGGTTATAAAATACTATGGTAAACTATGAGTGGTGTTCACATGTGTATAATCGGTGTGACATTACAATATACACCTCAGCGAACACTAAGGGGGTCATTTTCAAAAGCGATCGCACGTGAAAAGGGACTTTTCGCACACAAAAAGTCCCTTTTCATGAGCGATAACTAACTGGGGGCGGAGTCGGGGCGGAGTTGGCCCCTGAAGAGGAGGTGTTGGAGCGGCACCAGGGCCGACACTGTGCAGACATTGCTGGTGGTGAAAAGTAAGGACCTTTATCGCCGCCAGTTTCACACCAAATAACTGCACGCCGAATAACTACACCTTTTATGGTGTAGTAATTCGGTGCGAAAGCTGGCAGCCAACACACCACAGTGGTGCGATGACTGCCGGCTTTCACAGGCCCACCCCCCTCTTCGCCCCCCCCCACCCCCCGTTACCACCGGATTTTCTAAGGTCTGCGCCCTGAGAAAATCCAGCTCTAAGATCTCAAAATAAAGGACTATTGACGGTTCCCACTATACGGACTATACATCTGACTCAAGTAAGAGATCATGTGTTTTCCATAGCAGGTCCAAAGCTTTGGAATTCTCTATCTGAGATGTTACTTGTGATACCAGATAGAAAGAGATTTAAATGTAAGCTAAAAACATGGCTATTCAAAAATGCATATAACCTAACTTTAAATCATCAGAATAAAAGAACTACAATAACAAGATAGACAAGAGATATTAATTGAAGAATGAGGAACAAAACATAATGAGAGAACATAAGAATCTTAAAAAAAAAATGTACAGATAATTTTTTTGTTATATTATTTTCCTGTATAACTTGCCTTAAGTCTTAGATTTTTAGTAAGCAATTTAATATGTATTGGAACATTTCATTTCATTTGAGATAGGTTAATCCATACCTATGAATACTACCTATGTAAACCATCAAGATTTGTCAATTAATAGTTATGAATGTTACTTCTGTGAAGGTGGCGGACCTCACTCATCAACTAGATAGGATTTTATACAGTGCTGGGGAGGAGTCAGCTGTCGTGGTACATGTGGGCACCAACGACAGTCGCTCAGTAGCGCATGGTTCGGAAGGATGTATCTTCAAAGGAAACTAATGACACATTAGAATTAGGGCATCCCGACAGTGAGGTTCCAATAATAAGAAAAATAGTCTAAGTGCCTGTAACTAAAAACTCACCTGAGCTAAAAAATTCTAACTTATCCCTATCAATTAAAAAGCAGAATGAAAATACAAACTTTGAAATGTTTGTATGCTAATGCCAGAAGTCTAAGAAGTAAGATGGGAGAATTAGACTGTATAGCAGTGAATGATGACTTAAACTTAATTGGCATCTTAGAGACATGGTGGAAGGAGGATATCCAATGGGACAGTGCTATATCGGGGTAGAAATTATATGGCAATGACAGAGAGGAGCACCCGGGAGGTGGTGTAGTGCTTTATGTACAGGATGGCATAGAGCCCAACAGGATAAACGTCCTGCATGAGACTAAATGCACAATCAAATCTTTATTGGTAGAAATCCCTTGTGTGTTGGGGAAGAGTATAGTCATAGGAGTATACTGCCGTCTACCTGGCCAAGATGGTGACACGGACAGTGAAATGCTAAGAGAAATTAGGGAAGCTAACCAAATTGGTAGTGCGGTAATAATGGGACATTTCAATTACCCTGATATTGACTGGGTAAATGTATCATTGGGACATGCTAGAGAGATAAAGTTCCTGGATGGAATAAATGAGAGTTTTATGGAGCAATTGATTCAGGAACTGATGAGAGAGGGAGACATTTTAGATCTAATTCTCAGTGGAGCACAGGATTTGGTGAGAGAAGTAACGGTGGTAGGTCCACTTGCCATAGTGATCATAATATGATTACATTTGAATTAATGACTGGAAGGCGGACAGTAAGCAAATCCATGGCTTGCATGCTAAACTTTCAAAAGGGAAACTTTGATAAAATGAGAAAAACAGTTGGGAAAAAACTGAAAGGAGCAGCTACAAAGGTAAAACGTGTTCAAGTGGTATGGTAATTCTTAAAAAATACCATCCTAGAAGCACAGTCCCGATGTATTCTACACATTAAGAAAGGTGGAAGGAAGGCAAAACGATTACCAGCATGGTTAAAAGGTGAGGTAAAAGAAGCTATTTTAGCCAAAAGATCTTCATTCAAAAATTGGAAGAAGGATCAAACAGAAGAAAATAGGATATTGCATAAGTGTTGGCAAGTTAAATGTAAGACATTGATAAGACAGGCTAAGAGAGAATTTGAAAAAATGTTGGCCGTAGATGCAAAAACTCACAGCAAAAACGCTTTTAAATATATCCGAAGCAGAAAGCCTGTGAGGGAGTCAGTTGGACCATTAGATGATCGAAGGGTTAAAGGGGCACTTAGAGAAGATAAGGCCATCGTGGAAAGAACCCCAGGGTTCTGAAGGAAGTAACTAATGAAATTTCAGATCTATTAGTAAAAATTTGTAACCTAATGTAACCCCAATATTTAAAAAGGGCTCCAGGTGTGATCTGGGAAACTACAGACCAGTTAGCCTGACATCAGTGCCAGGATAAATAGTGGAAAGTGTTCTAAATATCAAAATCACAGAACATATACAAAGACATGGTTTAATGTAACAAAGTCTGCATGGCTTTACCCAAGGCAACTCTTGCCTCACAAATCTGCTTCACATTTTTGAAGGAGTTAATAAACCTGTAGATAAAGGTGAACCAGTAGATGTAGTGTATTTGGATTTTCAGAAGCCATTTGACAAAGTTCCTCATGAGAGGATTCTAGGAAAAGTAAAAAGTCATGGGATAGGAGGTGGTCCTTTTGTGGATTACAAACTGTCTAAAAGACAGTAAACAGAGAGTAGGATTAAATGGACAATTTTCTCAGTGGAAGGGAGTGGGCAGTGGAGTGCCTCAGGGATCTGTATTGGGACCTGTACTTTTCAATATATTTATAAATGATCTGGAAAGAAATACGATGAGTGAGGTAATCAAATCTGCAGATAATACAAAATTATTCAGAGTAATTAAATCACAAGAAGATTGTGATAAATTGCAGGAAGACCTTGTGAGACTGGAAAATTGGACACCCAAATGGCAGATGAAATTTAATGTGGATAGGTGCAAGGTGATGTATATAGGAAAAAATAACCCATGCTACAGTTACACAATGTTAGGTTCCATATTAGGAGCTACCACCCAAAAAAAGAGATAGGCGTCATAGTGGATAACACATTGAAATTGTCGGTTCAGTGTGCTGTGGTAGTCAAAAAAATCAAACCGAATGTTGAGAATTATTAGAAAGGGAATGGTGAATAAAATGGAAAATGTCATAATGCCTCTGTATCACTCCATGGTGAGACAGCACTTTGAATACTGTGTACAATTCTGGTCGCCACAACTCAAATAAGATATAGTTGCGATGGAGAAGGTACAGAGAAGGGCGACCAAAATGATAAAGGGCATGGAATGAAGGAAGACTAAAGAGGTTAGGATTGTTCAGCTTAGAGAAGAGACAGCTGAGGGGGGATATAATAGAGGTATTTAAAATCATGAGAGGTCTAGAAAGGGTAAATGTGAATCAGTTATTTACTCTTTTGAATAATAGAAGGACTAGTGGGCACTCCTTGAAGTTAGCATGTGGTACATTTAAAACTAATCGGAGAAAATTCTTTTTCACTCAACGCAAAATTAAGCTCTGGAATTTGTTGCCAGAGGATGTGGTTAGTGCAGTTAGTGTATCGGGGTTTAAAAAAGGATTGGATACATTCTTGGAGAAGTCCATTACCTGCTATTTATTAAGTTGACTTAGAAAATAGCCACTACTATTGCTAGCAACAGTAACATGGAATAGACTTAGTTTTTGGGAACATGCCAGGTTCTTATTGCCTGGATTGGCCACTGCTGGAGACAGGATGTTGGGCTTGATGGACCCTTGGTCTGACCCAGTATGGCATGTTCTTAAGACCCAAGATAGAAGGGCATTTTTATAGTAATATATTAATGATGGCAGGAAAATACCAAATGGTCAATACAGTTTGTCCATCAGCCTTACCAAATCTTCTAGGTTCACCGTGATTTAGTTCAGTCCATCTGAATCATTACCCATGAAAACCTTCTCTGGAATGAGTATCTCCCCAACATCCTCTTCAGTTAACACTGAAGCAAAGAAATTGTTTAATCTTTCCGTGATGGCCTTATTTTCTCTAAGTGGCCCTTTAACTTTAATCATCTAATGGTCCAAATTACTCCCTCACAGGCTTTCTGCTTTGGATATATTTTAAAAAGTTGTTACTGTGAGTTTTTGCCTCTACAGCCATCTTCTACACTTTCCAGACTCCTAGATCTTCTCTCTCCTTGAATGTGTTCCTTCAGTAAGGCCTATCCAACCTCTCCCTCAGGTCTCAGCCATCTTCTCTGCCTCTCTTCCTCCCCAAACCTTCCTTGTAAAGGGATAGAAAAAGAGGCAGTACAGGGGTGTTCTGGGGTATAGTGTTTAAACTTAGAAGAGTAATGTTGATTGAATATCAGCACTGCACATCTAATTTTAGCTGACTGAGTCTAATCATGGGGGAGAACAGTCCTAATTATCTGGGTAGATATTTACCCAGATAATTTAGAATTTAACTGGTTATATTAAGTATATAACTGGTTAAGACACTCACATAAAAAACCCTTCTGCCAGTAGGCCCTTCCTGTACCACGCCTCTATCTGCCAAAATAATAAAACATCTGTGGCGGCATAGCACCCAATCCTGGTTCCCCCAATCTCAAACTTATTTAATACTGTGGGCCATAGGGGCCCAAAGCTCCCTCCCTCTCATGCAATTTAAATTAAATGAATGGCCCCTGACTTTCTTCACTCTCACCCTGCCCTCTTGTCATACTTCCACCCCTATTGCCCCACTCTTACCCCACCTGGAATCTCCCAAAACTCCCACAGCTCAAACAGACCCATAAGACAGCAACATAAAGTAACACTTCTCATCTTGCGCCTTGCTTCTGCTCCACCCATGCTCATACCAGCTCACCTCTCACGGTGTGTCTTGGGGCTCCTCCCTGAGCTGCACCGTGACACAAGGGCTCACATCCTACCTTAGATGGGAGCGCGCCTCTGCGCTCCTAACCGGACCTGAGGATGTGCTCCACAGCAATAATGTCACTCATGAAGCTATTGATCAGATCTAGTCCCAAAACTGATCCTCAAGGAATGTCACTAGCACTGTACTCTCTTCAGAGTGGGTTCCATTTAGTATTATACACAGTTTCCTGTCAGTCAACCAATTTGCAATCCATTGTCACCCATTACCAGACTTCTCATTTTATTCATGAGCCTTTTATGTGGGACAATATCAAAAGCATTCTCTCTTTCTCCTCCATGTTACCCCTATTTTATTAGTGGCCTATGAAAACTTTATTTTTTATTTTTAGAGGGAAGGGAAAGGATTGAGGGACCCTATTGTCCACTCCCTAGACCTTGAGGGAAGTATCCTACATAAAAAGACTCCTAATTTTACGATTAGCCAAGGAGTAGGGCTTGGTCCCTACAAGAAATGTTGTTATGGACAGATATTTAAATGCCAGCAGAAGGAGGAGGGAAGTGTAGTCTGCCAGATAGACCCAGTTGCTAATTTTTCTTCTATCCCCCTCACATTTTTGCAAGTAATTGTAGGGAACCCTGTGCGAATCTACTTAGAGGACTATCTTGTCTTTATAGGGGGAAACAGAAATAGTTGTAATGAAGATTATAGCACGCCCTCCCCCCCCTCATGTGGGAGTATGAGATAGTGGAATCCTAGACTATATAAATGCCTGCCACCATCTTATATTGTGGATTCCTTAGTTGACATTCCCTGGGGCAGCATGCTCCTGTGCTGTTCAGTATGGTTTAGTGTCCCTGGGAAGGACGCTTAGGTCCATGGCAAGGTGAATGTTTGAAAGGGGTGGGGAATTTTTTTGAGGGCTGGGACCTAAGCAGACTGAAATTTTCTTTAATTTTAAAACTTGGGTCGAGATACAGAAGATAGGGGTTGGGGTTCCAACTAGATCCCTAGGGGCACTTTTATTTGGGGCTGAGGGTTTCTGGTAGGGGTGTGCATTTGTTCCCTATGAATTGGCAATCCACAACATATAGGGACCTATTTGTTGTATTCGTGGGGAAGTGAAACGTATTGCGATTCCCCATGAATACAACGAATCTTCGCCAAATTATTCGGCCATCTAAAGGAGCCAATTTAAACAAACCCCCCACCCTCCTGACCCCCCAAGACTTACCAAAACTCCCTGGTGGTCCAGCAGGGGGGTGCGGGAGCTATCTCCTGCACTCACACCCTCGGCTGCCGGTTTCAAAATGGCGCCGATAGCCTTTGACCTACTATGTCACAGGGGCTACTGGTGCCATTGGTCAGCCCCTATCACATGGTAGGAGCAATGGATGGCCGGCACAATACTAAAATATTCAAAAAAGAACTCAAGACCTGGCTCTTCAGACAAGCCTTCAAAGACGGGATTGGATGATCAATCATACCACTAAAATCACCGTATACTGTCACCGATAGTTAAATACAGCAATTGACTGCTATTCCCTTGACATCAGATGATAAACCCATTTGGCTGCTATAAAAGCCGTTAGTTACAACATTTTTGCATTCGTTGTTATAACCGTTCCATTTTGGCTGTTTTACCAGTTATGTTGATTTTACCAGTTATGATGTCTTATCAGTTATCCTGTTATGCCAGTTATCCTCTCAATTGTAATTCATTGTTTTACCTGTAAATCGGGGTGAAGGCCTCTAGCTAAACCTCGGTATATAAAACATATAAATAAAAAATATTTGACTAATTGTAGAGTGTGTGTGTATTTTGTGTATTGAGAGAGGAAGCATCTCTGTGAAATAGTTTATTAGTAAAAGGGCTGGCTTTACAGGATTGTGAGATGCTAAAATGCCTTACGTTTGCCATGCTCCTTGTGATTTTATGTCTGTGTTGCAGAGAGAAAATTTAAAGAATCACTCTATATTGTCAAAGGAAAAAAAACCCAATTAAAACCCTTGGATCTTCTTTGAAGCTTATCAAAACATTTTTTGACTTCATGCCCACACACCATGGTGAACACAGCAAGATGAACCACACTGTTCAGTTTCCCTCTGTTCCTTTGCCTGATATGCCTGATGTCTTTGAAGATATTTATATATAAAAATATATGTGTGTGTATATATATATATATATATATATATATATGTATATATATATATATATATATATATATGAGGAGGGGAGGAGAAGCAAATGAAAGGAAGGTAATAATATATTCCAGAGTCATGAAACCGCAGGCCCAACTCACATGGAATTTATATGTGTACACCCCAAGAACTATATTTTAACCTCAGAATATTTTCATTCACAGGAAAGGTTAAACATTTGCATCTGCATATTTTTGCAAATGTATTAATTTCACAATTTAGCCCAATGTCTAGTTTGAATTTAAATTACATCAAATAAAAGGTGCCAGTTGGTCTGACTGCTACATTGCTGATGTTAATTGCATGATTAAAGTTTAGGTAATGAAACAAGTCAATTAAAATAAGAGTTAGCTTGTGAAAGGACAATAATGCTTGGGGAAATAAAAGTGAACATCAGGAAAGAAAAGCAGAGCACTGCTTCAGTTTAGGCACAGACTATGAACGTATTCCTGTTCTTCTTTATAATATTTATGAAAGGTGTTAAATTTGACAGTCCAGTCTGACTATAATATGGATTAAATGCAAATTTGACATGATATGACAACACTTATCAAAATAACACTCAATTTAAAATGAACAGAAGCTTCTGTAAGAAAAGTGACAGCTTCTCATTCTTAAATCAATTGAACAGAAATATACATTGGAGAATGCATTAGGTGTGAGCACTAAAAATGTATTTTTTTTTCATTTTATTTATTTCATTTTTTGTGGGGTTTTTTTACATTTCATTTGATGTTTGTTACTTCAAAAGGAACATGAAAAAAAAACTGGAAAAAAAATAAAAAGGAACTAAGGGGCTGGGATTCCCTTCTTTCTAATGGAAAAAAACAGTGTCGCCAAAATAAAAAGTGAACCCATCTAGTCCTTCCGCTATGCCCATCCCTGATGCCTTTTACCCCATGTGTGGTGTCTTTGAAGTCCAAATGGGGCAAAAGAGATTTTCAGTTACTCCTACCCACCACATCCCGATTTGAAAATAGTGCCAGTTGGCCCTGAGGCCAGTGGCATTTCGTTGTATGGCCATACAGCATACAGCCATCCAACACAATGGAATAAACCTCAAGACTGTATGATGCCATTTTCAAATCTTGACACAGCAGGGCAAAAACAACTGAGGATTGCTCTTGCCTCATTTAGACTTTGGAGACTCCACAGAAAAGGCAAAAGGCAGGGGGCGGGCCACAAGGGAAAAAACCCCCCTGGTAGAAGTTCAGTTTTTAATTTTGGTGGCACTCATTTTTTTTGCAGTCGTGGGATCAATGGGTGACTGAGCAGGGGGTGAGTGCCTAATAGTTTTGAAACAAAATTAAAAACCCAATGAATTTCATTGGGATTTTTGTTTCATTATATTTTGAAATGGCATATTACAAAAAGCAAAAAGCCTGTGAAAAAAGTCAGTTGGGCTGCTAGATTCTCGAGGGGAAAAAAGGGTTGCTCAGGAAGGAGTAGAAAAATAGTAGGAAAAACAGAATGAATTCTTTGCCTCTGTCTTTATGGAAGAGGATATTGGGAACATACCCATACCTGAAACATTCTTTAATGGTGGAGATTCTGAGCAACGAAATCAAATATCTGTGACAATGGAGGAGGTAATAGATCAGATAGACAAAATAAAGAGTAACAAATCACTGGGACTAAATGGCTTCCACCCCAGAGTTCTAAAAGAACTAAAACATGAAATTGCTAATCTGCTACTAGTAATTTGAAACCTGATATTTACAACAACCACGATTCCTGAACATTGGACGGTAAGCAATGTGACACCGATTAAAAAAAAAAAAAAAAAAAAAAAAAAGCTCTATGGGTTATCCAGGAAACTATAGATTGGTGAGCCTGACGCCCATGCTGGACAAAATGGTAGAAGAAATTCTTAAAAATAAAATCGCTAGCCACATAGATAGACATGGTTTAATGGGGACTAGACACATAGTTTTATTAAGAGGATGTCTTTTCTTATTAAACCTTTAGAATTTTTTGAAGGCTATAAATAATATAGATATAGATATAGATAAAGGTGAGCAGGTTGATATAGTGTAAGGTGAATTTTAAAAGTCTGGTTTATGCCCAAACTGGGAAATACATGCACGAGTCAGGCTGGTATGCATTGAGTGGATTTTAAAAGCTTCCTGGATATGCGCATACATGCCTCTATGTAAACAAATAAAAAGTTCAAAAAAGAAACCAGCTGAGGAGATCCAAGATGGCGTCTTGAGGGGAGGACGCGGTGTTGAGAGCTCCAGTTTGCCGTTGGCATTATTGAATTTTCCTGACAAAGATGCTGCATACCAAGAGAAAAGGGAGAGTAAGAGAAGCAGCCTCAGCTTCTCCACAGCTTACCCGGGTTCAGATGTGCATCGAGGGCTTTTGCACCGCCTTAGAAACTTTCTCTCCAGATGAGTTGTCTGCTGAGAATGCTGGTAAGGAGTGCAAACCGACGCTACAGGATGAAATATCCTTAAGCCCTGGAGCACCTGCTACCCCCTCCTCCCCTGCATGCTCCAACGCAACCGCTCCAGACAAGCTGCTAGAATGGATGGCATTCTTGGGAGCAGCTGCCCCCGAGGTGGAAACGGCTGCAAACATTGAGTGTGGTGAAAGGGAAGAATCTATACCAATTTATCTGATAAAAACAATGGGTTCGGAGGAAGGGAAATTGAGTCATTCTGTTCTAACCTCTACTCCTGTCAGGAGTCATGTCGTGGAATCTGTGCTGACTATGAATAAAAAATGTTCCTCTGGGGACGGTTCAAATGTTCAGATACTGCCGGTGAAACCCCCAGTGATAACTCGCAACACAGTTTGGTGTGCCTTAACCTCTTTGGAGCAATCTATAACTGCACTAACGGGTGTCTTGAAAGAGACAGGGACATGTTCAGCCTTTGGAACCTATTATTACAACACATTTAGTGAAGATTGAAAATCTTGATTCAAAAGTTGCCCAAATGCAACAAATACAGAATGGCCTAATCCAAGGTGAATTATCTTCATCTAAAAGAATGGAAAATCTGGAAAATTCTGTACGTTACTTGAATTTGAGAGTGTTAAACTTTCCTAATGTTAAACTGATCTCCTCTAGAGATCAATTTAAAGATTATATGCAAGAAGTATGGCAGGGTTCCCACCAAAGCAAGTAGAATCTCTTGAAGGGCAGCACCTTTATTTTATTTTATTCTACTTTTAATTTTTCTTTTAATTATCTTAACCATATCTGTAAGTTATAATTTTATACTCCTAGGTTTTATAATTCATATTTAGATGGAATTTTAGAAGTTTTAATTAATTTACTGTCTTTTAGTGAATTTTATATTTATGAGAAATTGTAATTTTTCCTTTCTCTCTATGTTATTGTAATGTAGAAATTGTGAACCGTAGAGATGGACTTTGTCTAATCAACGGTATATAAAAACTGTTTAAATAATAAATAAATAAAAATATTACATCTGCCATCAGAAGCATTACCACCTATTTCAAGGATTTACTTTGTAAAATCTGAGAAAAGTGAGAAAACTTTTCCTCAACCTTAAGTTTCAACACTGAATTTGACTAAAATATTGGAGTTTTTGGGGGATAATCATGTAGAAAGCCGTGGAACTTTGTTAGTAAATTTTGTTTTGCCTCGGATCTTGATACAATTCTTAGAATGTTCCTGCGTAGCCGTGAAATATTGTACCTAGGCCAAAAAATCTGGGTTTACCCAGATATTTCCAGTTACTCCAAATATTCCAGTTACTCCAGATATTCCAGTTACTCCAAAATGCAACAGCGAGAATTTTGACGAATACCAATCGGAGAGCGCATATCTCTCCCATTCTAAAAGATCTTCATTGGCTCCCAGTACAATTCAGGATTCTTCATAAATCACTTACAATTATCCACAAATATATTCACCATCAGACCCCCCTTGATCTGCTATACCCCCTCAAACTGCACTCAACAGCTAGACCTCTAAGGGATGCCTACAAGGGATCCTTACATGTACCTCCTATTAAAGCTATACAACACTCAAATATCAGAGACCGGACATTCTCCATCACAGGTCCCTCCATCTGGAACACCATGCCTCCGGACCTTAGGCAGGAATCTTGTCTACTAACTTTTAAAAAGAAATTAAAGACATGGCTGTTCTGCGGAGCCTTCCCCGACACCAGTCCAACAGCCTGACTTAAAACTGTTCTAGCAATTATGCATTATAAACAAGCGCTAAATCATGTGTATAAATTATTATGAGGACGTTTATAAATTATCATGAGGACTGCTCCTTGCCTCCCTCATATACTCCATTGTATATTATACTCTTTCTTTGTGCTCCTTCTTATTTCCTATTCCAAGTTAACACATCCTTGTTATAATGTAACTTTATACTCCTTTCAAATTGTCTCTAGTTTTGGTTGGTTATAGTTACTACTTGTTTCGATGTAAACCGAGTTGATTTGATTTGTATCAAGAAAGTCGGTATATAAAAGCCTTTAATAAATAATAATAAATATTTCCAGGGCAACACAATTAAGAAGGAAGAAATTCCTGGCCCAATGTCCTCGTGCAAGACAATTGGGTGCACAAATTATAGTTCGCTTTCCATGCAAGTGTGATATAAAGGTTAACAATGCACAGCATGTTTTCTTTGAACCATCCCACCTAATTGCTTTTTTGGATTCCCTACAACCTCTTGAGAGTATTAGATTTAAGCAGTATTAAAATGTATGAGTATCTAACTCTCCTTTACGTTTTGATTATGGTATGTATTTTCTTAAAAGCACTGTGTTGAATCTTGGATCTCCTGATTTTCTTTCGTGCCTAAGGATAAATGGTAAATAATTTCTTTTGTGTTTAATGACTATCAGGCCGATACAATACAGTGCGCTCCGATGGAGCGCACTGTTAGCCTGCATTTGGACGCGCGTTTTGGATGCGCTAGCTTTACCCCTTATTCAGTAAGGGGTATTAGCGAGTCCAAAACGCACGTCCAACCCCCCCCCCAACCTAATAGCGCCCGCAACATGCAAATGCATGTTTATGACCCTATTAAGTAAAATGTGCAGCCAAGCCGCACATTTTACTTTCAGAAATTAGTGCCTACCCAAAGGTAGGCGCTAATTTCTCCGGGCACCGGGAAAGTGCACAGAAAAGCAGTAAAAACTACTTTTCTGTGCACCCTCCGACTTAATATCATGGCGATATTAAGTCGGAGGTCCCAAAAGTTTAAAAATGTAAAAAATAAAAAAAAAAAATTTAAAATGGGCCCGCGGCTGGCGGGTTGAAAACCGGACGCTCAATTTTGCCGGCGTCCGGTTTCCGAACCTGTGGCTGTCAGTGGGCTCAAGAACCGACGCCGGCAAAATTGAGTGTCAGCTGTCAAACCCGCTGACAGCCGCCGCTTCCATCAAAAAAGAGGCGCTAGGGATGCGCTAGTGTCCCTAGCACCTGTTTTTACCGTCGGGCCTAATTTAAATAAATTAAAATACTGTATCGAGCGTATAGGAGAGTGCCGCTCTCCCGCGATTTTACTGTATCAGCCCGTATGTGTTAAATACCTAAGACCTTTGTTCTCTTTTCTGAAGCATGTGTAATGCTGTTAAAATGTAAAAGGCAATAAAATATAAATTTAAAAAAAAAGTAAAGTTCAAAAAAGGGCAAGGCATGGGCATAGTCTGGGCGGGACATGGGCCTTCCTAGATTTTAACTTGAAATTAGCATGTAAATACATTTTCTGCACAAGCATGCACTGGGGTATTTTGTCACATAACTTTATTTATGCTATGGATGACGTGTAAACTGTAAAACAAATAATTCTAGGCAGATTAGTCGGGTTTTAAAGGTTGGGGCTAACGGGAGAAGGGAAGCTAGTAAACTAGGGGGTTTTGGATGTCCTACTCCTTACCTGGGTGAACTGGGAACAAACTGTGAAAACTGGTAATGGCGTTGGTATGCATGTCTTTTAAAATCCCCCCCCCCCCCCACACACACACACACTTCTGCAGTAGAAATGTCTTTTGCTCACATAGGCGCGCATCCACTTCAAACTGCACGCACATGTGCATGCAGTCAGGCTATTTTATAAAATGCACACGTATATGCACATATTTTATAAAATGGTCTGGTCCCTGTGCTCGGGCCGACGAACATGCGCACATGCACACCTGAGCACTGGTTTAAATGTTATTGCCCCTATTTGGATTTTCAGAAGGGGTTTAATAAAGTCCCCTATTGGAGACTCATCAGAAAATTAGAAAGTCATGGGATATGAGGCAGTGCACTGGTAACTGGTTAAAAGGCTGAAAACAGAGGGTAGGACTAAATAGTCATTTTCTAAATGGAGAAAGGTCATTACTGAAGAACAGGGATTGGTATTGGCACCTGTGCTGTTTAACATATTCATAAATGATCTGGGAAAGGGAACAATGGGGCCGATGCAATACAGTGCGCTCAGCAGAGTGCACTGTATAACACGCACTTCGACGCCAATAGGGGGATTAGTCCCTGTTTAACCAATGTTGGACATGGAGTGAATGTAATAGCGCTCATCACATGGAAATGCATGTGAATGAGCCTATTACCCATTCACTCCGCATGTATCACAAACGGATTGTGATACATTATAGGAGGACCTTGCAAGACTGGAAGATTGGGCATCCAAATGGCAGATGAAATTTAATGTGGACAAGTGCAAGGTGTTGCATATAGGGAAAAATAACCCTTGCTGTAGTTACACGATGTTAGGTTCCATATTAGGAGCTACCATCCAGGAAAAAGATCTAGTGTCATAGTGGATAATACTTTAAAATCGTCAGCTCAGTGTGCTGCAGCAGTCAAAAAAGCAAACAGAATGTTAGGAATTATTAGGAAGGGAATGGTTAATAGAACGGAAAATGTCATAATGCCTCTATATCGCTCCATGGTGAGACCGCACCTTGAATACTGTGTACAATTCTAATCGCCACATCTCAAAAAAGATTTAGTTGCGATGGAGAAGGTACAGAGAAGGGCAACCAAAATGATAAAGGGGATGGAACAGCTCCCCTATGAGGAAAAGCTGAAGAGGTTACGGCTGTTCAGCTTGGAGAAGAGATGGCTGAGGGTGGATATGATAGAGGTCTTTAAGATCATGAGAGGTCTTGAATGAGTAGATGTGAATAGGTTATTAACCCTTTTGAATAATGGAAAGACTAGGGAGCATTCCATGAAGTTAACAAGTAGCACATTTAAGACTAATCGGAGAACATTCTTTTTCACTCAACGCACAAAATTAAGCTCTGGAATTTGTTGCCAGAGGATGTGGTTAGTGCAGTTAGTGTAGCTGGGTTCAAAAAAGGTTTGGATAAGTTCTTGGAGGAGAAGTCCATTAACGGCTATAAATCAAGTTTACTTAGGGAATAGCCACTGCTATTAATTGCTTCAGTAGTATGGGATCTTCTTAGTGTTTGGATAATTGCCAGGTTCTTGTGGCCTGGTTTGGCCTCTGTTGGAAACAGGATGCTGGGCTTGATGGACCCTTGGTCTGACCCAGCATGGCAATTTCTTATGTTCTTATGCAAAAAGCTAAATATGCTTCTCAGACACACATTTATCACTCAGATATTAAGGCCTGCCTGGAACAGGCATTATTAGCTGAGCACAGGTAAAAGAAGTACAGAAAAGCAGAAAAAAACTGCTTTTCTGTACTTCTTTTTTAAAGTTAAAAAAAAAAAAATAACTCAGCAGACCGCCGAGTTATGAAGACTGATGCCAGTAGGCATCAGTTTTCATATCCAGCAGCCGTGGCGGGTCACATTAGCAAGGTGGTGCTAAGATCGCGCAAGCAACCCTAGTGCCTCCTTCCTAGCACGACCCCCCTAATTTACATATTGCAAGGCGCACCCCCCCCCCCCCCCCCCCCTTATGGGTGCCATGCGTGCATTAAGAAAGCGGGTGCTGAAAAGTCAGCACCCGCTTTCTGCGAAAATTATTGCATCGGCCCCAATGAGTGAGGTGGTCAAATAGGCAGATGACACAAAATTGTTCAAAATTTGTTAAAACAGCAACAGTTTGTGAGGAACTGCAGAGACTAGGAAATTGGATAACTGAATGGCAGATTAAATTTAATTTTGAAAATTGTAAAGTGATGCACATAGGGGAAAAAGAATCCCAACTACAGGCATATGATGCTGAATTCTATATTGGGATTCACTACCTAGGTAAAGGTGCTTGAAGTCCTTGTGGACAATACTTTGAAATCTTTGCTTCAGTGTGTGGCAGTGGTCAAAAAATCAAATAGAATGTTAGGAATGATCTGAAAAGGAATGAAGACTAAAACAGAAAGTATTATATTGTGTTTGTATTAAGCCTAATTTTGAGTACTGTGTGCACTTCGGGTCACAATATCTCAAGGCAGACAGCAGAATTAGGAAAGATGCAGAGGAGGGTGACAAAAATGGTAACAAGGATGGAACATCTCTTCTATGATGACAGGATACCCAGCCTAGGTATCTTCAGCTTGGAAAAGAGTTGGCTGAGAGGGGACATGGTAGAAGTTTATAAAATTATGAGTGGGGTGGAATGGATAAATAAAGGATGATTATTTCAAACAATACTAAAACTAGGGCACACTCCATGAAACTAACAGTCATCAGATTCAAAACTAATCATAGACAGTATTTTTTTCTCTCAGCACTCTATCAAGCTGTGTAAGCAGTTGCCAAAAAATATGATAAAGGCAATTCACATATCATTGTTTAAAAGAGTTTTAGACAATTTCCTAGAAGAAAAGTCCATAACACTTTATTAGTCAGGTAGATTAAAGAAAGCTATTGTTATCCCTATAAATGTGTAACAGGAATCAGACCTACTTTATGGGATCTGACAGTTTTGACCTGGATTGGCCACTGTCTAGACAGTATGCTGGCCTCAATGGACCTTGGTCTGATCCAGCATGGCAATTCTTATGTTCTTATGTACTGAAGCTGATCCTCACCTGCTAGATCCTATTAAACAAATAAGATGTAAAACAGTCCAGTACCAAATTGGATATCCCAATTACCCTGAATTGGACGAGTAATATCTGGTGATTAAGCATTCCAAAAACTATAGAAATATTCAGGAAAACCAATAAATATTTTGTGCCACTACCAAATCATCTTCTAAGCAATAGTAGCAGAATATCTATACTGTATGTTTCCAGAATCAGAACTGGTACTGGTTTAGAATCGTGTGTTCTTCTATAATTTTGTTGTTTCAGGACAGCTTCCTCAATGATTCTGGCAAGGAATGGCAATGATGAGATCAGACAGTATTTCACAGGCTTTAAAGTAGCTTTTTAAAAAAAAATGTATGACATTGGATATAAGAATGGATGAACTGATACACATTTAGAGGATATGGCAAACAACTTCTAGATAGGGATGCATTGATGACCCTAGAAACTGAAGCATCAATATTGTTTCAAAGCATCTTTAGCACCATGATGGAACATGGATTCAAAGGATAAGATGAGAAACTTAAGGAACCACTGGACTAAAGACCTAAACACCAATGAAAACTCCCGCCATATTATTCCTTCATTCTGTGACAGCGCTTTAGTTAATCTCACTTCAGCAGAGAATAGCTTAGAAATATTCTAGAGTATGAAAAAAAAAATTTCAAAGTAGTGTGGAATGACTGACATTGACATTTTGAGACATAGAATGATTAGTATTTTGCTATCAGGAGCAGCTTGTTGAATCCTTACTGCAAAATTCATTTTTGGAGTTTCATCGGTTACTAATCTGTACTAATCAAGCAGATAAATGATTGTGACTAAATTAAATAAATAAATAGATCGATAAATAAATAAATATTCAGCTAGGTCTGAAGTTGAATATGATTTATGTCAGCAAGGCTCAGCCCTTTACAAAACTCTCTTGGCCAATTTCAGATCATGGTACACTACACTTATAGATCATCATGAAAGTATCTTTTTAACTGGTACCAGCTCAGGCATGGCATATTGTAAAGTACAAAACCAGCACACAACAGCAATTCAAGGATCTAAATAATTAAGCGTTGATAGGTCTGAAGCCAGTGAGATTGAAACTGGTCAATTTTCACGTTGCCATGTTTAAAGAAGTAATGAGGGCTGATGGGTATTCTGTGTAGAGGATATATAGATTGACAAGGTGATCAAATGGTGGCATAATTTTCTATTGTCGGGAAAGTTACCTGCATAAGTTCCTGCATATGCACAGTTGAAATATTACCCAACTGAACACATTTCTAGGCATATATGTGTTATGACCATGGGTTGCAGACGACTACGACTGTTGCAACTCACAGCATGTACTGCTCTGCTCTCATCTCTGGGCATACTCGCGGCTGAGGCTTGCTGCTACCACTGCCTTCCTCCAGGTTTCCAGAACTACTCATGGCGTCCGTGATGCAGCCAACACCCACACCGACTCCGGGCCTTCTTAGGCAGGTGTGCATGTGCCACCAGCCTCTCCTTTGAAGATCCAAGGGCGGGAACCTCAGGGGCGTCCCAGGCTGATGACATCACCAACCTGGGATTCTTATGCACCACTTTGGCCCCTTGCTAGCCAACTTGACAATGAGTTCCTTTGCTACCAATACCTGCTCCTGGCTTCTCAGACCCATGGTTCCTGTATCGGTTCTACCTGCCTCTGTACTCTGCTCGGGTACCAGCTCCTCGGGGGCCCTGCCACACTCTAGTGTGAGACCTCATCTCCTGGCTTCCCCCGCTCCTTGGGCTAGCCCTGCTCCTCACAGAGCTCTGGTCTACCGGCCTCCCTGCTCCTCAGGGTTGCCCCTGGGAACCACCTCCTGTTGGAGTCTGGACCTGCACTTCCCCGCTCCTCGGGGCAGTGCCTATGTTCTACAACAAAGACTGTTCCTGCATTCCCCTGCTCCTCGGGGCAGTGTCTTCATTCTACAGCAGAGACTATAATTGTGCTTTCCCGCTCCTCGGGTAGCTCCTATGTTCTACACAGAGACTGTGCCTGCGCTTCCCCGCTCCGCAGGGCAGCGCCTTAGTCCTGTTTCAGTGAGTCTACTCAGCATCCCCGCTCCTCGGGGTAGTGCCTTGTTTCTCTGCTAGAGATTCCATCATGTGCAGCCCCGCTCCCCGGGGTTGCTTTCATCACTATGGTAGAGATTCACCCGGGCTTCCCCGCTCCACGGGTCAGCCTATGTCACCACGCCAGAGCCTCTTGTACTGCACAACCCCGCCCCTCAGGTCTCTCTCCGCTGCGGACCTCCAGAAGTTCCTATCTCTCACTCCGCTCCTCAGGATTCCCCACAGTACTCCCTTTACTGCACCTATGAGCACATGGCTGTGACACAGGACGCTCCATTCCTCTACACTACTGAATCTCCTACCACAGCTGACCTCGCCTCCCGACGGTGGGGACCTGTGGGACTCCTCCCCACAGGTGGTACCAACCCTCACCTCGGACCAAAGGCCCACAAACCCATGAATTCTAACAATATGGCATTATTACAAGACTTTACTATATACAATGCCTAAAAATAGAGCCCTAAGGGAGTGTTTGGACTCAAATATCTGAACAAAACAATCAAGAGGCAGCACTTCATCATATCTACAGTGGAAGATGTTCAAAGAAACCTGGGTGAATTAATGAATAGGATGATAATAGGCGTTTTTATCCTATCTGAATATTTTACATGCGTGTATTCCCAATTTAACATAGTTTTTCACCAATGAAAAATCATTAGCGTAAATTTATATTCATCTAATGTTGTTATAAGCTGTAAATTCTTTTTCAGCTAATGTTGTTAAAATTAAGGAAAACATATTATGTCCCGGATCGAAAATGAGCCAAAGGAGGAGATGAATGGTTTGGATGAAGGACAGTTGGGACTTAAGCAAGAGTATATAGTACAGAAACTATTTTGCTGGTGGTTAATGAGGAAGTAATGCACTGCAGGGACAAGGGGGAGATAGTATTCATGGTTCTTCTAGATTTGTCTATTGCTTTATAGCAATTGTTGCAGGGTTAATGCCCTGGGACAAATTTGCATGCAGTTAAGCTTTTTTACAGGATCAACAGGGTAGTAGATTCGAAAAGTGATTAATCTGAAGAGGGCGTTTTCGGTAGTGGGACCAGAGCTCTAGAATACAGCTTCAGTAGAAATTCCTTGGAATCAAACCGTACAACATTTAGGAAAAAGTGAAGACCTGGTTGCTTCAATGAGAGGCAGGGTAGGCTGGATATCCTCTGTAAGGGGTGAATAGTACACTATGTAAGGGAGATTAGGGGATTGTTAATGGTTGGGAGGTGGAATGGAATGGAGTGGGGAGGAATATAAGGGGTCATTCATTAAATCATGTTAGGGCTTTATCATAGGCATTAGGGCCCTAATGCCTGTGATAATGCCATTATGCATGTGATAAATACCGCATTGTAATGTGCATATGCAAATTTTAAAATTGTATTCAAGGGGGAGGCGTAAATGGAAACGAGAGCTGCTTAACATTGCATGCGATAACGTAACACATGCTATTGCGGGATTTAATGCCTGTCACCTTTTTTACCAGCCTTATGCCTTTATTGCAAATCCTGTTTTGGGCAGGGAGAGGGAAGAGGGAGAGGGGAGAGAAAAAGAGGGAGGAGGAAGGGAGGAAGTATGGAGGGAGGGGGAGAGAGAGAGAGGGAGAGAGAGAGAGAGCGCATCTGTGGAGGTTCACATATTAGTCAACTTTTTATACCACTGTAAGAGGGGGCATTCAGCACTCAGGCTAAGGTGTTGGTGATGGGCTAAGTTTTGGGGTGCAGTTTTACATGCAAAGTCAGAGGTACGAAGAACACAGTAGACATCAGTGAGATTTTATATGATTTGGAGTGATGAAAGGTACACAAACATGAGATTTGTACAATGCACTCTATCAAAACCTCACCTCGAGTTACTAGTTGTCCCTCTTACAGTGGTAAAAATAGTTTACTTATAGAAGCACCTTATAATGAGTCTCCCTCTCTCCCTCGCCAGGAATGCAGTTCAGGGCCTACTCAGCTTGTGATATGAAGATAACATGGGTGTGATAAAATTTAACTTGCATTGTGGTAATAAATCTAAGCAATGCATCTACTGAAAAATTACCCTAACCATACTCCTTTTTAATCACTGGTGATATTTTCACAAAATTTATAGCAAAATGTTAGATCTAAGCCATAGTTTGATATTTTTAATTTTAATATTTATTGTTTTTTTTAATGTAACGTGTCTTGTTTTTAAGATGTCGAAAACTGCATTGGCCAGATGTTTTGTTCTGGTTGAGTAGTATATTATTATTTAATGAAATAAAATGAAGCTTAATGCCTATCCAGCTATTTATTATTTTATTTTGTGTGCATGCTAAGCAACAACAGGTTTTTGTGACTCGGCCTTATTCTTTTATAAATATTTAACCAGGCAACTAAATCCAGTTTTAGAGTATGCCCTCTAAATTTCAAATTAAGCACAAGTATTAAATCCCCATGGATGTGCAGATAACCTTGAAAATGACAGTGCAATATACTTTGCATTGGATCAAAATGGAAGGAAATAATACCTTTTTTTTTTTTTTTTTTAAAGAGAAATAAGATCTTCAACAATTGAAAGTGCTGCTCTTGTTCTTTTTCACTCAATTAATATCCATGAAAAGCTCATAATTTCTGCATAAGTGATTTCTGAATCCTGCTGAAACCTGCAGATTTGTCTTTGATGACATTAAACACTTTTGAGGGAAAAACACCTTAGAGGCTAATTGCTTTCCGATATTTCCAGTTTGCTAAGGGTTGAAGTGATATAAACATATCATGCAAAAATCTTTAGAAAATAATTATTTTTAATAAGTACAATTAATCAGACGTTTTTTTTAATGTTTGTATTTCTCAGCATTGACATGCTATTTGTATAATAAAACAAACCAACAACTAAAATACCACTGGAAGTAGGTTTGCTTTCAAACATTACCTATCAACATACCAAACCCACTACAATAAAATTAGATAGAAGAGTGGGTTTGGTATGTTGATAGGTAGTATTTGTATAATAAAAGCATACTTTGCTTTTACATTGTGAAGCCTGTACTAGTCATAACATATTTCTACTAACAAGTCTTAAAGCATTGTTCATAAGATCTAATTTCAGGGACAGGTGAAATGTTAATAAATGCTACAATTTTACAGAATGAATTAATACAATTCAGTCTTTCAATAGGTGCATTTCACAACTAATTCCAACCTGTGCTGATGCATTACTGTGGTTTGGCATACAAACACAGTTTTCCAAACAATTATTGGTGAACATCACTAATTTGTTTAATAATGTCTATGTCAATTGCTATAGTTCCTTCCTTGTTTAAATTAAAGCCAAGATGAGAGCAAACCTGAGACATCAAAAGTAGTGTTGTGGTTTTTCAATAGGGATTTGATATCCATAGCTATTTTTATGCCCCGACATTAGCTACTATGAGGGAGATTTCTCTATAGTACCAGACAGACAAAAAGTAACCACGAGTATTACAAAATAGTGGTGTTTGTGTTGTGTTTCAACCAGATAGATCACAGGTCCCCTAAAGTAGCTGCTAGGACAATAGGTTATTCAATTTTAGAGCTTTCTGAGAATTCAGACTTATGATCCAGTGCTAGTGGACAATTATGATGTGGATCTAAAATGGAGAAAAATGTAGTTTAATTAGAGCAGTGAAGTATAAGTTCATATTTTAATCTACCAGTGACACACTATGTTGCATTAAGGTTTACTTTTCTCCCCTGTATATGCTCCATTTGGTGACCTATGTGGTGAGCAAATTAATGAAATGACTGATGAAACAGAGGATAGTGCATTTTTTGGAATCCGATAGATTGCAAGATGTAAGGCAGCATGGTTTTATCAGAGTTAAATCTTGTAAGGTGAATCTGATCAATTAATTTGATTGGATGACCAGAGAGTTGGATCAAGGGAGAGCACTAGATGTAGTATATTTGGATTTTAATATGACCTTTGACACAATTTCCGCATAGGAGACATAAATAGATTGAACACCTTGGTATGTGACTTAGAATGACTGAATGGGTTAGAAACTGGCCAAATGGGAGGGGGAAAAGGGTAGTGGTAAATGAAGTTTTTTCTGAGGAAGGGGGTGTTAACTAATGGTGTACCTCAGGGATCAGTCAATTGACTTGTACTTTTCAATAATTTCATGAGCAGAAGGATTGTCGAGAAAAGGTGTGTCATCTTCCTGATGATACCACAATCTGCAACAGGGTGGACAGCCAGGAAAATGTGGAAAAATGAGGAGGGATCTAGCAAAGTAAAGAAATGGTGTAGGGTCTGGCAGCTCAGATTTAATGCTAAAAAATGAAGAGTAATGTATTGAGGCTGCAAGATACCAAGGGAGAGGTACAATATTGGGGTGAAATTCTTCTAAGCGTGAAAGAAGAGTATGATTTTAGAGTGATTGTATCTCATGATCTTAAGGTTGCCAACAGGTGGATAAAGTGACAACAAAAGCCAGAAAGATGCTTGCTGCATAGGGAGAGGAATGGTCAGAAGAAAAAGGAGATGATATTGCCCCTGTATAGGTTTCCATTGAGACCTCATTTGGAAAATTGTGTACAATTCTGTTATCCACACCTTCAAAAGGACACAAACCAGTCAGAGCCAGTCCAGAGGGTCAGTATGTGCGTCATTCAAAAGCATATGGGAATAGACTTAAAGATCTAAACATATACCCTCTAGAGTTGAGTTACATCCGTCGGACTCAGACGGCTTTGTCCCACATGCCTCACCTCAATATTCGCTTTCTCCACCAGCCTCGGGAAAATGGCGACCGCCGCGTCTGCTTGCTGCACTCCCTGGCATCCCCGAAGCGGCTATGGCAAGGCATTCAACCATGATTCACCTCAGGGCCTCCTAGGGTGTGCCCTCGTGCGCTACCCACGTCTTTATTCCGGCGTTGGCGCGAACCTCGGGGGCGTCCCCCTCGAGTAATGTCACACCATCAGGGTATTTAACCTGCCTATTTGCTGACTGACTTTGAGTTAGCAAGGATTGGACTCGTCCAGTATAAGCTGCTCTGCCACTTCTTGCTGCTGCTGGAAGCTCTCTCTATCTTCCGGGGTTCTACTAACTTGGATACCCGCTCCTCGGGGGCCCTATGCTTTTTTCCAGGTGCCTATCCAGTATCCAGTTACTCGCTCCTCCAGGGCCTGAGTTGTCTACCTTGGTGCCTTCTACCATTACTTCTATCTGCTGGGAACTCTACCATTACCGCTATAAGAGTTGTGAGTAAGCTAACATCTACCAGTCTGTCTCACCTACAGCTCCTCGATAAAAACCTGCATCGGAGCTCCCTACACCACCATTGTGGGACAGGTCTCCTCAGCCGAGGACCCAAGACTGCTGCTGCAGGAATCTGCTCACTAGTGCCACCTCTGGTGGTCTCTACAAGCTGTATAATAAAACTATCTCTGTGTTTGTGCATCTGAGTCTAGCCCGGTACTGCAGTTCCCCGCGGGGATCCTCCCCATGGGAGTGGCCATCACTGCAGCACCTAAGAATCCACCAAATACCTCAAAACCATAACAAGTTGAAGCAAAATAGGAGAGATAAGATAAAGACATTTAAATATCTCAAAAATTTCCATATACAGGAAATGAGCCTCTTTCAACAGAAAGGAGGCTCTAGAGTGCGGTACCCCTTGGCTTGGCTACCCTTCTTGCCCACACTTGCAACAGCATAGAAAGAGTTTGTAAAAGATATAGTGGAAGGCTATAATGATGCTTGCCTAGAAAGCAACAGGTATCTGCTTTGAGTTCAGAGAAGAATGTTTTAAATCCACCAATTAATCTACATCCAAATGGCAGATGAAATTTAATGTGGACAAGTGCAAGGTGTTGCATATAGGGAAAATTAACCCTTGCTGTAGTTACACGATGTTAGGCAGGAATGCGAGTCTAAGTATAGTCTTAATTGTGCAGGTTAAAAAAAAATGTACCTGGAACCTTTATACATCACTATACATTTTCTTCCCTGTTGTTGTGATGGCTGTTCTTCCTTCTTTTCGTTAGATCCAGGGATATAATATATCATAGAAATGGCAGGTATCCCCTCTTCAGGAAAATTCAGGATATCCTTTAAGTAACTTTTAAACATGTCACGTGGGGATACTTGCCCTCATCCTAGGAAAATTAATTATTCTCAAATTGGCTCTCCTTTGTTCGTTCTCCAATCTCTCCATTCTGTTTGAACTAATCATGTCCGATTTAATTAAATTATGCTGTACTTCTCCAGTTTTTTCTACTTTTTGTTGGATCACTTTCACTGTATTTTCTAATATCTGTACCTTAGAATCTAGCTTCTTAGTATTTTGTAGATTGTCCTTTAACATGCCCGTCAGGGCTTTATGCTTAAAACAATTTAATCATCAGTCACTTAGAGATATAGGGGCGGATTTTAAAACCCCTGCGCGCCGGCGCACCTATTTTGCATAGGCCGCCAGCGCGCTCAGAGTCCCAGGATGCCCGTAAGTCCCAGGGCTTCCTGTCGGGGGCGTGGTGGGATGTTGTGGCGTTTAGGGGGTGGGGCGCGGTGTTTCAGGGCGGTGATGTGGGCGTGGTTTTGGCCCGGGGGTGTTCCGGGGACGTGGCCGCGGCCTCTGGGACCGGACCACGGAGCGGGGCTGCCGGCCGACGCGCGCAAAGTTAAGGGGGGGTTTAGATAGGGCCGAGGGGGTGGGTTAGGTAGGGGAAGGGAGGGCGAAGGAAAGTTCCCTCCGAGGCCGCTCCGAAATCGGAGCGGCCTCGGAGGGAACAGGCAGCGCGCGCTGGGCTCGGCGTTGTTTCCCAGCAAGTCTTTATATCTTATAAAATCCAGCGTACTTTTGTTCGCGCCTGCTGCACGAACAAAAGTACGCGCTCGCGTATCTTTTGAAGATCTACTTCACTGTGTGCAGGATATGAATCCAACAATGCTAACACCATCCAAAAATGTTTTTAGAAAAATTCACTTATCTTTATGACTGTAAATTAGACGCACATAATGTTGAAAATGAATGACTTTTCATCACAGAGTCCCATTTGAATCAAATACTCAAGAATTGCTGTATGCTTTAATCTTTAAAACGCCCGACACTGCAGAGTTTCAGAGAATTACTCTTTCTTCAGAGATTATTACCACCAACAACCAACTCCTTGAACATGTTGATTCTGAACAGTCTTTTCAATCCTGAAAAAATAACGTAATGTCTCTTTGATAACACTATATTCCAAAATGATAGCTACTGTTGAAACAACTCATTAATATGGCGCACAATTGTTGAGAAAGATAATGCTCACTTACATGATTTCCAGTGTATATCCGCTGGCATACCCATTCGCACATGCATGGGCATCTGGGAGCTTGTTTCAAAATTAGTCTGTAAGATTTTTAAATTAATAACTAGGTGACTTATGTTAGTTTTTGCATGACTAGCAACAATACTAAAATTATTTAATCACTAAAATCAAAGTTAAGTATATGTTATTCTAAATCATTATTTGACTATCATTTTGAAGATTTTCCTATTACCTGGTGGAGGTTACCTATATTAAAGATAATGTGATTTGGGTGGGTGGGAATCAAACTAGTGCCTAGTTGCACAGAACTAGAATTCTTACCTTTTCAGATCAAGTAAATGACCTTTGCAAACTCATGATTCTAATATTTACAAATACTAACCTTTAATAACACTAAATTAATCCAAAGTCTATTCTCCCTAAACACACACAGTTCTTAAAACTAGCAAACAAATACTAGTCTTAAAAACTAACACATAGTACACACAGTCAATAATCTTTTAACCTTTAAATAATTTTTAAAGATTTTAAGCGTTGTTTCCCAGCAAGTCCAACTTACAATCA
Organism: Rhinatrema bivittatum; assembly: GCF_901001135.1. Lineage (NCBI taxonomy): Eukaryota > Metazoa > Chordata > Amphibia > Gymnophiona > Rhinatrematidae > Rhinatrema > Rhinatrema bivittatum. The sequence goes on along the minus strand of NC_042617.1, from coordinate 152,429,318 downwards.
GCAAATGTAGGTTCTGCAGTTAATGCTTCTTTTGAGCAAGCTGGGGAAACAGTGACATCAGTTTGTGGCTGAGCAAAATGACACCTCAGTGCTCCTTGTCCTTTTGCTCAGTTCCAAAGCACAGTGGAGCCCTTCAACCCTCTGTCGCAGGCCATGCAAAAGCAGAGAGTAGGCAAACCTAGCTACCCGCTGGGTCTAAAACACAGAATAGTGTGACTGGGACTCCTGTTGATATTACAATAGTGGGAAGTGCACCTGGACACCAGCACAGATGCACTAATTGTGAAAGAGCACACCTGACATCGCACTGCCACAAAGGAAGCCAGAGGCCAGCCATGTGATCACACCCTATGTTTTGAGAGAGCAGAAAACACGGTTACTTTGTAAACAATGGGTCCATAGCTAAGGGTATATCCAAATGGTAAAAATGCCCAGTTGTTGTTAGAAGGTTTTTCATCAGGATTCAAGATTCCATACAATGGGATGGAGGTCTCACCACCAATGGCGAATGCAGTGTATGCTCATGAAAAGGCAGACCAAGTACAGATGAAACTCCAGAACAAGATAGAATTAAATAGAGTTGCTGGAAACTTTGATGCCGCTCCCCCCTCCCCCGATTGATAATTTGCAGAGCTCACCATTGGATTTGATGCCCAAGAAGGAAAAGGGCAAATTTAGGTCAGTTCACAGTCTCTCATATCTGAATGAGGCAGGAGTCAATAGTTATTTGGATTTGGTGTGCTGCTCAATGCAGTATGTATCATTTATTTAACAGAGCTGTCAAAATGGTGAGAGATTGTGGTTAGGGTGCTTTAATGGCTAAAGCCAATATTGAGTTAATTTCAAGCTCCTCCCCATATATAAAGAATCCTCCATGATGTTGGGTTTTAAGTTTTGGGTGGAAATATTTTTTGACAAATGTATGCCTATGGGTTATTCTGTTTATTGCACATATTCTGAGCTTTTTAGTACATTTGTGCACTGCACTAAGGGTAATGGAACAATCTGTTAAGATTGGCTGAATGACATATTATTTGGATGATTTTTCTGTTAGTTGGTCCATGTCAGTCTGAAACCTGTCTGAGCCATGGCATAGGAAATCAGGAACCCTCTGGCAGAAATCAAACCTGAAGGTCCTAGTCATAGATTAATTGTTTCTAGGAATTGAACTGGATTCAGAAGAAATGGTACCACTAGCAGATAAGGTGCTGAAGTTGATAGAGTCTAAACAACAAGTGCTAAAACTTAAGAAATTAATCTCCAGTCAGGTCCTGTCTCTGGTAGGCCAACTGATTTTTGTATAAAGAGTTATACCAATGGGTAGGGTCTTCATTAGAAGGCTGGCAGCAGCAATGGCAAGGATAAGAGCAATAAATCACAATTTAAACCCTCCAATCAATTTTCTAAAGCAAGTATATCATCTTTTTCCTAGGTTCCAATAATGGATAACCCAATTTGAGCAATTTACATATGAGTGTGTGAAGAAAAAATATAAAAAAAAAGTTTTGTGGAAAAGAGAGGAACGTTTCATATATCGTTATCATAAATCCCCAAAAGGGGTAATATGATTAAAATTATAATCATAAACGGACCTCCCCCATCCGATATTTTGAGAAAGATATAATAACACCAAGTGTGAAGTTGCTAATATTTTCTTATGAAATCTTCATTATTAATAACGGTGAACCTAATCACTCCTTCAATGATACAACAAGAAGTATAAATGTCCCAGTAAAATTATGATAATCCCAGAAGGTATATGATAATACTTAGATCACTTCTGAATGACCCCACTAGGCATAAAGTATTTTGAAGACCGGCTTAAATACAAAGCTCCTTCAACATCCCGACTTATCTGGTATGATCTGTGGATGAGGATAAGGATAAGGATGTGGATATGGATAAGGATGTGGATGTGGATAAGGATAAGGATAAGGATGACCAGATAAGGATAAGAGCAAAGCATCACTTTATTCAGTTGGAAGCAGGTTTGAAGGATGATCTCCGAACCTGACATGACTTCCTTAGTCAATATAATGGTATATCATTTTGGTAAGCACCAGAGCTTTTAGATGGAGACTTGGAACTTTATTCTGACAAACCAGTTTTTTTTTATATTGTTTTCCAGAAGTGCCGATCCGTGCCTTGAGCAGTTTCACAACATGGGATTAACAAAGAATATTGTTTTCCTAAAACCATTCCCATTACTTGTGGCATTAGTGATATTATGAAGGGTGATATTTCCATCAGACAATATGGTGATAGTGGCAGCTATTAACAAAAGGTAAAATGCCCAGACTTAACTAGGTTAAGGAGGAGAGTGGCATTGCAGGCTGTCCCTTTAAACATAACAATAAATGCAAAACATGTATCAAGATGAATAACAAAATTGCTGATGCTTTGTTTTGTTTTAAGTAGCCAGTGTGGCACCCACAGCAAGTGTGCAAGAAGAGATGATGATGATGCCCTACTTATGGGCCCTTTTCAAAGCTATTTCCATGAATAAAACTGTTAGAAAACCCGGCTGCGATTCGCTGCGGCCGGGCCTTCCTTCCTGCTCCTGCGAGTCGGCAGGATCTGTTTTTTGCCTCGGGAGTCGATCGCGCTGCTCGCTGAGGGCAGGCTGATCGCATGGCTCTGATTGTCGTTTTGGGAGCGTTGGTGCACGCCCCCCTTCGGGACGTGCATGTGTGAGTGACGTCATCGGACGTCTTAAAGGGGCAGTAGCTGAAGATTTAGGCTTGAGGCATAGAACTTGATTTGGAGTCTATTTTAAAGTGCAACCATCAGCTGTTCCTTTGTCCTGGCAACAGTCGATGGTGAGTGAAGTCTGCCAGTTTGCTCCAGCTACAGTTTTTCTTAGGTCCAGCTTGTTCCTGCTTCAGCATCAGCTTAGTTCAGCCAGTTCCTGCTTCAGTGTCAGCTTGGTCCAGCTAGATCCTGCTTCAGTGTCAGCTTGCTCCAGCCAGTTCCTGCTTCAGCGTCAGCTTAGACCAGCTAGTTCCTGCTTCAGCGTCAGTTTGGTTCAGCTTGTTCCTGCTTCAGCTTCAGCTTGGTCCTGCTTCAGCTTCAGCTTTGTCCTCTTGTTCCAGCTTTGTACAGTTCCAGTTTTGTCCTGATCCAGCTTCATCCAAATGACCAGATCCAGCTTCTGTCAGATTCCGAACCAGCCTGTTCCAGATCCAGTGCTTACTCCACCTTTCTGTTGACAAATTCTCAGGGGCTCCACCTGTGAGACAAATTCATAATGTCACGGAGAAAGGGTCCACGATCTCAAGAAAAACAGTGCTTTACCCATGGGAATTATTATTTTCTGTCCTATATTACATAAGTTTATTCATTCATGGTCTATATGCAAGTGAGCTTACCCAAAGTAAGCAGAGTTTTTTTTTCAGGGGTGAGATTGGGAAGGGATTTGTGCTTAGGTGCATACTTTTGCATTTTATCAGAAGGACAAGAACTAAGGTATCTACCCCTCTCATCACTTCTAGGACCAACTTCTCCATGAAATTGTTATTTATGGCATCAATAAATTTAACCTATCTAGCATATCCTGGACTAGTGAGACATTATGTCAATATCCTCATATAATGCCATGCATTCTAACTCTCTAATCAAACTATTCAGACTTCTGTCATTCACATACAGACATTTTAAAGTATGTTTTTGTTTGTATATCTATTTGTACTTGTTTATTTGCAGAAGATACAGGCAGCTTAGAGTCAATTGCATTGTTATGCTCCTTATTTACATCTATCTGGGCTACTTCAGCCTTAATCACAATCTCTCTTCTGGGATATTCTAACTTTCCTGCTTATTTCAGCTGTTCTTGGAAGATAGTCATTCAGAAGTGCATGGTTCTGAGGGAGGTATTGACTTTCCTTTATGGGATAATTTAAAAGCTGTTCTATCATCTTTTTAATGTTAGCATCAGTTGGGTTTCACCCTGTTTAAGGTAGAGCCCATACTATCAGAATAGGTTCCTCTTTCCCTAGAATGTTCTTCAGTTCCCAACAAACCTAAAGCTCTCTTCCCTGAGCCATAGTCTCATCTATAAGAACATAAGATCATAAGAAATTGCCATGTTGGGTCAGACCAAAGGTCCATCAAACCCAGCATCCTGTTTCCAACAGAGGCCAAACCAGGCCACAAGAACCTGGCAATTACCCAAACACTAAGAAGATCCCATGCTACTGATGCAATTAATAGCAGTGACTATTCCCTAAGTAAACTTGATTAATAGCTGTTAATGGACTTCTCCTCCAAGAACTTATCCAAACCTTTTTTGAACCCAGCTACACTAACTGCACTAACCACATCCTCTGGCAACAAATTACAGAGCTTTATTGTGCGTTGACTGAAAAAGAATTTTCTCCGATTAGTCTTAAATGTGCTACTTGCTAACTTCATGGAATGCCCCCTAGTCCTTCTATTATTCGAAAGTGTAAATAATCAAGTCACATCTACTCATTCAAGACCTCTCATGATCTTAAAGACCTCTATCATATCCACCCTCAGCTGTCTTTTCTCCAAACTGAACAGCCCTAACCTCTTCATCCTTTTCTCATAGGGGAGCTGTTCCATCCCCTTTATCATTTTGGTTGCCCTTCTCTGTACCTTCTCCATTGCAACTATATATTTTTTGAGAAGCGGCGACCAGAAGTGTACACAGTATTCAAGGTGGCAGTCTCACCATGGAGTGATATAGAGGCATTATGACATTTTCCGTTTTATTAACCTCCCTTCCTAATAATTCCTAACAATGTGTTTGCTTTTTTGACTGCTGCAGCACACTGAGCAATGTTAAAGTATTATCCACTATGGTGCCTAGATCTTTTTCCTGGGTGGTAGCTCCTAATATGGAACCTAACATTGTGTAACTACAGCAAGGGTTATTTTTCCCTATATGCAACACCTTGCACTTGTCCACATTAAATTTCATCTGCTATTTGGATGCCCAATCTTCCAGTCTTGCAAGGTCCTCCTGTAATGTATCACAATCCACTTGTGATTTAACTACTCTGAATAATTTTGTATTATCCGCAAATTTGATAAACTCACTCATCATATTCCTTTCCAGATCATTTATATATATATTGAAAAGCACCAGTCCAAGTAGAGATCCCTTTGTCACTCCACTGTTTACCCTTTTCCACTGAGAAAATTGACCATTTAATCCTACTCTCTGGTACCTGTCTTTTAACCAGTTTGTAATCTACGAAAGGATATCACCTCCTATCCCATGACTTTTTAGTTTTCTTAGAAGCCTCTCATGAGGGACTTTGTCAAATGCTTTCTGAAAATCCAAATACACTACATCTATCTGTTCACCTTTATCCACATGTTTATTAACCCCTTCAAAAAAATGAAGCAGATTTGTTAGGCAAGACTTCCCTTGGGTAAATCCATGTTGACTGTGTTCCATTAAACCATGTCTTCCTATATGCTCTACGATTTTGATCTTGAGAATAGTTTCTCGGCACTGAAGTAAGGCTCACTGGTCTATAGATACCCGGATCGCCCCTGGAGCTTTTTTTAAATATTGGGGTTACATTAGCCACTCTCCAGTCTTCAGGTACAATGGATGATTTTAATGATAGGTTAAAAATTTTAATTAATAGATCAGAAATTTCAATTTTTAGTTCCTTCAGTACCCTAGGATGTGTACCATCCGGTCCAGGTGATTTACTACTCTTTAGTTTATCAATCTGGCCTACTACATTTTCCAGGTTCACAGTGACTTCATTCAGTTCATCTGACTCATCACCCCTGAAAACCATCTCTGGAACTGGTATTTCCCAACATCCTCATTAGTAAACACGGAAGCAAAGAATTAATTTAGTCTGTCTGCAATGGCCTTATCTTCCCTTAGAGCCCCTTTAACCTCTCGGGCATCTAATGGTCCAACTGACTCCCTCATAGGTTTCTTGCTTCGGATATATTTAAACAAGTTTTTATTATGAGTTTTTGCCTCTATGGCCAACTTCAATTCAAATTCTCTCTTCGCCTGTCTTATCAATGTTTATACTTAACTTGACAATGCTTATGTTTTATCCTATTTTCTTCAGATGGATCTTCTTCCAATTTTTAAAGAATGTTTTTTTGGATAAAATAGCCTCTTTCACCTCACCTTTTAACCATGTCGGTAATCATTTTGCCTTCATTCCACCTTTCTTAATGTGTGGAATACTTATGGACTGCGCCTCTAAGATTGTATTTTGAAACAATGTCCGTTCCTGTTGAAAACTTTTAACCTTTGCAGCTGCACCTGTCAGTTTTTTTCTATTTCCTCATTTTATCAATGTTTTCCTTTTGAAAGTTTAGTGTTAGAGCTGCAGATTTACTTATTGCCCCCTTCCAGTTATTAGTTTAAATTTGATCATGTTATGATCACTGTTGCCAAGTGGCCCCACCACCATTACCTCTCTCACCAAATCCTGCGTTCTACTAAGAATTAAATCTAAAATAGCTCCCTCTCTTGTTGATTCCTGAACCAACTGCTCCATGAAGCATTTATTACATCCTGGAACCTTATGCATCAAGACTCTGTAGTTTTGCCTTCTTCAGAAGTCCTATGCTTTGGAATTGGGGTCATTTCTGAGAATACAACCTTAGAGAGTCTGGATTTCAATTTTCTACCTAAAACCCTAAATTTAGTCTCCAGATCCTCCCTCCTGTACCTTTCTATGCTATTGGTATTCCACATGAGCTATATCAGTCAGCTCCTACTCAGAGCTCTGTAAAATCCTATCTAGGTGATGCATCAGGTCCATTATCTTTGCATCAGGTATCAATATTTCCTAATGGTTTACTTAACTATAACTTCAGTCCTAACCCTTCCTGCCTGGGCACATCTTCAGAATAAGTAGATAAGGCATCATCAGGAGGATAGCTCTTAATTGCAGGATCATTTCCAGCTACATCAAAATGATGGTCTCCTTCCAGGTGACTTTGCTTCTACAAAGCTGCAAATGTATTGCTGGACTGGAGTTGGGACCAATATACTATGTTCTTGAAGGTCTCCTCTACATACTTCCCTGTCTGCCTCATTTCCTCCAGGTCTTCCACTATGGCATCCAGAAATATAACTCATTATTTCAGAGCCAGGAGCTCTTTTCACTGGGTACAGACATACAAACTCTCACCAACAGGTAGACTGGTGGATGCTGTAGATGACAGCCTGCTTCTATGGATGTTACCTATATTGTTGTGATGGCGAATAGTACATAAACATTGTTCCTGGTCACTGACTACCCTGTACCTCACTGTTCTCCTGGCTCATCCCTTCAGTGCTGCTCAATCTCACTCAAGGCTGAAGCAATAAATAATATCCACCCAGGTGTCATGTCAGAAGCATCTGCTTAGAGTCCTGATTGGATGCTGGAGGCATGCATGCACTCTGTCACTCACAAGGAGTATGACAAAGGAGCTCCTTCATAAAGGTTCAAGTGTTTGATGATACTTGACTACATGAGGCTTCCTGATGGTGGGCCCTTCTTTGGTTTTACCTGTATAGTAGATTCTATTGTTACTTGAACAAGGTTATTGTGAAGATCTAGCAAGTCGCAAGCATTATGAACTCTTCCAAGAACCCTTGTCATTGGAGGCCATGATGATTCAACCTTGTTCAAATGCATCCCATTTAATGAAGATGATGGTGATGTTGATAAAATGCTCACTCCATCTCAAAGAAGATACTGTTTATTTTTTATCTCCTTAGAGAGAGAACACCTGAGATCTATGAATTACAGAATCTTGCATCACAGAATCTGATATGATGGTGCTTAATCAAACTTGCCATCCCCGATTATGCAGCTTTTTCACAGCCACATATTGGAAAACATGGGGGAAGTCTCTTTATCATTTTCAAATGGTTTTGATTTAACTAGTGTGATGATTCACCAGTCTGCCTCTGAACTTCACAGAAGGAACACTTCTCCCTAATTAGTTAACAACAAGCTATTTCTGGGAGTTTGTCACCGAGCAGGAATTAACATCTTAAATCATAAAACCAGAAGAGGTTAGATTACAAACAAGGGAAAAGTCAAGATGGCTGCACAGAGAACTACATTTCCCAGGTACTCCTGCTTAGCCTTTGGCAGGCAGCCATCAGGCATGACTCAGCACTGGGTGGCATCACTAGCACATCATTAACAACATATCTAGATATATAAGAGGCTTCTACAGTAGCATGGAGGCATCCAGGGGATTCAGCTGAGCAGACAGCCATGGAAGCAGATGTTGAGGAAGAGGAGGATCTTGAAGCAGCCTTTACCAGACTCAGCTACTAAGATATGTGAATCTTTCCATGCTTGCTGGACAAAGGGGATTCTGAATTGCTAATTTTGAGTAAATGGAAAGGAAACATGGTACAGATTTGTTTGAGAACCACCCATAAATGAGATGGATGAAAAGGAAACTCGTAGAGTAACAATCTGTGTTGGATTTTGATGGGTTTTGTACTTCTGAGAACTACTACACAGTTAGTGCTGCTATACAAATTGACTCTAAAATATTAACCAGAAAGAAATGAGGAAAACATCTAACTGCATGCCTATGAATTTCCTTGTGGTTAGAAGCCAGCTATGTCTCTGAACTTCACAGAAGGAACACTTCTCCCTAATTAGTTAACAAGCTATTTCTGGGAGTTACACAGAAGGAAAGGTTTCTCTTAACCAGCAAGAAGAAACTTTATGGTCTACAGAGCAAGAAACTTTGACCAAGTGACTAGCATTGCTGTGGAATTACATAAGAATAGGCTGGCTTTGGGTTTGGAAGCTCTGCACTAAGGTTTATGCAATATGGTGCACGCAGCCTATCGCACAGCTTGATGCACAGTTTAACACGTGTTTTAGACGCACTAGAATAACTCCCTATGCAATATTGGGATTAGAATGGCCAAAACGCGCATCCAAACCAGCGTGTAGTTAACTGCGCTCATCACATGTAAATGCCATGTTGATGAGGCTATTAGCTAGTACCCCCAATGCAAAAACTCACCGTGCACCCGACATGCATGTTTTAACCCACAGAAATGAAAGCCAGCCCCGGAGCTGGTGTTAAGTCTTGAGGCACCCCAAGCCATCAACAGAAAAGCAGAAAATACCACTTTTCTGTGGTTCTTGTGGCTTAATAGTGTTGTGATACTAAGTAGGAGGAACCATAGAAAGCAGCAACATGAAAAAAAGGGGTTGCTTCTAGAATGGTATTTTTTAACAATGACCACGCCTCTTGCACATTTTTTACTTTTGTAGCTGCTCCTTTCAGTTTTTTTCTAACAATTTTTCTCATTTTAACAAAGTTTCTCTTTTGAAAGCTTAGCAGGAGAGCCTTGGATTTGCACACTGTTCCTCTTCCAGTCATTAATTCAAATTTGATCATATTATGATCACTATTGCCAAGCGGCCCCACCACCGTTACCTCTCTCACCAAGTCCTGTGCTCCACTGAGAATTAGATCTAAAATTGCTCCCTCTCTCGTCGGTTCCTGAAACAATTGCTCCATAAAACTAATTATTTATTCCATCCAGGAATGTTATCTCTCCAGCATGTCCCGATGATAAATTTACCCAGTCAATATTGGGGTAATTAAAGTCTCCCATTATTACCGCACCACCAATTTGGTTAGCTTCCCGAATTTCTCTTAGCATTTCACTGTCCGTCTCACCATCTTGACCAGGTGGACGGTAGTATACTCCTATCACTATAGTCATCCCCGACACACAAGGGATTTCTACCCATAAAGATTCAATTTTGCATTTAGTCTCATGCAGGATGTTTATCCTCTTGGACTCTATGCCATCCCGGACATAAAGTGCCTCATGCCTCCCAGGTGCTCCTCTCTGTCATTGCGATATAATTTGTACCCCGGTATAGCACTGTCCCATTGGTTATCCTCCTTCCACCATGTCTCTGAGATGCCAATAAAGTCTATGTCATCATTCACTGCTATACATTCTAATTCTCCCATCTTACTTCTTAGACTTCTGGCATTAGCATACAAACATTTCAAAGTTTGCCAAAGCAATGTCAATGTTAGTTATCCAGTCCAGTGGGAGCTCTGATGTGGTCACCAACTTTTAGTTTTTGTTACACTCCTCCAGAGGGGAGGAGTTAGCAATCTGTTGTCGCTCACCCCGCCAGGAGGGCGGAGTTAGCAAACTGTTCTGCTTTTCTCCTGAAAGGGGGAGGAGTAGCAATCTGTCATGATCTGCTCCTTCAGAGGGGAGGAGTTAGCTATCTGTAGTGCTGACCCCGACAGGCGGGCAGAATTAGTAATCTGTTAGCAAACTGCTGTTAGATGCTCCTGTAAGGGAAGGAGGTAGCAATCTGTTATGGATCAACTCCCCAGGGAAGAGGAGTTGGCAATCTGTTCTTTGACACTCTTCTGAGGAGAGGAGCTAACAATAGGTATATTGTACTTCGCTACTGAGATAGCAATCTATCATGCCTCCGCTACAGAGTAGCAATCTGTTATATATAGGCTGCTGGCAAGTCCCATAGAAGAGAAGGTAGCTGTCTATATAATACTTCTGTGAGCAGTGGTCTGTAGTGGTTGGCTCCCACAGAGTGAAAGTAGTGTAAGGAATGACCACTTAGATGAAATGGTGAATCCCTGGGCTGATGGCAGATGACAGTGCACCCAGGAGGAGATCCCGAGAGGAACCACCAACTAGGCTAGAATATGAAGTAAACACAAATAGTTCTTTATTAAGCTGGAAGCTGGCCCACCAGTGGTGGCAGGAGTGAGTTGAGGTGTCTGGTAGGGCTGAAGTCCTTCTGATACTGGAATATAATCTCTGGGTCGCTGAGCTGTAAAGAGAGACTAGAAGGAGTGAGTAGACAGGGTATAATGGATACAAGATGGTACATTCACAATAGTAGATGTCTTCAATGGTCTCTATGCCACAGAGAGTCTTCAGTATATTCAGGAACAGGAGCCGAAGGTGAGCTCTGGTTCCTCTAAACAGTTTGTAATAAGAACTCACAATAGCTGTATATGAAATGGCTTCTAGAGTAGAAGAGAGTCTGCAAAGGATTCTGGGAACATGGGCCCTCGTGGAGCGAGTACCGGTTCCTATCTGCAATCTTGCCAATATAACTCTCAATCTCCGTACCTGCAATAACATCTTGGACGGAAGGGAGTCTTCAGAGCTATAGGAATGTAGGCCCTCGTGGAGCGAGTACCGATTCCTATCTACAATAGAATTCACTGTGTTCATGTCCGCAATCGCTTCCAGGCAATGAGGCGTCTTCTGAGTATTCCGGCAATCTGAAATCAAGAAGAGAGAGCAGAGCCCCCGTGGAGCGGGTACTCCTGGTAAGTTTCAAAAGGCCGAGCAGTAGGGAAGGATTCCCCTGGCTGACTCGGATCGTTGTTGCAAGTATCATGGACTGCCGAAGCAAGTCCTGTTGGAGTTCCTTGCTAACTCGTTAGAGGTTAGCAAACAAAGACCTTTTAAAGTGAAAATAGATGATGTCACTACGGGGGGACGCCCCCGAGGTTCGCGCCCTTGCTGGTACAAAGTCTGGAGCGCACGCATGCACGCACCCTTACGTCATCAGGAACATGGCGGATCCGTAGCATCAAGCCGGCCCTGGGACACCGGGACCAAGAGGCAGGGAGAAGCTGTGGCTGCATCTGTCCGTCAGAGCCGAAGGGATTCGCTCCCAAGGTAGAGAGGGTGGAGCGAGGGGCGAGAAGAGGCACGAAGACAACAGTTTTTGAGAAGTTTGTAGAAGTCTTGAAGTCTTTAACAACTTAATACCTGTAAAAGAAAATTTGTATTTAACATTTGTTAGTTTTTTGTAAAAAGAAAAATAAATATATATATATCTATATAGATAGGAAAAGTGTTTTTAACTGGTATATGATTTAACCCTAAGTGCCTTTTTTATAATAAATGTTATAGTCCATTGCAGGCAAGAGACTGAGGATTAATCTTTTGAGCACTCTTGACATCTGATACCAAGTTCTTGATTGTTAGATTTTGATTATTATTGCACCTTTCTGCATTTCTTTGCAATTTTTCTTGGGTATTATATAAGCTCCTTTACTCTTTTTTTCAGAGATCTCACCACATCAATAATGAAACCTTTGGCCTTGCATAATGCATACCACCTGCTTATTGAAGGAGTGGAATAAATGTGTTTTTCTCGCTCCTCTCAGTAGTAGCAGAAGGTGGCCTGCACGAATAGGTAAGACAAATGACATTAATTATACCTGGGAGTTTAGGGTGTGTACCCGTTGTGGTGGGTGTCCAGGATAGGTGATGTTGGTGGCCTGAGATGGAATGACAATGATGGTCATGTGGCTGGAGAAAGGGAGGACTGGCAAATCTTGGCCTTCATAGGGCCAGCACCCAAAGCAAGAGAGCTGAAGCTGGCCAGGGTAGCTAAAGGAGCAGTGGAAGCCCTGTCCGCTGTTGGAGGCTGAAGTTGTGGGGATGGCTGGTACCAGAAGGAGGGGAAACTTGTTAGCTGCTGAAGTTAGAGATGGCCTGAGAGGAGCAAGAGGCTGGAGGTAGAGGTACAGTGGGAGCTCTGTCATTAGGCCCCCACTGCAAGAGAAAACAGCTGGCAGGTTGAGCAGACCCTGGAGACACGAGCGGCTGTCAGAATGCACACTCACAAACCTGGTGGTAGAGGAGAATTTGCATGCCATTTGCAGCAGGGTTAGCCACATTGACAGAAAGCGGAGAAAGGAAGCATAGTCTGGGGTGGGAGGGGGCATTTAAAGGTTCCGGGTGAATGGGAAACATCAGGCCAGCACTAAGGCTGAGGCTTTATGAGAACATTAAAAGAGATCAAATAAAAGCAGTTTTATCAATTTAAAGTTTAAAAAAATCCCAGCTGACAAGAGACAGAATGCTGAGGCAGCTTCAGTCTGTTCATTGCGACCTTTTTGTCATTAAATTTTCTGAAGCCTGTGACAGAGACAGAGAGAGGAAAAAATAGAAATTAGAAACAAAGCTGATGAATCAGTCTTTATCAGAATAAATCTGGTGATTTTTCATTATAAAAATCCCAACTGAGAAGAGATGGAACACTGAGCAAGTGTAAGTCTGCTCAGCAACAGGCTGCCAAAATAGAGTCTGCATGGCTTGAGAAACTGAATTCTTACAGAAGAACATAAATCTTGAAGAGAGAAGGAAAAATGTAAAAGTGTGGAAAAGATATTGTGATGGCAGAGCACAGTCATATCTAAATCCAATTACAGTGAAGAGTGAGAGTCAAATTAAATACAGTGAAGCATGAAGTGGGAGTATAAAATTAAAAATTTCCTGGACAGTTAGAGATAAACTATAAATCTGTAGAATATGGAGGAGTGGATTAGCTTAAGAAAGAAAAGCCAGGAAAGCCAGGATTCAAATCCTATTGACACTCCTTATGAACCTTAAGCAAGTCACTTTGTTCTCCAATGTTTTTTTGTGTTCAAATTTAGGGCCTGATTTACCAATGCCTTTCTCCTATTCTGTGTCTATGCTTAGTAAATAGTGCCCATAGGTTATAAGCCTCCTGAGGACAGGGGAATGCTTATTGTACCTGAATGTAACTTGACACGAGCAACCAATGAAATGGTGTTAGCTAAAAAAATATAGGAAAACACGTCTATAATTTTTTTAATGCTAATTAGTTAGATTAGTTTCACCAAGGTGTCCAGAGCAGAAGGGAACATTCACGTTAGGAACTAAAATATTAAACAGTACGGGGAGATAAATCAATAAGAGAAACTATTTAAAGCTGGAACTGACAAGTACAAAAAAGTTAGGAATGCATAAATTGTGATGAAAGAGGCCATTTTCAGTTTGCTCCAAATGAAAAGAACCAAAGTAGCCTCTGACAAAAATACTCAAAACATTTTGGTTATTTTCATTTTCATACATTAAATTTAAAAAATAGGCCTCAGGTGGTCACTGAAGCCTAGGCCTATCGCTGGGGCTGGGTCCCATTGCTGAAGCCCAATGCCGGGGCCTGGATCGAGGCTGGGTCCTATCACCTGGGCCTGGGCCTAGGCCTATGTATGACACTGAGGCTTTGCCCGAGGTCAGATCCCATCACTGAGGCCTGGGCATAAACAAAGGGACCCATCCTCAGGCCAGGCTCTGGCATCACTGCTAGGCCTGGGCCTCAGAAATGGGACCCAGCTTCAGGCCAGGCTCCAGCATCAGGTCTAGGTCTAGGCCTGGGCCTCAGTGATGGAACCTGATCTTGATCAGGCCCTGGAACCAGGCTCAAAATCCAAAAACACCTGAGGGAGAAAACATAAAATCAAGTGAGAAATCAGAAACTAAGAGGAAGAAGTCCCAGGAAACTCTTCCAAGGGAAAGGGAAATAAGAGCGTTCTTTCAATCAAAAGCCAACAAGAACTGTCAAAAGGTAAAAGCAAATTAGAAAACTAATGATAACCTTGTTGCAAAACAAATGCTTGATGGCAGCTGTAAAAATCCAGGAAGCTGACTCCACCCCAGCCCTTATCTGCCTTCAATTTAGATAATATATATATCAACTAACCTCGTTGCCTTGTGCAATGACTCTGCAACACTCTACATAACAAGGACACTGCTCGTTATGAGGACATTTGTGCTGGCGCCGGTCCTGAAGCAGTCTTATGTTCTGACTGCTCCCCTATGGTCGGCTCCCGTGTTTTATTCTTTATTATATATTCAAATCCGTATTTTATTTAGTTTTTATTATTTTACTAAAAAGTCCGCTGCCCAATTCTCTCGACAGTCTCACCCGTGTAGCAGACCGACCCTTCACCTTAAAATTGTTTAAATGTTTATATACACTTGCTGAATGAGTTTTAACAGCTAGATCCCGTGAGGTTCAGGACAGGTCTGCCAGCCCGACACGGTCCATGTTTCGGCAGTTGCCTGCTTCAGGGGCTGCGGGGACTGGACTGGAACCGGGACTTTCTATAGACTGTTTTTTCTCCGTGATCTCATTCCTGTGAGCGGCGCCTTCATAACGAGCAGTGTCCTTGTTATGTAGAGTGTTGCAGATTCAATTTAGATAAAGCAATACGAGGGGCTTTATTGCACCACAAAAATGAGAGCATAAATAGTCAACTTGTTTTTAAAAATCTTTGGAAAAAAATGGGTAACATAGAAAGAGCAAAATTCAGCCATGGGGTTAGTACAATCTTAATAATATCCAGTAACCTCACCAAGTTAAATGGAGAGGAGACCATTGTAAAACAGAATCTCGTAGCATTTGTAAAAAGGATAGCTCATAATGAGACACTGTATGAAAAATTGAGCCATGAAAAGAATATCCAGATATTTGAGACCTTAGGACGCTTTACGAATCGAGTAATCTGACATATCTACTAAAGCTCCAAAGTAATTTAAAGCAAGCATCTCAGTTTTATGCCAATTAACTCTATAACAGAAAATAGAGAAGAAGATGAGACAAGAGCAAATAAATGAGGAAGGGAGGTAATGAGGTCACAATGAATAACAGTACATTATCGGCATTTGTAGACAATGGGGTAGATTTTAAGAGGCGCGCGAACAGCCTACTTTTGCTTGCGCATCAGACTCAAGCAAAAGTACGCTGGATTTTAGTAGATACGCGCGGAGCCGCGCGTATCCACTAAAATCCTGGATCGGCGCGCGCAAGGCTATCGATTTTGTATAGCCTGCGCGCGCCGAGCCGCGCTGCCTCCCCCCGTTCCCTCCAAGGCCGCTCCGAAATCGGAGCGGCCTCGGAGGGAACTTTCCTTTGCCCTCCCCTCACCTTACCCTCCCTTCCCCTACCTAACCCACCCACCCGGCCCTGTCTACACCCCCCCTTACCGTTGTCGGGGGATTTACGCCTCCCGGAGGGAGACGTAAATCCCCGCGCGCCAGCGGGCCTGCTGCGCGCCGGGCCGCGACCTGGGGGCGGGTACGGAGGGCGCGGCCACGCCCCCGGGCCGTAGCCACGCCCCGTACCCGCCCCCAAAACGCGGCCGACACGCCCCCGAAACGCCGCGTCGACCGGGCCCGCCCCCCGACATGCCCCCGACACGCCCCCCTCCGAAAACCCCGGGACGTACGCGAGTCCCGGGGTCTGCGCGCGCCGGTAGGCCTATGTAAAATAGGCTTACCGGCGCGCAGGGCCCTGCTCGCCTAAATCCGCCCGGTTTTGGGCGGATTTAGGCGAGCAGGGCGCTGAAAATCCGCCCCGATATATACACTTCTGAACCAATGGGAACACCTTCAATGTTGGAATTCTGTCTGATGGTTAATAATAAGGATTCCAAAGCCAGGTTGAAAAGGAAGGGAGAAAGAGGGCACCCCTGTTGAGTTCCTCTATGCAAAGAAAATGGGATGTGATTCGATTATTAAGGAGCAAGAAAGCCATGATATAAAAGTGGGACCAAAGCTGAACCAGCGGAGATTGTCAAATATGTATCTCCACTCCACCTGGTCAAAGGCTTTTTCAGCATCTAAAGAAAGGGCTAAAACTAGAGAAGGGAAGGAGGTGGCCTGTTCCTGCATGTGAAGGAAGAGGCAAGCACTGTGAGAAAATAAACAATTTTTAATAAACCCAGATTGATCAGAGTGTATGAGTTGATGCATAACTTCTGCTAACCTAGTAGCCACAATTTTGTTAAATATTTTGTAATCCGTATTTAAAAGAGATATAAGTCTATAATTAGATATAAATTGAGTATTCCCACCCTGACTTTGGAAGTACCACAATACAGACTTCAGAGAAAAAGGAAGCAGACAATAATGAGATACCAATTCAGAGAAAAAAAATATATAAATGAGGGAGATGTGATTCCTGGAAAGCCTGATGAAAATCCATGGTGAATTCATCAGGTCCAGGAGCTTTTCCACAGGATAAAAGGGATAGAACCACTGTAATCTTCTGCTGAGTTATAGGGTCATCCAGAAGTTACCATTGAGCCACAGTAAAAGAGGGGTGAGAAATCTATGAAAGAAACTGATTAATATCCAATGTAGAAGCAGTGGATTCTGATTAGTACAAATTAGCATAGAAATCACGGAAAGCACATCAGATATCATTTTCTTAAAGAAGAGTGTCACCTGATGGAGATTTAACCATGGAGATGCATTTCTTCTCTTTCCTGTGCTTAAGATACGTGGCAAGCAAATGACCACATTTATTATTTTCAGCGTAATATTGAGCATGCTGAGTGAAAAGGGTATGACCCACAGGTGAGCTTAGTAGATTATTGTAAGCATGAAGAGCTTTTAGTAAATTACTGTAAAGTGTCAGGGGACGAAGATGAGAAAGATATGGGATTTTTCTAAGCAGCCACCTCAGCATGTAGAGACATGAGGGCCGCCTTCTGTTCTTTCCTGTGACGAATACTATAACTGATAACTTGATGGACCCTTGATCTGACTCAGTATGGCATGTTCTTATGTTCTTATGATAATCTCACTGCGGATAGTGGCTTTGAAAGCAGCCCAGATGGTTGGGAAAGAGACAACAGGAGTAATGTTATGCAAAAAAAAAAATCAGTTATCTTTTCCTTAAGAAAAGCTGAAAAAGAAGGGTCCACTAGCAAAGCTGAATTAAATCTCCATTGGTAATCTTCAACAAGAGGAGAAGACAATGTGAAGACAATGTGAAGACAATGCGTAACAAAATGAAATAGTTGCATGATCTGACACAAAAATAGGAAAGATGGTTGCAGAGTGAATATGAGGCATCATAGACCTAGAAACCAGAAAATAATCGATATGAGAGTACTCCTGATGTTTCTTTTCTCCTCCTCATTCTACATACTCTCGATCGATATGAGAGTATGTAGAATGAGGAGGAGAAAAGAAGGTATAGTCTTTTTCAGTAGGATGCAATAATTGCCAGGGGTCAGCCAAACCAGAAGAATCAATGAAATTATGTAAAACCTTATGTGACTTGGTGGAAGATATTTTAGCGGTGATCCAGAAAAAGGTCCAGGGGTTGATTGAAATCTCCACCTAGTATGAAATTAGCAGAACCCATCCCAGAAATCTGAGACAAAATGGTGTGGAAAAATCAGGGTCATCAGAGTTGGGAGCATAAAGATTAGAGATGTGAATCGTGTCCTCGATCGTCTTAACGATCGATTTTGGCTGGGAGGGGGAGGGAATCGTATTGTTGCCATTTGGGGGGGTAAAATATCGTGAAAAATCGTGAAAAATCGAAAAAACGTAAAATCGCAAAACCGGCACATTAAAACCCCCTAAAACCCACCCCCGACCCTTTAAATTAAATCCCCCACCCTCCCGAACCCCCCCCCAAATGACTTAAATAACCTGCGGGTCCAGTGGCGGTCCGGAACGGCAGCGGTCCGGAACGGGCTCCTGCTACTGAATCTTGTTGTCTTCAGCCGGCGCCATTTTCCAAAATGGCGCCGAAAAATGGCGGCGGCCATAGACGAACACGATTGGACGGCAGGAGGTCCTTCCGGACCCCCGCTGGACTTTTGGCAAGTCTTGTGGGGGTCAGGAGGCCCCCCCCCAAGCTGGCCAAAAGTTCCTGGAGGTCCAGCGGGGGTCAGGGAGCGATTTCCCGCCGCGAATCGTTTTCGTACGGAAAATGGCGCCGGCAGGAGATCGACTGCAGGAGGTCATTCAGCGAGGCGCCGGAACCCTCGCTGAACGACCTCCTGCAGTCGATCTCCTGCCGGCGCCATTTTCCGTACGAAAACGATTCGCGGCGGGAAATCGCTCCCTGACCCCCGCTGGACCTCCAGGAACTTTTGGCCAGCTTGGGGGGGGCCTCCTGACCCCCACAAGACTTGCCAAAAGTTCAGCGGGGGTCCGGAAGGACCTCCTGCCGTCCAATCGTGTTCGTCTATGGCCGCCGCCATTTTTCGGCGCCATTTTGGAAAATAGCGCCGGCTGAAGACAACAAGATTCAGTAGCAGGAGCCCGTTCCGGACCGCTGCCGTTCCGGACCGCCGCTGGACCTGCAGGTTATTTAAGTCATTTGGGGGGGGGGGGGGTTCGAGAGGGTGGGGGATTTAATTTAAAGGGTCGGGGGTGAGTTTTAGGGGGTTTTAGTGTGCCGGCTCACGATTCTAACGATTTATAACGATAAATCATTAGAATCTCTATTGTATTGTGTTCCATAATGGTTTAAGACGATATTAAAATTATCGGACGATAATTTTAATCGTCCTAAAACGATTCACATCCCTACTAAAGATTAAAGAAAATAAAAGATTCATTTTGAATAGAAGCCTTTACAGAAACACATCGACCATCAAGATCTGATATGTGATGAGAAATCTGTGCCCCAGTTTCTTATGAAACAAAATAGCCACCCCTTTCTTTTTGTGTTGACCAGGACTAAAGCATATCTTGCCCACCCAGGCCTGCTTCAATTTAAGAGATTCAGCAGTAAAAAAAAAAGATGAGTCTCCTGAAGCATGGATATATCAGCATGTAAAGACTGCAAATATGTTAGAATTTTCTTCTGCTTAAAGGGATGTGAAAGTCCATTAACGCTCAATTAAATCACTTGGAATGCAGAGATTGCAGAAGCCATGGTAATAAGCAGAAAAAAAGCACAACCAAGAACAAAAAATCGCAGTGTGAATGCCTGATGAAAGATGGCATAGAAGACACATCCCTGGAAAAAATAAATAAATAAAAACAGAAAAGGGACGAAAATGCAGGTAAAAATGATAAGCGAAACAACCAGAGCCAAAAAATGGCAGCATGAAAAAAATGAGCCTCAGGGCAGGGCCAGTGGCATAGCAAGATCATGCTAAAAAAAGGAAACATATGTAGAGACACGGTGCCTGTGGAAAATAAAGTGAAAAAGGTCCATCGCTGACTAATGAGTCTAAAATACCAACAAAATAAGTCAGTCTAGGAGAGAGTACGAAAATCCCCAAAACTGGAAAAAAATGAAAATAACAGACAACCATCAACCAGTGAAAGAAGAATGAAAAGGACTCCTGTCAGAGTAAGAAGAACATGATGAATTCAGTCAGGAACAATCGTCAAGTGACCATGCCTAGAGGCAGGTGCAAAAGGTAAATTAAAGATCAGGGGGGGTTAGAGTAGGGCTAGGGGGAGGAAAGGTTAGGGGAAGGGGTGGGAAGGTCAGGCTAGGGGGAAGGGAAGTTCCCTTTCAGGCTGCTCCGATTTTGGAGCACCCTGGGAGAGAACGGGGGAAGGCAGTGCGGCTCAGCGCGCGCAAGGTGCATAACTGTGCACCCCCTTGCACGCGCCGACCCTTGAGTTTATAATTTGCGCATGCCTGAGCGCGCAAGCTATAAAATCAAATGTACACATGCGCGCTGGGTAGCACGCGCACATGTGCGCCCGCACGCACCTTTTTAAAATCTACCCCTTACTGTTTTGAGTCTGGGAGTTGTATGTTAGGTTTTCTATAGATTCTGAGTATATATTTTGCAGGATTTTGTGCTGTATAATGTTCCTGGTAGAGTGGAGAGTGTTTGTGTTACTTTTACTGAGGTGACAACAAAATTTGAATATTATTTTTTCTGTGGTGAATGGTGAGGGGAAATGTCCTTGTTCTGCTCTCTTCCCTTTGTTGGGGGAGTTTCTGTGAATACAGGGTATTGTAGAACATGAGATGCAGGTTTTATATTGGGATTACTCCCAGTCCTATATAGAAACATTTTTGATTGATGCTCTTGAATAATTTTAGTAGTAGTTTTACTTAGTGGTTGAAACTGACCAGGGATTTTTTTTTTATACTTGGAAGGTTCTTCTGTTTAGCCATACCGCCGTGTTGCATACCCAGGACCTTGCAATAATGGTGCAAAATGATTGTAGCCTCTCGCTTTATGAGCAGGGGCGTCCTGTCTCTGCATCTATCAAATTTGGTAACAGTTGTTCTCTCTATCTTCACCAGTCCATCCCTTTCAGTCTGTCTCACTCTCTCTTCCTCCACCACTCTCTCCCTCACCAGTCTATCTCTCTCTCCCTCCACTAGTCCATCTCTGCCAGTCTCTCTCCCACCCTGCTACTCTCTCTCTCTCTCTCTCTCTCTATCCTCCTCCACCAGTCTATCCCCCCAATCACTTCAGATCCAGCTCTGTGGGTACCTGTAGTCACTACATAAGTTACTGAATATGAGCACATTCTTCCACTTTTACTGCAGTGCTTTGCAATTATATTTATTCCATTTATATCAGTAAGCAATATTTAATATGTCTTATATATTATGAATGTCAGTTGTGCATATAATTATTTCTTTATTATTACATTATAAGTTTTATATACATGGCACATAACTGCAGGTAAAAATGAAAGTGAAGCATGTGGAGGTCTACAAAAATTTTGGAACTTGAAAAGGAGTCCATACTGTCAAAGAAGGTTGGGAACCTCTGTCCTAGGGCATAGAGTGAGGGGTATGGTGGCAAGCTTAGTATCATTGAAACCCCAAGGCATACTTGCTGGTTATGTATATTAAGGGTTAAATTTTAAAAGCCTGGCATGTGCCAAAACTGGGAGATATGTGAGTATGTCTGGCTGGTGCATGCTGAGATAATTTTAAAAGCCGCCCGTGTATGCACGTATTTCCTGGTATGCGCACAAGTGAGAAAGCCCAAAAAGGGGTGAGGCTTGGGCATGATCTGGGCATTGCAAGGTGAGACATGGGTTTTCTGAGACTTTAACATGGAATGTGTGTGTATCTATGCACACCAGCGCGTGACGGCTTATCTGCCATATCAGAGCAAATGCAGGCTTTCTCCCATTTTAAAATCCAGTTTTGGTTGGATTCATTGTAAGTACCCATGCTAACACAAAATCACCAGACATAAATCCCAACTAAACCTTTGGAAATTGCACACACAAGTCTTTGTAATATATTAAAATGATAACAAAGTCCCTTCTTATTGATATTTAACCATGAAAGTGGACAGTCATACAAGACACTTCTGGCATCGACAAAACCTTCATTTGCCTTATGCTTAATCATAGGCCAGTTGGTTGTTGATATATATTAGGGGTGTGCATTCGTATTGAACATAAATGTAAAACGCTACTTATTTTTTTTTTTAACTTAAAAAAGTGATGAGACATAAATGATCGGATTTCCAACTTATTCAACATAGCTATGTTGAATAAGTTGGAAATCGTGATTGTTGATCCAAAATAAAAATTTAAACCCCTCACCTTCCTTAATCCCCCCCCAAAGACTTACCACAACTCCCTGGTGATCCAGCGAGGAGTGAGGACGCCATTTCTGAAAGCCTTTCCGAGGAGCACGTGACGTCGGCGCCACGTCGGACTTTTGGCCAGCTTGGGGGACACCCCTAAGCTGGCCAAAAGTTCCTTTTGGGCCGAACGAGGATCCCGGAAGCGACCCCGCGGGGAATCACGTGACGTCGGCGCCACGTCGCAGTGACGTCGGCGCCACGTCGCAGTGACGCGGCGTCACGTAATTCCCCGCGAGTTCCCTCCGGCACCCTCGTTCGGCCCAAAAGGAACTTTTGGCCAGCTTGGGGGTGTCAGGAGGCCCCCCCAAGCTGGCCAAAAGTTCCTTTTGGGCCGAACGAGCGTTCCGGCGCGAACCCGCGGGGAATCACGTGACGCCGCGTCACTCCGACGTGACGCCAACGTCACGTGCTCCTTGCAAAGTTGGTCAGAAATGGCGTCCTGACCCCGCTAGACCACCAGGGAGTTGTGGTAAGTCTTGGGGGGGGGGATTAAGGAGGGTGAGGGGTTTAAATTTTTATTTGCACATATGGACATATACTCTACTCATTGAATTCTGTTTATGTCCATATTGACCGCAAATGGGACCCCCTTTGGACATATGGACATATGAACTTAAACTTTTGCTCTGCACATCCCTAATATATATATATATATATTTGGTTTTTGTTTTGTTTTTTTTAATTGCAAATAAAATGTACTTATTTTGTCTTAATCAATGACAACAAATCCCCAACATGGAGCCGTGTTTCAAAACCTGCATCAGGGGGTCGTTTCTTTCATGGATTCAAGATTTTCATTGCATAGTTGTCATAATGTTATGCTGGTAGACCCTTGGACCGAGGGGGAGTTGATGCTACCTGTGGGGAGGAGCCCCAAACTGTTGGTAAATGAGGCTGATAGAGAGCAGAGACCCCGCAGGAGCTTCACCACTATCAGGTCACGTTCCCCTTAGGTTGAGCCCTCAGGTGTAAGGGGCCGGCTAGACTTACATGGGATCTCTGCAGCAAAGGAAGTCCTGGATGAAAGAATCTGAGGTCAAGGCTCAGAAAGGGAAAGACAGGGAAGCATAAGGTCAAGGTCCAGGCAATGGTCATGGCAGATGGTATATCTCGTGGTCAGGCTCCAGGCAAGGGTCATGGCAGGCGGCATAACTTGTGGTCAGGTTCCAGGCAAGGGTCGTGGCAAGTGGTGTATCTCATGGTCAAGTCCAGTCCAAGTCAAAGCCAGAATCAGTCTGAGGAAAGGGCAAGAACTCATGAATTCAGGATCTTAGGAACTTAGGAACTCAGAGGCAATACACGTCACAGGAATGAGGAGACCTATTGCCAAGGGGGGTTTGCTGGAGTCAGGGACATGTGACAGGGTCCGGCCAATGGCACGGATACCCTGTCACATGGTAAGGGCAAAGGGCCATCGGTGCCATTTTGATTAGTGGCAGCCGACAGCTCGGGAGCGGGAGATCATTCCAGGGACCCCCACTGGACCACCAGGTACCTGTAAAAAGTTTTTTGTGGGGTCGGGAGGGTGGGGGAAGCTAAGGTATTAGTTTTAAAGGGTCGGGGTGGGTTTTTTGTTTATTGGCTCGGGCGCAGCCGATAAACAAAACCGCGATCGGGCCCGATGAAAAAAAAAACCACATGTGAATCGGAACCGGAATCCGAACCGATTCCGGTTCCGATTCACATCTCTATAACACATATTATGTAAGGATATTATCCTGACACGATAAGTACATTTTGTAACTGCTCACATTATTTCAAAGTCAGTTACTCATGGGCTTTATATTAATTAGAAAATTTAAAGTATATGTATACTTTCCCTTTGAAAATTATCCTAGAAAAGTTACCTATGCACATTTACTTCTGGACAGTTTTTCGGAGAAAACGATGTACATTATTTCTGAAATTGGAAAAGTATGCATATATGTACAAACCTTCCCCTTATCACTGCAGATAAAAGTACGTGCTCACACATAGAATGGGCAGTGTTCTAAAAGTCTATTTCTATGGAGAAAGCACTGGTTTACCCATGGAAATGGCTTTAAAAATTACCCTCATTATGACAAAGATAATTCTTTTCAGAAATGTGTAACTTTGTCACCCTTACATTGAAGTTGGGTATACTGCTGTAAGGAATAGATTTGGATATGAAAAAGAAAATGTATTTTAAAAATCATTTTAACAGATGCATTTTCTATTGAGTTCTACCCACTGGAAAATGAGAATCTTGTTTTCTCACTTTTGTTAGAAGTTAATTCTGATGATTAATTTAAAATTATTTTTGGGTGTTTTTTAATTGTTTAAAGTTTCTGTTCCATTTGTTTTATAGGCTTCACAGTGGGTTTGTCAAGAACATGTATTTGAAAAGTTGCTGTGATAAATAATGAAAAGGAAATTTAAATTAATAGAATGCAATTTACAGAGTCATGGAACATTAATATAGATAAGCTTGTTTTTCTGTTCAGCTATTTAATAAAAATGAAAACATGAATGAAATGGTAGAAATAAACTCTTTGATTTTTTTAAATCACTAATATAAAATTATTCTGAAAAGAAGAAATGAAATACATATACTTTTCTGTCTTCTATCTTTTCTGCAAAAGTCACTGAATTAAATCACAATATTATAGTGAATTCTAGCTGGCCAATGCAATACGAACATAAAAACATAAGAATTTCTATGCTAGGTCAGATCAAGATTCATCAAGGCCAGCATCCTGTCTCAAACAGTGGCCAATTCAGTTCGCACGTGCCTGGCAGATTGCATAAAATAGATATAATTATGTTACTCCCAGGGAAAGCAATACCTTTCTAGTCTACCTGGCTAATAAAAAGAATATGCAGAAACATTTTTTTTTTGGTTTGCAACAGCTTCTGTGTATCTTGAAGCTGATATTCTAAGAGTGCAGTATCCTTGTCGACCTGGCCTTCATGACCTGCATGTTCACCTCCAGGCATAGCTTGGCATCCTTGGAGTTCATCCTCCTTCTTTACCAGTTGAATCCTCATCTCTTGGAGTTGGGCTTCACAATTCTTAGCTTCTTCAACCATCTTCTTTAAGTCAGCCACTTCCTGAAGTTGGGAACCCAGTGTGTCGATCTCCTGAGCCTGACTAGCTGCCTCCCTTTTCATGGGAGACATCTCCAAAGTAACTTTCTGTAGTTCTTCAGTAAGCTGATCATCTCTTTCTTCCAGCTCTATTTGGACTCATTTGTTCTCCTGAAATTTGCTTGGGATTCCCATACCTTCATTTCAGCTCTCTTCCATTCTTCAGCCATCTCTTTACAGATTACTCTGTGATTGTTAGGAACTCTAACAAAGACTTATTTAATTGCTCCCGATGTTCCCTTTCATGTTTCAACAAGCTCAAAAAAGCGTTCTCTAATTCAGTGGTCCTCAACCTTTTTTGCACCAGGGACCGGCTTCAAGCAAGACCATTTTCCCATGGCCTGTCAGGGTGGGGTGGGAGTGGGGCAGGGGCGGGGCTTTGGTCATATGGGGGCAGGGTTATGGAGGGGGTTGGATTTTAGTGCATACTTATCATTTAATTATGACATTTATAATGTGAATGTGACTCAACTCACCATGGGTTCAGAATGAGTGCTGCTGCTGAACAGAATAATATCCAACAATTAAAAACTCATAAAAATTATTAAAACATGTCCAAATATCAATAAATATTTCAAAACAGCAGACATCACATAATACCCAATAATTAAAATGGCAGTCAATCAAGAAAAATAACCTTAAAAAGCTACCTTTACTTACCCTCTCCAGAAACTCTCCTACTCCCTTCCCTTCCAGGCCAATAGCACTCACCAGAAGCAGCAAGGGCTGATGAAGCTCTGTCCTCACAGTCCTCTTCCTTAACACCCACAACCAGTCACACCCCCCCCCCCCCCCCCCCAATTAGACCCCACGACCAGTCTCGGTCTCTCTCTCACACCACTCATCTTCCTGACCAGTCTCTCTCTCTCACACAGGAACACATCACCACCCTGACCAGTCTCTCTCTCAATCACACTCATGGTCTCTTATATACAAGCTCTCAATCACACACAAATGCTCTCGCACCCATTTACACTAGCTCTTACCCAAGCATCCATTCACACCCTCAGTCACAAGCTCTCACCCATGCATCCATTCATACCCACAAGCTCTCACCCAAGCATCCATTCACACCCTCAGTCACAAGCTCTCTCCCATGCATCCATTCACACCCACAAGCTCTCACCCAGGCATCCATTCATTCCCACATACATAAGCTCTCACCCAAGCACCCATTCACACCCAAACACACAAGCTCTCACCCAGGCATCCATTCACACACAGATGCACCAGCACTCAGCCAGGCACTCAATCACACACAGATGCACCAGCATTCAGCCAGGCACTCATTCACACACAGATGCACCAGCTCTAGGCCAGGCACTCATTCACATACAGACGCACCAGCTCTCACCTAGGCACTCATTCATACACAGAAGCACCAGCTCTCACCAAAAACTTCTTCCTTCACTGCAGGGATGGGCTCCAGTTCCACCGTGGCTTTACTCCGGCAGGCCTTCTTTTTTTCGCCACCATAGGAATGGGCTCCCATGGTGGCCTCGGTCGGGATCCGGTTTCCTCTTTGCCGCCATGGGAATGGGCTCCCTTGGTGGCTTTGCTTCGTCGGGGGTCGGGTTTCCTCTTCACTGTCGGAGTTGGCAAAAGGAAAGTAGAACGGGGTAGTGGGACACCAGGAGATGCGACATACCTGCCAGTGTTTGGTGACACACCAGTTGAAAAGCACTGTCCTACAGGGTTGTGTTAGGCACAGCGACTCCGCAGGCATGGGGCCGCTGTAAACATCAACCATGTGATCGGGCTGACTGGTCCACCGGGGCATGTCCGAGATTCTGTGGCGGCGCCGCAGACCGGTAAAAAATCCCCAACAGCCCGGTCCTGGTCCGCGGACCGGTGGTTGTGGACCCCTGCTCTAACTGAAGCTCCACTCCTTTTGCCTGCATGATTTCTGCAAATTTGTTGGTATGGCTCTTCTCTTTGGATTCCTTTTCTCCACTTTATCCCCACTCTATCTCTCTCTGGTTTTGCCATGTATCTGAAGCTTGTCTGGTTGGGGATAATTTCTCTTCTTCTTACCTATTACCTTGGTTTTCTTCTTTTGTCTTTTTTAATTGAGGTCTTTCAGTTATTACACTCCCCTCATCTTTATCTATCTCTACTATGTCACTACCCTTTAGTTCAGTATCTGTGAGGACTAGTTTTGATTAGGGATGTGAATCGTTTTTTGACGATTTAAAATATTGTCCGATATATTTTAAATCGTCAAAAATCGTTAGAAGCGCGATACAATAGAAATTCCCCCGATTTATCGTCAAAAATCGGGGGAAGGGGGAGGGGAAGGGGGAGGGTGGAAAAACCGACACACTAAAACAACCCTAAAACCCACCCCGACCCTTTAAAATAAATCCCCCACCCTCCCGAACCCCCCCCAAAATGCCTTAAATTACCCGGGGTCCAGAGCGGGGGTCCCGGTGTGATCTTTTACTCTCGGGCCTGCGGTGCATTGTAGAAATGGCGCCAGCGCTACCTTTGCCCTGTCATATAACAGGTCAAAGGTAGCGCCGGCGCCATTTTGTTTTTTGTCCCCCAACGTCAGGAGTGTAGGAGATCGCTCCCGGACCCCCGCTGGACTTTTGGCAAGTCTTGTGGGGGTCAGGAGGCCCCCCCAAGCTGGCCAAAAGTCCCTGGGGGTCCAGCAGGGGTCCGGGAGCGATCTCTTACGCTCCTGACGTCAGGGGACAAAAAACAAAATGGCACCGGCGCTACCTTTGACCTGTCATATGACAGGTCAAAGGTAGCGCCGGCGCCATTTCTACAACACACCGCAGGCCCGAAAGTAAAAGATCACACCGGGACCCCCGCTCTGGACCCCAGGTAATTTAAGGCATTTTGGGGGGTTCGGGAGGGTGGGGGATTTATTTTAAAGGGGCGGGTTGGGTTTTAGGGATGTTTTAGTGTGCCGGTTTTCCCGCCCTCCCCCGATTTACGATTTACACGATATTTACAAAAACAAAACCGCGACGATCCGATTCCCTCCCCCCCCAGCCGAAATCGATCGTTAAGATGATCAATCACATGATTCACATCTCTAGTTTTGATACATCAACCATGGCCCATTCTTTTAGCTTTCTAATAGCAACATCATACATCTGTGAAGTTACTCCAGCCTGACTACCTAGAAAATAATCCAAGGGGACTTCTATTCTATCATTCTCCTCAAGTATTTCTTCATTCCTTTCTGTATCATAAAATCACAACTCCTCCTCATTACCATTCCCTCCACAGGAAAGGTAACTTTGATACCGATGTGTGGGCACACATGTACATGCATATGCTTGTACCAAAGGACACAGACATTTTATAACATACATGTGTATATGCAGACATTGTATAAAATAGGCTGAACACACATGCATACATGCACAATTTTATATGGACGTGCACATCTGCATGCAAATGCTGCCTCTACCACATAAGTGGGGGAATATTATAAGGGACACGTGCTGACACTAAGGGGCGGATTTTAAGAGCCCTGCTCTCGTAAATCCGCCCTGATTTACGCGAGCAGGGCCCTGCGCGCCGGTGTGCCTATGTTCAATAGGCCTACCGGCGCGCGCAGAGCCCCGGGACTCGCGTAAGTCCCGGGGTTTTCCGAGGGGGGCGTGTCGGGGGCATGTCGGGGGCGGGGCCGAGCGGCGCGCCATTTTCGGGGCGGAACGCGGCGTTTTGGGGGCGGGCCGGGGCGTGGTTTCGGCCCGGGGCGGTCCGGGGGCGTGGCCGCGCCCTCCGGAACCGCCCCCGGGTTGCGTCTAGGCGCGCCAGCGGCCCGCTGGCACGCGGGGATTTACTTCTCCCTCTGGGAGGCGTAAATACCCCAACAAAGGTAGGGGGGGGTTTAGACAGGGCCGGGGGGGTGGGTTAGGTAGAGGAAGGGAGGAGAAGGTGAGGGGAGGGCGTTAGCGAATTCCCTCCGAGGCCGCTCCAATTTCGGAGCGGCCTCGGAGGGAACGAAGGTAGGCTGCGCGGCTCGGCGCGCGCCGGCTACACGGAATCGGTAGCCTTGCGCGCGCCGATCCAGGATTTTAGCGGATACGCACGGCTACGCGCTTATCTACTAAAATCCCGCGTACTTTTGTTGGCGCCTGGAGCGCCAACAAAAGTACGCCAACACGCCGTTTTTGAAAATCTACCCCTAATATTAGTTTCATAGTTTGTTCTAGGGATGTGAATCGTGTCCTCGATCGTCTTAACGATCGATTTCGGCTGGGGAGGGGGAGGGAATCGTATTGTTGCCGTTTGGGGGGGTAAAATATCGTGAAAAATCGTTAAAAATCGTGAAAAATCGAAAAATCGAAAAATCGGTGAGCCGGCACACTAAAACCCCCTAAAACCCACCCCCGACCCTTTAAATTAAATCCCCTACCCTCCCGAACCCCCCCCAAATAACTTAAATAACCTGCGGGTCCAGCGGCGGTCCGGAACGGCAGCGGTCCGGAACGGGCTCCTGCTCTGAATCTTGTCGTCTTCAGCCGGCGACATTTTCCAAAATGGCGCCGAAAAATGGCGGCGGCCATAGACGAAAAAGATTGGACGGCAGGAGGTCCTTCCGGACCCCCGCTGGACTTTTGGCAAGTCTCGTGGGGGTCAGGAGGCCCCCCACAAGCTGGCCAAAAGTTCCTGGAGGTCCAGCGGGGGTCAGGGAGCGATTTCCCGCCGCGAATCGTTTTCGTACGGAAAATGGCGCCGGCAGGAGATCGACTGCAGGAGGTCGTTCAGCGAGGGTTCCGGCGCCTCGCTGAACGACCTCCTGCAGTCGATCTCCTGCCGGCGCCATTTTCCGTACGAAAACGATTCGCGGCGGGAAATCGCTCCCTGACCCCCGCTGGACCTCCAAGAACTTTTGGCCAGCTTGTGGGGGGCCTCCTGACCCCCACGAGACTTGCCAAAAGTCCAGCGGGGGTCCGGAAGGACCTCCTGCCGTCCAATCTTTTTCGTCTATGGCCGCCGCCATTTTTCGGCGCCATTTTGGAAAATGGCTCCGGCTGAAGACGACAAGATTCAGAGCAGGAGCCCGTTCCGGACCGCTGCCGTTCCGGACCGCCGCTGGACCCGCAGGTTATTTAAGTTATTTGGGGGGGGGTTCGGGAGGGTGGGGGATTTAATTTAAAGGGTCGGGGGTGGGTTTTAGGGGGTTTTAATGTGCCGGCTCACGATTCTCACGATTTATAACGATAAATCGTTAGAATCTGTATTGTATTGTGTTCCATAACGGTTTAAGACGATATTAAAATTATCGGACGATAATTTTAATCGTCCTAAAACGATTCACATCCCTAGTTTGTTCCCAGTTCGCCCAATTAAGGGATATGACTTCTTATCCCCCCTAGATTATTAGCTTCCCTTTCCCCCTATTTGCCCCATCCTTTAAAACCAAGTAGTTTATTGTTTTTTTTTTGTTTTATGACTTACAAATTATATCCATATCAGTAGTAAAGTTATGCAGCAGGGGACCATAGGGCTCACTTGTATACATAAATACTTATGGATTATGGATATTAAACTCCTCCACCGCTGCTTCAGGCTCATCAATTGTGCTGCCCTGTAATAAACTCTAAAATTAAGCAGTACCATACCCCCTTGAGTTTTAGGTGACCAAATGGTATATAACTTTATTCTCCTCAGTTTGTAATTCCATATAAATCTACTTACTTGACTATGTAAGTCCTTAAACACTTGTGCCAAAAGAGTGTATGGAATATGTTGGAAAAGATATAATAATTTTGGGAGTATAATCATTTTGACCAAATTAATATGGCCTGCCATGGTACCCTAAATCTGCCCCATATTTAAAATATGTTTTTTACATTTGCTAACAATAGCAGATAGGTCTCTAATATCTTTAGGTACAAATACACCAAGATATGAAAATCCCTTGCTTACCACCCACATGTCTGACAGGCAGTTGGGCAACTTGGTCCTATGCCCTAGCTTGTGAATTTCTGATTTGCCATAATTTAGTTTATACCCTGCCAGAACCCCAAATTTGTAAACAGTCTCCAGAAATGCAGGTTGCACAAATGTGCACCCCCTTGCGCGCGCCAACCCCAGATTTTATAAGATACGCGTGGCTACACGCGTATCTTATAAAATCCAGCGAACAAAAGTATGCGCTCGCGCAAGTATTTAAAATCTGCCCCATATTGTCTCTGCCCCATTAATCTGTGTTTTTAAAGATGGTCAGTAATTAAACTTTTCAGAATATCTTCCATTATTTTAACCAGTAGTGATGTCAGACTCATCAGTCGTTTCCCAGATTACCTCTGGAGCCTTTTTTTAAAAATGATGTTATGTTGGCCATCTGCCAATCCTAGGAACTATAAATTGATTTTAATGAGAAGTTAGAGATTACTAGTAGTAATAAGTCTGAAATTTCATTTTTAAGCTCTGAAAGGGATATAAACCATCCATTCCCAATGATTTGTTACTTTTTAGTTTGTTGCTTTGCTCTATTACATCTTTCCAGTGGAAGGTATCGAAGATGGATGGTGCCATTTTTAAATCTCTGGGAGCTGGGCAGGAGCAACAGGCTTCGATTGCTTCTCCCTTTTACCAGTTGGACCTAGGAAGAAGGGTAAGTGGGGGCCAAGTTTAGAGCTCCCCGACCCTGGCAGTGACACCTGGGGAAGTAACTGCCAGGGCCCAGAATCGGCCTCAGTACTAGGCCTTGGTGCCTGGCTTAGGCCTTGGTACAAGACCTGGCCTGTGCAGTTTTGAGGCCAGGAAGATCCAGTCAAAGCCACCAGAGCCCCCCCCCCCCCCTTTTTTTAAATAAAAGCTACAAGTACAAAAATATCCAAAAACTTTGGTGTATTTTCATAAGAGTTTCTTTTCGGTTAGTTCCATTTGGAATAAACCAAAAAATGGCTTAATTTACTACATTTTTAGCATGCACATTTCTAGTGAAAATGGCTCAACTACAGGAATTTCAAAACAAAGTCACCAAAGTAGAAGAAAGAATCTCTGTATCAGCGATTAAAATGATACTTACTCAAGAGAATATAATAGCAATTATGGGCTTAAAAAGAGATTTAAATAACAGGAAAAGGATTTTTGACATTCAAGAAGGGTGATAAGATAGCAAGGTACTGTTGCCTTTATGGAGAAATTCCTGCCAAATTCCTGCCAAAATTCCTGCCAAATTATAGGAAATTAAGAGTGTTATTTACTATGCATTTTTCCCGTAGACACAAAATGGGAGAACACGTTTAGTAAATAAGCCCCTAAGTTTGAGACACCATTTGAAGAATGGGCTCATAGAGTTCCCTCATATAAAGCTCAAAATTTCCATTGAGCAATGGGCACTAAGATCCTGCAGTTATTAAAGATCATTGTAAAAGCCAAAACCAAATCTCCAATGTTATGGGAAGATAGGAATTATTAATATTAGCAAATGTTAACTTCAAGATAACAAAGAAAGCAATGTTTGTGCCTTATTAGTGTTGTTGTAGAAACTGAATGAGAAATTTGGCCTGTTTTACCTACCAAGGATGAGAACATCAAATACTAATACAAAGAATTTTGACAATCTGGAGGAATTGAGAAATTACATAAACTGATTATTAGAAGGTGACAAGAAAAATAGCTGTCCTGGTAATTTTAAATGTTAAGAAATCAACTGCTATGTTTCTTCCATGGAGCAACTTGCTTTGTTGCTCAGACTGTAAGTGTTGTTCTCTCTGCAAATTTTGAATGGTGAGTCTTCTGATCTGACTTTCCTACTGTCATGGAAATGGAAAATACTCTTTACAAAGCAGCTGGTTCTTCACAGTTATAGAGCAATCAGTTTATTTTTACATTATTTTCTGAAGGGCTCTAATTAAGCTCAGCAAGAAATGACTACATTAATTTTGGATTTCTATTTTGCCAGCAATATTTTCATATGTGGTATGTTATTATTCAAGATTATTCTGACTGCTGGGTTGATAGATGTAACAAATTTTCAGTTTTCTGATTTGGTGCACTGAATGTCAAGACAACGTGGGAGTGACATTAATAAATTCAGTTTTGTGTGAGAGTTGTCCTGGTCTCTTTTCACATTGAATATGTCAGTGAATGAACATGAAGAACATTTGATTATGTTTTTCAGAGTCTTCAGTAAGAGTAGCTGCTCAACAGTCTTTATTTTGAGTTCCTTGAGACTATTAGACCTCATCAGAATACTGATGTGGTAACTCAGAGATCCTTCTTTAAGCACTCCTGCGATTAGTGTTTGTAAAATGTCTGGTGAGGCAAGCATAGACAAATGTGTACAAATGCAGTTCACTGGGGGTCCCTCCCACTGTTTGCTTGGATCACAGTGGCCTGGTATTTCTAGAGATAAGTGATAGAATGCTCTGTAAACCCTGCTGCCTTTCCCATGGGTATACATGAAAAAGGGCCCCTACCACAGCCCATGCTATATCCCACCTCTCTACCATGTCTATTAAATGATGGGTAAATCCACACTGTCCATGGTGTTCCAGGGGGCTGGGAGGACAGACTGAGATACCAAAAAAAAGAGAGAGAGACCTTATTCTGTATCTGGCAGGTTAGAGGATATGTGATGGAACCAGACAATTGTCTAAACAAAACCCAGACAATTTAAATAAGCAAGAATTAACTCTCTTGTGGAATGGTGAATGATGTTTGCTCGATGCAGGAAATAGACTCTCATTCATGAAAACAGTTAAATGAAGATAAACTACTGTATATAATTCAATATTAATATAGAAACAAATACACATATTGTTTTCCTTTTCTATCTCTTTATATACATTCTTTTTTATTGAACAAAAGCATTCTTCTTGGGTAAATTTCTTTCTATACTCCTTTTACATTTTCTCTAATTAAGTCTGTGTTAGCTTTGTAAGTTTTCACTCCTTATACTTCTTTCCTTACAGGTTCAAACACCCTTACAGGTAAATGACACAAACCAAATACAGCATTTTTATGATACTCTAATATACTTTCTGAATGAAAATACATGTTCTATGTTATCCAGGTTCAGCAGAAGCAAGCATCAAACATCAGATACGTATTTAAACTCATAACTGCTTCTGTACAAACTATTTTACTAGTTGTGGCACACAGTTCTTTCCTGAAAATCACTTTTTTATGTTCCAGGTCCACTGTCTCCCCTCTCCAGATAAAGCAGGTGTGATTCAATGTGCTTTCCAAATTTAGTAGAGTTTTGTAATTGAAATTTAACAAAGCTCTGTTTCTCTGTTTATTCTGACCATTATAATTCTGTAACTCTATGTTGTGCAAATGTCATTTGGCCCTCTGCAGACTGCTCACGATGGAGTATACTGGTCCCAGGTTGTAAGTTTTATCAGTCCCTCGTAGACCACATTGCTCAGGCTTTTCCCAGTTATACTTTTACACCCTATGCTTACAAAAATAAGAAACCATTTCCCTTGCAGCATTTTATATTCTGCAGCCTGGTGTGTGTGTTTTGTTCACTGGTCAGGATACTTATTATGTGACTGAGAATCTTTCTATTAAAAACAAAACCACACAGCCCTACTGCTGATTTCCATCTACAGCAGGGCATACTGTTAAACACTTACACTCTTTTGCCCTCATTGGTACACAGAGTTTTTCTGTACTTTGACATGTCTTATCACATACACCGTTCTTATTCCCACAGAACTTCCAGTCCTTAGCTAAATTTGTTTTTCTTTCACACAGCATCCAAACTCTTTATTTCAAGTATTTAGGCAGCCATAGTACTATCACGTTTAGGAGACTCACATAAAGGATTTGTTTTCTTAGATACTGCACAGTTTTCTTGCTTTACAGGAGCATTTTTTTCTACAACACTTATCAAAACTTTTGGGTCTAGGATTTTATCTCTTCCAAATCTCCTTTAGGCTCCTCTGTTCAGGAAATTTACTTCTCTGAAACATTCTCTTTGTCAGAGTCTGCATGGTACAGTTTTAAAATTGTTTCTTATTCTTACTGTAATTTATCTGTCCAAGAATCAGACACACATATTTTCACAGGCTTGGCAGTCTCACATTTTACTTTGCCCCTTTTCATAGCCTGTTTTTCTGTTTTTTTCTTCAGAGATCTCTTATCTTTAATATATCTAATTCAGAGCACACACTCCCAAGTACCTATATACATTTCTAACATAATGCTGGGATTTTATATTTTCAGCACATTGCATTTACCAGATTGTTCCTTCTAATCTGGTCTCAGAAACTTATCCTCTCACATGGGCTGCTGCTGCTACTGTCTGGAGCTTAGTCTCTCCTTTCTAACAGAATGCCCCATGCTTTCTGTTTGCTTCTGATAATATCACTTTTTTTGCAGTCACAGACAAACACTATGAGGCAGATTTTATAAATCTGCGCACACGAGTACTTTTGTTCGCGCACCAGGCACGAACAAAAGTACGCGGGATTTCAATAGATACGCGCGTAGCCGTGCATATCCATTAAAATCCGGGGTCAGCACATGCAAGGCTGCCCAAAATCGGCAGCCTGCACGCGCTGAGCCGCGCAGCCTGCCTCTGTTCCCTCCGAGGCCACTCCAAAATCGGAGCGGCCTCGGAGGGAACTTTCCTTCGCCCTCCCCCCACCTTCCCCTCCCTTCCCCTACCTAACCCACCCCCCCAGCCCTATCTAAACCTCCCCTCTACCTTTGTCGGCAAAATTACACCTGCTGGAAGCAGGGGCCGGGCCGGTTGCCGCGCTCCGAGTTCCGGTCCGCGGCTGGTCCAGAGGCCGCAGTCATGCCCCCGGAACGCCCCCAGGCCGAAACCACGCCCGCGGCACCGCTCCCGAAATGCCGTGTCACTCGCGGCACGCCCCCCGACACGCCCCCGACACGCCCCTCCATGCAAGCCCTGGGACTTACGCGCATCCCGGGGCTTGCGCACGCCGCTGAACCTATGCAAAATAGGCTCGGCGTGTGTAGGGGTGTTTGGGGTAGGTTTTTTGGGGGTACGCGCGTATCGTACGCGCGTACCCCTTTGAAAATCTACCCCTATGCCTCTGAATATGTTGATAGTGGAAACCCCTCAGAACCTGTGACTGCTGCAAAATAATTAGTTTTGGTTCCCTATAGAGCCTCATTTTGTTGCAGGACAAGCTAATGCCCCTGCCATTCATAGGATAACAAAGTTGGTTTAATGAATCACAAACAGGAGACTGTCACAAATTTTGGTATGATCTTAAAGGGGCAAATACAGCCACACTATTCAATGTCAATGAACAAACAGAAATTGACATGAAGTGAATATCTGTGTTCAAGGTAGTTCTGGGGAAGTTGTAAATACAGATGCTGTTGTGCCCATCAGTCGCAAACGGCTGCAACCTCTCATGCTCACTTCTTTTTTCCCTACACCATCAAGTCTGAGGTGAATGGCAGCTTCCGCTAGTCACCGCCAACCTCCCTGGCGTTACCAGGATGGCGTGGGCGCTGCTGACCACCATCTTGCTTCTGGAGTCGCATAGACGCACGTGCGTGCGCATGGGCCAGCTATGTACACGTCATGGCGGGATCCTCAGGGGCGTCCCCTCCGGATGATGTAGTCTCTCTACCTGTACTTAAGCAGACCATCCTTATACACTGATGAGTTAGCAAGGAGTATCCTCAATGCTGAATCCACTACACTTGGACTTTTGATTCCAGTTGCTGGCTGCTGTGTGAACGCTCTGAGTACCTGCTCCTCAGGGGCTCTTCCTCGTTCCTAGACTATCTGCTCCTTGGAGGGCCTTCCTGCCTTTCAATTCCTGTTTGTTCTACTTCTCAGGACTTCTCGTGGAACCACGCCTCGTGAGTACTTTCCTCATACTTCAACCCTACCAAGCCTTGCTGGGATTTCCTGCGGTGTATCCCATGCCTCGTGCCACTACCGCGCTCTCCTCAGCAGGATTCACTTCATCATACCCTGCGCTGCAGATTGCTTCCTCAGCTTCCTCAGATACCTTCTGAGCTTCTGTACCTCTGACTACCTTAGCGTCACCATCAGTGTACAATCAACCTCGGCATACACCGTGCTGTGGGCCACTACTGGTTCTGCACACCTGAGGTAATTGCTTCATCTCTGAGAAGACTGTCTGGCATACCCCTCTCCACAGGCCACTACCGGATATCTACACCTGAGGTATCACCCTGGGCATTTCTTTTGCTCAAGAACTATATCTCTACTGCAGTTCCCGCTCCACGGGTTCTGCTCAAGAACTGTTCTTTAACTAGAGTTCCCCGCTCCATTGATTCTGCTCTTTCTCCTCTATAATACAGTCTCTCTTACAGTTGTGTCCTAAGCCTCTGAGACCGCGCCTACTGGTGGTGAGGCCCACAGGGCTCCTCCCTGTGGGCAGAGTAATCTCTCACTTCGGCCCAGGGTTCACATCCACACCAAAACATAACAGATGCATTTCATGCAGATATGATATTTTTACTGTTTATGTTAAGACAAGTTGTCAATATTGGGCTTGATCTATGCACATAACATGTTTTATGCATGGAAATGGTGCTTTTAAAATGAGTTAGGAGGCTGTCAGTGTAAAACTATGTGAAAAAATCAACATTTTACCTGTATTTTTAACCAAACTAGTAAGAGGTGATGGGAAAGCATTAGACACATAGTTTGAATTTTTGAAAGTATATGCATAAATGTACATGCTGAAAGTTATACCTGCTTCGAAGTAGATATATCTATCTATGCTTATGTGTTAACTGGGAAAAACCAGACATTTTCAAAGTGCTGCGTGCGCATGTTATAAAATCAGGTGTAGATTTGTGCTCGCCGGGTTGCGCGCACAAATCTAAGCCCATACGTAGATTAGAAAATCTGGCCCTTTGTGCATATAAGTGGGCCAGCAAAGATTTTGCTAGTATTTTATACACTGTGCAATGGGAACCATACATTTTACCACATACATCTGGCCTGCAAGTAAGCATGTATGTTTTGGTATGCACGTATATTAGTAGAATAGGAATACATATACTTTCTCTACCCATTTAAAAGTATGTACATATGTCCTCTATATTCATACTTTTATCTACAGTCAGGGGAAGTATTTTCTGCAGATGGCACTGTGGTGAGAAAATAGTCATATCTTTGCATTTTCTAAAGTTTGCATTAGTTTTTTCTGGTAAAAGTATCTGCACAAATTAGCAGGAAAGGGCTCCCTAGAATGGGTTCACCCCTAAACAGGGGACGGACAGGCAAAGCAGTCGAGGACAGAGGTCAATCCCACCTAGGGACAGAAGGCCTGGACAGACAGGCAGAGCAATCAAGGTCAAACACTTGTAGGAACACAAGGCCTGGACAGACAGGCACAGCAATCGAGGTCAAACACTTGTAGGAAGATTAAACCTGGACAGACAGGCAAAGCATTCGAAGGCAGAGGTCAATCCCAGCTAGGGACATAAGGCCTGGATGGACAGGCAAAGCAGTCGAGGACAGAGGTCAATCCCACCTAGGGAAAGAAGGCCTGGACAGACAGGCAGAGCAATCAAGGTTAAACATTTGTAGGAACACAAGGCCTGGACAGACAGGCACAGCAATCGAGGTCAAACACTTGTAGGAAGATTAAACCTGGACAGACAAGCAAAGCATTCGAGGACAGAGGTCAATCCCAGCTAGGGACATAAGGTCTGGATGGACAGGCAAAGCATTCGAGGACAGAGGTCAATCCCAGCTAGGGACATAAGGCCTAGACGAATAGGCAAAGCAGTCGAGGTCAAACGCTTGTAGGAACATAAGGCCTGGAAGGACAGGCAAAGCAGTCAAGGACAGAGGTCAATCCCACCTAGGGACATAAGACCTGGACGAATAGGCAAAGCAGTCGAGGTCAAACTCTTGTAGGAACATAAGGCCTAGACGGACAGTCACAGCAATCGAGGTCAAACACTTGTAGGAACATTAAGCCTGGAAGGACAGGCAAAGCATTCGAGGACAGAGGTCAATCCCACCTAGGGACATAAGGCCAGGACGGACAGGCAAAGCATTCGAGGACAGAAGTCAATCCCACCTAGGGACAGAAGGCCTGGATGGACAGGCAAAGCAATCAAGGTCAAACACTTGTAGGAACATAAGGCCTGGATGGACAGGCAAAGCAATCGAGGTCAAACACTTGTAGGAACATAAGGCCTGGATGGACAGGCAAAGCATTTGAGGACAGAGATCAATCCCAGCTAGGGACATAAGGCCTGGACAGAGGCAAAGCATTCGAGGACAGAGGTCAATTCTACCTAGGGACAGAAGGCCTGGATAGACAGGCAGAGCAGTCGAGGTAAAACACTTGTAGGAACATAAGGCCTGGATGGACAGGCACAGCAGTTTTTGTTTCTTAATTTTTTAATTTTGCTATTTTCAAAACTTTCCAACACTTCATAGTTGATTACATTCAGGTACTGTAGGTATTTCCCTATCCCCAGAGGGCTTACAATCTAAGTCAAACCCTTGTAGGAACATAAGGCCTGGATGGACAGGCAAAGCAATCGAGGTCAAACACTTGTAGGAACATAAGGCCTGGATGGACAGGCAAAGCATTTGAGGACAGAGATCAATCCCAGCTAGGGACATAAGGCCTGGATGGACAGGCAAAGCATTCGAGGACAGAGGTCAATCCCAGCTAGGGACAGAAGGCCTGGATAGACAGGCAGAGCAGTCGAGGTAAAACACTTGTAGGAACATAAGGCCTGGACGGACAGGCACAGCAGTTTTTGTTTCTTAATTTTTTTATTTTGCTATTTTCAAAACTTTCCAGCACTTCATAGTTGATTACACTCAGGTACTGTAGGTATTTCCCTATCCCCAGAGGGCTTACAATCTAAGTCAAACCCTTGTAGGAACATAAGGCCTGGATGGAAAAGCACAGCAATCGAGGACAGAGTCAATCCGACCTAGAGACATAAGGCCTGGACAGACAGGCAAAGCAGTTGAGGACAGAGGTCAATCCCCCCTAGGGAGAGAAGGCCTGGACAGACAGGCAGAGCAGTCAAGGACAGAGGTCAATCCCACCTAGGGAAAGAAGGCCTGGACGGACAGGCAGAACAATTGAGGTCAAACACTTGTAGGAACATAAGGCCTGGACAGTTCATGGTCAGGCACAGCATTTGAGGTCAGGCCTTGTAGGGACGTACGGCCTGGGCAGTAGATGGTCAGGCCCAGTGTTTGAGATAAGGTACATGTGCTGCAGTGCTTATATTATCTGGAGCATAGGAGGCAGTTGGAGCTGCTGCAAGGCTTTCAATTGCTTTTATTCCTCTTGCCATTCACAAGGAAAATTTGGAAACCCAAGCAAAGGCAGGTTTACTTTCAAAAACACTAGCATTTCCATCAACTCTGGTGCCAGCCTTGAGTGGTGAGGGCTCATGATATCCCTTGTCATTGAAAAGACACGTTCACCGTGTACATTGGCCAGATAGTGGACTTGTGTGCCCAATATGCCAGCGGATTGGTCTGCATGTTCTCTATCGGCTCTGAGAGATACCGAGTCACTGACAGCTGTGCTGGTGTCTCCTTTGCTTGGGCGGGCTGAGAGTCACTCATGCCAGCTGCTTTCTCTCTCGACCATTGCACAAAAGATGAATCTTTATGGGCAACGTGCCTTGGGCGTTCTGACGTGGAGGAGGAGGTACTATCTGTCGCTGACACAGTGCTGCTCCTGCTTGGGCTAGCAGCACAATTCTCTGAAGTGCCCACTGTTTCCACCTCTGCTTGAAGCCTAATCTGTCTCTGCCTATGGCGCTCCTGTTCATGGACTTTTGCTAACAGCAGGTCCTTCACTAATAAGAGACAATCGTATTGTAGGGCGAGTTTCCCTTTCACACGGGGATCACAGACCGTGGCGAGCATGTATGTGTTCTGTTCTGTTAAAGGCCTTAATCTCTCTTTCACCTTCTGCTGCAAAACATCCAGACAATGCAGCACCTCAATTGTCATTCCCTCTTCCTGTTTAAAGGCCTCCAAATTTTCATCCAGTAGATTAACTATAGGGATGATGTCAGCCAAGGTGGCACTTCTGGAACTCAGCTCCTCCGTGACATCCTTGAAGGGCTGCAGGAATTTTACCAGCTGACTCATGACTAACCAATCATGAGGCCCTAGGGGATTCTGCACACCTATGTCCATTGTACCAGAAAGTTCAGGAAGGGGTGCCTGCAGCTCCATTAAACTCTCCAGCACCATAAAGGAGGAATTCCACTGGGTGGCAATGTCTTGAATGAGACGCTTGTGAGGCATCTCCAAATCAGTCTGCTTTTGTCGGAGAACCTGCCCTGCCTTCACACTTCTGTGGAAGTGTGCTGCTATGTTCCTGCACTTGTGTATTAACCAAACCCAGAGCTGACTTCACTACCAGGTGCAGAGTGTGTGCAAAACATTGGATGTTCTTAAAGCGTCCATCATTTATTGTCTTAACCATGTTTGCACCATTGTCTGTGACAGAGAACCCTGCCTGGGTTTCCTGTCTCGCTGGTGTAGTTGCCAGCCCTCCAGCATCTGTCTGATGCATGCTAGAATATTGGCTGCGGTATGGGCCTTGTCCATCAGGTGGGTGTGCAGTAAAGCCCACCTCCACCCTGATACTTCTTCAGTAATAGAGCTGCTGGCTGCCCCTGCCTCAGCCATGTCCCACCAGTGTGCTGTCAGAGAGAGGTAAGAGTGTGCAGCATTCATGGTGGTCCAGATATCGCAGGTGAAATGCACTCTTCCCTCTGCCTTAGCTAGCAGCGCTTGCATGCAACTACGACACTGCTTGTACAAGCTTTGGATGACCTTTCTACTAAATGTGGTTCTGGAGGGGACCTTGTAATTTGTAAGTACGACCTTCAGAAAATGCTTGAAACCCACATTCGCCACAAACTGCAAGGGCTGGTCATCAAGGGCAATCATTTCCCCAATGGTCCTGGTTACAACTTTTGAGGCTGCCTGCCTCCTACCCCGCACTCCACCCCATTTCCTCCATGGTGGATTGTCACTTCTGCCACATGTCAGGGGGTTGCTGGCCTGCCACCTGACTGCTAGAAGGGGATGAGGGTGTGGGCTGACTCTGCTGCTTTTCTACCACTGCACACTGCTTGGAAGGGGTCCACCGACTGGTACTGCCACCATCCCCAGATGGCAGTAATCTTGTTGGGTGTTGCCTCTTCATATGATGGTTCATGCCAAAATTAGAGAGATGTCCCATTTTCTTGCCTCTGCTAATAGCCCTGGCACAGTAATTACACTGAGCATAACGTGGGTCTTCCGTCACTTTAAAGTGTCTCCAGATCACAGATGTGTTTTGTGATCCTCCCCTCTCTAAAGCCGTGGGGGTGCATGCTGGCACTAGAGCTGAGGTAGTGGGTGTACCCTGAGAAGCAATGCGAGGGGAGGGGGGGGGGGCTCAGTCACCCTCTGTGCCTGTGCTGACTGCTTTTCCTCCTCCTCCTCCTCATCACTTTCATCTCTCCCTGCTGCACTGAAGTGGAGGCTAAGACAGGACTAACTAATCCTACCGAAGATTCTTCACCTATTACTTCTTCCGTTTCTGATGAGAATCCCACACAAGAAGATTCTTCATCTGAATCTGAAGCAAACAGTGACTACGCTACCTTGTCAATGCTAAGTGTTAGTCGAGACTTATGACCCCCTGCTGCTTTTGGGTGTCTACATTTGGTCTGGCATGACTCTGCCTCCCCTTCCCTCACCTCCAAAACTACAGGGCCAGAAACATGTGGTGGCAATGGCGATGCATCTTGGTCAGATTTCATTTTTTTTGGGATGGAACTGCCAGCCCCTACAAAGAGTATAGATTGTGACATGGGCCTTTTTAACTGTACTGGTGGTGTTGCACTAGTGTCTTTTGAGGTGCCTCCTCTGCCAGTCCCAATCACTCGACTAAATCTATCTTTCCCTGACATTATGATTTAATGTCACTGAGTAGTGCCTACCACTGCCCACTCTCACGGTGCCTGGCTGTACACTAATGTGTGTGGTGTGACACAGAAGCTGCTTGCTTGTAAGCACAAAAGAGGCACTTGACTGCACAGACCTACTCAATAGTTAGTTTCAGTCTGTTAAAAATACCCACTGCCCACTGTCACGGTGCCTGGCTGTGCACTAATGTGTGTGGTGTGCACACAGACGCTGTTTGCTTGTAAGCACAAAAGAGGCAGACTCCCTGGGCACTTGACTGCACAGACCCACCCAATAGTTAGGTTCAGTCTGTTAAAAATACCCACTGCCCACTCTCATGGTGCCTGGCTGTGCACTAATGTGTGTGGTGTGCGCACAGAAGCTGCTTGCTTGTAAGCACAAAAAAGGCAGACTCCCTGGGCACTTGACTGCACAGACCTACCCAATAGTTAGGTTCAGTCTGATAAAAATACCCACTGCCCACTGTCACGGTGCCTGGCTGTGCACTAATGTGGGTGTTGTACACACAGAAGTTGCTTGCTTGTAAGCACAAAAGAGGCAGACTCCCTGGTCACTTGACTGCATAGACCCACCCAATAGTTAGGTTCAGTCTGTTAAAAATACCAACTGCCCACCGTCACGGTGCCTGGCTGTGCACTAATGTGTGTGGTGTGCACACAGACGCTGCTTGCTTGTAAGCACAAAAGAGGCAGACTCCTTGGGCACTTGACTTCACAGACCCACACAATAGTTAGGTTCAGTCTATTAAAAATAGCCACTGTCCACTGTCACGGTGCCTGGCTGTGCATTAATGTGTGTGGTGTGCACACAGAAGCTGCTTGCTTGTAAGCACAAAAAAGGCAGACTCCCTGGGCACTTGACTGCACAGACCCACTCAATAATAAGGTTCAGTCTGTTAAACTAACGACTACCCACTGAAGCCCAGTGCACAGAGAGACTAAGTGACTTGAATTAAAAAAACTCAGTTTAAAAAAGCTGGATTTTTTTTTTTTTTTTAATAATATATCTCTCAGCCAGCCACAACATCCTAATGGTGAGTGGCTGCTTTTCTCCCTGGCACAGCTTCTCTTCTCAGTCAGATCACCTAAATAAACAGCTTGAAAGAAACAGGACTAGCTGGCACTGGCACTGCAGCAAAATAAAGAATAATTAGCTTTTTCTTTCCTTATCTAGCCTATCTCAGTGCAGCCTCCTCTTACACCAAGCCCACTTCCCCACAGCATCGCTGGAAATAAAATGCGTGGCTCCTCGTGCTGATCTTTATATAGTGCTGGCTCATCAGAAAAATTGACAGAGAGCACTGAATGACAGCGCGATTGGCTGCATTCAGTGCATGTCACAAAATTTCAGCGCGGATACACTACATTCCATTATCCATGCCGACCTGTCCGACCCTTTCCTGTAGCTACTAGCTACCTATGATTTTCACAAAATGGCAGCGCCCATGCCCTACATTCCGGTATCCATGCCGAACTGTCCGACCCTTTCCTGTGAGTCACTGTCCGACCCTTTCCTATGAATCACTGTGACTCACAGGAAAGGGTCGGACAGGTCGGCATGGATCGGACAGGTCGGACAGGTCGGCATGGACCTGTCTGACCCTTTCCTGTGACTCACAGGAAAGGGTCAGACAGGTCGGCATGGATACCGGAATGTAGGGCATGGGCGCTGCCATTTTGTGAAAACCATAGTTAGCTAGTAGCTAATGGGGGCGAAGAAAAGCGTGCGCCACAGGGCGCACCGAATTAAACGGATAATAAGTTAAATACGTGGGGAGTCACGATG
Source organism: Rhinatrema bivittatum (assembly GCF_901001135.1). Taxonomy (NCBI): domain Eukaryota; kingdom Metazoa; phylum Chordata; class Amphibia; order Gymnophiona; family Rhinatrematidae; genus Rhinatrema; species Rhinatrema bivittatum. The sequence continues at coordinate 152,384,392 of NC_042617.1, read as the reverse complement.
TGTTTCACCTCCCCACGTGTTTAACAGATATGACAAGATAAGTTGCGGATCGCCAATACGGCGAAAACGAATGCACACCCCTACTAAATGCACAGTATATTCTTTATGGGTAGAAATCCCATGTGTGTTAGGGAAGAGTATAGTGATGGGGTGTGTTGTACTGTCAACCTGGCTATAATGATCAGACAAATAATGAAATGCTAAGAGAAATTTGGGAAGCTGACAAATTCAGCAGTGCAGTAATAATGGGAGATTTCAGTTACCCAAAGTCAATGATGCAAGTAAGAGGATAAAGTCCCATTCGATAATATAAGAAATGTATTAGTCAATAGTTCATAAATCATTCAATGCGGCAACTCCATGCGGGTAGCAATAAAACATTTAAAGTCCCCCAACACGGTCCCGTGTTTCGCGGCGGCTGCATCGGGAGGGACCAGAAAAATGTTTATTCACATCTGCAATATAACATGAAATAATAAGGAATGGAACAAAAACTGCCATAGAAATAATACAAATATAGTACACATACCTATTGAAGTTTCCTCAGGAGCGCAATCGCCCTCTGATTTTCACAAACATTTAAAGAGCAAAAAGGCGCGAAGGCCAACTCTCGCGAGATGCTGTAATTAGCAGAAAGACACCTGTGATCAAGATAACTAAACAATGTTAATAAAACAAATACCACTCGATGTCTTTATTCAGACCATTGGGGACAACAGTATTGAGGGTATAGATCCATCGCTGCTCCCTCCGACCCAGCATGCCAGCAAAATCTCCTCCCCGCGGGGGGAACAAGACCGCCTCCAATACTGAGGACAGAGCGGCGATGGAGTGTCCAGCCTGGAGCCAGTGAGACACTAAAGGTTCATCAATTCTGGAGGATCTGATATTGGAGCAGTGTTCTATAATACGCGTCTTGATCATGCGGGAGGTCTTGCCCACATATAACAATGGACAGGGACATTTAACCACATAAATGACCCCTATTGTACAGCAATTTGATTGAGAATACAGTTTGAACACACGTCCGGTCAAAGGATGTGTAAATGTGGTCAAGGATTCCGTGTGGCTACACATCGTGCAGTGGCCACAGGGATTATGATGACCACTCGGCCGTGGTAAGATATGTGCAGATAAAGCTGTGTGCACAAGCCGGTCTCTTAAATTTGTGGCGCGTTTGAAGGTAAACCGTGGAGGACCATGCATTAAATTAGTCAGAGACAGGGCTGACCAGTGACGTTTAATCATATTGACTATAGCCCTTCCGACAATAGAGAAAGGGAGAATACAATTTTGCGTGACGTCATCAGAATGTGTGGAGGGTGTAAAAAGCCAGTCACGATGTGTATACAATGCTCGCTTAAAAGCTTTTTTAATAACCCACATTGGGTAGCCCCTTTCAATAAACCGGGTAACCATGCCGTGGGATTGAGAGAGAAATTCCTGCCGTGTGGAACATAGACGGCGAAGTCTTAAAAATTGCCCCTTGGGGATGTTATCCCGAAGTGCCCTGGGGTGACAGCTTTTGTAAGCGAGCAGAGTGTTTCGATCAATGTGTTTGCAAAAGAGAGTAGTCTCCCTTTCTCTATTGTTGGAAGGGCTATAGTCAATATAATTAAACGTCACTGGTCAGCCCTGTCTCTGACTAATTTAATGCATGGTCCTCCACGGTTTACCTTCAAACGCGCCACAAATTTAAGAGACCGACTTGTGCACACAGCTTTATCTGCACATATCTTACCACGGCCGAGTGGTCATCATAATCCCTGTGGCCACTGCACGATATGTAGCCACACGGAATCCTTGACCACATTTACACATCCTTTGACCGGACATGTGTTCAAACTGTATTCTCAATCAAATTGCTGTACAAAAGGGGTCATTTATGTGGTTAAATGTCCCTGTCCATTGTTATATGTGGGCAAGACCTCCCGCATGATCAAGACGCGTATTATAACACTGCTCCAATATCAGATCCTCCAGAATTGACGAACCTTTAGTGTCTCACTGGCTCCAGGCTGGACACTTCATCGCTGCTCTGTCCTTCTCAGTATTAGAGGTGGTCTCGCTCCCCCCGCGGGGAGGAGATTTTGCTGGCATGCTGGGTCGGAGGGAGCAGCGATGGATCTATACCCTCAATACTGTTGTCCCCAATGGTCTGAATAAAGACATCGAGTGGTATTTGTTTTATTAACATTGTTTAGTTATCTTGATCATAGGTGTCTTTCTGCTAATTACAGCATCTCGCGAGAGTTGGCCTTCGCGCCTTTTTGCTCTTTAAATGTTTGTGAAAATCAGAGGGCGATTGCGCTCCTGAGGAAACTTCAATAGGTATGTGTACTATATTTGTATTATTTCTATGGCAGTTTTTGTTCCATTCCTTATTATTTCATGTTATATTGCAGATGTGAATAAACATTTTTCTGGTCCCTCCCGATGCAGCCGCCGCGAAACACAGGACCGTGTCGGGGGACTTTAAATGTTTTATTGCTACCCGCATGGAGTTGCCGCATTGAATGATTTATGAACTATTGACTAATAAATTTCTTATATTATCGAATGGGACTTTATCCTCTTACTTGCACCATTGACTTTGTGTACTTGCTTATGTGCAAGGTTGCTTCTGTATATTTCTAGATTTCAGTTACCCCAATATTGACAGGGTAAATATAACATCAGGACATTCTACGGAAGTTCTTATCTCTCTCTGCACTCCTCTTCGTGAACTCTGCTCATCAGATAATTCATTCTTATCTGTGCCCTTCTCCTCTACTGCCAATTCCCAAATCCGTGCTTTCCATCTGGCTGCACCGTGTCTTCCTGAACTGGTGCGCCATGCTCCCTCTCTTGCCATGTTTGAATCCCATTTAAAGACCCAGCTTTTTGAAACCACTTTTAAGTCTTATGACTGATTGTCTGATTTTAGTCTTGTTAACTAACTTTCTTTTCATTTCTTTTTAACCATTGTCTTGCTTTTATTTTTAACCATTGTCTTGCTTTATGAAGTACTCCAAGACTCATGGACTGTATGCTTGTTTATAAGATTGTAAGCTCTATGAGCAGGGACTATCTTTTTGTATGTTTTTACAGCACTGCATATGTCATGTAGTGCTATAGAAAATTTAAATAGTAGTAATAGGATGGAATAAATGCCTGCTTCATGGAACAATTGATTCAGGAACCAATGAGGTGGGATCCATTCTAGATCTCATTCTTAGTGGAATTCAGGATCTGATATGAGAGGTAATGGTGATGGGGCCACATGGCAATATTCATCATAACATGATGAAATTTGACTTAATGAATGGAAGGGGGCATTAAGTAAATCTACAACTAACACTAAACTTTCAAAGCGGAGACTTTGATAAAATGAGGAAAACAAAAAAAACAAAAAAAAGAAAGGAGCAAATACAAAAGTTAAGAGTATACAACAGGTGTGGACATTGTTTAAAAATACCATCTTAGAAACCCATCCTAGATGTATTCCACATAGGATTGCCAACTGACTACAGATTTCAGGACAGGATGAGCCAGTCCTGGTTTTACCCTATGGCATGCTGGAACTTATTCTGTTTTCCCCATTGTATTCCCTAAGAAAAGCAAGACTATAAGTACCTGCATACAGGAGAGTAAAACCAGGACTAGATCAACCTGTCCTGAAAATTTAGAGCCATTTGGCAACCCTTATTCCACACATTAAAAAAGGTAGAAAGAAGGTGAAATGACTGTGCACCTGGGTTAAAAGGAGAGGTGAATGAGGCTATTTTAGTCAAAAGAACTTCCTTCAAAAATTGGAAGAAGGATCCATCTGAAGAAAATAGGAAAAATCATAAGCATTGGCAAATTAAATGTAAAACATTGATAAGACAGGCTAAGAGAGAATTTTAAAAGAAGCTGGATGTAGAGGCAAAAACCCATAATAAAAACATATTTAAATAGGGGCAGATTTTCAAAGGGTTATGCACGTAACATACACACGTAACCCCCGAAATGTTGCCCCAAGCTGCCCCTGCGCGCCGAGCCTATCTTGCATAGGCTCGGTGGCGCGCACAAGCCCTGGGACGCACATATGTCGCGGGGCTTCGAGAAAGGGGCATGAAGGGGCGGGTCCGGGGGCATGGTGATGGTCTGGGGGCAGGCCCGGGGGCAGGTTTGGGGTATGGAGGTGGTCTGGGGGCAGATCCAGGGGCGGTCCTGACGGCCGGCGCGCACAAGATATGCCTGCTTCAGGCAGGTGTAAGAAATAAAATAATGTAGGAGGGGGGATTTAGGTAGGGCTGGGGGGTGGGTTAGATAGGGGAAGGGAGGGGAAGGTGGGGAGGACTGAAAAAAGGTTCCCTACAAGGCCGTTCCAATTTTGGAGTGGCCTTGAAGAGAACAGGGAAAACCATCAGGACTCCCCTCGGTCGACCATGGTCAATGACAAGACTCGATAGACGCAGTAGATTCTTATCATGCACCATTTACGAAGTACCGCTTTCTATGCTTCATTGACCTATTCATTTAAAATCAAGTTTACATTAGTCACAAGTTGCCAGTGTCATGCACATTATGTCTCCGTGAAGAAGGATTCTTTCCCGAAACATTGCAATGTCGGATGGATAGCATGCAGACAGTACAAGATACGTCATAAATATGCCTGGCATCAATTCATTGTGACACTACATTTTGGTAATATGAACTTTTATTACCAGTCTTTTCCTTAAAGTGAACTTTAACCTGAATACAAGATAGCCTCCTATGAGGCATCACAGGCTCTGGGTTACCAATAATTAAAAATCACATCGTCTCTTAAAGCTGATCTTAAGAGCATTCTAAAGCTGTGCACTTCTGCAGCTGTTGCTTAAGAGCATGTAGTTTCCGAGGCACCATATAAGGTTTCCCAGAGCTTAATTCATATAATTGCCCTTATCTTTATGAGCTAGATTCTTTACAGATATGATATTTATTACTGTCTAGCAATTATTGTATCATTGTTTCGGATATTAAAATCCAGCACACATGTGCATGCGGGAACCATATTTTGTAACATGCGCGCGTCGACACACGTGTGTTATAAAATTGGTGCGTCCATGTGCTCCATCAGGACCCACACACACCACATGGATACATGCGTGGATATTTTAAAATCAACTCCTTAGTGTATTTAGATTTTCAGAAGGTGTTTGACAAAATCCTACATTAGAGACTCCTAAGAAAATTCAAAAAGTCATGGGATAGGAGGCTATGTCATTAAGTGGATTGCAAACTGGTTAAAAGATAGGAAACAGAGAGTAGGATTAAATGTTCAGTTTTCTCAGTGGAGAAAGTGGAGTGCCTCAGGGATTTACACTGGAACCAGTGTTTTTTAATATATTTATAAATGATCTGGAAAGAGGAACGACATGTGAAATGAGCAAATTTGCAGATGACACAAAATTAGTCAGAGTTATTTATTCAGAAGCAGATTGTGATAAATTGCAGGAAGACCTTCTATGACCTGGCATCCAAATGTCAGGTGCTAGTGCTAAATGATGCACATAGGGAAAAGTAACCCATGCTATAGTTGCATGATGTTAGGTTCCATATTAGGAGTTACCACCAAGGAAAAAGATCTAGGAGTCATAGTGGACAATACATTGTAATCATTGGCTCAGTGTGCTGCAGCAGTCAAAAAAGCAGACAGAATGTTAGGAATTATTAGGTAGGGATGTGAATCGTTTATCTGACGACTGAAAATATCGTCAGATATCGGGGGGTCCCCGATATTGATAGGAAACCCCACGATTAATTTAGTGGGTTTTCTTATCGTTATGGGGGGGGGGGGGGGGCGGGAAGAAAGGACACAACCTAGAAACACAACCTGACCCATTAAAATGAGTTTGTTAGTATCCCCCCACCCTCCGGACCCCCTCCCAAAAACATTTTTAAATACTTGGTGGACCAGCGGGGGTCCCGGGAGCATTCTCCCGTGCTCGGGCTGTCGGCTGCCACTAATCAAAATGGCGCCGATGGCCCTTTGCTCTTACCATGTGACAGGGGCTATCGGTGCCATTGGTCGGCCCCTGTCACATGGTAGGTGCACTGGATGGCCCGCCGGTTCCGATTCACATCTCTATTATTAGGAAAGGAATGATGAATAAAATGGAGATTGTCATAATACCTCTTCATCATTCTATAGTGAGACCACAGCTTGAGTACTGTGTGCATTTCTGATCACCGCATCTCAAAAAAAATATAGATGCACTGGAAAAGGTAAAGAGAAGGGCAATCAAAATGATAAAGGGAATTGAACATCTCCACTGTGAGGAAAGGCTGAAGAGGTTAAGGCTGTTCAGCTTGGAGAAGAGATGACTGAGAGGGGCTATGTTAGAGGTCTATAAAATCATGAAAGGGCTAGAATGAGTAAATGTGAATCAATTAATTATCTTTCAGATAATACAAGGACTAGGGGGCACTCCATGAAGTTAGCAAGTTGCATATTTAAAACAAATTGGAGAAAATTATTTTTCATTCAACACACAATTAAGCTCTGAAATTCATTGCCAGAGGATGTAATTAAGGAAGTTAGCATAGCTGGGTTTAAAAAAGGTTTAGACAAGTTCCTGGAGGAGAAGTCTATAAACTGTTATTAATGAAGTTGACTTAGGGAATTGTCACTACTTATTACCGACATTAGTAGCATGGGATTTATTAACTGATTGGGTACTTGCCAGGTACTAGTATTCTGTATTGGCCAATACTGGAAACAGGATGCTGGGCTTCATGGACCCTCACTTTTTCCCTAGTATGGCAATTTCATATGTTCTTAGAGCAACTCCATTTTAAAGATTGGCAAGAGCTGTGTTAATTGACTGATTTGACAAAAGAGGGTATTTGGTGTGTAGATCATGTTTTGAATAATGGTCACAGCAGGTCTTTTATAGACAATTTTTATATTCTGTAGGGATGTTTGAAGTCCCGTGGGTACTTTGTAGTTATGTATCTGCAAGAACATTCTCAAAGAGAGATTTCTCTTTGAAATGTTGGTGCTAGCCTGTGCCATGGGTATTTTAGTATCCATGGACTTTGCAAGTAGAAAGTCCTTTCCATGAAAAGTGCACAGAGAATTCACCATGAAATCTCTAGGCATTGTCAGTCAACTCCAGCCTTCCCTATCACTGGCCCATCTGTTTTTTTCATGGTTTAGAGCACCCTCACATGGAAACAGAACAGGTGCTGTACCTGCGGGGGAGGGGAAGCAATTTTCATCCCTCTGTTTTACCCTAGTAATTTCTTAGCTATCTAGGTTAAACTCTTGTGAAGGGTTGTCCTCCCCATGACTTACAAGCTTCTTGTTGTTTATCAGATTCCCAATGGTATACAAATGGGAACAATTTTGGAGCTGCATTTCACATAGTAACATTCAGTCTACTCTGGTGCTTGCAAAGCAGTGTCTTATATTCTATGCAATCAATTTTTATCAAATCCCAGGACTGTGTTGATTTTTTATAAATGCTTTAATACAAGTTACAAAACCAATTTAACTATGCACAAAAAGTTTGGGAAAAAGATATCAGATTATATTTGTATATTTCAAAATAGGAAAGATTCTGGGATCGATCCTTAACTGTATTACCTGCTTCCTTAGTATAGACAATTTTTTATTGCACAAAGAGTCAATGTCAACTGAGATTTTAATATTCTTGAAAATGGAACTAATAGTTGCTGGTTTTCTGAATTACATACTGGTACTTTAGTCCATATGTAATGTGAATGTCTATGTATTAGTTAGTTTTGGAAGGTTGTTTGGTTCAGAATTAAAGCAATTACAAATATCTTTAGTCATTTTCTTTTGGAGGTATAATGTATACTGCAACCATTACCTATATTACAGAAAAACATTATTAGATGTAGGTCATTAGCCCTACAAATAATCATTACTAATTGGAAAAATAGTGCTGATATTAAATTTCATGGTGAAATGTAATTTGCTTAATAAGAAAATATTAAGCTGTTATAGCTGAAAAATATGGCAGAATGTGGACATTAAAGGGTAGATTTTAAAAGCCCGGTGCATGAAAATCCAGGGAGATATGGGTGTGGATGAGCCGTGCATGCGCCAAGCGCATTTTCGAAATCAGAGCGGCATGGGAGGTAATGGGGGAAGGCCGCGGGCATCGGCGTGCTTAAGTTGCACAATTGTGCACTCCCTTGCGTACGCCAACCCCTGATTTTATAACATGTGTGCAGCGGCGCACACATCTTATAAAATCGGGCATCCATGTTTGCACGCCGGGTAGCACGCGTACATGGACGCACGTGTGTACCTTTTAAAATCTACCCCTCTGTCTATGGGGAAAGCACTACAGTTTCTTTTGGGCTCTTTTGGGCTCCAAAATCAGACTTTTTAAATCATTTCTAATATAACTGGTTAAGGAGAGTTTTAGTGATTGTTACGATCATGCTTGTGGGATAGGACCACAAGCAGTCCTTCACCTCTTTGCGGCCATCGCTGCCAACACCGTTCTTTTGTGGCCTGGAGGTCGCTGCCTTCCCTGCCTCTCCTCGCGGCCTTGGAAGCTGCCACCGAGCTACCTCTCGCAGCAGAGCCGCTGCCGTGGCATCTTTCTATGGCAGAGAGCCACCGCTGTCAACTCCCCTCTTCACGGCCTGGAGGTGACTGCTACTCTCCGTCCCTCACAGCCCAGAACCGCCGTTGACCAGCTTCATGGCCTGAGCATCACCTCTGCCTACTTCTTACTGCCTGGAGGCCGCTACCACAGTATCCACTCTTCACGGCTCAAGCCGCCACTGACCAGGCCTCCCATGCAGCCTGGGAGCCACCGCCAAAGTCTCCTCTCTTCGCGGCTCAAGCCAACACCGACCCGGCCTCCCATATGGTCTGGGAGCCACTGTCGACACTTCTTTCTCCCGTGGCCTGGAGGACGCTGCCAGCGCCATTCCTTCTGTGGCCAGGAGGCCGCTGCCGTCATTCTCTTCTGTGGCCAGGAGGCCGCCCTGAAGTTCCTCTTCTTGCGGCAGGAAGCTGCCATCATCTTCAGCCTTCCTACAACAGGAACCCGCTTCCAAACACCTCAGGCCTACTCCTGTTTCAGCTCCTCTTCACAGCATGGCTGCTATCCCTGGTCCCTACTGCTTCCTATGCGTGCAGCCATGCCTCTCTTCACTACTTAAAGGGCCAACAGTGGGCTGTCCTCCTGAGCTCCTCCTGCTGATGTTCCAAGGCGTTCCTCTTCAGCCCTATAAAGAAGGCCTTCCTTCACTCAGTCTTCACCTTCGCAAGGAGTTGGTCATGGAGTCGGACTGCTCCTGGATCTTCAGTTCCAGCTCTTCATTCCAAGAGTCCTCTATGATCCCTCTTCACTTCTTCAAGCACTCTGTTCCTTGTTGGTACTCCTTGTCTTCGTCCATAGTTCCTGAACCTCTGTCATGATCTTTGTTCCATGTCCTGATCTCTTGTTGGATCCCGTCCTTGTGTTTCCAGATGTCCAGACGTCTCCTTGTCTCCAGATGTCCAGACATTTCCTTGTCTCCAGATGTCCAGATGTCCCCTTGTCTCCGGATGTCCAGATGTCTCTGTCCTTTGATGTCTTCATCTGTCATGTTCCAGACATCCCTAGAGGTCTCTGTTGTCCAGATGCCATAGATGTCCAGATGCCTAGATGTCTTGATGTACCGAGGTTCCAGTGCTCTTTCATATCCAAAGTCCTACATTCCAGCCCTGATGTTCCAAGTCCTGATCCTGAAGTAGCATCAGTCCCTAGCTCCGGGTCCAGCATTGCCTCACCTTGGTCCTTGTCTCCAGGTGACCTTCCTGGGAGTAAATCCGTATCTATCCAGTGTCAGAGTTTGGTGGCTGGTGCCCTCTTCCTGTTGGATCTGTCTTTGAGCACTGCCCAGATTCCTCCTTCGTCCTGAGCCTCAGTCCTGCGCTTGTTCCACTCTCCACGTGGTCCACGACCAGCCTCTTCAGGTTGTGTAGGGTGCGCAGTGGGACAAGGTAGTCCATCACCAGCCCACGTCAGCTATGTAGGGTGCCCTGAGGGGCAGTGCCTGTCTAAGTCTCCGAGTATCCTGAGTCCTTATCCTCACCTGAGTCTTCCCAAGTTCCAAGTCCTCTTCGGAGTATCCAGATCCTCACCTGACTCTCTAGAATCCATCTCTGATCTTCATCTATGTCTAAGCGTCTTGTGTCTGAGTTTCAAGCTACCTTATGTCCTCGTCTTGTCTAAGTTCCAAGCCACCTCATGTCCTCTGTCTCATCTGAGTTCCAAGCTACTTTATGTCCTCATCTCATCTGAGTTCTAAGTTCCTAGTTCCAAGTTCCAAGAGTCCTCGTCTCGTCCGAGTTCCAAGCTACCTCTTGTCCTCGTCTCATCTAAGTCCCAAGCTCCCACACGTCTCGTCTTGTCTGAGTCTCCAAATACCAAGTGTCCTTCATCTCACCTGAGTCTTCAAGTGTCCTTGTCTCATCTGAGTTCCAAGCTCCACATGTCTTCGTCTCGTCTGAGCCTCCAAGCTTCCTCGTCTTGTTCAAGTCTTCTAGCCTAGTCCAAGGCTGAGGTTCAGACTTGTTCAACATTCCAGTAACATCGCCTGTCCTTGACCTCTGTCCGTCCTGCCGCATCTGTCGCTCCCCAGTGGCAGGTCTGAAAGGGCTATCGAGTGGCCGGAGAGCTACCCCAGAGACCAGCATTGTGTTGTTGGATTTCTACCGGTGCATGCAGGTTCGGCAAAGGTTAGGGCTTGGTGGCCAGCCTGCTCCTCCCATGCTTGGAAATGTCTTGCCTGCCGCTGCACTTCCACGGAGCTCCTCTCTGCAGTTGCGTTGTGGTCCATGGGCACACATCTCCCCGGAATCGGGAGTGCTCCCTAGCGCTCCCACAACAGTGATAATCAAACCACCAACACTAGACCTCGGAATTATTAATATTGCTCCCTCATATCAAGTACAGGGCCTAGGAATACAGATCGATGAGAACTTCTCTATGAAAAAGCATATAATCAAATTCATAAAAACAGGATACACCAAGCTGAGAATACTACACTGGCGGAAACCTTTACTAATGATACAGGACTTCCACACTGTCTTACAAATGCTAATTATTTCAAACTTAGACTACTGCAACGCCCTATTACTAAGCCTAACTTCAAGCTTAATAAAACCACTACAATTACTCCAAATTTCTCTGCTAGACTATTACTAGGGGACAAAGAAATTTAACCACATCACCCCCTCACTGATGGCACTGCACTGGCTTCCTGTACAATTCAGAATTCATTATAAAGTATTAGCCCTGATTTTCAATATTGTCAACAACACTAACCAATGCATATTATGAGTGACACTACAACACTACTCACCACAGAGAACCCTGAGATCATAAAACAAAGGACTTCTAATAGTGCCTTCTACACGGAACACACATCTAACACAAATAAGGGATCAAATGTTTTCCATAGCAAGCCCCAAGTTGTGGAACTCCTGTCCAGAGTCATTACACCAGATAACAGATAGAAAGAATTTCAAACATGAACTGAAAACATAGCTCTTTAGAAAAGCTTACGATTTAACATAAAATACCAATATACTGATAACTTCAACCTCAGTACATGAGACAATGGTAGCGAAGTGAGCAATAAATAATAAATGATGAAAAGTGTATAGGTAGTGGAAGTGGAATCCGCATTTGCTGTATTGCCGACTTTGAAAATGTATGAATATGAAGTCTATAAATCTGCTGTCATGGCAACCAAGAATATGTATGAATATGAACAAGAACATATAACTGTCATGATGTTAACCTAAATTATGAATGCTGACACAGAATGTGATTGTTAACCAAGAATATTAACGCAGATTTTGTAAACCATTGTGATCTTATTCTGGAATGTCAGTATATAAACCGTCAAAATAATAAGTAATAAATAAATAAATAAATAAATAGGACCGCTTCTCAAAAAATGACAACTGTTCTTTCTATCAGATAGTGTAACTTAATATATAAATAAATCTTCTATTTATCTGAGCTAAAAGATACTCTTTCTATAAAGAATTTGAGTCTTTGTGCTTTCTTTGGGGTTTTTTTTTTACAGGATTCCTGAGATGACCAGAAGCCTCCTTCTGCTAAGTATGCATGTATTCTTATTCTTTCATATAAGATATCTTTTCATTTTCTGTGTTTCTTGTCTTTTCTTTCTTTAAATATTGTTTGTTTCAGTGTAATGTTTAATGGCCATTTGTATCTGTATGTTCTCCTTCATGTTTAACAATCTAATAATTTGTTTTTCCTTGTATTGTCTTTGCAAATGGTCTTTTTCTGTGTGCACACTTTACCAAATACTCAAAGCTAGGGGCACTGTTCAAAGCTTGAGTTTGCTCTTTTCCCTTGGTATGGCATATCAACTCCCTCCTCTGGTGTGCAGTTGTCTTTCTCTCTTCTCTTTTCTTCTGTTACCTGTACTATAATTTACCAAAAAAAAAAAAAAAAAAAGAATAGCTACTACTCTAACACCGTAAAATCTCTGGGCAACTAAATTGTTCCCTGGAACATGGTCCAAAGATGACTTGTTGTACTTACTTATACAGCTGATACTACAAAATAACATGATAATTACTATTCCCTTTGTTGTGCGCCTCATCTGCGCCCGGCCGCCAGCCATGGGCCTGCTCACCTCGCTAGCTCCTCTGCAGGTCACAGGTCGACCTACCCAGTGGCAGATGTAAGCTCCTCTAGGCCCTCGGCGTCCCACAGCGGTGATCGCCGGGCCTTCCACTGCGCACCAGGCTCATGCCAGAGTTCGGCGTCTCTAGTGGCACTGGCCACACCCCTACGTGTGTGCGCACGGACCGCCCGGCCTCTTGTAGGGCCAGGGGCAGGTCCTAGCTCTGCGGCGCACCCTGTATTGATGGAGCGATATAAGGAAGTCCCTGCCTGCACTTCCTTACCTTCGCAATCGGGTCGGCACTGTATTGTGTTCTAGTTTGCCTCCGCATTCTTAGTCTTGTTCCAGCCTTGTTCCAGCCTTGTTCCAGTCTTGTTCCAGCCTTGTTCCATTATCCTACTGTTCCAGCGACCTTCTGTTCCTGCATCTGTCTGTCCGTCCTTCCCAGATAGTACCCTAGGACTGTCTCTCTGGTACTGACCTCGGCCTGTTCCTCGACCATCCTGTCCGCTGCTTGCATCCTGACCTCTGCCTGTCTTGTGACCTTGTCTGACCTCCGGAACCTGACCTCTGCCTCGTTGACTACTCCTCGGACCAATCCTCGGATTCTGACCTTGGCTGCCATTGACCACTTACTCCTGATTCTGGCTCTGTCCCTTGCCTTGTTATCGCCTATGCCATTTGGGCCTTCCTTGCCTCTCCAGGCCAACACATGAAGTCTGACCACGCTCCCTTGCTGATCGTGGGCACGCCTCTCTACTACCTCTCCGGGAGACTCTGCGAGGCCACCTAAGTCCTTGCGGCCCAGGGTCCCTACGGACTCCACCCAGGGGGACCTCGGGCTTCCAGAGGTGAAGCTCATCCTAGCCTCTGTCTCCTCCTGTGTTCCACCCCCTGGGGGGAGTTGCTTCCTGGTCCCTACCAGGGAGCCATTCTCCACTACTCCAGGATAAGAGCCCATCTCCAAGTGCAAGAGATTGCCAAGGCTATGGACTCGGTGCAGTCTCCCGCCCCCAGGGCTCTACCAGGTTTGGCTGCCACAGTCCAAGAACATCGCAGGGCTTTGGAATTGCTATCCTCTTCGGTGGAAGAGCTTCATTCCCAGCTGTGAGATACAGCTCTGGCCAATCCCATGGGCCTATTGGCCTCTATGCTACACAAAGCATCGTTGGCGCTCCCCTGCACATCCCCGATACAACGGGGACCCACGCTCCTGTTGTGGCTTCCTCAATCAGTGCTTCATGCAATTTGCACTGCAACCACCCTTGTTTCCGAAGGAATCAATCAAAGTGACCTTCATCCTTTCCCGCCTGGAAGGGAAGGCTCTGGCATGGGCCTCTCCCTTATGGGAATGTTCTGATACTCTGCTTTCCAAGCTACCTGAGTTTGTTGCTCTCTTCAAGCAGACCTTTGCAGACCCAGGCCGCCAAGCTGTAGCCAGCTATAAACTATCTACTCCACCTCGTCAAGGGTCTTGGGCCCTCTTTGAGTATATGGTGGAGTTCAGGACCCTGGCTACTGAGCTCGGGTGGCAAGAAGATTGTCTGCAATCCATCTTCCTAGATGGACTCTCCAGCGCTCTCAAAGATGAACTCTCCATCCGTGAGACTCCCACATCGCTAGAGGACCTGATTTCCCTCACCGGGAAGATCAACCATCATCTTCGGCAAAGGTGCCAAGAAGTAAAGGCTTCCTGCTCTCCTACACCATGTCCCACATGTGTCCAGAGTCCTCCAGCCAAGATTCCAGCACCACCAACTTCTCCCATGGTGGAAAGAATGGAGGTGAACATGGACGATTGTTTCTGACTGAACGTTTCCATCGGAGGAAGGAGGGTCTTTGCCTTTACTGTGGCACTTCCAGACATCTTCGGCAGTTCTGTCTGGCCCATCTGGAAAACTGCAACACCTGCAGCCCAGGCTACCACAGCAGAATTATCCCAGCTTTGGAGACAGATGAAAGAGCTCCTTCTTAAAGCAGGACAAAAGGCAAAGAGGACCTATGATGCTCATCAACAAAAGGCACCTCAGTTCCAGCCTGTAGACAAGGTATGTTAAGCACAAAATCCCTTCAACTCTATCTCCCTTCTGCAAGTTTTTTCCTCGCCTTTTGGGGACCTTTCACCATCCTTCGGTGATTAGGGAAATTTAACATACAGTCTCAAACTGACCTCCATCAATGAAGATACACAATGCATTTCATGTATCTCTACTAAAGCCATTGATACTCTTTGAGTTCTCCAGAAAAGAAACCAGAGCCTACCAGCTTTGGACACAGAAGATGACATTGCAATATGCTGTAGACGATATCCTTGATGTACATAAAAGACGCAAGACATGGGAGTACCTCATCTCTTGGAGAACTATGGCACAGAGGAAAACTCCTGGGAAACCACTGGCCAATACTACAGACAAGGAGATGCTATGCCAATTCCACCTGGCACACCTACGCAAGCCCAGACCACCTGGAAGAGGTCTTGGAGGGGGCCCTTTGAAGGGGGATACTGTTGCATCCGTCGGTCGCAGATGGCTGTGACCGCTCTGCCTTACCTCATTTTCTCCCCTTTCTCTCTCTTTGGGCAAGATGGCTGCCTCCCATGCTGAGTGCCGAGGGCCTCGGCATTTCCAGACCAGCAATGGCATCCCCATCTGCCATACTCACTCCCGTGGCCTTCTAGGGTGCGAGCTCGCACATCTCCGACATTCATATAAACGTCATGGCGGGAACCTCGGGGGCAGCCCCACCGCATGACATCAGAACCTCCAGGTATATCTAGCCTCCTCTTCCGCTACCAATTTGAGTTAGCAAAGACTTCACTTCGCTACTCTGCCTGTCTAAGCTGTACGCTTAGACGCCACTTTCACGCTAAGGGCCTCGCTCCAGCAGAAGCTCTAGACACCCGCTCCTCGGGGGTCTCTCGCTTCCAACTTCCCTTCGGGGTCCTCACTAAGCAAGACAACTGCTCCTTGGGGGGTCTTTTTCTCTCTATTCATTTCCTGGATATTGGACCATTGGGTACGTGCTCCTCAAAGGCCTATCTACTTCATTTCCTGCACCATGGACCTTCGGTCCCACCATTCTACCATCAGGAAGATGCCTTCACTCTGTGAGTACATCTACAATCTGGCGCTCCAACTTCACCCACCAGCCGTGGCATTACCCGCACTGTGGGCTCCTGCCTATCATGAACATCTGGGTAAAACTATACTTCTGAGCCTGTTGAGCATATTGGCACTTCGTGGATCATTGCCTTACCTTCCTGCTTCACCATCTTTTACAGCAGTACAATAAAGACTCTATCCATTCTGTGTCTGCTATCTGTGTCAGCCTATCGCAGTGGTTCCCCACGGGGCTCCTTCCCATGGGTAGAGTCATCTCCATTGCAACCCAGGGTCCACAATGCCTCAAACACAACAGTATCCCCAGAAGTCTCTGTCATGAAGTAAACCACTCTATCTGGTTTGCCTACTCAGTATGTTGAGTTCGAAGACATCTTCTTGAAGCAGAAGGCGGATACCTTGCCTCTGTTACACAAGTTCAATTGCTCCATAGAGCTTCTGCCGGACTTGACACCTCCCAAAGGCAGAACTTACCCATTGTCTCTGTTGCGTCCGTTGCTGCTCAATGCCCTCACTCCACCCTCTTTACCTTTGTGGTGACTCTGCCCAGGTCTGATGGATGGCTGGCTACCACGGCATCTCCATCCGTCTCCCTCTGGCATATCCAGACCGGCTCAATGCTGCAACTCCACCATCTTGTCCTGATGCCTAGGGCACGTGCATGCATCCCAACTCTTGTACCAGCAAGGGCGCGAACCTCAGGGGCGTCCCCTGAGATGATGTCATCTGCTTCCAATATTTAAAGGTCTTTGAAAATGCTAACAAATCGAGTTAGCAAGGAAACGCAAAGGGATTCGTTCCAAGCTACTCTGCCTCCTCGGACTTACCAGAGGTACTGCTCCTCGGGGGGCCTCGCTCTTTTCTTTATTTTCAGATTACAGATAGGAACCGGTACTCGCTCCTCGAGGGTGCATGTTCCTGGACACTCTGAAGATTCTCTACTGCCTGGAAGCTATCACTGCTACAAACAACTGTGAGTTATGATTGCTCTCTCAGAACCAGGTACTCGCTCCTCGAGGGCCTAATCCTTTCCAGCTCCTGAGCTTATTGAGACCTTACGTGAGTTTTGTCATCTAGTTCTAATCATGAACTCTGCCTACTCTGCCTACTCACTTTCTATAGTTTCTCAACAGCTCAGCCATCCTGGGATCGTTGTTCCTGTGCCTGAGGGACTACAGCCCTGCCAGGCATATCAGCTCACTACTGCCACCTCTGGTGGTTTCTAATAAACTGTTTAATAAAGAACTAATGTGTGTCTGTCTCCATACTCCAGCCCAGCCAGTGGTCCTCTCGGGGTATCCTCCCAAGAGCATGGTCATCTGCCATCGGCCCAGGGATCCACCCACAACTATATCAGATTCATTACAGATTGCTACACCTTAGCAAGACGATATATGAGACACTTCAAGATTGCTGACTCCTCTCTTTCCAGGAGCACACTACACAGAGCTTTCTCTACAGATTGTTCCTCCTATCTGATTGCTCCTCCCATCAAGCATCTTCTCCATAACAGATTGCTACTTGAGCAGCAGATATACAACAAATTGCCTAGCAAATCGCTAACAGATCACTAACAGATTGCTAACTCCGCAGTCTGACTGCTAACAGATTGCTAACTCCAGTGGATCAGACTAAAAATGGAAGGCTGCTAACTCCAGTGGATCCAGCTTATAATGGAATGCTGTTAACTCCAGTGGATTTGGCTTCAAACTTTGGGATGTTGTTAACCTCATGGATCCAGCACATCTCTCCTTTGCAGGCTATACCGGGCCTGGCCCAATGCATCTCAGAGCAACAAGAAACATTGGAGAAACTTACTGCAGCATTTCATCAGCTACACACACAGAAGTTACAGGCACAGCTTCTAACCAAGAAGGTCAGTTGCAGGAGGTAACTTTAAAGACTGCTGTACCATTGGCGGCTCCTATCCGCTTTTCTGGAGAAATCCAGAAGACCTGGGGCTTTCTGCACCAGTGTTGCATGCACTTCACCTTACAGCCAACTTTATTTCCCACGGCTCTTTCGAAGACCACCTACATCCTGTCATATTTGGATGGAAGAGCCCTGTCGTGGGCATCTACTTTGTGAGAATGCAAGTATCCTATCTTGCAGGACATAGAAGGATTTATGGACTTGTTTAAATCCGTCTTTGATGACTCTGCTTGTAATTCTGTTTCCGGGTTTGCTTTAGTGGACAGGAAGCAAGGCAACAGATCACTGGCTGAATTCACCATAGAATTCAAGAGCCTAGCAGTGGAACTACGCTGGGACCCCAATTGTCTCAAGACTCTCTTCTGCAGAGGCCTGGATACCCGCTTGAAGGACGAGCTGGCCACTCGCCAGACACCTGACTCACTGGACGAATTAATAGCCTAGGCTACTCGGATTGATCACTGGCTCTGAGGCAAGGTGAAGGAACTCTGGCCTAAGGTGTTACCTGGGTTGAAACAGGCTAGTACTACCACTGCACTTCAGATGGTTCCAGAAACTGTGGCTGCTGATAAAGATGAACCAATGCAACTTGGTCGTGGTCACTTGACCTCAAAGGAGAGAATATTTCGGAAGAAAAGCGGCCTGTGCATGTATTGTGGTCAGCCCGGCCATGATGTCTCTACATGCCCCATTTTGTCCGAGAAACGGATGGACTTAAGTCCTGCTGGAGGACTGTTGTTGGGCCTCACTGCATCCTCTCCTCCACTCTCTCTCCCAGTCTCTTTGACCTATGGACCAGTCATGGTTCAGACTCCTGGTGGACTCAGGGGTAGGAGGTAACTTCATTCTCAGAAGTTTAGTGGAATACTTGAGGATCCCTCTCATCAAATTAAAAGATCCACTACTATTATCCTCCATTCACGGGGAGCCCTTACCAGGCAACGTAGCTTGCGAAACAGTACCAGTTACGCTTCGCACCTGAGCGCTCCATGTGGAGACAATCTCTTTCTTTGTACTGGAAAATGCTATGCACCCTATTGTCCTGGTATTACCCTAGCTGCAAATACACCAACCCCAATTTGACTGGGCATCTCTGGATCTCTCATGATGGGGCCAAGAATGTCATGGGAGGTACCTTAAGGAGATCTCACCTATCATATGCATGCCTACGACTCCAGCAATGCCAGGACGGCCACCCCAAGATGCATCCTTCGGAGAGGTATCTCCCGAAGAGGCGGTCGGTGTACCTCCCCCACAGGGGCCCTGTGATGATGATTTCACAGATCTTGATGAGGAGACTATGTGGGAGGATGTACCTGATCAGCCACAGAACATAACTGAACCGAAGAAAATCCTCTTAGCTACCACCCAGTCTGTACCCGTCGGTAAGACTGTTGTCCCAAAGAATCTCAGGAAGAAAGTGCTTTTTTGGGCGCATGATTCCAAACTGGCTGGCCATCCTGGCTAACACCGGACCCTGTTCAAAATACAGGAGCTGTATTGGTGGCCTACCATCAAAAGGATACCTATTCCTATGTAGCATCCTGCACCAATTGTGTGAAGAACAAACCTGCTTATGGACAACCATGGGGTCAGATGCAACCTTTTCCAGTTCCAGATCAGCCCTGGTCGCACATCGCTACTGATTTTGTAGTCGATTTACCTACTTCAGGAGGAATGAACACCATTTGGGTGATGGTGGATCGATTTAGCAAGATGGCACACTTCGTGGCACTTCCTGGTATACCTTCAGCCCTGGAGCTTGCAAAGCTCTTTATAACATATATATTCCGCCTCCATGGGTTACCTTCGCACATCATCTCTGACCATGGGTCTCAATTTATGGCACGATTTTGGAGGGCCTTGTGCAAGTTGTTCGACATCACTCTGGATTACACTTCAGCCTATCATCTGCAGTCGAATGGCCAGACGGAATGGATGAATTGTACAATGAAGCAATTTATTCGAGCCTATGTCACCTCTTGACAGAACAACTGGGCCGAATTGCTTCCATGGGCTGAATTCGCCATCAACTCTCATCCAGCAACTTCTTCTGGGAGGTCACCATTTGCAATAATATATGAACGTTCTCCTACACCGCCACTTCCACTGAAGCTCTCAGTGATGTCTCCAGCAGCTCAATCCACTGCTGATGATATCCATAAACTGTGGATTCAGACTAAAGATATGCTAATCAAAAACGAGTGAACCGTGCTAAGAAGTAATACGACGCGCATCATGCGCAAGCTCCAGTCTTCAAGCCCGGAGACAAGGTCGGTTGTCTACCAAACACCTAAGACTCAAACTACCCTCTTCTCGGTTTGCTCCTCGCTACGTGGGACCATTTCAAGTCATTCAACGTATTGGCCAGGTCACCTATCATCTGAAGCTACCACCTGGACTAAACATCCACAACTCCTTTCATGTTTCACTTTTGAAACCTCTCATACTTAGTGAATTTTCTTCCAAATCTCAAGATCCACCTGTTATCAATGCAGAGGATGACTCAGAATACAAAGTCGAAAAGGTTTTGGATGTTTGTAAAAGAGGCAAGACTTTTGAATACCTTCTAAAGTGGGAAGGTTTCGGCCCCGAAGAAAACTCTT
This sequence comes from Rhinatrema bivittatum, assembly GCF_901001135.1. Lineage (NCBI taxonomy): Eukaryota > Metazoa > Chordata > Amphibia > Gymnophiona > Rhinatrematidae > Rhinatrema > Rhinatrema bivittatum. The sequence goes on along the minus strand of NC_042617.1, from coordinate 152,364,087 downwards.
GGGAGCCTCAGACCAATATTTTGGACAAAGAGATGCTTCATCAGTTCCATCCCACGCATCCTTTCAAAACTAAGCCTGGTACCCAAAGAGGAGGTCACCCTTTGAAGGGGGGTACTGTACCATCCATCACTGCTCGATGCCCTCACTCCACCCTCTTTATCTTTGTGGGTGACTCCCTCCGGGTCTGATTGGATGGCTGGCTACCACGGCCGTCTCCCTCCGGCGTTCCCGGACCGGCCTGATGCTGCAACTCTGCCATCTTGTACTAATGCCTAGGGCGCATGCGCACGTGCGTCCCGACTCTTGTACCAGCAAGGGCGCGAACCTCAGGGGCGTCCCCTGAGATTATGTCATCTGCTTCCAATATTTAAAGGTCTTTGAAAATGCTAACAAATTGAGTTAGCAAGGAAACGCAAAGGGATTTGTTCCATGCTACTCTGCCTCCTCGGACTTACCAGAGGTACCGCTCCTCGGGGGCCTCACTCTTTTCTTTATTTTCAAATTACAGATAGGAACCGGTACTCGCTCTTCGAGGACCCATGTTCCTGGACACTCTGAAGATTCTCTACTGCCTGGAAGCTAACACACAACTGTGAGTTACCATCGCTCTCTCAGAGCTTTCCCTGGAACCAGTTAGTCACTCCTCGATGGCCTAATCCTTTCCAGCTCCTGAGCTTATTGAGACCTTTCGTGAGTTTTCTCATCTAGTTCTATTCATGAACTCTGCCTACTCACTTTCTACAGTTTCTCAACAGCTCAGCCAACCTGGGATCGTTGTTCCAGTGCCTGAGGGACTACAGTCCTGCTGGGCATATCAGCTCACTACTTCCACCTCTGGTGGTTTCTAATAACATGTTTAATAAAGAACTAATGTGTGTCTGTCTCCATACTCCAGCCTAGCCAGTGGTCCCTCTCGAGGTATCCTCCCGAGAGCGTGGTCATCTGCCATCAGCCCAGGGATCCATCCACAACTATATCAGATTCATTACAGATTGCTACACCTTAGTAAGACAATATCTGAGACACTTCAAGATTGCTGACTCCTCCCTTTTCAGGAGCCCGCTACACAGAGCTTCCTCTACAGATTGCTCCTCCCATCTGATTGTTCCTCCCATCAAGCATCTTCTCCATAACAGATTGCTACTCAAGCAGCAGATATACAGCAAATTGATAACTCCCTAGCAAATCGCTAACAGATCACTAACAGACTGCTAACTCTGCAGTCTAACCGCTAACAGTCTCACCCAGAAACACTAGCCATGTCTGAGTATATCAAAGAGAACCTAGAAAAAGGTTTCATTCATCCCTCTGATTCTCCCGCTGGAACGGGCTTCTTCTTCTTTAAGAAGAAGGACGGCGGTCTACGCCCTTGTATTGATTACAGAGGGCTCAATGCCATAACCCACAAAGACCCTTTACCCCTTATCAGTGAGCTGTTTGACTGACTTCAAGGGGCATGGATCTTCTCCAAGTTGGATCTTAAGGGTGCGTACAATCTGGTATGCACCCAACCCGAAGATATCTGCATTCAATATGAGGGATGGTCACTATGAATATACAGTGATGCCCTTTGGGCTATGCAATGCCCCAGCAGTCTTTCAACGCCTTATGAACGAAATCCTCCGAGACCTCTTATACTCATTCATAGTCGTATATCTTGACGACATCATGATCTTTTCCAATGATCTCAAATCCCATCGAGATCATGTTCAGATTGTCCTCCAATGTCTAAGAGAAAATCATCTATATGCAAAGTTAGAAAAATGCCTCTTTGAGCAAAATCGCTTACGCTTCCTAGGGTACATCATATCCTATCGAGGTTTCTCCATGGATCCAGAGAGAGTCCAAGGGATCCGAGATTGGCCCCAATCAGAAGGCCTACGAGCCTTACAATGTTTCGTTGGTTTCACTAATCATTACCGGAGCTTCATTGGCAATTATTCTATCCTAGCTGCTCCGCTCACCGCCATGACCAAGAAAGGGGCTAACACTCGTGTGTGGACACCCAAAGCATAAGCCACCTTTCAGACGTTAAAAGAAGTCTTCTGTTCCAGTCCTTGTCTTCAGCATCCAGACCCAAGACGTCCATTCGTCGTCAAAGTCGACGTCTCCGCAATTGGAGCAGGAGCCATCTTAAGTCAATTTTCTCCAAAGGGTAAATTAATACCTTGTTCATTCTACTCCCACATGTTCTCTCCCACAGAGCAGCACTACACCTTGGGTGACCAAGAACTTCTCACCATCAAGTTGGCACTCCAAGAGTGGTGCCTCGGATTGGAAGAGGCGCAACATAAATTTACCATTTTCACGGTCCATAAGAACCTTGAGCACCTGAAAGAAGCTCAACTCTTGAGACAAGCCCGATGGATGCTCTTCTTTGAATGGTTCAATTTCGTCCTATGTTATCGCCCAGGTCCCAAGAACCTCTGTGCTGATGCACTCTCAAGATACTTTGAACCAGAGGATGTTCCTGATGTTCCCAGACACATCATAGATCCTGCCTGTGTATCCCTTGCCATGACAACCACAGTTCCAGTGGGCAAAACCGTCATTCCACGTAGATTACGTGAACGGGTTCTGAAATGGGCCCATGATTCCAAGTTGGCAGGACACCAGGTCATACCAGGACCCTAGAGATGTTGAAATTTCTGATCTATTGGTTAAAATTTGTAACCTATCATTAAAATTATCCATTGTATCTGAAAACTGGAGGGTGGCCAATGTAACCCCAATATTTAAAAAGGGATCCAGCAGCAATTTGAAAAACTATAGACCAGTGAGCTTGACTTTAGTGCTGGGAAACATAGTAGAAGCTATTCTCAAGATCAAAATCGTAGAGTATATAGAAAGACATGGTTTAATGGAACACAGTCAACATGGATTTACTCAAGGGAAGTCTTGCCTAACAAATCTGCTTCATTTTTTTGAAGGGATTAATAAACACGTGGATAAAGGTGAATAGTTTAAAATCATCAGGTGGCTCAGTGTGCCGCAGCAATCAACAAAGCAAACAGAATGTTAGGAATTATTAGGAAGGGAATGGTTAATAAAACGGAAAATGTCATAATGCCTCTGTATCGCTCCATGTTAAGACCACACCTTGAATACTGTGTACAGTTCTGGTCACCACATCTCAAAAAAATATAGTTGCGATGGAGAAGGTACAGAGAACGGCAACCAAAATGATAAAGGGGATGGAACAGCTCCCCTATGAGGAAAGACTGAAGAGGTTAGGGCTGTTCAGCTTGGAGAAGAGATGGCTGAGGGGGGATATGATAGAGGACTTTAAGATCATGAGAGGTCTTGAACAAGTAGATGTGAATCGGTTATTTACACTTTCAAATAATAAAAGGACTAGGGGGCATTCCATGAATTAGCAAGTAGCACATTTATGACTAATCGGAGAAAATTCTTTTTCACTCAACGCACAATTAGCTCTGGAATTTGTTGCCAGAGGATATGGTTAGTGCAGTTAGTGTAGGTTAGTAGTGGGTTCAAAAAAGGTTTGGATTAGGGATGTGAATCGTTTTTTGCCGATTTAAAAAAATTGTCTGATATTTTTTTAAATCGGCAAAAAAATAGAAATTCCCCCGATTTATCATGAAAAATCATTAATGTGTTAGTGTCCACTAACGGGCCCCTGGTTGTCCAGCAGGGGTCCAGGAGCAACCTCCTGCACTCGGACCGTCGGCTGCCAATATTCAAAATGGTGCCGATAGCCTTTGCCCTTACTATGTCACAGGGGCTACCGGTGCCATTGGTCAGCCCCTGTCACATGGTAGGAGCACAAGATGGTGCCGGCCATCCAGTGCTCCTACCATGTGACAGGATACGGCCAATGGCACGGATACCCTGTCACATGGTAAGGGCAAAGGGCCATCGGCACCATTTTGATTAGTGGCAGCTGACGGCCCGGGAGCGGGAGGATGGCCCGGAGCGGGAGATCGCTCCCGGGACCCCCACTGGACCACCAGGTACCTGTAAAATATTTTTTGGGGGGTCAGGAGGGTGGGGGAAGCTAAGGGGTTAGATTTAAAGGGTCGGGGTGGGGTTTTTTGTTTATCGGCTGGGGCGCAGCTGATAAACAAATCCGCGATTGGGCCCGATGGAAAAATCCCCACATGTGAATCGGAACTGGAATCCGAACCGATTCCGGTTCTGATTCACATTGCTAGTTTGGATAAGTTCTTGAGAAAAGAAGTCCATTAACTGCTATTAATCAAGTTTACTTAGGAATAGCCACTGCTATTAATTGCATCAGTAGCCTGGGATCTTCTTAGTGTTTGGGTAATTGCCAGGTTCTTGTGGCCTGGTTTGGTCTCTGTTGGAAACAGGATGCTGGGCTTGATGGACCCTTGGTCTGACTCTGCATGGCAATTTCTTATGTGCTTAACCCCAGCCCCATGACATCCCTCAGTGCAACAAGTGGGCAAAGCAACATTTATCCCTAAAGCTCCCATTGTCTATTGCCCATATCATATTTTCCCCATAGCCTGATGCAAAGAATTCTGTGAGAAGACTCCTGCTTCTCCGATCTAGTTGCCAACTCACAAGCAACTTTCTTATGGCTGGTAGAATATTGCATGAAGTATAAAGGCTTTCCATCACCTGTGTATGCAGCATAGCCCACCTGCACTTGATGCTCAGTCCCCACTAGATCTACTGCCTACCCCTGCCTCAGCCAGGTCTCACCAATGTGCTTTCAGATTTCTCTGGTGAAATGCTACTTCTCTTTGCCTTAGCTAGCTGTACCTGTATGTTACATATGGCACTAATTGCTCAGGGTGGTGATAGCTGGCCTACTAAATGTAGTCCTGGACTGCACTTTTTAAACATTCAGCAGCTGCTTAAAGCACATAGAAACATATAAAGATCAAATATGATGGCAGAAAATAACCAAACAGTCCACCCAGACTGCCCAGCTAGCCCATGATAGCCTTTGCCTCGCCATACAGGTCAACCCCATACTTAGTTTCCTAAACCATCAAAGTCAGGGACTTTGTTGATTGCTGTTTGAGTCCAATTCCCCATTACCTCTTGCCATTGAAACAGAGAGCAATGTTGGAGTTGCATCAAAAGTATCAGACTTATTGGTCAAGTGTAGTAAAAACTGCATCAGCAAGTTACATGTTTTCCCAGACTGTAAAATTATGTCCATGTTGGTTGCTGTCTGAATCTAATTCCCCTTTTCCCACTGCCATTAAAGAGGAGAGCAATAATGGAGCTGCATCAACAGTATGAAGGCCTATTGGTTTAGGGTAGTAACTGTCACACCAGAAAGTTACCCCATGCACTCTTTTCTTCATTTCCATCTTCTAGCATTTAAGGGTCCACAGGGTTTATCCCAAGTCCCTTTGAAATCTTTCACTGTTTTTGTCCTCACCATATCCTCTGGAAGGACATTCCAGGCATCCACCATCCTATCCATGAAGAAATATTTCCTGACATTGCTTCTGAGTCATCCTCTCTGGAGTTTCATTACATGACCACTAGTACTATTGATTTCTTTTCAGCGGAAAAGGTTTGTCAATTGTGTATGTTCTCTAGGGATGTGCATTCGTTTTGAACGAATGCGCAATCCGCAACTTATAGGTCCCTATTCTTTGCATTAATGGCGTTCCGAAATGTATGGCGAAACCCCACGAATGCAACGTATCATTAACAAATAAAATCCCCACCCTCCTGACCCCCCAAGACTTGCCAAAAGTCCCTGGTGGCGGGGGTCCTGGAGTGATCTCCTGCACTCGGGCCATCGGCTGCCAGTATTCAAAATTGTGCCGATAGCCTTTGCCCTTACTATGTCACAGGAGCTACCGGTGCCATTGGTCAGCTCCTGTCACATGGTAGGAGCACAAGATGGTGCCAGCCATCCATTGCTCCTACCATGTGACAGGGGCCGACCAATGAATGAAACTGAAATATACATTAAAATTAAATGATAAATGATCCCATCCCCAAGAAAAAAATGAACAAAAATAAGCCAAAACAATCTTTTGGCTAAGCTGAGCTGCGTCCTTTGCAGGACCTGGCTCATTGGTTGAAGGAGAGCAGAAACCCAAATCCCAATTGATCCCATTTGAGCTTTAGCTGGTTTTATTGCATTTATAAACCCTGAGACCCACATCACTTTGAAACCCAATTTGTTGCGATGCTGCCCGCAGGCCTAGCCGCGAGCAGCCTCCTACCTCCTCCACCTGCCTGCTCTTCCGATTCTGTCTCCTGTGTGCCTTGGCGATCAGAGCCACTGCCATCTTTCCTCGCGGCCTGGAGGCTGCCCATGCTTTCCTCTTCACACGGCGGGCCGTGCCGTCGTGCTCTGCAGCAGGTCAGCCACCACTGCTGCCTCCTTCCTTGCAGCCGGGAGGCCGCTGACGTCCTCTCTCCTTCACGCTGGAGCTGCCAATGTCAGCGCCGCCCCCTTCAGCCTGGAGACTGCATTCACCGCCATCTTCGAGGGCCGAAACTGCTGCTAATGCTTGAGTGGCCTGGAGGCCACCGTCTCCAGATCCTCTTCACAGCCTGGTGCTACCTCTGCTTCTTCGTGGCTAGGCCGCAGCCATTGCCATCTCTTCATAGCCAGGAGGCAGTCTCGAAACTTCTCACTATGCGGCCAGGAGGCTGCCATTGCCAGGCGCTCTTCGCGGCCTGGAGGCCTCCGCCAACATGCTCTTAAGCGGCCCGGAAGCCGCCAGAAAGCTCTTCTTCTTGCAGCAGATAGCCGCCATCATCTTCAGCCTTCTTCGTGGCAGGGAGCCACCAATGTTGGACCTGCCTCTTCCTGTGCAGCAGGATGTTGGTCTCCAAGGTCCTGCCTCTTCCTTAGGTGCGGGACTGCACCTCTCCACAGGATTTAAAGGACCAGTCCTCCTGGCTCCTCCTCATGATGTCATCAAGGTGTTTCCTCTTCAGCCCTACAAAAGGGCTCAGCCTTCAGTCAGTCTTCGCCTTCGCAAGGAGTTGGTCATGGATCTCTCCTGGTTCTTCAGTTTCAGCTTTTCTTTGCAGGAGTCCTCCGTGATCCTTTTTCACTTCTTCTAGGTACTCTGTTCTTCGTTGGTCTTCTTTGTCTTTGTCCTTGGTTCTTGAACCTCTATCGTCATCTTCATTTCATGTACTGGTCTCTCTTCGGATCCGTCCTCTTACTTGTCTTCAGAAGTCCCAATGTCTCTGTGTCTTCAGATGTCCTGATGTCTCTGTGTTTCCATGTCCAGATGTCTCCCTATCTCTGGATGTCCTGACGTCCCCTTGTCTTTGGATGTTCAGACGTCTCAGCCTTCTGATGTCTTTGTCTGTCGTGTTCCAGTCGTCCATGTGGTCCTCCTCACTAGAGGTCCCTGATGACCAGATGCCATAGATGTCCTGATGTCCTGAGGTACCGGTGTCCACTCATTTCTGATATCCTACATTCTAGCCCTGACGTCCTGAGTCCTAATCCTGAAGTATCGTCAGTCCTTAAGTTCGGGGTTCAGCTTGCTCACCCCGGACCTCATCTTCAGCTGACCTTACTGGAGTAAATCCATTTCTATCCGGTGTCTGTTTGGTGGCTGGAGCCCTTTTCTGGCAGGATCTGTCTTTGAGCACTGCCTGGATTCCTCCTAGTTCCTGAGCCTCTGTCTTCGTCTGAGTATCCCGAGTCCATATCCTCGCCTGAGTCTTTCCAAGTTCCAAATCATATTCGGAGTATCTGGAATCCTCGCCTGGCTCTCCAGATTCCACGTCTGATCTTCTCCTACGTCTGAACGTCTCGTATGAGTTCCAAGCCTCCTCACATCCTCATCACGTCTGAGTTCAAAGTCACCCCACGTCTTCAACTCATCTGAATTTCTAAGTACCAATCGTCCTCATCTCGTCTGAGTCTTCAAGATCCTCATCTTGTCTGAGTCTTCAAGTGTCCTTGTCTCATCTGAGTCCCAAGCTCCATGTGTCTTCTTTTCATCTGAGCCTCCGATCTTCCTCACTTTCTTCAAGCCGTCAGCCTAGTCTAAGGCCGAGGTCTCATCTTGTTCCAAACTCCAGTACCATCACCTGTCCTTGACCTCTGTTCATCCTGCCACATCTTCCGCTACCCAGTGGCAGGTCCGAAAGGGCTATCGAGTGGTCGGAGGGTTACCCCAGAGACCAGCATTGCATTGTTGGGTCTCTACCGGTGTATGCAGGTTCGGCAGAGTTTAGGGCGGTGGTCAACCTGCTCCTCTCATGCTTGGACATGTCTTGCCTTCTGCGGCACTTCCACGTAGCTCCTCTCTGCAGTCACATCATGGTCCAAAGGCACACATCTCCCCGGAATTGGAAGCGCTCCCTAGCGCTCCCTCCCACAGATTCCAACACAATTGGTCCCTATTTGGATTTAGGAGTCATTTTTCAAAAGGATCTAATTGCCCAAGTACAGAGGTGGGCAGTTTTGAAGCTTTGTATCCTTGGTCTGGCAAGCTTATTTTCAAAGGAAAACTCCCCATGGAATTTCCCTTTAAAAATTCCTGCAAATAAGGAAACAGAGATATTTTTGTACACATGTACATTGCAACTGTTTTGCACCTGTGTTAAAGTACCCACAAATACAATTTTCTATTCTTGGAATTTAAAAGTAGCAATTTGATAGACCATTTTGACAGGAGCAACCACTATCATGTGTTTGCCACATAAATAGATATCAATTACTAGATCTGGCTGAACTAAAGCCTCTTCAGAATTGTAATGTTCAGAAAAAAATCAAAGAGGAAATAATCCTATTATGCAGACAATATGACCTTTAGCTGTTTTTTCTGCTACTACAAACCCTGAGATCCACATCACTTTAACCCCAGGACAGTCATAATTTCCTCTAATACTATGATTGCTTATTTTTATTTCATTCATTAAACAGGTAATAACTATTTCCCTCTTCAATCTGGTACAAATAATATCTTACAGATTTTAAGTCACAAGAGGCTTTCTTTTTTTCTTTGGGTGTTTACATTTTCTCCTTTCTAATGGGCTGCTTGTGATCTTTAATGGGGACTTAATGCAATTACTTGGTAAGAATGAACATGCCATCAGTGTTTTATTGCAATTCAGTCTCAGAAACTGGTTTAGCATTCTTAAAGAACATCAAGATGTAATAGCAAAATAGCATGGTGCTATTCTGTAACATTTTACAGAAATATTGTGAGGAGATTTTAAAAGGATCATAGTCAGATAACTAAGAAGTCACCTAACTAAATTCCCTGCGGGTGGAATTTGCACCCCTCCAAGAAGCTAGAAAAGTCAAAGCAAACACGGGACATTCTGGGGACAGAGACAGGCCAGTATAGGGAAAATACACACATAAATTAGATTTTTGAGATTGCATCTGTTATTCATGTGGGTCAGATGCAAGATGCAGATACTTTTGTACACATGTGCCTTGTTGCTAATCTTTCCACATAATCCATAGATTAATATGTGTGTGGGTTACTCAAAATTGCCCCCTGTACTGCCCCCTGTATAGTATCATTATTGAAGAACATAAGAATCATTACTATGTCTTGGTACAAGAAAATATTACAGATATTTGCTATTAAACTATTGAAAATGAAGTTAGCAGTTTCAGAGCATGATACACAGGGATGGTAACTAAACCAAGCGCGTAAGCACCTATACAGATGCATATAGGCATGCAAGTGAACATATACTGGAATTTTAAATCTTGTGCACATTTATGCATGTAAGATTTAAAATACTTCTACTAGGCTGGATTTTAAAACCCCAGCGATGGAAATCCCAGGGTTTACGTGCGTGGCCGGGCCTTACGTGCCACCGGTCTAATTTTCAAACGGGCCCGGCCACGCACGTAAACCCCAGGATGTGCGTAAGTGCCAGGGCCTTAAAAGGGGGCGGTCAGGGGAGCGGGGTGGGATAGGGCTAGAGGGGCCCGGTACAGCGGCCATTTGCAGGAGCAAAACCTGAGTTAAAAAATGGGGGGGGGGGGGGGGCTAGGATAGGGATAGGGAGAGGGTAGGATTGGGGAAGGGGAAGGAAGGTTAGGGTAGAGGGTTGGGAAGTTCCCTCCCACTCCGCTCCTTAATTGGAGCGGACAGGGAGGGAACTGGGGAAGGCCCTGATGCGTCACCACATAAATTTGCTATATTATAACCCCCCCCCCCTTGCGCGCACCGACCCGGAATTTTATAAAATCGCATGTCCATGTGTGCGTGCTGGGTAGCGTGTGCACATGGACGCGTGCGCATATTTTTTGAAAATCTACCCCACTGTGTGTATGTGTGTTCCTAATTTTAAATGATTACTCGAGCAAATGTATTTTGCTTATCCTCCTTAGGACTTTATTGGTTTTAATGTATGCAGGGAAGCAGATTTTAAAACATGCTCACGTGAAGAGCATTCACAGTTTTACCCACTAGGCCATCAGTTTCCCCAGTCTGTCTTGAGGTCATCCACACCTCTCTGGTTCTTCAGCCTGCATTCTCCCCAGTTAATCCTGACCTCTCACCCAGTTGATTTAGGCCTAAACAGAGATTTACCTCATGAGTAGCAGAAGTAAAACATATACAGCTAACAGCTTGCTGCATGCTACAGCAGCCAGTTTTAAAATACAAATTTACAAGTGTAATTGTTGGTCCCGTCCTAGAACACCCATGCCCTACCCCATTTCTGTCCTTTATTTTTGCTCATGCATGCACATATACGCACATAATTATTGGCTTTTTAAATATGCGTGGCTCATGAGCAGCCCAGATACTCACAAATTTGGGCCTTATATCGTGAGCAACACTTTTAAAATTTGTTCCATATTGTGTAATGAAAAGCTTTCACTACCAAGCAGAGATTCTTGGAGAACAAAGCTATGATAGCTGTGAGAATTCTATCCACTATCATTACAATCACTTAAAAAAAAAAAATTACAAAATGTGAGTCATGATCAGAGAATTTTAAAGAAAAGAAATAATAAAAATCCAGATATATATTTATAGACTACATGCTGTTTGCAGTTTAGATTAGTGGATTGAGGAAGGGGAAAAGGGACATACAGAGGCTGATTCATTTAAGATTGCTGGCAATTATCATTAATATTATACTGGTTTAGCATGCACAATAAATAATGTGCTATTCACGAATGCTTTAATGTGCACTAAGTCACCTGCTAATACGTTAGTGAACCAATTGTAAATCTTAATACCTGGGTACATGATAAAGAACATATGGTTCAAATGAAGGCATGATGAGCTCCAACAATTCTCTCTCTATAGTATTTACTAAAATATACTCACTAATTAGCTACTGCATCAACTGGCCAATAATATATCACCCACTCTGGACCACAGGTTAGACACTGATTGCACGTTATAAATTCCCACCTGGTGGAAGGAATCAGTTTGTTGAGGAAAATGGAGGTGTTTAGGTTCTACTTCTACTACTACCCAACACTATATAAAAACATGCAAGACACAGTCTCTTCTCAATAGATCTTACTATCTAATTAATAGTAACATAGAAAACAAAAGAGACTTGTGGAATTTCATTTAATAATAATACATTTATTGCTTGCTCATTCCACTGCTCATAGCAAATTAAAAAAAAATTCATAATTTAAAACATAGGACCTGTTTTTCAAAAGCATTTACATGCTTAAAACTGAGTTTTATGCACTTTACCCATTTAAGTGAGCTTTTGAAAATTGCTACAAATATGCCATTGAATTGTTCTTAGCTTTTACCCACATTAAGTGCACATTAAGGTGAATTTTAAAAGCCAGGCACGCACCAAAATCAGGAGATGTGTGCATATGTGTGGTACACACATTTACCTGATTTTAATTGTTGCCTCTTTGCGCACACATCTTCCAATATGCAAATATCTCACTTAGAACAAAAAAGGGGCATTGTATTGGCAGGGCAAGGGTGTTCCACGGCGGGGCTAAGAGATGTGCACACAAGTATCTACGCACCTGGGCGAGTGCCTAGGTCCAGTGCAGTATAAGTTTACTTCTGCTATAAAGGAGGTGTAAGTTAAAAAAAACAGGCATCTGTGAGTGGTTTGAAGGGTCTGGAGTAACTGAGGGGAATACAGGCTAAAGAACCAGGAAGATTTCGAGGACCTATCTCTAGACTGGGTGAACTGGTGGATGAACTGCTGAAACTGGTCATGGTGTGGACATGCACCTGTTATAAAATCCCCCCACTTGCATGGCTATGCGGTGCCCACTTGCAAAAATGGGTGCCCATATACACGCACCTAGGCTATTTTATAATTTCCATGCATATGTGTATGTTGTAACATTGCCGTGTCTCTGGGCACATAATATCGCAGACATGTGCACCAACGTGCTCATTTGAAAGTTACTGTCTTAATATGGGTAAATGGCTTTTGAAAATTGCTCCAATAATGACATATTTATATGTGTAACTTCTTTGAAAATTCAAATTTCAAAAGCCCATTTACACACTTAGGCCTGGATTTTCAAAGCCCTACGCATGTAAATCCGGACATAGGGTTACGTGCGCGGACCTATTTTAGAAAGGCCCAGCGACATGCGTAAAGTCCCGGGACGCGCCTATGTCCCGGGCTTCAAAAAAGGGGTGGGGTGGGGCGGGGCCAGAGGCCTCCAGCACAGCGGTCATTTGCTGCTATGTCAGAGGATCACGTGCCGGCAGGCTGCAGGAGTGCGCATCTTGCACCTGCCCAGAGGCAGGCACAAACGGTAAGATAAAGTTTGGGGGGGTTTAGGATAGGGCTAGAGGACGGGAGGGTTAGAGAAGGTGAAGGGAGGATAGGTTAGGAGGTTAGAAAGTTCCCTCCGAGGCCGTTCCGAAATCGGAGCAGCCTGGGAGGGAACAAGGGAAGGCTGCGGGCGTCGGCGCATGTAAGATGCACTAGTGTGCACCCCCTTGCATGCGCCGACCCCCGATTTTATAACATGCTCGCACATGGACGCCCGCGCGTAGGTTTTAAAATCTACCCCTTAAAGTGCACTTACACATTTAACATTTATTTATTTATTTATTATTCTTTATAGGCCAGCAAAACTGAGGCCTGTAGCGGGCCTTCACTTGAGATCCAAAACTAAGCTATAATTCATTATACTCAGCTAATTATGCTGTATCCACAAGGCTTCCAACTTGTCTGTGTTACCTTTGAGCTTGAGAGTCAAGCCAGTTAGAAACCTCTGATAGACAAATTAAATTTTGATAGTGACCTTCAGCTTTTAGAATAAAAAAAGTCTAAAATTTGAATATCATCTGTGTAGTAGGTCCTTGCCACTGCCATTAATATTGCCCCTGTTTTTCAGCTGTTGAGGGTTTTTTCGCATATTGGGACCCTCCTCAGCCTTTTTTTCCATCCCCTTTTTGGAATGGTCTCAGGGGTGTAAATTCCCCTCTGAGCATGTGGAAAGGGTCTTTCTTCTTTCCCAGTTGATTGACCAAGGGGAGTTGTGGAAGAATTATAACCTGGGTTTTGATCTCAAGTGAAGAATTTCAGGAGTAGAAGAGTGAGAAGATTTGAGAAGCTGTTTTTTCCTTTCCTGAAATTTTGACCGGTTCCTGAAAAAATGGAAATACTCCTGTGACTTGAAGAACTGAATTCGTGGTTTTCACCCTTGCACCCAGTTAATAGTAAGGGTAAAGACATTTAGAAATGGATTTTGAAGTGGTTTTGAAGTTGTCAATTTTTTGCATCAAGGAACTCTTTCCATTCTACCCTTGTCTTGTGCTGGTTATTAGGGATTAGAGATGTGGTTCGTTTTTCGCCCTATTTAGGAAATTTAACGAAATTTCCTAATTCGTTTCTGTTTCGGAGTATCCGAAACACGACATAAACGCCGTTATTTCGGAGCCCCCGAAACCGGAAACGAAATTTTCCCTGCAATTCAGGGGAAAATTCGTTTTCGGGTTTGCCTGGGGAGAGGGGGCACAAATTTTTTTTTTTATTAAAACCCACCCCAAACATTTAAATTCACTATAATACACCACCCCTCGATCCCTCCCCAAGACTTACGAAGATCCCTGGTGGTCCAGCGGGGTCCCGGGGTCCATTTTCCCTACGTGCCCTCCGTGCCCGGTGTGCTGTGCTGCAAGCCGTGCGCCTCAAAATGGTGCCGAATAGCCCGAACTACCATGTCACAGGGGCTTTCGGCGCTATTGGTCAGCCCCTGTCACATGGCCATCGGCGCCATCTTGTGCTCCTATCATGTGACATGAGCTGACCAATGGCGCCGAAAGCCTCTGTGACATAGTATGGGCAAAGGCTATCGGCACCATTTTGGTTACTGGCAGCCGAAAACGAAATCGCTTTCGGACCCTTGCTGGACCCCCAGGGATTATTAGCAAGCCTTGGGGGGGGTCAGGCTGACCCCCCCAAGGCTTGCCAATAATCCCTGGGGGTCCAGCAAGGGTCCGAAAGCGATTTCGTTTTCGGCTGCCAGTAACCAAAATGGTGCCGATAGCCTTTGCCCATACTATGTCACAGAGGCTTTCGGCGCCATTGGTCAGCTCCTGTCACATGATAGGAGCACAAGATGGCGCCGATGGCCATGTGACAGGGGCTGACCAATAGCGCCGAAAGCCCCTGTGACATGGTAGTTCGGGCTATTCGGCACCATTTTGAGGCGCACGGCTTGCAGCACAGCACACCGGGCACGGAGGGCACGGAGGGAAAATGGACCCCGGGACCCCGCTGGACCATCAGGGATCTTCGTAAGTCTTGGGGAGGGATCGGGATGGGGGGGGGGTTGTTATATATGTACAAAAATGCTTAAAAATGTTTTTAAATGCTTGGGGTGGTTTTTTTTTTTCGCTTCTTTACCGATTCGTTTTTCGGTCCGGTTTCGGGTTTCTCGTTTCGTTTTCGGGCAAACGACCCGAAAACGAAACGAGAAGACCCGAATTATACCACGAAGTATTTGAACCGAAAAACGACCCGGTAGAAAAAAACGAAGCACATCTCTATTAGGGATGTGAATCGTTTTTTGACGATTTAAAAAATTGTCAGATATTTTTTAAATCGTCAAAAATCGTTAGAGTCGCAATACAATAGAAATTCCCCCGATTTATCGTGAAAAATCTTAAATCGGGGGAGGGGGGAAGGCGGGAAAACCGGCACACCAAAACAACCCCTAAACCCACCCCGACACTTTAAAACAAATCCCCCATCCTCCCGAACCCCCCCCAAAATGTTTTGAATTACCTGGTGGTCCAGTGGGGGGGTCCCGGCACGATCTCCCGCTCTCGGGCCATCAGCGCCATTTTGGCTGCCACTAAAAAAATGGCGCCGATGGCCCGATAAAAAAAAAAGCCCACCCGACCCTTTAAGTTGACCCCCTTAGCCTCCCCCACCCTCCCGACCCAGATGGGTCGGGAGGGTGGGGGAGGCTAAGGGCGCCATCTTTAAAGATGGCTGGCCATCCAGTGCTCCTACCATGTGACAGTGGCCGGCCAATGGCACAGATTCCCTGTCACATGGTAAGGGCAAAGGGCCATCGGCACCATTTTTATTAACGCAGCCGATGACCCGAGAGCGGGAGATCGCTCCCCGCGCCCCCACTGGACCACCAGGTAATTTTAAAATGGTTTTTGGGGTTCGGGAGGGTGGGAGGGGGGGTTGTTAACGGATCGGGCGCAGCCGATTACAAAAAAAAAATCGAGCAGGACGATAAACATTTTAAGATTTTGAATCGGAACCGGAACCAATTAGATTCCGGTTCTGATTCACATCTCTACTGGTTATTAAAGGGAATTTTCCCACCCTCTACAGGGAAGGGATAGTGAGAAATGGTTCATTTACAGCAAGAAGAGTGAACAGAGGGTGCACCATAATAAAGATACAGTACCACTTCTTTTATAACTATGATTTTTATTTTGCTGCTCCTGATTTTCACAATTCTAGCCTGGATCTTGATGTTTAAGTTAAAGTAAAGATGTTTTCATTTGAACACTATCATTTGATTCCGTGGTTTACTCAAGAGTGCCTTGTATCTAAGAAGATCCATCTACTGTGGGTATCTAATAACCAGTGAGAAAGTGGGTTGGGGTGAGAGTTACAGAACCCAGTAACATACCAGGGTCCCAGGAGGTTATATTTTCCCCCTGATGGAAAAAGCCCAGCATTCCCAGAGGCTTGGATAGCATGCTTAACTAGTGAGAAATTAAGAACAATAAATAAATGAAAAGGCTATTGTGAATTATGTCTGACAGAAAGAGAGGTAAAAAGAAGCCCTGGGAATTGTGTGACTTTCCTTTTATTTGGTACATCCCACAAAGGGGGAGTTAAATCTTCATAAAAGAAGCATCCAAGGCTTTGAATTAACATAGCTAAGGGTGTGAGATATATACGCTAAACAAGATAGGAGATAAAAGATCACCTTGAAGAATACCACAAATCAGCTGCTGTACTGTAGATAATTTAGAATTCCAATCTACTTGTTGGTATGCTCTCTTTGAGAGAAAAGAAATAAAACAAATTAAAGTGTTATCTTTAATGCCAGTGCCAGGAAGGCACCTGAGTGAAAGCTAGTAAAAGACTGTGTCAAAAGTTGAAGTCAGAACCCAAAAACATGATCAACACGTCTTTTCCTTTATCCTGATTTAAATTGATCTCATTTAATAGTCAGTTAGTGCTAATTCTGACCTATATCCTTTATGGAAACCAGACTGCCTCAGATAAAATGTTTTCTCTGAAAACTCATGGAGTTGTTTCAAAACAACCTTTTTCAATACTTTTGGACATGATAGCTAGGTTAGATACTGATCTATAATTACTGGCAATGCAGGATCTAATTTTTGCTATTTCAATATAGAACAAACTTTACCAGCTTTTAAGGTGGCAGAAAAAGTCCTTGATTCAAGGCAAATAATACAAGACAATTGAAGGAATTTTCTTAAATTTGAATTTTCAAGAATTTGGAAAGCAATGGGTTGAGGACAAATAAGGAACAATCCATTTGTTTCAGTAATAGCTGTAGCACTGCAATAGTGATTTTATTGAAATGTGAAAATTTACTAGCCACTATCAGGAAAAGGATCAGCATTAGTCTCCATGTCTACAATTTCATTTGCATCTGGAGAAAAAGTAGCCGGAATCTTCCTAATTTTTAATTCAAAAATAGCCACCAGCTCTTTGGCTGTAATCATAACTAGAGATGTGAATCGGAACCGGAATCGGTTCGGATTCCAGTTCCGATTCACATGTGGGTTTTTTTTTCATCGGGCCTGATCGCGGTTTTGTTTATCGGCTGCGCCTGAGTCGATAAACAAAAAACCCACCCTGACCCTTTAAAACTAATACCTTAGCTTCCCCCACCCTCCTGACCCCCTGAAAAACATTTTACAGGTACCTGGTGGTCCAGTGGGGGTCCCTGGAGCGATCTCCCACTCCCGGGCCATCGGCTGCCACTAATCAAAATGGCGCCGATGGCCCTTTGCCCTTATCATGTGACAGGGTATCCGTGCCATTGGCCGGACTCTGTCACATGGTAGGAGCACTGGACCCATGCCATCTTATACTCCTACTATGTGACAGGGGCTGACCAATGGGACCGGTAGCCCCTGTGACATAGTAAGGGCAAAGGCTATCGGCGCCATTTTGATTACTGGCAGCCGATGGCCCAAGTGCAGGAGATCGCTCCCGGACCCCTGCTGGATCACCAGGGGCTTTTGGCAAGTCTTGGGGGACCCTCCTGACCCCCACAAGACTTGCCAAAAGTCTAGCAGGGGTCTGGGAGTGACCTCCTGCACTCGGACCGTCAGCTGCCAGTATTCAAAATGGAGCCGATAGCCTTTGCCCTTACTATGTCACAGGGGCTACCGGTGCCATTGGTCAGCACATCCAGTGCTCCTACCATGTGACAGGGTCCGGCCAATGGCACGGATACCCTGTCACATGGTAAGGGCAAAGGGACATCGGCGCCATTTTGATTAGTGGCAGCCAACAGCCCGGGGGTGGGAGATTGCTCCAGGGACCCCCACTGGACCACCAGGTACCTGTAAAAAGATTTTGGGGGGGTCGGGAGGGTGGGGGAAGCTAAGGGATTAGTTTTAAAGGGTCGGGGTGGGTTTAGGGGTTATGTTTGTGTGCCATTTTTCCCGCCTTCCCCCAAAATGATAAGAGAACCCCCACGATCAATATCGTGGGGTTTTCCTATCGTTTTGGGGAGCCCCCGATTTCTGATGATTTTGAAAATATTGTCCGATATTTTAAATCGTCCGAAGCCCGATTCACATCCCTAATCATAACAGTAGTCAGAAAATGAAATGGTTCAATAGAACATGCCTAATGTACAAGTTTAGAAAGTAGCCTTGGTTGATTTTCTGCTTTTCTAAGCTCCTTTTGCAAAAAGCCTTTTTGTTTTTTTTAGCCTGCTTAATTTTAAAGAGATAATGTTTAATACTATTCTTAGAAATTACTTCATGTTCATTAGTTTTACTTTTCTGCCACAACTTTCATAGCTTCTGGTTTATTTTTCTAATAGGCGTAGGCCTGAATGGAACTAAATAAAACCAACTTGTGTTAACATAGATCTAGTAGTGGCAGGGCAACTTAGTCAAAAGCTGTCCTCAAAGTGCAGTCCCAAGAAGCAATTTGATCTTCAAGGTCAAGATCTGGAAAATTTTCTGAAAAGGTATACTTAACTAGCAAGGTCATTCATCAAAATGTGTTATGGCATTAATGCCTGTGATAATGCCATAATGCATGAGATACTAATGGTATTGTATCGTGCAAATGCAAATTTCTCATAGAGGTGGGATTGGGGAGGGGTTTGGGTGGGATTAATGAAAATGAAGGGCATTTTCACACTCTGTGATATCATACTGCATCCTGGAAATAACTACACCTTTTTTTCCTGACATTAACCTGTGTGAAATGCCTGTCATGCAATTTGTATAATGATTAAAAATTTGCATTTTGAATATTTATGGGTTTAGGGAGAGGGAGAGAGCCTGAACCTCTGGGGGGGGGGGGGGGGGTGTCTGTCACAGCAGTCAACTATTTATATCACTATAGGAGGGCCAGCTAATAACTCGAAGTGAGGTTTTGGTGGTGGTTTAGAGTTTGGGGGCCAATTGTATATGCAGAGTGAGATGTATGAACTGCACAGTACACTTCAGTGAAGATTTGATGTCATTTGGAATGAGGAAAGTCTCACAAAGATGAGATTTCTACAATGTTCTCACACCCTAGCGTGATAGTGCCCTGGTATAGAGCCCATCAAGCTAGGGTGAGAGTTCATTGAAGAAATCTCAACTTTGTAAAACTTTCCTCTCTCCAAATGACGTCAAATCTTCACTGAGATGTACTATGCCATTCGTACGTCTCACTGTGCATGTAAAACTGGCCCCTAAACTACCACTAAAACCTCACCTCGATTTATTAGCTGGCCCTTCTATATAGATATAAATAGTTGATTACTATGACACTCATAAAGAGTCACTCTTTTTCTTTCCCTCTCCTTCCCTTTCCAAGTAGCATGAAAGCTTTGACATGGTGTAGTAATTCTAAAATTAGTGGACAGTGGACAGTGGAGTGCCTCAGGGTTCTGTGTTGGGACCCTTACTATTCAATATATTTATAAATGATCTGGAAAGAAATACGACGAGTGAGATAATCAAATTTGCAGATGACACAAAATTGTGCAGAATAGTTAAATCACAAGCAGATTGTGATAAATTGCAGGAAGACCTTGTGAGACTGGAAAATTGGGCATCCAAATGGCAGATGAAATTTAATGTGGATAAGTGCAAGGTGATGCATATAGGGAAAAATAACCCATGCTATAATTACACGATGTTGGGTTCCATATTAGGTGCTACAACCCAAGAAAGAGATATAGGTGTCATAGTGGATAACACATTGAAATCGTCGGTTCAGTGTGCTGCGGCAGTCAAAAAAGCAAACAGAATGTTGGGAATTATTAGAAAAGGAATGATGAATAAAACGGAAAATGTCATAATGCCTCTGTATCGCTCCATGGTGAGACCGCACCTTGAATACTGTGTACAATTCTGGTCGCCGCATCTCAAAAAAGATATAATTGCGATGGAGAAGGTACAGAGAAGGGCTACCAAAATGATAAGGGGAATGGAACAACTCCCCTATGAGGAAAGACTAAAGAGGTTAGGACTTTTCAGCTTGGAGAAGAGACGACTGAGGGGGGATATGATAGAGGTGTTTAAAATCATGAGAGGTCTAGAACGGGTAGATGTGAATCGGTTATTTACTCTTTCGGATAGTAGAAGGACTAGGGGACACTCCATGAAGTTAGCATGGGGCACATTTAAAACTAATCGGAGAAAGTTCTTTTTTTACTCAACGCACAATTAAACTCTGGAATTTGTTGCCAGAGAATGTGGTTCGTTGCAGTTAGTATAGCTGTGTTTAAAAAAGGATTGGATAAGTTCTTGGAGGAGAAGTCCATTACCTGCTATTAAGTTCACTTAGAGAATAGCCACTGCCATTAGCAATGGTTACATGGAATAGACTTAGTTTTTGGGTACTTGCCAGGTTCTTATGGCCTGGATTGGCCACTGTTGGAAACAGGATGCTGGGCTTGATGGACCCTTGGTCTGACCCAGTATGGCATTTTCTTATGTTCTTATGTTCTTATACACATGCCTCTTTTTCTTATCGTGGGCATTGTCCATTCAAAATTATAGCATTTTGATGAATCTAGGGATAGTTCAACTATATTAAGGACTTTAGTTTTCCTAACACCTTAACAGACTGAGAAAGTGGAAAATTCCAGTAGAACAAAAAAAGCATGCAGTGATTATTCCAAGTAAATAGGACATATTTAAGAGAAGGTTCTGGCGTTATATTTTGTGAGGTAAAAATTAAGTATGCCTTCCATATGTGTAGGAGATTTGACCTGTTGATTTTAATGCAAGATCAAGCAAAGCTTAAAAGCAAACTTTTTCCTTTGTAGATCTAGAAGGCTCATCTGCATGAATGTTACATTCTCCAACGGGTGAGAGCTTCTAACTATACGTTCATTTACATTCATATAAAGCAGCAGTAGTATCAGAAGGCGGTTGATAGATTAGTAAAAGATTGAAAATTGGGAGATGCATCAAGCTGCAATAGTGCTCTAATGTGTGTTAAACAGTGATTATTATGTGATAGAGCACTATTGAGGTGATATCACCGCATTTCACAGTGAGGTAGCGGAATAACAACACATACACAAAGCAGGAAGTCACCAAGAAAAAGCAGAATTGCTTATTTTTTATTATTTTCTCACAATTAAGTATTAAATTAGAAAAACAGGTAATCGTAAATGGTAACCACACCCATTCCCCATTTAGAGTATATTATTGAACTATGTAACCGTATAATAATGGCACCCTATGGATAATTGAGAAACCACATATTTGTGCCTAACTGTAAACCATTGTGATGGTGCTCTACTAAACGACGGTATAGAACAGTTTTAAATAAATAAATAAATAAATCAATCAATCAATCAATCAATATTCTGCATGGCCTTTCCAAGATTCCCTCCTTTATTACAATGAATTCCTTTGAATGTGATTTGCATGCATGAACAATAGGGGTGGATAGGGGTAAAGTTTTCATTTTTTATTTTCATTATTGGGGTATTTTTTATTATGAATTTTGTTTTGTTTAATGTTTATTTCATTTTATTTAGTTTTAAAAATGAAATATACATTAAAAAAATGCACTCCAAAAATGCATTAAAAAAAGAAACAGATCCTCCCAAGGCATCCCTACCACCCATCCCTTCTACCAGGAAAAATGCTGAGGTCAAGATCCTCCCTGGATCCCACTTACCTAGTCCAGGGAGATCTGAAGAAGAGGCCTAGCCCAAGCTGAAGCCTCAGCCTTGTGTAGGCCTAGGCTACAGTAGGTTATTGCAACCTCATCCTAGGCCCTATGCAAAACCCAGGCTTTGAGACCTGGTACCGATGCCTGGATCTTGGCCTAGGACAAGCCCTGGGCCCAGGCCTGAAGCTGGGGGCCTGGTCTAGAGGTATTATCCACAAGGACTCCGAAGTCCTTTTCCTGGGTGGTGACTCCTAGCATGGAACCTAGAATTGTATACTTATACATTTTCCCTACATGGATTACTTTCCACTTGTTACCTTAAATTGCATCTACCTTTTAGAAGCCTAGTCTCCTAGTTTCACAATGTTCTTCTGTAGTTCTTCACACAAGGTTTTTCTGTAGTTCTTCACAATCCACTGCTGTTTGTCATCTCACTCGTTCCTTTCTCCAGATCATTTATGAAAATGCTAAATAGCACAGGTCCAATACAGACCCCTGAGGCACTCCATTTGGAAAACTGACCATTTAGTTCTGACCTCTGTTTCTTGTCTTTCACCTAGTTACCAATTCACAATAGGACACTGCCTCCAATCCCATGACCTCCCAATTTCCAGAGCCTTCTCTCACGAGTTACTTTGTCAAATGCCATATACTATATCAGCCAACTCACCTCTATCCATATGTTTATTTTTACCCTCAAAGAATCTAGTAAAATAGTAAGGCACGATTTACCTTTGCGAAACCCATGTTGACTCTCCCCAATGTCTATTTATGTGATCAGTAATTTTGTTTTTAAAAAATGCTTCTACCATTAAGCCCTTAACAGATGTCAAGCTTACTGGTCTATAGTTTCTCAGATGAACCCCAAAGCCCTTTTTAAAAATTGGCATCACATTGGCCACCCTGCATTCTTCTGGTACTGTGGCTATTTTAAATGATAGTTACAAATCTCCAGAAACAGGTCTGAAATTTCTTTGTTGAGTTCCTTCAGATCTCTTGGGTGATTTGTTTTTCTATAATCTGTCTTTAACAAACCCTTGACTGCTTACCTCATGGGGCATTCCTGGGTCCAGGACTGGCCTGGTGGGAGCCCCCCTAGGGCAGACTCCATCGGTCTTCACTTTCTTGGTGCCTGGTGCTTCCACCTGGGGAAGAACGTATTAGTGAGTGGGATTTCCCTCTTTTCACCCCAGGAAACAAATGGGACTGTGAAGAAGGCTTGCAGTATGTACAAATATATACAAGTTTATTGGACTATTTATTTATTTAGTTATTAATAAACTTTCATATACCGGCATTCATGGGAAACATCACACCGGTTTACAATTAACTATAAGGAATGGAAAATACAATGAACGGGGAGGGGGAAAGGAGGAGCAGGCTAGAAGGAGGAGGAGGAGAGAACAGAGGGAAGGAAAAGAGTAGGAGAGAGAAAATATAGGAACAATACAATAACATCGCTGGGTATGTGCTTATAGTAACGCCAATAACTAATTACAGTCTTGAAATTTACATTGCTAATTGTCTTACAATAACATTGCTAATTACAGACTTACAATATACATTGCAGTATGCTGATGGAAAAACACAGGGAGTATAAAGGAGAGTGAAGGGAGAGAAAGCAGGAATGGAGGGTGCTAAAATGGAAAAGTTGTGGGCGAGTAAGAAAAGAGCAGAGCATTGAGGTTGGCTAGGTTTGATTCGAGTCTGGGTAGGCCTGCTTGAAGAGCCATGTCTTGATTCCTTTTTTGAAGTTGCGTAGGGATGGCTCTAGGTCGTTGGGAAGGGAGTTCCAGAGGGAGGGGCCAGCAATGGTAAAGGCTCTTTCTCTGGTGAGGGTATGGTGTGCGGTTTTGAGGGACGGGGTGAGGAGAGTACCTGCAAGGGAGGTCCTAGTGGGGTGGTTGGAAGACCGGAAACGCAGCATTTCCTCGAGCCATGAATGGTTGTGTTTGTACAGTGTGTTGTGTAGAATCGTGAGGATTTTGTATTGAATGTGGAAGGGGATGGGCAGCCAGTGCAGGTCCTTTAGAATAGGAGTGACGTGGTCCCTTTTACGTGTATTGGTTATGACCCTGGCCATGGCATTCTGCAGGATTTGGAGAAGTTTAATGGTGGAGGCTGGAAGACCCAGGAGTAAAGAATTGCAGTAGTCCAATTTAGATAGAATGGTCGTCTGGTGCACTAAACGGAAATCCTGAGCGTGGAGGAGGGGCTTGAGTTTTTTAAGGATGTGGAGTTTTGAAGAAAACCCCCCTTAAGAAGAGAGTTGATGTGGGGTTTGAAATTAAGGCGTTGGTCTAGGGAGATGCCTAGGTCTTTGACAAAATGCAGGGGAGTGTATGACAGGGTTGTGTTACAAGAAGTAGATTGGGATATATGCTCGGATTGATTGGAGATTATGAGGATTTCTGTTTTAGAAATATTTAGAGCAAGATGAAGGTTAGTTAGGAGGGAGATGATTGAAGCAAGATATGATTCCCAGAATAGTAGAGATTCACTGAGGGAATTTTGAATAAGGATGAGGATTTGCACATCATCTGCATATAGGAAAAACTTTAGGACTAGATCAGAGAGGAGGTGGCAGAGTGGCAGGAGGTAAATATTGAAGAGGGTGGAGGATAGGGAGGAATCTTGTGGGACACCTTGCGTGAGTGGAATGTGAGAGGATTCAGAGTTGTTAATTTTTACTAGGTACTTTCTATGGTTGAGATAGGAGGAGAACCATGCAAGGGCTGTCGGAAATACCTATCTCTGCTAATCGGGAAATCAGGATTTGGTGTTTGACCGTATTGAAGGCTGCTGAAATGTCTAGGAGGGTGAGTAGATACAATTTCCCATGGTCCATGCCCTTGAGGATGGTGTCAGTGATTGCCAGTAAGAGATTTTCGGTGTTACGAGCTTTCCGGAAGCCGAATTATGAAGGGTGTAGGATACAATGATCTTCTAAGAAGTCAGTAAGCTGTGAGTTAACTACCTTTTCAAGAATTTTGGAGATGAAGGGCAGGTTGGAAATAGGGCGGTAGTTTACTGGGTTGCTGGGGTCGAGTGTAGGTTTCTTAAAGAGGGGTTTGACGACCGCAAGTTTAAGGGGATCTGGGACTTTTCCAAAAGTGAGGGAACAGTTAATACAGTCGGCCAGGGGCTTGGCAATGGCAGAGGGGATAGAAAGGAGTGCTTTTGAGGGAATAGTGTCTGAGATGTGTGTTGCTCGTTTCATCTTTTTAAAGATGGATTTGATCTCCTTGGATGTCGTGAGGTCGAGGGACCCTAGGTTGATCTTGTTGGCGTTGGGGAGAGGAGGGATGGGGGGAGGCTTGGTGGGGAAGCATAAGAGGATGTTGGCAATTTTATTTTTGAAGTATGTCGCTAATTCTTTGCATTCACCACTGGCATTTTCCTCAGGGGAGGTGGGGGGTGGGGTTAGTGAGCTCAGTAACATATGTGAATAGGGCATTTGCATTGAATTGCGTTGCGTTGAATTGTGTTGCGTTGCGTTGAATTGCGTTGCATTGCATTGAATTGCATTGAATTGCATTGTGTTGCGTTGCTAATCATGAATTGCGTTGCGTTGATAATCATGAATTGGGTTGCGTTGAATTGATAATCCTGAATTTCTGATGAATAGTATAAATATATAAATTTCTAAATGCTATATACAACACTAATAGGATGTCAAACAGCACACTTATCTACATATAGTTAATAGTCTCAGGCCACAGAAATATATGCATTTCTACAATTAGTAAGAACATTTAATATTTGTCAGTTTGGGTTTGTTTGCCCCTACAGTATACTACCATATAGAATAGAAGGGACCTCTTGAGTTCCCACTTTATTAAATGTTATTATGATCCTCCCCTTTCTTCCCATGTCTCACCCATGTGAAAAGATGCAACTGAGCTGGTGGGCAGTGTTGGCCTGGGGTGGTCTGATATATCTAAACTGCTGAATATCCTCAGTGCCGCTTCCATTCTGCTGAAAGGACCATACCAACATTGGGGTCCATGCCTTCCTGGGGACTGACTCTGCCTCCCGACATGTTGCTGGGATCTATACTCTCCTGGGGTCACAACTCTGCCTCCTGGAATGCTACTGGGATCTACTCCCTCCTGGAGGACTCAACCCTGCCCTGGGGAGCCCTTGCTCAAGAGGGACCCAGGGTCACCTCTCGATCTGCTTCTGGGGTCCCCTTCCTCTTGGGGGACCACTCAATCTGCCACTGGGGTACCTCTTACTTAAGAGGAATCCAGGGTCACCTCCCTTGGTGGGAGTTTTGTTTTCTTGGCTTGGGTTTATAGCTCCACTAGGTCCATGGCTTGTTTAGCATTCAATGATTCAGGCCCTCAACAGTTTCAGCTTTCAGTGATTTTAGATCTGCTAAGCTCAAGGCCATTCACTATTACCCAGCCTGAATGGTTCACCTTCTCTTAGTCAAGAGGCCAAGACCTAGACAAGAAAGAGAATGTGTGCACACCTCTCCATCCTGCCTGGAATTTCTTTCCACTTGTTTGAGTACTGGGTACCCAAGGGTCTGACTCTCCTTGTTAGTCAGGGTGAGAATCTGTTTGCTTGCTAGGACTGGTTTCAGTACATTTCTCTCATAAATCCCTCTCTCAATCAGAATTCTCCAGTGTAGGACTTTTCCAGTCAAAATTCTGTATGATTTAAAGTGATATTTCTCTGGAGGTTACCAACAGTAGTCCATTGACTATGGTGTGCAAATTTCTTACTTGAGTCTCTGACTTATCTATTCAATGGTCATTTAAGTACTTTCACAGTAAGGGGTCTGGCAACCTTATCAATCTCATTTTGTGTTTCCTGGGCTGGAAGCTCATGTAACATAGCTGCATTATCCTATATTTTTTCTCTACTGCAGTTCACTTAAATGGTAGCATGCTCTTTACCCCTCTCTTTTTTTGGGGGTGGGGTGGGGGGGTCATGTCAAAGTTTCATAGTGAATCTATTTCATCTCTTAGAATCTTCAACATTAAAAAGTATTTCTGGTGTTGATATAGCCCTGACAGCCTCCCCAGTAAAAACAGAGGCAAAGTATTCCTTTAGTTTTTCTGCTATTTCCTAGTCCTCCCTGACTACCCTTTTTACCTCTCAGTCATCTAGCATCCTACTGACTCCTTCACAGGCTTTTTATTTCAAATGTACTTGAAAATGGTTTTGTTACTTGTAGCCTGCTTATTTTTGTACATCTAACTTGCCAGTGCTTATGCTTTTTCCTGTTTTCCTTATTTGGGTCTGCTTACCATGTTTTTAAATGATGCCTTTTTTGATTTAATTACCTCTTTCATCTCACTATTAAACTACACTGGCAGTCATTAGGTTTTTTTCCAATTTTTATTTAAGGTATACATTTTGTCTGGGCTTCAAGAATGTTAATTTTAAACAGTGTCCATGCCTTCTGCAAGATGTTAACCTTGTGGATTGTGCTTTTCAGTTTTATGCTAACAAATTTCCTCATTTGATTATAATCTCCCTTTTTATAATTAAATGCTAGTGCAGTAGTTTTCCTTAGTCTTCATCCTGCAATGATTATGTCACATTTTATTACATTTTAACTACTGTTGCCAAGCAGATTCACCATCTTTATTTCTTGCATCAGGTCTTGCATTCCATTGAGAACCAGATCTAATACAGTTCCCCCTTATGTTGGTTCCATGAACAAATGGTCCATGCAGCAGTCATTGATGGCATCTAGGTACTTTACCTCCCTTGCATGTATTGATGTGACATATACCAATCTTTGGGAAATTAAAATCTTCTATTATTATTGTGTTGCCCATTTTACTAGCCATTCTAATCTCTGTTAGCATTTTGCAGTCTGTTTTCTCATCCTGGCTAGCTAGGCAGTGTTATGTCACTACCATTATACTCTTCCCTGTTACCCTTGGAATTTCTATCTATAAGTATTCCATAGTGCAGAATGTTTTCAGTAAAACTTTTATTCTGCTTGACTCTATGCCATCCTAAACATATAGTGCCATCCTTCCACCAATTTTATCTACCCTGTCATGTCAATATAATTTGTACTCTGGTATCACAGTGTTCCATTAATTATCCTCTTTCTACCAGGCTTCTAAGATGCATGTTATATTTACATCTTCCTTTAGTGCCATACATTCTAATTCTCCAATCTTATTTTTCAGACTTCGGACCTTCACATACTGACATTTTAAAGTAGATTTAATTGTATTTCTATTTTTATATGTACCCACAGCCTGCTTATCAGATAATACACACAGTTTGGAGTTATTTTTATCTGTGTTTTCTGTATCTAAATACATCTGGATTTTTTCAGCTTTTACTACCACTTCTCTCTCAGGGCATTCTAACTTACTTGCTTTGGCAGTATCCTTTGAAGATACCTCTGAATGAGCCATAAGCTGTTGAGCGACTGTTGACTTTTCCCCTAGTTTAAAAGCTGATCTATCTCCTTTTTGAAAGTTAATGCCAGCAGCCTGATTCCACTCTGGTTAAGGTAAAGTACATTCCATCAGAATAGAATCCCCCCTTCCCCAATGTTCCCAGTTCATCCCACTTTGATAAAATGAGGAAAATAGAAAAAAACTGAAAGGTGCAGCTGCAAAGGTTAAAAGTGTTCAACAGGCTTGGGCATTGTTTAAAAAGACAATCCTAGAGGCGCAGTCCATATGTATTCCACACATTAAGAAAGGTGGAAGGACGGCAAAACGATTACCGTCATGCTTAAAAGGTGAGGTGAAAGAGGCTATTTTAGCCAAAAAAAATCCTTCAAAAATTGGAAGAAGGATCCATCTGAAGAAAATAGGATAAAACATAACCATTGTCAAGTTAAGTGTAAAACAATGATAAGACAGGCGAAGAGAGAATTTGAAATGAAATTGGCTATAGAGGCAGAAGCTCATAATAAAAACTTTTTAAAATACATCCAAAGCAAGAAACCTGTGAGGGACTCGGTAGGACCATAAGATGACTGAGGGGTTAAAGGGGCTTTTAGGGAAGATAAAGCAATTGCAGAAAGACTAAATTAATTATTTGCTTCCATATTTACTAATGAGGATGTTGGGGAGACATCAGTTCCGGAGATGGTTTTCAGCGGTGATGAGTCAGACGAACTGAACGAAATCAGTGTGAACCTGGAAGATGTAGTAGGCCTGATTGACAAACTAAAGAGTAGCAAATCACCTGGACCGGATGGTATGCATCCTAGGATACTGAAGGAACTAAAAAATGAAATTTCTGATCTATTAGTTAAAATTTGTAACCTATCATTAAAATCATCCATTGTACCTGAAGACTGGAGGGTGGCCAATGTAACCCCAATATTTAAAAAAAGGCTCCAGGGATGATCCGGGTAACTATAGATCAGTGAGCTTGACTTTAGTGCTGGGAAAAATAATGGAAACTATTCTCAAGATCAAAATCGTAGAGCATATAGAAAGACATGATTTAATGGAACACAGTCAACATGGATTTACCCAAGGGAAGTCTTGCCTAACAAATCTTTATTTTTTTTTAAGGAGTTAATAATAGGGATGTGAATCGTGTCCTCGATCGTCTTAACGATCGATTTCGGCTGGGAGGGGGAGGGAATCGTATTGTTGCCGTTTGGGGGGGTAAAATATCGTGAAAAATCGTGAAAATCGTTAAAAAAATCGAAAAATCGAAAAATCGAAAAACCGGCACATTAAAACCCCCTAAAACCCACCCCCGACCCTTTAAATTAAATCCCCCACCCCCAAATAACTTAAATAACCTGCGGGTCCAGCGGCGGTCCGGAACGGCAGCGGTCCGGAACGGGCTCCTGCTCCTGCATCTTGTCGTCTTCGGCCGGCGCCATTTTCCAAAATGGCGCCGAAAAATGGCGGCGGCCATAGACGAAAAAGATTGGACGGCAGGAGGTCCTTCCGGACCCCCGCTGGACTTTTGGCAAGTCTCGTGGGGGTCAGGAGGCCCCCCACAAGCTGGCCAAAAGTTCCTGGAGGTCCAGCGGGGGTCAGGGAGCGATTTCCCGCCGTGAATCGTTTTCGTACGGAAAATGGCGCCGGCAGGAGATCGACTGCAGGAGGTCGTTCAGCGAGGCGCCGGAACCCTCGCTGAACGACCTCCTGCAGTCGATCTCCTGCCGGCGCCATTTTCCATACGGAAAATGGCGCCGGCCATACGCGTATGGCCGGCGCCATTTTCCGTACGAAAACGATTCGCGGCGGGAAATCGCTCCCTGACCCCCGCTGGACCTCCAGGAACTTTTGGCCAGCTTGTGGGGGGCCTCCTGACCCCCACGAGACTTGCCAAAAGTCCAGCGGGGGTCTGGAAGGACCTCCTGCCATCCAATCTTTTTCGTCTATGGCTGCCGCCATTTTTCGGCGCCATTTTGGAAAATGGCGCCGGCCGAAGACGACAAGATGCAGGAGCAGGAGCCCGTTCCGGACCGCTGCCGTTCCGGACCGCCGCTGGACCCGCAGGTTATTTAAGTTATTTGGGGGGGGTTCGGGAGGGTGGGGGATTTAATTTAAAGGGTCGGGGGTGGGTTTTAGGGGGTTTTAGTGTGCCGGCTCACGATTCTAACGATTTATAACGATAAATCGTTAGAATCTGTATTGTATTGTGTTCCATAACGGTTTAAGACGATATTAAAATTATCGGACGATAATTTTAATCGTCCTAAAACGATTCACATCCCTAGTTAATAAACATGTGGATAAAGGTGAAATGGTAGATGTAGTGCATTTGGATTTTCAGAAGACGTTTGACAAAGTTCCTCATGAGAGGCTTCTACGAAAACTGAAAAGTCATGGGATAGGAGGCGATGTCCTTTCGTGGATTACAAACTGGTTAAAAGACAGGAAACAGAGAGTAGGATTAAATGGTCAATTTTCTCAATGGAAAAGGGTAAACAGTGGAGTGCCTCAGGAATCTGTACTTGGAGTGGTGCTTTTCAATATGATATATATATATAAATGATCTGAAAAGGAATACAATGAGTAAGGTTATCAAATTTGTGGATGATACAACATTATTCAGAGTAGTTAAAACACAAGCAGACTGTGATACATTACAGGAGGACCTTGCATGACTGGAAGATTGGGCATCCAAATGGCAGATTAAAATTAATGTGAACAAGTGCAAGGTGTTGCATATAGGAAAAAATAGCCCTTGCTTTAGTTACACGATGTTAGGTTCCATATTAGGAGCTACCATCCAGGAAAAAGATCTAGGCATCATAGTGGATAATACTTTAAATCATCAGCTCAGGGTACTGCAGTAGTCAAAAAAGCAAACAGAATGTTATAGGGATGTGAATCGTTTTAGGACGATTAAACTTATCGTCCGATAATTTTAATATCGTCTTAAACCGTTATGGAACACAATACAATAGAGATTCTAACGATTTATCGTTATAAATCGTTAGAATCGTGAGCCGGCACACTAAAACCCCCTAAAACCCACCCCCGACCCTTTAAATTAAATCCCCCACCCTCCCGAACCCCCCCCAAATGACTTAAATAACCTGCGGGTCCAGCGGCGGTCCGGAACGGCAGCGGTCCGGAACGGGCTCCTGCTCCTGAATCTTGTGGTCTTCAGCCGGCGCCATTTTCCAGAATGGCGCCGAAAAATGGCGGCGGCCATAGACGAACACGATTGGACAGCAGGAGGTCCTTCCGGACCCCCGCTGGACTTTTGGCAAGTCTCGTGGGGGTCAGGAGGCCCCCCACAAGCTGGCCAAAAGTTCCTGGAGGTCCAGCGGGGGTCAGGGAGCGATTTCCCGCCGCGAATCGTTTTCGTACGGAAAATGGTGCCGGCCATACGCGTATGGCCGGCGCCATTTTCCGTACGGAAAATGGCGCCGGCAGGAGATCGACTGCAGGAGGTTGTTCAGCGAGGCGCCGGAACCCTCGCTGAACGACCTCCTGCAGTCGATCTCCTGCCGGCGCCATTTTCCGTACGAAAACGATTCGCGGCGGGAAATCGCTCCCTGACCCCCGCTGGACCTCCAGGAACTTTTGGCCAGCTTGTGGGGGGCCTCCTGACCCCCACGAGACTTGCCAAAAGTCCAGCGGGGGTCCGGAAGGACCTCCTGCCATCCAATCGTGTTCGTCTATGGCCGCCGCCATTTTTCGGCGCCATTTTGGAAAATGGCGCCGGCTGAAGACAACAAGATTCAGGAGCAGGAGCCCGTTCCGGACCGCTGCCGTTCCGGACCGCCGCTGGACCCGCAGGTTTTTAAGTCATTTGGGGGGGGGGTTCAGGAGGGTGGGGGATTTAATTTAAAGGGTTGGGGGTGGGTTTTAGGGGGTTTTAATGTGCCAGTTTTGCGATTTTTAGATTTTTAGATTTTTCACGATTTTTCACGATTTTTCACGATATTTTACCCCCCCAAACGGCAACAATATGATTCCCTCCCCCTCCCAGCCGAAATCGATCGTTAAGACGATCGAGGACACGATTCACATCCCTAGAATGTTAGGAATTATTAGGAAAGGAATGGTTAATAGAATGGAAAATGTCAGAATGCCTCTATATTGCTTCATGGTGAGACCGCACCTTGAATACTGTGTACAATTCTGGTCGCTGCATCTCAAAAAAGATACAGTTGCAATGGAGAAGGTACAGAGAAGGGCAACCAAAATAATAAAGGGGATGGAACATCTCCCCTATGAGGAAAGGCTGACGAGGTTAGGGCTGTTCAGCTTGGAGAAGAGACGGCTGAGGGGGGATATGATAGAGATCTTTAAGATCATCAGAGCTCTTGAACGAGTAGATGTGACTCTATTATTTACACTTTTGAATAATAGAAGGACTAGGGGGCATTCCATGAAATTAGCAAATAGCACTTTTAAGACTAATCGGTGAAAATCTTTTTCATTCAACGCACAATAAAGCTCTGGAATTTGTTGCCAGAGGATGTGGTTAGTGCAGTTAGTGTAGCTGGGTTCAAAAAAGTTTTGGATAACTTCTTGGAGGAGAAGTCTATTAACAGCTATTAATCAAGTTTACTTAGGGAATAGCCACTACTATTATTTGCATCAGTAGCATGGGATCTTCTTAGTGTTTGGGTAACTGCCAGGTTCTTGTGGCCTGGTTTGGCCTCTGTTGGATACGGGATGCTGGGCTTGATGGACCCTTGGTCTGACCCAGCATGGCAATTTCTTATGTTCTTATGTACAATGGTCATCCTAACCGTAGGGGTGTGCATTCGTTGCAATGTATTGGCAATCCGCAACGTATAGGGCCATATCCGTTGTATTCGTGGGGAAGCGAAACGTATCGCGATTCCCACGAATACAGCAAATCTTCACCGAATTATTTGGCCGTCTAAAGGAGTGAATTTAAACACCCCCCACTCGCCCTCCTGACCCCCCCCCAAGATTTACCAAAACCCCCTGGTAGTCCAGCAGATGTCCGGGAGCCATCTACTGCACTCACGCCATCGGCTGCCGGTATTCAAAATGGCACCGATAGGCCCTGTGACATAGTAAGGGCAAAGGCTATCGGCACCATTTTGATTACTGGCAGCCGACGGCCCGAGTGCAGGAGATCACTCCCGGTCCCCCGCTGAACCACCAGAGACTTTTGGCAAGTCTTGGGGGACCCTCCTGACCCCCACAAAACTTGCCAAAAGTCCCTGGTGGTCCAGCGGGGGTCCAAGAGTGATCTCCTGCACTCGGGCCCTCAGCTGCCAGTAATCAAAATGGCACCAATAGCCTTTGCCCTTACTATGTCACAGGTGCTACCGGTGCCATTGGTTGGCACCTGTCACATGGTAGGAGCACAAGATGGCGCCAGATGCCCATTGCTCCTACCATGTGACAGCGGCCGATCAATGGCACCGGTAGCCCCTGTGACATGGTAAGGTCAAAGGCTATCAGCGCCATTTTGAATACAGGTAGCCGATGGTGTGAGTGCAGTAGATGGCTCCCCAACCCCCGCTGGACCACCAGGGAGTTTTGGCAATTCTTGAGGGGGGGCAGGAGGGTGGGGGGTTGTAGTTAATTAAATTTTAGCCGGGAAATGAATAAGAATGGAACACATGAATGGATCGGGGCCCCCCCTTGCCGATTGCAATGTATCTGCCCCCCCACAAATACAAATACCGAATGTAAAGTATGCAGTCCCTCTGCACATCCCTACCTAACCCTTCCCTCCTGGGCATGGACCTCTGAAGACATTCTCAGTAAAATAGGATAAATCATCACCTTAAGGGCAGTTCCTAAATATAAGATCACTTCCTGCCACACAAAGTTTATGGTCTCCTGCCAGATGATCTTGCTTCTCCAAAGGAGCACAAAGGTTGATAGACTGGAGTCAAAATTATGCAAATGTGACACATAATTGATGTAGAATATTGAAAAATCTGTCACAGAATGTGCTAACGTTTGCCACAGAATCTTGAAAAATCTCCCACAGGAAACCAGATACTATGCCTTTAACCTTCATTTTCACATATCAAAATTCCCAAGTGCACCATTACACATACCTCCTCCAGATATATATCCATCCTCAACCACCCATCTATGCCCTCCTCATACACCAACACCCTCCATTAACCCCAAACATCTCTCCAACACAAATGTTTTGACTTTCTAATCATGGAGTGCGGGTTGTGTTCTGTGCAGAATTTATTGTGTGGGCACAGAAATCTGATGGTAAAGCTGCACAGAAGAATGCTACTGTTTTCTGCAAATCTTTAGTCCTGCTGATAAAGTTCAGTTTGAATTGAAAGGCCCAACAGGCACAGCTTTGAGTTATCAGTGCTTTGCATCACTGCCTCACAGGCTTGAGTAATTGTAACCTGGAACATTTGTTTCTGATGTAGTTGTGTTCAGTTCGAAAGGGATTAAAAACTCCGAGATTAGAAAAGCAGTTTGCTTGACTTATTTTCTTCAAGTTTTGTGCTTTACTCAAAATTGTTCATTATAATAACTGTCACAATGTTATCAGACTAACAATTGGGTAGACGGTGATAGGAAGGGTCTAAAAATCTTTTACACTGTTTCTAAAGTTGGAATATTATGGTAATTTGGGAAAGGTATTTCCTCATTTCTCTACCCTGTAATTTGTGAAAAAAAAAAATGGACCTGTGTTTCCTCTAGAAGAACTGATTTTCAACCACTAGATTTACTTTTCCTCCACCTGCTGATAAACAGCAAAGCAATTGAGTGCTAGTGTGATGCTGTAGCATCTCATGAAAGTTTTGCATTTGTGGTTTCCATGTTTATTTTTGTGTTCAAAAGTGAACAGTGTAGTACAAGGTGGCCAACTATGGTCCCCAAAAGCCACAAATGGCCTGGTTTTTGAGACATCTATAATGAATATGCATGATATAGATTTGCATGCACTACCTTCATTGTAAACAAACCTATATCATACATACTCATTATAGATATCCTGAAAACCAGGTCGTTTGTGGCTGTTGAGGACTGGAGATGGCCTACACTGGCGTAGCACATGGAAGGTGAATGAAAAGGTATTTTTTTATAATGAGGAAATCAAGTATATTCAATTAATCACTCTAAAATAACTGTAAGAGTGAAAAAAAATCAGAGAAAGGAAATGTGCAGCAAAATCTTTAAACACTTTTGACCAAGGATGATTTTTTTTCTTTATTCAAAAGAAATGACTTTTTTTAATGTTAGGAGACTAATTAGAGAATACTCCAGGCACATTACACAACAATTAACTCAACAAAGTCTAATTACCACTTGCATGCCAGCTGTCAGATCATTGGCTAAATATACACAGTCTGCAATTAACTGAGATTTTATGATTGATTAAGATATCGTTAACTAAATTTGTTAATTAATGAGCTTCAAAGGGGTTCTTCTAAAAGCAAGGCAGACTGCTAAGATAAATGAAACATTTTATCCTAAATTTGTCTTCCCTGGGTTCTGGAGATTACCTCGGTCTTTGCAGGGATCAAAAGTTAAATTATACATGAATGATACTATGCATAGGGTAGGATCTGTTTATTCATATAATTAGTGATGCCAGCTACTGTTAGAATCTAATGAAGGAAAAATACTTGGGGTATGAGTAAGAAAAAAAAAATCAAGGTTTAGAAACATACTGTATGTAATAGACATTTGTATCCTACCTTAAAAAACACTGCTGAGATGACAGGAGGTGACTCTCTCAGCACTCGCCTGTAAACAGGGCTTACACCCGGTTTTAGGATTGCACAACTTAGACATCCTTTATCCAGTCTCCCTTCCCATCATTATCACTTTTCAGATATACAACCACTTCTATTATATTGTTTGCAACTTGAATACAGGTAGAAGAAACAAAATAAACATATTCAACCTCTCATGTTGACATGGAGAAGGGGTATAAGTTAAGAGCAGGTGTCATAATTTATTAAAAAATACATTATTTTCTCCTTTTCAAAAAATATTTCTGCCAGTTAACTTAATAGGAATTAGCAGACAATGAAGATTTAAAAAATAACTTTGCATTTTTAAATCAAATAAAAGGAAGCTTCTCCAGAGGCACTAACCACTGGCAATAACAATTAGCAGGCAGAGAAAGCATGCAGAGGGGCATGACCTTAGGAATGCTTATAAAAAGAGATTTATAGAAAGGAGTAGAATTGTTAATTTACATATTGAGTACATGTTATGCTTTACAGAGGTCCATAATGATTAAACTTTTGAGAATAACATTTGTCTAGGTAATGTTGCCTAGATAGTTTTCACTGGATATTCAAAAGATGTATCTGGATAAGGTTTTTGCTAAATAAAATGTATCCAGATAATTTAATGTAAGCATTTGTTTTACCAGATGTAAACTGATAACTTTGCATGAGTGGCACTGAATATTAGGGATGCGCATAGAAAACATTTCCAGTTTGGTTCATTCATTTGGAGGCTAAAAAATTATTCATTTTTTTCATGTCATTCAGTGATTTGTTTCCTTTTAAAGTCAAAGGTGGAAGCAATACATAGTATTTGGGGTTCAAAAATAAGGGTAAAAGGCCCCAACAACAGTGGCATGAAGACCACAAATCATTAACAGAGGAGCAAAGCAGCACCAACAATGGCATGAACATCCTAAATCATGTTGAGATAATGAGGGGGGTAAAGTAGCCCAAATAGAGGCTTGAAAACCCAATTTACAGTGAAAAGGGCAAAAAAAAAAAAAAGCAACAGAAGTGAATGATAATCCAGAGCACTTATTTCCCAAATGTACTTTGAATTTAAGAGCATTCAAAGGCATCTTGAGAGGGGCAAAGTATCAATGAGGTCCAAATGCAATCATTGTCTGGATAGCAAAGTTAGGGCCTCATTTTCCAATATTGCATTGGATACCAAAAAGGGGTGTACCTTATGCTAATAAGCATGCATATTAGCTATCTGAAAGGCTGTTATCTAGAGATGTGAATCGTGTCCTCGATCGTCTTAACGATCGAGTTCGGCTGGGAGGGGGAGGGAATCGTATTGTTGCCGTTTGGGGGGGTAAAATATCGTGAAAAATCGTGAAAAATCGAAAAAACGTAAAATCGCAAAACCGGCACATTAAAACCCCCTAAAACCCACCCCCGACCCTTTAAATTAAATCCCCCCCCCCCAAATGACTTAAATAACCTTCGGGTCCAGTGGCGGTCCGGAACGGCAGCGGTCCGGAATGGGCTCCTGCTACTGAATCTTGTTGTCTTCAGCCGGCGCCATTTTCCAAAATGGCGCCGAAAAATGGCGGCGGCCATAGACGAACACGATTGGACGGCAGGAGGTCCTTCCGGACCCCCGCTGGACTTTTGGCAAGTCTTGTGGGGGTCAGGAGGCCCCCCCCAAGCTGGCCAAAAGTTCCTGGAGGTCCAGCGGGGGTCAGGGAGCGATTTCCCGCCGCGAATCGTTTTCGTACGGAAAATGGCGCCGGCAGGAGATCGACTGCAGGAGGAGTTACTAGGTGGACCTCCCATAGGGATACAAATACCTGTCTAGGGAGAAGGCACTATAGCAAGTCTCTCTCTCTCTCTCTCTCTCTCTCTCCAATCATGAACTATGATAAAACCTTTACCAGCTGTAACACAAATGTGTAGTTATTGACAGTCACAGCACACAATAAATCCTCCCTACTTTACATTTACTCTGCCCCCTGAATACAAAATTAAAAATTTGCAATCGCATTAACTGCTGTTAGGGTGATTTGCGGAATTATCACACGTGGTAACTCCTTGGAAAATGAGGCCCTTAGTTGGATAAACTGACTAACTTTGGAGGTACGTTCAACAGTGCAGAACACTTTGAATAGAGCTGGCTATCTTATGTTAGCCAGCTAGAATATAATGTAAAATAAGTTTAGGACAGGTCTATGGTATAAATAGACTTAGCCAGGTAAGTTATTCAACTATGAATATTTCAGTTAGCCAGGTGACTTATCCGGTTAACTCAAGTCCTCTCATTTAACACAAAGAGCAATATGAACACACAAAAGCACCATGAGAGGTACAAAGAAGCCTTATACAGTGGTAAGGACACCTCAAGGTGTAGAGTTTGGAATGTGGATGCAAGACAAAGTGGCAGCAAGACCCTCAAGGTGCAAAGTCTGGGTATGGCAATAATATTGATTTTAAAAAGACCCCCTAATGTTTAAGTTAAGGGGCACAACAACAAGGCAGAGTGACATGGGAGGAGTTTGTCTTCTTGTTGAAGCACTTGCCTCTTGCTATTTGTCAAATTTAGTACAAGAGAATGCACTATCATCAGTGTCACTTTTGTGACATAAGCTTTTATTACATTCCCTTGATTTTGCTGTAGGGTGTAATTTTGGGTTTCTTCTGAGATTTGCTTTCCAATTGAAACTTTTCACAATCAGAACATCACAATGGCATCTCATCAATGTGTCATTCCTGATAATTTGTGAGGTTTACTTTATTAAGAAAGCTTTTCCAATATTCTGTAACTGAACAATTTTTACAGAAATTTCTAAACTGTACTTTACAAACCACACTGATCTTGCCACCCTATGAAATAATGCTTCTCACCTCGAAAAATCTTAGCATCTTTTAAGTTTATTGCCCAATAGGACTTCTTGCCCATAACTGTTCTCTGCTATATGAACTCTTCACTTGTTCTACTTTTGATCTTACCAGGGCATTATTTATATTTGACATAATACCATTTCAGGGGTGGTTGATAGTCTTGCCTTGTTAAAGTCACATTCAGCACCTCATAGATCCAATATCCCATGGTAATCCCACTTTTTAATTTTATGAAAACATGTACTGAGAAGAGCAGTTGGTTTTTCTACTAACTGTTCCATAAAATACTCATTTATTTCATCTTGGAAACTCTCTAGCATGTCCTGATGTAGCATTCACCCAGTTAGTACTGGGGTAATTTAAATCACCTGTTATTACCGTGCTGCTAATTTTGTTAGCTTCTCTAATGTCTTTAAGCATTTCATTGTCTGTTTGTTCATTCAGGCTAGGTGGATGGTAGGTAGTTCATCCCCACTGCTATTTCATTCCCCAGTGTTTCCTCTAAAAGAGCAGAAGTTCAATGACAGAAGATCATGTCAGCTGATGCCCTCCATCAATATCAGCAATTGATAAAATACAGAATAGCTATGGATACTGCAAAAAAAATCTTACTACTCAAACCATACTAAAAAGGCCATCAATAATAGTAAAAATCTTTTCCTTACATAGTTCAGGCTGGGTTATAATAAAACAGATATAATAAAGAAATAGTCAATATGATACAACAAATTATATTATAAAACTAATCACAGACATGGTAAAGATGTGAGGATGGGAGGTAAGTGTTCTTAACACTTACTGCTAAATTCAATCTTAGAAAGATACGCTTTAAGACTTCTAAAATCCTTGACATCTCTAATGCTATGTAAGAACAGCTATGTAGGGAACTCCACAGGTTGGGCCCTGCAATGGAAAAAGCCCCTTCCCATGTTACTGACAATTGGGCAGACAATACAGAAGGAATGCCAAGTAAAAGGTATGAAGAACCAACCAGAAGAGATGTTATTTTAGACCTAGTCCTTGTGGAGCATAACAGTTTGGTGTAAGATTTAACAATGTTGGAGTCACTTGGTAATAATGATCACAAATTGATCAAATTTAACTTAATAATTGGAGGGAGGACACTTAGAAATCTACTCAATAGCATTTAACTTTCAAAAAGATGACTATGATAAAATGAGAAAAATATTTAGGAAAAAATTGAAATAAGCAGGTGCAAAGTTTAAGAGTTTACATCAGGCATA
This sequence comes from Rhinatrema bivittatum, assembly GCF_901001135.1. Classification (NCBI taxonomy): domain Eukaryota; kingdom Metazoa; phylum Chordata; class Amphibia; order Gymnophiona; family Rhinatrematidae; genus Rhinatrema; species Rhinatrema bivittatum. The sequence goes on along the minus strand of NC_042617.1, from coordinate 152,324,121 downwards.
GACACTGTTTAAAAATACCATCTTAGAAGCCTAGACCATATGTATTCCATGCATTAGAAAAGTTGGAAAGAAGCCTAAATGACTACCAGCATGGTAAAACTGTGAGGTGAAAGGAGCGATAAAAACTAAAAGAAAATCTTTTGAGAAATAGAAAAGGGATCTGAATGAAGAAAACAGGAAACAGCTTAAGTACTGCAAGTTACATGCACAGTATTGATAATGAAGCAAAGAGACATTTTGAAAGGAAGTTTGCTGTGGAAGCAAAAACTCATAATAAAAACTTTTTCAAGTACATTCAAAGTAGAAAGCTTACAAGGGAGTCAGTGGGCCATTAGATGATCAAGGGGTAAAAGGGGCACTTAGGAATGACAAAGCCATAGTAGATAGACTAAATGAATTATTTTCTTCAGTATTCACTAAAGACATTGTAAGAGAAATACCCATTCCAGAAATATATTCAAAGATGGTGTTTTAGAGGAACTGAAACACATTTCAGTGAACCTGGAAGATGAACTTGGGAAAATTGGCAAACTGAAGAATAGCAAATCACATGGACCAGATGGTATACATCACAGAGTGCTTAAAGAACTAAAAAATGAAATTTCAGACTTGCTATTAGTAATTTGTAAATTATCATTAAAATTGTCTATGGTACTGAAGACTTGAAGGTTGCCAATGTAACACCAGTTTTTAAAAAGAGATCAAGGAGTGATTCAGGAAAACAAAAGAACAGTGAGTCTAATATCTGTGCCAGGTGGAACTGTAGGAACTATCATAAAATACAAAATTGCTGAAAATATATATAGGCATAGTTTAACAGGACAAAGCCAATCTGGATTTAGCCAAGGGAAATCTTGCCTCACCAATCTGCTACATTTTATTGAGGATGTAAAGAAATGTGGATAAAGGTGAGTCAGTTGATATAGTGTATCTGAATTTCCAGAAAACATTTGACAAAGTTTCTCATGAGAAACTTCTTGGGAAATTTAAAAAGTCAAGGGACTGTGAACTAGTTAAAAGATAGAAAAGAGAGAGTAGGGCTAAATATTACATTTTACCAATAGAGAAAGGTGAATAGCGGACTGCCAAAAGGATCTGTTCTCTGGTCCAGTGCTTTTAAATATATTTATAAATGACCTGGAAATGGGAACAATGAGTGAAGTGATCAAATTTGTAGATTACACAAAATCATTCAGAGTTGTTAAATCATAAAAGGATTGTAAAAAAAATTGCAAGGGGACCTTGAAAAACTGGAAAAATGGGCATGCAAATGGCAAATGAAATTTAACATGGACAAGTGCAAAGTGATGCATTTAGGGAAGAATAACCCAAATTATAGCTACACAATGAAAGGTTCCCCATTAGGATTCTCCATTAAGGAAAAGGACTTAGGTATCATCATTGATAATACATTGAATCTTCTGTTCAGTGTGCAGCAGCAGCCAAGAAAGCATATAGAATGCTAGGAATTATTAGGAAAGGAATGATGAATAACATAGGCAGTATCATAATGCCTCTGTATCACACCATGGTGTGACCTCATCTTGAATATTGTGTGCAGTTCTGGTCACCACATCTCAAAAAAGATACAGCAGAATTAGAAAATGTACAGAGAAGAGCAAACAAAATGATAAAGAGTTTGGAGCAACTTCCCTATGAGGAAAAGCTAAAGACAGTAGGACTCTTCAGCTTGTAGAAGAGACAGTTGTGGGGGAAATATGATAGATATCTATAAAATAATGAGTGGAGTGAAATGAGTAAATGTTAATCAGTTGTTTATTCTTTCAAACAGTACAAAGAATAGGGGATACACAATTAAGTTACTAGGTTATACATTTAAAACCTTTAAGAGAAAATATATTTTTACTCTATGCATAATTCAGCTCTGGAATTCATTGCCAGAGGATGTGGTGAAAGCTATTAGTGTAGCTGTGTTTTAAAAAGGTTTGGACAAATTCCTGGAGGAAAGGTCCATAAACAATTATTAAGGTGGACTTGGGGAAAATCCAATGCTTATCCCTGGGATAAGTAGCTTGGAATTTATCTACCTCTTGGGATCCTGCCAGGTTCTTGTAACCTGGATTGGCCACTGCTGAAAACAGGATGCTGGGCTTGATGAACCCATGGTCTGACCTGGTATGGCAATTTCTTATGTTCTTAAAGAAATGTTTATAGAACGAAAGAGTAGCAGACACATAGAACAGCCTTCTTTGTAGAGGCAGTGGAGACATGGACAGTATCAGTATACTAAAATGCATGGGAGATACACATTCATTCTCTAGGGAAAAAGAAAAATTACTATTAAGATGAATGGGAGATGAGGATGCAACATATGGTCTTTACCTGTCATCATGTTCTATGTTTCTGTATTTAGAAGAGTTGCAGAGAAGGACAACAGAAAAATAAAGATAATGGAAAGCTCTCCTGTGATGGCAGGCTAAATAGGTTAGGGCTCTTGGAAACAAGATGGCTGAAAGAGATAGGAAAGAAATTTATGAAAGTATGAGTGGAGTGGAACAGGTAAATAAAGGATGACAATTTTCTCTTTCAACTATTACTAAACGGGCGGATTTTAAAAGCCCTGCTTGCGTAAATCCGCCCGGATTTACACGAGCAGGACCTTGCGCACCGGCGCACCTATTTTCCATAGGCCGCCGGCGCACGCAGAACCCCGGGATGCGCGTAGGTCCCGGGGTTTTTGGACAGGGGTGTGTCGGGGCGTGTCGGGGGCGGGGTCAAACGACACGGCATTTTGGGGGCGGGACGTGGCATTTCGGGGGTGGGCCCAGGGGCGTGGTTTTGGGCCGGGGTGTTCCGGGGGCATGGCCGTGCCCTCTGGAACTGCCCCCAGGCCGGGTCTAGGCGCGCCAGCAGCCCGCTGGCGCGTGTGGATTTACGTCTCCCTCCGGGAGGCGTAAATCCATGGACAAAGGTAGGGGGTGGTTTAGATAGGGCCGGGGGGGGGGGGTAGGTTAGGTAGAGGAAGGGAGGGGAAGGTGAGGGGAGGGCGAAAGAGAGTTCCCTCCGAGGCCGCTCCGATTTCGGAGCGGCCTCGGAGGGAACGGAGGCAGGCTGTTTGGCTCGGCGCGTACTGGCTGCCCAAAATCGGCAGCCTTGCGCGTGCCGATCCACGATTTTAGAGGATATGCGCGGCTATGCGCGTATCTTATAAAATCCAGCGTACTTTTGTTTGCGCCTGCTGCGCAAACAAAGGTACGCGATCGCGCAATTTTTAAAAATCTACCCCAAAACATGGAACACTCTAAATTAACAATTAGCATATTTAAAATAAATCATAGAAAGTTCTTTTTCACTCAGTGCACAATCAAGCTATGGAACATACTACCAGAAGATATGGTGATGGTGATTAGCATAGCTGGGTTTAAAAAAGGTTTGAACAAGTTCCTGGAAGAATAGTCCATACATTTTTTTTTAGCCAGGTAGAGTATGGAAAGTCATTGTTATCTTTGAGAGTGTATAACAAGAAATAAATCTTCTTTTTGAGATGTGCCAGGTACTTTTGATTCAGACTGGCCATTGTTAGAGACAGCATGTCAGGCTCAATGGACCTTGATTTGACCTAGCATTGCACTTTGGCAGTTCTTATGTTCCTATATACTTCTGCCTTGAGCAAGAGTAAATGCATTCAATGTGGAGAACTATGGGAGGCAAATAAATTCTACATATGTTCATGGGTGAATAAGCTCTGGGAGACAGGTTCAGAGATAGAGCCAAGGACATTAGTGGAGTATCTGTGATAATTTTGTCTCATGTGTATCTTTCTATTTTTCTGAAAAACCAAGATACCATGCACCATTAATTTGTTAAAGGGATATTATTCTAACTCTCACTAACTCCAAAATATGTCCCTTTATTGGTTGTTTTTTAAATATCTATTTTTTTGTTTTTATTTATTGCTCAACTATCTTTGTGTCAAATGATCAATCTTTTATTTGATTTTGAACCATTCAAATAAAGATTTTCAACAGAAAAATTTTTTTAAGGAAAGAGTGGAAGGTTTCATATGTATTTTATTGCCATTACCACTATGTAATGTGCTACATGGTATAATCATTAACGATCCACCTCCAACCTTTATTTATTGAAATCTTTATATGGACATGTTTCAAAAACATTTTAATTGAAATAAAAAGTTCTTCAACTGATTTGCAGTCAGTGTTGTTTTTTTTTCTTTTATATAGGTGTATGTGTGACTGTCGCATTCATTCATTCATTCAATCAATAAAACTGTTTCTTGTTAAAGATTATAGAAAGCCGACTTATCTTCAACTTTATCACGTCAATCTCAGCGAAAACATATCTTATAAGATATTATGAAAGACCGACTTATTTCTAAGACTGTCACTGTCCACCCAGAAAGCCGACTTATCTTTAACTTTATCACTGTCAATCCCGGCGAAAAAGTTTCTTATAAGATATTATGAAAGACCGGCTTATCTCAAAGACTGTCGCTGTCCATCCAATGAGGCCTCATTTCAGACCTGGAAAGATCTTTCCAGAGGGGATGTATGCCTGGTTTTCAAAGTCGGATTCACAATTTTGCATTACTGTAGCAATTTTCTCCTACTCCTTCTCAGGTATTTACACTCATCGTGGTTTTCTTGTCGTCTTTTCAGCTGATGAACTCGGATGTTTATACCTTCTCTGAAGAAATGCTCTAGACTTGCACACCTTTGCTCATCACTTTATACTCCTCCCCTTCTTTCAAATCTGACCTATCACTTGTTACTTTTTTTGCCATCATCTCCTGATGTCAAATTAACACATTCCAATCTAATTCTTCGTTCAAGCCGTTTGGTGTTTGGGTTTTTAGTGTGAATATCCAGAAAGATTCCCAGTAATTTAGATACTCAAATGATTACCTCCCCATGGAGAATCCTTTATGTGGTCTAAAATTGTCCAATTTAGTTGTGTGAAATTATGTTGGTATTGTAGGCAGTGTGAAACTATTGGTGCCATTGTCAACTATGTATTTAGACGCGATGTGTGTTCATTCAGACGCATTCTCATACTGCAGGACATCCTGCCTATATATACTTTTGGACATGGGTAAATGAGTGCATACAAGACATAGGTTGAATTGCAATCTGTTGCAAACTTCTAAAAGACTTTATATTTGGACACTGATCTATCCAATTTACCCCTTCTATATAATTAAAACAATGAGAGCACTGGCCGCATTTGTAGTGTCCTGGCTGTTCCCATTCCCTGTTGACTGGTATGTGTGCATGCACTAACTTGTTTCGCAAATTGCTGCCCCCAGTTGAAAAATGTCATGCAGACTTAAATGGTGCCAATGTTGGTGAATCGCTGCTGCTATCGCAGATGTTGCTGTAGTTTGTTTTAACACACAAACCAGTTCTGATGTATCTTTTTTGGGTTTATATTGTAGCAGTGCATGTCTGTCTGAAAACGTAGCCCGCTTATATGCATTTTTTATTGCACGTTTAGGGTAACCGCGTTGGAGGAATCTCTTGCTTAAAATATCAGCTTGTTTTTCAAACTCAGTCATATTGGAGCAAATCCGTCTAATGTGGAAGAATTGGCTAACTGGTAGCCCACATTTAAACGTATATGGATGATGGCAGTGAAATCAGAGTAAGTTATTGCGATCTGTTTTCTTACGAAATACTGTTGTATGAAATTGTCCTTCAATTAGTTGTACCTGAACATCCAGAAAGGATACCTGTGAATCTGAATGTTGTGCTGAAAATTGCAAATTTTCATCAACTGTATATATCCAATCACAGAATTGTTTCAACAAATCCTCTGTCTCCTGCCACACTATAAAAATGTCGTCTATAAAACGACTCCAACTTACAACATGTTCAGACCACTTATATTTGTAAATAACTTCTTGCTCAAAGTATGCCATGTATAAGTTGGCCACTGTAGGTGCCAAGGGTGAACCCATGGGAACCCCATGGGTTTGTTGGTAGAATGTGGATTCAAATATGAAGTAGTTGTTTTGTAATATCAATTCTGTCAACTGTATTATGAATAGGGATGTGAATCGTGTCCTCGATCGTCTTAACGATCGATTTCGGCTGGGAGGGGGAGGGAATCGTATTGTTGCCGTTTGGGGGGGTAAAATATCGTGAAAAATCGTGAAAAATCGTGAAAAATCTAAAAATCTAAAAATCGCAAAACCGGCACATTAAAACCTCCTAAAACCCACCCCCGACCCTTTAAATTAAATCCCCCACCCTCCCGAACCCCCCCCAAATGACTTAAATAACCTGCAGGTCCAGCGGCGGTCCGGAACGGCAGCGGTCCGGAATGGGCTCCTGCTCCTCAATCTTGTTGTCTTCAGCCGGCGCCATTTTCCAAAATGGCGCCGAAAAATGGCGGCGGCCATAGACGAACACGATTGGACGGCAGGAGGTCCTTCCGGACCCCCGCTGGACTTTTGGCAAGTCTCGTGGGGGTCAGGAGGCCCCCCACAAGCTGGCCAAAAGTTCCTGGAGGTCCAGCGGGGGTCAGGGAGCGATTTCCCGCCGCGAATCGTTTTCGTATGGAAAATGGCGCCGGCAGGAGATCGACTGCAGGAGGTCGTTCAGCGAGGGTTCCGGCGCCTCGCTGAACAACCTCCTGCAGTCGATCTCCTGCCGGCGCCATTTTCCGTACGAAAACGATTCGCGGCGGGAAATCGCTCCCTGACCCCCGCTGGACCTCCAGGAACTTTTGGCCAGCTTGTGGGGGGCCTCCTGACCCCCACGAGACTTGCCAAAAGTCCAGCGGGGGTCCGGAAGGACCTCCTGCCGTCCAATCGTGTTCGTCTATGGCCGCCGCCATTTTTCGCCGCCATTTTGGAAAATGGCGCCGGCTGAAGACAACAAGATTGAGGAGCAGGAGCCCATTCCGGACCGCTGCCGTTCCGGACCGCCGCTGGACCCGCAGGTTATTTAAGTCATTTGGGGGGGGGGGTTCGGGAGGGTGGGGGATTTAATTTAAAGGGTTGGGGGTGGGTTTTAGGGGGTTTAGTGTGCCGGCTCACGATTCTAACGATTTATAACGATAAATCGTTAGAATCTCTATTGTATTGTGTTCCATAACGGTTTAAGACGATATTAAAATTATCGGACGATAATTTTAATCGTCCTAAAACGATTCACATCCCTAATTATGAATGCAGATGTAATCAGTTTTCTTCTCACTCTATACTTCAGGAAATGTTGTACCACCTTAACCCCCTGAGTTTGGGGTATATTGGTATACAATGCAGAGGTGTCCATGATGATCATCCAATAGTGTACATTCTGAATGATGGGTAACTGCTGTAATTGTAAAAAATGTGCTGTATCCTTAATGTATTAACTCATCTGTTGTACATATGGTTGTAGCAATCGGTCTACAAGTATTGCTGGTGCTTCCAACACTGATCCATTGAGAGACACTATGGGATGAATTGGAGGGTTGTCCAGACTTTTATGTATCTTAGGGACAGTATAATTGGCTGGAATATGAGGATGTTCCACTATTATACATTTTCTCTCCTTGTCAGTTAGACCTGGTGTAACTTCCACTATGGTTTTAATTTCATTTTTTAGTGAACCAGTTGGATCAGTGGTTAACTTAGTGTAATATTTTGGATCATTTAAATCTTGGTGTAAAGCAGCGTTGTATTGTTGTCTGTCTTGTATCACTATTGCACCACCTTTATCGGCGAGTTTGATCACTAATTGGGTTGATTTTTGTAAAGTATCCAATGCTGTTCTTAACTCTTCAGAAAGATTATCAAATCTTCTGTGTTCACTGGTCTCATAACTGATAAGATCCCTTAATACCATCTATTGGAATGTTTTAATAATGGGATCTACTGAGCCTGGAGGATTCCATTTTGATCTTGGTGTTACTATGGATCCATCTTTGTTATCAACTGAACTGCAGTTGGAAAAATACAGTTTTAAATTCAATTTATGCACAAATCTTTGTACCGCTATTCGTGCGTCAAAAGGTGAATGTTTTGTAATAGGTACAAATGATAATCTATGATCTAAAAGTTCTATCTGGGATGCTGTAAGTGCAGTGGTGGATATATTTATCACTGCTGAGTCCTCTTGGACTGTATTCGGGTATTTCTGAGTGAATTGACCAGTTCTTACGGTGCTGTATTCCTCCGTCGACCTCTGTATTGGTTTGATACCCTTTGCTGCCACATTTGGATAAAAAACTTCGTTCTTCTAAGAACATAAGAAGATAAGAAATTGCCATACTGGGTCAGACAAAGGGTCCATCGAGCCCAGCATCCTGTTTCAACAGAGGCCAAACCAGGCCACAAGAACCTGGCAATTACCCAAACACTAAAAAGATCCCATGTTACTGATGCAATTAATAGCAGTGGCTATTCCCTAAGTAAACTTGATTAATAGCCGTTAATGGACTTCTCCTCCAAGAACTTATCCAAACCTTTTTTGAACCCAGCTACACTAACTGCACTAACCACATCCACTAACCACACTTCCAGAGCTTTATTGTGCGTTGAGTGAAAAAGAATTTTCTCTGATTAGTCTTAAATGTGCTACTTGCTAATTTAATGGAATGCCCCCTAGTCCTTCTATTATTCAAAAGTGTAAATAACCGATTCATATCTACTCATTCAAGACCTCTCATGATCTTAAAGACTTCTATCATATCCCCCCTCAGCTGTCTCTTCTCCAAGCTGAACCGCCCTAACCTCTTCACCCTTTTCTCATAGGGGAGCTGTTCCATCCCCTTTATCATTTTGGTTGCTCTTCTCTGTACCTTCTCCATTGCAACTATATATTTTCTGAGATGCGGCAACTAGAACTGCACACAGTATTCAAGGTGCGGTCTCACCATGGAGCGATACAGAGGCATTATGACATTTTCCGTTTTATTAACCATTCCCTTCCTAATAATTCCTAACATTCTGTTTGCTTTTTTGACTGATCCTTATTTTCTGGTTTGATCTGTTCCAACTCCTCTGATCCACTAGAATTGTCATCTGAAGAGAAATTAAAACGCACTTTCTTCATTGCACCTTGTTGATTTTTATTTCCCCACCGGGATTGACGGTAATAAAGTTGAAGATAAGTCGTCTTTCTCTAATCTTTAACAAGAAACAGTTTTATTGAATGAATGAATGAATGAATGAATGAATGAATGAAAGCGACAGTCTTGCATACACATATATAAAAGAAAAAAACAATGTTGACTGCAAATCAGTTGAAGAACTTTTTATATAAATTAAACAATTTTTGAAACTTGTCCATATAAAGATTTCAATAAATAAAGGTTGGAGGGGGATTGTTAATGATTATACCTTGTAGCATATTACATGGTGGTAATGGCAATAAAATACATATGAAACCTTCCACTCTTTCCTTAAAAAAAATGTTCTGTTGAAAATCTTTATTTGAATAGTTCAAAAATCAAATAAAGGATTGATCATTTTCTATTTTTCTGGACATACTGAATATATTTTTTACATGCCTTGTAAAGCTCCAACCTTTCCATGAATAAACCCTTTCATACTAGTGGATATTCTAGAAAATCAAATATTCTGCTGCAATTTACCAACTGAAAGCCCAATTCTCTTAAGTTCATCCTCAAAGTGCATTACCTGGAAATTTGAAGGGCACCACTATTTAACTTTTCTACCCTATTTCAAGAGTATTTTTTCCTAATTTCCTAAGAAAGAAAAGTAGATTTATGAGATTATCTTGTGTGTGTGTCTGTCTGTGTTTGTGTGCTCCTTCTCCCAATAACTTTTGTGTTTTGTATCCTATCCTGACAGAATTATTTTTTGGAGGATCTGTCTACATGTGCCAATATATGCACATATTTTGGAAAGTAAGTTCTATGAGTTCTGTGTGAAATTTCGTTTTCATTGACATTTTACATTACAGTTTTTGGTTATAGTAATCATATCTTTGGAGTTTTAATGTACGTGACGAAAAAATGTCCTATCTCCTCTTTTCCCACTCAAGAAAACCTTGAAGGAGTTGGTGTGATAAGGTAATTTACCATTCAGTAAACAGTTCACATAATATGTATTAAGCATTCACCAGGTTAACAAAGATGCTGAGGTCAACATTTAGTAGCATGGTGAGAAGACAATTTATCTGGCTAAAGACAGACAAATAAATTGAAACTGATATTCAGCAGATCACTGCCAATTAGGAGCACCACTGAATATAACTGGATAAAGTCCTAGTTAGCCAGATTAAGTTATCCAGCTAACTTTAGAATTGTTGTCTGGCATGACCAGACTAAGGCCTGGATTTTCTAAGGTTGCAGACCTTAGAAAACCTGGCGGTAATTGGGGGGCGGGGGGGGGGGCGCGAAGCGGGGGACGGGCCTGCGAAATCTGGCAGTGATCGCACCACCGCGGTGCTATCGCTGCTGGCTTTCTCAAACCAATAACACCACCGTGAACGGTGGTGCTATTGGCCGCGTTACTGATGGCAATAAGGCTCCTTACCTTTTTGCCATCAGCGATGTCTTCACGGATTCTGCCCTGGTGTCACCCCGAGTCCTCCCCTTCCAGAGTGGACGCTGCCCAGAACCCTCTCCGATCTAGGTATCCAACGCGAAAATCCCTTTTTGCATGTGATCCCTTTAGAAAATGACCCCCTAAGTTGGATAAGTTATCTGGCTAACTGAATATCAGAGTTAGCGAGATAAGTTTATATGACTAACTTAATTCTGCCCTGTAATGTCCTAAATGTCTCCAACTTATCTGGCTAACATTTTTTCACCTAACAAATTAGCTTGAAAAGTGAGGAGTGGTCAAAATAGTGGGGTTTTCAAATCCTGTGGTTTATGCAGCTAAATCCCGGACGTAGCCAGACAATCTGTTTCAATACTCAGCCCATAATAAATGGTGTTATTATGGTTCCTTAATTAAATATAGTAATGGTCATGAAAATGAAGATTAATGATCTGTTTAGTCTCCTTTTCCCACCCTCTTATGTACTAATGTGTGAAAAGTGCTCTGAACATGCTAATACTAGTATAAGCTGGCATGCACTATTAAGATCATGACTATAAATGAAGGCCATAAGCCAAAAGAAACTTGCTGTTGCAGACTGAGTGAGATACTGATGACCGTAAAGAAGTGAAGTACTGAGGAACACTTTATTGTGAAGGCCTAGAATTACTCACAAACGACATTAAAAACTTCTTCCCTCTTTATACGGAGGCTGACAGCCTTAAGTGCAGCACTTAACTCAGGGCTGTGCTTCAGACTTGGATGCAGTTTTCTGAAAAAGTTTTACTTTGCACTGAGGTTCCACACTCAGGCAGGACTCCTTCAGTAGCCAAGAGAATGCTAGAAGCCATTCATCCTTTCCATCCGCAGGGCTTGGCTCTTAACTGAAGCTGTCAGCTGCAGAGAGGACCCTGGCAGGCTGCTGCAGTTGGAATTCAGCAATGTCAAAAGAAAAAAACAAATAAAACAATACAGCAAAGTAGTCAGTAAATTCATTTACCAACAGCTGTTCATGTGGCAAAGATAATCAGCGGTACTGAGCCCTATCCCCCTCCCCCTTGCCCCCGCCCCCACGACTGCTGGTTTACATTTGGAAGGTCCCAGCCACTCTGTTCACTCAGTATCCATAATTGGAGACGGCGGGATCTCCATGCAGTAAGCCCAGACTCAATTGCAATTGCAGAATTTCTTTGATAGCTTTTTTTTTTTTTTTAAAACCTTTCCCTGTCAAACTATGAGTGGGGCCATTCCCTGCTATGCTTGCCTACACTTTAATCATGCTACAGAATCAATGGGGTAAAAACACAGCCAAGAAAAATAGAAATTGTTCATTCCTAGTAGAAAAAGGACTGTCATAACTAAGAGGAAGATACAAAGAACGCTACTCAAAGCCAGATAAGTGACAAAAGTAACTGCACAAACTCATAACTTTTGACAATACAGTGTTAATTGTAGATACAATAGTAAAGACACTAATATTTTATTAAGGAGTTGAATTCACCCTTTATGAAGTCAGAATAAAGACTAAAAGATAAATACTATTTGGAGAAACAGGGTAAATATGCTTTCCTGAGCTTGAAAAGATGCTTCTTAGGTCAATAAAGAAATTATATTACATTTTACATTTATAACCTGGACTTCTCAAACAAGGCTCAAAGTGGTTTACAAAATAATTAAACAACAATTCAATAAAAAATACAATATAAAATACAACAATGCCACTAATGTAAGCCTTATTCAAGTCCCCTGTTTCAGAGAAAGGCAGGAACATGAATCCTGCTATCTTTCTGTCCAATGAAGAAAAAAACAAATGCTACCTATTCTCAACAAGAAACCAAATAGAAAAACTCCCAATCACTCCCTAACAAGCTCCCATATGGGTGACTCCCATTTTGGCTTGCCCCTTTTATAGAGACATGCCCCTAGAGCTGGCCTGGCTCTTCACACTGCACTGGAGCAGAATACAAGGCCTAGAGTTAAGAACATAAGAACATAAGAAATTGCCATGCTGGGTCAGACCAAAGGTCCATCAAGCCCAGCATCCTGTTTCCAACAGAGGCCAAACCAGGCCACAAGAACCTGGCAATTACCCAAACACTAAGAAGATCCCATGCTATTCATGCAATTAATAGCAGTGGCTATTCCCTAAGTAAACTTGATTAATAGCCGTTAATGGACTTCTCCTCCAAGAACTTATCCAAATCTTTTTTGAACCCAGCTACACTAACTGCACTAACCATATCCTCTGGCAACAAATTCCAGAGCTTTATTTGCGTTGAGTGAAAAAGAATTTTCTCCGATTAGTCTTAAATGTGCTATCTGCTAATTTCATGGAATGCCCCCTAGTCCTTCTATTATTTGAAAGTGTAAATAACTGATTCATATCTACTCGTTCAAGACCTCTCATGATCTTAAAGACCTGTATCATATCCCCCCTCAGCCGTCTCTTCTCCAAGCTGAACAGCCCTAACCTCTTCAGCCTTTCCTCATAGGGGAGCTGTTCCATCCCCTTTATCATTTTGGTTGCCCTTCTCTGTACCTTCTCCATCACTATATCTTTTTTGAGATGTGGTGACCAGAATTGTACACAGTATTCAAGGTGCGGTCTCACCATGGAGCAATACAGAGGCATTATGTCATTTTCTGTTTTATTAACCATTCCCTTCCTAATAATTCCTAACATTGCTTTTTTGACTGCTGCAGCACACTGAGCTGACGATTTTAAAGTATTATCCACTATGACGCATTTGTTTCAAAATTAAATGAAAAATATGCCCATTTTTTTTTCTTTTCTTTGAAAATCAAATGAAATATCACTGAAAATGAAACGTTGTGTCATTTTCCTTTATTTTGTTTCAGTTCTATAATATTTTATGGGAGAAACATTATTTATTACTTAATTCACAGACAAACTAAAGCCATTGGGGGATGAGGCCCCAGCACCAATTACTTACAAGCAGTTTTGTGAGCTACCCTATCCTGGCTTCTTTCTTTCTTTCTTGTGATCAAATTCAGAGAGTCAACATGTAGGTTGTGAAGCTTTTTGCTTCAGAGTTGAGCGTTCTAGGAAAAATTGTATAAAAAAGAATTGAAATAAAATGTGCTGTCAATGAGTCACTGGGTGAGTACTCAGCTATGCTACTGCTTGTGCTTACTTTATTTTGGTGCCTCTATCTGGGGACACTGAAGAAGTATCATCTCAGAGAGGGTGGGGCTTCCTGTGGCATTCGCCCACCCCATACTGACTTAAATAGAACTACCCATGCTTAGAGGTAGATCTTAAAAAAGTACGCATGCACGTACTTTTGTTCACGCAACCGGCGCAAACAAAAGTGCGCCAGATTTTATAAGATACGTGCATAGTCGCGCGTATCTTATAAAATCCAGGATCGGCACGTGCAAGGCTGCGCAAAATCGGCAGCCTGCGCGTGCCAAGCCGTGCAGCCTGCCTCCGTTCCCTCTGAGGCCGCTCTGAAATCGGAGCGGCCTCAGAGGGAACTTTCCTTCCGCATCCCCCCCACCTTCCCCTCCCTTCCCCTATCTAACCCACCCCCCAGCCCTACCTAAATCCCCCCCCTACCTTTGTTGTGCAAGTTATGCCTGCTTGAGGAAGGTGTAACTTGCGCATGCCGCCTCGGCATCCCCGGCACAGGCCACAATGCCGGGGGACTCGGGACCGCCCTCCCGGCCCGCCCCCGAACCGTCGCCACATGTATATTGTGCACCCATAAATGTTCTTTTCTGTTGAGCCTTTTTTATTTTTTCATGAAGCTGCTTCTGAAGTTCCTCCTACGCAAGTATCACAATGATACTAAGTAAGAGGAACCACAGAAAAACAGTAGTTTTAGATTTTTAGATGAGCCTTGTCATGCGGCAAGACTTTACGCCAGCTCCAGGACAGACATTAAATTTGACTGGTTAAAAAGTGTGCGTCAGGCATATGGTGATATTTTGCAATGGGGTATAATATCTAATAGCCTCATCTATATGGCATTTACATTTGATGAGTGCTATTAGCTACGTCTTTGTTTGGACGCGCACTTTGGATGCGCCAGTCCACTTATCACATCGGGGATTAGTTTAGTGCATCCAAAATGCATGGCCAACCACTCATTAACCTGTGCACCAGGCTGGGTGCACTTTATTGCATGGGCCCCATAATAGGAGAAAAGCCTTAGTAAATCCCTGGTGATAGGGAAATACATACAGTACCTGAATGAAATCTGATTTGATGTTTCTCAAAGGCAGAATAAAAATAAAATAAATGATCTCTTTCTTAAGAAAGTCTATCACATCAGTAGCATTAAGAGCCAGACATGGACATAGGAGAGGACAGAAATCTGTTGAAATGAAGGTTGGGCCTGCCAGAGCTATGGCTAGGAATTAGCAGCAGTGTTAATGATAGTCATAGGATCAGCAGATTATGACCCCTGGTCAAGATCATGCATGAATACTTTAAAAGGGGGAAATTAACTTGAGATGAAGGGCTGGGTGATGCCACTTTTCTTGCTGCCTCACTCTGCACTCTGTGTCTTGAAAGTTTTATGCTATTTTTCTTGCTACCTTATCGTTTCCTCCATGCCTTAGGGTGCTGATGCCACTTTTTTTTGCTAACTTGCTCTAAACCTGTGCTTTGGTGTGTGAATGCCAGTGGTCCTGCTACCTTGCCATTTTAGGACTGGATTTTCTAATATCGCAGAGCTCTTTGAATCGCGCGGTAATGGGGGGCGGTGGGGGGGAGCGATGTGGGGAGCGGGCCTGCGAAAGCCGGCAGCGATCGCACCACTGCGGTGTTATTGCTACCGGCTTTCGCACCCAATAGTGCCACCGTGGAAGGTGGTGCTATTGGGCGTGCTACTGACGGGGATAAGGGGTCTTACCTTTTCGCCTCCAGCAAAGTTTCCGCAGCATACGCCCTGACGCTGCCCCAACTCCTCCTCTTCCGGTCCCGGCACCACCCCGACTCCGCCCCTATCTAGCTAACGCACACGAAAAGGGACTTTTTGCATGTGATAGGGATAGAAAATGACCCCCTTAGAGACTTGCAGTATTTTTGCCTCCATTTCTACTGCATTGGCTCTTACTCAATATCTTTAGTGTAAGGACTGGTTACATATTTATTTATTTATTTATTTGCTGTATTTAGCTACGCCTTTTCATTGTATTTCAAGGCGAGTTACATTCAGGTACTGTAGGTATGAAATAGGTGAGATACCATCGCGGTCCAGCTAATTATACCATCGGTTTGTATTCTCTGGGCATACAGCACTGACTTTACCCATTTACTTCTATGGTTTAATTGACATTTTCTTCAAAATTCTTTTCATGTTTTCTTACAGTGCTTACTGACTTTGAACTGATACAACCCATTTTAATTGCACTCTCAATTAAACCATAGAAATATGGAAACATGATGGCACAAAAGAACTATACAGTCTAGTTAGTCAACCCATCTACAGCAACTGCTCAATCTTTCAATTCCTTCAGAGATCCTTTGTGCTTGACCAATGCTTTCTTGAAATCAGATACTATGCTTGTCTTCACCATCTCCACTGGGAGGCTGTTCCATGAATCCACCATCTTTTCTCTAAAGATATATTCCTTAGATTATTCCTCATTTTACCCCCTTTCCCCCTCATCCTATGACCTTCATTCCAGAACCTCCTTTCTGTTGAGAGGCCTTCCTCCTGTGCATTAAAACATTGGAGGTATTTAAATATCTATTAAATCTCTCCTATCTGTCTACCTTATGGGGTATATATGTTTAGATCTTTAAGATTGTCCACAGTGTTTTAAAGTGAGGACCATTGACAATTTTAGTAGCCATGCTCTGGACTGACTCCATTAAGTTAATATCCTTTTGAAGGTCCGGTCAGCAGAAATAAACACAGTAGGGATGTGTATTCATTTGAAAACATTTACTAAATTTGATGAATGAGACCAGTTTTAGATCCTTCTAAAAATAGAAGCCCTCCAACCCCTCTCCCCCCTATAAAAATAACCCCAGGGCCATGACTACCTGGCTGGACCTCCCTGTGCCTCTCTGAACCACACTCCAGCCATAATAATCTAATCTGTGGTCCAGGCCTAACTGGATGGACTGAACCAGGCCCTTCTGGGGTATCTCTGAGCCCCTCTGAACCACATTCCTACCTATAAAGGTTTTCTGAGGCCGAGGATCTCCATGGCTCTCACTTACCCTATCCATAGGGTATGGTATGGACCATAGAATAGGAGCAATGCTCATGTGCTTCTGCCCTGATGGTCTGAGGTTTAAGACCAAGCCTCCTAACATCAAAATGGTGCCATCCACTGCAGAGAACATGCCCTATTAACATCACTGCAGCATGTCCTTCAAGTGAACGGTGTCATTGTTGTGTTTGTGGCATTGTGGACCCTTGGTCACTGTGGAGATGACTCCCCTCATGGGGAACCACAGAGATTGGCTAAACTCAGATAGCAGACACAGATTGAATGGAAGGCTTTATTGTACTGCTGTAGATAGATGGTATGAAGCAGGAAGGTAAGGCACTGAGGTCAGCGAGGTGCCAATATGTTCAACAGTCTCTGATGATGATTCTCACCCAGATGTTACAGAGAGGTGGTGACCCACGGAGCGGGCAATGCCAAGCCTGGTGGGTGGAGTTGGAGCACCAGACCGTAAAGGTACTCACAGGAGTGTAGGCGTCTTCCTGGTAGAGATGGTGGGACCAAAGGTCTGTGGTACAGGATACTAGAACAGTAGGCCCTCGAGGAGTGAGTATCTGGTAGTCCAGAGGTCCTGTAGGAATAAGAGAGAGAAAGACCCCCAAGGAGCGGTTGTCTCAATTAGTGAGGCCCTGAAGGGGGATGGAAGTGAGAAACCCCCGAGGAGCAGATGTCTTGAGCTTCTGAAGGAGCGAGGCCCTTGGAGTGTAGAGCAGTGTCTAAACGTCAACTTAGAGCGGTCAGAGTAGCTTAATCGAAGTCCTTGCTAACTCAATGGTGGCAGCAAAGTGGAGGCTTTAAATACCCAGAGGTATTGACGTCATGTGGTGGGGACGCCCCTGATGTTCCCGTCATGATGTGTATTTGAGCGTAGAAGAGGTGTGCGTGCGCGCCCTAGGAGGCGCCCATAGGCCCAAGGCTGCAAGTGTAATAGGAGGTGGCATTGGTTAATAAAACCTCAAAAAATCAAATCAGAGAATGCAAGGACATCCCCAGTATTTGTGGGAATGCAAGAGATAAAATAGAAGAGAGTAAAAATCCAGGCCATGTGAGGAAAGACAGGCTAGAGGTCAGTCCAGGGAAAGACAGGAACAAAGAAGAAATATATGAAAGCTGGAAAACTGAGCAACAAGGCCATGTATACTTTCAGTTTGAAATTTGCAGTACATACTAAGGGTGGGAAGGGGGGAAATATAATTTTGTTTTTCAATTCATTTGGAGGGGCATTTCCCCAACAAATTTTATTTAATAAACTTTGAAAAAAAACCCTCTAAAAATATAAAGAAAAATGGGCCTTCAGTACCTCCCACCCAAAAAAATGCCAGGGCCAGGATTCTCCCTGGCCCCCATTTATGCAGTACAGGGTGAATCTGAAGATAAGGCCTGGGCTCTGGACCAAGCCAGGGCTTTGCATGTGGCCTAGACTGAGGGCACAATGACCTACCATGGCCGAAGACAATGCAAGTCCAAGGGTTCAGCTTGGGCTTAAGCAATGGCTCCAGCTGGTTTTGATGTCTAGGGCCAGGCTCAAGCCTTGGCCCTACTTAGGCCTACCATGGTAGGTTACTTTGACCTTGGCCTAGGGTTTATGCAAGGTTGAGGCTTGGAGGCCTAGGCCTTGGCTTAGGCCAAGACACAGGCCATGGCTGATTCAGTGGACTGGCCTGTAGGCCAGGTCCAAATGCATGAGCCTCAGTCTAGGTCAGGGCCCTGACCCAGGCCTGATGCCACGGCCTGGCCTGTAGGCTGCTTCCCAACACTGGGGCCTTGGCATAGACCAAGGCCCTAGGCTGGGTTCCGACATCTGGGCCTCGATATAGACCAGGGCCCAGATCCAGGACCAACTTTGAGGCCCAGCCTGAAGGCATGGGACTAATCCTGTTGGGACCCAGCCTCTGAGATGGGCCCTCACCCTACACAGTAGCCTAGCCCAGAGGCTGGGTCATGATTATGGGGCCTTGGCCCATACCCAGGCCCAATGCCATGATCTGGCATGGAGGCTGGGTACCAATGTCAGGGTCAGACCTAGGACTTACAAGTCCTCTTTGGTGTCTTATTTCTTTGGCTCTTCTTCACCAACTGATGCTATCCACTGGGGTTGTTGTGTTGGAGTTAACTCCGGCACATCCTCCCCAGTGGAGGGCGCCATTTTGATGTATGGCAGCTAATTCAACAGCCTTCCATCAAAATGGGATCCTCTGCTGGTGAGGTTGCTCCAGAGTTAATTAACTCTTGCACAATGACCCCAGTGGATAGTTTTGGTTGGTGAAGAGCCGAATAAAGAAGATGCCAAGATGAACTCTGAGGTCTGGGATCTGGGCCTGGGCCAATGTCCAGGCATCAGGACCCAGCCTCTGGGCCAAGGTCCTGGCATTGGGACCAGGTCTGGGCAGAGACCTCAGCATCGAGATCATGTCCACGACGTAGCCCCAGTTTCA
Organism: Rhinatrema bivittatum; assembly: GCF_901001135.1. Lineage (NCBI taxonomy): Eukaryota > Metazoa > Chordata > Amphibia > Gymnophiona > Rhinatrematidae > Rhinatrema > Rhinatrema bivittatum. Next base: position 152,304,999 of record NC_042617.1, on the reverse strand, counting down.
AAATTTAGCCTCTGAGCTTTGGGGCCGGGCATTGGCATCAGGCCTGGAAATGGGCTGAGTCCTTGGAGTCAGAACCCAGCCTCTAGGCCACCTGCAGTGTCAGGCCTGAGCTCAGAATCTGGCCTAGGCCAATACCCAGGCATCATGACCTGGCCTCTGGGCCAGGACACGGCATCAGGTGTGGGTCCAGGCTGAGGCCCCAGCAACCAATCTGGTAAATATGTAGGGGGGAGGGTCATCAGGAAATTTCCCAGGCCTGGGTGTGGGCCTTTGCTCAGGTCTTGCTCTCAAGCCTGTCATTGAGCCAGGGCCTAGTCCGAGATCCTGACATTGTTGGATAAAAATGTGTGATCCAAACAAACAAAAAAATAATCTCCCAGCCTAATCACAGCTGTGGGAGGAACTGGATGTTATACATCTCTATCGAACAACTTTTAGTTTTCCTTTTTCTTAGATGATAAAGGAATGATATGCAACACTTCATCTTTCATTATATTTAGTAGAGATAACATTCTACATAGCTACGGAACAGTTGCTCTATTCCATCCAATATATTCCTTAGCTCCTGGGGCTCATCTCTAATATCTTTTATTAACTGGGCATGTAATTAATTAATGCTTTATTCCCTGATGACAAGCATTCTTTCATCACATCATTATTCTTACTGACACAAAATTTGTCCAATCACAGATCTAATTTGGGGTCTGCTGCCAGTCAAAATCTGAATACTGAAACAACACCCATTTTTCATATATACTAGGTGTCATCAATTATATCATGCTAGGTGGCAGTTGCAAAGTCAATGCAACATTGCACAATCCATCTTTCAAGCCAGCATGTAGCCCACTCCATATTTTGACTACAAGATGTCCAAACAAATTCTAATAGTACATTCACTACTTCAGATAACAGCTACTCAGAATACAGCATGCTTGCTAAGCTCTACAAAATCTAAAAAATATATTTGACTTTATAGAAATATCCACTGTGCTCTCCATATAGTCAATCCATCAAATACAGAGACCTTTAAAAACCCAGAAAAAGGTATTTTTAACTCAAATTCCACAGCATTCTGCTTAGGCATAGACTGCATCCCCCTTCTTCACGTTGTATCCTATGCCTAGGCAAGGCCCAGGCTTCAGGTCTAGTCCTAGACCAAGGCCCCAGAGTCATGCTCAGCTGTAAGTCGGGGCCTCTGCTTTGGGACTTGGCCTACTTCCTAATCAAGGCCCCGGCTTTAGGCCTAGGCCTAGGCATGACTGGCATTGTTTTTTTTTTTAATAGGTTTTGAAAATGAAACAAGATTCCAATGAAATTTCATCAGAATTTCAAACATTCTATTTTGAAAATGATCTGAAACTTCATAAGAAATATTGTCTCATTTCCTATTTTGTTTATCCTAAATGCCCATTCCTAATAGATACAAAGTACATCTTATCGTTTGCTCATGTTTTTTTTCTACAAGTAGAATTTTGCTGGAAAAGTTTGTGCATACTGTTGAAAATGCTGTCTATCAAGGCACTTTTCCTCCCTTGACTTAAGCACAACCACAGGAACGCCTCCACTTAATTCAACTAACAGTAGCTGCCATTGAGGTGTACAGTATTCAAACAGCTAACAAGGTGAAATGGTTTTTACATACATCAATCATTCTGAAATTTGGCCTAAATTATTTTGTTGAGGTGTATGGTAAAACATTTTTAGTGCAAACTTTAGTGCCTAGGTCCAAAAATCAGCCTTAAACAAATGCCAATCTCTGCCTTTTTTTCCCCACAAAATTATAGCTTTTATTATATATATAAAAGTTAATTACTTTTTATGTCTGTTATACATCTCTGTCATTCCAGCTTGTGGCACCTGACCTATCATCCTCTATATGACTTTACACATCCCCTTTATTGCTTTCCATTTAATAACCGGAAAGTATGAAACTTATCTATAGTACTGAGAAAAAAAATCATATTGGATACTGTGCTGTCATTATCACCAAGCCCTCTGCTAGTCCCACAGCAATGATTGTATCCAAAAGCTTTCTGTGCAGTCTCCACTGTTCAAGAGAATACTTATTCAAAGTTTCCATTTACAGTAAAACCTCAGCATGTACAGTGTTAATTTACAAAAGCACCAATCTGCAAGGTACAAATCATATATATTGTAAAACTGATATTCTGTGATATTTTTTAAATTTACCAAATCTATAAAGATCTCTAAAATTGACTGACCTAATTTTATTTTGTTTGGTTTTATTTCTCATGGTAACAGCTGTGCCCTCATTCCTTTCTAATATAAATTGTATCCCTCTGAAAAATCTCTCTTCCTTTACAAAATGAAAATGAATAGTTTCAGCAAATAAATATCCAACTTCACACTCCCTCCAGCCTGCCTATCACCTATCCATGGTAAATTTTATACTGCTGTGTGGTGTTTTAAAATTTACCTGGCTTCGTTTGTCACATCCAATGCACATGTTATTGTTTCCACAAAGCATGGTTTCATTTTGTCAGTTTTAACAAACAGGGAGGGCTGTGGCATTAGTGACCCAATTTGTGCATTTTAAAAGATAAGCTTGGATAGAAGGCTTGAATGAGGCAAGGCTGGACTGGGATAAGATAAGGCAGGCAATGAAAAATCTGGACTCAATACTGAAGCATTGCAGGAAGCATAACTGAGGATTAAGTACCCAGCCATGTGACATCATATGAGGACTCTGGCAAGGAGACTATTTTCACAGGGCCTTTAAGAGAATGTGCATCACCCATGTGTGTGACTAAGGAGGGCCCTGCAGAGAAGAAGCATGACATCAGTGGATCCCTGCTGCTGACAAGGAGCATGCTGACATCTTGGCAATGCTATGGGTGAATGAATCAGGTTGTGGTTGCCTGCCATGACCAGCAAATATAACAATATCCCCTTCTAAGTCCCCTGCCCAAATCTCTTGTCTTCGGCTTCGGGGGAGGCATCGCTGACTGATTCTCTTCTGTAGGCAAGGGTCCTTTGGAAAGAGCATCATGTTGAATAAGGACAGCCTCTTCAGAAAGAGCATCATGTTGAATGAAGACAGCCCCTGCCTTCTTGGCATGTGCCTCTACTTCCACAACAAAGGGCTTCAAGAATTTTGAACAACCAGTAGGCTTGCAAGGCACCAAGTTTCTAAATTGTTGCTCATAGCACAGATCGATGAGCAATGTATAATGAAGCAGCAGAACTGATAGATCCAGCAATGTAGTCCATGCCACTGTAACCAGAGAGTTACAATGCTCTTGACAAGAATGGCCCCAATGAGTAATCTGCAATGTAGGCCAAGCAAACGAAGATGATGGAGTCTGAGAAAAGGTAATCCAAGAATGACAGAGTTGACTGCTTTAGGTAGCAAATAAACCTCATTGCTTTCTTGATGTGAACCAATCTGCACAGTGATGGGCAAGATAGCAAAGATCACTCAGTCAGATAAGGGGTCACCATAGATAGATGAAATGGTTCGAGGTGCGTTTAAGATGGTGATAGGCCAGCCATATTGGCACAGCAGCGATTCCTGAATAAAATTGCTTCCAGCTCCAGAGTCAAGTAGGGCCTCGATCTTCACAGTGTATTCTCCAATGGTGAGATATACCAGTACCATTGGCTGTGAGGAAGGAGCCAGATGGCTTAGCATTGCACTCAGAAGGACGGCCCCACTTCTAACATTTCCTGTCTTTTCAGGGCAGCAGCTAGCGAAATGCCCTTCTGCTGCACAATAGAAACAGAGATAATGTCTTCACCTTTGCTTTTCATCTTTCAGGAGCCAGATACTCCACTACTACTACATGGGTTATTCAGAAGTGTTCATAGGCTCTGTGATAGGGGTTCTGGGGTTTTGGAAGTCAGGAGACAAACGAGCAGATCGGCGAGACATCTAAATTTGTTACCTATCATTAAAATCATCCATTATACCTGAAGACTGGAGGGTGGCTAATGTAACCCCAGTATTTAAAAAGGGATCCAGGAGCGATCCAAGAAACTACAGACCAGTTAGTCTGACTTCAGTGCCAGGAAAAATAGTGGAAAGTGTTCTAAAGATCAAAATCACAGAACATATAGAAAGACATGGTTTAATGGCTTTACCCAAGGCAAGTCTTGCCTCACAAAACTGCTTCACTTTTTTAAGGGGTTAATAAACATGTAGATATACATGAACTAGTAGATATAGTGTATTTGGATTTTCAGAAGGCATTTGACAAAGTTCCTCATGAGAGGTTTCTAAGAAAAGTAAAAAGTCAAGGGATAGGTGGCAATGTCCTATCATGGATTACAAACTGGTTAAAGGACAGGAAACAAAGAGTAAGATTAAATGGACAATTTTCTCAGTGGAACAGAGAATACAGTGGAATGCCTCAAGGATCTGTACTAGGACCTATGCTCTTCAATATATTTATAAATGATCTGGAAAGGAATACGACAAGAGAGGTAATCAAATCTGCAGATGATACAAATGTATTTAGAGTAGTTAAATCACAAGCGGATTGTGATAAATTGCAGGAGGACCTTGTGAGACTGATAAACTGGGCATCCAAATGGCAGATGAAATTTAATGTGGATAAGTGCAAGATGAAGGATATAGGGAAAAATAACCCATGCTGTAGTTACAAGATGTTGGGTTCCATATTAGGAGCTACTGCCCAGGAAAGAGATCTAGGTGTCATAGTGGATAATACTTTGCAATTGTTGGCTCAGTGTGCTGTGGCAGTCAAAAAAAGCAAACAGAATGTTAGGAATTATTAGGAAGGGAAAGATGAATAAAATGGAGGATATCATAATGCCTCTGTATCGCTCTGCAGAGAAGGCGACCAAAATGACAAAGGGGATGGAACTGCTCCCTGTGAGGAAAGACTAAAGAGGTTAGGACTTTTCAGCTTGAAGAAGAGACGGCTGAGGGGGGATATGATAGAGGTCTTTAAAATCATGAGAGGTCTAGAACAGGTAAATATGAATTGGCTATTTAGTCTTTCAGATAATAGAAGGACTGGGGCAGTCCATGATGTTAGCATGTAGCACCTTTAAAACTAATTGGAGAAAATTCTTTTTCACTCAACGCACAATTAAACTCTGGAATTTGTTGCCAGGGGATGTGATTAGTGCAGTTAGTGTAGATGGGTTAAAAAAGGATTGGATAAGTTCTTGGAGGAGAAGTCCATTAACGGCTATTAATCAAGTTTACTTAGGGAATAGCCACTGCTATTAATTGCATCAGTAGCATGGGATCTTCTTAGTGTTGAAGTAACTCTTGGTAAAAATGAAGACAAAATTAATCAAATGGGGATTAAAATATAAAAATTAGAAAGCTGGCAGCAAAGATTTGCTAAAGCTGAGATAATATACGATAAGAAATTTGAGGAAATTGAAAATGTATTAAAATATCTAAATTTAAGAATCCTTAATTTTCCAAGACATGATATGATCTCTGCATATGATATGTTCAAAGAATAATTTAGTACATATATTGAAAATGCCAGAGCAATCATTACCTGTCTTATAAAAAATCTACTATGTATTGCTTAAAGACAGGATAGTTGATAAGAGCAAACCAGTTGAGGTCAGTTAAATGTATTTGAATTACTGGAGTCTTCTGTTGAGACACCAATATTGAATAGATCTATATTACATGTAACATTCACTTTTGCTTCTGATAGAGAGACAGTATTAAGGCTTTATATGAGAAATCGTTTAACAATGTTTCATGGTGATAACATACAAATGTATCCAGATTTTAGTAGTATGACACAAATTAGAAGAAGAACATTTCTTGAAATGCGAGCAGAGGTAGAATCCAAAGGTTGCAAAAATGTGCTTAAATTTCCATGTAAGTGTGAGATTTCCTACAATAACCAAAATATGTATTTTTTGAAACATCACAACTCAGAGCCTTTATTGACTCCCATCCCTTAGGAAATGCACTGATAGGGCTTGATGCAAGTAGAGAAATCTAGATGACACTCTTTTCAATTGTTAATAGGAGGAATGTATACCTCTTGATTTACCTTAGACCACTCTTATTTTCGTTATAATTATCATTCTGATATTACTTAAATATTATATATATATATATTTCTTTTGATAAATTGGGTTTCTCTGTATGTTGTAAAACAAATAGTTGTATTTGGCTTTTTTTTTTTTTTTTTTTTAATAATGCAAAATGAAAAATTATAAAAAAAAAAAAAAAGGATTGGATAAGTTCTTGGAGAAAAAGTCCATTACCTACTATTAATCAAGTTGACTTAGAAAATAGCTACTGCTATTACTAGCTTCAGTAGTGTAGAATAGACTTAGTTTTTTGATACTTGCCAAGTTCTTATGGCCTGGATTGGCCACTGTTGGAAACAGGATGCTGGGCTTGATGGACCCTTGGTCTGACCCAGAATGGCATGTTCTTATGTTCTTAGGTACTGTAGGTATTTCCCTACCCCCAGAGGGCTTACAATCTAAAATGTGAATTTTAAAAGGCTGGTGCACACATCAATTAGGAGATGTGTGAAGAAGTCGGACTTATGCACCAACCGTATTTTAAAAAGTGTCCATATATGCATGTAAATACTGCAGTATGCATATCTAAAATTTTCTAAAAAGGGGCTTGGGCATTTTGGGGTCTGGCCAAGAGATGCACGCGTAAATACTTATGCGCCCCAGCACATGTGGAGATCCCCTGTTGCATAATTTTACTTCTGCTATGGATCCTTTTATAAAATAAAAAGATCAAGCCATTTCCAAGGGGTTTAAAGGTCTGGGGTAACTGGGAGGAGTATAGGCTATCAAACCAGAGGGGGTTGGATGACTTAGCTGTTAACTGGGTTAATTGGTTAACTGAAAATGGCATGGGCACGTGTCCCTTTGAAAATCCCCTGACTTATGCAGTAGAAGCGGGATTTGCCGCCCATGTGCACATCCACTTAAAATTTGGCACATGTGTGAGCGTCCAGGCTATTTTATAACATACATGCAAATTATAAAATAGCCATGGGTCAATGAATGCCTGTTTGAAAGTTACTGCCTCTGAGTTAACAGAGAGTAAAGTGATGCCCAAGGTCACAAGGTGCAGCAGTGAGATTTAAACCCTGTGTTTCCCTGGTTCATAGCCCACTGCTCTAACCACGCCTATGCACAAACAATTGCCCCAAGGTATTATGTTTAGTGGTCCACGGGTCATGGACCACTGCCCTCATCTCTGCAGCTGGGGGCTGCTGGCCACCTCCTGACGTGCTCCAGTGGGCAGCCTGCTGCGCACTGATGCAGCAAAACACCGTCGGCTCCAGCAAACACCCCGCTCCCTAGGTGTGCATGTGCTGAACCTCGGCCCTCTTAAAGGGCTACGAGACGGAAAAGCTCCACATGCCAGATGATGACATCATGGCTTAAGCCCTATAATGGGCTCATGCATCCCTGGATTCAAAACCTCAGCATCAGGTCCTACTACTCTGGGTATATCATACTGCTACAGCATCTCATCTTCAGCCCAACCTTGCCTTCCGTGTCTTGTCTTCAGTGTCTTGTCTTCAGCCCAGTCTTGTCTTCAGCATTTGGTCTTCAGTTCCTGCATTGTCTTCAGTTTCATCCTGTCTTCAGTGTTCCTTACCTTGTGTGCTTTTCCTCACTGGCCTTCCCTGCCTATCTGTCTCTTCTTCTCTTTGGATGAATACCTGTATTGACTTCAAACTGATCTTGGATTACATTGAGAGCTGCTTGCCACCAACCTCTGCCTGTTTCTCAACATGCTTGACAGCTTCCTGCCACTAACCACTGCCTGCTCCTCAACATACATGATCGTCACCCGCCTATGTCCCTGCTATCCAAGGACCTTTGCTTCTGCTCACAGCAGAGACCCCCATCTAAGACCTGCTGGCCCCAGCATCCAAAGGCTCAACCTGAAGGGAATGAGGGCTGGTATAGGAAAAGCTCCAGCTGGGTTTATGCTTCATCTGGGTCTGGCTGCTGCTGATGGTAACCTGTAGGGCTCCTCTCTGCAGTTTGTAAATTCCCACCTCAGCCTAAGGGTTCACTAATACAATACAAGGGAGAGTAATGTTTAGTTGTATATATACGTCACAATAAAACTCTCAAAAGAATTTTTTGGTAGTGGTATCAGTTATTCACACATCCAAAAACAATTGATATTGAAAAACCACAATGAATCCAGCATATTTATACCACCCTATGTGCAGTGGAAAAGTGAGTTTTTTTCTCTCATTAGTTTGACCTCATACATAGGCATTATAAAATGCTAAATAGCATGAAGGTAAGATGCCAAATTTTAATCATAGGTCAGATAATGAAACTTTTTTTTGCTTCAGTGCTGCAATGTGAAAGTTCATTTTTTAGTCGGCTTTTATATATATATTTTTTAATTTTTCACTTAGCTTAATAGCTTGCTAGCGTGCAGAAACGCCGTGCTGCCAAGATGTACAAGGCTCATCTTATCTGCCCGACACGGAACCGTGTTTCGGCTTCGCCTTCATCAGGGGGCCGAATTTAGCTGAAAAGTAACAGAGAAAGTCATCAAATATTCAAAAGCATCAATATTTCATTAACAATGATGATAACAATGATGCGGCACCAACATTTTTAGAACAGCGGCTTGACTTGCCGACCTGCCGGTAAAGCGTTTCCTCAGCAGAAATGTCAAAATATAGCTCCATTTTTTAAGAGTTTCAGGGCCAATCAGAAACTGCCACGTCAATTGACATCATAGATGATTGATGGCATTAATTTTAAATAATGGAACACCATTCGATAGATAAATTCAAACCTTCGGGTTGTACTGTATTTAAAGCAAAAATCCATTGCTGCTCCCTTAAATTCAGGAGCAGTTGTGGATAGCCCCCCCTCCCGGATAAATGAATATGATCGATCACCCGCCATTTCAGATCCACAAAACTGTGATTTTTTATCAGGTGACTTTCCTTTAGTATGCACTAAGACTTCCAGGACATTTGGTTGCTATTGAGGGAGGGGGAGGCTGAGGTGAGTGTTTACATGGACCATGAGGCACCTTTAAATCCCCCTTGTGGTTCACATGTGCTGCTGTTTCCAGGCGTGGACAAAACAAATTGAATTCATCTTGCTGAGGTGTAAATATCTTTATTTCCTAAAATAGGCCTATGAAGCCTTTTTCCATGACCCCTTTTGGAAAATACCTCAATGTTGATCTACTTTAATGATGTTACATTGTAGCAACTCATTAATGAGGCATTTGAGTAAACTTTCAAGGGATTTTCACACACTACAATTTGGTCAACACCTACATTTCTGAGTTTTCACATGTGTATAGGTGTTTTGTGCAATTTTTCATGCAGAAATGCTTTTCGTAGAAACATTTTGTAGTTTAATTTATCTGTCTCTATATCAAGAAATATATGGCCTCTAGCAAATGAGCACCTTAGCACAATATTTTCAGGAAGAAAGATCAATGAGCACAATAGTTTTGAAATTTCCAGAAAGTTTCACTTAGAAGTGTAAAACAAATAAATCCAACATCAAAACAAAACTCCTTGTGCATAAGATTTGACAGCAACATTCTGTCACTTTAGCTTATGGATTGCTTGGCAGTAAAGTCAACAGCTATCTGCCCATAATTCAGCTGCTTTTATTTTTTGTTGCCTATCTTAGAATAAATAAAACTGCTTCAATGATTAGATACCCTCACAAGTGCAGAAGGCTGTTTAATGGTTGGATGAATCAGCACAAAATATTCTGTTTGCTAAAACAAAGCTGATATTTTCAAATAAAGGAAGAAAAGTCAAACACCTCTCAGATGGTAAAATTGTTCTTACCTGATAATTTTCTTTCCTTGAATCCTGCTAGACCAGTCCATTGCTCTTATTTATTTATTTTTTTTTAATAATTTTGTTCTACTGATCCATAAATATTACAAAACTTAAATCCTGCTGAATATGTGCGGGTCAACAGATGATTTTTTTCAAAGTGACTTCATATAACGTGCCCAGGTAGCTACAGGCTCGCAAAGCTCTGGGGATGGGAGTGTTAGGCCTTTTTAATCATTGGTCACTGAGAATATTTTAACAATGCTTCCAATAGAAGCTAAACAGTGTTTGAGGGATACTTCAGTCAATCAATGAAGTTATCAAGAAAAACACTTATCTTGTAAATGTGTTAAATTGCCCTCCAGTCCAAATTTCACTGGTAGTGGCGATCGATACAGTCCACATAGAAATAAATAGCCAAGCTTGGTGAAATTAGTCCGATGATATCCGACACTGCGGTGTTTCGGAGATAACTCCTTCTTTAGGGAATCAGATGATTTTTCTTGCCGGCGCAGGATTGTAAACTTAAGAGAAAGTGTATATCATTAGACCCAGAGCTTTGCGAGCCTGTAGCTACCTGGGCACATTATATGAGGTCACTTTGAAAAAATCATCTGTGGACCCGCACATATTCAGCAGGATTTAATTTTTGTGTTATTCGTGGTTTCCTGGCTGGTTTGGATTCATTACATTTATAGATCCATAAATATCAACAGATTACATCATAACACTGATAATCAAGTTTTGAAAATAAACATGCATACAATTAATACATAAAAATATTCCAAAAATAAAAACAGGCAACATCATTTAAGAACAATCTAACAAATCTAGTTTATACCTACTCTATTAGGACCATTCCCTGCTGTCTAGGAACCTAACCCTTGAATGCCAGTGAGAAAAGGTAGGTTTTTAGCAGTCCTCTAATACAGAGCAGCTCACTCTTTGCTCTGATCTAATTGGGCAATAATTCCACAGTAGCGGTGCGGCTATTGGGATTTCACTCTTCCTCAACTGTCAGAGACAGTGGGCACCCCCCTTTTCATGACCTCACTTCTGGTCACAAAAGAGAGAATGATCTTAGGCCCTTTGCCAGTAGCCTCCTGCCAAAGCAATCAGACAATAACCCTTCTCTTTGCCCTCTTTTAAATTTCCACTTCTCTCTTCTTTACATCTTCTATAAATCTGTTGACCTCTTTTATGTCCAGAATAGGATGATAGGTCCCATCCTTCTTTGGTGCAACAAAATAAATTGATTACAACCCTTTCCTCTTTTCCTGGGGTGAGAATGGAACTATAGTTTCCATATCCCGTAGTCTTGCAGTGTCAATTTTACTATATCCCTTTTGACATGTGATGTGCAGTGAGAAATAAAAATGTTTGGCACTAGGGAAATGCACTTGAGTGCATATCCCCTTGAGATTATCTTGAGGAAACATCAGTCCATTGTTATCTGGGAGTTGATGTAATACCATGCTAGGTGAGCATCTACTGGTTTGACCAATGGAGGGAACCACTTGATATTGTTGTGGAGGACGACTGCTACCTGCAGCTGTAGGCATGTCTGTTGTTGGCCTCTTGGTCCCACCAAACGACTGAAATTCACTTTTGATGTGTATGCTGCTATCATGCCTGATGCTTTATCCTTGCATTAGTTTTTCAACTGCTGTCTTCTAATGCCATGGACACTCATATGCTTTCTATATTCTGAGAGTCTTTAGGGCTTTATTTCAATCTCATCCTTTACCAATTTCTACATGTTTAAAGATGGCGCCGGCCGTCCATTGCTCCTACCATGTGACAGGGGCCAACCAATGGCACCGGTAGCCCCTGTCACATGGTAAGAGCAAAGTGCCATCAGCACCATTTTGTTTACTGGCAGCCGATGGCCCGAGAGTGGAAGATTGCTCCCGGGACCCCTGCTGGACCACCAGGTATTTTAAGAAAGTTTTTTGGGGGGTCAGCAGGGTGGGGGATTCTAAAGAATTATATTTAAAGGGCCGGGGTGAGTTTGGGGGGGTTTGGGGGTTGTTTTTTTTTCAAAATGTATTCCCTTTCTCTCTTACCCCCTAAATGATAAGAAAACCATATGAACCATTTGTGGCGTTTCCTATCAGTTTCGGGGGGGCTCCGAAATCTGACAAATTTTGAAATATTGTACAATATTTCAAATCATCAGAAAAATGATTCACATCCCTAACACTAAAGAATAAAAAAAAATTCTAAATGATTTTATAATTTCAGTTTAGTAATGATATGAAAAAAATACATTGCCTATATTTTAAAAAATGAAAGCACATTCCTACCTGTCAGATATTATGGATGGGCACCGAAAACTTTATGGTTCAGTTTGTTATTTTGGTTTATTTGCCTCCATGAGTCATTTCAAACAAATATTTTTCTCATTTATTCATCTTATTTGTTCATTTGTTTACCATTAAAGTCAATGGGAGAAGCAATGCATCCAATTTTGAGCTAAAAAATTGGGGTTTTATTGTCAGGTTTAATGAAACTTGCAAGCAGAGATCAACAGCAGAGAAAAGAATACTCAAAGACACCTGCATGGGGCAAAGTGAGACCAAGAAAAGCATGAATACTCCTTGGCAGTAGGAGAGCAAAGCAGCCCTAACATAGGGATCGACACCCCAAGCCACTGTGAGAGGCAAGAATACCCTGATATTCCAAAAGAGGGGCAAACAGCAACAAAAATAGTGACATGAAGACCACACGGGATCAAGAAAGGTGAAACAAGTGTGTAAAGCTTTGCATTCACATGGCAAGACTAAATAGTAGGGATGCTTGAAGCACCAGGGGCACTGGCATTCAAACCACAAACTGTAGTTTTAGAGCAATGCAGTAAGAAGAATGGCATCAGTACCCCCAAGCTCGGTGAGGGGGCAAAGCAACCCAAAGACATAAATAGCCCAAGGTATTAAAAGAGGAGAAAAGCAGCAGTAACAGTGGCATAAACTAAGAAAGGTGCAGCAAGTGTGTGAACCATTAAATTGGCATGGCATGACCAATAGTCACAAAATAAAACAAGGGAATTTTGAAAAACAAAACAAAACACATTAAAGACAGCAGGAGCAGAGGCCGAAATACCTATCCCAAAGTCACTGAGAGAGGTGTGATGCAGCAGAAGCGCTGACTTTAAAGCCTTAAACCATAGGTGTAGAGCAACACAGCAAGAAGAGTTGCGTCAACACGCCAAGGCTAACAATGGAGGATATACTAGTAACTTAGGACAGTGGTCCCCAACCCTGTCCTGGGGGCCCACAGCCAGTCTGGGTTTTCAGGATATCCACAATGAATATTCATGAGAGAAAATGTGCATGCACTGCCTCCATGACATGCAAATTTTCTCTCATGCATATTCATTATGGATATCCTGAAAACCTAACTGGCTGGTGGGCTCCAAGGACAGGGTTGGGGACCACTGACTTAGGGGGTTTGGTGAACAATATTGCACTGCCACCTAGTAATGTGGACACATTCACACATCAAGCAGCTTTGCCATTTCACTCCAAGGCTTAGAATGAGGGGAATGGTAGTAAACTAGGAGATTTTAGCATATGAATTCTCACCTAGTAGTGTGGCCACACACACACGCATATGCATACGCGCACACACACACACACACACACACACACACACACACACACACACACATTCAGTAGACAATTGGAGGCCAAGAAAATGAGGCAGAAAGATACAGAAATAGTCTCAGTTATATTGGGTGCCACTGCCCTAATTAAGAAGAATTTCCAAGCACATTTTGATATGTTGCCTATAACAATTTCACCCAATGAACTCCAGAAGGAGACACTCTATGTCACAATGCCAGTATTAAGAAGGGTATTAACTGTAAAGTTGAGAGATTGAGATCATTTCCAACATACCCTGGCTTACAAATGAGGTTCATTCCTGTCAAAAACAAACCCCCAAGCATAAAGAGAGCGGCATCAAAAACCCAAAGCAGTGGCATAAACACCCCAAGGGTGAAAAGCATCAGAGTGATATGGCAAGACCATTAGTAAGCACATTAGGGCATTTGACAAGAACTTTGCACACAGCATAAAGTGAGGGGTAAGGCAAACAGCACATGGCTATCAAAATCCCAATGCACAAAATGAGGAATAAGGCTAAACACACAGTGGCATCAAACCCCCAAAACATGAAGTGAGGGGGTAAGGCAGTGAGCAAGGGGGAATCAAAACCCCAAAACTATGGTTTGCATTTTTAACACAGCACACCTGCTGTTCCAAGCCTCTCCTGATGCCCCTACTCTACATGCTACTGGTTTTCCCCTCTCAGTCCCAGTGCTTTCTTGACCCCACCGTTGATGCCATAAGAAATGTCCTTTGTCAGCACTGCTACAGATCTCCCTCAGAGTTTTCTCTGACTTCTGCTCATTGTTCATGGTGCTTTGCCCCTCCCCTGCCCCACAATGACCTCAATTGTTCTTGCCTCCATGCTCCATTGGGGGAATGATTTCTCTGAATTACCGCCTACTGCTGGTGCTGCTTTGTCCCTATTGTCCCTATCGTAGTGCCCTGGATTTTGATGCCTCTGTTTTGGCCTCTTTCCTTTCTCACATCTTGTAATGTCTTGGGGTGTTTATACTACTGTTAGTGATTTTTGCTTTATTATTGGTGCACTGGAGGTTTTATGTCATTGTTGCTTGTGCCCTTTGTCCCTCTTTTAGAGCCTTGGGGTGATATTCATGTATTTCCATATATACACCACTCAGCAATCAGCAATCTTCTTGCTGCTTTGCTCCTTTCACAATGCATGCAGTGCTGATGCCTCTCGCTTGGACTCCTTTGCCCTGTCATGGCGCCCTGGGTTATTCATGCCACTCTTGGTGCCATGTTGTACTGTTGGAATGCTCTTCTCGCTGTTGCTGCTGCTGTCTGCATGCAAGTTTCATAAAACTTGAATAGAATACCCAAAGTTTTGAGCCCCAAAGAAGACGCATTGCTTCTCCTTCAAGTTTAATGGGAAACAAATGAACAGATGGCTTGAATAAACTTTTTTTTTTTAATTATTATTTGAAACAAACTAAGCAGTTGACATATGGAGAGGACTCTTTGGGAAACAACACCTTATTGAGTGAAGGTGGTTTGGAAACTGGGATATGCTTGCCTCCTAAGGTAACTTTAATAAAGCCAGCTGTTATTACATTGGAAGCTGATTGGAATGCTTTATTTTCATTAGAAGCATCTGTTACTTCTTTAACTAAAGTTTCTTTGGATACCAATCAGCGTGTATTGGCTTCTGCCTCATATGGGACAAGAATTGAAATTATGGATTCCTGAGTGTCTACAGTAGAGAAGATTCAGCATGGCTTGGTTCAGTCTGATCTGATCCAATCTAAGAAGTTAGAGAACACCGAGAATGCTATGAGAAGTCTGAACCTGAGAGTTCTTAATTTTCCTGTCACTAAACTGATTTCACCACTGAATCTTTTCAAGAATTATATTTCTCAAGTTCTCAAGATTCCCATAGAGGCAATGCCAGTTATTACTACTAAGGCATTTTATTTGCCACAGCAGGTGATAGGAATTAGTGAAGATCAAGTGCAAGATTCCTCTTTAAACCTAATGAGCCTTCTTGAGTCATCATAGGAAGTTCTTGTATCAAAAAGGGTAGCTCTTTTAGTTTCTTTCATCTTTTTGAATGATAGAAACTCAGTTTTAAGATTTTTCTTCCATATTAGGTCATTTTCCTTTTATGGTCAGAAAATATGGATATTTCCTAAAGTTACTAGAGTGACCCAAGATCGCAGGAAGAAATTTCTTTCTATGCGATCTGAGGTTTTTGTCATTAGGTGCATGGTTTGTACCGAGATATCCAGTAAATGTTTCATGAAGCATCTCAAAGTTCATTGGGGTAGATTTTAAGACCTGTGCGTGCCGGTGTCTATGGGCGCATGTCGGTGTTTGCGTAGGTGGGTGCTTCAATGTTGCATAGCGTGCGCATTTGTGCGCACGCTATGCAAAATCCAAGCAAGTTTCGGCCCAAAGATGTGCGCGCCCCATTACCTACGCGCACGCAAATACGCTTGCGCGCCCCATGCAATGGGCGCACCCCCCTGTGCATATGTGAAAATGTGGGCATGCCAGCACGTGCAAAACACTCGATAACATGGCGGCCAGGGGAAGCAGGCAGGCCAACTTCACCACCAGGGACATCGAGCTGTTGGGGTCCCTGGTGGTGGCTCGGGAATGACGCCTGTTCCCCCAAAGGGAGCAACGGACAAACTTCCCAGTACTTCGGAAGGCCTGAAGGAGACTCCAGGCCATATATAATGGCAGGGCCTCCCACCCACATGAGGTAAGTGTTACCCACTGTACTACAGCACTTTGGGACTGGGAGGAGGGAACAAACTGACAAACATAGTGTAGCAGGAGAATGTTTTGGGGTGGAGGGTGCAAAGGAAAATCTGAAGGGCCATGGTTTAGGACCTCTATCTCATTCAATACTCGTCTGTGGTCCGAAATGTTTATCTAACAGTCATTGTCACTTTCATGAGTGCTGGACCTGCACAGTCAGATCATGGTATTCTCTCAAGAAGAGGAGGTGGCTGGAGCGGCTGCATGCGGCGGGTGCTGGGGCTGGTGGTAAGTAGACATCCCTTATACTGTACGATGGGTGACCTACCCAGCACAGACAGTGACACATGCATGTGCCTGTTATGAAATGCTGGGGTATGGAACAGCTCCCATATATGAGTAACCTCTGAGGTAACTTCCCTACCCCTCCGAACCACCTTCCCCTAATGCCATGGCACCCCCAGGCCTAAACTTAAGTCAGCAACTATAGTTACCACCAGTGGGGCTGCTGGCTCCCAGCAAGCAAACCATTTCCACAACAGCACCAACTGGGTGGTATGGTAGGAGCCATTGAGCTGCCTCCGGGTCCTAGAGCACCCTGTGCCCAGTCCATTCCCACACCGCTGCTACACAGCGTGTGTAGAAGAGGTGGGCCACACAGCAACCATAGAAGATCATGCACTAAAGACATGTACTTGGAGTTACATGTACTGCTTAGTCTGAACAGTTTGTTTCTTTTCCAGTACATGAGGAAGAGGAGGTGGGACCAGCTCCAGCACCCCAACCAGCAGCAGCCACTCCGGGGCAGGGGAGGGGACGGCATTCCCCCCCCCCCCCAGTGCCAGATGACACCACAAGCGCCTGCCACCTCCTGAGGGCGAGGCACAGCATGGGCCTTCCCAAATGCCCCCCCCCCCTCCATAGGGTCTCCTCCCCATTCTGCCCGGGGAGTTAGGGACGTGGGGGCACCCAGGGGCCAGCCTTTCATGGCCCCGGTAGGCCGTGGTGGCCCTCTGGTACCTCAAATGCCCCCCCCCCTCACATGGGCCAGGCAGATGCTCATCATTGGGAGCAATGATACCCCCAGGAGTGTAAAGCAGGATGCGGGCCTACTTAGAATGCAGAGTCCTATGTCACTACCACTGGATTAGTAGTCTGGTCAGCTACTGTACCGTGTATCACATATGGAGCCAACTACATAACACCCCTATTGCCAGTGGGCTAATGTCTATATGCTATTTTAGGGGAGCCAGATGATGAGCAACCTGGACCTACACCTAGACGACCCCAAAGGCTCTACCAGCATCTGCGGGTGATCACTGACTCGTCAGAAGAGGAGGAAGTGGGAGCCCGTGAACACATGGAACAGCCTGAGGAGGAGGAGCAGCAGTGGCAGGGAGAGGAACTGGAGGACCCACTGCCTGAGCTGCTATGTGATCGGCGGCAGGACAGCAGTGCGTCGGACCAGCCTGAACCTGACCTGGATGCCAGTCAGGCTGAGAGACTTGTTACAGCAGGGCACCAGCCTCTTGGACGCTATCTCTTGCCTGCCTGATGTGGTGCGGCAGGAAGCGAGTTCCCTCCGTGATACCATCAGGGAGGAGTCACAAGCCCTCCATGATACCATCAGGGAGGAGTCTCAGGGGATTCAGGCGTGCTTCCGAGACCTTTGCCGGGCTACTGAGGAACAAACTGAGATGTGGAGGGAGATGCTGCAGCTGTTGCCTCCTGTGCAGCTGCAGCCACCAGTGGCTCCATGGGCTTTCATGGGGCCCTGGATGCATTACCCTCCACCTTATGGACCTCCATACCCATGGATGGCACCTGCCCATGCGGAGGAGCCCAGTGTGGTACCACCACCTGTGCCTCAGCTTGTTCCAGGCTATCTGTGGATGGCACCACCACCCCCGCCTGCCCCTCCTGTGCTGCTTCCCCCACCACCATCAGAACCGCTGTTGCCCCTGGCTGTACCTTCCTGCAGCCATGACCTGGAACTGCCCCAACTTCCTCTGCCCTCTGAGGGTAGCGTGAGCAGTGGGAGGAGTCCACTGCGCCGGAGCACCCGGTTGGGGCAGTCTAAGCTTCCAGACGGCCGAAAGAGAGGACGGCCAAGGAAGTGAACTGTTGTTATACTTATTTCTGTTATTATTTTTCACTTTTCATTTATTTGCACTTTCTGTGACACACTTATAAATAAATGCACTATCACCTACTGAAATGGCTTTCTATGAGAGTGTTCCTTTGTTGTAATGCCCGCCTTTGACTCAAGCGATGGATTTCTGCCAATTCCTCCTGAGTCAGCTGCATGGCCCCATTCTCCTCATTCTCTTCAGGGGCCTCCTCTGCTACAGGGCTGTGTCTGTTAAGTGCTAAATTATGTAGCATACAGCAGGCTAGGAAGATCTCACACACTTTAGGGGAGGCGGACAAAAGGCATCCCCCAGATCTTTCCAGACAGCGGAAGCTGGATTTCAGGATGCTAAATGTTCTCTCTATGGCAGCCCTGGTCCTACGGTGTGCCCTGTTGTAGCGAGTCTCAGCTGCAGTGTTGGGGCTGGCCATGGGAATCATGAGCCAGGATTTCGGCAGATAACCTGTGTCACCTGTAGCATAAGAGAAAAAATGAAGGTTACATTCCGTCTGTGCTTCATTGGGGTACAGCTCACAGGGCTTACAAACAGAATGCCTAAGGTGGCACCCTAAATATAAGGGTTCTACTAATATAGGTGGGGGCTCATGTGAGCAGTTGATTAGCGTACTACCTAGGAGCCAGTCCCCAGTGATGTGTCGCAGCTGGAAGTGTTGATAGATTCTGGATTGAGAAAGAATGTAGGTATCGTGGGTGGATCCAGGAAAGCGGGGCACCACATTGGGGATGAGGCCCTTGGTGTTGCACACCACCTGCATGTTTAGTGAGTGGAATCCCTTGCGGTTGTGGTATATGGCCTCATCTCCTCCTGGTGCCCTTAGGGCCACATGAGTGCAATCAATAGCTCCCAAGACTGAGGGGAAGTGTGTGATTTGGTAAAAGTCTCTCATTATTTCTTGCTGTTCCTCTCCTTGATGTGTACAGGCAAGGCATGGCCCCTTTGGGTGAGAGGTTGCAGGTCCGCCTCTAACATATGGCAGAGGAACAGTATGGTCTCCTTATTAAATCTGAAACGGTGCATCACTTCCTCCTCAGACAGATCCAGAAATTGTGTGCGAGTCCTGTAAACTCTATGTAAAGGGTACCGCCTCTGTCTCAGCATTCTCCTCCTCCTCCTCCTCCTCTCTCTTTCTCTTCTGAGCCATATAAAGTGCAGGACCCATATCGCTTTTATAAACATGTGTGGAAACAGGAATAACCAAAGAATTGCTGTTGAGTTTATGAGCTCCTGAGGCAGTCTGGTACCATTATACACACATCAACAGTGCCAAGGGAAATCGTTTGCAGTTTCCCAGTTATCACCAGTTAGCCCCCAACAACCTCTGCCTTCTACCTTCTTCCTTTCTCCAGAATGTAGGGTCCCTGAGTGATGAGCGGCAGCAGGTGCGGGCGCTACAGTAGTCACTTGCGCACACAGGCAGGCAGAGGTAAATGTGCGTGAGAATGGCAGCGCGCGCCGGTGGATTTGTGTGCGTCGCTTATAAAAGATGTCTTACGCGTGTATGTTAGGTATACGCCCGACACACCCCCGACACCCCTGTCACGCCCCTTTCTTTGTCGCGTAAATTTATGCGCACAGGGTCATTAGCGTGCATAAATACCCCTGTGCAAAATTCAAGTTATTCGCGCTCCTGTCACTTACGCGCATAAGTGCCATTTATTACGTGTGTAACCCTTTGGAAATGTACCCCATTTTGTTTATTTTGAACCTTCTCAACTGAGACTATTCCTGGATTTGCACACCTAAGTTAGCTTTTTAGGATGTATGCAATTTGGAATTGATGGTGTTTTGGTCTCCTTCTCTTCTCCTTTTTCTCTGTTACAGTGTTACTCGCTCCTTTTTCTTTCTTCTTTTGTCTCCCCTTTTTCTGCCATGACTGTGAAAAATGTGTGAAGATATTTTTGTTTTTCCTTATGTTGACATGATATTATATTATGTAATGATATGACACATTTTTTATAGTTTCCGGTACAAGGGATTCTTCTGTTCATATTGTAAAATTCAATTTAAAAAAAAAGAAAAAAAAAAGAAATAAACTGATCAAATCATGGAGGCAAACAATTCTGGTCTATTGTGAAAGGACGGCATACAAATGTGTTGCAAATAAATAAATCAACCAATTGAAATAATGATTTGAACCAAAACATTTTTCTATGTTCATCAGTAGTTTTTGGCCCTTCATAGTGGATTGCATTCAGGTACTGTAGGTATTTCCCTATCCCCAGAGGGATTAGAATCTAGTTGCTATAAATATCATGGGAATATCATGCATTGGCATCCGCATTAAATATGGTTTTTCCTCCATGATATGGTATATCGTAGAAGAATAATTTGTAACCTGTGGTAATATGTTTAGTCATGGGACGCACTATCACAGTGTGTGATACACTAGCATGTCGAAGGCCCAAACTAAGAGATATGCACACAAGTCAGGCTGATAATACATGCATCATTTTTTTTAAAATGTCGCCCAAGTATGCACATATCTCGTGTTGTGCACATATGTGAAAACAAGTGAAAAATGGGCGCAGAATTGTCATGGGGCGAGACCAATAAATGTGCATGCATACACATAAAGAGCACCGGTGCCTGCCAGGGTCCCCTACCTTGTTACTTTACTTCTGCTATGTATGGCATGTAAAACCTAAAAGGAAAAGAAACAGGCTAGTCAATGGGCTATTACGGTTAGGGGGGATTAGGAAGTCATATCCCTTGCCTCTGTGAAATGGGAACAAACTGGGGAAACTGGCAATGGCATCAGCACTCCTCTCTTAAAATTCCTCCACTTACGGGGTGAAAGCAGGATTAGCACGCACATGAATGCTGCCTCAAGTACAAAATTAGATTGTAAGCCCTCTGGGATAGGGAAATACCTGCAGTACCTGAATGTAATCCACTTTGAAGCGCTGAAAAAGTGTGAAAAGCGGCATATAAATCTAAATTAAATTCAATTCAATGTATGCATCCATTAGAAATAGTCAGCAATGGGTGTGCATGTGGAAAAGAGCACATTTCACAATGTGGGCATGTGTGCGCATAGGGGTAGATTTTCTAAAAGTGCTTCCACGCGTACTTTTGTTCACGCACCAGGTGCAAACAAAAGTACTCCGGGGTCGGCACGCACAGGGGGGGTGCACATTTGTGCAACTTGCGCACGCCGAGCCCTGCACGCGCTGCCAGTTCCCTCTGAGGCCGCTCTGAAATCGGAGCGACCTCGGAGGGAACTTTCCTTCCACCCCTCCACAACCTCCCCCTCCCTTCCCCTACCTAACCCCCCCCCCCCCCACCGGCCCTATCTAAACCCCTCCTACCTGTGTTTTAAAAGTTACGCCTGCCAGAAGCAGGCATAACTTGCGCATGCCAGCTGGCTGCTGCCACGCGATTCCACGGCCCGGGACCCATTTCGGAGGCCTTGGCCATGTCCCTGAAACGCCCCCGGGCCAGCATCACGCCCCCCGACACGCCCCCCAGAACGCCCCGAATGTCGCGTCGGCCCCTGACATGCCCCCGACATGCCCCCCCCCCCGAAAGCCCCGGGACTTACACGCATCCCGGGGCTTGCGCATGCCGCCGAGCCTATGCAAAATAGGCTCAGCATGTGCAGGGGGGGTTAAAATCTACCCCAAACTTTGTAAAATGTGCGTATGTAGATGCTGCCGAATGTGCACGCAGATACACACGTACGTACGTACGTACGCGCATAGTAAAACATAGACTGAAAGCGCATAAATGTGCACCTTATTTGCAATGTGCATGCACCTGTGCATGCAAAACTCAAGTCCATTCTGTAAGTGGTCCAGTAAACCGGCCAGAATCCCAGTATGCGTACACTTCCCCCTAACATAGAAGATTTAGAAAGATAGGGCACAGAAAAAAAGCAATGGCTGTGTAGGTGCGTGTGAGAAAATTATCCATTTTATTGGTCACGATAATAGCTGTCATAATAGCAGTGACCCAGAATAACAGTGGCTATCCCACAATAAAAACTTTTTTCCCCCTCTACCACACCAAAAAAAAAGGTGCTGTTATTTCCCACATTAAATCCACGTTAGTGTGAGATAAATTTTCATGACAGGCTATAGGAGTCCCTCATTTGCATAGAAAGCTAGCTTTTGCATACTCATTATAAAATGTGCATTCAAATGCAATAATGATTGTGTGTTGAGGCCCTAACATGATGCTGTAAGTTTGTATCTGAGGCAAAGAGAGTTAAGGGTCTTGCCCAAGGTCACAAAAACCAGCGGTAGGATTGTAACCCTGGTTTCCCTGGCTCATAACCTTCTACTGCTCCACTCCTTTCACATGTTTGGGACCAGTTTTATCTTTCTTTTCAGAATTGTACACATATACATGGGCAACCTCTGAATTTCCAAAGTGGACGTATGCAAATAATTCTGCGTTGCAAATTCAGGCTAAATTCTGCGGGTTCGCAAAATACCCGCAGACTTTAGCCCAACACAGGCTGTTATCAAATTACCCTCTACAAGCCTTTTTTGTCCCCAGTCCCCTATATTTTTTTTTTACAGTTCACCTTGTTTCCAGTATCCCTATCAGATAAATATTTTTGCAACCATCTTTCTCATTCAAGGTAACCATGAGCTGTGAACTCCAATTCTTTTTATTAAATGTATTTTTCTTTATTTCCAGATTCTCCAATTGAAGCTATACTCTGGACAGGTAAGTAAATGTCAAACTAGATTTTTCTAATTCAGGTGAAATTTATCTTTTAAAGATTGTCACAGCTTTTCATGAAAAATTGCACACTGATATTTTGATTTGAGTTTGGGTAATTTATACAGTTCTTTGTGGTGTTCAATGATGAGCTCACAATGAACGTGGGTGCCTTAATGAATAGTATACATTACAAGATGGTGGGCCCTCTCCTGTGTTGCAGCCATTCTCTGACCCTCTGATTACTAGCGATGAAGTGGGCAACCACTGAAAAATTAAAATATTACCTAATGTACAAGAAATTTATATTATAATACATTAAAATATCTAGAAACTGCAGGTGTACAAACCTATGAAATCGTAAGAAATCATAATATAGAGGCAGATATAAAATGTATTTTATTTATTTTTTTATTTATTTATTCTTATATACCGGTGTTCGATTTTACATATCACATCAGTTTACATTCCAACAAAAAATGCAGGAAATCAAGCTTTTCCTTTGTCAATACATTGAACAATAATAAACATGGAAATTGTTAACAAGGGAGATAAAAACAAGGGAATGGTTAACACTAAGGGTTGCACGAAGGGGTGCACAAAGGAGAGTGCCCCTTTGTTGTGCCCCTTTGGCACACGACGCACGGCGCGCGGCGCCTGCTGGCTTGGCGCCTTTCAACGGGTATGTAAGAAGAGAGCACTTATATGGTTGTTAAGGATGTGAATTCACTTGAAATAACATACACAATATTGTGTCATTTCATTTTGTTTTTGAAACAAAACAATAGGACCCCCCCCCCCCCAAATGTTGTGTTTTTTAAATTGCTTTTTGTGCACACTATTAGCAAATAGTGCCCAGAAGCACCCAAATGAACAGTGCTCGCCATGGGTCTCCCCTGGATGTAGCATTAACCCCCCCCCCCAAAAAAAAAAAAATTTTGTAAAATAAACCCCTGGTTACAGACCCTGCCCACACCCCCAGCCCTTCCCCTTTGTTTAAAAAATACCACTCTGCCCCTGGATCTAGACCCCCATGGCCATTCCTAGCCTACCCTCCTGACCCCATTCCCTCCCTTAGATTCACTAAATTCTGGTGGTCTTGAAATGACCCCACCACTCCCATAACTGGGGGTAAGGCCAGCATAACCAGTAGGTGGGACTGGGTGGCTGCCTAGGCTGGTGTCAATTGGTGGGGCCATTTTTTAAATCTGAATGAATGGGTGACAGGAGGGGAGAAAGAAAGAGGGGGGGGGGGGGGGAGAGAGAGAGAAAGAAAGAAAGCACTAGGCTGACCATAACTATATATATCTACTACTGTCAGAGGGCACATTCAACTCAAGTTGGATTTGGGGGCAATGGTGTTACCACTGATCTGCCTAGGGCACTATAGACCCCTTACACCAGCCCTGTCTGGGCTTGGTAATTGCCAGAGGCAGGTTGTAACTCCATCAATAAGGTGGGGGGAGGGAGATTTAGGTAGGGTCGGAGCGGCCTTGGAGGGAACGTGGAATGCTATCGGGGCTCCCTTGGGCTTGGCGCACGCAAGGTGCACGAGTGTGCACCCCCTTGTGCACGCCGACCCTCGCTAGCATGCACAATGTACCCCGCACACGCTCCTTTAAAAATCTGGCCCACTATTTTCTAAAACTGAAACAAACAAAAAAATGAAACTTAGAAAAACAAAAAAACACCCAAATGAACTACATATAAAAACTAAATTACATTTTTTCCTATCCACATCCCTTGTAGTTATACATTCATTTGAATCTGAGAATAGTAGATTCTGATCATATATGCAGATGTTAAACCTAAGTGGTTATATCAGAACTAAATGAAATTGGTTTTTTTTTTCCCCTAAAGTGGTAAAGAAGAAGAAAACATTATTTCCACTACAGCTACAAATATATCTCCCAGAAAAAAATCTAGCACTTGTGGAAACAGTGTGGCTTCTATTAGACCAGATATCCCCAAAATTTTAGTGGAAGAGCCACACTGAACATTTCAAACCACCAACAGTTGGCAGGAGGAGGGTTCCCCCTTACATTTTGCAGATTAAGTGGGGGCTCTTTCATTGATTTGACTTTCTGAGAAAGGGGGATAGCATGAGGCACTGTTCCTATAAATGTTAATAATAATATTTCTAGATTTCTCTGACATTGGCAACTGTGCTATAGTCCCCGGAACCCTGTGCCCCTGCATCTATCCTATGGTGTGTGTGGGTGTGTGTATGTATATGTATTTGTGTGTATATGTGTATGTGCGTGCATATGTGTGTATGTATATGTGTGTGTGTGTGTGTGTGTGTGTGTATATATATATATATATATATCTGCCTTCCTCCGTTATATAATACAGGCTAAATGAATAAAAAATAAAGGGCCAGATTTTAAAAGGGTTATGTGTAAATCCTCCGCCCGCCGGGCCTATTTTCAAAAGGCATGGTGATGCGCTTAAAACCCCGGGACACGTGTAAGTCCTGGGGCTTGCAAAAATGGGTGGGGCATGGGCGGTCTGGGGAGGTCCGGGGGCAAGATGGGGGCAGGGCCTGAGGCCTCTGACACAGTGGCCATTTGCCACTGTGTCAAAGGATCACGAGCTGGCAGGCTGCCGGCACACGCAACCTGCACCTGCCTCCAGGCAGGCACAAAAGGTGAAATAAAGATTTTGAGGGGGTTAGCATAGGGCTCGGGAGGGAAAGGTTATGGAATTCCATTTCGGAGCCGTCTGGGAGGGAACGGAGGAAGGCACGTACACATGTATGCCGCGCACGCATGTTATAAAATCTACCCCAAAGTGCTTGAGAAAAACACCAAAAAAAACCCCAAAACAAAACCCAACCAAAGGGGAAAAAGCATTAATGTGAATATAACATTTTTTACAAACATCTTTTATTTATTAATAAAACAACAAAACATAAGGTAATGCATACCATAATAGTTTAATGTACATACATCTATGATACAAAAAGTTTTTTTTTGCATCAGTAGAACTAAAATTAAGAGCAAACTATTGCTAAAAAACAAAAGAAAATCCCTAATCTCTGAAACAAACTTAACAATTGTGTCAGTAATGGTCCCGGCTCAGTATGCTAGATACAATGTAATGGTAAGAACAATAAACCCAAGTAAATATCAAGAGATACAAAGTTGCTATATGATCAATGGCACAGGTGCTTTAGACTGGCAACAATGTGTGCAAATACCTTGACCAAAAGGAAGACAAAAGTAGACTAATTAAGCATCCACACCAACGTGCTCAGTCAGACAACTAACTCAAGTGCACATAAACTCATTTATTATGTTACAATCTTAAAGATATTATGTTACAGCATTTATTAGGAACTGTGTGAATAACCCACTAATTATAAATAGAGACGAACAAGACAGCTGCTATACCAACACTACCAGGCTGTAATGTGGCAATGCCTGAAAGTGGTCAAAATACGTGATCCCTTAAGTTGACAATATAGGCTCAATGATAGCTCCACCAAACATTGGTGCTGTTTCAATGAGATCCAGGGGCGGATGGAAAAATCTCAACAAGGACCTTGTTTTGCCAAAGTGGCTTCCTCAGGGGAGACCCTTGATACAAGCAAATGGAAGAATCTGTGACAAAAATGTTTGAAAACAATTATTATTTATGTGTGGAGAACTCTTTAAAAGGAAGATGTTGCCTAAAGCTACCAAAAGAGATCTGAAAAATAATGAACATTAAATAATGCAGTTATCTGTACAATAGGGACTCAAAAGCATCGCACTGTTGAAGGCATGATCTGTTCAAATAAATAGAATGTGAGTATAAACGTTACTAACCTATTTTATATTTTACCTAGGCTTGCCCTAGCATCACTGGTGGGTGGTGAACGGGGGGAGCCAATTCTACTTACAACTGTTAACTAGAGATGTGAATCGTTTTCCATATCGTCTTAACGATAGAAATCGTGTGGCAGGAGAAGAAAATCGTGTTTGGCACGATTATTTCGTTGAAAAATCGTTAAAAATTGTTTTTTCCGATTAGTGCGCACTAACTCGAGTTAGTGTGCACTAACTCAAAATGATACAAATAGACACTTTCCAGGTCACTGAAGGTCAGTTAGGAATGAATATGTGTTCCATTGGCTGGCAGCCCTCTTATCTATTGATGTTACCAAGGTTACCACTGAGGTGATGGTTGGGGGGATGGGAAATGGAACTGGAAACTCATGAACACCAACAGAAAATGAAACAAAGTGTTCACACTTCCCAGGTCAGTAAAGGTCACTTAGGAATGAATATGTATTCCTATTGGCTGGCTGTGCTCTTATCTATTGATGTTACCAAGGTTACCACTGAGGTAATGGTTGGGGGGATGTGAAATGGAAACAGTTGGAAGCTTGACATGTGATGATCAGCACTCACCTGACTAGAACTTCTTTGTTTATTATTTTTGTTAGCAGACACGTGCATGTTGAATTTGCCAATCACTGTGCATTTTAGAAAGGTGGTCCTGGCTGGAACTGTACACAGTTCAAATATATGTAATTGATTGTTGGTAAGTGTATTTTTTAAGTAGCCACACTGGCACAAGTATGTTTACTTTTCCTCCTACTTAACTCACTAGCTCAGCTTTGTAAGAAGGGCTTCTCTGCTTGAGTGAGGGTCAGGCAGCTCCCCCCTGTCTGTGAAGCCAGCCTCTCACTAGTAATGCAGGGAGGGAGCTGTCTCAGACTTCACCATCCTCCCCCCCCCCCCCCCCTCACCCACACACCATTCACTAGCTGGGACATGGGGGAAGTCAGGAGTGAGGGTCAGGCAGCTCCCCCCTGTCTGTGAAGCCAGCCTCTCACTAGTAATGCAGGGAGGGAGCTGTCTCAGACTTCGCCATCCTCCCCCCCCCCCCCCCCTCACCCACACACCATTCACTAGCTGGGACATGGGGAAGTCAGGAGTGAGGGTCAGGCAGCTCCCCCCTGTCTGTGAAGCCAGCCTCTCACTAGTAATGCAGGGAGGGAGCTGTCTCAGACTTCGCCATCCTCCTCCCCCCCCCCCCCTCACCCACACACCATTCACTAGCTGGGACATGGGGGAAGTCAGGAGTGAGGGTCAGGCAGCTCCCCCCTGTCTGTGAAGCCAGCCTCTCACTAGTAATGCAGGGAGGGAGCTGTCTCAGACTTCACCATCCTCCCCCCCCCCCCTCACCCACACACCATTCACTAGCTGGGACATGGGGGAAGTCAGGAGTGAGGGTCAGGCAGCTCCCCCCCTGTCTGTGAAGCCAGCCTCTCACTAGTAATGCAGGGAGGGAGCTGTCTCAGACTGGTATCAGGGTTAGGGCACTGTGTGCAGGAAGATCACAACACTCCTGGTATTAATAGGGATAGGGCATAGATGTCTGTAGTAGATTGAATAAAGATCTGATGTTTCTGCTCTCCTCACACCAAACAAAAACAACACACAAGCAGAGAAGCCCTTCTTACAAAGCTGAGCTAGTGAGTTAAGTAGGAGGAAAAGTAAACATACTTGTGCCAGTGTGGCTACTTAAAAAATACACTTACCAACAATCAATTACATATATTTGAACTGTGTACAGTTCCAGCCAGGACCACCTTTCTAAAATGCACAGTGATTGGCAAATTCAACATGCACTAGCATTTCAGGTGCCTGCTAACAAAAATAATAAACAAACAAGTTCTAGTCACGTGAGTGCTGATCATTACATTACTTTTTTTGTCAAGCTTCCAACTGTTTCCATTTCACATCCCCCCAACCATTACCTCAGTGTTAGCCTTGGTAACATCAATAGATAAGAGCACAGCCAGCCAATAGGAATACATACATACATATTCATTCCTAAGTGACCTTTACTGACCTGGGAAGTGTGAACACTTTGTTTCATTTTCTGTTGGTGTTCGTTAGTTTCCATTTCCATTTCCCATCCCCCCAACCATCACCTCAGTGGTAACCTTGGTAACATCAATAGATAAGAGGGCAGCCAGCCAATAGGAACACATATTCATTCCTAACTGACCTTTAGTGACCTGGAAAGTGTTTATTTGTATCATTTTCAGTTAGTGCGCACTAAATCGAGTTAGTGCGCACTAACGGGGAGTTAGTGTGCACTAACTCGATTTAGTGCGCACTAACACGATTTAACGATTTTTAATGATAAATCGTTAGAATTTCTATTGTATCGTGTTCTATAACGATTTAAGACGATATTAACATTATCGGACGATAATTTTAATCGTTGAAAAACGATTCACATCCCTACTGTTAACTATAAAGTAAATTTCCAAAGTCCCACGCATGCAAAAACCAGGGTTTATGCACATGTAAACCCCAGTACATGCCGAAGTGCTGGGCCTCTCTATAGGTGTGGGCTGGTGGGGGGGGGGGGGGGCAGTCCGGAGAAGTGTGCGCCGGCAGCCGGCTGGTACACACAGATTACTTCTGCTCTAGTGGAGCAGTAAGTACTGAAATAAAAAATTGGGGGTTAGTTAGGTTAGGTTTAGGGGGTGGGGTGCAGAGGGGAAGAGGGAGGAAGGTTAGGTAGGGGGGTAGGGAAGTTCCTTCCCTGTCTGCTCCTGAATTGGAGTGGACTGGGAGGGAACCGGAGGGCCCCGATTATGTTACCACGTGTATTTATCGAAAATTCCCCCTCTGCACGTGCCGCACCTGCACATGTGCGCCGGATTTTAAAATCCAGCGCGCATGTGCACTCAACCATTGGATTTTATAACGTGCGCGCCGGCACACACATGTTATAAAATCGGCACATCCACGTGCCGGGAACCACTCGCTCATGGATGGCCGTGCATTGCTTTTAAATCGACCCCTATGTGAAAGAAAAAGCTGGTTATAATTTTGGTTAAAAAAATAGAATCCACTGAACAACTAAATGTGACTGCTACCTGCTAGGAGCCAAAGAATATTATGTGTCCGAAAGTTTAGATTAATATGCTAATAACTGAATGTACAAACTATATGAGTCCACAAAGCAGACCAGAAGATGGTCTGTCAAAGCCAAAAATCAAACAGAAGCAAGACAGACCAGTCACCTTAGCTTGAATATATTTATTGGTACATATATTTAAAAAGAGCCCAACTCTGGCCAAGTTTCACACAGCAGCTGCGTCAGGGGCTTTAAAAAAAAAAAATCGGTATGAATCAATATTGCTGGATGCAGTTTCTGATCTTTTTTTTATCACTAGATAGGTTTTTGTCAAGATTCAACTCCAAATATTGTGCTTTTTTCAACTCTGCCATTCAAAAGATTTTGCACAGCAGAAAAGTATCTCCACCATAGCCTCCCTGCTGGCACCTGCTTCTAGTGAAGTGACTCCACTGTTTTGGGTTGGGGTCTGGTCTCCTCACTAGCACCTACTTTCAATAATATGGCTCCAGTGTCTCTGGTGGGACCTGGCTTCCCCCCCCCCCCCTAGTGCTTGCATTCAGTACCACAGCTCCAGTGTCACTGTTAGGGCTTGACCTCCCCACCAGTGCCTGCTTCAATTATTGTGCATGTCTTATTCCGCTTCCACTGGCGGGAACTGGAAACGTCCACCAACCACTCTTTTATTTTCTTCTGGTGTAGCTGGTGGGGCCTAGGAAACCCCACTAACATTTCTGCTACCACAGCAACCAAGGATGGGGGGGGGGGGGGGGGGGGGGGGGAGGAACCCTACACAGAGCAAAAAACTGCAACGGGCCAGGTCCAGCTATAAAATGGAAAGGCGTGGCAGCCCAGAAAATTGAGTTGCTTGGGTTACATTTGGTCCAAGGGCCATAGTTTGGAGACCTCTATATTAGAAAATCCTATAGATAGAAGAGTAAATGAATGAGACTTGCTTCAGATTACGTCTAAAGTTATTGTGGCCTTGTATGGCTGGATAACTTGCTACTTAACTGCTCCAGGACTCTCTCTACCCCTTATTCTGGTTCTCTCTCCTTCAGTCTTTGGTCTTCCTTATTGACCTCTTTCTTATCGGCATCTTCTCCAGCTCCCACTCATCCCCACTGAATCTTCTCTCACCCCATCCCACCCCACCTGTTCTTCTCTCTCCCTCTCCCCATTTAATCCCAGATTCAGTCTTTCTTTTCATTGATCCCCAGAAAGTTCTCCCCATTTCCTCCCACTCCTGAAAAGCTCTCAATACAACCCCTCTTGCTCCAGAATCTATGGAAAGCTACCCCCTACTGCTGAATCTAAGGCCTTGCTTCCTTTCTCTCAATCCTCAATGACCCAAGGTCCTCTCTTCCCAGTCATCACTCTCTTTCCTTAAACTTATGGCCTCCCCTCCAATTCCCCAGACTTCTTTTTCCTTCTTACCTAGTCATGTTTTCCTCAATCTCTGGTCCACTGTATCTCCTTTTCCTGGAAACCTCACCTGGGTCTTCTATTCCTCTGTCTCCTTGTCCTTTCTTTTGCTCAGACACCATACTAGATTCATTCTTTTCTCAATCTCCAGAAAACTCTTCCCTTATAACCTTCCTTCAGCCTCAATAAAACTCTCTCCACATCCACACACCACTGAATAGTTCTCAGAATGCCTGCCTGGAATCCATGGACTACTCTCTGACATGATTGTATCTCTGGTGGTATATATGGCGTCTCATGATCCTTCCTGCCCGTGCTACCTCCATGATCCTCTCTGCTCTTTACCCTCACCACCCCAATCCTTAATGCAGCCTGACCTACCCTTCTGATTCTCCTGCCCTACTGACAGAAGGAGTAATGCTTACTGCTTAATACAGCATCAGCTTCTTTGGCCACATGTGGCCAATCCTGTGGTATAAGCCATACCTGTAGATATTGAGGGTCATACCAAAATATTGGACCCACACAGTATAGGAATCTGGCAATGTATTAAGTGCCACTCCTCCTGCTGACATAGGGAGAGAAGGAGAAGGATGATGGTGGCAGCAGTGTAGAGGATAAACCAGATGGCACTTCTGTGACCTCCACAAAAGGTCTTATGATGGAGCTGCTCTGACTCAGTTATGCAATGCTGCTTCCTATCTCAGACTTGCCACCTCTTGCAAACTTAAGGTTTGTCCAGAAGGTCATGTCAGCCCTGCATCTAGATTTACAGCAAAGTATCTGCCTTCTGGGACAGTGTCCTTGTAACTTTGGGTAAGAACGAGAAAAAAGAAAATTACTAAGTACATTGAACTTTGTATATTAGAAGCATTCAAAAACAACAGCTTTAGAGTAAAATATTAAGATTATTTTTCAAAAGGCTTGCTTTGTTCAGAGAAAATATATAGCCTTACCTCCTGATATGATGCTCTGGAGGATTCAGATATACAATAATGAGTATGGGAATAATGTGCGCTAAAGGAAAGAATAGTAAAACTACAGAAATCTTTCATCAAATTTGGAACCACACTATTACTTCCTTGCCGCAGAGGGCTAGCAAGCAAACCCTTCATACTTTGTCATCATAGCTCATGTGGATGGTCTCTGAGGACCAGAAACACCGAGCTGAATGTTATTGAATCTCATCTATTTTTCTTTAGTCATTTTCTTTGCTGATGTGAACATATGCCAACATTAGCTAAATTGTCTCATTTCAATAATTTCATAATGTGGAAGGTGGGATGTGGGAGGAGAGAGCAAGGATGGGTGAGGGAGACGTGGTGTGTTACCATGTCAGACTCTGCAATATAATGTTATTTTGCTAAAATCTCTGAATGTCATTCTAGGATGTCAAAACACCATCATTTCTTATTTGGTGGAGCTGTTACTTCTATTGTGGTGCTTTTCTTATAAGGCTCATACAAGAATCTGAATAAAAGGCAATCTCGAAGAGGAGTGCATTTCATGAAGGTTAGCCCAAATGCAATTCAATACTAGTTTTGCATCTGTGCTTGAATTGCAACAGAGCCTCATTCATTTAGTACTGATGAATTTTATCATCCAGCACCACATTATTCATGCCGGTACAATACAGGACAACTTAGTGCTAGTGCCGTCATGATCAGCAGTCGGCTATAAATTAGCTTCCAACAGTCAAGTCAATTCTTTTGGCTTGACTACAGGTCAGTGAACCTATATAATTTCCTGTCTCATTATGGACCTTTCCCCATTCTCTGTTTATAGAGGGAAAAAAAAACCCCCTTAAAGGTCAATTTTTCAAAAAATTGTTTAGTGGCCATGATACAATCTATGAAACTCACTTGGTTAACATTTTCAGCTGATCCTTACCTGGCTAGATTCAGCAAACCTAGCTAGTAGCTGTGAATAAAGGCATCATAAACCAAGGGAGCAGGTTCCAACTGAGCTGGATGCCCAAAGAAGAAGGAAGAAACTGCTAGGCCCCCCCAAAAAAATACTTCTACCTGCTGTTTTGATTGCATGCATGTTAATGCTGTATCCTGCTTTAACAGAGATACCATCAAATAGTTAAAGAAATTCAGAAAAAATATATTCCTTATCATTGCTATTGGCAACGTTCTGTTTCTGGAAGCTTTGGTGTGCAAAATGCACATTTGCTCTTTTGAATAATTCATGCATTTCCTGTGTTTTATTAGGCATTTTTCAAGCATGATGAACTGAAGAAATTGTATATTGCCTACCTAGTGCTTTTTGTTTTATGAGAGATTAAGCATGAATTTTCCATGAACATTTATTTCAGTTCAAATTCATTCTGTACAAGTACTTTAAAAGAGATTAATCCAATTATATGGATCACACCTTCTGAAAAGAAAGGATGAACTCATCAGAAGATACTTAAAAGAAGAACAATTAAACAATTTTGAGCTGAAATATCATAACCCACAAAGTGAACAGTGCCTCTGGTCTTCATATAATATGCTAGCCTTTAACAGCTACAGTAACTAATCCTAATGTTAGCTATAAAGCTGAAATCTATCAATTTATCATCCTGAAAGCAGAAGCTTGCTAGTAGGTGAAGAACGCTGTGGGTGTTAGAGAGTGTCTTTTATCCAGTTGAGTTTCAAATCAGATACTGAATTGTTTGCAATTTGATTTTCTGGAAACAAGTATATAAAACATTACATAAAAACAAAATGCACAGATAGGAAATAAAATCAATTTAAGCAATGAGCCATGTAACAGACGTGGACTGAGATAGATTAATAAGTTCTACCAATATACCCTTCAAACTCTTCTGCAAACACACATGCCGATTGCATTGTATTTATGCCTTCTTTGTACATTTAGCTCCAAAATAAATCCAGCGGCCACCCCATAAGTGGCAAAACTTTGCTTTGTGTATGGAAACTCATATCATAAAAGAGTTAGAAACCTTATGCTCAAGATTAAAATTTGGAAACCAGTTCTATAATAGGAGCATGAAATATTGGGCATAATGTTATTTTTTTTTCCACCTAGCAGTTTCCCCTTCCTCCAATGTGCTTTCAGCTTGTTTGGAAATAGGAATTGGAGCTGGTGCCTCATTTGAGGATTCTGCCACAGATCTCCTTCTGGAATTTGGAAATCATAGATGTCAAATGCAGCCAGTGGGCACAGGCCTGGCGCTATGAGGTGTGCAAACTGTGCAATTGCACAGGGTGGCACACCTGGGAGGGCGGTGGCAGCTGAGGTGGAATGGGGCCCCACCAAACGGTCAGCAAGGGACCCATGTGGGGTTGGTGGACCCTATCCCACTCATGGTAGAGGATGGAAAGACACACATCACACTTCACCTGAAAAAGAGGGAGCAATTCTGTTGCTCCTCCTATTGTGCTGGCTTTTATATATGGAAAGCAGGTGATTTTTTTCTTTTTTTTATTACTGGGTGTTTGATGTGTCTGCTATTTTAAAATATTTATTACTGTAAGGTAATTTTTTATAAGTATTATAAAAATTCTGTTTTTCTGGATATTATTCTGTTTGTCCTCTGTTTCAAAATATTCTTTTTTATTAATATGATTTATTATAATAGATTTATATCTCTTGATTTTATTGTTTGATGATTTATAATGACTGATGATTCTGTTTTTTCCATTGCTTCATTGCATATAGAATCTAGGTTGTTGCAGATTTCATTTTAGTTTCTGTCTACACATTTCTATTTGTATTTTATGGTCTCTTTATTCTGAATTTGTTGAGGGTCTGTCTGTGTTCTGCACGTGCCAACAAGGTGAGGTATCCTGCTAGCATGTAGTTTATATGTAGGAATTTAGAGCAGACTGGTTTGTTCATAGATTTGGTTGTTTCTGTTTGAGAGCTTTTAGTTAGTACAGTTGTAGCTTAGGAATTTTACTATATTGTTGTCATTCAGTTTACTCAAGGCTGTCCAAGGGCCAAACCTACACCTAACACATGTTACAATAGGCCTAGTGCTATATGTGGCACCATATCAGTGCATGTTTTTTCTGTACAACAAATTGGTGCCAGCTAATTAAGAACTCACATAATACTTATAAAAAATTTCCTTACAGTAATAAATATTTTAAAATAGCAGACACATCAAACACCCAGTAATAAAAAAAAGAAAAAAATCACCTGCTTTCCATATATAAAAGACGACACCAATTTTAAGTACCAGTAGGTGGGGCAGACTCACCTGGGTTCATCCCTGTACAAACTAAAAATTTTGGACCTGTGGATGGGTTAAAATAGGTTCGGGAGAGTGTGTCAGTTTTGACAGATTGGATTGCTGGAGGGAGCAGGGTTTTTTTTCGGCTGCGAAAGGGGACCTGGGACAGAACGTGAGACTAACAGTTTCTATTGTGTGTTAGTTATTAGGGAAAACAACAACAATTTATGTTAAAAAAAACCAAAAAAACAAGACAGAACCATGGGGGAGGGGCAGCATAGGATAGCAAAAATGCAAGCACCCGCCCCGAGTGCGAGTCACCATTGCATTTCGACTGAGTCCCTCCTCAACAGGGGCTGCAAATGCTATGTCCGCAGAATACCCATCTCCAGCTAACCTGGGGAGTGATACACCTGAGCCAGGAATCGAACCCAGGTCCCTCAGCAATGGAACTGAATAGGACTGCCATGAGACAGTGGGCTTGTATTATTTATTTGTAAGGGGGGGCAATTTGGAATAGCCTGCACTGTTTCATTGAATGCTGGTACTTTCAGTCTTTGAACATTGTAAGCAATTTTCTGAGGGAAAGGTGTTTCATTTCATTTAATTTATTAAAATGTATTTATCACTTAACACTAACAGCCTAAGCAATGTACAAAATAAAACATTCATGTAGATAACTAATAAATAAAACAAGACATATTAAAACATATTTACTACAGAAACAAAACCATAGTAGCCAGGGCAGACACATTTTATGGGAGGACCAAGATCAATGTTCTTATCCAAACGCTTGTTTTAGTAAAACAATTTTCAGGAGGAGTGAAACTTCCTTGTACATTCATACATTCTGAGTTCCATCGATAAAGTGTTCCAAAGTATAGGCGCTGCCACCAAAAAGGCGGATTCCCTTGTTGCTGTAAGGTGAGCTACTCTGACTGAGTCGCCCGTATGACATATGAGGGCAAAGGTAGCGCCGGCGCCATTTTGAAGATTGGCAATACGGCCCACGTGCAGGAGGTCGCTCCCGGACCCCCGCTGGACTTTTGGCAAGTCTTGTGGGGGTCAGGAGGCCCCCAAGCTGGCCAAAAGTCCCTGAGGGTCCAGCGGGGGTTCGGGGGCGATCTCCTGCACGCGTGACGTCGGGAGCCAGGAAACAAAATGGCGCCGGCGCTACCTTTGCCCTGTCACATGATAAAGGCAAAGGGCCACCGGCGCCATTTCTCAACGCAGCCATGGCCAGAGAGAAGAGGGAGATTGCGTCGGGACCCCCCACTGGACCCCAGATAATTTAAAACATTTTGGGGGGGTTCGGGAGGGTGGGGGATTTCTTTTAAAGGTTCGGGGTGGGTTTTAGGGTTTTTTTGGTGTGCCGGTTTTCCCGCGCCCTATTTAACGATACAATACAAATGCCCTTGATGATAAATCGGGGGCATTTGTATTGTATCGTGCACTCTAACGATTTTGGACGATTTTTAAAATTATCTGACGATAATTTTAATCGTTCAAAAACGATTCACATCCCTAATAATTGAACAATGGTATGGAAGTCACAATTGTATAGCAGATGTCTTAACCCTGTAAGCACATGTAACTTAAATAACCCAGATTTAATTATGGCTTTCATTTGAGGCTGAAAAGAGAGGGGTGGTTCTATCATGAGGCAGGATGAAGCAGTGGCCTCAGGTGGCAGAATTTTGGAGCAGCAAAAAGTTCACCTCCAAAACACCCCTGCTGCAGATGCCTCACCATGCCTACAAAGACAACCTCTGAACACACGGGGAGGTTGAGAACCCTGTGAGCAGGAAATAAGAAAACAGCGGCGGCATGGTTTTAGTGAAATACCTGTGGTTTTCCCACCACCGCTGTCAGAGGAAATGAAAGGTGGCAGCAACAGTCTTGCTGACCTGCCCGAGGAGTTTCCAACCCCATGAGCAGGAAATAAAAGGCCTGCAGCACAGTTTCTGTGATGCGCCCACAAGGTTCCCACCCCTGAAGGCAGAAGAAATGAAAGGTGGCAGCAGTGGTCTTGCTGGCTTGCCAGCGGGATTCCCATTCCTCATGGGCAGGAAATGAAGGCTGGGTGGTGCAGTTTTAGTGATGCACTTACTCATGGGGTTCTCATCCCCCATAGGTAGAAGAAAAGAAAAGCAGCAGTGACCTTGATGGCCTGGCTGCAGGGTTCCCATGCCGCAATGGGAAGAAAGAGGACATGAGGCCAAGAATGAAAAGAAAAGAGGGAGGTGAGTTTATAAGAAATAACTGTGTCTTCTTCCATCAACCTGGCTCTCCTTTGTTTTGTGAGAATGAGTGAGTGAGAGCTTCCTCTTCCCTTCCTAGAGGGAAGGGGGAGCGAGGGAGGGGCTGAGTTGACTGAAGATGAATTTCTCACTCATCCTTTTTTTCCCTCCCCTTCACACAACTCTTCTCTCCTTCCCTTCTCTTCTGACTAAGAAGCATCAGGAGGGAGTAAGTGAGTGAGCAGGAAGAGAAGGGAGTGGAGTTAGGTGGGAGAGAGAGGAAGTGTGAATGAGGAGGGTGAAGGGGGAAAGAGAGAGGAGTAGGTGAGAGTGAGGATAGGGGAGTAGAAGTGAGGATATCTGTGAGTAGAGAGAAGGGAGGAAGTGTGATAGGGAGATAAAGGAGTAGGGATGAGGTACGGAATGGAGAAGTGAAGGGAACATGTGAGGAGAAGGGAGGTCAGAAGGAGGTGGAGTTGTGGAAGTGAGGAGGTGTGAATAAGGGGATGGAAGGATGTGTGTGAGGAGAGGGGAGGGAAGGGAAGGGAATGGAGGAGATGGGGAAGAAGGAGGAGAAGGGAGGAGGTGTGAAGAAGGGGAGATGAAGAGAGGAGGTGATTAGATGTGGAGGGGAAGGATGGAGATGTTTGTTTTGATACTAATTATTTGTATCATGCACCAAACTGAAAAATGATTGTGTATGTCTTTTGTAAACTGCCTAGCTATGTTAAAAGCAGTATATATATTTAATAAATAAATACATATGGGGGAGGCAAGGGGTAGAGGGAGGAGAACGGAAAAGGTGTAGGAGAGAGGAGGAAAGGAGATGTGGGAAGGGGTGGGGAAGGGAGGATGAGTGAGTAAGGAGAGGAAAAAAGGTGTAGGGGAAACCTAGGGAAAGAGAGGAAGTATGGGGAAGAAAGGAGGAAAGGGAGGAAGTGTAAGGAGGTGGAAAGGAAGGAGCAGTGAGAGGAGGGAAAGACAGGGAAGGGAGTCGAGTGAGAGGTGGAGGCTGCTGCTACATGTCTGTTAGAAGGCGAGAAAAGTATATGAGTGAGCATGAGAGAGAGTGCAAGTGAGCTTCTATGTGTGTATGCATGTGAAAGAGAATGAATGTATATGTGAGTGTGTGTTTTGTATGAAGCTTACCTCCTCCCATTAATCCAAGACAATCTCAGGATTACTCAAAATCAACGGTTCCGAGAGTGGAGAATTTCTTTTATCCTTATTAGTTTACTTATTGAATGTTATTTGGTATCTGCTCTTTTTAAATATTTTATTGAATTTTGGGAAATTTTTAAAAATGTTTATGAGTTTAATTATTGGATTTTCTATTTGTCAGCTGTTTTGAAATATCCTTTTGCTTAGTATGTATTTACTTGTATGATTAATATTTTATATTTCTTGATTGTATTGTTTGTTGTTGCACTTCCTGGCCATGGCAGGCCAGCGGCCGGACTCACTCACCGCCGACGCCTGGGGGTGGGCAGTGGGCAGCCGTCTGCATGCCCGTGTTCCCTCCTTGTTCCCGGGGCCCTCCTGTGCTGCTGTGGCCTGGCATATCAGCCTTAGGAGCATGCATGCACTCTTCTCTGGACTTTAAAGTGGCCATGGTGGGAAAGCCTCCTGTGGCCCAGGATGATGACATCAACCAGTTCCACTATATGAGGCAGGGTCAGACGTTCAGAGCCTGCCTTGGCAAGAGGTCTCCATGCTTCCCTGTCATATGCTTTGTTGCTACTCTTGTTCCAGTTCCTGTTCCAGTACCTGCTCCAGTTCCAGTGCCTGTTCCAGCTCAGTTCTTGCTCCAGCTTCTGTCCTTGTTCCAGCTTATCTTCTGATGGACCTCCTTGGCTTTGACCCTTTGCTTGGACTTGACCTCACCTCTAGCCACCTGCCTCGACCTTCTTCTTGGACCCGACCCTTCATCTCTGCTACCACCCAGAATTCTGCCTCTGGACATCTTCTTCAGGATCAACCATGCAGAG
Organism: Rhinatrema bivittatum; assembly: GCF_901001135.1. NCBI lineage: Eukaryota > Metazoa > Chordata > Amphibia > Gymnophiona > Rhinatrematidae > Rhinatrema > Rhinatrema bivittatum. The sequence goes on along the minus strand of NC_042617.1, from coordinate 152,265,343 downwards.
GTTCACTTAAGTCCAGCTGGCCCCGGTATCCAAAGGCTCAACCTTCGGGGAATGAGGGCTGGTATTGGTGAAGCTCCAGTCTGCCTCTGATTCCCTCTTGGCCTCACCTCCCAACAGTGGGGAAGCCCCCATGGGTGGCGCCAACACCACCTTGGGCCAGGGGTCCACCTCTGCAACAGGTTGCCAAGGCCATGGACCCAGCGGAGCCATCAGCTCTCCAGGCCATTCCAGGCCTGGCTCTGAAGATCCAGGAACAGCAGCGGTTCATTGAGGTGTTGGCTACATCCATTGAGTGCCTCAATGCTCACCTGGACTCTCATGCAGGTTCAGCAGCTTCCACATCTGTCTCATCTAATTCTCCGGCACTGGCTACTTTGGTCAGGGCTTCACTCTCCCTGCCTGCTCTGTCCTATTTTAATGGGGACCTGAAGCTTTTTTAGGGGCTTCATAAACCAGTGTATATATGCAGTTTGCCTTGCAACCGTCCGTGTTCCAGGATGACGTTCATCCTCTCTCGCCTGGAAGGCAAGGCGCTGGCTTGGGCTTCTCCCTTATGGGAGTCAGTTGGACCGTTAGATGATCGAGGGGTTAAAGGGGCACTTAGAGAAGATAAGGCCATCGTGGAAAGATTAAATGATTTCTTTGCTTCGGTGTTTACTGAAGAGGATGTTGGGGAGGTACCCGTAATGGAGAAGGTTTTCATGGGTAATGATTCAAATGGACTGAATCAAATCACGGTGAACCTAGAAGATGTGGAAGGCCTGATTGACAAACTGAAGAGTAGTAAATCACCTGGACCAGATGGTATACACCCCAGAGTTCTGAAGGAACTAAAAAATGAAATTTCAGACCTATTACTAAAAATTTGTAACCTATCATTAAAATCATCCATTGTACCTGAAGACTGGAGGATAGCAAATGTAACCCCAATATTTAAAAAGGGCTCCAGGGGTGATCCGGGAAACTACAGACCGGTTAGCCTGACTTCAGTGCCAGGAAAAATAGTGGAAAGTGTTCTAAACATCAAAATAACAGAACATATAGAAAAACATGGTTTAATGGAAAAAAGTCAGCATGGCTTTACCCAGGGCAAGTTTTACCTCACAAATCTGCTTCACTTTTTTGAAGGAGTTAATAAACATGTGGATAAAGGTGAACCGGTAGACGTAGTATACTTGGATTTTCAGAAGGCGTTTGACAAAGTTCCTCATGAGAGGCTTCTAGGAAAAGTAAAAAGTCATGGGATAGGTGGTGATGTCCTTTCGTGGATTGCAAACTGGCTAAAAGACAGGAAACAGAGAGTAGGATTAAATGGAGAATTTTCTCAGTGGAAGGGAGTGGGCAGTGGAGTGCCTCAGGGATCTGTATTGGGACCCTTACTTTTCAATATATTTATAAATGATCTGGAAAGAAATACGACGAGTGAGATAATCAAATTTGCAGATGACACAAAATTGTTCAGAGTAGTTAAATCACAAGCAGATTGTGTTAAAATGCAGGAAGACCTTGTGAGACTGGAAAATTGGGCATCCAAATGGCAAATGAAATTTAATGTGGATAAGTGCAAGGTGATGCATATAGGGAAAAATAACCCATGCTATAATTACACAATGTTGGGTTCCATATTAGGTGCTACAACCCAAGAAAGAGAACTAGGTGTCATAGTGGATAACACGTTGAAATTGTCGGTTCAGTGTGCTGCGGCAGTCAAAAAAGCAAACAAAATGTTGGGAATTATTAGAAAGGGAATGGTGAATAAAATGGAAAATCTCATAATGCCTCTGTATCTCTCCATGGTGAGACCGCACCTTGAATACTGTGTACAATTCTGGTCTCCGCATCTCAAAAACAGATATAATTGCGATGGAGAAGGTACAGAGAAGGGCTACCAAAATGATAAGGGGAATGGAACAGCTCCCCTATGAGGAAAGACTAAAGAGGTTAGGACTTTTCAGCTTGGAGAAGAGACAGCTCAGGGGGGATATGATAGAGATGTTTAAAATTATGAGAGGTCTAGAATGGGTAGATGTGAATCGGTTATTTACTCTTTCGGATATACTAGGGGGCACTCCATGAAGTTAGCATGTGGCACATTTAAAACTAATTGGAGAAAGTTCTTTTTTACTCAACGCACAATTAAACTCTAGAATTTGTTGCCAGAGGATGTAGTTAGTGCAGTTAGTATAGCTGTGTTTAAAAAAGGATTGGATAAGTTCTTGGAGGAGAAGTCCATTACCTGCTATTAAGTTCACTTAGAGAATAGCCACTGCCATTAGCAATGGTAACATGGAATAGACTTAGTTTTTGGGTACTTGCCAGGTTCTTATGGCCTGGATTGGCCACTGTTGGAAACAGGATGCTGGGCTTGCTGGACCCTTGGTCTGACCCAGTATGGCATTTTCTTATGTTCTTATGTTCTTATGACTCTCTTCTTCAAGAGTTACAACGTTTCGTCATCACCTTCCGTCAGATTTTTGATGATCCAGGAAGGCAGGCAATGGTAAGTTCAGATCTTCTGCACCTACGGCAAGGCCGTTGAGCACTCAATGAGTATACAATTGAATTTCATACCCTAGCAACTGAGCTGGGCTGCCAAGAAGATTGCCTCTGATCCATTTCTGTCACCTCAGCTCAAGAACAAGCTTGCAGCCTGTGAACTACTGACCTCTCTCGAGGGCCTCATCGACCTCACAGGTTGCATAGACCATTGCCTCCAAAAGCGCCACCAGGAAGTCCGAGTGCCTCGTCACCCAGCTGTGGAATGTTCTCATTCTCCTCCCACTGAAGGGCTCGCTGCCAGCGGAGCTCCACCTTCTAACAAGTTGAGGAGCCCATACAGCTAGGGTGTAGACGTCTTACCCCAGAAGAGCACCTCAGGAGGAGGCTGTGCCAATATTGCGAGGCTGCTGGACATTGTCTGTCTTTTTGTCCCATTCATCTGGGAAACTTGCTGGCCTGAGTTCAGTAGGGGTCATGAACTTGGGTGCCATCTCAACGGCCCCTCAGCTGTCACTCCCGTTTACTCTGACTTGGAACTCCTGTTCCTTTCCTACCCTGGCTTTGGTCGATTCAGGAGCCAGTGGAAATTTCCTTGTGAGGGATCTGGCCCAACACCTGGGCATCCCTATTTGTACCATTGAGAAACCATTGCTTATTGCCTCTATCCATGGCAACCCATTACCTGGGAGGATCACCTAAGTCACTGTCCCTGTTCCCCTTCAGACTGGAACCTTGCACAAGGAGGAAGCAGAGTTCTTCATGCTAGATAAATCCATCCACCGGCTTCAGCGTAACTCCTTGCAGTTCAATTGGGAGATTCTGCAACTCTCAGAGTGGAGTTCTGCCTGCCACCTCTCTTGTTTAAGAAAAGTGGAACCATTCTCCATGCTCCCACTGGTGGCTACTGTCTCAGGCCTTCCCATGCCATATGCTGTCTTTGAGGATTTTTTCTCCAAACAGAAGGCTAACATCCTTTCACCACACCGATAATTCGACTGCCCTATCAACCTCTTGCCTGGAACCTTGCCTCCCAGGGGTAGAACCTACCCTCTTTCTGTACCAGAGACCAAAGCTATGTCAGACTACATTTGTGAAAAGCTGGCTAAGGGGTTTATTCATCCCTCCACATCACCTGCTGGTACAGGCTTCTTTTTCGTTACCAAAAAGGATGGGTCTTTATGACCATGTATTGACTATCGTGGCCTAAATGACATCACTCGCAAGGACAAGTAACCTCTGCCCTTGATCAATGAACTATTTGATCGCCTCCAAGGGGCCACCATTTTTACTAAATTAGACCTGCGAGGAGCCTACAGTCTGATCCGTATATGCCCAGAAGATTTTTGGAAAACCACTTTCAATACCAGAGATGGGCATTACGAATATCTCATAATGCCGTTTGGCCTTTGTAACGCCCCTGCGGTATTTCAACACATGATAAATGAGATATTCTGTGTCCTGCTATATACGAAAGTCATTGCCTATCTGGATGACATACTTATTTCTTAAAGAACCTCGCCACTCATCATCAGGATGTCCGCACTGTGCTTCAGCACCTGCGCGACCATTGTCTTTATGCCAAGTTAGACAAGAGTCTGTTCAAAAGGCAGAGCCTACCCTTTCTAGGGTACATCATATCGAGACACGGTTTCTCCATGGACCCTAGTAAACAGCAGAGCATTGAAGATTGGCCTCGGCCCACGGGCCTACAGGCATTATAGCTATTTCTAGGTTTCACATAATTATTATCGACACTTTATAGCCTACTACTGTCTAGTCGCAGCCCCCCTTCCAGCCTTCATTAATAAAGGAAGTGACACCAAGAACTGGACTCCAGAGGCTATTGCAGCATTCCAGGCCCTAAAAGAGGCCTTTGTACGTGGACCCATTTTATCTCATCTGGACCCAAATCATCATTTTATCGTCGAAGTGGATGCTTCTGCCATTGGAGCAGGGGCAGTCTTGAGTCAACTCTCCAGTAAGGGAACCTTGCATCCATGCTCCTTTTACTCACACGTTTTCCTCCACAGAGTGGAATTACAGAATTGGGGTCGCGAGCTCGCCTTAGAAGAATGGCGCCTCTGGCTGGAGGGTGCCCAACACTGCTTTACGATATTTATGGATCATAAAAACCTGGAGCACCTCCAACATGCCCAGCGTCTGAATTCCCACCAGGCCTGCTGAGCTTTGTTCTTTATCTGGTTCAATTTTGATCTATGTTACCGTCCTACAGAAAATAATTTATGTGCTGTCGCTTTATCTCATTCCTTTATCCTGAAGATTCCCAGGAAGAGACTCAGCATATTATTGACCCGGCTTGTATCTATCTGTCTTCTGCCATGACCATGCCTGCGGGGAAGATGGTGATGCTCTGTAGGCTTCGTGAAAAGGTACTACAGTGGGCACATTACTCCCGAGTCACTGGACACACCGGATGTGCACGTACGTTGTCCCTCCTTCAACATTACTATTGGTGGCCAACCATGTCCTTGGATACTCAAGCCTATGTGGATTCCTGCCCCTCGTGTATACAACAAAACACACATGGGCTGACCCTGGGGGTACTGTAGCCATTATCAGCCCCAAGAGAGCCCTGGAATCACCTGTCCACCAATTTTGTGGTGGACATTCCTGTATCTAATGGGAACATCATTATCTGGGTGGTTATGGACAGGTCCTCCAAGATGGCTCACTTTATCCCGATTCCTAGCTTGCCCTCTGCACCTGAACTAGCATACCTGTTCTTCTTGCACATATTCCATCTCCACGGATTACCTGAACATATCACCTCAAATAGAGTACCTCAATTTGTTGCCTGATATTGGCATTCCCTGTGCAAGAAATTTGGGATATCAGTTGGACTGACTACAGTCTGCCATCCTCAGGCCAATGGCCAAGCTGAACATATGAACCACTCTCTCAAATTCTTTCTGCACTCATACTCCAATGACCAGCAAGACAATTGGGCCCAACTGCTCCCGTGAGCTGAGTTTTCCCATAACTCTCACAACCCTGCAGCCTCCCCTTTCTCCTTAGTATATGGGTGACAACCACGGCCTCCTCTGCCAATACCCCTCACAGTTCCTTCTCCAGCAGCCCAAGTGACTGCAGATGTTCTTCAGGCCTTGTGGACCAACACAAATCAAAGGCTACAACAAGTGCTCTCGAAAGGCCAGCTCTAAAGTTCCAGCCTGGTGGCAAGGTATTGCAGAGTATATGCCATATTTGTTTGAAGCTTCCTTCTCAGCATTTTGCTCCCAGATATATTAGCCAATTTCCAGTGATTCGATGCATCGGCCCAGTGTCCTACTAGCTCCATCTTCTGCCCATGCTGGGAATTAAACAATTCATTCCATGTATCCCTGCTTAAACCCTTGTTGCTTTCATGGCTGTTTTGTAGAACTCATGAAACCTTGCATCTTGTTTCTGAAACTGAAACCCTTTACTGGGTGCAAGAAGTCCTAGATGTCTGCAAGAGAGGCTGCCGTTGGGAGTATCTCCTCTCTTGGGAGGGATATGGTCCCAAAAAAAACTCCTGGGAACCTGCTACTAACATCCTTGATAAAGGTCTCCTCCAGCAATTCCATTTGACCCATCCAGGTAAGCCCAGACCTCCAGGAGGGGGGCATAAGGGGAGGTACTGTTGCACTCCCTGGCAGGGGCAGGCCCTCAGCCAGCCTCACTCACTCCCGATGCCGGGTCCCTGGAGCTGGCCCAACCTCTGTGGTGGTGGTGGGCAGCTGCCTGCATGCCCGCATTCCCTCCATGTTCCTGGGGGCCCTCCTGTGCCACTGTGGCCTCCTCTGGAGATGACCAGGCCTCCCCACGTGTACTGCAGGGAGACGCCACCACTTCCTCTTCCCTGGCCCATCAGCTTTAGGCATGCGTGTGCGTGCCTCTCTGGACTTTAAAGGGGCCACGGCGGGAAAGCCTTTCGCGCCCTGGATGATGATGTCAACCAGTTCTACTATATAAGGCAGGCTCAGACATTCAGACATTCATTTCCAGTTCCTGTTCCAGTACCTGCTTCAGTTCCTGTTCCAGTGCTTGTTCCAGCTCCAGCTCCAGTTCCTGCTCCAGCTCCTGTCCTCATTCCTGCTTACCTTCTGATGGACTCCTTGGATTTGACCCTTTGCTCAGACTTGACCTCACTTCTAGCCACCTGCCTCGACCCTCTGCTTGGACCTGACTTTGTCTCTAGCCGCCTGTCTCAACCCTCTGCTTCGACCTGACTTTATCTCTAGCTGCCTGCCTCAACCTTCTGCTTAGATCCAACCCTTAGTCTCCACTGCCTCCTGGCACTCTGCCTCTGGACATCTTCTTTGGGATCAACCATGTGGAGGCCCGCCTAAGTCCAGCTGGCCCCAGTACCCATGGGCTCAATCTGTGGGGAACTAGGCTTCCCACTTGGCATCACCTTCCGACAGGGGGGATCCATGGGGTCTTCCTCCACGGGTGGCACCAACACCACCTCAGACCATGGGTCCACCTCCGCAACATTTGTTTTATGAGGGATGGTGATGCTTCTGTTTTCCCATTGTTGCACTGCATACAGAACCTGGCTTGTCACAGTTTCCAGTTCAATTTTTTTGTCTGCATTTTTCTATTTGTACTTTATGGTTACTTTATACTGTATTTGATGATGGTCTGTCTGTGTTACAAAGAAACATAGAAATGACAGCAGAAAAAGACCAGAGGTACATTCAGTCTGCCCAGCAAGCTTCCCATGGTAGTATTTGCTGCACCGTGCAGGTTACCCCCTTGTATCAGTAAGTGCTACTTGACATGCTTTGCTTATGAACTTGGCCATAGATGTAGTCCTGTGTTTTTCCATAATATCTGTGCATCAGTACTCGAGACTGTAAAAAAGTCATGGCTTGTGTTGGTTGTCTCTGAATCCAAATTCCTCTTTCCTTCTACCCGCACCTCCCTCTGTTGAAGTAAAGAGTGAGATTGCAGCTGCATCTAAAGCATTGAGGCTTATTGGTTAACATAAGTAATCCCATGCCTTCTGTTAAGGGTAGTAACTGCTGCTTTGTGCATGTTACCTCCTTGCTTATTAGTTCCTCAGACTGTAAAAGTCAGGGACCTCATTGTTTGCTGTCTGAATCCAATTCCCCTTTTCCCTGGCTGTTGAAACAGAGAGTAATAGGGATGTGAATCGTGTCCTCGATCGTCTTAACGATCGATTTCGGCTGGGAGGGGGAGGGAATCGTATTGTTGCCGTTTGGGGGGGGTAAAATATCGTGAAAAATCGTGAAAAATCTAAAAATCTAAAAATCGCAAAACCGGCACATTAAAACCCCCTAAAACCCACCCCCGACCCTTTAAATTAAATCCCCCCCCCTCCCGAACCCCCCCCCAAATGACTTAAATAACCTGCGGGTCCAGCGGCGGTCCGGAACGGCAGCGGTCCGGAACGGGCTCCTGCTCCTGAATCTTGTTGTCTTCAGCCGGCGCCATTTTCCAAAATGGCGCCGAAAAATGGCGGCGGCCATAGACGAACACGATTGGATGGCAGGAGGTCCTTCCGGACCCCCGCTGGACTTTTGGCAAGTCTCGTGGGGGTCAGGAGGCCCCCCACAAGCTGGCCAAAAGTTCCTGGAGGTCCAGCGGGGGTCAGGGAGCGATTTCCCGCCGCGAATCGTTTTCGTACGGAAAATGGCGCCGGCAGGAGATCGACTGCAGGAGGTTGTTCAGCGAGGGTTCCGGCGCCTCGCTGAACAACCTCCTGCAGTCGATCTCCTGCCGGCGCCATTTTCCGTACGAAAACGATTCGCGGCGGGAAATCGCTCCCTGACCCCCGCTGGACCTCCAGGAACTTTTGGCCAGCTTGTGGGGGGCCTCCTGACCCCCACGAGACTTGCCAAAAGTCCAGTGGGGGTCCGGAAGGACCTCCTGCCGTCCAATCGTGTTCGTCTATGGCCGCCGCCATTTTTCGGCGCCATTTTGGAAAATGGCGCCGGCTGAAGACAACAAGATTCAGGAGCAGGAGCCCGTTCCGGACCGCTGCCGTTCCGGACCGCCGCTGGACCCGCAGGTTATTTAAGTCATTGGGGGGGGGTTCGGGAGGGTGGGGGATTTAATTTAAAGGGTCGGGGGTGGGTTTTAGGGGGTTTTAGTGTGCCGGCTCACGATTCTAACGATTTATAACGATAAATCGTTAGAATCTCTATTTTATTGTGTTCCATAACGGTTTAAGACGATATTAAAATTATCGGATGATAATTTTAATCGTCCTAAAACGATTCACATCCCTAGAGAGTAATGTTGGAGTTGCATCAAAATTATCAAGGCTTATTGGTTAAAGGTAGTAACTGCTACACTAGCAAGTTGCCACCATGCTCGCTTTCTTTGTTTCCTTTAGGACTTGGCCATTGAAGCAGTCCTGTGATTTTTACCTTATGCCTGTGTATCAGAATCCCAGACCATGGAAGTTGGGACCGCCGTTTGTCATCTGAATCCAATTCCTCTTTTCCCCATGTTATCTAAGTGGGAAGCAATGTAGCAGTTGCATTAAAAGCCTCAAAGCATATCAGTTAAGGGTGGTAATCTCCATGCCTTCTGCTAAGGGTAGTTACTGCCATACTAGCAAGTTACCCCTTGCATGCTTATCTCATTTTCATCCTCTAGTCTTTAGAGATTCACTGTTTATCCCATGCCACTTTGAATTCTTTGACTGTTTTCATCTTCTCCACCTCCTCCAGGCCTCCACCACCCTCTTCATGAAGTAATATTTCCTGATGTTAGTTCTGAGTCATTTCATCACCCCTATTTCCATTGTTTTCTTTCCAATGGAAAAGGTTCAAAGTCCATACATCATTGAAACGTTTTAGGTATCTGTCAGTCTGTATCATATCTCCCCTGCACCTCCTCTCTTCCAGGGTATACAAATTCAAATCCTACAGCTTCTCCTCATAGGTTTTCCAATACAGATCCCACACCATTTTCGTTATCCTTCTCTGGACCACCTCCATCCTTTCGCTATCCTTTTTGAGATACGGGCTCCAGAACTGAACAGGTGAGGTCTCACCAAGGACTTATACAAGGACTTCATCACCTCCTTTTTCTTACTGGTTATTTCTCTCTCTATGCAGCCCTATCCCCTTGTCATATTGCTTCACCATCTTTAGATCCCCAGATGTTGTCACCCCAAGATCCATCTCTGGGTCCTTGCATATCAGTCTTTCACCACCCATTACATACAGCTTCTTTGGATTACCGCATCCTAGATACATGACTCTTTACTTCTTGGCATTGAATCCCAGCTGCCAAATCATCAACCACTCTTCATGCTTTCTTAAATCACTTTTCATTCTCTCTACTCCTTCAAGTGTGTCCACTCTGTTATAGATCTTAGTATCATCCGCTAATAGACAAACTTTACCTGCTATCCCTTCCGTAATGACGCTCACAAAGTAAGAATGTGTGACTGAGATGAGATATTCTGTTTCTGTGTAGTTTCTGTGTAAAGGTTTATAGCAGCCTGGCTCAATCTATTTTCTTGATAGGAAGTATATTGGTGTTTTAGGACATTGTGTAATATTTGCAGTATAGCTTTTTCATAGGTAGGGTTGTTATTATTTGAGTGCTGGCATTTAGAGTTGTTTTGGTATGGGGGGTTTACTGTATTATAATTTGTAATTCAATTTACTCATGATTTTTTAGTGCTAAGCTTTCACCTAATGCACTTTGCAATAGGCCTAATACCATAAGGTTTCCAAGTGTCTTTTTTTTGCTTTTTCCCAGGATTGTCTGATTGGCACCATAGTAGTGGTAGGAGGCAGGTGGGAGGGCTCCTGCCAGCTTCCTAGAATTATCATTAGCACTCTATCTGCCACTGTTTTGGGAAACCTGACCCTGTGCCCTCCCTCCCCTAGCATTTCAGATAGCTGAAAGGACTAGACACCAAGGGGGATTCTCTCCCCCACCCCACCTCTACACCCTTTACGCTGTCTCGCTGATTTGACCTGTACCAGATCTAGGTGGATGGCACATTCTTTCCTCGCTTCAGACAGCAGACTGTCTTGAACTGCCTTTGGTTCATAATTTATAAATTTCAGCTTTTATATATTTTTTCAGGTGTTTTGTATTTTATGTAGATTAAAAAATATCTGTATTTTTCAGTTTATTATTCTACACTCTCCCAACTCAACCACTCTCTACCCCATCACTCCTTCCTTACCACCTTTGACCACAGTGATCTATTTTATTTTTCATTTCATTTGAGGAGGAAGTTTATATTTTTCAGTTTGTTTGAAATGCTTTTCATCGTGTTTCAATTTGTTTTCCATTTCAGCATGTGCTCTTGATCATTAGTACAAACTACAAATAGCATGTGCTACTTACCAAGAGCACATGCTGAAACAAAAAGCAAAACCAAAGCAAATTTAATTTGCAATTATTTTTGTTTCATTTTGAAACAACATAAAATGAAAGAAACTGTTCCACAGCATTTTTCATGTTGTTTCAGAGGAAATGCACATCCCTAATCTCCTTTATTTTCTCACCCTGCCAGCCTGTCCTTGACTCTCTTCCTGCCCCCTATGCCAACCAATTCCCCCTGCCTCATTCTTTCTAATCTCTTGCCCGCTGCTCCAAAGCTCACCATTAGGAACAGTTGTACAGTGTAGCCCACGTAAGGAGGAGGAGTGTGAAGGCTGAGGAGTCATCATCATTGCTGAAAAGATGGAAAATCAAAGTGGAGGGTCCAAGGCAGGTAAGGGGGGTGGGGTGTGGGGATAGGATGGTGAGAGAATGCTGGAGTCAGTGGTGTTTTCCCAGTGTTTCGTTTACCCAATTAAAGTTGATTTCATTTTTTCATATTAGTGATTGTTTTTTGGTTAAAACATAAAGATAGCAATCCTGATTGTAAACTTTTTTCTTCTTTCAGATACATTTTAGGCATTTAAATAATCCCCTTTTAATATTAGTAAACATATTGTCTTCAGAAAAAGAAATTCACCCTGGAAAGCTCTTTGCTAATATTATTTTCTAAAGATGTGACGAGGAAAACTGTTCATTTTGATTTGTTCATTTGTTTTATAGAGCACCTCCATTCATTTCATTAAAATTGTTTGTTTTATTCATTCATTTGTTTGGCATTATAATCAATGGGAAAACCAATACAGCCTATTTTGGGCTCCTCATTTGCAATTGTCTAACCATTTCTAATTAAACTGGTAGATTGACATCATCAGACGAGTGAAGGCAATGTCAATGAATCAAGACTATTTCAAAATGGCACCAAAAATGGCATGAAGAGCCAAAGACCTGCAATGGGAAAATCAGTACCAGCTCTTTCTAACTTCCTTCACTTGTGAAGTAACTCTCCTGCTACAGTGACTAAAGTGGCAATGTTCTCAATGGGATCTCAGATAATGTAAGTTGAGTCACTGGATGTTATAAAGGAGTGGGGTTAGAAGAAGTAAGCCAGTTAAAAAACATTTGACAGTCCTCACAAGAGACTTCTGAGAAAGTTAGAAAGTCATTGGATAGAAGGCAAGGACTTATCATGAATCGGGAACTGATTAAAAGATAGAAAACAGAGTAGGCTAAATGGTCAATTTTCTCATTGGAGAAAGATGAATAGTGGAGTGCTCCAGGGATCTCTCTTTGGGACCGCGTCTTTTTTTTTTTTTTCAAAATCGTTTTTATTATTAAGGAACGTGCGTCTACAGATAAATGCCCTAGAAATGGAAACAAGCGAGGTGATCAAATTTGCTGATGACAAAATTATTCAAAGTTGTTATTTACAAGAGGATTTACACACATAATTTTACATTTGCTAATAATCTGAAAATAAGTGAAATTAAACATGCTTATTGCTTAGTATTGGCTGGGTTGGAGGTCTGGGTGAAGTGGGAGGAGTTCATGCTCAAGAACCAGGTGGGTCTCAATGACCAGGAGATGGACTGGGTGAAGCATGCAAGTTCCTTGATGTGAGCATGTTTTAAAATACACCGACTTATGCGTGCAAATCACAATATAGTCAATTAAGTTCTACTTTACTTTTGTATATATTTGAGTTTATTTTTTAAATAGGTAGGAAAAGTATGGGGTAGATTTTAAAAAGGTGCACACGGGCATTAATGTGGGCACGCTACCCGGCCCATGCACATGTACACCCGATTTTATAACTTGTGCACGCAGGAACGCGCGAGTTATAAAATCAGGGGTCGGCGCATGCAAGGGGGGTGCAAGTGCATGCCGAGCCACACTGCCTTCCCCATTCCCTTCCTCCTAACCTGACCTACCACTCCTTCCCCTAACCTTTCCTCCCCCAGCCCTACTCTAACACCCCCCAAAATTTTTATTTTACCTTTTGCGTCTGCCTCCTGGCAGGTGCAAGTTGCACATGCCGGCAGGCTGCCGGTACATGATCCTTCGACACAGCGGCAATGGCCAGAGGCTTCCAACACAGCGGCAATGGCCGCTGTGTTGGAAGCCTCTGGCCCCGCCCTTGGACTGCCCCGCCCCTAGACCACCCCGTTAGTAAAGCTCCGGGACTTACATGTGTCCCGGGGCTTTACGCGCTTCTCCAGGCCTTTTTAAAATAGGCCCGGCGTGCATAACCTTTTAAAAAACCAGTCCTGTATGTACATATATGCTGCTGTGCATGGTTATTTGAAAGGTATCCTTCCTGTCTGCCAAAATCAATTATTCAACATGCGTAAAGACCATTTTAAAGGGATTAGCAGATAAAGGTACAAGAATCCATCAATGCAAACACAAAACAGATTATTAATACACTTAAATGCCTGTAAAGTTAGTCAGTAAAGGGAAAACAGGATCTAAAATAAAGCACTGCTGAACATGCATAAAGTATAACTGATACGAGCACTGAATTAATGTATTGGTTAAGATATTCTGCTTTCCTAGGGATATATTCTTATTAAAAGATGGAGTATATTTAAACTAAACCCAATTATATACAATAATTACCTTAAAAAATAAATATCAGTAGTATAGATTTTAATGTCTCTAAATAGTAAGACATTTTTCTTACATGTTTAACAATTTTTGCATGTGAAATAGCACCCCATGGATTTCTTTTGCATTTGCATAAATAAAATAAGAATTCTATAATGTGTCTAGAATGTACACTCTACCATCAGGCTATCACAAAAAAAAAAAATTAAAATTCTACCACTTTAGATATAGTGATCAGGTTTTAACAAGCAAATAAATTCCCTATGAAGAAAATATTAAGCATAAACTTATTGCATTGCTACACAGTGCAGAAACAGTAAAGACAATGTTTGTCTTATTAACAAATAATATCTCCATTCTTTCTCTCTGGGGGAGCCATTAGAGTATTTTTCAATTTAGATGGCCTAACATCTTATTAAAAAAATAATAATTTTCCATCTATTGGATTGGTATACCTTATGGCATTTAATTTTGCATTTTTAATAAAGCTGGCATGCACCAATATTTATTAATATACAAACATTTAATATTCTGTATTTTTCCAAGAATGGCCTCAAAGTAGATTATAGTTGAATTAGAGTAGACTAATGGCTACTTTAGCAACAACATTATTTATAGAGTCATGAGAAGTCATTATTGAATCAGTGTCTAGACATTCAATTATTTATTTATTTATTTAAAATGCTTATATTTATAAAAGCAATATCATGCTAAGTGGAGTAGAAAAACAATCTATCTATCTATCTATATGATACAGGCGAGTTATAAAACACTATCGTAAATCTGTGCACAGCCATATAATGAAGTGTATGAACTCTCACGTAGTTCTTCAACGATTATCCTTTTTTTAAGGCTAGTGTTTGTTTTCAATTGTTAAGAATTGTGTGTGCTTAGTGGGAATAGACTTTGGATTAACTGTCAGGCCGATTCAGTACAGCCCGGGTTTGGACACATTTTTGATGCGCTAGCTTTACCCCTTATACAGTAAGGGGTAGTAGCACATCAAAAATGCGTGGCCAACCCCCCCGAAACTAATAGCACCCGCAACATTCAAATGCATGTTGATGGGCCTATTAGACATTCCTGTGCGATACAGAAAGCAAAATGTGCAGCAAAGCCGCACGTGTTAATTTTGGCAAGCACTGGGGAAATGTACAGAAAAGCAGAAAAAACTGCTTTTCTGTACACCCTCCGACTTAATATCATAGCAATATTAAGTCGGAAGCCCCAAAATAAAATAAAAAAATTAATTAAAAAAAAAATTTAAAATGTGCCTGCGGCTTGCGGGTCGGAAGACGGACGCTCAATTATGCCGGTGTATGTTTTCCGAACCCAGGCTATCAGTGGGCTTGAGAACCGATGCCAGAAAAATTGAGCGTCGGCTGTCAAACCTGCTGACAGCCACCGCTTCTGTCAAAAAGGAGGCACTAGGGACGCGCTAGTGTCCCTAGCGCCTCCTTTTACCACGGGCTCTCATTTAAATACTTGATCGCGCGCCCAGGAGAGTGTATGTGTATTTAGGAAGAATAGAGTTTGGGTTTATTTTGTGAGTAAAGGATAGTATTTGTAAGCATTAGATTTGTGAGTTTGCAAAGTTCACTTTCTTGATCTGAAAAGGTGAGACTGCTAATTCCTGGGCAAATAGTCACTAGTTTGATTCCCATCAACCACAGTCACTTTATTTTTAATATAGTTAACCACCCCCCTCCCCCAAATAGGAGAAAAATCTTCATAATAAAAGTCAATTATTGATTTAGAATAACATACAATTAACCTAGATTTTAATAATTAACCCAGAATTTAGTCATTTTTCAAACGGGATTTGCACTAAAAATCACAAATTCTGTTTAAGGAGGGGGAGAAAGGAAGAGCGAGAAAGAGAGAGAAAGACTCTGAGGAGAAACACATATTAGTCAACTTTTTACACCACTGTAGGAGGGGCAACTAGTAACTTGGGGTGAGGTTTTGGTGGTGGCCTAGGTTTTGGGGGGCACTCTTACATACACAGTCAAAGGTATGAACAGCATAGTACACATCAGTGAAGATTGGATGAGGTTTAGAGTGAAGAAAGGTACACAAAGTTGAGATTTGTACATTGTTCTCTTGAACTAGCTTAATAGCAGCTAGTGATATAAAGCTAGGTCGAGAGTACAAGGAGCCTTCAGAGACATAGTAGAGTGGTCCCAAATCCAGGCAAGCAGCCCTTGTACTGCTTTGGAGAATCAAGGTCACCTAGCAGGAGACCATCACCTTGATGTAGCAACTGGCAAGAAGTGATCCTGTAGCTAGAACCTGCCTCCAGGTAATGTTTTATCATCTCATACTGAGGATACATCTCCAGGACCACATGCCCAAGAGGAAGGTTTAGGATGGCCGTTATAGTGGGTGATTTGATCTTTAGGAGTGTAGATAACTGAGTGACTGGTTGGCATAAGCATTGCTTGGTAATTTGTCTGGTGCAAAGGTAACAGGACTTCTATACCATGTAGATAAAGTTTTAGAGATTGATGGGCAGAAACTGTCATGGGTACATGTGGGTACCAATAAGATAGGAAGGTGCAGGAACATAGTTCTTTAGGGTAAATTTAGGCTGTTAGGTAGGAAGCTGAAATCCAGAACCTCTCATAAATGATCCCTGTTCCACACAAAGGACCTCAGTAGCAGGCGGAGCTCCAAAGTCTCAATACATGGATGAGTCAATGGTGCAGGGAAGAGGATTTTAGATTTGTTAGGAACTGGTAATATTCTGGGAAAGGTGGAGTCTATTCTGACGTGACAGGCTCCACTTTAATCAGAGTGGAACCAGACTGATGGCCCTAACATTTAAAAAGAAGAGGGAATAGCTTTTAAACTAGACCATGTTCAGAAGTGCATGGTTTGGAGAGAGGTATCTTCCAAAGACACTTGCAAAATAGGGAAGTTAGAATATCCCTTTAAAGAGGTTATGTTTAAGGCTGAAGTAGCCCAGATGGACACAGACACCCAAATGAGAATGACTTTATAGTATCTTTATCATTTGCTAACAAGGAGGCTGTGAATATAAAGAAAAATGAAAGCATACATTTAAAATTTACTTTAAAATGTCTGTATGAAAATGCTAGAAGTCTGAAAAATATGATTGGTGAGTTAGAATGTATGGCATTAAAGGAGAATATAGGTATTATAGCACTTCAGAGACATGGTAGAAGGAGGATAAATGTTATACCAAGGTATAAATTATATTTAAATTATAACACAGACCAAATTGGTGGAGGGATGACACTGTAAATAAAAGATGATATAGAACCAATTTTGATAAAAATCCTTAGGAAACAAAATGCACTATGGAATTCTTATGGTTAGAAATTCCATATATGACAGGAAAGTATATAGCAGTTAGTGCATATGACCAGTCACCTGTCCAAAATGAAGAAACAGACTGTGACATGCTAGATGAAATTTAAAAAGTTAATAAATTTGGCAGCACAATAATAATAATGGGAGATTTCAATTACCTCAGTATTGGCTGGATCAGTGTCTCATCAGGACATTCTAGAGAGGTTAAGTTTCTAACTGCTATAAATGACTGCTTCATGAAGAAGCTAGTACAAGAACTGATGAGAGGGACAACTACCTTAGATCTAGTCCTCAGTGGAATGTACAAACTGGTATAAGGGGTTCCTGTGGTAGGGCCACCAAACAATAGAGATCATAATACAATCAGATTTGACATAATCACTGGAGGGAGAACATTAGGTATAACTACTATGGTAACAAATAACTTTCGCAGGTATTATGAAGGAATGAGGAAATTAGTTGGAAAAAACTAAAAGGAGCAATTGCAAGGGATACAACTTTGCATGGGGTGTGAACATCTTTTAAAAAAATCATTTTGGAAGGCCAGATAAAATGTATTCTTTGCATTATATAAGGTCAAAAGAAAATCAAATGACTGCCAGAGAGGGTTAATGAGTGTAACCTATCATTTAAAACAGCCACAATTCCTGAAAAATGGAAGGTGACCAATGTGATGAGTTTAAAAAGGCATCCAATGTGATATGGGAAACTTTAGACAGGTGAGTCTGACATCAATGCTGGATACGATGGTAGAAGTCATTATTAAAAACAAAATCACTGGCCATCTAAATAGTGATGGCTAAATGGATAAGAATCAACATGGAAGAGAAATCTGTCTTATTAATCTTTTAGAATTGTTTGAAGGTGTAAATAAACATGTAGATAAAGATGAGCCAGTTATTATAATATATATGGATTTTCAGAAGGCATGGAATAGGAGATGGTGCTCTGCTGTTGACTGGTAACTGATTAAAAGAATGGAAACAGAGGGAAGGAGTAAATGGTTTGTTTTCCAAATGGAGAAAGGTCATTAGTGGAATACCACAATGATTAGCACTAGGGCCTGTGCGGTTTAACATATTCATAAATTATCTGGAAAAGAAAATAATGAGTGAGGTGATAAAATTTGCAGATAACACAAAATTATTGAAAGTTGCTATAAAAAAAAAAAAGCTGTGGATTACAAGGAACTGCACAAGGACCTTATAAGACAACTGCACAACTGAATGTCTTAACTGCAGATTTATGATGCTGGGTTCTGCAGATTCATGATGCTGGGTTCTGTGTTGAGAGTCACTACTCAGGTAAAGCACCTTGGAGTCCTTATGGACAATACTTTGAAATCCTCTGCTCAGGGTATGGTAATGGTCACAAAAGCAAATAGAATGATCCAAAAAACGGAGAATAAAACAGAAAATATTATATTTCCTCTGTATTGAGTTATGGTGTAATTGTACCTTGAGTATTGTGTGAAGTTTTGGTTGCATCATCTCAAGCAAGACATAGAGGAACTAGAAAAGATGCAGAGGAGGGCAACACAAATGACAAGATGGAGTGGCTTCCCCATGAGGAAAGGTTGCACAGGTTAGAGCTCTTGATCTTGGAAAAGTGACAGCTGAGAGGGGACATGATGGACGTTTATAAAATCATGAATGGGGTGGAATGGGAAAATTAAGGACTGTTATTTGCATTTTCAAATAATACTAAAACAAGGGAGACACTCCATGATACTAACAACCAGCAGAAACAAAACTGATCATAGAGACTACTTTTTTACTCAGCACACTATCAAGCCATGAAATCTGTTGCCAGAAGATGTGATCATAGTGATTAGCAAAGTGGGATGTAAAATAGGTTTGGACAAGTTCCTGGAGGAAAAATCCATAACACATTATTAGCTAGGTAGACTAAAGAAAGCTGTTTCTATCCCTAATAGTAAAGTAACAGGAATTAGATCTACTTTATGCGATCTGCCTGGTACTTGTGAACTGGTTTGGCCACTGTTGGAGACAGAATGCTGGACTTGATAGAGCTTGATCTGATCCAGCATAACAACTCTTATGTTCTTATGATTGTATGACAAAAAGGAACAGGACAGGTTTCAGAGTGACTACAACTGTGGCGGTTCTGTTACCCAGGAGTCAGTAGAAGTTTCTACAGGGAGGAATTACTAAAGAAAATTCAGAGGAAAGCCACAAAAGTGAAAAAAATATCATTCTTGTTCAGGTTGTCATGAGAGGAAGATATTTTCCAGAACTGCTCAGGTACCAATAAAGGAACTCTAAGAGTAAAGGAAATTCCTCGAATTAGCCTGGAGTGGTAACTGAGGGTAAGGGAGGGTAAGGGAGGCCCTGCATGCTTGCAAACTGTTTGTTACTGTTTTGGATTTATTTCATAGATCTTATCAAGGATGTGCAGGAGAAATTTTCTTTGTGTCATTTACTTTTCTTTGTTTATGAGGTTGTATTTTTGGTGTATGTGTATATGTTTAATTGTCCTTTTTGTCGTTTCATTTTATTTTGAAATAGCAGACACAGAAACTAAACCCTGGCTGCCATTTTAACATCCCCCCCCCCCCTCATACTCATTGTTAAAAAAAAAAGAAATGGGCCTCTGTAATACGATGGGTAAAAGAATGCTGGCAGAACAAGCATTATGCTGTCCTATTATATTTTTAACTTGGGGAACTTGTTTATCAAGCAAACAGCTGTGTCAGCAGGACTGGAGCAAGCTGTTGTGCAAGACAGTAGCTGGTTTGTGTCTGAAACCTTGACCTAGCAGGAAGAGGGATGCCTGGCCAGCAGTCCTCTCTTAAAACAGGAAGTTTTCAGGCTCAAGCAGCAGCTTGTCTGCAGGTACACTTCTTTACAAAGCCTTATAAAAGTTTGGGATTCTCCAGTGGGAGCCAGGAGCCTCACCTGTGTACTGACAAGTGGAGCAGGATCTTTCCCGTCGAAGTTGTGTGCTCCTGGTTTTCAGTCAAACTGGGATTCCCCGGCCTGATGAGTGACAGGGTGCTGATTTGGCATGTATTATAATCACAGGAAATGAAGTATATGTGCTGTAAATAAAGCTATATTTTATTACAGTATATCTTGCATATTATGTTATAGTGTGTGTGTGTGTGTGTCTGTCTAGCACTGTGTGTGGTCTGCATATCTCTCACTCAGGCATGCTGTCACATTTGGCACTGTGAGCAGGATGTCCTTGTTAAAAAAAAAAAAAAAAAAGAACAGAAAGAAGGGCAGTAAAGAATCTGAAGTGGAGGAGGTGAAAGCACAAGTAGAAATTCCTGGCTAGGAAGATGTACCCTACTCTTTGCTGGCAATGAGTGGGGATATAATACTGGTTTGTGTGAAAATTGGGATAGGAAAGTGGGCATAGAACCCCACGAGATGGTGGATTGTTTACAATGAGTTTCTATAGTTGCAAGGAAAGAGATGGCTGGTATTGCCCAGTAGTGGTGGATACCAAGGACTTCAAATATTCAGGTATTGCCTGAATATTCAAATATTCAAATATTCAAATATTCAAATATTCAGGTATTGCCCAGTAGTGGTGGAAACCAAGGACTTCAAATATTCAGCCATTAATCATGCCATTTTTACATAGCATTTAATTTATTTGTATACCGTTTAACCGTTTATTCTTTCCTATCTCTTCCTTCTTATCCAAGTTCTGCTACCCTTGTTATT
Source organism: Rhinatrema bivittatum (assembly GCF_901001135.1). Taxonomy (NCBI): domain Eukaryota; kingdom Metazoa; phylum Chordata; class Amphibia; order Gymnophiona; family Rhinatrematidae; genus Rhinatrema; species Rhinatrema bivittatum. The sequence continues at coordinate 152,244,881 of NC_042617.1, read as the reverse complement.
TGTAACTGCTCCTTCGATCACCACAGTTCTAGTTGTTGTATTTAATGCACTCCCGTTCCATGTAAACCAGCAAGATATGTGCTCATGATTGCCGGTATATAAAAACCTTAAATAAATAAAATAAATAAAATAAATACTTCTTACAGGATATAGGAAAGCTCATTTGAAAGTGAATGAATTGCAGCAGCAATTGGCAGCTGCTCAGGAAGAACTGGAGAAATTAAAGCAGGACAGAGTGGTGTTATAATGTCAATTGCAGCTCTGTAAATACAAAGCGGATAAATATCAGGTAGTTGCAGAGTGAGTGGCAGTGAGGGTAGCACAATACAAATATTTATTTATTGTATTTATTTATTTAAATTATTTTAATATACCAATGCTCAAGACGAAGTCTTATCGTACCGGTTTACAGCAGAACCAGGGGAAACCATTTAACAAGGAAAAAGAAAGTTACAATAAACAGGGAGTATAAATTCAGGATCGAGAAGAGAGAAAAGAATTAGTTTAACGTAACTCAACTAAAGAGGTAATGTAAAATAGCAGAAAACAATTGATCAGCATAGGGTGTTGATTTAGCAGCTGATTTAAATAGGCAGTTCGAGCATAACAGATCCCTTGGATTGGGGCAGGGATGAGTGGTGGGGCAGGGATGAGTGGTGGGGGAAAGGGATGAGTGGTGGGGCAGGGATGAGTGGTGGGGGAAGTGAATAAAAGGAAAGTGTACTCAGTGATTAGTAATGCTTCAGAACAATGGGACCCTGACAAATGATTAGTAATGCTACAGAACCCTGTAGCATTACTAATCCTGATTAGTAATGCTACAGAACAATGGGACCCTGACAAATGGGATGGACATATATGGGATACAACAGAGGGTTCCTCCTCGGGAGGGGAGGAGGAATATGTGGCAGCAGCTCATGAAGAGCAGCGACCAGTAGCCCACCGTAAAGCCCAGAGTAGACAGGGCAGCAATCCTATAGTGACTGAGACAATAGAAGATTATACCCAATAGGAATGATTTGACCTATTAGAATGCTTTAAACAAAAACAATGAGAAATAGTTATTGCCTGGTTAGTCCGGATTTATGAGAATGGGGCGGATGGGGTAAATTTAGACATGACAGATGCCCCTTGATTTGCTCCGTTATGTGAGGACCCTGTAATTAAAGAATGTTTATGTATATTAGTTATACAGGGAGGAGGAGTGACTGACTTACTGGAGGTAGCTGCTGCAACAGCGCAGATATGCTTCCCATCGGTCAGTGACTGGTCGGATCTCCCTGCTAAATGGTTTACTCTGAAGGATTGCACCCAGATAATCAAGGAGGAGGTCATGAAGCATGTGGTGATCACTCAGAATGTGCCAGAGGCAGCCAGCGGCGAAAGCGGCCTCCGTAGGCCGCTTTCGCCGCGGCTTCCTCTGCCTGGATGAATGCACGCCCACCCGCCCACTCCAGCCGCGGCCTGGATCGAACACGTGCCCACCCGCCCGCCGGCTCCCACCGCCGCCTGGATCCAACGCGCGCCCACCCGCCCGCCAGCTCCCACCGCCGCCGCTGCCTGGATGAACGGGCGCCCATCCGCCCGCCGGCTCCCGCCGCCGCCTCGATGACCGCACGCCTGGAGGATTCGGAAAGTGACAGGTATTTATACATATATATAAACAACTTACGCTGCAATGTTAATATGGAGGTCGTCCATGGTTTTTTACACTTTACTCCCTTTGGTTTTACCCCCATTTTTTACACTTTATTCCCGTTTTAATTTTTGCCCTGCGCCTTGCTTCGGGAGGGGGGGAACCATCCACTTCCTGGTGGTAGTCATTTCAAATGTCATTTGAAATGACATTTGAAATGACAGGTACCAGCGCACCCAGGATACTGTATAGGCGCTGTATTAGCGCCTATACAGTAAAATGGATTGCGCGGGCCTAACGCTTGCCTAACGTTTCGCAGACGCGGCATGCATTTGCATGCAATTTGAAGAGAGTATCGAGCGGTAGGTGAAGAGAACTGTGCGTGCGGGGAACGAGGGTGCGCCTGGCACTGCCGCACTCTTTCTAACGCGGCATAACTGTATCAACCTTTTTATTTGTTTTGTACTTCTGTGTTTTTTCTCCCCATTGGTTTGCTCAGTTTTTTGTGTCGCCGTCGCTGTCCCTTCCTTACCATTTGTGTTAGTTCCTTGCCCTTCCCCGTTCCCTGCTGCCGCTGCCTGCCTCACAGCTAATTGGCTCCAGCTGTCTGCTGCTTTCCTCCCTTTCCCCCGCCCCACCCTTGAGCTGATTCTGTCCCCTTAGTTAGGTTTTCTTTCACTTTCATTAGCCTCTGCTGGTTTTGTTTTTTTCCCCTCCTCAGAGTTTAGTTTGCCTGAGGTTTTTCATTTTTTTTATTCCTTCTTTGGTTGTTTGGTGCTCCCAGGACTGCAGTACATAGTCCTTGAGCCTACTGTTTTTTCTTTTCTTTTTTTCTCCTCCTTCCCCCTGGGACTGTTAACTTTGAGCCCTCAGGACAGGCTCCTTTTTTCCCCTCCACTAGGACTGCTACTCTAAAGTCCCTAGGGAGTAGCGTCCCTTTTTCTTTCCTCTGGCAGGTTTACCCCCCCCCCCCCTTCCTTACAGCCCAGGACTTTTAGTCTCTGCTTGTTTTTTTTTTTCTCCATTCCCCTCCACCGGGACTGCGGCTTCAGTCCCCGAGCAGAGTTCTTTTTTTGCCCCCTCCCACTTTCCCTCCTCCAGGGATAGTTTTGCTCATCCCCCTCCCCTTTTCTTAGTATTCCTACCCTTCTGTTTCTCTCTTCTTCTGTTCCCTTGGCCTTCTTCATCCCTTAGGCGATGGCACCACCTAAGGTCAAGGCTACCGAGACGCAGGAGTGCGCCCCTCCATCCACCATCGCCGCCCCCTCTCTCTTTAGTGCAGGGGTGATGCGCGCACCCCCTGTCTTATCACCTTCCAGACCGGAAGGGGGTGGCCCTCCTGCCACCGCGGTGACCCGACCCCTGTCCGCTTCACCCCCACCCAACCCCTTTTTGGATACTCAGGCCCCTCCCACCCAACCTTGTAAGGCGAAGGCCGCCAGTCCGAAGCCCGCCGGGAAGAGGGCGAGGAAGGCTAAGCACGTCGGCTCGCCCCTCCCCTCTTCCAGCGGCTCTCCGGTGGCCCCGCCCACCCCCTTCATATTCACCCCCATCAGGGACCTCGTCGGGGAGGATGGGGCTGTCCTCGCCTTCCCCCCTTGGGCGCAGGACAACCCGTCCTCCCTGCCGGCCGTGCCCACCACCCTTCCTCCCTCCCTGCCACAGAGGGTGGCCGATCCCACCACGCGGCGGGCCAAGGCCACTGCCGCGGCTGCCGCGGCCGCCTCCCCTCCTGCAGCTCCCTCTCCCGCTATGGCTGGTACCATCGGCGGTTCCTCTGCTGCAACCACCATTACGACAACCTCTGGGGGCTTTGTGACACCTCCACCTGCCATCCCTCCCTATCCCGTGGCAGCGCAGGCGAGCTACACTGCCGCCGCGGCTCAGGGAATAAGCATTGGAGGGCAGCCCGTCCTGTCGCTGGACCCCTACTCCTCGGTGGCGGGCTCCTCCAGCCTCACCCTGTGGCATGGCCTGTGCTGCTAACTGCTGGCCACCGCCGACCCCTTCCGTTTTTCAGCTGTCCTGGCCAAGCTGGTCGGCCCAAGGAGGTCATGGCAGCAGGGAGGATGCACGACAAGGTCGTGCTCTTCGTCCGGTCCCTCGCCTTGGTGCACAAAGCCGTGGTGGAGGGGCTGGTCGTCGAGGGGTGTACCACGCGGTGAGCCCATCGTGGGGCAAGGGACGCAGGTGGTCTTCTCCAATGTCCCGCCCCATATCCCAGACGCCCTCCTCCAGCTCCACTTCGACTCCACTTCCACTCCAATGGTTCCTCGGCTTTGCCAATTTTTATCGGCAATTAATTCCCCACTATTCCCAGATGGTGGCTCCATTGATGGCCCTCACCAGGAAGGGGGCCGATGCTAAGAACTGGCCAGCCACAGCCACGCGAGCCTTCCACGATTTAAAAGACGCATTCCTCCAGGACACCTGCCTTCGCCACCCAGACCCCCAATGCCAGTTCCTCGTAGAGGTAGACGCCTCTGACATAGCCGATGGGGCGGTGCTAAGTCAACTATCCACCGGAGGCAAATCCCTGCCATGTTCATACTACTCCCGAAAGTTCATGCCCGCAGAGAGAAACTATGGCATCGGTGATAAGGAGCTGCTGGCTATCAAGCTAGCTTTCGAGGAATGGCGCCAATGGTTGGAGGGGGCCCAACATCCGATAATAGTCTACACCGACCACAAGAACCTTGAATATCTGTGCCGGGCCCAGCGTCTTAATCCATGGCAGGCGCGCTGGTCACTCTTTTTCAGCCAGTTCAACTTTTCTCTCCGTTACCGACCAGCATCTAAGAACGTACGAGCGGATGCGCTCTCCCATACTACGGAGACTAAAGATGCCTCCAACCCGTCTCAGTACATTTTGGACCCAGCCAAGGTCCTGCTGGCAGCTTCCGAGTTGGCTCCAGCGGGTAAGACTGTGGTACCCTCTCGTTCCCGCAGGAAGGTCTTAGCGTGGGCCCACGATTCTCTGACAGCTGGGCACCCAGGAATTTCCAGGATTCTAGAACTTCTGACCGAGTTCTATTGCTGGCCACAGGTCAAGAAGGATGTACAACATTATGTCCAGTCATGTCTTACCTGTGCCCGGCAGAAACCTCTGCTTGGATGCCCCTGGAGGCTCCTGCAACCACTACCCATTCCCACGGAGCCCTGGACTCACTTGTCCACAGATTTTATTGTGGATTTGCCGGTTTCTGATGGGAAGACCGTGATCTGGGTCACGGTCGACCGTTTCTAGAAAATGGTCCACTTCGTGCCTCTCGCCAAGCTACCTTCAGCACCAGAACTGGCTAATCTCTTCATACAGCACGTGTTCCGACTACATGGCCTCCCTTCGCACATTACCTCAGACCGTGGTCCACAGTTTACGGCGAAGTATTAGAGGTCCCTCTGCAGGAAGTTCGGGGTGCAGCTGGACCTCACAACCGCTTTCCACCCTCAGGCCAATGGCCAGGCCGAACAGACCAACCGAACTCTGAAGGCCTTCCTCCAAGCCTTCGTTGGGGATCTGCAAGATGACTGGGTCACCCTGTTACCTTGGGCGGAGTTCTCATATAACCGCAACAAGCACTCTGCAACTGACCTGTCCACATTTCAGCTCGTCTATGGAAAGATCCCCAGGCCTCCATTGCCTTTGCCCCTGACTGTATCCTCACCGGCAGTTCATCTTACTGCATAATGGTTGTGCACCCTTTGGACTTCTACCCAGGAGAAGCTCTGAACAGCGTCCGCCAAGGTAAAGAAGTACGCTGACAGACTACTGCGGCCAGCCCCGGTCCTCCTTCCAGGGAGTAAGGTCTGGTTGAGCACCAGAAATATTCGCTTATGGGTCCCTTCTATGCGCCTGGCTCCCAGGTATATTGTTCCATTCACAGTGGCAGAGCGAGTTGGGGCTGTATCCTACCGCCTACGATTACCATCTACATTGTGGATTCACAACGTGTTCCACGTGTCCCTGCATAAGCCTGTGGTGCTCTCCACTTTTCATGCCAAGCCTCCGGAACCCACCGCAACTGAGGCCGAGACCGACGGCACCTATACGGTGAAGGATGTCCTGGACGTTCAATTCCATCACCGCCACTGGGAATACCTCCTCTCCTGGGAGGGGTATGGCCCAGAGGAGAATTCCTGGGAGCCTTCGTCCAATATCCTAGACAAGGGTCTCCTCCACCAGTTTCACCTGGACCACCCGGCGAAACCCAGGCCCCTGAGGAGGGGGGCATAAGGGGGGGTACTGTTGCGGTCCTGGGCTGTGCCCTGGTCCCTCCACCTACCTCGGGGATGGCCCGGGCCATTTCGAGGCCTCCACGGTCCTGCAGGCCTTCCAGTGCATCTCTCCCTGCTCGGGAGAGATGCCGATGATCCGACGTGGCTGGCCCCACCCCCTAGATGCGCGCACAAGGAGGAGTCCCATTTAAAGTGGCCAGCGTGGGAAATCATCAATCCTGCCCTGGATGACGTCAGATGCCTTCAGGGTATTTAAACCCTGCATCTGGATTCCCTCAGTGCCTTGCAACGAGGTTCCCTCTGTTTACAGAGTGTCTAGTTGCTGCCTATGATCATCTCTACTGTCTTCTGGCTTGACCCGGCTTGCTTCCTGACTCGTCTTCAGCTTCCGCCCCTTGGTTTTGGTATAGACGTCTGACTTCTGGCTTCTGACCCGGCTCCGTCCCACGACTCTGTCTTCTGCTTCGTCCCTGGCTTTGGTTTGGACCTCTGACTCATGGCTTCCGACCCGGCTTCGCTCCTGGACTCCGACTTCAGCTTCTTCCACACCTCAGTTATCCGGTTCTTGCTGGCCCAGAGAATTCTCCTAAGTCCCAGCGGCTCGGGCTCTCACGGGATCCTCCCGGGGGAGCCTCGGGCTTCCAAGGGTGAAGACTCTTCAGCTCCCTGGGCCCAGCCTTTGTCCATCTCTTCAGCCGCTGCCTGGATCCTTGGTCGCATAGGGTCCCACTTAAGTCCAACCGGTCTGGGTCCCTACAGGCTCCTCCTGGGGGGACCTCAGACTTCCAGTGGTGAAGCCTCTTCTGAGTGTCTAACGTGCCGCCTCCCGGCTGGGACGCTTGCTGTTGTCTTCCATAGCATACCATCCATTGCCCAACCGGCCCTAGGGTCCACGACCGTAACAAATATGATGGGTAAAAGAATGCTCTCAGAACAAGCATTACGCTGTTCTGTATATTTTGAAATTGGGGAACTTGTTTATCAAGCAAAGAGCTGTGTCAGTGGGGCTGGAGCAAGTTGTTGTGCAGGAGAGTAGCTGGTTTGTGTCTGGGACCTTGACTTAGCAGGAAGAGGGATGCCTGGCCAGCAGTCCTCTCCTAAAATGGGAAGTTCTCAGGCTCAAGCAGTAGCTTGTCTGCAGGTACACTTGTTTACAAAGCCCTATAAAAGTTTGGGGTTCTCCAGTGGGAGCCAGGAGCCTCACCTGTGCACTGACGAGTGGCGCAGGATCTTTCCCGTCGAAGTTGCGTGCTCCTGTTTTTTCGGACGCACTGGGGTTCCCCGGCCTGATGAGTGACAGGATGCTGATTTGGTATATATTATATTCATGGGAAATGAAGTATATGTGCATTAAATAAAGCTATATTTTATTACTGTATATCTTGCATATTATATTATAGTGTGTGTGTGTGTCTAGCACTGTGTGTGATCTGCATATCTCTCACTCGGGCATCCTGTCATAGCCTCCCACAGTGCTCAAGCACCCTCCTGCCTTTCTACACTTTAACCCAGGGTTTGGGCCTCCCTGGGTGGGCATCCCTAGACCCTCTACCCCCATCCCCATTCAAATATACTAGGCCAGGGAGCTATAATCCTAGCCTCCACTTATCCACTTCCCACCATCCTGGTAAAATTCATAGGCAGGAGAGAAGCTCAATCACTCTTGCCTCAGGTCCCAGAACTTAAAAAATGACACTGTCCACCTCAAGGGTGGAGCACAAGCAACATCACTTCTAGAAATAGAGATCTGAGGGATCCAACAAGGCCCTAACTTGGCTTGGGGTGGCCCAGACAGGCTGACCTAGGCCCCGGGTTAAATTGTGGCATGGCAGGAGGGTGCTTGAGGCCATGGGAGACCCCTTTTTAAAAATCTTTTTTGTTTGTTTGTTTTGAGGTTTTTTCCCATTGAATGTTTTTTTAAGATTGAGCAAATGAACTAAACCAAAAAAAAAATCATTAAACAAACTGAAAAATAAACTACCCCAAAATGAAAAAAACCCACTAAAATTAAAACCTTGTAGCTGCACATCCCTAATAAATTCTGTAACTTTTTGACCAACTCAACCAGTTGCGGAAGCATCTTTATCTGTTAGCTACAAAAGAGGGTCCCTAGCCATAAGAATCATAAAGCAATCTTGGGAGTCCCAAAGGTTGTATGATGGCCCAGTAGCTCCCAGATATTGATCCTTTTTCAGTTCAAGTGTGGAAAGGGAGGTTAGTCATGTTTATTTTATATACTTGACCTGTCTTACTCTGCTACCACTTTTGCTTGTTCTTTTTAAATAGGAGGTATTTTATAACAGAAAGGATCAATATTAAAAAGACTTGTCTAGGTAACTTTTCAAATTGGTTGCACAAAGCCTGAGATTTGAATATTTCTTCCCACTGTCTTGCTAAATTTTATGCAGATAACTCATAACACGCAGGTATTTGGGGGTGTGACTAGATTTTAGCCAATGAATGCAGATATGCAGTGCTACTTGAGGTAAGGCTGCTTGGAAAAATAACTTTCCTAAAGTTAGCCAGGTAAATGTAGCAGCGTATATTCAGTGTGGCATCTATCTGGTATGCTGAATATCGACATCCCTAATTATCAGAACTAGATGAAAATAAATGATCTGTCTAATTCTTCAAGGACTTTCCAACACAAATCAACATGCATTAGACAAAATGGGGAAGGAGAGTATATCCCACTTCATGACTACTTCTATTAAAGATAAGTAAGTTTAATGATTAATGCATTCTATTTCAGATACGCATGTGCAGGAGTTACTATTATATCTTCAAACTGGGTGCCAGTAAAACTAGGAATATAGTGCAACATATATACCTATTCCTAAAACATGCTCTCTCTTGATATGATAGCTTTTTTCCCCTCCATCTCTCCTTGCTTTTTCTTCAGGTGTTTAACAGTCCCCTCAGGGCATAACCAATTATTTATGACATACTTCCCCATGTAAGATCTGGCTGAAAAAGCTGTTTCTATGGAAACTGATGTTTTCAGACAGGCTTGTACCAATTTCAAAATAATAGCATCAAACATAAAATCAAGGATGCATCTTTTATCGGCAGGCATATTCCAACAACTTTGACAACCGAACGAAAGAGCCCAATAAAGGAACAAAATGAGTTGGATTCTGTGGGACGATTAAGCAATAAGCGTGTGTTCAGCTGTCAGCACGAAACAATTGAGAATCAGAAAACCTTAGGCAGTTCTACAAGACCCAGTATAAAAAAAATGAATCTTTAGCAAGATGAGTGCAAAGGAAAACAGTAAAGAACAATACTGTGACAAAAGCTAAAGCAGATGTTTAAAGCATAGAGGATCACATACTGATAGATAAATTAGAATCCACGTAGCAATATGAATGTCAGCCATTACATACTTCTAAAACTTTTTTACTGTTAAAAACATGGAAAAATTAGACATGACAAATGTACACAAGATTGGAAAAAGGGCCAAGCTTTCTTTCCCCTGATATTTTTATAGTTTTATTTACTCCCTTGATCTAGGTATTTGTGTGTAGGCCAGTTTAACTGGGTCATGATCACACTACATAGTTTAAAAAAAAAAAGATATATGGAAAAATGGCAAAACACAATGTAACTCAAATGACTAATATCTCACTTATTTCGGCAACATAATTATGACCATTTTCGTACTACCTCTAAAAAAATAGTATGGTTGACAATACATCATTCTCAAGTCTTGCTCTCTGAATGTAGCTTCCCACAAAACTACAGAAGGACCCATTGAATCCAGGAAAAACACAATAATTATTAACAGGTTAAAAACCATCTTTCTCAAAATGTAATGCACTATAAAGCAGAAGATGGTTTTGCTTTTGAGGAAAGATTAAGAAAAGGTTTTTCAAAGGTATTTACCCAGGCAACTAAGCAGTTGCTCAGTCCTGGTTGAAAATTGTCTCCAATAGAGAAGTTAAAAAGTATACATGGATTTTCACAATAGGAAACATTGCAAAGCATTATATCTATATATGGAAATTGAGCTCTGCTTCTTTCTCTCCCTGGATTCTCCAGCTCTACCTCTTTCTCGGTATTGCCAATCTACTCTCTACTACCACACAGTACATCTTAACACACTCTACTATGACACATCTCTATTAAACACTTCCTACATAGTATTTTCCCATCCTTGGATGAGCCTTTACTACTAGAATATATATAAAAGGCTGGTGTTGGTCACACTGTTGTGTCTGTGCCACTAGGTAGCACCCTGAACAGTGGAAAGTGCATTGTGCAAAGACAATATGCTCTATCTGCAAAGACCTTTCTCTCAGGTACCCCCTATACACAGACATATAGGCTCTCTCTCTCACCCACACACACACACACAGACACATACACACACACATACAGACTGCTCTCTTAGGGGTAGGTTTTACAGATTTGCGCACACACATACTTTTGTTCGCGCACCAGATGCAAACAAGAGCACGCGGGATTTTAATAGATACGCGCATAGCAGCACATATCTGTTAAAATCCGGGATCGGCACGTGCAAGGCTGTGCAAAATCGGCAGCCTGCGCTCGCCGAGCTGCGCAGCCTGCCTCTGTTCCCTCCGAGGCCGCTCCAGTAGCCCCTATCACATGATAAGGGCAAAGCGCCACTGGCGCCATTTTGATTAGTGGTAGCCAATGGCCCAAGAAGGAGAGATCGCTCCTGGGACCCCCACTGGACCACCAGGGCTTTCAGTAAGTCTTGGGTGGGATTGGGATGGTGGAGGGGGGGTTGTAATTAAGTAAATTTGAAGGGTTGGGTGGTTTTTTTTTAATGAATGTGCCCCTCCCCCCCACACTAACTCGAAAAATGAATTTTTCCTGAATTTTGGAGAAAATCTGTTTCGGGATTCAGGTCTCCCGAACCATGACGAATTAGGCAATTTTGTTGAAATTGCCTAATTCATTCTAAATGAATGCACATCCCTATAAAATACACATTCCTTTATGTACACTGAATTATATGCATGTCTGTCAACTTATGAACACATGAAAATCACCCTCAATATAAATTATTTTATCTGAATTACAAAGAGGCATGCCTAGAGGGTTTAGGTAGGGTGAGTAAACAATGAACACATTTGTGAATTTTCAAATGTGTTTGCCATATTTGGCTCCATTCTGCTAGCCACAGAAATAGGAGCTGCAAAGCATACAGTCACTTTTGGACCTATGGGGCTAGCAGAATACCTTTATGTTTGGGAGTACCAAGCAAATTACTAAACTCCACCCCCAATTCTTACCGTAAATTTCTTACTTTATGTTTGCAGTTAATGTCATTCTTTCTTACATATATTCTTCACATAAATCAGAGTATAGTTCATTCCCAACAAAAAGCTTGATACTAGAAAATTATACATACTGGTAAAGAAGAAAAGGCAAAAAGAGCATAAATAATAGAAGTGTCAGTAATAAGTGGCTAATCTGTACTATGCATGGAGAGAGCTAAAATCATCAAGTACCAAGAAATGTAGAGACCAAGACAATGTGGCTTAAAGATACAAATACAGACCTAATTGTATATGTAGCAGGTTCCCTATTTTGGTGCTTTATCCATAACCAGGGGAGCTATAGGTCCAGGTTCAATTCCATCACCAGCTCAGTGACCACTTCACACTCTAGGTCAACTATTTCCAGATGGTGCCAGATGGTAAAGAATAAGAACAGGGAAGCGAAAATTAAAATTGCAGGCAAAAACCAAGGGTCACAACAGTGTCCATCCATCCCCTTGCAAGCCCCAACTATAAACTCTGAAGTCATTAATTGGTGTTCAAATAAAAGGTAGCTAAAAGATACTGTAATTTAAAGAATAGGATCCAAGTCAGAATCACAAAAATAAGATTCAGCATTCATCCAATAATTAAGAAAAAACAGATGGTTCCTTTATCCTTTCTTCTTCTGTTCACCTCCCTTCCAGCTCATGCGCCTTCATCCATTGATAATAAACTCTCCCCAATGAGATCCGAGAAGCCACTAGCTAGTGTGTAACTCCAACATCCACCAAATCAAGAGGAAAAAATATCCCGAAGTCCAAGAAAAATATCATAATGAGTTCCAAACTATCAAAAACTTCTGTTATGGACGTGGACTGGCTAGAGTACTGGATGGATCCGCTGAAGGAAGGCCTACAGCGGGACTCATAGCCGGAAGGCAGAACTGGACCAGGAGACCAGACAGGACCTTCACCTATACCAGTCCTCATTACCGGCAGGTTGAGCCCTTGGGTACGGGGGCCTGCAGAACTTAGGAGAGGGTTTCCTGGCAATGAAGAATCTGTAGAACAGTCCGGGTCAAGGCAGGCAGAAGCATGGGAGAGACGGAGATGGTCCAAAGGTCGTGGCAGGTGGTAGTGGTGTGAGACGGAGAACGAGGCCAGATGTTGGGGCAGGCTGAAGACAAGCGAAGCCAGAGGATGAGCCAGGGGTCAGGACAGGCAGCAGGCACCAGAAGCCAAGCTGAAATCAAAACCAGGGAATAAAGCCGAAACAGGAACAGGAGCTGGACCAGGAACTCGGGAGCAGGAGCGGAGTAGAGGCAGGAACATGGAGTCAGGAATGGAGCTGGAACAGGAACACAGAGTCAGGAACAAAGCTGGAACAGGAACACGGAGTCAGGAACACAGGAACTGGAGAACGCAGGTACGGCAACTAGTTACTCGGAGAGTCGACCTTTTGCCAAGGCAGAGAACACAGATCCAAGCTGGGCTTAAATAGCCCGGGCATCTGACATCATCTTTGGGGGCCCGGCCGAGGTTTCCCACCACGGCCCCTTTTAATTCTGTCTCAGTGTACGTACACATGCCTAAGGGGCAGAGCCAGGAGCAGGACGTCGGTGGTGTCTGCCTCATGGGGAGAATTGCCACGGGAAGGCCCTGCCGTGGCCCAGAGCCACATGGAGAAGGCCACAGTGAGAAGTGAAGAGGGGCCAGTAAACCAAGACTTCCTTGTACACCCCCTCCCTGTGGGTCTTTGTTTACTGGAATGATCTTCATGGAATTGACAGAGGAGAGACTTGTCCAGGATGTTGGAGGCAGGCTCTTAGGTATTCTCCTCTGCGCCACATCCCTCCCATGAAATTAAATACTCCCATCACCGATGGTAGAATCTTACATCCAAAACATCACGTACTTGGTATATGGTCTCCTCTTCTGCTACTGTAGTTGAAGGTTCAGGTGGTCTGCGGTGAAAAGTTGAAAGTATCAATGGTTTCAGCAGCGAAACATGGACTACATTGTATATACTTAAAGAAGCGGTAGACGTAGGTGGTAGGAGACAGTACCCACTCGTTCTGTGACCTCAAAGGGGCCAATGTATTTATGAGCCAGGTTCATGTAGAGAATCCAGAGACGAATATGCTGGGTGCTTACCCAAACCCTATCTCCAGGGTTGAAACAGGTGCTCTGTGATGGTGTTTATCAGTGCTCTTTTTCAGGGGTGGCAGCTGCCTGCCATAGTTTAGCTTGTGTAGAATCCCAGAGAGAGCGAAGCTGCTGGGCCATGAGTTGGGCTGCAGGCAAAGGCACTGTTAGAGGGAGAGGCAAGGGAGGCTTGAGCTGTTTACCATAGACAAGTTGGAAGGGTGAAGCTCCAGTTGCAGCGTGAAGTGGTGGTTGTAAGAGAACTCTGCCCAGGGTAGCAGGGGTACGCAGTCATCTTGTTTGTCACCTACGAAGGAACGGAGGAAGGCCTTCAGAGAATGATTGGTCCATTCTGCTTTCCCATTGCCTTGCAGATGGAAAGCTGACATGAAATCCAAGCGAATTCCAAACTTTTTACAAAAAGCTTTCCGGTATTTAGTTGTAAATTGCGAGCCACGATCAGAGGCATAGTGTAGTGGTAGTCCATGTGCACGGAAAACTTGCTGTGTAAAGAACCATCTTAAAGAACCTGTCTACAGTGACCCAGATGACTTGTTTCCCCTCAGACGGAGGGAGATCTGCTATAAAGTCTGTTGAAAGATGTGTCCAAAGTTCCACAGGTATGGGAAGAGGTTGCAGAAGGCCCCAAGGGCGACCCGATAAGGGCTTTTTTCTAGCACAGATGAGGCAGGAGCTGATGTATGCCCGATCATCTCGACTGATGTGTGGCCACCAGTAGTAACGCGTTAAAAGTTCTAAGGTTTGAGCGCTGCCCGGATGCCCTGCCGTTAGAGAGTCGTGTGCCCAGGAGAGGACTTTCTTCCACAAATGGATGGGCACAATCATCTTGCCAGCGGGGATAACTTCAGTGGTGGCAATGATAACCTTGCACATGTGGCAGGATGTCGCCATGACTGCCACCTCTGGATGATTCCTATAGGCGCGCATGCCTGATTTCATCTCCTTTAAAGGGCCCACAGCAGGAAATGAAGTGGTGCACATTGATGACATCAGCGAATTTAGCCCTATATAAGGGCTTTCCAGACTCCCTCACCTTTCCTCAGCAATAGTTTCCTGCATTCCTGGTGCGGTGCATGTTGCTTCTCCTGTGTTCCTGGTTCCTGTGTCCTGCTTCCTGCCTTGCTTCATCTCTCTAGTATGCCTTGCCTTGCCTGCTTGCCTCAGTTCCCCATCCTTCTCTGTCTTATCATATCCAACTCCTCTTGGCTTCCTTCCCATCCTGCTGTGTCAGTCCTTCCTCCTCCTTGTTTTACCTGCAGACTGACTCTTGGATTTCCTTTGCCTGGACACTGACTACTCTTGATTGCCGCATGCCTCTGACCTCTTCTCTGAACTCTTCTTGCTATCCACCTGCTTCTGACCCTTGTCTGGCCCTGAATCTCCACTTACACTATTTCCATAGAGACTATTGTCTAAGTCCTGCCAGACCCAGAACCCAAGAGATCAACCTGCAGGGAAAGGGGCTGCTATAGATGAAGCCCTAGTCCAGGTTTTCTCCAGCTTAGCTTTGCCAGTTGTCAGTGAAGGCCTATGGGCTTCAACCCATTGGTTGCATCAATCTCACCACAGCAGCAAGGGTCCTCATACATTACACTGACTGAGCGGAAAACAACAAAGTGTAGCAGTAAATGGAGTTTTCTCTGTGGAGGGGGTGTTAGTCACAGACCTGTGGTGTGCCTCAGGGATTGGTCCTTGGACCGGTCATTTTTAGCATTTTTGTGAGTGACATAGCAGAAGGATTATCTGAAAAGGTTTGTCATTTTGCCAATCATATCAAAACCTGTAACAGGGTGAAGAGCCAGAAAGTGTGGAAGACATGAGGAGGGAGCTAGTGAAGTTCAAGGAATAGTCAATGGTTTGGCAGCCAGGATTTAATGTTAAAAGTGCAAAGTAATGGGTTTAGGATGCAAAATCCACAAGGGAGAGGTATAGTATTGGAGCTGAAATTTTTCTAAGCATGAAGGAAGAGAGGGATCTGGGGTAATTGAATCTTATGATCTTAAGGTGGCCCAACAGGTGAATAAAGCAATGGTAAAAGCTAGAAAGATTCTTGGCTGCATAGGGAGAGAAATGATCAGCAGAAAAAGGAAGGAGATATTGCCCTTGCATAGATCCCCGGTGAAACCTAAGAATATTATGTACATTTCTGGAGACCACACCTTCAAGAGAAAGAATATAAACAGGGTGGAGTCGGTCCAGAGCATTGCAACTAAAATGGACATTGGTCTTTATTTTAAAGCATATGGGGATATACTTAAATATATAAACATGTACACTCTAGAGCAAAGACAAGATAGATATGATTAGGGATGTGAATCGGGTGATCGATCGTCTTAACGATCAATTTTGGCTGGGGGGAGAGGGAAATCTGATCGTCATGGTTTTTGTTTTTTTTAAATCGTAAAAAATTGTAAATCGGGGAAGGGCGGGAAAACCGGCACCCTAAAACCCACCCCGACCCTTTAAAATAAATCCCCCACCCTCCCGAAGCCCCCCAAAATGTTTTAAATTACCTGGGGTCCAGTGGGGGGGTCCCTGCGCGATCTCCCGCTCTCGGGCCTCAGCTGCGTTAAAAGAAATGGCGCCGGTGGCCCTTTGCCCTTACCATATGACAGGGCAAAGGTAGCGCCGGCGCCATTTTGGTTCCTGTCACCCGACGTCACGAGTGCAGGAGATCGCTCCCGGACCCCCGCTGGACCCCCAGGGACTTTTGGCCAGCTTGGGGGGGCCTCCTAACCCCCACAAGACTTGCCAAAAGTCCAGCGGGGGTCCGGGAGCGACCTCCTGCATGCGGGTCGTATTGCCAATATTCAAAATGGCGCCAGCACTACTTTTGCCCTCACTATGTCGACATTGTGAGGGCAAAAGTCAAAATGGCGCCGGCGCTACTTTTGCCCTCACTGACTAGTGAGGGCAAAAGTAGTGCCGGCGCCATTTTGAATATTGGCAATATGGCCCGCATGCAGGAGGTCGCTCCCGGACCCCCGCTGGACTTTTGGCAAGTCTTGTGGGGGTCAGGAGGCCCCCCCAAGCTGGCCAAAAGTCCCTGGGGGTTCAGCGGGGGTCCAGGAGCGATCTCCTGCACTCGTGACGTCGGGTGACAGGAACCAAAATGGCGCCGGCGCTACCTTTGCCCTCTCATATGGTAAGGGCAAAGGGCCACCGGCGCCATTTTTTTTAACGCAGCCGTGGCCCGAGAGCGGGAGATCGCGCCGGGGCCCCCTCCACTGGACCCCAGGTAATTTAAAACATTTTGGGGGGCTTCGGGAGGGTGGGGGATTTATTTTAAAGGGTCGGTGTGGGTTTTAGGGTGCCGGTTTTCCCGCCCTCCCCCCTCCCCCGATTTACGATTTTTTGACAATAAATCAGGGGAATTGTTATTGTATCGCAGCTCTAATGATTTTTGACAATTTAAAATATATCTGACGATTGTTTTAAATCGTCAAAAAACGATTCACATCCCTAGATATGATAGAGACTTTTAAGTATCTCAAAGGTTTCAATGCACAGCAGGCAAGCCTATTTCAAAGTAAAGGATTCTCTAGAATGAAGGGTCAAAGGATGAGGGTGAAAAAGGTTAGACTCAGGAGTAATCATAGGAAATATCTCTTTACAGAGAGCATGCTGGAAGTGATTGAGACAAACCTATACCTGAATTTAAGATAGCATGGGATTCAGGGCATTTCTAAGAGAGTAATGGAAATTATAAAGCTAAATTAATTGGATGAATGGACAGACTAGATGGACCATTTGTTCTTTTCATGCTGTTATGTTTCTCAGTTTCTTTGACTGAAATCTGCTGTGTGTATGAAGTATACACAACTATATGTACCTGTTCTTTATATGGACAGAATGTTGCTTGAAAGTAATGCATGAAGAAATTAAAATGCAATCTATGTCTGTAATTTTCCTCTTCTCCAATTAACACCCCCCCCCCCCCCCAAACACACACACAAACACACACCTTCACCCCCGGAAACACCTCCTCTCAATGTGGCTAAAAATGCACCTACTGATAAACAACATGGAGTGAATTTTCAAAGGAGTTATACATGTGAAATTAGCATAGATGCATATAAGTAGCTTGTACTTATGTACATGTTATTTTATAAACATAGAATTATGCACACATTTTCAGTTTTGTGTGCACATTTAACCATGCAAAAAAAGGGGTGGTCTCTGGGCATTCTCGGGTGGGACCAAGAGGTATGCACATAAAGTTGCTATTTTATAAGAGGTTTGCATGAATACATTAGGAAGCTTATTCACATAGGGACAGATTTTAAAACCCCTGCGCTGGCGCATCTATTTTGCATAGGCCGCCGGCGCGCGCAGAGACCCGGGACTCGCGTAAGTCCCGGGATTTCGAAAAGGGGCGTGTCGGGGGCATGTCGGGGGCGTGTCGGGGGCGCGTCTAGAATGACGTGCCGTTTCGGGGGCGTGATGCAGCATTTGGGGGGCGGGTCTGGGGGCGTGGCACCGGCCCGGGGGCATGGTCGAGGCCTCCAGACCAGCCCCCGGATCGGATGATGGCGCGCCAGCAGTCCACTGGCGCGCATTGATTAACGTCTGCTTTGGGCAGGCGTAAATCACGAAATAAAGGTAGGGGGGGTTTAGATAGGGCCGGGGGGGGTGGGTTAGGCAGGGGAAGGGAGGGCAGGCGAAAATAAAGTTCTCTCCGAGGCCGCTCCGATTTCGGAGCGGCCTCGGAGGGAACGGAGGCAGGCTGCGCGGCTCGGCACGCGCAGGCTGCCCAAAATCGGCAGCCTTGCGCGCGCCGATCCCGGATTTTATAGGATACATGCGGCTACACGCGTATCTTATAAAATCCAGCGTACTTTTGTTGGTGCCTGGTGCGCCAACAAAAGTACGCGATCGTGTATGTTTTAAAGATCTACCTCATAATTTTACACCTGCTAATGGACTAGCGCAATTGATATCAGACTTGTCTGTTTTCTACTGTTGGTTGGATGGGAGATCTGGGTGAGCTAGGTGGAGTTCAGGGTAATGAACTAGGAGGGACGCGTTGACCTGGAAAAGGAATCATGAACTGATGGAGGTATTGGCAAACTGGTGATTTCAATTATGTGCACAAGTTTTGAAATACATCGACTTCCACATAGAAAGGAGGGTTCTAGGAGAGCAAGTTCTATTTTTTATTGCACATAAAATATATGGGCATAAGAGATGTGATTCAGCCGAACCTTTTGGTTCAGCCTTCGTTATCGGCCCACCATGGGAAATTTTGTTTTGCTGTGGTTCGGAACAATTTTATTTCGTCTGCCCCCCAAAACGATGCCTGAAACCAGCCCCAACCCTTCAGATAAAAAAAAAAAAGCCAAACCCACCCCAACTCTTCAAATTTAATTAATTGCAAACACCCACCCTCCCGACCCCCCAAGACTTGCCCCCCCCCCCCCCAAGACTTACCAAAAGTCCCTGGTGGTCCAGTGGAGTCCCAGGAGCGATCTCCCGCTCTCGGGCCGTCGGCTGCCAGTAATCAAAATGGCACCGATGGCCCTTTGCCCTTACTGTGGGACAGGGCTATCAGTGCCATTGGCCTGCCTCTGTCACATGGTAGGAGGAATGGACGGCCGGCGACATCTTTTTTTTTTAATTACTTATTATTTATTTATTTTTATTCTTTATTTATAAATTTCAACAATTACAATGCAAAATAAAGTTTACATCAATAATATCAGTAAACTTCAATTTCTGCAAATCAGTTATAAAGAACAGAAAATCTGTGATTCATAAAGAAAATATGGAACAATTTTTATACATATTGTTACAAACTTAGGAGAATGATGCAGTATTATTTTTATTCACCTAGTTGGTTAGGTATTGCTTGCATTTTCTTTAAATTCTCTACATGGATTTTCATTTGCTCTGGTTCATAATAGACAAACCTCTTCCCTTGATGTTGCAATAAACATTTACATGGATACCTAATATTGGCTTGCGCTCCCAACTTGCTAGCTTCTTTACTCAATTCTACAAAGATTTTTCTACGTATCTGTCTGGCGCCATCTTAAAAAATGGTGAATTAAATTTGAAGGGTTGGGTTGGGATTGGGATTTTTTTTTATGTGCCCTTTCTCCCCTCCCCGAAAACGATAAGAAAACCACACGAAATAGGAAATATCGCCTCTATTTCCTATTTTGTCGCAAACAAAATCACATCCCTAATGGGCATAGGTTTGTCAAATAGGTAGGAAAAGTATGTATTTTCTATGCAATGCAAGTATTCTCACATAACCAAGCATATCTGTATATGTTTGAGTACACGTACTCATATTTTATAGTCTGCATGTACCTGATGTGCACAGTTTATAAAATACTGTATTAGATCTCTGTGCGGCCTAATATGCGCATATAGGGGGCCATGTGGTGTTTGAAAGTTATTCTCTGTGGGGTAGATTTTAAAAGGGTTATGCGCATAAGACTCGGGACGCATGTAAGTCCCGGGGCTTTCCTTGGGGGGGGGGGGGGGGGGCGTGTCGACGGCGTGTCGGGGGGCATGTTGCGGCAGCGCATCATTTGGGGGCATTCGGGTGCATGGCCGCGGGCATGGTTCTGGCCCAGGGGCATTTTGGGGGCATGGCCGAGGCCTCCAAAATCGCTCCCGGTCCGGGGAATCGTGCGGCAGCGGCCGGCCAGCGTGCGCGATTCCCCCTGCCTGGGGCAGGCGTAACTTTCGCAATAAAGGTAGGGGGGTGTAGATAGGGCTGGGGGGGTGGGTTAGGTGGGGAAGGGAGGGGAAAGTGGGGGAGGCCGAAGGAAAGTTCCCTCTGAGGCCACTCCGATTTCGGAGTGGCCTCGGAGGGAACGGGCAGCGCGCGCAGGGCTCGGCGCGCACAAGGTGCACAAATGTGCACCCCCTTGTACGCGCCGACCCCAGATTTTATAAGATACGCGTGGGCGTACTTTTCTAAAATCTACCCCTGTGTGTATTTTTTACCACACTGAAGGTGGGCAATTTTCAGATAGGCAATTTTTATGGGTAAAGTACTTTTTACCTCATAAATTACTTTGAAAATTGGCCTATTGGTGTCAGCTGCACACAAGTGAGATATAATAACTTCTATTTTGCACTTACATTTATTAATGGGGTTATTATGGCCATATTTTGATTTAAGTTAATCTGTCAAATTAGCAACATCTGATCCTTTTGTTTTCAAACATGTCTTGTTCTTTAGAATTGTTTGTTGACAAAATTCCTTAAACTTGAGGAATTTTGTGAAAATTGGCCATGGAATCCTCATGCTATGAGTAGGTTCAGTTTTTAAGGGCTTAGAAAAATGGATGTTCATGTTGTGAATCCTGGCCATGGCGTCCACGGCCGGGCCTCCACCTTACCTGCTGCCTGTCCTTGCTCGGTCGCGGTGTTTCCCGCAATGTTCCAGGTCGCAACGGGGCCTACCTGGGGCGTTCTCCCCACAAGGGAGATGCCGCTGTCTTCCTATTCAAAACTCCGCCCCCTAGGCGTGAGCATGCGCAAGGGCTCAGGTTTTAAAGGGGCTGTGGTGGGAAATGTCGGCCCGGCCCCTAAACCGATGTCAGATGCTACAGGGTATTTAAACCCTGCCAGGAATTCCATGCTTTTGCCTTAGCAACAGGTCTTCTTTAGAGATGTGAATCGGAACCAGAATCTGATCGGTTCTGGTTCCGATCCAAATCTTAAAATTTTTATCGCCCAGCCCGATTTGAGTTCTGATTATTGGCTGCGCCCGATCCAATAATCAAAAAACCCTCCCCCAGCCTCCCGAACCCCCATAAAAGGTTTTAAAATTACCTGGTAGTCCAGCGGGAGCGCGGGGAGTGATCTCCCGCTCTCTGGCTATCGGCTGCGTTAATAAAAATGGCGCCGATGGCCCTTTGCCCTAACCATGTGACAGGGCAAAGGTAGCGCCGGCGCCATTTTGAATATTGGCAATACGGCCTGAGTGCAGGAGATCACTCCCGGACCCCCGCTGGACCCCCAGGGACTTTTGGCCAGCTTGTGGGGGGCCTCCTGACCCCCACAAGACTTGCCAAAAGTGACATAGTGAGGGCAAAGGTAGCACCGGCGCCATTTTGAATACTGGCAATATGGCTCGAGTGCAGGAGGTCGCTCCCGGACCCCCGCTGGACTTTTGGCAAGTTTTGTGGGGGTCAGGAGGCCCCCCCCCAAGCTGGCCAAAAATCCTGGGGGTCCAGCGGGGGTCCGGGAGTGATCTCCTGCACTCAGGCCATATTGCCAATATTCAAAATGGCGCCGGCGCTACCTTTGCCCTGTCACATGGTTAGGGCAAAGGGCCATCGGCGCCATTTTTACTAATGCAGCCGATGGCCTGAGTGTGGGAGATCACTCCCCGCGCTCCCGCTGGACCACCAGGTAATTTTAAAAGGTTTTGGGGGGGTCATTTTAAAGGGTCAGGTGGGTTTTTTTTTATCTGGCCATCGGTGCCATTTATATTAGTGGCAGCCAAAATGGCGCCGATGGCCCGAGAGCGGGAGATCGCGCCGGGACCCCCCACTGGACCACCAGGTAATTTAAAACATTTTGGGGGGGGGTTCGGGAGGGTGGGGGAAGGTAAGGGATTAGTTTTATAGGGTCGGGGTGGGTTTAGGGGTTATTTTGGTGTGCCGGTTTTCCCACCCTCCCCCACCCCAGATTTACGATTTTTCATGATAAATCGGGGGAATTTCTATTGTATCGCGACTCTAACGATTTTTGATGATTTAAAAAATATCTGACGATTTTTTTTAAATCGTCAAAAAAACGATTCACATCCCTAGTCTTCTTCATTGGAGTGCTAATTGCTGTTCCTGACCTGAGTTCCTGCTCCTGCTCCTGCCTTCTTCAGTTCTAGTCCCACTCTGCTCCTGCATTCCTGATCCTGCTTCCCTCTCGGCTTGTTTCTCTGGTTTGATCTCTGCTTGGATTCTGGTTCGTCGCTGCCTACCTCAACTTCTGGTTAGTTCCTTGGTTCCGCTTGTCTTCAGCCTGCCCCGACCTCCGGCCTCTTTTGTTGACCATCTTCATGATCATATCAGAATATCTTGAATTTGTGATGATGAAATTATTAACAAGCTCTTTCAGAGTTAACTCACTAAGCAGCCATATATTCAGGGATCATTCTTGCCTCCAGGACCAAAAGTTATTATGGAGAAGACAGACACATTGGTGGAGTAAAGGAGTAATGCTCAGAAATAGCTATCAGCTTTTTAATTTATTTACTTACTTTTCCATCTGAAAATAAACATTGTATTTCAAGAGTTAAAACATTATTCCATTGTAGCAAAATAATTCATTTTATTTTATATAGGTCCATTTTTACCCAAACAAGATTCAAATTGAAATCATAATGTTTCAGAGGCATGCTTATAGGATGGCTGATGTTAATGCCTGTCAAATTTCTTGCTAAGGCTTGTTTATATGAGCCATTTAAACAAACTGCAAAGCATCTTATTCCTCGTTTATTTGAATGACATCAGGCATTCTCACAGGCCAATCTTATTAAGAAGATGTCAATCTGGTTTAGAAGAAGCTATGCTCCCCATAAATTTTTAAATCCTACTGAGAATTTACCGTGCCAACTACACTGCCTGTACTTTTTTTTTTTTTTGCATATTTTAGTTATACCGACTGCCTAGAAGTGCCTGCAAAAGTAGAATATAAATCAGTAACATAAAAAAATAAATAAAGAGAGAAATACTGTGTGTGTGTATATATATATATATATATATATATATATATATATATATAATATTTATTTATATTATATAAACTTAAATATACTCTAAAGGAGTGAGAAAAGAACTAATCTGAATAGATGTGGTAACAATTAAAACAGTACATCTTTATTGTCAATTATACAAAATAAATAAAATACAAGAACACCTTAACCTGCCTAAATATGTTGCAACAAACAGCCACACACGACTGCTTATGTATGTGTGTAAGTTTTACAATAAAATAAAATTTAAAGTGTGAATCTCTTCCAGTTGCAATACTATGTAAACCAAGTAACTATATGTATTACAAGTTTGAATGACATCATAGACTCAGTATAACATGGTCAGCTTGAAATTGTATGAATAAACATTACAAGACTCCACCTATTAGCAAGTAGATTCAAATTCATTTAAATGTCAAATCTGGTCAAAAACATGGATCACAATGAGGTTCTAATATGAAAGCATCAACATGTTATTACAATGAATTACACATAAACGCTACATACAGACCTCAAAAGTAATAACTATGTGTGAAAACAGTGATGTAATGCAAATACTAGCTGGGAAAACATTAATCCAAAATCAAATTACAACAAAAACATTGCATATAGTCATAAATTAAGTCATGATATTTTTATTCAATGATCAAATCTAGAAAATCACATGAGTATGGTGTTCCTTTGGGTATGATGACAAATGCCCTGACAAGGCCCTTGTTTCGCCAAATATGGCTTCCTCAGGGGGAAACCCTGACATATCATACACCCAAAGTTTTATCAAAGGGATATATGAAAAAAATGGAGTGAGTTGTCATCATGAAAAACCACTAAAACCAATGAAATCCTTTAAACCTGATTGAAAACCATGAGGTTATCACTAAGGGGACCAACATATTGAATGTAACATGTAAACAGAGCCTGTTGAAAAGACTTTTATCTTGAAAAAAGCAAAACAAAATGGAAAAACTATACCAAAGTGACAAAAGAAATATTACCTCATAAGGCTCCACTCATGCCAAAGCAGGGGGAGCGAGTTGTATAACTGGATTTAAATTGCCGATAGTTAGAGCTGAAAAAATAAAAATAAACAACAATGTCATAATGAATGCCTTAATTACCCAATATAAAACATTTTTTGAAAAAACCTCTATATGGCTGACACAGAGAGTGTCACCATAAGCTCTGCTCACAAACTGCAGTTCCCACAAGAGGGAGACCCATGGAGCACAGCAAACAGATAAAACAGAAAAACACTGATGTGACATGGATAAGTACTTGTTCAGTGTGACACACACATCTAAGACATGGTAGACAAAAAAAAAAAAAATGACCCAGAGATAAAGTGATACATGAGATTTAAATTAAAATTAAATGCTATTCGCTATTCACTCATTAGAACCACACAGAGAACCCACAAACCTGCATGCAGCCCCTAATAAATTCTGGAAATAATAAAAGTTTATGAATGAATAATGGAAAGCAATGGACGCACCTACTGCTTAGCTAAATGTCCTTTAAGACCCACAAGAGCAGGGGGGCGTGCTTAGTATATGTGCATGAACCACAGAGCTGTGACTGCACTCAGACCTGTAATACGTAAGGTTACTTGGTTTACATAGTATTGCATCAGGAAGCAATTAACACTTTCAATTTTATTTTATTGTCAAACCTACACGCATACATAAGCGGTTGTGTGTGGCTGTTTTCTGTAACATATTTAGGCAGGTTAAAGTGTTCTAGTATTTTATTTATTTTATATAATTGACAATAAAGATGTACGGCTTTAATTGTAACCACATCTATTCATATTGGTTCTTTTTTCCACTCCTTTAGAGTGTATTTATGTTTGTTTGTTGAGCACCTCATATTACTACATATTACCTGATCTTTTTGCATATATATATGGCCATTGACATTCTTCATAAAGCAATTCACTGAAACAAACTGTTATGAACCGAGTGGTGGACCCTTGGTTCGACGATGATCGAGTAGACCACCGTCGTTAGGTGAGGCTGATTCTCGGGGTTGCAGATGGAAAGGGTAAGATCTGGACGCAGGCGCCTCCTGCAGGTCGTGTAATCCAGATGCTGGCGCCTCCAGCAGGTCGAGGAGCAAACCCCGCGGATCTCGTGAAGAAGTCCAATCCAGAAGTCGTGAACCAGGGTGATCCGCAGCCAGTCCAGGGGTCAAAAAGCCAGAGAGGTCCGCAGCCAATCCAGGGGTCAGAAGCCAGAGAAGTCCGCAGCCAGTCCAGGGGTCAGAAGCCAGAGAGGTCCGCAGCCAATCCAGGGGTCAGAAGCCAGAAAAGTCCGCAGCCACGCCAGGAATCAAGGAACCAGAAGGAACGTCAGCCGGACCAGGAAACAGCTCAGGAGGACAAACAGGAACCAGGAACAAAACAAACGCAGGAGCCAAGAAGACAAGGCAAGGACTGGAGGTCCAGACCTTGCTTAAATAGTCCCCAGCCAATAGGGAACCGCAGGAAGGAACCAGCTCATATCCGGTGAGTGTTCCTTTAAATCTGGGACCAGAGCCGCCCGCGCGGCCCTAGCTGAAGTCAGGGGGCGGAGCTAAGCCGCGCGGGGAGAGAGACCGCGGCCATCTTGGACTTGCAGCGAAAGCTGCCGCTGAGAAGTCCCGCGGGGATGCCTAGTGCCGGCGGTCCGACCGGCCCCTAGGGATGGGGGTAAGTGCCGTTCGCGGCTTGCCACGGCTGGGTTTTATAACAGTACCCCCTCCTTTAGGCCTCCCCCTAGAAGGCTTGGGTTTCTCCGGATGGTTGGTGTGAAACGTCTGGAGAAGACCCTTGTCAAGAATATTAGTAGCGGGCTCCCAGGAGTTCTCCACAGGCCCAAAACCTTCCCATGCCAAGAGATACTCCCAACGACGTCCCCGTCGCCGAACATCGAGAACCTCACGGACTTGATAGGTAGGGTCGTCCTCCAGCTGAACGGGCGAAGAGACAGGAGCCTTCCGAGATGGCCAGTTGAGGAGCAGAGGTTTCAGTAAAGAGACATGGAAAACATTGTGAATGCGCAGAGAGGTGGGCAGATGCAGTCGATAAGTGACGGGACCGATCTGCTTGGCCACGGAAAAAGGACCAATATACCGGGGAGCCAATCTCATCGAAGGGACTCGCAAACGAATGTTCCTGGTGCTCAGCCATACCCTGTCGCCCGGATGAAACTGAGGCGCCGGCCGCCGATGCCGGTCAGCAAACTTCTTAGCCAGAAGAGCCGCTGTGCGGAGCATGCGGCGAGTGTGCACCCATAATTGCTGGAACTGAGTGGCAGTAAGCTGAGCCGCCGGCGAGGGTACTGCCAGAGGGAGAGGCACCGGAGGAGTAGGTTGGTAGCCAAACACAACTTGAAACGGGGAGGAGCCGGTTGAGGTACACCGATGGTAGTTATGGGAAAACTCCGCCCAGGGCAGCAAGGCCGCCCAGTCATCCTGCCTAGAATTGACATACGCACGCAGAAACTGCTTGAGAGTACGATTAGTCCGCTCAACTTGGCCATTGGCTTGCGGATGGAAGGCGGTCGTGAAGTCCAAGGAAACCTGAAATTTGGCACAAAGGCTCCGCCAATACCGGGCCGTGAACTGGGAACCTCTATCGGAGGAAATGTGGGACGGCAGTCCATGAAGGCGGAAGATATGGGACATAAACAGTTGAGCCAACCGAGGAGCAGAGGGAAGAGCAGGCAGGGGCGTAAAATGAGCCATTTTAGAGAAGCGGTCAATTACTACCCAAATCACTGTGTGTCCTTCAGAAGCAGGTAAATCAACCACAAAATCGGTAGAGATATGCGTCCAAGGCTTGGATGGTGCCGGCAAGGGTTGTAGCCGTCCCCACGGCCTTCCCACTGGAGTCTTATGTTGGGCACAAACGGGACACGAGTCCACGTATGCCCGAATGTCTTTGTACATCCCCGGCCACCAATAGAAGCGCTGAAGGAGGTCCTGTGTCCTCTTGCGTCCAGGATGTCCAGCGAATTGGGAATCATGTCCCCACTTCAAAACCCTGTTACGGAGTCGGCTGGGAACCACCGTCTTTCCTATCGGAACTGGAACAGTAGGTGCCAGAATGATACGGGCAGGATCAATGATGGTCTGTAACACCTCTTCGCCATCCTCACAGACAAAGGACCGAGATAGTGCATCCGCTTTGATATTCTTACTGGCAGGTCGATACCGGAGCTCAAAATCAAAACGGGAAAAAAATAAAGCCCAGCGGGCTTGCCGTGGGTTAAGTCGCTGGGCTTGTTGTAGGTAAATCAGATTCTTATGATCAGTGAAGATGGTGATTTTATGCTGGGCCCCCTCCAGCCACTGTCGCCATTCTTCCAATGCGAGTTTGATGGCTAATAATTCTTTGTCGCCAATAGCATAGTTGCGCTCCGCGGGAGAGAACTTCTTTGAAAAATAGGAGCAGGGATGAGACGTACCCTTGACAGTGGTCTGACTTAATATTGCTCCTACACCTTCGGTGGATGCATCAACTTCAACTGTAAATGCGCGACTTGGGTCCGGGTGGCGAAGACAGGGCTGTCGTAAAAAGGAGTCCTTAAGGGCCTGAAATGCTTCTTCGGCCGCCGTGGGCCAAGTAGTGATATTAGCCCCTTTACGAGTGAGTGCAGTGAGGGGCGCAGATAGCTTGGAAAAGTCCTTAATAAAATGTCGGTAGTAGTTCGCAAAACCAAGAAATCTCTGCAAGGCTTTTAGCCCCTTCGGTTGAGTCCATTCTTGTATACTTTTTAGTTTAGTTGGATCCATTTGAAACCCGTGTTTAGAAATAACGTATCCCAGGAACGGCAAAGACTCTGTTTCGAAAATACATTTTTCCAGTTTAGCGTACAACTGATGGTCCCGGAGTCTTTGTAGTACATGTAGCACGTGTTGACGATGAGTAAGTAAGTCCTTAGAAAAAATCAAAATATCATCAAGATACACCACAACGCAAGTATATAACAGGTCCCTAAAGATTTCATTAATAAAATTCTGAAACACTGCAGGTGCGTTAGTTAAACCAAACGGCATTACCAAGTACTCATAATGTCCATCTCTGGTGTTGAACGCAGTCTTCCACTCATCCCCTTCTTGAATACGTACTAAATTGTATGCACCACGCAGATCAAGTTTAGAAAAGATTTGAGCTCCTTGCAGACGATCAAACAATTCAGCAATAAGAGGCAAAGGATAACGATCCTTGACAGTAATAGCATTAAGTCCTCGGTAGTCGATGCAAGGGCGTAATGTCCCATCTTTCTTTTCCACAAAAAAAAATCCAGCCCCCGCGGGCGACGTGGATCGTCGAATAAATCCTTTTTGCAGATTGTCCCGAATATATTCGGTCATAGCTCGAGTCTCAGTAGCAGATAAAGGGTAGACTCGTCCTCGCGGGGGTATAGAACCTGGAATCAACTTGATAGTGCAGTCAAACGCCCGATGAGGCGGCAAAGCATCAGCCGCCTTCTTAGAGAAAACATCTGCAAATTGGTGATATGAAGAGGGTAATTCTCCCAAAGGCGAGGTGCAGACATAATTGGAAGTGGAACCGGAGTCCTTGAAACAGGTCCCAGAACATTCGGGACCCCACTGTGTCAGGCGTAAGGAAGTCCAATCAAACTGGGGGTTATGGCGCTGCAGCCAAGGTATGCCCAGTACCACAGGGTGAATGGCTTTGTTGATGACATAGAAAGTAATTTGTTCAGAATGGTCTGGTGCAATAAAACAATTCAGGGGTTCTGTCTGATGCGTGATTCTGCCGGGTAATGGTTCCCCGTGGATGGAAGAAATGATTAGAGGTTGCAGGCAGAGTCGAACTGGAACGTGGAGCTTATCCACCAGTGCTTGTAAAATGAAATTTCCTCCGGCTCCTGAGTCTACTAGCGCCAGCGTGGAGAATTCATGTTCGTTCATATGGAGAGTGATAGGTAATGTGAGTGGGGGTTGTGGAGAAAACTGACCCAGGGAAACACCCCCCAAAGTCCCTAGGCTTTGAAGTTTCCCGGACGAATAGGGCAGTTAGCTAAACGATGTCCAGAGCCTCCACAGTACAAGCAAAGCCCCGATCTGCGCCGTCTCAAGCGTTCCTCTGTAGACAGCGGGCCTCTTCCGAGCTGCATGGGTTCGTCCCTGGAACCCTCACTGGGATGGGCTCCTTGAGGCGGAGGATTGGGGGTTGGAGAGATCTGAGAAAAAGTAGACCGTCTCCTCCAGTTGCCGCCCTCTCGTGCTCGTTCTTGCAATCTGCGATCGATCCTGGTGGCCAGTTCGATGGTGCCATTTAAGGAGGACGGGAGTTCTCGGGCAGCCAGTTCGTCCTTGATCTTGGCAGAAAGTCCTTCAAGATATATGGTCCGAAGAACTCTCTCTTCCCAGTGGAGTTCATTGGCTAGAGTGCGAAAATCAAGGTTGTAATCCGTGAGGGAACGTCCGCCTTGACGGAGGTGTAGTAAATCCGTGGCGGCAGCGGCTTGTTTTCCGGGTTCTTCGAAAGTAGTGCGGAATAGTTCAATAAATTGGAGGTAGTTCTGTAATACCGGGTCAGAACGTTGCCATAAAGGAGAGGCCCATGTGAGGGCTTTGCCTTCCAACAGGGATAGAATGTAGGTAATTTTAGTGGCGTCATCTGGAAAGAAGGGTGATTGTAGCCGGAAATGCATAGTACATTGGTCCAAAAATCCCAGACAGAGACGGGGATCTCCGGCGTATCGTGGTGGTGCTGGAAGTGGAAGGACTGGACGAAGGCTGCTGGACGTTGAAAATGGAGCAGGAGCAACCGGTGGAGCCATGGTTGATGCACTGGGCTGGCTGGCTACCACCGCATCTAGTCGAGCGTTGAGCCGCTCCATGGAGGCGGCCATGGCTTCGAGCATACCCTGTTGCTCCATGATCTTCTGAGCCAGGCCGGGAATGGCCCGCAGAGCAGAGGCCTCCGCCGGGTCCATGGCCTTGTCTTACTGTTATGAACCGAGTGGTGGACCCTTGGTTCGACGATGATCGAGTAGACCACCGTCGTTAGGTGAGGCTGATTCTCGGGGTTGCAGATGGAAAGGGTAAGATCTGGACGCAGGCGCCTCCTGCAGGTCGTGTAATCCAGATGCTGGCGCCTCCAGCAGGTCGAGGAGCAAACCCCGCGGATCTCGTGAAGAAGTCCAATCCAGAAGTCGTGAACCAGGGTGATCCGCAGCCAGTCCAGGGGTCAAAAAGCCAGAGAGGTCCGCAGCCAATCCAGGGGTCAGAAGCCAGAGAAGTCCGCAGCCAGTCCAGGGGTCAGAAGCCAGAGAGGTCCGCAGCCAATCCAGGGGTCAGAAGCCAGAAAAGTCCGCAGCCACGCCAGGAATCAAGGAACCAGAAGGAACGTCAGCCGGACCAGGAAACAGCTCAGGAGGACAAACAGGAACCAGGAACAAAACAAACGCAGGAGCCAAGAAGACAAGGCAAGGACTGGAGGTCCAGACCTTGCTTAAATAGTCCCCAGCCAATAGGGAACCGCAGGAAGGAACCAGCTCATATCCGGTGAGTGTTCCTTTAAATCTGGGACCAGAGCCGCCCGCGCGGCCCTAGCTGAAGTCAGGGGGCGGAGCTAAGCCGCGCGGGGAGAGAGACCGCGGCCATCTTGGACTTGCAGCGAAAGCTGCCGCTGAGAAGTCCCGCGGGGATGCCTAGTGCCGGCGGTCCGACCGGCCCCTAGGGATGGGGGTAAGTGCCGTTCGCGGCTTGCCACGGCTGGGTTTTATAACACAAACTCATTCTGTGAAGGCGTAATCTCAGGGACAGATTGTTTCTTAAAACATAGATGCTGCACAAAACGAATCTATTGTATGTATCTAATATAAGAGGCTGTTTAGATACATAAAGAGGTAAAAAAATCAAACTACCCACATTTTTATAAACCCCATGCAACAATAAGCAAAGCAAAACTACATAGATAATGATGAAAAGTGCAGAAGTCACAGATGATTCTCTTTCTCCTCCATGTCTCCTGTGTCCATCTGGTTGCCTGTGAAAACTTCCTATTTTATTTTGGAGTAAGCAAAAGGACTGGTGTCCCATTAGCTAGTCACTTGCCCCTGAGAGGAGCCCTCTGGAAGGAGGGCCCCTGCTTTTATGACTAGCCAAGGAGTAAGAATGCTCACCCCATCCCCTCACCCCACCCCCACCCCTCCCCTTTCATGTTCAGGTTAAAGCTTTCTGAGGCTTGCAGTGCTCCTGGGACTGACCAACTAGAGCAAGGACAGCAATGATCCTTACACTCATGTCAATAGCTTGGAGCTTGTTTGTCACACCACTATAAAACTTCTCTGCCTTGCATAGTGTGAGGTGTGGAATAATGCTTGAAGAGCCTCTGTGATGTGTCACTCTTTTGGCTGAGGAGACCTATTTGTGGTATGAATATGTGTATGTGTGCAAAACATCCAAAAAGAAAGTGGGTGTTGTGGTTTATTTGGCAGAGGGAATATGGTCGAATGCATTAAATCTTAAAGGACTTAGTAAGGATGTACAGCACTGATACCCCTAACCAATTAGCTAGATACTTCACTCAGATGCAGCTCCAGCACTGCTAACTACATCGATGGCGGGGGTGGAAGGGAAATAGAACAAAAAAGTCACTTACAAGGGACAAGAGTAACAGATAAGTATGGGGGGGGGGGGGGGAGTGAAAGCTTGCTGGGCAGACTGGATGGACCATTTGGTCTTCTTCTGCCGTCATTTCTATGTTTCTATGTTATTTCATGAGCATGGACTCCATTTTTTCAGACTCTTTCTTTACATTTATCTGAGCCCTCTCAACAGCATGCATATCAGCACGTTATTAAATAGCATACCACTAGTGAGCATGCAGTAAAGAGCATGGAGGGTGAGCATGCTGTGCTGTTTACCTTGCATACGCTAATATCTCATTTGCACATGAAGTTCCTTCCTTTTCCTGTGCAGGCACACTTATTTTGGAATGTCCGTTCTTACTGGACAGCTTTAACATGACCAGTGAGGCCACATTGCATGATACGCTGTTTAGCATGTGCATGATGGTCTGAATGCACACATTAAAGTTCAATGCAAAGGCTCCAAAATGCACACTATCTGGAATTAGTATATATAATTGTCAAGTTGTTGACAGTATCTGGAATTAGTGTATTTCATTGGCAAGTTGTTGGCAGGTATAACTTTAAAAAATAAATATGCAAATGGATAGTTTGATTTACTTAGAAATTCACATCAGTTTGTGGAGAAGGGTATCACAATCTAATCTTCTGTAGCACAGTAAATTTTGTTCTTGAATATTCTTGAAGCATAAAGTCAGTACCAATTTTCATTTGTCATCTGGGCTATAGTAATTTATATAATGTTAATCCTTTTATGCAGACTCTACTAGTTGTCTATTCCACTAGCATCCATAAACTGAACCTGGGAATTTGAAATCCAGATTACTGTAATTCAGCGTCATGTTGAGAATAATCAGTCAATCCATAGCATTCAAAATCTCTAGGCAATACATTCAAATGCAGAACATGAAAAGCAGTAGCTGTTTGAAGAAATATACTAAAACATCCCCCATAGGAATGTAGAAAAAGCAAAATAGCTGTATGAGTAAACTGAAAATCAACAAACATTGTGGAATATGATTATGCACATGAACAGATGGATTCTATATAAATCACAAGCTATCTTCAGTTCTCAGATTACATCTTCTGTACCTCGAGATGACCATGGCTGGAGTTGCTGCAGAGGTAGAATTAAAAATTCAAGGTTGGTGGGAAGGTGGGAGGAGCTGTGTCCATCAATAAAGGTGACATCTGGTGGCTGGATTTAGAACCCTTGATTCAGGGTTCCAGAAAAAGCCTTGGTGGATGGCTCCCATCCTTAGGAATATCACTGCAATGATCAGACTAGGAACAGAGGAGGGAGGGTCTGCTAAAGCAGGGGGTAAAATTCATTGGATATCAGCACTAATTCTGATTGACCTGGAAGAAATAAGAGAAAAGAGGAACTACCGGACAAAAAATAAAATCACATTAGCAAATAAAACCTGGAGATATATTTAGAGGAGGCTCCCAAGTTATTTAAGCTTATCTTTCAAAATGTGAAACTGTCATATTACATAAAAACAGAGGCATAGGGGGTGCTGGGGGCAAGATGGCGGCGTGAGCGGTCGTGTTGGCTGCTCCTGAGAATTGTTTTACCTTTACTAAGATGCCGGCGAAAAGAAAGGGAAAGGTTCGCGCTTTTCCCCCCGAGTCGCCCTTACCTTCGGATCAGAAGCGGATTACCAACTTTACTTCCGCGACGGTGGTGAAAACGGGCGACGATGTCCCCGCTGCAGCGTCTGGAGAGGGAGCTCCAGCGCTGCCTGGGGAAGTGACTCTCAGTCCCCCGGACTGTCGAACCCCACTGGCGCCCGCGGCACGGGCAGACTTCCAGCAAGCAGCGGCTTCTGATGACATCACTCGGTCCCCGGATGGAGGACGCCGAGAGGGAGAAGCAGCACTGCCCTCGAGAATCTCCTCAAGCCTGCTAGGAACAGCAGGGGTACCGGGTATAGAAGATCTGGAGCCTTCTTTGTCTCCCATTACCCTTGGAGAGGAGGGGAAGAGGTTGCTGGAAGTTCAGGCGGGGGTTAGTCCAGGACCATCGATGGAACAGGAGAGGGGTGAGTTGATTATTCCCCCCAAACCACCCACGGTGACTCTGGACCTACTATGGGAATTAATGGCCGGCATTGGGCAGTTTGTGAAGGAAGCAGACTGCAGATATAGGAAAGTGGAAGCCGAAATGCAATCCATGACTCTTAAAGTGGACGGCCATTATAAAGAATGGGGAAAAAAGCTTACAGACATCGAGAAAACAACTGTTCAAGTTCAAAATGTGAATGTTAAGCTGATTAAAGATCTTGGAAATCAGTCCAAGAGACTGGAATCGCTGGAGAATTACACCAGACATTTGAACTTGAGATTTTTAAATTTCCCGCGTGCTTTGGGGGAGGACGTCCAAAGCACTTTAAAAAAGTTCTTTCTTGAAAATTTAAAATTTCAAGAGTCTAATTTGCCTTTAGTTAATAAAGCTTATTTCCTTACCAAGATACAAGGGAGAATCTTAGGAAACCAATTAGGCCTGTTAGAAAATTTGACGCAATTTATAGAAAGCTCTGCTATTGAAATTGTGGGCAGAGGTACTTTATTGGTATCCTTTGTTACAGAAAAGGATATCAGTACTGTAATGAGAGCATACTTTCAAAATATTGCAGAAAATTTCTATGGTCAATCGGTTAAGATCTTCCCCGATTTTTCTAGGCCTACCCAGTTAAGAAGGCAGGAATTTATTAAACTAAGACCACAAGTGGTGGCCTTAGGTTACACTTTTCTTCTGAAATACCCATGCAGGTGTTTCATTAAAGGTAAAGGCGAAAGCTTTATATTTACAGCTGTTGAACAACTTAAATCCTTTCTGAATGCAAGAAATGTGGCTGCCCCATAGTAGGGAATATCGACAGTCAGTAAAGTAAGACACCACTCTTATAAACGTTAAGCCAGTTATCCTCAAATAAGGTCTTATGTTTTCTCCCCTAAGTTTTCTTAGTCTTGGCCCCAACTATTCTTTGTTCGCCTGAGATAACATAAATGTGAAGATAAAACATTGAGATGTAATGAAAAGTTGTTATTATGTTTATCCATATTTTCATTTGCCTGGAAGTATGATTATATGTATACTTTTGAAAAATTAATAAAGTGTGAATAAAAAAAAAAACAAAACAGAGGCATAGCATAGGTAGCATAAATTAAACTGGTTGATCGATGCATGCAGGATCATTTATTATTTAAATTATACTGAGCCAGATTAATCTAGGGTGTTTGTAATATCTTGTAGTCATGGCAAAATCTTTTAATATTTCTGACCTACAGATATAAGATCCATAGTATAGAATGTATTTAGCTTTCTTTGAATTTGAAAAGTATTTGAGCCAAATGGTGCAAGGCAGAAATACACTATAAGGAGGTTGAATGGAAATGCATGGTGACTGTAATTTGTATCTGAGCAGGAGAAGCAAAGGGAAAAAAGTATCAAAACCAAAATTAAATAGGAACTTTTGCTGTGAGCAAGCTAGAAGGCAAAACAGTCTGAATTAGAGGTCTGTGTAGAATAGTGGCTCTGTTCCACACCCCTCCTCCCCTGGGGACAGATAAGCTCTGAGATGTAGGCAATAGGAAGCTCCAGCCCTGAAGAAAGTGACTGTGCAGCTTATTTCTTGCCTTGCTTTCACAAATCATTATCAAAACTTGAAATGAAATGGGAGAAGTCAGATATAATTTGGTCCCTCACAGTTCAGCTGGAAATGGTGGTAAGTCTGTAATGACATACCGTGCTGACAGAACAAACGCATGAGATGAGCACTGGAAAGCACAAAAAAAAAGTTTACAAGAGCCAGGCTATGAATACAAATATTTAGAGAGTTTATTTTATTTTTATACTATAATATCCCTTGTTTCTGAGAGAAGGGTGGCTGTTACTGTAGCATGGTTTTAGTGCCAAGAGAACGAGCAATCCTCTGAAGAAATAGTTAATCCGAATGCTGGGGAATATAATTGGAAGCGCTGAGACTCTGAGCTGATATTAAGCAGGCAAAAAATACAGATTTCTTACTGCAATTTCAATCTTTGACATGCAGAGATAGCTAATGCATGGCGGATTGAATTTGGCTGTGGAGGAAGGGAAAGAGAAAATTCATTTGTTGTAAAGAAGGCTGATATATTGATTTACATAGAGAAGAATAGTTTTCCCCAAAATATTATCTAACATAATTAATGAGTGAAGTGCTGGAGCAATGGAGACCCTTGGGTCAGTCAGCACCATTTTGAAGGCTGGCACTGGTGAGGCAGGAGTGACTGGGGATTGCTTCTCCTCCTGGGGGACCCTTCCTTTTAAAACTGAGTAAGTGTGAAGTTTGGGAGTGGTGTGCATGTGGGCTGGAGGGACAAATTTTGGAGATTTGGGGGGTTTATGAAGAGGGCAAGGTTATCATTTATTCTTTTCTTGACAGGAAGGATCCACTGCTGAGTGGGTACTCGGAGATGTTTTGCCTTTTGTAGTTTTTGGGTGAAGGCTTGGAACCCAGGAGAAGCTTGGGAGTCCATAGTGAGCTTTCTTACCCCTTTACAATCAGAGTGGAGACAAGGTAATATCTTTGAGAGTATCGGAAGGTTCATTAGCTACCAATGTTTTCAGGGGAAAAGTTAACTACCTCTCTTGAAGCATAATTAACTTTAAGGATTTGATTTTTTAAAACATTTTGGAGTGAATTATCAAAATCTTATAGGTTGTAAAAATTAACATATATGTGTGTAAGTGGCCTCTACACATGTATTCTGTATTTTATTAAAGTTTAAAATAAGTGTGCATTTTCACTTTCATGTGCACATATACCCATGTAAGAAAGGGGCAATCTAGGGGTGTTCCAGGGCGGGGCCAAGACGTTTGTGCATTTTGCTATTTTAAAAGACACACACACACATTTGCCAGCTTACTCTCAGACTTTTACACTTGCTAATTATCTGGCAGAAATGATAAACATGTTTAAAGTATAATTCTGACTAGGTGGGAGGCCTGTGTGAACTGGGGGGAGTTCATGCTGAAGAACTAGGAAGGTTTTGAGAACCTGGAGAAAGCTGGGCAAACTGGTGGACTAATGGGTAAACTGGCTATTTTCATTTATGAACACATTTTTTAAAATTGGCTGACTTATGAGCATAAATTGAGGCTTATGTGATTAAGTCCTACTTTACTTTTGTATGTATATATAAAAAATAAACCGGTAGCCGATCCTGTTCAACTCAGGTCCAAATGAACGCTCAGCACGGATAATCGCCAAAAGTTGAGTTGAACAGTATTTTAGAGGAATTTGCTGTACTGTCCTCTTTGACTGCGCTAATCGCCAACTCTGTGATGATTCAAGCCAAATTGAGCGGCTTGTAAACCCCTGAGGCAGCTCTTTGAGCGAAACTCGGCCAGAGTCGGGCAAGCTTCAATAAAAACCTGTTTTACACCGATCCATCTACGTGTTTCCTATATAAAAAATAAGAAAAGTAAAAGCTGGATTTTAAAAGGCCTATGGGCATAAAATCCAGGGCTTATGCACGTGGCTGGGCCTTGTGCGCACAGCACAAATTTTCAAACAGGCCCGACCATGCACGTAAACCCCAGTACGCGCACAAGTGTTGGGCCTCTTCAAAGGGGCAGACTGGGGGTGTGTTCTGGGCAGGAAGGGGTGGGGTGGGGACGGGACGGAGGCCGGCTGGGACAGTGTGTGCCGGCAGCCGGCCGGTGCGCGTAAATTACTTCTGCTCCTGAGGAGCAGCAAGTAATAAAATAATTCAGGCCAGGTAGATTAGCTTTAGGGAGTGGGAAGGAGAGGGGAAGGAAGGTTAGGCAGGGTGTTAAGGAAGTTCCCTCCCAGTCCGCTCCTTAATTGGAGTGGCCGCATGCATTTGTTTGAAAGTTATCCTCCCTACGCACATAAAAGATTGTTTTATGTGCGTAGGGTGTTTTACCCAGCAGTCAAAGTAGGCATTTTCCTGCTTGCCTGCTACAGTTCCTGCCTGGTTCCAGAACCCGAGCCCTGTTACAGTACTGACCTACAGTTCCCAATCCTGATCCACTACTGCCTAAGTCCCAGCGGCCGGGCCCCTATGGCTCCTCCTGGGGGAGCTTCGGCTTCCAAGGGTAAAGCCACTTAAGTCCCAGTGGTTGGGCTCCTACGGGCTCCTCCCGGGGGAGCACCAGCTTCCAGGGTGAAGAGCACCTCTACGTCCAGCCTGAACATCTGCCTCCCAGCCTGCCATATACTAGAGACAGTGACCATCTTTACCCAATCTCCTGCAGGTTGGCCCAAGGGTCCACTAAACTGAGACTCCCATAACAAATTGGTCCGCAAATGCTGTGGATGGCAACTGTCATACCTTAAAATAATGTTTCTATCTGTCGGTTTTTGATAGATTGAAAAACTAAATTCCAATGGATGAAGAGAAATTGAGATATCTAAATATGACACATTCTTTCTGTCAAAAGATGAAG
The DNA here is from genome assembly GCF_901001135.1 of Rhinatrema bivittatum. Taxonomy (NCBI): domain Eukaryota; kingdom Metazoa; phylum Chordata; class Amphibia; order Gymnophiona; family Rhinatrematidae; genus Rhinatrema; species Rhinatrema bivittatum. Next base: position 152,206,820 of record NC_042617.1, on the reverse strand, counting down.
TCAATTTTAAATTGACATCACATCCATCCAGCCACTCCATAAATTTCACAAATTCAATTTCTTCTCCCTCCCATACAACTAGAATGTCGTCAATGTATTGCTGATATAAAATCACCACACAGAAGCTCTGTATCCTCACAGAATAATTAAACTAATCTTAATAGAGAGGATATATCTTATTTATTTTGTTTTATTTTTTATCTCTAATTTTGTTTTAAATTATCAGAAACACTACCATCAGAACTAGTGCAAATATAATTTAATCTACCGCCTCTCGCCACGCAATGGGCCGCAGGCAATTTCAGCAGTTTGTCAAGCACTGTATTTGTAATCATTTGGTGTTGTTTCACGTTTGCTCATGTGTTCACGTTTGCTCATGTGTTCACGTGTTGTTTCACGTTTACTTATGTGTTCTAGGTCAAATTAAATGACTAGAGCGTTGGAAAGGCAACACAGAATTTGAGATACAAGGCATCCCCTGATGAAGACTGGAAACAGTCGAAACATGGCCCATGTCAGGACAGTATTGAAATAAAATCTACAGTGGGAGCTAAGTATAAAGATCTTAGGATTTAATGGCATTAAAACTAAATCTATAGTGGGAGCTAAATATAAAAATCTTAGGATTTAATGGAAAATATTTTTGGTTTTGGGGTAAAAAAAGTAAAAAATAAAGTTTTTAAGTGGATTAAATAAAATATTATGAGCAAACGTGAAACAACACCAAATGATTACAAATACAGTGCTTGTCAAACTGCTGAAATTGCCTGCGGCCCATTGCGTGGTGAGAAGCGGTGGATTAAATTATATTTGCACTAGTTCTGATGGTGGTGTTTCTGATAATTTAAAACAAAATTGTCAATGTATTGCTTCCATAGTTTCACCTGATGGGCAAAAGGATTTATCTGTAAGAATTTCTTTTCAATTGTCCCATATATAAATTTGCAATATCGTGCGCCATCATGGCGCCCATTGCCACTCCTTTTGTCTGAAGAAAAAATGAATTATCAAACATGAAAAAAATATTCTTCAAAATATCTTTGCCAGGGAAACTATGAAGCCTGGAGGGATCCAGACCATTTGATTAGTCTCTCGAACTACAGTATCAATAATCTGTATGGCTTCCATTTGTGGAATATTTGTGTATAAAGCCACAACATCAATGGTGGCTAAAGCCAACTGTTCATTGGGAAACAAACGGGCAGTAGATCTATCCAATTGAGTAATGAGATCTGACGAATCCCGTACATAACAAATATAGACAATGGCTCTAATAATGAGCCCCTCGTTGAAACAATCGGTCTGCCCGGGGGTTTATCAAGAGACTTATGTACTTTTGGCAGTATGTACAGAACAGGTATTTTTGGATAATCAACTGTTAAGAAATGCTTTTCTCTAGCTGGGATCCAAAACTTATTGAATGCAGTATCGACCATAGAATCTATTTGTTCTTTTAACCCAGTTGTAGGATCACTATCAAGCTTTGTGTAATACATCGTGCCATTCACTTGTCGGGCAACTTCATCACAGTAATCAGTAGAATTCATAACGACCACAGCGCCGCCTTTATCGGCAGCCTTTATTATGATCAATGGATTTTTAGCCAAATCCTTCAACGCTCTCCATTGAAGAATGAAGAAGACTGTTTAGTCGAAACATGGCCCATGTCGGGTTTTGAATGATTTACAGTGCGGCTAAGTATTCTTTTTAATTATATGTATTAGGCTGACATACACAATAATAGATGCAATTAAAAATTAAATATAGGTTTCAATAAAAAGGTAAAGGGTATTGTGAAATGGTTAGTACAAGAGACAATAAATGATTATATGAAATTCGCTCAAAAGGCTGAATACTGCCTGCAGCCCATTGCGGGCGAGAGAAAGCATATTATAAAAAATTTTGAGCATACCATATGATATTGTGTCTTGGTGGGAATTAATTATTGGTAATAGAATTATATTCTATTTCCCTCTCTGTTTTGCTTTATATATTGAGTGATTATCAAGAGAGGAGGTGCTTCTGTATTTGTGATTTTTAAATAATGTCCATACCTGATGTAAAATCTTAACTTTTGCAACTTCAAGATTTTTCTTAACCATTTTCCTTTTTTATCATCGTCACCCTTTTGAAAGTTAAATAGATTACTTTAGTTTCCTCCCTCCAGTTATTAAGTCAAATTTGATTATTTTATGATCTCTATTGCCAAGTGGTTACAGCAATTTTACCTCTTGCACCAAATCTTGTTTTCTACTAAGAACTAGTTCTAAAATAGTTTCCCCTCTTGATGGTTCTTGTACCAGCTGCTCCATGAAATAGTCATTTATTTCATTTAGGAATTTTAACTCTCGAACATGTTCTGATGTGAAATCACCCATTATTACTGTGCTGCTGGTTTGGTTAGTGTCTCTGATTTAGGGGCTGGACGTGCCCTCTGCCAATGGGCCAGTCTGTTAGAGAGAGAGGGTGAGTCAGAGAGAGGGGAGAGGGAGAGAGCAAGGCTGGTTAATTATATATATAAATTTATTTACAGCAGCTATATAACCAGATAAGTGAGCACTACCGTGGAACCAAGCAGAAGAGCCAGGCAGACAGAGCCAATGCAACCTGCCTCACAACAGATTGGGACCCCACCAGCAGTTTGGATTTTTAAATATTTTTCCGGCAGTTACAGTTGTGGGATATTAGTGCCATCAGCTAATCCATCTCCCCTGATCTCATGATGCTGCTCTGCAGTCCAGCTTTGAGTCCTCCTCTGTCTGAACCCAGAGACAAAGACTGAAGAAGACAGGAAAAAAAGACTGAAGAGTACTGGAGTGGCACCAGCACAACAGAATCCTTTTTTTTTTCCTCCTATGCAGCCAGCAGGTGGGAAGGGAAAAGCGATACCAGATGCTCAGCTATGATTGATACTGGCTACCTTTTGCTCTCAAACCGGCAGTGAATACTGGACAAAACTGCAGCTATGCTACAGTCATGAGCAGAGCACTGTTCAGGAGCACAGAAGGAATCTCTGCAATGGGACCATGAAAAGTGGGCAGAGGATCTTGGAGGGGAGGCTTTTACCATGTGACCAGCCTGATCAGCCCACTAGGGCATGCCCAAATGCCCAAAAGGCCAATCGTCCCCCTGCTGCTGGAGCCGGTATTAGCACCAACTTAACCTGAGCTGGTAAGCATGTCTACCTCAGAAAGTGAACTATGGGGAGGAAATCCTTTCTCCTCTCTGGGGCTTAACTCCTCACCAGGAGGACAAACCCAAATTGCTGCTACCTCAGAGACAACTTGAAATTGTCCCAGGCCTACTGCTATACTTTGCAAAGAAAGCTCAGCTGAGGGAGCATTGAGAGCAGAAGAAGGATTTGCTAGTGGCTGAAGAGGATCAGTATCGTATCATTTTACTGGATAATTTTGGGATTTAAAGTGTGGGGGCAGTGTGATTATGGAGTAACACTAATCTTTAATTTGTGTTCTCCATTAAAAAGGAAAAGTATTAAATGGTAAGTATGTGTGCCTGATGAAAAGATAAAGAAGGTAGGTCATTCTAAGTGTGTCTTACTTTCCCTCTCACCTACCTCAACTCCCACTCATTCCTAAACAGATTGTTTGATTTATAGATTCTTATTCTGCTTATAATGTTATAGTTGTATTGAGCAAACAAAGACAAGGATGCAATCATAATTGATTGAATACAAAAATCCATTAAAGACAGAAGAGGCTGTCACTGCCAAGAACCAAACCCTTGTCAACAAGTAGTTAATAAAAGCACCAAACTTTGGCAACAACAACAAAAAAAAGACAATTCTCACAGGATTTTTAATGTCTCCCTCATCATCCTAAATCCTCACCCCATGCACAATCCCCACCCCTTACATCGAAAATCACAAGTAAGAAAACAGGAGAAGAGGAAAAAGTCACCAAAAAATCTACAAAACAGAAAAGGATTCAAAACTTTGGTAAAAAGTAAAGAATCTCTGGTTCCCACATCCTTCAAGTTTTCTGAAATTTCTCTTTCGCTTTCACTGGGAGTAGCTCAAGCTCAAGCCATTTGCTCACACCTTCACCCCAGTCATCATATGTGGGAGTAGAAGAATTGCCCCAAAACACAGTATGATCCTTCTCCCAATAGCCAGCAACCTCATTACAGACAAATACTCCTTCCCCTCTCGTATGTCCAGGGGCCAATATAGAAAAATGTGAATCCTGCAATCATCAGGTATTTCCACCTGAAATATTGACTGGTCTGTTCGCAGAACATTATCCCAATAGGCCTCAAGTAATGAGCATAGTTGGAGTAACTCTCCACATCTGGAAGTAGCAGTTCACCCCTAGTAATCGTAATCCCTTCCCCACCTGGCATACTCCTACCATTTCCTTGCAGCTACATCAGAACCCAAAACTCCCTTTACTCCAGGATACGCCCATGGTTACCAACCCCCACTGTAATGCCCTGCTACTAGGACTTCCCAAAAACTCCATCAATCCGTTACAAATTCTTCAGAACACTGCCGCTCGCATTCTCACTAACACTACTTCTAAGGAACATATTACACCCATTCTTAAACGATTACATTGGCTACCCATTCACTATCATATTCAATATAAGGTTTTAACCCTCATACACAAATCCCTTCACAAACCAGAAATGAATTGGTTCAATAATTCTCTGCAATTTCATACCTCTAACAGGCCGATCAGAAATTCATATCTGGCTACCTTACAAACCCCTTCACCCCAACTCTATAAATATTCCTCCTCTAAGGCCCGCGCCTTGTCCCTAGCTGGCCCTACATTATGGAACTCTATGCCCACTGAACTAAGGCTTGAACAGTCCCCGAAAATCTTTAAAAAAAATCTTAAAACTTGGCTATTTACTAAAGCCTACACATGATCCCTCCTGTTTCATCTCAACACCCTCCTCCTACCCTACAAACACTTTAAACATTAGCCACGTTGCTCTGCCTTTTCCATTATGCAACTCCTCTAAATCCCTTTCCTTGTTCTATCTTCGCTTCCTCCTTCCCTCCTTCCCCCCCTCACTATTCGCCCTCCCTTCTCCTCCCCTCTCCCCCCTCTCCCTCTAATCTATATTCTACCGTTTAAACTACCTAGTCTTTCCCTGTTAATTATTATATACTAGTTCAAAATTACTATAAACTTGTTATATGTACCTCGTTTCTATTTTCGTAGTTATTTTATATTAGTTCATAATTATTACTACCATGTTCTATGTACAACGCTCTGACGTTTTGTTTTGTTTTTACTGTAAACCGACATGATATCCCTGGATGAACGCCGGTATATAAAAACCAATAAATAAATAAATAAATAAATAAAACAAACCCATTTCCCTCAGCCCTGCATCAGTCCAGTGTGTCAGGGGTCTAGATTACAACTTTGAGCTAAGATATTAAAAAGATCAGCTTTATAATACCCAGAGAAAGCAGGGAATTTCATACCTTCTTCCATCTTGGCTCTCTGCAGACCCTTTGAGCTTTTATGAGCAGCTTCATGTGCCCACAGCAGGTTCAAAACAATTTTATTAAAACCCTGAAAAAACATCTGGGCATCACTGTGGGCAAGGTAGCAAACATATATAAAAAGCTACGAAGCCAATTCATATGAATAGCATTTGCTCTGCCTATCCAGCTCATAGGCAATCTCTTCCACTTACAGCAAACTTCCCTAAATTTAACTAAGAGGGGCTTATAGTTCAATTGAAACAAATCCCACACATTAGAAAAAAGAGACAATCTCAAATATTTCACACCGGACATGGTCCATCGAAACAGTCTTTGCAACTCGCTCTGCAAAATAATAGACTGAGGCACACCTAGATGCATAAGTTCTGACTTACGAATATTTATTTTGTACCAGAAACCTTATCGTAAACCTGTAAAATGTCCAGTAGCCCAAGAATAGATATAACAAGGTCAGACATATATGCCAACACATCAACAGCATACAATGCCACCTTATGTCCTTGTGTATGCAGCATAATCACTTTAATGTTATCTGACTTACAAATGGCTTGTGCAAGAGGTTCTATAAACAGGTCAAACAGCAAGGGTGATGGGGGCACCCCTGCCTCATACCTCTACATAAGGAAAACCTTGTGGTTGAGACCCAATTACCTCTCATCTCCACCTTAGGAAAACATAAAAAAGCTTTAATGCACTTCCTAAAATTAGCCCCAAGCCATAGCGTAGCTCCCTTAAAATTCCTCTAAGAAATCCCATTTCAGCCTGTCATTTTCTTTTTTAGCATCTAACAACAGTATAGCAGAGTGTCCATGCCTCCCTGCTTCAGATTCTGTAATGTCCATGGTTCTCATCACATTATCTCTGGATCATCTCCCAGAAATAAAACCTGTTTGATCTTTATTTACAAGCACCCTCATGCTTTTATCCAGTCTGAAAACCAATATTTTAGCAACTATTTTAGGAAGATTAACAATGCACTGAGTGTGGAGGAGTAGCCTAGTGGTTAGAGCAGTGGGCTACAAATCAGGAAACCAGCATTCAAGTCCCACTGATGCTCCTTGTGACCCTGGGCAAGTCACTTTACTTTCCATTGCCTCAGATGCAAACTTAGATTGAAGGCCTCTGGGAATAGGGAAATACCTACAGTACCTGAATGTAATCCACTTTGAAGTGCTGTGAAAAGCAGAATATAAATAAATGTACCAATGTGGCCACCTCCTCCTAAGTCCTAGATGAAGGACCTTCAGACCCTGTTTGCTTCCCCAACCCCACATGAAGAAGTCTTTGTACGTTGGTATGAGCACACAGGGAAAAAGTCAACCCATGCCAATTTGGAGCTGGCAAGAAGAAGGGAATTGTGGTGTTTCTTTTTGCCATGTTCAAATATGGTAGGTGAATAGGGGCCACTGGTGGGAGGGGGATCAGAACATGGTGACCCCCTTCATCTTGGAATCAGAAGGTAGGGATGTGCAGAGGGACGCCATATTTTGCATTCGTGATTCGGATTCGTCGGGGAGCAGATACGTTGCATTCGGCCGTATGGTGCCCCGATGCGTTAATACGGCTATTTCTATTCGTGTCCCAGCTAAAATTCAAATTAACTACAACCCCCCACCCTCCTGACCCCCCCAAGACTTACCAAAACTCCCTGGTGGTCCAGCGGGGGGACCGGGACCCATCCCTTGCACTCTCACACCCTCGGTGCCGGTTTCATCATGGCGCCGATAGCCTTTGTCACAGGGGCTACCGGTGCCATTGGTCAGCCCCTGTCACATGGTCATTGGCGCCATCTTGTGCTCCTACCATGTGACAAGGGCTGACCAATGGCACCAGTAGCCCCTGTGACATAGTATGGGCAAAGGCTATCGGCGCCATTTTGAGTACTGGCATCGGCCGGCCGGAGTGCAGGAGGTTGCTCCGGGACCTCCGTTGGACCCCTAGGGACTTTTGGCCAGCTCGGGGGGGCCTGCTGACCCCCACAAGACTTGCCAAAAGTCCAGCAGGGGTCCGGGAGCGACCTCCTGCACGTCAGCCGTCCGATGCCAATACTCAAAATGGTGCCGATTGCCTTTGCCCTCACTATGTCACAGGTACCGACAGTTAGCCCCTGTGACTTAGTGAGGGCAAAGGCAATTGGCGCCATTTTGAATACTGGCAGCAGATCGCCTTTGCCCTCACTGTCACAGGGGCCGACAGTCTGTACCTGTGACATAGTGAGGGCAAAGGCGATCGGGGCCATTTTGAGTACTGGCATTGGACAGCCGACATGCAGGAGGTCGCTCCCGGACCCCCACTGGACTTTTGGCAAGTCTTGTGGGAGTCAGGAGGCCCCGCCAAGCTGGCCAAAAGTCCCTGGGGGACCAACGGGGGTCCCGGAGCGACCTCCTGCATGCCGGCCATTCGATGCCAGTACTCAAAATGGCGCCGATAGCCTTTGACCATACTATGTCACAGGGGCTACCGGTGCCATTGGTCAGCCCTTGTCACATGGTAGGAGCACAAGATGGCGCCGATGATCATGTGACAGGGGCTGACCAATGGCACCGATAGCCCCTGTGACAAAGGCTATCGGCGCCATGATGAAACCGGCACCGAGGGTATGAGAGTGCAGGGGATGGGTCCTGGACCCCCCGCTGGACTACCAGGGAGTTTTGGTAAGTTTTTGGGGGGGGGGGTCAGGAGGGTGGGGGATTTGTTTAAATTTTTATTTAAGAGGCTGTATAATTCGGCGAATATTCATGTATTCGTGGGGAATCGCGATAGGTTTCGCTTCCCCACGAATACTACAAATAGTGCAGTATACGTTGCGGATCGCCAATACGGCGAAAACGAATGCACACCCCTATGACAGAAGGTGGAAGATCAAAGCTCCCATCAGGGCTGACATTACCGTTTCCGGTAATGCAGATAAAATCTGCTACTAATGCCCTATGCACTATAGGCTATATGCCCTTTAGTTCATGAGGTGTAAAATGTGGTGATAATGCCTAAGGTTAAAACAAATACATTTATTCATATTAATGGCTGATTTTTGCATGGCCTAGTGCATACTGGCTTCTTGCCACTGTTTCAAACTTTTGATTACAATGCTTATAAGGAAGAAGTTTATAACTGATTTATTTTCTACAAAAGCAATGTACAGAGACAGACAGCCACAATAAATAATGTCCATAACATAACAGGTAGAATTTAAAAAATATAAACAAGACTAAAAATCACTGGATCTCCAGAATTCTTAAATCATTTGCCTATGTTGTGTTTTCCGAGTAATCTTTTATAAATGAGCTAATTTAAAAATTGTCTAAGGTTTGGAAAATAGTACTTTTTTTTCCCCTCTGTACTGAAGCTGTTGTGCACTTTCCTCTTGGGGGAAAAGTAATTACTTTGGATAGACCTGCTCTCGACAAGTACTGAGGACAGCGCAACTGCTCATTTACTATTCTGTGCCAAGGCTCTTTCTGAAATTGGTTATAGCAGCCAACCAGAGGCTGACAGAATGTCCATTTAAGTTCACTAACTGAGAATTTCATTTTCATTGTATTTTAAATGGATGCACTAGAAATGTTTTATATATAATGTGTATGTGTGCATGAATAGATAGGATGTGTGCTTTTTCATTACTAGTCATGTGCTCAGTGCTATAGCCAATTACATTTTTATGTCACTGTGCATTAGCCGTTCCATCAACACATAATTTATTTCTCTCTCAGCTAGAATTACAGTTTGTTCAAGAGGACTGCTAAAATGAACTGTTTCTACTTGACTTTATATGCCACACAGTGCCATTAATATCATTAACATATATCTTTGCAGAATGCTTTTGGAAGATCTCGGAGATGCAACCTTGAGCCAGCTCCAAACAGATCTTCTGGCTGACCTGGTGGGTCAGGCCTTGACGGGTTGAGCAAGGTTTACATTAAATCCAACATGATTTGATTTAGACTTTCCCAATTGTAATATGTATCAGAAGCAGATTCTCTTGAGTCCCAGGAACTGTACTTGCTGGTTGATTGTATTCTAGTAGAGCAGTTGTATATTCAGTATAGAGCTGTCATAGATCTTATTCATTAAGCATAGTAGAGGAAAAGAGATCAAAGTTTAAATGGGTAAAAATCATAGAGAAGACAAAGCAGTGTGGACTGAAGAGCACAGTAAGCAGATCATAGGAGATAATATAAAGGTTTATACAGAACTTACTGCTCAATAATGGTATTGAGAAATGAAGCATTCTGATCTGTTAAATTGATCAAATGACAGTGCTGTACAATTTGTCTAAACATCCTTTTCAGATCCTGCTGTCAGACATTACTGTCCTTATATCCTTGTATCCAATAGAATACTATTGATCAAATTAACAATCAATATAGCTATCAGAAAACTTTAATCAGTCAAAGTCAGTTGCTTAATTTTATTTTTCACATTTTCTTTAGGATTTTCAGTATTTATGAGGGAATGGGGGATATTAACACAAGTTAACATATCAAGGCAGTGTAGCACAGATTTGTAGAATTTCCAGTTTGTGTTGTGGCAGTAGTTCTGGTGATCTAATGTGTCAAGGGGGCACTACAATAAGGAGAATCAGTATGATTCAGGTGCTAAATTCTAATGCCATCATATTGCTGCACTATGCCCTCCTATCTTTTTCCTCCTCACTTCCCTCTCTATCAAACCTTCTATTACCTTTCTCCTCCTTGCCCATCAGTCTCATAACTTACTTTCCCCAACCCCTCTCACCCCCCACCCCCACCCCGACACACAATATCCCTCCTCTTTTTCCACCATGTCTGTCCCTTCAGGCTCTTCTCTGCCCGTACCCACCTTTAGGTTCTTATCCTACCTTCTCACTCCATAAGATCTTAAGAACATAAGAAATTGCCATGCTGGGTCAGACCAAGGATCCATCAAGCCCAGCATCCTTTTCCCAACAGAGGCAAAACCAGGCCACAAGAACCTGGCAATTACCCAAACACCAAGAATACTGATGCAATTAATAGCAGTGGCTATTCCCTAAGTAAACTTGATTAATAGCAGTTAATGGACTTCTCCTCCAAGAACTTATCCAAATCTTTTTTAAACCCAGCTACACTAACTGCACTAACCACATCATCTGGCAACAAATTCCAGAGCTTAATTGTGCATTGAGTGAAAAAGAATTTTCTCCGATTAGTCTTAAATGTGCTACTTGCTAACATCATGGAATGCCCCCTTCTATTATCCAAAAGTGCAAATAACCGATTCACATCTACTCATTCAAGACCTCTCATGATCTTAAAGACCTCTATCGTATCCCCTCTTAGCCGTCTCTTCTCCAAGCTGAACAGCCCTAACCTCTTCAGCCTTTCCTCTTTGTTTACCCCTTCACACAGAGGTTTCTCTTGCACCCTCAGTTTACTCTGCTCACCCCCCCATAATTCATTACTCTCTCCTCTTCCTCCCCCCTTGTCCAAGATCCTCTCTTTTCCCCTCCCTATTTCTCTGGTTCCGTTCTTGCCCATTCTCCTCTATTTCATTCCTCTCCCCAGGGCCTTAGCAGAATGAGCAGGCTGTTGACCAGGAAACCTTTAGGATCCTGGGTTCAGGGGAGGAGTAGCAATGGACCATCACCATTACCGCAGGGTGTTTCAATGCAGTCAGGGCTGCTGTAGGGGAGCAGGGAAAACTTCCACTATCTTTCTTCAACTCGGACAGAGTGAAATATAAAAACATATTGGTACACTGTACCAGCCTATACCACCCCACTTTGATTCTTGATCATAGTGCCTCATAGAGGATGAAGTCAATATGTTTGCAGAGGAGAGAGGAGCTGTTTCAGTAGCACACTTTGGGCCTGGATCATGAAAATCAAAATCTGAAATGAAAGCATCATTCAAGCAATACTTGATAGAATAAATGCACTATGACTTGCATAACAAGCATAAAAGCCTGTAATTTGCTTGCCCAATTGTGAAAATTACATTGTTGCATAATGAGTTAATTTCCTTCAGCTTCTTAAAAGGAAAACAGGAGAAACAGGTTGGTTCACGAAAAGTATGAAAAAAAAAAACGATTTGGAACTTTTAATGGGCTCCATTACTTGAAACTTTTAGAGACTAATTTTATAACAACTTGGGTAACATATGCATTGCCAAAGCACGTAAGTTACAATAATGTTTAAAGTGGCCCAGTAATACTCAGCATTTCTTTCATCTTCCATACAATCTATCTGTCATGACAAAGAAACACGTAAGATTCAGAGCTTTTACATGGCTTTCCAGATTCCATGATGCATTAAATGACACTTCTTCTAACATTACACACATTACCAACTCCAGTTGCAAATAGACATAGCCATCTGGGGAGAGGAGACTCAATTCTTTAACTCTCTACTATTCCTAGCCAACAAGTGCCATCCAGCCTTAAACCATGAAACCTTCAAGATGAGGGTTGATACCCATAAATAAAAAATTCCTTAAATGGTTAAACTCTCTTCAGATATTACTTCAGGCCCAGATCCTTGCCTTGATGTTTCCTCTCCTGTGCCCAAAGTGGATACAACAACTCTTCCTTGGCCAGGATATGTCTGGCCAAAATTGCCTTCTCATTTGCTGAGAAATTTGGCTATTTGCTTTGTGCTGCCATTTTGCAGAATGTTTTCCATTGGCGAGAGGGCACTTTCAGCAATGAGGCCCTTCATATGCATTTTTTTTAACCAGACAGCAATTATAAATGGCTATCCTTTTTTTTTGTTGTTGTTGTTCAAAAGTTTTTATTGAGCATTTATGGAAGATCAACAAAACATACAGAAACATAACATCACAGCATCCATGAATACAGAACTGGGCTGTGTTTCAGTCATCTACTGAAGAAATCACATAGAAAGAAAAATCAATACAATTAAGCAGAGTACAAAAGAATAGGGTCCCACATCGTCTTTCTGAGGAGACCTGAAGTGTTCTTCTTCATTTCTGCAATTTCACACCTGGAATAAAAACATAAGACATTCCACCGCATATCCATGGACAAAAGGGAATTAATTTCTAATGTGTCAAAATAAACTTAATAGCATCAGATAACATAAAGTCACATAATCGCTGCTCAGATATGGATAAAGAAATATCCATAACCAAGGATTTAAAAATAACAGTAGTCTAAGAAAGTGGAGCTTTCATCCTCAAAATAGTAGACATACTATTTTAAGGATAAACCCTACTGCAATATTCCTGTAAATTAGGACATTAAAATAATACATGAAAAAAATAAAAAGAGACTTTTTAATAAATACGGGACCAGCAAACTTCATTACTGTTGGGTGTAAACTTGGCTGATTGTACAAGTATGAGCACTTCCTGTGCTCAAGAAAAAAACATGGATTGAGTGAAGGAAGAGGAAAGAGAAACACAAATAATTTTACTCCAAAGCAAAGACTAAGAAATCTGGTCCGGTTCCATGTTCAAATCCAATTCCCATACCTTTTCGATACAAATACACCTTGAACAAACTACAGGTTTCATAAACGGCTATCTTTAAATATATCTACTTAGCTGGATAACAAGGATAACGAGTTAAGGGGATTATTTACTAAAGGATTTTTTCTATTTTATATATTGTACAAATGCTTAGCATCCTTAGTACCCTTAATGAATCTGGCACTTGTCCAGCCTTTCACACCTTGTCCAGCCTTGTCTACCCTGCCTTGCCCTAGTCTCTCCTGCTCCCTTTTGTACTGACTCTTCCTGTCTCAAGCACAGCCTGTCTGCCACCTGGCTCAACCTCTGTCTGTTCCTCAGCCTTGTCTGTTCTCGTCGGGACCCTTGTCTAAGTCCTGCTGGCCCTTGAATCCAAAGGCTCAACCTGAGGAGGAAGGGGCTTCATCTTGGTCCCAGCCTTACAAGCCTGCCTACTGTTGGTGGGGGCCTCGCTGGGTCACCAGGGGAGCAGCACCAATCCAATCACAATGCAAGAGCTCACATGCCAAGACTGTGAGAGAGAGGAGGTTCATTATGTGATTATGGTGGGAATGAATCAATCTCAGCCCTAAGAATATGCTGATTTTCATTTTCATTTTTTTAATTAGCTTTTATAATAACTGTATTAGCATAAACAATAATAAATACATTCAATTAAAGGAATCAAATTGTACGAGTAATAATATGCATAAGGGCAATTGTGACCATGCAGATGGAACACCCCAGTCCTAAGGAAATATCAAGCAGCAAGTATGGACACAATAAGCCACAGATCATATTAAATTTGATTCATTTTAAATGGACTTATTGTGCATTAAAACACTGCATATTTGCATTACAATTCTTAAAATACTAAAATTCCCTAGTAATGGTTTTCAGCTGCATAAATTATTGAAAATCTATGGGAGGGTTCCTAGCCTGCAGAAAGCACTGTGAGGCCAGTATTTAAAAGATCTAGATGCATAACTTCAGGAGATAGTCACTTAGATCTTGCAAACTAAAAATGTTCCCTGCACACCTAAATTGTTATGCTCGTCGCCTGTGGCAGCCCCACAGTGCAGCCCTCTCACCTCTCTATACAAGCTTTGGACTCCAGCTCCTCGTCGCTGGCGGCAGTGGGCCGCCAGTCCCGACCTCGGACTTCCGCAAGCACCTCCGGTCCTGCTCTGCTTCTCGGGACCTCCAGCCAGGATGCCTCCATTTGTCGGGCCTCTCTGCGGGGTTTGCGGAGAGACACCGCCGGCGGCGCCGCACCACTCCCTAGGCACGCACGCACCAGTGAAACCTTTAAAGGGCCCACGGCGAGAACCTGGCCGTGGACCCTGATGCTGATGCCAGTTCCCTCAGTGCTTAAATGCTCAGGCCTTGCACTGAAGCACTGCCGTTTCCTCATACTCGTTGCTTCTCCGTGAGCCTTGCTTCATGTTCCTGTTTCTCCAAGTTCCTGGTTCCTGTTCTGTGTTCGTCTCGTCTGTGTGCTGGTTGATTTCCTGGTTCTGACCATCGCTACGCCTGACCTTGCCTGCCTTCTCCAAGCCTGACCACTGCTACGCCTGACCTTGTCTGCCTGAATTTGAAACCATTTATATTCACTGGCTAAGACTATTTGACCATATTGCAATCACTGTGTTTTTACTTGGGCTACTAGCTCATCTTTTCAGTATGTTTCATGACCTCCCTTTCTGCACCCAACCTACTAAAACTAACTAGGAGAAAGTTGTGAATTCATAGCCTGTTTGCAATAATCTATCAGCAAGAGGTCATGATGTCCAGACACACTGAGAAGCTGAGGGTAAATGTGTCTCCAGCCTGTAGAAGGTGCTGCTAGCTAGTGTCTATTTAGTTCTCCCAGCTTCCCCCTAACAGTTATCTTGCTTCCTGTCTAGATATGTATTTATATTAGGGATGTGAATCGTGTCCTCGATCGTCTTAACGATCGATTTCGGCTGGGAGGGGGAGGGAATCGTATTGTTGCCGTTTTGGGGGGTAAAATATCGTGAACAATCGTTAAAAATCGAAAAATCGAAAAACCGGCACATTAAAACCCCCTAAAACCCACCCCCGACCCTTTAAATTAAATCCCCCACCCTCCCGAACCCCCCCCCCAAATAACTTAAATAACCTGCGGGTCCAGCGGCGGTCCGGAACGGCAGCGGTCCGGAACGGGCTCCTGCTCTGAATCTTGTCGTCTTCAGCCGGCGCCATTTTCCAAAATGGTGCCGAAAAATGGCGGCGGCCATAGACGAAAAAGATTGGACGGCAGGAGGTCCTTCCGGACCCCCGCTGGACTTTTGGCAAGTCTCGTGGGGGTCAGGAGGCCCCCCACAAGCTGGCCAAAAGTTCCTGGAGGTCCAGCGGGGGTCAGGGAGCGATTTCCCGCCGCGAATCGTTTTCGTACGGAAAATGGCGCCGGCAGGAGATCGACTGCAGGAGGTCGTTCAGCGAGGCGCCGGAACCCTCGCTGAACGACCTCCTGCAGTCGATCTCCTGCCGGCGCCATTTTCCGTACGAAAACGATTCGCGGCGGGAAATCGCTCCCTGACCCCCGCTGGACCTCCAGGAACTTTTGGCCAGCTTGTGGGGGGCCTCCTGACCCCCACGAGACTTGCCAAAAGTCCAGCGGGGGTCCGGAAGGACCTCCTGCCGTCCAATCTTTTTCGTCTATGGCCGCCGCCATTTTTCGGCGCCATTTTGGAAAATGGCGCCGGCTGAAGACGACAAGATTCAGAGCAGGAGCCCGTTCCGGACCGCTGCCGTTCCGGACCGCTGCTGGACCCGCAGGTTATTTAAGTTATTTGGGGGGGTTCGGGAGGGTGGGGGATTTAATTTAAAGGGTCGGGGGTGGGTTTTAGGGGGTTTTAGTGTGCCGGCTCACGATTCTAACGATTTATAACGATAAATCGTTAGAATCTGTATTGTATTGTGTTCCATAACGGTTTAAGACGATATTAAAATTATCGGACGATAATTTTAATCGTCCTAAAACGATTCACATCCCTAATTTATATTCAGGCCTTTTGTCAGCTAGCTGCCAGAGCTTAGTCCTTATACTCTAGCTCAGTCTGCTGTCAGACTCTGGAAGACATTGTTGCCCTTTGTTCTCGATGCCAGCAGTCCTGCTTGGCTCTTTTCATGTTCCTGGTTTCCCGGTGTTCTCCTTGTTCTAGAACCTCCTTGTTCCAGGACCTTGGTACCTATACCTCAACAGTCATCAGCACCTAAGGGCTCAATCTGAGGGGAAGGTGGTTGTTGCAGGTAAAAGATGTCTAGGTATTCTTGCTGGTACATGCCTGAACTTCTCAACAAAGTGCCCTTTCTTGTTTTTCCAATTGTCAGTCTTCCCTCTCTGTAAATCTGGTTGTTTGTTCCTTGGGTGAATCCGCTAATGGCTGATGGGTCACATCAAGCTTTTGTCAATTTGGACCCTGCTGAGCTAGCAATGGGTTTTCCAACTGAGGGTAGGCTCCTGGGAGAGCTGAATATTCTGATGCATGGGAAATCTGCTGGAACAATTCAATGTGCTTAGCGAGAACTTCCAACCTGGGCTCTAGAAATTGCTTCCTCCCATTCCTGCATCTCCTATAGTTATGGATCATCCACTCAAGAAACCCTGGGTAGAAGCTCCATGTGTTTCACTGAAAATCAAAAATCCTCTTGAGGGTTTTTGAGTCAGGGTCTGTTATATTTATATTCTACCTTTCAGCCCTTCACAAGTCAAAAGTGGGGAACATAAATTTACTATTAATTAGGGATGGCCTGGGCATCTTCACTCTAGGAAAAACAGGACCCCCTTGATTTCAGACTGCAATGCTTTTGTCTCAGCATTTAAACATGTTTTTGCTGACCCAGTCCACTTCTGTTTCTCTTCTTTGCATGAAAAAGGGAAAATGTTCCATTAGGCAGTATGAGGTGGAATTCCTTACTGTTGCAGCAGAGATGGGTTGGAATAATGAGACCTTTGTTACAGCCCTCTTGAATGGTTGGGTGGACTGGATAAAAAATGAGCTGACCTGCTGGGAGTTACCTTTGGAATTGGATACTTTTATTCTCTTATGTCTGCTCCTAGATGGCCATCTCTGAAAATGGCAGTCAGAGCCCTAGCCTTCCAACATAAGCCCTACACCTCATGCAGTCCCATGGGTCAACCTGGCTTCACCAGTTGAGGATCCTATGGAATTGGACTATATTGGCAAACACCTTTCTCAAATGGAAACAATTGCAGGAAGCGGCTTGGCTTTGCCTTTATTGTGCTGGTTTAAGACATTTGGTTGAAAATTGTCCACATAAACCCGGGTCTAGTCAATGTTCATTGTCTTTGTCACAGGAGCAGATTCCTTTAGATGTTTTTGGTATTTCTCTAAGTCCCAGTATGCTTGTATTGGCCAATGGATTCTGTGAAAGCTCTTGCTCTCATTGACTCCAGGGAATCAGGACATTTTATCAGCCAGGATTTTGTCCACTTGTACTTTCTATCTGACCAAATGCTACATTAGTCTCCATTATTGCTATCAATGCTTGACCATTGGATCAAGGGGAACCACAAAAGGTCACCTTGGATTTGAATTTACCAGTGGGTAAGTAGCACTCTGAAGCCATCTCATTTTGTGTCCTTCATTTGTCTTCCTATGCTTTCTCCTAGGGATGCCATTGCTTAAGTTACATAACCCACTCATTAGTAGTTGATTGGATCAGATTATTTCTTGGTCTCTTTCCTGGTTTTCTTCCAGACCCAGGGTCTATGGGTTCCATCTTTGTGGCCTCTGTAGTGGTGGAGATACCCTCAGGCTGCTTTATGCAATGCCATGCCATTACAGATGTTATTAGTAAAAAACAAGTAGAGATGCTCTCTAAGCATTGTGAGTATGATTGTGTCATTGAGCTGAGCTCCTCCCTGGAACTATGCCTCCTTGTCCAGTCCTGAAACTAAGACAATGTCTTAGTACTTCAGAAAAAGCTGTCTCGGGGTGTCATTCAACCTTTAAAGTCCCCTTCCATCTCATGATTTTTTTGTGCAAAATAAGGATGGTTCCTTTGGACCCTATATTGATACCCAGGGACTTTATAAGGCTCTTTATCTGCTATCAGTAATCTCAGATCTCTTTGATAGATTCCAGGATGCACAATTCATCTCAAAGTTGGACTTGTGGGAGGCCTATAACCTCATTTGGATTTAAGAGGGCAATGAGTGTAAGACTTCCCTCAGCACCAGAGATGGTCACTGTGAACATACGATTATACCTTTAGGATTTGCAAAGTACCTGCTGCATTTCAAGCTCTTGTCAATGATGACTTCTGAGATCTCCTCTCTCAGCATGAAGTGATCTTTCTTGATACCAGCTAACTTCACAAAAATGTATTTTTTATTCATATATGGAAAAAGTGTTAACAAGTCAAAGAAAAAGCACTTCATATATAATCATAGTCCCAGTCTTCTTTATTTGCAGTGCAACCCATGCATGAATATTTTAGTCTAAATATTTTCAAATATTTCCAAAAATTAAACAAACACTTCTTTGACAATGATGACAGTACTTGACACAATTGCATTTCAGATTCCTGCTTCAGGAATGTAGTCATCCATGAAAACTCTACTGCTGAGTCATCACTTTCACAATATACAACCTGAGGGGTCTCAGCTGCTGACGGAGGTATCTTAAGGCACAATCTTGTTAATCTGCATACTTCTCCCACTTCTCTTCAACCCATTGTTCCAAGTTCTCATCTGGTAAGACCATGTGAATTTACCTGAGAGAAAATTGGATTGCAACTGAAGGTATGGGAAATACCATACAACTCAGATTTAATTTTTAGGTGATAAGAATGTTCTATTGGAAAATCAAGTCCAGTCCTTGGAGAACTTTTATTCTGAGGCACAATCTCAAGTCTCAGACTTACAAAATAAGGTACAGGCTGTTCAAAATGTGCAGGATGCCTTGGTTAAAGATTCTATATTTCTTGCTTTCAAATTGGAGAATGTAGAAAAATCTTGTTAGAAGGAAAAATTTTAGATTTAAGCATTTCCCCAAATTACTAACTGTCGGTGTGTCGCCAAAGGAAACATTTAGAAGATACCTAACTGAAATTCTTAAAATTCCTGAGCAATTTGTTCCCCCTGTTTCAAAGGTATATTATCTTCCTACTCCTAAAAGAGAGAAGAATGCATTGGAACGAGAACAAGAATAATTTTCTATCATGGGTCAAGCCTTGGATGTTTCAGTTTTATTAGAGACTTCAGATCCTGTCCTAGCCATGGCTTCTATAGTAATAGTTTTTGAAGTCTTGGAGCCAGAAACTGGTTGATAAAAACTTTATTTAAGACATTGTGGTGAATCTTTCTTGTGAGATAGACTTATGGTACTCCCTGATGTATTCAGACAGACTCTAAAATAATGTGAACAATGTTTTTAATACGTCCAAAGATTTCACAGGAGCTTTACTTTTTTCTGAAATCTCCATGTAAGTGTTGTATTAAGTATGGGAGCATTTCCTATGTTTTCTTTGAACCTTCTCAGCTTTCATCCTTTTTAAGTGACAGGACTGTGCAGAGTTCTTCCTCACCTTCATCATCTACTGCAGCATAATTTATGTCCTTTCTTCCATTTAGCCCTGGATGTTTATTGCTGTTCCTAATTTCCTTTTTAAAATATTTACCTCCTGGATGTGATGTTGATTCTTCCCTATATTGTGGACTTAAAGTAAAGCTATACTTTTTTTTTTATTCCTTCTTTTGTTTCATTTTTGTGAAACTCCTTTCTATCTCAAATTACCTTGATCATTATAATTTGAAATTATAAATTAAATGTTTTGGTTTTTTAAAAGACCTTGACTTCCGCATGGAATAAGTTCTATAGAAATACCAACTTTACTCTTATTTTTACATTGCTTTATTTACATATTCTCTGAAACATATATTATTTACCCCATTTGCATAGTAATCAATTAGGAAATCCCCAGCCTTCACCCATACAGAAAAAAAATGCTTATTAGGATAAACATTGACATCAGTGGCTTGGGAAGGTGCAAGGCATCATATGCTGCTGTCTCTGCCAGCAAACATTTCTCTAAAGCTCATCACCATTTTTTACGAGGCACTGTCATAAAGGAGTAGCATGACCTTTTCAAATGGTTAAGCACAACTTTCTATGAATTTGAGGCAGCAGCACTCTACTTGTCCAATGCAAGGGTACCCTGACAATTTAGACACTCTTAAACCAACACAAGGTAGCATCAGAAAAGTAGGGGTAAGATGTCCTTTCTGCCTCTAGATATAATGATATAAAGCATTTTCAGCATAACAGATGTCATTAAAACTCTTACATACTGCACACCTTCCACAGAGCTCTTCCCTGAAGTATCTGGACACTACATAAGCTCCTTCTCTATCTTCAACTTCCCCCTCTGTGTCCATTTCTTCTTTTCCTACAGCCACCTCTTCTGGCCAGGAAAGACACAATTGTTCTGTAACATGCAGATAAAGTGAACACCTTGCAGAATTTTATTGGCACAAGAGTTCCTGTAACCTGCTGAGTGAAACCGACTTTTCAGCAGCCCAAAAGTGTGCTTAATCAGGGATCTGGTAGTATGATGGACATAATATTAACTGCTCTTCAAAGGCAGAGAGTGCTTGGAAGAAAAGAGTTAGCAGTCAGGCCAATGGGGTAATTAGCAGTCAGGCCAATGGGGTAATTGTATCAACCACAAACAAAGAAATGAAGTGAAAGACCATTAAATACTTGTGAACACACTGATAGTACCACAAAAGACCACAACAGTCCCATCACTTACCCAGAGAAATTCCATGTCCAGGATACTGAACACACATTGTCACACAGGGATGTTTCACTTAATATATGGATATAATGGCAGAAAGGAGGAAAATTGAACATAACAATATAAGAATTGTCAGACTGGGTCAGACCAAAGGTCCATGAAGCCCAACATCCTCAGAAAGAGGATGTGCATAATATTAATTAGAGATGTGCATTCGTTTTTCACAAATTAGACAATTTCAACAAAATTGTCTAATTCATCATGGTTCGTGGGCACTGGAAAACAAACAGAATTTTTCAGAAAAATTCGTAGTTCGTGTTAGTGTGCACTAACACGAAAATCGGGACCCATGAAAAAAAAACCCCGAACCTCAGGAAAAATGAAATTTCCCACAGGGGCCTGAAAATGAAGCCTGAACCGATAGAGATAAACAATGCACTTCTCTATTAACTGCCAGGTCACAAGTACCGGGCAGGATCCCAGAAACCTGGTTATCACATCTGTCACCAGTAAGCAATGGTGACAGCATAACTGGAAAGTCAGACTGTTGTAATGCTTATGGTCTCGGTAAATTACACTTGGCTTCTTGTAGGAGCAAACGTAAGTACAATTGCTTTCCCTGATGACATTAGAGAAGTTATGTTAAAGATGGCCCTGAGCACCATCATCTTCTCCTGCTTAATACAGGTATGTTGCCTATAGTCGGGTATATAGGTAAGCTAAGTATGGCATACAGAAATTAGTTAAAACATTTGGAGACAGGGGACTGACTGATTCAATTGTGTCTCCTGTCACCTACCGGAAGGATCTAGTTGACAACTAACAAAGACCAGATAATAAATAAGTTGTGAGGGTGACCTATAATGGAACACCATGAGTTTACACAACTTCTTCCAGAACTGGAAGAAGAGAGTTCTGCTCAGTCTGAATCTACTCAGCATGCTCTCTCATTTAAGGGCTGGATTTTCCTACGGTGCACAGGTTTTTGAATTCTGCATTAATGGGGGGGAGGGTTTGGGGGGGTGAAGTGGGGGATGGGCCTGCAAAAGCCGGCAGTGATAGCACCACCGCGGTGTGATCACTGCTGGCTTTCGCACCCAATAGCGCCATGGTAAAAGGTGGTGCTATTGGGCGCGCTACTAGCAGTGATAAGGGTCCTTACCTTTTCGCAGCCAGCGATGTTTCCGCCGCATCCTCCCAGGTGCCGCCCCGACTCCTTCTCTTCCGGTGCTGACGCCGCCCCGACTACTTCCCGATTTAGCTATCGCACATGAAAAGGGACTTTTGGCATGCAAAAAGTCCCTTTTCGCATCTGATAGGGTTAGAAAATAACCCCCTTAGTCAGCACCACCAAATCTAACCTAGGATGAAATATTATGTTACCTGGGGAGACTTGGTGTCTCTTGCTATGTGCTTAAAAGAATAGATGCATGCTTTGATAAATGGAGATGTACCTCAAGAGGAAATTTTGTAACATCATGGCTAACTTATGAAGCAATAACACATGTAAATTACATCAATTTTCAAAGGGAACTTACATGTGTAAGTTCCTTTGAAAATTATCCCACAGAAAGTACCCACAAAAGTTGCCCCTGCTATTCAGTGCACACACATATTTCTTCAAAATATGTTCACATATTTTTCAAATCAAAATCTAGGTGCAGAAAGGCTAACGTCACCCAGATTCTGCTCCCAGGAACGCCTCTGCTTAGTGTGAGTAAAAGTATGTATAAAATAACATTTACCTACACAAACCGCACAATTTTGCAACAAGCCATTTACATGCATAAACCACTGTTTTATGTGCACAAATGTCTTTTAAAATTACCCTCTCCAATTGTGCAGCTATCTTAGGCCCAGTGGAAAGGAAAGTACCACCCATCTTGCACAGACTGCTGGCAATTGTGTGGTATGAACCCTGGATGTACCAAGTGACCAATTCCTTTCCTCCAGATGGTCCTCTCAGACCAGCACAATGGCATAAATACTGCATCCATCCTAATGCTGTCCCTTTCAGATTATTATGATATAGCTTCAAACAGATCATTAATGCATGTCTTTCTTGATACTTTTTTCTTTCTATTCCATTCTATTGGAATCAGCTAGAGAAAAGGTGGGAATAGTGTAAGAACATAAGAACATAAGATATGCCATACTGAGTCAGACCAAGGGTCCATCAAGCCCAGCATCCTGTTTCCAACAGTGGCCAATCCAGGTCACAAATACCCAAATATTAAATAGATCTCAAGCTACTATTGATTATTATTTAATGGCAGTTTATGGATTATTCCTCTAGGAATTTATCCAAACCTTTTTTAAACCCAGTTACACTAATTGCTGAATCACATCCTCTGGCAATGAATTCCAGAACTTAACTCTGTGCTGAGTGAAAACTAATTTTCTTTGATTTGTTTTAAATGAGGTAATTGCTAACTTCATGGAGAGCCCCCAAGTACTTCTATTATCTGAGAGTGTAAATAACCAATTTATCTGTTCAAGTCCTTTCATGATTTTATAAATCTCTATCATATCCCTCCTCAGTCGTCTCTTCTCCACACTGAACCCTGGATGTACCAAGTGACCAACTCCTTTTCATCATAGGGGAGCCGTTCTATGCCCCTTATCATTTTGGTCACCCTTGTCTGCACTTTCTCCAGTGCAACTAAATCTTTTTTGATTTGTGGTGATCAGAATTGCATACAGTATTCAAGGTATGGTCTCACCATGGAGCAATACAAAGGGATTATGACTTCCAATGTTTTATTTGCCATTCCCTTCCTAATAATTACTAACATTCTATAAGCTTTTTTGACTGCCACAGCATACTGAGCCATCGATTTAAATGAGTTCCAGTGTTTTTCCTGGGTGCTATCTCCTAAAATAGACCTAACATTGTATAACTACAGCATGGGTTATTTTTCCCTTTATGCATCATGTTGTATTTGTCCACATTAAATTTCATCTGATATTTGGAAGCCCAATCTTCCAGTTTCACAAGTTCCTTCTGCAATTTATCACAATCTGCTTGAGATTTAACTACTCTGCATAATTTTTTGTTCATCCATAAATTTGATTACCTCACTTGTCATTCCCCTTTCCAGATCATTTATAAATATATTAAAAAGCACAGGTCCAAGTACAGATCCCTGAGGCACTCAACTGTTTACCTTTTTCCACCCTGAAACAGACCATTTAATCCTCCTCTCTGTTTCCTGTCTTTTAAATAGCTTGCAATCCACAAAAGGACATTGCATCCTATCCCATGACTTTTTAGTTTTCTTAAAAGCCTTTCATGAGGGACTTTGTCAAATGCCTTCTGAAAATCCAAATACACCACATTTACTGGTTCACCTTTGTCTACATGTTTATTCACCCCTTCAAAAAAATGTAGGAGATTTGTGAGTCAAGACTTCCCTTGAGTAAATCCATGCTGGCTGTGTCCCATTAAACGATGTCTATCTAAATGTTTTGTGATTTTATTCTTTATGACAGTTTCCATAATTTTTCCCAGCACTGAAGTCAGGCTCACCAGTCTATAGTTTTTATATTTGAAATCTCTCCATGGGAAAAGCACCTCCTTTTTCTGTGCATACTTTTTCCAACAAAACCAACATCCATAGTTCTGAAAATTATTTTGAAAATTTTCAACTATGCACATTGTTTTTTTTCCCCTTGACTTATCCCACCCCAGGAGACACTCCATGATAAAGAAAGTAAAAATATATGCATTGCGGCACAACATACACACTTTTACCCGCATAGGAGGTAGACAGCTGTTAAAAAATCCTTTTATCCTGGTAACTTGCCCTTTATTCAAGCAAATG
The DNA here is from genome assembly GCF_901001135.1 of Rhinatrema bivittatum. Classification (NCBI taxonomy): domain Eukaryota; kingdom Metazoa; phylum Chordata; class Amphibia; order Gymnophiona; family Rhinatrematidae; genus Rhinatrema; species Rhinatrema bivittatum. The sequence continues at coordinate 152,182,299 of NC_042617.1, read as the reverse complement.
GCTTTTGAAAATTATCCTCTCAAAAAGGTATCACAGGTTTACAAAGATTCCAGTATTTTCCAGATCCAAATTAATTAGTAGCACTCTACAGCTTATACAATTTGTGGCCAGGAAAATATTTAAAACTTGAAATATTAAAAATTAAAAAAAATGCATTTTATGCACATTAGGCAATGCACATCTGTAGGCAAATACACACCACTGACTCATTACAATATCTACAAAACCATAGCACTGAGTTTTCTAACCCTTGTTTACAGAACCTGTTCTTGAGCTGATGCAGAAAACTTCAAGCTTTGATAAATGGAGATGAACAGAACTGGTCAGTGTGCAGATTCCGTTGAGTAGACCGTAACACTTTCATCAATATTGTGCACTATAGCAGAGCCCTTATTAACAGCATAGCTACAAAAATGGAGTAAAGTGAATTCCTTTTCTGAAAACTCCATAATATTCACACAACAGAAAATATAGGGGTAGATTTTCAAAGGCTACGCGCATAAGATACGCACGTAACCCGAGAAAATCTGCCACTGCGTGCGCCGAACGTATTTTGCATAGGCACGGCGGCGCACGCAAGCCTCGGGACATGCCTATGTCCTGGGCCTTTCAAAAATGGGTGGTCTAGGGCTGGGGCCGAATCCTCCGGCACAGCGGCCTGTGCCTGGGGATGGCGAGCCGGCGCGCGCAAGTTACGCCTGCCAGAGGCAAGCGTAACTCAATGAGATAACGTGGGGGGGATTTAGGTAGGGCTGGGGGGTGGGTTAGATAAGGGAAGGGAGGGAAAGGTGGGGAAAGGTGGGGGGGCCGGAAAAAAAGTTCCCTCCAAGGCCGCTCCGATTTCGGAGCAACCTTGGAGGGAACAGGGAAAGCCATCAGGGCTCCCCTCGGGCTTGGCGCGCACAAGGTGCACATGTGTGCACCCCCTTGCACGCGCCGAGCCCAGATTTTATAACATGCGTGCGGCAGCGCATGCATGTTATAAAATCGGGCGTAGATTTGTTCGCGTCGGGTTGTGCGAACAAATCTACACCCGTGCGTAGATTTTTAAGATCTGGCCCACTATGCCTATATAAACGCTTTCCCAAGTTTGGTATAATGTTCCTGAATATGGAAGTTTCTTACATGTGAAGGCTTTTGCAATCCACTGGTAACTGAATCATGTACCACTTCTTACCAAGTCACATCTAACTCTATAGGAGTTCACATTTTTTTCTCAAGCTATTATTGTGGATAGGGAAGTCATTTTTCAACCATCCCACCTAAATTCTGCTGCAAATAATGTGCATAAGTTACACCAATTTTCAATGTGAACTTACCCACAGAAGTCCATTTTAAAAATCCCCCCCCCAAAAAAAATCTACTCTGCACAAGTTACACTTGTTTTTTGGGGCAGTACAACATATTCCTGAAAATCTTTGTGCATGCTGTCAAACTTTACAAAGTATGCACATGTAACCCCCACTTCAGGTTATTGGGCTGGTTGAGGAAAGGGGATCACTAACTATAGGGAAAAGTAGTTATAATATGCAGGTTCTTTTGGGGAAGTCATATACAGTTTCAAGATCCTATGTTCCAGTTCTGGGGAACTGCTTTGCATACCACACAACCTTCCACCCTTAGGGGGTTATTTTCCAAGATGAGATTTGTACAATGTTCTCTCAACCTAGCTTGATGGACTCTCTACTTGGGTAACATCAAGCTAAGTTGAGAGAACATTGTACAAATCTCATCTTGGAAAATAACCCCCTAAGGGTGGAAGATTGTGTGGTATGCAAAGCAGTTCCCCAGAACTGGAACATAGGATCTTGAAACTGTATATGACTTCCCCAAAAGAACCTGCATATTATAACTACTTTTCCCTATAGTTAGTGATCCCCTTTCCTCAACCAGCCCAATCTCATCTTTGGGTGAGTTTCCTCACTCTGAAGGACATAAAATCTTCACACAAGAGTACTGTTCTGGTCGTACGTCTCACCCTGAAGGTCAGAGTGGCCCCAACCCCTACACTAATACCTAAACCTCACCTTGAGTAACTAGGTGGGCCTCCTATAGAGGGCCTTACAGCTAGTCTCTCTCTCTCTCTCTCTCTCGCTTTCTCTCTCTCTCAACAATTGTGGGAAAATGATCTTATATTAGATTGGTATTCTTGAAATTCAGTTCTAGCAAATGTGAAAGTGACATTTGTGAAGGGCTTTCATGGAGTAACAAGGGGAGAAGCGGCTGGGGGGAAAGGCATTCTGTACCATTTTCCAAAAAATAGTTTATAATACTAACATTGGGCAATAAGTTGTCTGTAGAAGTTGATGCTGCTACAGACTGGCTATGGAAGCCTGTGAACCCCTAATTTAATCAGGGTGACTTGTAACACTGTTATGAAAAGTATGACTGCTGGTAGCCCTGGAAAATAAAAGTTTGAATATATCTTTGGAATGAATCCCTGTTTTATCTATAGGTGTGAATATCTAGGGGACAAATTGTTATGGGAGCGCTGAGGGAGCACTCCCACTCAAGGTGATTGTGTGCCCTTGAGTCTCGGCACAGTCCCAGACGAATCCAAGAAGTATCGAGGGTAGGCAAGGCACGTCCCAGCAGGGGTGGAAGCTGACAGTCCAACCCTCTGCCGGACCTGCATGTTTCTGGAACCAACAATCATGATGTTGGTAATGAAAAGTCCTCCGACTGTTCCCGGCCCTTTTGGATCTGTCGATGAAATGGCAAGAAGCAGCAGGCTGGACTCCGGATGAGGGCAGACGAAGGCTCAGGACAAGGCACTGGAAACGAAGACACAGGAACAAGGCACTGAAGACAAGGACTCAAACGAGTCAAGGTTCAAGGTATTCAAGGAATTCAGGCAAGGATTCAGAAGCAACCGAAGTACTGGGTTGAGCCCTACCACAGAGCACACCCTACATAGCCACTACCCATGGGCTGGTCACGGACCATGCTTGAATGAGAAGCAGGCTCCAGACAAGGTGTGGAATAGCTAAAGCTGGAACATGGAAATGATACTGAAGAGGCCTGCACCTCGGCACGCCCTACACAGCTGCCAGTGGCTGGTCACGGACCATGCTAGGATGGAGCAGGTTCGAACAGTGTCTTAGGCATGGACGGAGCAAGCTCAAGTATCCAAGGGAGAGACAGAGTTCAAGACACAGGACTAAGACGGAACTTGGCTTCAGGCAAGGATACAGGACCAAGACGGGACTTGGCTTCAGGCAAGGATACAGGACCAAGACGGAACTTGGCTTCAGGCAGGAGGGTCCCTCCGGAGACTTGAGCTGTGGACATGAAGAAGGATGGCAATGAGGAACCAAGGGTAGTGGGCATCAGGACAGGATCATGGACATCAGGAACAGAACTGGAACATAAACATCGGGAACAGGTAACATAGGACATGGAGCTCCAACAAAGAACATGGACCTTACAGAGCACTGGAAGGCAAGACTTCCAGGAGCAGGAAACGCCGATGCAAGGCAAGGCAGAACTGAAAGTGAAGCCCTTTTATAGGCCAGAAAGCGGCAACTCCCTGGGAGGAGTTCCGATGGGTCACATCGGGCTGGCCCTATAAGTATAGAGAGAAACTGCGGGCCGACCCCTTAGAGAGAAGGGAGGGGCCCAAGCTAGAAAGTCCAAGTTGAAACTGGAGCAGGCCGTGGAGCAGGCTGTGGAGCAAAATCCGGAAATCAAGTTCAGGCGAGGCCCCGGCTTTGGAGCTGCCTCCAGAGAAAGGTGAGAAGCCTCCTGTGGCTCCAGCTACAGGAGGAATCGTAACACAAATTTGGGTAAGCAGTCACAGGGCTTAATAGAGGAAGACCTATGTGGTTTGGGATTCCTGTCCAGCTCAGAAATTTTGCCCTTACATATGGGCCCAGGTCCACTATACTATCTGCTTGTCATTGAACCCTAGCAAGAAACTGGTGCTGTACTGTCAAACAGGCATCAGACACTCTCTCATTTTGTGTGCTCTGTCAGGGGATTACACATATATTTCTAATTATTTTGATTTCATGGTACTCACTTTTAGAATGAAGAAGCTGGCAAGGGATAATTATCCTAACTATAGCAATAAATGGAAGACTTTCATTGATATGATAGATGAAAAAAATCTTTATTAATGGCATTGAAGATTTTTTTAAAACTTAAATTTGAAGGCATGATATAGCCAGTTGTTCATTTACTATTATAGGTATATTTTTCTTCACTCTCTTCTATAGGTTTTGTGGTTGCTCAATATGCGCAGGCATAGATTGGTTCGCGCAACCTGGCACGAACAAATCTACGCCCGATTTTATAACATGCATGCGCAGCTACGCGCATGTTATAAAATCCAGGGTTGGCGCACGCAAGGGAGTGCACACTTGTGCACCTTGCGCGCGCCGAGCCCAAGGGGAGCCCCGATGGCTTTCCCCGTTCCCTCCAAGGCCGCTCCAAAATCGGAGCGGCCTTGAAGGGAACTTTTTTTGTGATCCCCCCCCCCCCCACCTTCCCCTCCCTTCCCCTATCTAGCTGACTCCCTAGTCCAAACTAAATCCCCCCTACCTTTTATTTCCAAAGTTACGCCTGCCTGAGGCAGGCGTAACTTGCGCGCGTCGGCCCGCCATCCCCGGCACAGGCCGCTGTGCCGGAGGACTCAGGACCGCCCCCGAACCTCTGCCATGCCCTGGACCCACCCCCAGACCACTATCATGCCCACAGACCCGCCCCCTTCTCGCCCCTTTTTTGAAGTCCCAGGACATACGCGCGTCCCGGGGCTTGCTCGCGCCGCTGAGCCTATGCAAGATGCTCGGCACATGCAGGGGCAGGCAGAGGCAGCTTTTTGGGGGTTACGCGCATAACCCTTTGAAAATCTGCCCCTATTTGAACAGACATCCTATGTATTAATGTATTGAAGGCTTTTCTTAATATATTTGCTGAAGAGCAAAAAAAGAAACAACAGAACATTTAGAATTAATATAGAGTAAGTGTTTCATATGTACTTCAAAAGAAGGGAGCACAATTTTATTTTAAGAATCATTAACCCGCAGGAAAAACAAATGTGTTTGTAAAAACCAAAGCAAGTATTATAAAAAATTTACATTGTATTGAACTTTATGCTTTCTGAAGAGAAGACCTTCATTTTCATGCCAATAAAGATAGTGACCTTTTTCATTTGCTGAGGAGTGAGAAAGCATTATAAATCAGTTCTTTCAATAACTGTATAACATTTATCACTGACTGCTTATCAATCCCTTATCAAAGCTAGAAAGGTAGTAATTACTGTCATGGCATGAATGGCTGAGGACTGTGAAGCTATGAAAGAGGATGGAGAACAATTATAACTTGTGCAATTGACATTTCCTGGTTAATAAACACTGGCAGTAAATTATTACCATGCATAATAGAAGCACAATTGTAAAATATAGTTAAAACAGGTCTGAATTTAATCCAGCACTACTAGTCACATACACTTAATTTAGCTGACAATAAAAACAAACAAATCTTTGGTTTACCTATTTTTGAGACTGGAAATGAGGCTAAGATGAATAACTCTTCAGTTAAGATGGAGAATAAACATAATCGCTAATCAAAGCAGGAGGAGAAGTTATGTGGGAGGCAAAATAAGAGTGAATAGATTAAAAAGTGAGTGAATAATGAAGTATTTTGGATCTGCTCTTTTCTGAGCTGTGGAATGTATTTTTTTCTTTTTTGCTTAATTTCCATAAACATAATGGGGAAGATCTTTAAACCTGCACGGGCATAGATTTGTTCGCGCGACCCGGCGCGAACAAATCTACACCCGATTTTATAACATGCGTGTGCTGCCACGCACATGTTATAAAATCCAGGGTCAGCGCACGCAAGGGGGTGCACAATTGTGCAAGTTGCTGGCATAGGCATATGCACTGCCCCGAGGAGCAGGGAAGTGCAGAGCCAGTTGCTAGTGTAGAGGTGAAGGTACTGGCGTAGATACGGCCTCGAGGAGCGGGGAAGTGTAGAGCAAGAGTCTCTGTAAGGTAGTTCCAGGGCAACCCCGAGGAGCAGGGAGGCCAACAGGCAGGACCTCTGGAGAGACGCAGGGACCACCCCGAGGAGCGGGGAGGTCTGGAGATGTCGCCCATGTAGGGCACACAGGCCCCTGAGGAGTGGGTATCCGAGCCAGAGTCTAGGAACCGAGGTAGCAATCCAAGCAGGAACAACATCAGGGCACACAGGCACAAGCACCAGTTGCGAAGGAACTCGTTGCCAAGTCGATTAGTGCAGGCCCCGGGAAGTGCTTAAGAATTCCGGCTGATGATGTCATCAATAGGAGATGCCCCAGAGGTTCCCACCATAGCGTCCTTAAAGGTAGACTCAGTAGCGCGTGCGAGCACCTAGGAAGCCCCGGAAGAGGCATGGAGGTCAGCGGCATCCCAGCCGCCATGAGAAGTCCAAGAAGATAGGCGGCATGCTACGGGAGCAGCTAGCTACAGAGCAGGAAAGCAGGGCAGCACATGATGTGAGTTGGGTTGGCCGCAGCCGCCCGCAGCTGACGGTCATAATACCCCCCAGGCAGGCTTCATTCATACACATACACGCCCATTCACCCCAGGTAGGCTTTATTCACACACATACACACACAACGTCTATGCAGGCAGGATCCACCAATCTCTCTTGCTACTGCTGCCACCTGGAACCTCATTCCTTGGGAGAATGCAGGATTTGTCACAGAATTATGTAGGCATCCTTCCTGTGGCTCCTCCTCCTGTGCTGGTCAGCACGTGGTATTCAGTATTCATACTGCTTGCATTTCCTGTATTCTCATCTCATGCATTGTGAGATGACAATACATGAAGAGTTAGCACTGCAAATACTGAGTACCAGGGGTTGGCAGTACCCAAGGAGGAATTGCAGAACAAGATTCTGTTTTCTTCTGATGCTGCCAATGACTGCACAGGCCTCTGCATTTTTCCACCACCGATGGGATGTGTTCCACGGGCGGCTACATAGGCCTCTTGCTGCTCCCTATCCTGGGCCCCCTTCCATCTCAGCCACCACTCTCCCAGTTGTGCTGCCTTGTGCATTTACACGGTTTGCATACCTGGTAGCGCCGAGACTGTTGTCCAGAATGAATCCTAGGTCTTTTTTCTGGGTAGTGTCTCTTAATATAAAATTCAGCATTATGAACCTGTAGGTGGAAATATTTTTTCCTATGCACATTACCTTGTACTTTTCCACATTAAATTTCATCTGCCATTCAAGTGCCCAGTTTCATTTATTGCATGGTGCTTCTGCAGTTCCTCAAAATCCATTGCTGTTTTTTTAACAACTTTGAATAATCATAAATCATCTGCAAATGTGATCACCTTGCTTGCTGTTCCCTTTTCCAGAACATTTATGAATATGTTAAATAGCACAGGTCCTAGAACAGATCAAATATTCTTTCTCCATTTGCAGAACTTATCATTTAGTCCTACTCTCTGTTTTCTGTCTTTAAACCAGATACTAATCAGTAGGGATGTGAATCGTTTTTCAACAATTAAAATTATCGTCCGATAATTTTAAAATCATCATAAATCGTTAAAGAACACGATACAATAGGAATTCTAACGATTTATCATTAAAAAATTGTTAATCGGGTTAGTGCGCACTAACAGAAAATGATACAAATTGACACTTTTCAGGTCAGTTAGGAATGAATATGTATTCCTATTGGCTGGCTGCACTCTTATTTATTGATGTTACCAAGGTTCCCACTGAGGTGATGGTTGGGGGGATGGGAAACGGAAACGGTTGGTAGCTTGACAAAAAAAGTAATGTAATCAGTCAATGTGACTAAAACTTGTGCCTATCCCTGATACTGGGAGTGTTGTGATCTTCCTGCACACAGTTCCCTAACCCTAATACCGGGAGTGTTGTGATCTTCCTGCACGCAGTGCCCTAACCCTGATACTAGGGGTGTTGTGATCTTCCTGTACACAGTGCCCTAACCCTGATACCGGGAGTGTTGTGATCTTCCTGCACGCAGTGCCATATCCCTGATACTGGGGGTGTTGTGATCTTCCTGCACTGAGCAGGGATACGGCAGTGCGTGCAGGAAGATCACAACACTCCCGGTATCAGGGTTAGGGCACTAGTGTGTGCAGGAAGATCACAACACTCCCAGTATCAGGGATATGGCACTGAGTGCAGGAAGATCACAACACCCCTGGTATCAGAGATAGGACACTGCGTGCAGGAAGATCACAACACTCCCGGTATCAGGGATAGGGCACTGTGTGCAGGAAGATCACAACACCCCTTGTATCAGGGTTAGGGCACTGCGTGCAGGAAGATCACAACACCCCTGGTATCAGGGTTAGGGCACTGCGTGCAGGAAGATCACAACACTCCCAGTATCAGGATATGGCACTGAGTGCAGGAAGATCACAACACCCCTGATATCAGGGATAGGGCACTGTGTGTAGGAAGATCACAACACCCCTGGTATCAGGGTTAGGGCACTGTGTGCAGGAAGATCACAACACTCTCAGTATCAGGGATATGGCGCTGAGTGCAGGAAGATCACAACACCCCTGGTATCAGGGATAGGGCACTGCGTGCAGGAAGATCACAACACTCCCGGTATCAGGGTTAGGGCACTGTGTGCAGGAAGATCACAACACCCCTGGTATCAGGGTTAGGGCACTGTGTGCAGGAAGATCACAACACTCCCAGTATCAGGGATATGGCACTGAGTGCAGGAAGATCACAACAACCCTGGTATCAGGGATAGGGCACTGCGTGCAGGAAGATCACAACACTCCCAGTATCAGGGATATGGCACTGCATGCAGGAAGATCACAACACTCCCGGTATCAGGGATAGGGCACAAGTTCTAGTCATACTGACTGATCACATTACTATTTTTGTCAAGCTACCAACTGTTTCCATTTCCCATCCCCCATATATTGTCAGTGGGAACCTTGGTAACATGAATAAATAAGAGGGCAGCCAATAGGAATACATATTCATTCCTAAACTGACCTTAACTGACCTGAAAAGTGTCAAATTGTATCATTTTCTGTTAGTGCGCACTAACTCCCGTTAGTGCGCACTAATCGGAAAAAACGATTTTTTAACTAAAAAATCGTGCCAAACACGATTTGCTTCTCCTGCCAGACGATTTCGATCATTAAGACGATCAGGCACACGATTCACATCCCTACTAATCAGTACAGTAAAATAGGTCTTATTTTATTACAGCTTTTTCAGACCACCCTGGACTAAAGTGATGCAGCTGATCTTTGCTGGAGGTCAGAGTGGTTCACCTTTCTTGGAAAATACTGGTAGGTAAAATTAGAAAAGGCAATTGTGTTCTGTTGGTTGATGAAGGACCCTAAATGGTACGAGATCCCGGAAGACTTATTGAAGTTCGTAGACAAAGGCCACCCAATCGGTATTTCCTTGTACAGATCTGTTGTTATCCATCATGGAGTCTGGTGTTTATGGTTGAAGCATTTGTGTTAAAAATTGTAATATAATAAGTATAATAATAACTAATATGCCTTTTATATGATACCCTATTCAAGATGCCCTCCAATACATATCTATATATAATATGCCTAACACTTTGGATGGTATCTCCCAATTAGCAATCTACATGCATATCTCAGGACTTAATGCACATGTATGTTATTTATTTATTTATTTATTTATTTATTTATTTATTTATTTAAAAAAAGTCTTACGCTTTCAGGGTTCAGGGCAGGAAGGTCAGAGGGGAACTGGGAGAATTTTCTGCTATGAGTTTGGTGGGTGAGTGGAGGGTTTTTTCTAATAATTTGAATTTTGTGTTTAGTGGCTGGCAGAATGCACATGAGCACCCTACAAGTGTCATCAGACAGACAACATCCAGATAAACAGATTATATAGAGAGCTGATTGGTATTCTTTGAAGGGATATGCACTTGTTTTTTTCTCATTTCATTACTTTATGCACATAAATTGTACTTATGTGCATAAGATTGATTTTATACATGTAAGTAATGAAACAAAACAAAAAAGCATGACAAAAAAAAGAGAATGAAGCAAAACAAAAGTACCCAAATGTATTTTTTTACATGTACACTAATGGGTAGATTTTTTAAAACATTGTACGCGTGGAAAACATGGGTTACATGCGTGGCCGGGCCTTGCCCGCATGCATGTTATAAAATAGCCACATCCATTTGTGCAGCCGCACCATTGAGTGATACAAAGATAGTATGATATTCTCTATTTCATTTTGCTTTCCTTACCTAATAAATCCATCCTTTTTGCTTTATGGAATGTCATTGCACGTTGAGCTGAAGATTTCAAAGTTTTATCCATAGTGACTCCAAGATCCTTTTCCTGGGTGATGATGCCTAATATAGAACCCTATATCCCTGTAGTTTGGATTTTTATTTCCTAAATGCATTATTATGCACATGTTCATATTAAATTGAATTTGCCATTTAGATGACCAATCTCTGATTCTTACAAGGTCTTCTTGCAATTCCTCTCAATCGGCTTATGATCTAACAACTTTGAATAATTTTGTGGCGTATGCAAATTTGATAAACTTACTTATCACTCTGTTTTTCAGGTCATTTAAAAATATATTTTAAAGAACTGGTACAAGTACAGATCTCTGGACCACTCTACTATTTACCTCTCTCCACTGAGAGAATGAACATTCAGCTCTACTCTCTGTTTTCTATCTTTTAGCTAGTTACCAATCCACAATAGGGCATTGCCTCCTATCCAATGACTTTCTAACTTCCTGATGAGTCTCTCATGTGTCAAAGATCTCATAGCACTCATGCACGGCTAATCATTCAACTAAACCAGATATTGAATCTCTAATGAAGACACCTTGACTACATTTCAACAGTATTTATTCCAATAGGTAATCAAAACATATAACTTACTGATTGCAATCTTGAGTGGCAGGGAAGGGGAAAGGTTGATCTCCGCTTCAGAGCACTGTTTCTAGAGTTGAAATAGCTGTTGTAGAAATTATACTGGAGATTTAAGTATCCTTATTGTGTGTATTTATTATATATATTTGTATGGTAAAAAAAGAAATGCCTTTTCAAGGGACAGGAGAATTAGAGGCATCCTGCTTTTTTCTTCTTTCTCTCAGAAGCACAGACACACCCTGAAAATCTCCTAGAAGGCATGAACCAGAATCTGAGCCAATAGGAAAGACCCAGAGTCAGTAGGAGCCAGAAACATGTGACCATAAAGGGCCAACAAGACTTACAGGATTACAGAGGCTTGAGTCCTTCTGTGATATCACACTAGCTTACAAGCAGGAACAGAACAACTTTATATATACATAACAAACAACAATCTACTGAATGGTAGCAAAACATCATGAGGTTCTTTGACAAATGCCTTCTGAAAATCCAGATATACTATATCAACTGACTTGACTCACCCTTGTCCACATGTTTCTTAACCTCTTCAAAAATATCTAACAAATTTATAAGGCAAGACTTCCCTTTTCTAAATCTATGATGGCTCTGCCCTATTAGTTTGCATATATAAAAATGGCATGTAATTTTTGTTCTTTAGAATAGCTTCTACCATTTTCTCCTGCACCAATATCAGGCTTACCTTCCATAGTTTCTCATATCACCTCTTCAGCTCTTCTTAAAAATGAGTGTTACATTAGACATGCTTTATGCACAAAGAGCCAAAATAGTCCATTTTATCACAAATGTGCACTATTTAGAGATTTTGCACATGAAGCTCCATTTATGGAGTTTCGTATGCTTTAAAACAGCTATCTGATTATTTGCAAAAAGTGATCCATGATAATCTTAGGATATTTTTTTTTCAAACAAATTCTTGATGGGAAATCTTACTTAAAAAATAACAATTATGCTTTTTTTTTTCTTTCTTTTTGTACAACTTAGCCATATGATTTTGAAACTGTAATTCAGTTTGGAAAAATAAAATAAGTGAACTGCTGAACTCTTATCCTTCCAAAATGGAGAACCAATGCATATTGATGATGTCATTGTTTGCGCATATGACAATTAATGCAGGAAAAAAATGTGTTGACATCAAAAGTTTGTTCCATTGTGCTAGCATGCATGTCAGTTGCAGAAATGGTGTAAGATTCAAGAAGAAGGTGCTTGCAACAGAGGAGATATGAGCAGGATGATTTTCAAAGTACTTTGATTGCATAACTAAGAACTTACCCAGTAATTTCCATGGGCTGAAACAGCCATCCCCCTCGGTGGTCAAAAGTACATGCTCTGTTTCACAGCATTCACACTATTCACCATGGCACAAAATGAGGGCTGCCATAAAAAAGTATATGCGGAGATTTCATTTATAAATCCATGTGCATATTTTACCATGTCTACTTTGCAACTTCTGTAAAGAATGTAAGAATGTGAAACATTTTACTTAATTGTTATGAAAATATGTATGTATAAAGAAGTGTGGTTGCTGTGTTAGTCTATTTGAATGCATGGAAATAAAAGTTCATAAAAAAAAATAAGATGATGCTTTTTTATTGGACTAAGTTAATAAAATTTCTTGACTGGCTTGTGGGAGCTATTACTCCCTTGCTCAGATCAGAATAGAATGCTATTAAATGACTGAGGCTATGGATCTTATGGGGCGGATTTTCAGAGCCCTGCTCGCGTAAATCCGCCCAAAACCGGGCGGATTTACGCGAGCAGGGCCCTGCGCGCCGGGAAGCCTATTTTACATAGGCCTCCCGGCGCGCGCAGAACCCCGGGACTCGCGTAAGTCCCGGGGTTTTCGGAGTGGGCGTGTCGGGAGGCGTGTCGGGGGGCGGGGCCGGAGCGCGCGGCGTTGCGGGGGCGAGTCGGCAGCGTTTTGGGGGCGGGTACGGGGGCGTGGCTACGGCCCGGGGGCGTGGCCGCGCCCTTCGTACCCGCCCCCAGGTCGCGGCCCGGCGCGCAGGAGGCCCGCTGGCGCGCGGGGATTTACGCCTCCCTCCGGGAGGCGTAAATCCCCCGACAAAGGTAGGATGGGGGTTTAGACAGGGCCGGGCGGGTGGGTTAGGTAGGGGAAGGGAGGGGAAGGTGAGGGGAGGGCAAAGGAAAGTTCCCTTCTAGGCCGCTCCGATTTCGGAGCGGCCTAGGAGGGAACGGGGGTAGGCTGCGCGGCTCGGCGCGCGCAGGCTATACGAAATCGATAGCCTTGCGCGCGCCGATCCAGGATTTTAGTGGATACGCGCGACTACGCGCGTATCTACTAAAATCCAGCGTACTTTTGTTTGCGCCTGGAGCGCAAACAAAAGTAGGCTGTTCGCGCTCGTCTGAAAATCTACCCCTTAGGGGTAGATTTTCAGACGAGCGCGAACAGCCTACTTTTGTTTGCGCTCCAGGCGCAAACAAAAGTACGCTGGATTTTAGTAGATACGCGCGTAGTCGCGCGTATCCACTAAAATCCTGGATCGGCGCGCGCAAGGCTATCGATTTCGTATAGCCTGCGCGCGCCGAGCCGCGCAGCCTACCCCCGTTCCCTCCTAGGCCGCTCCGAAATCGGAGCGGCCTAGAAGGGAACTTTCCTTTGCCCTCCCCTCACCTTCCCCTCCCTTCCCCTACCTAACCCACCCGCCCGGCCCTGTCTACACCCCCCCCTTACCTTTGTCGGGGGATTTACGCTTCCCGGAGGGAGACGTAAATCCCCGCGCGCCAGCGGGCCTGCTGCGCGCCGGGCCGCGACCTGGGGGCGGGTACGGAGGGCGCGGCCACGCCCCCGGGCCGTAGCCACGCCCCGTACCCGCCCCCAAAACGCTGCCGACACGCCCCCGGAACGCCGCGACGACCGGGCCCGCCCCCCGACACGCCCCCGACACGCCCCCCTCCGAGAACCCCGGGACTTACGCGAGTCCCGGGGCTCTGCGCGCGCCGGGAGGCCTATGTAAAATAGGCTTCCCGGCGCGCAGGGCCCTGCTCGCCTAAATCCGCCCGGTTTTGGGCGGATTTAGGCGAGCAGGGCTCTGAAAATCTACCCCTATATGTATAACATTTACCATGATCCTAATGCCTGCTTGTCTTCGTTTTTAACAGGTGTTGCTCTTAGGAAATCCTTTTGACAAGCAGAAAAAAGATTTTCTGATTTATTTTACATTAAAAGAAGCTTTCAAGATTTGCACACATTAATGGAATCATATCTTTATTCATGAAAAAAAAAGACAAATAAAGTTAAATCAATGTTATTCAAATGTATCCACTGAAATACATCATGATTCTTGTTTACTCTACAGAATGTGATCAATGCTTGGAAAAGTTAATAAAGCTTACTGAGATCACTAACAGTGGCAGCTGTGATTGATTTCCCCTCCAATCCTCCCACACCCCCAAATGAGTACACAGAACACCCATCATTGGAATACATAAATAGGCCACAGCTTTATTGATACAACATAAGCAACATTACCAAAGCCAAGGTCTTAGAAACATAAAAATATGATTGCAAAAAATGTCCATAGGGCCTATGTAGTCTGCCCAACCACACCAACTATTTAGCTTTAAAATCCCTACCACTCCCTTAGTGATACTCTGTCTTTATTCCATGCTTTAATGAATTTAAATACTGTGCTTGTCTCCACTACCTCCATGGGAAGGCTCTTCCATGCATCCACTATCTGCTCTTGCAAAGAAATATTTCCTTAGCCAGGCAAACAGCTCCTGTAGAGCTACGTCCCATATTGCTAACTAAGCACTATAAGTCAATTAGCCAATCCACAGCCCACCATGTGCCATATTGTCACCTTCTGCTCCCTGTCATAATGCTAGCTGGGTCACCATCACACATCACAATCACATGTGGTAACTGTCTTGCCCCCACTCTGTCAGCTGGATGATCCTAAGGATGGCCTAACAGGAGTATCCACCAATCTAGGCACATCCTAAATTGTCTTGGATAACAAACATAGGCACACAGAAGTCATTGAATTACCCTGAGCCCACCACAAATCTATTGTCCACCACAAAAGGTAAAACAATAGTATAGATAGTAGTAGGACCCACCAAAATAATAAGCACAATAGTCAGGAGTGTGATCCTATATTCTTAGGATCTATCAGTGTAGAATAAGGCTTGATAGTGCAAGATCTTATCCAATAAAGTAATGTCAAGGTTAAAGTAATCTAGTGATTTAAAACGATAATTAATAATGATTAGTCAATAGTGTCCTCCATCACAGCCTGTGTTTCACTTTTGCTGCATTGGTAGGGACCAAAATCACCACTGTGAAAAATAAAATAAATATATGCTATGACAAATAATGTAGAAAAAAACAGATCAGTATCAGCTATACACAAACCAATGTGGTACCTAATGTACCAAAGACTATGAAACAGCATGAGATCAATATTCAAAAGCCATTTAGATGAATAATGTAACATTTATCCATCTAAATGGTTTATCTGGCTATATTTAGCTGTATAATAGGGAGCATTCTGTAGGCGGGCAAGTGGCTTTCCAAGGAGGAACAGAGTTAGCCTCATAAGTTAAGCGCTAACTCCACTATTCACACAGCTTGGACGGACTAACGATAATGAAGCAAAGGTAACCCCAGTGTTTTTAATAAGGAAAGCACATAAAAAATGACAAAGCCAATCAGCACACAAAGTTCAACTCATAGCCAATCAAAGAATGATTTGGTAAACACCAGACAAATTGGTGGCAGGTCATGTAACCAAAACTTTGGAACAAATATAAATTAATAAAGCAGAAAAAATGGGTCAGAAGAAGACTGACCATTCAATCTCTAGATTTAGACCACCTGGTGTAAGAGAACACAATTCATGGATCCACCATTGTTCCCATTGAATGAATTGCATTAAGAAAGGTGTGAGGAAGGACAAAGGATTGCAGGCATGGTTAAAAGGTGAGGTGAAAGAGGCTATTTTAGCCAAAAGATCTTCATTCAAAAATTGGAAGAAGGATCCATCAGAAGAAAATTGGATAACGCATAATCATAGCCATGTTTAATGTAAGCCATTGATAAGACAGGCTAGAGAGAATTTGAAAAGAAATTAGCCACAGAGGCAAAAATTCATAATACTTTTTTTAAAAAAATATTTTGAAGCAGAAAGCCTGCAAGGGTGGGACTGTTAGATAATCGAGGGGTTAAATGGGGCCTAAGGGAAGATAAGGCCATTGCGGAAAGACTAAACAAATTCTTTGCTTCGGTATTTACTGAAGAGAATGTCAGGGAGATTCCCATTCCGGAGACAGTTTTCAAGGGTGAACTGAGCCAAATCACCGTGAACATGGAAGATGTAGTAGGCCAGATTGACAAACTGAAGAGTAATAAATCACCTGGACTGGATGATATACACCCCAGGATTCTGAAAGAACTAAGAAATTAAATTTCAGACCTATTACAATTAATTTGTATCCTATCATTAAAATCATCTGTTGTACCTGAAGACTGGAACCCACCTGAAACCCCTTTTCCACTCGTGACCCTTAGCACAGCAACAGTCTTCTGCTGCAACTCAACAATCATTCCAAACCTTTCTGCCTCCTCTACTGTACTTCTATCCCTGCTGCATACCTCAAAATTATGCTCACAACTTGCCAGGACATGCTGCACCCTCACTAGTACCTAACTGACATGCACTTCAACTGCCTTGTTTGTGTGCATCGAAGCCCATGCCTGCCTTCCCCAAAGCCATGCCATACCTCTTCAGCTCTGCATCTTCTCCTGGACAGCGCTCTTAAGTGCATCAAAACTCCTCATCACTTGGTCACACAAGGTTTTATCCTTGACACTCACTAACATGCAGATTCTGTCCTGCTGCACTCACTTACCTCCGCATGCCCAAGCTCCTCAAGGCACACACCCAAGGATACCCCAAGACAATTCCTTTTGGCCACAAGCCTCTGAGCCAACCACCAGGGCCACGTGCTTGCTTGACAATATGTGTGTGCATGCCCTGACCCCACTGAGGGCCATATTATCCTCACTTTGTCCTCTCAAATCAGCATCCAGGGTTAAATACACAAAATGTCACACCCACATGTGTACCCAAGTCTTCCCTCACATACAACTCACACTGCACACCAGCTGCTTTGCTGCAACATGCCTGATGCTCCCCCACCTCCTTCACACTGACCCAGGACTCACCAACAGTCTGTACCATGGCCTCAATGGCCCTGCTGTTCTAGCTACTCCTATATTCCCCAGTCCATGATGGCCTTCTTGGCATGGCCCAAACAGCTCACTTACCCTGAAGACTAATGTGCCAGACCTTCCTATTCCACTGGGCCTCTGATCTCTCCCATTGTACCTCTGCCTACATGAAATCGAGTTAGTTGGCATGCTTCCTTCCTACTGCTTCCAATCCTGATGCCCTACAACAAAAATGTGTTTTTAAAATAGTCTTTCTCCTTTAGGGCCCTGCCCTGCCCAAGCCACATATTTCTCCTGACCTCCAACTCCTAATCAACTCCACGCACTTCAGTTTAATCCTAAAACCAAACTGTCCAAACAGATAGATCCTGCTCCACCGGTCAAGCAGAAAAGAGAGAAAAACTGTTATCCACTTTTTTTCCTCTGCAGCCCTCCTCATTCTCCATGATTCACATTGGCAGCCAACCTACAGCCAAAATTTAAAACCTAACACCTCTCCTGTAGAACCCTCCCCTTCACCTTCCCATCTCCCTATCCTATGCCATCTCCACCCAGAAAGGAGCTGCGAGGAGGAAGGTCTGCGCAGTAAGTGTCCAGTGCCCAGTTTTCCTCAGCAGCTGGGACTCTGCCCAGTCTCCTCACCATTTATTTAAAAAACATTAATAATGAAAAAGAAATCATGCTTCAAATGACCGTGACTGTGGATGACAGGGACAGGAAATTTGCCCAACTGAATGATTATCTATTAAAACAATTCCCCCATGACAGGCTTGATGATAATGTGTTTTCTGGTTATGAAGTTCTCGTTCCACCATTTTATTTTACACTTCTGAAATAATTAGTCATATCATTAGTCTGTGATTGCACTACATAGTAAAAAATAAATTTGAGAGTAGAAATCACTGTAGTCCTTGCCAGAATTTGTAGATATAGCAATTGGAGAAGGATCAGAAATAATGGTCCACTTGTTCCCCCTCCCCAGGATAGAACCAACTGCAGTAGCATCTGCTGTTTTTCAAGGAAGCAGTGAGCAAGGAAAGAGAAGAGGATTATTTTAGAAAATTATCACATACATTTTATTCTATTAGGAACAAAGAAAATTTATGGCTAATAATTCTTAAAAGATAGCTCATCATGTTCAAATAATTTTAGCTGAATGGCAGAGTAAAACAAACTAGCAATATTTTATGAACATATATAGAATTACTATAGTAATTTTTTATTACAAAAAGATTCTTTGAATTACGGAGCCTTTCTTAATGACTTCTGCTGAGCAATTATTCCTTTAACAGTTTTTTTTTTTTTTTAATTTCAAAGTGGGAGAAAAGATTTACTGTATTCTTCACAGAATGGGAAAAAAAATCCTTTGAAGTCAATTTTCCAAGGGTTTAGGTGCCTATCTTTGGGTGTGTGACCTAACAGTAGGTGTTGTCATCATTAACTGACTTCTCTCCTCATACTTAATGGTGGCCAGCAGAACTGAACAAGCCTGCATGTTGCATTTACCTGGAGCCGTATATTTGCTTTCAATATATGGCACTAGGGACATGCATTCGGTTGAAACAAATGGGAAAAATTCAATAATAAGACCATATTTCCTTCATTCATTAACCCTTGAAATAAATGGAAGGTGTCTATAAATGAAAAAAAAAAATTAGAGTCATTTTTGTTTCCCATTCAAGTTTATAGCACATTCAAGCCTATGGCTGTGTTGAACAAGCAACAGATGCAGGCAGAGACTAATTGGTTACTATAGCAACCAACCCTTGCCTGAGTGACATAACAATTTTTTCAGAGCTGAGGCAGGAGAAGATGGCAAAGAGATCAGAAGGAGGAAATATCATGAAGAAGCATCATTTTAACTAGCCTATAACTGTTATCTGGATTAAGTTATGCTGATGTCCTCCCACTGAAAGATCTGAGCATGTGCTAAAAAACTGCATATGCTCTGTTGGATTTTGCAAAGAAGGATCTCAGTTCAGAAGTGATATTTATCCCAATGGAAATCTGTTGTGTCTGAGGACCAATAGGAAAAGGCAAGATTGACTTTACCTTCAGGAAGGAGCCCTGCAGGTTCTCACCATCGGCAGGTGGACCCAGGCGAAGCAGAGATAGGTCAGGACCTTCACCTATACCAGCCCATGGTCCCCTCAAGTTGAGCCTTTGGGTGCCAGGGCCAGCCGGACTTAGGTGGAGTCTCTGCTGATGACAGAAGAAAAGGTCCGATGTCAGCTAGGGTAATGGACAGGCAGTGGTCAGGAGTATCCAAAGTCCAGACAGAAGTCAGAGGCAGGCAGGTGTATTTGAAGTCCAGGCAGAGGTAAAAAAGGTATCTATCTGAAGGAGAGCGATGGATAGGCTGAGCAAGCAAGGGCTGGAGCAAGTGGGCAATGAAGGATGGCACATACTGGAATGAAGGCTGGTGGCAGGCTAGAACTAAGACTGGATGCAGACTGGAACAAAGCCTGGAAACAGGATGGAACAAAGATAGGAACAACTGGGAAAAAGCATACACTAATAGGCAGTAGCTAGAACTATTGCTGAGGCAAGCTGTGTCTGAAACACTGCCCTATTTTAGGGCTGCGGTGAGATGTCATCCGTACAGGGCATGGAGACTTTCCCACCGAGGTACCTTTAAAAGTAGGGAGATCGTGTGCTCATGCACCTATGGAGAGGTGTGCCATGTGTTTGCTAGTGGCATCCTGCTGTGTGGTATCAGAATTAGTACTAGCAGTGTTTCACCACACCAAAGAGCAGTATGACTGGCTCAGCATCTAAAATAAAAGCGGGATCTTTTAGAAATGATCAATCATCATCCATATAACAGTGGCACTATTAGAGAAGTGGAGGTCCATAATAAAGTCTGTGGATAAGTGGGTCCATGGTTCTGGATCTGGCATTGGCTGTAACAGACCCCAGGGTTAGCCATGTAGAGCTTTTTCTGTGCACAGGTAGGGTATGAGTCAACATAGGTCTTTACATTAGGCTTCACTTGGGGCCACCAATAATGTAGCTGAAACAATTCAAGAGTTCATGCTCATCCAGGGAATCCTGCTACATGAGAGTCATGGGCCCATTTCAATATTTTCTTATGTAATCTGGAAAGCACTACCATCTTCCCTGGAGCAATGAGTGCTGCAGTGGCCAGAAGTATCTTAGCATCAGTAGCATGGGATCTTCTTGGTGTTTGGGTAATTGCCAGGTTCTTCTGGCATGGTTTGGCCTCGTTTGGAAACAGGATACTGGGCTTGATGGACTCTTGGTTGACCCAGCATGGCAATTTCTTATGTTATTATGTTTTTAGCAGGATCTATGATGTGCATCAGAGTTTCTGGAGCATTCTCTGTTTGGAAAGAATGGGAAAGGGCATCTGCATGTTGATTCTTGACTGCCAGACAATATCACAACTGAAAGTTGAAGTGGGCAAAGAACAAGGACCAGCAGGCCTATCTGGCATTTTGTTGCTCAAGGTTTTTGAGAGCCATGTATATAATGATGTGACATCGAGCCCCCTTATGCAAATCGACCCATTCTTCTAGAAGCAACCAAAAAAGGCAAAGCACCCAACCAACAAAAGATCGGTTGACATACAAAGAGGAAGAGTATAAACAGTTTCAAATGTCCACTAGGTTAGCATCATGTTCATTTTTATTGAGCAATTCTTATAGCATGTCAGGAATACAGCCAAGAGGTAGTCATGTTATTAAGATGGCTTTTTACAAATTAAAGATGTTGCGTCCTTTAAAGGTGTTGCTACTACCCTCATTTTTTTGATTGGTGTTGGAAGCCTTGGTTCTTATCCATCTGGATTATTGTAGTACATTATACATTGGTCTATCAGATAAGGTTTTGCAGATGGTACAAAATTCCACTGCACAGGTTTTGATGGGTATTTCCAGAAGTCAACGTATAATGGCAATTTTGAGAGGTTTACATTGGCTCCCTATTAAATGGAGAAGTAAATTCAGACTTATGACAATAGCTTTCAAATTTTTACATGATCTTTCCTCCTGTGCTTTGAGTGATTTGTTGAGACCATATGTTCCCTCCTGAGCCTTAAGTTCCACACCATCTAATTTGTTGGAGGTTCCATCTGTAAGAAACTTCAAGCTAGCTAGAACTAGAGGGCGTGCTTTTGTTCTAGTTGTTCCCAGTGAATGAAACAAAATCTCACAGGAGGTGAAGCAGCTAGAGGAGTTAAAAGACTTTAGAAAAGCTTTGAAGGCAGTCTTTTTCCAGATAACATTTGGATGATGCTTCTGTCTTAACTAGCAGCTTATTAATAATGCTTTTAAGTGTTTGATTGTTATTTTATATATATTTTTATTGTTTGTCTTTTGAATTTATGATTGTTAATTGTAATTCATGCTGAACTATAGTATGGAGGCAGCAGAATAAAATAATTTTAAATAAATACATCTCAAGTCCATGGATCAATGATCCCCCGATACAGACCATGTTTCAGAACAACTGTGTCAGGTGGGACCTGCCAATCTACAAAAGAAACAAAATGCAAAATACAGAAAAACTGTGTCATGAAAGGGACAAGCAAGGCATCTGAAATGTAAATAAATTGATGTGTTCAATCAGCTTACCCAAACTTCAAACCACTCGGGCAAAGTAAAAGGCTTGACAATCTCAAAAGTTATATCTATTATGGAGAAAAGACAAAACGTAGCAAATAATCTTCACGGTTGAGTGCAAATCTTAACAGTTTGTCAAAGTGAGGCTCAACATAGCAGGTCTAAAGAATTAAAAGTGCAGCTGACACATCAGACTGGAGCTTCCGGTGACAAATCACACAGTAGCGTTAAGGCCTCAGTAGTCTATGCATGGCTGGAGGGATCCATCTTTCTTTGTGATGAAGAAGAACCTAGCTCCTGCTGGAGAAATGGAAAGCTGGATGACTACATGATCCAGATTCTCTTGGTTATAGGATGACATGGCTTGAGTCTCCGGGAGAGATAGGGGATATACCCTACCCCGTGGGGGCATAGCTCTAGTAAAGAACTCTATGCTGCAGTGGTACATGCGGTGAGGAGGCAGGATCTTGGCACACTTTGTTGAAAAGCCATTGCTGTAATCTGCATATTAAGTGGGAAGGCCTGGAAGGATGGAAACCATGATCACAGGGCAAGGAGTTTCCATGGGTGCCAAGCAGGAGTCTGTACATCCATGGCCCCAGTGGATGAGTTGCACGCTGTACCAATTGAAGTGGGGTTGATGTTGTTGGAGCCATGTCAAGCTGAGTATAATACTCGAGCTGTGCAGTAGATACAGACCCTTTGCCTGCGACTGAGCCTTTCTTCTGGGGCTAGGTGGCAGCAGTCCAACTGCATTGGTTCTTCAGTTAGAGGAGGAGAGGGTGAGTTTATGTCAGCCATAGGTTGAGAGTGGAAGCTGGAAGCGGAGTGACAGAAGAACATTCTTCCATGTGGGATGGACCTCTCAAGTTCTTTGCTGCAAATATCAGACAATCTTATACATGAGGGCAATGAGAGCCTCTAGCAAGGTTGGGAGCTCCCAGGAAGTGAGCTCATCCTTCATTCTCCTAGAGAAGCACTCCAAAAAGATGGCAAGTAGCTGTTTTCTTGCAGGTTTAATTCTAAGACTAGTGTCGTGAATTCTACCGCATACTCACCTAAGATCCGGGAATCTTGGCGGAGGTAGAGTAGGTTAGTGGCCATTGCCACTGATTGATTTGGCTCTTCAAAGACCAAGTAAAATTGTTTAGTGAACTGTTGGAGGTTGAGCAGGTTAGGATCCCCTCATTCCCACAGGGGGAAGCCCAGGCCAATGTGGCTCCATCTTGTAATGAGAGGATATACATAGTCTTGGCTTGGTCATCAGGGAAGAGCAGATAATGTAGCAGGAAGTGTATCCTGCACTGGTTGCAAAATCCCTGACAGCACTTAGGATGCCCAGAGTATTAGGGAGGAGCTAGCATTTGGAGAATTGGCTGACTGGGCACTGGAGGAGATGGCTGCATTGGCACTGCTGGCATCAGAGCAGCCAGTGCAGAGTATCCAAGCAGGTGATGAGCTGGTCCCGGGAACCTTGTTGGTCTGAGAGCCTGTGGGCTCTGCTGGGGATGACCTGAAATAAAGTCAAGTCTACAAGGTCAATGGCCTCAGCAAACTGTTGTGTCTGTGGACCCTTGGGCCGAGGCAGCCCATGGATCGCCACACATAACAAAGCCCTAGCAATGTAGAGACTTAAAACCCCTAAAATCCCCCAGAATGACTTTAAAAGACATGATGGCCACCAGCAAAGGTCCTGAGGACACCTGCCCAGCCAGCCATTGTATATTATAAAAGTAACTGTTTTTAAAGAATGAATGTTAGTTCTGATAGAAAGGGCTGGGAAATCATTTGAGGATGGATGGTGACAGAAATTGTCATAAATAAATATGGGAAATGTTGTTAAAGCAAGTAAAAGCATTTTTAGAGTATTACTGAAGTGGACAATTTAAAGCATTTAGCCTAATGGTAGCTCCCATACACCCCTAATGCAGCTGGTAAAAAACATTATTAAAAAATTAGCACTGCCATGACAGTGGGAGAGGAAAGTGAAGCTGTAACCAAGCCACCATAGCAATGGCTTCCCCGGCAAACTGTTATGGGGTTGGTGCAGAAACATCAAAGCTGGTCATAGCATAGAGTCCCAGCAGATGAGGGAAACAGCAGGAGAGTGTAAAGGTACAAAAAAAATCTAACTCTGACAGTTGCAGGAGCAGATAGAAAAAAAGATGCATCAGGGCATGTTTAGAATGTCTGCTAGATGACCACAAGACCTATTTCTCACAGTGACATCACTGTGAGCAGGAACACCACAGCCCTGGAAAGTTAAATTCAGTTATAGAATTTGGAGAGAGTGAAGCCTGATACTAGATGGAGCAGAGGTGCTGCTATAATGCTCAAAGCCTAATAAAAGTGCAAAACCACTAACATTAAATTAAAGAAAGAGCAGTTGAAACCCAGTGAGTGTGTGAACGTTTGGCGTGATTCAGAGTATTCGAAATTAAGAATTCCGGTCAAGGTAAAGAGAATCTAGGAAAGGATAAAATTTAAAATAATTGCTGCACCATGAGTTTAGCGCAGCAAAAGATAGCAAGTTAATGAGTATATAAAATGTAACTTTATAATCTTATGTTGCAATTTGAAGCTGGTTCTATAGTGTGAGAAAGAGAGGTATAGCTCACTCAGCTTTAAGCTAAAGGACTATAAAAGTTCTTGTATATGGGATTGTGCTAACTTGGCAATAACGGCTAGGGAAATAGCCAGAAGGAATAAGAAGGCAGACTCTGGCTGTTTCCTTGGTGTGCAATTTATTTACAGTGAAAGAAAATTTCAAACAAATACAGCTCACCTTACGTTCAGGTATCACACAGACATCACACATAGCAGATATTTGCATAGAAAGGGTTCCTGTCTAATCCTTCTAGGCCTAGATATCTTGTACACTGGTGACCAGCTCTGCCCTTCACCTAGGATTCCTTGTGTTTCTGGATATTAAGGAAGACTGGGTGATACAGCTGTGCCCGCTCCCTTAAGGTGGTCTGAGTGAGTTTCCTATAAACTCCTTCACAGGGATCAAAGCTGAGGGTGAGCTACAGGAAGAAAAAGTAATCCAAAACCTAGTGTGTAGCTGTCCCTCTACTCTCAGTTATACAGTGCACAGAACCAGATGTGTTGTAAGGAAAAAACTACAAGAATCACCAGGAATCACACTCACTGTTGAAAAGAGAACTCGATACACAAAAGATATTCCTAAACAGAAGAAAATTTCAAAGAAAGAATGAGAGAATGAGAGTGAGTAAATGAATGAAAAAAGAAAATAGTACTGTTCTTTCTTGTAGTTTAGAGATTGGTGACATTTATATAAGGTCGTATTGTTTATTAAACTATACACCCAGTGCACAACAACTCCACACCTATCCCCAAGGGGTCACAACTTACTCATGCTACAAAAAACCTAGGAGTAATCGTCAACAACTAGCTGAACTTCAAACATCACATCTCCGCAATCATCAAAGATGGATTCTTTAAACTGCAAACCCTAAAAAAACTCAAACCCCTCCTTCACGCCCAAGACTACTGAATAGAGATGTGTATCGTGTGATCGATCGTCTTAACGATCGATTTCAGCTGGGGGGGGGAGGGAATCGGATCGTCGCGGTTTTGTGTTTTTAAATATCGTGTAAATCGTAAATCGGGGGAGGGGCGGGAAAACCGGCACACTAAAACATCCCTAAAACCCACCCCGACTCTTTAAAATATATCCCCCACCCTCCCGAACCCCCCCAAAATGTCTTAAATTACCTGGGGTCCAGTGGGGGGGTCCCGTTGTGATCTTCCACTCTCGGGCGTCGGGCGCGTTGATAGAAAATGGTGCCGGCGCCATTTTGGTTCCTGTTCCCCAACGTCATGAGCGTAGGAGATCGCTCCTGGACCCCCGCTGGACCCCCAGGGACTTTTGGCCAGCTTGGGGGGGCCTCCTGACCCCCACAAGACTTGCCAAAAGTCCAGCGGGGGTCCGGGAACGACCTCCTGCACTCGAATCGTGTTGCCGTACGGCTGGCGCCATTTTGCTGTACGGCAATATGGCCGGCGCTGCAAACTTGAGCACAGTGAATGGGGGGGGGGGGGGTGAAGAGGGATGTGAAGGGTGTGACAGCCCCTGCATTCAGCACTCTGATTTTCTGAAGAGATCTGTCCTTCAGAGGACACACCCTTCACATCCTTCACATCCCTCTCCCCCCCCCCCATTTACTGTGATCCAGTTTGCAGTTCCTGTGTTAAACTAAACTTTTTTTTTACTAGAGTAGAATAAAATAAAATGAAGTACTTTGTGTATTAAACTAAAGAAAGTAAGAAACTTTACATAACATGAAATTAAGTACTTCTCTATATTCTTCTTTAGTGAAACAAAATATTTAATAAAGAAACTTGCAACCTGAGCTTCAAAACATTAACATACTATAGAAAAACTAAACAAAATACTTTATCATTAATTTATTATATTTACAGTGGTTAAATTTAAAGAGCAGGCTGAGGCTAGACTGGCTACTGGCTAGTGGCTACTGCTGGCACTGTCACTGCTGCAGCCTACTGGCACTTTTTTTCTCTTTCTGGCTAGTGCGTACTATATCTGGTAGAAAAATGGTCACGGGGGACAGCACCAAGCACCTCTAGTTAATGAACATTTCCTCAAATGTTACTTTTAAACCATTAATTAACAATTTTTGATAGTGCGCACTAACTCGCGTTAGTGCGCACTATTCAGAAAAACGATTTCAAAAAAAAATCATGCCGATCCGATTTTTTTCTCCCCCCAGCCGATCCAGATCGTTAAAATGATCGGGCACATGATTTACATCCCTAGTGTAGAGTTTGGGGTATGGCAGCAAGGCTGAGTTTTGGCAAGACCCCCAATGTATGACAACAAGTTATATTGGCAAAAGAGCCCCAAGGTATAGCATAAAGTGTATAGCAGCAAAGAACAGTGGCAGCAATTTATTTATTTATTTAAAATCTTTTCTATACTGTCGCTAAGTTATACACCATCGCAACGGTTTACATGTAGGCACAAATTTAATGTAGGTAAAAGTGTACTATAGTACATTCTAACAGGTGCCGTCAAAGGTTTGGTTACAATATATCATTAGACAAAATAATTTTTACAGAAGTGTGTCATGACCAAGTGTACTGAAAGTACTTTTATGGGTAATTTATCATACATAGTGTTATCAATATGCTAGTTGTGATGTAGCATAATGGGTATAACAGAAAGGCAAAGTGACAGCAAAGTGACAGCAAAGTGACAGCAAGATCCCCCCAAAGTGTAGAGTCTGAGTAATGGAAGCATGGCTAAATGTTTGCAAGTCTCCCAAAGTGGAACCTAAGGAGTATGGTAGCAAGCCATAGTGGCAGCAAGACTTCCAAGGTGTAGTATTAGTGGTACAACAGCAAGGAAAAGTGGCAGCAAGAGCATCACAATGAATCATAATGGGTATAGCAGTAAGTCAGAGTGCCAGCAAGACCCCCAAGTGTAGTGTAATGGGTATAGCAGAGTGGCATCAAGTCCCCCTAATATATAGAATCTGGGGTATGGCAGTAAGGCTGAATTATAGGAATACACCCCCCTTCCCCAAAGTGTATTATCAGGAACAGGGCAGCTTCACCTTGATCGGTCATAGGGGGGGTTACGTACACCGGGCCTATTTTAAAAAGTCCCGGCGATGTGCGTAAAGCCCCGGGACACGTGTAAGTCCCAGGGCTTGCAAGACAAGATGGAGGATCGGTCCTCCATCTTGTCTAATTGCCCTCTTCTTCCACCTTAGCTCTGTCCTGGCTACTACCTCATCCAGGAATTTCTTGGCTATATTTACTAGAGATGTGCTTCGGCTGAACCTTTCGGTTTGGGCTTCCTTATCGATCTACCATGGGAAATTTTGGTTTTCCATGGTTCGTGCCTTTTTTTTTTGGCCGCCCTGATTTTCAAGTTAGTGCATGCTAACTCCCGAAAAAAGAATTTTCCCGAATTTTCAAGAAAATTTGCTTCGTTTTTCAGGGTTGCCAAACAGGACGAATTAGACAATTTCTGTGAAATTGTCTAATTCATCCCAGACAAATGCACATCTCTAATATTTACTGCTCTCACTGCAGCACTTTTCAATGGGCCATTGACTTGAATGGGAAAAATAAACAGATGAGCCAAAGTTTTTGTTTAATTCACGAGTACTCTCCTTTGGCTTTTGGGGGGGTCCATGAATGAAACAATAATGTTCTCATTCATTTCATTTTACCCATTTGCTTCAAAAACTGCACATCCTGGCCCCTTTCCCTCTCCATAATTCCTTATCCTACCCTACCCCTCCATTATCTTTCTCTCTTTCCAACTCTGGACATTAATTCTCCTTCCACACCCCCTACCTCCACAATAAAAAAAAAAGTAAACAAATTCATCAGACACAAGAAATATATTAAAACAATGCTGTAAACTATGTAGATGTTGGCATAGTTTGCAGTATTGTACATTGCAGGGGTAATGTACCATATTTTTCTTTCTGAGTTTCTGTTAGAAGTTTGCTTTTTACTGATTTTTGCTTCAGATTAGGTAGTTGCCTGAATGCCAATACTGATGAAGCAGGGAATTTCTTTCAGTGCTTCATCCTGCAGGAGTAGTGACTGTAACTACAAGGGGTTCTCGCTCTGTGGTTTTCCTTCCTTTGTATTGCAGTAGATTTGTCTTAGGTGTTTTAAGTGAACAGGCAATGTTCTTGCAGATGATTTTAGGATTGTAGCCCTTTTCTTGAAAAATTCAGTCAGGATTATGAGGTTTTTATCCCTGCCTTTTGGGTCAGAGATATATAGTGAAACCCTGTGGCTTAACTGTGTATAATGGACTTTTTTGTATGTAATGGGTGGAAGTTGAAATTTTGAAGGTAACTGCATCTGTCAGATAGTTTCCTATATACAGTCCCTTCTCCCTTTATCCAAATCATAAAAATGTCATCAATATACTGGTAATATTTGAAGGTTTTAGACTGAAATTTATTTTAAAATGTCTCTTCCAGTATTACCATAGAAAGACTGGCATATTGTGGAACCATCCTTGTGCCCATGTTTTGTAGGTAAATGTCATTATTAAAGCTGGAGTATTCATGTGTCCAGATGAATTTGATAAATTCCATAATATTTTCTGTTATGTATTGATGCTCCAGATTAGATATCTTTAGAAATTTGTCACATGCAGTTATGCCATCTGCATGGGGAATGTTGCTCTATGGTGATCCTACCCATCTATTTTCTCTAGAAGAGTGTCAGGGGTAGCCCTTCAAGACTGTTTAACTTGTCCAGAAAATCTGTGGTGTCCTGTAGGAAGCTGTTTGTGATGTGTACAGAGAGGATAACTTTCAGCAATTACATGGCAGCATATACACACATATATAGCTGAACATAGATCTACATTAGCATTTTATAACCCATGCATATCATATATGAGTTAGGGATGTGAAACTTTTTTTGACGATTTAAAAAAATCATCCGATATTTTTTAAATCGTCAAAAATCGGTACAGTGCGCGATACAAAGGAAATTTTCACGATTTATCGTGAAAAATCGTTACTCCCGTTAGTGTCCACTAACGGGAGTTATTTGGGGGGAGGGCGGGAAAACCGGCACACCAAAACAACCCCTAAACCCACCCCAACCCTATAAAACTAATCTCTTACCTTCCCCCACCCCCCCGAACCCCCCAAAACTTTTTACGAGTACCTGGTGGTCCAGTGGGGGCACTGGGTAGGGATGTGCAGGCAAAACGTTTTCGGTGAAACGTTGATACGTTGAAGGTGAGGGTCGATTCCGTTCAATATGGAAGTATGGAGAAATCCATAAGTTGTGGATCTGTCCATACATTTCCCGGTTCCCTAAATAAAAATTTAAACCCCCCACCCTCCTTAATCCCCCCCCCAAGACTTACCAAAACTCCCTGGTGGTCCAGCGGGGAGTCAGGAAGCCATCCCTGCATTCCTTTGCGATTTCCTCACGGCGCCGATAGCCTGTGTCACAGGGGTTGCACGTGCCATTGGTCAGCCCCTGTCACATGGTCACGGTGCCATCTTGTGCTTCTACCACGTGACAGGTAGGTCATGTGGCAGGAGGTCGCTCCGGGACCCCCGCTGGACCGAACCGGAACTTTTGGCCAGCTTGGGGGGCCTCCTGACCCCCACCAAGCTGGCCAAAAGTTCCGGTTCGGTCCAGCGGGGGTCCGGGAGCGGAGGCACGGAGGAGCACGTGACGTCGGCGTGAAGTCGGCGTCACGTGCTCCTCTGCGCCTCCGCTCCCGGACCCCCATTGGACCCAACCGGAATTGGCCGGCCCCTGTCACATGGTAGGAGCCCTGGCTGGCCGGCGCCATCTTTAAAGATGGCGCCAGACATTGGTGCCATTTTTGAGTGGCAGTCAAAATGGCGCCGATGGCCCGAGAGCGGGAGATCAGTCCCCGCGCCCCCACTGGACCACCAGGTACTCGTAAAACGTTTTGGGGGGGTTTGGGGGGGGTGGGAGAAAGTAAGGGGTCAATTTTAAAGGGTCGGACCTCACTAAAAAAAAATTAACGATGTGAATCGGAACCGATTCCGATTCACATCTCCAGTGATCAGATTTTTTTCTCCCTCCAGTCGAACCCGATCGTTAAGACGATCGGGCACACGATTCACATCTCTAATATGAGTATTATAAAATATGCATATGTTTACCCTGGCAAATATGCACTTATATAGGCTTACACATTAATACATGCAATGCATCGAAACAGTATCTATCAATGAATTGAACATGTGTATTTTACTCACGTATTTTAAAAATATATGATGGCAACTTTAAAATGAGCGTGTGCATGCCTGTATACGAGCATATGTGGCTGCCCTCCCATATGCACATGCATTTTATATTGTCCATGCAAGAGCATGTGAATTATATAACATTTGCCTATTTGCACATATGTGTGTGTTTAATTTTTTTTTTTTTTTTAATTATTTATTTATAAATTTTTCAAATAAATCACATAACATAAATTTATAAGAAATCCCAAAAACAGAGTGGTTTTACAATAAATTTAAACTCCTCACAAGGAAAAGAGAAACAATCTTAACAAAAAATTTGTCTTATTGTTACCACTCAATTCCATTTCAAAACAACAAATGAGAGATTGCATGATATCAGAAATTGGGGAGCATATCAGGAAATATAAATTTTACATATACAAACAATACTAATTGCATAATTTATTTCTTTTTTAAACCTATGGCAAAGGAGATGAGGTAGTTAGTTTTTTCTGTTCTAAAAAATTTTTTAAATGGTCAGGAGTAAAGAAAATATAAATTTCATCTGATTTCTTAATCAAACATTTACATGGGAACTTTAGGGTGAAGGAAAAACCGATTGCTATAACCTCTTGGCGAAGTTCTAAGAAAGCTTTCCGCCTTACTTGGGTGGTAGCAGATAGGTCTGGAAATATTTTAATCATTTTTTCTTGATACTGTATAGGATATTTATTAAAATATTTCTTCATAATTAAGCTGATATCATTAACAGAAGAGAACATTGCCATCAGTGTACCCCAATCAATGATTTGTGCATTAGAATCTTGTAAGAAATTTGTTAGGTTACCTTGAAACATTTGTTCTGGTTCTTGTAAAGCTTGATTTTTAGGTTTAGGAAGAAAATAACAATTCATTATAGTAAAAGAGTGATCTTCAACACCAAGTTTATCTATCAGAAACTTTTTCAATGAAATCAATGGACTTTCACCTATTATTCTAGGAAAATTTAAGAATCTCAAATTTAATCGCTTAGCATTATTTTCTAAGTTTTCAAGTCTACGTGCTACGTTATTGCCATCTTTAACTACCGCCAGGTGGAATTCTTGGTGTTTCTTTTCATTCTTTTCAAGTACTTTTAGTCTTTCAGATGAATCTTTAATTTGCTTATTAACCAAATATAATTCTTTTTGATTTCCAGCAGCTAACCCGTCCACTTTATCTTCTAACCCTTTAATCTTTTCTAAAACTCCGGCCATTATCTCCCAAAGATTTTCTAGGGTAACTACTGCGGGGTCTTACTAAGGGGATAGAGGGAGTCCCGATATTTATTTGTTTTTCATAACTAGGAGGATATGTTGGAGATATCCCTCCTTCTGCTCCTTGTACACCCAATACTTCTTGAACCTCTAAGCCTTTATCGCGGGTTGAAGATACTCCCGCTTCCAGGCTAGAAGGAGAAGCATTTTGATCTAGAGAATCTCCTATATTCCCTTCCCCATTTCTCTTTGCAGGTGGTAGTCCTACATGAGGACTAAGGGAGGCCTCCTCTGTCGGCATGGAGAGTCCTCCCCGACTCTCCAGCACACCAGGTTCTTCGGTCCCTACCCTTCCGAATGCAGAAGTAGTCAAGAATTGAGTAATTTCAGATTGGATTGGTGAGGGTAAGGGGAGAGAAGGAAATACTCTCACCCGTCCCTTCCTTTTTGGAGGCATCAATCATCAATTACAACAGATCACTAAATCACTCTCACCTTGACTAAGTATTGTTAATTCGATATCACGCAAGATGGATTGTAAAGGCAGGTAAAAAAAGAGTAAAAATAACAACAAAGAAATACCTCAAGTCCGTTATACTCTGTGAGCAACACTCAGGCGAAATCAGGCGAGACCAGGCGAAGCCAGGCAAAGCCTATATGCGCGCGCCCCTTAGGCGCGCGTGGCTTTGGCGATGCGCCGGCGACTGCTACGCGCCGCACAAGTCCCGGTTTTATAGGGCTTCCTGTTTCTCTCCGGGTACGCCCTCTGATGTCACTGGAGGCTCAGCTGGCAAGGATCACCGTCGGGCAATGCGGACAGCACGCCCCGGGTTTCTCAGCTGGAACGGCAAGTTTTTTCTCTCCTGAACCGCCTCTCTCCCTCAGGGTTCGCCGCACAAGTCCCGGTTTTATAGGGCTTCCTGTTTCTCTCCGGGTCCGCCCTCTGACGTCACTGGAGGCTCAGCTGGCAAGGATCACCGTCGGGCAATGCGGACAGCACGCCCCGGGTTTCTCAGCTGGAACGGCAAGTTTTTTCTCTCCTGAACCGCCTCTCTCCCTCAGGGTTCGCCGCACAAGTCCCGGTTTTATAGGGCTTCCTGTTTCTCTCCGGGTCCACCCTCTGACATCACTGGAGGCTCAGCTGGCAAGGATCACCGTCGGGCAATGCGGACAGCACGCCCCGGGTTTCTCAGCTGGAACGGCAAGTTTTTTCTCTCCTGAACCGCCTCTCTCCCTCAGGGTTCGCCACACAAGTCCCGGTTTTATAGGGCTTCCTGTTTCTCTCCGGGTCCGCCCTCTGACGTCACTGGAGGCTCAGCTGGCAAGGATCACCGTCGGGCAATGCGGACAGCACGCCCCGGGTTTCTCAGCTGGAACGGCAAGTTTTTCTCTCCTGAACCGCCTCTCTCCCTCAGGGTTCGCCGCACAAGTCCCGGTTTTATAGGGCTTCCTGTTTCTCTCCGGGTCCGCCCTCTGACGTCACTGGAGGCTCAGCTG
Organism: Rhinatrema bivittatum; assembly: GCF_901001135.1. Lineage (NCBI taxonomy): Eukaryota > Metazoa > Chordata > Amphibia > Gymnophiona > Rhinatrematidae > Rhinatrema > Rhinatrema bivittatum. The sequence continues at coordinate 152,149,120 of NC_042617.1, read as the reverse complement.
GCAAGGATCACCGTCGGGCAATGCGGACAGCACGCCCCGGGTTTCTCAGCTGGAACGGCAAGTTTTTTCTCTCCTGAACCGCCTCTCTCCCTCCGTGTGCGTTTAATTTTAAGCAGTCAGACAAGGAAAGAATATTCATGTAGTTTCCTTAGGACTTGTTGGCTTTTGCATGCACAAGTAAACGCATTTCATAACATGCACGTGTGAAGGAAATGACCAGCTTTACCAATTACTCCACCAGTTTGCCCAGTCTATCTCTAGATCATCAAAACCCCGATTCTTCAGCCTGCACTCCCTCTAGTTTACCGAGACCCCTCACCCTGCCAGTATTTGGCTATAAAGAGTTTTATTCTTACACCTGATAAATGGCAGAAGTAAACATGCGCAGGTAACAGCTGTAAGCATACTGCATTTTCAGGTTACAAAATTGCTATTTATGTATGTAAATATTGGACCTGCCCCAGAATGCCCACCCCACTGCTAATCTACCCCATTTTACATAAGCAAAGTTATTCACGCACGGTACTTCTGCAATTAAGTGCAATGTTTATAAAAAAACTCTAACATGAATGAGCAGTACTTGCATATGCATCTGCTATTTTGTGTGCACGCATCTCTTAAAATTCAACTTTATGTGCATATATTTTACAAATGAAAAGAAAGTAGTACTTACTCAAATAAGTCGGGATTCACAAGCATAAGTTGGTGTATTTTAAAACATATAAGGTGAATTTTAAAAGCCCGGCACACTTATAAATTTGGGAATGCACGCAAAAGTTGGGGCTATTTATTTAGTTGTACAGTTTTTCTATACCGCTGTACAAAAACAGGTTTCTATCACTACGGTGTACATTTCAACTAGGAAAATAAGAAACATAAAAATATAAATGATTAGAATAAAATTACAAAAACAGCTGAATAAAAATAAATAAGACTAAAAAGATAACTACATTCATTAAAAGAATCAGTAAAAGCAAATAAAATAGAAGAACCCTTTTGTTAGGGATCAACTTTAAATGCCTGTTGGAAGCACCATGTTTATAACTCTTTTCTAAATTTTCTCATGTCTGATTGTAATCTCAGGTTCTGTGGTAACGGGTTCCAGAGTTTTGGTCCTGCGATTGAAATAGCTTGGTCTCTCACCTCACTTAAATGGGCAGATTTCACTGTGGGAACTGTAAGAAGACCTTTGTTTGCGAATCTTAACTCCCGTTGGGAGACGTGAAGTCTGATTGACACGTTCAACCAGTCTTTTCTCCGTATAGAATCTTATGTATGGTACATAACAATGTATGTTTTATTCTAAAAACTATCGGCAGCCAGTGAAGGCTTTGCAAAACTGGGGTTATATGGTCTCTTTTTTTGGTGTTTGTCAGAAGCCGGGCAGCGGCATTCTGGAGTACCTGTAATGAGTGAGTGGTGGATTTAGGCGAACCTAGCAAGGTGGAATTACAGTAATCAATTCCTGTGAATTACATAACCTGGAGCACATATCTAAAATTATTCCAAGAAATAAGTGGTTTCAGTCATCTCAGCATCAACAGTTTAGCAAAACCTTCATTGACTTTTTTGCAATATGTGCTTTCATGTTCAATTCAAAATCCATAATGAGACCTAAATTTTGTACTGTGTCCTCTAATTTAAAACTTGTGTTATTATTTAAAATAACCACTTTCTGTTCTAGGTTAACATTTTTCCTATCTAAAATCATAAATATAGATTTATCCAGATTTAAAATCAATTTCATTTGAACTAAAAGTTGCTCAATTATCTTTAGATACATTTGTACCATTTTAAAAGTGTCTTCTAAACTATTTTCTATTTGAAATAAAATGTGTATATCATCTACGTAAATGAAATAAATTAAGTTAAGAATAGTTAAAAGATGACACAGAGGTAACAAATAAATATTGAATAGGGTAGCCAACAGGCTTCAACCCTGAGGAACTCCTGTATTTAATTTTACTTTATCTGAGGTGAAGTTTTTTAACCATAAAAGTTCTACCCTCTAAAAAGGACGAAAATCATTTTAAAGTGTTGTTAGCTAAACCTATTACATGTGCCTACCAGATGTTAAAACCCAGCAAAATGCGCACGTACGTCCAGCTGCACAAACATCTGACTGGAATTCAAAAAGGGGCATGGTGTGGGCAGATGTGGTAGTTTGAGCAGTCAGTGGCTTGGGTACAGCCTGAGGAAACTACTAGTAGACTCTGACTGTGTTTCAGTGCTCTTTACTGTGAAATTAACAAACAAAATGGCTACCAGCCTTTACTTCAGGACAAGAAATACAAACAAAAGCAAACAGTGCAGCATTTCAGCTTAATCTCAGGAATGTGCAGACAATACACTAGAGATGAGCTTCGTTTTTCTGGCTCGGGTCGGGTTTCGGTTTGGGCGCTTCGTGGGAAAACTTGTTTTCCCATGGATCGTTTTTTTGACAAAAACAAAACTGGAACCTGAACCCGAAACCGTAAAAATGAATAAAAAAAAAAAAAACCCCACAAATCCGGAAAAAAACCACAAATCGGGAAAAAACCCACCCCAAACCCTTAAATTTTACTTTCTTACACCCCGCCCCCCACCATCCCGATCCCTCCCCAAGACTTACTAAATGTCCCTGGTGGTCCAGCGGGGTCCCGCGAGTGATCTCTCCCTCCATGCCGTCTGGCTGTCGGGCCTGCTATGACTCAAAATGGTGCCGATAGCCTTGCCCTTACGATGTCACAGGGGCTACCGGTGCCATTGGTCAGCCCCTGTCACATGGTAGGAGCATGTGAAGGGGCTGACCAATGGTACCGGTAGTCCCTGTGACATCGTAAGGGCAAGGCTATCGGCGCCATTCTGAATACTGGCAGCCAACGGCCCGAGTGCAGGAGATCGCTCCGGACCCCCGCTGGACCTCCAGGGACTTTTGGCAAGTCTTGGGTGGGTGCCAAAGAAAGTCCCCCCCAAGACTTGCCAGAAGTCCCTGGAGGTCCAGCGGGGGTCCGGAGCGATCTCCTGCACTCGGGCCGTCGGCTGCCAGTATTCAAAATGGCGCCGATAGCCTTGCCCTTATGCTATCACAGGGTCTACCGGTGCCATTGGTCAGCCCTTGTCACATGGTAGGAGCACAAGATGGCACCGGGGAAAATCCGAAGCTCAGGGAAAATCCGTTTTGTGGTTCAGGTCCTCCCCAACCACAACAAATTAGGCCATTTCATTGAAATGGCCTAATTTGTAATAAACAAATGCACATCTCTACAATACACAGTCTTTTATAATAGCAGCAACAAGTGGCAGCCCAGCTTGTTGCAGCTCTTATAAAAGACAGTAGTACAGCTCACCTTACCATTTTTAAAGATGGCACTGGCCGTCCATTGCTCCTACCATGTGACAGGGACCGGCCAATGGCACGGATACCCTGTCACATGCTAAGGGCAAAGGGCCATCAGCGTCATTTTGTTTACTGGCAGCCCACGGCCTGAGCGCAGGAGATTGCTCCCGGGACCCCCGCTGGACCACCAGGTATTTTTTGAGGGGGGGTCCAGAGGGTGGGGGATACTAACAAACTCATTTTAAAAAGTCGGCTGCATTTTTTGGTTATCGGCTCGGGCGCAGCCGATAAAAAATACCCGATCGGACTGCAAGATAAAAATTTCACGATGTGAATCGGAACCGGAATCCGAACCGATACCGGTTCCGATTCACATCTCTAGAATCTAGTTCTTAACTGGGTGAACTGGTGGACAGACTGGTTAAACTGGCATTGGCATGGATGCGCCCATTATAAAATACTCTGTCTTACGTGGTAGTATTGGGATTTGCGCTCCTAAGCATGCACCCACTTAAAACTGGGTGCACAGGTGGGCGCAGCCAGGCTATTTTATAATGTGCATGCATATGTGTGTGCAAATTATAAAATGCTGCATATTTGGTCACACGCCGATGCATACACAGCAAAGTGCTCCCGCATGCCTGTTTGAATGTTACCATCCCTGCAAGTGAGTGACATTATCAGTTTTACCAATTAGTCCCTCAGTTTGCCCATCCTTCTCCAGGTCATGAAGACGCTCCTAATTGTTCATCCTGAACTCCCAACAGTTCACCCAGACCTTCTACACAGTCAGTATTACCAATACCAATAAACACATTTAACATCACTTATTCCAGATCATTAGCAGGTGTAAAAATACATGAGTAAGTTGGAAAAATGTATGCGCTTAAGTGTCTTTTAAAATAACAACTTACCTGTGTAACTGTTGGCCCCACCTGGGAATGCCCTAGACTGCCCATTTATTATGCATGTATGGGTGTCCTTGAAAATTAACATACATGCATATTTTTGATGTTTATAAAATATGGAATAATGCGAATGGAACAGGGGTGGCCCACTCCGATCCTCAAGATCCACAAAAAGACCTGTTTTTCAGGATATCCACAATGCATCCATTGTATGCAGACGTATCTCATGCACATTCATTGTGAATATCTTGAAAACCTGACCTGTTTGTGGCTCTCAAGGACCGGAGTTGGTCACCCTTGGAACAGAGGGTACTTATACACATATAAGCTACTTTTTACATGCATACAATTTTGAAAATTCACCTGTAAAGGTTTGAAAATCCCTTCTTTAAGACCAGATACTTTCTTTGTGAGTGTGCCAATACTGAATATAATTTATAGATTCTCGTGAGAAATTTATGTTAATAGATGACTTTCCTAGAATTAAAGCCTCTACTACTGTTCTTTATTATACAAAACTTCATGTTACATTGTTGAGATTTAAAAATATAAGGGCTAATTTTCATAAGCCTGCGCACCTAAAAACGGGTGGGTTACGTGTGTGGCTGGGCCTTGTGCACGCTGCATGCATTTTCGGAAGGGCTCAGCCACGCACATAACCTCCCTTAGCCTCTCAAAAGGGGTGGACCGGGGGGGCGGGGTGGGGGGATGGGATGGGACAGCATCATTTGCCGCTGTCCGGGGAAGCACAAGCCAGCAGCCGGCCGGAGCACAGAGATTACTTCTGTTCCCAAGGAGCAGTATAGGGATGTGAATCGTTTTAGGACGATTAAAATTATCGTCCGATAATTTTAATATCGTCTTAAACCGTTATGGAACACAATACAATACAGATTCTAACGATTTATCGTTATAAATCGTTAGAATCGTGAGCCGGCACACTAAAACCCCCTAAAACCCACCCCCGACCCTTTAAATTAAATCTCCCACCCTCCCGAACCCCCCCCCAATAACTTAAATAACCTGCGGGTCCAGCGGCGGTCCGGAACGGCAGCGGTCCGGAACGGGCTCCTGCTCCTGAATCTTGTCGTCTTCAGCCGGCGCCATTTTCCAAAATGGCGCCGAAAAATGGCGGCGGCCATAGACGAAAAAGATTGGACGGCAGGAGGTCCTTCCGGACCCCCGCTGGACTTTTGGCAAGTCTCGTGGGGGTCAGGAGGCCCCCCACAAGCTGGCCAAAAGTTCCTGGAGGTCCAGCGGGGGTCAGGGAGCGATTTCCCGCCGCGAATCGTTTTCGTACGGAAAATGGCGCCGGCAGGAGATCGACTGCAGGAGGTCGTTCAGCGAGGGTTCCGGCGCCTCGCTGAACGACCTCCTGCAGTCGATCTCCTGCCGGCGCCATTTTCCGTACGAAAACGATTCGCGGCGGGAAATCGCTCCCTGACCCCCGCTGGACCTCCAGGAACTTTTGGCCAGCTTGTGGGGGGCCTCCTGACCCCCACGAGACTTGCCAAAAGTCCAGCGGGGGTCCGGAAGGACCTCCTGCCGTCCAATCTTTTTCGTCTTTGGCCGCCGCCATTTTTCGGCGCCATTTTGGAAAATGGCGCCGGCTGAAGACGACAAGATTCAGGAGCAGGAGCCCGTTCCGGACCGCTGCCGTTCCGGACCGCCGCTGGACCCGCAGGTTATTTAAGTTATTTGGGTGGGGGATTTAATTTAAAGGGTCGGGGGTGGGTTTTAGGGGGTTTTAATGTGCCGGTTTTTCGATTTTTCGATTTTTCGATTTTTAACGATTTTTCACGATATTTTACCCCCCCAAACGGCAACAATACGATTCCCTCCCCCTCCCAGCCGAAATCGATCGTTAAGACGATCGAGGACACGATTCACATCCCTAGTAAGTAATCTAAGCAAAAAAAAAAGTAAGTAGCTAGGAAGGGGTAAGGGGTTAGGAGTCAGGGAGGAAAACTTGGATAAAAAAATGAGTGCATTTTGAGATAGAATCAGAAGATAGCTAAACTTGATTTTCTGCTGGTCCAGTTATTGAGGTTAAATCTTTACTTTTTTCTGAATATCAATGTGTAATTTTTTAATGAAAGATGAAATTGATATCACAGCTACTGAAATGGCATAATTATAAAGTATCTACCTTGTGTTTCTATTTTTCTAGTATTTAGACAACACTTTTGATTGACATTGACCATATATTCCCTTTACTTTTCACACAGACTCTCAGCAAATTTCTTCTGCATGTATTTATTTATTTGCTTAAAACACAACGTCTTTTAATACCCAAGATTATTTTTTCTTCCTATTTGAAAGCCTCATAATACTTTGGGGGATCTAGTAAGTGTACGAGAAATAGATTGCAAAACATTTGATTGACTGGAATAAGTTATGAATACGAAGCATGCTGTATATGGATTTTAGGACTTTGGGGGAACATAATGCTCTATACTACATAAATTCATTTTTAAAAGGTTAGACATGAAGGAATCACATGTCAAGTCTCATGATTATTTTTTGATTTGTGTTTCACCTGGGTGCCATATGCTTCTCTTTCTCTTTTGATTCTTTATTTTACCAGATTAGTTTTCATCCTCTGCTTGGAGCTTTGGAAGGCACAAATTGAAAAAAATAAATAAATTGGGTTTAAAAATCTAAATTTACTATGCTGCAGTAAAATGTGTTTGATTTCTGGGATTGCTTGATGGATAGACATTGTATGTATGCATTAGTGATCACAGAGTCAATCCCTGGACCTTTCCTTCTTATTTTTCTTTAGTGAATCTCCGGTATCTAAAGTGAAAATTATATATTGAGTGACACACTTTTAAGAGGGACAGAGGATCAGAATAGCTGTAGTGATCAAAATAGAAAATTACTGGCAAATATATAAAACTGGTCACTGTTTCACTATAATGAAAATGCACTCAGTTTTGTGAATTTTACCTTTGAAGATTGGATGGCTTCAAAAGAAGCCAATTTGTAATCAGTACTTAATAACATAAGAATTGCCATGCTGGGTCAGGCCAAGATTGATCAAGCCCAGCATCCTATATCTGGCATTGGCCGCCAGTCCAGGTCATAGTTACCTGGCAGATTCCATAAAGTAGATCTAATTACTATTACTCACTTCCAGGGATAGCAATAACTTTCTTTAGTCTACCTAGCTAATAATCTTTTATAGACTTTTCCTCCAGGATTAAGTAAATTCTTCTTAGTCTGGAGCCATTTAAATTGGCTGGAATATTGTTCATCTGAGTTTTCAACACTTGTACTTGGCTGGACAGATTCTTCTGTTTCAAAAGTAAGTATGAAATTTGGGGTTTTTAATGAATATTACAGATGTGAATCGTGTGATCGATCATCTTAACGATTGATTTCGGCTGGGGGGGGAGGGAATCGGATCGTCGCGGTTTTGTTTTTTTAAATATCTTGTAAATCGTAAATCGGGGGAGGGCGGGAAAACCGGCACACTAAAACATCCCTAAAACCCACCCCGACCCTTTAAAATAAATCCCCCACCCTCCCGAACCCCCCCCAAAATGCCTTAAATTACTTGGGGTCCAGAGGGGGGGTCCCGGTGTGATCTTTTACTCTCGGGCCTCCAGTGCGTTGTAGAAATGGCGCCGGCGCTACCTTTGCCTTGTCATATGACAGGGCAAAGGTAGCACCGGCCCCATTTTGTTTTTTGTCCCCCGATGTCAGGAGCGTAGGAGATCACTCCCGGACCCCCACTGGACCCCCAGGGACTTTTGGCCAGCTTGGGGGGGCCTCCTGACCCCCACAAGACTTGCCAAAAGTCCAGTGGGGGTCCGGGAGCGACCTCCTGCACTCGAATCATTTTTCCGTACAAAATGGCGCCGGCCATACAGCGTATGGCCGGCGCCATTTTGTACAGCAAAACGACGTCAGGAGCGTAGGAGATCGCTCCCGGACCCCCGCTGGACCCCCAGGGACTTTTGGCCAAAAGTCCCTGGGGGTCCAGCGGGGGTCCGGGAGCGATCTCCTACGCTCCTGACATCGGGGGACAAAAAACAAAATGGCACCAGCGCTACCTTTGCCCTGTCATATGACAGGGCAAAAGTAGCGCCGGCGCCATTTCTACAACGCACCGGAGGCCCGAGAGTAAAAGATCATACCGGGACACCCCCCCCCCCCCCCCCCCCCACTGGACCCCAGGTAATTTAAGGCATTTGGGGGGGGTTCGGGAGGGTGGGGGATTTATTTTAAAGGGTCGGGTGGGTTTTAGGGTTGTTTTAGTGTGCCGGTTTTCCCGCCCTCCCCCTTCCCCTCCCCCTTCCCCCCGATTTACGATTTTTGACGATAAATCGGGGAAATTCCTATTAAATATCGCCTCTAACGATTTTTGACGATTTAAAATATATCGGACGATATTTTAAATCGTCAAAAAACGATTCACATCCCTAATGAATATGACTTTGTATCTGGAAGTTGATAAAGATTCAAAAGTAGTGGTTTTTATTAGCTGCAGAACTTATGGAAACTCAAAAAGTGGCTTGATATTTCAGCAATGAGGCTTTTGAGTAACATGTTAGTTGGATTCTAACTGGATTATTGCCATAAGTTATATTGTGGTTTACCTCCAAAAACTGTGCATCGGTGGAAATTGGTCCAGAACATGGCAATGTGTCTCCTTAATAGATCCAGTCTGAGACCATATGCCCTGTGTTACAAAATTTGCACTGGAATTCAGTGAATTGTCTTGCTAAGTTTAAAGTTTGTTGTCTAGTGTTTAAAGCATTGAGTGGTGTCAGTCCTGGCTACCTTCAGGATAAGATTTCATTATATGTTCCACATTGTTCACTACACTCTTACAGGTCAATTTTAAAAGTGATGGTCACGCAAAAATGCCCACATATGTGCATAAGTGGGCCATGTGCAAGCAATGGAAAATTTAAAAAGCCACAAAATACATGCATATGTACCTGTGTGCACCTGAGAAATAAGGGAGTGGGAAAGGGATGTGACATGAGCAGAGCAAGGGCATTACCGGGCAGGGCAAAGACTTATGCTCGTAACTCCAAATTTTAAAAATGAAACCCACGTATGCTAGATATTCGTGTAAATTTACTGCTGCTCCTGATGAGGAGCAAGTCTGTAGATCTCAATTTTTAGGATTTATACAACATGGTGAGGGACCCAGGTCAACTGGGCAGCACGCAGGATGAAGAACCAGAGTATTCTGAAAAACCTCAATATTAACTGGACAAACTGGTGCACTAATTGTAAAACTGGGAATGTGCCTCAAGTGAAAATGTTTTAAAATCCACTGACATATGTGCGTAAAAGCTGACATGGTCCCATTGAAGATCATTTTAAAACTGACCTCTTAGGGAGAGTGCTTGATGTTGATCTCCATGATAAGAGAGGGTTCCATAAAATCAATTCTTCCGAGGGCTTTTTCTGCACTAGCTCTGACAATTTGGAACCAGTTATAATGAGAGTTGAGATTTGTTGTTCTTCCACAACAGCTAAGAACATGGAGGTAGACATTCAAAAGAACATGTCTATTTACGTTAGCCAGATAGGATTTATCTGACTAACATACATGGGATATTCAGCAACATGGCTTTATTGCTGAATATGCCTATCAAAATTGCTACTTAGCAGTATGGCAGTTCTAACTTATCCGGTTAACATAACTGGATAAGTATGAATATCGCTACTTATCTGTTGCGTTTGTGTCTGCTTTTCGCCCTTGCTCTACCCTCTCTACCTGTGTGGCGACTCCCTCTGGGCCTGATGGACAGCTTGCTGCCATAGCGTCTCCATGCCGCTTCTCCTGGCGTCCCCGGGCCGGCTCGATGCTGCGGATCCACCATGTTCCTGATGACGTAGGGCACGCACTCCGAAGTATGTATCAGCAAGGGCGCGAACCTCAGGGGCGTCCCCCTGTATTAACGTTATCCGCTTCCAACATAAAAGGTCTTTACTTTTGCTAACAGATTGAGTTAGCAAGGACTAGGATTCGGACTCGGTCAAGGATACGAATTCGTTCAAGCTACTCTGCTTGCTTGGACTTACCAGAGGTACCCGCTCCTCGGAGGCCTCAATCTCTTTTCTCTATTTCAGATTGCAGCTAGGAACCGGTACTCGCTCCTTTGAGGGCCCATGTTCCTGAACACTCTGAAGATTCTCTACTGCCTAGAAGCTATTACAGATACAGACTATTGTGAGTTACCACCGCTCTCTCAGAGCTTTCCCTGGAACCAGGTACTCGCTCCTCGAGGGCCTAACCCTTTCCAGCTACCGAGCTTTCTCAAGACCTTATGTGAGTTATCATCTAAGTACTGGCTAGGTATAACAGCATACCTTGTCTATTCACTATCTACAGTCTCTTTACAGCTCAGCAACCCTGGGATCGCAGTTCCAGTATCTGAGGGACTTCAGCCCTGCCGGGCATATCAACTCACTACTGCTACCTCTGGTGGTTCTACTACCTGTCTAATAAAAGAACAATCTGTGTCTGTCTCCATACTCCAGCCTAGCCGGTGGTTCCTCTCAGGATATCCTCCTGGGAGCGCTGTCATCTGCCATCAGCCCAAGGATTCACCAATTTACATTCCTGTCCAGCTGAGCACCCTCTCTAGTACTCCGCTGGTACAGATTGCCAACTCAGCAGTCTATATCATAACAGATTGCCAACTCCTTAGCAGATCCATTACAGGTTGCTAGCTCTTCCTTCCACAGGAGCCAGTTCACAACAGATTGCTAACTCCTCCTTCCATAGGAGCAGAATTCTGACGGATTGCTAACTCCTCCCCCCTGGGGGAGTAGATTCTATCAGATTGTTACTCTCATCTGCTAGCTCCTCCCATCATCATAGCAGATCATAACATTATCTGACTAAGTCAAAAGAAGAACCTGACTTGCCCAGTATCCATATCCAACAGGAAAGAAGATGTCAAGTAACTAAAAGGATGACAAGCAGCCTTGTATGAGCAGACCCAGACAAAATATACACTGTGAGTAATAGAATGCTGAACCGGATACTGTGTTATTTGTAATAGAAACCTGTGTCTATAAATAACATTTTGGCATTTGAATATGAAGGAAGGGTATGTCTGTATCAGGGAGGGGCCCTAACCTGACACATGCTCAGCTTCAAACCAAGTCCTGTCACCCCATAAGAGAAGGAGCTCCAACTGCTGGAAGTGCACAAAACACTCAATCCTGAACGTTTGCCTGATTGTGACTCCATACAGCGGCATCCAACCCATGCCTGCAACAACAGAGATAATGGCTACCTGCACTGATCTACCACTCTTTTGGCCACTTCAGCAAAGAAAAATAACCTGCTACAATGACAGACTGCCCTTCTAACACCAGGGGCAAGTTTTACAGTATGGACGATACCACCTCACGTTTGGCAGAACCTGTGATCCATAACTACCAGGTGGGAGGAAGGACTATAAGCTCCTTACTCATCCCAACAGGGTACCCCCTATCCTCACCATAGTAACTACCCAAGCAGTGGCAAAACATTTCTCACCACTTGATATAGGCAGCATGGGTTCTGTAGATCACAAGTGCTACACCATTTCCCCCATGCCACTCCTGGAAGGGATTGGAGTGATGGAGAGGCCAGGCCTGGTGCCAATGTCTTCTGTGGTGATCAGGACCTGGCTGGAGCACCTCTCCATTATTATAAACTTCAAATAATGGAAAACATGTCTGCCAAGATAAGTGTAGGTCAGATAAAAAAAAAAGTTTCTAAATTTACTGAGCTCAAAAGAATGCAATTTAGGGCAACTGTGCTGGCTTTCTATATAATGTTGAATTGACTGTGCAATTATGCTAGTCTAATATCAAGTTACAAATTTGATTTAGTGCACGTTTTGCTTACTTTGAGCTTGCTGTGATTAGGTGTTTAACTGTGTTCTGATTTCTGTCACTTTTGACTCTGTACTGTCAAATTTACTACCTAGAGATAATGCTTTAAGCCAAAATAATTTTTTCTCAATCCTTATTTGTTTGTTTTTCATAGAGTTTTGGAGTCTAGTCAGAGAAGACAAAGCACTATAAATCAAAATTGTTGTTGAAATGCTATAAAAGCACTCTCTGCTGATATTAAATGAATCGCCCTCCCCAAAATCAAGTTAACATATAAATTTGGGCTCCCACTGTTCTTTTCAAAGTGTAGTTCCAAAATTTGAACAGGAAAAAAAAAAGGCTAAGAAGATAATTAATTTTTCCATTTTCAAGGGAAATTATAATAATTATCTCATGCCTTCAACATTTTATCGGTAAGCTTATGAAATGGAAAAAATTAAAACATTAATCACCCTTAAGATTTAGATTATGTTTTCTTGCTATGTATATTCAACATATACTGTACACCATAACAAAATAAATTTTTATAAAGGCCTTACACCTTCATGTCAGTAAGGGGGTAATTTTGAAACGCATGCCCCTGCAAGAGAATTTTCAGTGGAAAACTTCCTGCAATGTAGGGTTGCACACAGAAAAAAAGTTTCAAATTGGTTTTTTTGTTCTGATTCCTTTGCCATTTGCTGTCATGTCGTTCATTTAGGTTCCCAAGTTAATTTGTTTCTTTTGCTATGCTGTTTAATTTGTTTCCATTATAGTAAAAGGGAGAAGCAGTGTATCCTATATTAGACTCTAACACAGGGGGTTCTTCATCCAAGATTAATGAAATTTGTAGGCAGACATCAGCAGCAGAGGGATCAGCACTCCAAGACACCAACTGGAGGTCAAAGTGTCACCGACAGTGACATTGAATAGTCCAAGGCACTGTGAGATGGGAAAAGCAGTTCAAACAGAGGCATGAACACCTAAAGACAACAAAACAGAAGGGCAAGGGACGCTAACAACAGTGGCATGAAGCGCACAACCCTATGGCAGCGACAGAAAGAACCAATAACTATGGCAAGTCATCTAGAGAAATCATTTCCCCAATATACCAGAGAATCATAAACACAGTACACTACGGTATGAACAGTAGCACCAGAAGACACCGTGAGGGGGCAATGTAGACAATGTAGACAGAGCCCAAGTCCTCATAAGAGGGGGTCACAAGTCACTGTCTAGGTGCTGCTCAACCTGCTGACATTTCCTGGAACACATTGCTCAGAGCCAGCCGATTGTAGTAAAAAAAAAAAAATTAATATCAGATAGTGTTCATTTCATATTGGAAAGTTTTCAGTTCCTTCTCTGAAATACCAGTATCACCTCAGCAAGGTATATTGCTGGTTAGCCATAGGCCAACACTTCTTTCTAGGACCTTTTTAAAACTAGCCCACAACTGTACCTTTTTGCAGATTTAAATTTCTAACTGCAGGATGTGTGCATTTCTGCATTTGCGTGGATCCTTCCTCTTGGTTCTCCTTGTTTCTCTCTCCCTCTGAAAGACAGTGTTATCACTGGCTTAAGAGACATGCTGATTCCATGCAGTCCTTCTGTAGTTAGCATCAGCTGTGTCTCAAAGTTAAGAACATAAGAATATAAGAAGTTGCTTTATTGGGTCATACCAAGGATCCATCAAGACCAGCATCCTGTTTCGAACAATGGCCAATCCAGATTACAAGTACCTTGCAAGTACACAAACATTAAGTAGATCCGATGCTACTAATTCCAGTAATAGTAGTGGCTATTCCCTAAGTCAACTTGATTAATAGCAGTTAATTGACTTCTCCTCCAAGGACTTATCCAAACATTTTTAAACCCAGGTACACTAACTGCACTAACCACATCCTATGGCAACAAATTCCAGAGCTTAATTGTGCATTGAGTGAAAAATAATTTTATTTGATTAGTTTTAAATGTGCTACTTGCTAACTTCAAGGACTGCGCACTAGTCCTTCTATTATCTGAAAGAGTAAATAACTAATTTATATTTACCCATTCTAGACCTCTCATGATTTTATAGACTTCTATCATATCCCACTCAGTCATCTCTTCTCCAAGCTGAACAGCTCTAACCTCTTTAGCTTTTCCTCATAGGGGAGCCATTCCATCCCCTTTATCATTTTGGTCAAACTTCTCTGTACCTTCTCCAGGTCAACTAAAACTTATTTGAGATGTGGTGACCAGTACTGTACACAGTACTCAAGGTATGGCCTCACCATGGAGCAATAAAGAGGCATTATGACATTTTCCATTTTGTTCACCATTCCTTCCTAATAATTGCTAACATTCTGTTTGCTTTTTTGACTGCCGCAGCACACTGAGCCAACAATTTCAATGTATTATCCACTAAGATGCCTACATCTTTTTCCTGGGTGGTAGCTCATAATATGGAACCTAATAATGTGTAACTTCATCATGGGTTATTTTTCCCTATATGCATACATTAAACTTCATCTGCCATTTGATTGCACAATCTTCCAGTCTTGCAAGGTCCTCCTGCAATGTATTACAATCCGCTAGTAATTTAACTACTCTGATTAATTTTGTATCATCTGCAAATTTGATTACCTCACTCATTGTATTCCTTTCCAGATCATTTATTAATATATTGAAAAGCACCTGTCCAAGTGCAGATCCCTGAGGCACTCCATTAATTACCCTTTTCCACTGAAAAAATTGACCATTTAATCCTACTCTCTGTTTCCTGTCTTTTAATCAGTTTGTAATCCATGAAAGAATATTGCCTCCTGTTCCATGACTTTTTAGTTTTCTTAGAAGCCTCTCTTGAGGGACTTTGTCAAATGCCTTCTGAAAATCCATATACCCTACATTTACTGGTTCACCTTTATCTACATGTTTATTAACCCCTTCAAAAAATGAAGCATATTTGTGAGGCAAAACTTGTGAGGTAAATACATGCTGTGTTCCATTAAACTATGTCTTTCTATATACTCTGTGATTTTTATCTTTAGAATAGTTTCCACTATTTTCCCAGCACTGAAATCAGGCTCACCAGTCTATAGTTTTCCAGATCACCCCTGGAGCCCTTTTTAAATATTGGGGTTACATTGGCCACTCTCCAGTCTTCAGGTACAATGAATTATTTTAATGATAGTTTACACATTTTAACTAACAGATCGAAATTTCATTTTTTAGTTCTTTCAGAACCCTAGGGTGTATACCATCTGGTCCAGGTGATTTGCTACTCTTTAGTTTGTCAATCTGGCCTACTACATTGTCCAGGTTCACAGTGATTTGGGTCAGTTCATCTGAATCATCACCCTTAAAAACCATATCTGGAACAGGTATCTCCCCTGCATCCTCATTAGTAAACATAGAAGCAAAGAATGAATTTAGTCTTTCTGTAATGGCCTTATCTTCCTTAAGAGCCCCTTTAACCATGCAGTCATTTAACAGTCCAACTGATTCCCTTGCAGAGTTCCTGCTTCGGATATATTTTAAAAAGATTGTATTATGAGTTTTTGACTCTAGGGCCAACTTTATTTCAAATTCTTTATTAGCCTATCTTATCAATGTTTTATACTTAACTTGCAAAGCTTATGCTTTTTCCTATTTTCTTCAGTTAGTAACACACCTTTCTAAGGTTATGTGGTAACCTGGGCAATAGCGACATGGAAACAGCCAGAAGGAATAAGGAGGGAGTCTCTGACTCTTTCCTTTTATGCAATATATTTACAGTGAAAAATGCAGTACAAAGCAAAACAAACAAATGATACAGCTTACCTTAAAGGTTCAGGTAATTCAGAGACATTATACATAGCAGGTTTTCTCATACAGTGGCTTCCTGTCTGCTCTTCGGGCCTATATAATCCTTCTAGACCCTGAGTTCTTATACTCTGGTGAGGGGCTCATCCTTTCACCTAGGATTCCTTGAGAGTCTGCATGTTAAGGAAGATTGAGTGAGACAGCTCTGCCCAGTTCCTTAAGGTAGTCTGAGGGAGTTTCTTATAGACTCACTCACATACCTCCCCCTCAGCTCAGCCTTGTCTGAGTATGCACCTGCCTGTACTAGAAATATCTCTCTAGACAGGAAATCTGCATTGGTGTTTTCCCTGCCTTCCCTAGTTCATATTTTATAGTTGAAGAGCTATAGGGACAGGAACCATCTTATCAACCTCACATTGGACTCCTTGTTTCTGTTCAACCATAGCAGCAGTTGGTGGTCCATTATGAGTCTGAACTCATAGCTCAAAGCTTTTAAGGCCCACTTGACTACCAAGGCCTCATTCTCAATTGTTGAGTAATGCCTTCCATCAAATGTATGCCATGGGATATTCTTGGCTATCCCTCTCTTGAACTAAGACTGCTCCCAAGCCCATATCTGAGGCATTGGTCTACACCAAGAAGGGTTTGGTGAAGTCTGGACTTATCCTGGACTTATCCCAACCAGTTCAGGCCATAGTGCCACTTTCAAAGCCTGGAAGAGCTCTTCTGTTTCTGTTGACCACTGGATCTTCTCTCGCACGCTTTCTTCACCAATAGCTTTGTGAGAGGTCTGCTTCTCTGAATAATTGGTAATAAACCTTCTGTAATGTCCTGTGAGGTTTAGGAATGCTCTCACTTTCAGTTTTGTTTGTGAAACTGGCACTCAGGTGATCACCTTGATCTTCCGGGTCTGTAGATGGACTTTGCCTTCCCCAAGGTGTTGGAGTACCATGGAATCCAAAAGGGAGGATGGTGAATTGTAAAATTCTACCTGGCATGAGAACACAGCCTTCTCCTTTGCCACTGGTGTGAGAATTACCTGTCAATAGCCTTTTGTAAGATCCAGGGTACAGATGAACTGAGTAGATCCCAGATGCTACATAAGTCATGGCATTGGGTACTTGTCGAGGTTTGGGACCTCATTGACTTTTTTAAATGCAATGCAGAACCTTATGCTCTCATCTGACTTCATCACCAACATGCTCAGGACATCCGTCTAGTTTTGCAGTCTACCATTCTATCTAAATTGGATTACTGCAATTCACTTCTCCTAGACCTACCTTACTCTACAATCAAACCACTACAAATCCTGCATAACTCCATGGCAAGAATCATCACAGACACACGTAAAAGAGAACACATCTCCCCAATCTTAAAAGATCTGCACTGGCTACCCATCTCCTACTGTATAAAATACAGAACCCATACTGTTCTTCACAATGTGCTCCACAAAAACAACCCTGCATGGCTCCAGGAAATGCCGCGTTTCCGTGCCTCCAATCATCCATCCAGAGCCACCTTTGCAGGCACCCTACACATTCCACCCCTTAAAACTGCACACCTCTCCCTTACAAGAGAAAGAACATTTACCATAGCTGGCCCTGCCCTATGGAACTCACTTCCCATGTCTCTCCGCCTTGAACCCTCCTTACTCATCTTCAAAAAAGCCATCAAAATCTGGCTCTTCCTACAGGCCTACCCCGATGCCAATCAAACCTAAACCCCCCCTACTGCCCTGCCTATTTCGCCTCCCCCTTTTCGCCCACCGCTCTGCCACCTGCCAATCAATGACGCATCTTAACGAATTTTTTGACTATGTAACTTATTAAAATGTTATGTTTTTTACTAATACTTTAATACAGTTCCTATATATATTTTTTCTCCCTACTGTATTACAACCTTTGTCCTTCACACTACCTATGTGCTTGCTATCACCTGCTCCCCCTCTCTTCATTTTCCTATCCTGCTCCCCTTCCCCTCCCCCTGTTATTTGTAATTTCTCTTTCTCTACTACAAAGTTGATTGTAAACCGGCATAATATGTCCTATGAATGTCGGTATATTAAAAGCTCATAAATAAATAAATAATTATGGGTGATGACCAATCACTGTTAGCCTCATCTATAACCCTGAGTCAGTACATCTCCTTCTCATCAGTATCAATGATGTGGCACTTGGCCTCAGGAAACCAATAGGGTCATTACCATACCAGATCTTTAGGAAGCATAATGATGTCATGCTGCACCAGATGGGAATAATCTGGTAGGTTCAAGAAGATCTTCTTGTTTTGCTCTACCAACTGCTTTAAATTAGCTGTTTGTGCTATCCAGCTGCTATCCAAAAGGAATCTGGGTTCAGTCCACTTCAAGTCCAACCTCTGGACCAAACTCTCGTTCTTGTACCAGTCCACACTCCTGTGCAACCCACTTCTTCAGGAGGTTTACATAGTAGATTTAAGTTTTCTTTCATTTATCTAGCTAAGCTATTTTATAATCCACGGGCTTTGTTTTCTCCAACAGGCTAATAGCTTGCTTTCCAAGGATGGCAGAAGGACAACATCATGATCACCCAGTTGGAACACTCTTTGGACCATGGGGCAATTGTAACCTTGAGCTTGGGTAGCCTGAGCCTTCTCTAGACATAAGCAAGCCATTTCCCCAGCCTTTTTTCGATGATCCTGCACTCAGAGAACATAGTCAACAAGGTTCTGCCCGGGACTCCTTTTGTTTTACCAAGTCTCATGAGCTATGTACAAGATTCCTCTCGATCTCCCATAGTGTAACTGAAAAGTGGAAAACCCCATTGAGCTCTGTGGTACTTCACAGATTGCAAACATCATGAGGGTAGCAATACATTCCAGTTCTTGCTGTCTTCATCTAAAATGTCCTCAATATTTGTTTGAGCATCTGATTGAAGCACTTGACCAGGCCATCAGTCTGCAGGTAATACGCTGAGGTATGCAGAGTTTTTACCATGAGCTAGGTATAGAGATGTTACATTACCTTAGAGATGACTTTGGTTCTCTGATCCATCAGAATCTCCTTGGGCTGCCCATGTTGTGAATAAAACTCTATTAGAGTGGTCACTAGCTTAAGGGGGTCTTCATATTCCATAGTGGTACTGCCTTCAGATATTTTGTAGCATAATCCAGAATGAAAAGGATGTACTTATTTCCTCGAGTAGATAGCTCTAGTGGCTCTACAAGGGCCATGCCCACCCTTTCAAAAGGGGTCTTGATTATGGGTAAGGATATAAGAGGTGCAGCTCATATGCCAGCAGGCTTTGTGAGTTGGTAGATATACTGGATGTGTTTATGTAGTCCCAACAATAGAACTGAACCAATATTTTCTCTCAGATCTTTTCCTCCCACAGGTGACTCCCTAGAAGATGGTTATTGACTAGTTGCTTGACTTTCTGGTAATACAGTTTGGGAATTTGGAGTTGTCAATTCTCCCTCCACACTTCCCTTTGTGACTCAGTAAAATAGGTCCTCTTTCATCCCCCTTTTCCCACTCAAAGGGGTCAGATAAGACATTTTGGGTGGGTTTCTGTTTTTCCCCCGACTCCAACCCTTCCTCCTCGGCTGTGTTTTAATTAGCAGCGTGACTGTATTTGTCCTATAAGTATTGACTCTGGGACTTAGGAGTCTTAGAGTCTTTATGATACTGATCTGGATCACCCAAGAGAAAGAGTTCTGGATACTCCTTCTTCATTGTTGTAGCTGGATGAACTCATTGTGATCTGGTTCTACTAGAGGCTCTTAAAGTTTGGACAGCCATGCTATCACCATGGGGTAGGGTAGCCAAGGAAGAACCACCACCTCAATTTTGTCTTGACTGACTAGGGTGTTTAGTTGTAACTGGTTTCTTGTATACTGCCATTGGTCCCCATGAATGCATGCCAGGATCACTACTCTGTCATAGTAAATCTGGACTCGCTTCACTAACTCTCTTCATATGAGCATTTTCAGACTCCTAGAGTCCACTAATGGCAGGATTAGAATGCCATTTAGCTCAACCACAATCACAAAAGTAAAGCCTCCCTGAATGGGGACATAAACACAATATTACAAAAGTGTGGGGCCATAGCATTAATGTCTATTAGTTCATCTTCCCTGTGGGGACAGTCTCTGGCAACATGGTCCCTTTCTCCACAGCTGAAACATGGAGGCCCGGCTGAGATTTGCAGTTGAGTTGCAAAGTTCAGCCAGGTCTGTGGTGCTGTTGTTGGCCCTCTTGGACTCTGTTGTCTTCTACCTGGTTGAGTGGTGACTCAGGCATTGTCTGGGCCTGTAATGGGCCTCTGCTACTTCCAGCACCTTTTCCAGCATAATGTTTGGGTGTCAGCAGACCCACTGCCTCATAAGCCATTCCAGGTTTTCTAGAAACTGTTCTGGCAGAACACACTTTGGCTACCTCCACTCTGGTCTTTCCTTCATGCATAGCCACTTCCAAGTCACATCCTTAATTCTGAAGAATAGATTCCTTGGGTTTTCCCCAGCTTGAAGAACTCCTTGCTGAAAACGCTGTTAGTAGGATTCCAGGATGAGTCCCACTCTTTCTAAAATGGTGGCTTTGACTTTCTGGTATGTAGCCCTTCTGGATTTGCAATTTGGAAGGCAACTTGACTACTCTTACAGCCAAATTTGAAAACCCTAGCACGCAAAAAAACGGGGGTTGCACGTGTGACCAGGCCTTGCGCGCACTGCACGCATCTTTAAAGGGGCCTGGCCATGCACAGGTGGGCTACCCCCTTAGCCTTTTGAAGCTTCAGTTAGATGAGTAGAACTGGGAGGACCCAGGGATTGTTTTTCTTTCTGCTGTTGAGGATGTGGGCTCCATATGTGGTAATTTGGGTGATAGCAGCTTGGAAACAGCCAGAAGGAATAAGGAGGCAGACTCTAGCTGTTTTGTTTTGTTTTTTTTGCAATTTATTTGCTGTGAAAAACAAAGTGCAAAGCAAAACAAACAAAAGATGTACCTCAACTTAAAGTTCAGATAACACAGAGACATCACCCGTAGCAGGCTTTCTAATATAGAGGCTTCCTGCCTGATCCCCAGGTCCTATTTACCTCTTCTAGGCCTCCTCCCTTCACCGAGGATTTCTTGAGGGTCTGCTCTTAAGAAAGACTGGGCGAGACAGCTGTTCCCGGTCCCTTAAGGTAGTCTGAGGGAGTTTGCAATAGACTCCCTCAGAAGCTGCTACTTGGATCCTAATTAATTCTCTGGCATGAATCTCAAAACTACATTTCCCAGCAGCCATGTGCTTTCTGTTCCTTCTGACTTTCCAATATCCTAGCCAACTCTGATTTACCTTTTCTTTCCCCCCTGAAGTAGTGTGTCCACCCCCCCCCCCCTCCACCCAGACATCCCTTCTAAAGTATCCCTGCCTATCATAATCTGCCTTTCCTGGCTGCTTCAACATGTGTGAAGCCACTGTTTCATCACAGAAGGGCAAAGTAGCAAATACAGTGGCAGGAGTACCCAAGTTGCATGAGAGGGGCAAAGCATCACAAATATAAGCATGAACACTCCAAGTCACCAAAGGAGGTATGAACAACCCAAGGAGCAATATATACTAACAGTGGCATGAGCACCCCAAGACAACATGAGAGAGGCAAAGCAGCCCAAACAATGTCATAAACAATCCAAAACACCATGAGAAGGGCAAAGCAACAGCCCAAGACACCATGCAACATACTCAAAGCACCAAGCAACAGTCCAAGGCAGGAATAGTCCAAGGCACCATGAAAAAAAGAAGCATCAATAGTGGTAAGCCCAACCTAAATCAACATCAGAGGGGAAAATCAGCACAAACAGTGCTAGGAATACCAGAAGGCTCCATGAAAGGAGAAAAAGCATTAAGAATAGTGATCTGAAGCCAGTGAAAACTCTGAAGGAGGCCCATAGTGGTTCTGACATGCAAGTTGGTTATGGGGCCAAAAGACTTTTTCTAAAAGATGGTGAGCATACTAAATCTGGGTAATCTAAAGTCAAAGGAAATCTCTGGAGATGATCCATAATGGTTCTGATTTGAAAATTGGTCTTTGGATTTGTGTATAGGGTGCAAAAGACTAAACCAATGCTGAATAATGTCTGTGCTTGGCAAAGTCATAGGAAATGCTGGAGGAAGTCTATAGCAATCCTGAATAGATTTCCTACAGCATCAATGGGCAAAGAGGCTGAAGGGGGGGGGGGGGGTTTCAAGTTTAGAGGCTGACTTACCCTTTGCTGTATCTTTCCTCATGCTGATTCTTACAGTAGCAAATGGAATCCCAACATATCAGTCTGCTTTAAAACACCAATGAAGAGCAGAGGAGTAGGAACAGTCGCATCAAAATGCTAAGGCTCTGAGCGAGGACAAAGGACTTAGTAGCGATGACATCAACATTCCAAAGAATTGATTTAGGAGAGAACCAAGGGTTCAAGGGTAGATGAAACAATAGAGATACACTTCAGGTAAAAATTTCAGTTCGGGCTTCGTTTTGGCCCACCCCCCCGCGGGAATTTCATTTTTCCCATAGTTTGGTTTGGGTTTTTTTCGGGGGCCCCGATTTTCGGATTGGTCTGCACTAACTCAAAAATGAATTTTTTCCAAAATTTCTGAAAAAATTCAATCGTTTTTTGGTTCTCCTGAACCATTCCAAATTAGGCAATATCGTTGACATTGCCTAATTCAGGAATAACGATTGCACATCCCTATGAGACAATGACACTCTAAGGCACTGACAGAAGCTGCAAAGTGGTACGATTAGTGTCATGTACACCCTACAGCATCGAGAGAGTTGAAGATTAGTAGGAGCATTTGTATCAACATGGTAAGAAGTGATGAAACACTAACGTTCTAAGGTACTGAGGGAGGAACAAGTGAGAGAGAGCAGAAATGAAAATAACACTCCAAGGCACTGCAAGTAGGGGAAAATACCAGAAGCAGCAGCATGAAGATCGAAATGTTTAACCCATGGTGCTGTGAGAGGGACGGGGCCATCAGAAGCAGTGGAATGTAATGCAACATTGATTGCTTGTTTTTTTTAAAGAAATGTAACACAATCTCTGAGGACTGTGTTTCTCCAGCAAAAATAGAGTTACTAAAATATTTCTTAATGTACTAAAGAAATATTACCTCTCAACAAAAACATTCTTGTTTAAAGAAAAGTAAATACAGTTTTATTTCAGGCCTGTAAATAAGGAAAGGAAAAATGACATGAAGGTATGGTTTTATTCCATGCTGATTACTAGCAGGTGGTTTGGGAATGTTTTATATCATGTTTTGATGACATTTTGTATGTAAAGTAATATATTCTGTATGATGGAAAAAGTGCAATAGAATAAAATTGTAAACATTTGTAAAACACATTATAGATTGTGTGTATGATGAAATTAATATAGAGAGTATTGTTTACATAGTTCATATGATAATAATAGAGTCGTATGATTCACAGTGATTCCCTTTTGTGTTGGGTGATGTGAATATTTAAAATTCACCATTCATGCAGATAGCTCAAATGTTACAGATTAAATGCTGTTGAATATAAACCTTTGTGTTACTTTAATTATCCCAAGAGAGGAGAGGTTTAGGTCTCTCTCTGACTCTCTTTTATGGAGATACATCCGATGGGATTTAATTATAGCAAGAGGTTTCTCCAGGGGAAACTTCAGCTACCTAGTAGGCAAGAGATAATTTATATGAATCACTTTTACAGACCCTACTCTCTCTTGGGTCTTTTTCAGTAAACAGGCAGATTGCCCAACTTTTCCTCAGTAGTATAAGGGTAGGCTTCATGAGAAATGGAAGGCTATGCATGTCACATTTTGTCCATCAGAAAAGAAACAAGGAGGTCCACATTCTAAAGCATTTAGGGGGTCATTTATCAAAATGCATTAGGGCATTATCATGGGCGTTAGGACCCTAATGCCCGCGATAATGCCCTAACGCATGCAATAGATACCACATCGCGAAATGCATATGCAAATTTAAAATTTTATTCAAGTGGGAGGACTTTGGGTACAGTAAATGGAAATGAGGGCTGGTTAACTTTGCATGCAATAACGTAATGAACACCATAGAGGGATTTAATTACACCTTTTTCCTGAGTGTTATGCCTGTGATAGCTGTGCGTTGCAGCTAAAACAAGATTCATCCCAAATCCCATGGGGGGGTGGGGGGGGGGGGGAGAGAGAGAGAGAACGAGCCTCTGTGGAGGCCCACTGATTTTTGAACTTTTTATACCACTGTAAGAGGGGGCATTATGAATTCTGGGTTCTGGGCCTGGCACCAACATTGCACCTGGGTCTGGGCTGACGCTCCAGCATCAGGACCCGGCCTCCAGTCCAGGCTGCAGCATCAGGACTAGGTCTGGGCCTTAGCCTAGACAGTGGCCCAAGTGCTGGGTCCAGGGATTCCAGCAGGCCCCAATGCCTAGGCCAAAGTCGAATCATCGACCTTGCATAGACTTAGGCTACAGTAGGTCACTCGACCTTGGCCTAGGCTCCACGCAATGCCCAGGCTTGTGTTGGGGCCTAGTCCTCATCTGCGGATCCCCCCCCCCAAACTGGGTAAGTGGGGATCAGGGAGGATCCTGGTGCTGGCATTTTACTGGATGGGAGGGATGGGTGGGGGGTATAGGGGGCCCTGGGAGGCTTTGTTTCTTTTTTTTTTCCAATTGTTTCATTTAGTTTTTAAATAAAGAAACACATTTTTTAGGGGAAAAGCCCCCCCAAAACAAAACAAAACAAAAAACAAAACAAAATGTTCTCCCCTTCCCACCCTTAATGACTCATCTACTGGAAACTGTACAAGCACAGTTCATAAATCCTAGTATAAACATCCATATGTCCTCTTACACATGCACATGCTGTGTTGCGGACAGGTTTGAAAGTAAGCGTCCCTGCATTTATCTGTTTTATTGGTCTTTTCTATGCTGGCTGTGAATCAACTTGTCTATATTCAAATGTCCTGCGCTGCGATTATCAATCTTTCATCTTTAGACTTATGTTTACCTCTCCTTAGCCATTCCTGTGTTAGCTTTTGGTCCACATAGGGTTTCTAAGTAAGTCTCTATATTTTCCACTATATGTATGTTTTTGCAAATTGTTGTTCCTTGTTTGCTGGTCTGATTCCTTAAAGATGTTTTTTTTTGTTCCTTGTTTTGCAAATTCGGTTATATGTTCTTTTCCATCGTGTGCTTGAAGATACTCTCTTATTCTTTCAATTCGTCAAAATGATTGCAAGACCTTTAGGATGGAGACTGATTTTGGCTGTTCAATTTCATACTTCAGCACTTTTTTGAAACTGCACTTTTTCCATTCAATCTTAACTGCCAAACATTTTCCTATGCCTCAGATTTTCTTAGATCACACTTCAGTCTCTTTATTCCCTCAGGGGTGACCACTCTGTTGCATATCTTACTGTCATCCGCAAAAAAACTTTTTCTTCTATCCCCTCTACAATATCATTCACAATGGCACTGAATAGTACCAGCTCTTGGGCCTATCCTTAAGTCATTCCAGGAATCACCCCTCAGAGTGAATTCCATTTTCCACCACCCTCAGGGGCCCATTCCCACCCCCCACTCCCCAGGCTGCTTAGTTTAATTATGAGCCTCTTGCATGGGAGAGTATCAAAAGCTGTATTGAAATTCAAGTACCCCACATCCAGCATAGTTGGAGATAAGTTAGTTCCCCCTGCATTTTATTCACTTTCTCCTGCATAGTTGCTCAGTTTGTTCACATGCTTTTGGATCACCACTTGCGGGGTCTGATATCTAGTGCTTTATATGCCGTTATTTCTAATGTTACATTGGGTGAATTTTGCACTCAGAAAGACGAGTGATAAACAAATGAAAAAAACATGAAGAAAGGGAAAAAGGGGAATTGGATTCAGTCAATGCTGGGCTCAGACTTTTACTGTACGGGGAGCTGATTTGCCAGACATTAGGAAAAAAGCTTAGTCCAAAAGCAAAGCACGTTCATGGTTCATGCACCATTGCCTGAATTATCAAGAAGCCTGCTCACCCCATAAAAAATGTTGCTAGAGGTAATTTTGTGATGAGCATGGCAGTTGCTTTGTTTTAATTGTAAATATTACTACCATTAACATAAAGCTTGTGGATAACCAACATGGAGCGGCAGCTACAAAGCTTAACAGACACATGGGAGTAACCTGCACAGAACGGCAATTATTACCACAGGAAACTTGCTGGACAGTCTGGATGGGCTATTTGGTCTTTTTTCTGCTATCATTACTATGTTGTTATGTTACTTTGTAGTGTTGGATTCAGAAAATTGTAAGAACTCAGATACAGAGTTCTCTAAATGAATGGTGACTGCTTTGGAGAGCAGAAACTTAGAAAGTGTAAGGACAGATATTCCTCCTTTGAATTGTATCCAGGAGTTTCTGAACTTTTCTGTGTCACCTCCTGCCTCAGTCCCTCCTGTGACTACTGATGGTCTTTCCAGCTTTCAGAGCTCACTTTCACTATATGTCTCCATCGCATCCACATTATTTAATTTAAAAAACAAAAGAAATTGGCCATTTCAACAAGAGCTTATAAGCAACAGCTATTAAGCAGCCACCATCATCATTGTCCATTTTAACAGTAAATTCAATCCACAAGTGCTAAAGTGACATAGTGAGGGCAAAGGCTATCAGCGCCATTTTGAATACTGGCAAAGGCTATCGGCACACTGGCTGTTGGTTGCCAGTATTCGGCCCCTGTGACATAGTGAGGGCAAAGGCTATTGGCGCCATTTTGAATACTGGCAACCAGTTTGAATACTGGCAACCAGTATTCAAACTGGCAACCAGTATTCAAACGTCCAGCGGGGGTCCGGGAGCAACCTCCTGCACTCCGGCCGATGGCCGGAGTGCAGGAGGTTGCTCCCGGACCCCCGCTGGACGTTTGGCAAGTCTGGTAGAGGTCAGGAAGGTCCCCCAAGACTTGCCAAAAGTCCCTGGTGGTCCAGAGGGGGTCCAGGAGCGATCTCCTGCACTTGGGCCATCGGTTGCCAGAAATCAAAATGGCGCCAATAGACTTTGATCTACTATGTCACAGGGGCTACCGGTGCCATTGGTCAGCCCCTGTCACATGGCCATCGGCACCATCTTGTGCTCCTACCATGTGACAGGGGCTGACCAATGGTACCGGTAGTCCCTGTGACATAGTAAGGGCAAAGGCTATCAGCGCCATTTTGAAACCGGCAGCCGAGGGTGTGAGCGCAGGGAATGGCTCCCGGACCCCCCTGCTGGACCACCAGGGACTTTTGGTAAGTCTTGGGGGGGTCAGGAGGGTGGGGGATTGTAGTTAATTTAATTTTAGTGGGGAAACGAATAGGAATTGACATATAGAACATATCGGGGGGCCCCCTTGCTGAATGCAAAGTATCTGCCCCCCGATGAATACGAATCCCGAATGCAACGTATGGCGTCCCTCTGCACATCCCTAACATGCGCACGTGCTACCCGGCGCACGCACATGTACACCCAATTTTATAACTTGCATGCGCAGGCACGTGTAAATTATAAAATCAAGGGTCGGCGCATGCAAGGAGGTGCATGAAAGGGGGTGCACAATTGTGCGCCTTATGCGCTATTTTCCCCCATTCCCCCTAACCTGATCTTCCCAACCTTTCCCCTAACCTTTCCTCCCCCTAGCCCTACTCTAACCCCTCCAAATTTTTATTTTACCTTTTGCGCCTGCCTCCAGGCAGGCGCAAGTTGCGCAAGTTGCCTCCAGGCAGGCGCAAGTTGCGCACGCCAACAGGCTGCTGGCATGCGATCCCTCGACTCAGCTGCAATGGCAGCTGTGTTGCAGGCCTCTGGCCCCGCCCTCACCCCGCCCACACCCTGCCCCTTTTGTAAAGCCCTGAGACTTACACGCATCCTAGGGCTTTTGGATCCTCTGCTGTTTTTACAATTGTTTTGAGTTTAATTATGGGTAAAGGTTTCAAGTTTAGAAGAAAAATTTACTTGTTGTTGTGAATACTTTTGAAATGCTATCCCCCGTTTAGCCATCAGCTCCCAAAGAGAGTCCAGTGTCACTACTGCAGGTTTAGGAAATATGGCATTTACTGCTTCAGACTCAAAAATATTTTTGCCACTTAAGGCATTCAAAGAGAAAACAGGTTCCGACAACAAACTTGCTGCATGTAGACCTGCCATTCCTTCCCCTTCCAGGCCTTGTTTGATACTCCCACTTCCCTCAGTGGCTCCCACATTTGTGCAACTAAGCCCCGTCAGGACAGCTTCTGCACTCACTGGGCTCAAGAAGTCCTGGGGAATCGGAACTGGAGGCATCTGTGAGTCCAGAAGGCTCAAGCTGGTTTCTCCTGGGTCGACTGCCACTCCTCCCGCGGTCACCTCTGTGGAGCATAGCACCTCCACTCTGGAATATCCAGCAGCCAGATCTGTAATAGTTCGCTGTCCCGGAGGAAGGGAGGGTGCTGCAGGATATATCCTAACCCTTCCTTTTCATTTCAGGAGCAAAAGTCCACAAATAAACAAGCAAAAAAAGAGTGAATCAGACAGTGTCCCGAGTCGTGCTGCTATACCGCGGCCAAGGGTCCACAAGCCTGAGCATGACACCCTCCCGCTCTTCCACGACTCTTTTGGTATCGGCCTGTAACAGTGATTAAGGGTAGTAAGTATTTCAAAAGCTATTTACCCCCATGTTTATTTGTTCCCCAAACTGTAAAAGTTATGGCCCTTGTTGGTTGCTGTTTGAATCCAATTTCCTTTTCTCACTCATTGTCATAGAACATAAGAACATAAGAAATTGCCATGCTGGGTCAGACCAAGGGTCCATCAAGCCCAGCATCCTGTTTCCAACAGAGGCCAAACCAGGCCACAAGAACCTGGCAATTACCCAAACACCAAGAAGAACCCATGCCACTGAAGCAATTAATAGCAGTGGCTATTCCCTAAGTAAACTTGATTAATAGCCATTAATGGACTTCTCCTCCAAGAACTTATCCAAACCTTTTTTGAACCCAGCTACACTAACTGCACTAACCACATCCTCTGGCAACAAATTCCAGAGCTTTATTGTGCGTTGAGTGAAAATGAATTTTCTCCGATTAGTCTTAAATGTGCTACTTGCTAACTTCATGGAATGCTCCCTAGTCCTTCTATTATTCGAAAGTGAAAATAACCGAGTCACATCTACTCGTTCAAGACCTCTCATGATCTTAAAGACCTCTATCATATCCCCCCTCAGCCGTCTCTTATCCAAGCTGAATAGCCCTAACCTCTTCAGCCTTTCCTCATAGGGAAGCTGTTCCATCCCCTTTATCATTTTGGTTGCCCTTCTCTGTACCTTCTCCATCGCAACTATATCTTTTTTGAGATGCGGCAACCAGAATTGTACACAGTATTCAAGGTGTGGTCTCACCATGGAGCGATGTAGAGGCATTATGACATTTTCCGTTCTATTAACCATTCCTTTCCTAATAATTCCTAACATTCTATTTGCTTTTTTGACTGCTGCAGCACACTGAGCTGACGATTTTAAAGTATTATCCACTATGATGTCTAGATCTTTTTCCTGGGTGGTAGCTGCTAATATGGAACCTAACATCGTGTAACTACAGCAACAGTTATTTTTCCCTATATGCAACACCTTGCACTTGTCCACATTAAATTTCATCTGCCATTTGGATGCCCAATCTTCAAGTCTTGCAAGGTCCTCCTGCAATGTATCACAGTCTGCTTGTGATTTAACTAGTCTGAATAATTTTGTATCATCTGCAAATTTGATAACCTCACTCATCATATTCCTTTCCAGAACATTTATATATATATTGAAAAGCACCGATCCAAGTACAGATCCCTGAGGCACTCCACTGTTTACCCTTTTCCACTGAGAAAATTGACCATTTAATCCTACTCTCTGTTTCCTGTCTTTTAACCAGCTTGTAATCCACGAAAGGACATCACCTCCTATCCCATGACTTTTTAGTTTTCGTAGAAGCCTCTCATGAGGGACTTTGTCAAACGCCTTCTGAAAATCCAAATACACTACATCTACCGGTTCACCTTTATCCACATGTTTATTAACCCCTTCAAAAAAATGAAGCAGATTTGTTAGGCAAGACTTCCCTTGGGTAAATCCATGTTGACTATGTTCCATTAAATCATGTCTTTCTATATGCTTTACAATTTTGTTCTTGAGAACAGTTTCCACTATTTTTCCCGGCACTGAAGTCAGGCTCACTGGTCTATAGTTACCCGGATCGCCCCTGGAGTCTTTTTTAAATATTGGGGTTACATTGGCCACCCTCCAGAAGCAGAGAACAATGATGTAGTTGCATTATTGCCCGACTTATCCCTTCTCCTCCTCCCCCCAGTTACCCCTTCGATCCTTGACACCCGGCCACCACCCTATTCCCCCTGTATTTCCCTTTCCCTCTACACCCCATTTATACCCTTTGAAGAATCTATATCCCAGTGAATACCACCTGTTTCAACTCTTCCATAATTCTACTTAGTTAAGTGATACCTGTACATTAGTCATCTGTACATAGTCTCCCTCTATTCTACTTTATTCTCTCCCTTTACTCCTTTTTAACTATGCCTTTCTCCCCTTCCCCTCCTTATCCCCCTTTCCCACCCCCCTCCTACCCCCTACCCTCCCTCCCTCCCCTCGCCCTGCCCCCTAGCCTACCCTCCCCTCCCCTCTCCCTCCCCTCCCCTCCCTCAAATCTCTGCTCCTTGGTTTCATTATTATTGTTTATTTTGTTTTATTTTGTTTTGTTTTTGTTTTTCGTTAGTAATATTATATTGTTTTAATGTTATATTGTTTTACTGTATCTCCCACCTGAGTTCATTGTAAACCGGCATGATGTGCTTCACGAATGTCGGTAAATAAAAGTTAATAAATAAATAAATAAATAAATAAATAAATTATGCCTTGATACTGTTATTTTTTAAGGGTAGCAACTGCACACCAGCACTTACCCCCAGTTACCCCTATGTACTCTTTTCTTTATTTCTAACCTCTAGCCTTTAGGGATACACAGTGTTTATCCTATGCCCTTTTGAATTCCTTTACTATTTTCATTCTCACTACCTCATCTGGAAGGGCATTCCAGTCATTCACCACCCTCTTCATGAAGAAGAATTTCCTGACATTGGTTCTGAGTTGTCCTCCCTAGAGTTTCATTTCTTGACACCTAGTTTTATTGATTTCTTTCTAGTGGAAAGGATTTGATGATTGTCATCATTAAAACCTTTCAGATATCTGAAGGTCTGTATCATAATTCCCCTGCACCTTCTTTATTCCAGGCTGTACATATTTAGATCCATCAGCCTCTCCTCATAAGTCTTCCAATGCTGACCGCTCACCATTTTCGTTGCTCTTCTTTGGACCACCTCTATGACTTTATCCCTTTTGCAATAAGGGCACCAGTATTGAATGTAGTACTCCAGGTGAGGCCTCAGCAAGGGCCTGCACAAGAGCATTATCACCTCTTTTTTCTTACGGGTTATTCCTCTCTCTATGAAGCCCAGCATTCTTCTGGCTTCAGCTATCACCTTGTCACATTGCTTCACCATTTTCAGATCATCAGACAGTATCTCAACAAGGTCCCTCTCCCAGTCTTTATGCATTAGTTTTTCACTGCCCATCACATAAAGCTCTTTTGGATTGCCACATCCCAGATGCATGACTCTGCGCTTCTTGGCATTGTATCCCAGCTGTCAATTATTTGACTACTCTTTAAGTTTTCTTAAATCACTTTTCATTCTCTCTACTCCTTCAGATGTGTCCACTCTGTTTCAGATCTTAGTATCATCCACAATTAGACAAACTTTACCTTCTATCCCTTCTGCAAGTTTGTTCACAAAGATATTGAACAGAACCAGTCCCAAAATTGATCCCTGTGGCATTCCAGTTAACACCGTTCTTTCTTCAGAAGAGGTTCCATATATCATTACACACTATCTCCTGTCAGTCAACCAGTTTGCAATCCATGCTAATACCTTTGCTCCCACTCCCAAGCTTCTCATTTTGATCATGAGTCTTCTATGTGGAACCGTATCAAAGGTTTTACTAAATCCAAGTAAATCACATAAACACTCTTCCCTCATCTAATTCTCTAGTCACTCAATCAAAAAACTCAATCAGATTTGTCTGACAGGACCTTTCCCTGAAGATCCATGCTGCTTGAAATCAAGCAAGCCACCGGATTGCAGATAGTTCACTATCCTTTCTTTCAGCAGTAACTCCATTAATTTTCCCACCACTGAGGGGAAGCTAACCAGCCTGTAGTTTCTTGCCTCTTCTTTGCTCTCACTCTTGTGAAGCAGGACCACTACCACTCTTCTCCAGTCTTGCTGTACCACTCACATTTCCAGGGATCTATTGAACAGATTCTTCAGTGGACCCACCAGCACATCTCTGAACTCTCTCAGTATCCTGGGATGTACCAGTTTTCTTAGCTCTTCCCATAAATTCTCTTCTGTAAACACAGTTTTGTCTATTCTACCTACATCCACAGTCTTGTGAACTAGTGAAACTCCTTCTCCAGGGTCTTCTTTAGTGAACACCGAACTGAAGGGGAGAGAGAAAAACTTGCCATTGCAATGTAGCTTGTTTAATTTTTCTTTGAATAAAATCCATTAACATGAAGTGTTGTTTTCTTTTAAGTAGAATTACTTTTATTGCTAAATAGGTTAGCCACAACCAGTTGTTCAATGGAGATAAGGAATAAATACAGGGCCCTCTTACAGTTGCTATTAAGCTGCTGGGGAAGTTTTACACCATAATTCTGACAACATCTCTATTAGAAGAGAAAACATTAGATACCGATGGTTCTAGCCATGTGGTATCACATTCACAATTAGCAGATTCACATTGAGTTTTCTCACTGAAGCGGTTGAATAGGACGGCCTCCTTGGGCCCCAGGCGGAGACGATAGCGTAGGATTCATGGGACTAATGCCTCGAGGTGCTGGGTCAGGCCCTGTACCGCCGAGACCAGGGCATTGAGGGTCTGTTGTTGGTCCTGCAGGCGCTGGGCCATTCCGGGAATGGCCTGGTGGGCGGATGCCTCCACCGGGTCCATGGACTTGGCAATCTGTTATGCTCAGGTTTGTGGACCCTTGGCCGATGAGAGGATGGTATACCTTTCGGAGGGTCCGTAGGCTTTCTCGTCTGGTGGCGAGACAGAAAAGGAGGCAGGACCAGCTGACCCTTGGCACTGGAGACTGAGGCGAACATGGAGGCAACAAAGAGACGAGATAAGGTGCTGTGTCTTCACCACTGGTGGTCTGTGGTCCCCCTGGGAAGAGCCCGTAGGGATCCGACCACTGGGACTTAGGTGGACCTAGGGAGGTCAGGGTAACGGTGCAAAGGCCAACTGGAGCTTCGCCCTGGAAGCCCGCGGTCCCCCCAGGAGGAGCCCGTAGGGACCCGGACCGCTGGGACTTAGGTGGGCCCTTGGAGGCGGTGGTCTTGAAGGAGTCCTAGGTCAAGTGCCAGAGGGTTGATGCTCACCAGTCCGAAGTCATGTACCAGAGAATCACTGCTTGCCAATCCGAAGTCAGGAACCAGAGAATCACCGTAAGCCAATCCGAAGTCAGGAACCAGGAACACCAAGATGAAACAGGAACCAGAGACCGAGCACAAGGAACTCACCAAAGCAAGCAGACTAGACAGCGTTGGAGGACGTTGCCAAGTCGAGGGATGAGCAGAGGAAGCCTCCTTAAATACTTCCTCTGCTTCTGGATCATTGGAAGCAGGTGAGTATCATTAAAGGGATCAGGTCCCTTTAAATCCAGCAGGGGGGGCGCAGCCTCGTGCCTAAAGATGGCGGCGGCCATCTTGGATTTCCGAGGAGGAGGAAAGCCAGCAGAACTCCGCAAGGGAGGAGCAGGGACGGATCCCCAGCGGGCGGCCAGACCGCGGACCATCACCAGGGTGATGGGCACTGGCTCTGGGGAGTGTTTCAGGAGTTGCCACGGCGGGTCGCCGCCATGGTGGAGGTAGGGGGCCGTGCCCGTGGATGGCCACAGGCGTGGAACACAACAGAGGGTATGTCATCCCTCCTCTACAAATTACTCTTTCTACTCGCAGCCTCAAAATTAATATACCAGAATTGATTATTTTTTTGTGGAAAAATCTTTGGCTACTTGCACAAAAGAAGAAGATATAAGAATCATTACATGGTCTGATCATGCCCCAGTTTGGTGGGAACTAGTGGGTAATAAACACAAGGAAGGTCAGCAGTTTTAGAAGATGAATTATAGTGATAAAGATAAAAGATAAAGAAATTGTACAGCAGATTCAGAAAGTAATAATTAGAATATTTGCAGCATAATGATAGTGATGATGTGAATCCTGTTATCCTCTGGGATTGCCTTAAGGCAGTTATGAGAGCAAAGTTGATTGCAGTGGCATCCTATAAAAAAATAGAAAGAAAAGAATATACAGTTGCTAAAGCAAGAATTAGCTGATTTGGAATTACAACATAATAATGCCCACAGCACTGGTTATACTGTAGGTAAACTGGAAGACATTAAACATAAATTATATATGTTAGAAGCAGATGAGGTAAGATATCCATTAGATAGATATGGTCAGGGAAAACTTATTATGAAAAGGGAAATGATTGGGGAAATTATTAGCTCACAAACTGAAGGATAGGATATCACAATCTCAAATAGTTAAACAAGGATAGGGTAGATCCATGGTAATAGATAGTAAGGCCATTAGAACATGGTTTAATCAATTTTATGAGGAGCTATATGTGAGAGAGAAGAAGGCAATGGAGGGAGACATAGATAAGTATTTGAGTGAGACTGCACTTCCTTAGTTAAGAGAGGAATTGGAAGAGGAAATAGGAAAACCTATAATAAAAGCAGAGGTGTTGGGGGCTATAAAAGATCTGAAGATAGGAAAGGCACCAGGCAGGCATTGATGGATTTACACCACTGTTTTATAAGAGATTTAAAGATTTTTTTGTAGAACTTTAGGTGAATATTAGAGATGTGAATCGTGTGATCGATCGTCTTAACGATCGATTTTGGCTGGGAAGGGGAGGGAATCGGATCGTCGCAGTTTGGGTTTTTTAAATATCGTGTAAATCGTGTAAATCGTGTAAATCGAAAACCGACACACTAAAACATCCCTAAAACCCACCCCGACCCTTTAAAATAAATCCCCCACCCTCCCGAACCCCTCCAAAATGCCTTAAATTACCTGGGGTCCAGTGGGGGGGGGGGGGAGGGGAAGGGGAGGGCAGGAAAACCGGCACACTAAAACAACCCTAAAACCCACCCCGACCCTTTAAAATAAATCTCCCACCCTCCCAAAGCCCCCCAAAATGTTTTAAATTACCTGGGGTCCAGAGGAAGGGTCCCGGTGTGATCTTTTACTCTCGGACCTCCGGTGCATTGTAGAAATGGCACCGGCACTACCTTTGACCTGTCATATGACAGGGCAAAGGTAGCACCGGTGCCATTTTGTTTTTATGTCCCCTGATGGCAGGAGCGTAGGAGATCGCTCCCGGAACCCCGCTGGACCCCCAGGGACTTTTGGCCAGCTTGGGGGGGCCTCCTGACCCCCACAAGACTTGCCAAAAGTCCAGCGGGGGTCTGGGAACGACTTCCTGCATGCAAATCGTTTTTCCGTACGGAAAATGGCGCCATTTTGCGCGCCAAATGGCGCCGGCCGTACGTTGCCGTACGGCCGGCGCCGTTTTTCCGTATGGAAAAACGATTCGCGTGCAGGAAGTCGTTCCCGGACCCCCGCTGGACTTTTGGCAAGTCTTGTGGGGGTCAGGAGGCCCCCCCAAGCTGGCCAAAAGTCCCTGGGGTTCCAGCGGGGGTCCGGGAGCGATCTCCTACGCTCCTGACGTCGGTGGACAAAAAACAAAATGGCGCCGGCGCTACCTTTGACCTGTCATATGACAAGGCAAAGGTAGTGCTGGCGCCATTTCTACAACGCACCGGAGGTCCGAGAGTAAAAGATCACACTGGGACCCTTCCTCTGGACCCCAGGTAATTTAAGGCATTTTGGGGGGGTTCAGGAGGGTGGGGGATTTATTTTAAAGGGTCGGGGTGGGTTTTAGGGTTGTTTTAGTGTGCCGGTTTTCCCGCCCTCCCCCTTCCCCTCCCCCTTCCCCCGATTTATGATTTTTTGACGATAAATCGGGGGAATTGTTATTGTATCACGGTTCTAATGATTTTTGACGATTTAAAATATATCGGACGATATTTTAAATCGTCAAAAAACGATTCACATCCCTAGTGAATATATATAACCTTATCAAAGAGTAAAAATTGGGCAGTCCACATTCTATTAAACACAAAGTATGACATATTCATATAATAATTTTCACATATTTCATATTTATTATAATTACAATAACTAAACCACATGAATTTGTTTTTGCAATGATATATATTTTTTTTTATCAAAAAGGTTTACAAAAACATTTTTCAAAAATTTCTTACAAATACAGGCCTGGATTTATCAAAATGCGATAAGTATTGCATGTGATAGCAAAAGGGGTGTGGTTTATGCTAATATACAGTTTATTGCAATTTGTGTGAACAAAAGTACGCGTAGCCGCGCATATCTTATAAAATCCGGGGTCGACGCGCGCAAGGGGGGGTGCACATTTATGCAACTTGCGCGCGCCGAGCCCAGCGAGCGCTGCCCATTCCCTCCGAGGTCACTCCAAAATCGGAGCGGCCTCGGAGGGAACTTTCCTTCCACCTCCCCCCACCTTCCCCCCACCTTCCCCTCCCTAACCCACCCCCCCGGCCCTATCTAACCCCCCCCCCACCTCTATCGCACAAGTTATGCCTGCTTGAGGCAGGCGTAACTTTGCACGGGCCGGGCCGGCTGCCGTGCACCATGTTGCAGTCCGGGGGCTGGTGCGGAGGCTGCGGCCATGCCCCCGGAATGCCCCTGGGCCAAAACCAAGCCCGCGGCACCACCCCCAGATGACGTGCAGACTGAGTCACGCCCCCCCCCCCCCCCGCAACACGCCCACCCCAAGAAAGCCCCGGGACTTACGCGTGTCCCGGTAGCCTATGGAATATAGGCTTGGCGCGCGCAGGGCCATTTTAGAAGGGTTACGCGCGTACCTTATGCACGTAACCCTTTTAAAATCCGGCCCTTTGCGAAGAGCTAAGTTAATGCAAATTGTGGTAAGTACCAGACCTATTGTATTTCCTGCATTCAACCACTCTCTCTCTCCTGGAGCTTCCAACGTACTAAAACAGGCCTTTGAGGAGACATTGCAAGATGCACTAACACCTTACCACCCTGTATCACAAAGCTTAACACTACTGAAAAAGGTGTAGTTAAAATCAGCATTGTCTGTGCAATAGCACTTCACAGACTGGCAAGCCCACCCCTAACTCCTGCTCTTTTTCGGATTTGCATCGCACCATACGATATGGTGCTATCGCATGCGATAAGCCCTTAACGCATGCAAAAACGCCTTAGCGCATTTTGATAAATGACCCCCACACTTTGTTAAAACATTTATCCTATAATCTCAGGCAAATTTAACCATAAATGAGATTATATGTGCTATTTTTCATTTAAAACATGCACACACGCATCCATGTGCACCGATTTTATAACATGTGCACACTGGCATCTAGAGATGTGCATTCGTTTATGATAAATTAGGCAATTTCAACAAAATTGCCTAATTTGTCATGGTTCGGGGGGCCTGCCCCCCCAAAACAGATTTTCCCCGAACTACGAGAAAAATTTGTTTTTCAGGTTTGTACGGGGGGAGGGGCACATTTTATTTTTTTAAATAAAAAACCACCCCAAGCATTAAAATTTAGTATATGACGACCCCCCCCCTCACCATCCCAAACCCTTCCCAAGACTTACTAACATATGCAAATACACCCGGCGACGAGAACATGGCTCCCACCCCTCAGTTCCATCTCAATCTGCTCCAATTTAGGAGTGGACTGGGAAGGAACTTTTCTACCCCCTACCCTAACCTCCCTTCCCCTCTCTTCTCCACCCTCTAAATCCCTTGTTTTGTTTATCTATTTTCCATCGAGTTACTTCAGGGCCCAACCTGAAATAACTTTAGTGTGCTGCTGGCATGTGGTCCCCCGACACAGCGGCAGGACATCTTCTAAAATGTGCACAGTACACGTAAGGCCCAGCCGCACATGTAACCCCCATTTTTTACGCATGGGGGGGGGGGGGGGTTTAAATTCAGGCATTTATCAAATTATCTTCTTTTAATTCTTCTCCTAAAGTTGTCACTGAAGCATTTCTATTTGAGATTGATATGGAGTCACTGTTGCAACATCTTATTTCTATTCTCTTCTAAAATTCTTATTAAAGAAATCACTGTCACAACATTTTACTTTTATTTTCTACCAAAAATTCAGTTCTGACTTTTTCTCTTAGCCCGGCAACTTCATTCTATTTCAACCCAACACTGCAGTGTGCACCTCATGCCTGCATCAGGGGGCTGGACAAGCCCAAAAATAAAGAACATGAAAAAAAAGTAAGTAATAAATAAATGAAAAAAAAGTAAGTAATAAATAAATAATTATATATATATATATATAAAGATATAGTTATGTAGATATACATAGATATAAAGATATAGTTATGTAGATATACATAGATATAAAGATATATATCAATAGTTCTACATTAATATTTGTCAATGTCTTAAAGGAGAAACAACTGCTTACTTCCAATAAAACCATTTATAATGTAAAGCAGTTAACTCATTTCACTATGCCATTACAGAGTAAAACCTTGTCTTTCCAACACAAGTGCACCTATTGAACAATGGATATAAGAATATTTGATTCATTTCATTTACAAATATTTCATACTTTGTGTTTAATAGAATATGGGCTGCCCATTTTTTGTTCTTTGATAATTTTAGATAGAGGATACATCTTGAGCGGTTGGTATATTGTAGTAGAATATGTATAACCACCTTAGGCCTAGATTCATCATTTTGCAGGCCTAACACCCCTGATAAGGAAAAGGGGTGTGGTTAGGCTAATTTTCCTGTTACTACATTACACAGCTATATTATCACATGCCATATTGGACAAGTTTTATTTCATTTGATGATGTTCTGGGTGGGGGGGGGGGGGGAAGAGAGAGTGACAGAGAGAGACAGAACCTCTGGGGTGGCACACACATTTGTCAACTTTTATATCACTGTAGAAGGATCAACTAGGGAGCAGTTTTACATGCACAGGGGTATGAACAGCACATTACACATCAGTGAAGATTTGATGTGATTTGGAGTGAGGAAAGTTACACAAAGATGAGATTTGTACATTGTATTCTCAACCTAGTTTGATGCACTCTCTACTTTGCTGTACACCTGAATAAATTGTAAAAATCTGCATACGCAGTGTGCGCTATGATAAATAACGCATGTGTTATTGCGGGCCTTAGGGCCCTATGCATTTTGATGAATGACCCTATTAGATAGGGAGGGAAACTTATGCAGTCTACCAATGTAGCTGGCATAACAGTCCTCCCAAAAGCTGGGATAGATCACATTTTGTGTAATTCGTCTAGGCCAATATCTCTTATTAACATCGATGTAAAGATATTGGCTAAATTCCTACACCCAGATTGAGATTTGTTATGTTGCTTCTGATTCACCTGGATCAAGCTGGGTTCATGCATATGGCAGCAGATAATGGGGTAGATTTTAAAGATGCACCGATTTTATAACATGCCCATGCCAACGCACACATGTTATAAAACCTGATACCCGAGCACAGCTAAGTGCCTGATTTTATTTTGGTGCATGCATATGCGGGTGGCATGTAAGGGGGGGGATTTTCTTAAAAAGCACACAGCAAAACAATTGGGACATCCCCAGTTCCCTCCCAGTCCGCTCCGAGAAGGAACTTCCCTGACCCCCTACAAAATCTTCGTCCCTTTCCCCCTCTCCTCTCCTCTCCTCCCTGACCCCTAAACCTTACCTATCTTCCTCATTTTTTTTGTTAAAGAGCTTACTTCCTCCTTCAGAGCAGTAGTAAGTTCCATGCGCGGGCCACCTGCTGGCGTGTGCTTCCCTGGGACAGCACAAAATGACACTGTCCCAGCCGGCCCCGGCCTGCCCCCACCCCCACCCAGACACCCCCCCGCCCGCCCGTTTTCTAAACCCTGGCTCTTCCCCGTGTACTGGCAGATACAATCATGGCCGTGCCAGTTAGAAAATATGCTCAGTGCGTGCTTGGCCTTGCCACACGCATATCTGCCCAGATTTGCTTGCGCAGGGTATTTAAAATTCCCCC
Source organism: Rhinatrema bivittatum (assembly GCF_901001135.1). NCBI lineage: Eukaryota > Metazoa > Chordata > Amphibia > Gymnophiona > Rhinatrematidae > Rhinatrema > Rhinatrema bivittatum. The sequence continues at coordinate 152,109,006 of NC_042617.1, read as the reverse complement.
AAATGTGTGTTAAAATTATAAATTTAACACGCCACGCAAGGAAGGAAAATATCCCTTCAGTATTATTAGCTGTTGATGCTGAGAAGGCGTTCAACATGGTTCATTGGCCATTTTTATTTCAGGTGATGGAAAAATGAGAGTAGAAGGACACTTTTTGAGCTGGGTGCATGAATTACATAGAGGCCTGGAGGCTTGCGTTAAGAGAAATGGAGGGGGTACACTGATAATTTTGTTAAGAGTGGGACAAGATGGGCTGCCCCTTGTCACCACTGTTATTTGCATTAAGCATAGAGCTATTTGTGGAAAAAAAAATATAACTTCTTAATGTAAATGGTATAAAACTGGATGAGGAGCAATACAATATAACACTGTATGCTGTGTTCTCTTCTTGCTCTCAAATCCTGAAGCTTGAGTTTGCTATTGGATGACAGAGAGCTTTTTGGACAAGTGTTTGGATTTAAAATTAATAGGGACAAATCAGGAATTCTGCATATAATTTTAACAGACTAACAGGCTTAAGAGATGAAAGAAAAGTTCCCCTTTAAATGGGCAAGAAGATATATGAGATCTCTGGCAGTGAATGTGGAGATCTGTACAAGTTGAATTATACACCACTGATCCAAACTTTAATGAAGGATTTGAATAAATGAGACAGATTTACCTTATCCTGGTTAGGAAGAGTACTGACAGTAAAGATTAATGTATTACCAAGAATAAACTATTTTTTTTAGACTGTTCAGGGTTAGATATTCAAAAGCCAATTAGACGGATAAACGTTATCTGTCTAAATGGCTAAACTGCTATTTTAAAAAGTTTAATCAGCTATATACTAGCTGGATAAAGAGTTATCCGGCCAGAATATAGCCAGATAAGTTGGGGGTATTCTGGTGATGGGCAATAGGTGGAGTTGTCCGGTTAACTTAACCAGCTAACTCTAGCTGTGCCATAGGACTGGTCTAAAGTCAGCTAGCTACACATATCTGGCTAACTTAAAGACATCCAAGTATATTCAGTGGCACTGCCGCACCACTGATATCCCAATTAAGTGGATTCTGGACTGCTTCACTATGTTATTCCTAATTGAATTCTGAAGAGACTATAAAAACAGATTTTTTATTTCATTTGGAAAAGGAGACTCCTAGTGGCATTTTAAACGTATCTGAAATGGACAGGGGATAGGGATTACCAAACATCACAAAATTATACATTGCCTCACAATTAAAGGCAGTGGTGGATTGTCATAATAAGGTTCATTGCAAGCAATGGATGGAAATCAGAATATGGTGGAGATAATGTTGTTACATAATATTTTGGGGGTAAAAAGGAGGCAAGGATGAGATATAAGGCATTTATCACCTTGCACAGAATGCACCTTACAGACCTTTCAAGATTTGATGGATAATTTCAGTTTATCGAAAGATTATTATTTTGCTTATGCACAATTAAAACACTTTGTAAATTCTAAGGAAGTAAACTCTGACCTAATGAAGGGAAAATCTATGTTGAAGGGTTTTGCGAGAAGGCAAATATAATAAAGGGTATTATATCTAAACTACAACTTATATTGGATGAAGCTCTTAAGGAAAAGGTGAAACATGTCAGCTTGGAAAGGCAATATTTCAGAAGTTTAGGATGAAGGAACATGGGATCTATGTTTTATTTTTGTGGGGCGTAGTTCCATCTTATCTATGATGTTTGAAAATAGATATAAATTACTGTGCCAAGCCGCGCTGCCTTCCTCCATTCCTACCCACCCACCCCACCTTCCCTTCCCATAACTCTCCCGGCCCCAGCCCTAAGCTAAACACCCCTAAAAAATATATATCTTACCCAGTTACGCCTGCCTTGGGCAGGCGCAAGTTGCACGCGCCAGCCGATGGCCGGCCTGGGATCCCAGGCACAGCGGCAAATGGCCGCTGTGCCTGGAGGCTCTGGCCCTGCTCATGCCCCACCCATGCCCTGCCCCTTTTTCAAGCCCCAGGACTTGCACGCGTCCTGGGGCTTTATGCGTGCCGCTGGGCCTTTTGAAAATAGGCCCGGCGTGCGTAACCCCCCTCTGCGCGTAAATCCAGGAGGATTTACGTGCATAGGGCTTTGAAAATCTGCCCCATAATGAATACGATTATATGGAGAAACAAATGGTTCTGTTTATTTATTTATTACCAATTTCTATTCCGTTAATTCCAACATATTCAAAATGAATTACAAAAGGCATGCACATTAATACTTATTTATTTATTATCTGTTTATACCTTCAAGGAAAGATATTTATCAAGAGACTTGGGATACCTTTCAGTTGTGGATGGATGATAAGATAAATTCCTCTTGCAACTAGAAACTATAAGGTGAATTTTAAAAAGCACAGTGCGTGCCTAAACTGGGACATACATGCCCAAGTTGAGCTGGCAAGCGCTGAGCGGATTTTAAAAGCCGCCCGGATATGCACGCACTTGCTGCTGCACGCACAAATGAAAAGTTCAATAAAATGGGCGGGGACTGGGCATGTCTGGGTGAGGAATGGGCGTTCCTGGATTTTGAATTGAAGTTTGCGTTCAAATACTTATGTGCACAGGTAGGCGACGGGGTCCCCTGCCACATAACGTTTACTTCTGCTATGGATGATATGTAAAGTTGTAAACTAAAAAATTCTAAAAATCATCAGCTGGGTTTTAAAGGTTGGGGCTAACAATGGAGAAGGGAGGCTATTAAACCAGGGGGGGGGGGTTGGAAGTCCTGTCCCTTAACTGGATGAACTGGGATCGAACTGAGCCAATGGTATCGGCATGCATGGTTTTTTTAAAATACCCCCACTTACGTGTAACTCTCACTACACGCACAAAAAATGTTTGTTAAAAAAGAGGAGGGGCCTGGTCTGGGCTGGGCATAGTCATTCCTGGATTTCTCAATGAAATCAGATCGTAAAGACATACACGCACAAGCACACACTGGGGTCCCCTACTACATAATTTTACTTCTGCTATGGATGGCGTGTAGGTCCTAAAACAAAAAACATAAAGAGGTGAGCAGGGAGCGTCAGGGTTAACAGGGTAAAAGGGAGGCTATTTAACAGCAGGGAGGGGGGGGGGGGTGTTTAGGAAGTCCTGTCCCTTACCTGGACGAACTAGGGCCAAACTGGGAAAATTACCAATAGCATCGGTGCACAGCCCTTATAAAATTCTCCCACTTACACGCTCGAGGCGGAATTTGCGTGCACATGCATGTTTCTATTATAAAATTGTGCACATATGTATGCACATTCAGCCTATTTTGTAACATGTGCGCATAATACATGCATATGTTATAAAATGGCCACGACCTTTTGCGTGAGCCAGCATACTCGCGTAAATGAGTACCTGCACGCTGCTTTTAAATTTTATCTTTCTATGGAGCACCAAGTCTGATGATTGTGGCCACTTTGACAGCATGAAGTCACTGGATAGAGCATTTAAACTAATTTTTAAGCATAACAAAAAATGTTACGTGCCTTTAACCAATTCAGAGACAGAATTCCTTTCTGAATCAGGTACTATACATGCAGGTGGCCATCCTCCAGAACCTCAGTGATCATCACAGTCCTCAACACCAATGTCTACAACAGCATGACAGTTGGGGAGGAATATCAGTCTTGATCACCCATGGCTTCCTGTCATACTTGGGCTAATCATTGAAATCTGTGCAACTGGTGCCTAATAATTCTGGTATGTGGATCCCAGTCCAGGAATCCAGACATGTTTATTTGTTTGTTTGGATTTAATTTATTGCTACCTGTAACTCAAGGTATTGTACAGACTAAAATATTCAAACAAATCAAAATGTTAAAAGTTTATAAACAGATCAAAATGAATAACAGCATCAATAATTAAATACAGAATATGATGCATACAATCAATCCTAAATAAATTAAATTATCAACTTCTGTAAACAACAATAAAACAGCTGTAAGCAAGAGACAATATAATCAATCAAATAAAATCTGTCATGCATAATAACAATTTAATTTTAAACAACCAACATAAATTTCAGTTCTTTTCAATGTTTTCTCTGTGTGTGTTCATAGTAGTCCTAAACAAAATCTCAGGAGATTATTCCTGTCATAATACAGCTACAAGAAGAGTTGATGTGGTCACCAATTGTAAAGAATTAAAGCATGATGTGTTCACCAAGGACCCATGTAGGATAGATACATTTTTCCCTGAAGTAGTCAATAGGTGAAACACAGGCTATCAGAATGGAGCAGTTACTAAAAGTCAGAATATACCCACAATTCAAGCAGGTTCCCCTAAGATATGCATATGTTTGGAATAGCAAGTTTATTACAAAATAAGGGGTATGTTTGCTAAAGAGATGGGGGAACTTTTGGAAGTAAAGACAAGGCAATGAGATGTTTGGGCAACATTGAATTTTAAACTTTGGTTGGTAATGTATAAAAGAAATAAGGGGGAAAGAAAGCAAAAATGAATCTGTATATAAATATGTGATGATTATATCTTGCCTGGTAATTCACATGTAATAGCACGTTTTGATGTGAAATAGATTATGTTAAAGACTTAGAAAAATTAATTTTAAAATAAAATGAATTTAGAATTAGTGAAGGGGAGGCTTTCATGATATTTGTACTTTGCAAGTCTCACAGTTTTTGCCTTTCCATATATTTAGTTATGAATAATAGCAATGCTTCCAGTCTGATCAGGCCCTGAAAAGCCCGAACAAAAAGGGGCTGACTTTTCAAAATCATTTACGCTCATAAAACTCAGTTTCATGCATATAAAGTAGGCTTTTGAACATTGCCCAGGGATTTGTGTATGTAAAATTATATGGAGAAGGGCTACCGTGTGTATTTTTTCATGTATTTGCAAAGAGGCATTCCAAGGGGGTGGGGGTGGGGATGGACACCATGGAGTTGGCATGGGGAAACCATTTCCATGCATAATTTTGATTTTCAAAGGTGTGCACATAAATGTACATGCACGCATTTACACCTGCTCCCTAGGGTGTGGAAATGTGTGTGCATATGCCGCAGAGGGATATGCACATACCGGACATTTTTCAGACCTAAGTGCTTACATTTGCTTTGAAAGGGCAGGCTAAAGATTTCATATACTTTCTTAAAGGAGACTTTTGTTCTATACAGGTTGTTATAATATAACCTTTAATTGTGGCTTCCCTGTAAAGTGCTGGGAAAACTTAACCATTGCAATTATATATATATCTCATGGGGCAACTGTGGCTATTTATGCCCCATAGCTTAAATCCCTGAAAAGGATGGCATGGGATATGTGGGGGTCACCCCCCCCCCAAAAAAAAAAAAATATGATTGAGCAGTGAACAGGGCTATCAATATAAGTTTAACTAATCACATTGCTACAAATTTCTACAAGACTAAAGGAGAATAATTTTCAAAACCATTCCCACAGCTAAGACAACGCTTTACCCATGGAAATGGCTTGTTATAGAATTGTCTCCCCAATATACAGGTAAACGTAATCACGCATGTCCCGCATGTTTACCAAGACTGACTGGAAGCATTCCTAGGGGAGGAGCTGGGAAGAGGTTTGGACTTCCAGACATACTTTTGGATTTTCAGGGTATCCGTGCCATTGGCCGGCCCCTGTCACATGGTAGGAGCACTGGATGGCCCGCACCATTTTAAAGATGGCGCCGGCCATCCAGTGCTCCCTCCATGTGACAGGGGCCGGCCAGGGGCACGGATACCGTGTCACATGGTAAGGGCAAAGGCCATCGGTGCCATTTTTATTAGTGGCAGCTGACGGCCCAAGAGCGGGAGATGGCTCCCGGGACCCCCACTGGACCACCAGGTACCTGTAAAATGTTTTCTGGGGGGTCAGGAGGGTGGGGGAAGCAAAGGGATTAGTTTTAAAGGGTCAGGTGGGTTTTTTGTTTATCAGCTCGGGCACAGCCGATAAACAAAACCGCGATCGGGCCCGATGAAAAAAAAGCCCACATGTGAATCGGAACCGGAATGCAAACCGATTCTGGTTCCAATTCACATCTCTACTGTATTTCTCTATCACCAGAGGGCTTACAATCTGTTTACCTGAGGCAACAGAGGGTAAAGTGATTTGCTCAACATCACAAAGAGCATTAGTAGAATTTGAATCCTGTTTTCCCTGGTTTCTTTCTTGCTGCTCCAGCCACTAGACTCCTCCTCTAAAGTTTGCCAATAGGGTTTTTCACCACTTCAGTTATGTTCTTTAAAAATACTAACTAGTGAGTAGACCCTTTTAAAGTACACTATTACAGCAATCAGCCACAGATAATCTTAAACAAATTAAAGATGTAAATTGTGCCATATTTCTAAAGTGCACACAGTAAAGAAACGATATCATGTACAGTATCAATTAAATATGCTACCGAGTCATTAGTTTTGAAGTTCTTTAGGCAAATGTGGAGGTAGCTGTTCCATTACCTAAAGCAGGCTGCTGCAAGTTATAATCCCAATTAAGTTCCAAAAGCTGCATATGTCTATGAAAAGAAAAACTATATTTCTTACCCTACAGAAATGAAGTTCCTACCTGGATGAATACTGGTGTCTGCTGTATCTATCTATAGCACCAAGCTTACCTTCTCCCTGCTCATACTGGCTTTCCTCTCTGGTAGGACCCAGCTTGCCTCGAAAGGCTCCCTGCTTCCATGTCAAAATCCCTTCATCAATTTACCTACATTTATACCTCAGAAAGACACACCTTTCAGTGGAGATCTACTGGCAAGAATGGTTTGTCCTGTGTTCTATAGACATATAGAATAATGTGCTATCTGAGGGCTGTCACACAAAAGTTCCTAGCTGTGAGCTATCAGGAGACTCCTTGCTGTTTCCATAGTCTTTATCATAAACAGCCTAAGAATAAGCTAATCAGTAACATACATAACCGGAGTTCTCCTTTCAGTACTTACAGTTCCATCACATTTGATGATACGCAAACAAAAATTTTCAGTTTAACCTCCCCTGTAAACGCCTATCTCTAGTCTTTTCAATCATGGTCTTGTTTTGACTCAAAGCCTCCTATTTGTTTTTTATTGTGAGGCTTCCTCCTATGTCTTGACTAAACTGATAGCTCTAAGGAGTAGGGATTATCAGTTATTGGTCTTTGTACAGTGCTGTAAACATTTGCAGTAAACAAATCAAAGATGATAATAATAATAATATGAAGACAATGAGGTAGATTTTAAAAGGCTTGAGCATGTAAAAACAGCAACATACATGTGTAAGTGGGCCACATGGGAGCTACACACATTTTAAATAGCCAGGAAGGGAGCTCGTACATTCATATACGTGCGCCCAGAAAAAGTAGGCAGAAAAGGGGCAGGGCCAGCATGTAGCCCCTAATTTTCGTCAGCCAGCATGGATATCACTTGGCTATAGCTTCTCAGTAGATGTAGGAGACTGGTGACATGAGAGAGAGAGAGAGAGAGTATCTTTTAGCTGCATTGTACAAATCAACTCCTTTTCATCACTTATAAGGTCTAAAATTCTTTAATGATGTCAGTTTTACAATGAATACCGTTGAATGTGTCTGTTACAACCCCTCCAACCCCAAACCATCTCTCGAAAACTCACCACAAATCAAAGTGCTCTCTTACAATGGTTCATATATAGAGTATCAGACTGAGCCTTATAAAATCTCTCTCTCTCTCTCTCCCCATAAAGCTGCAGATATACACAAATGAAGGTTATAAAATAAAAATTATAAAATAACCATAATTTATAAAATAGTGTGCGGCAAGATATAGGCACATGCGTGGCCTTTTTAAAAATCTACCCAAATATGTCTTAATGGCCTAACTGTTCAGTCAGTAGTAATGTTATCCTTCGACAGCTGGAATGAACTTTCAGCATGTCATATGGGTATTCTAGTATTTCATAACAATTTTAAAAAGTATTGTTTCTCAGGGAAGTTTTACTGTGTTAAATTCTTCATATTTTGATTGTGGGGTTTTTTTTTACTTTTTTAAAAATCCTTATAAGATTTTAAATTGCAAACAAAGTTAATTGCTTGTTACAGAAACACATGGATTACTCCAATGAAGATCAAAGTAAAAAGGAATATACTGATTAAAATTAACAGTTACAATGTAGATATCCATATTAAAGCAGAAAATGCCTGAAGGAAGGAAGGAAATAAAAAGGGGAGCACAGTAAAGAAAACCATAATCAAAGAAAGGTAATAACATAGTAATAACTAGCAGTATAATATTTATAGGGCTAAGATACTTGAGGTACAGGGGAGGAGGTAAGTGGCCTACAGGCCTCTATTAAAGATTGTAATTGTTCAGACAAGAAGAAAATTAAACATTTGTCACCCCTTTTAATGACACATTTACAGGAGGTAGTGAAGTACAAAAGAAAACCCAAGAGAAATAATCTCTTGCCAAAAAGATAGAAAAACCTTTCCTCTTAACTAGATCTGTAAAATTCTCACAGGTTGACGGTAGAACAAAGCAGGAAATTTCCTAAAATATTTACGCATCATACTATTTAAATCTGAAGTAGAAATAAAGGAAACTAACAAGGTACTCCTATCCAAAACTTCCAGTATAGAGTTTTCAAAGAAAATTAGACACATTGGGGCAGATTTTCAAAAGGTTACACGCGTTGGGCCTATTTTCAAAAGGCCCGCGATGCGCATAAAGCCCCGGGACACGTGTAAGTCCCAGGGCTTGCAAAAAGGGACAGGGAGGGGGCGGGGTGGGGTGGTCCGGGGGCGGGGTGGGGTGGGGTCAGAGGCTCCCAGCACAGCGGCCATTTAGGGCCGTTGTGCTTGGGGGATCACACGCTGGCAGTTGGCCGGCGCGTGCAACTTGCGCCCACCCAAGGCAGGCGTAATATTGTAGGACAATTTGTTTGGGGGGGTTTAGCTTAGGGCGGGGGGATGGGGGAGTTAGGGGAAGGGAAGATGGGGTGGGGGTAGGGAAGCTCCCTCCAAGGCCGCTCTGATTTCGGGGGGAAAGGCAGTGTAGGCTCGGCGCGTGCAAGGTACACAAATGTGCACCCCCTTGGGCGCGCCGACCCCCGATTTTATAACATGCATGCGCCTGCACATGCATGTTATAAAATTGCGTGTCCATGGGTGCACGCCAGGTAGCGTGCGTACATGGACACACGTGCAGAGGTCTTAAAATCTACCCCATTATCCTGAAAGTCAACATTTGCAACCAAGCCAGGAGTTGTTCTTTTAGGAAGAAAGTTACATGAATTAACAGAAGGCATTTTCAGGCACTAATCCTAGAACTTCTTTAAAGAACCTCAGAAAGTGCAGATTAAAGTGTCTCACGTTGTTTTCTAAAAATTCAATACACCTAGAGAATGCCATATGGTCTTTCATGGTGGCAGCATTAAACTCTTGAATAGTTTTAATCTTATGTTCAACTTGAGAAATAGTGGAATTAACTTGCTCCTTCAAATCCAACACTTTTTGATGATAATTTGAAGAGAAAGAATCCATCTTTAAGTTAAGCAACTTTAGAGAGTTCTCGAAGCCAGCTACCAAGTCCCACAAAGCCTCTCAACTCATCGCCTCAGGGCAAGGTGGAACAAGGAAGGACTCACCACCTTCAACTACCCCAGCTTCCTGGGATGAACGGGGCAGGGAGGATCCCAACAATGGCCCCAGAATTGATGATCCCATCATAGGTGTGGCTTCGGTGGTCCGTTCAAGAAAGATACCACTGCTCTTGGGCAGGGAAGAAGAAGCCAATCCAGTCGGCAGAGCTTGAGAAAACACCCCCTCTTCCACGAGTGTAGACAGCACGTCATCGCTGTGCACTGTGGAAACGCTCTCCTGGGAGTCTTCATGCGCTAGAGCCGGATGGAGATCTGGGCTGAGGGACGTCTCTTCTGCAGGAGTTCGTGGCTCTCCCTCACCCTGTCGCACATCAGAATCCTCGGCTCCCACTGCTGCTGGCAAGGTCATGAAGCGGGATGATATGTTGTTGATATGAGGGAAGAAGGTCTGGAGGGAAGATCCTACCCTTCTCCTTATACTTGGAAGGCATCTCAAGTGAAAAGCGAAAGAAACAGGTAAGAGAAGAAACAAGCTGGACAACAAACACTGCACAGCCTCACTATGCCATTATATATGAGCTAAAAGAGGCATTCCATTTCCAAGAATGGATGAAACTGTGTGTTTTGTTCTAGAACGTAGGTTGAGGAAAGATTATGTATTTATTTCATGGTATTGGATCACTCTGAAAACAGTGTGAGTTGTTTTAACATTTTTCATAACTTTTGTTTACGCTGGCAGACATTGGATTAAATGATGGCTCCCTACTGTGGTCCCCAGCCAGTGGCAAATGGATCCCTTGTAGAAATGCTGCTTGCTGGTCTGAATGATCTTGTGGCAGTCTTGCAGAATGCAGTTATCAGCTGCTGGTTTGTGCATGGAAGTGTGAGGACACAAGCATAAGCACGTTTTTTTTTTTATAAACTCTATTTTCTTTATTGTTTGGGGATTTCTGCTAAGGATTTAATACTTGCATGAGAAAAAAGTTTGCAAAACAAACTACGAAGGCAGTTGAAACAGAATTGTTTTACTTATTGTAGTTATAAAGGTTCACTTCTTCTATTTAAAAAGCAAAATCAATGCCTGACAATGCTATGTGAAAGTACTACTTTACTGTATTAAAATAGAATTGTAGCCATTACTCTTTGTAAGTACCATAATAATATGTTGCAGGCTATTAACAGAGTAAAATGAGAATTACAAACCCAACATGAGGCCACGGTACTAGCCAACATGTCATATAAACAGATAATTGGTTAAAGTACATTCCATCTGCTTTGGACAGGTATACAATTTGCAAGTGGTTTGCTATAAGCATTATTTTCCCCTGTAATGGTTTTCAGTTCAGATATTATCATTATCTATACATATCTGATGACTTTAATCCATTAGCAGCTAGCTTTGCAATTTTCTGTCCTCTTGATGGTGATGTCTGCATAATTGCTCAATCACATGGACATCTGTGACCCTCCATGTCACCCCACCTCTGCATTCCCAATTAAGTTCCTGCTTAGATAATCATACTATTCTTTTTTTGAAGACTAGTGACTACAGCTTCATTGTAAACATAGTTCTGATTTTTATTTATATTTATTAAATCAAGAAGCTATGTTAACAAGCCAGTGTAAAACCAGAAACAGAGTAACATGTAACAATTGCAAGAAGTCATCAGCAGCAAGTAACAAAGGAGCTTCAGTACTAGTTTAACATAAATGTATGTAAGGAAGCTAAACATCCACAAATAACATAAGCAGACACCCACACATCCCATATGTATACCAACAAATCACCAATTGTCCTGAAAGATCATTAACACCACTGAGTGCAAAACTCCAGTTGTTTTAAATGGCCTTTAAGTGATACATTTAAAATATTGTAGAGAACATCCAGGCCAGCTTATAATCATTAGATAATTTATGATGAGTAAACACATCTAATCGCTCTACATGCGTCCAGTCAGCCTTGAGAGTAAACCATGATGCAAGAGAAGGAGGCAGGGGCGGATTGTGGGAAAATAATGGCCCAGGGGATTTTTCTCCATACTGGCCCATGGGTACCCAATTACATATACAATATAATTTACATATAATTTACATATATATGTATACACCCCTATATTTCGGTATGGTCCTCCCATATCAACACAGTACTATTTGCCAAAACTCAAAGAATAACAACCCCACCTATGAAAAAGAATACCACAAATATTACAACCAGAATCTAAAAAATATCAATACACCTCCTATCAGGAAAACGAACAGGCCAAGCTACTACAGATCCCTACAGAGAAACCACATGCTAAAAGAATGCTTCATCTCAGTCTTTGCATGCAGAACACAAACTCTCACCCAATACAGAATACAAATGAAGGAGCACAAATGACAAAACTGAAATGGAAACTTCAAGAAGCCAGAACTCCATGTATTAACAATAGAAAAATAGAACCACCATCCTCATAAAACAAATAAATCAAGAAACATAAAGCATCAGTTATAATAGTAAAACCATAATAAAAGAATATTTTAAAACTACTGATGAATAGAATTTCTATTAATTAAAATCATATACATTTTTTACAATGTCCCAAACTCTAATAAAATATTTCAAAACAGCACATATATCAAATAACATTCAATAATTAAAACTAATAGGATTTTAAAAAAGCCCCTGCGTCCCCTTCTGTGGGGGCTCTTTATTTCCAGTCACCCTGATATTGTCAAGATTAGGAGGTTATCCTCTCTCTCTCTCACAATACTCACATGTCCATTCTCTCTCAACACTAACACTGTCACATACATATACATTCATGCTCTTATACCAACCATAACCTCTCGCTCTCACTGACACTGACATACTCTCGGGGCTCTAAGACCACTCCCCCTCCACACACACACCCCCACACACAACTCTTCTCCCTTGGATTTTCTCATACACACTCATGCTCTCACACTCACATAACACACAACACACACAACACACACACACACACACACTGATCCCCAGGCAGGCTCCCATTCATTTTCACACCACTACTCCCTCCCCATCCCCCAGGCATGCACATATTCATTCTCACACACACAGACCCCCAGGCAGGCACCTATGCATTCACACACATACACCCGCAGAGCAGAGTCCCCATTCAAACACATGCACACACTAAAGGCAGACCCCCCTCTCTTTCATTTTGGCCAACAAACCTCGGAACCTCTCTCATTCCTCTGCTGCCACTGTCCACTGCTGCCACATGGCTATTGGGGAGGTGCTGATTGCTGCTACTGACACTGAAACCCATTCTGCTTGCCCTCCTCTGTGCAGGCCCCATGGGCTTCCACTTTCTCCATGTTGATCTCGTACATTGTGAGATCCGCTAGAGAAAGTGCTATTCTTGCACATTCCCAAAGATTACATATGCCAAATCACTAAAAAGGTATTTATTTATTTTTTTACCTTTGCTGGCTAATCTTAGTTTTCTAATCAGTTGGTCACAGAGCTTTTTTTTTCCCACCTTCCCTTTCTTAATTTTTTTGCCAATCCTTTTATATTGTCTTTTTTCTATTTCTGTTTCTCTCCACCTTCTTCCCTCAAACACACATTCAGGTTCTCATTATCACATGCTTTCTCTCTCTCTCTCTCTCTCACACACACACACAGCCTCTCACTGTCACATGTTGTCTCTCATACATCATTCATACACACAGGCTCTCACTCTCACATGCTGTCCTCTCATACATCATTCATACACCAGGGCTCTCAACTCTCACATGCTGTCTCTCATACAATCATTCATACACACAGGCTCTCACTCTCACATGCTGTCTCTCATATAATCATTCATGCCACAGCTCTCACTGTCACATGTTGTCTCTCATACAATCATTCATACACACAGGCTCTCACTGTCACATGCTGTCTCTCATACAATCATTCATACACACAGTCCTCTCACTGGCACATGCTGTCTGACTCTCACACACAGACAGGCTCTCTCTCACTCCCACATGCTGTCTTGCTCAAGCACAGGCTCTCATTGTCACATGCTCTCTCTCATACAATCATTCATACACACAGGCTCTCACTGTCACATGCTCTCTCTCATATAATCATTCATATGCACAGGCTCTCACTGTCACATGCTCTGTCATATAAATCATTCATACACACAGTCCCTCCACTGGCACATGCTGTCCTGACTCTCACAACACACACAGGCTCTCTCTCACTCCCACATGATGTCTTGCTCAAGCACAGGCTCTCTCTGTCACATGCTCTTTCTCATACAATAATTCATACACACAGGCTCTCACTGTCACATGCTGTCTCTCTTACACACACAGAGGCTCTCACATACTGCCTCTGCAAACATTCAGGTCCTCACTCTCACACACAATCTCTCAACTCATCTCATACACGCACACACATACACCCTCTACAGACCCTCAGCCTCTCTCTCACCTCTGGGCCTCCTCTTCGCAGGTCACCGCAGGATGGGTTCTGCAGCGGCCCTGATCTTCTTGGGCCACGGCGGCCCTGCTACCGGGCCTCTTCCCCTTCTCTCCGGGCGCATGCTCCTTCTCTCTGCATGCGCTGATGCTCCCTCACTCCTTCCTGTCCACGCGGCTCCTGCAACGTTTATTTCCGGGGCCACACTGGCAGGAAGGAGGAGGAGCATCGGCGCGTTTAAACGCGATCTTTTTCTTCAGGCCGTGGTGACTTGAGCCTCACCACGGCCCTGCCCATCTGTCTGTCGCTGCTCAGCGGCCGCATGAGCCTCCTTGCGCCCAGGGGCATTGGCTCCCCTTGGCATTCCACCGCTCATGGCGCCCCCTAATACTTTGGTTGGAAACTTTATAATACAAAAAAAAAATCACTTGACAGGAGTGACTGGCCCACCGGGGGAAGCCCGATCCCCCGATAGGTTAATCCGCCCCTGGAAGGAGGCTCAGGTTGAATCTAAACTTTCAAGAATCAGAAAAAAGCTACTAAAAGGCTATATAAACAAATTTCAGAAAACCCTTGGAAGTAGATAAATTAAATAGAGGAGACACCAAAACCAAAAAATGACCATCAAAGTAAAGAAGGGTCCCAGAAACTCTATGAATGAGAGAGAAAACCTCATCTCAGAAAGAAATAGGTGGGCCTGCGCCTACTGGCCAGAGCCCACCCTTAACCGATGCGCTGCCCACCCCAAACAAAGAACGGAGGCCCGACAAGAAAGGGGGGGAAGGGAACGAGAGGGGCGCGGCGAGGCCGGCGGGATCGACGACGCACTATCTGGGGGCAGGCGAATGCTAGCCTCCAGGCACGGGAGCGTGCTGGCGGGCGCTAGGACCTGCCCTGGTTGCCTCAGTGAGGGAGCGACGGCGGCACTGGCCAATGACGTCATCGGCCCTTTAAAGGGCTGCGACGGAGGCCAAGGAGCCCTCTTTTTGATCCCACACCGGCGAAAAGAAGTGCGGTAATCGGGGTTGGCCCAGGGACCATGAATTTGCGGTTGCAGGGGGAGTCGCCGCATTTGGCTTGGGGGGGCGTTGAGACCGCATGTAGGACAGTACAAAAAAAAAAAGGGAAGAGAAGGGCGCTTGAGTTTGCGGGAGGCAGACCCGTGCACTTGCGGCCGCGAAGGGGGGGGGCCGTTCCGAAGGCCGTGCTCGACTGACGTGTGTCTGCCTCTGCCGTGCCGCGTGCGGCGGCCCGGCCTGCCCTTATGCCTTGGTCGGCGGCCCTGCTCGCCCCTATGCTTTGCGTCGGGGTTTGTTTTGGTGGGAGAGCCGTGTCCCTGCTGCTCTACATGTGCCTACCGTCTGCCGTGCCGTGTGCGAGGTTCAGCGGCGACTCGACTCGCCTCGGCACGACCCGCCTCCATGCCTTGCGTCGGGGGTTTTTGGTGGGAGAGTCGCGGATCCGGCGGCGAGACTTTCGTTTTCCTGCCCCCCCCCCCCGCCCGATGCGATCGAGGGGAGAGGTAGGAAGGGAGAGCATGCTGGCTCCGGCTGGCTCTGCCCCTTTCCATAGGGGGGGCCTACAGGCCCGCGGCCATACGTCTGGATCCACGTTGTCAGCGGGGTTTTCACGTGGAGGACGGAGGGCTAATAATTAAAAAAAAAAAAAAAAAAAAGGGGGACATGGCCTGTCTCAGGCACCGTGATGGGGGTTGGGGTCAACGCGCCGCTGCAGTGTGAGTATGCATTTGGGCGGGCGTGGATGAGCCAGGCGGCTAGGAAGGCGCCGTTTCCGGGGGGAATCAGTTTTCCCCGTACGAATATAGATTGGTACTCGGGCAGTGGAGTTTTCCACTCCCGGCCGATCAGGGAGTTTTCTACTCCCGGTCAATCAGGTAATGCAAGAAAGAAAATACAGGGGGGATCGTAGAGTTTAGCAGTTATTGGATACCCCCCCCCCCTTTTTGATGCCACCGAAGTATGCCTTGGGTAGTTCTTCCGGTGGGGGGGGGGGGGAGGATATAAAGCTTGCAATAGTGACCTGGCTTTGAGTATTTCTTGATTCACCCACTGTAAACACCAAAAGTTGTGATGAATTGCAGGAGGACCTTTCGGGACTTCCATATGGCGGATTAGGTTTGGAGTGCGTTCGTGCGGGGTCATGCTTGTGAGGAAAGATGGCCTTGACTGCAGCTACATGAGGTGGGGTTCCTTGTGGGGAGCTGCTACCTAGGAGGGAAGTCTGCGTGTCATGGCATGGCGGTTGTCGGCTCAGTGTGCGCTGTGGCGATCCAAGGTAAACTTGGGGAAAGGAAGGGTGAACGGGGCGAAGAATGTTTTTTTTTCCTCTGTATTGCTCCATACTGGGACCACGCCTAAAATACGGTAAAATTCTGGTCGCCATATCTCCAAAAAAAAAAAAAAAAAGATATACTTACAAGGGAGAAAGTACAGAAAAGGGCAACTAAGATGATAAAGGGAAGAGAACAGCTCCACTAGGTTGAAAGATTATAAGAGGTTAAGGCTGTTCTGATTGAAGGGACAACAGGATGGGGGTGTGTAAAAATCACGAGAGGTATAGAAGGCATTCTTCAATGCGATCAAGTAGCACATTTAAAACCAATCAGAAAAGATTCTTTTGCACTCAACTTACAATTGTGCCCGGGAATCCGTTGCCAGAGGCGGTGGTTAGGGTGGTTAGTGTAGCTGGTTTCCAAGGGGTTTGGATGGGTTCTGGGAGGAGAAGTCCATTACCGGCTATTAATCAATGTTTGCTTTGGGAATTGCCACTGCTATCGAACACCTCGCTAGCATCGCGATCTTCTTAGGGGCTGGGTAGTTGCCAGGTTCTTTTGACCTGGTTTGGCCTCTGTTGGAAACAGGATGCGGGTTTTTTCTTGGATCCTTGGTTTGACCCAGCATGGCAATATAAGTTATTAATTATACGAATGAATGGATTTCCCAGGTGAGAGTTAGCCCAGATGAAGTAATTCATCCAGACAGACAGCAGATAGGAGATGAGGGGAGTCTGGAGACGGGGACGTGCAGAGAGGACAGAGTAAGGGTTTCACGTTTCTCTCCCTATCATCTTGTGCTAGGTTGCTTCCCCAGGGGAAGAGCTAGCAATTTATGCTAAATGCTTGGGGAGGAGTTAGCAATTTATGCTGAATGATTGGGGATGAGTTAGCAATTTATGCTGAATGCTTGGGGAGGAGTTAGCAATTTATGCAAAATGCTTGGGGAGGAGTTAGCAATTTATGATGAATGCTTGGGGAGGAGTTAGCAATTTATGCTGAATGCTTGAGTCGATGGCAGATGACAGCGCCCTCAAGAGGAGATCCTGGGAAGGACCACCTGCTGGGCCCGAGTATTACGATAGACAAAGACAGTCCTTTATTCGACTAGAAGTAGAATCGCCAGAGATGGCAGTAGTGAGCTGAGGTGCTCGGCAGGCCTGCAATCCTCCAGATACTGGAATTACGATCTCTGAGTGGCTGAGCTGCCAGGAGAGACTAAGTAGCGAGGAGACAGGGTATGCTGGACTTAACCAGTGGTAGATGATACATTCATCAATTATAGATATCTATAATGCCTTCATATGCAACAGAGAGTCCTCAGTATTCAGGAACAGAAGCCGCAGTCAAGTACTGCTTCCTATAGGCAGTCAGAAATAGAACTCAGAGCAACGATATGGGATGCCTTCTGGAATAGAAGAGAGGCTAGGAGAAGTTTAGGAACATAGGCCCTAGTAGAGCGAGTGCCGGTTCCTATTCTGCAATCTGCAATAGTAACTCAAGACCTCCGATAATGTCTTTATTTATTTATCTCAGATTAGTATAAGACGAGATGAGTTCTCAGATGGAATTGGGAGTAATCCTTTAGACGCTGATTCCAAAAGATCTCTATATTGCTTTGTGTAACCTACAACACTCTTTATACTGTTTTCTTTGTGTATTGCCAATCCAGGATAATTAAATCAGGAGTAATGGGGTCACCTTTCCTACTATTTGTCTATACTCTTGCCGCAGAGTTCTGCAGCACTCGAAGGGGACACAAAGTAGATTGTGGGAGGCCCAAGAGGAGAGAATTACAATAATTCAACGATAAAAAGATCAAGGCGTGTAACACCAATTGAAAATCATTTAATATCTAATAGCGGTTTCAATTTTGCAATACCAATTGTGTATAATATCCTTCTCCTAACTTTAGAGAGATATGCTTTTAAAAATTTAGTGGGTATCGTAATCAATAGTAATCCCCATATCTGGGACTGAGGCAGAAAGTACTAATTTGGTATTGTCTCATAATACAAGGGTATTGCTAGTACTAGTAATATTATCTTTTGCTTTCCTATCAAGAAGAATAATTCCGTTTTCCTATTAGGACATATTTCCATATGGGATAGTAATTGATTAAGGGCTATAAGGTTAATGTTTAGGTCAATTGTGTCTAATAGGAGTATAAGAAGCTGAATATCATCTGCATTGATGCAGATGCCAACACCTAAGCCTAGACTGGAAGGAGTATTAGGGATTAGGAACAAGGACCCTCGTGGATCAAATACCAATTACTATCTGCAATAGCACTCTCGGTGTTCATGTCTGCGATCGGCTCTCGAGGAGCGTGTACCGGATCCCGTTCTGCAAGCCGAAATCAAGAAGAGTGAAAAAGGAAAGGTACTCCATGTAAGCATAGGGAGGCACAGTAGCTTGGGCAACAGTACGCAAAAATCCTTACCAACTCAATCGTAGTGGCAATCGAAGAGGAAGAGCAGCAGGAGGACGCCGCGGTCACAAGCCGTCCATCAGGCCCGCTGGGAGTCGCCAAAAAAAAAAAAAAAAGCGGAGCGAGGCCGAGAAACAAGCACGAACGCAACCCGAAACTTTGCGAGGGCACGTTTAGGCAGATGCGCAAGGGAATCCAACAGAAAATTCTTTCCAGCTTGCATGGACGGTGCACATCAGGCAACCGAGAGAGAGCTGGCGACGGATCGGCTATGACAGGCAGTGAGACGAGGAGTCCCGAAAACTCCGTTGGCAGGATGGCGGATTTGGCTACGTGCATGGCCAAACTGTGAGGAATTACGGAGTCAGTTAGTCATTTCAGTGACTGGGGAGATCCCAGCGGATGGCACCTAGGACGACTGAGTGGGGAGCACCCTCGGGAGACAATTGACAGTTATCTCCAAGCAGACCTTACCCCACAGCAGACACTCGGTAAGGCGGGAGAGGGAGCATCACAGGACATACACATGCCGACGTTGTTGCATCGCAAATTCGGGCTTGCATGTTCAGCACGCACAGCTCCACACACACCGACAAAAGGAATAAGGTTAGAAAGCTCCATCACCCATCAAGTGGGAGACAACGATAACATGGCGAGAATCCAACAGCCACAGCAGTGGAGTCCCACCAAGGAATCCGTGGAGAAATTCCCCGTACCTTCAGGATCCACAGAGGATATGCCAAAAAAAAACAAAAAAAAAAACGCCTGGAAGAATTTGTTCTTACATTCTAGGCAATGCATCATATGCGAGGTCGAGAGGATACTTGGAGGCACAACAGTCCTTCCTACGGCAACCTAGAGACATTTGGCTCGCGGTAGCATCGGACAACATCCCCCACTATTTGGAAATCTCCTTATTCTCTAGAGCCTAGACGGTGGAACTACTGCCGCTGCCAGTGGCGAGCCGTCTGGTCCATCACTAAGTTTGGGGCTCCGCTGGCATACTGCGTGACCAGGGGCCAGGCGATCATTTCCTTCCCAGGACATAAAGCAGCATTCATCAACCCGTATTCTAGCAGGAGTAAAGCCAGGCCCTTAAATAAACAAAAACAAAACAAAACAACTCAGCGGGTTAATACAGCATGAAGCATCACAGGGGAAGAGCCTTCACAGGAAGACCAGCACAATTGGGATACAATGACCCCAGCACGGGGTATGGGGCCCTTTCCTCAACTTCTACATTTAAGCACGCACTATACAAGGGCCACCGCTTTCCGGCAAAGAGCCGGTTCCGCATACCGGTGCCTCAGGAGGCCCATGTAGTTGGAAAGAGTTCAAATGAAATATGTGCAGACAGCAAGGTATGGTTCAAGGGAGCTCGATGGCCATAAAAAGGTCTGGATAGGCATACTGATGCCTCTGGAGGCTGGGGTTTTGGGGCATGCAGCCAAGTCAGATGGCGTACTGAACCAGGGACAAGGGAATAGCTTACTACCAGACTCACAGAGAGCATACGTCTTGGAGCGGTACCCTACAGTAGTGGTGCCACGGACCCAGGGGAAAAAAGCATTTGGGTCGTTAGATAATTGGGCGGTAACGAGCCAAGAGGATCAATACTGGTTATAGTGAGTTGATGGGGCTGCTGCTAAGAGCGAGAGGATCAATACTGGTTATGTTGAGTTGATGGTGCTGCTGCTAAGAACGGTGTACCATGATAGGGAAGGTTGCTAGTTTGATCATGTTCAGGCCGATACAATATTGACTCACTAAACGTGTGTCGAAACTGAGAACCTTTTCTTTCGAATAAGTAACCACATATAACCACAATGTCTTAACTTTATATTGCAGAGCGGCAGGGGGCTAAGTGGGTCGCTTGGATCAATAGTCACTCCCTAATATATCCCACGGGCGACCCAAAACGACCTCACGCACGAGTAGCCCACGGGCGACTCAAAACTCGACCTCACGCACAAGTAGGCCGGTGCAGCGATGGCAAGCACAGCATGCATTGGCTACAGCATTACCCGGTACAGTGCCCGAGGGACTGGGGAATGGTGCCCCAGAGGACTGCCCTGGACGTAAGAATAATACATCTGGAGGCAAGGACCCGTGGGCAAGGATCCGTGCTCAAAGGCACATTTGGTAAGGCACTACAGGTTGCCATCATGGGCGGAGTATGACAAGAGTAACGACACAGGCCGCAGCTTATTCTTTGTTTGGGGGACACGAGGCAAGGGTCCTCCCTACCTCGTGTTTTGGCGGTTACCCGGGCCGGTTGGGCTTATTGCAAGTAGTGCTGGTGACATCACAGGACGGCTTGGTAGCCGATCAGCGCCTTGGTGGCGCAAAAAGGTGGGGGCTCAGGATGCGCCGTTGGTCGGGGCCCCCTTGCTGGCGGGCAAGGCGGGGGGCCCATTGAGAAGGCTGCCTTGCTTGGTCCCTACGGCGGGCAGCGGTGGATCCATTATACCGGCTCGGGTACCCAAGGAAGTTTATTCATGATGTTAAATAAAAGCTGCGGCCTTATTATACCAACAACAGTTTCCGTGTTTTACATGTGTTGCAAAATGAATGCTTAATTTTGTGTAAGGCTCGGAAGGGGCCAGAAGGTAGGGACGACGGCCCACATTGGGTAAGTGGCGGCTGCTAGGGTTAAACATCTTAGGGCATAAGAGAAATACTTGAAATAAAAAAAACCTCTTTCAATTGTGCATCTGGGACAAGAATCAGACTAAGTTATTCCAAATTTACAAGCCTTGATATTATCAGTATAACTACAGTGTAATAATTTATAATATAACTCCTCAAATTTAGCATCCAAAGTTTTGTACAGTACAGATATAAGACCAACCATTTGAGACCAGAAGTGTGCAAGATAAGTCAATAAATTATGATTCATCTTATATAAATGAAGTTTATACCACCACTTAGAAAAGGAATGATGAATAAAACGGAAAATGTCATAATGCCTCTGTATCGCTCCATGGTGAGACCGCACCTTGAATACTGAGTACAATTCTGGTCACCGCATCTCAAAAAAGATATAATTGCGATGGAGAAGGTACAGAGAAGGGCTACCAAAATGATAAAGGGGATGGAACAGCTCCCCTGTGAGGAAAGGCTGAAGAGGTTAGGACTTTTCAGCTTGGAGAAGAGACGACTGAGGGGGGATATGATAGAGGTGTTTAAAATCATGAGAGGTCTAGGACGGGTAGATGTGAATCGGTTATTTACTCTTTCGGATAGTAGAAAGACTAGGGGGCACTCCATGAAGTTAGCATGGGGCACATTTAAAACTAATCGGAGAAAGTTCTTTTTTACTCAACGCACAATTAAACTCTGGAATTTGTTGCCAGAGAATGTGGTTCATGCAGTTAGTATAGCTGTGTTTAAAAAAGGATTGGATAAGTTCTTGGAGGAGAAGTCCATTACCTGCTATTAAGTTCACTTAGAGAATAGCCACTGCCATTAGCAATGGTTACATGGAATAGACTTAGTTTTTGGGTACTTGCCAGGTTCTTATAGCCTGGATTGGCCACTGTTGGAAACAGGATGCTGGGCTTGATGGACCCTTGGTCTGACCCAGTATGGCAATTTCTTATGTTCTTATGTTCTTATCGGACCACTTCCCCATAAATCACAAAATCACTGAAAGAGTTCAAATGAAATATTCTTGGATAAGCCCATTGCAGATGACAAACATAATGTCTGGCCTGTAAAAATCCATAGAAATGAGATTTAGAAATCTGATATTTATCAAACAGTTGTTCAAATGACAAAAAAAAGACATTGATCATCAAAACAATGCAAATAGGTAATATTCCTCATTCCCTGTTCCTGCCATATTTGAAATATCCCACCACACAATCCTGGAGAAAACTGTGGGTTACCAACAAGTGTAACAAGATGATGCTTCAGCAGGATCACCCCCCAAACTTAAAAAGTAGTGCCTTGCAAACTGAACAGGTTATAAGCAACAGTGAAGAGGTTATAAGCAACAGTGAAGAAGCTCATCCAGTAGTTCACCATCAGAAGCATGCACCCAACTAAGGAGAGAACATGCCGATTTAGCAGCTATCATATTAGGGATACAAAAAACATAAATGGTAGTGATCCACTTTTATAGAAAATGGAGTTGGCAGGCAACAGTGAAGAGGTTATAAGCAACAGTGAAGAAGCTCATCCAGTAGTTCACCATCAGAAGCATGCACCCAACTAAGGAGAGAACATGTCGATTTAGCAGCTATCAAATTAGGGATACAAAAAACATAAATGGTAGTGATCCACTTTTATAGAAAATGGAGTTGGCAGGCAACAATATAAAATCTACTAATGTCAGGTAAGTTTAGACTTCCATAAGATTTAGGGCATATCAATTTCATATAGCTAATCCTAGCTCTCTTCATCCACCACAGGACATGGACAATCATTGATTTTAGATAAGCTATATCTTTATTTGGGATACAACATGGCACCATTTGCATTCTATAGAGTAGCTTAGGGAATATTACCATTTCATATAACGCACATCTGCTAAATAAAGTAAGTGGTAATCCACCCATGCTTGCAGTTGAGATAGAATTTATGTACTAGAAATCTGACCTTTGCAGTATAAAGCAAATATTTATCCCTAGTAACATGAATACCTAAATATTTCAACTTATTTTGCATTCAGCTGAGAGGAAATTCGCCTCACCAATAGAATCTAGTGGAGTCGTCTAATGCCAAAGCCTCAGATTTGGTAAAATTAATCTTCAACCCCACAAAACTACCAAACAAAATAAAAAAGATCCATGATATGAGACAGAGAGAGACAGCAAGCAGTATTATCAAAAAACAAAAACATGTTGGCAAGTAAATATATATGATATTCAGAAGATCCAAACACAAACCCCTTAACTACTTTTGAGGACTTAAGTTTAAGTGCCAAATGTTCGACAGTTAACAGGTATAAAAACGACGATAGCAGACAACCTTGATGAGTGCCACAATGTAAAGGGAATAAATGAGAGATTGCCCCATTAATTTGTAGCTAAGCTTCAGAGAAGGTATATAGTAGATGTATCCATCCCAAAAAGGAGCCAGAAATCCCAAACCTTTCCAGCACCCAGAACATACATACCCACCGAACTTTGTCAAATGCCTTTTCAGCATCCAGGCTAATCACTAAAACTGCAAGATTTAAGGGAAAGAGGTTATATAAAGCCTCATATTCCATACATCATGTTGTCTTTTGAAAAAGAGAGTTTGATCCTCCAGAATTAAGTAGGGTAAGACCAAACTCAAGCGATTTGACAGAATGGAAGTCAACAGATTAATATCAACTTTAATACAAATATAATAAATTGCTATACTGGGTCAGACCAAGGGTCCATCAAGCCTAGCATCCTGATTCCAACAGTGGCCAATCCAAGCCACAAGTACCTGACAAGTACTCAAAAACTAAGTAGATCCCATACTACTGATGCCAGTAATAGCAGTGGCTATTCCCTAAGTCAACTTGATTAATAGTAGTTAATGGACTTCTCCTCCAAGAACTTATCCAAACCTTTTATAAACCTAGCTACACTAACTGCACTAACCACATCCTCTGGCAAAAAATTCCAGAACTTAATTTTGTGTTGAGTGAAAAGGAATTTTCTCCAATTAGTTTTAAATGTGCAACTTGCTAACTACATGGAGGGCCCCTAGTCCTTCTATTATCCAAAAGAGCAAAAAACTGAATCACATTTACCTGTTCTAGACCTCTCATGATTTTAAAGACCTCTATTATATCCCCCTTCAGCTGTCTCTTCACTAAGCTAAACAGCCCTAAACTCTTTAGCCTTTCATCATAGGGGAACAATTCCATTCCTTTCATTTTGGTCACCCTTCTCTGTACCTTCTCCAGTGCAACTATATCTTTTTGAGACGCTGCGACCAGAATTGCACACAGTCTCACCATGGAGTGATACAGAGGCATTATGACATTTTATATTTTATTTTACATTCCTTTCCTAAAAATCCTAACATTCTGTTTGCTTTTTTAACTGCCACAGCACACTGTGCCAACAATTTCAATGTATTATCCTTTGTGATACCTACAAGATGGGTTATTTTTCCCTATATGCATCACCTTGAACTTGACCATATTAAATTTCTTCTGCCATTTGGAGGTCCAATCTTCCAGTCTCACAAGATCCTCTTGCAATTTATCACAATCCCCTTGTGATTTAACTACTCTGACTAATTTTGTATCATCTGCAAGTTTGATTACCTCACTCACTGTATTCTTTTCCAGATCTTTTATAAATATATTGAAAAGCACTGGTCCAAGTACAGATCTCTGAGGCACTTCACTGATTACCCTTTACAACTGAGAAAATTTACCATTTAATTCTCTTCTCTATTTCCTGTCTTTTAACCAGTTTGTAATCCATGAAAGGATGTCGCTTCATATCCCATGACTTTTTAGATTTCTTAGAAGCCTCTCATGAGGGACTTTGTCAAACACCTTCTAAAAATCCAAATACACTACACCTTTATCCACATGTTTATTAACCCCTTCAAAAAATGAAGTAGATTTGTGATGCAAGACTTCCCTTGGGTAAATCCATGCTGCTGTGTTCCATGAAACCATGTCTTTCTATATAAGAACGTAAGAACATAATAAAATGCCATACTGGGTCAGACCAAGGGTCCATCAAGCCCAGCATCCTGTTTCCAACAGTGGCCAATCCAGGCCATAAGAACCTGGCAAGTACCCCAAAACTAAGCCTGTTCCATGTTACCGTTGCTAGTAATAGCAGTGGCTATTTTCTAAGTCAACTTAATTAATAGCAGGTAATGGACTTCTCCTCCAAGAACTTATCCAATCCTTTTTTAAACACAGCTATACTAACTGCACTAACCACATTCTCTGGCAACAAATTCCAGAGTTTAATTGTGCGTTGAGTAAAAAAGAACTTTCTCCGATTAGTTTTAAATGTGCCACATGCTAACTTCATGGAGTGCCCCCTAGTCTTTCTATTCTCTGAAAGAGTAAATAACTGATTCACATCCACCCGTTCTAGACCTCTCATGATTTTAAACACCTCTATCTTATCCCCTCCTCAGCCGTCTCTTCTCCAATCTGAAAAGTCCTAACCTCTTTAGTCTTTCCTCATAGGGGAGCTGTTCTGTACCTTCTCCATCACAATTATATCTTTTTTGAGATGTGGCATCTAGAATTGTACACAGTATTCAAGGTGCAGTCTCACCATGGAGCGATACAGAGGCATTATGAAATTTTACGTTTTATTCACCATTCCCTTTCTAATCATTCCCAACATTTTGTTTGCTTTTTTGACTGCATCTGCACACTGAACCGACGATTTCAATGTGTTATCCTCTATGATGCCTAGATCTCTTTCTTGCGGAACCTAACATTGTGTAACTATAGCATGGGTTATTTTTCCCTATTGTGCATCACCTTGCACTTATCCACATTAAATTTCATCTGCCATTTTGATGCCCAATTTTCCAGTCTCACAAGGTCTTCCTGCAATTTATCACAATCTGATTGTGATTTAACTACTCTGAACAATTTTGTATCATCTGCAAATTTGATTATCTCACTCGTCATATTTCGTTCCAGATCATTTATAAATATATTGAAAAGTAAGGGTCCCAATACAGATTCCTGAGGCACTTCACTGCCCACTCTCTTCCACTGAGAAAATTGTCCATTTAATCCTACTCTCTGTTTCCTGTCTTTTAGACAGTTTGCAGTCCACGAAAGGACATCGCCACCTATCTCATGACTTTTTACTTTTCCTAGAAGCTTCTCATGAGGAACTTTGTCAAACACCTTCTGAAAATCCAAGTATACTATATCTACCAGTTCATCTTTATCCACATGTTTGTTAACTCCTTCAAAAAAGTGAAGCAGATTTGTGAGGCAAGACTTGCCTTGGGTAAAGCCATGCTGACTTTGTTCCATTAAACCATGTCTTTCTATATGTTCTATATGTTCTATATGTTTGATGTTTATTTCCACTATTTTTCCTGGTACTGAAGTCAGGCTAACTGGTCTGTAGTTTCCCGGATTGCCCCTGGAGCCCTTTATAAATATTGGGGTTACATTTGCTATCCTCCAGTCTTCAGGTTCAATGGATGATTTTTTTTTTTTCCAACGCAATTTTATTGGGAGACACAGAAAATACAGCAGTAACAGCCATCAAAACAGAGTAACACGCCACCCAAGTTTCAATTCAAACACTCTCAAATCCCTCCCCCTTAATCTGTAGAGAATCTCACATATTCTGATTAGAGTGAAGCAGTCAAGAAACATACCTTGCATTAGATAATAATACAGAGTGCAGATCACCAGACATAGCATATATATCCCACTAGGCGCCTACATATACCAGCCACCCCCCGCAGCCTCCCCCAAGAGAAACACACAAACATGCGCAACATCTGACACACCGGACCCCTACAATGGTGCCAACTTTTTCACTGTTAAGGACAATGAACCATAATAGTCAATCCAGATGGTGTGGAAGATCCGTTTCTTCCTAGGAGAAAAACGTTTGTATAAAGAGCCATACTCTAGTTGAAAAAGTTCTGTCAGAAGAGCTGACCACATAGCAAGGCTTGGCGTATCCGGTGCAATCCATTTAAGTAAGATACACTTCTTGGCAATAAGACACGCCTTGGCTAGGAAGCCTGTATTGTCGACATTAACGCTCTCGTCCCCAACATCATTATTAAGAATGCAAAAAGAGCATGACCAATGGAGGTCCATGTGGAACAAAGTCGACAAAAATATCCTGATGGAGGACCAAAAGTCCTGAATCAAAGGACAGGTCCACAAACAATGAATGAGGGATGCCGCCGGATTAGAACATTTGAGACAGGCAGCAGACTGTGCAATGCCCATACGATGCGCTCGAGCCGGAGAGTAGACAATACGATGGAACACCCGCTGTTGTAATTCTCTCAGACCCACATTATTCGTAATGCTAGCAATAGAGGCATAGGAATTGGTGAGCATGTGTTCTTCCAGGTCTCAATGGATGATTTTAATGATAGATTACAAATTTTTACTAATAGGTATGAAATTTCATTTTTTAGTTCCTTCAGAACTCTGGGGTGTATACCATCCGGTCCAGGTGATTTACTACTCTTCAGTGTGTCAATCAGGTCTACCACATCTTTTAGGTTCACCGTGATTTGATTCAGTCCATCTGAATCTTTACCCATGAAAACCTTCTCCAGTACGGGTACCTCCCCAACATCCTCTTCAGTAAACACCGAAGCAAAGAAATCATTTAATCTTTCCGCAATGGCCTTATCTTCTCTAAGTGCCCCTTTAACCCCTCGATCATCTAACTGTCCAACTGACTCCCTCACAGGCTTTCTGCTTCGGATATATTTAAAAAAGTTTTTACTGTGAGTTTTTGCCTCTACGGCCAACTTCTTTTCAAATTCTCTCTTAGCCTGTCTTATCAATGTCTTACATTTAACTTGCCAACTTTTATGCATTATCCTATTTTCTTCTGTTGGATCCTTCTTCCAATATTTGAATGAAGATCTTTTGGCTAAAATAGTTTCTTTCACCTCCCCTTTTAACCATGCCGATAATCGTTTTGCCTTCTTTCCACCTTTCTTAATGTGTGGAATACATCTGGACTGTGCTTCTAGAATGGTATTTTTTTAACAATGACCATGTCTCTTTCACACTTTTAACTTTAGTAGCTGCTCCTTTCAGTTTTTTTCTAACAATTTTTCTCATTTTATTATAGTTTCCCTTTTGAAAGTTTAGCACGAGAGCCGTGGATTTGCATACTGTTCCTCTTCCAGTCATTAATTCAAATTTGATCATATTATGATCACTATTGCCAAGTGGCCCCACCACCATTACCTCACTCACCAAATCCTGTGCTCCACTGAGAATTAGATCTAAAATTGCTCCCTCTCTCATCGGTTCCTGAACCAATTGCTCCATAAAGCTATCATTTATTCCATCCAGGAACGTTATCTCTCTAGCGTTTCCCGATGATACATTTACCCAGTCAATATTGGGGTAATTGAAGTCTCCCATTATTACCGCATTACCAATTTGGTTAGCTTCCCTAATTTCTCTTAGCATTTCACTGTCTGTCTCACCATCTTGACCAGGTGGACGGTAGTATACTCCTATCACTATGGTCTTCCCCGACACACAAGGGATTTCTACCCATAAAGATTCAATTTTGCATTTAGTCTCATGCAGGATGTTTATCCTGTTGGACTCTATGCCATCCCAGACATAAAGCGCCACACTGCCTCCCGGGTGTTCCTCTCTGTCATTGCGATATAATTTTTACCTCGGTATAGCACTGTCCCATTGGTTGTCCTCCTTCCACCATGTCTCTGAGATGCCTATTAAGTCTATGTCATCATTCACTGCTATACATTCTAATTCTCCCATCTTACCTCTTAGACTTCTGGCATTAGCATACAAACATTTCAATGTTTGTTTTTTGTTTGTATTTTCATTCTGCTTTTTAATTGATAGGGATAAGTTAGAATTTTTTAGCTCAGGTGAGTTTTTAGTTACAGGAACTTGGACTACTCTTCTTATTATTGGAACCTCACTGTTGGGATGCCATAATTCTAATGCATCATTCGTATCCTTTGAAGATACCTTTCTCCGAACCATGCGCTGCTGAGTGACTGTCGGCTTTCCCCTTTGTTCTAGTTTAAAAGCTGCTCTATCTCCTTTTTAAAGGTTAGCGCCAGCAGGGTGGTTCCACCCTGGTTAAGGTGGAGCCCATACCTTCGGAAGAGACTCCCCCTTCCCCAAAAGGTTCCCCAGTTCCTAACAAAACTGAATCCCTCTTCCTTAAACCATCGTCTTATCCACGCATTGAGACTCTGGAACTCTGCCTGCCTCTGGTGTCCTGCGTGTGGAACAGGGAGCATTTCAGAGAATGCTACCCTGGAGGTTCTGGATTTAAGCTTTCTACCTAAGATCCTACATTTGGCTTCCAGAACCTCCCTCCCACATTTTCCTATGTCGTTGGTGCCCACATGTACCACGACAGCCGGCTCCCCCCCAGCACTGTCTAAAATCCTATCTAGGTGACACGTAAGGTTCACCACCTTCGCACCAGGTAGGCATGTTACCAGACGATCCTCACACCCACCAGCCACCCAGCTATGTACATTCCTAATAATCAAATCATCAACTATGACGGCCAACCTAATCTTCCCCTCCTGGGCAGTAGGCCTTGGGGGGTTTATCCTCGGTGTGAAAGGACAATGCATCACCTGGAAAGCAGGTCCTTGCTACAGGATCCTTTCGTGCTGCACCCGGTTGATGTTCTCCAATCATGAGACCTTCTTCCTCCAAGGCAGCACCAGGGCTGCCAGTCTGATGTTGAGACTTAGCTACTATGTCCCTGAAGGTCTCATCTATATACCTCTCTGCCTGCCTCAGCTCCTCCAGGTTTTCCACTCTAGCCTCCAGAGATCGGACTTGTTCTCTGAGATCCAGGAGCTCTTTGCACCGCATGCACATGTACAACTTCTCAACGGTGGGTAAAAAATCATACATGTGACACTCGATGCAAAAGGCTGGGAAGCCTCCCTCTTGTTGCTGGGTTGCTGCCTTCATCTCAGTTTTGTTCAGTTCCTAGTTAATTTTTAGGTTGCTATGGGAGTAGGAATGTGTCTAATTAATGTCCTTTAAATGTATTAGTGAATTCACTATATGTCTGGTAGTGGCCTACAAGGGACTGATCAAACTCAATAAAGTTTGTGGGGTTTTTTGTTTTTGTTTTTTTTGTGAAAGTGGCACCTGCCTATAAATTAAAGGATGAGCTAGGGGTGAGTGGGCTGGGAAATCCAAACAGTGTAACTTCAGTTAGTCAGCCAGAGTGACT
Organism: Rhinatrema bivittatum; assembly: GCF_901001135.1. NCBI lineage: Eukaryota > Metazoa > Chordata > Amphibia > Gymnophiona > Rhinatrematidae > Rhinatrema > Rhinatrema bivittatum. The sequence continues at coordinate 152,078,433 of NC_042617.1, read as the reverse complement.
CACTGCTCTCTTGATTATCAAATGTTGGTACCTAATCAAACCAAATCATACTACCTCAACACCTTTCCAAGGTGAGAAACTGAACTGAACTTTTCAACCTTTTTACTTAGGTATACACTGCTCCTAGCTTATTTCTAGCTTCTGGCTACTTTTTTTTTTTTTTTTAAATGCAAACACTCAGTTCTGCTTACTAGTTGCCTTACAGACTTTTAAAAATAAACACACTAACTACTGCTTACTAGCTGCCTTACTGACTGACCATTTAAAAATAAAAACAGTCTAACTTGTTTATTCGCTGCCTTACTGAGTATTAAAAGCACAAACACACTAAATAATATTCCCAAATAGTTAACTTTGCCCCAATACGTTTGAAAAAGACAATGTCCCAAGCAAAAACTTACTGATTCCTTTCAGCCACCAGCAAGGTGATCCTCTCCTCTCAGTGCTCCCACTGGAATGTGCTCACGAACAAGTTAGCATTCGAGGAGTGGCGTCCCTGGCTCAAGGGAGCACAGTATCAAATAACCATGTTCACGGATCTCAAAAACCTCTAATATCACCATCATGCCCAACACCTGAACCACAGACAAGCCGTTGGCCTCTTTTTTTTCACATGATTTAATTTCCTGCTTCGGTACCGACCAACAGACAAAAACGTGCAAGCAGATGCCCTCTCTCGCTCATTTACTACTGATGATGTCCCATAAGTACAGGAGGAGGTTGCACCCAGTTCCTCAATCGCTTGATGTTTATTTTTCAGTGAGCAGAGAGACAAACTTGTACAGGTGATTTAAGAATTTTCCCAGGCTCTCTGCTGTTTCCAGACTAGAGTAACATGCATACTGAAGGAGCTACATCAAAACTGTATGTCTCAGTGAACCGAGTTAGTTCTCTGGCCCTTTACAAGAGCCTGTCTACTAAAGACAAGGACTCTAAGCTTATCTTTCTCTAAATTCCACTGTTGGCTTTAGTAACCAGTTCAAAGCTGTGACAAATAGTACAGACACAGTCAATATTTGTTAACAATATAGCAGTAATCAACCACTGCACTTAAAATTCTAGGATCTGATGAGAAAGGGAGGGAGGATCTACTCTCACTGTTTTCCTCTCAATGACACTTTATATTTATTGGAGGCTGTGGTTCAACCTTTATGTTCAAAGTAAGTAAACCAGCAGAAAGAATGCACAACTCACCTGATAAGTTCCAAAAAACAGTTTAGTATTTGAGAAACAAAACATCTATGCAAAACAATAAAGCCTATTCTCTTTACAACCTGCAGTCGAGATGCAGGGCAGATCAGATGAGAAACCTAAAAGCAGCAAACAGGGACAGAGAGAGAAACAAGGTGTGTCTCATGACCTCAGCTCAACTTCCTTGTCCAATCACAAGCAGTAAGGGCTAAACACAGAAAGGTGGAAAACATTTTAACATTATCTTATTTTACATAATTGTGCATCAGTTCAATTCACACAAACATACTGTGATGAAGCGCCACCCAACAAAGGGCAGAAAAGACAGAATAAGTTGAAGGAAAACTCTACTAGTTCCTCGAGCTGGCCAAAGAGGGCGCTAGCAAGGCTTATACGGACTACAACTCCCAAGCTCTTAGAGGCTCAAGTAGATCCACAGATAGGGGAGGAAACAAACCACCCAGCTGAGCCTAATGAGGGGGGAATTAGACTCAGAAGAACCAATGCTGATCGAGGAGGAGGGTATGCCAGAGTGGTGGAGCTGGCCCAAAAAAACCTGGCTCTTCTTTTGGAGCCATATTGAACTGTTTATAAGACTTGTGTTGCACTAGCCCTGTGGGGGTGAAAACTGGACTAACTGTGTTTGTTAGCCCCGGCTCTCAGAGAAGTCCTGGCTAGGCTGGGACACTGGATGTTTCCTTGTAGGAGGGAAACTTTTGGGACAAGCAGCTAGAAAGTGGAAAGAAAAGAGCCCAGAGAACCAGGACAGCAAGGACCTGCACTAGTGAGGAGCGGCCCAACGGAGGCGGGGATCATCGACAATACATACAAACCTTCCCTCTCTTTTACACTTTTAGAGCTGATGTTCCCAACATTTCCCATGTCAGCAACTCTGTGCATTTGCTGTCCATATTATTCTAGTCCTAATTCATCATGCAGGGCCAAGAAATGATCCCTGGATAGAGGCTTAGTTAATATATCTGTTAACATGTTCTTTGTTGTTTCAGGTTAACCACTAACCTTCTCACACATATTACTCATGTAAGGCCGGATTTTATGCGTGTGGCTGGACCTTGCGCTCCGGGTCAATTTTCAAACAGGCCCGGCCACGCATGTAAACCCCGGGACGCGTGGAAGTGCCCAGGCCTTAAAAGGGGGCAGTCCGGGGGTGGGGCGGGGCTAGAGGCGCTCGGTACCGCGGCCATTTGTTGCTGTGCCGGGGATCGTGCGCCGGCAGGGTGCCGGCACACGCAACTTGCTCCTGCTCCTTTGCAGGAGCAAAAGGTGATTTAAAAAAATGGGGGGGGGGGGCTAGGATAGGGATAGGGGGAGGGGGAGGGTAGTATAGGGGAAAGGGAGGTTAGGGTAGGGGGTTAGGAACTTCCCTCCCAGTCCGCTCCTTAATTGGAGTGGACTGGGAGGGAACTGGGGAAGACCCCGATGTGTCGCTGTGCGAATTTTGGTAAATTATACCCATTTTGCATGTGCCGACCCACATGTTATAAAATCGCTCATCGGGTAGCGCATACACATGGACGCGTGTGCATATTTTTTGAAAATCTACCCCGTAGTGTATTTTTATGCAGAGCCATACCCATGCAATTTGGCACCCATGGACAAGTGAAAAACTGGAACCTCTCCCATTACACATTTTGGTAATGTGTTAAATGTTTGTACAGCAATGCCCATAGCCAATGTGTTAAATGTTTGTACAGCAATGCCCATAGCCAATGCAAGGGTATTAGGTACCCTAGGAAACATTTATAGCCTTGCACCCCCTTTCCCAATCACACCTTCCTCACGCACAATTAAAAATTATCCATTTATAATAACAGATTTTACATGAAAAAGAACATTCAAAACATAGTCTTCTGAGGTAAAAATATCACTTACAATATGTATATTATCGGGCAAATTTTAAATCGCCCGTGCGCATAAAATACAGGGGTTATCCATGCATTCAGAACACAACAAAACTTAAAAACTTTCAAAAAAGATCTAAAAACCTGGATGTTTACCAAAGCCTACCAACTCACCCAATGACTCTAAAACACCACTTCCCTCCTAATGACACTATGCAAACATGCAGAACCAATGCAAGAAAGTAACATAACACATAAACGAAACCTGTATAGCTTGACCTACGAACTACGTTTATAAAACCGACAATATCTATCTTAACAATCACATAAACCTTTTGGAAACTCTGTTAAACATCAAAACTTTGTAAACCGTTATGATGGCGAAACCGAACGACGGTATATAAAACTTGGTAAATAAATAAATAAATGTAACCAGGCCTTGTGTGCACTGTGCATATTTTAGAAGGGGCCGACCGCATGCGTAGCCCCCGTTATGCGCACAAGAGCTGGGCCAAAGAAAAGGGGCGGTCCGGGGGCACAGGGGGGCGGGGCTTGAGGCGTGCAACTTACGCCAGCTCAGGAGCTGCCTTAAGTTCTGAAACAAAGAAAATAAAAAGGTAGGCGGTTTTCAAGGGTAAGGGAGGACAGGGGTGGGGGGGGGGGGAGTATGGGCAGAGGGGTGGCCACGATGTGTCGCCATGCAAATTTTGTAGTATTCCAACTCCCCTTGCATGTGCTGGCCTGGATTTTATAACATGCTCATGCCGGTGCACACATGTTATAAAATCATGCATCCATGTGCGCACGCCAGGTAGGACGCGCACATGTATGTTTAAAAATCTGTTCCTATATTTACATGCAGTGCCCTGGTGCCAACCAGAAAACCCTGCAAAAAAAGCAAGAGACACTTGGAACCTATATGGTACTAGATCTACAGTAGTGCATCTTGGGCATGGGCATGACTCTCAGAGCCACAAGAAAAAATAATTTCTATATAAAAACAGCACTAACTGCCAGCACTCAAATAGCAACAACCCTACCTATGAAAGCTAATACTACAAATATTACACCAGGCCTAAAATAGCAATATACCCCCTATTAGGAAAACAGAACAAGCCAAGCTGCTATAGGTCCCTACATTGAAACTACACACTGGAAGCTAGATTTTAAAAGGTGCACAAGAGCATCCATGTGCACGCGGTTCCCGGCACGTGCACATAGACGTGCCAATTTTATAACATGTATGCATTGCCGCGCGCATGTATAAAATACAATACCCACATGCATGTGCAAGCCAGATTTTATAATCACTGCACACATGTGCTGGTGGGTTCACACTCTCGCGCATCAGGGGGATTTGCTAAAAAAAATGCACGGTGACACAAAAGAGCTCTCCCCAGTTCCCTCCCCTAACTACCCTTCCTACTTTTTCCCCATCCTCCCTGACCCCTAACACCTACCTATCTAGCCTATAATTTGTTTGGTTAAATAAGCTTACTGCTCCTTCGGAGCAGAAGTAAAGTCCATGCTGGCTGGCTGCCGGTGAGCGCTTCCCAAAGACAGTGTCTAATGGTGGCCCTTGCCCCCCTCCTCCACCCAGACCCTGCTCCCCATCCGCTCCTTTTACTGAGCCTGGCATTTCCACATGAATCAGGAGATATGTGCGTGGTCGGATCGATCTAAAATGCTCTCGGCGCGTGCACAATCCAGCCACATGCATATCTCCCATTATTTGCGCGTGTCGAGCTTTTAAAATTGCCCCTAACAGAATAACTCACTTCAATCTCACATGCAAAACACAGATAGACCCTCAAATCCAGAATAAAGAGACCATAAAGTATAAATAGAAATGTATGGACAAAAAAGTATAATAGAAACCACGACAAGCCAAGGGCATTGTTCACAAATGTTTTCGTGAAAAGATTTAACAAAGCACTGCTTCTCAGTAGCAAGCTTTCTTGTGTTGTCCACTATATGCAAATGTTTACTCAAATTGCACTATAATGAGCAGTTGTGATGCAAATCTTGTAAAGCAGCTCTTTACTGGGCAATTTTGCAAAAATGGGCTTTTTTCCATCAAGGAGGCCCATGAAGCCTCCTTCCAAGTGTAATTAAAATCTTTGATGTCCTTACTGGCCCCTCCCCAACGCCCTGACCAGTGTTCCTCTCAAGAGTAGAAAATGTAAAATTCAGAACCCTTTATTAATTCCTGCCCCTTGCCACCCCCTCCCCCTTTCAAATTTGGAGTTAACCCCAGTTCCCGCAAAAGCTTACCCCAACAATGGCATCATCTTTGGGGGCAGAAGCAATCCCCACTCACTTCTGCCTCATCCCTGCCTGGTTCCAAAATAGTAGCAGCTGGCTTCAGGAAATCCTGAAGTTTCTGGTTGTGGCAACATACATTAAAGATCTTACATAATTTTGTTACTGATACTAATGCACTCCGAGCTCATTAGCATCTATAGCAAAACTGCACATAAAACAGCTGATAGCATGCATTAAATAACATGGGTTAGTACGTTAGCCTTTAAGGGTGTTTTCTTCTAGAAATTGAAACTTTGGTTGTGTAACTGTGGATTCAATCATTTATTTCTTTGATTTCCTCTGTAGTGTGTGATTGGCTATAATTTATGAAAAAAAAAGTATATTCTGGAGCACTGAACATCATATTTGAGAATAAATAAACAAAACAATGAACCTCAAACCGAATATTTAAATCCCAAACATAGTTTACTGATTTGGGGGTAAACACAAGCTTCCCATTAAGTTTACATGGAAAGCAATGAAGGAATAAAATGGAAGCTATGGTCAAATCCAGAGTTCATATTTGATCAATATTTTTATTAAAATTCAATAGCAAGGTGCTATAATTGTCGATGAGGCATTAGCTATAAAACATGGAGAAAGCTGAAAGCCTTTCATCTACTAATGCATAGTACAATTATGAAGGAATCAAGCAGGAAAGCTTTTATTTGTCCATTTGCTTCTAAATTTGAAATATAAAAATACATAATGGAATGAAGGCTTGGGGAAAAAAGCATTCAAATTGGGTACTTTTAAACCTGCTAAGATAAGCCTGTGTTTGGACACATTTCCTCTTTTAATATAGATGTGCTGAAAGCATCAATTTAAATACTGGCAAAAATACAATGAATAATATGCTCCTGTGTTTAAAGTGTTGGTGATAAACTTGGTGATAAACTTTGGAAAATGTAACTGTGATTAAAAGCAAGTTTCACTTTGTTTTACTACTACTCCTACTACTACTACTACCAATAATATACAACTAAACTATGTGATACTGAAAAATCTTCATTAGGCCTATGGCATTTAGTTATGGAAACATAACTGCATTGCTGCAGAGTCAGCATCTATATTTTATCTTCAGTCTTTGCACAAATTTTGAACATGAAAGTACATGCATATATTCATTTCAGCGCTTGCATTGGCTCCTAGTGAAGTGCAGATCTAAATTTAGATTATTGGTTATGACACATAGAGGTGAATTTTAAAAGCCAGACGCGTATCCACCCAATTATAAAAGCTGCCGACATGCGCACACATCTCCCAATATGCAAATAGCTCTCTTCGAATGAAAAAAGGGGCATGGTGTGGGTAGGGTATGGGACGAGAGATGTGCGCATAAATATCTATGTGCCTGGCCGTGTGCACAGGTCCAGCGCCATGTAACTTTACTTCTGCTATGGAGGAGGTATAGGTTCTAAAAGAAAAGGCATCTGTGAGGGGTTTGAGGGATCTGGGTTAACTGGGGAGAGTGCAAGCTAAAGATCCATGGGAGTATGGAGGACCCAGCTAGAGACTTGGAAAAACTGGTGAATGAACCGGTGAAACTGTCCATAATGTGGACGCGTCCCTGTTATAAATCCCCCCACTTTTGCTGTTCAAACCTGACTTTGCACAGCTGTGCGCACCCACTTGCAAAATTGGGCGCCCACATAGGCATGCCTAGGTTATTTTGTAACATATGCATGTATGTGTGTGATTGTTATAAAATTGCCACATCTCCTGGTGCATGCCAATGCACACATGCACATGTGTGCCCACATGCCCTTTTGAAATGCCCTTATTAAATGCAGAGTACACTTGTGTAGTCAAAAACAAACTTCAGTGCTACTCTTCTGCTCTCACTTTATGTTTAGCAGGCCAATGGTTGCATTAGGTGCCTTCCAACCGTGACTATAAATATCAACAGACTCGAGCATTATGCTTTGCCATTGCAACCCAGGGAAGACACAGACATAATAATGTTCAGGAATTATGTTAAGGGTATCCTTTTTCAGGAGGCATATGGATGATGGCAGTTCATGTTATTCGTTTATGTCCTATAAATCTTCTTTTGGAACAACGGTACATAAAATGCACAAATAAATAAGATTTCCTATTTTAATTTGTTGCAGTTATGTATTATTAATTTAATGATCTATGTTTGTTTTTATGTAAGCCACACTGAACACTAATTGCAGGCATGTGCAAGTTATAAAATCAGGGGTCGGCACGCGCAAGGGGGTGCACAATTGTGCACCTTGTGCGCCGAGCTGCGCTGCCTTCCCTCTGTTCCCTCCCAGGCCGCTCCGATTTCAGAGCGGCCTCGAAGGGGGCTTCCCTTCCCCCTAACCTAACCTTCACACCCCTTCCTCTAACCCCTCCCCCCAAATTTTTATCTTACCTTTTGTGCCTGCATCTGGGCAGGCGCAAGTTGCATGCCCCGGCAGCCTGCCGGCATGTGATCCTTTGACACAGTGGCAATGGCTAGACAACCAACTCAACCTAAGCAAATTCATAAACAACACCATCATGGAATGCTTCTTTAAATTGCAAGTATTAAAAAAATTAAAACCACTTCTGCACTTCTGAGATTTCCGCCTGGTACTACAATGTATCATCCTCCTGAAACTGGACTACTGCAACTCACTCCTTCTGGGCCTACCAGCCAGCACAATCAAACCTCTTCAGATGGTCCAGAACGAGACGGCCAGGGTCCTCACAAACACTAACAAAAGGGAACACATCACCCCTATCCTCCAGAACCTTCACTGGCTGCCAATTAAATTCAGGATACTCTTCAAAGCCCTCATGATGATCCATAAGGCCTTACACAACATCTCCCCCCTCAACCTAACCTTCCAACTTCAGCAGCACATCACCAAGAGACCCATCAGAAGAGCGTACAAGGATATGCTACACACCCAGCCGGCCAAAACCTCACTTAGGAAATACGCACTCTCCACAGCTGTTCCCTCACTTTGGAACTCGCTCCCTCCGGACCTCCGACAAGAACCCTGCCTCTTATTATTCAAAAAGAAGCTAAAGACTTGGCTATTTAGCCAAGCGTTCCCTGAGAGCTAAGAGCTGATGAATCGAGCCTTACAGTCGCTGGTCCACCAATCCCATTGTAAATATGTTTTGATTTGTACTTTATTTTAACTAATCATGTTTTGAATTGCATTCCATTTGTTCTCTGTAAGTTTAATTTCAACCTTGTTTCAATGTATCCGCCCCTGAGGTGACAGTTCAGTTCTCTGTAAACCGGTGCAATATGTATTCTATACAGGAACATCGGTATATAAAAATTAAAAATAAATAAATAAATACATATGTGTGTCGCCAGGCCTTTTGAAAATAGGCCCAGCACGTGTAACCCCCCCCCCCCCCCCCTACGCGTGAAAATCCATGTGCAGGCACTGCTCCCCTATGCCTTCATCAGCAGTGCCTGCTCACGGCTACAACAATGTTTGTACAAATTGGGGATGACATTTCTGCTGAAAGTTGTCCTGGAGGGCACTTTATAGTTTGGTTCTAGAAGCTGCAGCAAACACCTGAAACCCACGTTCTTAACAACTTGCAGGGGCTGATCGTTCAAAGCAATCATAACCAAAAATAGTCCTTGTCACCACTTTGGTTGCTGCCTGCCTCCCTCCCTGGGAGCCCTCTCACCATATTTTTGACAAAAACCTACTCTTGGACTTCCACCGAGATCATCAAGAAAAACCCAGACCGGTAAGGGGGAGGCCTAGAAGGGGTACTGTTGCGCGTCCCAGCCATGTGGGTGCCGCGACCGGGCCTGCTCACCTCATGCTACCCTCAACTAGCTCTGGTCTCGCCACTGCTGCCAGTTCCCGCCATCCCCGTGGCTCACCACAGTCCTCTCCGGCTTCCTCCACGCCGCAGATCTCGTAGCGGAGCTCCCGTTGGGACTCCGCATCTTTGGCCTCCTCTGCCCCGCCCCTAGGCATGCACATGGCTGACGTGCTCCGATTTAAAGGGCCAAGCGTGGGAACACTGATGGGGGCCCAGATTGATGACATCAATTGAAAGCCCAATATATAGTGAGGCTCTGTCCCCAGGACTGCGCCTTGGCAATCGGGTCGACACCATGGTGTAGTAAGCTTGCCTATCCTGTGTTTCAAGTGTCTCCTTGTTCCCACGTCTCCGTGTGTTCCTGTATCCGTACTCAGGTAGTACCTTCTCGGACTAATCTCTGGTACGACCTTGGCCTGTCTGATTACTCTCTTTATCTGCTGCCTGGAATTGACCACTGCCTGCCTGACCATTCTCTTCATCTGCTGCCTGGAACTGACGACTGCCTGCCTGACCATTATGTTTGCTTCCTGGAACTGACCACTGCCTGCCTGACCATTCTCTTCGTCTGCTGCCGGGAACCGACCCTCGCTTGCCTTGACTATGCTCGGACTGACCTTGGTATTTGACCCTTGCTTTGGCTGACCACTTCTGGACTGATACTCTGGCTCTGACCCTTGCGCTTCACTCGGACACTCTCTTCTGGACTACTGTGGCTACCAGACCAACCTGCTTGGAATCCACCCACGGTCTTCACCTGACTAGACCCACAGGCGCTGCCTGCCTCACCCGGGGAACCTTCCTGAACTGTTACCTCCCTGAGGTCTCAGGAGCTTCCAGTTTGGGTCTGGTCCATCCTCTCTGCATCAGTCGTGCACCCTTACTCGTGGTGGGCATACCCCTCCGCTACCTCTCCGGAAGATCACCTGAGGCCCACCTAAGTCCAGGCGGTCCGGGTACCCAAGGGCTCAACCTGCGGAAACCCCGGACTGTTATTGGCCTCTGTCTCCTCGTGTGCTCCACCTCCTGGTAGCAGACACTCTCTGGATCTGACCAGAGGGCCGTACCAATCCTGTACCAGGCTAAGGGCCCACCTCCAGTGCAACAGAAACAGGAATGGTAACTTTTAAACCAGTGTGCGGGCACTTATTTGCCCGTATCGTCGGTCCGCACCCAGAGACGAAGCCATTTGGTAAAATACGTACATATATATGTGCACATTATAAAATAGCTGACTGCACATAAGTGCATGCAATTTTAAGTGGATGTCTGCTTATGCATGCAAATGCCAATTCTACCGCGTAAGTGGGGGGATTTTGAAAGACGTGCATGCTGACGCCATTGCCAGCTTTTCCAGTTTGTTCCCAGTTTACCCAGGTAAGGGATGAAACTTCCAAACCCCCCCTAGTTTAATAGCCTCCCTTCTCCCCTGTTAGCGCTGACCTTTAAAACCCCGTTATCCATAGAAGAAGTAAAGTTAAGTGATAGGAGACCCGGCACACTCCAGTACGCATATGCATGCAATGGCAAGTACAAGCGTATCTGGGTAGCTTTTAAAATCTGCTTGGCACTTGTGAGCCCAACCTGTGCGCATATTTCCCAGTTTTGGCACACCCTGGGTTTCTAAATTCACCTCTAAGGAGCATACAAACCAGAAAAAAAATTAGCAGAAGTTATAATTAGAGGGTATCTAACAAGCATATTCTCACACAAGAGTCAGTGGAACCCATCCAGTAACATTCTTGACATCCAGGAAAATGTCTCTATTGATTGAGCATGAAGAAAACATATATTAGAACACAAAACATTTACCAGACATTCATAGGGGTATCATAAGTGAAAAGATATACCAAGAGTCCCAGTCTTTTGGCACATAGCCAAAAACAGCTTCCTCTTTTCTCTGTATTATTTCTGCAAGATCTGGAAATATTCAGAATCATCATCTGATTTCTGCGAAAATAGACTCATAAACATATACATGAACTGCTCAAAACATTAGCACAGTAAACTGAATTAGTGTACACTACATAGGTTTTAGTATTAAAATAAAACTAAATAGGTTATGCCCACAAAAATGAAAAAGAAAACAAAACAAACACAAAAATACCCAAAAAAGAATGAAAAAAAAAAAAAGACAAAGGCATTTTTTGACTGCATTTCCCTAGAACTAGTTTGCCTTTGAAATTTATCTTGAGGTCCATGTCTAGAAAGCAGTCACAAGTGACTTATTGACATCCACAAACACCTCACACTCCTTCCTCTCTCTGACTACATAATGGTGGGACCTGTCCAAGGTAGGGGCAATCAGCAGCTCCACAGGGGCTGGAGCAACAAGACACAGATGGGTTTTGCTGAACACTCACATGGTGGATGGTTCCCATACCTCTGCCAATGTTTTAGCAGTTATTTGAGAAATGCTGAAGGGCTGGCAGCTGGATCAGAGATCCAGAAGTCTCAATACAGGTTTCTTTATCACCGACAATGGCTCTAATATGGTCACAGCAGTATCCAAAGATAGATATTAGGATGTACGATTCTTTGCTCACATCCTTCACCTAGCAGTGAAGGAGGCCCTGGGGCTGGAATCCAGGGATCCAGAGCATGCATACCTGCATGGCTTACTAGAAAAGTGTAGAAAAATAGCTGTATACTTCCACTGAAACATGAAAGCGGGTGACCTTCTCCGTGAAAAGCAGGAGGAATTAGAAATGCCTCGCAAGATTCTCATCATAGAAGTGGGTACCTGCTGGAATTCCACCTACATAATGCTGCATAGGCCAACAGATACCCCTGCATAATCTGTTCGGGAAATAGAGATAGGTGTGCAGGCTCCCCTAGGGCATCATGACTGGTCAGTCATGAGACAGCTTGTGAAAAAAATGAAGCCCTTTAAGGACGCCATAGAGAAGCTGAGTGCTACAAGTGCCACCTTGGGAGATGTCAACCTGATAGCAAACATCCTGTTAGAAAAGTTGAGGGACTTTCAACAGGAAGAGAGAATGAAAGGTGAGGTGCTGCACTGTTTGGCGTCCTTGGAAAAGCAGGTGACAGAGAGACTAGGACCTCTAACCTGAAATCCCACATACATGCTCGCTACATTATGTGATCCATGTGTAAAACAGAGATTTGCACCGAAGGCGAACTATCTGACACACATGAACAGCATACTGTCAGAGGAGGTCTGTCAAGTAGAGCACCAGAGGTTGCGGCAGAGGAACGATGTAGCACAGAGGAAACATGATCACTGGCCAGGTGAGACAGTAATGCAAATCAGAGCTTATCCTGTCATCAACACCTAGCACACCATCCACAGGAAAATGGAAACAATCCTCACTTCTGTCCTAGGGGATCACTAAAGCACCTAGGGAAAAAAGACTCATGTCCAATACTACCAAAGAAGACGGAAGTTCAAATCTCAGTGACATACTATCTCACTGACACCATTAAGGAAATGGAGACAGATGTGCTGGCATATTGGTCTCACAAGTCTAGCATCTGGCAGACTTAGCAAGAGTGGTTCAGTGCTATCTCTCTTGTCCACCAACAAGTGTCCCAAGTGGAAGAATGTTTTTAGTGACATCATAAGCCCTCATTACTCCAGGCTATCACCACAATTGATGGAGAAGCTAGTATTCCTTAAAATCTATCTGAATTTGCTTGGCTTTCCAGATTTGCCATGTGAGTGGAAAGATGAATGAAAGGAATGGAACCTGCATCCAGTGACAGAGATTGACTATCTTCATCTGCCTGCTCTGTCCGCAACACCATCAATTAGACCACACTTCACCAACCACATCGATGATGCTGTTCAGGCCCAAGATGCCAGATCGAGGACTGGAAAGGTTTGCAATACTGAATTCTGCTGTGACACCAACATAGACAGTTGGGCCACACTTCAACAACCACACTGCTGCTCCAGTCCAGACCTGAGATGCAAGATTGAGGGGTGGAAGAGATTCAATGCTGTGTCCTGCTGTGTTTCCAGCACCGCCAATTGGGCCACACTACAACCACCACACTACTACTCCTGTCCAGCCTGAGATGCAAGATATGCAATACTAGATCCTGCTTTGTCCCCAACACCGCTAGTTGGGCCACATTACAACCACCACACTGGTGCTCCTGTCCAGGCCTTAGATGCAAGATCAAGGGCTGGAAGAGATACAATGCTGCTTAGTTCTGCTGGGTCCCCACACTGCCAGTTGGACCACATTACAACTACCTTGCTGCTCCTGTCCAGGCCTGAGATTAGAGATTGAAGGCTGGAAAAAGATGTAATGCTGAGTCCTGCTGTATTCCCAACCTGGCCAGTTGAGCTACACTACAACAACTACACTTTTGCTGCCTCCATGGCCCGAAAAGCCAATCCACGTCCACAACACAACAATGCTGAGAACTGTTTTGTCTACAGAATCATCACAAGAGCCAACATGGACTGACTCTATTTGCCTGAAGAAATGTTCCGATCCCCCAAACAGGGGCCTATCCCTCCCTATTGCCTCCTGGCTTGCCCCCATCCTGAAATTGGAGTCTGACTCAGCTTACTTCCTCCTGACACATTCCCAAGAAAAACACTGGGAACTGACACTATGGGGAACTGACAGGACATCCAGTAGCAGCCTTTTACTTCTATAACCCAACAACCACAACACAGAGGTATAGCCTCATATCCTGCAGCAGCCTTAAACTAAAGTACACCTATACCAACAGCACAGGGGTTATATCCAGCAGCAGCCTTATACTACCATACACCTCACACAACCCCTATAATGCCTGCCTTCTTCCAAGCACAAATCCAGGGTCATGACTCCACCAAGATCCTCTGCATGCTCAAGCTACCTCAGAGGCATGACTCTGCTGAGTTCCTCTGCCTCCTTTCCCCAGATTCCACTACAGAGGCATGACTCCATTGACTTCCCCTGCCTGCTTTACCCCAAACAGTTCTTAAGGAGAAGGAGGCAGGGGAAGACAGTGAGGTCATGACTGAATGTTGGTATTTACAAAACACTACCACTGACCTCCCCTGTCTGCTTAGCACCAAAGAGTTATTGAGGTGAAGCAGGCAAAAGAGGTCAGTGGAATCAAGCTTCTGGAGTGGTGTTTGCCATATACCACCACTGAGGCTTAACTCCTAACATCCCCTGCCTGTCCCCCAAAAATTGTTGAGGCGAAGCAGGCTGGGGAGATAAGAAGAATCAGGCCTCAGTATGGTGTTTGACAAACACAGGAGCATGACTTCACTGACATCCTCTGACTCTTCTTCTAAACATCAACATTTAAGAATAACTTATCCTTTATCATCCTGGCTTTCACCAACCCTAACCACTGAGGCCTGTCATTTAGACCTATGGCATGGATTTTTCAAACCTTAATCACTGAAGCCTGCCACTGACAAGTATGGCATGACATGTTCCAACCATTACCAATGAGGCCTGTCACTTACATATATTGCATGTCATATTCCAAACATTACCAATGAGACCTGTCACTTACAGCAACCGTCGTCAATGACTGAGGCCTGTCACTTATTTTATTTAAAAAAATGCTTATTTAAAATATTTCTTACCCACCGCTCCTATGTTCAGGCCAAAGTACATTATAACATCCAAAATCAAGTTAGATTAAAACAAACCATGGTACAATAACATGCATCATAAAAAATAAAACAATGTAAAATCACATATTTCATGACAAAACCTAGTGACATGGAATAATAGAATAGGTCCTGAGAAACATCTTTAACATTCAAATACCTGCTTAAAAAGATGGGTCTTTAGGGCCTTCTTAACGAACTTGGGCTGCTTCGGATTTCTAATTTCTTTCGGGAGTGTGTTCCAAAGTGTTGGGACTGCTATTGAAAAGGCACATTTTCTAGTTTCATCTAGATAAGCTGCTTTTGGTGAGGGACTATCTAACAGATTTTGGACGGATGAGTACAGAGTCCTAGAAGGAGTTTGGATTTCATTATAGCAGTAATCCAAGGGAACATTAATAAGAGAGTGAATAATGGTATCTAGTTTATATTGTATCCAATATGTTATTGGAAGCAAGTGAAGTGATTGTAAGACAGGAGTAATGTGTTTGCGAATCAGGGTTCCAATTAATAGACATGCAGCAGAATTTTGGATAATTTGAAGAAGACATGTAGCATATATTGGGAGACCTGGAAATAGCTAATTGCAGGAATCCATACCAGAGAAAAGAAGTATTTGCAGAATGGTGCGGAAATCATTGGTGTCAAGAAATGGTTTAAGGTGTCGTAGTAATCTAAATTTGTGATAGGGCGTTTGTATTAGAGCTTTGATATGATCACTCATTGCTAATGCTAGGTCAATTAATTTACCCAAATTCCAGACAGATTCAGAAATTGTAATTCATTGGTTTTTAAAATAAATGTTCTTTGGGGCATTGGGAAATATAAATCTCGAGAGGAGCATGATTTAAGTTTTGCTTATATTTAGTACAAGTTTATTTTGATTTAACCAGTTTTGAATAGTGGAAATACAATATATAAGAAATTGTTTAGTTTGGACTCCAGTTGTTTTGATGGGAAAGAAAAACTGGATATCGTCAGAATACATTTTGTAGTGTACCCCAAGGCCCACTAGTACATGAGAAAGGGGAGTCATATAGATGTTAAACAATGCTGCAGATAATGCAGATCCCTGAAGTACACCAGAGTTAACTGGATGCCAGGTTGATGTAGAGGATTCAACTTTGATTTGCAAATATCTATGGGAGAGATAGGAAATGAACCAAGATAATACGTAGCCAGATAGCCCTAGTATTTCTAGATGAGCCAAGAGTATTTTATGATCAATCATATCAAGTGCTGCAGGTACATCAAGGAGAACGAGAATATAAGTTGGTCCACAATCAAAACCCTATCTACATAAGAGCATGCCATACTAGGTCAGACCAAGGGTCCATCAAGCCCAACATCCTGTTTCCAATAGTTGCCAATCCAGGCTATAAGTACCTGGCAAGTACCCAAAAGCTAAGTCTATCCCATGCTACCAATGCTAGTAATAGCAGTGGCTGTTTTCTAAGTCAACTTGATTAATAGCAGGTAATGGACTTCTCCAAGAAATTATCCAAACATTTTCTAAAATCTAGCTACACTAAGGGGCAGATTTTAAAAAGTTGTGCGAGCGCGTACTTTTGTTCGCTCAGCAGGCGCGAACAAAAGTACGCCTAATTTTATAAGATACACGCGTAGCCGGGGCACCCGGCCGACTATGCGCACGTCGGCCAGGTGCCCCGCTCCGTGGTCCGGTCCCGGGGGCTGTTCCGGAGGCCGCGGCTATGCCCCTGGAACGCACCCGGGTGAAAACCACGCCCACATCGCCGCCCTCGAAACGCCGCGCCCCGCCCCCTAAACGGCGCGTCATCTCAACACGCCCCCCGACACGCCCCTGACACGCCCCCGACAGGAAGCCCCGGGACTTACGCGCGTCCCGGGGCTTTACGCACGCCGGTGGCCTATGCAAAATAGGCACGCCGGCGCTCACGGGCCTTTGAAAATCCGCCCCTAACTGTACTAATTACATCCCCTGGCAACAAATTCCAGAGTTTAATTGTGCATTGAGTGTAAAACTTTGATTAGTTTTAAATGTGCCACATGCTAACTTCATGCAGTGCCCCCTAGTCCTTCTATTATCCGAAAGAGTAAACAACTGATCAACATTTACACATTCTAGACCTCTCATTATTTTAAACACCTCTATCATACCCCCGTCAGCCATCTCTTCTCCAAGCTGAACAGTCCTAACCTCTTTAGTCTTTCCTCATAGGGGAGCTGTTCCATCCCCTTTATCATTTTGGTCACCCTTCTCTGTACTTTCTCTATCACAACTATATCTTTTTTGAGATGCGGTGACCAGAATTGTACACAGTATTCAAGGTGCGGTCTCACCATGGAGCTATACAGAAGCATTATGACATTTTCCATATTATTCACCTTTCTCTTCCTAATAACTTCTAACATTATGTTTACTCTTTTGACTGATGCAGTTAGGGATGTGAATCTGGCTTCGGACGATTGAAAATATTGTCGATATTTTCAAAATCGTCAGAAATCGGGGGCTCCTCCAAACAATAGGAAAACCCCACGATATTTTTCGTGGGGGTTCTCTTATCGTTTTGGGGGAGGGCAGGAAAAACAGCACACAAAAATAACCCCTAACCCACCCCGACCCTTTAAAACTAATCCCTTAGCTTCCCCCACCCTTCCAACCCCCAAAAAAACTTTTTACAGGTACCTGGTGGTCCAGTGGTAGTCCCAGGAGTGATCTCCCGCTCCCGGGCCGTCGGCTGCCACTAATCAAAATGGCACTGATGGCCATTTGCCCTTACCATGTGACAGGGTATCCGTGCCATTGGCCAGCCCCTGTCACATGGTAGGAGCACTGGATGGCCCGTGCCATTTTTATTAGTGGCAGCCGACGGCCCGAGAGTGGGAGATCACTCCCGGAACCCCCACTGGACCACCAGGTACCTGTAAAATGTTTTTGGGGCGGTTGGGAGGATGGGGGAAGCTAAGTGATTAGTTTTAAAGGGTCGGGGTGGGTTTTTTGGTTATCGGCTCGGGCGCAGCCGATAAACAAAACCGTGATTGGGCCGGACGAAAAAAAAACCATGATGTAAATTGGAACCGGAATCCGAACCGATTCCGGTTCCAATTCACATCTCTAGTTGCAGCACACTGAGCCAACAATTTCATTGTGTTATCAACCATGATGCCTAGATCTCTTTCCTGGGTGGTAGCTCCTAATATGGAATCTAACATCATGTAACTATAGCATGGGTCATTTTTCCCTATATGCATCACCTTGCACTTATCCACATTAAATTTCATCTGCCATTTGGATGCCCAATTTTCCAGTCTCACAAGGTCTTCCTGCAATTTATCACAATCTGCTTGTGATTTAATTACTCTGAATAATTTTGTTATCATCTGTAAATTTGATTACTTCACTCATCCTATTCCTTTCCAGATGATAATGGTGTCAAAGCTAGATAATAGCAGAAGTTCGGTGCTATGGTATTTTCAGAAACTGAACTGATATTGATCTAAGACATTATTTAAATCAATGAATGTAATAAGTTGATCTAATATTATGGTTTTGAGAATTTTTGCAAGGATGGACATAGAGGAAATAGAACGAAAATGTATTAATGCAGTTGGGTCAATGCTGCTTTTTTATTTTTTAAAGATAGGACGAACAGATGCTCTTTTTAAAGATTCAGGAATAAAACCTTTTTTAAGTGATGCATTAATAAAATATGTGATAAAACTAGCAGTTTCCATTTTCATCAATTTTAGTAACATTGTAGAGCATGAGCTGAGTGGACATGATTATATTAATTACTTTTGATTCTGTTATCATGTTGGATTCATCCCAGGAAACATTGTCTGGGGATAATTCATCATTTATGTGCATAACAGGTATCTGAATTGAGTTTCTAACATTGTTGGTTTTTGCAGTGAAAAAGGTTGCAAAAGTTTCAGCAATATTCATTCCTTGAAAAGGGGGTGGCATAATCGGAGAGCTAGAAGTAGAACATAAGAACATAAGAACATGCCATGCTGGGTGAGCCCAGCATCCTGTTTCCAACAGAGGCCAAACCAGGCCACAAGATCCTGGCAATTACCCAAACACTAAGAAGATCCCATGCTACTGATGCAATTAATAGCAGTGGCTATTCCCTAAGTAAACTTGATTAATAGCCGTTAATGGACTTCTCCTCCAAGAACTTATCCAAACCTTTTTTGAACCCAACTACACTAACTGCACTAACCACATCCTCTGGCAACAAATTCCAGGTTTGATTATCTGATTGAAGGAATGACAAATTTCTCCAGGTTTATTGAATGAAGTGTTTAATTTAAGCCATTTTAGCCATTTTAGTTTTAATGAAATCATTTTGGTATACTTGTAGGTATTGTTGATTACGTGATGTATTAAGTGCATTTGGATGACACCATTTCTCTAATTTTCTTAAATTGCATTTTTGTTTCTGAAGTGAGTTAGTAAACCGGGGGGCATTGTGCTGTCGCTTCTTTCTAAATTCTTTCATTGGAGTTAGTTTATCCAGTGTGGATAATAGTGTGTTGTCACATAAGAATTTCATTTTCCTTAGTGTAGGCAGATGGACTCAGGAACAATGGCTATAGTGTACTCCTGATAGCAGTTGGAGACAGATCAGATTTCAATCTGACGTCAGTCCTAGTACATATACCCCTGCAGGAAGTGCAGCTCTTCAGTATTCTCCTCGAAAAGCATTGTTAACTTTATAACTTGAATAACTTGATTAACTTTATAACTTGGTTAACTTGATTAATTTGAACTGGTTGAATTGGCTGGAGACCACCAGTGCCCTCAACCAAGAAATGTCAACACCCGTTAGGATGGCTGTCCTAGATGAAGGCAAGCATGCCTTACCCTTGAATCACTTGCTCCCGGGGATGTCCCCCGAGAATTCCATGAGTAACAGCAGCCGTGGGTGAGATGCTGAGTCCATCTGCCTACACTAAGGAAAACAAAATTATCAGGTAAGTAATTTCTCCATTTCCTAGCGTGTAGCAGATGGACTCAGGACCAATGGGATGTATAAAAGCTACTCCCGAACCAGGTGGGAGGCTGCCCGTGACCCATTTAGTACTGCCCTTGCAAATGCTGTGAAGAATTCTACCCAGGAGATAGAAGCTGGGTCTAGACTAAGGGTGCCGTGTCCCTGGGGAGCCCAGTTTGAGGGGGCTTCCCGCTGTGTGATGCTAGTCCGGCATACCGCTCGAGAGGCTGGGGTCCTGTACCGGCTGGGGAGGGCCATGAGTTGGGTCCCCTAGGGCCTCTTTGCACTGTATACACAGGGCCATGGCCTCCTCATGCTGTGCAGCTCTAATGTGGCATGCTGGGCAAAGACCCTGAGCTTTGAGCTTATTTTCAGGTGGTGCCATGGCTTGTGCGCATAAAATATAGTTGTGTGCTCCGGTGTGCGTCGAAGTTGCGCGAGTAGGTTTGGTGCGCACGTGCAGAGCGATGTGCGTGCTGTTGTGCGCACGGGTTGAAATTATGCACCCGAAACAGTGAGTGCGTGACTATGCGCTTCGCATGAGTGCCCGGTACTTGTGCGCTTGATGTTGTATGCACAAGGTATTTGTGCGCACAGCTCACCTCTGTGCACACAGATCAAGATGGCGGACAGGGCGGCGAACAGGACCAAAATGGTGACAGAGACCACGCGGACAATATGGCGACCACCTCAGAAGGTCTACTCGTGGGAGGACCCTCGGATCTGACCGGGGTCTAGCCCTGCTAGGGAAGATCAACCCGGTGGCACTGGTCCCGGCTGGTGACCTAAGCGTCTCCTCAAGCTTCAGAGACCGGAGACTTTTAAATAGATTTCTACCTTACCTTGTCTCGGCGCTTCCCTGTTTCGTTCCGGGCGGTCTCCGGCTGCGGTTGGAGAGGGAAAATACCTTCACCGCCGCGCTCAAGGTTATGTCCGCTGCCTCTCAGCCTCACCCGATGTCGGGGGCTAGGTCCCCGCCGAGGGTCGGCTGCCGGACCAAGGCTTACCTTCAAGGGATCATGGAAATCACCTTATGAATCTCGACTGGGGGAGGGAACCAACGGGTGTCACCGCAGGAGAGCAGGGCTCATCTGTAGAGGTAAGATTTCTTCTTAATTTGGATTTCTTTGGTAAAATTTACTCTAATGCTGTGCTAGTGTGCATAGAGTCCCTAACTGCTATGGAGATGGAAAATACTGAAGAGCTGCACTTCCTGCAGGGGTATATGTACTAGGACTGATGTCAGATTGAAATCTGATCCGTCTCCAACTGCTATCAGGAGTACACTATAGCCATTGGTCCTGAGTCCATCTGCTATACACTAGGAAACATTTTTTATGAGAGGTGTAAGTTTGGTGGTGATATCTTGCAAATTGAAATCTGTGTTTTTTTAGTAATCTATTGGTCATGTACTCACTGGTGTGGCATCTTTAGGAAGAGAAGAAAAACAGAAATTGAGTTAAGAGAGTGGTGACTCCATGTAATCTTTTTGGTTGAAACAGCAGATTCAGTGACTGTGAAGTTAGATTTATTAACAAAAAATAGGTCAAGGGTATGATGTTTTGTATGAGTTGAAGTAGATATGATTTCATGCCAGCCACAAGATTAGAAGGTATCAAGAAATGTATGTGTGGCATAAGTCAATGAGGTTTCATCTATGTGGAGTTTGAAGTCCCCTACAATTATAGTTTTCGCTAAATCTAAGTCCAGGTTAATTATTGCCTCAATAATTAGGATAGGTTAATTATTGTCCAGGTTAACTATTGCCTCAATAATTAGGATAGGAGAGGAATTATAATTGAGGATACCGTTTGGGGGGTGGGGGGCTTAAATAAGGCAAATTTTAATTCCATCTGATTTTAAGCAAAGTATCTCATATTGAGCTGGCATCAAAATGTCATACTCTGTAAACCTTAATAGTTTTTTTAAAAATATGGCTGGTTCTCCTCCTCTATGAAATTGTATAGATTTAGCAAAGTATGAGTAGTTTGAAAAGCAACATCAGTTTAAAACCCCCAGGGTGTCATAGTCTTTAAGACAAGTTTCAGTTATAGATAAATAGTCAGGAATTGTGGTTGCAAAGAGGTCATAAACACCGGCTGATTTTTTGTAATTGATTGAGCATTGACTAATAGATTTATGAGGGTGGAGGATAGTACCAGCAATGAAATATTTGATAATGGTATGTTCATCAATGCTTGTTGGCTGGGTGTTGGTCACTATGGGTGGATGATATTGAGTCTATTATACCGATCTTGTCCCATAATGACAAAGACTTCATGTAGATCAGCAGAAGAAGTTAAAGTGTGGCAGTTGATGGCTTCTTCAGACATGGTAATGATAGAAGCAAATAGAAAGCATTACAACATAAGTGATGCATATGAAGGAGACACACGAAGGGGTGAACAAAGGGGCAGTCCCGTTGTTGAGCTCCTTCGTGCACACGACAAATGCTTGCACCCCTCTGGTGCAGGTGCCTCCAGCATCCAAACCCAGTTTAAATGTCCGATGCTCTGGAGATTGCATAGGGTGGGCAAAGCTAGTAGCATGGGGTTCGTGTCCCACCGAAATCGAGCCACTGGAGTGGAAGACAGCGGCAGATGGAAAGTCTAGCTGATGTTAGATATCAGAACAGAGCAGAGCCCAGATTGTAAGGTCCTCCAGCATCAGACCTCGGGTTAAATGCCCAGTGCCCTAGAGATGATGACAGGTGGGCAGGGCTAGTGGCTGCGGGGTTCGGTCCCATCCAAATTGAGCTGCTGGAGTGGAAGTCATCAGCAGATGGAGAGTCCAGCTGATGTCAGATAGCAGGATCGAGCACAGCCCACTTACAGCAGCTAAGGCATGCCATGTTCCAACCCCTGCCAATGAGGCCGGTCATTTACAGCTAAGGCATGCCATGTTCCAAACATTAATAATGATGCCTCTCACTTACAGAAATGGCATGCCATTTTCAAAACCCTTGCCAATGAGGCCTGTCATTTACTGCTAAGGCATGCACTGTTCCAAACAGTTATACTGAGGACTGTCACTTACATATAAGGCATGTTATGTACCAACCATTACCAATGAGGCCTGTCACTTACAGCTATGGCATGGCATGTTCCAACCATTAACAATGAGACCCATCACTTATAGCAGCTATGGCATGCCATATTTCAACCCTTGCCAATGAGGCCACTAACTTAGAGCTATAGTGTGCCATCCTCCAAACATTACCAATGAGACTGTCATTCACAGATATGGCATGCCATGTTCCAGCCATTACAAATGAGGCCTGTCATTTACAGCAGCTGCGGCATGCCATGTTCCAATCATTAACACTGAGACCTCTCACTTTCAGCTATGGCATGCCATGTTTTAAACATTAACAATGAGGCCTGTAGAGAAACATAAGAACATAAGAAATTGCCATGCTGGGTCAGACCAAGGGTCCATCAAGCCCAGCATCCTGTTTTCAACAGAGGCCAAACAAGGCCACAAGAACCTGGCAAGTACCCAAACACTAAGAAGATCCCATGCTACTGATGCAATTAATAGCAGTGGCTATTCCCTAAGTAAATTTGATTAATAGCCGTTAATGGACTTCTCCTCCAAGAACTTATCCAAACCAGCTACACTAACTGCACTAACCACATCCTCTGTTAACAAATTCCAGAGCTTTATTGTGCTTTGAGTGAACAAGAATGTTCTTCGATTAGTCTTAAATGTGCTACTTGCTAACTTCTTGGAATGCCCCCTAGTCCTTCTATTATTCGAAAGTCTAAATAACCGATTCACATCTACTCGTTCAAGACCTCTCATGATCTTAAAGACCTCTATCATATCCCCCCTCAGCCGTCTCTTCTCCAAGCTGAACAGCCCTAACCTCTTCAACCTTTCCTCATAGGGGAGCTTTTCCATCCCCTTTATCATTTTGGTTGCCCTTCTCTGTACCTACTCCATTGCAACTATATCTTTTTTTGAGATGCGGCGACCAGAATTGTACACAGTATTCCAGGTGTGGTCTCACCATGGAGCAATATAGAGGCATTATGACATTTTCCGTTGTATTAACCATTCCCTTCCTAATAATTCCCAATATTCTGTTTGCTTTTTTGATTGCTGCAGCACACTGAGCTGACGATTTAAAGTATTATCCACTATGATGCCTAGATCTTTTTCCTGGGTGGTAGCTCCTAATATGGAACCTAACATCGTGTAACTACAGCAAGGGTTATTTTTTCCTATATGCAACACCTTGCACTTGTCCACATTAAATTTCATCTGCCATTTGGATGCCTAATCTTCCAGTCTTGCAAGGTCCTCTTGTAATGTATCACAATCTGCTTGTGATTTAACGACTTTGAATAATTTTGTATTATCCGCAAATTTGATAACCTCACTCATTGTATTCCTATCCAGATCATGTATATATATATTGAAAAGCACCGGTCCAAGTACAGATCCCTGAGGCACTCCACTGTTTACCCTTTTCCACTGAGAAAATTGATCATTTTATACTACTCTGTTTTAGGGATGTGAATCGTGTCCTCGATCGTCTTAACGATCGATTTCGGCTGGGAGGGGGAGGGAATCGTATTGTTGCCGTTTGGGGGGGGTAAAATATCGTGAAAAATCGTTAAAAATCGTGAAAAATCGAAAAATCGAAAAACCGGCACATTAAAACCCCCTAAAAACCCACCCCCCCCCCTTTAAATTAAATCCCCACCCCCCCCAACCCCCCCCCCAAATAACTTTAATAACCTGCGGGTCCAGCGGCGTCCGGAACGGCAGCGGTCCGGAACGGGCTCCTGCTCTGAATCTTGTCGTCTTCAGCCGGCGCCATTTTCCAAAATGGCGCCGAAAATGGCGGCGGCCATAGACGAAAAAAGATTGGACGGCAGAAGGTCCTTCCGACCCCCGCTGGACTTTTGGCAAGTCTCATGGGGGTCAGGAGGCCCCCCACAAGCTGGCCAAAAGTTCCTGGAGGGTCCAGCGGGGGTCAGGGAGCGATTTCCCGCCGGAATCGTTTTCATACGGAAAATGGCGCCGGCAGGAGATCGACTGCAGGAGGTCGTTCAGCGAGGCGCCGGAACCCTCGCTGAACGACCTCCTGCAGTCGATCTCCTGCCGGCGCCATTTTCCGTACGAAAACGATTCGCGGCGGGAAATCGCTCCCTGACCCCCGCTGGACCTCCAGGAACTTTTGGCCAGCTTGTGGGGGGCCTCCTGACCCCCACGAGACTTGCCAAAAGTCCAGCGGGGGTCCGGAAGGACCTCCTGCTGTCCAATCTTTTTCGTCTATGGCCGCCGCCATTTTTCGGCGCCATTTTGGAAAATGGCGCCGGCTGAAGACGACAAGATTCAGAGCAGGAGCCCGTTCCGGACCGCTGCCGTTCCGGACCGCCGCTGGACCCGCAGGTTATTTAAGTTATTTGGGGGGGGGTTCGGGAGGGTGGGGGATTTAATTTAAAGGGTCGGGGGTGGGTTTTAGGGGGTTTTAGTGTGCCGGCTCACGATTCTAACGATTTATAACGATAAATCGTTAGAATCTGTATTGTATTGTGTTCCATAACGGTTTAAGACGATATTAAAATTATCGGACGATAATTTTAATCGTCCTAAAACGATTCACATCCCTACTCTGTTTCCTGTCTTTTAACCAGTTTGTAATCCATGAAAGGACATCACCTCCTATCCCATGACTTTTTAGTTTTCTTAGAAGCCTCTTATGAGGGACTTTGTCAAACGCCTTCTGAAAATCCAAATACACTACATCTACTGGTTCACCTTTATCCACATGTTTATTAACCCCTTCAAAAAAATGAAGCAGATTTGTTAGGCAAGACTTCCCTTGTGTAAATCCATGTTGACTGTGTTTCATCACTTACAGCTACAGCATGCCATCTTCCAACTATTAACTTTGAAACCTGTCACAGGTACGGCATACTTTGTTCCAACCATTACCAATGAAGCCTGTCACTTACAGCAGCTATGGCATGCCATGTTCCAACCATTAATACTGAGGCTGCTCCCTTGCACACCTTTGGTGTGTAATTTTCTAACCCTAATCATTGAGGCCTATTTCATACAGCTACAATCTGCCATGTTCAAATCATTACCACTGTGGCCCTAGTCATAGATTGCATTACAATCTTACAGAAACACTCCTTGGGATTTTAAGACCATTCTTCATCTATGGTATTCACCTTCTTACCATTTCTTGCTCTTACCACAGCTATCTATTCTTTTGCACTCTTGTAGCACTGCTTCATGAACCATAACTGATTTCATGGCCCATTAGCAATTCCTCTGTACTAAGCATTTGGGTATCTACCTACTATCTAGCTATGACATACATGTCTTACTTCATTACACAAACATATCCTACTGGACTGTTGAATCAGCCAGATGCAGCCAAACTTTGAAAGGAAGAGTCAACCGCCTTTTTAATGGTTGTCTGCATGTTCCAACAGAATGACTGGTATCTCCCATGCCACTCTGCCTTAATGCTATGCCCCTCATCCTACACCTTCAGATCCTTGTGCTGCTCAGCCTTGCTGCCACGCACAGCTTTTACACTTCTTTCTGCCTGTATCTTCTTGGCATACTCCAGCTCTTATACTTTGAGGATTTCTTGCCAATCTGGGGTCCTACTGTGCACCTCTCCCATGCTTTTGAATTCTTTGTCTTGATACTACTCTTTCTGATTCTTGGTCCATTTATCTGTACCTTGCGACTTTTTTTCTGCCACATTTTCTGCTTCATTCCCCCTTCATATTGCCTTAGGGTCCTGATGCTACTTTTGGTGCCACTCAATGGCATACTAAGGGAGGGAGAGTGGGGAAGTCCGCCCCGGGTGATAACAAGGGGAGGGGTACCATTCCTTCCAGCATATACAAAGGTCCCATGGCAGTGAGGAGGAGTAATGTGCTGACGGGGTTCCTACTCCCTGCCAGTAAAAGTAAGGTCCTGCGGTGGAAGAAGAGGCTCTGCGGTGCCACCAGCATTTCCCCAGAGCCAGCAGTAGAAGAAGAGGCCTTGTGGTGCCACTGGACTTTTTCTAGAGCCAGCGGCAGATGGAGAGGCTCTGTGGTGCTGCCAGCCTTTCCCTGGAGCTGGAAGCAGTAAAAGCGGCCCTGCTTTGCAGCCAGCCATCAAAGAAGAGGTCTAAAATGTGTGTTTATTTATTTGATATTTATGATTCGCTTCTCTAATTAAAAATCACTTGAAGCAATGTGCAATATAATACTTACAGCAAAATAATTTGAAATATATATGAGAGAGTGAGAGATTGTCCATGTGAGAGTGAGTGCCTGTGTATGAGAGGGTGCCTGTGTAGGTGTATGAGAGAATGTCTGTGTGTATATGAAAGGGTGCCTGTGTGTGTGTGTGTGTGTGTGTATATGGGTCTCACAACACAGACTTGCTTCCTCTATCTCTCTCCCACACACATGCTTCCTTTCTCTCTCTCTCACACACACACATGCACACATGCAGACAAAAACTGAATTGGAAACCAACACAAGCCAGATTCTGTATGCAGTGCAATAATGGAAAAGCAGAACATCACTATTCCTCAAAACAATACAATCAAGAAATATAAATCAATCAGAATAGTAAAACCATACTAAAAATATATACATGTCAAAACAGCTGATAAATAGATTGTGTGTCTCTCTCTCACACACACACGTTTCCTCTATCTTTCTCACACAGACACACACTCCCTCTGTCTCTCACCAAGCATGTATGTGAGTGTGTGAGAGAGAGGGAGCATTTTGGGTGTGTATATGTACATGTGTGTCCTCAGACTACATCAGTTTTAGGATTATAGATATGGAGAGTGGGTCAAAGGATGTATCCGCCCCAGATGCCAAATATTTTAGGTATGCCACTGGTGCCACTTTGCCTCTCATGATGCCATCATGACACTATTGTTGGGCAGCCATCCTCTTTCTAAACCTTGAGGTGTTCTTCCTCCTCATACTACTTCTTTGCCTTGCTTATATTGCATTAGAGAACTCCTGCTAATCCTGTAAGCCTCATATCCCTTTGTGGAGCCTTAGGCTACGTTATGCCACTTTTTTAATACCACTTTGCTCTATGCGGCTCTTTTCCCCTTTTGATGAGTTCCTCCCCCAAGTTTCATTACAATTGATATAAAATTCACTATTCTATAGCCTATTGTAGACTGAATTAATTCTCCCATATGTTATAATGGAAAACAAATGAAACTAATGAAACAAGTAAATGAAAAAGTATTTTTTGTATTGAAACTGAAACAAATATGGGTCCCAATCAAATGAATGAATGAACCAAAACAATTTTTTGGGTATGCACATCCCCAATACATATGTGATGTATAATGGGAAAGTGTCAAAATCTCAGCTGGATGTTTTAATTGCAGCTGCTACCCTTACTATGTCAAAAAAGATACAAAAATTTCTAACAAGTCTTTGGGAAAAGGCTAAAGTTTTTTATGGTTTATACCCAGAGCAGTTTCCTCTGACAGCTTACACTACACATTCTCATGTGATTGAGGCTGTTAAGTATCACCCGCATTTTCTTTTCTGAGTCATGAAGACATTTTCAAGATACAATTCTTAGTAAAGGGTAATGACTGGTATACTTATTCAGTAAACGAGAATTCCTGTGCTAATTGCCTCAAGGTGCTAGAGATTAAAATCATAACTACATCTAAATGATGTAGCATCATATTGCTAGAAATAGGCACATTCTCTCAGGCCCACTGAAAAGTGTGAACATATACACTCCACAACCTTATGTTCATCCCAGACTTGCTGGAATAGAACAGGCTCCATCCTCTGAAGCTGATTGTAACTGTCTTTAAGCTGTTTTAAATCCCTGGGGTTAGAAGTTTCCCTGGAAGAAACAACATTGTACATAAATCTTTTCCAATAGGCCATCACTGTTGGACATTGAAAACTATTTCCAAACTCCTACATATCTAAACTTTGTTTAGTGAAGTTAAATGTTTGCCTGGATATACCACAATTCCCTTCTCAGTTCAAACACATTTCTACATTGCTTTCCATCAAGCAGTAGATGACTCTTCACCCTTCCTCTAAGTTACTCCCTGATCAGGATGAACATTAACACATTGTAAGGTTTCCGGGGCTGTTACTGCTCAAAAGGCAGGAATGTTTTGCATTTTTAAATGCACATAAAGAAATATTTTCTACCCCATCCACTACCAAACCTGATCTTCAGGCCAATATTTACCTCTGGCACATTACAGATGCTTATGATCATCTGGAAGTGGGAGCTGTGTCATGTGAACGTAAAAAGAGTACAGCAGCACCCATGTACTATAGGATACACTTTTCATTACAGACACACATGTCCAAACCTATTCGTAAACTTTTATATCTACTAATTGACTTGCATAAGTGATATTGGACTTGTATGTTGTCTGCAGTTTTTAGTGAGAGGTCTGAGAGAACTGGTGAGGGTTCAGAGTGAAATGCTACAGGGTCTAGGTGAACTGGAGATGGAATGGATGAACTGGAAGAGGTATCAGTGAACTGGTAATTTCAAGTATGTACACATGCATTTTCAAAACAGCATGCATGCATTAGAGATGTGAATCGGAACCGGAATCGGTTCGGATTCCGGTTCCGATTCACATCATGTTTTTTTTTTCGTCCGGCCCGATTGCGGTTTTGTTTATCGGCTGCGCCCGAGCCGATAAACAAAAAACACACCCCGACCCTTTAAAACTAATCCTTTAGCTTCCCCCACCCTCCTGACCCCCCCCAAAAACATTTTACAGGTACCTGGTGGTCCAGTGGGGGTCCCGGGAGCGATATCCCGCTCTCGGGCCGTCGGCTGCCACTAATACAAATGACGCCGATGGCCTTTGCCCTTACCATGTGACAGGGTATCCGTGCCATTGGCCGGCCCCTGTCACATGGAGGGAGCACTAGATGGCCGGCGCCATCTTTAAAAATGGCGCGGGCCATCCAGTGCTCCTACCATGTGACAGGTCCCCAGGCTGAAGTAAGTTGTGCGCACCGGCCGGCTGCCGGAGTGCAAGTCTTTGAGACAACAATCAATGGCACTGTGCTGGCACGCCCCTTTGAAGAAGCCTGGCAGTTGTGCATGTACCGGGGTTTACACGCATGGCCGGGCCTCTTTGAAAATTCGCTTGGCATGCACAAGGCCTGGCCACTCACGAAAACCCTGGGATTTACGTGCGAAGGTCTCTGAAAATCTACCCGCATGTCTGTAGCATTCCCTCAATGTGTGTCACTGTCTTTAATCTAACAAAATTAAAAGTTAATCGATTTGTCCCTGGTCTCTGAGAAAGAACAGCTACTATTTCACATTTATTCTCTAAGGGGCTGATGCAATATAGTGCATTCACACGAACGCACTGTTTAACTCGCTGTTGGACGCGGGTTGAATAGGTGCTAATCCACCCCCTAATGCAATAGGGCGATTAGCACCTATTTAACGTGCGTTCGACGCAGCGTGAATGCGTTAGCGCTCATCACATGCAAATGCATGTGAATGAGGCTATTACTCATTCACTCCACATTCAAAAAAATAAATGTGCGTCTCAGACACACATTTATCGCTCAGGTATTAACGCCTGCCTGGAGCAGGCGTTAATAGCTGAGCGCACATAGAAGAAGTACAGAAAAGCAGAAAAAACTGCTTTTCAGTACTTCAATAAAAAAACAAAACAAAAAAAAAACCTTGGCAGACTGACGCCGGTAAGCTCGAGTTTACCGACGTCGGTCTTCATAACCGGCAGCCGCCGCGGGGTTGCATTATGCAAAATTTATTGCATCGGCCCTTCTGTTTCTCTCTTAGTCTTTGCTTAATGGCTTTGACACATTTCTACAGTTACAACATTTGGCTTTTTCTCCTCCTGGAGAGAGTGGTAACTTGTTGATGATATCATTTTACTTGTACACGTTCTCTGGTTCAGATTGAAATTTCACTTAGAGAGTATGCAGCTTCTACTCCTATTAAAGTTCCTTCTTTTCTTTTTGTTTCATATCAGAAACCTCTGTTGATATAGTATTAGTTTCAGAGAGGTTCTTCCGCTACTAAGGAACTCATAGCTGCTTCATTCTCTTTGACAGAACCTGTCACTTATTCAGTGTACACAATAGTTAATTAATCATTTTTTGGATCACATTCATTCACTTTGACAGATCTCAGTGAATTGATATTCAATGACTCAGACAGTCTCTCAGTTTCAGTCTTTAGGCTTCCATAATATGCTGCTCTATAACTCATGGTGCAGCAGTAGAATTAAAAAAAACAAAACTCTACAGTACTTTTCTCTTACCTTTTCCAGAAATGGTGTCTAAAAACTAACTCATACCTCACAATCATATATCAGTCTGGTTTTAACTGTTTTTCTCTTGTTTTAGTGTTTTTGTTCTTTTTTTAAGGCCTGTAAATACCCCAAGCACATGTGCTTAGTCAGTCATTAGCCTTCTCTAAGCTTTTAAGGGCTGTGAAATCTCTGCCTCTGATGATGTCAGAGCATGAAACAATATCTAGGGCTAGCTGATGAACAAACTAAATGTTCCCCAATGGACCCCCTTTCTGTCTATTTCAATTAATATTTAGGTTGCGGCATTTTTAATATCTCTAAAATCCCTTCCCAATGTCTTTCTGTTTACTAGGTTTCTGTGTTGTGACCCAGGTTAGTGCAATTGCGCTAGCCTCTTCGCTAGTAACTTGAAAGCCATCATCGTGCAACCATAGTTATGGCTTCAGACTCTCCTCTGGTTGTCATGGCAGTCCTCCTTTTCTTGGAATGCCTTGGGACTGACCATTAAGTTTGGGGTGAACAGATGCTACCATTCTCCAAATTTCTCAAACTTTCTGCAGTCAGATATACATTAATACTGCTCTGCTGGCTAACACAAATATTTTCTCATGTTGGTCACTTTCTATACCTCAGTCATTTAATACCATTATTTCCCATTCAATCCTTGTCACACTCCAAGTACTCCTTAGGTAAGTTTCCTCAGGGAACTCTCAATTGACCAACTTTCAGCAGCCACATCAGACACCCCCCCCCCCCATAAACAATTTCCTGTTTTTGGGGGGGATCTTAATCCCAAAATACAACAGTGTTACAAACAAGATATTTTTTGTTTTTAAAATGGACTTAAGAGGCAGTGAGAAGGGGGTCTTCTTAAAATGGACTTGAGGCATATCCTCAGGGTCATCTTATCTGACCAATATTTATTTTATTATTTTTTATTTTTTGTATTCATGTGTTTATTCAGTTTTACATAATGCTATAGTTAATTATACTTAGTTTCTTTTATTTTCTGTTTTTTGCTGGCCCCCTCAGGAACCACAGATCCCGCTGACATCATTGATAACATCAGCAGGATATGGTTTGGTCAGCCTAATTGCACCAGGGGTCTTCCCATGTTCCTCTGATGCTAATTACTTCATTTTCAATCATAACTGTGGCATCGCTGACCCCGGGACTTACCCCATCAGCTCCAGCTATTGTGAGAGGGTGGCGGCAACAGCTGCCTACTGTGGCTCAGTTGCAACTGACTATTGCTGCTCAGCTGTTTCCTTCCATTCCTCCCTCCAATGCAGCTCCCAAGATTGTGGCCTACCAGCTCTAACTCATTTGCAGTTGATAGCCACTTTCAGGCACATCCTCTGGCCACTGGAGCTTCAGAGGAGCTGACTCCCACTGCTCGTCCACTTTGGCTCTTCGCCCTCAATTCAGCCATCACTTCTCCTTCTCAGCGTCACAATCAGACTCATCATGGGAGTGCTAGTATTGCCAGGTCGGCCTGACATGCTTTCCTTGCACTGGCTATTCCTCCTCCAAGCCTATACAGTGTTGCCTACTCCTTCAGTCTTTCTGGGCTCCTGCTGCCTTCACTCCCATTACACCCCAGGTAGTCTGTTCTTAGCACTACCTGTTCTTAGCACTGCCTGTTCTTAGCACTACCTCCTGACTCGGTTTCTCTTTCATGCGTCAACTACTCCTGAGGCCTACTTTATTTTCAGGTCCTGAGTCTCTCTTCCTTCGGCACCTACTCTGCTCAGGTTTTTCAGGTAGCCCTAATCCCACCTCAGGACCTTGCAGGACTGACTCTGAACCCAGGTAATTAAAATTTGTATTTTGCTCTGAGAACCCTATTTACATTAGGACTATTCACAACTCCACTCCACCTCTTATTAGCTCAGTCCTGGCTCTGCTTGCATGTAGTTCTTAGCTGTGCTATCAATAAAACTTTACGTGGATCTCAGCTTTCCAGTACTCACTATTCTGTAACCTCTAACCTTCCGCAGACCAGGCCAGCATAACTCTCTGCTGCCAGTCTCCTTCTGTCCTTGCTCCTTTCAGTAGAAACTTTACTTGCAGAAAGATGTCCATTCAGCAGCAGCATATCAGGCAATTCATCTCAATAGCCTGGTGACTTTTTAATCTGTTTATTTGCAAAATGTCTGTCCATTGCCAGGAGTGACTCCAGCTCTGCTCTTTTGATGTATCTGTGTGTGTGTGTGTATGCAGTATGTGTGTTGGGGGGGTGGATAGTAATTGAGAAAGAAAATAATGCAAGTAGATTGCATTTCCAAATCTATTGTAGCCCCCCTTCCAGGTACTTCAGATTACCCAGTGGCAAGGGAGGGATAGCTAACATAGAAGAGCCAGTAATGGACATTTTTGCAGGTTCGCTTGATTAGAAGAGGGTAAGACAGTGTCTCAGAAGCCCCCAGATGCCATATTCTGGTCTCCACTCACAGATTCTCTGAGCCATGATGTTTCTCTTTAGTTTAGCAGATCTAAGCACACTGACAACAGGTGTAAGAGTTTTCACTTTTACTGGAAGAACATAAAAATAAAACACTTGAAATAACACTGTGAAGTAGACACCCACAAGCAACTATAACAGAGGACAGGGGAAAATCACAAATCAATAACATACTGCGAAAACAGTTCATTATGAACAGTCTCATTTTTAGCAACTAACTCAGTACTTGTTGGTTAAACAGTTTTAACAGCAAATATAGCATACTGTAAGTATGTCAGTGCAGTGCAGGGTACCAAAAACTGGCTTACATCTCTAAATGTGTACAAACTTATCACCAATGGGGCCCATGCTGGCAAGCTGGTGCTTTATTTCTTGCCTTTGTATACAATCCACAAACAGTTGGTTGTCCTTTGGTTTTGAATCCCTCAGGGCACAGTTCTCAAAGTGGCTACAGCTCCTTAATGTAAATCATTAAGGCAGCACAAAACCTACCCTTTAATGCAATAGATGGTGTTTCTGATAAATCAAGGCAGAGTTGATGGCCTTATTCTCCACCTCTCTCTGCACAGAGCTGTTCCTCCACTCATACAGGCAGGGGCAGGGCACAAGACCTACTGACTAAATGTAACAGCCATCCAGATAGCTCTGTGCATGTATCTGTTGCTGCCTGTTCATGGGCTAGGGTGCAGGGCATTCCCCCTAAAGTCTATGAAAGGCTGGTAATGCTGCTCCTTCAACTACTACAAAGGCAGAAAAACGGCTCTCCTGTTTCACACAGCGTGGCAGTCCTCTTTCTGCTCTCTGCAGCCGGAGCAATTCAAACTCAAAAAGTGCAGGTTTTTATTTTTCCTTCATTGCTGCCTGGATTTTATGGTTCCCATTGGTCCCTGGGGAATCATCTGCTTCGGCCATCTAAGTAAACCCCTTTGCTTGGTGGGTTCTTCATGCAGCAGCTCCAAGATATAAAACAACTGCACTAACCCTATTTCCTTCCAATCAGAGCAAGTTTCAGGAGGAAGGCTGCAACCCATCAGTTTTTCCCACCTCAACTTCTTGATTTTTTTTTTCCCCATGAAGGTGCCAAGGTAGTTAAAAGCTGAACATCTCCAGGATCAATAAAACAAATTTGAAGCAACAACTAAAACACCTACAGGCCGATTCAGTAAAAGTCGCAGGAGAGCGGGTGAGCACCCGCTCTCCTGTGCGCACGATTCAGTATTTAAATGAGGGCCCGCGGTAAAAAGAGGCGCTAGGGACACTAGTACGTCCCTAGCGCCTCTTTTTTGACAGGAGCGGCGGCTGTCAGCGAGTTTGACAGCCGACGCTCAATTTTGCCGGCGTCGGTTCTCAAACCCTCTGACAGCCATGGGTTCGGAAACCGGACGCCGGCAAAATTGAGCGTCCGGTTTTCAACCCGCGAGCCACGGGCCAATTTAAAATTTATTTTTTTTAAATTATTTTTTACTTTGGGACCTATGACTTAATATTGCCATGATATTATGTTAGAGGGTGTACAGAAAAGTAGTTTTTACTGCTTTTCTGTACACTTTCCCGGTGCTGGCAGAAATTAACGCCTACCTTTGGGTAGGCGCTAATTTCTGAAAGTAAAATGTGCGGCTTGGCTGCACATTTTACTTAGTGAATCACGCGGGAATAACTAATAGGCCCATCAACATGCATTTGCATGTTGCGGGCGCTATTAGTTTCGGGGGGGGGGGGGGGGGAACGCGCGTTTTGGACGCGCTATTACCCCTTACTGAATAAGGGGTAAAGCTAGCGCGTCGAAAACGCGCGTCCAAATGCAGGCTAACAGTGCACGCCGCTGGAGTGCACTGTACTGTATCGGCCTGCTAGTTTGGCTTCCTTCCCCAGATCGTAGCCCCTAGTATAGAATAAGCTCAGTGGGGGCAGGAGGCACTTTTGAAGAATGGGTTACAAATCCGTGCAGGAGTGGCCTAATGGTTAGAGCAGTGGCAAGAAAAACAGTGTCACCAAGGTTAAGTTCTGCATATCTCATCAATATTCCGGGTGACCTTGGGCAAGTCACGTCATCATTAATTGCCCCAAGTATCAACCTAAATTATAAACCCTCTCTGGAGCAGGGATTTACCTACTGTACCTGCCTTGTAACTCAACTTAAGAATGTGTATGGAAAGGAGAGTAAACCCAAACAGAAAGTTTACCCAAAGGTATAAAAGTTGATTCTTAGTTTGTACTCTTGGAAATTTTCAAAAGGGAAGTATGCACACTTTTTTTTATTAATTGGGTACAGAATTTGCATTACAGACTTTGCACTTAGACAGACTTTTAGAAAATTCATCCCTATGACAACCCAAGGTAGTAATGTTTTAAATAATTCTGTTTAGAAGTATTAGGCTTCCATGCATATTTAAAGGAAAATACTTTAAAAAAAAAATTGTGACAGCAATGTTTGCAAAGCATTTCAAATAGTTCTGTGTCTGGAGAACATCTATTGATCAAAACATTATTAAATGTAGCATCCAGGAGGTAGCAAATGGGGAGCAGACTGGAAAAAGGGACAAAGAATGACTTAGAAACAAATTCTCATCAGTTACAGGGCAACCAACAGCTGCATTCTGTTGTCAGAATTTGCACTTCTTCGGTATGTATTTTCATTTACAATGAAATAGAAAATCTCAACTAAATTTAAAATGAAGCAGAGAAAAATGAAATCTTGCTCTTTTTCAAAATAATAAATAAAGCATTAGCAGCCAGTCATGGAGCATCTGCCCACCTGCCGACCCGCTGAAAACGTTCATGACATCATAATAAAAAAAAACCCTCCACCATCTACTCCAGTTCCTCAACCCCACATCTTAGTCTATCTTCAGTTATTCATGCCCCACCTGTGCTGTATTTAAACATGGCACCAGCCGACCCGAAGCCATTTTAAAGCATGATCCATATTCCAAATTGGTACCGGCCTTGGGACGACTGTCCCCATTTTGATATACAGCACCGATGGGGCTGGAGTGACTGGGAAACGCTCCTGCCTTGTGAAGACCTGTGGATGGTGTAAGATGTGATGTGGGGAGAACTAGAGCAGCTGGGGGAGAAGGGGGTTGGCATTAAATCTGTGGGAGGGCTTTATTTTATTTTAGTAGCGCGGGTTTGTTTTAGTGTGTGCTACTATAAAATAACACGTATTAAAATAAAAATTTAAATAATTATTAACAAATTTAAATGACCGGGTAGTCAAATTAACTGGAAATGGGTTCAGATCAGTTAGAAAATAAATTACAAAGTGAGAACAGTGTGAACAGAAATTGTCTTATGCATATGTTGCAGGGTTATATCCAATGATTCCCTAAAGATGGTGAAAAAGGACTCTGCTACTCACTATTAGGCACACTGGCAGTATTTGAAAACACAATGCCATTGCTGGCTGACTCACAGTGCCGGCTGATCTGCTAGTTGATATCAGTATCTATTTCCTTTAAGATGCTGAAAAAAAGACTGGTATTTTATTGCAGGCTCTATGGTATTGCCAAATATTTCAGTATTGCTGCCAGAAAGATAACACACAAAGAGGCCTGGTTTTTGGGATATCTACAATGAATATTCAAGAGAGAGGTTTGCATGTACTGCTTCCATTGTATGCAAATCTAGCTCATGCATATTCATTGCGGATCTCCTGAAAAAAACAGACCAGTGGTTCTTGAGGACAGGAGTTGGCCACCCCTATACTAAGGGGTAGATCTTCAAAGGGATACATGCGTAACCCCTGAAAACTACCCCTGCGTGTGCCGAGCCTATTTTGCATAAGCGCGGCAAGCCCTGGGGCGTGCCTTTGTCCCGGGACTTTCCAAAATGGGTGGTTCGAGGGTGTGACCAGGGGCATGACGGCGGTTCTGGGGCATGGCCAGGGGTGTGGTGGCGGTTCGGGGGTGTGTCCGGGGGCATGACGGCGGTCCTGGGGTGGTGTTGAGTGCTCCGGCACAGCGGCTTGTGCCGGGGCATGACACGCTGGCAGCCGGCTGGGGCAGGCGTAACTTTTGGAGCAAAGGTAGGGGTGGGGATTTAGTTAGGGATGGGGGTGGGTTAGATAGGGGAAGGGAGGGGAAGGGAGGGGAAGGTGGGGGGGGGGGGGGGGGGCGGAAAAAAAGTTCCCTTCAAGGCCGCTCTGATTTCAGAGCGGCCTTGGAGGGAATGGGGAAAGCCATCGGGGCTCCCCTCGGGCTCGGCGCGTGCAAGGTGCACATGTGTGCACCCCCTTGCATGCACCGAGCTCAGATTTTATAACATGCGCGCGGTAGCGCGAGCATGTTATAAAATTGGGCGTAGATTTGTTTGCGCCAGGTTGTGCGAAGAAATCTAAGCCCGCACGTATCTTTTAAGATCTGGCCCTAAGGTTTGAAACATTTCACAAAGCCTGCTTTGCATTCAGCCAATAGTGATCATAATTTGAGATTACATGTATTATTTTCTCGTTTTGTGTGCAAAATGGACTTTGTAAAGTTTTTTTTTGGCTTCTCAAATAGTAAACTAGAAGAGAGAGAGATGCGCAAGGAAACTTGCCAAAAATGATGCCAGTTAACTTGACCTTGTGCAATCTTCAATTCATGAAGCCAGTGAAATCGCAGCCCATTTATGGAAATGTTGGATTTAGCTAGTTTAATGAGCTTATAAAATCTGGAAGCTAAGTGACCTTGCTCACCTACGAGCGGATTTTAAATGCTCTGTGCGCATAAATCTGGCCGGATTTACGCACGCAGGGCCTTCGCGCGCTGGCGCGCGCAGAGCCCCAGGACACGCATATGTCCTGGGGCTTTCTAAAAGGGGCGGGGAGGGGGCGTGTCGGGGGCGCGTCTAAAATGACGCAGCGTTTCGGGGGCGTGACGCGACAATGCGTGGCGCCGGCCCGGGGGCATGGTCGAGGCCTCCGGACCAGCCCCCAGGTCGGGTGATTGCACGCCAGCAGCCCGCTGGCACGCGTAGATTTACGTCTGCTTTTAGCAGGCGTAAATCGTGGAACAAAGGTAAGGGGGGGTTTAGATAGGGCCGGGGGGGTGGGTTAGGTAGGGGAAGGGAGAGGAAGGTGGGGGGAGGGCGAAGGAAAGTTCCCTCCGAGGCCGCTCCAAAATCGGAGTGGCCTCGGAGGGAACAGGCAGCGCGCGCTGGGCTCGGCGCGCGCAGGTTGCACAAATGTGCACCCCCTTGTGCGCGCCGACCCCAGATTTTATAAGATACACGCGGCTACGCGCGTATATTATAAAATCCAGCGTACTTTTGTTTGTGCCGGCTGTGCGAACAAAAGTACGCGATCGTGCAAATTTAGAAAATCTAGCCCCTAGTGTACAATACAGAGTGGCTAGGTATGGGAGATCAGAAGACATGAGGGTTGACAAGTCAATATACTGGATGGCATGTCTCAGTTGGAGCCATGCATAAAATTGCGTGAAGGGGAGACCAAATTTTTGGCGCAGCTGTTGAAAGGATAAAAGTTTCCCCTCCACTATAATATCTGCCAAAAACCATATCCCATGCTGTTGCCATAATGGCCAATTAGGCAGCTGGTTCCCAATTCGTATTTTAGGATTACGCCACAGGGGTGCATATTTAGGCCAACCATCTGGGCATATGGATAGTATATTGAGGAAGGATATAATAGTGGTAACCTTGTTGGAGGATAAATGCTTGATGGTAAGCATAAAAGTCTGAGAAGTTGACCCCACCTAATGAAGTCGGTTTCTTCAGCTTAACCAACGCAATGCGTGGGGATTTTTGGTTTCATAAAAAATGGGATAACAGGTGATCTAATTGGTTGTAAAAACTCGTAGAAAAAAAATTGGTATCATAGCAGGGATATAAGAAATCCTGGGAGCCAATACCATTTTGATAGTGTCTAACCTCCCCCACTATGTAAGGTGCAAAGGTGAGCATTTTAGAATCGTATCTCGTACAAATTGTAATACAGATTCTTCACTATAAATTACAGTGGAAGGGAGATCCAATTGGAATTTGACCCCCAAGTATTTAAGGCCTCCTTGAACTTTTTGAATTGGAAATTTTGACAGATCCATTAGAAATCCAGCTAAGTTAAGAGGAAGCAATTCTGTCTTATGCCAGTTCATTTTGTAGCCTGACACCAAAGAATAAGAAGAAATAAGTTCAAACAAAGATGGGAGAGATGTATCTGGGTTAAGTAAGAAAAGAAGAACATCATCTGCATAAGCTGACAGTTTAAAAGAAGCTTCCCCAAAAGGGAACCCTTCTATCTTATCAGATTGCCAGATGGCCAGTAGCAAGGGTTCGAAAGCCAGATTAAACAGTAAGGGAGATAAGGGGCAACCTTGGCGAGTCTCTATGTAAATGAAAAGTGGGGGGAAGTACATTTATTAACATAAAGGAAAGCAGTAGGAGAGGAATAAATGGACTGTACCCAATTGGTGAAGGTGGGACCCAACCCGTACCATTTCAAGGTTGCTAGGAGAAAAGGCCACTCGACCCGATCGAAGGCCTTCTCAGTGTCTAATGAGATCGCCACAGCTGGGGAATGTAAGGCACTAGCATGCTCAAGAGTATGCAAAAATAAGCGGGAGTTATGAGCAATCAACCTGCCTTTTATGAAGCCAGATTGATCATTGTGGATAATGTGACCCAGGAAATGGGATAGGCGTGTTGCCAAAATCTTAGGAAAAATTTTGTAATCTGTGTTTAATAAAGAGATCAGGCGATAATTGGAGATATGTGTGGGGTCTCTATCTGGCTTTGGAAGAACAAAATACAAGCCTCAGTAAAAGTGGAAGAAACATGAGCTCCCGACAAAAAGGAGTCATAATATACTTGCAAATGTGGCACCAAGTCCATTTTTAGAGCATGATAAAAGTCTGTAGTAAAACCATCTGGACCAGGTGCCTTGCCACTGGATAGAGATAAGATGGCTTTTGAAATTTCCATTGTTGTAAGAGGCACATCCAGTTGAGCTGCTTGAGCATCTGTGAGAGAAGGATGAGAAATCTGAGATAAAAATTGATGAATCACCTCAGAGGAGGAAGTCCCATCAGATTGATAGAGGGATTCATAGAAGGAACGGAAAGCAAGTAGAATATCAGTATCAGTCATTAACGGTTGGAGCGTGGGTGACAATACTGTAGAAATTTGAGACCGTTCTTGTCTTTTTTTTAAATAGGTGGCCAACATTTTCCCACACTTATTATTTTCAGCATAATATGAAGCTTTGGAGCAGGTGAGAGACATCTGTACCTGATTACTCAGGTGTTGATTGTACCTGTATCTCGCTTGTAGCAGCGAAGTGAGGGTGACTGTGGTAGGAGCATTGATGTGTGCGTGTTCCAAATGTTCTACATCATCAAGTAGAGTTTGTAAAGTTGCTTTCCAGGATTTTCGCAGCTTAATGGTGTGACTAATAATAACTCCTAGAATTGTAGCCTTATAGGCATTCCATAACGAGTCAGGTGATATGTCAGAAGTCGTATTCAATTGGAAATATTCCCTTGTTTTCTGTTGTAATTCGACAACAAAAGAGGAATCCTCTAAAAGAGCTGGGTTGAAACGCCACCAAAAGTCAGCTTGTATAGGTGAGAGTAGTCGTAAAGTAATAGTTACTGATGCATGATCAGAAACCAAAATTGGGCAAATTGAAGCAATCTGTAAAGAAGGAATCAATTGTTTGGATATTAAAAAAAAAGTCTATACGGGAGTACGAAGAGTGTGGATGGGAGTAGAAGGTCCTTAGTAGTAGGGTGAAGAAGATGCCATGGGTCAGATAAGCTATGCGTGTGAAGAAGATGTTTTAATGTCTTACCGGAGTGAGATAGGTGTGGGCGTAGGGTAGTTGTCTTGTCTAGGAATGGATCCAGGGGTTGATTGAAATCTCCTCCCACTATCACTGGTAACGGTGCTGTAAGAAGAAGATGGGCAAACACGGAGTGGAAAAAACCTGGGTCATCAGCATTGGGAGCATATAAGTTGAGTAAGGTATATGCATGTTGTTCAATTTGTATTTGAGCTATATTCCATCGACCATCTATGTCAGAAACTTGGTGAAGAATTTGGGCATCCAATCTTTTATGTACAAGGATGGCTGTACCTCTTTTCTTGTAGACTGCTGGGCTGAAAAATACATGGCCCACCCACTGCTGTTTCAGCTTGAGAGATTCTAATGAAGAGAGATGTGCTTCTTGGAGATAGGCGATGTCCTCATGAAGAGATTGAAGATATGTTAAAATTTTCTTTCGCTTGATGGAGTGCAAGAAACCATTGACATTCAAAGAAACAATAGTGATAGAGGTAATCGATGACACCATGTGAGAAACCAGACATTCCGTAGAGGGAGGTGTTGAATATCATTGCTGTAAACAGAGACTGCGAGCGGCTGAGGAAAAAAGAAAAGGAGAGTAGAAAATAGGAGACAGAAAAGAAAAGAAGAACAGTAAGAAAAAGAGGAATAAGACAGAAGTAAAAGCTGGGAGAAAAAGCCAGACTAGTCATAAAGGCTGTTTCCCGTATAAGGTCCCCTTGCCATGCCAGAGGCTGCCCGAAACGGGAGTTTCCTCCAGACCGCAATGGAGACACTAGTACATTAAACCATATGTCATAAAGAGACAAGTGAAGAAAAGTATGTAATTATCTAGTTCTTGTTATCCTTTATAGTCACCTTTATGTCAAAGCGTTAAAAGAACTGTGAGTTGTGGAGAGAAGTAAGTTACTTGTCCAATAGCTAAGGACCAATGGTGAACAATTTAAAGAAGACAAAAAAAAGGATATCCAAGAAAGATCCCATCCCCTATTTGGTGTCAAAATAGGACTCTCTGTAGCGGCTTCCATATACAAATTGAAGAAAGAAATGTAAAGACTCTGACGGAGATGAAATAATCAAGTTACCATAGAAGAAGAATGCTCCTGAGATGTGAGAAATTCTTCCAACGCCGCTGGTTGTTGGAAAATCTTAGTGCGATTTTGAATCATGATTTTCATTTGTGCTGGGTATAAGAGGCCATATTGAGCCCCCAATGCGCGCAGGCGAGGCCTGAGGGCCAGAAAATTTTTCCTCTTGGCCAC
Organism: Rhinatrema bivittatum; assembly: GCF_901001135.1. NCBI lineage: Eukaryota > Metazoa > Chordata > Amphibia > Gymnophiona > Rhinatrematidae > Rhinatrema > Rhinatrema bivittatum. The sequence continues at coordinate 152,035,898 of NC_042617.1, read as the reverse complement.
GGTGGCTTTAGCAAAGTCCGGTACGAACAGAATGTTTTTACCTTGATATTGAATAGGTGATTGGTTTTTCGCCGCAGCAAGTATTGACAGCGCTTGAGGATATCGAAGCAGCTTAAAAATAATGGGTCGTGGATGGGGAGAGTCCTGGATGGGCCTAGCTGGAACTCTATGTCTCCTTTCAATTTCAAAAGGTTTGTCAAAATTAATTTTTAAGCATGCAGGGAACAATTTTAATAGGAATTCCACAGTATTTGGGCCTTCCGCTCCTTCGGGGATCCCCAGGACACGTAAATTATTTTGTCAGTTTCTATTAGAAAGATCTATTTCGGTATGCAAGCTCTCTAGCTCTTTATTAATAGTTGGAATTACTGCTGTAGTAAGCAATAAAGAAGACATTTGTGCTTCAGCATCATCTAACCTGTGTTGGAACTGCGTCATTTGAAGAGTCACAGCTTGTAAATCATTGCAGATCGCTGTAGTGGCATCATTATTCAGTTGCAGCATGTCTTTTAATTGTTTTAATTTGACCAAGACCAGGTATGCAGACGCCATTGTTTTAAGCAGAACACCCTTCTCCGGATTAGGAGGACCTTGTTTTGCATGTTTAGATCCCGAGACTGCAGCAAATGCAGCTTCTATCTTCCCCAGTTTGGTCGCAGACATCATAAACTGGTAGGAGACGATGTCACAGATGAAAATTATAACGTCTCGGCAGGTTTAATAAAGCAAATTCTGTGCAGTCTGGTGGAGCTCCATGCTTAGGCAGCCATCTTGTGCGCTGCTCAAGAGTGCCCCCCTCAAATAGTAAAGTATTACACATACTTATACACTTGCAAACTTTCTGGGGAAGATATTAAAAAAAAAATAAAACTGAGCTTCTAAATTTAGGTCATTAAATTAGGTGCCAAGTTAGGAACCTATTTTCGCCGAACTTAGGTCCCTAAATTTTCAGCTGAAAATTCACATAAATGTAGGCCTGCTTATTATTTCCCTAAATTTAGCACCCTAAATTAGTTGCCGAGTTCTGAAAATCTGTACTAAGCTCCTAACTTTCTTTCCCTACCCTAACTCCGGCCTCATTAGCACCCACTTTTTAGGCTCCTAAATTTAGGTTCCTAATGAAACTAGGAGCTTAAATGTAAGGACTCAATTTGAGTAAATTTTCAAAAGGGTCAATTTAGGAGTCTAACTCCAAAAGTTAGCCTAAACTCTTTGAAAATTGGCTTCTCTATTTCTAGTTAATGATTTGCTGCAATGCAAAATCATGCAAAGCACCTCATTAACTATTGGTGTGTAATACCCCTTACCTCCAAGCACCTCTGGCATAGCATCCTGCACTGTGCTATATTCAAGTGCACTATCTAGAACTTCCTGCACTCCTCAGCCCTTTTCATAAGTTATGCAGCTGAGACTTCCTGTGGTATGGTTGATGACCTCATGACCTGGCCAGGTATAATAGGAAGTCCTCTGTAATGGCCAGCACTTCAGCAGCAGGTCATCCAGTGTTTTCAGTTGGTACCACATTGCTACTTTCCTGCTTTGACTAGCCTTGCCTTGCTGTGTTCCTGTTTTGCCAAGACTTTCCTTGTCATGTTCCTGTTTTGCCCAGCCTTGTCTTGCCTTGCTTCTGCTCTACCCTATGTTGCCTCCCAGTCAGTGTTTCCTTGGACTGCTCTTTGACTCTGCTTGATATCCACCAGCCCTGACCTTTGCCTGCTCCTCAACTCTGTTTGATCTTTGCCAGCCCTAACCTTTGCCTGTTTCATGACTCTGATTCCCATCTGCCCTAGTCTCTACCTGTGCCTTGGTTCTGCCTGTGGCGAGTCAGCTGCCATCTGTCGGAACCAAGCCTGGGCTTGCCTTGGCTTGGTTGTACTAATCTGACAGCAGTTCTAAGGGCTCACTCCCTCAAACCTGACAGATTGCTGAGGCCATGAGCTCTGCTGACCCATTTCAAGCTGAGCAATTGTGGGCTCTGGCCCAAATCGTTCATTAGCAGTAACAACATCTGAAACATATCATCGGACTTTTGCATGATCTCTACAACCATGTGAGCATCTTAAAGATTGCTAGCTGTTCAGCCCTGCCTTCTCCTGCAGCACCTCCAGTTCCAGTTCCACCTCCTGTTCAGCAAGGTCCTATTCTGTGACTCTAATCATCTCCTTAATATGACGGATATCCCAAGTCCTGCCACAGTTTCCTCAACCAGTGCCTCATACAATTTGGGTTGAAAGCAGCCAGTTTTGGTTCTGACCGAGCCAAAATGACATTCATTATCTCCCTCCTGTCTGGCCATGCCTTGGTGTAGGCATCCTAGGGAGAAGAATGACTCTATCCTGTCTGAACTTCAGACTATCTTGAACAGGGTTTGGAAGGTCTGTGATGAACCTGCCTATGCCCTCTCTGCCGCAGCTGAGTTGCTTTGTCTATACCAGGGTTCCAAAATGGTGGGCCAATATGTCACCTAGTTCTGAACCCTGTCATTGCAGTTCTGTTGGAATGAAGAAGCCCAGACTGATGTCCTCTGACTGAATTAAAGACAAGCTGGCAGGTTGTGACACAGCTGTCACATTGGATGATCTGATCTCCTTATGTCTAAAAGTGGATACCTGCTTTCTTGAGAGGCCCTGGAAAACAAGACTCTGCCCATAAGAACATCTGTCTGGCTCTCAAGTTTGACAAGCTGGTACTGGACCCAAGCTAATCATCATCACAACCTCTGGCCCAGGAGGAACCCATGTACCTGGGTTGGTCAAGCTTACAGGAAGAGGAGTGGCACAGATGAAGGACCATGAACGTATAGCTGTATCATACAGGACATGGCCACTATGCTGCCACCTGTCCCAAGAAACTGAAAGGCTGATAGGGGAGATAGTCCTAGGCATATCTTGACCATCTTTCCCACTATAGATTGTTAGTTCATCTGAATGCAGTTTCTGGGAGTTTCTTCACTCAAGCTTTCTTGGATTCAGGAGCCACTAGCAACTTTATTGAATAAGGTGGAACAAGAATATCACCTTTTTGTGGTCCCTCTCAAAGCTCCCATTTCCATCTTCTCCATCTGCAAAAAAACTGCTGCCCAGGGCTATTCACTTCATCACCATGTCTCTACCCCTTAAAGTAGGACTCTTGCACCAGGAGCTTATCTTCTTTTACGTCATCTGGAGATCAATAAATCCAGTTATAATTGACGTATCATGGCCACAGCAGCAGCACGACCCCAGGTATCAATTCACAGACTGGAGATATCAAGTCCTGGGTCCAACAATGCTTCCAGCATTGTATCCTGGCAGTACAGCCACCTGTTTCACTAGCACTATCAGAATAACCATCTGTCTCCAGCTTCCCTAGGTCCTAAGCAGCAATCTCCAACATGTTCTCCTGAAATTGGGATGTGATAAGGAATGAAAAATCAGATTAAAAATCATCTTTACAGAGTTACAGATTTATTGGAAGAGCATTATGTATTGAACATGGACTTGTAAATTGTCTCAATCTTCAATGTAAAATCAACTATCAGCATGTTTTTTACTGTTAATATTAAAGACTGTAATAATAATTAGAGATGTGCATCGTTTTTTGTGTTCGTGTCGTTCTTCGTTTTTCGGCCGCCATGGAAAATGTCGTTTTTTTTCAGTTCGGGTCTTTTTTTTCGCGAAAAATCGATTTTTAGTTAGTGCGCGCTAACTCCCCGTTAGTGCGCGCTAACTCCTGTTAGCGCGCACTAACAAAAACCGTTAGATTTTGTTAGTTTTTGTTAGTTTTTGTTAGTTTTTGTTAGTGCGCACTAACAGGACTTAGCGCGCACTAACGGGGAGTTAGCGCGCACTGACTCCCGTTAGTGCGCACTAATCGGAAAGACGGATTTTTGCGAAAAAACAGGAAAATCCTGATTTTTTTCGGGCTCCCTGAAACATGCCGAATTGGACAATTTCGTTGCAATTTTCCAATTCGGCAAAAACGAATGCACATCTCTAATAATAATGCTCAGGATCTTGGAGAGAAATTTTCAGCCTTTCCCTTTTCCCTGACAGGGAATCCTGAATCCTGGATAGTGAGCTTATGGAAGGTATAGGAAGTGTGGACATAATGTGCCCCTTGGAGTTTATTTGAGGAACTCAGCCCAGGGGTTATGTGTTTGGCATGTCAATACACTTGAATTAATGGGATCTGTTTGGGATCTGAGAAAAGAATGTCAGCTTCAGAATGCTAGTCAAGAAATATATTGTTAGTCTAAAAAATAGACTAACAATATAAAATAGTTAATATAAAATAGTTATCATATATATATATATATATATATATATATATTTACTTATATTTTTGTTTGTTATCCTGAATTTCTATGCATTTTTAAATTGTAAGCACATTTTTTTACTTTGTCTTTATTCTGCTTTCTTCCTGCCTGAACATTGGCTTCCTTCCTCCAATCACCACACATAGCATACTTGCAAAGAAAGCCTGCCTCAAGTACTTTCCTAATGAGCTGTGATTTGAAATTATAGTGCAATGATTGGAGAAAATGCATGGACGACTGGTGGCTACAACTAGTGGTATTAAAACATAAAAATAAATTTTTAAAACTAGTTTGACAAACCTTCAAGAAATTTCAAGGTTTTGCAAATTAGTTCAATTAACTTTTTTTTCTCAAAATTTTTGATGCAGATTCCTCAAATGGTAAATCTACATCAATAGACTCGGCACCTGATATGCAGGAATCCCCAATGATCTAATTTAATTCAGAATTCATGAATCGTCAAATCTATATCATACATGTTATATTTTCCCCAGATTCACTGGGAAAAATCTTGACAAACGTCTAGTCAGTGAATTTGAAGAAAATCTGAAAAATTCCATCAAACCTGAACCAAGCTGAAATCCTCCCGGTTCAATTTGTCTTCCATTTGTTTGCATATTTATTGGTAAAATGACATGTAAATGAAGGAGGCCTTTTTAAGACTTTATGACCTTCATGTGTGTGCTATGGTTGCTCTGGGTGCCTGTTAATGTCTGCAGTTGAAAGGATGAAGAGGGGAGAGAAGCATGTATTGATGTCTGTGTGCGGGGATGGACTGGGTGAGTAAATGAGAGATCGTGGTTGGTGTGAGAGCATCTGTGAGGATGATGAATATGGGGGATGGGTGAGGAGTATATGTGTGTGGGAAGGAGTGAGAAATATGTGGGTGGGAGGTGTTACAGTGTGTGGGGAGGAATGGGTATGAATGTGTGGGTCTCTCTCCTTTCCCCTCACCAGCCCACGCCACATGCTCTCTATACTCTCCACTTCATATTGTTTATCCTCTGGCACCCTCTCTACCCCATATGCTCTCTTACAAACTCTCTCTGCCCTACCTTCTATTGCCCAATTTCTCTCATAATCCTTCTTTCCTTCTTACCTCCCCCTCTTGCAATCTCCATGCTCTCTTCTCCCAAACTTTCTCCATTTCTCCATTTCCCCATACCCTAGCTCCACTCACTTTTCCCCTTAACATTTTCAGCCTCCCGGCTGCGACTCACTGCCTGGGATATCAGTGTCACAGACAAATTGACAAAACACAATCATAAGCACTTTTCACTAAAAGGGCTAAAAAAAAACTGCATGTACTTATTAAAACTAGAACAGTAAAAAAGTATATTGTTTCAGTCATGTGTATCTTAAACTTCAAGGAAAGAGACCAGAAGTCTCTCTAAACTACTGCTTTTCTGAGCTATGATTGCATTAAGCCAGATGATGAAATTAACTTATTCATTGTCAATTGCAGGGTTGAGGGCCAACTCATTTGTCGCTTTCAAGAACGTTATCATCCCATAGCTGACAAACTCAGTCTAAGAAAACAGGTCATTTCCCAGCAGCATTATGCTTTTAGGAATTTCAAATCACATCCTTAATGCAAGCAGTCAGGAAGTATCCAGAGTTAATGCTAAATAATTTGGCACAGCATTAATCAGAGCTGTTGCCATAGTATATTGTCAGGCTATCAGCTCATAAACTTACTTTTTCAAGCTGATAAAAGTAAAGCAGGTAAACTCTGAATACTGATTAGCTGAGAACGCCTATAAACCTGTTTCTCAATTATCTGCCTTACCTTCCAAGAGGAAATGAATGCCAGGGCTGATAATAAAATATAAAATGTACTGCCTGAGAAATACACATATCAGAATCAAGCTGGTATTTGAACTTTGTGAACATTTTCCTATTTCTACATTGTACGACTTTCTGAAAAAAAAAAAAAAAAAAGTTGTTGCATTTAAATATTTTTTATGCCATCCAGTACATATTTTAAAGTGAATTACATGAAGAAATATATATAATGTTGATTTATGTCATGTCTTAACTTGAAACAATGTTTTTATTTAAATTACAAGCCAATAAGAGTGTAATTTTCAGTTGTGGAGAAAAGCAGGACAGGCACAGGGATTTAAAAAATGAAATTCCAGCACATACTTCTGTCGGCCATTCCTGGCCCTTCTCCATTTCTTCCTCTTTTACCGTTGGGGAATAGGATATGTATGCTGTCAGCAGCATGCATACTTCTGCCTGCGAGGGCCCGGGGCAATTTTCCAAAAGGGGGGTATTCTGTGGCATGTGTTTACCTGCAAAACACCCTTTCCCTTTTGGAAAATTCCCCAGATGTGATCCCTTACAATTGTGAGAAATGTTATATTGCTTCCGTGCCTAGCTCATGATAGCATGTTTCTATTGCCAGCTATGGTGATATCAGTAGTATCATACACAACATAGTACTGCACATTTTTCAGCTACGTGTAACAAAGCACTGCCTGTGCCCTGCTCCGCACCACAGTCAGAGCTCCGAAAATAACTGTCAGGCCGATACAATACAGTGCGCTAGCTATACCCCTTATTCAGTAAGGGGTAATAGCGCATCAAAAACATGCGTCCAACCTCCCTGAAACTAATAGCGCCCGGAACATGCAAATGCATGTTGATGGCCCTATTAGTTATTCCCGTGCGATACAGAAAGTAAAATGTGCAGCCAAGCCGCACATTTTACTTTCAGAAATTAACGCCTGCCTAAAGGCTGGCGTTAATTTCGGCTGGCACCAGGGAAGTGTACAGAAAAGCAGAAAAAAGTGCTTTTCTGTACACCCTCCGACTTAATATCATAGCGATATTAAGTCGGAGGCCCCAAAAGTAAAAAAAAAAAAGTAAAAATTTAAAAAAAAAAAATTAAAATTGGCCCACGGCCTGTAGGTCGGAAGATGGACACTCAATATTTCTGGCGTCCGTTTTCTGAACCCGTGGCTGCCAGCGGGTTTGAGAACCGACGCCGGAAAAATTGAGCGTCGGCTGTCAAACTTGCTGACAGCCGCCGCTCCTGTCAAAAAGGAGGCGCTAGGGATGCGCTAGTGTCCCTAGTGCCTCCTTTTACCGCAGGCCCTAATTTGCATAGGCCACCCTCCTGAATCGCGCGTCCAGGAGAATGGCCTGTGCGTGCGCCGGGAGAGCGGGCGCTTGCCAGCTCTCCCGCGCGTTTTTCTGTATCGGCCTGTGTGTAGCTAACTACTTTCAGGAAAGCAATGTGTTTATTCTCTCACATTGCTGTTCCTGCACGGGCAACAATATCCTGTTTTTGCTGCAAGCAGTTCTTCAGATTTCCCAGAGTCTTCTCCTTCAGCCTTTGATTTATCCTCTGTTTGTCTTTCAGCAAATTATCCTTATCATTAGGCAGCTGGACTTGCAAGGTAGCCAACTGTTTTTCTAAGTCCTTTCTAATCTTTCTTTAAAAAAAAATCATTTTTATTGAAAGTTACAGAACAAATAGCATTCTTCTTCTTGACTTAACAGAAAGATTTCATTATTTTACCTTGGTCCAAAAGTAGTTGATAATGTTAATAGTGCTAAACGCTACATAAGACCATTCCACATTTGCTTTCATTTATTTTACCCATCAGCAAACCTGTGTCTTATCCCCTGAGAAACATTTAAGAGATATAACAGTAGAAGGTGTTATGGATCAGGGCAAATAAAGCACTTTCAACTAAACTGTTCCACAGAATGTAACTTGCTATCCCCTACCACTTTCAAGAAAGGGGAGCAAATTTTTGGAACATTCAAATATCTATCTCTAACATAAAATATGATCAGTTCCAGAGTGTATAACTTCCAAACCAACTGAAACCAAATGTTTATAGGGAGTTTAATTTGAGATTCCTAACATCATGCAGTGTTTTGTCTGGCATCTACTAACAACTGCAAGTTCTATGTCATTCCTTCTCTAAGTCAAGCTAGGGCTAGCTAATCTGATTTTCCTAGTAAAATTATTAAAGGGTCCATAGTTAGGAAAATTCCAGTAATCTTATGGATCCAGGAGAATATTTCATGCCAATAAATTGTTATTACTGAACATGTTCACTACATCTACAGAAGGATCCAACCACATCACACACCTTTCAGCATCTGCTTGGGATAATGGACCTCATTTTACATAACCTTTTGAGGGTATGGCACCATTGATACAGAATTTTATAGCTATTCTCTCTTCTAGTCATACATATTAGGTTGACATGAATGAGGTTCCATACTACAGTATCTGGTCTCATTCTGATATGCTTTGCACTAATTCATTGTCCAATAGTTCTTTATATTTCAGGAAAAGGGTCTAACTTTTCATATATAATATAATATCCTGATAAATTCTTGTTATAAGCCGTTTATTAACTAATGTCTCAAGCACTAACCTATCAAAAGTGGTGGGTTATCTACTGTAATGGGTTATCACAGATCCCTTGTTCACAATTCATTTCAGTTGTAAATAACTGAAAATAGTAATATTCTCCTTGACAAACTTTTCTTGTAAAAAGAGGAAAATCTCTTTCCTAAATAATTACCTATGGGGCGACATTTCAAAACATGTATGCGTATAAAATTTGTATATACTGGCGTAAGTAGCTTGTACTCATGTACAAGCTAATTTATAAACATCAAAAGTAGGGATGTGAATCATTTTTTGACGATTTAAAACAATCGTCAGATATATTTTAAATCGTCAAAAATCGTTAAGAGTCGCGATACAATAGAAATTCCCCCGATTTATCGTGAAAAATCGTAAATCGGGGGAGGGGGTAGGGCAGGAAAAACCAACACACCAAAAAAACCCCTAAACCCACCCCGACCCTATAAAACAAATCCCTTACCTTCCCCCACCCTCCCGATCCCCCCAAAACATACCTGGTGGTCTAGTGGTGGTCCCGGGAGCGATCTCCCATTCTCAGGCCGTTGGCTGCCACTCATAAAGATGGCGCCGATGGCCCTTTGCCCTTACCATATGACAGGGTATCCGTGCCATTGGCCGGCCCCTGTCACATGGTAGGAGCACTGGCTGGCCGGCACCATCTTTAAAGATGGCCACCGCCTTCATAAAGATGGCCGCCGCCGTATTTAAAGATGGCTGCTGCCATCATAAAGATGGCCGCTGCCATCTTTAAAGATGGCGCCGGCCATCCAGTGCTCCTACCATGTGACAGGAGCCGGCCAATGGCATGGATACCCTGTCATATGGTAAGGGCAAAGGGCCATCGGCGCCATCTTTATGAGTGGCGCCATCTTTATGAGTGGCAGCCGACGGCCTGAGAACGGGAGATCGCTCTTGGGACCACCACTAGACCACCAGGTATGTTTTGGGGGGCTCGGGAGGGTGGGGGAAGCTAAGGGGTCATTTTTAAAGGGGCGGGTGGGTTGTTTTTTTATCGGGCCATCGGCACAATTTTTGAGTGGCAGCCAAAATAGCGCCGATGGCCCGAGAGCGGGAGATCGGTCCCCGCGCTCCCACTGGACCACCAGGTAATCGTAAAAAGTTTTTGGGGGGTTCGGGAGGGTGGGGGAAGGTAAGGGGTTAATTTTAAAGGGTCAGGCCTCACTACAAAAAAAATAACGATGTGAATCGCAACCAATTCCGATTCACATCACCCACATCACCCACAATCAGATTTTTCCCCCCTCTAGCCGAACCCGATCGTTAAGACGATCGGGCACACGATTCACATCTCTAATCAAAAGTACATGCATATATTTGGTCTCACATGCACATTTATGTGTGTGGAGATATCTACATTGATGTCTACCCGAAGAAACAATCCATTTATTGGATGGGAGGCAACCAAATAGCTGGTGTAGGTGTGAAATTACCCCATGAGGGAGCCTGAGATGGTGAGCTCTCAGACTATATAAACCACTGCCACCATTTTAAGGCATGGAATTTTTAGTTGACCCTTCAAGGCACAGCATGTCCATGGCTGTTCCCTGGTTTCACTTGTTTTTAAGGAGAAAGGCCTCTGGAGTCTCTTGGAATGAGAACTGGGTTAAGAATGAAGGCAGAAAGCTTTCACCTTTTTGAATTACTGTGTCTGAAAAACTAGTAGAAGTAATTTTTAAGAATAACTTCTACCATTATACTTATCACCAGTGTCAGGCTCACAGGTATTTTGTTTCCAGGATCATCAGTTGAGTCCTATTAAAAAAAAACTGGCATGACACTGGCCACCTTTTAGTCTTCAGGTATTTTGTTTTAAATGATAGGTTAACAGGTTTGCAATTTCATTTTTGAGGTATTTCAGAACTCTTAGGTGAAGACCATCAAGACCTGGAGGTAATTTGTTACTCTTTAGTTTTTCAGTTTGATTTATTACATCATCTAGTTTCACAGTGATTTGCTTTAGATGCACAGAAAGATCTCCAGCAATTATGTTTCTGCTGTGGATTTGTTCCCATGCCCCCAACATGCTCTTCAATAAAGACCTAAGCAAAGAAAATAATTCATATAATTTTTTTGCTATTTCCTTGTCTTCCCTCAGTACCCCTTTTAACTCTTATTTATTTTTATTTATTTAGAGATTTTTATATACCGGGGCACGTTAGCAACATCACCTCAGTTCACAATGTAACATAACATAGCAACAAGCTTTACAATAGTTTAATGTCTAACAGTGACTAATCTAAAAGGGAGGGCAGAGTATTATATGGGTGTAATACATATTTTTAGACAAAGCCATAATCAAAGAAGTCTAACTTAACTCTTAACATGATAAAAAGAAAGTCTAAATATTAACTATTAACATGAGAAAAATAATATAAGGGTAAGATCTTGGGAGAAGGATATCAGAGAGGGTGGAGGAATGGTGGGGGGTGGGGTGCAGGGGAACAAGGAAGTAGGAGGAAGCAGGGAAGGGGAAGGTGGGTAGCAGGGAAGAGAGAGCAGGAAGGTGGGTAGCAGGGAAGAGAGTCTGAAGGTGGGTAGCAGGGAAGAGAAAGGTGGGTAGCAGAGGTAGAAATATTAAGGTGTGTCAACTCTTGGTCATCAAGGTCCAACTAACTCCCTTATTTGCTTTTTGCTAATAATGTATGAGAAAAAAAAACATTTTATTATTAGTTTTTTCAAATTCTTTCTCTGCCTTATTGTTTTATATCTAAATTTATAGTGCTAATGCTCTATCCTATTTTCCTCATTTGAATCTTCTTTCCATTTATTGAAAGATGTTACGTTGGCTTTAGTTTCTTCTTTTACCTCACTATTACACTAATGCTTGATTTTCCTTTGACCTGTTTTAATATATGGAATATATTTTGTCTTGGCTTCCAAGATGGTATTTCTAAACAATCCCTGTTCCTTATGCACATTTTTAATCTTGGCAACTGTTTCTTTTCATTTTTTCTAATTTACTCAATTTAACAGAGTCTCTCTTTTTAAGAGTTAAATACTATTTCAATAGTTTTAGTTAATATCCACTTTCCAGTGATTCTATCAAATTTAATTGCACTATGATCTCTATTTGTCAAATGGATTCACCATCTTCACCCCTAATACCAGGTCCTGTGTTCCACTGAGGATTAGATCTAAAGTATTTCCCCACCACCACTTTGTTGGTTCCATGACCAGCTTCTATATGAAACAGTCATTTATAGTATCTAGGATCTTTACCTTCCTAACATATCCTGATGTGACATTTACCCAAACAATACTTAGGCAATTAAAAAAATCTCCTATTATGATTGTATTGTCAGTTTTATTAAGCTGTCTAATTGCTTTTAGTATTTTACAGTCTGTTTCATCATCCTACTACTACTACTACTACTACTTAACATTTCTATAGTGCTACACAAATGCACAGCACCGTGCAAACATACAAAAAGGCAGTCTCTGCTCAACAGAACTTACAATCTAATAAGACAACCATACAGGAAAAAAGACTTGGTTAAAAGAAAAAGAAGTTAGTCAAGACTAAAAACAATAATCGGGTATAAGATTTAATAGCGGTTTGGAAAAGGTGGGTATTTAGATGGGATTTAAACTTGGCAAGAGAGGGAGCATGACGCACCAGTTCAGAAAGACTATTCCAAGCACACAGTGCAGCCAGGTGGAAAGCACGGAGTCTGAAATTTGCAGTAGAAGAAAAGGTCATGGATAGGAGTGACCTATCCAATGAGCAGCGTGCACGAGGAGGGGTGTAGAGAGAGATAAGAGAGGAGAGATAGTGAGGTGCTGCAGAGAGAAGGCATTTGTAGGTGAGAAAGAGGAGCTTGAATTGTATGTGGGAGTGGATAGGGAGCCAATGAAGTGATTTCAGAAGAGGGGTTATGTAAGCATAGAGACTTTGGTGAAAGATAAGTCAAGCAGCTGAATTTAAGACAGACTGTAGTGAAGAGAGATGGCTTGCCGAGAGACCTGTGAGGAGCAGGTTGTAATAGTCTAAGCGGGAGGAGATGAGAGAGTGGATAAGGGTTCTGGTACTGTGTTTAGAAAGGAAAGGATGAATTTTGGCAATGTTATAAAGGAAAAAAACAGCATGTTTTAGCAATGTTTTGGATATGCTTAGAGAAGGAGAGAGAGGAGTTGAAGAAGACTCCAAGGTTATGAGCTGATGGGACAGGGACAATGACTGTGTTATGCACATAAACAGAGAAAGGAGGAAGAGGTGAAGAGAGCTTGGGGGGGGGGGGGGGAGGGGAAGATAAGGACCTCCATCTTGGCCATGTTGAGTTTAAGGTGGGAGCAGGACATCCAGGCACCAATGTCAGACAGGCAAGCTGAGATTCAGGATTGGATTTCTGGTGAAATTTCTGGTGCACAAGGTAGATCTGGGAGTCATCAGCATAAAACTGGTATTGAAAGCCATGAGAGGAAATCAGAACACCAAGTGAATTAGTATATAGTGAGGAGAGAAGAGGGCCCAGGAGAGAACCAGATGATATTGGAATGGCAGTAGAGGAGGAACCACCAGAGGAAACGCTAAAAGTGTGATAGGAGAGGTAAGAAGATAATCAAGTCAGGACAGAGTCCCAAAATCCAAGCGAGGACAGAGTATCAAGGAGTAGGTGTTGATCAACAGTGTCAAAAGCAGCAGACAAATGAAGGAGGATAAGGATAAAATAAAGACCTTTGGCTTTAGCCATAAAAAGGTCATTGGATACTTTGGCAAGAGCTGTTTTAGTTAATTGTATGGGTGAAAACTATACTGGAATGGAGAAAGTTAAGACAGTAGTGGTGAACAGCATGTTCAAGTAGTTTGGAGGCAAAAGGGAGAAGGGATATGGGATGATAGTTGGCAGGTCAGGTAGTATCCAGTGAGAGTTTTTTTCAGGAGTTGTATGATTACAGCATGTTTAAAGACAGCAGGAACAGTAGCAGTGGAGAGCAAATAGATTCAGGATGTGACAGATAGAAGGGATGACTGCAGTGGAGATGGAGCTGAGGAATCGGTTGGGGACAGGGTCAGAGGAACAAGTAGTGAATATGGAGGAAGAGAGAAACGAGCAGTTTCCTTTTCCTCCACTGTCACTTCATGAAAGGAGGAGAGAGTGGAGGAGGCTAGGGAAAAGGGAAAAGGTAAAGGAAAGAAGTGGGGGAGAGGCAGGTAAAGGTGAAATAGTTGAGAACTCAAGACTAATTTTGTGAATCTTGTCATGGAAGTACTCAGTCATAGTCTGGGTAGAGAGAGAAGGGGAGGAGGGAGGCGAGGAAAGTTTGAGGAGGGAATTGAGAGTGGCAAAGAGATGGTGAGGGTTGGTTGTAAGAGAATTTGTCAAATGGACATAGTAATCTTGTTTGGCAAGTACAATAGCATACTGGAAAGTGGTCAGCATGAATTTGAAGTGTATGAAGTCTACATGGGCACAAGTTTTTAGCCAAAGACATTCTGCAGAGCGGACGCAAGAACATAGCAAATTCTAGGCCAAGGCTGGGGTTTAGTGTGAGTTACAGGATGGGTAAGAGGAGGAGCAAAAGTGTCTAAGGCTGAAGAGAGTATAGTGTTAGCTGACAGGTAAGCTGTAGTATGCCCCCACTTCTGTATTCTTCTTCATCACACTTGGAATTTTTATCCCTAAGGATTCCAAAGTGTAAGTTGCTTCATGTAGAACTTTTATCCTGCTTGAGTCAATGCCATCCAATCCATAATATTTACCTCCAATTTGATCTGTCCTGTTATATTGATACAGTTTATATCCTGGTACCACAGTGTCTGATTGATTATCCTGTTTCCACAGGTTATGAGATGCCTATTATGTCTATATCATCCTTTAGCTCCATACATTCTAATTCTTCAAACTTAATTTTCAGACTCTAGCATTCAAATACAGATATTTTAAATTATGTTTTTTTATTTGTATTTGTATTCATAATCTGCTTGAAACAGATGATTCAGGGTGATTAGAATCATTTATATCTCTCTCTCTTTTCTCTCTCTCTCTCTCTATATATATATTTTTTTTTAATCCTTCTGGGCTACTTCAACCTTTACCACAGCCTCTTTAGGGAGATATTTTAACTTCCTGTTGCATTTGGTGGTCCGCAGGCTCCTCCCACAAACCGCCACACTTATCCCTAGGGCCAGGTCTCACTCAACCTTCCCTGATGACATTGGGTTTTCCTTCTTTCTTGCATGGTGGGACACTGATGCCAGTGATGATCCATTCGGTGAGACACCACCAACACTAGGTGCACATGCGTTCATGCCCATCACCCAATTTAAGGGGCCCACGGTGGGATACAGCTGAAGGCACCTCCTGATGACATCATCCCCTCAGGCCGATAAAAGGTCCGGGCTGATACTCCACCGATGCCTCAGCAACAGGTCTTCATATTGTTTAGTAGTGCAAGTTGTCTTCATCTTCAGTTCCATTACTCCTTGCCTTTGTCTTCAGTGGTCCTTGTCTTTGTCTCCATTTCCTATGGTCAGGTAATTCAGTTCTTCAGTTTTTCAGGCCTCAGCCTTCAGTTCTCCATGTCTCCTCATCTGTCCACCTATTCTGCTCCTTGCCTTCCTCCTCTGCCTATCCGTCCCACCTTCCCTTCAGATGGATACCCGGTATTGACCTCAGCCTTACTCTTGGACATTCCTGAATTCCTCCTGCCACTGGCCACTGCCTGTCTCTTGGACATTCCTGAATACTGCCTGCCACTGGTCACTGCCTGTTTCCTGGACATTCCAGAATGCTTCCAGCCACTGATCCCAGCCTGCTTCCATATTCTCCTGTACTACATCTACTCCAGTCCAGCGACCTCAGTGAACCTCCTAATCATCATTAGAGTTACCCCCACCTGAGACCTGCTGACTCTGGCACCCAAAAGCTCAACCCAAGGGGAATGCGGCCTGGTAAAGGCGAACCTCCAGTTGGGTCTCTGCCTCATCTGACCCCGCCTGCTGATGGTGGAGACCTGCATGGCTTTTCCCTGCAGGTTGTGCCAACTCCACCTAAGTCCAAGGCTCCAGGAGTTCAACACTTTCCTGTTTTGATAGTATCCTTTGAAGATACTGTACCTTCCTCCAAACCATACACTTCTCTTTTCAAAGCTGAAGAACTCTAACCTCTGAAGCCCCCTCACTATAGGGGAGCCATTCCATCTCCTATATCATTTTTGCTGTCCTTCTCGGCATCATTTCTTATTCCACTATATCCTTTTTGAGATGGGGTAACCAGGACTGCAAACAATACTCAAAGCACATTAGGCATCCTAGCTTGATACAGAGGAAATATGACATTCTTCCCTGTAGTCTCCATTCCTTATTGGATCATTCCTAACATTCCTTTTGCTTTTAGACTAAGACTTCACATTAAGCTGAGGACTTTAATGTATAGTCTACAAGGACTCCAAGATCGTTTTCATTGGTGGTGATTTTTAATTTAGAACTCAGCATTAATTTGGTGTGGTTGGGATTATTTTTTCCTATGTGTGTCATTTGCTCTTACAGATTTTGGGACCTCCCCCTCCCAAAAAAAGGCTTAACAGAAGATATAAGATATCAGAAGGGACAATGAAGAGCCACTGTTAGGGTGAGTCAAGGGTTACCTTGCTTAAGCAGAAACCTAAAAAAAAACCCAAATAAGATGATATGAGACCTACATCTATTAACTCTAAGTTTAGTGAACTCAAAATATTTAAACAAACTAAATCCCATCCAAATGATTCCCCCCAAAACATTTTTTATTCTTCTTTAATCTTCTTTATGCCAAAATTTAAAATCCACACATCTTGTGTAAAATGTAAAGTGGTATTAAAAATGTGACTATGCCGTAGAAAAATTGCCTAATGTTGCTTACCAACACAATATCATCATATGCCACCTGTGTGAATATAGTCAAATTACTTCTGTGTGAATACAATATTTTATATCAAGGTAACTTTTTCAGCTATATATCATCTCAAAGGTAAAACATCAGGAAGACAAATGTAGAATTAAATGGAGCAACTACTACAGCCAAAGAACATTTTAAGCAATGGAAAATAAAGCTTAAAAATCTTCAGCCTGGGGCCAGCCACAGTTTTCTTCTCATTCAGTAATTAGCTCAGAAAAGACTCAAATGTGTTCAGTGCTTTGCCAAGGAATCAAGATTACTTCTCATGCAGCTGTTTTACCATTTTTTATTCTTTGGCAAAGCACTGTGCAGTTTAATCCTTTCATCATCCATATGTATGATCATTGCAGATTGCTCGCCACTCTGTTCCTGACCTGAAGTGGTTTGGGTTTGGTCAAAAAAAACTAGTCAATTTTATAAGCTTCTTAGCCTGTTCAGACTTCTCATGTTTCTTCTTTTTCTTGTTTCCTTTCTCTGCACCTGACATGTACTTTGTGCCTGATACACTTATATTTTCTTGTTTACACCCAGTTAAAATTTATTTTCAGTCAATTTTAGTATAACTATCATACTACACACTCAGTTTCAAAATACTTTACCAACAAATATGACATAAAAATTACCAGACAACAGAAAAACCACAACTACAAAAAAACATAAAGGGGTAGATTTTTTTAAAAAGCGCGTTCACGTACTTTTGTTTGCGCAGCAGGCGCAAACAAAAGTACGCTGGATTTTATAAGATACGCGCGTGGCCGCGCGTATCTTCTAAAATCCTGGATTGGCGCGTGCAAGGCTGCCGATTTTGGGCAGCCGGCGCGCGCCGAGCCGCGCAGCCTGTCTCCGTTCCCTCCGAGGCCGCTCCGAAATCGGAGCAGCCTCGGAGGGAACTTTCTTTCGCCCTCCCCTCACCTTCCCCTCCCTTCCCCTACCTAACCCAACCCCCCGGCCCTATCTAAACCCCCCCTTACCTTTATCCACGGATTTACGCCTCCCGGAGGGAGACGTAAATCCACGCGCGCCAGCGGGCTGCTGGCGCGCCGAGACCCGACCCCGGGCAGTTCCGGAGGGAGCGGTTCTGGAGGGCGCGGTCACGCCCCCGGAATGCCCCGGGCCGGCGCCACGCCCCCGGTCCCACCCCCGAAATGCCTCACCCCGCCCCCAAAACGCCACGTCGTTCGGCCCCGCCCCCGACACGCCCCCTTCGAAAAACCCCGGGACCTACGCGTGTCCCGGGGTTCTGCGTGCGCTGGCGGCCTATGGAAAATAGGCGCGCCGGCGCGCAAGGCCCTGCTCGCGTAAATCCGGGCGGATTTACGCGAGCAGGGCTTTTAAAATCCGCCCGAAAGGGAACTACGTCACTCATGTAAGCGGTAGTGTGTGCTGCATCACCAATTGATAATAGCCCAAAACTAACCAATGCAAACTAGTGTGTACAGTATACATATCATATGAATTTTGGAATTGTAGATCAAACCAACCAAACAGGCACCAGAGTCACATTTGTGCTCACCAAATTAACAACTATCTGGTTGTCAGACCATCTCTCACCAGGCTACTGCCTTCCCTTATAGCCTACTGCCCTTTTCTGACATCCACCTTTGAATGAGACTATTTCCCCTAAACATACCGAATTTATTTCACCTGGCCCAGCAAACACTATCTCTACCTGCCATCAGATCCTTCCACCAAATTGTCCCTGAGTCCCATCATTTCAGGGCTATAAATACCAACTGTCTTTTCATTAAAACTGTATCACTTCTAACTGACTTTAGACTATAACTTCCTAGAACTAAATCTCCCAGGAACTTCCTATTCTTCTGCGAGGGAGCCTATACTAAAATCCCTCAAAACGTCTTAAAGGACAGGTCACAGATATCTGGCCCAATCTTCCTTAAGGTCCATCATTGCAAGGGATTCTGGTCCAGGGGAGTTACCTTTAGACTGGGATAAATAGGCAGAGGCCCAGAAGGAAGGGGGTTCCTGGAGAGAGAAGGAATCCTCAAGAGAGAGAGAACTCCACTGAATTGTAAGTTACATTTTACCTTTGTTTCGTAAAGCTGTATTGATTAGCAAAGAGTTTTGGTTGTTAAGTTCTAACAAATAAAAGATTCTGTCAGAGCCCAGCTTGAAATCTATTCTCTGGCTACCCTCTGACCACTCGGTACCACACTTTCTTTCTTTTACTTTCTTCACATAGGACCACATTCTTTTCCCATAGTGTCATCCATAGCTGGCTAATGTTACGCGTGCCGGCTGCAGCAGACCAGCGGCTCGGCCAACCTCACCTCTCTCAAGGGAATCCAGTGCCTGGTCCCTCGACCCTGGCAATGGTAGGCCGCTGGCTCTATCCTCGGGCCGCCCCTGGTGCCTCCAGTTCAGCTACAGATCCTGGTGCTCCGCATCGGGCCTCTCCGCGTGGCCCATGGAGAGATGCCGCTACTAAGCGCTGTGCCCCTCCCTAGGTGTGTGTGCATCACTATGTCTTAAGTAGGACCCGTAGTGCTGGTTGATGATGTCAGCAGAGCTCCGGTACTTAAGCCCGGGCTCTGCTTCCTAGGATTGCCTTTGCAACAGGTCTCCTTGCTGATCGAGTACTCGTTGCCTCCTAGAGATCCTCCTTGTTCTTGGTTCCTGATCCTCACTGACTCCTGTTCCTGGTTTCCTCATTCCTGGGTTCCTGATCCTCAACCTATACTCGGATTGCCTTCTCTGACTTTGACCTCTGCTTTGCCTGACCACACCGTTGACTCTCTCCAAGACCGGATCTCTGCTCTGCCTGACCACGCCATTCTCTCTCCAAGCCCGGACCTCTGCATTGCCTGATTACTCCGTTGCCTCTCTCCAGACCCAGACCTCTGCATTGCTTGACTACATTCTTGACTCTCTCCTCATCCAGACCCCAGCCTTGCTTGCCACTGCTTCCAGATAGCCGCTGGCCCTGACTCCAGTTTGCCCTACGATGCCTCTTCAGTCTACGTCCAGGACTTGGCTTATTCAGGCTTTGGCTTGTTCTTGCTCGGGCACCCCCTGTCTGACTTTGGTTCTATTGGCACCTGGGTCTCCGGGACTCCACCTCGTACAGTACAGACCTCTTCTCTCCTTTATTGCTGCCTCTGGGCTGACCTTAATCCTTTCATTGACGATGACATACGAAGTCCCACCTAAGTTCAGCTGGTGTTGTGTTCCGTGGCCGCAGGTACCCGTGGCCGCATCCCCCTACCTCTCTGCGACGGCGACCCGCCATGGCAGCATCAGGAGAGATGCCTGCTGTCAGTCCCCGTTGTCCCCGTGCACCGGCATGGGCCTCCGAGTTGGCCACCGGGTCAGGAGCCATCCCTGTTCCTCCCACGCGGCATCAGGCAGCTCTCCTCCACGGCCCGATCCAAGATGGCCACCGCCATCTTAGGCACGAGGCCGCGCCTCCTTCTGAGATTTAAAGGGACCTCGTCCCTTTAACTACCTGCAGCTGATTCCAATGAGCCAGAGCAGAGGAAGTATATAAGGAGACTTCCTCTGCTCATTCCTTGACTTGGCAACGTCCCACGTAGTCAGGTCTGCTTGCTTTGGTGAGTTCTTGTACTTCATATCCTTGTTCCTGTGTCATCTTGGTGTTCCTGGTTCCTGACTTCGGGTTGGCTAGCGGTGATTCCTGGTGTGTGACTTTGGACTGGCAAGCGGCGGTCCCTTGGTATAAGACCTTGGACTGGTAAGCGACGACCCTCTGGCACTTGACCTCGGACTTCTTCTGGACCATCGTCTCCAAGGGCCCACCTAAGTCCCAGCAGCCCGGGTCCCTACGGGCTCCTCCTAGGGGGACCGCGGGCTTCCAGGGGTGAAGCTCCAGTTAGTCCTTGCACCGAACTCTCAACTCCTTGACCTCTCAAATGTTCACCTAAGTTCCAGCGGTCCGGGTCCCTACGGGCTCCTCCTGGGGGGACTGTGGACTTCCAGTGGCGAAGACTCCATTCTTCTCCTTGATGTCACGTCTGCTTCCACAGTTGCCTCAATCTCCAGTGCCGAGGGTCAGCTGGTCACATCTTCTGTTCTGCCTCGCCACCCAACAGGAGAACCTACGGATCTTCCACCTAAGGTATACCATCCTCCCGTCGGCCCAAGGGTTCACAAGCCTAAGCATAACAGCCGGCCTCAGTACCCAAAGGCTCAACCCGTGGGGAACAAGGGCTGGGATTGGTGAAGCACCAGCCAGCCTCCGTCCATCAGCCCACTCTGCCTGCCAATGGTGGGGACCCATAGGATCCTTGCTACGGGTTGCATCAACCCCACCTTGGCCCAAGAGTCCACCTCCGGCGCAACAGCTAACTTGTCTGTATCTTGGTGCTGTTTTTATTTGTGTGGGGTGCCCATTTCTTCCCATGTGCTGTTATATTTTTACAAAGTAATTATTTCTAATGTTCCATAGAGTGTAGTTTATGGGGTACAATTTAGTAGTTTACCTACCTGAAAAGTTATTTCTTGTGATGCACAAAATAATAGGGATGTGAATCATTTTTCGACGATTAAAATTATCGTCCGATAATTTTAATATCGTCTTAAACCGTTATGGAACACAATACAATAGAGATTCTAACGATTTATCGTTATAAATCGTTAGAATCGTGAGCCGGCACACTAAAACCCCCTAAAACCCACCCCCGACCCTTTAAATTAAATCCCCCACCCTCCTGAACCCCCCCCAAATGACTTAAATAACCTGGGTGTCCAGCGGCGGTCCGGAACGGCAGCGGTCCGGAACGGGCTCCTGCTATTGAATCTTGTTGTCTTCAGCCGGCGCCATTTTCCAAAATGGCGCCGAAAAATGGCGGCGGCCATAGACCAACACGATTCCACGGCAGGAGGTCCTTCCGGACCCCCGCTGGACTTTTGGCAAGTCTTGTGGGGGTCAGGAGGCCCCCCCCAAGCTGGCCAAAAGTTCCTGGAGGTCCAGCGGGGGTCAGGGAGCGATTTCCCGCCGCAAATCGTTTTCCGTACGGAAAATGGCGCCGGCAGGAGATCGACTGCAGGAGGTCGTTCAGCGAGGCGCCGGAACCCTCGCTGAACGACCTCCTGCAGTCGATCTCCTGCCGGCGCCATTTTCCGTACGGAAAACGATTCGCGGCGGGAAATCGCTCCCTGACCCCCGCTGGACCTCCAGGAACTTTTGGCCAGCTTGGGGGGGGCCTCCTGACCCCCACAAGACTTGCCAAAAGTCCAGCGGGGGTCCGGAAGGACCTCCTGCCGTGGAATCGTGTTGGTCTATGGCCGCCGCCATTTTTCGGCGCCATTTTGGAAAATGGCGCCGGCTGAAGACAACAAGATTCAATAGCAGGAGCCCGTTCCGGACCGCTGCCGTTCTGGACCGCCGCTGGACACCCAGGTTATTTAAGTCATTGGGGGGGGGTTCGGGAGGGTGGGAGATTTAATTTAAAGGGTCGGGGGTGGGTTTTAGGGGGTTTTAATGTGCCGGCTCACGATTTTACAATTTTTCACGATATTTTACCCCCCCAAACGGCAACAATACGATTCCCTCCCCCTCCCAGCCGAAATCGATCGTTAAGACGATCGAGGACACGATTCACATCTCTACAAAATAACACAATTTCTAAATGCAAGGTACACACATAAATTGGGTTTGACTATTGGGTTGTTATGTATGCAACTTTACCAATTGCAAAATGGGACTTTATGTGGGTACATAATCAGTATATTATTAGTTGCTTTTTTTTTTTTTTTTCCAAAGCTAAGGACTCCCCAGGAAACAACCTATAATTGAAGGTACCTACATATAGGAACTTTATGCACACTTTTTCTAAAAAAAATGTACTCAGTGGATTTTCTTTTAAATAATTTATGGGACAATTATACTTTTATTGGAGCATCACACTTTGAATTCCTTCCCACTTTATATGCTTTGCTCCATTTTTTGGTTTGTTTTGGGAGTGCTTAAGAAACTATGCAAGTGAGGGGGGTTGATAGTGACCAGCTAGAAGATGGCAACTTAATTCACTCACTCCTGCTGATCTGATCTTTAAAGGAGTTGCTCTTTGGATTTTTATCTCTGAAATCAGCTTAACATATTACAATATATCCCTTCAGAATGTCCTCTGTCAAAACTGGAAAGATTGAGGCAGCTTTCACTATTTCCTCCAGAGCGAAGAGGATGAAGAGGATGAATCCTCCCTCACCTTTGAAAACTCCATTGGCAAAATCTGATGGTCCGGCCTCACAGGATGCTGTTATGGCTAAGTTATTGTAGCTGAAGGAAATGCTGAAAATTAACATAATCACAACTAGAGGTATCAAAACTGAGGTAACTGAGGTGTCATGTAAAATTACTTCATATGCATGTTGCTTAGATAAATTAGAGCAGTGTACTTCCTCACGCTCGATGGTGATGACACAATTTCCAGGCTGCCACTAAAAAGGTGGAATCGCTACAACGAGATGTTGAGTATCTTTCTAATTGCAATCCAAGAAATAATATCAGAATTTTAGGATTATGGGAAGGTGTTGAAGGATCTGATATGATTAAATTCCTGGAATCTAAATCCTGCAATGGTTACGGATACAACCTCTTCTGATGCTATGGGTAGATGCATTTGGTCACTCTTCAAGTTTTGCTACCAATTTTTTTTTTCTTTTAATATCTACGTTCCCAACATAGATGATCCCAAATTATTGTGTACTGTATCTCATATTCTAATGTAATTTGCTGATAAGGAGTTTCTATTTTTTGGGAGGAGACTTCAATATGCCTTTGGCTCTGTTCCTTGATAGGCAATCTAAATGTAAAGGTCATCCTGCTAAACCTCATCAAGCCCTCCTGCATTTGCAACAACAAGCTGGTCTCTCTGATCCTTGGTGGCTTCTTCATCCTACGGATAAAGATTTAACCATTTTTTCAAGACCACATTAATCATACTCTCGTACTGACTTTTTTCTTGTCTCTTCAACACACCTCCCTAATTTGCTGAATGCTTGCATTGATCCTATTCTCATCTCAGACCATGCAGCAGTTTCCTTAACATTCACTTGGTCTGAAGAGTCATACCTGGAGATTTAACCCTAGTCTGCTGGCAATTAAACTGAGTATATTGTTTCAGATATTGCAAGGAGGATATGCCTCTACAGATATTCTAGTCAGACTTCAAGCCTATGATCAGAGGACATATTTTCTAGAAAACACAATGGAAGCCGATCCAATTTTGCAGTGTAGCAACCAGAAGTAGATAGAGTGGTAAAAAGATTCTTTATTTATCACAGTATGTAGGTCCGACTCTATTCTTTGAGCTGTGCTGCCTCAGGGACTACTATGAAGAGTATTTGAATATTCTCACAAAGGCCTGGATTGAGAGAGAGAGAGAGAGAGAGAGAGAGAGAGAGTGCCTGGCCATGATGTCATCTCTCTAGATAGGTATTTGTATCCCTATGGTAGGCCCACCTAGTAACTCGAAGTGAGGATTAGGTATCAGTGTAGGGGGTTAGGGGCCCCTTTGACATTCAATGTTAGATGTAAGAACAGAACAGTGGTCTCTTGTGAACAGTTGATGACCCTCGGAGTGAGGAAACTCACTCCAAGATGAGATTTGTACAATGTTCTCTCCACCTAGCTTGACGTTACCAGGGTAGAGAGTCCATCAAGCTAGGTGGAGAGAACATTGTCCAAATCTCATCTCTGGGAGCTTCAATTCATCTAAATAGGCCTTGCGGGAGACATCGTGCAAGGCAATAAAACCTTACCACCCGGTCACGGCAGTTATCGCATAGCCTAACGCAATTCAAAAAGGTGTTGCTAAGCCCTTAACGCATGCGAAAAAGCCTTAGCGCATTTTGATAAATGCCACCAAAGTTTGTAGACTCATAGCCTTTGCTCTTTAACACTCTTTATCAGTGAAAATGGTTCCTCTGTGGATGTGCATGTGTCTGTATGTCTCAGCCTTTTGATCACGCACAGCCCATCAATTAAAGTGATCTCTGCACCATGCTATAGAATTGCATTACACGGTGACTGATTCCTGTGCCTTTTGCATTCACAATGTTGGCGGTTTTTCCCCACACCAGGAGGTGAAGCACACGAGGAGACAGAGGCTACCTGGAGTTTCACCAATAACAGTCAGGGGGCTCCGTGGATTGAGCCCTTGGATACCTGGACCACTTGGGCTTAGGTGGGCCTCTGAGAGTCTCCCGGAGAGGTAGTGGAGAGGTGTGCCCACCAAGAGCAAAGGTGCGCGGCCAGTGGAGAACAGATAAGCTAGACTGGTACAGAGAGTACCGGAGACCACTGGAGCGGAACAGGAACTGAAGGTCCTCCGGTCAGTATAGGCAGTGCCTAGTGGTCTAGCTTGTAGAAGGCCATGGGTAGCATCAGAACAAGCAGGCCTGGAGGTCACAGGAGAAGCAAGGAGAGTCCCCATATGGAGTGCAAGGGTCAAAGCCAGGGTATCAATCTGAGGGTGGTCAGCCAAAGCAAAGGTCAGTTCCAGGTATCAGTCCGAACGTGGTCAGTAGCAAGCAGAGGTCAGTTCCAGGTTTCAGTCCGATCATGGCCAGTAGCAAGCAGAGGTCAGTTCCAGGTATCAGTCCAAACTTGGTCAGAGACAAGCCAAAGTCAGTACCATGTATCAGTGCAAGAAGGTACAACCTGGGTAGCGGAAAGTGGAACAGGAAACAGGAACAGATGCTGGAACACAGGAATAGGGATGTGAATCGTTTTAGGACGATTAAAATTATCGTCCGATAATTTTAATATCGTCTTAAACCGTTATGGAACACAATACAATAGAGATTCTAACGATTTATCGTTATAAATCGTTAGAATCGTGAGCCGGCACACTAAAACCCCCTAAAACCCACCCCCGACCCTTTAAATTAAATCCCCCACCCTCCCGAACCCCCCCCCCAAATGACTTAAATAACCTGCGGGTCCAGCGGCGGTCCAGAACGGCAGCGGTCCGGAACGGGCTCCTGCTACTGAATCTTGTTGTCTTCGGCCGGCGCCATTTTCCAAAATGGCGCCGAAAAATGGCGGCGGCCATAGACGAACACGATTGGACAGCAGGAGGTCCTTCCGGACCCCCGCTGGACATTTGGCAAGTCTTGTGGGGGTCAGGAGGCCCCCCCCAAGCTGGCCAAAAGTTCCTGGAGGTCCAGCGGGGGTCAGGGAGCGATTTCCCGCCGCGAAGCGTTTTCGTACGGAAAATGGCGCCGGCAGGAGATCGACTGCAGGAGGTCGTTCAGCGAGGGTTCCGGCACCTCGCTGAACGACCTCCTGCAGTCGATCTCCTGCCGGCGCCATTTTCCGTACGAAAACGATTCGTGGCGGGAAATCGCTCCCTGACCCCCGCTGGACCTCCAGGAACTTTTGGCCAGCTTGGGGGGGGCCTCCTGACCCCCACAAGACTTGCCAAAAGTCCAGCGGGGGTCCGGAAGGACCTCCTGCCGTCCAATCATGTTCGTCTATGGCCGCCGCCATTTTTCGGCGCCATTTTGGAAAATGGCGCCGGCCGAAGACAACAAGATTCAGTAGCAGGAGCCCGTTCCGGACCGCTGCCGTTCCGGACCGCCGCTGGACCCGCAGGTTATTTAAGTCATTTGGGGGGGGGTTCGGGAGGGTGGGGGATTTAATTTAAAGGGTCGGGGGTGGGTTTTAGGGGGTTTTAATGTGCCGGTTTTGCGATTTTACGTTTTTTCGATTTTTTACGATTTTTCACGATTTTTTACCCCCCCAAACGGCAACAATACGATTCCCTCCCCCTCCCAGCCGAAATCGATCGTTAAGACGATCGAGGACACGATTCACATCTCTACACAGGAAGGAACTCGGGAACACAGGAATGCAGGAGTACTGGAAGACACAGGAACACAGAACGCAGGAATACTGGAACAAGCACTGGAACAAGGAACGCAGGAACACTGGAACAAGCACAGGAACAAGGAAAGCAGGAACACTAGAACAAGCACTGGAACAAGGAACGCAGGAACACAGGATGGCAACTAGCTTCACACAAGTGTGATGACTCATTTGCCAAGGCGAGGAACTGAGGGAAGGCCCTCGCCTTATATAGGATGCTTACGTGATGTCATCAGGAGGCGTCCGGCCTGAAGTTACTGCCCTGGGCTCTTTAAATGAAGGAGCGCTGGCCACGCGTGCCTAGGGGCGGGACCAAGGACGCCGAGGACATGGAGCTCCTGTGAAGCTGGAGGCGTTTGGGGTAGGCACTGTGGACACTGAGTGCTGGCTGCTGCTGCTAGGGAGGATGAAATGAAGCCTGTGGAGGGGAGCCCAAGGTGAGTAGGCCCGGTTGCGGCACCAGCACGGCCGGGATGCACAACAGTATGCCCCCTTCTAGGCCTCCCCCTTACCGGTCTAGGCTTCTCTGGGTGCTGTTGCTGGAAACATCGAAGGAGGTTCTTGTCCAGGATGTGGTGGGAGGACTCCCATGAGTTCTCCTCCGGTCCGAAGCCCTCCGACGCCAGGAGGTACTCCCAACGTCCTCTTTGGTAGCGAATGTCCAGGACCTCCCAGCCCTGGAGGGTGGCCTCAGGTTCAGCTGAGATTTGAGTGGGTGTCCAGGACAAGACTAGGGGCTTGAGCAGGGATACATGGAAAGTATTGTGAATTCCAAGACTTGCCTGTAGCTTCAGTTGGTATGTTACAGCCCCCCCTCAGCATAAGTTGGGAAATGGTCCCACATACTTTGGGGCCAATCGTTGAGAGGGCAGCCAGAGGTAAATGTGCCATGTGCTGAGCCAGACCTTCTGTCCTGGCAAAAATACTGGGGTGGCCCGATGGTGGGTGTCCGTCAACCATTTGGCAAGATCAGCCGCTTGACAGAGGTCCCAGTGGCGGATGCGACATGGGTGTTGTGTGACAACTCTTCCCATGGGAGAAGATCAACCCAATTATTTTGTTGATCATTAACGTAGGACTGGAGGATGGCCTTCAGGGAGCTATTGGTTCTCTCGGCCTGACCGTTAGCCTGCGGATGGTAGGCGGAGGTTAAGTTCAAAGTAATATTGAATTTTCTGCAGAGGGATCTCCAGTACTTCACCATGAACTGAGGGCCACAGTCCGAGACAATCTCTTGCGGCAATCTGTGGAGACAGAAGACATGATTCAGGAAGAGTCGGGTGAGTTCAGGAGCTGAGAGTAGGCTGGGTAAAGGCACAAAATGGGCCATTTTGGAGAAACGCTCTATTATGACCAGATTACGGTGTGCCCCTTGGAGGGGGCAATTCCACAATGAAGTCTATAGAAAGACTAGACTAGGGTTCTGTGGGTGCAGGAAGGGGCTGGAGAAGCCCTCATGGATGTCTAGTAGGTGGTTTTTGTTGAGTGCAGACAGGACAAGAGTCTGCGTAGTTACGGGAGTCCTTTGTCATAGTCACCCACCAGTAGTGTCTGCGGAGCACCTCGAGGCTTGACCAGCCGGGATGACCAGTGAGACGGGAGTCATGGGCCCAATGAAGCACTCGCTCTCAGAGGTGGCAAAGCCCCACCGTGTTACCAGCAGGCACGGTGGTGGTAATTGCGATGGAGATGCATGCGGGATCAATGTTATGAGCTGGAGCTTCAGGGGTACCTTCTGACTCTACAGAGCATGAGAGTACATTGGCACGGAGATTCTTTTCCACCGGGCGGTAGCATAGTTCAAAGTTGAAGCTGGCGAAGAAGAGAGCCCAGCGGGCCTGTCTTGCGTTCAGTAGTTTAGCCTCTTTCAGCTGTTCTAAATTCTTATGATCGGTGTAGATGGTAAACTTGTGCTGAGACCCCTCGAGCCAGGGATGCTTCTCCTGGAGAACCAACTTCATGCCAGGAGTTCGCAGTCCCCAAATTGTGTAGTTGCATTCAGCAGGTGAAAACTTGTGGGAGTAAAAAGAACATGGAACAAGGGCTGCCTTAGTGGAGTATTGACTGAGGACTGCCCCGGCACCAATGGCGGACGCATCCACCTCAACGATGAAGGGGCAGTTCAGGTCTGGATGGTGGAGATATGGGCCAGTACAGAAGGCTTCCTTAAGTGCATGGAATGTGGACAGGGCTTTAAGACTCCACTCCCAGAGATCACATCCCTTCTTAATCATGGCGGTGAGTGGAACTGCCAGTGTGGAGTAGTCTGTGATAAAATGACTGTAATAGTTCATGAATCCTAAGAACCTTTGTAGGTTCCATAGACCAATTGGCTGAGGCCAGTCAGGAATACCTTGGAGCTTGTCCGGGCCCATAGTGAATCCTTGGCTGGAAATGATGTAACCCAGGAATGGGAGACTAGACTGTTGAAAAAGGCATTTTTCAAGTTTGGCATAGAGATGGTGGTCCCTCAGTCACTGAAAAATGTTCTGGACATGAGAGTGATGCGATTCCAGATCTTTGGAAATGATCAAGGTGTCAGAGTACAATGAAGGAGTATAGGAGGTCTTGGAAGATCTCATTCATCATCCTCTGGAATATGGCAGGGGTGTTGCATAGCCCAAAGAGCATTACTACATACTTATAGTGTCCATCCTGCATATTAAATGTGGTTTTCCATATATCCTCAGGTTGAATGTGGACCAAATTATAGGCCCCATGTAGGTCTAACTTGGTAAAGATTTGAGCCCCCTGGAGCCAATAGAACAGCTAGCTGATGAGCAGCAGTGGGTACCAGTCTTTGTGGGTGTTGGCATTCAGGCCTCGGTATTCAATACATGGCCTTAAGGTACCATCCTTGTTTTTCACAAAAAAGAACCCAGTGCCCGTCGGGGATGTAGAGGGTCTAATGAAACCTTTGGCTAGCTTTTCCTTAATATAGGCGTGTCTCTGGAAGTAAGAGCACGTAAGTTCTGCCCTTGGGAAGTGTGCTGCTGGGTAAATGTTCAATTGGGCAGTTGAACTTCCAGAGTGGGGGTAAGATGTCAGTTGTTGTTTGGAGAAGATGTCTTGATAGTCAGTGTAGGGTGTAGGTAGCCCAGGAAGGGGCATGGATGTTAGCACCAGAACAGACGGGGATACCCACCATAGACAATGGGTTTGGCACCGGGGGCCCCACTGGCTAAGCTGGACAGACTCCCAATCAAAATGTGGGGAGAGTGATTGTAACCATGGTAGACCAAGGACAATGGGGTTTACTGACCACTTGAGGATCAGGAGGGTTATCTCTTCTTCGTGGAGAGTCCCTATGGTCAGTCAGATGGCTAGGGTACAATGGGTGATGTGATCAGGTAAAGTTTCTCCATGGATGGAGGCAATTCGCAAAAGCACCTCAAGGGGTTGTGTAGGAATTTGGAGTAGTGTAACTAGCTCCTTGAGAATGAAATTCCCAGCAGCCCCAGTATCCACGAGGGCATTGGTGGAGAAGGAGAGTGTCTCCCTGAGGAGATGTTGAGGGCTGGTAACTGTAGTGCCCAAGCTCAGGACCCCCGCCAGGCTTAGGCTCTTGAGCTTCCCAGACGCACCGAGCATGTCTGGATAAGGTGACCAGGACCCCCATAGTAGAGGCAGAGACCGGACTTCCATCTTCAAAGGTGTTCCTCGGGAGTAAGACAACCGTGGTTTATTTGCATTGGCTTCATCCTTGGTGGGGAAGCCGCCGATGGTACCCTTGATCTGGGGCTAATGGATCGAGGTAGTTCCAGGGCCAATCATCGGCTGGCTTTTACTGCCCGGTGCCATTCCAGGAAGCGGTGGTCAATCCGCCCAACTAAAGTGATGAGGTCCTCCAATGATGTGGGAATCTCTCGGGCTGCCAATTTGTCTTTCAGAGCGAGTGACAGGCCCTTGAGAGAGTGCCCACAGGCAGTCTTCCTGCCATCCCAATTCCGTAGCCATGGTTCGGAATGCCATGGTGTATTCTGAGATGGAGTGGGGCCCCTTGCAGAGGTGGAGGAGATGGTGGCCAGCGACTGCCTGTTGGCCTGGATCATTGAGGGTGTATTGGAACATGGAAATGAATTGAGGGAGCTGCTGGAGTACGGAGTCCAAATGCTCCCAAAGCAGCAAGGCCCATGCCAGGGCTTTCCCTTCCAAACAAGATAAGATAAAAGTGATCTTCGTCACTTCATCTGGGAATAAAGAAGGCTATAATGCAAACTGCATGTAACATTGGTTGATAAAGCCCCGGCAGAGGCGAGAATCCCCATTGAAATGGGGAGGAGCTGGAAGAGCCAGCAGTGCCCGTGAGGGTGATGGTGCAGAAGAAGTGCTGTTAGCTAGAGTCCCTGGGTTGGCCATGGCGGAATCTTCGAGTTGTGATCGCAGTCTCTCTACCAGCTGCTGGTGTGAATTTCACTGGAACAGTGTCTAATGGCACTGTCCACGCCAGCCCCCACCCCGCCCTCGGCCCACCCCTTTTCAAAAACCCGGCACTTCCACTCATACCGGGAGATACATGAGTGCCCGGACAGGTCTGAAAATGCTCTCAGTGTGCGCATGGCCCGGCCACACGCATATCTCCTCGGATTGGCACACACCAGCTTTTAAAAATCAGCCCCTTACTGAGTATGATTCCAGTATTATTTCCTTACTCTTTTTATAAGTGTATAGATAATGTTTTAACTTCTTTTATATGAAAGAACAAGCCTCCTAAAATTGTATTATTGAAATTGAAGTTCTTTAAAGAATGACTTGGTGCAAACTTTCCCTTCTTTTATAAGTACCATCTGGCTTTTATATTGCAACAAGCTTAATATTGGTTTTCTGATAGATTACATATTAATTCTTGTCCTTCTTGGCTCGCTCTGGAAAGAACATTAAGATCTCCTTTAACTTTTTATTATTACCAAAAGTTTCCTCACTTATTGCTTCCACTGCAAGAATTTTGTCTACTTTAAATGGTATTCTTCCTAAAGACTTATCTGAGTGGTCGAGATTCAGTATTACTTCTCTATGATTTATCTCACCCACACTGATTGATCGCTACCCTCTCAATTGGAAGATCTGGCAATCATGTGGGATTTGATTTGTATATCAGGTATTACATGATGGTAAGCTGCTACCATCTCAGGAATTGAGAGCTAAGTATCACTTCCTTCTACTCAAAGATTTTGATGGATTCAACTGATTAAGTTTCTCATTCTTATTTATTTATGTATTTTATTTAACGTTTTTGTATACCGGCATTCATGATTAGAATCACATCATGCCGGTTTACATTTAACAGGGGGGTGTAAATTAACATAAATAACAGAACTGAAAAAAACTGTAACAAGTGAAATGAAAAACTCTGAAGTTACAATAAAACAGGATACTAAAACTGGGTAAAGGAAAAGTCTACAGGAACTTAACAGAAAGAGCCATTATTTACAGTATTCTAAGAATGTCTGATTGTGGTTGTCGTTAACATGCGATTCAAATTGTGTCTGGAAATGCTTGTTTGAACAACCATTTCTTAAACCTTTTTCTGAATGTTCGAAGGCACGGTTCTTGACGAAGTTCCGGTGGAATGGAGTTCCAAAAAGATGGTCCTGCTGTAGAGAAATCCCGGTCTCTAAATGATATATGTTGAGAGGTTTTGGCATGGGGGACATGTAGTGAGTCTCTGTAGGCTTCTCTAGTCGGTCTGGAGGAGGTATGTTTTCTGAATGGGATTTGTAGGTTTAGTGGAGCTTGGTGATGGATGGCTTTAAAGATTGTGGTAATGGCCTTATGCATGATTCTGTAGTGGATTGGCAGCCAGTGTAGGTCTTTAAGGATGGGAGAAATGTGGTATCTTCTCCTCGTGTTTGTCAGTGTTCTGGCTGCTGCATTTTGTACCATCTGAAGAGGTTTGGTGTGAGAAGAGGGGAGACCTAGTAAGATAGAGTTACAGTAGTCTATCTTAGGGAAGATTATAGCTTGCAGAACCATTCTGTAATCTTGAAAGTGAAGGAGTGGTTTTATTCTTTTCAAGACATGTAGTTTATGGAAACAGTCCTTAGTTGTTTGGTTGATGAAGGGTTTACGGTTTAACCGATTATCAATGATAACCCCTAAGTCTCTTGCTTGGGTGATGTGAAGGTTTGCTGGAGTGTTCGAGGTGATAGTACTGTCCTGTCCTAATTTTTATAAATTGCTTAAAAGTCAATTTTCCCCTTGTAGTATTTGTACTGAGAGATATTGGGAATCAGATTTACAAATTGCCCCTTTAGTGTCTCAGTGGGAGACATATTGGCGTTTGACAGTTAGGGTGTCTCTATCATCTGTTATTGCTCAGTCTATGTATTTTGTGTCACACAGGATCATATGAACTCCATAGACGTTATTCAAGGCAGGCCTCATAAAGTCCCATCAATGCTGGCTCTTTCGCATATGCTTTTTGATTGTCCATTGGCTAAATTATATTAGGAGGAGATTTGGGGGAAAAAGTCTGAATTTCTTTCTTTCAGAATGCCTGTCTCTTATAGGATAATTATTTTAAAATAATCTTCTCCTGGTATTTACTTCTCTATCTCTCATAAGAAATTGTTTGATTTTCTCCTTACTATAGCGTAACACTGTATCATTTTTGAATATACATTTTTGATGGAATATAGTGTGATTATAGTATAAGAATGAGAAAGTAGCCACCTTTAAATATCATAGAATTACTTCTTGGCTACCTATGCGGGACCCTGTCAACCATTTATTATGTACTTCCTAGTTATATAATGCTTCCCTTTGTTCTGGCTGATTTCTCAGCCATTATGTTCTGTAAACTCTATTGATATGAATCCCCTCTATATTTGCATTTCATTCCTTATGTTTTGATCAATGTGGATGTTATTATGCTTCCAATGTTTAATGGTTTCAACTGTTATTCTCTTTCAGATGCTTTCTATATTGTAAAACGTTATCTTTAATAAAAACATTAAACTAAAAAAAAAAAAAAAATGAACCCATGCAAGTGCTGCAAAGCCCTGGCTCTTTTTGAACCTGGGGGAGGCAAACATTTTCAAAAAGCCCAGCTAGCTTACCAGGTTCCTGTATTCTGTGCACTCATTTTTAAAAGGAAACTATGGAGGAGATTTCCCTTCGGAAATCACAAGGTCCACAGGTAGGGACTTTGCACCTGCTTTTAATGTGGGCAAAGTTTAGCTGGACAAGAGGCAGATGGATCTGAAAATCCAATGTGAACGCATTGTAATGCTTTCCAGTCCCACCCTCCCCCGTTCCTTGGAACAGTTCCTCTAAACGTGGCTAAAAGGAATCCTCATTAATTAACAAAGTGACAGTTTTCAAAATCAGTCATCTAGCCACATACATTTCCCTTTTTGAGAGGCTAGACTGCTTTGAAAACAGCCCTCCCAAACATAATCACTGTTGAAATAATTCACAGTTGAATGTGTCAGAACAATCTGTGAACATGGTGCTGGAGTTTTTTTTTGTTATTCTGGAGAACTAAGCAATGTGTCTTCTAATTTGGGCTCCAGTGGTGAGCAACATTTTTTAATTAAAAAGATAATTGAACTTCACTAATGAGTAAATTGATGTTTAGTGTTACATGAAATTAGTGCAATAATGTTAAATAGTATTAAACTTCGATCTTCATTTCTTTTTCACCGTGTCACCCCATGTTTCTTTCATGCTTAATAAAACAGCTGTTGAAGTTTGATTGACAGAAAATAGATTTTCTGTTAGGAGAATAATCATTAAGTAAATCAGGATTTACATTTTTTTGAATAATATTTTCTTTAGGGAACCAATCGAGCATGTAATCTACATTGATGTATAAGACAAAAACATACAGCTAGAGTTTTCAACATAGGAGCTCATTTTGAAAAAGCTGAAGTATTTTATCATGAAACTTGTTCAAAAGCATTGGGTTCTATAAGTCAAACACGTACAGAGCCCAGCTTTCAAACCTATCCATGGTATTGAAGTTTGCACATATAAGTGGATGTGAGGAAAATAATGGTAGTATTTTATAAACTGTGAGGCGGGAACTGCATACTTTATAAAATACTGCACATCTCTGTTCTGAAAGTACACTTGTATGTTTCAGTACGTGCATATATTTCCAATGCAAATAAACTCATACTTTCTCTACACAATTTATAAACCTGTGCAGGTATATTTTATATGCAAAGTAATTGTGACACTACATGAAATAAACACCAAGAATTAAACATTGAGGAAGGAATTTTATAAATTATGGGCGAGTACTCAGAATCACCAGTTTGCCAATACTTCCACCAGTTCACCCAGCCTTTCTCTTCTTCTCATAAGAACTTAAGATTTAAGAAATGTCATACTGGGTCAGACCAAGGATCTATCAAGCCCAGTATCCTGATTCCAACAGTGGCCAATCCAAGTCACATGTACCTAGCAAGTACCCAAAAATTAGATAAATCACAAGCTATTATTGCTTATTAATTACTGTAATATCATCAGTTTATGGATTTAACCTCTAGGAACTTACCCAAACCTTTTTTAAACCCAGAAACACTAACTGCTGAAACCACATCCCCTGGCAATGAATTCTAGAGTTTAACTATGTGCTGAGTGAAAAAAAAAATATTCGATTTGTTTTAAATGAGCTACTTGCTAACTTCTTGGAGTGCCCCCTGGTCCTTCTATTATTTCCTAGATCCTTGAGTACTTCATCCTGGGTCCCCACCAGATCTCCCAGGCCCTCACCAAAAAACTGCTGACAAGATGTACAATTTCACTTGCAAGAGTCAATTAGCAGGTGTAAAAGTGTACAAAGTATGGTAATGTATGCTTGTATATCTCTCAAAAATTAGCAGCTACAGCACACGGTCCTAAACCCCTTTGTGGAACACCCCTAGACTGGTCCATTTTTCCCTGATAAAATATATGAACAAAATAAAAAATACACATATATTGGTGAATTTTAAAAGCCCAACGAATGCCAAAACTGGGAGATATGCAAGTATGTTGGGCTATCGTGTGCCGAGCGGATTTTAAAAGCCTCCCAAGTCCACACATATTTCCTGGTACGTGCACGAATGAAAAAGTCCATAAAAAGAGCGAGGCATGGGCGTGGGGTGTGGACATTCCTGGTTTTATTAATTAAACCAGTGCATAAAACTTTTCTTCATAAGTGCATGCTGGGATCCTCTGCTGTGTAACTTTACTTCTGCTATGGATGGCATGTAAATCCTAAAATAAAAAAATATAGGTATGTCAGCAGGGCTTTAAGGGTTGGAGTTAAGAAGGGAAAAGGAAGGCTATTTAAAGAGGGGGGTTAGGAAGTCCTATTCCTTATGTGGGTGAATTGGGAATGAAGTGGTTTAACTGGTAATTGCATTGGTGCACATTTCTATTAAAGTCCCTCCACTTACGTGGTAGAGGTGGCATTTGCACGCACATTCGCACATCCATATAATATTGTACACACATGTATGTACATTCAGCCTTTTTTACACCATGCATTGCACACATATACGAGCACATGTTATAAAATGGTCGTGTTACTGGCTGCGAGCTGGCATATGCGCATACAGGTGCACCTGCATGCCAGTATTAAATTTACTGTCATTCTCTTGAGGATTAGAAAATAGCAAATACAGGCATACATGCTACTTATGCATGTATATGCCACATATGCACATACATGTACTTTCTATATTATTTTTATTTGTGCAACTCCTTGGAAAATTGCCTCCAAAGTGCTCTTTCAAATATATGAGCTGATTTTCCAGTGCATATGCCCATTTGCATAAATAAATGGTGCAAAGAGCCCAAGTACTATGTGATTTACTAAAAATTGCTCCCAATTACTAACAGCACTTTCTCACCTCACTGCAACCCATATGATCAAAAGGGCCAGTTCATTAAAGCTCAAAAGTCCTTAGTGCACATTTTAAACTGGTTCAGCGTGCAAGATAAACATCAGCATAGCCATGGGGAGGGCAATATCTAAAGCTATTTCCATAAATATAACAACATTTTACACGTGGAAATGGACTTTTTGAAAATTGCCCTCCCTGCATTTGAGAAGAAATTCTTATGTTTTTACCCATTTTGTAGTGATGGCATTCCCAGGGCAAGGTTAGGTCAGCAGAATAAAAACAAATATGCATGGTTTTGTATTTTCAAAACTATATTCATTGCTTTAGTCAGAAAACGTGCTCACACAAAACTTAGTTGGAAATGTCAGCTGATATATTTTCCTTAGGCAATTTTCAAAGTGAAAGCAACCCTGGATTTTGGAACTATGAGGATAGTATGAAAATTGTTCCTGGTCACATGATATGCTTGTTGCGGTCTCTACCGCTTCCCTCCGGTTAGGGCCCAAGCCCGCCTACCTCCGCTTCAGGGATCACCGCATTCCGCCCGCTCCGGACCCCGGGGGCTTCTCTCACTCCACGTGGCAGCCGCCATTACATGCCTGCTTCCCTTCAGTCTCGCGCGCGAGGACGTCCGTCTTGAACGCTCAGCTCCCGGAAGCCTGGCCCCGCCCGTGCTGCTGACATCACGCCCAAGTCCTGATATAACTGGCGCTCAAACTCTCTCTCATTGCCTTGCAACAAGGTTCACAACTCCATAGTTGTTCTTAGTTGTGTTCCTGGTGGTTTTCACGTTGCCTGCTTCCGACTCCAGTTTGCGTCAGACTCCGCTTCTGCCTGCTGCCTGCCTCCGACTCCGGTTTGCCTTTGATTCCGCTTCAGCCTGCAGCCAGCCTCAGACTCCGGCCTGCTTCCGACTCCACTTCAGCATCCGGGTTGCTACCGACTCCGCTACAGCCTACAGCCTGCTTCAGCATCCAGTTTGCTACCGACTCCGCTTCAGCCTACAGCCTGCTTCAGCCTCCGGTTTGCTACAGACTCCGCAGCCGCCCGCTGCCCTGCCTTCAGCCGGTCCCCAGACCTGTACAGCCGGTCCCCTGCCTTCTGGGTACCTTGGACTTCCTATCCTTCTTGCTTGCTCTGGTCCCGGCCTAAGCCTATCTCAGCCCCTGGACTTTCTGTCTCAATTCCGAGTCCCGAGGACCCAGTGCCCTACGGGCTCCTCCCGGGGGGTTCCTGGTTCCTGGGTGAACACCTCCTGCTTGTGGCTCCGCCCCCCGGCCTACCCTGTCTCCCTAGGTAGACCGGCCTAAGGGTCCACTATCTCTCCAGCAGTGTCCAACTGCAACAGTGCTGCTGGCAGGAGACAGCTGCTGAGAGGAGCGACCCTGCCTGATGATACAAATCCAGGGAAAAATACTGGTTATACCTACTTGAGATGGCCATGAGAATATTAAAAGACTCACAGAAAAGATTGTTGCCGACATACTGGGCTGATAAATTGCCCAAGCCTCCCAGAAAAAGCAAAGGAATATCGCTAGAAGGAGGAATTTCCGCTGCCTACCACCCCGCTAGACATGACCAAACAGTTATAAGACATATTTGAAAAGTTCTCTGCGAAGATAACATTAGAAATAAAAAAACAAGCTGGCAGTGGTAGTGGAAAAAATTGCTCAATTAGTGTCTACAGTGCAAGAAAATACTACCCACATTACAGAAATGGAGGAACATGTGGAGGAACAGGAACTGCCTTTGACTGAGGTGTGGAGAAAGGTGGACACTCTTGAATGGAAAATAACAGCGGTAGAAGACAAATCAGATGATTTGGAGAATCAAGGGAGAAGAAGGAATATCCATATCATGGGTGTCCCGGAGCAAAGTGAAGGTACCCGGTTGTTTTTTCTCTAGCTGGGTTATAGAGATATTAGGCCTGGAGAGCAAAAATGGCCACGTCAAGCTGAAGCGGGTGCATCGGGCCCTGGCTCCTCCTGCACCGGGGGGAGGTCCTAGAGCGATTATTGCTCAGTTTCAAAATTACATTGATACAGTTAAAGTCTTGGATAAAGCCCGGATGATGAGGGCGATTTACTTTCCAGCAGAGTAGGATTATTTTTCTTCTCAGATTTTTCTCAGCAAGTGCAGAAGAAAAGAGTGGGCTTTCTTGAAGTTACAAAACAACTGTGTCTGCACCGCCTCACATGTGCCCTGCTCTACCCCGTGAGACTGCGAGTACCAGCAAATAATCACACTTATGAGTTTGATTCAGTGTCTGAGACGCAGTGATTCTTAGCAGATTTGGAAATGAAGTCTCCCCGAGCAGGTTTAGAGCAGCGACAGGAGTCAAGGGAAGCATGTGGAGCAGCAAACTAAGAAATGGCATGAAACAGATTGCTTGTTATGCTAAAGGTAAACCTATAAATTATTTTGGCCAGGGAAGGCGAGTGATGTTTGAGTAACTGAGCTCTGGCTTTTTGGGCATGTTTTGATTTTTGTTGGTTTTGGGGGGGGGGGGGGGGGGTTTGCCACGAACGATGTGGAAGAGACTGTGCATCCCTGGGGCTGTTTATGGCACAAAAAAACTTGTCAGCCGACATCAGATTCCAGGGGAAATATGAAAGAGAGACTGTTCCCAGTGAGCAGAGAGGTGGTGAGAAGGCTAACTTGCCGGCCTTATTTGGCAGATTTGTGGCTGGAGGGGAACAGTTGCTTTGGTGACAGTCTCATACCGCTCACTTTGGGATCATCAGGGGTTTTGGCTCAGAAGCATATGGGTTCTATGTGGCCTGGTTTGGTGGTTGGAACGTTTTTGGAATTGGGGGTTCATTTTTGGTCAAAGAAGATTGGACTTCATTCTGCTCTGAGCAGCTCCTGGAGCACATTGTACGAGATTGGCTGGGATTATTATGGGTGAAGAGCGGAGAGAGACATTATAATTTCAAATGTCACCTCAACAGTGCAGATTGGACAGATTTGGATGTTATGCAAATTCAAAGTACTGGGGAGGGCTCGAGGATGTGCTCAAATACAGAGAGCAGGAGGTAGAAGAAAGTTGAAAATGGACACATCAATGAAGCTCTTTAGTAAAAATGGAGTATCATGAGGGGAAGGGTTTTGGCATAATGCCAGGGAAGGAAGGAGGTTTCTCTTGTTGTTTTTGTTTTATTGGGGTGGGAGTGTTTTGTTTGTTGGCATGCTCTGGTTGAAGGCGGGAACCTCTGGATACCTGTAAGATCTCCAGTGGGGATGACCGTTTATTTTATTAAGAAAACAAGGTTTGGTTACTTCTACTATTAGTATTTAAGGTTTTCTCCTAAAATGGAGGCAGTAAGTGAGGACACAAGGTAGGGAAACCAGAGCTGAGCATGGGAGTTGTGAGAAGGGGCAAGGGCTGTTAAATGGGGATAGTTTCTGTTGTAAACCATTATGATGGCATCCACCAAATGACGGTATATAAACCAGTAAATACATAATAAATACATATAGTTTAAACAGTCAGGGGACGTTAGGGGTAGAGGGAGGAGGTAGGGGTGTTGGAGCAGGATAGATGCATTTTGGGAACAAGATGAGCCAGATAGTGGAGGTTGGGGGAGGGGCTGGATGAGGATAATGTTAATTAAAGGAAAAAGTTAAAAGGAAGCACATGAAATTGTGGTTGGGATAATACAAGGGTTTCAGCAGATCTTTCTTGGTGGTTTGAATGCTATGATTGTGTTTAGCATTGTTAAGTGTTACATGTTTATTGTACAGTAAGTGCAGATGCTTAGTGACTGAAAGGTGGTATCGCTCAATGTCAGGGGAATTTCTTCCCTGATAAAGAGATCTAGAATTCTACGATATCTTAAGAACCAATATACCTCAGTGGCATTCTTACAGGAAATTCACTTAGTAGCTATGGATGTGAGAAACTGAAAATGTCAAGGGTGAGACAGGTATATACAGCTTCTTATTCCTCTCATAGCAGGAGGGTGGATCTCTTAATTCATAAGGATTTGTTCTTACAGATATATAGATCAAAGTGCAACCCTGAAGGTTGGTGTGCGATCCTGAAGGGAAGCCTGTTTCTAGGGTCCCAACAGTGGGCAATCAGAATTTTACAGTCAGCTACAACAAAAACTGTTGGGATATGATCCCACTAACATGTATGGGGGGGTGACTGGAACTGGTATGTGTTACATATGTGAATCCGTTAGTTGACCGGTCTGGTGGCACATCATCTAGATACAAGACTGGGAGGAGGTTTTTCCAATTTGTTGTGATTATTTCAATTGGTAGATGTCTGGTAAGAGAGGAACACCAGTGTTGGGGCGGGGGAGAGATTTTTACTGAAAAAAATTAAAACAGCTATGCAAGAGTATGAGTTACATAATCCTCCTGAGGACTATAGTCCCACTTTGAGGTGGGAGGCACTTTACTTATCCCATAGATATGCTATTGAATTACGCTCCCACGATTTGTTACTGTCCTCAGATAATTATATATATTAGTCAACAATATTTTAGACTTAACTGCTATTTAACTGCTATTTAACTCCTATCTAACTGCTATTTATTTAACTGCTATTTGACTGCTATTTCCAATGATCTACCTTTGATATATACTATAGCTGTGATCATTCCTTACTATATCATTATTGTACTCTCCTATAACATTACTGTACTTTCCTTGCTAAATATTTGTAAACCATTATGAAGGTTCCAACTGATATGACGGTATAGAAAACCAAATAAACCATAAGGCGGTGGCACAGAGGGTAATTATATCCTATGCAAGTTATGTTAACTGTTAGAAGAAGCAGGAACAAAAAATAGTTAGCGAGCCAGATTAAAACATTGGAAAAGGCTCATAAATCGAAAAGCTCTGTTAAAACTCATAAGGAGCTGACCTTGGTAAAGGATAAATTGAAGTATTTGCAAGTTTCAAAGACAGAAAAAGCATTGCATTATTCAAAGTAAAAATGGTATGAACATGGGGGTAAATCAGGATCTCTTTTAGCAAAATTGATTTAAAAAAAGGTTGGATACCACTAGTATTTATGGTATTAGAGATAATCAGGGTAATATAAAGCTGAAATAAATAAGCAGTTCATTTTACATTTTTCAACTTTTTACAAGGCTCAGCCCACGCTGGTTAAAAAGGAGGTTGCAACCTTTTTGGAGCCCCTAGGCCTGGGATGTCTCCCTCTGGCATATGTGGCAGGGTTATACATGCGGTCAGGCTATTTTATAACAAGCGCTCATATATGCACTCAAGTTAGAAAATGACTGCATATTTGGACATGCGCCAATGTAGACACATGCCAAAGAGCACCCGCATGTCATTTTGAAAATTGCCATCACTGATTTTTTTCATAACTTTATCTAAATTTTAAGTGGCCATAAACCTATGCATATAAATCTCACTTCTACTATGTAAGTCAGGGGATTTTATAAAGGGTGCATGTCCCTGCCATTGCCAGTTCCACCAGTTTGCCCAGTTAACAGCTAGGTCCTCCAAATCCCCCCTAGTTTAATAGCATTCAATGCTCCCAGTTAATCCAGACCCTTTAAACCTCTGAAAAATGGTTCATTCTATTTATTTTGTAACTTACACTTCATCCCTAGCAGCAATAAACTAAGTATTTATGAACAGATCTCTTGGCCAAGCTCCAAAACACCCACACCCTGCCCAGATCACACCCATATCCCACTCTTTTTGAAAACTTTTCAATTGCGTGAATAGTTATAGGGTATGGCAAATGTAAAAAATGTGTTTTGATAGGTGGCCATGCCCATTTCTGGTTTAAACCCCACCCCTTTCCCTGTCCATCAGTATTCAATTCTGGGTTAAGCCCCACCCACTGACCCCCACCAATCAGCCAATAAACATTCACTCCTGGGTTAATCCCTGCCCCATTCCCCACACCTTTTTTGCCCTTGAGAGTAGCCATCTTGGATGACATCATGACTAAAAGGAGGCAGCCATCTTAGATGACATCACCGTAAATTATATCACCTCTAAAAGATGAGGTGCCATGTTTGGTTAATGATATTACCCGTGATCCTCTTCCTCATACCAGGAGTGCATGCCTAGACATGCCTTTTGGGAGCAGTAGAAAAGCAGGGAAAAATGCAGGTTTTTAGGGTAATAATGATAATAATAATTTGAATAATGCATTTCTTAATGGGATATTTAAAGGGGGAAAAATACACATTCCAGGCAAACAATCAAATTTTTTTTGTAAAAACCACAGGTTTAACATGTAAGCACAGAGCAAAATTAGGAACTTCCCTTATCTCTCACCATGAAAAAAAGAATATTCAAATTCTGGTGTCATCTCATTAACAGTGACATAAACACCCTCACTGCCAGCTCTCTGTGACACACAGCACAGCCTGCAACCCCCAGCTCTGTAAAACTGCATGTTCACAAAAACTCCCTAATAATGGATAGGGATGTGAATCGTTTTAGGACGATTAAAATTATCGTCCGATAATTTTAATATCGTCTTAAACCGTTATGGAACACAATACAATAGAGATTCTAACGATTTATCGTTATAAATCGTTAGAATTGTGAGCCGGCACACTAAAACCCGCTAAAACCCACCCCCGACCCTTTAAATTAAATCCCCCACCCTCCCGAACCCCCCCCAAATAACTTAAACATTTCCTTGCCAAATCCTACCTCCTTCAATCCCCCACCCTCCCGAACCCCCCCCCCCAAATGACTTAAATTACCTGGGGGTCCGGAACGGCAGCAGTCCGGAACGGGCTCCTGCTACTGAATCTTGTTGTCTTCGGCCGGCGCCATTTTCCAAAATGGCGCCGAAAAATGGCAGCAGCCATAGACCAACAGGATTTGACGGCAGGAGGTCCTTCCGGACCCCCGCTGGACTTTTGGCAAGTCTTGTGGGGGTCAGGAGGCCCCCCCCCAAGCTGGCCAAAAGTTCCTGGAGGTCCAGCGGGGGTCAGGGAGCGATTTCCCGCCGCGAATCGTTTTCCGTACGGAAAATGGCGCCGGCAGGAGATCGACTGCAGGAGATCGTTCAGCGAGGCGCCGGAACCCTCGCTGAACGACCTCCTGCAGTCGATCTCCTGCCGGCGCCATTTTCCGTACGGAAAACGATTCGCGGCGGGAAAACGCTCCCTGACCCCCGCTGGACCTCCAGGAACTTTTGGCCAGCTTGGGGGGGGGCCTCCTGACCCCCACAAGACTTGCCAAAAGTCCAGCGGGGGTCCGGAAGGACCTCCTGCCGTCGAATCCTGTTGGTCTATGGCCGCCGCCATTTTTCGGCGCCATTTTGGAAAATGGCGCCGGCCGAAGACAACAAGATTCAGTAGCAGGAGCCCGTTCCGGACCACTGCCGTTCCGGACCGCCGCTGGACCACCAGGTAATTTAAGTCATTTGGGGGGGGTTCGGGAGGGTGGGGGATTTAATTTAAAGGGTCGGGGGTGGGTTTTAGCGGGTTTTAATGATTTTAACGATATATCACGATATTTTACCCCCCCAAACGGCAACAATACGATTCCCTCCCCCTCCCAGCCGAAATCGATCGTTAAGACGATCGAGGACACGATTCACATCTCTAATAATGGATGCAGAACAGAATTAGGAGTTTTCGCTTATTACCAATTATGCAAAAAAGAATATTCAAATTCTGATGTTGTCTTGTTTTGCTATCTAACAACCCATTTTTCTACAGATGGTGTACTTCAGAATATGTGGTAGTCATTTAATTTAAATCCTACAGACATTCCTGCATGCTTTGGTGTTTTGCTGACTAAAACCTTTGTATTGCTTAGGCATCAACCCCTCATATTCTCACCATTAATTACAGCCAGGGACAGAAATTAATATAATGCCTTTTTATCTTAGTGTAATAACAAGTCAGTTAAGATGTTTCTTTGGCAGAACATAAATGTAGATTTTCAGGATTTCTTCTCCTGATAACATATGTAATTTTTGTTTTATCATTTTAAGAAATGTAAAATCACATGTAAAAAAAAAAAAAAAGACAAATTTATTTTTTTTTTCTTACCTTGGTACTCTTTATCACATCCTAGGGTCAGGTCACATGATTTTCATCTCTCTGGATGCCTGAGAGGCATGCAAACTTTGTTTGTTTTCATTTTGAAATCCCATAGTATATATTGTAAAAAGTTGATATTAGAGATGTGAATCGTGTCCTCGATCGTCTTAACGATCGATTTCGGCTGGGAGGGGGAGGGAATCGTATCGTTGCCGTTTGGGTGTTTAGAGTATCGTGAAATTCGTTAAAATCGTGAACTGGCACACTAAAACCCCCTAAAACCCACCCCCAACCCTTTAAATTAAATCCCCCACCCTCCCGAACCCCCCCCCCCAAATGCCTTAAATTACCTGTGGGTCCAGCGGCGGTCCATAGCTAAATCGGGGGAAGGGGGAGGGCAGGAAAACCGGCACACTAAAACACCCTAAAACCCACCCCCGACCCTTTAAATTAAATCCCCCACCCTCCCAAACCCCCCCCCACAAATGCCTTAAATTACCTGGGGGTCCAGCGGCGGTCCGTAGCTAAATCGGGGGAAGGGGGAGGGCAGGAAAACCGGCACACTAAAACACCCTAAAACCCACCCCCGACCCTTTAAATTAAATCCCCCACCCTCCCGAACCCCCCCCCCCAAATGCCTTAAATTACCTGGGGGTCCAGCGGCGGTCAGGAA
Source organism: Rhinatrema bivittatum (assembly GCF_901001135.1). Taxonomy (NCBI): domain Eukaryota; kingdom Metazoa; phylum Chordata; class Amphibia; order Gymnophiona; family Rhinatrematidae; genus Rhinatrema; species Rhinatrema bivittatum. The sequence goes on along the minus strand of NC_042617.1, from coordinate 151,990,939 downwards.
CGGCCTCCTGCAATTGAATCGTGTTGTCTTCAGCCGGCGCCATTCTGCGCCGCCATTTTGCAAAATGGCGGCGCAAAATGGCAGCGGCCATAGACCAACACGATTAGACTGCAGGAGGTCGTTCCGGACCCCCGCTGGACTTTTGGCAAGTCTTGTGGGGGTCAGGAGGCCCCCCCAAGCTGGCCAAAAGTCCCTGGGGGTCCAGCGGGGGTCCGGGAGCGATTTCCTGCCGCAAATCGTTTTCCGTATGGAAAATGGCGCCGGCAGGAGATCGACTGCAGGAGGTCGTTCAGCGGGGGTTCCGGACCCCTGCTGAACGACCTCCTGCAGTTCCGGACCCCTGCTGAACGACCTCCTGCAGTCGATCTCCTGCCGGCGCCATTTTCCGTACGGAAAACGATTTGCGGCAGGAAATCGCTCCCGGACCCCCGCTGGACCCCCAGGGACTTTTGGCCAGCTTGGGGGGGGGCTCCTGACCCCCACAAGGCTTGCCAAAAGTCCAGCAGGGGTCCGGAATGACCTCCTGCAGTCGAATCGTGTTGGTCTATGGCCGCCGCCATTTTGCGCCGCCATTTTGCAAAATGGCGGCACAGAATGGCGCCGGCTGAAGACAACACGATTCAATTGCAGGAGGCCATTCCGGACCGCCTCTGGACCCCCAGGTAATTTAAGGCATTGGGGGGGGTTCGGGAGGGTGGAGGATTTAATTTAAAGGGTCGGGGGTGGGTTTTAGGGGGTTTTAGTGTGCCGGTTTTCCTGCCCTCCCCCTTCCCCCGATTTACGATTTTTTGACGATAAATTGGGGGAATTGGTATTGTATCGTGGCCCTAACGATTTTTGACAATTTAAAATATATTGGACGATATTTTAAATCGTCAAAAAACGATTCACATCCCTAGCTGATATATTCATTTTCAGACACACAATCACTTCAGCTGCCCCCTCTCCACTTTTTATCCTCTTAGCACAGAATCCTAAAATTTTCAGTCACACAGAGCAAGGCTTTGAAGACACACACACACATACACACACACACTGTCATGGAGATTAGTTTTGTCTCCAAACCATCTTCTCTGCTCTTGTCTCTTGATCGCCCCTCCATCTACAAACATGCCTGGACAAGTCTTTGAATATTCATGATGACATCTAAGGCAAGCTAGGAATGAGTCATGTCAGGGGTTGCAGTCTCCTGTCTCCACCCCTTCCCCTTTCCTTTCTTTTCTTATCTTCTGGACATAGATTTTTCCACTGTCATAACATGCCCAAACATGCCTTTGAAGTGACTGACAAATTTAGACATGTTTTGGGGAGGGGGACAATGAAGTTTTTGTTTGGCAACACAATCCTTGATCATTACACATAGACCATCAACACATTTTTCTATTTAAAGGTGATAGACACACATATTTAATAAAACCTTTTTCTTCTTTACATTTATTCAAATTTCAAAAAATTATTGAGAAGCATACAAACTTGTAGTAAAATTCATGAGAGACAATAAGTAATAATGGTACATATAAAAAAAAGAAAAAAAAACCCAATAAGAAATACAATACACCTCTCATGTAATATTAAAGAAATAGGAGGAGATTCCTTGATGGAGAAAAGAAGAGTGAGAAAAAATAGGATAAAAAGATATTAGAGCAATGAGAGGCAGCACATTATACCATTACATATAAATGCCTATAGTCAAAATTCAAATAGAATTAGCCGTGGGACAGGCATCCAAATATGAACCTAAATGAGAAGATGAAGAATGGGAGCATGAATGGGCATGCTCTTTTGTGAAGCTCCAAAGTTGTAACTTTGTGGATATTCCCCATTTGGAACTTAAGCACTTTCTGATCCAAGCTGATCTGGATAAGATCCCTACTTATGCTCTGGTAGATTCAAGATGCAGAAAGTCTTATTAGTATGGAGCTATCTCAGAGAGGACTTTTTTGATTATAATAAGAAGGTATGAATAAGAACTGTTAAACTTCTAAATACCATCATATTAGACCGAAGATATTTGCCATAGCTTGTGTGATTTATGGACAGTGAGACCTCATATATTGTGGCGGGCTTGTAATGCAATTGCCCCGAAATGCCACTGTCAGAGATATGCAGTGATAAATTCACTAATGCACCGTCTGAATATTCTAATCATTGGTCTCTCTGTCAAGTTTTTCAAGTTTTGGTAATGACAACTTATGTCAGTTTACACAATGATAAAGGCAGTGAAAATACACTTATCGTAGCGAGGTATGCAGCAGGGATATAACACTGGCGTTGGCCCGACACGGCTCGTGTTTCTGTGAACCTTCTTCAGGGGCCGCGCTATGCCAATACTGTAATATAATAAGAAAAAGTTAAAAATCCTTAAAGGAAACATTCTAAACACAGACGATATGCTGCTTGATACCTACGATTCCCAAAACTGCCTACTGGTTCTGCTACTTGGCTGCAGCTATACTCGGGCAGCAGGATCCGTCATTTTAGCATACTGGTTATGTACCTACCGCTGTGGGCGGAAACAATTAATTATGACATCAGGATAATTAACTTGAAACAGATGCAATTACTAAATGAGCGACGACCATTCTACAGAGTCATTGAGACCAAGAGGGGATTCAGATGCTAGCGTAAAAATCCACCACTGTTCACGGAAATTCAAAGTTTGATTGACATCTCCTCCACGAATGTTCGGTGAGATTTGTTCAAGGATTGTCCATCGAAGTTGGTCAAAGGTGTGTCCAGATGAAGTGCAATGATTCACCATGGGCGCCTCCATGTTTACAGTGTTCAAGCGGCTGCGATGCTCAAAAAGACGTGTTTTTATTTTTCTGCTGGTTCGTCCAACGTACACCAGTTGGCATGGGCACTGTATAAGGTATACCACATATGTGGAGTTGCAAGTTGTCACTGATCGTTTGAAGTATATGTGACCCGTTTGGGGGTGTTGCCAAGAAGATCCCTCCATGGTGATAGAACACATGTCACAGTTGCCACAGGCGGTATGATTACCTTGCAGTCTACCAGGGTTATATTGGGTGACTGCTGCGTGCACTACAAAGTTTCTTAAATTTTTGCTTCGTTGGTAGGCAAACAATGGTGGTTCAGAAAAAATGTGATGCAATTGGAGGACATGCCAATGTCTTTTTATGCTTTGCATAATTAAAGACATTCACATTGTTTGCCTACCAACGAAGCAAAAATTTAAGAAACTTTGTAGTGCACGCAGCAGTCACCCAATATAACCCTGGTAGACTGCAAGGTAATCATACCGCCTGTGGCAACTGTGACATGTGTTCTATCACCATGGAGGGATCTTCTTGGCAACACCCCCAAACGGGTCACATATACTTCAAACGATCAGTGACAACTTGCAACTCCACATATGTGGTATACCTTATACAGTGCCCATGCCAACTGGTGTACGTTGGACGAACCAGCAGAAAAATAAAAACACGGCTTTTTGAGCATCGCAGCCGCTTGAACACTGTAAACATGGAGGCGCCCATGGTGAATCATTGCACTTCATCTGGACACACCTTTGACCAACTTCGATGGACAATCCTTGAACAAATCTCACCGAACATTCATGGAGGAGATGTCAATCAAACTTTGAATTTCCGTGAACAGTGGTGGATTTTTACGCTAGCATCTGAATCCCCTCTTGGTCTCAATGACTCTGTAGAATGGTCGTCGCTCATTTAGTACTTGCATCTGTTTCAAGTTAATTATCCTGACGTCATAATTAATTGTTTCCGCCCACAGCGGTAGGTACATAACCAGTATGCTAAAATGACGGATCCTGCTGCCCGAGTATAGCTGCAGCCAAGTAGCAGAACCAGTAGGCAGTTTTGGGAATCGTAGGTATCAAGCAGCATATCGTCTGTGTTTAGAATGTTTCCTTTAAGGATTTTTAACTTTTTCTTATTATATTACAGTATTGGCATAGCGTGGCCCCTGAAGAAGGTTCACAGAAACACGAGCCGTGTCGGGCCAACGCCAGTGTTATATCCCTGCTGCATACCTCGCTACGATAAGTGTATTTTCACTGCCTTTAACATTGTGTAAACTGACATAAGTTGTCATTACCAAAACTTGAAAAACTTGACAGAGAGACCAATGATTAGAATATTCAGATGGTGCATTAGTGAATTTATCACCACATATCTCTGACAGTGGCGTTTCGGGGCAATTGCATTACAAGCCCGCCACAATATATGAGGTCTCACTGTCCATAAATCACACAGGCTATGGCAAATATCTTCGGTCTAATATGATGGTATTTAGAAGTATATCAATATAATAAGAAGGTAACACATGCTTGCATACATTGTGACCAGCAACATTACCCAGCCAGTCAGGTTTTATTGATGACCTCAGGGGAAAAGTGTATAAAGAAATGAGAATACTTCCCAAGCTTCCATACCACATTGTTCTGGAACACGATTATCTCCTGTTTGAGACTCTATGGGGCCAGCTTATGGCTAGCTGAGCCAGCTCAAGCTGCATGGAGACATCACCTCTGGAAGCCTCTCTATGGGAGACAGAGAACATATACCACTCAGAGTCAAAGATGTTCACATCATGGAGGCAGCACAAAAAAAACTCTGAGAGGTCCCATTGTCTAAAGAGTGCCAGGGACTTTACTTTTTCAATGTTGCATGGTGATAGGTGGCAAAGAGAATTGTGTGTCTCACGGGAACACTTAACATATTTTCCAAAAAGGTTAAGGGAGGGTAATCTGGGAGAAGTTATGCAACCAATACCCAAAACTATGTCTCTTAAGTTTGGCTGGAAGGATGAACAGATGTGGGAGAGGAAGAAATACACTATCCTAAAGCGTCCCATACTGACCCTACCCTCCATTAGGAAAAGAAAGTCACAGTTCATAGTAGGAAAGGAAAATAGGAATGGTGATTTACTTTTTCAGGAGTTAAGCTGGTAGAGGCAGATGCACAACCTAACACGATTGAGCAGAGGGGGAGGGTTTGTAAAGGAGTGTATTCTATACCCTTCTTAAAGGCCCTAACCAGCATTTAGCCTGATACATCTTAAGATAGTCTTAAGGAAATCCAGGACATTCCCCTAGGAAGGGGCATAAGATGCCAGGGCCCAGAGAGAAATGGAGGCCCCAGAGAAGAAAAGGAAGCCTCGGGATGGCTAACAATGTCTCGCTGTGAATTGCATTTCTGACTTTTCCTTTTGAAAACTGGCAAAGTAAGCAGATCTTTCCTGTTTATTTTTTCTGTAAATAATAAAATGTGTATGAGAATACTGACGTGGATACTTTCAGCAAAATGTGGGTCCTCCCTCACTATAAAGTGATTTCAGACCAGCCATAGCATGTACAATAACTTATCTGGATTCTCAGGGGCTTCTGCTGGTACTAGCATTGATGTTGAGGGTGGACAAAGTGGATAAAAGCCAGAGGCATCAATCATGCTCTCTACCTGCACTGTCTGCTCTTCCTGGGATTGCTCTCAATAACATCAGTATTATCTAGCTCCTCCCATCACCTCACTGGAGACTAAGATGCAATTGACTATACCCCCCAAATTTTCATCAGCTGCTAGTTCTATAATTTATGATTCAGGGAATCCTATACAAGATTCTTCCCCAGAATCAGTTGTTGAAAATATGGACACTTTTACCTCAGAAGCAGTAATAATAGAGATGTGTACAGCTGGTTTGGGATGTTTTACTTCTTTTGCCTCTACCCATGTCTCTGCTCTGCTAATACCAGCCTCTGATGGCTTTTCTGCCTTTTGTTCCTACTTCAAAACAAGAGTGAGATGAACAGGTGGCTGTGCATATGCTCTTCAAATTGTAGTTTCTTCTGGCATGAGCTAGCTTCTACTCCTAGCATTCTGAAGCTATAAAAGTTTCTTTTAAGTTTAGGTGAAGGACTCCCTTATTTTTCTTATACTACTTGTTCTGCTTGTTCTATATATTTTATGATAGTTTGGTCTGGCTCTCCAGCAAAATTAAATCCTCTGTCCCTGTAATTCTCTCTTCTGCTCTTCCCTCAGAGTAACATGATATAATTTGAAGTGCCTACTGGGGGGTTCATATCACAAAATAATTTATTGATACTGTATCACTGCTCACAGTACTACTCCAATGTGCACAAAAATATCTCTTTCTTACAAACACACAAATACACACACACACATAGTTTGTGTGTATACTGCAGACTGTCATCTTTTATACACACAAAAAAAAAAATTTGATCCAAGAAAGCTGGTATGACTGTTTCTGTTCAATATAATCTACCTGCAGAAACGTTCACTGCACTGCTGCATCAGATAGAGACAGAAAAATAAATAGCACTACTTCAATCTCCATTATACTCCTTCCCTGCCCTCAATGAATACAAAAAGCAAAGTCACTGTCACTGTCTTTCTGTCACAGTGAGTAAGATCAGGGTTTACAGTAGAGATGATCAGAAAAAGTCCTATACCAGTGACAAAGGGTGCTTTTTAAAGATTTTTTTTTAAAGTCTCAGAACTTCTGAAAAGAGATCCTTCTCTGCTAAATGAAACATAATATATGGACTTTCTTAGTACTGCTCAGGCCTTTCAGTGGGAGGATATTTGTGTCTCTTGATCCAGACGACAGCTATAGATTATTTTAAAAGATGCTTCTCCGTGATTTGTCCTCTATCTGGTCTCATTGCCAACCTGTCCTGCCTCAGTTTCCAGAAGAATGTCATGCCATACAGGCAAGAATTGGTTGCTATAGTTATCAGTTAGAGCCTGTGACTGTTGTTTGTTTGCTTAAAACAGCCATAGATTTGAATGGATCATAGACTGGAATGGGAAACATAAATGAATAAAACAAAAATGTTGGTTTAAATGTGTGGGCACCCTCCATTCATTTTAGAAGTCCACAAATTAAATTAAAATGAATTCATTTGTTGCATTTTTCCTATTTGATTTAAGCAAATGTACATCCTTAGCACATTTCACAATATGTTAACAGCATACCATTCAGAAAGCATCCCAAATGCAGATTTGATGATAAGCAATTTAGCATAATGGCTACAGTACCTACATCATATACTCTCTTGTTGCTGGAGAGCAGATTTATAAGCATAATCTATATTACAGCTGTTTAGTAACATGCAACTGAATTATACAATAATTCATAATTTCATTATTTGTTTTTTACGTTTTATGCCTAGATGAACCAGAGCAGAGTTGGTGCAAGACTAAAGAGCAAAGCAAAAAAGAAAGGATATACAACTACCTTAAAAAGGTTTATACGTTAATAGCACAAGAAATAAAAAATATTTTTTTTTCTAATCAGTTAGGAAATGTTATAAATCACCCCAGAGAGCTCTACCATTTGGTGAATAAATTAAAACCCGCTGGTCGTAGATTTAGCTGACTTAAATTTTGATACTATACTCTATATTAGGGGCTGATGAGTAAAGATGGTGCCGGCCATCCAGTGCTCCTACCATGTGACAGGGGCCGGCCAATGGCATGGATACCCTGTCACATGGTAAGGGCAAAGGGGCATCGGCGCCATTTTTTTTTAGCGCAGCTGATGCCTGGGAACGGGAAATCGCTCCCCGAGGCCCCCCTGGACCACCAGGTAATTTTAAAAGGTTTTGGAGGGGTCGTGAGGGTGGGGGTCGATTTAAAGGGCCAGGTGGGTTTTTTTTAGCGGCGCGGGCCTCCCTAAAAAAAACATTAGCGATGTGAATTGGAATTGGAAACGATTCCAATTCACATATCTTATCGATCAGATTCCCCCCCCCCCCCAGCCGAACCTGATCATTAAGACGATCTGGCACACGATTCACATCTCTAGAAAATATATCCTTTCCCAATTTGAAGATTTTGTAGAAGAACAAAGTATTTTAGATCCTTTCCAATTTGGATTCCAAAGAACACATGACACAGAGACATGTTTGAACTCCCTGCTTGAAGCTCTTCATTATTTATTTATTTATTTATTTATTTCGAGGCTTTTTTATACCGAAGTATAGCGGGATGCCTTCACTCCGGTTTACAGGATAAACAACTTATACATAGTGGTGACCAATTGGTAACTTATACAAATATGAATATAACATCTTATATAACTTAAATAACTTGGTAAACAGGTTGGTGACAACAGTCACTGGGGCACTCTAGCAGGGAGCTGAGATAGGGTGGGGGGGGGCTAGGGGGAAAATTAGATAGAGGGGTAGCAGTGCAGTTATATGTTTCTGCAGAATTTGATATGAATATTCATAAACTTATCTAATGCCTGTATGTGTTTTGAATAGGGGATATCATTTTAACATGGTTCTTTTACTTTTGTTTTTCAAATGATCAACAGCAGGTTTCTATAGAAAATAAACCAGAATCGTGGAAGACCATAGACTGCAGAGATCCACATTGGCCAACATTCTCATCAGTATTTTTTATTTATATCTTCAGCCACTATATAAAATATTGGCCAGATTGGGGGTACATAACTATGTTTATACTAATGATGTGCAGTGTTTCATTTCATTTGATTCATTTAATGGTCTTCCAGTTATAGGGTTTATAGATTGCATAAGGTAAATCAATAATTGTATAGCTCTAAATCTGCATAAATCTGATGCTCTTAGGATATCTATAATACCAAAACTACATAATTAGTACTGATTGTCGTAGATAGTGTGCAATTTATTATAGTGTCAGAAGTTAGGTTTCGGTGTTTCAATTGATTGAAAGTTAAAAATCAACTTCCAAATCAAAGTTCTCGACAGATCAATATTTTTTAAGCAGCATCTATTGAGACCACTAAAGTATTTTATATCTAATGCTGATCTTAGAGCAGTAATACAAACAAACCTATGTGTTATCAAGATTAAATTATTGTAATTCACTGTATGTTGGCCTTCAAAAGTACTTTATCTCAGCTATCTCTAGATGATGGGAACATTTACCAGTTTTTGCCCACAATGAGAGAGCTTCTTTTAGTTTTTGTCATCCTGCATTTCCATGTCAGCAGATTTGTCATCTCAGAGCTGTGCCTCCTCCATACTGATGTCATTCACATCAAGGTGAAATGCTAACAGTTGGCACTGTGATTGAATCTGTCCTGGACTCTGTCTCACCTTTCACCAGATCATTGGGCCATATACCAGCTTTTGCCCACAATGAGATAGCTGATGTTAGTCTGCTCTCATCCTGCATTTCCCCACTAGCAGATATGTCTGTCTGTTAGGATTCTGTCTACTATGCAACCTCCCTGCCACCAGAGGTCCCCATGGAGCTACACCTGCTCTTGCTCCAGCCATAGTCTCCTTGGGCTCATGACTCAGCAGGACTTAGCCTATTTAACACTGCCTCTTGCAATACCCAATGTGTTGACATTGAGTCTACTTGACCACCTGCTTGGCCCCGCTCTACCTCGTATTGCTCTTTAGCCTCAGGACCTTCTAGCTCTAACTTGCCTAGCTTTGTGGCCTTCTCAGGTTTTCTGCCTAGTCTTAGCTTTGTGGATTTCTCAGGCCTTTTGCTAGCCTTAGCCTTGTAGCCTTCTCAGGCCTTATGCCTAGATCTGTGGCCTTCTCAGGCCTTCTATCTAGTCTGCGGCCTCTGGGCATCCTAGTATCTCCTTGTCTGGCTTTCGGGTCTTATAGGTTAGTAGCGTATGGGCCTTCTGAACCGCTGCCTTCCGTCATCTCTGTTCTTTCTTTGTATTGTTTTGTCTTCTCTTTGTTCTTTTCTGTCTTATCTAGCCTTTCTCCTTGTCTGACCTAGTCCTGCCCCTTGCCTTAGTATCCATCCTTTGCCTTCCCTCACTACTAGCCTTGCTTTGCTTCACTACCCAGTCCTCAGACTCCAGCCTTGCCTTGCCTCAGACCCCAGTCCTCTACTGCCTCAGACCCTAGTCTTTCACTGCCTCAGTCTCCAGCCCTGGCTTGCCTTTATATCCACTCCTTATCTTCAGCCTGGGTCTCCAAGTTCCAGCCTGCACCTTGACTCCAGCCATAGCCTAAGTCCTTCCAGCTGCCAGAACCCAAGGACTCAACCTGACTGGTACTGGCAGAAAATTCTCTCTGCTCTGTCCTAATGTCCTAGGCTGCCCCATGGGGGTCCCCCAGCTCCAACTGGACCCTCAGGCCTGAAACTGTCATCTTGGAGCCATGGCACCATCCTCTGCCTCCTGTTGATATCATCTGCATGGGAGAAGCGTAAAAAAAAAACCAGCAGGTTATGCTGGAGAAGCACATATTTCATTGTGCACATGAAGGAGAGCTGCAAAGGAGCTCTTTTGTGCACTCCTTCATGTGTGATGAAGGCCAGTAAGGCTCGGGTCTCTGTTTTTGCATTTTGAATTCTACAGACTTCTCTGAGATCAGCAATTCCTGTAATTTATGGTTTCATAAAATATGGTGAGTTGAAGGCCCATTGTCATTTTTTAAAAATGTGGCATCTATCATGCCTTGTGCCCGTGAGGCCTACTTTGTTACATACTACTTGTTCTAGCCCAATTCTCTCAGTATTTCAGGTAAATTCTCAATAATTAAAGAGGAATCCTGTCATAATGACTTGCTAGTTGCTGAGTCACCTGATACATTTTGTGGGACAGAATCCTGGTTAATGGACTCTGATTTGGTTTTAATTAATCAGATTCGTCACCCTTAATATTTAGTTTCATCACAGCCCCATTTGAGAAGCCATGGAGTTGACTTAATGATATATATAAGAACTGTTGGAAATTCTCATGCCAGACTGTTACATCATATTTGGGCCTGTGTTCCACCTAGGCTGAGGCATCAGCCTTGTGTAGGCCAAGACTGTGGTCATGGTGACCTATCGTGGCTTCGTTCTATGCAAGGCCAAGGCTTCGGCCAGGCCCTTGGCTTTGCTAGTGGATCTCCACTGGACCGGGTAAGTTGAAGCTGGGCGTGGGGGGGGGGGGAGATCCTGGCTTCTGTATTTTTTCAGATAGGTGGGAGGACGTGGGAAACCCCATTTTCATTTTTGGCCTTTTTGGGGTTTGGGTTTTACTAATTTTTTTTGCACACATGAAACAAATCAACATTCCACAAATTGAAATTCATGTGAAAAAATACTCCCAAAAATAAACTAAAAAACTAAAGCAAATGTTTTTTCCCTGTTCACCCTTAGTTGTTACTTCTTCGTGCAGGGTAAATGAACTCCAAGCCTTGCTTCACCACCCCCCTTTTTACAATTCTTCCATGACAAAGTGGTTCTGTGGACCCATCCCAAGTTCCTACCAAAAGTGGTATTCCACTTAAATCAGTCTGCCAACTTTCTACCCTAAACTAATGCTCATGAGGTAAGACATTACTGCATATACTCGATTGCAAAAGAGCCCTGACCTATTACAAAGACCAAACTCAGTCTCTCAGAAAACCCTTCAACTGTTCATCTCTTATGACCCAAATATACTGGGTGCAACCATTTCAAAACAGATGCTTTTCAATTGGATAACAAGTTGCATTCAATACTGTTTGTGGCAGCTGACCTAGGACTTACAGGCCTTGAGGGTTCATCAGGTTCAATCTACTGCTTCCTCCATTGCTTACCTGATAGAGGTTCCAATTGAGGATATCTGTAAAGCTGTCACTTGATTATCTATACAGATGTTCACCTCCAGTTACCTTCTGGATGCCTTGGCAGAGCAGTGGGACAGACTGTGCTATGTCAGGCTGTGTTCAAGTAGTCTGCTCTTCACGGTGGAGTCAGGTTTGCCATATTAAAAATGCTGTGCTGCAACCCTCAGCTTGGGACTCTCCACAGGTAATGGCTAATTCAGTATTGCTTATCAATGAAAAAATCAAGTTTGCTTACTGTAAATTGTGTTTCCTGTAGATAGCAGGATGAATTAGCCATGAGATAACCACCCTCCTTCCTGGATAGCAGACTTAAGATATACTCTATTGATTTTGGAACAGACCGAAGAGCTGCAATGATAACCACGCAGAAACTCCCGTGCATATGTGATATAGCTGTTGGCTATCAAAATAGCACTTGTGTTGCAGACGTGGACCCCTAGGCCGAGGTGGAGTTGACACTACCTGCAGGAAGGAGCCATTCAGGTCCCCACCATTGACTGGTGCAGCTGGTCATGGCAGAGGCCCAACTGGAGCTTAATCTGAACCAGCCCTCGTTCCCCTTAGGTTGAGCCCCTGGGTGCCAGAGCCAGCAGGACCATGGCATAGGCTTCTGGTGGTGAGGTGAAGATCAATAGTCGAGTCACAGATCAGGATCCAGGGTAGGCTGAATACAGGCAGAGTTGGAGTCAGGCAGTAGTTAGGGCATATGACAGTCAGGTTGATCAGAGTCAAGCAGTAGGGATGTGCATTCGTTTTCAACAAATCCGCAACATATAGGTCCCTATTCGTTGCATTCATGGGGTTCCGAAACGTATGGCGAACCCCCACAGATGCAACGTATCATTAACGAATAAACCCACCACCCTCCTGACACCCCCCCCCCCAAGACTTGCCAAAAGTCCCTGGTGGTCCAGCGGGGGTCCTGGAGCGATCTCTTGCACTCGGGCCATCGGCTGCCGGTATTCAAAATGGCGCCAATAGCCTTTGCCCTTACTATGTCACAGGGGCTACCGATGCCATTGGTCAGCCCCTGTCACATGGTAGGAGCACAAGATGGCGCTGGCTGTCCATTGCTCCTACCAAGTGACAGGGGCCGATCAATGGCACCGGTAGCCCCTGTAACATCGGCTGCCATTTTGAATACCGACAGCCGATGGCCTGAGTGCAGGAGAATGCTCCAAGACCCCACTGGACCACCAGGGACTTTTGGAAAGTCTTGGGGGGGGGGGGGTCAGGAGGGTGGGGGGTTGTAGTTAATTAAGTTTAAAGGGTTGGGATGTTTTTTTTTTTAACTTTAAAGGGAAACAAATCCCATATGTAACTAATGGATAAATCGGGGTTCCCTGAAAACGGATGTAATGGATTTGGGTCCCAACAAATATGAATACCGAATCGAATGTATCCGTCCCTGCTGCACATCCCTATCAGGCAGTGGTCAGTGGCTGGCAGAGTTCAATCGTAGATGAGAAGCAGGCAGTGGTCAGTGATAGGCATAGTTCAGTCAAAGTCAGGTAAGCTGAGGCTAGAGCCAGATATCTGTCTGATGGCAGGCAGGACAGGAAGGCAGACAGGGAGGCAAAGAATAGCAGAGGTGGAGGATAAGAACATTGAAGAACCAAAGACTGATCATGATGAAGACAAGAACTCAAGACTGGCAATGAAGATGAGACAAAGGAAATTGGGAACACAGACCAGGCACTGACAAGATGAAGATCAGGAACGAAGACCAGAAAGACGCTGAGGCAACTTGCTGCTACTACTAAGGTAGTTGGCCTATTGCCAAGGCAAAGAGAAACTAAAGAAGTGGCCTTTTATAGGCCCCAAGTAGTGATGTCATCAGGAGGTGCTGGTTGAGGTTTCCCACCGCGGACCCTTTAAGAAGGGCAAGATTGGGTGTGCGCGCATCAAGGAGGGCCCAGTGAGGCTGCGGCATCAGGGCAGGCTGAGTGTGGCAGTCTACCATGCAACTGCAGGGAATCAGCATTGGCATCCCTGTGAGCATCAGAGACAGACAGAAAGCGGAGATCAACCTTGTCTCTCCTCAGGGGCCTACCTCAGCGTCTGCTGGTGTTAGGGCGAGCTTAGGGCCAGAGATAAGAGCAGAGGTCTGTGGGCCTATCCCACGGACTGACGAATGCAACAACTTGAAGAATGGTGGTACTTATTGGAGGCTACCAGACATCCGGTGATCATCTACACTGATCATAAAAATCTAGAATACCTGTCGCAGACCCAGTGGCTGAATCCATGATAGGCTCAATGGTCCTTGTTTTTCAACAGATTCAAATTTGAGTTACTAAACCACCCAGCGAAGAAAAATCAATGGGCTGATACTCTATCCCACTCCTTCAATACCGAGGAATCTAAGGAGCCACCACATTCATCATTGACCCAACAAAGTTTCTCATGGTGGCCACAGTGCCAGTTCCACCTGAGAAGATGGTGGTGCTGCAACTGCTCCACATGCGAATGTTGCACTAGGCCCATGTCTCTTGGTTAGCGAGCCATCTTGAGCTAACCAGAACCTGGGAGCTAGTTTCTTGTCATCACTGATGGCCCCACATGAAACAGGATGTGAAGCAGCACGTGGATTCATGCCCAGTGTGTGTGGCAAATAAGAGCTCTTAGGCCGCACACACCTGGCATGAATCCATATACTGGCACTGCTGGCCATCAAGGAATCCTGAACCCACTTGGCCACTGACTTTATCACTGACCTTCCCCTCTCTAGTGGCAATACCACCATCTGGCTGGTAGTGGATCATTTCTCTGAAATGATTCTGATGTAATGCTCTGAAATGATCCACTTCATATCCCTTCCTGGAGTTCTCGCTGCACCTGAGTTGGTTAAGCTTTTTGTTCATCATATCTTTCATCTGCATGGACTCCTGTTCCACCTACTCTCAGATCATGGAGTTCAGTTCACGGTGCACTACTGAAAGAATTTGTGAAAGTTTGGCATTACGTTGAATTTTTCCTTGGCCTACCACCCCAGAGTAATGGGCAAACCTAGCAGGTAAACCAGGTCCTCAAGGCTTTCCTCTGGTCACATGTAAACCAGTGCCAAGAGTTGTGAGCAGCTCCATTCTCTTCGACATTGCTTTTGGCCATCAGCCATGCATAACCATGCCTATACCTGTTTCAGTTGACTGTCTGGCAGCCAACAGGATGGGCCAAAAATTATGTGACCTTTGGCAAACAACACACCATATCTTGAAGAAAGCTGCAGCCCATTCTAAGATACAGACAGATAAGAAACATCGCCCAGCACCTAAGATACAGGCAGATAAGAAACATCGCCCAGCCCGTTCTAAGATACAGGCAGATAAGAAACATCGCCCAGCACTTGGGGAATTGTTCTGGCTCAGTCCCTGCAACCTGAAACTCCATATGCCATCTCTCAAGTTCGATCTGAGGTTTTTGGGACAATGATGTGTTTCATGATTCTCTCTTAAAGCCTGCAATACTATCCAGGCCATCGATATCTCCTCTCAGACGCTTTGATGTTGCCATCAAGGACAGTCAATGCAATGTGGAAGACATACTTGACTCCAGAAGTGCTCTGAATAGGGTCCAGTATCTAATTGCTTGGAAAAACTATGGACCCGAGGAAAATTCCTGGGAGCCAACCTCCAACCTCCAAGCCCCGTTAATAAACAAGTTACACAAGACATTCCTCAAGAAACATAAGTCCAAAGATTGGGAAGGGGACTTTGGAGGGGGGGGGGATCATCTGCTAGCTGTTGGTGTGGGCCTAGTAGGCTTGTTCACTAGGCTGCGCCAACCACACTACAGCACAAAGGGTCCTCCATTACTGAGGGCATTACATCAGAATGCTACAACAAGGATGATTACTAATACAAAATTGTGACACCATTACTTGAAAACTAAATGAGTTTTATAGGTTGTTTATGCAACAGTGAGTTTATTTTAAATTATTTTTAAAAATTCATAAAATTGTTTACAGTTCTGATAACTCACACTGCCTGTTTATAATGTTAGTTTGGCAAATATCATCACCTATGCTGCGTTCCTCTGAGTAGAATCTTTTGGTTATACTTACTCTTTGAAATACAGATTACAAGAAATGCAATCTGATGCACTTTCATTCATTGAATCTTTGTCCTGAAACAAGTTATCAAATGCGATTAGACAAGTAACTGATTAGTTACAGTTTAGAAACATTTTAAGGGCTTTTCTGTTTGTGCAAGCATATATTCTAGAATAATGTGCTCACTTATTGCAGGAATCATTATGAATTTTAGGCATGCATGTATTTTATATGATTTTATGAATGTTTAATCTAATGATTCTGATGTCTGTTTATGATATGCATTGATCAATTGATTTGGAAATTACTGAATAGAAGAATTATAAATAAATATAATTAATTAAGGATGTTTAAAATAAACATCTTTTCAAGGAAGCTGACCATTTATGGAAAATAAAAAATGTGAAGAAAACATCCATTAATTAGGAGCAGGTTTCAACATAATCAGTCTATCAAGTCCTCAATAATGAATGGGAGATGAGGAAGATAAACTAATTAATAAAGAAAAAGAAATGGAAATGTCTATAAACCAGAGAGGTAAGGATAAGGTTGAGTGTATTTATTTAATGTATTCATAGACACACAAATAAATGAGGACAAGTCTGGATATTAATCATCCATCAAAATCGAGACAGGATCCAACTTCAAGGGAGCAAAGTCACAAGATGTTCAGGGTCAGAGAATACATATCTACTCCCTTGATGTTTCACCAAGCATTTACAAGGAAATCTTCCATCATATTCCTTTGCCAAGATAAACTGCATCTTGGTGAAGAGCAAGTAATTCTTAATGTCTAAATTGTGCGACCTAGGAAAAATGAAAGAATATAAATTCCCCTAGAAAAGTACATGCTTATTTCAGAAAAATAATCTATGGGTAACATTCTTGTCAGATTCAAAGGACAAGGAACAATCAAAGAAGTCTGGTGAACCTCTTTATCTCAGGTAGATTTCAGATTTTGAATATTAGCCAGACTGTCTATAGAGAACTTGTCCTCTCCAATAGCTTTTTAGCCTTCCTCCATAAGTCTATCCAAGGACAAATACAAACATTTAGTAAATGAAGACATCACCTGTTCAGGAATTTTCATGGGGGTCATATTCATTGGCTGGTTATTAGACAAGTTATCTAGCTAAAGTTAGCCGGATAACTTGACCTGTATATTCAGCAGAATAAATGTCCCACTGAACCTACCAGCTTAAAGTTATCCAGTTATATAGCTGGACAATTTAAAAATCTTACCAGCTATGTTTGAATATAACTAGTTAGATTTTTAAGTTATCCAGCCTTGTGTGGCCAGATAATTTGCTCCTTTCCCATATCTCTTCAAAAGATATCCACTTATCCAGATATCTTCAAAAGAATCTTGTAAGAAAAAAAAAACAAACAGCACTGCGGGCATCTGGGCCTGTTTCCCACTCCACCAGGACCAATGATAAACTCTCCGGCAGGCCAGGACCCCCTCACATGGCTCTAGATTTAAAAAAAATGGCAATGACCAGTTCCTGATGTCCAGGCCTCTCCCTTCCCCATAAATATTTTGAAAACCCATGCCTCCTCAGCATCTTGCACACATACACCCCCCCCCCCCCATGCAAGATGAACAGCTAAGCCACAACCTTACCATTGTAGTGCAGCTGCTAAGAGTCATGCTGGAAACACCAGGATTACTGAGATTGTGATCCTAGGCTGCATAATGGACAATTTAAAGGTAAGGGGTGAGTGGGAGACCTTGGGGGGAGATAGCATGGGGGGGGGGGGCCCTCTGGGGTGCCAAAGAGGCACTAGTTTTTTAAATATTTGCCAGGAAGGGAAAGGGAGGGGACTGTAGTTCTGGAGCCAGTCATTAACAATTTTTTTTTCAATCTAATGGCATTTGAGAGGGGTCCTAGCTTGATTGAAGCTAGGTAGAGACTGCATCAAGCTAGGTAGAGAGTGCTTTGTACAAATCAACTCTTCTTATACCTTTCATCGCTCCAAATGACAGAAAATCTTCAGTGATGTCAACTTTGCTGTTCGTACATCTGACTGTGTATATAAAACCGCCCTCTCAAACCTACCCCATTCCCAACCCCCATACACCTATGAACATAAGAACATGCCATACTGGGTCAGACCAAGGGTCCATCAAGCCCAGCATCCTGTTTCCAACAGTGGCCAATCCAGGCCATAAGAACCTGGCAAGTACCCAAAAACGAAGTCTATTCCATGTTATCATTGCTAATGGCAGTGGCTATTCTCTAAGTGAACTTAATAGCAGGTAATGGACTTCTCTTCCAAGAACTTATCCAATCCTTTTTTAAACACAGCTATACTAACTGCACTAACCACATCCTCTGGCAACAAATTCCAGAGTTTAAATGTGCGTTAAGTAAAAAAGAACTTTCTCCGATAAGTTTTAAATGTGCCCCATGCTAACTTCATGGAGTGCCCCCTAGTCTTTCTACTATCCGAAAGAGTAAATAACCGATTTACATCTACCGGTTCTAGACCTCTCATAATTTTAAACATCTCTATCATATCCCCCCTCAGCCGTCTAGGAAAAATGAAAGAATACCTAGTTTAAAGTACCCCCCTCTTACAGTGTTAAAATAGAGAGTGGTATAGGGAGGTCTACTCAGAGTCTCTTTCTCTCAGATAAAAATCTTTTCCCTGCTAACGCGGGCACCATGCACAGAAAACAAGGTGAACTTATTTCCGGTGTTAAAACCCACATTACTGGGCATTATTCTATTGCATTCCACGTTAGAAGCTGCTCATTACCATTAACTCTGCCCAAACTCCTCACACTTGCATAGCAAATGTGATATTTACATACTAGCATGCATTGCAATATTTAACGCGTGCATTAGGGCATTATCACATGTTATTGCTAGCGTTAAGGCCCTAACACGAAATGATAAATGACCCTGAAAGTTTGTACCTAGAGGAAATGGAGCGAGAAATGACTTGCCCAAGGTCACAAGGAGAGGCAGTGTCTGGAACATTTCTGTATAGTCTGTATTTTGCTGGCAAACCCTTGGGCCCTAAAGGTGACGCCTTCTCCCCACTGCACAAATCCATATCTAGAAAGGTAACCCCATGAAGAAAGGAGTGGGCAGCACATTCAAAATCTCTTGTAAATAATTGCTAAACATAATCAGAGGAGGGACAGTGACAATATGAGGAAAAATTACAAATCACTAGTTATTTTTCCTGGTCATGTTCTCTGAAGTTTTCAAACTTCTTGTATAGGGCTAAATTTATTTCAAGAAGAATATCATTGGAATACTTCAAAGATTCCACCTGGGCGTTTTAGGGTTCCAAATCAAACAAGAACACCCTTTACCACTTCTTGCTCTGAATAGGTCCAAACTTGAAAATCTGAAAATAATTTCCCCAAAGTTTCCATATTAGTAACCGCCATCCACATTTCTCTCAATGTGATTTTCTTTAGTATTAGCATCATAAATTTCTCCTTGAACTCACCTTTTCAGGAACGTCTTCTTGCAGCTGCAAACTGCCCATGACCTTTGATGTTTCTCCAGTCACTTCACCTCCACTTCGCTGTTGGTGAATGCATCTCCCACCGTTGCCTCCAGGGTATGTTCCAAGACGCCTCTCACTGGGGTAGCAATCACACCATTTGCTGCTGCTGAGCTGCCAGTTCTCACTGCCTCCAAGATTTTCAAGTCTAGCCACTCACCTCTGCTCAGAGTCACTTTGGTCAGCAACTGCTCTGCTGTAGCACCAATCTGATCTGTTACCTGTGGGTTGAGGAATGCTCATAGAATAGGGCTCAAAGTGATTTCAGAATCTGGAGGAGGAAATGAACTAGAGGAACCAACTAACTCTGACTTGTCCAAAGATGCCACCAATGCTGAAAAGTTGGGAGCGCTTACTATAAAACATCCAAGGATCCCTTTAGTGGCTGAGAGAAAGCAGAGGGAAAGCTCTGCACTTTGTCCTTCTTTTTCCCCATATTGGCAGCAGGTATTGGTAAGGGAAAATAGGAGAAAGCAGGGGAATACAGAATTCTCAGGATTTTGAGCGACCAGGATGCACCTAGCAGAGTCATCTTAAATAGCCTTCCCTAGATTAAGTGTTTCAACATTTTAGACACAGATAGAATGAAAAAAAAAAATTCAATGAGAACCGAGACTGTAGAGATGGGTACAAAATTCATTTTGAGATTCCCTTGTCGCTGTCTGATTATTTATCAGAATACAAGATATATCTTTAATCAACCTGAACAATTAAGGCAATACCTGGATTCCCATTCCTAAAGAAAAACCTGTAGAAATAGGGTTCCAATTTGGATAGAGTGAAGTATAATAATGTGCTTTCCTGAGTCTTTATATTTTTCTTAGTTCGCTGTCATAATGCCTCTGTATCGCTCCATGGTGAGACCGCACCTTGAATACTGTGTACAATTCTGGTCGCCGCATCTCAAAAAAGATATAATTGCGATGGAGAAGGTACAGAGAAGGGCTACCAAAATGATAAGGGGAATGGAACATCTCCCCTATGAGGAAAGACTAAAGAGGTTAGGACTTTTTAGCTTGGAGAAGAGACGACTGAGGGGGGATATGATAGAGGTGTTTAAAATCATGAGAGGTCTAGAACGGGTAGATGTGAATCGGTTATTTACTCTTTCGGATAGTAGAAAGACTTGGGGGCACTCCATGAAGTTAGCATGGGGCACATTTAAAACTAATCGGAGAAAGTTCTTTTTTACTCAACGCACAATTAAACTCTGGAATTTGTTGCCAGAGAATGTGGTTCGTGCAGTTAGTATAGCTGTGTTTAAAAAAGGATTGGATAAGTTCTTGGAGGAGAAGTCCATTACCTGCTATTAAGTTCACTTAGAGAATAGCCACTGCCATTAGCAATGGTTACATGGAATAGACTTAGTTTTTGGGTACTTGCCAGGTTCTTATGGCCTGGATTAGCCACTGTTGGAAACAGGATGCTGGGCTTGATGGACCCTTGGTCTGACCCAGTATGGCATTTTCTTATGTTCTTATGTTCTTATGCTGTATTGTATTGTATTGTAATACAAGTCTACAGAATTAATTTTCCCATGGATGTTCAGTTCTGTTATACTTGTAAATTATTGAAATTTCTAAATAAAAATAATAATAAAAAAGAATGAAAAAAAATAATCCTCTACCCCACTAAATAAAAAGGAAAATCGGCACTAAGGGGGTCATTCACTAAAACTTTATCATGTGAATTAGGGCCCTAACGCACGTGATAAGGCCTCCCCTCCCCCTAATGCAAATTAGGGGGAGGGGAGGAGTCGGGGCGGGGGGAGGGAGGAGTTGGCGTTGTCTTCGTTGCCGGCGTTAATATTACCAACGTTATCGTCGGCAGTAGCTTGCTGAATAAGCACCACCTTTCACAGTGGCGCTATTCGGTGTGAAAGCCGGCAACGAAGACACCACAGTGGTACAAAGGCTGCAGGCTTTCACAGGCCTGCCCCCCTGCCCCCTGTTTTCGCTGGATTCATTCTGCGATGAATGATGAATCCAGTCCTAAATGCTGTATTCAATTTACATTTTTTCTGACTCAGCAACCTGCCTGTAAGCTTGTGCAAACTTTCAGATATCAAACACAAATCAGGCAGATTTCAGCCTAGATGAAGTTCAACAAAATCCACATGTTACGAAATCCAATTAGATTTTTCACCACATGTCTCAAAGAGATTGGTAGAAATTGCTGGTTAGTCCTACTGTTCCAAGGAAACCTGCAGTAGATTTTGTTGAGATCTGTGAATTTCTACAAATCCATCATGAATTGTTCCCTCTATGGGTCTCTCTCTTTTTGAATGAGGTTTTCTAAAGTAAAGATCCAAAGGCTTCTCAAACAAGTTCAGGAACCTCTTTTAAAGCAGCTTGTGGACTTATTGTGGTTCATGTCATAGACTGAAACATTGATGAATCAGAAACATTTTCAGCTGAAATGTCATTCTGTGTTGGTTTTCTTTTGAGTTTTATCCTGTTTGATGCATCATGTTAAGCCTAGTATATATTTATTTATATTTATAATACCATTTTCTCTGAATTTGATTCTGGAGAATTCAGGAATTTATTAATATCCCCCTTCCCCCCAAAGAAACAGGCTTTCCCAAAAATATAATTTAGAATAGTTTATCTCATATATAAGTCAATTTTTGCTTGATATTTCTGGTCAAAACTAAGTTTTGGTCAGGTAAATCCACCCTCATTTTAATCCTCAAGGTAGCAAATTGACTTGTCTTCTTCATGCACTTGCCCTCTGTCCAGGATGGACTCTAAATTTTCTTTCAAAGAGGAGTATCTCAGTAACTTTCATGACCCAGTAAGGAGGCATCTTTGATAGCCTTACTTATAAATCACTGTGCCACACTGATTACATGAAAAACTATGAAAGTATATTTAGAACTTTCTGCTTAACCTCCTTTCCTAGCTGCCAGTCCCTTCTAACAAAAAAGGCCCTACATGTCTGCCTGTGGCTGGCAATCCATATGTTTACTGAACCTGATCGTTTATTATACTAAGAACTGGTCATCTCATATACTGCCTGTCTTTGCTTGAGATGCCTTTTATGAAGGATCCTCCTTGAGCAGTAGACCTTGACAGAAAGCCTTCGGAATAAAGGATGAAATTCACTGGAAATAAAGAATAAATCACATATGGCTAATCCCAGTCATTACTTTGATAGGTTTGATGTACACAGCAAGAGTGGACCTTGCTGAATAGATTCAAATAGACCAAGGACCATGTGCTGCAAATCTTCACCACTAGGACTTAAATTTGCACTACTAATGTAGCTGTGGTGAGATTCAGACACTGTTTCATATTGGCAAAACAGGATCTGTCCTTGAATTAATGTCTCTCTCTCTCCCCCCCCCCCCCCCCCCCCCGCGGACCATTAACGATGGTCCCTCAGTGGTTGAATGCAGGAAATACATCAGTCTGGCACATATTGCAAGGTCTGAAAAGGTTATCACAATTTGCACTAACTTAGCTCTTCGCATAGGTAATTAGTGCAAATTGCGATAAACTGTACATTAGCATAAACCACACCCCTTTTGCTATCACATGCGATACTTATCGCATTTTGATAAATCCAGGCCTAAATCTTTATCCTGATAAAAATTGAGCCAGATAAATGAGAGCAGTTCAGGGGTAATTTTGGGGCAGTGCTAACTTATCTGAATAATTTATCTGAGTAATGCTGATATTCAGCATTATCTGGCAAATGTATCTGGATAGTTCTAATCCTGTGGTAGAGAAGACCTAAAATTATTTGGTTAAACTTATCTAGATATCTTTGATTTATCTGGGTATACTTAGCAGCACTTCCACACCACTGAATATCCTGTTCAAATTAGCCTGAAAGTTTATCCAGATAACTTACCCGACATCCCATGATTTAATAGGCCTCTCAGAGCCCACAGTTAAGAAATATGATTATTATATCCAGTAAGAATGAAAATCATTATGCATGGGGAGGTTTAATGGAATCTGTCAGTAAAGAAAACTAATTGGAAAAATAATCCATCTCCTACTGCTGCTTTGCAGAAATAAAAATTTTTCATCACTGATTTAACCTCTTTGGATACATTTTTATTTTCTGAGTTCTTATAATCAGGAATATGTTTTAGAAGTAGAATATTATTTAGAAAAGTAATCATTATTGGCAAAAATCTACTGGCATGCAACAGTATATAAACATGACCTACTTGTTTACAGATTTCTTGGTTTGATTTCTTTATAGCTCCTTTATTTCTGAAATGTTTCTGTTACTAGCACCTTTCCTGACTTGCCATCCTCCTAATTTATTTGCTTTTCATCTATTTTCTAATCCTTCTTAGTCTCATTAGTTTTGTTCATTTTGTAAGACATATATTTTCCTTCCTACTTGAAAGTGCTGGACATATTTTCCTTTTTTTCCTGCCAGTCGGCTTATGTTTAATTGGCAATTTTTCAAGTAATTTATACCAGTTATTCAACTCTTGATTCCACTATTTGCTTTTCCTGGAGGCTATTTCAATTAACATTAACCTCATAAAAGCTTTTCCTACTTCCCAAAGTAGACTAACAGAAATAATCCCCTTATCATTTATCAAGATAATTTGTTCTCAGAGGGATTCTATGTCCACTTTAACATCTAGGTGCTGCAATAAATAGAGATTAGTTTTCTAATTATTAAGTCTCTTCCCAGATATAATAAGCATTATATCTAAATTCTTGGTACGTGGTCTGCAGCAGAGATAAGGTATGTTCTAATGTTGATTTTAATCACTGATGCTTTTTGAGTTTTTTAATTAAATATAGATCAATGCATGATTATGCTTTATGATTTCCTGAGTAAAAAGTGTAATGTTTGCTATGCTGCAAAAGAAAAATAAACATCTCAATATATTTTACTATTATTTCAATATAAATATTTTCATGAAATACAATCTTACAAATACATAAAATATTTCCTTAAAATATACTTTTCAAATCAGAAAGCAATGATATTAAGGAAGTACTCCTCAAATTATCACGTGAAGATTATTTTACCTATTTTAAATAAATTTATTTAAAGAACAAAGGGCCTCATTTTCTAAAGTATCGCAGGCCTGCGGTACTTTAGAAAAATGCGGTAATGAGGGGTGGGGGGCCAAAACGGGGGTGTGGTCCTGCGCTAGCCGGCAGCGATCGCACCTCCGTGGTTCGATCGCTGCCGGTGTTGCACCCAATAACTACATCATAAAAGGTGTAGTTATTGGGCACGAAATAGGCAGTGAAAAGGCTCCTTACATTTTCGCTGTCTGCAACTTCTTCTCAGGTGACGCCCTCGACTCCTCCTCTTCCGGGGCCGACTCCGCCCTGATGACGCTAGCGCACGTTTGCGCTAGCAGCGCAGGCTTGCGCTGATAGCACAAGTGTGCACTAGCGTTATAAAATGAGGCCCAAAGAGAGACATTTTCAGAGATTTCTGCAGGTAAACAAATGTTCACCAATAGGGAAAAAAAAACCCTTTGAAAATATCCCATCCCTTACTCCCTGTGGAGGAAAGAAGCGTGTGTACTTTTTTGTGGTTGAAAAGGAGCAGCACCAGCGGTGGGATAAGGGACAGGACTGGTGAAGTAACATGCCAGGATTTCATTTTGAAATGTCCACATTCTTGGCTCCTGCAGAGTAGGCAGGGTAAAGAATCCCGGTGGGACTGGCTGTGGTTTTCAAAGGCAATTTATGTGGGGGTGGGGGTTTGCAGGTCTGAAGGTACAAAGTACAGTGGCTACTTTCAAAGTAGCTCTCAATGATTATTTTTTTTTTTGGTTCGGCAAATAAATGAATCTAAAAGTATGAAAATAAATTAGCCTTACAATTGGGAACACATTTAAGATTATTATTAGTTTTACTGCATCCTAATCCAGGGTGTCCTACACAAAATTACATATGGGTATGAGAAAGTCTATGAGGGGGTTGATAGAACCTTCAAGACACATGGGAAGGTGAAGGATAAAATCATCTCTGTGAGTCTGTACCAGGTAAGTGAGAGCTAAAGCTACTGCACGTGAATCTCTGCCCAGGAGAATTGGAGAGGTTGTTAGACTGCAAGAATGTGGCCATGCAGGCAGAAGGAGGTAGAGCTGCGATCTGCTGCCTGCTTGGTAGGGAAATACATTTGTTTTAAAATTGATTTCTGGAATGTTTTGGACTGTTGAAAAAAAGCAGGGGAGGCCTCCAAAGTATTTATTTGCATTGTATATCACCTTTACCAAGGTTCTAGGCAGTTAACATTCAAAACATACACAATAAAACATTCAAAACAAACCAGCATAAAGGACTCTGAGAATTCTGTAAAGGGATAAGTTCCTAAAAATTTACATATATGCCTGCTTAAGTAAGGTTTTCAACATTGCCCTAAATGTTTTTACACAGTCCAAAGGGTATGCGCTGCCACCAAGAAAGCCCTTTCCCTTGTCTCTACTCGTCGAGCCTGTTTGCTGGAAAGAATTTCTAACAAACCTCTTTGTCCTGAGTTATAGATCTTCAATAATGTGTTCACCCAAGGGGGGAAATCCAGTTACAAAAGCTTGTGTACTAAGGTTGCAAACCTGTACTTAATCCTGCACTGGACAGAGAGCCAGTGGAGGTTAAATAGTATCAGAGTAATATGTTGTCTTAAATAATTCCTGAAATTGGGCACACGGCACAGCATTCTGCATGAGTTACAAAGCATGGAGTGTTTTAAGCAGAAGGCTAAATTACATTGGTCTGGGCTAGTATTAGTTGGACCTCCCTATCCCTCCAAAACTGAAATGGAGCACATCACATACCTCTTTTTTGGATTCTTCCATGTAGAAAGGGGAGGAACAATCCCTATTCGCTCTTGGCCCAATATCTTCCTATTGTCCAATGATGGCAGTCAACCTTGAGACTGGTGCCATTTTATTGTTCATCCATACAAAATGGCACCTCATTTTTCAGACCTTATGCAGGTTTGTTAAGATCAGGAAAAACAACCCAGCAAAAATGATGGAAACAAGGTTAATAATATGGGACCATCATAAAGATGGAGCATGCAATAAGTCACTTAAGAGTGGTTATTTGGTATTAAACGTTTTGTCCATAACCACTTAGATGTAAAGCAGCTCCACCTTTTTTAATCATAGGTCTCTTGGAAAGTTCTTTATTCATTTTTCAATCTCTTTTTTTTTTGGCATATAAAATATAAAATATTGCAGAAGCACAATCCAAAAATAACTTATCTTTAAGGAGATGGAAATATAATTGTTGATCTTAAGGCTCAAAGCCCTACATAAAGCCTGACATGAATCATGTTTCATTTATTCCTTCACCAAGGGTGGTTTCACTAGGTAGGAGATCAACTCAGATAAAATAAACATATCATAACTGGATTCTCATAGAAAGGCATGCTTCATTTTAGCTATGTGGATAAAGAAAGTCCATCTTCAAATAAAGCAAGCCAAAAAAGAAAAATTATGACTTAGTAAATCCAGGCTTAAGTTAGATAGCTAGATAAGTAAAATAAATCACTACTTAGCCAGCTAAGGCCTGGCTTTATAAAAAAAAAAAAATAAAAAAAAAAGCACTAAATATGACATGATATAGGAAAACGGGCATGTTTTATGGTAATAGGCAGTTTATTGAAAGTGTGCTTTGCATAGGTATTAGTGCAACCTGTGATTACTTTTATGCACTTTGCAATAAGTACCAGAATTGTTTTTCCTATGTACAACCACTGGGGGACAATTTTAAGCTGCTGGAGATCCAACCTAGCTATCAGGGCCCTCCTACAACCACTGGGGGAGAGAGTGAGAGAGTGCCTAGCTGTAATGCACACATACTAGGTGGTAGGGATGTGAATCATTTTTTGACGATTTAAAATATCGTCCGATATATTTTAAATCGTCAAAAATCGTTAGAGGCGATATATAATAGGAATTCCCCCGATTTATCGTCAAAAATCGTAAACCGGGGGAAGGGGGAGGGGAAGGGAGAGGGCGGGGAAAACCGGCACACTAAAACAACCCTAAAACCCACCCCGACCCTTTAAAATAAATCCCCCACCCTCCCGAACCCCCCCAAAATGTCTTAAATTACCTGGGGTCCAGTGGGGGGGTCCCGGTGTGATCTTCCACTCTCGGGCCACGGGTGGGTTGATAGAAATGGCGTCGGCGCTACCTTTGCCCTGTCATGACAAATACCTATCTAGTGTGAGGGCATTATGGCTGGGTTCTCACTCTCTCTCTCTCTCTTTCTCTCTCTCCCCCCCCCCCCCCTATACTGGCTCTCCAGGAGCCTCAATACTACTAAAAATGGTCCTCCCACTGATTGTATGTAGGAAATACAAGTGTGAAAAGGTATTAGTGCACTTTGTGATAAACTGCCTATTACCATACAACATGCCCCTTTTCCTATTGCATGCAATATTTTTCACATTTTGATAAATCCAGTCCTTAGCTAGGTAAGTAGCATTTTAGGAGTTATCTGTCTATGTAGTGCTTTTTCTAAGACTTGTCTGGTTATCTTACTTATAATACATGGCCTCATAGTCTAGGTCTGATCCATTTGAAAAATGGTGCCAATTGAGCCCAGGGCTAGGGGGCATCCCAGGCTCCTTCTTGGAATCAATGACCAGTTTTTAAGATTCACAGGTTATGGGAGGGGGATCAGGGGTGGGAGAGCCATTGAAGGTTTGAGGGCATGGGGTTTGGGGAGACAATGAACCCCAATGATTTTTCATATACTTTTAGGGGCTGGGGGAAGGGGAGGCATTATACCCCTAACTATTTTGGATATTCTTGGGGTGTGGGGTCAGGGCATCCATGCCTACTCTAATTCAATGGGAAGGTACTTTAATGCTGACAGAGTTGGGGGGCTGTCACCATGCATGACATTTATTCTAATTTTTTCCCTTTTGGGGTGACACTGCTGCTTCAGTTAGTGGCCCTGAGTTGAGTTGAGTTGAGGCAGGGGTCAGCCCTGACTCCTGCTCAACTTCTCCATTTTGTCATGGCACTTGTTTTTATTTGCATGGCCCAGTAAATGTAATGTGGGGGCCTCAGGGCTTGCATTAATATCCTGGAACTCTAATGTTACATTTACCAAAAATGGAAATATTTTATTTTATTGCAGCTGACTACTTTCTCAGCCGGCCGCAATAAAATATTTGCATCAAATTACCTAGTAATGACCTTCTTTGCATGCATTTGCATTAATCAAGCATGCAAATTGCATACAAAGCAGGTCATTGTAATAGGAAGGGTACCTGGGCTAGACTGTGCATATATATTGCACGATATCACAGCGATAGTACTCTATCGTGAGATATATGCTGTTTAATGTGTGGTAGAACATTACTTTAATCTGTCATATTTAACTCCAAAGACAAATGCAAAGCAACACCATTAGTCTTAATAATGTTGAACAGATTTTTAGACAGAAGATAATACACCTTTAAGAATGGTGGGATTGACTCTTTAAAAATCATTAAACATTAGGGATATTCATTTGTTTGAAATGAAAGTGTAAAATATGATGAATTAGCCCATTTTTGTTTCAAATGAACCGAAAAATTTAAAAAAGAATGAAACATTTTTCAGTGTTTCATTTTCAAGAATTGTGCCTGCTATTAGGAAATAGGAACTTCTTTAGCAAGTATGACAGGAGTCGGATAGCACCTTATAGACTAACTAATTTATTAGAATCATGAGCTTTCTAGAACAGAGTCCACTTCATCAGCTGCATGCTTTAATAAATTAGTTAGCTATAAGGCTCCACCCGACTCCTGTCATTTTTGCTATAGCAGACTAACACAGATATCCCTCTGAAGATTATTAGCAAATAGTGCACTCTGCAAATAGGGCATACTTTTACTCCTGAAATAATAAGGAAGAGTAGCTTAGTAGTTAAAGCAGTGGACTATAAACTAGGAAAACCAGCGTTAAAATCCCACTTCTGCTCATTGTAACCTTGAGCAAGTCAATTTTATCCTCCATTGCCTTAGGAATAAACTTGAAGGTGAGTTTTAAAAGCCCGGCACTCGCATCAATTAGGGGATGCATGAATATGTCAGGCTAGCACATACCAAGTGGATTTTAAAAGCCTCCCAGATATGCACGTATTTCCTGCTGTGTGCACAAATAAAAATTTTCCAGAAAGGGGCGAGGATTGAGTGTGATCTGGGCAGGGCATGAGCATTTCTGGATTTTATATTGAAATTAATGCATAGGGATGTGCAGAAGGAAAAAAATTGTTTTGATTCATATTTGTTTCAGCAGGACCCAAATTCATTGCATTCGTTTCATGGGGAAAAACCAATGGGGCGGATTTTAAGAGCCCTGCTCGCCTAAATCCGCCCAAATCCGGGCGGATTTAGGCGAGCAGGGCCCTGCGCGCTGGTGAACCTATTTTACATAGGCCTACCGGCGCGCGCAGAGCCCCGGGACTCGCGTAAGTCCCGGGGTTTTCGGAGGGGGGCGTGTCGGGGGCGGGACCGAGCGCAGCGGCGTTTTTGGGGCGTGTCGGGAGCGTTCCGGGGGCGGGCCCGGGGGCGTGGCTACGGCCCGGGGCGGTCTGGGGGCATGGCCGCGCCCTCCGGACCCGCCCCAGGTCGCGTCCCGGCGCGCTAGCGGCCCGCTGGCGCGCGGGGATTTACTTCTCCCTCCGGGAGGCATAAATCCTCCGACAAAGGTAAGTGAGGGGTTTAGACAGGGCCGGGTGGGTTAGGTAGGGGAAGGGAGGGGAAGGTGAGGGGAGGGCAAAGGAAAGTTCCCTTCGAGGCCGCTCCGATTTCGGAGCGGCCTCGGAGGGAACGGAGGTAGGCTGCGCGGCTCAGCGCGCACCGGCTATACGGAATCGATAGCCTTGCACGCGCCGATCCCGGATTTTCAGCGGCTACGCGCATATCTACTAAAATCCAGCGTACTTTTGTTTGCGCCTGGAGCGCCAACAAAAGTACGCCTATTTGCGGTATTTGAAAATCTACCTCAATGTGTTTGATTTGTTTTATTCATTTTGGGGGTAATTTTCAAAGGAGTTACGTGCATAAATGTAACTACTATTGTAGCAATTTTCAAAAGCCATTTACTCACGTAAAGTGCACTTATGTGAATAAATCCTATGGATGATTCAATGGCATATATTGTAGCAATTTTCAAAAGCCCACTTACTCGAGTAAAGTGCATTTACATGCGTAAAACCCAGTTTTACGCATGCAAATGCTTTTTAAAATCAGACCCTTTCCGTTTTCTTATTAAAGTCAATGGGGGAAGTATTTGCAGCATATTTTTGGCTACAGAATTGGGATTTTCTTATCAATTCTGATAAAACTTCTGGGGAGCAATCATCAGAACGAGAAAAACCTCCAAAGTACTTAGACTGTGGCAAAGTGGCACCAAAGTGGTATGAATAGCCTAAAGCACTGTAAAGGGGCAAAGGGATACCAGGAGTTGATAGAGTACTTTAATAGAGGTACAAAGCAGCAGCAAAAGTGTCAAAAACACAGCACAGCTTCAAAAGAGAGCACTGATAACAGTTGCATGAACCCTCAAAGGCAGCACGACAGGCAAAGTGGCAAGCAAGTGGCATCAACATCCTACAGCACAATGAAGGGGGAACATAGCAAGCAGAATGGGTGTAAGAAAAAAACACAAGGTGCCAATAAAGGGACAAAGCAGCAGAAAGACTAGCATCAACACACTGAGGAACCATGATAGTGGCAAGAACATCACAAGGAGAAGAATCGTCTGGTGTATGGAAGTAAGGCAGAGTGGCAGAAAGTTGATAGATGCAAGACAGGATGGCAGAGTGGAGGTAGTTTGGTCCCTGTGGTTTTGATAGGGGCTAGACAGGCTGGCAGAGCTGAGGTAGTCAGGTCACTGTGGTATCGATGGGGAAAGACAAGGAGGAAAGACAAGACAAGGCTCAGCATGTGGTGTGACTGTCAACCAGGGTGTACTGTCCACCGACCCATCTTGAAACACAGACCAAGGAGTCTAACATGCGTGCTAGGTCCTGAAACATGATGAACTATGCCTGGGTGGGGTGAAGCATTGCTGCTGTGCACAGGGCCAATGCAAGGGTATTGGGCACCCTAGGCAAACCTTACACCTGGCGCCCTACCCCCACCTCCCCATATACAGTTTTAAATTATGCATTTAACACATAATTTACATGAAAACTGACATTCTGAGGTAAAATTAATATATACGTTATTGTGATAATTTCATGCACTGTTGTGATGCCAACAAGAAAACTTTGCATCTTGGAATTCATATGGCATCATACCTATTGTGATATATTTCGGCATGGTCCTCCCATATCAGCACAGTACTATCTGCCAACACTCAAAGAATAACAACCCCACCTATGAAAAAGAATACCACAAATATTACACCAGAATCTAAAATATCAATACACACCTCCTATCAGGAAAACAGAACAGGCTAAGCGAAAGCTACTACAGATCACTACAGAGAAACCACATATTAAAAGAATGCTTCATCTCAGTCTTTGCATGCAGAGCACAAACCCTCACCAAATACGAACTAAAGCCACATAAAGTATAAACAGAAATGTGCAGACAACAACTGAACTGTAAAATGCATCACGCCAGACTCTATACAGTGCAACAATGGAAAAACAAAAATTTCACCATTCCTTATGAAACAATCAATAAAATCAAGATTTATTTTATTTATTTATTTAAAGGTTTTTTATATACCGCGGAACGTTTCAAAACATCACCTCGGTTTACAATGAACAATAATTTAGCAACAGGCTTTACAATCAATTCAGTAAGAACAAGCATATATCAATAAACAAGGTAATGAGTCAACATATAGTGCAATTGGATCCCATTTAATCTTATGGGAGAAACTATGTATAATTACCAACGGTATAAACTTATGTATTATGTACAATAAAATATACAGTCTATGTATAAATAGATACATTCAGGCAGAGGAAGGCAGATAGTGGTGAGAGGGGAGGGGTGGGGGAGAGAGGCTGGCTGATAGGATGGTGATAGAATGGTAGGAGAGGGAAGCTGTATGAGGTAGTATGACTGTTTGGGGGTCTGAGGACATTATGTATAAGCTTCTCTGAAGAGCCAAGTTTTTAAGTTTTGTTTGAATTTCTTGGGACAATGCTCCAGGCGCAGGTCTATGGGCAATTTATTCCAGATGTTTGTTCCAGCTATGGTAAATGATTGTTCTCTAGTGGAAACATGTTTAATTTGTTTGAGAGTGGGAGTCTTGAGTTTGGCTTGATGTATCATTCTTGTAGGTCTATTGGATTTGTGGAATGTAAAGTGGTCAGAGAACCATTGCATTTCTTGGTTGTAGATTGATTTGTGTATGAGGGTGAGGACTTTGTATGTAATTCTCGATGCTACTGGTAGCCAGTGGAGGTATTGGAGTACCGGTGTAATGTGGTCATGGCGATGCGCATTAGTGAGTATTCGAGCGGCTGCATTTTGTAACATTTGTAACGGTTGTAATGAGTTTTTAGGCAATCCAAGTAGAATGGAATTACAGTAGTCCAGTTTTGACAATATAGTAGCTTGTAAAACAGTTCGGAAATCATACGGGTGTAGGAGAGATTTTATTCTTTTTAGAGTGTGGAGTTTAAAGAATCCGTTTTTTACAGTGGCTGTGATGAATTTTTTTAGTGAGAAATAGTTGTCTATGATAACACCAAGACAACGGACTTGCTGTAAAGCGAGGGGGCCAGCTTGTGCATAATTGGTAGGATTGAGGGGGATGTTGCTTTGTGGAGAAATGATGAGAAGTTCTGTTTTACTAGTATTGATTGCCAGAAAGTTTTCGGTGAGTAGATTCTTTATTTCTTCAAGTGCAGAATCCCAGATTTTCAGAGCATTGGGTAGAGAGTCCTTAATGGGGATGAGGATTTGCACATCGTCTGCATATATGAAGTGCGGGAATCCAAGTTTTATCAAGAGTCGACATAGAGGGATAAGGTAAATGTTAAACAGTGTTGATGAGAGAGACGATCCTTGAGGTACTCCTTGTTGTAGTTTTCTGGGATTGGATTGGTGGATGCCAATTTTGACACTGTATTTTCTCTCATTAAGATAGGACTGGAGCCAGCAGAGCGCAGTGCCAGAAATTCCGATTTGAGATAGGTGGGTGATCAGAGTGTAGTGATTGACAGTGTCAAATGCTGCTGATATGTCAAGCAGGGCAAGGATGTAAGAGTGACCCGTGTCTAGCGTTTTTAATACTAAATCTGAAAGTGACAGGAGCAGAGTTTCGGTACTATGGTTCTTGCGGAATCCATACTGGGATGGAAGTAGTAGCTGATGTTCATTTAGAAATTCTGTGAGTTGTTTGTTTATGATTTTTTCCATTATTTTGGAAAGGAAAGGAAGGTTCGAAACTGGTCGGTAGTTAGATGGTTCAGTCGGGTCCAAGTCCGCTTTTTTGAGGGTCGGTTTTATAATGGCATGCTTAAGTTGTGTGGGTACCAGACCAGTAGTGATAGATTTGTTGAAAATCTTGGAAATGGGTTTAGCAATCCTTGCTGGAGAAGAAAGGAGTGTTTTTGTGGGTATAATATCAAAGGGGTGCGTGGCTGGTTTAATCTTTTTAAGGATTGCTTCTATTTCTAGAGGGGTAGTGGTTTCAAAGTTTGTAAGGGTAGGCAAAGGTGATATATAAATCATTAATCATAATAGTAAAATCATACTAATAAAATAATTTCAAAACAGCTGATGAATAGAATATCCAATAATTAAAGATTCATGCAAATTTTGAAAGCTTTACCAAACACCAATAAAATATTTCAAACAGCAGACACATCACATACTACCCTATAATTAAAATGGTAGTCAGTCAAGAAAAATTAACTTAAATAGCCACCTTTACTTACCCTCTCCAGCAGTTCTCCTACTCCTT
This sequence comes from Rhinatrema bivittatum, assembly GCF_901001135.1. Classification (NCBI taxonomy): domain Eukaryota; kingdom Metazoa; phylum Chordata; class Amphibia; order Gymnophiona; family Rhinatrematidae; genus Rhinatrema; species Rhinatrema bivittatum. Next base: position 151,956,913 of record NC_042617.1, on the reverse strand, counting down.
TCCCTTGCAGGCCACACCAGAAGCAGCAGTAGCTGCTAAAGCTGTTCTCACTGTCCTCTTCCTTAGGGACCACAACCAGTCTCTTCTGTCTCTCACATACACACACAAGTCACATCCTCAGGACCAGTTTCTGTTTCTCGCACACCAATCATCTCCCCAACCAGTCTCTCTTTCTCACACACACACATACCAGTCATCTCCCTGATCAGTCTCTCTCACACATACACACGTCACCTCTCTGGCCAGTCTCTCTCAATCACCCAATGCTCTCGCTCTTTCTTACTTATACACAGGCTTTCAATCACACACAGGCTCTCTCTATTTCACTTACACACAAGCTCTCAATCACACGCATGTCCTCTCTCACAGCCACAAGCCAGCCAAAACCATGCTCCATCTCTCTCTCGCACACACACATTGATACACATAAGCACCCTCCATGACTCACCTATACACCACACACATACAGAACACCCTCCATATCTCACATACATGAAGCACCTTCCCTGTCTCATACACAGAAGCACCATTCCTTTCTCACATACACACCACATACACACACACACACACAGAAGCACCATTCCTTTCTCACATACACACCACATACACACATACATAGAAGCACCATTCCTTTCTCACATACACACACAGAAGCACCATTCCTTTCTCACATACCCACCACATACACACACATACAGAAGAACCCTTCCAATCACAAATACATATACACACAAAGGCCCCCAGCTGAACAGCTCTTCTCCGTCAGTGGCTTGCTGCGCTGGTCTTTATTTCTCCAGCGCTGGCTGGCAGCGGCCATCTTCTTTTCTTCAGCCTGGTCTTGGGTGGCGGCTGGCTGCACCAATTTTGTTTTCTTCAGTCCCGCCGGCCTGTCTCTTCATTTCTTTGGCCGGCACCCTCAATGGCCTGGAGCAGAGGAGGCCAAATGATCCTCTAGTCTGGTCCACCGGGGAAAGCCCAATCCCCTGAGAGGCCAATCTGCCCCTACTCTCATATGGCCTTCTATTTCAAATGGCACGAACCAAAAGAATAAAACTAATGATATGTTGCCTTCGTGGGGGTTCTCCATGCGTTTCGTGGACCCACAAATGCAACAAATAGGGACCTATTAGTTGTGAAATGCGTATTCGTTCAAAACAAATGCACATCCCTAATAAATACATGCAATGGTGAGCACTAAGGTCCCTGCAACTTAACTTTACTTCTATTATGAATGGTGTGTAAGACATAAAACAAAAAAGAAAATAAACAGATCAGGATTTTAGGGATAAAATCTAACAGGGGTGAAGGAGGCCTGCTAAATTAGGGGAGTTTGGAAGTCCTATCCTTTAACTGAGCAAACTGTGAATGAACTGGTAAAATGGGCAATGGCATTGGCACACGCCCATTTTAAAATCTCCCCACTTACACCTTAGAAGCAGGATTTGCATACACATGCATGCGTCCACTTACAATTGAAAACATATGTGTGTGCAGCAAGCCTATTTTATAAAGTGCGCATATATACGCACGTATGTTATAAAATAGCCATGTCCCTGGGTATGACCAGTCAAATGCGTTTGCCACTTTGAAAGTTACCATCCCCGATTACAAGGCCTCTTCAGACAGAGAAATGCCTACAGTATCTGAATGCAATACACTTTAAAGAGCCAAGAAGCAGAAAAGAAATGAATAAAATATCCATGGAAAATGAAAAATAAAATAAAATGAAAACTTGAAAACAAAGGACAATATATCTCCAAAAGACAACAAAATGAAAGACTAAAATGTTATTGTGCACATCTACATTAATTATTCATAGATTCACATTCAGTCACTGGCTGGATTGCAAATTTAGTCAGATAAACTCATTTTGAAGGGATATTCATACAACTGAATATGGCTTAGGGATGTGAATCGTGTGATCGATTGTCTTAATGATCGATTTTGGCTGGGGGGGAGGGAAATCTGATCATCATGTTTTTGTTTTTTTAAAAATCGTAAAAAATTGTAAATTGGGGAGGGCAGGAAAACCGGCACACCAAAACAACCCTAAAACCCACCCCAACCCTTTAAAACAAATCCCCCACCCTCCCGAACCCCCCCAAAATGTTTTAAATTACCTGGGGTCCAGTGGGGGGGTCCCGGCGCGATCTCCCACTCTTGGGCCATGGCTGCGTTAATAGAAATGGCGCCAGTGGCCCTTTGCCCTTACCATATGACAGGGCAAAGGTAGCCAAGCAACCTCCTGCACTCGTGCCGTATTTCCAATATTCAAAATGGCGCCAGTGCTACCTTTGCCCTCACTATGAACATAGTCCCCAAGCTGGCCAAAAGTCCCTGGGGGTCCAGCGGGGGTCCGGGAGCGATCTCCTGCACTCATGACGTCGGGTGACAGGAACTAAAATGGCGCCGGCGCTACCTTTGCCCTGTCATATGGTAAGGGCAAAGGGCCACTGGCGCCATTTCTATTAACGCAGCCGTGGCCCGAGAGCAGGAGATCATGGGAGATCGCGCCGGGACCCCCCCACTGGACCCCAGGTAATTTAAAACATTTTGGGGGGGTTCGGGAGGGTGGGGGATTTGTTTTAAAGGGTCGGGGTGGGTTTTAGGGTTGTTTTGGTGTGCCGGTTTTCCCGCCCTCCCCCCTCCCCGATTTACGATTTTTTGACATTAAATCAGGGGAATTGTTATTGTATCGTGGCTCTAACGATTTTTGATGATTTAAAATATATCTGACGATTGTTTTAAATCGTCAAAAAACGATTCACATCCCTAATATGGCTAGCTATCTTAAAGATAGCCGAACACCTATTTTTTGGTGTGTTGTGCTTGTGATAGTCTTGCGTTTTACAATACAAATCTACTCCTCTAGTTATACTTTTCATCCTTTGATGACTACAAATCTTTAGTGATGCCAGTTTTATTATGAATACTTCAGAATGCTTCTGTAACACCACCCCACTAACTCCCCCAGCTTCTGAAACCCACCCCCAATTCAAAGTGCTTCTATACAGTGGTACATTTAGAATGTCAGACTGACTCTATATAGAGTCTCTTTCACTCTCTCTCTCGCTCTCTCTCCCCTCTCTGATGTATTAATCATAGTGAAGGTATGATAAATTTATTGCATCTTGCGAAAATTGCCTATGCGGGAGGAGAGTAATGGCATCGTCCTTTTTTTTTTTTCGCAGGCACTATTTCCGCTATATTTATAGCATTTTGATAAATCTAGAGAGAGTTCACTGGATATATTTTTCAGCTACCTCTGAATATCAGAGCTGGCCAGATTATCAGCTAACCCAACTCCTCCCAGAATTGTCCTCGAAATGCACCAATATCCAGCTAAACTGTAGCTGGATAATGAGATATCCAGCTAAAGTGCCCATAATATTCAAAAACCATCATTTAACCTGATAACTTGTAAATTATCTGGCTAACTTCCTCTGAATATGGACCTCTCAGAGATATATTCTTTAAACAATTCCTGGGCTGAAATCTACTTAAGCACCATAACATTTATCAACCTAACATTTTTAAAACTTATTCTCACAGTTCTCCACCCTTCTCCATAATGCAATATTATTTTGAGCCAATATTATCAATTTCTTTCCCCATATCTACCAATTCAATGTGCACCTATTGCATAGTCCCCTGTTGTTCTGTGATTTGCACCCTCAAGTCAGAAACAGATTTCTCCAAAGTATTACTTGGGAACTAAAGCTTGCTTGTTTTATTTCCAAACTAGCTTGGCAAATTTGTTCCACCAATATGTCTGATTTTGCTCCAGAACTTTTCTCCCACTCCCATTCTTCCATTGCAAATTCTGGGTCTGTAATTACTCTTCTGCTCCTGGTGATGAGATTGTCTCAGGCTCTTCTAAATTGAAACCAGAATCCTCCAACAGATCTGCCCTCATGCATTAGCACAGCTCCAAAGATAGGCTAGACACCACCAGACATGCAATGCCTTAGTGGGTGAAAAGGATCAGATGCAGTACATGTTGATGGCATTGAGAACATCAGTATTTATTTATTAAGTTATTTAATTAGTTGCTTAGAACCCACTTCTTGTAGCAAATGACATTCTAAGCAATGTACAAAATACATAAATAATATTCCTAAAATCTTAACAAATAAAACATGTAAATCACATACAACATTAAACATACATAAGGAACATTTAAAACCATATAAGCATAATACAGTTAACCAGAGGATTGTATAAATATATACTGTTTCAATTTTTTTTACAGAATTCCTTCACATCCACAATAAAGCATAATTCAGATGGAAGAGCATTCCTACTTTAGAGAATGCCCTTTTTTTATTGAACAAACAAGTAATAACACTTGATCCTGAGAACATAATACATACTAAGGCACATAAGGATGTAAAATGACCCATAAGTATTGTGGCTTCTCCTCATGCAACGCAAGACCAATGATATCACTTTAAACATTACTATTTAATGTATTGACAATCAATGTATCTGCTTTAATACATGGTTTTAAAGATTGAAACAATCATTGGTTGTGATAATCTATATAGCTGTGTTATATATCTTATTTGAAGAATTCATTGTTGAGTACAGTAATCCAAGAAGTCAATATTAAATACTTGGAATACTGTACAAAAATCATGGGGCATAAATATGTTTCAGTCATCTCACCATTTGTAACTTAGAAAAGGCAGACTTTAAAAAAAGACTGCAATTGAGGTTTTAACGATTAGGGATGTGCAATAGTTTTTCCCAAATTAGGCAATTTCAACAAAATTGCCTAATTTCGAATGGTTCGGGAGAACCGAAAAAACGATCAATTTTTTTCGAAATTTCAGAAAAAATTCATTTTCAGGTTAGCATGCACTAACGGAAGTTAGTGCGTGCTAACTCCCGTTAGTGCGCACTATCGGGAGTTAGTGCACGTTAATGGGAGTTAGTAGGCACTAACTCTCATTAGTGCGCACTTACCCAAAAATCAGGGCCCCCGAAAACAAAAACCCCGAACTATGGGAAAAACGAAATTCCCATGGGGGGGCCCCAAAACAAAGCCCGACACGATATTTAGAACCAAAGTACATCTCCATTAATGATAAATGAGAATCAAATAAAACCCTAAAATATGAACACAAGATGAAATATTCAAAGAAATGCCAATCCATGGTAAGATTAGGCAAATGAGCTTTTGCAGTGGCACAACTTATCATCAAGGTCAGACGCGCACATCATGCAGGCAACTGATTGAAACTTTAAAAGCAGAATCCAAATCAGGAGAGTCAGGGCAGATGATTTGTAAATCATCTGTGTAAATCATAAATTGTATTTCCCACTTTGAAATGATGGAATATAATGACTGTAAACAAAAGTGTGTCCAGCAACAGCACATGATTGATCATATATTAAAGCTGCTGAAATATCCAGACAAACCAAAATACAAGGATGTTCCTTTTCTAGATAACATTACAGCAAATCATGCACAGCTATTAATAAGGTTTCTGTGCTATTCTTAGAAAAATTGGTATGATAAATATCCAAACCTTATTTTCTTACAAAAAATTAGTTAATTGGACCAGCACTGCTTTTTCTTTTAACTTACTCAAGACTGGTAAGTTGGAAATTGGATAATATCCAGATAGATCAGCAAAATCTTTCAGTCCTTCTTGAGAATAGGTTGTGCACATTTTGAAGTATATGGGATCTTGGCACTTTGTAATGACAATTTAATGTGGCCAGACCTTTGGTCAGCCACTAATTAACCATAGCTCCTAGCCCTTATGCACACATTTTTACTCTCAAAAACCTCTCCACCTTGGATTTGGTGGATTTCTGAGCTGGAAGGAACTTCCTCATGAAGGACTTGGTGGGTCACCTTAAATACCATTGTGTCAAAAAGGTTCCATTAATCATTTAATTGATCTATGGAGACCTGTTGCCTGGAAGGATCATCTTCTCTACAGCACCATTGATGGTACAGACCAGTATTCTTCACGAAGAATGCATCACCTTTCAGATTATTGTCAAGGCCATCCAGCCCATGGTGCTGGGGCTATCTTGACTCCAGCTGCACTCGCCTCAGTTTGGCTGGACTTTGCTGCTGTCTCCAAGTGGAGCCCCAACTGTTACACTTCATGCTTGGAAAGGGCAGAGGTTCCATACTGCCTACCATTGTCCGTTGTCTTGCCAGGAATTCCTACTCAGTATAGCAATTTCACTGACATATTTTCAAAGAAAAGAACCGAGGTTCCGCCTCCCCACAAGGAATCCAACTGTGGGGTTGAGCTGCAAACTGATTCCAAACCACTTCGAGGCAGGGTATATCCCTTATTGCTCCCAGAGACCAAATCAAAATCTGAATACATCCATGAAAACCTAGGTAGGGGATTCATTCGGTGTTCTACTTCTTCAGCTGATACCAGGTTGTTCTTTGTCTCAAAACAAGGATGGATAACTCTGACCCTGCATTGTATACCATGGTTTGTTGCGACCGCGACCTACAGGTCATGATATGGGCGCAGCTGCTAGCTCTTGGGAGAGCATGAGCTCCTAAACCATGGCACGACTCAGAGAGGAGCCCCGAGTCACCTTGTAGGAGGTGAGTGCATGCAAGCATGGTCGGACCAGGAACAAACCAGGACTGGAACTAAAGCAAGGATCTCTGAACAGGCACCAAGCAGGATCAGCCCTCTGCTGGACCCACACGCACCAAGGAGACCCAGCAATGCAATGCTGGTCTCAGGAGTAGCCCTGCGGCCACTTGAAAGCTCTTTCAGACCCACTGCTTGGGAACAATAAGTGCATGAGGCCAGATGGAGGCTGAGGGCAGGAACAAGATGAGGACTCAGAACTTGGAAGGACACAGACAAAGACTCAGGTTACTCGGAAGACTTTGACAAAAATTCAGGTTACTCAGAAGATCTCAGGCAAGGTTTCAGGACTCAGGCGAAAGTACTGGGTGAGAACTGCATTGCAGCATGCCCTACACAGCCGCCCATGGCTGGTCATGGACCACGCTGAGCGAGAAGTAGACTCCAGGCAAAGTAGTGGAACTTGAGACTGGAACATGTTGAAGATTCAGTAGAGGCCTGCACCGGGAGGCGCCCTAGATAGCCGCCTGTGGCTGGTCACGGACCATGCTGGAGTGGAGCAGATTCTGGCAGAGTCTTGGGCATGGACGGAAGCAGGCAAGGAACTCCAAAGATGGGACAGGATTCAAAACTCAGGATTCAAGACTCGGAACTTGGAACTCGGAACTTAGAACTTGGAACTTTAAAAACAAAGGTATTCCGGAGACTTGCGCTGCAGACAAGAAGAAGGCCTTGTACTACGAAGCACCCTACACAGCCCCCCATGGGCTGGTCACGGACCACGATGGTGACACACCAGAAAAGGTGGATGCAGGAAACTAGGAACTGGTTGCAGAGGTGAAGACGAAGGCAACCAGTTCCTACATCAGGACCACGGAACATCTGGAACATCAGGACTCAGGAACAGAACCACAGAACATCAGGATATGGAACAGGCGCCGAAGGAGCTCCAATGGAGGACAAGACCAGAAACATCAGGACAAGGAGACCAGGAACACAGAATGAAGAGCCATCTAAACAAGTGAAGACCACGAAAGCCTTGGACTGGCACAGAAGAACATGGACAACCATGGATACCGATCCGAAGGCCCCGAGAAACTGGAAGTGAGCCCTTTTGTAGGACTGAAGCAGGAAGTGAGCTGAAGAGGACTTCCGGTGGGGCCGTGGGCTTTTCCCGACACTGGCCCTTTAAATATCTTTGAAGGGGTGCACGCGGTATCTAGAGGAAGGCCAGAGAGGAGCAGGACCTTGGACAGAGGTGTCCCTGCTGCACAGATGGAAGAGGAAGCAGGCAGGCATCAGGAGCAGCCTCCAGGCTGCAAGATGGCATCGACAGGAGTCCGAGCAGCACAGGCAGCAAAGAGGACTCCCCAGAGGCAGCCGTGGGCTGTGAAGATGGAACCGGCAGCAGCTCAAGCTGCAAAGATGGAAGGCAGCAGCTGCGACACTCCAGGCTGCAAGGAGGAGAGCTCGTCGGCAAAGTCAGCAGCTGCAGCTCGGAGCCATGAAGACGAGGGCGTCCCGGGGCAGCACTAGGACGCGGTGGCGGCTCACTGCTTAGGAGGTCCGGCAGCGGCAGCAACTTGCAGGTGAGTGGAGAGGCCTGCTTGCCGGATGGGCTCTGCGAGCAGGATTGTAACAGGGTTAAATGCAATTACTAAAAAGGACCAGTACCCCCTGCCTTTGATCGGAGTTATTTGACTGCCTTCAAGGGGCTAGGATCTTTACAAATTTAGATCTCCGGGGAGCTTACAACTTAAACCAAATTTGCTCCGGAGACAAATGGAAGGCAGCATTTAACACGCAAGACCTCACTGTCTATCATAAAATGATAAATGAGATCTTCAGGATCTCCTCTATGTATGCTTTGTGGTGTACCTTGATAATATCCTCATAATATTTCAAGAATTTCAACTCTCTCCACCAAGATGCTCGCTGAGTGCTTCAGTGCCTTTGTGACAATCAGTTATACGCAAAGCTAGAGAAGTGCCTTTTTGGAAAAAAGAGTCTTCCCTTCCTTGGATACATTGTCTCCAGTAAGGGGTTTTGCATGGATCCAGACAAACTTATAAGTATCCAGAAATAGCCCCTCCCAATTGGACTATAGGCTCTGCAAAGGATCATGGACTTTGCCAACTATTACAGATACTTTATTGCTAATTACTCCATGATCGATGTCCCTCTTACCGCCCTTACCTGAACAGAGGGACACCACTGACAGCTAACCAGGGCTTCCCCTAGGCATGCATGTGCCTGACTTACCACCTTTTCAAGGGCCCATGGTGGGAAAATCCTTGTGGTACCCTCTGATGATGTCAATTCCCTCTCAGTATAAAAGGCTTCTTCCAACTCGCCACCAATGCCTCGGCAATAGGTTGACTTCCCTGGAAGTGTATATTGTCTCACCATTCCTGTGATCCTGCGTTCTTGTTGTGCCTTTGTTCCTGCTTTGTCTTCCTGTGGTTCTGTGACCTGTTCCTTATTCCATGTTGGCAGTCTGGACTGTGCTTTGAATTCTTGTCTTCTTTGTGGACAGTCTTCCTTCTCATATGTCTTCTGTGCCCTTGCTCCTGCTTGTCTGTTTCCTCATCCTCCTTCTTCCTCTCCATTCCTTGCTTTCCTTGAATGGACTTCTGGCTTTGACTTCTGCTTGGACACCAACTGAATGCCTTCTGCCTGCCACTGACCACTGTCTGGGTACTGACTCTGTTATACTCCACCTGCCACTGACCACTGCCTGAACCAGAACTTGCTTGCTCGCTGCCTTCCATTGACCACTGCTATATACAGACACTGTGGCTCTTCTGTTCTAGACCCTGGTCTGCAACTACATTTTCTTAACAGCTTACCTTCCCACCTGCAGAAGCCTGCACCTAAGAACTGCTGGCCCTGGCATTCAATTGCTCAACCTAAGTGGAATGTGAGCTGGTATAGGAGAAGCTCCAGTTGGACATCTGCCACAGACAGCACTACCTGCTGATGGTGAGGACCTGCAGGATTCCTCCATACAGGTTGCGCCAACTCCCCATCAGACTAAGGATCCACACCTGCAACATTAAATAAGACCAATAATTTAAAATATTGAACACAACAAACAAACAAACACTAACATAATCATGTAATAGATTGAAATGTCTTAAGTCTCTTCAAGAAGAGACTTAAGACACTGCTGTTTGGCCAAGCTTTCCCATAACCAAGCTTTGCTGTTGGCCAAGCTTCAAGAAGAGTCTTAAGACTTTGGTGTTTGGCCAAGCTTTCCCATAACCACTCTTTTCCTCCTCAGCCCCACCTGTCTGTCCTGACCTAAGCGTTCCCTCAAGTATCCTAAGTATTTGTAACGAAGCCGCTATTTTCATCCCCTTCTCACCCCTTTAACCAACCCCGCCATACCGGTTTTTTCACCCTTCGAGTACATCTCACCACGCTTTCACTTCACCTTCTCCCATATGTTATTTTTACAAGTTTTATCTGCACTCTGTTCAATGTAATTCAAAACACTTTCACTGTTTTCTCCCAAGTTATGTTTATCCAGGTTTCTCCACCTTGTTCAATGTAAGACAAGACTATGTCATTGTTGTCGTTTGCTGGTTGTAATGTAAACCGAAGTGATAATTAATTCTGTTAATTGAACCTTGGTATATAAAAGTTATAAATAAATAAATAAATGAATGAAATGAAAGAAAACCAACTTAAACCCAACATAGTATGGGGTCATTGTACTATTTGCGTCCCCTCCAACTTGTCCTCCCTCCTGAGCAGGATGATTAAGGAAGGAATCAAATGATCAATAACTGCTGCCATTACTGGAGGGTCCAGAGAAGGAAAGATACATATTTTTCACTTTTATTCATGATTAGAAATCACCCATAGTCAAAAAATCCCTGAAAATCACAGCAGCAGTGTCAAGAGCTGAGCACCACCTATCTGCTCCACATACCATTTTGCCTCCAAGTTTTCACCTGAATATGGAGGATTGTTACTCCCCTACCTGACTACATTTTGGATGCTATGATGTAATAACTATTGCCAAACAGAAGAATGCAATCTCTTTCTTAAGAAATGTCTTTTCTATGGTCCATTTGTCCAAAGACCACTATAGGCATTCTGAGTCTTGATACAGAGCATGGGTCAGGGATATGGGCTTTTTTTAGGTCAAGTACAGATACTCACATAAGGGTCAACCACAGGTATTGTAATCTATAAATAAAATATATCATATACCTGTATATATATATTATTCAAAATTTATTGAAGCAAAATTTTAAAAGCAGATAACATACATATATCACAATACATATATCACATTACATATTTATAAAATATCACTCATACCACACATTCTTACAAAATTGCAAAAATCACAAAAGTATTACAATATACATAATACTATTGCACAAAATATTTTTTAAGAAACCTTTATATTCTTCTCCTTTTTCTCCTAAATTTTCTCCACTGTTCTCTTATAATATTCTTCCTCTTCTCCTACATCTTCCCGACAAGAGGCTTGTTTTACCATCGGTTTCATCAGGGGATTAAATTTCATCTTGTAGGCGAATCACCACATATTCATATGGGAAACATCCACATCCACATCCAAATTATTTACTTCAAGCTTCTTCAAAACTCTCCAACGTTACTCAACAACTACTCACTCCTGTCTTACCCATGGGCTCATCACGTATTGTTTTCAACTCCAAAACTGAATATGCTTTCCTGCCGCGATCATTTTTCTACTCTCTAATATCGCACCACATCTCCTCAAACCGCTTTTGGCGCCCTCTTTCAGCATACTGCTTTTGTGAATTTTGCAATTTTGTATGAATGGGTGGTGTGAGTGATATTTTATAAATATGATATATGTATTGTGAGATATATATATATATATATATATATATATATATATGGGATATATGTATGCTGCTTTTAAAATTTTGCTACAATAAATTTTGAATAATATATATACAGGTATATGTTCTTTTGTTAGGTCAACAATTCTTGCCTGCAGAGCTCTTTTCAGAGAGCTTGGAGACCCTCCCAAATTATTTCATTCCTGTACAGAAGGAACACTTGCCTTGTGAACATGTTTCTCCATTCTTCTGCACATCTTTTCCAGCCTTATCACTGTTGCCAACAGGCCATTCTCCTCCATTGTCATAACAGCATAGCCTGCCTTTGCTTCTCTTTCTGTCTTTTCAGTTAAGTCCTATATTAATATGTTATCTTTTCCTTGCTGTGGATATTTAAAGTATTTTGCATTACATTTGCTTTCCTAAAATGTTCCACTATATAGAAGACAAGATGTTAGGCCATATGGTCTTTTTATTAAAGGCCGGTTTTGTTTATGACAACTGTTTTGCTCCTGTCTTCAAGTAATATAGAAACATAGAATATAACAACAAATTAAAACCATAAGGCCCATCTAGTCTGCACTTGCTCATATCCTTTTCAGTTTTTCTGTCTTTTCTCTTCCTTCAGACATCCTCTGTGCTTGTCCTAGGTTTAACCCATGCCTAGTTCCTGATCTCACCCCATCTTTTACTCAATCTCTGAGTCCCTGCTCTCACTTCATGTCCCTTTGTGTAGTACTATAGACGTATCATATTTCTAGAGTGGATGACTGAGGCTTACCTACTCTCTCCAGCTCCAGCCATGCATTTTCAGCACTGTTGATAGCTAGGTGAGCACACAAGCAATTATTATTCATTTATTCACTGCACTGTCAAGGAAAATCCAATCTCTGTTCAGAATCTTATTCTGAATAAATGGATAATAAGTCAACTTATTATTCATATATTCAGAATAAGGTTCTGAATGGGGATTGGTCCCCTAGTTATGAATGGAGATAGATTACTTCTTGACGGCATAGTGAACAAATGAATAATAAATGCCTGTAGGCTTTTGCAGTTACCGATAACACTGAAAATATACAGAGTGCTGGAAGGAGGAGGTAAACCTCAATCCTTATCCTTATTCCACTTAGAAAGTTTGGGGATGGGTAGGGAGAGAAGAGTTTTCAATCTAGTCTATTCTTTAATCAGGCAGGTGGGAGGGAGGGATGGGAATGGGGCTATCTATGGTAGGGATGTGTATTCATTTCAAAACTAAATGAAAAAAATGTAATGAACGTTTTAATTTGGTTTGATTCATTGCCTATGAAACAAAAGAGTGTTGCAAATGAAAAAACATTGTTTCATTTGTGTTTATTTAATTTTGTCGCCATTAAAATCTATTGGGGGAAGCATTAAGCATAAGCAAATCATTTTTTTAACTTAGTTTCAGACAGCCTGGAGTCAGTGGGGATAGTTAAGGAATAGGATCAATCACTTGCAAGAAGTTGGTGAACCATCTTACTCCATCATGTCTCTTTGTTGTTGCTTTTTAACCTAGTCAGGAAAAGAATAACTGAAAGCTTTTTCACACATTTCTGTGTTGCAGTGCAGAGAATCAGTAGAGAGACTGCTAATCTAAAAGTTTAGGTAGTGGAAATAGTTTAAGAAAATATAGAAATTAAGTTTATTTACTAGAGATGTGAATCGTGTCCTCGATCGTCTTAACGATCGATTTCAGCTGGGAGGGGGAGGGAATCATATCGTCGCCGTGTGGGTGTTTAGAGTATAGTGAAAATCGTTAAAATCGTGAACTGGCACACTAAAACCCCCTAAAACCCACCCCCGACCCTTTAAATTAAATCCCCCACCCTCCCGAACCCCCCCCCCCCAAATGCCTTAAATTACCTGGGGGTCCAGCGGCGGTCCGTAGCTAAATCGGGGAAGGGGGAGGGCAGGAAAACCGGCACACTAAAACACCCTAAAACCCACCCCTGACCCTTTAAATTAAATCCCCCACCCTCCTGAACCCCCCCAAATGCCTTAAATTACCTGGGGGTCCAGCGGCGGTCCGGAACGGCCTCCTGCAATTGACCCCCGCTGGACTTTTGGCGTCCAGGAGATCGCTCCCGGACCCCCGCTGGACCCCCAGGGACTTTTGGCAAGCTTGGGGGGGCCTCCTGACCCCCACAAGACTTGCCAAAAGTCCAGCGGGGGTCCAGAACGACCTCCTGCAGTCGAATCGTGTTGGTCTATGGCCGCCTCCATTTTGCGCCGCCATTTTGCAAAATGGCGGCGCAGAATGGCGCCGGCTGAAGACAACACGATTCAATTGCAGGAGGCCGTTCTGGACCGCCGCTGGACCCCCCAGGTAATTTAAGGCATGGGGGGGGGGGTTCGGGAGGGTGGGGGATTTAATTTAAAGGGTCGGGGGTGGGTTTTAGGGTGTTTTAGTGTGCCGGTTTTCCTGCCCTCCCCCTTCCCCCGATTTACGATTTTTTGACGATAAATCGGGGGAATTGGTATTGTATCGTGGCCCTAACAATTTTTGATGATTTAAAATATATCGGACGATATTTTAAATTGTCAAAAAACGATTCACATCCCTATTATTTATTGTTTCAGTGCATTGCTGTGCCCAGTCACTGAAGTATGTGTGCACTGAGATAGCTTCCAGTGTGTTTTTGTCACACTGATTAGCCAGCACTCGTCTTTCTCAGAATAGTCACTGTCTGTGTTTTCACTCTACAGTCACGGTAGAGAGTGCACACTGACAATAGAAAACCCGCTAACCACCTCTTGGTCATCTCTTTCTTAAGAAAATCCATCATGTCAGTTGGGATCTGCATTCATTTTAAATGAACAGCACATCCGAACCAAAAATGCTGCTGCCAGAGTTCTAACGGGTAAAAGCAAACATGATCACATTACATGATCAATTACAATGGCTCCCAATAGAAAAAAAGAATTGAATACAAAGTTCTTTCAATGATCCACAATGCAATCTACAAAGCCAACTTCACTGCCTTTGATGACATTATACACATACTTCGCTCTCAACGTACAACAAGAACATCTAGTAAACTTCAACTTGTGATTCCCTCACTTCCAAATGCCAAACTATCCTCCACCAGAAACAGAGCCTTTTCCATCATCGGACCAAAGTTATGGAATTCACTACCCCACTTCCTCACCGCGCAAGAAAACTTAAAATCCTTCAAAAAAGACTTAAAATCTTGGCTTCTCAACCATTCTCTTAAGGACAACTCTCAATGACTTTATACTATAATCCCATAAACTGCCAACTTTCTCTATTCCACTTGGACAATCTCTACTGATTCAAGCTACCGATGCCTCCTTTTTTTGAAGAACCCAGTTATCTCTGTTTATCTATTCAGTGTATCTAGCCTGTATACACTATGTTTTTGTTCATACCTCTTCTTTTTGGTGCCATTTCCTACTATTGTTAAATTTAAAGTTTAAAATCTTTCAATGTAACAAGTTGCTCTATATGTAAACTGGAGTGAAGGCAACTATGCTATACCTCGGTATATAAAAAATGCTAAATAAAATTAAAATAAATAAATAAATAAATAAAGGGCATTTTCAGTTCATTCCAAATCAGCAGCCAAGTTAGCTAGATAATTTTACACAGTCCCAGAATGCCTACAGAATACCTGTTTTTTATCCATCTTAATTTCAGCCTGATAATGAGTTATCTAGCTAAAACTAGCCGTCTAAGTGCCCCAGTGTTCAAAAAGTTAGCATTTAGCCATATAACTCATGGTTTATCTAGTTAAATGCCTTTCAGTATTGACCTCTTAATGTTTATTTCAGTTCTGGAAACAAAAAAAAAAAAAAAAAAACATTTAAATGAACCAAAAAAAGGGAAAAAAATCCCCCAAAATGAAAAACGTACTGAATTGGAATTATTTGGCCTGCATATCCCCAATGTCAAAAGCATAAAGAAGCAGACATATGGGAACAAGAGAACACAGAAGACTGCTCTGCCAATGAGAACTTTATCCGGTAGTAGTGGTGATTAGGGATGTGAATCGTTTTTGAACGATTAAAATTATCGTCAGATAATTTTAAAATCGTCCAAAATCGTTAGAGTGCACGATACAATACAAATGCCCACGATTTATCGTCAGGGGCATTTGTATTGTATCGTTAAATAGGGGGTGGGAAAACCGGCACACGAAAAAAAACCCTAACACCCACCCCGAACCTTTAAAACAAACCCCCACCCTCCCGAACCCCCCCAAAATGTTTTAAATGACCTGGGGTCCCGGCGCGATGATCCCGGCGCGATGTCCCACTCTCTGCCCACGGCTGCTGTGAAGAGAAATGGCGCCGGTGGCCCTTTGCCCTTATCATGTGACAGAGCAAAGGTAGCGCCGGCGCCATTTTGATTCCTAGCTCCCGACGTCACGCGTCCAGGAGATCGCTCCCGGACCCCCGCTGGACCCCCAGGGACTTTTGGCCAGCTTGGAGGGGCCTCCTGACCCCCACAAGACTTGCCAAAAGTCCAGCGGGGGTCCGGGAACGACCTCCTAAACTCGAATCGTTTTGCCGTACAGCAAAATGGCGCCGACCGTACGGCATGGTCGGCACCATTTTGCTGTACGGCAAAATGATTCGAGTTTAGGAGGTCATTCCCGGACCCCCGCTGGACTTTTGGCAAGTCTTGTGGGGGTCAGGAGGCCCCCCCAAGCTGGCCAAAAGTCCCTGGGGGCCCAGCGGGGGTCCGGGAGCGTTCTCCTACGCTCCTGACGTCGGGGGACAAAAAAACAAAATGGCGCCGGTGCTACCTTTGCCCTGCTATCATATGACAGGGCAAAGGTAGCGCCAGCGCCATTTCTACAACGCACCGGAGGTCTGAGAGTAAAAGATCACACCGGGACCCTCCCTCTGGACCCCAGGTAATTTAAGGCATTTTGGGGGGGGGGGTTCGGGAGGGTGGGGGATTTATTTTAAAGGGTCGGGGTGGGTTTTAGGGATGTTTTAGTGTGCCGGTTTTCCCGCCCTCCCCCGATTTACGATTTACACGATATTTTAAAAAACAAAACCGCGACGATAAGATTCCCTCCCCCCCAGCCGAAATCGATCGTTAAGACGATCGATCACACGATTCACATCTCTAGTGGTGATAGGGTAATATCCTGGCCAAGATAGGGAGGGCAACTTTCAAACAGGTATGAAGGCGCACATATACATGTGTATAGGGGCGTGAGGCCAGATACATAGCAATTTTATATCCTGGGTGCACCCAGCAGTGTAAGTCAACTTTGGGACATATAAGCGAGGGAATTTTATAACAGATGCATGCTCATCTCCTGATTTTGGTATGTGCCTGGCTTTTAAAATTCTATTAAATGTAGAAAGTTTGGAGAACTGGATTACTAATGTGATAACCAGTGAGAAGCTGCAAGTGGCTAGCTTAGCCATAAGAGCAATAACTGATACTGTCGGAGACAGGTGCTCCCAAGAAACTGCAAGAGGTTGAAATCATGAGAGCTGCTTCTCCCTAATCTCCTCATCTGCCCTCAACTCCAGCCCAAGCAGAAGTACTCAAGGACTCAGAGAGGGGAATCCTGCAAGAAATGTAGGTGTGGAGGCATATTATGGAGGATATGGAGTATCAGACATTTTCTCAGTGTCTTCACTGTTGGATGGCAATCAACAGAAGTTAGATACTGGGCCATATTTCAAAGACTATTATGCAGTTCCATTTCCAAAAGAACACCTATTAATGATGGTTTTAAGGAAGGCTGATACTATTCTGGGCACTCCTTCCTACACTCAAAGCAGCAGAAAGAAGGCCACAGGAGAAAGACCACCTCTCAAACTAAATCCCTTCCCCCCCCCCCCCAGGCCTTTTCCCAGTGACATCTCAGTCCACAAGCCCTCACTCCTATATCAGCGGTAAGCCACCACAGAGCACATGGGGTGATTTTCCATATCACTGTCCTAGGGCAAGAGGCAGGCAGCATCAAAGGTCAGGTTATGGTACATTGTGGAAATGATTGCCCTAGAAGACCAGCTCTCCCCTTGCAAGATGTTGAAACATGGGATTTAAGTGATTGTTCCACTCCCAATTACATAATGCCCTCCAGAAAAACTTTTAGTAAGCATGTGATTCCCAAAGTACATACTCAGTGCCATACCTGGATGCAGACACAGCTGGCTAACATGAAGGGGTGTAGCATCCTTTTAACTAGTGCTATCTAGACCAGTCAGAATATGATGCATGCCTACCTCTCCTTGATGGCACACTACTAGCAGCAGGAAGAGGCAGAGGCAGACAGCAGCTCTAGTGAAGGTGCACCAGCAGGATGTAGGTTGACATGTCAAGGTGAGAGACCAGAGCCATACCTCTGCCATAACTTTGCAGCAATCAAGGAGATGATGGAGGGCTGGCTAGGCTGGAGAGATAGGAATATTCATGTTTTTTGTTGCAGATGGTGGCAGAAACATGATCAAGGCAAGAGGTGACAAGAGGGATCCAATGTTTTGCTAGGGTTGCCAACTGGCATGCAAATATACTTTTACTTTTCTTAGGGAAGGCAATAGAGAAATCCGAATAAGTTCCTACATGGAATAGGGTAAAATCAGGACTGGATTTGCCTGTCTTGAAAATCTGGTGTCAGGTCGCACCGTGTATTTTGCACATTTGCTGTACCTGACAGTAAGGGATGCCTTCAGGCTGGAGACAAGGAGGGATGCAGTTTTGTTCTGTGGAATCTGATAGACAAGTGCAGGAAAATAGCTATCTTTAGGGAGGGGATAGAAGTAAAAGTTGTCTTTTGTGGTTGATATTAAGATTTGCAAAGGAATAGACATTTCTAAAGGAGTAGAGAGAAGAAAAATTGATTTAAGAAAACTTGAAGAGTGGCTGAATTTTTCACAGCAGGGATTCAAGACCAAGAAGTGCAAAGTCATACATTTGGGATGCAGTTATCCAAAAGAGCTGTTGTGGATTGGGGCCAAAAGACTAATGTGCATGAAGCACAAGAGGGACCTTGGGGGTGACTTTGTCTGGCGATCTGTAGACAGCGAAGCAATGTGACAGGGTAGTAGCTAAAGCCAGAAGATTGCTGGGCTGCACAGCAAGAAGAAAATCCAGAAGAAAAAAGGAAATGTTACCCTTGTACAGGTCCTTGGTGAGGCCTCACCTGGGATACTGTGTTCAGTTTTGGAGACTGTATCTTAAAAACAATAAAGACAGGATGGAAATTGTCCAGAGGAATGCAACCAAAATGGTGTGGGGTCTGTTTCAGACGACCTATGAGGAGAGGATGAAGGATCTACTGTAAATATATATATACCCTAGAGGAGAGGAGGTGCATGAGACATATGATATCCAAGAATATATTTAACTAAAAATGAAAATATTCGCTGTTATGTAGAATAAGAAAGTGAATGTAGACATACATTATGTGATAATAGACCATGAATATGAATATGAATACCGATTTTGTAAACCATTGTGATCTTCTTTGGAACAACGGTATATAAAATGCCTAAATAAATTAAATAAAATACATATAATAGATATTTTCAGATACATGGAAGTTTGTAGGCTTTTTCCATTGGAAAGGAAACTGTTCAACTAGGGATCACAATATGAAAATCCAGGGGAGATAACTCAGAATCAACATCAGGAAATATTTCTTCATGGATAGGGAGATGGATGCCTGGAATGCCCACCTGAAAGAGCAGGTGAGGATAAGAACACTGAATTTTAAAAAGTATGGGATAAACATTGCTGATCATTAAAGGCTTGAGGTTGGTAATGAAGAAAAGGAGTAACCTTTGTTAATGTTAGGTATAACATTTTTGCATGAGAGTAAAATGCACAGAATGTAGAGATGTGCTTCGTTTTTAGGTATCGGGTCGGGCTTCAGTTGGCTTCTTCGTGCAAAAATTTAGTTTTTCCACGTGTCGTTTTTTTTTTTCGACGAAGTGCGTTAGTGCGCACTAACGAGATGTAATACGCACTAACTCAGCATTAGTGCACACTAACCCGATATTTGTGCACACTATCAAAAAGTGCAACTTAAAAATTAAAGCATATCAATTTATGAGGAGTTCGTTAGCTAGAGGTATGGTTCTGGGTTCCCATTGGTTTGCTCCACCTTGAAGACAGCCAATGGGAATGTAGAACCATTACTTTAACTCATCCGGTGTAGTGCACACTAATGTGAGTCAGTGTGCACTATGGCATACGTAGTGCGCACTACCTCTAGTTAGTGTGCACTAACTTGAACATGCTCTGTGGTGTCCCCAGGGGCCATTTTGCTTCTACTACACGCACTAACAAAAGTGCAGCTGGACCTGCAGAGAAGCAGACTCTGTGTGCTGTGAGTGTGTACTGTAGTAGTGTACATACTATGTCTACCACTGTAAGTAAATAAAGTTTTGTTTTAGTTTTTCTACAGTATTATATAGTTATACTTTACTAGT
Source organism: Rhinatrema bivittatum (assembly GCF_901001135.1). Classification (NCBI taxonomy): domain Eukaryota; kingdom Metazoa; phylum Chordata; class Amphibia; order Gymnophiona; family Rhinatrematidae; genus Rhinatrema; species Rhinatrema bivittatum. The sequence continues at coordinate 151,937,037 of NC_042617.1, read as the reverse complement.
TACTTAGTTTAGTTATATAGTTAGTTATATTTAATGCACTTTTTTCAGTAAAGTAGCATAAAATTAAAATAATATTAAATGAAGTGGTCTCTTGTGACGATTTGATGGCCTTCGGAGTGAGGAAACTCACTCCAAGATGAGATTTGGGCAATGTTCTCTCCACCTAGCTTGTTGTTGCCCAGGTAGAGTGTCCATCAAGCTAGGTGGAGAGAACATTGCCCAAATCTCATCTTGGAGTGAGTTTCCTCACTCCGAAGGCCATCAAATCGTCACAAGAGACCACTGTTCTGTTCGTACGTCTCATGTCGAATGTCAAAGTGGCCCCCAACCCCCTACACTCATACCTAATCCCCACCTCGAGTTACTAGGTGGGCCTCCCATAGGGATACAAATACCTGTCTAAGGAAGAGGTACTATAGCAAGTCTCTCTCTCTCTCTCTCTCTCTCTCTCTCTCTCTCTCTCTCTCTCTCTCTCTCTCTCTCTCTCTCTCTCTCTCTCTCTCTCTCTCTCTCTCTCTCTCTCTCTCTCTCTCTCTCTCATATACTTGCAATGTAGCCCAAATTGGGTTAATAGTGCAACTTGCACTAAGAGTGTGTTGCATAGCTGTTATTGCAATACACATGCTTATTAGCATAAGGTAACACCCCTTTTTGGTATCACATGCAATATTGGAAAATGAGGCCCATAGCTAGCTACTACTAGTAGTAGCCACTAGCTAGCAACCTCTGTGCACTGTAAGTGCAATTTAATATTGCATTGGCCTGAAATTCTTTCATACTTAATTCACACAATCATGCCATCGGAGATGGATGCTGAGACAGAGGAACCCAGCGAGGACTTGCCTGCCTCGGAGGTGGACACTGGGGGAAAGGAACTTGGGAGTGAGAAGCCTGTGTCAGGGATGCAGCAGGACAGAGTGTTCATGTCTTGTGACTCCTGGACTGGCTTCTCCTGGGGTCCACAAGAGGCAGCAGCGGCAGTGTAGTGGTAACAGCACTGCCGGGTGCCCCAGCGAGTGATGCGGGGAGTACAGCTGCATAAAGCCAAGCCTCTCTTCCAGCCCTTGACCTTGGATCTTGGGCCTCGACAAGAGGCTCACTCCTCCCGGTCACAAGGAAAGTCCGGATAGCCAAGCAGTGGAAAGTTCATTTTGATGAAAACCAATTGCTCTACTAAGTCTGGAGACAAATGTGCATGGTGTGGACTCACTATGTTCCCTGTCATTGAAAATACTCTTTCACTTTGCACACTGGTTGATGGGCAGGAAAGAAAGTGCTATGCTACTATTGCAAGATCAGGCCACATTGAAGCTTTCTGTGCCCAATATCTCAAGGGATCTGAGCCCATGCTCTGAATTGGCTCAGACAGAAAACTCTTAACATGCATTTCTGAAACATTCTCTTGCAGGTAGGACTCAGTAGTCACTCTTCTGCCAACAGCTGATGTGATTGCTTGTGATATGGCAGCCAGTTCATTAAACTTGGAATGACTAACAATTTGATGTGTCATGGAAGTGGTAGGGGAGCAGCTGATAATAATAGTACTTGAGCAGGATGGAGTTGGAGACTGAGAGGATGATCCTAATTCTTTTTCATCATTACCAGTGGCACAGACCCTGTTTGACATTATGTTTTCAACCATTGTAATCAACTTTTTTTCCAGTGTATAAGAGCATTGTACTTGAGAGCAATACTGCCTTTCACACGTGGGTCACACATCGTGGCTAACATATAGCAATCCCTTTGCATGAGAGGTTTCAATCTTTTTTTGAACTTGCTCTTGTAAGCATTTAACAAGCAGTAACGCTTCCTTAGAGAAATCTGGCTGATGCAGAAATTCCTCTAATACCTCCTCCAGATAGTTATTACAGGGATGACACCACCCAACATGGCCGTAGCTGAACTAAATGTATCAGTATATACTTTGAAAGGCTTGAGGACATGCACCATCTGTGCAATGTTTGTCCAGTCCTGACATCCAAGAGGATTTTCCAATCCAATTTCAGTTGCCATTGCCAAATCATGAAGACGTGTCTGCTGTTCAGACAATCTCTCCAACATAAGATAGGTGGAATTCCATCTGGTAGGCACATCCTGAAGAAGGTTGTGCAAAGGTGCGCCAACTGCTATTTGCCTCTTTCTGAGTTGCTTCCCACTTTTCACACTGCGGTTGAAATGCCCAACTATTTTGCGACACTTTTCAATCAACCACTTCAGAAGTTGACTACTACAACTAGTACCACCTTCCTTGCCACTAAGCCCCAAAGCATCCCTCACTATCAAATGCAGGGTATGTGCAAAGCATCGGATGCCCTTGAATCCACCATCAGCCAGAGCCTTAATAATATTGGAACCATTGTCAGTAATGAAATATCCATTTAAGCATTCCATATCACTGCTTCTAAGGAGCCCATTCCATCTTTCCATCATCCCCTGAATTGCATGTAAGATATTTTCTGAAGTGTGGCTCTTGTCTAGCACTTGAGCATGCAGTAAAGCCCACCGGTATCCTGATGAAACCTTTTTGGAGCTGCTGGTGCTACTGCTGCCACTGCTAGTGCTGCTTACAGGTATTAATGCCTCATCCAGCTGCCACCAATGTGCTGTTAGAGACAAATATGCATGCATTGCATTCATACTAGTCCAAACATCAGTGGTGAGATGTATGCTCCTCCCCTTTCCCCTTGCCATCACAATCTGCATTTCAGCACGACATTTTCTGTATAGGGAAGGAAGCACCTGACAGCCAAATGTACTTCTTGAAGGAAGTTTGTAATAAGGGGCAAAATAATGGAGCATCTGCTTAAATCCCTCATTTTCTACAATCTGCAGTGGCTGATCATCCAGAGCAATCATTAGAGCAATTTGTCGTGTACCCACTTTGGACATTGCCTGCTTCCTGCTCTGTGGAATTGCAGAAGAACATCACCCCATCTGCTCAATGGTAGCTTGCCGCTGCTGCTGGGGATGAGGAAGAGGAGACTGCTGCTTCTGCAGATGCACACAATCTGTATCTTCTTTGGTACTACTACTTTCCTTCTGTGGCTGCTTCCCTGTTGCTTTACTTGAAGCCTGGGCAAGCACGGTAGGACCAGCTTCTTCTGCAAGCAACAGTGCTCTATGTTCTCTTTCAAGGTGATGTCTCATGTTGCTGTTAGTAAGATGTCCAATAATTCTTCCACAGCTCACCATCTTTTTACAATGGATACATTGTCCAAATCTCTGGTCAGCCACAACATGATAATGATTCCAAATCTTAGATGTACTTGTACTATTCCTTACTCTAGGCTGGATACTTGTTGTCATTTTCATACTAGTAGTAGAAATAGTAGTAGTAGTCGTTTTTAGGGATGTGCAGAGGGACGACATACGTTGCATTCATGATTCGGATTTGTCGGGGAGCAGATACATTGCATTCGGCCGTATGGCACCCCGATGCGTTAATACGGCGATTTCTATTCGTGTGCCAGCTAAAATTCAAATTAACTACAACCCCCCACCCTCCTGACCCCCCAAGATTTACCAAAACTCCCTGGTGGTCCAGCGGGGGGTCCGAGAACCATCCCCTGCACTCACACCCTCGGTGCCGGTTTCATCATGGTGCTGATAGCCTTTGTCACAGGGGCTACCGGTGCCATTGGTCAGCCCCTGTCACATGGCCATCGGCACCATCTTGTGCTCCTACCATGTGACAGGGGCTGACCAATGGCACCGGTAGCCCCTGTGACATTGTATGGGCAAAGGCTATCGGTGCCATTTTGAGTAGTGGCATCGGACGGCCGGAGTGCAGGAGGTCGCTCCGAGACCCCCAGGGACTTTAGGCCCTTGAGGGGAGGCTGCTGAAGTCCCCCCTGTGTGGACTGCAACCCGATGCCAGTGGATCCTGTCTATGGCAGTGATCTGGAATAGAAGAAGGAGGGGGAACACAGACAGGAGGAACCTCTCCTTGTGCCGATGTGTAGTGCCACTTGCCAGAAAACGAAGGTCCACTATATAGCAGTGAGGAGCCCAGGTCCAGTGGGGGTATCAGAAAGCTCCCACTGAGGGCCAATTTGCCTTGGAAAATCCTACCTGGGCTCCCAGTCTTGAAAACCCTATTGAGGTGAATGGGGGCGAGACCATTAGAAATCATACCACTATGGGAATGGTATTCCCATAGTGATCACACACTCCCATACGGATGCATCAGATGACTGGGAGAGCATTTTCCAGGGCTGGAACCACTAGCCCATTGTGCTCACCCTGGCATCATGCAGGGCTAGTGCCTCCACCAAGGCCTGCAAGAAAATCCCTTGGCAGACCTATGAATGGGCGTCATTCCCGACCTAGGAAAGGAGCCTCCATCACAGGTCCGAGAGAGAATGGACTCTGCCCAAGAGGTGGGGCTGCAGGAAACATGGATACAGCTGAGAAAGCATCTCAACTATGTGAGGAGCCTGCCGGAGTCACGCCCTCAGGCGTGACTCAGGCAGGCATGAGGGCATGCCTACAACTAGAAGTTCAACTAGACAACAGGGCACTGCCTACAACTACAGGTTCATTATCCTGGTTTACCGGAGGTTCCAGTGGTATGGGGTAAGCCTTTTTTTGTGGGCAACATGTTTTACATTCACCCCGAGCACCCTCTGCAAGGGCATGAGAGGGAATAGGGATCCTGTCTCTGAGTGGTGGTGCCTCACCTCCTCCCAATGACCCAACCCCACCAGGTTTCTGGGGTTTCATCCCAGACCTAACACCATGTCGCATGCATCTGGCCTACTGCAGGGATGAAAAGCCCATGTACTCCACAAGGACAGGAGTCAGGCACTCCTGCCCAGAGCCAACCCCCCTCTCAACAAGGGCTGCTCCCTCTAATAAGGGAGTCAATCTCACTGTGGGGCCTGACAGGTCTGTACAGCAGTCGCCAACTTACGGGTCATATTAGGGAGTGAAAGAGCACAGGGAGAAGCAGAAGGCATTAACAGTAAAAAAAGGTAGGTCACCAACAGTCCTCTTGGCTGCCAGGGTAGATTGCAGCTTCAAGGCCAAAGTGAGAATTTGTTCATTGATTTATTTTTTTAAATTTAGATCTGAGAAAAGAATGTCAAGTAGGCTAGGCTGCCAGGTGCCACCCTTACTGCATTTACTAAACTCCCAACTATTTATTTATTTATTCTTTAAATTATATTGAATAGTTTAGGGTAGAATTGAATCTCTAACCACCTGCATACAAGGCAAATCTCTTACAGCTAAGCCACCAAGGAGCTGATAAATCAGGCCCTGCATTCCCTCCTATAGGGCCTTCTGCTTAATTGGGGCTGCAAGCAGCTGTCTGGTGGTGTTGATCGCAAAAGGGCCAATCACCATCATCACCTAGGTTTAAATCCCCCCTGAAGTCCTGCCCCTGAACCAGCCAGGCCCTCCAATCAGCTTCCTTGCTGTCAGTGCCGGTGTCATCACGCAGCCCCATGGACTGCAAAGGGATCACTCAGCATGTCCTGCTCAATGTGTGGTAGCCGCCATGACAGTGGGCCACTCGGCGAGGAAGGAAGGACTGGCATGTGACACCCAATGAATGTACCCCCCTTCAAAGCCCAAGATAGATGAGGTAAGACAAGAGGCCCCACCCCCTGACTCCCTCCCTCCCACTGCCGATGAGCAGCTGGGCGGCTAAACCGATGTGTGTGGGGGGGATGGAAGCAGCTGCAACCAGAGGGGGCAATGCCCACAGGGGGGGGAAGTCATACTGGTCCCCCTGTTACCTGCGGTGCCTGCCCACCCACTGTGGGCGCTTCAGGAGGGGGGAGCTGGTCGCCCATTTGTCATTCCACTCATGGAGAACAGGTGTGTCACGCTGTGGAAGACTCTGAGAAGTGCTTTATTCCATCTTTAAGATAAATATTGCAATTGTATCTCTTTCACTTCACAAACTCACAAAAAAACTCATTCAAATATGCCTTATGGGCTTTGTGCATCAAAAGTGAATATCTCTTACTCTTACTCCCTGTCATTTCGGTTTCCTCTTAAACATTTAGCTTTCTTTGTTATTCATACTTTAAAAAAATCTCTTTGTAATTTTATTCTTTCTTTTCCCTTTTTTGAAAGGGGAATCTAACCCCAATCTTAAAATCCAACTTCTGGGAACCAGAATTCAAATGACCCCGTAGTCATAATAAATTATTATTCTTTTTTTTTCCTCAAAGCTTCTACAAACCCTACTCCTAAGAACCGGACTTCAAATAGTTTATTTAGTCATAAGGAAAAGGAGCCAGACTTGAAATGGCTCTCTGGGAAGCTTTAAGCTTTACTAAAAACTGAAACTTGTAAAATTATGGTGCACAGGTGAACTATTTCCAAACCAAGATCATATAATGCCCATGCGTCTAAAATACTTTCAAACCAAATCAAACCAAACCAAATCTAATTTTGAGCTGAATTCAAGTCACAAGATCATAACAAGATCATAACAACTATTATGAAGTGACCACTAATCTACAGCAGCCCCCCTTTTTTTTCCAGAAGACAAAATAAATTAAAATATAAACCCCCATAGAAACCATAAGAACCATAATCCCAAATACCCCCCACCCCCATATGAAATCGCAGAGATAAAAAAAGGATCAGCCAGACCACAAGAAAAGAGTGCCAGAAGGAGGCAAGAGGAGAGAGAGAGAGGAAAACTTACCAAAGGAAATGACTCCAATTTAGGAAGTGATTCCACCTTAAGAGAAAACACAATAACAAGACAGAGCACACAATAAAACAGAACACACAAATCAAAATCTTATTTTATCCCCCTTTTTCCTGTAGCTACATTATACTGTGGAGGGAAAAATCAATCATAAATTTCCAAACAAGCACAATAAGGTGGTGACAAAACTAATATTAAAAGAGACTGACCTTAAGTGCTTTGTTGGATTTATGGCTTCAGGCACCATAATTGTGGAGAATAAAGCTTTCCCCTCTAACTTGCTCCACAATAAAAAAAAAAAAAGACAAATCTTAAGCAATGCAATGTACCCACATTTATTTATGTAATGTTACATGAGACGCACACTCTCATCTTATGCTTCTGAAATCCAAAACATATAATCAGGCTTATATAATGTTTCTTAATACTTAGTAATTCATAAAGTTATTATATAGAAATGTATAGCCCCAATACCCAGTAATCCATATACTCATTTTCTTAGAAATTCATACACTCAGTTCTTGGAAAATCATAACCTCAAATACTCTGAAAATGATGAAGGTAGTACTCAGAAATGTATGAGATCAAGCTGTGCAGCCTATTTGGAAATTTACAAACAGTGGCCAAAAGATTCTTCTTACATCATATATTTATCTTTGGCTATCTGCATTGCTCTGCTCTGTACCAAAGTTGAACTATATTGCACTACATTGAACTAAATTGAACAGTGAGATACAATAAAGCTTTTCATTTCCGCACTAGTCAGAGCCACTGGATGCAGCATGGTCAGGAAGCTATATTGGAGAAGCCTGTGGCCAGAGATCATTGCTGGGGAGGTAAGGGGCATTACAAAACTATTCTAAAGAACAAAATCACAGAACATTTAGAAAGACATGGTTTAATGAGACAGACCACATGGATTTACACAAAGGAAGTCTTGCCTTACCAATCTTCTACATTTGTTTGAAAGGGTTAATAAACATGTGGATAATGTTGAGCCAGTGGATATAGTGCATATGGATTTTTAGAAGATGTTTGACAAAGTCCCCCATGAGAGACTCCCCTGAGAAAATTAAAAAGTCACGAGATAAAAAGCAGTATCCTCTTCTGGATTCAACCTAGTTAAAAGTTAGAAAACAGAGAGTAGGACTAAATGGCCAGTTTTCTCAGTGGAAACATTTAAACAGTGGAGTGCCTTGGGTATCTCTAGTGGGCCTGGTGCTTTTTAATATTTTTATAAATGATCTGGAAAAGGGAAGACATGTGAGATGATCAAATTTGCAGATGACACAAAATTCTGTTCCCAATCTTCTAATTTTATTCACAATCCTCCTTGATACATTTCCACATAGGAGGCTCAATAATAAAATGAGAAGCTTGGGAGTGGTCACCAAGGTGATGGAGTAGATTAAAAACTGGTTGATTGAAAGGAGACAGCATGTACTGGTAAATGGAACCTATTCTGAAGAGAAAATGGTGTTAAGTGGAGTGCTACAAGGATCAGTTTTGGAACCAGTTCTGTTTAATAACTTAGGGGCGGATTTTAAAAGGAGCGCGAATAGGCCTACTTTTGTTTGCGCTCAGGCGCAAACAAAAGTACGCTGGATTTTAGTAGATACGCGCGGAGCCGAACGTATCTACTAAAAAACCTGGATCGGCGCGCGAAAGGCTATGGATTTTGTATAGCCGGCGCGCGCCGAGCCACGCAGCCTACCCCCGTTCCCTCCGAGGCCGCTCCGAAATCGGAGCGGCCTCGGAGGGAATCCTCTAACACCCTCCCCTCACCTTCCCCTCCCTTCCTCTACCTAACCCACCCGCCCGGCCCTGTCTATACCCCCCCTTACCTTTGTTGGGGGATTTACGCCTCCCGGAGGGAGGCATAAATCCCCGCGTGCCAGCGGGCCTCCTGCGCGCCGGGCCGCGACCTGGGGGCGGGTACGGAGGGCGCGGCCACGCCCCCAGACCACCCCGGGCCGTAGCCACGCCCCCGTACCCACCCCCAAAACGCTGCCGACACGCCCCGAAAACGCCGCGATGACCGGGACCGCCGACACGCCCCCTCCGAAAACCCCGGGACTTACGCGAGTCCCGGGGCTCTGCGCGCGCCGGTAGGCCTATGTAAAATAGGCTTACCGGCGCGCAGGGCCCTGCTCGCGTAAATCCGCCCGGTTTTGGGCGGATTTACGCGAGCAGGGCTCTGAAAATCCGCCCCTTTGTAAGCAACATTGCAAAAGGGATAGAAGTCATATTGTTTCTATTTGCGGATTATACTAAGATGTGCAGCAGAATGAACATGCCTGAAGGAATAGAGATAAATAAAAGCAATTTAAGGAAGATTCAAGAATGGTTGAAGATTTGGCAGCAGGGATTCAATGCACCCCAGAGTCATGCATCTGGGGTGCAATAATCTAAAAGAGTGGTATGTGATGAGGGTGAAAGACTAATGTGCATGGCCTGGAAGAGGGACCTTGGGGTAATAGTGTCTTGCAATCTGAAGGTGGCAAAGCATTGTGACAAGGTGATAGCTACAGCCAGAAGATTGCTGGGCTGTACAGAAAGAGAAATAACCAGCAGGAAAAAGAAGACAATAATGCTCTTGATCAAGTCCTTGATAAGGCCTCACCTGGAGTACTCTGTTCAGTTCTGGATCCCATATCTCAAAAACAATAAGGTCAGGACAGAGGCGATCCAGAGAAGACAGACCAAACTGGTATTGTGTCTGTATCAGAAGACTTATGAGGAGAGGCTGAAGGATCTAAATATGTATAGCCTGGAAGAGAGGAGGAGCAGGGGAGATATGACCTTTCAGATGCCTGAAATGTTTTAATGATTCACAAACTTCAAACCTTTCCCATTGGAAAGATAATAGCAGAACTAGGGGGTCACAAAATGAAACTCCAGGGGGGGGGGGGGGATGGCTCAGAATGAACATCAAGAAATAATTCTTCACAGATAGAATAGTGGATGCCTAGAATATCCTTCCAAAAGAGGTGGTGAGGACGAAAACAGTGAAAGAATTCAAAAGGACAGGGGGTTAACAGTATAGAACCCTAAAGGCTAAAGGTTAGACATGAAGAAAAGGGTGCATGGGTATAACTTGCTTGGAGAGACAGATACTACCCTTAACAGAAGGCATGGGGATTACTACCCTTAATCAATTAACCTTGATGCTTTTGACACAACTGCAACATTGTTCTCTGCTTTGACAGCGGGCATAAAAAGTTTAAAGGGGAATTGGATTAGGGTGACAGCCAACGCTGCACCCCAACTTTTATGGTCTGGGATATGGATATACAGATATTAGGGGAAAAGCACAGGAATGCTTCTATGGCCAAGTCCAAAAGCAAAACACATTCAAACAGCAATCTCTGAATTGTCAAGAAAGCTGCTCACACTGTAAAAATGTTGCTAGCAGTAATTTTGTTATGAGTTTGACAGTTGCTTGGTTTTGATGGTAAATATTGCTACCCTTGACATGGGGCTTGGGGGTATCCTGCATGGAGTGACAGTTACTACCTTTAACAGAAATATGGTGGTAACTTGCACAGAGCAGCAATTACTGCCATGAGGGACTTGCTGGGCAGACTGAATGGGCCATTTGGCCTTTTTTTCCATCACTACTATGTTACTATTTAAATCACAAGGGGGTTATGATAAATTGCAGGAGGAATTTGCAAGATTAGAAGACTGGGCATCCAAATTACAGATGAAATTAAATTTGGAATAAAGAAGGGCAACCAAATCTTAAAGGGTAAGGAACAATTTTCCACTAAGGAAAGGCTTGGAGAAGAAACAACTGAGGGGAGACATGATAGAGGTCTATTAAATAATGAGTGGAGTGGAATGAGTAAACGTTAAATGATTGTTTACTCTTTCAAAGAGTATAAAGACTAGGGGGACACACAATGAAGTTACTAGATGATAGATTTAAAACTAATAAAAGAAAATATTTTTTTATTCAGTGCATAATTAAGATCTGGAATTTGTTGCTAGTGGATGTAGTAAAAACTAGTGCTGTAGATGTGTTTAAAAAAGGTTTGGACTAGTTCCCTGGAGGAAAACTCCATAAATATTATTAAAGTGGGGTTGCAGAAATACACGCTACTTATCTCTGGAATAAGCAGCATGGGAATCTATCCACCCCTTGGGATCCTGGTAGGTACTTGTGACTTTGATTGGCCACTGTTGGAAACAGGACACTTGGCTTTGATGAACCTTTGGTTTGATCCAGTATGGCAAATCTTATGTTCTTAAGTGATAAGTGAAGTTCATAGGGAAAAATAACCCACACTGTAGTTACACAATGTTAAATTCCATATTAGGAGTTACCACCCAGATAAAGGATCTGGGCATCATCGTGGACAATACTTTGAAATTCTCAGCTCAGTGTGAGGTGGAGGTCAAAAAAGCAAAAAGAATGTTAAGAATTTTTAGGAAAGGAATTGAGAATAAAACCGAGAATGCCATAATGCCTCTTTATTTCTCCATGGTGATACCACACCTAGAGTGCTATGTGTAATTCTGGTTGTCACATCTCAAAAAAGATATAGTTAAACTGAAAAAAGTACAGAGAAAAGTGATCAAAATGATAAAGGAGCTGGAATGACTTCCCTATGAGGAAAGGCTAAAGAGGTTATGGTTATTTAGCTTGAAGAAAGATACCTGAGAGGTCTATAAAATCATGAGTAGAATAGAATGGGTTAACGTGAATCAATAATTCATTCTTTCAAAAAATGTGGAAGTCGATATTCAAAAGCCATTTGGATGGATAACTGAAGTGTTATTAAACACCACATGCAGCTAAATTCTAGAAACTAGCCACATAAGTCAGGGACATTTTGAGGTCGGGCAGGAGGAATTTTGGGGAGGAGTGACTCTGGTGGTACTGTTGGACTGTTCTAAATTTAGTTGGATATACTTAACTGGCTAACTTTGTGACTGCCGGGTATATTCAGCGGTGCTGCCAAGCTGCTGACTATTCCTGTTAAGTTAGCCAGATAGCTATATCTGGCTAACTTAACTAGTTGTTCCATGGCTAAATATCAGCTCCACAACATTTAGGGGATACTCCATGAAGTTAGTAAGTAACGCATTTAAAACAAAACAGTGAAAATTCTTTTTAATTCAATGCACAATTAAGTTTTGGATTTCATTGCCAGAAAATGGGTCTAAGTCAGTTAGCATAGCTGGCTTTAAAAAAAGGTTTGGACAAGTATCCTGGAGAAGAGGTCCATAAATGTTTATTAAATCACTACTTATTCATGGTCATTAGCACTATGGGATTTATCTTCTGTTTGGGATCTTGCTAGGTACTGTTGATCTATATTGATCAGTCTTGGACTCTGGATACTAGGCTTGATGGACTCTCAATCTGTGTATGTAAATTCTTATGATACATTCTTAGTGGGCAATGTTTAAATTGGAAAACATAAGGCATAAGCTTAAATAAAAACCTAGAGGGTATTCCTCTCTCTGCCCCTGGGAATGCCTCAAGAATCCACAGATGAAAATATTTAGTGTTGTTGCACAATATGCAAACTTTTATCTGCAGACAGCTTAGGCAATATTTAAAGCCCCTATTTCCATAGATATCTTTTTTAATCTGTGCAAAGGGTTTTGAATATTGTCCTCCACATTTATATAATAGACAATTTTTAATGTTGAAATTGTCAATGCTGACACCATTAAACATCATTTTCCTACATTTTAAAAGTTCAGTATGAAGAAGTATATATAGATTGAGTCAAAAACAAAACTCAATCATTTCATCATTCCCAGCTGAACCTTTAGTTCTTACACTCCTACCTTTAATCAAAAACAAATGTACATCTCTATTGGGACACTGGGAATTTAATAACAAAATGAAAATATGCTTTATCCTTTATGGATAATGTTACCACTTCTTCATGTGTGAGCCTACTTTACAACAGATGTCTGAAAACATGTCTGAAACTGACAAACTAATCTTTCTTCCAGGAAAAGTGTCAGATGGTTCAAACAGACGCACTCCTGGAATGACAGTTTTACCATGCAGATGAAAGATCTTAGCTCAGCAAAATGTGACTTAGTCGACATAGTTCCTTCCATGAAAAATGACTGATAATTTCAAAGCTTGTCATGAAATAAATGTGAATAGGGTATAAAAAGTATATAAATAAATACTTGGAGTCCCTGGGATGGCTAGAGAGTAAGACCTAAGGAGCTGGTTTTGCTGATGGAGCAGGAGTAAGGCCTGTGATAGGGCCAAGGGGCCTGTTCTGAGGTCGGAGGAGAGGCCAGGATCAAATGTTCCTGGCAAGTTTAGGGTTGAATCGGCTGTGTGCTATGTTGGAGGAGAACCACAGGAGCTGAGCCAGGGCTCCCCACAGAGCTTATGAAACAGCATAAAAGCTGTACTAATAGCCCACCATGAGAGAGAGTCATGAGAGCAGTGCAGGAACTCCTGCGGCATTGAGAGGTAACTACGGGACAGAAGCGAGCTGCTGAGCTGGATGCTGCTGCCACTGCTGCTACTGCTAGACTCATGGCGATTTGCTGCAGTGGTGATGTTTGGAATAAAAATACCGCTATGGTAGTGGACAAATTTTGGTGGCGGCATCCTTGGGGAAGCTGTCATTGCAGTGCAAATCAAGCTAAGGCATCTGGGGCCTTGGGAGAGCTCCCAGCGTGATACTGAAGAGCTGGCCAGGTCCCACTGATGTCATCAATGACATCAGAAGGCATTCAAGTCCAAGGCCAAAAACAAATTAAATTAAAGGTCAAATCAAACCAAAACACAAACAAATGTGCCCCAATTCAAGATGGGGAGGCCAAAGATTGGCTCCCTGCAAAGTTTTAGTCCCCAGAAAGCACAGTGGTGATCCTGGCACCATTACATTTAAAAAGATAAAAAGATACAAAATTTTAATTAAGTAAGTACTGAAGGCTATGTGGGGAGAGAGTAATGACCCTTGTTGAACCTTTATTTCGACTTAAAAGTGAATTTTAAAATAGAAATTCAACTCATTTGACGTGGTATTTTTGAAGTAAAAAAGTACTTACTTCAGAAAACTTTAAATAATGAATGGGAACACTAGTGAAGAGACTTAAAACCCCTATTTAATTTTTATTTGGGGTAAAAATATAATTTTTAAATTATGGGTATTGATATTTTGGGGTATTTCTATTGGATTTTTGTGGGTGTTTGGGACTTTGGAGTGACACTAGACATCACTGGGTGATGTTTGATTGATGTAGAATTTTTTTTAAGTGAATTTAATTTTGATGATTTTAGACTCCATTCCAGTGGGATTTTTGAGTTAATTTAGGGTTTTCTGTGCTCAGCCTTGTAAAGGAAGGTCTTTCAGCTCAGCAAAGCTGAAAAAACATCAACATTTTGAAGCCATCTCTATAGAAATACCATAGTGACAGAATGTTTATCAAGAGAGAACATGCTAAAGAAAGCAGCCTAATTATAAATCATTAAGTAAAAGTACAGTAATTTCTGATTAATTAGATTAGTTGGAGGAAAATTCCCAAGCGATTACAAATTTCATAAAACCACGTAACAGAGGGTTTAAAAATAAGTTCAAGGGTGTTATATTTGGAATTTAGATAGGGCAAGAACTATTTCTTCCATGACATCACTAAAGCAAGAATATTCCATGACAGAAAAGAGTTAGTGGCAGTTTTAGAACTGAGAAAGGCTGTGCTAGAAATTGAGCAGAGGAGTGTTCACTTCTATCCTTTCCTGAGGCCTAGTAAAATCACTTTAAAAACATTGAGGGAACACATATTTGTGAGTGTATGAATAAGTGTTTTGATGGTAAAAGAAACCTGAAAAGATAAGAGAAAATTAGTCAGTTAAAAATTAAAACAGCTGAATTGTGGGATTAGAGAGCTGAATGACAGAGAACTGAACGGAAGGACATTAAATAAATGTAAAGTAGTGTTCACACTGAAGATTATTGAATGAAAGCCTAAGTGCCTTCAGACAATGAAAGCCTTATGTTAGTAGGCTTATCTTTAGAAGTGGCCAGCATTCTCCATGAATATGGCTTGTCTTTAGTAAAGGTCTAAATTCTTTGAAAAAGTGGTTTGCTATCTCTCAAAAAGGGAGTATTAAAATAACAAAGGGGAATAATTGGCCATAATAAAACTATCCATTGGAACATTTAATTGGTTAAGGGGAAGTACTTACACTGACTTTGTCAATTATTTGAAAGCTAACACCAATTCAATTCTGGAATAAACTCCAAACAGATCTTAAGTTCCAGAAAGAGAACTGAGAGAAATAAAAGATAGCTTCAGCTGTTTCAAATAACAGATAATACAGTAGTAGCAGAAGTATAATGCCTCTGCTTACATAAAAACAGTTTAAGAGAAAGAAAATCAGTTGTTTGTTTCAAATGGTGATTTATAGAGAGAGAAATCGTACTGAAAGAGAAGAAATATATTAAAGGAATGATTGCGTGTGTATATAGACTGTGAACACAGTTTTTTTTAATGGTGATATCACATTTCAGTTTGTCAAAAATCTCATCTTATGTCCAAACCTGGATATAGGCGTAGGCAACATAGGCTATTGCCTAGGCACAAAAAATGTTGAAGATGCCAAATACACAGGCCAAAGAGGAGTGTATCTGTGCCAAAGAGGAAACTGTTCAAGCAATCTACTTCAAAGGGACACTTCTATGGCACTCTGGAACTCAGGAGGGGATTGGAGGTAGTAGGCCTTAACCCACTTTCTGATCTTGAGGGTGTCCTACCTTCCTCTCTTCAATCCTGCCTATAGGCACCCAAATCCTAAATCTGACCCTGCATATGGCTCAAGTCTCAAAGTCTCATCTGTCACACATCTCAGGTTCTGTTTATTGTTTCTTTAGCACAGGATAATCAACTATCCTTTGTTTTAATTAGTTAGCTACTACAGTACAACAAGCTGGCGTGACATAAACTCACAGCTGCACACAAGTTGATGATGAAGATCATTTGGTTTGAGGAAGATAGTTTTCTCTTTTTGATTTATTAAAGGTAGAACTATGTGGAGACTGAAATCTTGTAAGAGTGACTGGGTCAAGAATTTGACATTCCTGTCTCTGCTATCAAGCTCCAATATCAATCATCAATTCTATCTCAAGCATCAAAAGCTTCTCAACCTCAGTGATACACATAATGGTTACACCCAAACAGTGCCAACAAGCCATACCTATAACCCTGCTACATCAGTAGAAATTGAGCTAAGTGTATACACAAACAGAGACATTGAAAGGCAGTAATCAGACTGTAAAGTTCTCCATAGACAAAGAGGATAGAAGAGAAGGAAGAGCATACATTTACATACAATGAGAGATGCACAAAAAATCTAGTAAAAAAAAAAACAAAAAAATGAAATACCTTAGAAAGTCATAGTTCATTATACTCTCAAAATACCTCTGAAGTATCTGAAAGATAAAATATCACAAAGAATCAATTCTTGAGATTAACATAAAGAATAGTATAGCTAAATGAAGATAATAATAGAAATTTTGGATAATTTACTTATCTGATAGTTTTCAGTAGGTTTGTAGAGGAACTGGCTCCAGAATAATAGTAACTGGAAAACAAAGTACATAATTAATTGATAAAAAAAAAGGTGCTAATGTCTATTGACATTTTTTTTTCTAAATGTTATTGAGCATTTTACATTGGTTTTTTTTTTTAATATTTTACTTGGAGTGATTTATATGAACTCCTTTAAACTCATTTACAGTGCTTTTATGAGAATTGCTTACCTTGATGCCAGCTGGGTCTTTTAAATAAAAATGTGTTATTTATTGAAATATCATTCATTTATTAAACTGTGAACCTACCTTGGATGTAACAGCTAGTGAACTATTTTTAACTCAATGATATCTAAGTGGAGGGAATCCAAGATGGCCGAACTGGCTTGACTTGCCTGAGCTTGCTCCATCAGCTACTGAAATTTTCCTGAGCTGCAATGCCCCACTCTGGTAGAAAACAAAGAGCCAGAGAGCCAGATGCACAGCTTATTTCCCCATTGATACCTGTGTTTAGGCCAATGGACACCCACATAAGTTGGGGAGTCTTAGTTCCGGGTGTTAGCTTGCTGGGGGAAAGCCTGGAAGAAGTGGAACTTGGTTCCCTCCTTGAACTTTCAACTTCTTTGTCTTCAGAAGCATGATCTGCCCCTTTAAATCCAGCAGAGGCGCAAGTGCTGAACCTTCTGTAGGGATCAATGCTGGCAGTAGATGATAAAGGAGGCAGGAACTTCATTGAGATTAAGAATCAAGAGCAAAGTGCTTCAATGCCAACAGGAAATCTTGGCGATACAGGGGACATTACTGGTAGTGCTGCTTCCAGGCATTTGGGAAAGGATATATTTGAGATACCTTGTTTCTAGATGAATGAGTTGGTAAGACCTGCTAAAATTACCTTAGATATTATATGGGATGCAATTCAAACTTTAAATAAAAATATATCTGGGGGAGCGATTGGAGAAGGAGTGGGCCGTTTGTCAAGTCTCCCCGAACCTACCGCCAAGTAAGGACTTTATCCTGGTTTCATCTGCGGCTACCTGAGGGCAGCTTGCTAAGGAAAAGCCCTGAATTGTAACAGCTGCGGGAGAAACAGATGCCGTTCCTTATGTCAGAGGGGGCGTGGCCTCTAACCTTAAATCCATCAGTGGCACAGCGCTGTGACGCCGCCGGCGCAACGCCTAAGCCGGCTTTGTCTGGCTTAGTCCGGATGAGTTCAGGAGTTTGGCCATAATATTATCCTACCGACCTACCTTTTTTTTTTTCCTGATGGAGAAGAAGAGGAAGGCAAGAAATATGACTTCGTCACCAGTGCAGTATGTTAGCACCGGCCCAATGGATCAGCATGTTGTGAGGCATAGGACTGATCCAGGGGAGGAAGGGATAGGAAGCTCTTCTTTAGCTTCCATAAGCCCAGGAGAAGGACCAATTTTACCACCTCAGCCAACTAAGAGCTCATCCTCACAGATGGCGACAGAACTGGTAAGATTTAACCCTTTGGAGGCAAGCTTGGTGACACAAGCTGGAAACCAAGGGGTTGAGAAACCTGTGATTACTGTTTTGCCCATTAAACCTATTCCAGTTTTTACAGGTAGCAATGTTGGGGATATTTCCCCAGGCAATGTTACACTATCTGATGTGTGGAATATTATTTCTAAATTAGACAATAATATTACTATTATGAACAAATCATTGTCTGCTGTGATAAATGCTAAAGTTAAAAAAATAAATGAGCAAGGGTCTAGAATGCTGAACTGTGAAAAGGAATTGTCCGAATTGAAAAGTAAAATGCAATTAGTTCAATCATCAGAAAATACATTTATGCGGGACAGTTTAAACATGGATAAGTTCTTGGAGGATAAGTCCATTACCTGCTATTAAGTTCACCTAGAGAATAGCCACTGCCATTAGCAATGGTAACATGAAATAGATTTAGTTTTTGGGTACTTGCCAGGTTCTTATGGCCTGGATTGGCCACTGTTGGAAGCAGGATGGTGGGCTTGATGGACCCTTGGTCTCACCCAGTATGGCATTTTCTTATGTTCTTATTCATAGAGAATTAGAGTGAATGGAAAATAGAATGAGAGTAAAAAACTTAAGAATAGTAAATTTTCCAATAACTCGTTTGCTCTCTCCTATAGAATTGTTTAGGAAGTTTCTTAGAGAAATATTAATGTATAAAGATGAAGAATTTCCTAATTTGTCTAAAATATATTATCTTACTAAGAAGAAAGAGAAGACTGTTCAAAATCAGGATCAGGAGAATCCTCCAAGTTTAGGTATTTCTATCGTTCTGGAGGATTCTCTGGATATTATTGAGAATAGGGCTACTCTCTTCATTTCTTTTTTATCTGAGCAAGACAAGGATAGAATGTTCAGAAAATTTTTCACCAATAAAGATGTCTCCTTTTGCGGACATAAAATCCAGATTTTCCCAGACATAGCTAGAGCCACTCAAGCAAGAAGGAGGGCCTTTTTGGCATTAAAACATCGTGTTGTGGCTTTGGGTGGTACTTTCTTTTTGAAATTTCCTTGCTTATGTTATGTGAACTACAGAGGGAAAAAATTTGGGTTTACAGATCCGGTTCATCTGGAGACCTTTTTATTGGATAAATCAGAGTCTAATCTGGGAATATTAGAGGTAAATGGTCCTTAATGGAAGTAAATAATCTCCTTCTCCTATTATAGGATAAGCTGAAATCTAGAGATAGTCCCATTGGGAATAGAGGGCTACTTAGATTTTAGATTTCCTTTATTTTGATTTGGATGATGTTCTCCCCCTATTATGCTTTGTATCACATCATAAGATATATTTATAGTTTGGTTTATCTGTTTTTGCCTTAATTGTGGATGTCTGTGATACATAATATGTAAATGTGTTTCATGATGGTATCATTGAAAAAAAACAATAAAGAATAAATTGAAAAAAAATATATATATCTGATCAGTGAAGGCCAGTGGCCAGTTCTCTGGAGGTCCTGGATATGCATTTGAAAACTGTGGAAACTGAGGTTTCGATGAATAGAAATATATATGTTACTTTTAAAAATGATCTTGGCAATATAACAGATTTACAACAAACTATGATTAAAGAAAATCAGTTGCTTCCTTCTAAATTGGAACAATTGGAAAATCAAGTGTGGAGGAGGAATTTACGATTCATTAATTTTCCAAAAGATCCATTGATTGCCCCAAAAGAAATGTGGAAGAAATATATGACAGATATTCTTAAAATCCCTGTGCAGGCATTTCCACTTGTATCAAGAGTCTATTATATACCACCGTTTAAAAAAAGAATTAACAGATCAAAAGGATGTACAGGTTGGATATTACTTCTTTGCTGGAAACTTCTCAGAAGGACTTGGTTATACCAGCTATTCTTATTGTATCTTTTCTTTTGGAGGCTGATTGAGATTAGATCCTCACAAATTTTTTTCATCATCGCCTGGAGTTGTTTTTGAACTTAAAGGTTTCAGCCTATCCAGATCTGGCCAGATAGACGCAGAGAAAGAGGAAGCAGTTTTTACTACTAAGGCCTAAGGTTTTTGGAGTTGGGAACTTTTTTTATTTTAAAGTTCCCTTGTAAATTAATCATCAAATAGTCTAAATAGACTAAAACCCAAGAACTCACAATGGAAAACAGCCAACAGACCAAGAATGCTTATTCCCATACCCATGGCTTTGAATTCACAGATTATAAGACTATCAATGTTGTCCCTTATACTAATCAATGTGCAATCATTAGTAAAAAAGATGCCTGTTTTTACCAATCTTCTGTTAGATAACAGACCAGACTTTTGTGGTGTAACAGAGACTTGGTTTAAAAACTCAGATACTGTTCTGATCAATCAACTGCCAACAAGTCTTTATGACATTTACTCCATACCGAGAACTAATAGAAGGGGTGGGGGATTATTAGGGATGTGCAGCCAAAATATTTTCGTTGCATTCGTGATACTACGTATTCATCAGGGTTCATTTCCGTTGCATTCGGACATATGGCGCCCCGATACGTTGATATGTAAATTTGTTTTCCGGTTCCCATTAAAGTCAATGGGGGAAGGATTTCCAGCCTATTTTTGGATGCAGAATTGGGGTTTTATTATCAATTTTGATGAAACTTCTGGGGAGCAATCATCACAACAACAAAAGAGCTCCAAGGTACTTAGACTGTGGCAAAGTGGCATCAAAGTGGCATGAATAGCCTAAGGCACTGTAAAGGTGCAAAGGGGTACCAGGAGTGGCAAGAGTGCAGCAAGAGTGTCAAAAACACACCACAGCTTCAATAGAGAGCACCGATAACAGATGCATGAACCCTCGAAGGCAGCACGACAGGCAAAGCAGAAAAACAAGTGGCATTGACATCCTACAGCACAATGAAGGGGGAACATAGCAAGCAGAAAGACTAGCACCAACACACTGAGGAACCATGATAGTGGCAATAACACCACAAGGAGTTGAGTGAGTCATCTGGTGATTGGCTGCAAGGCAGAGTGGCAGAAAGTTGATAGGGGCAAGACAGGCTGGCAGAACCGAGGTAGTCAGGTCCCTGTGGTTTGATAAGGGAAAGACAAGGAGGCAAGACAAGACGAGGCTCAGCATGTGGTGGGACTGTCAACTGGGCATACTGTGCACCCAACCCATCTTGAAACAGGGACCAGGGAGTCTAACACGAGTGCTAGGACCTGAAACATGATGAACTATACCTGGGTGGAGTGGAGCATCTGCAGGTGCCGATTTTGGTGGTAGTAGCAAATATTCAAACAAGATCCCCAGGGAGAGTTCCCTTTCCTATGAGCAGGAAAGGGCTCCCTAGAATGGGTTTGCCTCTAAACAGCAGTTCAACATGGGTCAGAGGGTAGATACAGGCAGGCTACACCCGGGGAGAGTTCCCTTTCCTTTGTGCAGGAAAGGGCTCCCTAGAATGGGTTCCCCCCTAACCAGCGGTTCAACATGGGTCAAAGGGTAGATACAGGCTGGCTACACACGGAACCCCGATGGACTTTAGTGTGAGAATATCCTAGACAAAAGACAGGTAGGCCGGAAAGCAGTCAGAGTACTGCTTGGCATAGAAAGAGGCTGATTTCAAAATGGAACAGCGGTTCAACATGGTTCACAGGGAAGATACAGGCAGGCTACACCAGGGGAGAGTTCCCTTTTCTTTCCGCAGGAAAGGGCTCCCTAGAATGGATTTGCCGCTAAACAGCAGTTCAACATGGTCAGATGGTAGATACAGGCTGGCTACACACGGGACCACGATGGACTTGTGTGAGAATATCCTTGATAAAAGACAGGTAGGCCGGAAAGCAGTCAGAGTACTGCTTGGCATAGAAAGAGGCTGATTTCAAAATGGAACAGCTGTTCAACATGGGTCAACAGGTCCTAAGAGATAGGCTGCAACACCGGGGAGAGTTCCCTTTCTTTGAGCAGAAAAGGGCTCCTTGGAATGGATTGGCCACTAGAGTGTATAATGGTACAAATTGTTAGGATTTAATCATTTGCAAACAGATCATGACTTCATAAGCAAGGCGAAGGAAGTTCTCTTCTCTGCCCTGAAACTAAAGAAAACTCTTTGTTTTATTTAAGGATCCATGCTGTGAAGGATTACTAGTTTTAACTGCCAGAGACTGAGGTTTCCCTTTGCAAGAAAGGTTCAGCCGTTAGGACTGGACATAAGGCCTGGACAAACAAGCACAGCATTCCAGGACAGAGGTAAAACACTTGTAGGAACATAAGGTCTGGACCGACAGGCACAGCAATCGAGGTCAAACACTTGTAGGAACACAAGTCCTGGACAAACAGGCAAAGCATTCGAGGACAAAGGTCAATCCCAACTAGGGACATAAAGCCTGGATGGACAGGCAAAGCAATCGAGGTCCATCACTTGAAGGAACATAAGGCCTGGACGGACAGGCAAAGCAGTCGAGGACAGAGGTCACTCCCACCTAGGGACATAAGGCCTGGATGGACAGGCAAAGCAATCGAGGTCAAACACTTGTAGGAACATAAGACCTGGACGGACAGGCACAGCAATCGAGGTCAAACACTTGTAGGAACATTAAGCCTGGATGGACAGGCAAAGCATTTGAGGACAGAGGTCAATCCCAGCTAGGGACATAAGGCCTGGACGGACAGGCAAAGCAATCGAGGTCAAACACTTGTAGGAACATAAGGCCTGGATGGACAGGCAAAGCAATCGAGGTCAAACACTTGTAGGAACATAAGACCTAGATGGACAGGCACAGCAATCGAGGTCAAACACTTGTAGGAACATTAAGCCTGGATGGACAGGCAAAGCATTCGAGGACAGAGGTCAATCCCAGCTAGGGTCATAAGGCCTGGACGGACAGGCAAAGCAATCAAGGTCAAACACTTGTAGGAACATAAGGCCTGGACGGACAGGCACAGCAATCGAGGTCAAACACTTGTAGGAACATTAAGCCTGGATGGACAGGCAAAGCATTCGAGGACAGAGGTCAATCCTACCTAGGGACATAAGGCCTGGATGGAAAGGCAAAGGAATCGAGGTCAAGCACTTGTAGGAACATAAGGCCTGGATGGACAGGCAAAGCAATCGAGGTCAAACACTTGTAGGAACATAAGGCCTGGGTGGACAGTCAAAGCAGTCGATGACAGAGGTCAATCCCAGCTAGGGACATAAGGCCTGGACGAACAGGCAAAGCAATCGAGGTCAAACACTTGTAGGAACATAAGGCCTGGGTGGACAGGCAAAGCAGTCGATGACAGAGGTCAATCCCATGTAGGAACATAAGTCCTGGACGGACAGGCAAAGCAGTCAAGGACAGAGGTCAATCCCACCTAGGGACATAAGACCTGGATGGACAGGCAAAGCAGGTTGTTGTTCTTTATTTATTTATCTTGCTATTTTCAAACATTTCCAGCACTTCATAGTCGATTACACTCAGGTACTATCGGTATTTCCCTATCCCCACAGGACTTACAATCCAAGTCAAACCCTTGTAGGAACACAAGGCCTGGACAGACAGGCACAGCAATCATGGTCAAACACTTGTAGGAACATTAAGCCTGGGTGGACAGGCAAAGCAATCGAGGTCAAATACTTGTAGGAACATAAGGCCTGGACGAACAGGCAAAGCAGTCGAGGTCAAACACTTGTAGGAACATAAGGCCTGGATGGACAGGCACAGCAATCGAGGTCAAACACTTGTAGGAACATTAAGCCTGGATGGACAGGCAAAGCATTCGAGGACAGAGATCAATCCCACCTAGGGACAGAAGCCTTGGATGGACAGGTAGAGCAATCGAGGTCAAACACTTGTAGGAACATAAGGCCTGGACAGTTGACGGTCAGGCACAGTGTTTGAGGTCAGGCCCTTGTAGGGATGTACGACCTGGGCAGTGGACGGACAGGCACAGAGTTTGAGGTCAGGTACATGTGCTGCAGTACTTATATTATCTGGAGCATAGGAGGCAGTTGGGGCTGCTGCAAGGCTTTCAATTGCTTTTATTCCTCTTGCCATTCACAGGGAAAATTTGGAAACCCAAGCAAAGGCTGGTTTATTTTCAAAAACACTAGCATTTCCATCAACTCTGGTGCCAGCCTTGAGCGGTGAGGGCTCATGATATCCTGAGGAAATCTGCCCCTGCACACACTGAGCCTATTTTGCATAGGCTCGGTGGCATGTGCAAGCCCCGGGATGCACGTATGTCCCGGGGCTCGCAAAAATGGGCGGTCCGGGGGCATGTCTGTGGTCCGAGGCAGTCCAGGGGTGTGGCCGAGTACCCCGACACAGGGGCCTGTGTCAGGACCTGGCCAGCCGTCATGCGCAAGTTACTCCTGCGAGAGGCAGGCGTAACTCCATCGAACAAGGTGGGGGGGGGGGGGATCCAAAAACAAGTTCCCTCTGAGGCCACTCCAATTTCGGAGCGGCCTTGGAGGGAACGGGGAAAGCCATCGGGGCTCCCCTTGGGCTCGGCGCGCCTAAGGTGCACATGTGTGCACCCCCTTGTGTGCGCCGACCCCGGATTTTAAAACATGCGCGGGATCTCCGAAGACTCCTTCTGTCTAAGATGTTATCGCAGGTACAGACATCGTGAGTCATTATTGCAGATTGCAGAAAGGAACTGGTACTCGCTTTATCAGCGTATCTTTAAGAATCTACTTGGCTCTAAAACAAAGTGTTTTGTTTCCATCACTTCTTGTGTTCAGTTGATGACTTTTGTTTACACTTCGCTCCTTTCATTGGACTGATTACATCCAGTCATTTCTATCTATGTTTTCCTTGAATGAGATGATAATAACTATGAATGTCCATCTAAAGGCAGTCAGTTTCTGAATAAAGATTAATAAATTAAAATTAAACTCCCAGAAATGAGAAGCTATATGGATCCATAAAGCCCAAATGAGTACTCCTGATATGAGTATAATGCTGGATGTTATCCCTTTTTTTTTTTTTTTACCTAAAAATGTGTATCCTGGGGGCACTGGAGACCTACAAAGTATTCACAGGCTTGCTCCATTTCTGTAGAATCAAACAATTATTCAAGCATTAGTTATCTCAGGGTTAGATTATAGCAATGTCTTATATACTGACCTACCTCAAAACTTGTACAAAATGAGGCTGTACATTTATTGACAGGAGCAAGCTCCCATGATCACATTTTACTTGTATTGCACAAACTTTTATTGGTTACCAGTTGAGTCCGAAATAAAATTTAAGATACAAATTCTGGTGTTCAAGGCATTGCAAGCTTCTGTCTCTTCATACCTGAAAGAATGGGCTGTCTCCTTATATACCTACACAGGAATTACATTGATCTGATGCAGCTCCTGTAATGCTTCCTTTCCTAGCTACAATTAAACTTTCGGATACATGAGTATGCCCTTTTCCTATTTTGTTTCAGCATTATGCAATAGTACCCCAAGTAATATTCATCTCGTTGATTTTTTTCTGCAAGATGATACATTTTGGCTCTTTAAATTGATCATCTTTATCATGTTCCACAGCTTTTTTCATGTGCTATCAAGGATGAAAATACTTAAAACATATTAATAGTGTTGTTGTATGTTATCTTTTGGTAATGCAGCATGTTTTATTTTCTTACTGTATTTATTTTTGCCATGCTGAATGTTATTTAGTGTTACTGTTTTTACTTTGTCTGACATTTTTTTATTCTAAAATTGTTTTTACATCTATACTGTTCTTTTATTTATTTGTGATTGCAGCTGGCCTTGAGCTCTGTGGATATAGTGAGGTATAAAAATGAATTTCAATTTGAATTTGATCCAGACTAACAGAGTGTTTTAGATGGTTTCTGTTATGGACTTAAGCTGGCATAGGAGTTGCAAGATCTGTGCCACTGTCAAGTCCATAAAATTCATGTTTGCCCTAGAGTCAATTAGTCCACACTACATGGGGGTAGGATGGTTGGCATGCTGGGAGGTAGAGGTTCACTAGCACCATGAATTAGCTGAAATTCAGGACTCCACAAAGTGGGGTTAATGGGCATGAGTAGGGAAATCTTGTTTTGATCTAATCCACATGCACCCAGGTCACTGATTTTGTCAGGGTTTGGATGGAGATATTTCCTAGTGGTTCATTTCTGGGGGAAGTATTGGCACAAATTTCAGAGTCTTTGGCATTTTCTTAATGAACAGCACAACAAAATAATAAAATAAAACTCACATTTCTATTTTCTCTTCCCAAAATCCCTAAGTTGACCTGGGAGATGCATGCACTCCTATGCCCTAAGACTTCAGGTAACCCTAGTTGAGAAACTGCCTGATTACTAGGGATGTGAATCATTTTTTGACGATTTAAAATATCGTCCGATATATTTTAAATCGTCAAAAATCGTTAGGGCCACGATACAATACCAATTCCCCCGATTTATCGTCAAAAAATCATAAATCGGGGGAAGGGGGAGGGCAGGAAAACCGGCACACTAAAACCCACTAAAACCCACCCCCGACCCTTTAAATTAAATCCCCCACCCTCCCGAACCCCCCCCAAATGCCTTAAATTACCTGGGGGTCCAGCGGCGGTCCGGAACGGCAGCGGTCCGGAACGGCCTCCTGCAATTGAATCGTGTTGTCTTCAGCCGGCGCCATTTTTCAAAATGGCGGCGCAAAATGGCGGCAGCCATAGACCAACACGATTCGACTGCAGGAGGTCGTTCCGGACCCCCGCTGGACTTTTGGCAAGTCTTGTGGGGGTCAGGAGGCCCCCCCAAGATGGCCAAAAGTCCCTGGGGGTCCAGCGGGGGTCCGGAAAACGATCTCCTGCCGCGAATCGTTTTCCATATGGAAAATGACGCCGGCAGGAGATCGACTGCAGGAGGTCGTTCAGCGGTCGTTCCGGACCCCCGCTGAACGACCTCCTGCAGTCGATCTCCTGCCGGCGCCATTTTCCGTACGGAAAACGATTTGCGGCAGGAGATCGTTTTCCGGACCCCCGCTGGACCCCCAGGGACTTTTGGCCAGCTTGGGGGGGCCTCCTGACCCCCACAAGACTTGCCAAAAGTCCAGCGGGGGTCCGGAACGACCTCCTGCAGTCGAATCGTGTTGGTCTATGGCCGCCGCCATTTTGCGCCGCCATTTTGAAAAATGGCGCCGGCTGAAGACAACACGATTCAATTGCAGGAGGCCGTTCCGGACCACTGCCATTCCGGACCGCCGCTGGACCCCCAGGTAATTTAAGGCATTTGGGGGGGGGTTCGGGAGGGTGGGGGATTTAATTTAAAGGGTCGGGGGTGGGTTTTAGGGGGTTTTAGTGTGCCGGCTCACGATTTTCACGATTTTCACGATACTTTAAACACCCAAACGGCAACAATACGATTCCCTCCCCCTCCCAGCCGAAATCGATCGTTAAGACGATCGAGGACACGATTCACATCTCTACTGATTACCATTGTATTGTATAATTATATTTTAGTTTTTGTATTATCCCCCATGTCAGGAAGTATTTCTTCACAGAGAGAGTGGTGGATGCCTGGAATGCCCTTCCGGAGGAAGTGGTGAAGACAAAAACTGTGAAGGACTTCAAAGGGGCATGGGATAAACACTGTGGATCCATCAAGTCTAGAGGACGTGAATAAAGAGGGGGTGGCTCGCATACAGAATGCTGAACAAGCAGCAGCCCTCAAGATAGAAGGGCTCAAAATTGAAGAACAACAGGAAGCCGCTGCTGCCACAGCCGCCGCCAAAGTGCGCAGAAAGGCTGAGCTAGAGATCGCCTCAGACCTGTTGCAGTAAAAGGGAGAAGAAGCAGCCCTTGAAGCCCTAATTAAAGGTCTTGTTGTGGGGAGGGGGGCAATTGTCACAGCCACGAAAAGTAGCAGACGCAGGGATCAATAACTGGGGCCCGCAAGCCCAAAGGTGGAAGGAGGCGGCAGAACACTGCACGGAGTGGCAGTAGCCACAGAGGCATTCACGGAGTGGGATGCCAGTGGTCGGTGTTCCACCTTCACGGAGCGGAAGGATGGAGGGATGCCATCTCCTAAAAAAAATCCAAAAAAAACCAGGGTTGGGTAAGAGTATGTAAAATTACTGGTGAGGTCATAGGCTATAGGTATTGTCAATTATTAGGCTTGTTCAATATTTGTTGTTTGTTAATGTGGCTCGCGGAAATGGGGGTTACTACCTGGAGATAAAACCCTTGTTCGGTGTACATACACACGGTTGATGAGACTCCATCATTGCTCTGGGCTTCAGCAGCAAGAGGTAATGTGGAAGAAAAAAAATTTGTATTCACAGGGAAGCGAGGTGTAGCTGGGTAGATACTTTACTTTTAATGCATGTCCAGCATAGCTCTTTGCTTCAACGGCAGGGGTGATAGTCTAATACTTCTCGTTCAACGCATAGCTCTCTGCTTCCACAGCAGGGGGAGTGAGGAAGGGAGGATCTGTATGTGGATTGCATAGTCTGGGTGGACAGGGACAGGGGTGTGGCCTGCTTATTGCGGCGGTTGCTACCCCTAATTGAGCTGGATATTTGCTTGGATGCAGTTCCAGCGCTGCTCTCTACATTGAAGGTGGGGGGAGGGGAAATAGAACTAGAGAGTACTGGAAACCAAGCGTAACAAGTATGAGAGAGAGAAAAAAAAGAAAAAAGTACATAGCTTGCTGGGCAGACTGGATGGGCCGTTTGGTCTTCTTCTGCAGTCATTTCTATGTTTCTATATTGTAATTAGATAATGTATTATTGATATTTATTGTGTATTTTTTGAAACACACATTGGGCCAGATTTTAAAACTTACGCACGGAAGTAGATTTGTGCACGCAACCCAGCACATGTTATAAAATCCAGGGTCAGCGCGCGCAGAGGGGTGCACACTTGTGCACCTTGCACATGCCGAGCCCTAGGGGAGCTCCGATGGCTTTCCCTCTATCCTCCGAGGCCGCAGCACGCGCATGTTATAAAATTGTGTGTACATTTGTGCGCACCAGGTAGTGCACACAAATGTACCCCGCACGCATAGGAATTAAAATCGGCCCCAAAATGTACAACCTTGAAATGTGTGCAGTGTGTAGGCATCCCATGCACTCCCATTACTGCATCATCCCTTCTAAGGTGTTCTGAGCATGGGTGGTGGGTATTTTTTCTCATTTCTCTCCCAGGGGGAGGGTGGATACAGATTGCATGTTATCAAAGCCAAACATTTAACAGCTTGACCAAACCTCTGAATATTTTCCTTTATGTCTGGCAATTAAATCTTTCCCCATTAAGAGGGGGTTTAGTCACTCTCATGTTGAGGTGGGGCATACCCTAGACAACTGGGGTGCCATCTCTTCTGTCCAAGGGGAAAACCTCCAGTTCTTTATTCTGGTCATCTCCTCCTCTTTCCCGTCTCCTATGCTTTGGAGAAGAGACATAGGGTTCCCTTGGGAGACTATGGGGTCATGCACCACTTTTAGACCAATGCAGCACATAACCTCTTGAATCTTCCCCCTCCTTTTTCTGGCTCAGAGTCCACTCACCAGGAGCTGGAAACTGGGCTAGAGACATAGAGGGATAGCTACAACTACTATCACATTCACAATGGGAGGTAGTGATGATGATTCTGAGGCCTCTAGGTGGGGTGACAATTCTATCATGGGGGGGGGGCCCTCTTCCTTGGCCCTCCTTTTATGACTGCCTTAGCTCTCTGTGAATCATCCTTTAGCTTAGGACAAGGATTCAGTGGAAAATTACTTTATGCCGCACTGTTCCTTGATCTCCTTGAGGTTTCAGCAAGCTTCTGGTAGAGGAGGTAGCCTTCTGAGGCCTCTTCCCTTTACCTGTTAATTTGTTCTTTCTGCTTTGGCTCTGGGGCTAGTCTTTGAGAGCACCTAGAGGGCAGGGGGAGGGGGACCTCAATGTTCCTTCATCTGGGTCTTTAGCCACTGGGGATGGTCTCATTAGAAAAGGTTTTGAAGTTTCCTCTTTTACCTCTTTTTGTCCTTTCTTTTGCATTTTGATATTAAGGGGGTTTAAACAAACACAAAAGCCCTTAAAGAAAATTCTCCCACAAACCAAATTCTTCCCACCTGGGAAGCAGCCTCTGAAGTCCAAAGGTTAGCAGAGTCACAGGGAATTTTAGGAGGTAGGGAATTAACCTCTAATTCTTCCAGAAAAAAAAGCAGTCCAGCTTAGATGGAAGGAGCTAAAAAAACTGCTGTTGTTACTGTTCAAGCCCTCTAAAGGGCGGGGAGGGGGGGGAGCACACCCAATCTGCACTGAGGCTGGGAGCAGTTTCTAAACCAAAAACAAACACACTTTTCCCCTTTGGCTGCTGCTCTGCCCTCTCCCCTAGATACAAGCACAGGAGAAAACAATCCTTGCTTCCCCAGGAGGAACTTCCATACAGATGAAGAGAAGAACCTTACCTTTCTGGAGCAGCAACAGAACACTGGCTGGTGAATAGCCTTGAGGGAAAAGCAGTAGCAAGCATACAAAAAGGGAAAGGGTGGGGGGAAAAGAAGCAGATAGGGAAAGCCTGCTTCCTTTAGGGAAAGAGAAAAAGAAAAAAGCCAAAAAAGTAGGGGTAAGTTAGGGACAGACGAAAGGGGAACTGAGCAGTAGTTTCCATTCTCAGGAGTGAGCTACTGCTGCTGCCTGCTACCTCAAGTCCAGCCTCAGCTCTGACAAGGCTGTGAGGTCACACAAGCAGGAGCTGGTTGTTATAGTTACCAGTTTTGTTGTTGTTCAGCACTACATAGCTATAAACTTCAATGGGCCATAGACTTGAATGGGAAACAAACCAATGAGAGAAATATCTTTGTTTTATTCATGGGATCCCTCCATTTGTTTTTGGGCATCCACAAAGGAAACCAAAATAATCTCATTTGCTGTGTTTTACCCATTCTTTTCAAATGAATGCATATCCCTAGTATTTCATTCAGGCAGGTCTGCTTAACAGAAGCTGCTCAAGAAGATCATTGCTGGCTGAGAGTAATGAGAGGAAGTGAAGTCATTGAACAAATTAACAAAATAAGGTGGCCCATTTCCTCTGATTGCTTTAAAAACCAGGACAAGAATCTTAAATGTTATCTTTTGTACAAATGGCAGCCAGTGCAGGCACCGGAGCAGGGGAGTTACATTTTCCCTAGAACACCTGCCTAGCACATGTTAGGCAGGCAAATTATGAAAAAACCTATATAACCCTTTTTCATAATGTTTCTATATCCCAAAGGGGGCAGAAGGGAATTTTTTATGAGGCAGTCTTCACTATACTTCGCCCCCCCCTCCCCCCCTGCAGTTCCCCAAGGAGTGGGTCCTTTCTATGGGGTGAAGTGTTTGGATAATTGCCAGGTTCTTGTGGCCTGGTTTTGGCCTCTGTTGGAAACAGGATGCTGGGCTTGATGGACCCTTGGTCTGACCCAGCATGGCAATTTCTTATGTTTTTATGTTCTTATGTTCTTGGCCAGGCAATGGTATACTTTTCCCTATGTGTAATTTTCTCTGTGGACTTTGGTGATGAATGCTGCAGGGACAAATTAGCTGGACACAGAACTGGGTGTTCAAATAAACCTTAGTGATTTTGGAAAAATTAAATAAATGTCCAATTTTTTTTTTTTTTTTTTTAGAGACCATACTGGGTCAGACCAAGGGGTCTATCAAGCCCAGCATCCTGTTTCCAACAGTGGCCAATTCAGACCATATGAACCTGGCAAGTACCCAAAAACTAAGTCTATTCCATGTTACCGTTGCTAGTAATAGCGGTGGTTATTATCTAAGTCAACTAAATAGCAGGTAATGGACTTCTTCTCCAAGAACTTATCCAATCCTTTTTTAAACACAGCTATACTAACTGCACTAACCACATCGTCTGGCAACAAATTCCAGAATTTTATTGTGCGTTGAGTGAAAAAGAACTTTCTCCGATTAGTTTTAAATGTGCCACATGCTAACTTCATGGAGTGCCCCCTAGTCTTTCTATTATCCGAAAGAGTAAAAAACCGATTCATATCTACCCGTTCTATACCTCTCATGATTTTAAACACCTCTATCATATCCCCCCTCAGCCGTCTCTTCTCCAAGCTAAAAAGTCCTAACCTCTTTAGTCATTCCTCATAGAGGAGCTGTTCCATTCCCTTTATCATTTTGGTCGCCCTTCTCTGTACCTTCTCCATCGCAATTATATCTTTTTTGAGATACGGCGACCAGAATTGTACACGGTATTCAAAGTGCGGTCTCACCATGGAGTGATACAGAGGCATTATGACATTTTCCGTTTTATTCACCATTCCCTTTCTAATAATTTCCAACATTCTGTTTGCTTTTTTGGATGGATTGTACAGCTGAAGGTCCATTTTCTTCTGTGTAAATGTTTATGAGCTCAGGTTCACTGGGACTCTTCTTACCACTCTTGCATTGAGTGTATCAGATGCCCAGATTCTTGGGAAATTCCTAATCTGCATGGGATCCCCTTAGACATGGATATATCCTGCCTGAGTCCATGGTTGTTTTCGTTTACCTAGCCTGCACCTTTGTCCCGGGGGGTGGGGGGGAGGGAGATCCAGTGGTGGGCCTCAAATTCTGGTCTGCTTCCTTTCTTCTCCAGTCTCATTCCTGATTAACTTTTAGAGGGAAAGATCTGTAGCTGACAGATATTAGGTTATTTAGCCCAGTCTCCAAAGGAGAGGAAGGAGGTAGAAACCTCCTCTCAAAGAAAAGAGAAAATACTTGACTCAGATGTTCTGGAAAAAAAACCAACAACTTCTGTGATGTTAATGTCACAGGATGCTGGGCTTGATGGACCCTTGGTCTGACCCAGTATGGCAATTTCTTATGTTCTTATGTTCTTATTAAGGGAGCTGGCAGGTCTTCAGGGTCCTGGCCTCTGGATCTGGGGGATATCCATTCTCAGGAGGAATCCAGGCTACATTGTAGAAAAAACTTGCAAATACAAAATATTCTTAAAGTTTCTGAATCTGAAGTAGAACCTTAAAAAGGAGGAAGTGCCTAGAAAGGACTTTCCTCCAAAAATGTACTCAGTAAGGGGAACAAGCCTCACTCTGAAAGCAAATCCCAAAAGCTCTTCACTCCTCATACATGAACAAAAAAAGCCATACCTCACCTATTCCTAGCCTATACTTCTAGAAAAGGGGTCCACCCATCTCAGACAGCCTGTGGGGGTACTGTTGATATGAATTAATTGCTCTCTTGTTGTATAATTCCTATCACAGGGATCCTGGGCCATCTAGTGGGTGACCAGGGGGGTTGCCATATCTGTATGGTTAAAATGAGTTTTAAGGACCTCTAAGTAAAATAAAATACAGTAGACCAGTATGGTCAATTCAAAAATCTGAGCAATTGTTTAAAAATCATCTTGAGAGTGTACTTGTTTGAAATAAATACCTGAATTAAGTGTAGTCTTAATCCGAGGTTTAAACCAGAGACAAATATCAAACTAAGGGGGTCATTTATCAAAGTGCTATATTTATTTATTTATTTATTTTTCTATACAGACATTCGATCTGACATATCACATCGGTTTTCATATAACAGGATGTCTAAGGCCTGCCTTATAATGACAAGATACATTGTAACAGGTTAAATGCATAAACTGGCTAGGTACATATAACTGATATTCAAAATAGTATAGGTATAACTTTGTTTAACGGAAAATCTATTTAACAGCGATAATTTCTGACTTGAAAATAACTATGTACAAGAAAAAGGGGGGGGAGGACTAGGAAGGAGGGAAATGAAAGGGCTGGGGGAAGAGGGTGAGCGCCGTGGAGGGGGGAGTTTTAGGGGGGAAAGGGTGGCAGAGGCGGAATTATTTATCTGGTGGGATTGCTTTTCATCAGAAAACTATATGGCATTTTCACATGTGTTAAGGCGTTTTCACATGCAAAAAACTCCTTTAACGCATGCAAAAGCACCATAACATTCAGTGTGATGCAAATGAGAAAAAGGGGAGGATATTGGGGCAGGAATTTTGGCCAAGTGGGCTGGGCTCACAGTGTTGTGAAGCCACATTGCATGGCTTTAATGTGAATTTTAAATGCACCTTTTTCATTTGCCCAAGCTGTGAGAGAGAGAGAGAGAGAGAGAGAGAACCTAGACACAATGCCTGCACACTAGATTGGTATTTATATCTCTATGGGAGGCCCACCTAGTCACTCGAGATGAGATTTAGGCATTATTTATTTAAAAGTTTTTATATACCATCATTAAGTTATTTACCATCATAGCGGTTTACAATAGGGCACATAAATCAAAGAAAATATAGCTCATTCTTTAAATAGAAAGTGCCATTATTATTCAGTAATAGAGTGACATTAAGTATAAAATGGTTTATGACGTGGAATTTACATTAATGAAATTCTCATGGGGGATTGTATGTTTTATTGCTATTCAACCTATCGGTTTGACTACAATTATCGGAGGAATAAAATAATTTCCAGTTAGAATCTGGAAATTGTAAGCTGGGTGCTCCCTAAGTCCGCTTATCCTTCTTTATTTGCTTACGTCGTTCTCTTTCTTGAAGGCTTGTTTGAAAAGCCAGGTTTTGAGGTGTGTTTTGAAAAGTTATGATTTCTCTGAAGTATTAGATCAAGGGGCATAGTGTTCCATAATATGGGACCGGCCAGGGACATTGCATGTTCCCTAACCTGGGTTAGTCTTGCTGTTTTCACAGATGGAATGGTTAAGAGAGCTTTGTTTGCTGATCTTAAATTTCTATGTGGGACGTGTACTCGAAGTGCTGTGTTCAGCCATTCTTCTTTTTCATCATGGATTAGCTTGTGTACTGAACAAAGAGTTTTGAATTGCACTCTTTGTTCTATGGGTAGCCAAAGTAGTTTGGCAAGTGTATCTGTGATGTGATCTTTTTTACTTTTTCCAGTGAGAATTCTAGCTGCGGAGTTTTGTAATATTTGCAGTGGTCTTATTGTAGTGTAGGGTAAACCAAGTAGTAAAGCTTTACAGTAATCGGTGCTTGCGAATATCAGTGATTGAAGCACGGTGCAAAAGTTTGGCAGCGATAGTAATGGCTTAAGTTTTCTGAGTATCATGAGTTTAGCATACCCTTCTTTAACCTTTAGTGTAATGTGCTGTTTGAGGTTTAGCTCTGTGTCAATTATTACTCAGAGGTTGCGTACTTTCTCGGCTAATTCAATTTTTTGGTTACTGTTAAGAATAACGCACTTCTATTGGGCCTACCCAAAAACTCCATCCAACCGTTACAAATACTACAGAATACTGCAGCTCGTATCCTCACCAATACCACCTCAAAGGAACACATTACCCCTATTCTAAAGGAATTACACTGGCTCCCCATTCACTCTCGCATACAATACAAGACACTATCACTCATCTACAAAGCCCTCCACAATCCAGAAATGAACTGGCTCACTAATTCTTTACAATTTCATACTTCTAACAGACCTACTAGAAATCCTTACATAGCCACACTAAAAACTCCTTCACCAAAATTATTTAATTATGCATCTACTAAAGCCCGTGCCCTTTCCCTAGCTGTTCCAATGTTATGGAATTCCATGCCTACCGAATTACATCTTGAACTATCCCCTAAGATATTCAAACAAAAACTCAAGACATGGTTATTCACTCAAGCCTACACATGATCCCCACACGCTCCTCTACAACCACTACAACTTTCATCTGCCTCTCCCCCATTTCATAATAATTATTGTCTTTTAATGTGTCTCCCCCTCCACGCTCATCTGTTCTATCCTTGTACCCTAATTAATCCTTTATGCAACTGCTACATGGTTTTATCTGTGCCTGCTTCTCCGCTCTTATGCTTTCTCGAAAATGCAACGCCTTTTATTGCCTTTCAATCCCAAATTTATATACTCCTTTTCCTGCCCAGCTTCCCTATGTTTCTCCATCAACCTAACTTATAATTATTACCGTATAAGGTTTGCCTTTAAATTATATCATTGTTTTGAGGTTTAGTTACTTTTTGTATTAGTTCAACTATTTTTACCTTGTTCCATGTATAATGCTACGGCATATGTTATTCGTTCTTTGTACACCGATGCGATATCTCTGATGAGCGGTGGTATATAAAAACCAATAAATAAATAAATAAATAAATAAATTATTGGAGTTTGTGTGATGCTCATACTCTTTCTTTCTAAGTGTATGAATTAAGTTTTATCGATGTTAATTATCAGCTCCATTTGATTTAGTAGTTGTTTTATTATTTCTAGATACATAATGGCTAAGCTTATTGCTTTTTCAATAGTGTCCTCTATTGGTTGGATTAATTGAATGTCATCAGCGTAAACATAGTGGGGTAGATTTTAAAAAATTGCGCGATCGCGTACTTTTGTTCGCACACCAGGCGCGAACAAAAGTACACTGAATTTTATAAGATACGCGCGTAGCCGCGCGTATCTTATAAAATCCGGGGTCGGCGCGCGCAAGGGGGTGCACATTTATGCAACCTGCTCGCGCCGAGCCCAGCGCGCGCTGCCTGTTCCCTCTGAGGCCGCTCCGATTTTGGAGCGGCCTCGGAGTGAACTTTCCTTCGCCCTCCCCCCACCTTCCCCTACCTAACCCACCCCCCCCCTTACCTTTGTTGGCAGATTTACGCCTGCTAAAAGCAGACGTAAATCTGTGCGCGCCAGCGAGCTGCTGGCACGCCGTCACCCGACCCGGGGGCTGGTCCGGAGGCCTCGACCATGCACCCGGGCCGGCACCATACCCCCAGGCTCGCCCCCGAAATGCTGCGGCACGCCCCTGAAATGCCGCATCGTTTCGTGAACGCCCCCAACATCCCCCCTCCCCGCCCCTTTGACAAAGTCCCGGGACTTACGCGCGTCCCGGGGCTCTGCGCGTGCCGGCAGCCTATGCAAAAGATTGTAATTATGGCCTGTATCAGTAGAATCACGAAACAAACAAGGAAAAAGGAAAAAACAAATATCACAAGGCTGTGCTCTAAAGGTTATATTCAAAAAAGATTTTGTTCAGAGAAAAAATTTTTTGAAATAAGACTGACCGTATCGGCAAGCCTGGCGACAAGTCCCTGGAATCATTCAACAGGGGTTGTCCGGACTTCTCATCATTTACAGTCAACCTTAAATACACTATTTTTTACTACCTTAAATACATTATTTTTTACTGTACTTTTTATTTTAATTTTTTGGTTGTTTTTTGAATTTTTCAAGGTATTTTCAATACAATTTGTAAATCCAGAGCAATTTATTTGTATTTTTAACTCAGTCCAAGAAATTATTTCCTATGTCAAAGGACAAGAAAATAATTTTCTTATTTTATTTTCTTGTCCTTTGACATAGGAAATAATTTCTTGGACTGAGTTAAAAATACAAATAAATTGCTCTGGATTTACAAATTTTATTGAAAATACCTTGAAAAATTCAAAAAACAACCAAAAAATTAAAATAAAAAGTACAGTAAAAAATAATGTATTTAAGGTAGTAAAAAATAGTGTATTTAAGGCTGACTGTAAATGATGAGAAGTCCGGACAACCCCTGTTGAATGATTCCAGGGACTTGTCGCCAGGCTTGCCGATACGGTCAGTCTTATTTCAAAAAACATTTTCTCTGAACAAAATCTTTTTTGAATATAACCTTTAGAGCACAGCCTTGTGATATTTGTTTTTTCCTTTTTCCTTGTTTGTTTGGTGATTGAATTGAATGGAAAATAATTAGCTCTTTTTGGAATACTCTGTATCAGTAGAACCCATTCTGCAGTTGACAAAGGGGCAGAGGGTGGAGGTGGAAGTGGTAGTCTTTTCTGCACTACATCCACATGCTCCATCTGCCTCTGGCACTACCATTCTGGCAGACTAGTTACCAGCATCTGTAGTTGCAAGATCTTCAGCTACTGTTATCCATGTATTTTGCATCAATTATCTATGGTGGGGGTGGCTAACTCCCATCCTCAAGAGCCACAAACAAGTTTGGTTTACAGAATATCCACAAAGAATATGCATCAGATAGATTTGAATGCATTACCTCCATTTTATGCAATTCTATCTCATGCATATTTTTCTGGAAGTGAATAATCTGAAAACCAGGCTTGTACATTACTCTTGATTTTATCTATCTATGTATTTATTTATTTATTTATCTATCTATGTATTTATTTATTTATATGCTTTTCTATACCGTCATATAGCACAAGCCGTCACAACGGTTCACAAACATAAAAATAAAAAGATGATCTGTAAAACAATATAAAATACAGTAATCGCCATAATAAATTAGTTAAGAAACAAACTAGTAAAGAATGAAAAAGATAAAAATTCATTATCACTCAGCCTTCATAATCCTAAGATAAGATAAAAAAAATGACAACACTAACAATCCAAATATCATTTTTTAAAAACTATAATGCTATTTTAAAAGTATAAGAAAAAAGTTGAATTGTAAATGAC
This sequence comes from Rhinatrema bivittatum, assembly GCF_901001135.1. Taxonomy (NCBI): domain Eukaryota; kingdom Metazoa; phylum Chordata; class Amphibia; order Gymnophiona; family Rhinatrematidae; genus Rhinatrema; species Rhinatrema bivittatum. The sequence continues at coordinate 151,899,008 of NC_042617.1, read as the reverse complement.
ATAAAAAGAACTTCCCCTGCTAGCCTTTACATTCTTTATACGCCTGCTCAAAGAGCCAGGTTTTTATCTGTTTTCTGAACATTTTCAGGTCACTTTGCAATCTTAAATTCATCAGGAGCGTGTTCCAAAGGCCTGGCACTGCTAGATAAATTGCTCTCTCTCTTACAGAAGTAAGGCGAGCTGTTAGTATAGGCGAGCAGTTAGTATAGGCGAGTTAGTATAGGCGAGCAGTTAGTATAGCTGTGTTTAAAAAAGGATTGGATAAGTTCTTGGAGGAGAAGTTAGTATAGGCGAGCAGTTAGGAGAAGTTAGTATAGGCGAGCAGTTAGTATAGGCAAGTTAGTATAGGCGAGCAGTTAGTATAGGCGAGCAGTTAGTATAGCTGTGTTTAAAAAAGGATTGGATAAGTTCTTGGAGGAGAAGTCCATTACCTGCTATTAATTAAGTTGACTTAGATAATAACCGCCGCTTTTACTAGCAATGGTAACATGGAATAGACTTAGTTTTTGGGTACTTGCCACGTTCTTATCGCCTGGATTGGCCACTGTTGGAAACAGGATGCTGGGCTTGATGGACCCTTGGTCTGACCCAGTATGGCATTTTCTTATGTTCTTATGTTACAAGTTTAATTGAAAACATTTTCTTAATAATAAGCACAATTCCTCCCCCTCTACGATTAGTTCTAGGTACTGAGAAATAGTCATATAAGTTACTTGACAACTGATTAACAATTACTGTATTAGACTTTTTCAGCAAGGTTTCAGTAAACGCAATAAAATCTGGTTTTTCATCCTGAAGTAAGTCAGAAATTATCATATGTTTCTTCGGGATGGATTGAGCATTAATTAATAAGAAGGCTAATAAAAGCAAATTAGGGATCACATTTTTTATATTAATTTTTATCAGGTTCTGTGGACAAGAGGTTCTTGAGTTTTGGGTAATTGGTACTGAATTCTTCATGCGATGATACTCTTTACAGTACATACCATTATAGATGCAAATTGGGATCGAACATGAAGTGGTGGCATCCGTTGTCTGACCAGAGCGACGGATTCTTGTTGAGATTGTATAATGAAAAAGGGGCAGCACGAAGGGGCACACAAAGGGGCATGCCTCTTTATTGCGTTTCTTCGACACGTGACGCCCGGCGCACGATGCCTATGGCCGGTCTCAGCGCTTATGACCCCCTCGGCGCTCTGAGATGACGTCACTAGGGCGGTGCTGGGCAGAGGAGGGAACAGCATGAGAAGAGGTAATCCGGGGCTGGAGCAAAGGCAGGCAGATGCAAGCGGTAGAAAGCCTCGGCGGTAACAAAGAGGCAGGCTGGAGACAAGCGGCAGGAGAGCTCAAATGGCCGGTCTCAGCGCTTATGACCTCCTTTGCAGGACTTGGCCACTCTAAGAAAAAGTAAGCACAAAAATATCCACCTTCTTTATCTATGGCTACTGTTTATAGCCAAAACAATGTGCTAGTTTTGAGAATGCAAACCTATGCATGCTGTTGCCTCCCCCAGCATAAAATCTGCCACTGGAATTCCACCACAAAAATGTGGGTAAAAGTATATGCCTTGTGCATGACACATTTACTTTTACACTCATACAGGGTGGAACATTTTTAAAAAGCTCTTTTACCAAGGAAGTTAGCCATTTACACAGTTAAAAGGCTTTTGAAAATTGTCCTCAAAGATTATGGCCTAATCTATAGCTAAGCTCTTAAAGGTGAATTTTCAAAATGTTTTAGGCCTGATTGTATAAAGCATTTACATGCTTAAAATTGGGTTTTAAACATATAAATGCACTTTACCCACGTAAGTGGGCTTTTGAAAATTGCTACAATATATGCCATTGAATTGTCCATAGGATATTCACATGTAAGTACACTTTACATGTATAAATGGCTTTTTAAAATTTAAAATGTTACATTTACATGTGCAACTCCTTTTAAAATGACCTCGTATGTGTGTAAAAATTAGCATATATGCAGGTAAGTAGCCTCTACTCGCATATTCTGTATTTTATAAACATTGAACATATATGCACATTTTCACTTTTGTGTGCACATACATGCATGTAATAAAGAGGTGGTCAAGGGACATTTTGGAGCAGGGCCAACAGTTATGTGCAAACGTTGCTATTATAAAAGACATTTATGTTCATATATTTCCAAGTTGCATATTTTGACACTTGCTAATTATCTGGTATAAGTGATATTAAGCATGTTTATTGTATATAGTACTGAATACTGACTGAATGGAAGATCTGGGTGAACACGGGGGACGTTCAGGGTGAAGAACCAGGAAGGTCTTGATGATCTGGAGAAGGACTAGGCAAATTGGTGGACTTCTTGGTAAACTGGTTATTTTCCTCAATGTGGGCATGTTTTAAAATTGGCTGACTTACACATATAAATCAAGACTTACACAAATAAGTCCTGGTTTACTTTCATGCATAAAATTTACGCACAAATATTTTTGAAATAGGTGGGTTAAATATGTGCATTCAATGCATTGAGGTACTTGGCTTCAAGATATTGCATGTATTCACGCTTTGGCCTACATACATGCAAATGTGGGGTAAACAAATATATATTTTAGATTATGAGCATATGCAATACATGCATGTTATGAAATGCTAAGGTAAAAATATGTGTGGCCACTTAAACCTGTATATGTTGCTGCGTGCAATTGTTTTAAAGTTATCCTCCCTAAATTTATAAAAAGCTGTCTATTTAAATTATAAATGATTATAACTTCATAATTGTGAATTTCTGATTGAGTGAAGTTTTCACACACAGTCTACTCAGTATTATAATTTATTTCTTTGGTTAAGTTTGCTCTTTTATGGCCTGCTATGAAAATACGATTGCATGAAAGTTTGGAGGAATAAAATGATCTTACTTCCAATATAGAAAATAAGAATTCATACAAGGAAACTAAAAATGCACCTGCACAGTCCAGTTTTAGTACAGCTGTTTTGCAAGTGCTATTGTTTATGACCACCAGATATCTGGTTTGCAGCAAAATGGGTGCATGTCAGTGATTTTTCTTTTAAATGAAATTGTTAGTACATCTCCAACTCATAAAATCAACCAACAGAGCAAAATAGAAGTTCAGTTCAGATCGTGCCATCATTTTTCAGAGTGAATCATTTAGATCATAAATCATGTAAACCTTACGCAGGTGCAGTTAAATCTTCAGCACTGCTAGACAGTCCTGAAATAAACCCACCATAACTAAAGAGACCCACAGGGCTCAACAGAGCTGCTCTCATATTTGTTACAGTCTTGATGTTCTGCTTTCCACAGGTGCCAAGTTTATTCATGCTCTTCATTTTGCATTTATTAGTTCTGCCATTTTGTTTATTGTCACTGGAAATTCCATTTTGGAAGCAAAATCTGTCTTCTGCGATGAGTTTGTGTCCACTTTTGTGCCATGAAAAAGCAGATGCAGAATGTTATGGTCCAAATGAACAGCCCGAATGTCTACATATTCTTTCAGGTCTACATAGTTTTATTGGAATATCTAAGTGCTAGTAATTACTCTGGATTCCTCTTATGTACAATCAGGCCAATCCAATTATCTCTGAAACTGATGCAAATTTCAATTACCACTGATACAGAAAACGTAGGTTTTAACTGAAAACAACCTATAACAGAAAAAAAACCCATACTCAATTTGTTGAACAATAATACTTTGTATGCAAAACAAAACACACATGTGGTATGGATTGAGAGGAGCAAACATTAGGAGTGGTAACGTGAAAAAAATGTATTTATTTTTCATTTTCATTCTGGGGGTGAGTCATTGCGAGTCCACCCCCCGATAATTTTTTTTCTTTTGTTGCTCCTGTTTTTGTTTTAAAAAAATCAGAATCCACCCAACCCTTCCCATTTATTTCAATATTGAGCCCCCCCCCCCCCAGATGATCCTCCAGGACTCACCATAAACACCTGGTAGTCTACCAGGGGGGCTGGGAGCGACCTCCCACTATTGGGCAGAAGGCTGCCAATATTCAAAATGGTGCCAGCTGACTTTTGCCCTTATCTTTTCACAGTCGACTGATGCCAGTGGGTAGGCCCTGTCACATGGAAGGGGCAATGGACCACGCACATCATTTTTCAAAATGGTGAGGCCCCATGATAGACCACCAGGAATTTTTGGTGAGTCCTGGGGGTGTCTGAAGGGTGGGCTAGGATTGGCCAGGGATACAATATTGAAATAAATAGGAAGAATAGGGGTGGATTCTGGGAATTTTTTTTAACTTGCTTTGTTTTTCCTCCCCAAAAAATGATAGGAAAAGCAACATGAAATTTTGTGATTTTTCCTATTGTTTTTTTAAATTCCTGAAATGTAACAAAATAGGAAATATTGTCGTATTTCCTATTTCATTGCAAAAGAATTCCCACCTCTGCCAAAAATTGCTGTACCTTACATTCTACCAGTACCATAGCCTCAACTCATTTTTAAGGGGATGGAAGGGGCGGGAAGGATAACATGGTTGGGCACTAGACATACAGGGGTAGATTTTAAAAGAAGCATGCGCGCTCTACATGTGCGTGCACTATCCTGCGCGTGCACATGTACATCCTATTTTATAACATTTACTGACAGATACTTCATGAAGTAACAAAAACCCATGGAAAAAAAGTACCTAGGACCAAACCAAACCATCGTTTTCGTACGGAAAATGGCGCCGGCAGGAGATCAACTGCAGGAGGTCGTTCAGCGGGGGTTCCGGACCGCTGCTGAACGACCTCCTGCACTCGATCTCCTGCCGGCGCCATTTTCCGTACGAAAACGATTCGCGGCAAGAAATCGCTCCCGGAACCCCGCTGGACTCCCAGGAAACTTTTGGCCAGCTTGGGGGGGCCTCCTGACCCCCACAAGACTTGCCAAAAGTCCAGCGGGGGTCCGGAACGACCTCCTCTGTCGAATCGTTTTTGTCTATGGCCGCCGCCATTTTGCGGCGGCCATTTTGAAAAATGGCGCTGGCTGAAGACAACACGATTCTATTGAGGGGACCGTTCCGGACCGCCGCCGTTCTGGACCACCGCCGGATCCCCAGGTAATTTAAAGCATTTGGGGGGGGGTTCGGGAGGGTGGGGGATTTAATTTAAAGGGTCGGGGTGGGTTTTAGGGGGGTTTAGTGTGCCGGCTCACGATTTTAACGATTTTTCACGATAGTTTACACACCCAAACGGCAACAATACGATTCCCTCCCCCTCCCAGCCGAAATCGATCGTTAAGACGATCGAGGACACGATTCACATCTCTACTTCTTAACCCTTATAGTTAATAAGCCTTCCTTTAACCCTTTTAACCACAACTCTTAAAACCTCGCTAACTAGCCTTATGTCTTTTGTTTTATTACACACCAGCCATAGCAGAAGTAAAATGACGCAGATAGGGACCACGGTGCACATTGGTGTGCATAAAAACTTACGTGCTGGTTTCATTCATATTTTCTGGAATGCCTATGCCCCATCCAGACCATGCTGACATAACTGCCCCTTTTTGTACAAACATTTATGTGCGTACACACTTTTTGAAATCTGTGCGGCATGCACCGGCCCAACTTCTGTGTGTACCTCCCGGCTTTGGCGCATGTAGGGCTTTTACAATTCGTCCACGTTAATAATAGTTAATAGACGTTTATAAACTGTGCAGTAGGGATGTGCAGAGCAAAATTTTATGTTCATATTTTTTATGTCCGAAAGGGGGTCCCACTTGCGGCCAATATGGACATAAAAAAAATCCAATGAGTTGGGTATATGTACATATGTGCAAAAAAAAAATTTAAACCCCCTCACCCTCCTTAATCCCCCCCCCCCAGACTTACCACAACTCCCTGGTGATCGAGCGAGGAGTGAGGACGTCATTTCTGCAATCCTTGGCGAGAAGCATGTGACGTCGGTGGCACGTCGAGTGACGCGGCGTCACGTGATTCCCGGCTCGTTCGCGCCGGACGGCTCGTTCGGCCCAAAAAGAACTTTTGGCCAGCTTGGGGGGGCCTCCTGACCCCCCCAAGCTGGCCAAAAGTTCTTTTTGGGCCGAACGAGCCGTCCGGCGCGAACGAGCCGGGAATCACGTGGCGCCGCGTCACTCAGACGCGACGTCACGTGATTCCCGGCTCGTTCGCGCCGGACGGCTCGTTCGGCCCAAAAATAACTTTTGGCCAGCTTGGGGGGGCCTCCTGACCCCCTCATATGCTTCTCGCCAAGGATTGCAGAAATGGCGTCCTCACTCCTCGCTCCATCACCAGGGAGTTGTGGTAAGTCGGGGGGGGGATTAAGGAGGGTGAGGGGGTTTATATTTTTATTTTGGCTCAACAATCGCGATTTCCCACATATCGAACATATCTATGTTCGATATGTGGGAAATCCGATCGTTTATGTCGAATCAATTTTTTAAGTAAAAAAAAAATATGAGTTGCATTTTACTAATGCGGTCAATCCGAATGCACACCCCTACTGTGCAGCCCTACAGCATAAATCTCCAAGCATCCACTTATGTGTATACATGTTCTCCTGTGGAAAGGTTTGAAAGTTAGGCTCCCATGAGGTAATTTTCAAACAGTTTTACAAATGTAAATTGATTTTTGAAAATTGCTACTTGTACGCGTTTAACTCTTTTGAAACTTCAATTCATGGGACTTAATTGTCAAAAGGTTTTATGTGTGTAAATATTTGTATGCACACAGACACCATGCAGTTTTATAATGAGCAATTTCCATTCATAAAACAGTATTTTATGCATGTAAATAGCTTTGAAATCACCCATAAATAATAATGGTGGTAATATATCCCTGAGGTACTCCACAGGACAGTTTCCATGGTGAAGAACATAACCTATCTATAACTATTTGGGATCTGCTTTTCAAAAAAAACCCAAACAAACAAAAAAAACTCACACCTACAACATGCCACAGCTTGGCCACTAGTACCTAGATCATGTAGCTGCTCTTAAGGAATTTCATAGTTGATTAAGTTGAATGTGGCTGTAGTATCAAGCCGCATAAGCATGGATGGTGCCATCCAAAGTGCTACATTCTCCTATGATGTTCTTTTTGATTTAAAAAATATTTATTGATTTTTACAGATAAATGTTATTGAAAAACAATTAACAATGAAACATTCATGCAAGGTCTAACCAGAACAGTTTTCAGATCTGATCTTTTATAATTAAGTGGGGCAATTATCAAACTGACCACATTGTGATGAAGACGACAACTGCACGTTATACTAGTTGGCTTTGCAACAGTGTTCAAAGCAAGGATATGCATGCATTTTTCCTTTGAAAATTTCTGCAGTTTCAATGTACGCATGGTCACTTGCACCTCCTGTACTTTTCTTTAGTGGGATGATGTTTGCTGGAAAAATATGAGCAAAGATATTAAATGCCATCTGCATGCATACTTTTCCTTCCCCAGCCTAGAGGGAATGTTTTATTCTCAATACTGGTAAAATCCGCATGTTGTGAACCCTTTGTCAGGAAGTTTAGCTACATTTGAGGAGGGCAATTTTCAGACAGCTGATTAACACAAGGGATCCTTTCTGTTCCATGAAGAAATTTCCAAGTAATGAGCGGGTGAGAAGGCCTGGGGGAAGGTTAGCAAGAGGTCCTGGAGTATTCTTCTTCTTATTATTATTACTATCAAATGTTCAACGTAATCCTGTTATTCCTGTTATAATTTGTATAATTTGTTATATTTATTACAATGTTACAATTTATTATTTTTATTACAATGTTATAATGTAAAATAGGGCTGTTTCTACCCTATTCTTTGAGTTATCTGGAAACCGATGTGATATCTCGATCGAACGTCGGTATATAAAAGAAATAAATAAATAAAATAAAAATAAATACTATTATTGATGATATTTTGTTCAGTTTTCTTTCATTTTGTTTTAAAACAAATTGAAACAAAATGGGAAATTTTGTTAACATTCCCCATTGGATTATAAATGAATACACATCCATAATTATTATAATATCATTGTTATTACTATTTCAAGCATGTTAAGCTACAGTGTGCATGAGCTTGATTTTCCAGATATTCACTATGAAGATTGAAATAAGAAGCACTGACAGTGTTATTGTATTAGATGTAACAAGATAAAAGCATTAACTTTTCACACTTCATAAACATTATTCTGGCACTCATATTCAAAGAGATGAAGGATTATTCTTTGGAGTTGGATACTACAAAGGCAATGCTTCTATTGTGAATGCTGTTTGCCATTCTGAAAGGTCCTCCTTTGAGATATTGGTTTGCCTCTTGTTCAAGATGTACATGTCTCTGCCAAATGTTTAGGGGGATGTTCTCAACTGCACTATAATTTCGATTGCAACCTGTGCCATGCATTATTGATCATCATACCTCTGTTCCTGAAGTAGCACAGTCTAAATTAAATGAAATCTCAAATAAAAGCAAGCTGTGCTTCTTCTCCCCATAGTCCCATCCATCTTTTCCTCTCATACATTCACCTCTCTCCCCAAATTCATTGCAACAGCAATTATGATTACAAAAGAATAAAGGCTGCAACTTGTTAAAATCTCACGAGCACAAAATCACCTACGGATCTTACTTAAAACAGTTCCGCTTTTCCATAGTGCTAGGACAGCTACATATTCATCATGCACTGTTTAATTGTTTGCTTTTAACCCTCCTAATCAGGGCCAATGCGATCATTAGGAAACCTAGGTGGTCATCTAAAGCACCAAAATTTCGGGGGAGGCAAAATCCCACCAGCACAAGGCCCAGAGGGAGAGAGTCAACACTGCTAAAGAAGAGAGCGCTGTACTGGAGCTGCCACCAGTAGGTAAGTTGGGGCTGGGGGTTGCATGACTGAAAGTTTGCCTTGGGCACAAAATACACTTTCACCGGCCCCTCTTCTATTCTTCTATTCTATCATTTCCATAGGAATGCAATAGTGTTGGACTATTGTTTGTGAGCTAATCTTCCCCATTGCCTCTGCCCAGATTGAGCTTTGTGAGATAGTGCCAACCTGAAATAACTTCATGACCCATCTGCATTCTGGGCTATCTCCCCAACTGGCATTCACCAGTTCATCCCCAGTTCTCCCAGTTAAGAAATAGGTCCTCTAACACCCCCTGGTTTGATAGTCTTCACTCCCCCCAGTGAGCCCCAATCCTTAAAACACCACAGATCTGCTTAGTTTTCTTTAAATTTTAACTTACACAGCATGCATAGCAGAAGCAAAGAAACACAGCAGAGGGCATTGGCGCGCACCGGGTTCCGTCAGTATTTACGCACACGTGTTTGGTTCCTGCCCCAAAATGCCCATGCCCTGGTCAGATCTCGCCCCTTTTTAAAAAACTTTCGAGATGTGCCTACTTCTTGAGATAAATAATAAAAAATAGTAAGCTAAATAATCATAAAATTTAAACAATTAGAGAGGCAGTATAGTAAGAGTAGAGATAAAATAAAAAATAATATACATTTCCTTGGTATAAAATCAGTAGTTTGAAATCATTAAGTTAATAGCTCTTGGAAGGCTTGTTTGAATAGCCATGTTTTAATGCCCTTTTTAAATAATTTAATGTCTGCTTCCAATCGTAATTCCTGTGGTATAGAGTTCCATAGTTGGGGTCCAGCAATAGAGATAATTCTTTCTCTTACATTATTTAGATGCACAATTTTAGGGGAAGGAATTGGCAGCATCCCTGTTCCAGTTAATCTAGTAATTCTTGAAGGGATATGGAAATGAAGTGATGAAGTTAACCATTCAATTTTTTCATTGTAGAGCATTTTATGAATTAGGGACAGGATTTTATGCTGAGCCCTGTATTTAATCGGCAACCAGTGAAGTTCTTTCAATATTGGGGTGATATGCTCAGATCTTTTAGTTCCTGTCAAAAGTCTAGCAGCTGAGTTCTGCAGAAGTTGCAATGGTCTTGTAACATTTGCTGGAAGGCCAAAAAATAGTGAATTGTAGTAGTCTAATCTTGACAAGACAAGTGCCTGTAAACAGTTCTAAAATCTTTTGGGAATAGAAGAGGTTTTAATCTTTTAATGATATTTAATTTGAAGTAACCATCGCTTATGATTTTTTTTAACATGTTTTCATTGAGAATTTGTAGTCTATGAAGATCCCTAAATCTCATACTTCCAGGGAGATGGGGTAATTTTTAGCTGCTTCTTGAATTTCAAGTCCTTTTGTCTTGCTTAATTTAGGTGAGATGTATAGAATTTCAGTTTTATTTGTATTTAGGGAAAGATTCATTTGGGTTAATACATTTTCAATGGCAGATTGGTATTTATCCCAGAGCTTAAGAGTTTGGTTGATAGATTTTTCGATCAGTATTAAAATCTGAACATCCTCAGCATAGACAAAATGTGTTAGCCTGAGGCCTGATAGAATTCTGCACAATGGAAGCATATAAATATCAAAAAAGGGTTGAAGATATAGATGATCAGTTACGGTTGTGGACCCTTTAGCTGGCTGGGACAGTAGATGGAATACTGTGGGAACCCACAGGAAGCGTCACAGCTGGGAGGCGGCACTGAAGAGACACAGGAGGAGACTTCACCACTGGAAGCCCGAGGTCCCCCCAGGAGGAACCCATAGGAACCCAGGCCTCTTGGACTTAGGCGGGACCCTATGCGACCAAGGATCCGGGAGGCATCCAGAGAGTTGGGCAAAGAGGATGGCTGGACCCAGGGGACAGGATGAGTCTTCACCCTCGAAAGCCCGCGGCTCCCCCGGGAGGAGCCCGTGAGAGCCTGAGCCTCTGGGACTTAGGAGAATCCTCTGGGCCAGCAAGTACTGGATACCTGAGGTGGTGGAAGAAACTGAAGTTGGAGTCCAGGAGCGAAGCCGGGTCAGAAGCCAGAAGTTAGAGATCCAAACCAAAGCCAGGGGCGGAAGCTGAAGAGAGAGTCGCAGGATGGAGCCGGGTCGGAAGCCAGGAGTCAGAAGTCAATAACAAAACCAGGAGTGGAAGCTGAAGATGTAATCAAAAGACGAAGCCGGGTCAGGAGCCAGAAGTCAGAAGACAAACCAGAGCCAAGGGCAGAAGCTGAAGATGTAATCAAGAAACAAAGCCAGGTCAGGAGCCAGAAGACAGAAGGATGATCAGGATTCACCGCAGCAACTAGCAACTCAGGGGAACTGAGAGAACCTCATTGCAAGGCGAGGTACAGCTGTGGCTGCTGGGTAAATTAACCCGGCAGCATCTGACATCACCAGGAGGGCTGTCCTGCGATTCCCGTGCTGGCCCCTTTAAATGCAGAGCCCCGGCACGAGCGCGTGCCTAGGGGGCAGGGCCAGCTGTGGGCCGTCGGCGGCATCTCCCTCTCATCGGGAGTGCCACGATAGTCAGCGTTCCAAGCCTGGGCGGATGACGAAGGTCTCCTGCGGCCGGACCGGGCCGCGTGGTAAGTGGAGGTTCCGGTGCACGGCCCAGGACCATAACAGGATCCCTGTGGTACTCCATACAGGAGATCAATTGGTTGTGATTCGTTGTCAAGATATTTTACTTTGAAGGTTCTATTTTTTAAGTAAGAGTTAAACCATTTCAGTGCAGAGTCTTTGATGCCTATTTCGTTTAGTCTATCCAGGAGGATTTTATGATTAACTGTATCAAAGACTGCTGAAATATCTAGCATGATCAGGAAGTAAGTTTGGCTGTTATTGGCTCCTCTGAGGATAATATCTTGTAATGAAGTTAAGAGGGTCTCAGTACTACAATATTTTCTAAATCCATGTTGTGCTGTTTACAGGGTATTGTGCTTTTCAAGATAACCTGTTAGTTGATTGTTAATTACTTTCTCAAGAATTTTTGAAATACAAGGTAAATTAGAAATAGGTCTTAGGTTTGAAAGATCATATGAATTGAATTGTGGTTTCTTTGTGATTGGTTTCACTACTGCGGATTTTAAAATGTGTGGGACATTCGTTTCAATAATAGATAGGTTAATTAAATCAGCAATAGGTCTCGAAACTATATTGGTGACTGTTTTTAATAGTTGTATTGGAATATGGTCAACTGGGTGAGCAGCTGGGTTCATTTTTTTAATTATACCTTCAATTTCAAGAGATGAAACTGTATCGAAGGAGGTTAAATGGTCTTTAGGGTTACTTGGCAGTACAATTTGGTTAGAATCTGGGGAGAGATGTTTTTTAGTATGTTTAAAGTTTTTTCTTGAAATATTGTGCAATTGTATTACAATTAAAAGAATTGTTTGATGTGGGAGTTTCAATGGGATTGGTTAGATCTTTTACTTATGAAAACAGTACTCTAGGGTTATATTGGAATTTATTTATTTTGTTAGAATAAAATTCTTTTTTTGCTTTATTGGTGGAGTCATTGTATGTATGTAATAAAGATTTGTAGTTAGTTAATGTGTCAGAAGAAGGAGACGCTCTCCAATGTCTCTCAGCTTTTCTTAGTGTTGTTGTTAGTGTTCTTAATTCATTGTTGTACACGGGGTGTGGTGTTTCATATTAATAGAAATATCTTTTTTGATAAGTGGGCAGCAGTTATCAGCTACTTTTTTTGTCAAAAAGAACCATGAATTGATTGCGTTATCACTATTTGATAGATCTAAGTCATTCAGAGCTTTTGAGAGATGATCAGTTAGGGTATCTAACTGACAGGGTTTCCTGTATTCTATTTTGGTCTTAGTGGCAGGGGGTACTACAGTTGAGTATTGGATATTAATATCACCAGTAATTAGTTTATGAACAGACCACGGGATTGGGATAATAGTAGGACTGAGAGTGGTATCTATATAAGAGTTGATGAATATTAAGTCTAATGTGTGTCCTGCTTTGTGAGTTGATTGATTCACTATGGGGCAGATTTTTAAAGTTATGCGTGCGGGGTACATTTGTGCACGCTACCCGGCACGCACAAATGTACACCCGATTTTATAACATGCACACAAGTGCACCTTGCGCATTCCAAGCCCGAGGGGAGCCCTGATGGCTTTCCCCGTTCCCTCCAAGGCTCTTAAATTGGAACAATCAGCCCTGCTCCCGGACCACCAATGGACCGCCCCTGGACTGTGGCCATGCCCACGGCCCCGCCCCAGGACCGCCCTTTTTTCGAAGCCCCAGGATATACGCGCATCCCAGGGCTTGTGCGTACCTCTAGCCTATGCAAAATAGGCTCGGCACACGCAGGGGTAGGTTTTCGGGGGTTACGCGCATATCCCTTTGAAAATTTACCCCTTTTTGTTGAAATCCTAATGCTGACATTGAATTTAAGAAGGTCTCACAGTTGTGAGATAATGGGTCTTTATCAACATGCAAGTTAAAGTCACCGAATATGACGGTTGGAATTTCAAGTTTTAGATTAGTAAAAAAATTTAATTAATGGAGAGACATTGTGTTCTAATAAGCTTGGGGGTGCGTAGATTAAACAAATTTGTAGACATTGGGAATTTAGGAGAGCTATTTCGAAATTGGGTGGAGAATTTATTTGCTGTATTTTTAGGTGTAATTCCTTCTTTGAAAGTATCATTATACTGCTACCTCTTTTGTTTAGCCTAGGTATAGATGTAATATCATAATTATTTTTGGTAATTGATTTAGAAGAACATAGATTTTTTAAACCAGGTTTCGGTGATTCCACATATATCAGGGTTGTTGTCTGCGAGAAGATCGTTAAAAATAGGCATTTTTTTGACTAAGGATTGTGCATTAACCAGGAGTAGGTAAATAAGTGAGAAACTAAGTAATTTGTTTTTGGGAATTAGAGGGATAGAGATTAGGTGTCTTCGTGGCTTTGGAAGCTTTTTCTTAAATATTGTTTGTTTTTGTCTATTGAGGGAGATGATGGAAGGAATGTGTTTAGAATCCATGTTAGCATTTAGCATAGACTATAGTTTGATTTAAGGGAAAAACTAAGAGGCATCTCGCAATGACTTTTGAATGTTTAAGGGGAAAACTAAGGGGCAAATCCAAGAGGCAAGCTCCTTGGTTGTGCTCCTTAGGTGCGCAACGCAGGCACGCGGTGCCTTCGGTCTTGCCACGGTGTTTTTCTACCCTCACTGGGCCGTCAAAGTCATACATCAGCGTCGGCGTCCGTGAGGGGGGGCAGAGCACCGCGGGACTTCCGGGATTAGGGCCTAGGAGGAGGAAGAAAGTAAACAGCAAGCAAAATAGTTTCTTACTCGGGAGGCACAGGTAAGTTAAATGAAAATGTTATCAATTGCAGGGACTGGAGTCTGTGGAGCTGGCCTTCAGTCTTGCCGCGGTGCTATTCTACCCTTACTGGGCCGTCGACTTAATCAGATAAGTCTGAAAAGATCTACTTGTCTAAGTAGCACTTTTCATACTTATCTAGGTATGTAAGTTAACTGGATAAGTAAAAAAAAAAGCACTACTTATCTGGACAAATTCAAATTTGTCTGTCTAAATAGCAGCAAAGGATCTACTTAGCTGAATAAGTCATAATTTAGCAATTTAGCTGGATAATTGTGCACAAATGATATACCTGAATATTTGTACTCCAAATTTTAAAGGGCTATGTGAGTAGATTTTACTTGCATTATTTAGACGCCTTTACCCTCCTTAAATTGGCATTTAAATGAGCACGACAGAGGATTTTCTAACATGGTCTACCAGTTTTCCTATTCCATCTGTGGCTCATAAAGACTGTCCTGGCTTTTCAGCTTGAAGCCCTCCCATTTCACCTAGCTCCCCCCCCCCCCCCCAACCCCCATCCAGTCATTTTTTCACTTTTAAGATATTTACAATCACTTACTTTAGATAATGTCCGGTTGCAAATATATGCAAGGTTTTAAAATAGCAAGTTATTCACGTAAATGTTTGCCCCTCCCCAGAATGCCTCTTCTCAGCCCCTTTTGTTTTTACACATGTAAATGTACTCATAGATTCTGATTTATGCAGGTATATTGCAGTTTTTAAAATAGCTACCCATTCAGTTTGCCCAGTAAGCTTCTTACGGTAGTATATGCCACTCTGTGCAGAATACCCCCCATGTTTTTCTCAAGGGTAGTAAGTGCCACGCTGTGCAGTTACTCCAAAGTCTTATGATAAGAGTAGTAATATTTGCAATCAATCAAAACCAAGCAACTGTCAAACCTGTAAATTACTAGGGATGGGAATCGTTTTTGTGACGGATGAAAATATCGTATGATATTTTCTTATCCGTCAGATATCGGGGGGTCCCCGAAAGTGATAGGAAAACCCCACAACATTTTTCATGCGGTTTTCTTATTGTTTTGGGGGAGGGGGGGAAGAAAGGGCACACAAAAAAACCCTCAAAACCACCCAACCCTTTAAATCTAATTAGTTAGAATTTCCCACCCTCCCGAACCCCCAAAAACTTTCTTAAAAGTACCTGGTGGTCCAGTGGGGGTCCCGGGAGCAAACTCCCGCTCTCGGGCCATCGGCTGCCACTAATCAAAATGACGCCGATGGCCCTTTGCCCTTACCATGTGACAGGGGCTATCGGTGCCATTGGCCGGCTTCTGGCACATGGTAGGAGTGATTTTTTAAGATAGCGCCGGCCGTCCATTGCTTGGGACTTGACTGTAGCAGCCTGTTACACCCGTTGGTCGCAGACGGCTGCGACCACTAATGCTCACCTCATTTTTTGCTGCATTGTCATCCTTGGAGAGAATGGCGGCCTCCGTCAACCACCACCGACCAGCCTGGTGTTCCCGGAATGGCATGGGCACTGCCAACCACCATCTTGCTCCAGGAGTTATTTAGGCACATGTGCGCATGGGCCACCTTTGTACACGTCATGGCAGGAACCTCGGGGGCATCCCATCTGGATGATGTCACCTATCCATCGTACTTAAGCTGGCTGGCCCTTCACTTAGACGAGTTAACAAGGATTTCCCTCTTGCTGAATTCCTCTCCTTGGACTTCCGGTTCCAGATTCTACATTTGGTGTGAGACACTCTGGGTACCTGCTCCTCGGGGGCCTTCCTTCGTCTCTGGTCATCCGCTCCTCGGAGGACCTTCTGCCTTGGACTACTTTCTGTCCCACTCCCCAGGACCTCTCCTGGAAGTACCTGTTGTGAGTACCTATTCTACAGACTTCAACTTCCTAACCTCAATGTGGGATCATCTATGGTGTACCCCATACCTTGGGCTACTACCACTTCATCCCAGAAGGAACCACTCCAGTATATCCTGCCAGCAGGTCATTACCGCTCCACTGCTACAGGAACCTCATCGGGGTTCCTGCACCTCGGACAACCCTCTCATTACCATCACTGGGACACATCTTCGGCATACCCCGCTCAGCGGGCCACTACCAGATCTGCATGTCTGAGGTATTACTCCACTACAGCAAGACTTCTGGCATACCCTGCTCCGCGGGCCACTACAGGATCTTCACATATGAAGTATTGCCTGTGGGAATACCCCTCTGCTTAAGACTGCACTTTACTGCATTCTCCGATCCGTGGGTTGTGCCTTTCTCTTTCCTCAATAAAGACTCTATTTACAGCTGTGTCTGTCACTGAGGCCACGCCTACTGATGGTGAGGCTCACAAGGCTCTTCCCTGTGGGCAGTGACATCTCTCACCTCGGCCCAGGGGTTCACACTTTACAAAACATAACAGATTGCTAACTCCATGGACCCGGCTCAGGCCTCAGCCATCCAGGCCATCCCTGGCCTGGCCCAACGGATCTCAGAGCAACAAAAGGTATTAGAGTCTTTGGCCAATGCTATCAATCAGTTAAACTCTTGGCTGGACTCCGCCTCAATGTCTGTCAAGCCTACCTTCACTTCACAGACGCTGCCTATCTGGCTTTCTGTGCCCTTGCCAGCACCTACTCATTTTACAGGAGATCCCCTGTTATGTAAGGGCTTTCTGAATCAATACTGTATGCACTTTTCATTGCAATTTACCTATTTCCCAGACATAGTGTCTAAAACTACATACATCTTGTCTCTTTTTGACAGGAAAGCCCTTGCCTGGGCATCATCTCTTTGGGAGAGAATGGATTCAATCCTCAATGATTTGACAGGTTTCCCTGCCCTATTTCGGTCTATATTTGACAACCCCGCTCACAAGACTGTCACTGGCTCTGCACTCCTGCATCTACACCAAGGTACCAGACCTTTAACTGAGTACGTGATTGAGTGTAAAACCCTGTCCTCGGAACTATATTGGGATCTGGGATGCCTCCGTGCTATATTCCTGGAAAGTCTCAATGTACGCATAAAAGACAAATTAGCTGCACGTGAGCTCCCAGAGATGTTGCATTCTCTCATCGACCTCGCTGGTCACATTGAACGTCGACTGTGTGAGTGATTACAGGAGACTAAGGGATCCAAGAAGTTGTCCTCGGGTTCCCCGCCTTTGTCCAAAACCAGTCACCCAGACTACTCTCACATCCAGTATCGAGGAGAAAGAACCCATGCAATTGGGCCACAGTCACCTATCTGCTAAAGAGAGACTTCACCGTAAAAGATTAGGCCTCTGCATGTACTGCGGTCAGCCAGGACACACTGTGCCCTCTTATCCTATCTGTCCGGGAAACTCTCAGACCTAGGATCTGCCTGGGGACTTCTAGGTCTCACTTCTCCATCTCCTCCACTGGCACTTCCAGTCTCCCTTAACTCTGAAACCCTCGAGTTCCATACTTTAGCCCTGGTGGACTCCGGTGCTGGGGAAACTTTATTCTCAAACAATTCATGGAGCACCTAGGAATCCCCACCATTCGGACACCTACATCTCTGCTATTATCATCAATTCATGGCGAGCCATTACTTGGTGAAGTCACCTATTCCACGCAACCTATCAGACTCCAAACTGGATCTCTTCACACAGAGACTATTTCCTTCTTGGTCTTATATAAGGTTATACATCCGGTGGTACTCGGACTGCCATGGTTACAAATGCATACACCCCAATATGACTGGGGTACCCTGCAATTGTCTCAATGGGGTAAATCCTGCCATGGGAAGTGCCTAGAGACTGTGACTCCTATGCCTTGCCCACCACCACCACATCACTTCCAGATTTACCTCTGCAGTACTTCTCCTATCAAGACGTATTCTTTAAGAAATCGGCGGACACTTTGCCACCTCACAGATCTTTTTACTGCACCATACAGTTATTACCTAACACCGAACCCCCCCCAGAGGAAGGGTGTACCCACATTCTGACAGAAACTAAGGCAATGTCCGATTATATTCAAGAAAACTTAGCAAAGGATTTTATTCGGCCTTCTAAGTCTCCTGCTGGAGCCGGGTTCTTTTTTGTGGGAAAGGATGAATCCCTTAGCCTGGGCATAGACTACCGCGGCTTAATTGAGATCACCATGAAAGTTCGCTACCCCTTGCCATTGATCTCTGAACTTTTTGATAGGCTCCAAGGGGCCAAAATATTCACTAAATTGGACCTCAGAGGGGCATACAACTTGGTCCGGATACACCACGGTGACAAATGTAAGACTGCATTTAATACCTGCGATGGCCATTTTGAATATTTAGTCATGCCTTTTGGCTTTTGCAATGCCCCGGACGTTTTTCAAAACATGATGAATAAAATCTTCAGGGACATGCTTTATAGCTGTGTGGTAGTATACCGAGATGACATACTGGTCTTCTCTCAGGATCCCCAGAGCCATCAATTAGACATCATTAATGTCCTGCAGAGATTACGAGACAACCACCTATATGCCAAATTGGAAAAATGCTTCTTCCACCAGGAGTCTGTTCTCTTTTTAGGCTATGTGATATCCAGCAAAGAGTTTCAGATGGATCCACAAAAAAACAAGAGTATTCGGGACTGGCCACAACCCACTGGCCTCAAGGCTCTGTGAAGATTTTTAGGATTTACAAAGTACTACAGATCATTCATTCACCATTATTCTACTTTTACCTCGCCTCTTACAACCATGACTCGAAAGGGAGCCAATTCTTCTCAATAGTCTCCAGAAGCCGTGACCGCCTTTCAAGAACTTAAAGAGGCAAGAGCTATGCTTATGCCATCCAGATCCTTGACGACCCTTCATCGTAGAGGTAGATGCTTCCAAAGTCGGGGTTGGTGCCATCCTCAGCCAATATGATGATAATCACACCTTGCATCCCTGCTCATTTTTTTCTCGACGCTTCTCCCCAGCCGAGTGAAACTACGGGATTGGAGACAAAGAGTTATTAGTGATTAAATTGACATTTGAGGAGTGGCGTCCATGGCTCGAGGGTGCACAACATTAAATCACGGTTTACACCAACCACAAAAACCTTGAATATTTACGTCATGCACAACGCCTGAATCACAGGAAGGCCCGCTGGTCCTTATTTTTTAATCATTTCGACTTCTTCTTGCGCTACCTTCCACCTTCCCACAGACAAGAATACCCATGCTTACGCACTCTCCCATTCCTTTTCCACGGAAGACATACCTGATACTCCGTGTCACATCATTGATCCTACAAGAGTACTCCTCTCTGCTACCCACACAGTTCTGGCCTGGAAGACGGTGGTTCCCCAGACACTCAGGAAAAAAATCCTCAAATGGGCACACAACTCTCTGCTCGCAGGTCATCCTGGACAAGCCAGAACACTAGCACTTTGTCAAAAATTGCCGAAAAAAAAATGACCCGTAGGAAAACTAATTTTTCCATGAAGCGTCCGACCCGAAGCCCGACCCGAAAGCTTAAAACGAAGCACATCTCTAAAAAATAATAAAAATGAAAATAGAATATGATTATGTGAAGTGAAGTGAAGTGAAGTGAATGAGTACACTTTGGGCCAGAGTTTAAAAGGGTTACACGAGTAACAGGCCTTACATGCGCCGGGCCTATTTTAAAAAGCCCTGGCGACGCGAGTAAAGCCCCAGACATGTGTAAGTCTCGGGGCTTTACAAAAGGGGCAGGGCATGGGTGGGGGTGTTGGGCAGGGCAGAGTGGTCCAGGGGTGGGGTCAGTCTCCCAGCACAGCGGCCATATTTGCTGCTGTGCCGGGGATCACTCGCCGGCAGTTGGCCAATGCGCACAACTTGCGCCTGCCCAGAGGCAGGCACAAAAGGAAAGATAAAGGTCAGGGGAGGTTAGAGTAGGGTTAGGGGGGAAAGTTAGGGGAAGGGTTGGGAAGGTCAGGCTAGGGGGAAGGGAAGTTCCCTCTCAGGCCGCTCCAATTTTGGAGCGGCCTGGGAGGGAATGGGGAAGGAAGTGTGGCTTGGCATGTGCAAGGTCCACAATTGTGCACCCCCTTGTGCGCGCCGACCCTGGATTTCATGACATGCGTGCCCCTGTGTGCACATGTTATAAAATTGGGCATACATGTGCATGCGCCGGGTAGCACGTGGACATGTCGGCCGTGCGTGCTTCATTTATAATCTATGCCTTTGAGTATTGGTTCCAGTCAAGGTAAGGCTAGAAGAGCTATAATAAAGTTGCGGCTGTACTGTAGATTCTTAGAACTGCATAATTAAGTTATTGGGAAAGTGGAAAAAAGTGTCTGATTGGGTTATCGATCCTTACTCGCTGGGAGGCGACAAAGTGAATGAAGAGACAATTAACTCTCTGTGAAGTATTGGACACCTAAGCCGGTCTAACCAAGAAAGAGAGAATAGGTGTGAGCTCTCAATCACCAAAAAGCTTTCTAAAAAAATGTATGAAAACAAGAAGAGAATGTGTCTAAACTGAAAAGAAGTGGTAACCCTTAACAAAGGTAACAGCTTCAGCCATCTCGAAGTGAAAAGTGAAGGAAAAGTTGCCAGTGTTAACAAAGAAACTCTCGTGTTAGGATGCAGGAAAAAAAAAGTAATATCCTAAAAGACTAAGAAAGACCTTGCCCAGTACAAATGTGTCAAGATTTCAGGCTGGTAGAGAGTGAAAATATAACTGGTTAGGGATGGTGCTCTTTCTCATAAAATAAGGTTAATTACTGATTATCATTTAATTTTCATAGTTAGAGAAAATACAGTTTCAATAAGCCATTGTGGACCACACACTGAGGGAACTCTTTACATAGTGGGCCTGGTTTTCAAAAGCATTTTTGTGCTTAAAAATGGGTTTTACATATTATTGCTTTTCTATACCGACGTTCTTTTGCACATCACATTGGTTTACAGAGAACTAAATAGGAACAAAAGTGGTAGCAGAAATAGATATTACATCACAAACTTTTAAACAGCTCAAAGATACAACAAAAGATGAGTAAAAATGGGGAGAATGGAAAGTCAAGGAATATAAATAACAAAGGAGTAACTATTAGCAGCTTTACTTTATATAAAAAAGAAATCTGACATATAAAAACAGTAAAACAATATAATTAGTATAAATGAGACAGAGTAAAATGGCTTTTAAAAAAGTGACTCAAGTTAGAAGGAAAGGATTGCCGGAGTGGGTGGGTGGGTGTTAGAGGTAAGCTTGCTTGAACAGCCAGGTTTTAAATTTTTTTTTTTTTTTAAGTGTGTGGGTTGGGCTCAAGTCTTAATTCTTGGTGCCTTGAGTTCCAGATGGAAGGACCAGAGAGTGAAAGGGATAGTTCATGGGTGGAGATGAGGTGTGCTGACTTGGGTGAAGGAGTAGGAAGGGTTCCATTGTTGGAGGATCTGGTGGTTCTTTGTGGGGTCTGGAAATAAAGGGAGGAATCGAGCCAATGTACATTTTGACTGTATAGAGCTTTGTGGATTAGTGTTAGGCTCTTAAAGAGAATTCGGAGGGAATAGGGAGCCAGTGGAGGTCTTTTAGGATCGGAGTGATGTTTTCATTTCTTCGGGTATTTGTAAGGACTCTGGCGGTGGTGTTTTGTAAAAGTTCCAGGGGTCTGAGAGTTGACGCTAGGAGACCTAATAGAATGGAGTTACAGTAATCAACTTTTGTGAGGATTAGTGCCTTAAGAACCATTGTGAAATCACAAAGGTGTAGACAGGGCCTTAATTTCTTGAGTATGTGAAGTTTGTAATAGCAGTCTTTTATTGTTGAATTTATAATTTTTTTTTTAATTTAGTTCATTGTCTAAAGTAACACCTAGGTCTCTCACTTCTAGTGTAATAGGATATTTAGTTTGGAGGTCAGATCAGATCAGATCATATTTTATCATTTGTCTTGTGGCAAAAAATTAGGAGTTCTGTTTTGGAGGTATTAAGGGCTAGGTTAATTTGGGTGAGAACCTGGTTAATGGCAGTGAGGTAGACTTCCCAAAGATGGAGAGCTTTTGCTATGGATTCAGTGATGGGGATTAGAATTTGTACATCGTCTGCATAGATGAATGAGTTTAAGGCCAGACAATAGTTTGCAGATGGGCAGCATATATATATTGAAAATATATATATTGAAAAGGCCACCCCCTTTGTTCACCCCTTTGTGCAACCTGAGGTGCCAGCAATACATAATCGCCAAATATTCCCCGAACATGAAGAAAAATGACAATCCATCAACCCTCATCATCCTGCAAGGACAACAGAGATAGAACAAACACTAACAACAACTGGAAAGAAAAAGGTATGAAATCTAAAACAAAACTTAAATATCAACACACAACTATTAATCACAACAACAACACATCACTCTGTAACTATCTAACACTTTCCTTCCTACTCTTTAATGCTCAATCAATAATCAAAAAAATTCCTATCATCAATGACCTTCTCCAAGAGGAAAAACCAGACTTTATAGCCATCACAGAAACTTGGACAAAAAACACAGACACAGTAATAATCAACCAAATCAACAACTCCTCTTACAGAACTTTTTCTTTACCCAGACCAAAAAAGAAAGGCAGAGGCCTAATGCTCATCTCCAAAAAATACCTACAGATGAAACTAATTCCAACAAGCAATTGCTCTCCACTGGAAATTGCACTATTTGATTATCAACAATTACAAATTTGCCTAGTATACTGCCCCCCAAAAACTCTCAAAAAAAACTGCTCAACACTCATTAAATCTTTCCTGACCAAATTATCTATCATCAAACCTATAATTATTCTAGGTGACTTCAACCTACACATTGACTCTACCCCCTTTATCACCTGCCTGCTCCTCAATAATTGATGCACTATCATCTCTGTGTCTCAATCAAATTATTACTGGCCCTACACACAAGGCAGGTCATATACTAGACCTAATCTTCATCAATACCAAGTTTTGGTCTAATCACCAAACGACAATTTCAAAAATTCCTGACCCCCCCAAGGCTTGCCAATAATCCCTGGGGGTCCAGCAGGGGTCCGGGAGCGATTTCGTTGTCGGCTGCCAGTAACCAAAATGGCGCTGATAGCCTTTGCCCATACTATGTCACAGAGGCTTTCGGCGCCATTGGTCAGCTCATGTCACATGATAGGAGCACAAGATGGCGCCGATGGCCATGTGACAGGGGCTGACCAATAGCGCCGAAAGCCCCTGTGACATGGTAGTTCAGGCTATTCGGCACCATTTTGAGGCGCATGGCTGCAGTAGGGCACGGAGGGCAAATGGAACCTGGGACCCCGCTGGACCACCAGGGATCTTCGTAAGTCTTGGGGAGGGATCGGGATGGGGGGGGGGGTTTGTAAAATGCTTCTAAATGTTTTTAAATGCTTGGGGTGGGTTTTTTTAAGCTTCATTTACCGATTCGTTTTTCGGCCCGGTTTCAGGTTTCCTCGTTTCGTTTTTTGAAAAAACGAAATGAGAAAACCCGAATTCTACCACAAAGTATCCGAACCGAAAAATGACCCGGTAGAAAAAAATGAAGCACATCTCTAATAATAATGGGAGATTTCAATTACCTTCCAATAATAACAGAAGCAAACCTTGCACATAAGCAAGTATCCGGGATCACTGGTGCAGGAAAAGAGGTATGATTCCATGAAAGCTTTTAAAGCATTTTTATTTAGAAGATTCAAAAGTCCTTACTGTGGCAACTCCATACAACATAACAGGCAAGAGTAACAGGTCCCCCGACACGGTCCGTGTTTCGCGGAAGCTGCATCGGGAGGGACCAGATGACATTCAAAATCTAAAGATACAACAAACATAATCAAACATGGAAACAAAAGGCAGGCTGCTACAAAGAAATTACAATAGATAAGGGCATACCTTTAAACAGTCATCAGGAGCGCAAGCGCCCTCTGCAGTAGGAAAAAATTTAAAGAGTAATTTGGCGCGAAAAGTACACTCTCGCGAGACGCTGTGTATGACAGCGAGACGCTGGGAATGACAGGCAAACACCTGTAGCCTAATCGGACAATGACTCTGGGACTTTACAGCACTAAAACCGGGAGGAGGGCGCCTACCACTTATAACAAACATCTGAAAAACTGGGAACAGAGAAGCGCGATCTCCGAATGCGGTAAATAACCGACTGACACCTATAGTCCTGAGAAAAGTCCAACCATGCTCTAATAAAACTGGTACCATTCAATGTCTTTGTTAAGACCGTGGGGGGAGACCGAATTGAGAGTGAAGATCCACCGCTGCTCTCTCCGACCAAGCATACCTGGAAAATCTCCACCTCGTGGGGGGGGCGAGACCACCTCTAGTACCAGGAAGGAGAGGTCAGCGACGGAATGTCCGGCCTGGATCCAATGCGTGACCAACGGCTCATCCAATCTGGATAATCTAATATTCGAGCAGTGCTCGATAATGCGCGTTTTGATCATTCGTGAGGTCTTCCCCACGTATAGCAGAGAGCAAGGACAAAAGATGACATAAACTACACCCTTTGTACAACAATCAGACTGATGGTATAATCTGAACTCACGTCCAGACCTAGGGTGTTTAAACATTGTCAACGACTGGGTATGGTTGCACATTGTGCAACGACCACAAGGGTTATGACCGCCATCAAAATGTGAACGGGGTTGCTCAGGTGATAAAAGTGTGTGTACAAGACGGTCTCTTAAATTAAACGCTCTCTTAAAAGTGAACCGTGGTGGACCATGCATCAGATCAGTGAGGGACAACGCGGACCAGTGACGTTTGATCATATTTACAACAGATCTTCCCACTATAGAAAAAGGGAGGATACAGTTATGAAAAGTGTCATCGGATTGTGTGGTAACACCAAACAGCCAATCGCGGTGTGTGTACAAGGCTCGTTTAAAAGCTTTTTTCACAATCCGGGTGGGATATCCCCTCTCAATAAACCGAGTGAACATATTCTCAGATTGAGAAAAGAAACTCTCTCCGTGAGGAGCACAGGCGGCGAAGCCTTAAAAATTGCCCCGTTGGAATGTTATCTCGAAGTGCTCGCGGATGACAGCTGTTGTAGGCCAAAAGTGTGTTACGGTCAGTGATCTTGCGGAACAGGGTAGAGTCAAAACGTTCCCCGTTCCAAGATATCATAATGTCCAAAAAGGAAATCTGAGACGGATGAATACTATAGTTAAATTGGATATTAGAACTAATTGAATTCACCCAATCTAAAAACATGAAAAATTGTATATCAGAACCCGTCCAGATGATAAAAACATCATCAATAAATCGGAGCCAGACATGGATGAACTGGAACCAGCTAGAAGTATAAATGTGAGTGGTTTCATAGTCATCCATGTATAGGCAGGCCAAACTGGGAGCCATGGTGGCCCCCATGGCTGTCCCCTTAATTTGTTGATATATAATGTCTTGGAAACAGAAAAAATTTTTGGTAAGTGCTATTTCTGCAAGGTGTACCAGAAAGGACGTAGTAACCCGATGTGGCAGACGTGTATCCAACACTTTCTCAATAACCGTTAAGGCCTCATTTTGAGGAATGTTAGAGTAAAGTGAAACGACGTCTAATGTAATCAGAAAAATGGGTGACGAAATCACAATATCTGCTAACAGTGTCAAAAAATGAGTGGAGTCCCGGACCACCTTGCAGAAATAGCACTTACCAAAAATTTTTTCTGTTTCCAAGACATTATATATCAACAAATTAAGGGGACAGCCATGGGGGCCACCATGGCTCCCAGTTTGGCCTGCCTATACATGGATGACTATGAAACCACTCACATTTATACTTCTAGCTGGTTCCAGTTCATCCATGTCTGGCTCCGATTTATTGATGATGTTTTTATCATCTGGACGGGTTCTGATATACAATTTTTCATGTTTTTAGATTGGGTGAATTCAATTAGTTCTAATATCCAATTTAACTATAGTATTCATCCGTCTCAGATTTCCTTTTTGGACATTATGATATCTTGGAACGGGGAACGTTTTGACTCTACCCTGTTCCGCAAGATCACTGACCGTAACACACTTTTGGCCTACAACAGCTGTCATCCGCGAGCACTTCGAGATAACATTCCAACGGGGCAATTTTTAAGGCTTCGCCGCCTGTGCTCCTCACGGAGAGAGTTTCTTTCTCAATCTGAGAATATGTTCACTCGGTTTATTGAGAGGGGATATCCCACCCGGATTGTGAAAAAAGCTTTTAAACGAGCCTTGTACACACACCGCGATTGGCTGTTTGGTGTTACCACACAATCCGATGACACTTTTCATAACTGTATCCTCCCTTTTTCTATAGTGGGAAGATCTGTTGTAAATATGATCAAACGTCACTGGTCCGCGTTGTCCCTCACTGATCTGATGCATGGTCCACCACGGTTCACTTTTAAGAGAGCGTTTAATTTAAGAGACCGTCTTGTACACACACTTTTATCACCTGAGCAACCCCGTTCACATTTTGATGGCGGTCATAACCCTTGTGGTCGTTGCACAATGTGCAACCATACCCAGTCGTTGACAATGTTTAAACACCCTAGGTCTGGACGTGAGTTCAGATTATACCATCAGTCTGATTGTTGTACAAAGGGTGTAGTTTATGTCATCTTTTGTCCTTGCTCTCTGCTATACGTGGGGAAGACCTCACGAATGATCAAAACGCGCATTATCGAGCACTGCTCGAATATTAGATTATCCAGATTGGATGAGCCGTTGGTCACGCATTGGATCCAGGCCGGACATTCCGTCGCTGACCTCTCCTTCCTGGTACTAGAGGTGGTCTCGCCCCCCCCCACGAGGTGGAGATTTTCCAGGTATGCTTGGTCGGAGAGAGCAGCGGTGGATCTTCACTCTCAATTCGGTCTCCCCCCACGGTCTTAACAAAGACATTGAATGGTACCAGTTTTATTAGAGCATGGTTGGACTTTTCTCAGGACTATAGGTGTCAGTCGGTTATTTACCGCATTCGGAGATCGCGCTTCTCTGTTCCCAGTTTTTCAGATGTTTGTTATAAGTGGTAGGCGCCCTCCTCCCGGTTTTAGTGCTGTAAAGTCCCAGAGTCATTGTCCGATTAGGCTACAGGTGTTTGCCTGTCATTCCCAGCGTCTCGCTGTCATACACAGCGTCTCGCGAGAGTGTACTTTTCGCGCCAAATTACTCTTTAAATTTTTTCCTACTGCAGAGGGCGCTTGCGCTCCTGATGACTGTTTAAAGGTATGCCCTTATCTATTGTAATTTCTTTGTAGCAGCCTGCCTTTTGTTTCCATGTTTGATTATGTTTGTTGTATCTTTAGATTTTGAATGTCATCTGGTCCCTCCCGATGCAGCTTCCGCGAAACACGGACCGTGTCGGGGGACCTGTTACTCTTGCCTGTTATGTTGTATGGAGTTGCCACAGTAAGGACTTTTGAATCTTCTAAATAAAAATGCTTTAAAAGCTTTCATGGAATCATACCTCTTTTCCTGCACCAGTGATCCCAGATTTCAATTACCCCAATATTGACTGGGTAAATGTAACATCAGGACTTGCTAGAGACATAAAGTTCCTGGATGTAATAAATGATTGCTTCATGGAGCAATGGGTTCAGGAACCAACAAGAGAGGGAGCTATTTTCGATTTAATTCTTAGTGGAACGCAAGATTTGGTGAGAGAAGTAACGGTGGTGGGGCCACTTGGCAACAGTGATCATAAAATGATCAAATTTAAACTAATAACTGGAAGGGGGACAATAAGTAAATCTGCAGCTTTAACACTAAATTTTAAAAAGGGAAACTTTGATAAAATGAGAAAAATAATTGGATAAAAATGGAAAGGTGCAGCTGCAAAGGTTAAAAGTGTTCAACAGGCATTGACATTGTTTAAAAATACAATCCTAGAGGTGTAGTCCATATGTATTCCACGCATTAAGAAAGGTGGAAGGAAGGCAAAACGATTACCATCATGGTTAAAAGGTGAGGTGAAAGAGGCTATTTTAGCCAAAAAAAATCCTTCAAAAATTGAAAGAAGGATCCATCAGAAGGAAATAGGATAAAACATAAGCATTGTCAAGCTAAGTGTAAAACATTGATAAGACAGGCGAAGAGAGAATTTGAAATGAAATTGGCCATAGAGGCAAAAGCTCATAATAAAAACTTTTTAAAATATATCCAAAGCAAGAAACCTGTGAGGGAGTCGGTTGGACCATTAGATGACAGAGGGGTTAAAGGGGCTCTTAGGGAAGATAAGGCCATTGCAGAAAGACTAAATGAATTCTTTGCCTCCGTGTTTACTAATGAGGATGTTGGGGAGATACCAGTTCCAGAGATGGTTTTCAGGGGTGATGAGTCAGACGAACTGAACGAAATCACTGTGAACCTGGAAGATGTAGTAGGTCAGATTGACAAACTAAAAAGTAGCAAATCACCTGGACCCGTTGGTATGCATCCTAGGGTTCTGAAGGAACTCAAAAATGAAATTTCTGATCTATTAGTTAAAATTTGTAACCTATCATTAAAATCATCCATTGTACCTGAAGACTGGAGGGTGGCCAATGTAACCCCAATATTTAAAAAAGGCTCCAGGAGCGATCCGGGTAACTATAGACCAGTGAGCCTGACTTCAGTGCCGGGAAAAATAGTGGAAACTATTCTCAAGATCAAAATCATAGAGCATATAGAAGACATGATTTAATGGAACATGGTCAACTTGGATTTACCCAAGGGAAGTCTTGCCTAACAAATCTGCTTCATTTTTTTGAAGGGCTTAATAAACATGTGGATAAAGGTGAACCAGTAGATGTAGTGTATTTGGATTTTCAGAAGGCGTTTGACAAAGTCCCTCATGAGAGGCTTCTACGAAAACTAAAAAGTCATGGGATAGGAGGCGATGTCCTTTCGTGGATTACAAGCTGGTTAAAAGACAGGAAACAGAGAGTAGGATTAAATGGTCAATTTTCTCAGTGGAAAAGGGTAAACAGTGGAGTGCCTCAGGGATCTGTACTTGGACCTGTGCTTTTCAATATATATATAAATGATCTGGTAAGGAATACGACTAGTGAGGTTATCAAATTTGTGGGTGATACAAAATTATTCAGAGTAGTTAAATCACAAGCAGACTGTGATACATTACAGGAGGACCTTGCAAGACTTGAAGATTGGGCATCCAAATGGCAGATGAAATTTAATGTGGACAAGTGCAAGGTGTTGCATATAGGGAAAAATAACCCTTGCTGTAGTTACATGATGTTGGGTTCCATATTAGGAGCTACCACCCAGGAAAAAGATCTAGGCATCATAGTGGATAATACTTTAAAATTGTCGGCTCAGTGTGCTGCAGCAGTCAAAAAAGCAAATAGAATGTTAGGAATTATTAGGAAGGGAATGGTTAATAGAACGGAAAATGTCATAATGCCTCTATATCGCTCCATGGTGAGACCACACCTTGAATACTGTGTACAATTCTGGTCGCCGCATCTCAAAAAAGATATAGTTGCGATGGAGAAGGTACAGAGAAGGGCAACCAAAATGTTAAAGGGGATGGAACAGCTTCCCTATGAGGAAAGGCTGAAGAGGTTAGGGCTGTTCAGCTTGGAGTAGAGACGGCTGAGGGGGGATATGTTAGAGGTCTTTAAGATCATGAGAGGTCGTGAACAAGTAGATGTGACTCGGTTATTTACACTTTGAAATAATAGAAGGTATAGGGGACATGCCATGAAGTTAGCAAGTAGCACATTTAAGACTAACTGGAGAAAATTCTTTTTCACTCAACGCACAATAAAGCTCTGGAATTTGTTGCCAGAAGATGTGATTAGTGTAGTTAGTGTAGCTGGGTTCAAAAAAGGTTTGGATAAGTTCTTGGAGGAGAAGTCCATTAATGGCTATTAATCAATTTTACTTAGGGAATAGCCACTGCTATTGATTGCATCAGTAGCATGGGATCTTCTTAGTGTTTGGGTAATTGCCAGGTTCTTGTGGCCTGGTTTTGGCCTCTGTTGGAAACAGGATGCTGGGCTTGATGGACCCTTGGTCTGACCCAGCATGGCAATTTCTTATGTTCTTATGTTCTTATGTATTTTAGTATGGGTTTGACCATTGCCCCTTTTATTGTTACTGGGACATTGCCTTGTGTCGGCAAGGTGTTGATGAGATCAGCCAATGGTTTGGCTAGTATGTTTGGTATAGCTTTTAAGGATTTTACTGGAATATCATCAGCTGGGTGAGATGCAGGTTTTATATTTTTAATGAGAGTCTCTATTTTGGATGAGGAAGTTCCATCAAATGAAACAAAGATGGTGTCGGGAGTTTTTGGGAGGAATATTTTATTTGTGTTGGTCTTGGGAAATTTTGTCATAAGATTTGTAATTTTATCTCTGAAGTATTGTGCAAGATCATTGCATTTTGTTTCGGAATCTTTTTCAGATATTGGAGGAGGAGCTATCTTTGTTAAATCAGATACGTAGGAGAAGAGGGCTTTAGAGTTGAATTGATATTCGTGAATTTTCTTAGCGAAGAAGTCAAGTTTGGTTTTAAGAACGAATGTTCGGTAGGTGTGTAGAATATTTCTATATGAGGTTAGAAGACTGAGGGAGCGATTTATTCATCATTTCTTTTTGGCATTTCTGAGGGCATGTTTTAGTTTTTTAGATCAGGAGAGTACTATGGGTTTTTGTTTTTTTTGGGATGGGTTCGATTTTTTAGTTATTAGAGGGCAGCATTTGTTGGCTATTTTGTTTGTGAAGGTGTTCCAGCTGGAAAGTGCAGATTCTGTGCTGGTTAGGTCTATGTTATTTAGTGCATCTGGAAGTGTTTCAATCAAGTTTTTAATATTGCATGTTTTTCTGCATTGATGGGTTGACTACTTTTTTTTATGGAGAGAGTGTCTCTTATCCGAGTGTGGTAAGACCATGGGACAGGGATACATGATGGAGGGTCTGGGTTATGTATGAGGGAGTTTATGAAAATTAAATCTAAGGTGTGGCCAGCTTTGTGTGCGGGGTGGTCTATGATTTGTTTAAAACCTATGGCGTTCAAAGAGGTTAGAAAAGCTTCACAGTTGGGGGATAGGGGTGAAGAGTCTACATGTAGATTAAAGTCACCGAGGATGATGGCTGGGATGTCCATGTCTACATTTTTTATAATAAATTCTATTAATGGGGATGGATTGTGATCAAGGATTCCTGGGAGAGGGGGGGGGGGGGTTATACTAAACAGATTTGTAGGTGTTCGGATTTAAAGAGACCAATTTCAAATTGAGGTATGGAGTGAATGGACTGAAGAGAGAGTCTGAGTTCTTTCTTGGATGCTAGAAGAAGGCCTCCTCCTCTTCTGTTGTTTCTTGGGATGGAGATAATGTTGTTTAGATGAGTTGGAAGCTGGTTGATTAACTATATCTGTTTTTTTAAACCATGTTTCAGTGATGGCACAGATATGAGGTTTGTGGTCAAGTAAGATGTCATTTAAGATCGGGGTCTTTTTTTACAAGTGATTGGGCATTGAATAATAATGGAATGAAGACAGAGTTCAAGTAGTTGGGTGATGGGGGATATCATAATTGGAATTAGCGATCTTGGTTGAATGTAGAATTTCTTATTGAAATGTTTGTTATTTGAGAGAGGTAGGCTCCTAATCTTAGGTATAGGATTTACCAGCATGTTAATTTAAACTTACGGAAGTTGGGTGTAGGAGAGTTGAGGTCTGAAGGGTTTTGAGTTCTGGCTGTTTAGTTGGTGCAGCACAAAAGGGCACACTAAGGGGCAGGCCCCTTGGTCTCGCTCCTTCGGCGTGTGGCACCTACATTCACTGGCATTGATTAAGTTGTCCCTCGGCACTTCTGTGATGGCGAAGAGGGGGGAGGAGTCACCTGCTGATGCAGGCAGGCACAGCAGGGTCCATCTGCGGGCCTTGGCGGCTCGATCAGTGGAGTCAGGAGGCAGTGAGGAGGAGCAGGAGCTGGTCTGAGGCCTCCGATGTGTCTCCGAGGGCTCTCAGGCATGCGAGGAGAGGGCACAGTATGGCGTCGGTTCACCGGCATTGTTTAAACTGCCCCTTGGCATGTCTGTGATGGTGAAGAGGGGGAGGAGTCACCTGCTGATGCAGGCAGGCATGGCAGGGTCCATCCGCGGGACTGGGCGGCTCGATCGGTGGAGTCAGGAGGCGGTGAACAGGAGCAGGAGCTGGTCTGAGGCCTTCGAAGCATCTCCAAGGGCTCTCAGGCATGCGGGGAGAGGGCACAGTATGGCGTCGGTTCACCAGCATTGATTAAGCTGCCCCTAGGCACATCTGTAATTGCACTTTATCTGAGTATGTGGGCTTTTGAAAATTGCTACAATATATGTCATTAAATTGTCCATAGGATTTCTTGCATAAGTGCACTTTATGCATTTAAATGGCTTTTGAAAATTGTTTAAATAGTACTGTATATTATATTTACATCTGAAACTCTTTTGAAAATTCATCTGTTTGCTTTTGGAAGAATTTCAGCATAAGGGCAATAGTTTTTCCTTTTGATTTTTATTGAATAGGAAAGTAGAAGAAGATCCATGAAGAAGAGAAGAGAATGACAAAGGTGCCTACAGGACAACGAGGCTAACCAGCAACAGACCATGAGACATGAAACAACAAGTTAAGTGTATATATATAAACAAAATGGCCAGATCTGAGCTCATGAACACATTAAAAAAACAGAAAACAAAAAGAAACACAGAGGGAGAAAGGAATTAGAAAAAAACACCAAAGGAAAGAACAAAGAAAGAGGAAAGGAACAGTCATATGAGAATTATAGATACAATAGAGAGGGAAATCTAAACAAAAATAAAATTGTCATACTTACCTGAGTTTAGAAAAAAAGATTTCTCATGTTTGTTAAAAATACAAAGGAATCACAAAGACTCAATTCTTAAAGAAATGACTTAGCTTAAAGAAAAAGTAAAAATACTATATCAGTTATACGTGAAAACAAACATACTGATTATTTTCATCCAGTTGTTTTAGTAAAGAAGTCTGTGATGTTTAAAATGTTCTGTCTCATTAACATCTGCCTGAGTTAAGAAAAGCTAGAGAAATTATTATAGTATAAGTTTGAAGAAAAAGATGTATTTAATACGAAGGAAGATTGTTGATTGTTAATGAAATCACTTTATTGCTTGCACCAAAGAGAAATATTTAATGCTTTAATTTATCCCTGCCTCTCTTCTGACTCTGGGGGTCATTGCTGGATGGGTTATGGGCTCCTTTTCCTCTCTGTGGGAAACTCATCTGGAAAGAAGGCTCTGGACTTCATCCCTGTGGGACGACACCGACGATCTTGCTGCCAAGGTCACACGAGGCTACACTATAACATTCTTCCTCTCAGCCATGACAGCAGTCTCGCCCCACAAGATCTGCCGTTAACACATGTATGATAATCGTAGGTTAGAAAGTATGTGTAAATGCACCCTGCAACATGCACGCACATGTAAAAAAAAACCATGCAAATACCTATTGCACTTACTAATATAAGTTATGGATAAATCTTAAAACGCCACTTATCTGGTTAAGTCAGACAGCCAGACAAGTAGTGTTTTTTAGGACTTATTTGGCTAAGTAGCTACTTTCCTGCTACTTAGCTGGATACCTTGAAACTTGTCTGGATATAAGACACTTTCAAGATTTAGCCAGATAAATTGGAATTTATCTGGATAAGCAGTATGCAAATGTCATGCTCATGTATTTTTACATCTAACTATAAAAATATATGCATGTGTATTTATATTCATTAGCATCTGTAAGCAATTTTTTATGTGTGTATGTCAGGAGATTTTCTAACATGCACGCACTAATGAAATTACCAGTTTTACCAATTAATCTACCAGTTCACCCAGTCCATTTGCAGGTGAACAAGATCCTCCTGGATCTCCAGCCTGAACCACCCTCATTTCACCCAAAGCCCCCACCCAATCAGTATTTCACTTGTAAGACGTTTACTATCACTTACTCCAGATAAGAAGCAGGAGTAAGTATACATGTACATGCTGCAAAATATACATATGCATAAAAGTGCATAAATTGCTTATAAAATAGCAACTTACTTGCGTAAATGTTGGACCCTCCCAGGAATGCCTCTGGCCCACCCCTTTTTTACACATGCAAATTTACTCATGGACTCTTACTTACACATGTATTTTGAAGTTTATTACATACCATATATGCAAGTAAGTGCTACTTTACAGTCTTTTGTGCAAATTTAATGTGCATGACTATTTGAAAATTCACCTTTAAGTATGAAACTCCTTAACTAGGTCATTCATCAAGCTGCGTTAGGGCTTCATTGCACATTAAATTCAGTCTAGAGTGCGATAAATGCCAGTGCGTAAATATTTAAATATGATAAGGAGTAAGCAAAAGCAAGAAAGTTATGCAAATGAAGGACTCCTACTGAATTTTGCAGAAAAATATCACATAACAATAATGGATATAACGTGGGAAATAACAACACCTTTTTGATTTGCAGTACAGTGAAAAAAAAAGATTTTGTTGCACAACAACGGATGTTATCATAGACAGTGGCAAATATCACAAGCAATAAAAAGAGGTCTTCTCTCTGAAACACCTAAACAGAACTGGTAGGCCATTTAAAACACTTTTTGTTACTTGTCCTTTCTTCCTAAAGCTACAATGTTAGAGGGAAATGTACTAGGAATGAAATACTCACTTCTTCAGGCTGTTAAACAACAACAACAACTATAACAGGCAAGGGAGGGTCAAACACCTCTTAGGGATGTACCCACACTGGAGTCAGAGCTACAAGCTCCGCTGATGGAGCTTGCCATTCTGGGAGGGGAGCTGGATCCAGTCACAGAAAGGCCCCACACTATCCCAGGCCTCACCAGATTATTGTGTACTCTGCATTTTATGGCATCTGGCTCATTCCAGACAACAGTCGGGGGTCATCGGGGGAATGTCCCAAAGGCCTGGACCACGTCATAATAGCTATACATAACTGTATTAATCGTTACATAGGATCCCCTTGTGAAAGGCAGGACTTCCTAGACGTAAAGAGAGGTTTTATGCCATTGCCAACTTTACAAATGTTCTGGGAGCTATTGACTACACTCACATAGCCATCATCCCACCCCATCGCAGGGAGGAACCTACTGCAACAGAAAGCTCTTCCACTCCATCAATGTGCAAGTGGTCTGTGACGCTTGACTGCACATCCTTGATGTGGTCACCAGGAACCTGGGAGCTGCATACAATTCCATTATATTTAGGCAAGCTGGTCTGTTTAAATAATTTGAAGATGGCCTCTACAGTGACATTTGGCTCATAGGTAAAAGCTGTGCTTCTTTCTATCATCCCTCTCCAGCTATGTGTTTACAGCAAACGGCAGTGACATGGAGGGCTGTCAGGGGTGTGACTGCATCAGTTATATGACAAGTGACATGCACAGCTAGGTCAACAAGCCATAGTGCCAGGGCCCAGGTTTATTTCTCCATGCTGTAGAGGCGTGCTAATGTTAAGTATCCATACAAAGCATTTTCCACTCAGGTCAGTGTGTGACTAAGCAGTACAGACTTTCAACTTGTCAGCTTAAAACAAGTGGCAATTCAAATCTTCTCTCTTGGAGCTGTTGAAATGTTACGTGTAAATCCAAACCTTTTTGGGTGCACAGGGTAGGGACTCCCAGATCAGGTGTGCTCTGTAATTGCTCTATCAACCTCAGCAAGCAGTGCCCATACCAGTATACTGTCAGCAGGGCTTCAGCTATGACAGTCAAATGGCAGTCACAGTTTGTCTTCACCATCACAGTGATAGATTTTGCTGTTTGGATAAAACAAGGGAAGCTATAATATATGCCCCACCCAGAGTAACAAAGGTAGTGCTTGTCTGCTGTGTATTTCATAATCTGACTATTCATTATGGCATTCCATTAGACTTTGTTCCAGATCAAACTTAGGAAGCCCTATGTCCTCCAGCAGAAGCTGGGTAGACCACATGGACTGGCAGCCAGCTTCAGCAAAGTGTTATAGAACACTACTTTGCCTGTTAGCCATCATCTAATCCTTCCACTTGCATGGAAGAGAGCCCAACAGAGTGGTTCTAGCTGGTCACATCTGTATCTTTCTTTTACTCACTGGTCCTCTGTCTGGGTCAGTATGTAACAAGATTGGCATAGTTTAAGCCTTCTTGCTAGTCTCAGCTATGCCTTCAACCCTGTCCTAGTCCTCCCATGTTGGCAAGATAGTTGCATAGGCATAATGGAACTCCAGCAGGGCCTATAACATGGAGCCAAGTGCTGTATAAGTTAAATATTTCACAAGGAGCTCAGCTGCTTCAAAGCACAACCTAAGACTATATGTTGATAGCTACAGTCATCAATCACTCACACTACATGTTACAGCCAGATTCTCTAGCTGACATCTGTGTGCATCTGAATATATTCACATGTACATCAAATGCATAGTCTCACATGGGCCAGCAATGACACAGGTGTCAGCACTGCTTCATCAGTTTCTGAAGCAGTACTAACATCAGAGTGCCTTCACTTAGAGCCTTTTGGGAAGCACATGTCCAATATCATGGCTATCTCTAACTTCCCACAGGTCATTGCAAGTTGGCATTTCTCAATGGTGTTGCGCATGACCATGCACAGCTGGGCCCTGCTACACCTATATCAACAGTCAACTCTCAAGTATAAAATGGTGAGGGCCTTGGCCCTTGATCTCTCATATTGGTTATGTTAGCTGCACAGAGAGGTTATTGAAGGCTGCTGATCTGACTATCTGAAGGTTAGATAGGAAATAGAATGGTGTCATGCTTTCACATGGTGTAGAAAGTCACCTGTAAAATGTATAAGTCCTAATTTATATAGTGATGACAATAACAGCACACACATGTGACAGAACAAAAGGTTCACCTGACTGAACCCAAAGGATAGCTGTGTTAGACGCTATTAACCTACCCTGACATGTCACAGAGAGACATTGGGAAATATTGAGATGTCAGGGCACAGCAAGGTACTTTGCCTGTCCAGATCTGGGCTAGTCATATTGTCCTGCTTTATGTAAGTACATAGAAAATCTGCAGAATAGTTTGTTTGCTCTTAGTAGCAGTGACAGTCCTTATCCTATATGTGGCCACCCTTAAAGCACATAGGCTGAGGACTCCAGGGGAGACATGCTATTAGAATGGTCATTTTCCAAGCACAGGCGCAATCTTTCGGGTCTTTTCAGGTTTGAGACCCTTGCTTGGCTGCCATGACTCTCAATCATCAGCTCATAGTATAGCATTAATGCAAGAAAAGCTGATGACCTCATGAGCCAACAACAAGCCTTTTTCTGAAGCCTACCACTGTCAAATTGTTTAGCCAAACTATTCCCAGAGGTATCATGTGACAGGCATGATGTCTTCTGTACTTTTGGTGTTGCTTTGTAGAAAGACTTGCCTTTTTGGGCACCTGAGGCCTGGAGGAGCCCATGTCTGTAACAAAGAAGATTTAGGGAGCATATAAGCATATTTGCTTCCAATGATATCTGTCAGGCTGCCCGTTGTACACAAGGTTGTGTGAGTAGTAATGCCTGTGACAACCTCATTAGCAAGTAGAGTAAAGCTTGGCACAGACATCATTGATGGTTGATGACAAACAGGTCAAGAACAGCAAATTTGGGCCTCGGTAGATTAGGAAAGTGCTGGAGATAGTCTGTAAACAACAATGTCCTAACTGATATGCTTTCTTCCTTATCACACCAATGCATACACCAGACCATGCACTGTATGTGCACCCAATTTGCCCATACTGTCTTTAGCCACAAGCAATCCTGTGTTTCCACTCTTTAGAATGGATGCTAGAAGTATGGTAATGGGTAGGTGAAGAGAAAATGGCTTCATGCATTGTAAACTAACATTTCTCCTTGGCCTGACTCTGTTTATTCATTCTGTAGAGATGTGATTGAGAACATTGGCAGCGTAAGAGCTCAGATATCCAAAGTAACTTTGCTAGATGAGTTGATATCTGCCTGTACATCGCTCTCTAAGTAGCCATATTTTGATAACTCCCATAATGTTATTTGGCTACTGTGCCACACAGGCAGTGATGTACATAGTTATGAAGCAAAATGGCAGCTGAGTGGGAAATATATTGATCTGGGAGGTTATCAGTGGCCTTATATTAGTGCTGCCAGAGTGAACCACTCCTTGCTCTCAGTATCATTCATCCGAAGCCAAATAGACCTAGATTCTCATGTGCAATGCAAGCATACAGTGTGGAAGTTGCATACATGTAAGCGCAGCTTTCAGTGTGTTGCAAAGCAGCTTGAATGAACACATACCCTGCTGCTGTGGAACACATTGAAAGCATGTTAGTCTTGCCTGCATCAGAGACAGCTGTGTACCTGCTATGTGGATATAGTATACTCCACCTTCTCTATACTACTACATTATATGTCCTGAGGTCCATCATCAAAAGCCATTTAGATGGCCAACTGTAAAGTTAGCACTCTAAATGACTAATATGCCATATTCAGTCTCTTATCCAGTTATATTATAGCCACATAATTCACTATCTCCCAATAGTTTACACCTCCTCCCCCCCCTCCCCGCCCCTGTACCTGATGCTCTCCCACCCAGTACCTTTAGAAGGCCTATTTGTAATAGAATTGGGGGGGGGGGGAGTAAGGATGGGTGGGAAAGCATCAACTGCTTGGAGGAAGAGGTGTTTTGAGGGGGCATTAGATGAAGTCTACTTATTTTGGGGATGTAGGGATGGAGGGAAGGGATAGGGCAAGTGCCAACATAGTGCCAACTACTTTCATGTTCACAGGATAATGGGGTTGGGGGAGAAGTCTGAGTCAGTGGGATGATGATACCTGGTAGAGGAGAGTGACATGAGGCCTGCCAGGACCCTATTTGATGCTATGTTTTTCTAGACAGAGCACTATTACCCACATATCTTTAGAAGATATCCTGGTAAGTAGACAGAGAGCCAGCCACACAAGGCCAGATCATTTTAGGTTTACTCTGCCATATTTACACGTTGGCAAGTTAGGATTACAGTTACCTTGCCTTATGTAGCTGCATAAATTTAGAGTGAATAGATTAGGTAGTACTTTTTTCTTGCTGAATATATGGGACAAGTACTGTTGCTAACTGTAGCCGCTTCACATGTCCACCACCTAGACTCATGATTATGGACCTCAGTATACTTGCAGCCTACTAAAACACTGTGTCATCCCAGAAAGTAGCCTCTATGTAAAGCTCATTGAGCCTGCTGTTTGACAACTCACAGAGTTGTTGAGGATAGAGAGTCTTCACTACCTAAGAGCAGAAAGTGATGAGGCCTGTGGTGGTTTGGTACCAGGTAGACTTCCATGGACTCTCTAAAACCCCAGTACTGCCTGATGTTGTTGATCAGTAGATTTCTATGAGCTAGGTCTGATCTCTGTTGTTTATGTACTTTATTGGCATACGTTATTTAAATACTTGCTTCCATGACATATTAGTGTAAGAACATAAGAACATAAGAAAATGCCATACTGGGTCCATCAAGCCCAGCATCCTGTTTCCAACAGTGGCCAATCCAGGCCATAAGAACCTGGCAAGTACCCAAAAACTAAGTCTATTCCATGTTACCATTGCTAATGGCAGTGGCTATTCTCTAAGTGAACTTAATAGCAGGTAATGGACTTCTCCTCCAAGAACTTATCCAATCCTTTTTTAAACACAGGTATACTAACTGCACTAACCACATCCTCTGGCAACAAATTCCAGAGTTTAATTGTGTGTTGAGTAAAAAAGAACTTTCTCCGATTAGTTTTAAATGTGCCCCATGCTAACTTCATGGAGTGCCCCCTAGTCTTTCTACTATCTGAAAGAGTAAATAACCGATTCACATCTACCCGTTCTAGACCTCTCATGATTTTAAACATCTCTATCATATCCCCCCTCAGCCATCTCTTCTCCAAGCTGAAAAGTCCTAACCTCTTTTGAATTTCCTCATAGGGGAGCTGTTCCATTCCCCTTATCATTTTGGTAGCCCTTCTCTGTACCTTCTCCATCGCAATTATATCTTTTTTGAGATGCGGCGACCAGAATTGTACACAGTATTCAAGGTGCGGTCTCACCATGGAGCAATACAGAGGCATTATGACATTTTCCGTTTTATTCACCATTCCCTTTCTAATAATTCCCAACATTCTGTTTGCTTTTTTGACTGCCGCAGCACACTGAACTGATGATTTCAATGTGTTATCCACTATGACGCCTAAATCTCTTTCTTGGTTTGTAGCACCTAATATGGAACCCAACATTGTGTAATTATAGCATGGGTTATTTTTCCCTATATGCATCACCTTGCACTTATCCACATTAAATTTCATATGCCATTTGGATGTCCAATTTTCCAGTCTCACAAGGTCTTCCTGCAATTTATCACAATCTGCTTGTGATTTAACTACTCTGAACAATTTTGTGTCATCTGCAAATTTGATTATCTCACTCGTATTTCTTTCCAGATCATTTATAAATATATTGAAAAGTAAGTTTCCCAATACAGATCCCTGAGGCACTCCACTGTCCACTCCCTTCTACTGAGAAAATTGTCCATTTAATCCTACTCTCTGTTTCCTGTCTTTTAGCAAGTTTGCAATCCACAAAAGGACATCACCATCTATCCCTTGACTTTTTACTTTTCCTAGAAGCCTCTCATGAGGAACTTTGTCAAACGCCTTCTGAAAATCCAAATATTGCGCATCAGAATAAATATGCGGTGTGGTAGGTCCTGAATTTCCCATACCATGTCCTATTTTTTATCGTGGCCTATGAACACACTAATATTCAGCTTTATTTACTGCAATTTGATTAATCTAGCCTAAGTTAGGTGCCTAGATCTTTTGAATATCAACTTTTTACTGAATTAAAACCTTTAAAGAGAGAGACACTGTAAACCAATACATCAAGGGGTGCCCTTTATATTTTTTCAAATATATGGGACCAAAACCACTCATATTTCCTTCCCATCTATGGGAATAGCACTCTTAATCTAAACTTAGAAACCTGACAATCAGTTAATAGTAAGAAAGCAGCAGCAAATATGCCAATAAAGGAAAAGAACACTTAGAGGTCCATATTCAAATGGATTTGTCCAGCTGCATTCTACAATTATCCAGACAAATCTGGTATTCAAATATATCAACGGACTGGCTGCATTTTAGGTGGAGAGGTCATTATCTGTGTAAAATATAGCTGGATAAAGAAAGAGACATTCTAGAGCCAAGCAAAGTTAGCCAGCTAACTCAGCCAATATTAAGCCATATCCAGTTAAGGGGGTTATTTTCAAAGGCTTATCACATGCGATAAACCTCTATCGCATGCGAAAAGTCCCTTTTCGCTTGCGATAGCATGCTGGGGGCAGAGTCGGGGCAGAGTCGGGGCAGCGAGGGGAGGAGTCGGGGTGGCGAGGGGGCAGACTCGGCGATGTCTTCACTAGCAGAGATAAGGTTAGTAACCTTTTGTCGCCAGTAGTGCGCCGAATAGCGCCACCTTTCATGGTGGTGCTATTGGGTGCGAAAGCCGGTAGTGAAGACAACGTGGTGGTGTGAAGGCTGCCGACTTTTGCAGACCCGCCCCCCCTCTTCATCCCCCCGTCCCCCTGTTTTCGCAGCATTCACCATTCTGCGATAGAATGGTGAATCCAGGCCTAAGTTCGTGGGATAATTCTAGGGCTACCTTAGAGGAATCCTAACATTCAGGTCGATCCAGTAACGTGCAGTTAAAGATTGCTCGTCTGTAACGTGCTGGGAGCGCACAATACAGACGAGTAAGGCCATCCAGCCATACAGTCTCCAGTTTCACGCGTCCTTAGCGCTTCCTAAAATAAACACCTAACCCTTTCCGCACCCAGCATGTAAATGAACGAAAAAGCTGTATAATGAAGGAATTAGCTATTCCCCTCCGATACTGTAACGGGCGCTGATATTATCTCCTTAGGAAGGCGCTGTTTTGCCGCGGCCTTAACCTGTTAGTTTACCGCCTCCCCCTAGTAGGAGTTAGGACTGTGTAACAAATCCATGGACACCGCTTAAGATACTCAAACACAATAAAACAATAAGCCTGGCACCTTCCTTGATGTAGTACGTCCCGGATGCCCCCCCCCCAGCGTGCCCGCCACTACCACTTTCATCAGCTGCATCCACCCATTATGCCCCTCACGGGCATGTCCTGCTTCACAGAGCGCTCCCACTCAAATCCGTTCATGGGTATATACCCTTTCGCCCCCCTCACAGCGCCATGCTACCACTGCGACCCGGAGGAGGTGAGGCACAGCGGCGAAGACAGACGGGAGAGGAGAAAAAGCAGAGCCGAGCAAAGCAAAAGCATGCAGCAAGCCGGCGAAATAGACCTGCGAGCAGAGGCAATAGCAGCGGTTCGGTAAGCCTGGCACCCTCCTTGATGTAGTACGTCCCGGATGCCCCCCCCCCCCCAGCGCGCCCGCCACTACCCCTTTCATCAGCTGCATCAACTGCGACCCGGCAGTCCCGTGAGGCCTACAAAAAAAAAAAAATCCCCAGCTCCCGCGCCCCCGCACTGGCCCGCCGACTCTACCCCCCCCCCCCCCCTCCCGATCGGGCAGATAGGCGGCGGCGACGAAAACCAAAGCAATTTTTTTTTTTTTCAAAAAGCGACATCACACATTGCATAAAATAATTTCTCCAGCCTTAAAGCGACTTACTTTTGGGATCTGTCAAGATCCCAAAAGTAAGTCGCAAAAGTAACTTACTTTTCTGAAGCCATCAGGAACATGATCTTAGCTCCTCCGGACGAAGACGAAGATGGCCGCCTGCACGGGGAAAGCGTGCAATTGGCCGCTGAAGACGTGACCTCACGTCTTCAGTGGCCAATTGCACGCTTTCCCCCGTGCAGGCGGCCATCTTCGTCTTGAGCTACGATCGTGATGGCTTCAGAAAAGTAAGTTACTTTTGCGACTTACTTGACAGATCCCAAAAGTAAGTCGCTTTAAGGCTGGAGAAATTATTTTATGCAATGTGTGATGTTGCTTTTTGAAAAAAAAAAATTGCTTTGGTTTTCGTCGCCGCCGCCTATCTGCCCGATCGGGAGGAGGGGGGGGGGGGGGTAGAGTCGGCGGGCCAGTGCGGGGGCGCGGGAGCCGGGGATTTTTTTTTTTTTTTTGTAGGCCTCACGGGACTGCCGGGATGCAGTGGATGCAGCTGATGAAAGGGGTAGTGGCGGGCGCGCTGGGGAGGGGGGGGCATCCGGGACGTACTACATCAAGGAGGGTGCCAGGCTTACCGAACCGCTGCTATTGCCTCTGCTCGCAGGTCTATTTCGCCGGCTTGCTGCACGCTTTCACTTTGCTC
This sequence comes from Rhinatrema bivittatum, assembly GCF_901001135.1. NCBI lineage: Eukaryota > Metazoa > Chordata > Amphibia > Gymnophiona > Rhinatrematidae > Rhinatrema > Rhinatrema bivittatum. The sequence goes on along the minus strand of NC_042617.1, from coordinate 151,855,582 downwards.
GGCTCTGCTTTTTCTCCTCTCCCGTCTGTCTTCGCCGCTGTGCCTCACCTCCTCCCGGAGCAAGGCTGCTTTCGCGCCCTGCTCCGGGAGGAGAGACACAGCGACGAAGCAACAAAGACTTTTCGTGTTTTTTTACACTTCCTGGTTCCTGTCATTCCAAATGCCATTTGAAATGACATTTGAAATGTCAGGTACCGTCGCACCCTGGTTACTGTATAGGCGCTGTATTAAGCGCCTATACAGTAAAATGGGTTACGCGGCCATAACCCTTCCCTACCGCTTTAAAGCCGCGGCATGCATTTGCATGCGATTAGAGGAGAGTATCGGGGAGTTAGTGAAGAGAACTGTGGGTGCGGGGAGGAAGGGTGCGCCTGACACTGCCGCACTGTTTCTACCGCGGCCTTACTGGATCGACCTGTTAATCTGGCAATAGGTAGCCAAATAACTTGCCACTGAACCTGCTATGTATAAAAAATATAACCCAGTTAAATGGCCACAGCGAAAAAAATAAATAAATAAAAAGGGAGAAGTAGACCAGGACTGGCTGCTCGATTGCTACCCCCACTCAACTAAGGCTAAGTTTGGGCCTGGCTACCCAATCATTCCTCCACCAAGTCCCACCAATAAAAGTTTCAAAGTGTAATGCCTGCCATCCAATCATTGCCCTCCTCCTCTGTCCCTGCAACACTCCCTCAGGTTGTTAAATTAGAAAAAAACTGCACAGGTTATTCAATGTAATTGTGTGCAGGTAGATTTGGTGGGATTATTTTTAGTGCAAATAAGTGTGTGTAATTTTGCTTTGAAAACTGGTGTAACTTATGCATGTATTTAATTTCAAATGTAGGAGGGATGTTGCAACATAACCCCCAGAATGCTAAACATGTATTTGCAAATCATCCCCTTAAATTTGAATCACCAAACCACATTTTTTTCTTTAAGAAAAAGAAATGTGTAACAGATGCAGGAATTCTTAGATTGCATTCTCATACCTAACTAGAGAACAAATGGGAAAGGAGCAATATCCAAGTTAGCAAGTCTGACATGCTTAAAGCCATTGGGCCGGATTTTAAAAAGGTTACGCGCACTGGGCCTATTTTCAAAAGGCCCAGTGATGCGCCTAAAGCCCCGGGACGCGTGTAAGTCCAGGAGTTTTACTAAAGGGGTGGGAAGGGGATGGGGCATGGACAGGGTGGGGCAGGGTCAGAGGCTCCAGGCACAGTGGCCATTTGCCGCTGTGCATGGGATCGTGCGCCGGCAGTCAGCCAGTGCGCGCAACTTACTTCAGCCCCAGGGCTGAAGTAAGTTTGGAAATAGAATCAGAAAAAAAGGAAAAGGTAGGGGGGAAAGGGTGGGGGAGGTAGGGGAAGAGAAGGGAAGGTGGGGTGGGGTGGGGTGGGGGGTAAGGGAACAGGGAAGGCAGCGCGGCTTGGCGTGCACATGTACGCCCGTGTGCACCTTTTTAAAAATCTACCCCAGTGTGTTCAGCATTCAAGAAAGGTTGTGTCATTACCACACTGTCACTCTGACACTTGCAGTTATTTCAGAATCTTCAGGAAGTGGAATATCTTCTTTTCAAAATTCTAATGAACATTTAAGCTGAGAAAATAGTGACTACAATGAAAAAAGTTCTATGTAAGATATGATATTCTGCGCAGGAACACATGAGAAAACTAGAGGATGTGACTTTCAGTTCAACACCACAATTCACTTGTAAACATTCCTATTAGAGAAACATGCCCTGACACAAGCATTTATGATTTTCACTTTCAAAGGGATTCTAACAAAAGGAATCCATTAACTCAGTGCCTTGTAGGCTGCTTCTTATGTTTATTGTAGGACCCAATTAGTAACAAATAAAAACCAAGTCTTGGTAATTGACGTGACATTTCAGAATAGAGCACAATACAAACCTGTCATGCCAAATCCCTCAAAATATCAAATTATAAGAGCCTTAGAGAATTTCTGCAAATAATAGACTAGAAAGCACTTCCTATTTTTAGAAGTGTAGCTTCAGTCAAACATTAGATGATTTGCAGCTTCAATAAAAAAGCAAAGCACTATCAATCTTTGCAAATCTCTTGCATGAGAAGAAGATTTAGAAAAGTTTTGTTGGAGTGTACATATTACTCAAGTATTTTCCCATTAACAATGCTATAATATAGTCATTCATACTGCCTTAAGACTCTTCATACTAGAGCAAAAGCACTTGATACATATGGTGCTACACATTTTTTTACTGTTGTTTATTTATTTATTTTTTTTACAGTAATGAACCTATTTAATTAATTGCAAGGGCATTCAGGAAAATAAATATAGTTAAATGTTATGTTCAAAAGAAGACTTTTAGTGTCTCTTACAAAATACCATAATTCTATAGTTAGGATTCCCCCCAATTTAAAAGGTTTAATTTGAAATTCCATTATATTATTTCCACACTGCTAAAATTCACTTTATAAAGAAAGATAATTGTCTTTCAAGCATGTCTGTTCTATAACTGCTTCTTTGGAACATAAGAACATAAGGCTTGCATATTTGGGTCAGACCAAGGGTCCATCAAACCCAGTATCCTGCTTCCAACAGTGGCCAATCCAGGTCACAAATACCTGGCAGGATCTCAAGGGGTAGATAGATTCTAAGCTGCTTATCCAAAGAATAAGCAGTGGATTTCTGCAATTCTACCTTAATAATTTTTAATGAATTTTTCCTCCTGTAACTTGTCCAAAACTTTCATAAACACAGTTATACTAATAGCTTTCACCATATCTTCTGGCAACGTAGTCCAGAGCTTAATTATGCATTGAGTAAAAAATATTTTCTCTTATTAGTTTTAAATGTATTACCCAGTAACTACATTGTGTGTCCCCTGTCTTTGTACTTTTTGAAAGAGTAAACAACTGATTAAAGTTTACTCATTCCATTCAACTCATTATTTTATAGTCCTCTATCATATCTCCCCTCAGCTGTCTCTTCTCCAAGCTGAAGAGTCCTAACCTCTTTAGCCTTTGTTCATAGGGGAATTGTTCCATCCCCTTTATCATCTTGGATGCCCTTCTCTGTAACTTTTCTAATTCTGCTATTAGATTCATCATCAGCTTTTGACACTGTGAACCATGAAATACTAATCAAAAGACTAGAAGAAATAGGCCTACATACCAATTGCCTGATTCAAATCATATTTAAGTAATAGATATTTTCAAGTACATATTAAAAACACAATGTCAGAGAAAGTAAGTTTACAAACAGGAGTGCCACAGGGGTCGGCATTGTCAGCAACACTATTTAATATTTACCTTTTACCATTATGTCATCTACTTGCAGGTACTTGCAGATGACATACAGCTAATTTTACCCATCGATGACACAATTGAAAATACACTAAACTTAGCCAATATGTATCTAGATATAATCAATTACTAAATCAAATGGAATTAGTGATAAACATTGAAAAAACAGAATTCTTGCATCTCGAACGAAAACATATAAATCTAATCCAAACACCAATAATATTTAAAAACAATTAAACAGTGGAATTAGCTGAGAAAGTGCGTAACCTTGGAATAATAATAGACCCAGAACTGAACCGTAAACAACACATATCACTCAAAGTAAAAGAAGGATATGCCAAATTAATGGTGCTAAGGAAGTTAAAACCTTTATTAACACTAACAAATTTTCAAACTGTCTTACAAGCACTCATTTTTGCAAGCACTTATTACTGTAACACTCTGTTATTGGGACTATCATATACGACCATAAGACCACTTCAAATATTACAAAACTCTGCTGCAAGAATTCTCACAGGTAAAAGGAAAAGAGATCATATTACTGAAACACTAGCTGAATTACATTGGTTACCCATAGAACAAAGAGTACAATATAAAGCACTATGTACTATACATAAAGTAATTCATGATGAATAAACAGAATGGCTTAACATAGCACTATGGGATAGAGATGTGAATCGTGTCCTCGATCGTCTTAACGATCGATTTCAGCTGGGAGGGGGAGAGAATCGTATTGTTGTCGTTTGGGGGGGTAAAATATCGTGATAAATCGTTAAAATCGTTAAAACCCGCTAAAATCGTTAAAACCCACTAAAAACCCACCCCCGACCCTTTAAATTAAATCCCCCACCCTCCCGAACCCCCCCCCCCCAAATAACTTAAATTACCTGGTGGTCCAGCGGCAGTCCGGAACGGCAGCGGTCCGGAACGGGCTCCTGCTATTGAATCTTGTTGTCTTCAGCCGGCGCCATTTTCCAAAATGGCGCCGAAAAATGGCGATGGCCATAGACCAACAGGATTCGACGGCAGGAGGTCCTTCCGGACCCCCGCTGGACTTTTGGCAAGTCTTGTGGGGGTCAGGAGGCCCCCCCCAAGCTGGCCAAAAGTTCCTGGAGGTCCAGCGGGGGTCAGGGAGCGATTTCCCGCCGCGAATCGTTTTCCCTACGGAAAATGGCGCCGGCAGGAGATCGACTGCAGGAGGTCGTTCAGCGAGGCGCCGGAACCCTCGCGTTCCGGACCGCTGCCGTTCCGGACCGCCGCTGGACCACCAGGTAATTTAAGTTATTTGGGGGGGGTTCGGGAGGGTGGGGGATTTAATTTAAAGGGTCGGGGGTGGGTTTTAGCGGGTTTTAGTGTGCCGGCTCACGATTCTAACGATTTATAACGATAAATCGTTAGAATCTCTATTGTATTGTGTTTCATAACGGTTTAAGACGATATTAAAATTATCGGACGATAATTTTAATCGTCGTAAAACGATTCACATCCCTACTATGGGACTCATTTTCTAACGCTAGCGCAAATGAGCGCTAGCGTCATTGGGGCAGAGTCAGCCCCCGGAAGAGGAGGAATCGAGACGTCACCGGAGCCGACCCTGCAAAGAAGGCGCAGACAGCGGAAAGGTAACGAGTCTTTTCGCTGCCTGTTTCGCGCCCAATAACTACACCTTTTATGGTGTAGTTATTGGGCGTGACGCCGGCAGCGATTGCACCACGGAGGTGCAATCGCTGCTGGCTAGGGAAGGACCGCCCACCCTATTTCAGCCCCCCTGCCCCTCATTACCACATTTTTCTAAAGTACCACAGGCCTGTGATACTTTAGAAAATGAGGCCCTATGTGTACACATGCCATATAGAAATCTGAGATCGGCGAATAAAGCACTCCTGACTGTTCCATCTGTTAAGACAGCACGACTTACACAAGTCAGAGAGCGAGCATTGTCTTTAGCGGGACCCAACTTGTGGAACTCAATGCCTCTCAAGATAAGATTGCAGAGAAATGTTAAATTATTTAAAGGAAATTTAAAAACATGGCTTTTTAAACAGGCATTTTACCAAGAGAACGGAGGAAGTAAATAAAGGCAAGCATTATAAACTCAGCACTCAGCACTTAGTTTTACTATTTGAATTACAAGAGAGACCTACATGTATTACAAGAGAGACCTACATGTAAGTTAACCTTTGACACATGTATCAAAAGGACAAGTCAAACAAACTCATCATATAATTGTATATTTGAATATACCATTTTTGGCATTTTTAAAAAATGTTTTACCTGGTTTAAATACTTTATGTTACTATATGTGCCTTCCTGTAAACCGTTGTGATGGTAAATAACTTAACGATGGTATACAAAAGATTATAAATAAATAAATAAATACATAAATAAATAAATATGGTGCCCAGAACTAAACATATTTCTCCCTTTTACTAACATAGGGCCCTATTTACTAAGCATTTTTCCCCATAGACACAAAATAGGAGAAACCGTTTAGTAAATAAGCCTCATAGTTAGTAAATTATGTTAGAAAAAGACACAAGTGGTCCATCTACTTGTAAGGGATAAAATGGTAATGAAAGATATCTTTAAAAGGAATTGGGTCCATCGTAAACCGAAACCTGCTGACTCACTGGGAGAAGCCCTCTAGTTGATAACAGACTAAGTGGAAGTAGGAAGTATGAAAGCCTGGAGGCAGAGGGAGAGAAGTCTTGGAAGCCTGATGCACAAGGAACTGAGGAAACCAGGACCAAACTAACTATAGAATGAAGCCACAGAGAAGCAAACCTGGCTAAGGATTCCTAACAGAAGAGGCTAACCAGGAAAGGTACCAGAACTGGTAGGAAATGCTGCTGGCTAAAGTAAACCAGCAGCTGAAACTGTTTTTCTATAAATCTTTAATGCTCATGAGAGATGGGCTGTCACTCTCTGAGAGTACATAGAGAGAATAAAGTACAATAAGAAAAAAATGTCATCAATGTATCTCACCCAAAGAGGAATATTTTGGAAGATTGGGGCTGTATAAAACAATCTTTCTTCGAAAAAAGTCATGACAAGTTAGCGAGATCTGGAGCCATTGTTGCCCCCATAGCAGTGCCATGAGTCTGTAAAAAGTACCATCAAAAAGGAAATACTTTTCTCGAAGGGCCAATGATGCTAAAGACATCAGGAAATCTGTTGATACTCATTGAGGGTGTACTCTAGATTCTAAACATTGTCAGAAGACAAAAAGAGCCTGATCCTGCGGAATACTGGTGAATAAAGCCTTGATGTCTAATGTAACTAAAAATGCATCTTGAAAGTCCGAAAGTGTGTCTAAAATTCTTAGCATATGTTTTGTATCTTTTATATATGTCTTTGCCAAGGGTTCAAATGCTTGTAAAAATGTATCCACAAAAATTGACAACAGCTTTAAAACAGACCCAGTAGCAGTAACTATACATCTCCCCAGAGGGCAATTTAGATTTTTATTAATTTTAGGCACCATGCAAATGGTCGGGGTTCTTGGAAACTCAGGTGTTAAAAAAGAAGCTTCCTTCATTGTCAAAAACACATGTATATGCCCATCTTCGACCAACTCTGAGATAGTATTTTTCAAAGAGACAAATAGGTCCCCATCAAGTATTTGATAATTAATACAATCTGACGGTTGGGATGAAACTTCCTGCAAATATTGGTGTTTATTCTGAATGAATGACAATCGCCCCACTTTTATCAGCTGGTTTGATAACCACTGAAGACTCGATGGTGAGGGAACATAATGCTGAATATTCTGCTTTAGTCAAATTAAAGAAAGTTCTAGATTGAGTAGATTCTATATTAATTAAATCATATAAGACCAAGCCCATGCAAAATTTAATATGGAGATCTATAGGCCCCGGAGGCATCCACAAAGACTTAGGACATACCAAAGATATATCAATTGGTAACAGGCATTGAGCAAAATATAGTGCTATCTGTAATTTCCTAAATAAATGGAACAGATCTATACGACACAGGAAAGGATCATAATGTTGAAACACTACAAAAGAAGGACCTTTTTGCAAGATACTTAGTTGACTAGGCATAAGTCTCAAATCTGATATATTTACTATAATAGATTCCATGCTGTCTGTGGACATGTCTGTATTCATCCCTCAAGATTGGGCATGCATTCTCTCTGGTGGACCGGAAGGGATGCCATCCCTGATATCTCCTGTAATTCTTGAAAGTACTGCATTGGTCTTCTAAAAAAAAGGGGGTGGCAAATTTCTGGAAGATGATGTATCTTCATGTAATCCTGAAGAAGAATCTTCCGAAGAGAGAGCAAAAGCTACTTTTTTTGGCTTATTTAACTGACGTCATTGCCATTGATAAATGTTACCTGACACATAATCTTTTTCATCTTGCTTGAATTTGTTAATTTTATTCATTCATAAATCATTTTGAATGTTTTCATTCTGTTGATTATGTTCATGTAACTTTTGCTCATAATTGTCTAAGTTCTAATGACTCTGTAATTGTACTTTCATCTCATCACAACTTGGTTTAATGGTGTCAGAAAGTTTCTTAGTTGTTTCGACCAAAAAGAGCATACTATCCAAAGAACACTTGTTAAGGATAGAAATCCACTTATTAACAAACGTTTCAGCTTCAGCGAAGATGGAAGGTTCTAAATTAATACATAATCCATGCGGGATCATCTTTGTCTTAATGTACTTTAACAACGTGGCTGTAACTCAGCCCGAATAAGGTGCTTATGTGTTGTCAGTAAATTAGCCCAAGAGGCAGAATCTGATGTATCAGTACCATCCAATAAAAGAGTACCTTGTATTAGGCTTGAGCAACATGTTGTTCCATGTAACTAAAAACATTAGAGCACATAATGATGGATATTGAAAAATGCACCATAAGTGTAAAAAAAGTGCCAAATAAATGTTAACAACTGAGAACATGTAAGCCACTTATACTGTCAAGGTGAGATTGAGTGGACAAAAAACAAGACTTGCACACAAAAAAATCTGCCTCTCCTCTCTTCTAAAAAGACAATGTAATGATAACAGACACATGAATTATTAAAAGATACTATTTACACCATTGCACAAATAGACTTTCACATTGACCGATGATTATATATAAGGCCGAGCTATAAGTGTATTCACAAGATGATGACGCCTAGTATAATGGTCAATTAATTCACGCGTCTGCTGTCATTACATTGTCTTTTTAGAGGAGAGTTAGATTTTTTTGTGTGTTCAAGTCTTGTTTTTTGTCCACTTGACCTCATCTTAACAGTATAGGTGGCTTACTTGTTCCCAATACATATATATCTCTTACATCTTCCTCAGTGAATAATGAAGCAAATAATTTATTTAGTCTCTCTGCTATGGCTTTGTCATCCCTAAGTTCTCCTTTCACCCCTTGATCATCTAATGGTCTAACTGACTCCCTCGCAGGCTTTTTACCTTGAATGTACCTGAAAAAGCTTTTATAATAATAAGTTTTTGCTTCCATAGCAAGTTTCTTTTCAAATTCCCTTTGCCTTCCTTATCAATGCCTTGCATTAAACTTGCCAGTGCTTATTCTGTTTCCTGTTTTCTTCATTCATATCCCTTTTCCATTTCTTGAAAAATATTCTTTTAGATATTATAGCTTCTCTCATTTCACCTTTCAACCATGCCAGTAGTCATTTAGTCTTCTTTCCACGTTTCTAATGGTGGAATACATCTGCTCTGGGCTTCCAAGATGGTACTTTTAAACAACATCCATGCCTAAGCTAAACTCTTATTAGTCGATTTTCAAGGCTTGTTCTTGCCAAAGCCGGGAGATACGAGTGTGACTCGGCATTGCGTGTGCCACTTGGATTTTAAAACCCACGCGAATATGTGTGTATCTCCCGATGTTCAGTTCGATGTTAGCAATCTGTTATTTTGGAGTTAGCAATCTGTTATTGATCTGATGCCTGATGGGGGGAGCAATCAGATAGTTGAGGGTGGATCCTTGGACCAGTGGCAGATGACCACGCCCCCGGGGAATGACCCCGAGAGGGACCAATGGTCAGGCTCAGAGTTAGAAGACAAACACATACTAGTTCTTTATTAGACAGTATACTGAACCACCAGAGATGGCAGTAGTGAGCTGGCAAGCCCGGCAGGGCTATAGTACCTCAGATACTGGAACAGCAATCCCTGGAGGCTGAGCTGAAGAGAGACTTGAGATATAGTGAGTAGTCAGGTTATGCAGATGTAACACTCACACAATGTCCCAATCAAGCCCAAGTGCTGGAAAGTAGAGGGCCTCGAGGAGCGAGTACCTGGTTACAGGGAAAGCTCAGAGAGAACGATGGTAACTCACTGATGTAGCAGAGATAGTTGGTAGTGAAGACTTCCAGGCAGAAGACTATACGAAGTAAGTCTGGGAAGAGGGCCCTCGAGGAGCAAGTACCGGTTCCAGACTGTCACCTGAAAAAACAAGGAGAGAGTGAGAGCCCCAAGGAGCGGGTACCTCTGGTAAGTCCAAGGAGGCAGAGTAGCTTAGGTAGCGAAACCCTTGCTAACTCGATGTGTTAGCAAATTCCAAGACCTTAAATATCCGTCGCAGGTGACATCATCTTCGGGGGATGCCCCCGAGGTTCACGCCAATGCCGGTACTTCAATCGGGGCCGTGCCGTGCACACCTCCTAGGCCTCCAGGAAAACATGGCGGTTGCAGCGTCGATCTGGTCCGGGAACGCCCAAGGACAAGTGGCAGGAGAACGCCGCGGTAGCCAGTCTTCCCGTGGACGAAGAGGGAGGCGCCAGAGAGGACTGGAACCCCCGCTGAATGACCTCCTGCAGTCGATCTCCTGCCGGCGCTATTTTCCGTACGGAAAATGATTTGCGGCAGGAGATCATTTTCCAGACCCCCGCTGGACCCCCAGGGACTTTTGGCCAGCTTGGGGGGGCCTCCTGAGCCCCACAAGACTTGCCAAAAGTCCAGCGGGGGTCCGGAACGACCTCCTGCAGTCGAATCGTGTTGGTCTATGGCCGTCGCCATTTTGCACCGCCATTTTGAAAAATGGCGCCGGCTGAAGACAACACGATTCTATTGCAGGAGGCCGTTCTGGACCGCTGCCGTTCCGGACTGCCGCTGGACCCCCAGGTAATTTAAGGCATTGGGGGGGGGGTTCGGGAGGGTGGGGGATTTAATTTAAATGGTCGGGGGTGGGTTTTAGGGGGTTTTAGTGTGCCGGCTCACGATTTTCACGATTTTCATGATATTTTAACCACCCAAACGATAACAATACGATTCCCTCCCCCTCCCAGCCGAAATCGATCGTTAAGACGATCGAGGACACGATTCACATCTCTACACCATAGTGGATCTTTCAGCTTCTGGAGAGGACTCCTCACTTCTTCCACTAGACGTCGGAGAATGAAGTTGCCTCCTGCCCCTGAGTCCACTAGGGCAGGAGTCTGAACCGTGATTGATCCATAAGTCAACGAGACTGGGAGAGAGAGCGGAGGAGAAGTCGTGGTATGGCCTAAAAACAGTCTTCCTGCAGGACTTAGGCCCATCCATTTTCCTGAACGAATGGAGCATGTGGAGACATTGTGGCCGGGCTGACCACAGTTTATGCACAGGCCGCGCTTCTTCCGAAATCTTCTCTCTTTGGAGGTCAACCAACCGTGACCCAGTTGCATAGGTTCATCTGTATCAGCAGCAGGGATTACTGGAACCACCCGAGATGTAGAGACAGCACTGGCCTGTTTCAACCCGGGTACCACCTTAGGCTGGAGTTCCTTCACCTTGTCATGGAGTCGATGATCAATCCGAGTGGCCAAGGCTATTAATTCGTCCAGTGAGTCAGGTGTCTGGCGAGCGGCCAGCTCGTCCTTTAAGCGGGTATCCAGGCCTCCACAGAAGAGGGTCTTGAGAGATTTGGGGTCCCAGCAGAGTTCTGCCGCAAGAGTTTTGAACTCTATGGCAAATTCAGCCAATGATCTACTGCCTTGCTTCAAATCCACTAAAGCAGAACTGGCTACGGACATTCGAGCAGGGTCATCGAAAACGGATTTAAACAAGTCCATAAATCCTTCTGTGTCCTGAAAAATAGAGTCCTTGCATTCCCACAAGGTAGATGCCCACGACAAAGCCCTTACCATCCAGGTATGAAAGGATGTAGGTAGTCTTGGAGAGAGTGGTAGGAAATAGAGATGGCTGTAAGGCAAAGTGCATGCAGCACTGGTTCAAAAAGCCCCGGGTCTTCTGGATTTCTCCAGAAAAGCAGATTGGAGCCGCCAGTGGTACACCAGTCTTCAAAGTTACCTCCGGTGTCTGACCTTCTTGGTTGGAGGTTGTTCCTTGAAACTTCTCTGTGTGTAGTTGATGAAATGCTGAAGTAAGCTTCTCCAAAGCGTCTTGCTGCTCCACAATGTGTTGGGCCAGGCCCGGTATGGCCTGCAAAGCACTGAGTTGTGCTGGATCCATGGAGTTAGCAATCTGTTCAGTTTGGAGATAGCAATCTGTTATTTTCGGAGATAACAGTCTGTTTGGAGTTAGCAATCTGTTATTGATCTGATGCCTGATGGGAGGAGCAATCAGATAGTTGAGGGTTGATCCTTGGACCAGTGGCAGATGACCACACCCCTGGGGAATGACCCCGAGAGGGACCACCGGTCAAGCTCAGAGTTAGAAAACAAACACACACTAGGGGGTGGATTTTAAAAGCCCTGCTTGCGTAAATCCGCCCGGATTTATGTGAGCAGGGACTTGCGCGCCGGCGCGCCTATTTTCCATAGGCCCACCGGCGTGCGCAGAGCCCCGGGACTCGCGTAAGTCCCGGGGTTTTTCGAGGAGGGCGTGTCGGGGGCATGTCGGGGGTGGGGCCGATCGGTGCTGCGTTTTGGGGGCGGGACGTGGTGTTTCGGGGGCGGGCCCGGGGCGTGGTTTCGGGCGGGGGCGGTCTGGGGGCGTGGCCGCACCCTCCGGAACCACTCCTGGATCGCATCTCCGCGCGCCAGCAGCCCGCTGGCGCGCGTGGATTTACGTCTCTCTCCGGGAGGTGTAAATCCAGGGATAAAGGTAGGGGGGGGTTTAGATAGGGCCGGGGGGGTGGGTTAGGTAGAGGAAGGGAGGGGAAGGTGAGGGGAGGGCGAAAGGGAGTTCCCTCCAAGGCCGCTCCGATTTCGGAGCGGCCTCGGAGGGAATGGAGACAGGCTGCGTGGCTCGGTGCGAGCCGGCTGCCCAAAATCGGCAGCCTTGCGCGCGCCGATCCAGGATTTTAGCAGATACGCGCGGCTATGCGCGTATCTACTAAAATCCAGCGTACTTTTGTTTGCGCCTGGTGCGCCAACAAAAGTACGCGCTCGTGCTGTTTTATAAAATCTACCCCTAGTTCTTTATTAGACAGTATACTGAACCACCAGAGATGGCAGTAGTGAGCTGGCAAGCCCGGATGGGCTGTAGTCCCTCAGATACTGGAACAGCGATCCCTGGAGGCTGAGCTGAAGAGAGACTTGAGATATAGTGAGTAGGCAGGTTATGCAGATATAACACTCACACAATGTCCCAATAAAGCTCAGGAGATGGAAAGTATGGGACCTCGAGGAGCAAGTACCTGGTTCCAGGGAAAGCTCAGAAAGAACGATGGTAACTCACTGATGTAGCAGAGATAGTTGATAGTGAAGACTTCCAGGCAGAAGAGTATATGAAGTAAGTCTGGGAAGAGGGCCCTTGAGAAGCAGGTACCGGTTCCAGACTGTCACCTGAAAAAACAAGGAGAGAGTGAGGCCCCCAAGGAGCGGGTACCTCTGGTAAGTCCGAGAAGGCAGAGTAGCTTAAGTAGCGAAACCCTTGATAACCCTTGTGTTAGCAAATTCCAAGACCTTAAATATCCATCGCGGGTGACATCATCTTTGGGGGACGCCCCCGAGGTTCGCGCCAATGCCAGTACTTCAATCGGGATCGCGCCACGCGCGCGCCCCTATGCCTCCAGGAAAACATGGCAGTTGCAGCATCGAGCCGGTCCTGGAACTCCCGAGGACAAGTGGCAGGAGAACGCCGTGGTAGCCAGTCTTCCCGCTGACGGAGAGGGAGGCGCCAGAGAGGTAAGCGGGGCGGAGAGACGGTGTCGGGCACCGAATGACACAACACCCGATACACGCATAAACATTTTTCTCACCAAAATGGAGTTGAGATGGGTGGGGTCTGGGCAGTGCTTGGGTGGGACATAGGCAGGCCAGGACTGCACCATGAAGTTAGCCCTTAAGAAGTAATGCACACAAGCGTGTGCTGGTGTCCCCTATCATGTAACTTTACTTCTGCTATGCATAGCATGTAAGTCGTGTAACAAAACAAATGAGGCTAGTCAGTAGGGTTTTAAGGCTCAGAGCTAATAGGGTAAAAGGGAGGCAAGTTAGCTAGGAGGTGTAGGAAGTCCTTTCCTTTACTCGGGTGAACTTGGAGAGAACGGGGAAAAAGGCCAATTGTATCGCCGCATAAACTTACTAAAATTCCCCCTACTTACACTGAAGATGGCATTTATGTGCACATGCACGCATCAATATAAAATTGTGTATGCATGTGTGCGTGAATAGCCGATTTTATAACATGCACACATATATGCATGTATGTTATGAAATCATACATGCATATATGTGTGCTCTAACGTACATGCATATGTACGTTAGAGCAGAGGTCTTAAATTTTACTTCTTAACCTTTTCAGTTGCTCCTTTTTCAGTTTTTTCCTAACCATTTCCCTCTTTTTATCATAGTCACCTTTTTAGAAACATAGAAACATAGAAATGACGGCAGAAGAAGACCAAACGGCCCATCTAGTCTGCCCAGCAAGCTTCGCACTTTTTTTTTTCTTCTCATACTTATCTGTTTCTCTTGGCTGTTAGAACCAAAAGGTTACTATTTCCCTTCCACCCCACCATTAATGTAGAGAGCAATGTTGGAACTGCATCTAAGTGAAATAGCTAGCTTAGTTAGGGGTAGTAACTACCACAATAAGCAAGCTACACCCATGCTTATTTGTTTACCCTGACTATGTAATTCAGTCCTTGTTGGTTGTTGTCTGTATATAGATCCACTTTTATTCATTCCCCCTGCCATTGAAGAAGAGAGCTATGCTGGATATGCGTGAAGTATCGGTCTTCCTCCCCTGCCATTGTATCAGTCTTCCTCCCCTGCCGTTGAAGCAGAGAGCTATGCTGGATATGCGTGAAGTATCGGTCTTCCTCCCCTGCCGTTGAAGCAGAGAGCTATGCTGGATATGCATGAAGTATCGGTCTTCCTCCCCTGCCGTTGAAGCAGAGAGCTATGCTGGATATGCGTGAAGTTTCCGTCTTCCTTCCCTGCCATTGAAACAGAGAGCTATGCTGGATATGCATGAAGTATCTGTCTTCCTCCCCTGCCGTTGAAGCAGAGAGTTATGCTAGATATGCGTGAAGTATCATCCTTCCTCCTCTGCCGTTGAAGCAGAGAGCTATGCTGGATATGTATGAAGTATTGGTCTTTCTCCCCTGCTGTTGAATCAGAGAGCTATGCTGGATATGCATTGAAAGTGAAGTATCAGGCTTATTTGGTTTGGGGTAGTAACCGCTGTAACAAGCAAGCTACTCCCCACTTTTTTGTGAATGCAAATCCTTTTTTCCACATTTCCTCTTGCCGTTGAAGCTTAGAGCAATGTTGGAGTCGCATTAACCGTGTGCATGTTTGTTGAATAAGGGTATTCTCTTGAGGTAGTATCCGTCATTCCCGCAAGCCACCCACTCTTCATTCATGTCCTCTAGACTTTATGGATCCACAGTGTTTATCCCACGCCCCTTTGAAGTCCTTCACAGTTCTGGTCTTCACCACTTCCTCCAGAAGGTCATTCCAGGCATCCACCACCCTCTCCATGAAGAAATACTTCCTGACATTGGTTCTGAGTCTTCCTCCCTGGAGCTTCAAATTGTGACCTCTGGTTCTGTAGATTTTTTTCCGACGGAAAAGGTTTGTTGTTGTCTTTGGATCATTAAAACCTTTCAAGTATCTGAAAGTTTGTATCATATCACTTCTGCTCCTCCTTTCCTCCAGGGTGTACATATTTAGATTCTTCAATCTCTCCTCATAAGTCATTTGATGAAGACCCTCTACCTTTTTGGTTACCCTTCTCTGGACCGCCTCCATCTTGTCTCTGTCTCTTTGGAAATACGGTCTCCAGAACTGAACACAGTACTCCAGGTGAGGCCTCACCAAGGACCTATACAAGGGGATAATCACTTCTCTTTTCTTACTCGATATTCCTCTCTCTATGCAGCCCAGCATTCTTCTGGCTTTAGCTATCACCTTGTCACATTGTTTCGCCGACTTCAGATCATTAGACACTATCACCCCAAGGTCTCTCTCCTAGTCTGTGCACATCAGCCTTTCTTCCCCCATCGAATACAGTTCATTCGGATTTCTACTCCCCATATGCATGACTCTGCATTTCCTGGCATTGAATCTCAGCTCACTCTTCCAGCTTCCTTAAATCCCATCTCATTCTCTCCACTTCTTCCAGCGTGTCCACTCTGTTGCAGATCTTAGTGTCATCCACAAAAAGACAAACCTTACCTTCTATCCAGCTGCAATGTCGCTCACAAAGATATTGAACAGGACCGGTCCCAACACCGATCCTTGCGGTACACTGCTTAAAACCGCTCTCTCTTCAGAGAGAGTTCCATTTACCATCACACATTGATTTCTGTCCGTCAACCAGTTTGCAATCCAGGCCACCACCTGGCACTCACTCCTAAGCTTCTCATTTTATTCACCAGTCTCTTCTGCGGGACTGTATCAAAAACTTTGCTGAAATCCAAGTAGATGACATCGAGTGCTCTTCCTCGATCCAATTCCTTCGTTACCCAGTCATAAAAGTCAATCAGATTTGTCTGACAGGATCTTCCCATGGTAAATCCATGCTGCCTCTGGTCCAGCAATTCTCCCGACTGTAGATAGTTCAGTATTCTCTCTTTCAACAGTGACTCCATTACTTTTCCCACCACCGAAGTGAGGCTAACTGGTCTGTAGTTACCAGCCTCTTCTCTGTTCTCACTCTTGTGAAGCAGGACCACCACCGCTCTTCTCCAATCACTCGGCACCACTCCCGTTTCTAGGGTTCTATTGAACAGGTCACACAGCGGACCCGCCAGCACATCTCTGAGCTCCCTCAGTATCCTGGGATGAACCTCATCATGCCCCATGACTTTTTCCACTTTCAGTTTCTCCAGCTCTTCCCATACATTCTCTACTGTAAATGGAGTTACATCTACTCCACTCCCCTCCAGTTTCTTGTTAGCTAGCGACGGTCCTTCTCCAGGGTCCTCTTTGAACACAGAACTGAAATATTCGTTTAATATTTCTGCCATTTCTTCATCTCTCTCCACACATTGATCCTTTCCACCTTTCAATTTCACTATACCACTTTGAACTTTTCTCTTTTCACTGATATATCTGAAAAATGTTTTGTCACCTCTCTTCACGTCCTTGGCAAGATTTGAAAGTTAAATGCCGGCATAGTAGAATTCTTTTCTGCGCTCCCTCCAGTTATTAAGTCAAATTTGAAAATGTTATGATCACTTTTGCCAAGTGTCTCCAACACTGTTATCTCTCGCACAAAATCCTGTGTTACACTAAGGACAAGGTCTAAAATAGTTTCCCCTCTTGTTGGTTCTTCTACCAGCTGCTCCATGAAGCAGTCATTTATTTCATCTAAGAACTTTACTTCTCTAAAATGTTCTAATGTAACATTCACCCAGTTAATACTGGGGTAATTGAAATCATCCATTATTACTGTGTTGCTGATATTGTTAGCTTCCCTAATTTCTTTTAGCATTAGTTCATTCTGGCCAAGTAGATGGTAATACACCCCTATTATTATTTTATTCCCTTTTTCTCCTGGAATTTCTATTCATAAAGATTCAGCATTGCATTTTGTTTCCTGCAGAACTTTTATCCTGTTTCACTCAATGTTCTCTAACATATTGTTAGAACCCTGCCACAGAGCTAATCCCCGCGAGCAGGCACTCACCTTCCCCCATGCTTCCCCCGACGCGGCATGGACGCCGCCGAAGTCAGGCCTTCCCGCACGACAGGAGCCGCCCATCGGTTCGCTCTTCACCATGGCCAGAGCCGCGGATTTCTAATCTTCTTCGTGGCTGGAAGCTGCCGCCGCCGCCGTCATCATTTTCATGGCAGGAGGCCACATCCCCGAGCTCGATTGGTGGCTGGAGCCACCCTCGTGGCCTCTTGCAGTGGCTGGAGCCACTGCCATCATCGGGGCCCGTGTTCAGGACCAGCCACGCGTCTGCGTCTGGATGTCGGTGCAGGACCACTGTCCATGGTCCTGCACATTCAGCTTCCTTCCTCCTAGGCACGCGGCCGCGCCTCTCTTCAGAATTTAAAGGGCCCATGGCCGGATATGCCCTGGGCCCCACCAATGGACTGATTTCCTGCCAGAGCTCCGACAAGTCCTTGATCTTCTTCGTGGAGCTCCTCGTCTTGTTTGCTTCGTACCATGTCTTCGTGACTTCATTGCCTGAGGTCCCCGTCCAGGTGTCTTGGTGTCTCATCTCCCGACGTCTCAGCCTTCCTGGTGTTCTAGCCCTCATTGGTGTTCGTGCTTGCTCCTGAGCCTTCTGTTCTGCCGGCCGTGGATCTCCGGGTGACGCAGCTTCATCATGGGAGATGCCGGCAATGGACTGGTGGCCTGTGATCCTGAGCCATCTTGTCCTGCCAGCCTTTGTGGAGCTCCGGATGACATATGGCTTCGTCGTTGAAGTTCTGCCTCAGCTGGATTCTTCCCTGCACATGTCCCACTCTCTGCGTGGACCGTGACCAGCCTCCTCAGGCTGTGTAGGGCATGCAGTGGGACAGGGTGGTCAATGACCAGCCCATTGGGTCCGCCCGTGAAGGTGGGCTGAGTAGGGCACCCTGAAAGACAGTGCCAATGTCCTCCTGCCCAGCTTCTCGTCTCGTCTGGACTTCGTCAAGTTCTTCGTCTCTGATGCCATTGCATCAGCCTTGGTGTCATGTCTTCAACAGCCCTGGTGTCATGTCTTCACTTCAACCCTTGTCTGTGATGCCGTTGCATCAACCTTGGTGTCATGTCTTCATGTCAAGACCTCCGTCTGCCCTCATCCTCAGGCCGGCCTGCTGCTCCATGCCAATCCAAGCGGCAGGTCCGAAAGGGCTCGGAACGGTCGGAAGACCGTTCCCCTACCAACATCATCATGTTGTTGGCACTGGGAGCTTGCAGGCCCGGCAGAGGGTAAGATTGTAGTCCCACCATGCTGGAATACTACGTCAACCCTCGGATCGGTCTTGGATCAATCCTGGGTCAGGATGAGGCTCAAGGGCACACTAAAACACCCGCTACATAACACATATAGTGCCACCCCTACATCAATTTGATCCATCCTATCATTTCAATATAATTTGTACCCTGGTATCACAGTGTCCCATTGCTATCCTCCATCCACCAGGTCTCTGAGATGCCAATTATATTTACTTCTTCATCCAGTGCTATACACTCCATCTCTCTCATCTTAAGAACATAAGAACATGCCATACTGGGTCAAACCAAGGATGCATCAAGCCCAGCATCCTGTTTCCAACAGTGGCCAATCCAGGCTTAAGAACCTGGCAAGTATCCAAAAACCAAGTCTATTCCATGTCTCTGTTGCTAGTAATAGCAGTGGCTATTTTCTAAGACAACTTAATTAATAGTAGAGATGTGAATCGTGTCATCGATCGTCTTAACGATCGATTTCGGCTGGGAGGGGGAGGGAATCGTATTGTCGCCGTTTGGAAGTTTAAATTATCGTGAAAATCATTAAAATCGTGAACCGGCACACTAAAACACCCTAAAACTCACCCCGACCCTTTCAAATAAATCCTCCACCCTCCCGAACCCCCCCAAAATGCCTTAAATTACCTGGGGGTCCAGCGGGGGTCCGGAATGACCTCCTGCAATCGAATCGTGTTGTCTTCAGCCGGCGCCATTTTGCGCCGCCATTTTGCAAAATGGCGGCGCAAAATGAATATGAACTTCCATAAAACTAAACATTTTCATCAACATAAAATAATAATGCAATGCAGTTTAAAAAACTATTGCAAATATCTTTAGTTCACAACTGTAAGCATGAGCCATGTCTTCAATTTATTTCAAAATTTTAATAAATGATGTTCCTCCCTGATCACTAGAGGTAGTTCATTTCACAGATTAGGAATTGCCATGGAAAAAGCTGTATACTGAAGCCTAACATGACAGAAAGCCTTCACTATTGGTAATTATAACTGCCATTGTTGCTTAGATCTCTGTAGCCTACTCAATGTGGTCCATATCAGCCAATTCCTCAAAGGCAGGAAACATTTTTCCCTTCAATATTTTCAAGGCTAAAACTAGCACTTTAAATTTACACTGAGTTCTTATAGGGAGTAGGGGTAGGCTGAAAAAAAAATGTTTTGTTTTGGAGTGGTTGGTTTTCCAAGAATTTACTTTTGTCTAATATGTATTTTGTTTATTTCATGAAAAAAATATACATTAAAAAACATCCAAAAAAGAAACAGGGCCACCCAAGGTCTCCCATGCCCCTACTCATTTCTCCCATCCGAAAAATTGTCAGGTCCAGGATCCTCCCTGGCCCCCACTTACCCGGTCCAGGGGGGATACGACATGAGGCCTAGGCCCAAGCTTAGGCCAAGGTCCTAATGACCTCCTATGGCCTAGGCATATGCAATGCTGGGGGCTTCAGCCTGGACCTAGGCTAGAGCCTAAGCAAAGCCCAGTCTTCAAGGCCTGGACCCAAAGTTTTGGCCTTGGCTTAAGCCAGGACCTGGGCCCAAGCACACTGCCACAGCCCAGTCTGGAGACCAAGTCTCGATGCCAGGGCTTAGGTCCAGACCCAGACCTGATGATTTGGCCGGACCAAGAGGCTGAGTCCCAACGCCGGGACTTTGGCTGTCTTCCATCCCACCTTCTTTCTTCTATTTTCTTAAATTAAATGTGCCATCCACTTTGGAGGAACCAACTGAGGCCACAGCATCATGCCTGGGCCCGGGCACTGGCCTAGGCCGAGGCCCAGATGTTGGAACCCAGCCTCTGGGACAGGAGTCAGGGCTGGGTCCTGGACAAGGCCTTGGCATCAGGACCTGGTCTCCTGATTGAGACACAGCAGCAGACTTAGGCACAGACCCTGGCCTAGGCCCAGACCCAGGCTTCAGGACTTGGCTTCTGGGTTGGGACCCGGTGTTGGGCCTGGGTCTGGGCCAAGGTCTAGGCATCGGGACCCACTCTTTGGACCAGGCTTTGGTAGTGAGCCAGGACCTGGTCCCAGGCCTAGATCAAGGACCAAGCATTGGGCTTAGGCCTAGACCTCGATACCAGATACCAGATGGAGCAGGTAACTTTGTTCAATTTTTGATGTCTCAGCCCAGGCTCCAGCATTGGGCCTGGGCCTTGTCTCTGGCATCTTGCTTGAGTCTATATCTAGGTAATTCCCCTGTCTCAGCTCCAAGCCCAGGCTCTGGCCCTGGTAATGCCCTTGGCCAAAGACCATGGCACCTGCTTTGGGCCTTGGTCTATTCCTTAGGCGAGTCTACTGCTTTTATCCTGGGCCTAGGCCTAGGCTCAATGGATCAATTAAACGTGAAAATCAACAACATTTTGTTGGATTTCCACTCATTATTTATTTATTTATGTATGTATGTATTTAAAATCTTTTCTATACCGTCATTAAGATGGATACTGTCACAACGGTTTACAGTAAGGCACATAAATTAATGTTAGTAAATTCATCAAATTAAACAGGTGCCATAAATGTTCGGTAACATGGTTTTATAATAAATTATTATGCTTTGAGAATGAAATGAAACAAAACAGGAAATTTGTCTCATTTTGTTTCTCTCGAAAGCCCATTCCTAATAGGAAGCTGGTGCAATTTTTTGCACACACCTCTACACTTGCAACTCTTCTGTCAAATCAAAATACTCATACATTTAGCTGAGATGGCAATGTTTAGCTGGTCAATTTACTTGGATACATTAACCCATATAATGATTTTGAAAGCTGTTCTCTGTACTGCTGAAAAATAAGAAGCATTTGAAAAACTGACAAGTATATAAAACTGACAAGTATATAACCCCATTATTAAGCTTCTTCAAATAATATTGAAAGCCCTTTTTACTAGGATATCTTAATAGAAGAAGAGAAAATTCATATAAAATGGGAAAAGTAGAGACAGGAAAAAAAACAAAAAAAGGAAGAAATGGAGAAGGTGGCAGTCCATAATTCTGGCTTGGGGTAATATGCAAACAGCATCTGTACTGAGCAGCATTTTCATCTCTAAACAGCAATGATACAACTGTACTGGGCATCCAGGAAGGCTGGGATGACATTCATGGAGAGAGAGGGGTGAAACTCAAACTTCAATAAGCATGGGGAAACTGGATTTTTTAAACCGCCTCAATAAACTGGGGGCTATGGGAATTATTATGAAGCTTAGTAATAAGTCATAGATTGGGGTCTGGGTGTTTGACCTAAGTATCAGTCTTGTAAGAAATAAGTTGAAGATGGCAAGACCTGAAATGACCTACTAGTGCAGGTGAGAAGTA
Source organism: Rhinatrema bivittatum (assembly GCF_901001135.1). Lineage (NCBI taxonomy): Eukaryota > Metazoa > Chordata > Amphibia > Gymnophiona > Rhinatrematidae > Rhinatrema > Rhinatrema bivittatum. The sequence goes on along the minus strand of NC_042617.1, from coordinate 151,833,700 downwards.
CATCACTGTAACAGATCTGGGGCACATTTGGGATAGTTATAGAGGGGAGAGGTAGAAAAAGGGTTGAGAAGTCAGGTTAAAACATGGGGAAGGGAGCAGATGGTGCTCTGTGGATATGGAAATTTACATGCACATCTATCCAAAGTGGACAAATCTCAATTGGATAGACTGAATGGGTCAATTTGGTTTTTATCTACAATAATTTACTTTGCTACAATCCCCCAAAAAATGGCAGGCAATGTTCGAAAGGGCAATACATGGATTGTTTATGATTTTTGTTTTATTTTTCTGATTCAGGTTTTCTTTCGTGTTTTATGAATGGTTTTATATTTTTAATTTTTATTGTACATCACTTTGGAAGCTTAAAAATTTTTAATTGGAAAGCAATTTTTAAATGTTCATAATAAAACAAATTAAAACTAGAGTGAGGGATTAGGCTGAAAGACATGAAAACCCCAAAGCAGGAGTGCAGGGCGAGAAAACAAGGATAATTATATCAAAACCTGAAGGCATAGAATGAGGGATAACACAGGAAGAAAAGTGTAATCAAAACCGCAAAGCACCATGTGAGGAGCAAAGGACACCAACAAAGTGGCATGAAGATCCCAAGAACAGAGAGGAGCCAAGCAGGGCAAACAGTGGCAAGGACGTTCTGAGGCACCATGAAAGGGGAGAAAGAGCACTAACAACAGCGGGACAACACAAGGCACAATGAGGGGGAAAAATTGTACCAAAATTGGTAGGACACCATAAGTGAGGCAAAGGGCAACAACTTCAGTAGGATAAGTGAAGTTTAAATTACTGACAATCATACTTAAGGCTGAACTTTGCTCAAGTCCCTCTTTCATCATAGACATAATAGTGGTGTTCGAGCCTAACTGTTCTATATGTTTTCTGGGCAAACACCTACTTATTGTTTTATCTTTCAAAGAATATCATCTTCAAACTACAAGGAGGAGAGCGCTCTCCATATCTGGTCCATCCCTTTGGAATGAGCTCCCATCTGAACTGCATGCCAAGGTAGATTATAAGTTTTGAAAAAAGTTGAAGGCATATCTGTTTTAATATGCTTTGCTTTAATATCTAAGTAAGTGTTTTATTGCTTGTAGTGTTATGTTTTATGTTATATTGTACCCTGTTCAGCAGGAGATTCTCTTTATGAGTGGTCTATAAATGTCTGTAAATAGATATCTTCTTCTGGCACCAGTGCTCTCTCCTGCTGCCACCGCCCTCCACCTTCCCGCTCTCCTCCCCGCCTGCTGGTCGACCCGCCACCTCCCCGAATGTGCCGCTCCGTTCATTTGCATGGCTTGCACACCAGGTTGCACCGGGCCTGATCTTACTTCAGGACAGTGATGTGGAACAGAATTCCATCTACACCATGATGACTGACCACTGACATGGGCCCGGGGGCTGCTTGCCTGCCACCTCAGTGGTGGAATTGGCAAAATGGTTGGCTTGGAAGATGAACTTCCCATTTTGTGTTGCTCTGTTGTTCTTACTGTTGCTCTTGTTTTAATGGACGACAGTGTCTCTAGACTAGTATGAGTGACCTGAAACCAATGATAACAGTTATTGTTTTTCCAAATCATGCTGAATATCAATGCTGGTCATCCACAACTGTAAAGTACCTCTGCATCTCTGATGTTGTGTGGGTTCCCCTCTTCTTCTCTGGATGCTTGGGTCTGCTGCTGGTTCTGGGCTTGAGGTCAGACCATTCCACACTTCCTGATCTTTCTGGGGTTTTTTTTCCTGGCCTAGCAGTTATCACTTGTTGTCTAGATAGCATGTTAGTAACTGGACTCCCCAAACCTTCCTGAGTTACTAGTTAAATATCCTCGGAGTTTGAAATCTTTTCATCTGAATTAGTACTCTCTCTAAATAACTGTTACAGACACTGTTTAGAAGCAAACAGGTGAGACGGCCGAGCTAGTTTTGGGTGCTCAATTCCTTGTGACCCCTCATACATACACATATTCACACTTCTAATGCTGATGCTACCCTCCACTGACTGCTTCCAGTCCTGCATCATAGTAACAGTGGCGATGGGTGCAGGAATCTGTGGTTCCAGCTTCTTATCTGACCCTGCCTCTGTAGCTGGCTTTTCCTTTCCTAATACAATCTCTCTTTAACTTGGTCTGTGGAATCCTCGTGTTATCACTGAAATCTGCAAGTACTTTTTAACCTATGTGCATAAGTTTGGGGGCAGAGATAGAATTATTTGAAAAACTGTGTGACTGTGTAACTATGTAATAACCACCTATGCACTTTTGAAAATTACCTTCAGAAAGTCTCAGTTTTTGTTTCTTTTGATCTCAGCAAAACTGGAATTGCCGTTGCCAATTGCACTTTTTCTAACTGGTTAGCAGAATGCATTTCTTTCTGTTATGCCCAGATAAGTTTCACTCTGGATGTGCATGTCAAGCCTCATGCAAGTGAATTTTCAAACAGTTATGTAGGAGTTGCATAGCATATATGAGCATAAGTAGCAAGTACACACATATATGATATTCTATAAACGTTGCGAGCATGTGTGTACTTGAATATTATGTGCAAATTTTACCAGGAAATAAGGGGGAAGTCTAGAGTTCTGAAGTAGGGTTCATAAGTACACACAAGTAGCTATTTTGTAAGAGGTATATGCGTTTACTTTACTGAACTTGTCCAAACACTTTTACATCTGCTGACTCAAGAAATTGAAATTGGATATGTTTTTAGTCTGCAATTTATGGGTGGAAGGTTGGGGTGGACTGATAGGAGCTCAGGGTAAAGTGCTAGAGGGTCAAGGATGAACAGGTGGAGGAATCGGTGACCTGGTGATTCCACATAGTGGTGTAAGAATGTCCTACAGTAGCTTGATTGAATTCAGAACACTGGCTTATCTTCACCTGCCTATTCCCCTCAGCATGATTCAGCATCCTTCTTCCTTTTTTATCTCTGCTCCTCCTCAGTCCTGTATTTCAGACACTCCACTGAAAAACAAACTGAGAATTATAACGTCATCTTAGAAAGTGTTTATATAGTTTAACATCCCTGATGGGTTCTTTCTCTGCCCAGCTTGAATTAGCTCACTTAAAGGCTTAGAACCTGGTCAGCTATGTCTGGGCCCTGTGCTTTGCCTGGAGCCATTCGGGTCTTTTCAAATAGATAAACATGGCCTTGTACAATCCAGTAATCTTTGCTCCCTTTTTTATTCCTGGCTGTGGCCAGAAGGGTTCATGTTCTAGATTTTGACCACACATAATGCAATTTTACTCAAGGGGCTTCTGCCTGTATGCTAACAGGACTATACCTTGGGAGCTTAGCCAATATACACACACATACACTCTTACTCTTATTCAGTGAGGTCCATCAGAGGAAACAAACCCCCACTTATCTCACCTACCTGATCTTACAAGTTCATGCCACTAAGAAAATTACTCCATGCAAGTAAGATAGTAGTAAAACAGTCTGTAATCCTATCTTAATAAAACAACTCAGCCCACAACAACTAAAACATGGCTGCCACTTTCATGCTCAACTCAACACAAGATGCTTACAGATTGTGATGCTTGTGATGGCCTCCTTCAACCTCATTTTAGAGTCCAGAAAGAATTAAATGATTTATAGTCCTCTTGACTTTTATAACACCACTGTACAGCTGGAAAGGATCACTTACAGCCCACAATCTCCTTGTGATTTGCAATTTCTCTCCTCTGTAGACAGATTTGTTCTCCTTTTCCTCTCTGAGTTAGCTCACTTGTCTTCTAATTTCATCTGTGTTCTTGTAGTCCCTGGTGTCTCATGCTTGGGAATCTTCCCCCAGAGCCCTCTGTCAATCACCAGAGCTTAACCACTCCTCTCAAGCACCCTGGGAACTGTAGTTTTATACAGCAGCCATCCCCCTTCCTTCTCTGAGGTACAGCTAAATATTTTTGTAATAGTATACATGCATACTTTAAAATATACCTGCCTCCATGTTTCATTCTGGGGTATTATGTGTTATTTGTTACAATTCTTTTGTGCATAAAATATGCACATACATTTTTTTAAAATAGGGAACATTTACATATCCCTGAATTACAAATATACATGCATACTACAATATATGTGTGTGCTTCTGGAACAGAAATATGCTTTATTTTATAAATTGTGTGGGATGAGCCACACAGTTTATAAAATATAATTACCAGTCTCTGCACATCGACTTATGCAAGCAAATGATGTTTCACAGAAAGTTTTGAAAGTTTGGCTGATAAAGTTGCATCGGTGGCCCATCTGAGTTGAGCTGTACAACAGAATTTCACCCGATTTGGGTCTGCTAATGCCTTTTTGAAAATGTGACCGAAAGGGTCCCATTGCAACTTCTTGTAACTTACAGATTGAATAAGATGAGTGGGGATGGGGGGTACAGGGGAAGACATTGGGAGAGGGTAATTTTTCATTTTGGCAGCACTGGAGGGCAGGGGGGTTGGTAGCGGGGGAGGGAGGAGTGAACACTGCTCTTTCCTTTTCTTTTTTTTTTTTGCTTTGGGACTTATTTTTCTCAAAATCTCCTCCGTGTGGCAGAAACCTTTCCCCATTGTCATGGCCAAGATTGGTGGGGTACTAGGTGTTTCTATGTTGCAAGGTCTCTAGTTGGAACCTCACAGTGGGTACTGATGATGCCCTCTTCCAAACTGGGATTTCTGTGCAGTAAAAAGAATCCAGAACCCACCCAGCAAAGTCTCACAGGAGTAGGGAGTGGAAGCAGGGATACATTTAAGGTAAATGTCCTGAAAACCTCTGAAATAAATAAATAACTCCTACAGCAAAAGGCTTTAAGAAATTGTACTTTCATTTAAAAGAAAAGAATTAGGTGTTATCGTGCAATAATCAATATAACAAGCATTCAGTTCTTTCAACCTATATTTTTTGAACAAAACTTCACTGTGAAATCTTTTTTTTTTAATATATACATTAAACAACAATTTGAAATTTTAGATACGATCAAACTTTTCTTTTTCATATAGCAATACTAAAACAATATTTTCAAGTCTGTTTCTTATAGGGCTTTATGCTGGATTCAGCTGAGTCATATAAGTATAGTTTTTTTCTGTGTGTAGTTTTCTTTAGATCACTCCGACTGTGTCCAGACTTCAGATTTGTACCTTTAAAAATTGAGTATTTGTTTTTCTTCCAGGCTCTGAAACAGAGAGTCCCTTTTACTGTAAGTGCCTTTGTTTCTTCTCTGTATGTATTTGTTTTTCAGTCTTATTTGTCTGTTGTGTTGCTTTCCAATTAAGCTCAATAACACTTATTAAACTGCTAGCCTGGCCAGACATAGGATATGTCTCAAAGGTGGGTGTGCATGCTTATCTTTGGACTCTAGTTCTTGATCCAAGGTCTGTCTGTTGCTGTGCAAACTCTGAGGTGACGGTTTCTAGCTAAGCAATCATCTCCTGGTGATCAATCCTGATGTCTTGAGCATGGAGCATTCTTTTGCCTCAAAGGGAGTGCTATCTATCTGCTATCACAAATCAACAACAAAGCCTACCTCCCTGGCATCAAGTATCTTCCTAGTTCCTAACAGAATTTTCTTTTTTAAAACAAGCTTTCATTGTTTGCTTCATGTAGCCTCTTTATTTAGCTTCTTCTTCCCTTTCCATTTCCATGTGCTTAATTGCCTCATCGTACTGCTTACATTGCTCTGTTAGTTTGCTAACTTTTACTACTGAACTATTACTCTTATACTGCATTTTATCATGTGTATTATGTATCATATTGCTATATTAGGGATGTGCTTTCATTTGAAACAAAATGTATACATTGCAGTGAATGAGGCAAATTTTGTTCCATTCATTGTCCAATGAATCAAATGTAGGCCACCCTAAAAAATAATGACACTTTTCATTTCAGTTTGTTTGTTTCCCATTCAAGTCTATGCCGTAAGTGTAATAGCAGCGACTAGAATATTCTCCTTTTCTTAAAGGTTACTTAGCAACCAAGTAATGTTAGTGAGGTCATAGTCTGACTGCAGTCAAGTACAGAAAAAGCAGAGAAGACCAAAGGAACACCAATCAATGTCAATATTTGTTTTTTAACCAGCCTGTAGTTGGCACTTATATCAAGAGGCATTCACTTCCTCGCAATAGGTCTGAGAATGTGAAAATTCCATTTTAAAATTCACTTCTTAAGTGATTTCACACAGGAAGGTTGCATTTTCTGGAGCTCTGAGTGAAAGAAAAGTTTTAAAATTAGAAGAAGAAGAGAGACGATGTTGCGTGCTTAACTGTGTAAGAGAGACAGAGACATTACAATTCTGAAATAGTGTACAGGATGATTTTTGTCTCTGTCTCACTAGTGTACCGTCTTGAGAGCAGCCAGAGTCATAAGCCTTGACTGGATCTTCTCTGAAAGTTTGTGTATGTGCAAAAGGAGTCAGCATACACTATGAGGCCAATATTGAACTGCTACTTAGCCGGATAAATAGGATTTATTCAGCTAAGTGGTGAGTGCTGAATATCCTGCTATGTTCAGCAACTGCCTCTTAGCAAGATAAGTCATTTATCCAGCTAAGTAGATAGCTGGATAGTCAATGGGCAAGGAATAGGCTGATCGAGGCAGTGCTACTTATTTGGTTTACTTAACTGGATAAGTGCCAATATTCAGCCTTATCCAGTTAAATTAATCATATACTTTACACCTGTTATAGATCATGTCTAACTTAGCCGAATATAACTTGTCCAGCTAAGCAGAGACTTTTCCACAGATATAGAGCAGAATAGCTGTGCTGCTGAATATACCATTTAAGTTAAATGAATAAGTCGTATCCGTTTAACTTAAATAAACTATTGATTTTGAAAATTGGGTGCTGTGTATGTGTGTGAGATATTTTTCCACATACTGAGAGGCTTAATGGGTGCCCTATATTTAGTGCCCTGTGGTGGAGGAGTAGCCTAGCTATTAGAGCAGTCATGCCTGAGTAGCTCAGTCAGTAAAGCATCAAACTTTTAATCTGAGGGTCCAGGGTTCAAGTTCCTGTTCAGGCGGTATGCTCTTCCTTCAATCCAAAAGCACAGCATTTGGGTATGGCTCAGAAAGGTTGGGTCTGTGCATGGATGGAAAAGCTGGGCGTGCAATGAGAACATTGCCTAATATTGCCCTTTTTACGGCCCCTAAGGCACGAAAGGGCAGCTCCAGATGTGATAATATTGCATCTGGGGGGCAATGACTTATGTTCATGGACATGTAAGCGCTTGGTAAAGAAAGTAAAATGTGACCTGGTCAGGATAATGGAACTATATACAAATGCCTCGGTATGCTGGTCGGATATCATACAGAGACCAAAATGGATAGGTTCAAAATTATGGGGTCGTGGGAGAAAGAAAGTAAATCGCCAAATTGGGATATGGATACAAAAGATGAGGGGACAGCAAATTAGACACCGGTGGGTGGACGATATATCCCCAGGATTGTTCAGATCGGACGGTATACACTTGTCAGAGATAGGATACGACATATTCAATAATACCCTACAGGATGCCATTGAGGCACAAGGTAAAAAGGCCACAGCTTATATGTTAGTGGGGGGACACGAGGCAAGGGTCCTCCCTACCTCATGTCTTGGCCTGTGCCCGGGCCGGTTGGGCCGTATTACAAGTGGTGCTGGTGACATCACATGACGGCGGGTTAGCCGTCAGCGCCGGGAGGCGAAAGGCGAGGGCACGGAAGGTGCCGAAGGGCCTGGCCCCCTTGCTCGGGAACATGGCAGGGGGCCTCATATCACCTGCCCTCGCACACACCCATGCACTCTCCCCACGCTTCTTTCATCTACCCAGGCCCCTTTATTCCTTATCCCCAGCCTCTCCCCATTTCACACAATCACCCCCATCATCTATTTCCCTGTCATGGTGCCTTGGCATCTTCATTCAACTCTTTGTGCTGCTTTGACCCTTTACTAGTGCCTGAGGTCTGTTTGGTTTTTTTTTCAGCCACCTTTTCTGTTTTGCTTCTCTTCGTAGTGCCTTAGGAAGTTCATGACACTCTTGGTGCCACTTTGTCCCTCTTGTGCTGCCCTTGGGGGCTCATGACACTGTGGTTAGTGCCTTTTGTCCCTCTCCTGCCACTGCTGGGACCATGCATTGGGCTATTTGTGCCACTTTTAGTTCCACTTCCCCACAGTCTTGGTGCCTTGGAGTGCACTTTGTCCTTTGATGATGGCTGCATTGCTTCACCCATTGACTTTAATGGAAAATTAATGAACAAATGGAACCAATGAACAAAATGTTTGTTTTCATCTTAAATGAACCAGACAAATGTAGGTGACTTACTAATCAAATAAATGAATAGAAACAAAAAGTTTCCCTCTGCCCATTCCTAAGCTATATTGTTACTACAAAGAAAAACTGCACCACAGAACAGATAATCCGAAAAACTAGAACATCTTCAGGGCCACTATGGGTTGGGGATGGCAAGTTTGGCATCATAGGACATTTGGATCTAGGGTGGGAGGGAGGCGGAGAATGGGCTTGGGCTTGTAGGTCCGTGAAGTGCGTGTGTGTGTGTGGTTTTTTTTTTTTTCTTAAACAGGAATGCAACTTAACCAGCTATATTCTTTTGAATATAGTTGGATAAGTATAAAGTAATCTAGCCACATAAGACTGGACAAATTTAGACCTGCTCTGCAGCAGGTCTAAAGTTATCCGGCTAACCTTCAAAATTTGGGGAATAGTTGGTGACAACCAGAATTGCAGTATTTTCAATTATCAAGCCGACGTCAGCTAACCTTTCGTCGTATGGCTGTATCAAGGCATCAACTTCTTTAACGCACAGTCCAACATCCAAACATTTTCTGCTGCGGAAACTCAGCTAATGGTGACTTGGTAACTTTTGAGTTATCCATTTAAATGTCTTTTGAATATTGACCTCAGAGAAAATAACTGGAAAAAAGAACCATAAATCATATCTAGTCTATCTAGTCTATACAATTTAATTCTTAAGAACATAAGAAATTGCCATGCTGGGTCAGACAAAGGGTCCATCAAGCCCAGCATCCTGTTTCCAACAGAGGCTAAACCAGGCCACAAGAAGCTGGAAATTACCCAAACACTAAGAAGATCCCATGCTACTGATGCAATTAATAGCAGTGGCTATTCCCTAAGTAAACTTGATTAATAGAAGTTAATTGGCTTCTCCTCCAAGAACTTATCCAAACCTTTTTTGAACCCAGCTACACTAACTGCACTAACCACATCCTCTGGCAACAAATTCCAGAGCTTTATTGTGCGTTGAGTGAAAAAGAATTTTCTCCGATTAGTCTTAAATGTGCTACTTGCTAACTTCATGGAATGCCCCCTAGTCCTTCTATTATTTGAAAGTGTAAATAACCGATTCACATCTACTCGTTCAAGATCTCTCATGATCTTAAAGACCTTTATCATATCCCCCCTCAGCCGTCTCTTCTCCAAGCTGAACAGCCCTAACCTCTCCAGCCTTTCCTTATAGGGGAGCTGTTCCATCCCCTTTAACATTTTAGTTGCCCTTCTCTGTATCTTATCCATCACAACTATATCGTTTTTGAGATGCGGCGACCAGAATTGTACACAGAATTCAAGGTGCGCTCTCACCATGGAGCGATGTAGAGGCTTTATGACATTTTCCGTTTTATTAACCATTCCCTTCCTAATAATTCCTAACATTCTGTTTGCTTTTTTTGACTGCTGCAGCACACTGAGCTGATGATTTTAAAGTATTATCTACTATGATGCCTAGATCTTTTTCCTGGGTGGTAGCTCCTAGGGGTGTGCATCCGTTTTCGACGTATTGGTGAGCCACAACGTATTTTGTCCTATCCGTTAAATACATGGGGAGGCGAAACGCATCGTGACTCCCCACATATTTAACTTATTATCCATTTAATTCGGTGCACCCAGCGGCGCGCGCTTTTCCTCGCCCCCATTAGCTACTTACTATCTACGATTTGCACAAAATGGCAGCGCCCCTGCGGTAACCATGCTAACCTGTCTGACCCTTTCCTGTGAGACAGTGACTCACAGGAAAGGGTCGGCCAGGTCGGCATGGATACCGGAATGCAGCGTATCCGTGCTGACATTTTCTGAGCTGCAGTGAATGCAGCCAATAGCGCTGTCATTCAGTGCTCTCTGTCGATTTTACTGATGAGCCAGCACTATATAAACATCAGCACGAGGAGCCACACACTTATTTCCAGCGATGCTGTGGGGAGGTGGGCTGGGTGTAAGAGAGAGGAGGCTGAACTAAGAGAGATAGGCTACTAGTAAAGGCTGTCCTGAGCCAAATGTCCACAAGGGGCAAATCCTTGCCATGTTCCTACTTCTCTCGGAAGTTCTCACCCGCTGAGAAAAATTACAGTATAGGCGACAAGGAGCTATTGGTCATTAAACTAGCATTTGAAGAATGGCGCCAGTGGCTGGAAGGAGCCCAACACCCCGTGATTGTCTATATCAACCACAAGAACCCGGAATTCCTATATTGAGCCCAATGCCTCAACCCTCGACAAGCTTGATGGTCCCTATTTTTTAGCTGGTTCAATTTCCTCCCGCGATACTGGCCAGCTTCCAAGAACATCCGGGCGGATGCCCTCTCTCACACTGCAGAGGCGGAGGATAATCCTAACCCGCCCCAATATATCCTCGACCCGGCAGCTTCTGAGGTGGTCCCTATAGGCAAGACAGTGATACTTGCTCATCTGCGAAAGAAAGTCTTGTCATGGGCTCACGACTTCTTGACCACAGGTCATTCAGGAGTCGCTCGGACCATGGACCTGTTGACCGAATACTACTGGTGGCCTCAGGTCAAAAAAGATGTCCGTCTTTACGTCGGTTCTTGTCCTACCTGTGCCCGACAGAAATCTCTGCCTGGTCATCCCTGGGGGCTTCTCCAACCATTACCCATTCCCACAGAGCCATGGACCCATTTGTCTACTGACTTCATAGTCAATGGACTAAACTGGCGAATGAACTGGTCAATGGACTAAACTGAACCGTAGAGAGACTCAACCTCTCTAGCATATCCCTCGATCCGTAGAGAGACTCAACCTCTCTAGCATATTCCCCAATCCTGATTTAATGCCACTCATCCCACCCCCTCCTTGCTCTTCCTCTCCACCATCCTTCAACCAGATCTTCTCAATCCATCTTTCAGCCTGAGCTTCTCAACCCTCTCCTTCCTCATGGCCACCCGATTCCTCTGAGCCCCACCACGCCCTTTCTATTCCGCTTACTCATAGCAATATTTATTAGACGCCTTACTTTATCTATCGCTTTTTTCCACTGTTTATGCCGCCCCATTATATTTGTCATTCGTTTTTTGACAACCTGTTTATTTATAATCAACTGTTATCTATAATGGTTTTATTTATAATTGCTTATCTATAATTATTTTTCTCTATATTCACCTGTTTTATTTATAAATGCTTATTTATAATTATTATTTTTTTCTATATTCACCTGTTATTTAATGATTTGACAACTTGTTTTAATGTAACACCATAGCTGTGACTGTTCTGTTTCAATGGAAACCGATTTGATTTGATATTTTTATCAAGAATGTCGGTATATAAAAATTATAAATAAATAAATAAATAAAAAAATAAAAAAATAGTGGATTTGCCAACCTCAGAGGAGAAGACTGTAATATGGGTCACGGTCGATAGGCTTTCGAAAATGGCCCACTTCGTGCCCCTCACTAAGTTACCAACAGCACCCGAACTCTCAGGTTTTTTCACTAAGCACATCTTTCGCTTACACAGATTACCCCTTCATATTGTTTCAGACCGAGGTCCGCAGTTCACAGCCAAGTACTGGAGAGCACTCTGCAAGAAATTTGGGGTCCGGCTGGACTTTACGATGGCTTTTCACCTCCAGGGCAATGGCCAAGAGGAGCACACAAACTGGACCTTAAAAGCCTTCCTCTGAGCCTTTGTGGGAGACCAACAAGTCGACTGGGTGGCTTTATTGCCATGGGCAGAGTTCTCCTACAACCACCATAGGCATTCTGCTACCAACATGTCCCCCTTCCAGGTAGTCTAAGGGAGATGACTCAGGCCTCCTTTGCCCTTTGTAATGAATCTGATATACTTGTGGGTGGATCCCTGGGCCAGTTGCCGATGACCATACCACCGGGAGGATATCCTGAGAGGGACCACCGGCTAGGCTTGAGAATGGAGACAGACACACATTAGTTCATTTATTAAACAGGTTTTTAAAACCACCAGAGGTAGCAGTAGTGAACTGATATGCTCGGCAGGGCTGTAGTCCCTCAGGTACTGGAACAGCGATCCAGGATGGCTGAGCTGTTGAGAAACTGTAGAAAAGTGAGTAGGCAGAGTAGGCAGAGTTCATGAACAGAACTAGATGACAAAAGTCACATAAGGTCTCAAGGAAGCTCAGGAGCTGGAAAGGTTTAGGCCCTCGAGGAGTGAGTACCTGGTTCTAGGGAAAGCTCTGGGAGAGCAATAGTAACTCACAATTGTTTGTAGCAGCGATAACTTCCAAGCAGTAGAGAATCTTCAGAGTGTCCAGGAACATGGGCCCTTGAGGAGCGAGTACCGGTTCCTATCTGTAATCTGAAAGTAAATAAAAAGAGCGAGGCCCCGAGGAGTGGGTACCTCTGGTAAGTCCGAGGAGGCAGAGTAGCTTTGGAAATGTAGCCAAAGCAATCCCCTTGCTAACTCAGTTAGATAGTGAAATAGAGACCTTTAAATATTGGAAGCAGATGACGTCATCTCAGGGGGACACCCTCTTGCTGGTATTTCAATCAGAGTGCGTGCGTGCATGCGCCCTAGGACTTCAGGCAACATGGCGGATCTGCAACGTCGGGCCGGTCCGGGGACGCCAGAGGGAGACGGCATGGAGACGCCGTGGCAGCCAGCCATCCATCAGACACGGAGGGAGTCACCACAGAGGTAAAGAGGGTGGAGTGAGGACGTTGAGCGGTGATGGTGGCAACAGCACCCCCCTTCAAAGGGCGATCTCCTCTTCGGGTACCAGGCTTAGGTTTAGAAGGATACGAGAGGTGGAACTGATGAAGCATCTCTTTGTCCAAGATATTGCTCTGAGGCTCCCAAGAAATTAAATCGGGGCCGAAGCCTTCCCAAATAAGAAGGTATTCAAAAGTCTTGCCTCTGTTATGAACATCCAGAATCTCTTTGATCATAATTTCTAAGTTGTCTTCTGCATTGATGACAGGTGGATCTTGAGATTTGGAAGAATCTTGCAGAGTGTTATTGATGATATCAGCAGCAATAGATAGAGCTGCTGTGGACATCACTGAAGGTTTCAGTGGAAGTGGTGATGTTAGGGTACGTCCAAAATCCACTTCTAAAGATGACTCTCCAGTAGAAGTTGCTGGATGAGAGATGAAGTAGAATTCAGCAGTAGTAGTAGCTGCTATGGACGTCACTGAGGCTTCAGCGGAAGTAGCGATGTTGAGGTACGTCCAAAATCCACTTCTAAAGATGGTGGCATTACCAGTGGAAACAGACTAGCTGGTTGCCAGAGATATCTTCTTCAGATCTATATGTGCTGGGGCTCATCAGACACATCCTCCGAATTGCTGGAACGTGTCAGATATCTCTAAGTTTATAATCCATGTATACGGATTGATGTTGAATGCCTTTGAGCCAAAGTGAACATAGAAGGCGCTATGAATATCAGCAGCCATGAGTAGAACTGCTGTGGACATTACTCAGATCTTCAGGAGAAGTGGCGATGTAAAGGAACGTCCGAAGCCCACTTCAAAGTTGTGATGCAATAATGGATCTTCTAATTTGATGAAGGGACTCCTCAGGTCTTCCACTAGACGTCTGAGAATAAGGTTGCCTCCTGCCCCTGAGTCCATCAGGGCAGGAGTCTGAACCAAAGCTGGTTCACAGATCACAAAGACTGGAAGAGAGGGCAGAGGAGAAAATGCAGTATGGCCCAAGAACAGTCCTCCCGCGGGACTTAGGCCCGTCCGTTTCACGGATGAATGGGGCATGTAGAGACATGTACATGTACATGCACAGGCCACATTTCTTCTGAAATCTTCTCTCCTTGGAGGTCAAGTGTCCATGACCAAATTGCATTGGTTCATCTTTATCAGCAGCAGAAGTTACTGGAACCATCCGAGGTGCAGTGGTAGTACTAGCCTATTTCAACTAAACTAACACCTTAGGCCGGAGTTCCTTCACCTTGTCTCAGAGCCCGTGATCAATCCAAGTGGCCAAGGCTACTAATTCGTCCAGCGAGTCAGGTGTCTGGTGAGCGGTCAGCTCGTCCTTTAAGCAGGTATCCAGGCCTCTGCATAAGAGAGTCTTGAAGCACTTGGGGTCCCAGCGAAGTTCCGCTGCAAGAGTCTTGAATTCTATGGCGAATTCAGCCAGTGATCTGTTGCCTTGCTTCAAGTCCACCAAAGCAAACCCGGCAATGGAAATACGAGCAGGTTCATCAAATACAGATTTAAACAAGTCCTTAAATCCTTCTATGTCCTGCAAAATAGGGTCCTTGCATTCCAACAAGGTAGATGCCCACGACAGGGCTCTTCCATCCAAGTATGACAGGATGTAGGTGGTCTTCGAAAGAGCCGTGGGAAATAAAGTTGGCTGTAAGATGAAATGCATGCAGCACTGGTTCAGAAAGCCCTGGGTCTTCTGGATTTCTCTGAAAAAGCGGATAGGAGCCGCCAGTGGTACAGCAGTCTTTAAAGTTACCTCCGGTAACTGACCTTCTTGGTTAGAAGCTGTGCCTTTTATCTTCTGTGTGTGTAAAGATGGCGCCGGCCATCCAGTGCTCCCTCCATGTGACAGGGGCCGGCTAATGGCATGGATACCCTGTAACATGGTAAGGGCAAAGGGCCATCGGCGCCATTTTGATTAGTGGCAGCCGACGGCCCGGGAGCAGAAGATAGCTCCCGGGACCCCCACTGGACCACCAGGTACCTGTAAAAAGTTTTTTGGGGGGTCGGGAGGGTGGGGGAAGCTAAGGGATTAGTTTTAAAGGGTCGGGGTGGGTTTAGGGGTTATTTTTGTGTGCCATTTTTCCCCCCCTTCCCTAAAACGATAAGAGAACCCCCATGAACAATTTCATGGGGTTTTCCTATAGTTTTGGGGGAGCCCCCGATTTCTGACAATTTTGAAAATATCGTACGATATTTTCAATCGTCCGAAGCCTGATTCACATCCCTAGTGTGTAGCTGATGAAATGCTGTGGTGAGTTTCTCCAAAGTTTCTTGCTGCTCTGAGATGCATTGGGCCAGGCCCGGTATAGCCTGCAAGGCAGAGAGATGAGCCGGATCCATGGTGTTAACAACGTCCCAAAGTATAAGCCAGATCCACTGGAGTTAACAACATCCCAAGTTAAGCCGGATCCACTGGAGTTGACAACATCCCATAGTTTTAAGCCGGATCCACTGGAGTTAGCAATCTGTAATGAATCTGATATAGTTGTGGGTGGATCCCTGGGCTGGTGGCAGATGACCACGCCCCCAGGAGGATATCCCAAGAGGAAGCACCGGCTAGGCTTGAGTATGGAGACAGACACACATTAGTTCTTTTATTAAACAGGTTTTTAAAACCACCAGAGGTGGAAGTAGTGAGCTGATATGCCCAGCAGGGCTGCAGTCCCTCAGGTACTAGAACAGCGATCCAGGATGGCTGAGCTGTTGAGAAACTGTAGAAAAGTGAGTAGGCAGAGTAGGCAGAGTTCATGAACAGAGCTAGATGACAAAACTCACATAAGGTCTCAAGGAAGCTCAGGAGCTGGAAAGGTTTAGGCCCTCGAGAAGCGAGTACCTGGTTCCAGGGAAAGCTTTGAGAAGGTGATGGTAACTCACAATTGTTTGTAGCAGCGATAACTTCCAAGCAGTAGATAATCTTCAGAGTGTCCAGGAACATGGGCCCTTGAGGAATGAGTACCGGTTCCTATCTGTAATCTGAAAGTAAAGAAAAAGAGCGAGGCCCCCGAGGAGCGGGTACCTCTGGTAAGTCCTCATCTCAGGGGGATGCCCCTGAGGTTCGCACCCTTGCTGGTACTTCAATCAGATCGTGCGTGCGCGCCCTAGGTCTTCAGGCAACATGGCAGATCTGCAATGTCGAACTGGTCCGGGGACGCCGGAGGGAGACAGCATGGAGACGCCACGGCAGCCAGCCGTTCATCAGACCCAGAGGGAGTCGCCACAGAGGTAAAGAGGGTGGAGTGAGGACGTCAAGCAGCGACAGTCGCAACAACCCTGCCTTTGGCGGTGCCATCTCCAGCCATGCCACTCACAGCTCAACAATTACGGAATCTTTGGGGGTCCACGACACGCTGCAGTTACTGCTAAGAAGTACGCCGACTGCCTGCGATGCCCAGCTCCTACATTTTTCCTGGGGGACAAGGTATGGCTGAGTATCAAGCATCTTCAACTGCGAATTCCTTCTATGCACCTGGCGCCAAGATACATTGGTCCATTTGCAGTGATAGAAAGGGTGGGCGCTGTCTCCTACCATCTCCATCTTCCATCCACATTAAGGATTCATAACATCTTCCATGTATCCTTGCTTAAGCCCTTGGTCTTGTCAGTTTTCCACGACAAGTCCCCTGAACCTGCCAGCTCCGTGGCTCAAGAAGACACCACCTACCAGGTGAAAGAGGTGTTAGATGTTCGATTCCATCATCGATGATGGGAATATCTTTTCTCCTGGGAGGGCTATGGCCCTGAAGAGAATTCTTGGGAGCCAGCCTCCAACATTTTGGATAAATCTCTTCTCCACCAGTTTCATCTACACCATCCTGCCAATCCAAGACCCCCAGGAAGGGAGCATAGAAGAGGGGGGACTGTTACAGCCCCGACCCACGGAGGTCCGCGGGCCGGTCCTCCACTTACCGTGGGACGACTCACAGCGGCGGCAACTTCATTGAGGCCTGCTTGGGCCTGTCTCACTCCTCTGCATGGCACTCCCTCAGCAGGGAGACGCCACCGACGTTCGCAGCTGGCCCCGCCCCTCTAGGCACGCGCGTGTGCCGGGGCACTGAATTTAAAGAGGCCAGCGCGGGAAGAGATGGCTCCACCCCGAAGGACGTCAGATGCCAGCAGGGATTTAAACCCTGCAGTCAGCCTTACTCCTCACCTTGCAACAAGGTTCTCTGTGCTTCAGAGTTACTAGTTGCTGTTCTTCATCCTTGGCTTCTGACTTCAGCTTCGTCCCTGGCTTCTGACTTCGGCTTTGTCCTTGGCCTCTGACTTCGGCTTCGTCCCTGGCTTCTGACTTCGGCTTCGTTCCTGGCTTCTGACTTCAGTCTGACTTCAGTCTGACTTCTGACTTCAGTATCCTGTTCTACTCCATCTAGGAGACCCCTCCTAAGTCCAAGCGGCTCAGGTCCTCATGGGCTCCTCCTGGGGGGATTTCAGGCTTTCAGTGGTGAATTTCCAGTTGGTGTCCTTGCTCCAGCTTCTGTCCTCCTCAGGATTCTGGGATTCTGTTATGCTCTACTCCTCAAGAAGGGAGGAGTTAGCAATCTGTTACGAATTTGCTCCAGTAGAGGGAGGAGTTAGAAATCTGTTAGGAAAGCTCTGTGTTAGAGCTGGGAGTTAGCAATCTCTTGTGGATTTGCTAGGGCGTTAGCAATCTATTATGAATCTGCTCTGGTAGAGGGCGGAGTTAGAAATCTGTTGTGCTCTACTACTCAAGAAAGGAGGAGTTAGCAATCTGTAATGGAATGGCTCCTGTGGAGGGAGGAGTTAACAATCTGATATGCTCAGCTCCTGTAGAGGGAGTAGATAACAATCCGATAAGGTATAGACTGCGGAATTGCAATCTGTAATGAATCTGTTGCTGAAGGCTCCTGATGGAAGGAGTAGCAATCCGTTACCAGTGGAGTGCTTGGAGAGGGCACTCAGCTGTAGAGGAATGTAGATAGGTGGATCCTTGGGCCGATGGCAGATGACTGCACCCCCAGGAGGATATCCTGAGAGGGACCACCGGCTAGGCTTGGGTATGGAGACAGACACAGATAATTCTTTTATTAGACAGGTTAGTAGAACCACCAGAGGGGTGAAGTCCCTCAGGTACTGGAACAACAATCCCAGGGTTGGTTACCTGTAGAGAAACTATAGATAGTGAGTAGACAGGGTATGTTGTGTTCATAGCCAGAACTGGATGACAAAACTCACATAAGGTCTTAAGGAGGCTCAGTAGTTGGAAAGGGTTAAGCCCTCGAGGAGCGAGTACCTGGTTCCAGGGAAAGCTCTGAGAGAGTGATGGTAACTCACAAATGTCTGTATCTGTGATAGCTTCCAGGCAGTAGAGAATCTTCAGAGTGTTCAGGAACAGAGGCCCTCAAGGAGCGAGTACCGGTTCCTATCTGCAATCTGAAATAAAGAAAAGAGAGCAAGTCCCCCGAGGAGTGGGTACCCCTGGTCTGCAATAGCTTCCAGGCAGTAGAGAATCTTCAGAGTGTTCAAGAACATGGGCCCTCGAGGAACGAGTACCGGTTCCTATCTGCAATCTGAAATAAAGAAAAGAGAGCAAGGCCCCCGAGGAGCAGGTACCCCTGGTCTGTGATAGTTTCCAGGCAGTACAGAATCTTCAGAGTGTTCAGGAACATGGGCCCTTGAGGAGCGAGTACTGGTTCCTATCTGCAATCTGAAATAAAGAAAGAGAGCGGGGCCCTCGAGGAGTGGGTACCCCTTGTAAGTCCGAGGAGGCAGAGTAGCTTGGGAGAAAAGCCGAAGCAATCCCCTTGCTAACTCGATTCGTTAGCGAATACTGAGACCTTTTATATTGGAAGCGGATGACGTCATCTTAGGGGAGTGCCCCCCAAGGTTCGCGCCCTTGCTGGTACATCAATCGGAGTGCGCGCCCTATGTCATCAAGGAACATGGCGGATCTGCAGCGTCATGCCGGTCCAGGGACGCATGAGGGAGACAGCAAGAAGATGCCGTGGCAGCTAACCGTCCATCAGACCCGGAGGGAGTCGCCACAGAGGTAAAGAGGGCAGAGTGAGGGTGTCGAGTAGGGACAGTCGCAAAAGATTCCTCTTCAAGACTCACCCACAGGAGACCGCACATAAGTCCAAGCGACTCGGGTCCTCACGGGCTCCTCCTGGGGGGATCTCGGGCTTCCAGTGGTGAAGATTCTTCCGTTCTCCTGCTCTGTGCCGCCTCCCTGCTTCGACCTCCACTGTGGGCCCATCCACGGTGCGTCATCACCCGTCCTAGCCGGCTCAAGTGTTCACGAATCTCAACATTTACATTATAGAGGAATTTTAAGATAGCTTATTCCAAATTAGAAGACCATGATTGCTTAAGGTTTTATCTCAATCTATATATATGAATTAAAATAAACATTCATGTGGACACCATTACACAAGGTAGTATCTACAGAATTTGCTTCTATGCTAAAAAGCAAAATTGAATTGTCTACACGATGGTTCTGAATTCTGAATTTTAGTTATTGATGTATTTATATGTTGGAGAAGTATTTAAAAGTTTGCTTTTATCTTTTATTACTATATAATATTATTTTGCTTTGTATGAACTTGTTGATATATCTGTAAGTTAGGGATGAATTTTGAACCTTGATTTATTTTTGTATTTTATTTCTGCTTTGTATTATGAGTTTGACATTTTATGTTGACTACTGTATTATTGTCAACCACTTCAGGTCAAACTTCTTTTTGAGGGAGGAATTATACAAGCATAACATGACATGACAAACAATAGCAGTCATATTTTTCACCAAAGCAGAACTATACCCTGAAACAATGCTGCACTCAAATCCCTTTTTTTTCTCTCTTTATGCCCTGATGTGCAGAAGAGATCAAATTCTCTTTAACAGAATTGACATGATAATTGAAATGGTTTTGAAATAGTTTAAGCTTAAAATGATTGCTTTCTGACTGGACAGAGGAGAATACTCTGTATATAATTTGAAAAGTATAGGTAGAAGGCACTGGATACTAGATTTTTCTGTCTAAACCTATTTTGGAAGTTTGAGATCAAGTATCATGCAAATGTATAGAGAAGGTTGTAAATCTAAACTGAGCTTGAGGTTGCAGTTTTATATAATATTCCACTCAATTTACAATATCCTTTCAGTGAATTGTAGAATGAGAAGACCATTACTGGCAGCTCTATGAATAATAACAATGATTTTTATCATGACATTTTTCTCTTGCTGAGCATTATTATGCAAAATTACTCAATAGCAGTTGATAGCAAGTTGGATGTAAGTCAAAGGATTAAAAACTCTACCCTTACCCCCTCCACTAGCATGTGTTTTATAATATATTAACTCTTAGTTAGACATAAGGACTTATGCACTAAAAATTCAGCTAAATTCTTTTTAGCTTGTATATGCTAAAAAAATTATGCATGCTAAAATATCTCTTAATGTGTGAGCCATGAAGAAAAACCTCACTAGTGATAAAATACTAATAATGTGCATTCTAATACATAAAACTGTAGCCTCAATCTGCTAATAGCTTCTGGGCCTTAAGGAGAATAACTTTCAAAGCCATTTGCACACAGTAGTCTATGTCCGTCAGCAGATACGCATGGCGAGATCTGTACCGTTTCTAAAATACAGCGCATATCTGCCTGAAAGGACACATTTCAGTATATGCACATATTTGTAATGCAGGAAAGCACATGCTCTCTAAATCCGTTTTTATAAAAACATGCACATAAGGCCCGAATTTAAAAGCCATATGTGCACCCATACTGGGAGATATGCACGTGGCCGGGCCGTGCACACGCTGTGGGCCTTTTCAAAGGCTCACAGCCAAGCGCATATCTCCTAGTACATGCCGAAGAACTTGATAACCAAAAAGAGGCAGTCTGGGGCATGGGAGGGGCATGGGCAAGCCAGGACAGCGCTATTAGGCTCTGACCTGCTGAATTGCGCGCCAGTAACTGGCTGGTCTGTGCAACCTGCTACTGCCCTAGAGAGCAGGCAAGTATTGAAACAACAAAAACAAGTTAGTTAGAGGGGTTTTAGGAGTTGGGGAGGATAGGGGAAAAGGGAGGCAGATTAGCTAGGTGGCTTCGGAAGTTCCCTCCCAGTCTGCTCCTTTATTGGATATAAAATCGGTGCACACATGTGCACTTGGGTAGCAGATTTTATAATGCGTGTGTGTTGATGCATGCATGTTATAAAATCGGCGTGTCCATGTGTGCGCACCGGGAACCACGTGCATATGGACTCTCGCATGCGGGTTTAAAAATTGACCTTATAGGATGTGATTTCAGAAGCATTTATTCGAGTAAAATTGCAATATTTGAAAATTGCTACAATATATGCCATTGAATTGTCCATGGGATTTACTCAAGTAAGCGCACTTTACTTGAGTAAATGGCTTTTGAAAATTTCTACCATAATATGTTACATTTACACGTGTAACTCCGTTAAAATTACTCCTATATTGTATATTTATTAGTTTTCCTAATAATTGTAACATGTGTGAGTAATAACACTGAGTTCTATGTGAAGAAAAGTATTTTTTAAAGAATGCACATATTCTGTTTTTTAAAATGCTTACTTGTGCACAAACTTGTGATCATCAGTTCACCAGCACCTTCACCAATTTGCCCAGATCTCCTCCAGTGAGAACAAGTGCATTTTAACTCCCATGACTTCATTTGCTAATTTTCAACCTTTAATCAATAACGTTACTATGTCTGATCCCAATAATCTAATTGACAATTGGAACAGCGCACTAAGTAGCACAATTGATAGTATTGCCCCAATACGTACAGTTAAAATTAAAAGAATAAAAACTGCACCATGGTACACACAGTCCCTACTAAGTCATAAATGAAAACTATGAAAACTGGAAGCTAAATGGAAAAAACATAAAAACCAGACCAACTTAGCCCTCTTCACTTCTGAACTAACACTATATCATACTGCCGTCAACAATGCTAAAAACATCTACTTTACAAGACAGATTGAATCATTTAATAACAACCCAAAAATTTTATTTGCCATTGTACACCACAAGAGCAAATTCACTAATGACCCTAAAACCGTACCTCCTCAGGACTTATGCAACAATTTCGGAACTTTCTTTGAATCAAAAATCCAGAAACTAACTTCAACATTTGTTACTTCACTCCCAACCACCATAAGCATTGAACCCACACAGTATTGGGATGTTTCAAAACAATAGCCAGCACTGAAATTATCCAAATAATCTCTAAAATGAAACCCACTTCCCATCCTAGCTCACCATGCCCTTTCAGTGTCTTCAAAGCAGTCAAAGAAAAAACTTTCTCTATCAATAGCTAACATCATTAACGAATCACTTACTAAAGGTATTTTACCTAATTGTTTAAAAATCGCTGCCATCACTCTGGGCAAAAAAAAAAAAAAAAAGTAGCAATCCTGGCTTTTCCAATTTCCAACCAATTTCATTTTTACCATTCCTCACTAACATCATTACATCAGTAGTCCTAAAACAACTCACTGTATTTCTCGACAAACATTCATTACTAGATCAATATCTATTTGGATTCAGACCCAGTTATAGCACTGAAATGCTCCTCATTTCCAGCACTGACATTAGGGATGTGCAGCAGGGATGGATTCATCCCATTCGGTATTCGTATTCATCGGGACCCAAATCCATTGCATCCGTTCTCGGGAGGCCCCGATCCGTTCATTAGTTACATATATATTTGTTTCCCCCCCAAAAAAAATCCCAACCCTTTAAATATAATTAACTACAACCCCAACTACAACTTGGGAGTCCCCCCAAGACTTGCCAAAAGTCCCTGATGGTCCAGTGGGGGTCCTGGAGCAATCTCCTGCACTCGGGCTGTCGGCTGCCGGTATTCGAAATGGCGCCGATAGCCTTTGCCCTTACTATGTCACAGGGGCTACCGGTGCCATTGGTCGGCCCCTGTCACATGGTAGGAGCACAAGATGGCCTGCCTCCAGGCAGGCGCAATAGGTTTGACAAAGGTCAGCTGGGGGGGGGGGGTTAGAGTAGGGCTAGGGGGGAAAAAGGTTAGGTTAGGGGGAAGGAAAGTTCCCTTCCAGGCCACTCCGATTTCAGAGTGGCCTGAGAGGGAGCGGGGGAAGGCAGCGCAGCTCGGCGCGCGCAAGGTGCACAATTGTGCACCCAGTTGTGCGCACCGACCCCTGTTTTTATAACCTGTGCACGTCTGCGCATGGAAGTTGTAAAATCAGGCATACGTGTTCGCGCCGGGTAGCACATGCACTTGTACGCCCGCACGCTGCTTTGAAAATCTACTCCTGTGCGAATAAGCACCCAGAATGAAACGTGGAGACAGATATATTTGAAAGTAGGTGTGAATACTTGGAAATTGTAAGTGGTCAGTAAGGGTCATTTTTAGTTTTTTTATAGACATAGTAGGAAAATTTAAAAGTTAAATTAGACAATTTTGTTTTGTTTTCTGTGCAACTGCAAAGCATTTCCTGTCGCTACTACTAACAGATTAGAAATAGACACTGTGCACAGGAGAGAGACAATGGATGGGTGGGGGATAAACATGAACACATTAGGCAGATCCAAGTTTAGCTGGGTCAGAATGTCATCCCAAATTAAGCAGAATATGCTGTCGACAGAACTGTGGCAGTGACATCTTGGAAAGAACCGTTGTTGAAAAGGGTAAACAGTCTGGAAAAATACTGTTGATGAAAAAAAAGGTCAAGATAACCAAATAATGTAAGGCAATGACTGGGCCATTCAGAGCTTGGCAATGCATCATGACATAGCCAGGCTTCCCCTGGAGTCAGATGAGCCAATCACATATTTCGAGGTGTGGCCTAGAGCTACCTAGCAACCAAAATGATAGCCAACAATGAACTAAATATCAACAATGACAATCTAAGCTCTGCCCAATATCACATATAAAACCACCAGCACAACAGCTCAAACCAGGAAGGAAAGGAAAAAGACCAGAAAGTGCTGACATCACAGAGGCATGCCTAGTAAAGACTTTTTCAATTGGCAAAAAAAATTCTGATTCAACTAAATTTTAGGTAATACAAATCTTAGAAGGGGATTAGATATTTTTCTGACCAGCTTCACAGAGTAAGTACTGAATGTGGTAAACCTGAATAATAAACCTTACCTAACTCCTTTATTGTTTCCGCTTCGTTTTGGATCCAATAAAGTGGGGCCTGGGATTAAGAGGGATGGTCTCCTAGGGACTCCAGTTTACAGAACAATTAGTTTGCTGGTACCTCCACCAGTTTTCACAGTCTACCTTAATGCATAGCAAATTAAAAAGTGTGCTATGCATAAGGGGGTAGATTTAAAAAAATGGGCGGGCATCCATATGCACGGTTCCCAGTGTGCACACATGGACATGGCTATTTTATAACATCTGTGTGTCGGTGTGTGCGTGTTATAAAATTGGATTCCCACATGCACACTGGATTTTAATATCCTTGCGTGCATGCGTGGGCGGAAGGGCTATTCCAGGCACAAGAGGGGGATTTAAAAAAATTATGCATGGTGACCAAATTGCTTTTTTCCCAGTTCCCTCCCAGTCCACTCCAATAAAGAAGCAGATTGGGAGGGAAATTCCCTAAACCCCTTCCTGGCTTTCCTACCTTTTCCCCTCTCCTCCACAACCTCTAAACCCCAGGGATGTGTATTTGTTTTCAACAAATGTGCAATCTGCAATGCATAAGTCCCTATTCTTTGTATTAATGGGTTCGTGAAACGCATGGTGATCCCCCACAAATAAAACATATCATATTAGTTTCATTCTTTTGGTTCGCAGTGATTTCTTAGCAGCCATTTGAAATAGGAGAAGGCCATATGGGAGTATCGATAAGAAAAACCAGCCCTTTCCTCTGAGTCATAAGTGACCTCACAGCCCTGTCATAGAGTGGATCAGACAGGTTGGCAAGGAGACGAGAATGCAACCTATCAGAGCTACGCATTTTTCTAATGCAGCCAATCGCCGCTCTCACTCAGTGCTATGTGACGCTGTTCCTGATGACGCTATACTATTTATACCTTAAGCATGTGGTGTGCCACGCGCTTTCTATGCGGGGGTGGTCTGGGGAGGTGGCTTTACTCAGAGCTAGTCTGAGTGTCTCAAATCTGTATTCAATTGCTAGCTACTTTGATAGAATTTTCCAATGAAAAAGATATTTCTTCGTTTGTGCTGCTGTGTCAGCCAGGCTTTTTTTTAACTGCACATTTTTTTTTATTGAACTCAGACTGTCTCTCCCACTGAGACAAGCTGCTAGCAGTGGCATTTTGCTGCTTATCTTACCCCCCTGGGGTGGGTTGCAAGCAGGATTTGGGTGTTGTGGGTGGGAGAAATATTCAATAGCTAGCTAATTTGATAGAATTTTCCATTCAAAAAGATATTTCTTAGTTTTTGCTGCTGTGCCAGCTAGGCATTTTTTTAACTGTAGTTTTTTTTATTGAACTCAGTCTGTTTCTCTGTGCTCTTTTAAGCCAACAAGGCAGGGCACTGGGCATCAGTGAGCAGTTTTACAGACTCACATATATTGGTACAGCAGTGCTCTTTTAAGGCAACAAGGAAGTGCACTGGACATTTTTGGGCAGTGCTCGGGCTGATGCAGTAAAGTGGATTCAGGCTGAGCGCACCATTAGCCCCCATTTGGCCGCGCGTTCTCGACGCGCTATTTTTACCCCTTATACAGTAAGGGGTAATAGCGTGTGGAAAATGCGTGGCCAACCCCCCCGAAACTAATAGCACCCGTAACATGCAAATGCATGTTGATGGGCCTATTAGTCATTCCCATGCTATACAGAAAGTAAAATGTACAGCGAAGCCGCACATTTTACTTTCAGAAATTAACACCTGCCAAAGGCAGGTGTTAATTTTGGCCAGCACCAGGAAAATGTACAGAAAAGCAGAAAAAACTTCTTTTCTGTGCACCCTCAGACTTAATATCATAGTAATATTAAGTCGGAGGCCCCAAAAATTAAAAAAAAAAAAGTAAATTAAAAAAAAATTAAAAATCTGCCCACGGACCATGGGTTGGAAGATGGACGCTCAATTTTGCTGGCGTCCTTTTTCCGAACCCGTGGCTGTCAGCGGGTTCGAGAACTGATGTCGGTAAAATTGAGCGTCGGCTGTCAAACCCGCTGACAGCCGCCGCTTCTGTCAAAAAGGAGGCGCTAGGGATACGCTAGTGTCCCTAGTGCCTCCTTTTACCACGGGCACTAATTTGCATACGAGTCAATACTGAATCGCGCGTCCAAGACACTAGCCTGGGTGCACGTCGGGAGAGTGGGCGGTTGTCGGCTCTCCTGTGTCTTTTACTATATCGGCCCAATATATTGGTACAGCAGTGCTCTTTTAAGCCAACAAGGCAGTGCACTGGACATTTTTGGGCAGTTTTCCAGACTCACATATATTGGTACAGCAGGGCTCTTTTAAGCCAACAAGGCAGTGCACTGGGCATCAGTGGGCAGTTTTGTAGACTCAAATATATTGGGACAGTGGTTCTCTTTGAAGTCAAATCCCCAGTAGGCCTCTTTTGTAGTTACAAGTTTGTTGTGCGCACATACAGCAGTCCCAGTTGTAGTGTACATCAAGACACTGCATCTGTGGGCAGTTTTGCAGACTCACATATATTGGGACAGCTGTGCTCTTTGAAGCAAAATCCCCAGTAGGCATCTTTTGTAGTTACAAGTTTGTTGTGTGCACATACAGCGGTCCCAGTTGTAGTGTACATCAAGGTACTGCATCTGTGGGCAGTTTTGCAGACTCACATATATTGGGACAGCGTTGCTCTTTGAAGCCAAATCCCCAGTAGGCCTCTTTTGGAAATAATTATTTTAAATGAAATTCCTAGTAGGCAGTGACATTAAATCCATGATGTCAGGGAAAGCTAGACATGGTCAAGTAATTGGGACTGGCAGAGGAGGCACTGGCAGAGGAGGCACTTCAAAAGGCAGTAGGGGTATGCATCCGTTTTCGACGTATTGGCGATCCGCAACGTATTTTGTCCTATCCGTTAAATACGTGGGGAGGCGAAATGCATCACGACTCCCCACGTATTTAACTTATTATCCGTTTAATTCAGTGCGCCCAGTGGCGCACACTTTTCTTCGCTCCCATTAGCTACTAGCTACCTATGATTTTCACAAAATGGCAGATCCCATGCCCTATGTTCCCGTATCCATGCCGACCTGTCTGACCCTTTCCTGTGAGTCACAGTAACTCACAGGAAAGGGTCGGACAGGTCGGCATGGATACCGGAATGTAGCGTATCCGCGCTGACATTTTGTGACATGCACTGAATGCAGCCAATTGCGCTGTCATTCAGTGCTCTCTGTCGATTTTACTGATGAGCCAGCACTATATAAACATCAGCACAAGGAGCCACGCACTTATTTCCAGCGATGCTGTGGGGAGGTGGGCTGGGTGTAAGACAAGGCTGCACTGAGAGATAGGCTAGTTAAGGAAAGAAAAAGTTAATTATTCTTTATTTTGCTGCAGTGCCAGGGTCAGCTAGTCCTGTTTCTTTCAAGCTGTTTATTTTGGTCATCTCTGACTGAGAAGAGAAGCTGTGCTAGGTCAGCTAGCACTGACCACCATTTAGGGTGTTGGGCTGGCTTGGAGAGATATATTATTTTCAATTTCATCCATTTTTCTGGAGTGACAAAAATTCCTGCTTTTTTAAACTGATTTTTTTAAAATTCCAATTACTTAGTCTCTCAGTGCACTGGGCTTCACTGGGCAGTTTAACAGGCTGGGTCTGTGCAGTCAAGTGCCCAGGAAGTCTGCCTCTTTTGTGCTTACAAGCAAGCAGCTTCTGTGTACACGTCACACACATTAGTGCACAGCCAGGCACCATGACAGTGGACAGTGGGTAGTTTTAACAGGAGTCTGCCTCTTTTGTGCTTAAAAGCAAGCAGCTTCTGTGTGCACGCCACACACATTAGTGCACAGCCAGGCACCGTGACAGTGGGCAGTGGGTAGCTTTAACAGACTGATCCTAACTATTGGGTGGTTCTGTGAAATCAAGTGCCCAGGGAGTCTGCCTCTTTTGTGCTTACAAGCAAGCAGCTTCTGTGTACACGCCACACACATTAGTGCACAGCCAGGCACCATGACAGTGGACAGTGGGTAGTTTTAACAGGAGTCTGCCTCTTTTGTGCTTAAAAGCAAGCAGCTTCTGTGTGCACGCCACACACATTACTGCACAGCCAGGCACCGTGACAGTGGGCAGTGGGTAGCTTTAACAGACTGATCCCAACTATTGTGTGGTTCTGTGCAGTCAAGTGCCCAGGGAGTCTGCCTCTTTTGTGCTTACAAGCAAGCAGCTTCTGTGTACATGCCACACACATTAGTGCACAGCCAGGCACCGTGACAGTGGGCAGTGGGTAGTTTTAACAGACTGATCCTAACTATTGGGTGGGTCTGTGCAGTCAAGTGCCTAGGGAGTCTGCCTCTTTTGTGCTTACCAGCAAGCAGCTTCTGTGTACACGCCACACACATTAGTGCACAGCCAGGCACTGTGACAGTGGGCAATTGGTAGCTTTAGCAGACTGATCCTAACTATTGGGTGGGTCTGTGCAGTCAAGTGCCCAGAGAGTCTGCCTCTTTTCTGCTTACAAGCAAGCAGCTTCTGTGTGCACGCCACACACATTAGTGCATAGCCAGGCACCGTGACAGTGGGCAGTGGGTAGCTTTAACAGACTGATCCTAACTATTGGGTGGGTCTGTGCAGTCAAGTGCCCAGGGAGTCTGCTTCTTTTGTGCTTACAAGCAAGCAGCTTCTGTGTACACGCCACACACATTAGTGCATAGCCAGGCACCGTGACAGTGGGCAGTGGGTAGCTTTAACAGACTGATCCTAACTATTGGGTGGGTCTGTGCAGTCAAGTGCCCAGGGAGTCTGCCTCTTTTGTGCTTACAAGCAAGCAGCTTCTGTGTACACGCCACACATTAGTGAACAGCCAGCACCGTGACAGTGGGCAGTGTTACTACTCAGTGACATTAAATCCATAATGTCAGGGAAAGAGAGATGTAGTCAAGTGATTGGCACTGGCAGAGGAGGCACCTCAAAAGACACTAGTGCAACACCACCAGTACAGCTAAAAAGGCAACTATCGCACTCTAAACTCTTTGTAGGGGATGGCAGTTCCATACCAAAAAAAATAAAATCTGACCATGATACATCGCCATCGCCACAACTTGTTTCTGGCCCTGTAGTTTTGGAGGGGAGGGAAGGGGAGGCAGAGTCATGCCAGACAAAATGTAGACACCCAAAAGCAGCAGGGGGACAGAAGACTCGACTAACACTTAGCGTTGACAAGGTAGTGCAGTCACTGCTTCTGATTCAGATGAAGAATCTTCTTGTGTGGGATTCTCATCAGAAACGGAAGAAGTAATAGCTGACGAATCTTCGGTAGAATCAGTTAGTCCTGTCTTAGCCTCCACAAATGTGCAGCAGGGGAGAGATGAAAGTGATAACGAGGAGGAGGAAGAGCAGTCAGCACAGGCACAGAGGGTGACTGAGGCCCCCTCTGGCATTGCTTCTCAGGGTGCACCCACTTCCTCAGCTCCAGTGTCAGCATCCACCCCCAAGGTGTTAGAGAGGGGAGGATCACGAAAGACATCTGCAATCTGGAGACAATTTAAAGTGACGGAAGACCCGCGTTATGCTCGGTGTAATTAGTGTGCCAGGGATATTAGCAGAGGCAAGCAAATGGGACATCTATCTAATTTTGGCATGAACCATCATATGAAGAGGCAACACCCAACAAGATTACTGCCATCTGGGGATGGTGGCAGTACCAGTGGGGGGGGACCCCGTCCAACCAGTGTGCAGTGGTAGGAAAGCAGCAGAGTCAGCCCATGCCCTCATCCCCTTCTAGCAGTCAGGTGGCAGGCCAGCAACCCCCTGACATGTGGCAGAAGCGACAATCCACCATGGAGGAAATGGGGTGGAGTGCGGTAATGCTATCCCGGGGTAGGAGGCAGGCAGCCTCAAAAGTTGTAACCAGGACCATTGGGGAAATGATTGCCCTTGATGACCAGCCCTTGCAGTTAGTGGAGAATGTGGGTTTCAAGCGTTTTTTGAAGGTCGTACTTCCAAATTACAAAATCTCCTGCAGAACCACATTTAGTAGAAAGGTCATCCCCAGCCTGTACAAGCAGTGTTGCAGTCGCATGCAAGCACTGCTAGCTAAGGCAGAGGGAAGAGTGCATTTCACCTGCGATATCTGGACCGCCATGAATGCTGCATACTCTTACCTCTCTCTGAAAGCACACTGGTGGGACATGGCTGAGGCAGGGGCAGCCAGCAGCTCTATTACTGAAGAAGTATCAGGGTAGAGGTGGGCTTTACTGCACACCCACCTGACGGACCAGGCCCATACCACAGCCAATATTCTAGCATGAATCAGACAGATGCTGGAGGGCTGGCAACTACACCAGCGAGACAGGAAAACGCAGGCAGGGTTCTTTGTCACAGACAATGGTGCAAACATGGTTAAGGCAATAACCGATGGGCGCTTTAAGAACAAACAATGTTTTGCACACACTCTGCACCTGGTAGTGAAGTCAGCTCTGGGCTTGGAGTCCAATGACAAAGAGAATGAATACCTGCATAGGTTAATACAGAAGTGCAGGAACATAGCAGCACATTTCCACAGAAGTGTCAAGGCGGGGCAGGTTCTCCGACAAAAGCAGACTGATTTGGATATGCCTCACAAATGTCTCATTCAAGACATTGCCACCCGGTGGAATTCCACCTTTATGATGCTAGAGAGGTTACTGGAGCTGTAGACACCCTTCATGAACTTTCTGGTACAATGGACATAGGTGTGCAGAATCCCCTAGGGCATCATGATTGGTTAGTCATGAGTCAGCTGGTAAAAATCCTACAGCCCTTCAAGGATGTCATGGAGGAGCTGAGTTCCAGAAGTGCTACCTTGGCTGACATCATCCCTATAGTTAATTTCCTGGATGAACATTTGGAGGCCTTTAAACAGGAAGAGGGAATGACAGCTGAGGTGCTGCAGTGTCTGGACGTTTTGCAGCAGCAGGTGAAAGACAGATTAAGGCCTTTAACAGATGACCGCACATACATGCTCGCCTCAGTCTGTGATCCATGTTGAACCGCTGTTCACATGGCACCCTGCTCCCTGTCGCCATGCTTTGAAGGCTCGTGCTCCACTCTAGGGGCCAACCCATTCCAAGGAAGTACTTTCCTGCTCTTGGGAGAGGGAACTCTCCCTGGTGTTGCAGCCTATCTCTTAGGACCTGTTGACCCATGTTGAACTGCTGTTTAGGGGTGAACCCATTCTTGGGAGACCTTTCCTGCTCATAGGAAAGGGAACTCTCCCCGGGTGTAGCCTGCCTGTTTCTACCCTCTGACCCATGTTGAACCGCTGTTCCATTTTGAAATCAGTCTCTTTCTATGCCAAGCTGTACTCTGACTGCTTTCCGACCTACCTGTCTTTTGTCAAGGATATTCTCACACTACAGTCCCTGGGAATCCCGGGTGTAGCCAGCCTGATTTTAAAAGACCAGCGAGAGCCCACTGGACCCCACTGGAGACCCCCCACTTTAGGGGCAAACATTCTAGGGAGCCCTTTGCTGCTCATAGGAATGGGAACTCTCCCGGGGTGTAGCCTGCCTGTTTCTACCCTCTGACCCATGTTGAACCGCTGTTCCATTTTAAAATCAGCCTCTTTCTATGCCAAGCAGTACTTTGTCTGCTTTCCGGCCTACCTGTCTTTTGTCAAGGTTATTCTCACACTACAGTCCCTCGGGGTCCCGTGTGTAGCCTGCCTGTATCTGCCCTCTGTCCCATGTTGAATCGCTGTTTAATGGCGAACCCATTCTAGGGAGCCCTTTCCTGCTCTAGGAAAGGGAACTCTTCTCAGGGCTTTTGTTTGAATATTTGCTACTACCACCAAAATTGGCACCCACAGATGCTCCACTCCACCCAGGCATAGTTCATCATGTTTCAGGTCCTAGCACTCGTGTTAGACTCCCTGGTCCGGGTCCCTCTTTCAAGACGGGCCGGGTGCACAGTATGCACAGTTGACAGTCCGACCACATGCTGAGCCTCATCTTGTCTTGCCTCCTTGTCTTTCCCTTATCAAACCACAGGGAACTGACTACCTCGGCTCTGCCAGCCTGTCTTGCCCCTATCAACTTTCTGCCACTCTGCCTTGCTGCCAATCACCAGATGACTCACTCAACTCCTTGTGATGTTATTGCCACTATCATGGTTCCTCAGAGTGTTGGTGCTAGTCTTTCTGCTTGCTATGTTCCCCCTTCATTGTGCTGTAGGATGTCATTGCCACTTGTTTTGCCGCTTTGCCTGTCGTGCTGCCTTTGAGGGTTCATGCATCTGTTATCGGTGCTCTCTATTGAAGCTGTGGTGTGTTTTTGACACTCTTGCTGCACTCTTGCCACTTCTGGTACCCCTTTGCACCTTTACAGTGCCTTAGGCTATTCATGCCACTTTGGTGCCACTTTGCCATAGTCTAAGTACCTTGGAGCTCTTTTGTTGTTGTGATGATTGCTCCCCAGAACTTTCATTAAAATTGATAATAAAACCCCAATTCTGTAGCCAAACATAGGCTGGAAATCCTTCCCCCATTGACTTTAATGGGAACTGGAAAACAAGTTCACATATCAACTTATCGGGGGCGCCATACGTCCGAATGCAACGGAAATGACCCCCGACAAATACATATCACGAATGCAACGAAAATATTTTGGCTGCACATCCCTAAAAGGCAGTGCCAGTTCCCCATTAAAGTTAAAAAGGGACCTGTTCCAATCTAAAATTTCTGGAGGGGCAAGCAGTTCCATCCAGAAAAAAATGAAATTTAAAGATGTTGCATTGCCACCACTTGTTTATCGCCCTGTAGTTTTGGAGGTGAGGGAAGGGAAGGCTGAGTCATGCAAGACAAAAGGGCGAGACCCAAAAGCAGCACTGCGACAGCAGACTCGACGTAGCATTGAAAATGTAGCACAGGCACTGTTTGCTTCTGATTCCAATGAAGAATCATCTTGTGTGGGATTCTCATCATCAGAAATGGAAGAAGTAATAGCTGAAGAAGGTTTAGGAGGATTAGTTAGTTCTGTCTTAGTCTCCACTTCAGTGCTGCAGGGGAGAGATGAAACTGATGATGATGAGGAGAAAGAGCATTCAGCGCAGGCACTGAGTGTGACTGAGGCCCCTGGCATTGCTTCTCAGGGTGCACCCACTACTTCAGCTCCAGTGCCAGCATCTACCCCGAAGGCTATAGAGAAGGGATCACGAAAGAAATCTGTGATCTGGAGCCACTTTAAAGGACGGAGGACCCGCGTTTTGCTCAGTGTAATTACTGTGCCAGGGCTATTAGCAGAGGCAAGCAAATGGGACATCTAACTAATTTTGGCATGATGCATCATATGCAGAAGCAACACCCAACAGTAATGCCATCTGGGAATGGTGGCAGTACCAGTCAGGGGACCCCTTTTTCCAGGCTGCGTAAAGTGGTTGAAAAGGAGCAGAGTCACCCCATGCCCTCAGCCCCTTCTAGCAGTCAGGTGGCAGGCCAGCAGCCCCCTGCCATGTGTCAGAAGCGACAACCCACCATGGAGTAAATGGGGTGGTGTTCAGTAACACTATCCTGGGGAAGGAGGCAGGCAGCCTCAAAAGTTGTAACCAGGAGTTTTGGGCAAATGATTGCCCTTGATAACCAGCCCTTGCAGTAGTGGAGAATGTGGGTTTCAAGCATTTGCTGAAGGTCTTAGTTCCAAATTACAAAGTCCCCTCCAGAACCACATTTAGCAGAAAGGTCATCCTCAGCCTGTACAACCAGTGTCGCAGTGGCATCCAAGCGCTGTTAGCTAAAGTTCAGGGAAGTGTGCATTTCACCTGCGATATCTGGACCGCACTGAATGCTGCACACTCTTACCTCTCACTGACAGCATACTGGTGGGACCTGGCTGAGGCAGGGGCAGGCAGCAGCTCTATTAGTGAACAAATATCAGGGAGGAGGTGGGCTTTACTGCACACCCGCCTGACGGACAATGCCCATACCTCAGCCAATATTCTAGCATGTATCAGACAGATGCTGGCGGGCTGGCAACTACACCAGAGAGACAGGAATCTTCGGGCAGCGTTCTTTGTCACAGACAATGGTGCAAGCATGGTAAAGGCAATATCAGACGGGGGCTTTCAGAACATCCGATGTTTTTCACACACTCTGCACCTGGTAGTGAAGTCAGCTCTGGATTTGGAGTCCAATCACCAAGAGAATGAATACCTGCATATGTTAATACAAAAGTGCAGGGAACATAGCATGGTTCGTCCACAGAAGTGTGAAGGCAGGGCAGGTTCTCTTACAAAAGCAGACTGATTTGGAGATGCCTCACAAGCACCTCATTCAAGACATTGCCACCCAGTGGAATTCCACCTATATGATGCTGCAGAGTTTAGTGGAGCAGCAGACACCCTTTCATGACCTTTCTCTGGAAATGGAGATAGGTGTGCATAGTCCCCTAGGGCATCATGATTGGTTAGTCATGAGTCAGCTAGTAAAAATCCTGCAGCCCTTCAAGGATGCCACGGAGGAAATGAGTTCCAGAAGTGCCACCTTGGCTGACATCATTCCTATAGTTAATTTTCTGGAGGAAAATTTGGAGGGCTTTAAACAGGAAGAGGGAATGACTAATTGTAAACATAGGGCCTGAAAAATGAGAGCTATGTACAGAAGATAACTCCGTAAAACTATTCTCATAGGCTCTAGATGATAAATATATTAGACAACACTTTTCTTTGCCAAAACAAAACACAACAAAAAACATTTTTTTTTCAGGAATTGTTATATACATTTACATATTCATGCCACAAATACATCTTCTCAAGCAAAACAGTTACACTTCCCAGAGGCTCTTCAAGCATTGCTTCATACCTAACATTGTGCAAGGTACAGAAATTTCATAATTGTATGCAAATGGAAAGTTTCCAAGGTGTTGACATGATTATCAGGATCATTGCTCTCATTGCCATGGTTGGGCTGGTCAAAGAGCATACCACAGGTGTTCAGAGGCTTGAACATAAACAACAATATTTGGGGATAATTTTCTAAAGCATGTATTTTCATAAAATAGCTTTTTGAAAATTTATCTTGAGTTTGAATGAGTGAAAGTATATGTGGAAACATGTCACACATATTTTTATGTGTATTACAAAGAGGTGTTCCCTGGGATAGAATTGGGCTGGGAAAACATTTACACATGTACTTTTCATTTTTGAAAATCTGCATGTAAAATTTTGCCTGGATATTTATGCCTATTCTCTAACAGGTGGAAATGTGTGCACCTATGCAGTGCTAAGATGCACATGGTCCCAGTAATTTTCAAATTGGACTTATGTATTAACTTCAACACTATGTGGCCATTTATAAAATTGGGCTATATGTGGGAATACCCAACACCAACCCCTGGCTAGTCATGAGAGCAAGAGGCTTTCTTTCAAGGGCATGCCTCTGAAGGGCAACTTACTAGCCAGTGGAGTCCACCCATCTTTATGTTCTTCCAATATGAAAAAAAATGTTTCCTAGACTACCAGCAGATGGAAGGGAGATATAATGAAAGAGACAGAGAAGGGACTGACAGAAAAGACATATCAGTACAACTTTAGTGCATCAAAAATATATCCAGAAATATGTATTACAAATCATAGGTCAATAATGGACAATGGTATTTGTTGCCATTGCCATTGTTAGTGCTTCTATAAGCTTACTGTTGCATTGGGCAGTCCATGGGCTAACCCCACGAACCACCGCCCTTACCTCCGTGCCTGGGCCAGATGCGCCACTAACTGACATGCAAAAATGCTGCCAGCTCACCACATGGCAGGATGCCACCTTCAGAAATGCCCGCATCTCTCCTTAGGTGCGTGCATGCACCACTCCCCTGTATTTAAAGCGGTGGAAAAGTCCCTGTGGCCCCTAGTGATGACATCCCTACTGCCACCCTATACAAGGGCAGCTCCTCAGAGGTAACTTGCCTCAACAACAGGTCCAGCTACTCAGAGTAGAATGTGTTGCTTCTCAGCCTGACTCCTGCCTTTGACTCAGCCTGTTCCAGCCCTCATCTCAACCTGATTCCTACCTTCATTCCAGCTTGTTCCAGCCTTCATCACAGCCTGTCCCAGTCTTTGTCTCAGCCTATTCCTGTCTTTTCGCCCAGATTGTTCAAATCTTTGCATGCCTTACCTTCCTTGCTTGCCTGCCTTGATCTTCTGTTCTTCCTCCTCCTTGGATAGACACCTACCTTTGACCCTTGCCTGGATTCTGGATATGCCTGATGGTCACCTGCTCTTGATGCTCGCCTGGACCCTTGACACATTTGCCCGCTGCCAGCTTACTATTCTAAAAGCAAACTGGAAGATGGTCTGTTGCACACAATAGTAACAGATAAAAAAGCCCAACTCTGGCTGAGTTTTGCACATTGGCTGTGTCAGGGGCTTATTAGAGATCAAATACTATTATTGATTCTTTTTTATGGAAAAACTTTGGAACAGCATCCAATCATTAGGCACATTCAGTATTAGATGAAAACTGTAACTATACTCGCTGGTGTCTCACTGTGTACTTCGATTACAGAACTTTAATAATGAAAGACTTCTCACGATGAACTGTATGCATCGATGTATACAGTGTGAGACACCGGTGACCATACAGCCTTCATCGTGAGTAGTCTTTCATTATTAAAGTCTGTAATCGATGTACACATTGAGAGATACCGGCGAGTATAGTTATTGTTTTCATATAATACTGAATTTGTCTGCTTATCGGATGCTGTTCCCAAGTTTTTCCATAAAATAGAATCAATAAGAGCATTTGATCTCTAATAAGCCCCTGACACAGCCAATGTGTGAAACTCAGCCAGAGTTGCACTTTTTTGACTGTTGTTATTTTGTGTGAATAAAACAAGTCTGATCTAAGGCGTCAGGTCTGTCCTGTTTCTATTGCACCAGCTTAATACTCTAGCCTGGCCTTGGATCACTTCTTCCATCATCAGCAGAGACCATCACCTAAGTCCTGCAAGCCCTAGCACCCAAAGGCTCAACCAGAGGGGAATGTGGGCTGGTAAAGGTGATGCTCCTGACCAATCTCTGCTTCGCCTATGTTTCCCTGATGGATGGTAAGAAGTGTCAAGGCTCCTCCCTGCAGGTAGAGCCAATCTTGCCTCAGCTCAAGGGTCCATGAATATAACACTGACCAATTGTTTATGTTTGAATGCAGATAATTTGTGTGAGCTTTAAGGCAGTATCAGTCAATATGGTTCAGTGTTGTGAACCTGCCTGCGACGAGCACGGGCAGGCCCCCTACCTTTCACGGCCAGTTGGGCCGCTGGTGCCTTCCCCTGCGGCAGGCCACGCCGCTGTTGCTGGGCTCCTCCCCGGCCACCTACTGCCCTGCGCGGCAGGGCTGAGCCACCAGGAGCCTCTCCCTCGCGGCTGGGATCGCCGCTGCCACTCCTGCTCTGCCCAGCTGATCTTTTTCACGGCAGGAGCCTCTGCTGCCGCTGATGGGGTCCTCGAGCAGCAGAGAGGCCATCTCTGCCACTGCCTGCTCTCCTTCTCTAGTGGGTGTAGATGGGGTAATGATTAGATGATGGTGACCTTGTGAGATAGTGCAGCCAGATTCCTCTCTGATTCATGTCCTTCTATTCTTCTTTCTGTTTCCAATCATTTTCTCCCTCTGTAATGTGAAGACACTTATGGTCACAGATGGTTAAATGTTTTCTGTTCTCCTGGATCTCTATGCTTTCCTTTGAGTTCATCTGCTGGTGTGTAATAGCTCTTTCACGTCTTCACTTTTTTAAAATATATTTATTTATTTATTTATTTATTTATTTATTTATTTATTATTTAACATTTATGTAGCTCTTATCAATGTTTCTAAGCAATTTACAGAAAAACATTCACCAATCAATATTGGACAAGACATCTACATAAACAAATACATTTATATCCAAAAACAGTCAACATAACTAAAAATAAGACATATAACACTGTCCAACTGGTTCTCTGAGAATTCTAATGCCTTTTGGAAGCCATCTATGAAAGGTGTGCACTGAAAGGCTGCTCAAACAAAAATGTCTTCACCATCTTCCTAAAAGCTGTTAATGCTATTTCGCTCTTTACTTGCTACAGAAGCATATTCCAGAATGTTGGTCCCTGTATATAGATCAAATGATCTCTTGATTCATCCAAGTGAAAAAGCTTGAATGAAGGGATGTCTGGAAGCATTTGTGATGTTGAATGCATATTTTGCACTGGACAATATAGTTTCACAGCTGCGTTCATGCTATGTGTAGCAATCCCTCTGATTCCTTTAAAGACTAAGGTAAGTATATTAAATTTTACCCTCAGATAATAAGTAACCAATGGTATTTTATAAGTAGGGAGTGATGTGTTGATGAACAACAGGAATTTGCTCTATGGTTCTTATAGCCAAATTCTGAATATATTACAGGGCTTGCATAGAATTTAGTAAGAGCCCTAAGTAAAGTGAATTATAGTAATCTACTGTTGACATCACAAAAGAAAGAATTATAGTTTTTAAATATGTGTCATTGGGAAAAGGTCATATTCTCTTCAACATTTGGAGTTTAAAATAAGAATTTTGAACTACCTTTTAAATCTGTGGATGGAGAGTTAATCAGGTATCCATGAAGATACTTAGATTTCTCACTACTTCTGAAATGTTGGCCAAATTTACATCCATGTTCAAGCTCTTAGGCATGTCATTTGAAGGGAACCTAGCGAAATACAGAATTTCAGTTTTGGACATATTTAGAATCAGTTTATTTTTTGTCACTCAAAGGTTGAGACGTTTGAGACAAGAGGATATCTTCAACAAAGTATCCTGAAAAGACCATTTAATAGAGACAAAATTTGTATGTCATCAGTGAATATTCTTTATTTTACATCAAGTTCTGTAAAAATGTGACCAGTTGAGACAAGATAGATGTTAAATAACACCACCGACAGGGTAGATCCCTATGGAACACCAGTTTTTAATCTGAAGGGGGCAGATTGAGCCCCTGTCGAGATAACTTTATAGCTAAGACCATTCATAAAAGATGTAAACCATTATAAAACTAAATCTCCAATTCCAATTTCCATATATCAATGCAGCAAAATCCCATGGTTGATAGTATCAAAAGCTGTGGACAGATCTAGCAAATCTAGAAAAAAAAACTTTATACCAGAATCAACGCATCTGAAATATCAAAAATAGATAGGAGAATCTCGGTGTTATAGCCTGCCCTAAAACCATAGGGCCAGATTTTTAAACCTACGTGTGGGCGTAGATTTGTACGCGCAACCCGGCACACACAAATCTACGCCCGATTTTATAACATGTGCACGTAGCCACACGCATGCTATAAAATCCAGGGTCGGCGGGCACAAGAGGGTGCACACTTGTGCACCTTGCATGCGCCAAGCCCTAGGGGAGCCCCGATGGCTTTCCCTGTTCCCTCCGAGGCTGCTTTGAAATCAGAGCGGCCTTGGAGGGAACTTTCCTTCTGCCCACACCTTCCCCTCCCTTCCCCTACCTAACCCGCCCCCTCAGCCCTATCTAACCCCCCCCACACCTTTGTTGGCAAAGTTGTGCCTGCCTCTGGGCAGGCGTAGGTTGTGCGCACAGGCCAAGTGCCGATGCGCAAGCCCCTGGCACAACCGCTGTGCCAGAGGCCTCAGTCCCACACCCACCCCGCCCCGCCCCCTGCCCACCCACTCCCTGCCCATTTTTTCAAGCCACGGGACATACGCACATCTCGGGGCTTGTGCGCATTGCTGGGCCTATGCAAAATAGGCTCAGCGCGTGCAGGAGTGGGTTTTCGGGGTTACATGCATAAAATACGTGTATAACCCTTTGAAAATCCGCCCCATATTTCTGGGGATCGAGAATTGAATGTTTGTTCAAAAAGTCTTGCAATTATTTTAAGACAATCTTT
Source organism: Rhinatrema bivittatum (assembly GCF_901001135.1). Lineage (NCBI taxonomy): Eukaryota > Metazoa > Chordata > Amphibia > Gymnophiona > Rhinatrematidae > Rhinatrema > Rhinatrema bivittatum. The sequence continues at coordinate 151,793,782 of NC_042617.1, read as the reverse complement.
TCATGGAATTTTGGAAAAGAATGGCACATTTGAAATGGGTCTATAGCTAGTATAAAATTCACATGCTACATTATTTTCTTGAGCACTGGCTTAACATAAGCCATTTTTAAAGAATCAAGAATCAATCCTTCTTTAAAGCATAGATTTATCATATGACATAAGTAAGGAGCAATTTCATTTTTAAAGCATTTTAGAGAACCATTGAAGCATTCATTCAGTGGGCAAAAGTTTGATTTTAAGTTCCCTATGTTATTGCATATCTCTGATGGATATGCTTCAGCAAAACAATCCCATAGAATAGGATTCGTACTTTCAATAACCACTTCTTGTGCAATAGGAGAGGGTAAGCCATTGATTAAGGCTTCTATCTTATCTAAAACTATTGTCCTATTTTGATAGGTTGCACGACAAATTTAAAACTATTTGTTTCCTCCAATATTGTCAAGCTCTTAACAATATGAAAGAGTTCATGAGGGCGGTTTTGAGCAGTTTGTCAAAATCCCATGGTCAATAGTATCAAAAGCTGCAGACAGATCTAACAGAACTAGAAAAAAAATCCATACCAGAATCAAACTCCTATCTGAAAATATCAAAAAGAGATAGCAGGAGAAGGATAGATCCTTCTATGAACAAATTAATTCCAATGTAAATGATTTTTGTATTTAGATTTTAAAACCATATTTATAGACAAAATATATTGACGAAGGTGCATGATTCCGGAACTTTTAGGATACCATAAATATACAATAAGGGGCGGATTTTCAGAGCCCTGCTCGCGTAAATCCGCCCAAAACCGGGCGGATTTACGCGAGCAGGGCCCTGCGCGCCGGGAAACCTATTTTACATAGGCCTCCCGGCGCGCGCAGAGCCCCGGGACTCGCGTAAGTCCCGGGGTTCTCGGAGGGGGGCGTGTCGGGGGCGGGCCCGGTCGTCGCAGTGTTTTGGGGGCGGGTACGGGGGCGTGGCTATGGCCCAGGGGCGTGGCCGCACCCTCCGTACCCGCCCCCAGGTTGCGGCCCGGCGCGCAGGAGGCCCGCTGGCGTGCGGGGATTTATGCCTTCCTCCGGGAGGCGTAAATCCCCCGACAAAGGTAAGGGGGGGTTTAGACAGGGCCGGGCGGGTGGGTTAGGTAGGGGAAGGGAGGGGAAGGTGAGGGGAGGGCAAAGGAAAGTTCCCTCCGAGGCCGCTCCGATTTCGGAGCGGCCTTGGAGGGAACGGGGGTAGGCTGCGTGGCTCGGCGCGCGCCGGCTATACAAAATTCATAGCCTTGCGCGCGCCGATCCAGGATTTTAGGGGCGGATTTTCAAAGGCGCGCGAATAGCCTACTTTTGTTTGCGCTCCAGGCGCAAACAAAAGTACGCTGGATTTTAGTAGATACGCGCGGAGCCGCGCGTATCCACTAAAATCCTGGATCGGCGCGCGCAAGGCTATGAATTTTGTATAGCCGGCTGCGCGCCGAGCCGCGCAGCCTACCCCGTTCCCTCCAAGGCCGCTCCGAAATCGGAGCGGCCTCGGAGGGAACTTTCCTTTGCCCTCCCCTCACCTTCCCCTCCCTTCCCCTACCTAACCCACCCGCCCGGCCCTGTCTAAACCCCCCCCCTTACCTTTGTCGGGGGATTTACGCCTCCCGGAGGGAGGCGTAAATCCCCGCACGCCAGCGGGCCTCCTGCGCACCGGGCCGCGACCTGGGGGCGGGTACGGAGGGCGCGGCCACGCCCCCGGGCCGTAGCCACGCCCCCGTACCCGCCCCCAAAACGCTGCCGACACGCCCCCGAAACGCCGCGATGACCGGGCCCGCCCCCGACACGCCCCCGACACGCCCCCCTCCGAGAACCCCGGGACTTATGCGAGTCCCGGGGCTCTGCGCGCGCCGGGAGGCCTATGTAAAATAGGCTTCCCGGCGCGCAGGGCCCTGCTCACGTAAATCTTCCCGGTTTTGGGCGGATTTACGCGAGCAGGGCTCTGAAAATCCGCCCCTTAGTGGATACGCGCGGCTCCGCGCGTATCTACTAAAATCCAGCGTACTTTTGTTTGCGCCTGGAGCGCAAACAAAAGTAGGCTATTCGCGCGCCTTTGAAAATCCGCCCCTAAGAGAGCAATGTTTATTTATTTATTTATTTATTTATTTATGTATTTATTTATTTAATTTAAGGTTTTTATATACCGGCATTCATGATAAAATCACATCATGCTGGTTTACAGTAAAACAGTGGTGCATAAAAAATACAAACAGGAACTATAGTGCGGAAGAGAGCAGTTACAAAAAACAGGGATGCTTAAACTGGGAGAGGAAGGAATAAAGAAAAGGTTAATAGCATTTGAAATATTTACAACGAACAGAAAATTGAGCTGGTTGTGTTATAGAACTTGATTTTTGTATTTAGATTTTAAAACCATATTTATAGACAAAATATATTGACGAAGGTGCATGATTCCAGATCTTTTAGGTTACCATAAATATACAATAAGAGAGCAATGTTCAAAGGAATCAAGGTGCTTCACTACTTTGCACTGACAAATAACCCAAATCTCCCAGCTGAGCTTGTATATCCTTTGGAAGCAAGGAAAAGGAACCAAAAAGCAAAGAAAATTGAGCAAGCTCAGTTTAGCATAATCATGCTATTTAGCTACCTCTTGGTGAATAATATGCTCATGTTATTTAGCAAATGCATGTTTGGTTTTCTGTATATGATAATACATGATCATACTACTGGGGGCCATTTATTTTTTTTTAGCAAGCTTATGTTAAGTCTTATTATATCACATTTTAAGAAGCATTTTAATGTGCACTTTTTTTTTTCTGAGAAGGACTCACAAATGTTTTATTATGTGTGTTTTATTGCATAGGCCCCTAAATCTGGTAGCAATTTTGTTCAGTACATAGGCCAAAGCACTTAATTCCATAAATTAGAAGTCCCAGCTTCTTGATCTCAAGATGGCAAAGTTTAAGAGCATAGTTTTCATTATTTGTTTTCTGACCAATTAGCTCTTCAATATTGTTAGCTATCATCATAGAGGTTTTTTTTTTTCTTTTAAGGTTTGTGTACTTGCTTCTGGTTTTCAAAAAAAAAAATTGTGCCAGTCTGTAAGCATATATATATATATATATAAAATTGTAAAACTTACCGACTGGTACAATATGGATCCAAAGTCATCTTATGCTTCAGTTTTGAATAAATATAGGAGGCTTACTCAGGAAGATTCTAAGCAGAATCCCTAACCAATAGTCTCTATATCTGGAAAATAAATATTGTCTGTATCTTTGGAGATGGATTTGCCTGTCACTAAAGCAGACATCCTCTCAATCATTGTGGAGCTGAAATTAATTTGGTCTGATCTTTCCAAATCAGTTGCTGACCTAAAGAATGAAGTTAAAGAGCTCAACAAGTCCGAGTCACACAAAATGAAATAAAATGCCAGAAAACAGATTGATGCCATGGCCAGTGGGTTTTTTTTTCCATAACATTAAGAACATGGAAAAAACTACTTTGCATTTGCCAATTTTCATTGACAAATGCAGGTATCTTCTCTTTCAAAATGTACAGATAGTATGCAGGTTCAAACACCAGCATTGTTTACAACTACCCAAACTATTTTAATAATGCCCCTTTAGCTAAAAGAAAACATAATAATATTGTTGTTCAGATTTAATAATCAAGTATTAAAATGTGTATTGTTCAATGCACTCCCGCAACTGGAAATCAGAATCACAGAAATCTTTGGAATCTATTCTCAAAATTAATTAGTTCCCAGTCTGATACCAAATAACATTTTCTAATCCTAATCCTAAAATGTATTAATTGGGATGGATGTAGATCCTTCTATGAACAAATCAACACCAATGTAAAGGACTTTTACATTTAGATTTTATAACCATATTTATAGACATAATACATTGAACAAGGTGCATGGTTCCAGATCTTTTAGGTTACCATAAATATGCAATAAGAGAGCAATGTTCAAAGGAATCAAGGTGCCTCACCACTGTCACAACATTTTTTATTTTATTTATTTATTTAACATTTTTCTATACCGAACTTCATGACAAGCTTCATATCAGGCCGGTTTACATCAAACTTAGGGGTTAACTGAACATAACTATATAACAGGAAGGCCGAAGCGCAGATACAAATAACAAGGAGAATGAACTTGGGGGCTAGAGTAGCCAGGAAATAAAGGACAGAAACAACTGGAGAATGAGAACGTATGAATATACAGTGGCTGGGTCGGTCATTTAGTCTATTGGGCTAAATGAAAGAACTGTTGCAATGTTAGGCTTAAGGGAAGGCTTGGATGAAAAGCCAAGTCTTGAGTTTTTTCGGAAGGTAATCAGGCAGGGTTCCAGTCTTAGATCAGTCGGCAGGTTGTTCCAGATGATGGGGCCAGCTGTGGAGAATGCCCGTTCTTTCGTGGAGGTTAGACGAGAGGATTTAGTTGGGGGAACTTGAAGGGTTCCTTTGTGTGCCGCTCTGATGGGTCTTGCAGATGTGTATAGTTTGAGTGGGAACTGAAGGTCTAAAGGTAGTTGGTTGTGTATGGATTTGTGGATAATGGTGAGTGCTTTGTGCAAAATTCTGTATTTAATAGGTAGCCAGTGTAGGTTTCTAAGTATAGGAGTGATATGAGTTCTCCGGTTGGTGTTGGTTAATATCCTGGCTGCTGAGTTCTGGAGCATCTGTAGTGGTCTAGTGGCAGAGATCGGGAGTCCTAAGAGGAGAGTGTTACAGTAGTCGGTTTTGGAGAATATTGTTGACTGAAGGACAGTTCTGAAGTCCTGGAGATGGAGGAGGGGTTTGAGTCTTTTCATAACTTGGAGCTTGAAGAAACAATCCTTCGTAATATTGTTGATTGATTTTTTTAGGTTCAAATGGTTATTAATGGTGACTCCTAAATCTCTAACTTGAGTGATGTCTGCAGTATGGCTGCCATGGCCATCCCACTGTAACAGTACTCCCATTTTTAACCCCCCTTCCCAAGCCCCTTAGAATGGTCTTATGTGGAAATAACCTGTGGAAGTATCAGATTACATGGACATTCCCAGCAAGCTCCCTAGTATTTTCTTGTAGCTTGCACCCTTTCCATGAAATAAGATAGTGGAGATTTCCCCATATTCTTTTGGTAGGCAGGATCTCTTGTACTTCAAATTCCATGTCAGAGTCCACAGTTTACTGCAGGTACAGGTTGTTGCCTTTTTCTCCAGGAAAGAACCACAGGCTTCAGTAGCAATACATGGATTGCATTGTGTGTATGTGTAGAATGGCAGGCAGCTTTATCTGGTATCTGACTGGACCAATCTGCCTCAAGATGGGGTATTGACTGATGATCATGGAGAAAATTTGGTGGATGGAAGTTTCAAGTGGAGATTTGTAGTGTTTATACATACTAGAGTTCCAAACAACGTGCAGGCAATGGATGCCTTTTTTTTTATAGGTGCTACTTTTTAAGGTGTCAGCAGTTTTACAAATAATTTGTTGGATCTTTTCCCAAAGGTCCAGGATATTGGTTTTGATTTGGTTATTATTGTTGTAATTATGATTACTGGAAGGGCACCCTAGGCTGTCTCCTGTGGACAAAGAAGAATGGCAAATTCCTAGATGTTTCCCGGGTATGGTAATTTTAAGAGAATTCTGCCCATGGTAGTATTTGAGCCCAGTCATTCTGTTGCTCAAAAATGTATGCCTTCAGATTTTGATTGGTTCTTTTGGTGAGTCAGTTGGATTGGGGGTGATAGACAAAAGAGAATTTGAGGGATACATTGAGTTTAGTGCAGAGATGCTTGCAAAACCATGGTGTGAATTGAACTCCTCAAGATGTATTCTGGTAAGCCATGCAACTGGAAGATTTATTGGCTTAACAGACTTGCAAGGTCAGCTGATGGCATGGCTAATAGCATAGAAGGCAAGGGTATGAAGTGTGCTATCTTTGAAAAGTGATCCACGACCACCCATATGACTGTATAGCCTCCTGATGGGAGAAGGTCTGTAATGCAGTTGGTGTACACATGAGTCAAAGGCTTGTCTGGGACTAGAAGTGGTTGGAGAAAACTCCATGGGCGTTGGTGCGATGGTTTGTTATGGGTACAGTTGGTGCATGAATCCACATATGCCTGGGCATTGTGAATCATCTGAGGCCACTAGTACTGGTGATAGATCAGCTCCATGGTCTTTCAGACATCCTGATGTCCACTCAGTTTAATGTCATGGCCCCAATGGAGGATCTTCTCTTTGAGGTGCGTGGGCACTGCTGTCTTATCAGCTGAAATGGAGAAAGTTATAGCATAGAGGATCTTGACTGGATCAAAAATTAATTGTAGTTTGGTAGTTGGGTCAGAGGAATTAAAGAAGTGGGATAAAGAATTGGCTCTATTTTGGCTGGGTGGAATATTATAAGAAAATTGAATCTGTTGAAGAATAAGGACAAGTGGGCCTAGTAAGGGTTGAGTCTCTTAGCGTCATGGAGATAAAGAAGATTTTATGTTCCATGGTAACAGTAATGGAGTGCTTGGCCTCCTCCAGTAGATGTCACCACTCCTCAAGATTGAGCTTGAAGGTCATTAATTCCTGATCCCCAGTAGTTTAATTTCTTTCCACGGGGGAAATTTCTGGGAAAAGAAAGAACAAGGACAGATCCTGCTTGAGAGAGTACTGCTCCAGCTCCAATCAAGAATGCATCCACATTGAGAAAGAAGGGTTGATCCTGGTCCAGGTGTTGCAGAAAGAATGCAGATATAAAGGTCTCTTTGAGTTTTTCAAAAGCCTGGATAGCTTTCTCAGCTCAATATTTAGGGTTAGGGCTGTAAGCAGTGCTGTAGGTGAACAGAAGTAGGGAATAAATTGGTGATAATAATTTTTGAATCCCAGGAAGCATTGCAGTTCTTTGAGCCCTACAAGATGGGATCATTTATTGATGGCTGAAAGTTTGGCAGAGTAGGGATGTGAATCGTGTCCTCGATCGTCTTAACGATCGATTTCGGCTGGGAGGGGGAGGGAATCGTATTGTTGCCGTTTGGGGGGGTAAAATATCGTGAAAAATCGTGAAAAATCTAAAAATCACAAAACCGGCACATTAAAACCCCCTAAAACCCACCCCGACCCTTTAAATTAAATCCCCCACCCTCCCGAACCCACCCCAAATGAGTTAAATAACCTGCGGGTCCAGCGGCGGTCCGGAACGGCAGCGGTCCGGAACGGGCTCCTGCTCCTGAATCTTGTTGTCTTCAGCCGGCGCCATTTTCCAAAATGGCGCCGAAAAATGGCGGCGGCCATAGACGAACACGATTGGACGGCAGGAGGTCCTTCCGGACCCCCGCTGGACATTTGGCAAGTCTCGTGGGGGTCAGGAGGCCCCCCACAAGCTGGCCAAAAGTTCCTGGAGGTCCAGCGGGGGTCAGGGAGCGATTTCCCGCCGCGAATCGTTTTCGTACGGAAAATGGCGCCGGCAGGAGATCGACTGCAGGAGGTCGTTCAGCGAGGGTTCCGGCGCCTCGCTGAACGACCTCCTGCAGTCGATCTCCTGCCGGCGCCATTTTCCGTACGAAAACGATTCGCGGCAGGAAATCGCTCCCTGACCCCCGCTGGACCTCCAGGAACTTTTGGCCAGCTTGTGGGGGGCCTCCTGACCCCCACGAGACTTGCCAAAAGTCCAGCGGGGGTCCGGAAGGACCTCCTGCTGTCCAATCGTGTTCGTCTATGGCCGCCGCCATTTTTCGGCGCCATTTTCCAAAATGGCGCCGGCTGAAGACAACAAGATTCAGGAGCAGGAGCCCGTTCCGGACCGCTGCCGTTCCGGACCGCCGCTGGACCCGCAGGTTATTTAACTCATTTGGGGGGGGTTCGGGAGGGTGGGGGATTTAATTTAAAGGGTCGGGGGTGGGTTTTAGGGGGTTTTAGTGTGCCGGCTCACGATTCTAACGATTTATAACGATAAATCGTTAGAATCTCTATTGTATTGTGTTCCATAACGGTTTAAGACGATATTAAAATTATCGGACGATAATTTTAATCGTCCTAAAACGATTCACATCCCTATGGCAGATTCCATCTTCAAATATTATGCAGACATGATATAACCTAAGAAGGGCAACTCTGTTCAATGGAACACTTTTCCAATTTAGCATTTAGCTGGTTTTCATGGAGTCATTGGAGGATCATTCTGACCTGTGAAAGATGCTGGGCAAGGGTTCATGAGAAGATTAGAATATCATCAAGATATATCAAGACACACATCTGCAGAAGATTCCTGAAGATGTCATTTATGAAATTTTGAAACATTGCTGGAACATTGGACAACTCAAAGGGCATGATGAGATATTCGTAATGACCATCTCTTGTGTTAAATGTGGTTTTCCTCGTCCCTCTGTCTGATCCTGATCAGATTGAGGGCTCCTGGAAGGTCCACATTAGTGAAAATCCTAGCCCCTTGGAGTCAGTCAAAGAGTTCAGAGATAAGAGGTAATGAATATTTCATCTTAATGGTAATTAATTTATAGCAATGGCTCACTTTCTCAAATTTTTAACAAATTAAAAAAAAATTTTTGTAATACCTTTGAGGATAATTGCTAAAAAACAATAGCTATGACTTTATGTTTTTTCAAACAAATTATCCGGGTATGGTATCAGAAAAAAGTGCTCACAGTCTCACAGGCTCTTACCCTATACAGGGCTACAACCCTTCTCATGTATTGGCACTGCTGAATCACGTCATCTACCATTTACCACAGGAGCGTTTAATTTTTTTCTATTTTTGCTTTTATCCCATTTAATTTCTGAATTATAACACCCAATAAAATTGTATTCTTAAAAATAACACCCTACCCTTAAGTGAATTTATAATTTAGAATTACTTATCTCTTTGTTTGTGTTCTCATTACTAATTGTACCAGTACGTTGCGCTTGCTGTCAGCTGTTTGCTGTCTTCCCCGCCTGCCCGACATTGACAATGTTTCGGTGCAACAATTGCACCTGCTTCAGGGGCTTACTGCTCAATACCTAAAAAGACAACATGTTTAGAACACTCAAATTCTTAAATTTATTTTACTTTTAAAGAATGATACTAACAGTGGTACTTACTATTCAGCAACGCCGTCTCGCTCAATCTTTCACTACATTCAAATATGGCGCCTAAACGCTATCGCTATCTCCTTACCGGAAGTTTGTGTTTTTATACCCCATCATCATTGGGTAAGGCACCTATCAGGTGGATTTTACAGGTATACCGACCAGTCCACTTCCTTGTTAAGCCCAGCTGGTGCTACCGAATTTAACTTAAAAATCCACTTTTGTTCACGCTGTAATAGACGTAAATTTAAATCTCCTCCTCTCTCATCTGGTTCCATTACCTCCAATACCGTACATTTTAAACTAAGAAAGTTATGAGATTGGTCTAAACAGTGCTGTACCAATGGGGCTTCCAATTTATTGCGTTTAAGCGCACTTTTATGCTCTATTAAACGAGTTTTCAGCTGTCTAGTGGTTTTTCCTATGTATAATAAACCACAAGGGCACCAAATAGTGTACACCACAAAACTGGAATTACAGGTGGATTTTCTTATTGGTTTAAATCTTTTTAATTTTTCTAGGGGTATATTGGTATTTGAATGAGCTAGTGGGCACATCATACAGGATCCACACGCGGAGTGTCCCTCCCGACTAATTTCATTTCTAGGGGACATCTTAAAATGTGATCTAACTATTTGATCTTTGATGTTTATCCCTCTCTTAAAAGCAATCAGAGGTCACGACTCAAAAACTGAATGAACTTGTAGGACTTGTAGGACATTCCAGTGGCGTCAGACGCCACTGGAATGTCCTACAAGTTCATTCAGTTTTTGAGTCGTGACCTCTGATTGCTTTTAAGAGAGGGATAAACATCAAAGATCAAATAGTTAGATCACATTTTAAGATGTCCCCTAGAAATGAAATTAGTCGGGAGGGACACTCCGCGTGTGGATCCTGTATGATGTGCCCACTAGCTCATTCAAATACCAATATACCCCTAGAAAAATTAAAAAGATTTAAACCAATAAGAAAATCCACCTGTAATTCCAGTTTGTGGTGTACACTATTTGGTGCCCTTGTGGTTTATTATACATAGGAAAAACCACTAGACAGCTGAAAACTCGTTTAATAGAGCATAAAAGTGCGCTTAAACGCAATAAATTGGAAGCCCCATTGGTACAGCACTGTTTAGACCAATCTCATAACTTTCTTAGTTTAAAATGTACGGTATTGGAGGTAATGGAACCAGATGAGAGAGGAGGAGATTTAAATTTACGTCTATTACAGCGTGAACAAAAGTGGATTTTTAAGTTAAATTCGGTAGCACCAGCTGGGCTTAACAAGGAAGTGGACTGGTCGGTATACCTGTAAAATCCACCTGATAGGTGCCTTACCCAATGATGATGGGGTATAAAAACACAAACTTCCGGTAAGGAGATAGCGATAGCGTTTAGGCGCCATATTTGAATGTAGTGAAAGATTGAGCGAGACGGCGTTGCTGAATAGTAAGTACCACTGTTAGTATCATTCTTTAAAAGTAAAATAAATTTAAGAATTTGAGTGTTCTAAACATGTTGTCTTTTTAGGTATTGAGCAGTAAGCCCCTGAAGCAGGTGCAATTGTTGCACCGAAACATTGTCAATGTCGGGCAGGCGGGAAGACAGCAAACAGCTGACAGCAAGCGCAACGTACTGGTACAATTAGTAATGAGAACACAAACAAAGAGATAAGTAATTCTAAATTATAAATTCACTTAAGGGTAGGGTGTTATTTTTAAGAATACAATTTTATTGGGTGTTATAATTCAGAAATTAAATGGGATAAAAGCAAAAATAGAAAAAAATTAAACGCTCCTGTGGTAAATGGTAGATGACGTGATTCAGCAGTGCCAATACATGAGAAGGGTTGTAGCCCTGTATAGGGTAAGAGCCTGTGAGACTGTGAGCACTTTTTTCTGATACCATACCCGGAGAATTTGTTTGAAAAAACATAAAGTCACAGCTATTGTTTTTTAGCAATTATCCTCAAAGGTATTACAAAATTTTTTTTTTAATCTTAATGGTAATGACATTTAGACCAAGATAGTCTATATAGGGCCTAAGCAATCCATCTTTTTATGACAAAAAGAACCCAGTTCCTGCAGGCGACAAGGATGGACAGATCAAAATTCTCTCAAGGTTTTCTTTAATATACTGTGACATAGCCTGTATCTCAGGAACAGACAGTGAGTTGACTCTACCACATAGTGACATTTTCCCTAGTTGCGGGTGTACAGGACAATCATAGGTCCGATGAGGAGGAAGGATATCTGCTTACTTTTTACATCTAGGGTGGCCACATAGGCCCATAGAAATCCAGGAGGTATTGAAATATTAGAGAGAGCAATGATCATGGTATGGAGCATCACTGAAAGCAGTTAGGACTCCATGACGTATGACACTTGTAGACCAATCTGCCATGGGGCCATGTTGTTGGAGTCAGGGTAAGCTCAACACCAGTGGATAGACCGAACATCTGAGGACATAAAATGTTGCCTTAGGGTTCCCATTATAGCGAGGTAGAGGACACAAATGCCTGACTCCCCAGATGGAAATGGCTGTGGAGAAAGAGTGTGACGCTCTGTGCCTGAGTAGAATTCATGCGTTGGCACAAAGTCTGCAAGGAGCCTGTGAGTTGCTGGACTTGCAAGGCCAAACCTTGCAGAAACTGGAGTGCTAGCAATTCAGCGGAGCTCATGGCCTTCAAAATCTGTGATGATGTGAAGAGGTGAGCCATTATGCCACTGTTAAGTTTGCACAACCGATGTTGTGCATGCACAAAAAAGGCCTTAACAGGCGGCAGCTGACACATCACAGAAGTAGAACTTTGCCTAGCCAACCACCTCCCCCTTGGATTGAGTCTGGCAGGATTTTCCTGGTCTGATGCGAGGTAGTGGAAATAGACTAGATCAGTGGCTGAGTAGAAGTCAAGGCAAGTAGAAGTTGGAGTGACATCAGAGTTCTATCCAAGTTCAGAGAAGGCAGAGAGCAAGCGAAGCTGAGATCCAAACTAATTTTAGGGCAGGTAGAAGGTAGAGGCAAAGTCCAGGTCCATTCTGAGGTCAAGACAGGATGAGAGCAATGCAGAATTGAGGTCTAATCCAAGATCAGGCAGCAAGGGGGTCAGAACAAAAAAAGTAAGATAAAGGGAGACAGGCAAAGACAAACAAGGAAGAACTGGACGGAGACTCATGAGACAAACACCAGAAGAAGGTAAGGTCCATGATAACAGCTGAAACACAGAAGCAAGGCTGTAACCAGGAACACACTGAGCAACTAGCACTGGATAGCAAGGCTGGCATTTAAATCCCCTGCTGGAATGACATCATCCAAGAGTACCACAGTGGATTTTCCTGCCACAGAGCCAGTAAATTATAGCGGTTGTTATAAAATGGCCATGTCCATTTTCAAGAGTCAGCATAAGCAAGTACATGTACACCTGTGTGGCTGTTTAAAAGTTACCATCCCCTTCAAGTAAGTCTATTCAGAAAACTAATTGTCCTAAAGGTACATTTGGCCTGGAATAAATATTGGATCTGTTACCAGACTAACTTCTGCTGAATATCTGGTAAAGTTATCTAGGTAACTTCCCTCTCCCTGCCTTGCTCAATATTATGTTCTTAGGAGTAAGTTTGACAGAAATTAGGTGCCTAACTTCAGTTTCTTATATAGAGGCCTAATTTTAGATGCTCAGATTTTAGTTTCTATGTGTCCCGCTTATCTGAAGGCTTTTGTCACCATCTTCTTATGAATCTACTTTAAAGCCTTTCTCACTAGATTGCCGTATGTATATGAAAAGATATTAAGAACATAAGAACATAAGAAATTGCCATGCTGGGTCAAACCAAGAGTCCATCAAGTAGGGATGTGCAGAGGGAGGCCATTCATTGCATTCGGGATTCGTATTTGTTGGGGGGCAGATACGTTGCATTAGGCAAGGGGGCCCCCCAATACGTTTATACGTCGATTCTTATTTGTTTACCAGCTAAAATTAAATTAACTACAACCCCCCACCCTCCTGACCCCCCAAGACTTACCAAAACTCCCTGGTGGTCCAGCGGGGGGGGGGGGGGGGGGTTCGGGAGCCATCTCCTGCACTCAAGCCTCGGCTGCCAGTATTGAAAATGGCACCGATAGCCTTTGACCTACTATGTCACAGGGGCTACCGGTGCCATTGGTCAGCCCCTGTCACATGGTAGATGCAATGGATGGCTGGCCAATGGCACTGGTAGCTCCTGTGACATAGTAAGGGCATAGGCTATCGGCGCCATTTTGATTACTGACAGCCGATGGCCCGAGGGCAGGCGATCACTCCCGGAACCTTGCTGGACCACCAGAGACTTTTGGCAAGTCTTGGGGGACCCTCCTGACCCCCACAAGACTTGCCAAAATTCCAGCGGGGTTCCGGGAGCGACCTCCTGCACTCGGGCCGGCCTCTGTGACATAGTGAGGGCAAAGGCTATCGGCGCCATTTTGAATAATGGCAGCCGACAGCCCGAGTGCAGGAGGTCACTCCCAGACCACCGCTGGACCACCAGGGACTTTTGGCAAGTCTTGTGGGGGTAAGGAGGGTCCCCAAGACTTGACAAAAGTCCCTGGTGGTCCAGCAGGGGTCCGGGAGCGATCTTCTGTACTCGAGCCGTCGGCTGCCAGTAATCGAAATGGCGTCGATAGCCTTTGTCCTTACTATGTCACAGGGGCTACCAGTGCCATTGGTCAGCCCCTTTCACATGGTAGGAGCACAAGATGACGCAAGCCATCCATTGCTCCTACCATGTGACAGGGGCTGACCAATGGTACAGGTAGCCCCTGTGACATGGTAGGTCAAAGGCTATCAGCGCCATTTTGAATACAGGCAGCCGAGGATTGAGTGCAGGAGATGGCTCCCAGACCCCCGCTGGACCACCAGAGAGTTTTGATAAGTCTTTGGGGAGTCAGGATGGTGGGGGCTTTGTTTAAATTTGCTCCTTTAGGCGGACGAATAATTCGGCGAAGATTTGTTGTATTCGTGGGGAATCGCGATACGTTTCGCTTCCCCACGAATACAACAAATATGACCCTATACATTGCAGATTACCAATTCGTAGGGAATGAATGCACACCCCTACCATCAAGCCCAGCATCCTGTTTCAAACAGAGGCCAAACCAGGCCACAAGAACCTGGCAATTACCCAAACACTAAGAAGATCCCATGCCACTGATGCAATTAATAGCAGTGGCTATTCCCTAAGTAAATTTGATTAATAGCCGTTAATGGACTTCTCCTCCAAGAATTTATCCAAACCTTTTTTCAACCCAGCTAAACTAACTGCACTAACCACATCCTCTGGCAACAAATTCCAGAGCTTTATTGGTCATTGAGTGAAAAATAATTTTCTCCAATTAGTCTTAAATGTGCTACTTGCTAACTTCATGGAATGCCCCCTAGTCCTTCTATTATTCGAAAGTGTAAATAACCGATTCACATCTACTCGTTCAAGACCTCTCATGATCTTAAAGACCTCTATCGTATCCCCCCTCAGCCGTGTCTTCTCCAAGTTGAACAGCCCTAACCTCTTCAGTCTTTCCTCATAGGGGAGCTGTTCCATCCCCTTTATCATTTTGATTGCCCTTCTCTGTACCTTTTCCATTGCAACTATATCTTTTTTGAAATGTGGTGACCAGAATTGTACACAGTATTCCAGGAGCGATCTCATCATGGAGCGATATAGAGGCATTATGACATTTTCCGTTTTATTAACCATTCCCTTACTAATAATTCCTAACATTCTGTTTGCTTTTTTGACTGCTGCAGCACACTGAGCCAATGATTTTAAAGTATTATCCACTATGATGCTTAGATCTTTTTCCTGGGTGGTAGCTCCTAATATGGAACCTAACATCGTGTAACTACAGCAAGGGTTATTTTTCCCTATATGCAACACCTTGCACTTGTCCACATTAAATTTCATCTGCCATTTGGATGCCCAATCTTCCAGTCTTGCAAGGTCCTCCTGTAATGTATCACAATCCACTTGTGATTTAACTACTCTAAATAATTTTGTATCATCCGCAAATTTGATAACCTCACTCATTTTATATATATATATATATTTATATATATATATAAATTTATATATATATTTATATATATATTTATCTATATATAAATTTCCAGATCATTTATATATATATATTGAAAAGCACCGGTCCAAGTACAGATCCCTGAGTCACTCCACCGTTTACCCTTTTCCACTGAGAAAATTGACCAGTGGCAAGCCTGACCCCCCCAAGGCTTGCCAATAATCCCTGGGGGTCCAGCAAGGGTCCGAAAGCGATTTCGTTTTCGGCTGCCAGTAACCAAAATGGCGCCGATAGCCTTTGCCCATACTATGTCACAGAGGCTTTCGGCGCCATTGGTCAGCTCCTGTCACATGATAGGAGCACAAGATGGCGCCGATGGCCATGTGACAGGGGCTGACCAATAGCGCCGAAAGCCCCTGTGACATGGTAGTTCGGGCTATTCGGCACCATTTTGAGGCGCACGGCTTGCAGCACAGCACACCGGGCACGGAGGGCACGGAGGGAAAATGGACCCCGGGACCCCGCTGGACCACCAGGGATCTTCGTAAGTCTTGGGGAGGGATCGGGGGGTGGTGTATTATAGTGAATTTAAATGTTTGGGGTGGGTTTTAATAAAAAAAAAAAATTGTGCCCCCTCTCCCCAGGCAAACCCGAAAACGAATTTTCCCCCGAATTGCAGGGAAAATGTCATTTCCGGTTTCGGGGGCTCCGAAATAACGGCGTTTATGTCGTGTTTCGGATACTCCGAAACAGAAACGAATTAGGAAATTTCGTTAAATTTCCTAAATAGGGCGAAAAACGAACCACATCTCTAGTATACATGGTCATTTTTGTTTCATTTAATTGAATTGAATTTAAAATAATTTTGTTTCATAATTGTTTATTCTTTATTTCATTTCCTTCTTTCTTTTTAAATGAAAAAGTAGACAAAACAACAAACAAAATTTAAAAATGAAAGGAAAATAAATATGGTAGAGCCTATTGGAGAAGATAAAAACCTACTCCAAACTCCCCAACTCCCTCAAACTCTTACCATATTTTTCTTTCTCATGGGGGGGCACAACTGATCCCTAATTGCTCCTGCCCCGCTGGTCATATGCTTGGAAATGATGCTGGCAAAACCGTTGTTTCTTCCATATAATGTGGTGCCAGTCTACATCTAGATCTGGCCAGCACTATTTTCTAGGGGTGTGCATTCGTTTTGAACGCATATGTAAAACGCAACTTTTTTTTTTTTTAAACTTAAAAAAGTGATGATGCGCAACGCATCGCGATTTTCAACTTATTCAACATAGCTATGTTGAATACGTTGAACCTAAATAAACACTTAAACACCCCCCCCCCCCCCAAGACTTACCAAAACTCCCTGGTGGTCCAGCGGGGAGTCAGGAAGCCATCCCTGTATTCCTTTGCGAGGAGCACGTGATGTCGGCGTCACGTCGGAGTGACGCGGACGTCACGTGCTCCTCTGCGCCTCTGCTCCGGGACCCCCGTTGGACCCAACCGGAACTTTTGGCCAGCTTGGCCAAAAGTTCCGGTTGGCCAAGCTGGGGGGGGATTAAGGAGGGTGAGGGGTTTAAATTTTTATTTAGGGAACCGGTGAACGTATGGACAGACCCTCAACTTATGGAATTCTCCATATGTCCATATTGAACGAAATCGACCCTCAACTTCAACTTATCAACTTATCAACGCAAACTTTTTGTCTGCACATCCCTACTATTTTCTTCAGAATAAAATAACAATTGTGACTGCCTCAGTTTGTCTGCGCCATTTATCATACCACTGGTGAAGTAGGAGCAACCAGCGTCACTTCTGCCAGTAAATAAAGAAAAATGTGGTAAGAAGGTTCGGGGGGATGGGAGGATTGGAAGGGGGCTCAGAAGGCTGTTTTGTTTTGTTTTGTTTTTGTCAGCACGGTATTGATGAAAATCAATTTTCAAATGAAATAAATGAACATAAACCAAATTTCCTTCTGTTTTCTTTCATTTCAAAAACAATTTGAAATACAATAAAATGTCCCAGTTCATTTGAAATGAAGAGGCATCCCTAAAAGTTTCAATATCATAGTCTCAGAATTAGAACCCTGATGGAATCATCCAGGAAACAAGACATACTTGTAAGGTATTAAGCATGAGAATACATGATTTTGGAATGGTACTTAGAGGAGTCTATAACATGCCAGTGAGGATCCCAAATCAAAACTCCATTAAAATATTCTAATCAGAATTAAGAACAATGCGTGCAGTTGCCTTGTGCTTTCTAGAATATCACATTCCTGAGTGAATACATTTTGCCATGCTGGCAATGTCTGAGGATAGTTGGGCAAACAATGTTTCTCTGATATAACACTACTGATGCAGATCATTTGGGGGAGGGGGAGTGGAGCATGCAGTACCAGTGATAATCTACGCTGTGCTCTATTGCAGTATTATATGTTGTATGTCCTTGCCAACGTTTCAGGAATTCAGCATCACATTTTAGCAGAACACCAATAAAATCCAATGCCAGACATTATAGTGGCATTGATCATGTAATGTGTCAATGGAGACTGAATAGCAACATAAAAAGGGCAAAATGATTTGTACAGATTGTTTATGAATATGAGTTTCTTTGGAAGTATGGCTGGAATGTCTTAATGGGACACTGATAGAGAAAATATATATACACAAACCACCTCTGATAAGCAGAATACAAAAATTAAACAAAGTGGTGCAATAAATCTAAACCAAAATTATTTATGGTATAGTATTCCCAGCAGAAATATGATAGCTTTTTCTGTTTTCTGATTTGTGCTCTTTTATGGACCATCATACAATTTAGCTAAATCAACTGTGGGATCAGTTCTTTGAAGCATAGAAAGGGATTTTGAGCTGTTTGGAGATTTTAATTAAAATATATAAAAAAGAGAAAGCATGTAAAGTTATTTTGCACATTGATTACGGTTCTAGTTAGCCAAAAATCATGTACTATATTATGTATGTAGAATCATGCTAAACTGAAATGGAAATTTCATTCACTATCAGTGCAGTGAATTTTAATTTTTGAACTGCAAGTTGAGGGCATGTGTCTGCACACATACACACAAGTACACACACACACACACACACACAGGTTATGGTATTCTGTGTGACTGGATCGATTTAAAACAAGAAAGAGAATATGTCTCCCTACATCTCAGACTACAGCAAACTTCAAAGCAACTACTACTCAAAGGCTTTCAGCCTACTCTTACCTGCATGAAAAAGAAAAAACTTGACTTTTTAAGTCATTGACAGTATACATGGAATCAGAAAAAAATAAAAAAGAACCTTTGCTCACTGCAGTTAGAAAGTGCTTTTAAGACTGCAGTACTAGCTTGGAGAGTTAGACTGCTGCAGAATATGCTTTAATCATGTCAGCCTAAATTCCAAGGTCTGTATTTCTGAATACTAGGAATATAAACAGCTATCAGAATTCCAGACTTTATAAAATTGAATAGTATTGGTTTTTCTTCCAATTCTTAAAGAAGCATTGTCCTATCAAAATACTTGCCATTTATTTTCCAATAAGTGTATTTGTTATGAATATTCATAGTTATTATTATTCCCAGTTTTACCAGTCCATCCCCAGTTCACCCAGTTAAGAGACAGGTCCTCCAAACTCCCCTCATTTAATAGCCTTCATTTCCTCCAGTTAGACCTGACCCTTAAAACCCCGCAGATCTCCCTTTTTCTTTATTTTTTAACTTACACCTCATTCATAGCATAAGCAAATTTATGTGGCAGGTGGCAACAGCGTGAACTGGATCACTTATGTATTTAGGCGTCCATCTCAGGTTCATGCCCCAAAACATCCATGTCCTGCCCTTTTTTGAAATCTTCCAAGATTTGCACACTCCGGTAAAAATGAACGAATTTTGGTAGCTTTTAAAATCCACATAGTTGCACTTCTCCTAATTAATGCACCTTTATGCATATAAATTTACATGTACAAGCTACATCCTGTAAAGAGCAGTTGTAAATTTGTATAGGTTAGTTTGTCCGCATTATTTCAGATAATTATGTGCTCCGCATTCATGGGACGCCACGACCTCGCTCTCCTACCTCCTCCGCGGTGGTAGGCCGCCACGTCAACGTCGGAAAACCCCTGACCCGGTGCCAGGCGCAGCTCCCCTGCCTGACCGCAGGGCGGAGAGCTGTCCCTGCTTCCGTGCTGTTCCTGCAGCCCTTCCTCTGCGGAGGGAATCAAAGATGGCCACCGACATCTTTAGGCGCAAGGCCGCGCCTCTTCATTAGAATTAAAGGGACCTGATCCCTTTAATTTACCACAGCTGTTCCTTAGGAACCTGAGCAGAGGAAGTATATAAGGAGACTTCCTCTGCTCATTCCTTGACTCGGCAACGTCCCACGCTGTCTAGTCTGCTTGCTTCGGTGAGTTCCTTGTGCTTGGACGCTGGTTCCTGTTTCGTCTTGGTGTTCCTGGTTCCTGACTTCGGATTGGCTTACGGTGATTCTCTGATTCCTGACCTTTGCTTGGCAAGCGGTGATTCTCTGGTACACAACTTCGGACTGGTGAGTGTTGACCCTCTGGTACTCGACCTAGGACTTCTTCAAGACTCCGTCTCCAAGGGCCCATCTAAGTCCCAGCGGCCCGGGTCCCTATGGGCTCCTCCTGGGGGGACCGCGGGCTTCCAGGGCAAAGCTCCAGTTGGCCTTTGCACCATTGCCTGACCTCCCTAGGTCCACCTAAGTCCCAGCGGTCGGGTCCCTAAAGGCCTCTCCCGGGGGGACCACAGACCACCAGTGGTGAAGGCACAGCGCCTCATCTCGGCTCTTCATCGTCTCCGTGTTCGCCTCAGCCTCCAGTGCCAAGGGTCAACTGGTCCTGCCTCCTGTTCCGACTCGCCACCCGACAAGAGAGCCTACAGACCATCCGAAAGGTATTCCATCCTCTCATCAGCAGGGGTCCACAAGCCTGAGCATAACAAATTATCAAAGCAAATTTATGTGCATCAGTTTTCTCTGATTTTTGAAATGCATAATTTATGTAGGTTGTTATAAAATTACCCTCTTAGAAGAAAATAAGGAGGTGCAATTATTGGTTGCAAAATGGAAAAGGTTAATAAAATTTCCAATTTTGTTTAATTTTGGAGTCAGTATTTAAAGTGATTTGTCTGGATAAGTTCTGACATAGCCAAACACTGAGGTAAGCGGTGAACAATTAAGCAAGCAAACAATATATCATCATATTAAAAATTGAATAATACAAAAAGCTATACAATAATACAAAATTAAATGACTAGTAAAATTTCAAGGATATTTATTTATAAAGCTATTTTCATCTGTCAAAAAAAGATGCACATCCCTATTACTGAGTGCACAAAGCACAGCATAGCACATATACACTGTACAAGTGTGTTTATGTATAACAGAAATAAATCAAAAAAAGCTAGAATCCCAACATATCACACTCAATACTAGTGTAAGTACACAACATCATATTCGTCAGCAGACCTCATATAGGCATACGTATTTGATGCTAGTTAGCATAATAGCATAAGTATACCGGTGTTGTAATCATAGGTCATATATTGTCCATCAAAAGGAATTTTTTCAAAAAATTTTTTATGCAAGTAAAACTTTAAAATGGCCCATTGGCCCATCAAAAATAGTATATCGTTGCAAAATAGCACTTAGCTTTGGTTTTCGAGGACATAGCAGAGACAAGGACATGAGGACATGCACAGCGTCAAGCCCGACACGGACCGTGTTTCGGCTGAAAAGCCTTCTTCAAGGGCCAATGATATCTGCAATTTAAACAATCCATAATGAAACATAGTAACAAATCAGCACATATATATAAACTTTATGCAGCAGTGATACCAACGGTAAA
The DNA here is from genome assembly GCF_901001135.1 of Rhinatrema bivittatum. Taxonomy (NCBI): domain Eukaryota; kingdom Metazoa; phylum Chordata; class Amphibia; order Gymnophiona; family Rhinatrematidae; genus Rhinatrema; species Rhinatrema bivittatum. The sequence continues at coordinate 151,772,811 of NC_042617.1, read as the reverse complement.
GATGAAAAATCAGCATTTTCAGATGGTAGCGTTTTCTCCTCTGCCGAAAAGGACGCAATCGCGCCATTTTTTAAAGTGTCTGTAACCAATAGAAAACCAGACTCCACCCAGGACGTAACGTCATAGTTGCTAGGCAATTCCTAACACACAAGAAACTCCACCCAAGACGTAGCGTGTTAGTTGACAGGCCATTCATAGCAGTGAATACCACTCAATAGACGTGTTGAGACCATCTGGGTGTGTACATTGAAGTTGGAATATCCAACGTTGTTCACGAATATTCAGAAGTCTCTGAAGATCACCCCCTCTCTTGGTAGGGAATATACGATCGATAATCCGCCACTTTAGGTCTGTAAACTGATGTTGATGATCAAGACAGTGCTGGACAATGGGTGCATTAACCTTCCCAGTATTCAAGCAACTGCGATGCTCAATTAATTGTGTTTTAATATTCCGCTTTGTTCTGCCCACGTAGATTTTAAAACATGGGCATATAATAATATATATAATGTAGGAGGTAAGGCAGGTAGAATGAAAGTGAGCTTCATGTATTATGCCAGCATTATCAGTCCAATTCGGACCATCAAGAGATTGTGCACACACAGTGCACTTCCCGCAGGCCCAGTGACCGACGGGTTCATCTATAGTTACAGTTGCATCAATGTACATCCGGGTTTGAGTTAGCAAATCTCGCAGGTTTTTTCCTCTACTAAAAGCAATAAGCAGAAATTCTTGAAAAACCTGATGGATCTGGACAATGTACCAATGCTCACGTATGATCTTAGCAATGTCATGAGATCTAGAAAAGTATTGAATTGTACACACCAATGGAGGATCCAGCTGTCCTTCTGTAGGCTCCAACAATAGCCATTCTCGATGAGCATTGGATGCTCTTTTTAATGCTTTTTTAATCACAGCCGGGGGATATCCACGGTGTAATAATCTAGATGCCAACCCATGGGCTTGAATATTAAACTCAGTTTTCTCAGAGCAAAGACGCCGGAGGCGCAAAAATTGGCCAATTGGAAGACTCTTCTTTAAACTGTATGCATGAAAACTAGAAAAATGCAGAAGTGTATTTCTATCCATCGGTTTTTTGTACAAAGTAGTGGTAAAATGATCATTGTCTATTGTAATAAAAATGTCCAAAAAAGAAATGTGAAGATGATGAAACTGCATTGAGAAAACAAGATTAGAATCTAAAGTGTTTAACCACTGTAAAAATTTATTCAAATGTGGAACATCGCTATACCAAAGAAAAAATATATCGTCGATGTAGCGAGTCCAGTGAGAGATGTATGAAAAAATAGGAGCAGGATATAACAGCTGTTCTTCAAAATTAGCCATATACAAGTTGGCTACACTGGGGGCCATGGTGTCCCCCATAGCTGTTCCATGTATCTGATTGTAAAATTGATCATTTTCCAAAAAATAGTTGTCACAAAGAGCAAATCTTGCTAACCTAACCAAAAATTCGGTAGGTACCTGATGTGGTCTGGGGCGGGTCTCCAAAAATTGTTCCAAAATAGAAAGGGCTGCATCCTGAGGAATACTGGTATATAACGCCTTTATATCAAGAGTCACCAAAATACATGTGGATGGCAGAAGCGAATTAAATTTGGAGCACATGTCCCACCATCACCACCTGTTCCTCTCCCACTTGTTTTGGAGGAGAGGGAAAAGGTGGGAGAATCATCCAAGGTTGGCATTTATTTAATTTTTTTATACCAAACAAATCAGCCACCACCACCACCAAGGGGGTCATTTTCCAAGGTGTTATCGCGGGAGATAAATTCACAATCGCGCTAACAGCCGTTAACGCGATTTGTGAATTCGTAATTTTATATTCAGGGGCGGAGCATATGTAAAACGGGAAAAAGTTATCGTGTGCCGTGAAACAGCCGCAGTGTTAGCGTGGCTCATAGCTACAACACTTTCATTTGCGTTACAGGTCAGTAAAGGGTTATTGTGGTCCACAACAATTCTGAATGGCTCATTTTGGGGAGAGAGAGAGAGAGAGAGAGAGAGAGAGAGAGAGAGAGAGAGAGAGAGAGAGAGAGAGAGAGAGAGAGAGAGAGAAAGCCTTGCTATAGTGCTTATGCCCTAGACAGGTATTTGTAGCCTTATGGGAGGGCCACCTAGTAACTCGAGGTGGGGATTAGGTATGAGCGTAGGGGGTTGGGGGCCACTTTCACATTCAACATGAGACGTACGGAAAGAACAGTGGTCTCTAGTGAAGATTTGCTGGCCGTCGGAGTGAGGAAACTCACTCCAAGAAGAGATTTGGACAACGTTCTCTCCACCTAGCTTGATGGACACTCTACCTGGGCAACAACAAGCTAGGTGGAGAGAACGTTGCCCAAATCTCTTCTTGGAGTGAGTTTCCTCACTCCGACGGCCAGCAAATCTTCACTAGAGACCACTGTTATTTCCGTACGTCTCATGTTGAATGTGAAAGTGGCCCCCAACCCCCTACGCTCATACCTAATCCCCACCCCGAGGTACTAGGTGGCCCTCCCATAGGGCTACAAATACCTGTCTAGGGCATAGGCACTATAGCAAGGCTTTCTCTCTCTCTCTCTCTCTCTCTCTCTCTCTCTCTCTCTCTCTCTCTCTCTCTCTCTCTCTCTCTCTCCCCCCCCCCCCCCCCCTCCCCCCGACAAGTGCTCAGTTTCATATAACATGTTGCTTGCAGCACCTAGGAGTGGACATAGGCTGTTTGGACACTTTCGTGTACTGCGAAGATTCATTGGTTGTTTCATCGCGGTGCATGATGTTTCCCCGCTGCACGAAACATGCCTTATTTGCATGGGACACGCCCCCTCATGCGTTACCACTGCGATATTGGAAAATGAGGCCCCAAGATAGTTTCCAATAACAACATACATAATAAAATATCAAATATAAAAATTAAAAACAAACAGTTTACACACAGTGCTTTTGGAAGTGTATCCAGCCGCCTTAGGCAGTGATGTCATCACTTGTTTGCGATCTCTCTCTCTCTTTTTCTCTGTCTTATTGCACAAGACAAATGACTTCAGATCCTCAAAGAAAAAACAGAAAATGCCCTCCAGCTCTGTGCCTCACCCACACCTATTCTCATCTCATTTGTCCTTTCAAAACTGCCACTCTTACCAGCTCCTCTTCCACCCCACCCACTTCCAGCACCCTAGGCCACTGCCTACCCCATCTATATCTTCTGCCATCCTTGCTTAAACAGTTTACATGTAACAGAGTAAATACCATATTTCACATTTTCTGACACTTCAATTTTGCCAGACCTGCCAACTCAAATTTCCTAACTATAATCATATCCCTTCACTCATACTTAACTAATTTCTTACCTAACTATCCAAATCAGGAAATAAAAAGCTCTTCACCATCTTATGAAAACTCAGCTTTTGTAAACTCATCTCTGCTTTAATAAAAACTGGTAAACTATTCCAGAGTTCTGGCGTCATAACAGATTTTACCTGTAAAAATGTGCGTCTTAAAACCTGTCCATATGTTTCAGCTGATAAACTGGTTTCTAGGGATGTGAATCGTTTTAGGACGATTAAAATTATCGTCCGATAATTTTAATATCGTCTTAAACCGTTATGGAACACAATACAATACAGATTCTAACGATTTATCGTTATAAATCGTTAGAATCGTGAGCCGGCACACTAAAACCCCCTAAAACCCACCCCCGACCCTTTAAATTAAATCCCCCACCCTCCCGAACCCCCCCCAAATAACTTAAATAACCTGCGGGTCCAGCGGCGGTCCGGAACGGCAGCGGTCCGGAACGGGCTCCTGCTCCTGCATCTTGTCGTCTTCGGCCGGCGCCATTTTCCAAAATGGCGCCGAAAAATGGCGGCGGCCATAGACGAAAAAGATTGGACGGCAGGAGGTCCTTCCGGACCCCCGCTGGACTTTTGGCAAGTCTCGTGGGGGTCAGGAGGCCCCCCACAAGCTGGCCAAAAGTTCCTGGAGGTCCAGCGGGGGTCAGGGAGCGATTTTCCCGCCGCGAATCGTTTTCGTACGGAAAATGGCGCCGGCAGGAGATCGACTGCAGGAGGTCGTTCAGCGAGGCGCCGGAACCCTCGCTGAACGACCTCCTGCAGTCGATCTCCTGCCGGCGCCATTTTCCGTACGGAAAATGGCGCCGGCGCGTATGGCCGGCGCCATTTTCCGTACGAAAACGATTCGCGGCGGGAAATCGCTCCCTGACCCCCGCTGGACCTCCAGGAACTTTTGGCCAGCTTGTGGGGGGCCTTCTGACCCCCACGAGACTTGCCAAAAGTCCAGCGGGGGTCCGGAAGGACCTCCTGCCGTCCAATCTTTTTCGTCTATGGCCGCCGCCATTTTTTCGGCGCCATTTTGGAAAATGGCGCCGGCCGAAGACGACAAGATGCAGGAGCAGGAGCCCGTTCCGGACCGCTGCCGTTCCGGACCGCCGCTGGACCCGCAGGTTATTTAAGTTATTTGGGGGTGGGGATTTAATTTAAAGGGTCGGGGGTGGGTTTTAGGGGGTTTTAATGTGCCGGTTTTTCGATTTTTTGATTTTTCGATTTTTTAACGATTTTCACGATTTTTCACGATATTTTACCCCCCCAAACGGCAACAATACGATTCCCTCCCCCTCCCAGCCGAAATCGATCGTTAAGACGATCGAGGACACGATTCACATCCCTACAAGTTCTAACTCGACTCCTAAACTCTTTACCTTCTTAGCAGCTACAAGAGAACAATTCTACTTGAAATTCACTATTCTTACACTCTTCAAATACCCTTCCTACTCTCAATACCTCAGATTTTTCCTTATTCAACACCAATTTACTACCTGCCATCCACTGCATTCTTTCCTTCAAAAATATCTGCAAGAACTAATTTGCATCTTTCACAGTCTGATCAATAGGAATCACAAACTGGATATCATCTGTGTAAATATATGCTACTACCCCTAACCTAATAAATTAAATAGGTCATCTAAAGGACATAAATAAATGTTAAAAAGTAGCAGGGAAAGGCATGACCCTTGCGGTACTCCAGTTAGCAGTAGCATAGATTTGGAGCACTCTTGCCTTACCTGCACCATCTGTGAATGTCCCACAATAAAAGAGGCAAGCCAATCTAATACTAACTCATTCAATCCCTGTAATATGCATCTCTGTAACACAATTGATGGTCTACCATGTCAACTGCACATAACAAATCTAAAAGGACCAAAAGAGACAACTATCCACTGTCTAACCACAAAAGAAGATCGTCAGTCAAAGATAGCAACACTCCTTCAGTATTATATCTTGGCCTAAACCCTGACTGTATGTCAGAAAAAAACACCTACTTCTTTCAAAATAGATGTTAATCTATTTCAATTAATCTTTCTATTTCAATTAATATTTCAAGTTAATCTTTTCAATTAACTTACCCAAAAAAAGCAAATTTGAGAAAGGCCTATAATTTTCACACCCTGTAACATCAAGTTGTGGCTTCTTCAAAATAGGCTTTATAATTGAAGCATTTAATCCAACCAGAAAATTTCCTATCTGCAAAGACCTGTTTATTCTACCAGTGGAGACATCGCTGCCCGATGTCTCCACTCCGCCCTCCTTACCTCTTTGGCAACTCCTCCTGCAGTTGACGGGCGTTTGGCTGCTGCGGCGTCTGCCTGCCGTCCTCTCTGGCGTCCCCAGTCCGGCTTGGGCGCTGCCTCCCGCCATGTTGTCCAGTTTCCGCGCAGCCCTGCTTCAAGTATCTTCTTTGGTGCGAACCTCAGGGGCGTCCCCCTATGATGACGTCACACATCCCGGATACAAATAGCCTATGCAATTGCTAGCTGTCGAGTTAGCAAAGGTTTCCTAACGGATAGGATTCGCTCTCTGTACCTAGCTACTCTGCCTCCGCTATTGGGCTACTCTATTTGGGGTACCCGCTCCTCGGGGGCCTCTCTCTCTTTTCTTTCAGGTCGCTGTCTGGAACCGGTACTCGCTCCTTGAGGGCCCATGTTCCTGGACTCACTACCTGGACTTCTCTTCTGCCTGGAAGACACCGCTGCCTATACCATCAGTGAGTTACCATCTACTTCTCTCAGAGCTATTCCCTGGAACCAGGTACTCGCTCCTCGAGGGCCTGTCTTTACCTCAGCTCCTTTGCTCCATATCAAGAGACTGCTGTGTGAGTACTATACCAACGAGGCTCTATTCCTGAACCCTGCATATATTGCTTGTACTCACAATCTCAGTTTCTCTCCACTACAGCACAGCCATTGTGGGATCACTGTTCCAGAGCTTGAGGGACTACAAGCCCAGCCGGGCTACATTCCTGCTCACTAGCCAATGGCACGGATACCCTGTCACATGGTAAGGGCAAAGGCCATCGGCGTCATTTTTATTAGTGGCAGCCGACGGTCTGAGAGTGGGAGATCGCTCCCAGGACCCCCACTGGACCACCAGGTACCTGTAAAAAGTTTTTTGGGGGGTCGGGAAGGTGGGGGAAGCTAGGGAATTAGTTTTAAAGGGTCGGGGTGGGTTTTTTGTTTATCGGCTCGGGCGCAGCCGATAAACAAAACCGCGATTGGGCCGGACAAAAAAAAACCCACGATGTGAATCAGAACCAGAATCCAAACTGATTCCGGTTCCGATTCACATCTCTATTGCAGATGCATTTAGCAATATTTCTAAGATTTAACTATCTTTTTATTTTGTTGACAGGCAATTTTTTAATCTAAATCTTTTATCAATTAACTTATGTATTTCTTATTTCATTTGTTTTTGGAAAGTCAAATGTTTTAATTTGGCATTTGATGATAATTTGTAAATGATGTGATGTTTGTTTTGAGTGTCAGTATAGAAAAATTATTAAATAAATAAATACATAAAATTCGTAATGGTTTTAAGAGGTATTCAGGCAGACCTAGAAATAAGGAGTTGCAATAGTCTAGGTTTGAGAAAATTAAGGTTTGCAATACACTTCTTAAGTCTTTGAAGGTTACCAAAGGCTTCAGATATTGTATAATCTTTAACTTGTTATAACCAGATGTGAATAGCTTACTGATGTGCTTATTCATCATGAGATTCTCATCCAGCTGTATGCCTAGATCCTGTACTTGGTCAGAGGGCATAATTTTAAAATTACAGAGGTCAAGAGCTGGTGGTTTGATGGTTGGGGACTTTCTTCTTAACCAGATAATTTTGGTTTTTTTTAGGTTTTTGTGTCAATGTTAGATGTTTTAGCTCTTGCTGAATTGTTTTCATATGGGTTGACAGAGTTGATTCAGTGTATTTAAGAGATTTGGAGAATTTAATGTAGAACTGTATGCCATCAGCATACAGGAAGAATGGGCTTACAAGTCTGTAAGAAGTCTGAATAGAACAATCATATACATGTTGAAAAGAGTTGCTGATAGAGCCGAGCCCTGGGGAACACCAGTATCAAACTGGAAAGTGTCAGATATAGAATTACCCAGTTTTACTTGGAAAGATATTTTTGATGGGAATAAGTGAGCCATTTGAGGTCATAGCTATCGATTCCAATGTTGCTCAGATGATGGCTTAGTTGGGAATGGTCAACTGTGTCAAAGGCAGTTTTTAGATCGATTAGCATAAAAATATGATACCCTTGTGCTGTTTGTAAATGACTTTACTCTACACCTTGGGGGTTTAGACAACATTGTGCATTTTTTGATTCACCACACTCCATGCCTTTGTGGTTTAGAAATATTTGTGCTGTTTGTAATTCACTATACTCTATACCTTGCTGTTTTAGACAACTTTTTGCACTTTGTGATTCACTAAACTGTACATCTTGATGACTTAGATGCCTTTATGCGGTTCACAATTTACTGCTGCCACACCTTGACTGTTTAAACAACTTTGTGCTTTTGAGAAAAACTGCACTTTACACCATGCTGTTTGTGATGGACTGCACGCTGCACCTTGGGGATTTTTATACCTTTATACCATTTGTGATGGACTGTATTTCCTGCCTTGTGGGTTTTGATACAATTGTGCTGTTTGCTATTCCCTGCACTGTACACCTTGGTGGTATAGGTACCCCTGCACTGTATGCCTTGAGGGTATAGACACTTCTGTACTGTTTACAAACATAAGTATATAAGAATTGCCATACTGGATCAGACTGGGGGTCCATAAAACACAATTTCTGTTTCCAACAGTTACCATTCCAAATTGCCAGTACTGATAGAATCCCAAAGAATAGCTATATCCGATACTGCTAAAAGCCAATGATAAGTAGTGAAAACAAAAATGATTTCTCTATACAGGCTACTATGTCCTCACTATATAATTATACAACTTAAACCAACACTCATGAGGAACCTAATCTTTTACAATAAATTAATTAAAGTAATATATTTTGGGAGTTAGTATCAGAAACTAATGTGCGCTTACGGTCGTCTGGCTCTTGCCCACAAAGGGCTGCAACCAGTTTCATGTATATGGCACTTAGGATCACCTCATTTTTTCTTTCCCAATATTTTTTATATTTTTTTTAAATTGCTTCAATCATGCACTGTATATCACCAAACTTTAAAAACCCTTATAAAAAGTGCACATATTTCCCAAATCACTTATAGTCAACTTATCTTCAATTTTGCTCGACACTGCGGTTATCCAATTTTTCATCCACTATTTTTCTCCTTTCAATTAGTTCTGCCCGCCGCATTTCACACAGTGTTCAAGTCCCAAAAACAGTTTCTCTCCTTCTTTTCTCTATTAGTGCTGCCCTCCACATTACACACACTGTTCAACTCCCAACATTGACAATGTTTCGGTGTCTACTATCTCCTTCTTCAGGGGATTCAACTAAGTTCTTCGGCCACAACCGGCTCTGTCCTGCAGCACAACATTGACAATGTTTCGGCGTCTGCTATCGCCTTCTTGAAAATCTAAAGTGCATGGTGCTGGAAGTCCTTAAGAAAGATGAACAAGGAGGTAACCAAAGATTGTTACAAAAAGAGCAGAGGTGGATTTTTAAATTGCGGTCGGCACACCCCAAAGGACTCAACAAAGCTGTTGATTGGGCGGTGTATTTGTGTTAAAGAAGCTGATTGGTACAAAGTGAAGGAGATTTAGCTATTCAAAATGGTCACTTCCGTCATTCAGAGTTTGAGCGAGAAGCGCCATCTTTTGAAAGTGTGCTGCGGGACGGAGCCGGTTGCGGCTGAAGAACATTAGTAAGTCCATTGTATAAATGGTCAGGTTTTGAAACTGTTAAAAGTATTTTGAATGAGAAGTTGTGAGTAGAAAGATAATGTGCCATTTTTTAATAGTTTGAATCCCCTGAAAAAGGCAATAGTAGACGCAGAAACATTGTCAATGTTGTAGGTATGTGCAGAGGGACTGCATACGTTGCATTCGGTATTCATATTCGTCGGGGGGAAGATACGTTGCATTCAGCAAGGGGGGCCCCCAATATGTTCATGCTTTCATTCTTATTCGTTTCCCGGCTAAAATTTAATTAACTACAAACCCCCACCCTCCTGACCCACCCAAGACTTACCAAAACTCCCTGGTGGTCCAGCGGGGGGTCTGGGACCCATCTACTGCACTCACGTCATCAGCTGCCAGTATTCAAAATGGCGCTGATAGCCTTTGACCTTACTATGTCACAGGGGCTGCCGGTGCCATTGGTCGGCCCCTGTCACATGGTAGGAGCAATGGACGGCCGGCGCCATCTTGTGCTCCTACCATGTGACAGGGGCTGACCAATAGCCCCTGTGACATAGTAAGGTGAAAGGCTATCGGCACCATTTTGAATACCGGCAGCGGATGGCGTGAGTGCAGTAGATGGGTCCTGGACCCCCCGCTGGACCACCAGGGAGTTTTGGTAAGTCTTGGGGGGGTCAGGAGGGTGGAGGGTTTGTTTATATTCGCTCCTTTAGATGGCCGAATAATTTGGTGAAGATTCCCGAGTTCTACCTGGTCAATAACTGTTTATGGACTTCTCCAGGAACTTGTGCAAAACCTTTTTAAACCCAGCTAAGCTATCTGCCTTTACCAAATCCTCCATCTATGAATTCCAGAGCCTTGGCCATTTGAGATTCACGTTTGCCATTTGAGATTCCCCGCAATTTATGATTTGATGTTTTTGATGCCTTTATGCTGTTCCTGATTCCCTGGCTCTTGGTAGTTGATGCCTTTGGGCTGTTTGCCATTCCCTGCACTCTGCACCATGGGTGTTTTGACATATTTGTGCTGTTTGTGATTTTTTTTCATGTGGTTTTTGATACTTTATACTGTTTGCAATACCATGCACTATTTCTTTGGGGTCAGCACTGGTCAACATGTATTTGCTTTACTATCAGCAAACTGATACATTAACAGTGGAACCATAACTAATTTAATGAGCATGTTTGCAATTTTACAATATCATCTGTGTGTATATAACATGTGCATGGCTCAGTCTTTACAGTTTAATAGAAGCTAGTCTATTGATAGGATCAACTACATTTCTCCAGCTGAGACAGGCATTTCAAACTGACTATCTTTGAGGTTATTTTCATATCAACTTCCCTTAATCTTGCCCTTGCCATACATTGCTTTGCTGCACCCTTCCTCAGGCTTTTGATACCATTCTTCCTTTGCTTATGCTCCTGGAGTACACATAGGGCTAGATTTAACATTAGGGTACTCATAAGTAAAATTCTGGTGTTGGGGAATTTTTGCCATGGAAATTAAAGTACAGCAGGCCAGTCAAGGTTTTTGAGTGTGTTCCAAATCTTTCACCCAGGCACTTACTAAGTTGCCTATGCCAAAATCCTGCTCTGGCTGCACCTTGGGGGTTTTATGGTTATTCTTCTTGTTGTGTTGCTTTGCTTCTACTGTTTCAGTTTTAAATAATCATCAGCACTACTGCTCCCACCACAGCTCCAAGCCAGTTTTGCTACCATAGGTTGCTTCCTCCTCTGCATCAGCAGTCTACAAGGTTCCTTCCAAATGCCCTTCCCCCACGGTACTTACCTACTCTTGCTCGGCTATCTGATGCTTTACATAGGCCTTATCTACCCAGTTATCTTTTAACTGTCTCATGCTCTGTTAGACATTTTCTTCAAACTCTGCTCCCTTACAGTTCTTGAAATTATTAGTCTCATCTGGCATTTAGCCTTTGATGGATTACACAACAGCAAAATTCAAAGGTGAAGAAGTACACCATCCAGAAACATCAGGACCTCACTCCTCTATGACTACTGCTTCTTAGGTAATGTAGGCAGTATTTTTAAAAACTGATTCTAAAAATGAATCATGTCCTGGATTCCCTGAATCACAGAATAATAAATAGCTAGCCACAAAAGAGAATTTGGTGTGACTAGTCAGTAGCATCTTAGCCTCTAGTGAAGACCAAATCCAAGCCCAAACAGCCAGCTCATTCAGAAATCACATTAGGCCTCTGCCAGGGCTTCTCTCTGCCTAGGACTTTTGTACCAATTTATTTGGTGCTCCTTGCCTCTTGGAGCCTCAGGGTATTCTTTCCACGCTGGATGGCTGCTTTGCACATTTCATGATTCTTATGGTTTTCATGCCACTTTTTCAGTTGCTTTCACCTTCTTTTTCTTCCTTGGGAAGTTTTTTGCCTGTTGTGGTGCATTGTTCCCAGTTCATGGAACCTTGAGCTATACATGTTACACTTGGTGTCACTTTGCCCCACTTTTGAAATCTTTAGGGATTTATTCCACAGTTTTGGGCACTTTTTGCCCCAGTTTTGAAGCTTTAGTTATCTGGCTAATCTTGCTTCTCTTTTGCTTCCCCTATGGTGCCTTGGCAAATTCCTGCCACTGCTGGTAGTAGTTTGCTCCATTATGTTTTCTTGTGCTCATCATGCCACATTTGGTGCCATGTTGACATAGTCTTGATGCACTGGCATGTCTTCACTCTTCAGATGATGTCTACCTAGCAGTTTCATTGGAAATTATTAGAAAATCCCTATTTGGAATCTCAAAATAGTCTGTGAGGCTTCTCCCTTTGACTATAATGGCAAACAAATGAAAAAATAAAATGACCAAATAATTGTTTTTTGTTTGAAACTAATTAAAATAATAGAGGATTCCTACAAAACTAATGAATGAACCAAAATAAAAATGGTTCTTATGCACACCCATAGTTGCTATTTCCATGGTATTTTTAAATGACAGCACATACCTACATTGTAAGTATTTCTATTTCTACCTGCACCCAAAATACTGGGGCAAATAATTTTGGGCTGCTCAGTTGACTGTGGCAAAAATTGTAAAGATACAGTATATAAATAAGGAGAGAATACAACAGCATCAAATGGAATAATTTTGTAGCAATGCCTCTTCTTCCTATAGTACTTTCATAACTATTTTGAAAAAAATAGGTAACTAAATGTGTTTTAGTGTTGAAATAAAATACTTCAAGCATATGAAAATACAATATAGGTCATTTAAGAATAGCCCAATTACTCTTCAGTAACACTATTTTACCAAGTCTATACTTAGATAATAAAAATTAGTTGATAAAACTGCTCCACTCTGGGCAATTTAGTTTCATTTTTACTGTCAAGCATTGTTGCATACATTGAAAACAGTTATACTTTTATCTGAATGCCTAAGTGAAATATTTTTGAAACACATAATTTTATAATTTAAAATATGAGACAATTCTTTACTATGAGCATTCTGAACAATTTTACATGAAAGGTTTGTATATGACCTGACCTAATACTCAAAGTGGTTATTATGAACAGTTTAGCTTAATAATTTCATGTTCACTGAACAGTAAGCACATTTTCAATACTTTTATGAAGCTGATTCATATAAGTGAACTAAGCTCTATCAAATGCCTATAGGAAAGGATTCTGAATGGTTTCACAGAATTCTTATTAAAATGTAATATTTTAATGAGGAAAAAGGGCAAAATAAGGATAAAAGGAAAAGGTTAAAGCTCCTCATATTTAAGTCATTTTTTTATTGTTTCTTTATAAAACTCATTGAAGTTAAACCATTCATGTTTTCTCAATATTGAAGGCTAATAATAAGAATGTTTAGGTAGGGAGTCACGTGATGCAGTGAGCCCAGATAGCTGAATGATCCAGGGTTCCCGCTGCCATCCTCCAGTATTGGCTCACATCGACTGTGCTATTGGAGTTTTTGCTTTCAAAACACAAATATTGAGACTGGAAGTTCGAGTGACAATGTATTTTCCACTTTTGTGGAGTGCTATGTGCATGAGATCGACAAAAAAAGAAAACATGCTACTGTGACTGGGCCTCATTTTCCATCCGGATTACACGCGATAAGGGGTGTTTCGCAAGCAAAAAGTCCCTTATCGCGTGCGATACCAAAATGGGGTCGGAGTCGACCCAGGAAGAGGAGGAGTCGGGGCGTCATCGGGGCCGACTCCGCGAAGATGCTGTGGATGATGAAAAGGTAAGGCCCTTTTTGCGTCCGAATTCGCGCCCAATATCTACACCTTCTATAGTGGCGCTATTGGGTGCGAAACCGACAATTATCGAACCGCAACAGTGCGATAGCTGCCGGCTAGCGCAGGCCTGCCCCCCGTTTCGGCCGCCCGCCCCTCATTACCTAAAGTATCGCAGGACTGCGACACTTTAGAAAATGAGGCCCACTGTCTCTAACCAAAATGGCCACAGCAAAGAAAATTCCTCCCTGATCACATTTAGTAATTCATCTGTGGCACTGCTGATGGATTCAGTGGTGGCAGTCTTTAATGGTCAATTTGACTCACTCAAATCAACCATTTTGGAAGTGAAGAACTGTATCGTTTGAACCTTGCATTGACCAGGTAGAGAGGAGACTGAGTGTCATGGAGGACGAGTCCCAGGCTATACAGTCTAAAATCATGCATTTAGAAAGCAAGTTCTGGACCAAGCTGAGAAACTTGACAGTTTAGAAAATCACTTACAAAGGAGCAATCTGAGACTTGTAGGTTTACCAGAGTCAGTCTTGGAAGCTAATTTGCTAGCTACCTGCTATATTTGGGCTGTTGAAGCTGAAAGGCATAGTAAAATTTAGTGTGCTCATTGATTCAGAGTGGCACAGGCCAACAGAAACATAATGTTAATGGTAATATTCAAGCTACTAAATTATGGAGTCGATTTTTTTTTTCTATGCTTGTAAACTCCTACCTCGCTTTCTAAAAGAGAAACTTAAAACAGACAACTTTGCACTTAATTAGAAGTCATTTTATTTCCATCCAATGTGCATATGTTCCACAAAGTTCTTACTACCAAATCCTGTAAATACCCTAAATAAAAATACGAATCATTTCCAAAAGCACAGACATATCAGCTAGGAGTCTGGAAGTCTGCAAAATAAAAGGATGGCACATACTACTATGCATTAACCAAAAGTTTTTCTTACTGGCACATAAATAGATAATAGGCATTGCTGCTTAACTCTATGCTGTTCACCGTCTCACAATCATTCTCCTTTACATATCGTCTAAACCGGCCACAATACAAAAGGTCAATACCTGAACTCCCATCAAAATAAACCACCTAATTCATTCCCTTTCTTCTAAAAGTTAGCATCTAATGAGATATAATCAAAACTGAGAAATATCTATCATCCTTACTGCCGCATAAAGTTCATACATATTAGTGTCTTCTGTTTGTTTCTGACCGGTGTTTAATTTAAAATAAATCATATCTTCACACAATTGTTTAAAAGCAAACCCATGATAAAAGATTTAAATGCAACTGACCCACATTTTTATTTCTCTACTTCCACCAAAACATTCTAAATGTCCCACCACACAGCCGTCTGCATATTCATTCTTATCTCCCTGCATCAACATAAAAATAAATCTCTTCCCTCTTTAACATTACGTCATCTCTCATCCCTAATATTCACTTTCCCCATACTTTCAACACAAATTTCTGTTTTCACATTAAACAGATCAATTCATTAATCCCTCTTCTATCACCTTTGCACCCCGTCCTGTAACATACTCAAACCTCTTACCTCAGCAGAACTGTAAAATCCATTTTAAAAGTGACTCACTCCCAGGTTTTTTTTTTCTTTCGTCTCAAACACATTCCTAAGGGGGGGTTCACCTCCTCTCCCACCAAACAACTGTTACACTCAATGAATAGGTTAGTTAAGTGACAAAGCACTTAAACAGATCATTTCATTAAAATGGCATCGCTCTCTTTTGGTATATCTATAGATTGTTTTCCTTTCTATCTCTCTGCCTATGCACCTGACCAAAGAAAAAACATCCCTTTCCAATGATTAATCAAAGCTGATTATGAATGGCTTTAAATAAACACAGTTTCATGCTTTCTAAATACCGCACATTGTACTAAGATCTCTTCACAATAAACCCTCATTACTAACACAATTCTAAAAACGTAGATGCCAATATGAGCATCTCTACATTCCTGGTAAGAAAATATGTATTAAAACTAGCTGGACAAACCGACGAGCCACTTGTTCTCCTTCTGCCAGCATTGCTATGTTTCTATGTTTACTGTAAACATAAGATACATTGTAACAAGCAAGGGAGGGGAAAAGAAAAACAGCATAGAACGGAAAGATTCCTTTCTCTATTTAATGAACTGCAGCAATTAATTCAAATGTCCCTATATACCACACTGCCAGCAGTTCACAAATGTCCAGATTTAAGTTCAACTACAATCACTAAACTTTTTTTTTTTTACAAGGAAACATTGTACACAAAATCTTAACTTATATAAATAGATGCACACAGACAAGAAATAGGCTTCCTTGTTAAAGCTAATCAAAAAAGGAAAAGAAAGAAATTAACCACATGTAACCTGCTGTAAAAGATTAAAGCCGTTAGCACCTTCCTGTTACAAACAACAAACAACCAAACTTTGGTAAAAATCCACTAACTAAAAACTCTTTATCATACTAATAATAACTTTCAAAGTTACCCAATTTAACTTATTCCCTCTTCTTCCTTTCGAAGCAACTGTACTTCAGTGAAAAAATCTCTCCCGTACTCTCCCAGGTGTAACTTGAAACTGCTACCTAGCCAGAAACCATGCGGTCTGAGGACAAAAGACCCCTGTTGCTACCGAAACCTCTGTTTTTTTCAACCGTTCATTCTGAAGAGAGCATAACTTAATCTGGATTTTAATCAAATCATCAACTCATGTCCTGTCTCCCTAACATATATTAAAGAACATTGTGCAAAAAGTATTCTAAACCCGATGTAACACACAATCTATATACACTGTACAACAAATAAAATAAAAACATTGATACTTACAGATTTTTCCTTTTTTTTTTTTTTTCTCGTTACATACTCACAAAATGGATCCAACTTCATTCCACATCTGCTCTGAACTCATAATTCTCCGGGATAACCTCCAGTCATGTGGGCAACTCACTATCTTTGAACGGAAAGCCAAATTAACCATTCAAGAACCTAGTGTCAGGTTTGTCCACCAAACATAACACTACAGCTTATTAATAATTAATAATTATAATAACAACAGCTATTAAAGTCCCATCTGGGGTGCCAAAATGTCAATAATTTCTGGACTCAAAGCTAGGGCAACAAGAACACTTCAACTCAGCAAGAGGTTTTTTAATTTAATTTATTTGGCTTCTTAAAAGACAAGTGTTCCTGTGAGATGCGATATGCCCTCTATCTGTAATAACTAGCATCTCAATGAATATATGACATGCCCTGACTTATATAATCAAAATACAGCACTACCGAAGTTTCCAGAATGAATGACGTGACTGCCCAAAGACTTCTTTACAAAGATACATTATGCTGTTGTCATGACAATCTATCATGTATAGGAAATGCTTGTGAGGACACCCTTCATTCATTTGTAAAAATCATATTCTTTACTTGTCTTTCCTGAAACCACCCTTCCACCATAAAAGTTCCTTTATCACCCTGGCTTTGATGCACTGTGTTCTTCTGTTCTTCTCTTGATATTCTTTGTTGTGTAAACAAATCGCAAGTCTGTGGCTTCAATAGGAGTTAGGTCTGAATTCCGTTTCTTGGCACCAGGATTTAATTAAAACTGTAACTTTAAAAGAAGAATCTTTTCACCTGGCACCTGTCCGTTGAGATATGCATTTGTAAGACAAAAGCTTACATCCTGGACCCAGCTTCCCTGTATTGTGGTGCAAACATGGTCATTGATGCCTTCCTGGCCTGTAATTATAGGCTTTGCAGAGCCTACAAGTTTCCAGATCTTTCACATTCTTTGAGTCTGTGATAGTCAGAAAGTCACTATATTTCAGCAGTTGTCAGTGTGAATCAGCCTTCTGAGGATTCTAGAAATGGCTGAATAAGCCACAGTTCTGAACCAGAATTATGAATTATATCAGTAGACGTCCATGTGCGCGCTGTTCCCGGCGCGCATACATGGACACGCCAATTTTATAACATACACATGCCAGTGCGCGATTGTTATAAAATCTGATGGTCACATGCATATGCACACCGTATTTTAAAATCCACGTGCGCATGTGCGGGCAGCGCATGCAGTGGGTGAACTTTGGATTAATATGTGCGGCGATGCAACCAGGCCTCTCCCAGTTTACTCCCAGTCCGCTCCAATTAAGGAGCGGACTGGGAGGGAACTTCCCTACCCCTCTACCTAAACTTTCTCCTTCTTCCCCTCTCCTCTCCTCTCCTCCCCACCCCCTAAAGCCTTCCTATCAACTTTATTTATTTTTTTTTTGTTTTATTACTTACCGCTCTGGAACAGAAGTAATCTGCGCATGTCGGCCGGCTGCCGGCATGCACTTTCCCGGGACAACATAGAATGGAGCTGTTCCTGCCCACCTCCTGCCCCACCCCTCCCTGCGTAGACCCCTGCCCCTTTGGAGAGGCCCATCGCTTGTTTGCGTACTGGTGTTTACACACGTCTCCAGGCCCAATTTAAAATGCCCGGGGCACGCACAAGGTCCAGCCACATGCTTAACCCCACTTTTTACATGTGCGGGCCTTTTAAAATTAGGACTTATGTGCATAAAGTGACCATCCTGCAGGCATATCACAAATATAACATTTTGAAATTCCAAGAACATAAAATCTTGATATTCCAAGATTACTCAGCAAAGGTATCTGCCAGGTGAAAGGAATTAGGTATTACCTTGGTGAAAAAGGAAATTAAATTTGAACTACAATATCCTGCTAAATTTATAATCTGGCATAATAATTCCTCTGTGATTTGTGAGGACGTTACAGCTGCGGAATAATTTTTGTGAGATCTTTCTGATAAAGTTTGCTGATAAATTTACTGTTGGAGATAAATTTTTCATTTACTGAGGAGTATGCCTCTGGACTGCTATAGTTATTATAAATATAAGTGAATTCTGCTATGAGTTTTATCAAACATGTTGGTATTATACAATTTCTTTGCTCAGTTCCTCGGTTGAGGTAGCTGATGTAAATGGTTTATTGTTTACATGTATTCATGGCAACTGTTTGCTATATTAATGATATACCACTATAGGTTGCAAAATATTAGTTTACAGTTTCTTGCTATTATTTCATTCCCACGGGTGGTTAATCCAAACTATTTTTCTGGGGGATTACACCTGACTCCCTATAGGAAGGGAGTAAATCATTAAGGAAATTAGGGTTTGGTAAACTTGAGGTGTGTGGGAAATGGATCAAAATGTTTGTAGTTATTGGTGTTGAATCTTTTAATGGTGTTGTGTAGATTAGTTGGGAGGATGGCTGGGGGCTGGGTGGAGGGGAGCATTCACAACAATTCTGCATGGGGTATTTCTGAACATAGGCAAGTGGTTGGTTAATGGAAAATGTTACCATACACTGTGGCTCATTCTGGGACAGCACAGGTCTCTATTGCAGAATGCAGGTGTGTTCTTTCATTTAACCTCTTATATACCAGAACATGGGAACTCAGATTAAAGTGATGACCTGGAATGCAGCTGGCATGGGTTTCCCAATTAAAAGAGAAACACATTTATCTCAGCTAAATAGATTGAAGAATAATATTATATTCTTGTGGGAAACACATATGTTAGAAGCAGAACATGCAAAATTAAGGAAGCAAGGTATATGTCAGGTTTTCTCAGCTTCTAGATCTACCAAGCAGTGTGGGGTGGTTATACTCCTGCACAAGAATATATCCTTCTGTATGGAGCAGAGTTACTCTGATCCTAATGGTAGATATATTTTAGTTAGAGGTAAATTATTTGGAAAAATGGTTGTTTGGGCCTCTATATGCCCTGAATCATTATGACAATGCCTTTTTGTATTTTGAGGCACATTAAAAGCTTTAACTCTTTGCAAAAATACCAGAGACTTCTTCTTGTTAAAATCTATGTAGTGGTGAAAAGAAATATTTTGAAAGTGTGGATTGATGAGTTGGTCCATTGTTGGCAGCTTGGAAACTGGCTATGTTAGATTTTCTTCTTCTGGAATTTAAATCAATT
Organism: Rhinatrema bivittatum; assembly: GCF_901001135.1. NCBI lineage: Eukaryota > Metazoa > Chordata > Amphibia > Gymnophiona > Rhinatrematidae > Rhinatrema > Rhinatrema bivittatum. Next base: position 151,753,424 of record NC_042617.1, on the reverse strand, counting down.
TACCCTTTACCCCCACCTCTCTTAGGGCTTCATCTTCTAAAGTATCGCAGGCCTGCGATACTTTAGAAGATGAGGGGTGGGGGGCCGAAACGGGGGGCGGGCCTGCGCTAGCCGGCAGTGATCGCACCGTCGTGGTGCGATTGCTGCCGGTTTCGCACCCAATAGCGCCACCATAGGAGGTATAGCTATTGGGAGTGAAATAGGCAGCAAAAAGGTGCTTACCTTTTCGCTGTGCGTGCCGTCATCGCAGAGTCGGCCCTGGTGACGCCCCGACTCCTCCTCTTCCGGGGCCGACTCCGCCCCCATTTTGGAATTGCACGCGGAAAGGGACATTTTGCGTGCGAAACGTCTCTTACCGCGTGTGATACGTTTGGAAAATAAGGCCCTTAGTGGCTTTTGTACAATTTGGAGGCCATTTATTGCATTACTTCCTGCAGAATTATTGGACCAAATTAATGGATAGGTAATAAGATGTTTGGATATTAGTAACCACCTCTATACAGTGTAGGGGTGTGCATTTATTTGCAATGTATTGGCAATCCGCAACATATATGCCATATTCGTTGTATTCGTGGGGGTCATGAAACGTATGGTGAACCCCTACGAATACAACGTATCACTAATGAATAAACCCCCACCCTCTTGACCCCCCCAAGACTTACCAAATGTCCCTGGTGGTCCAGCAGGGGTCCTGGTGCGATCTCCTGCACTCGGGCCATCGGCTGCTGGTATTGAAAATGGCGCGGATAGCCTTTGCCCTTACTATGTCACAGGGGCTACCAGTGCCATTGGTCGGCCCCTGTCACATGGTAGGAGCAATGGACGGCCAGCACCATCTTGTGCTCCTACCATGTGACAGGGGCTGACCAATGGCACCGGTAGCCCCTGTGACATAGTAAGGGCAAAGACTATCGGCGCCATTTTCAATACTGGCAGGTGACCGCCCGAGTGCAGGAGATTGCTCCAGGACCCCCTTTGGACCACCAGGGACTTTTGGCAAGTCTTGAGGGGACTCCCGACCTCTCCAAGACTTGGCAAAAGTCTCTGGTGATCCAGCGGGGGTCCTGGAGCCATCTCCTGCACTCGGGCCATCAGCTGCCAGTATTCAAAATGGCACCGATAGACTTTGCCCTTACTATGTTACAGGGGCTGACCAATGTCACCGGTAGCACCTGTGACATAGTAAGGGCAAAGGCTATCGGCACCATTTTGAATACTGGCAGCCATCAGCCCGAGTGCAGGCAGGAGATTGCTCCGGTACCCCTGCTGGACCACCAGGACTCGTGCATGCGTGTTATAAAATCTACCCCTAATTGTGGAACATCTTCCTAATACAAATCCTGCTTGATCTTTACTAATCACTTTTGGAAGCTTATGTTTCAATCTGTTGGCTAAGATTGTTGCAAAGATTTTAATATCTAAATTTAATAATGATATAGTTCTGTAAGATACTGGAAAGAGTGGGTCTTTGCCAGCTTTTGGAATCACAAGTATAAGAGTTTCCTTTAGAGATCTGGGCATAACTCCTTCATCACTCATTTTTTCATAAAGGGCTCTCAAAAAATTGAAGATCCACTTCCCCAAAGATTTATAAAAACTAGCATCCAGCCAATCTGGACCTGGTGCTTTGTGCGAAGGGAGAGCTTGAATGGCTGCAAAAACCTCAGACACTGTAAAAGGGGCATTTAACTTACTGAGATCCTTCTGATCCAATGCTGGTACCTGGGTATTCCAGAGAAATTCAGCAATCTTATCTGGTACAATAGGGTCCATCTTATAAAGATTCTGATAAAAGTCTACAAGACTTGAAATATATCTTTAGCATTATTAATAATGTTCCCCCATTATCCTTCATAGCACCAATAAACCTTAAAGAGTGTTGCTGTCGCACCACATTAGCCAACATCCTACCCATTTTGTCCGCATAACAATACAATTTAAATTTAATGCACTGAATAGATTTATATGCTCTTTGTTGCAGTAGATAATTCATGACGTTTTGTAACTCAGCACATTTCTTTCTCAAATATACTGAGGGCTAAGCAATCAAAGGAACTCTACATTGTTTCATTTCAGTCAAGTTGAAGAATTATAGCATTTATCCATTTCTGTTTCAATTTCACATAGCAAATTATTTTGCCTATTAAAACCACCTTCTCAGTTTCTCAGAACAGCATCAGATCATCATTATGCTGGGCACTGGTTTGCAAGAATAACTGCCATTTATTCCATTAAAAATAAGGGAATAATGCATCCTGGGATAGTTCTGGGAACATGCAACATATCTTCAATTGACTCTCTTTTTATGTCCAGTTCACTATACAGAGAAACAGGGCATGATCTGATATCACAAAGTTTTTTATGACTGAATGAGTCACTAAAGGGAACATTTTATCTGAGAGTGAAATGTAACCTATGTGAGTAGATGTAGAATGTGCATGAGCATGATGGGTATAATTCTTTACATTGGGGTTGAGTAATCCACATATGTCTACCATTTGTAAATGCTTACATAGAAAGGGTATTCCTTTCCTAGAACTCGTTGGTGTCTGCCCACTACTTGAATATTAATTACATATGGGATCGGCTATTCAATTCAAATCCCCCTCTAAACTGAAACATTGCCCACTTCCACTAATTTGGCCACAAATTTATAAAAGAAAGCATGCAATTATGAGTTAGGGGCATATATGGAAGCCAAGATAACATCTTTCCCCATCAATGATCTGAGCAGAATTATAGACCTACCATCTGGATCTTTAATTTCTTTATGTATCCGAAAATCTATAGTTCTGTTTATGAGAATTGCAACCCTGGAACTTTTAGATGTGCCTGATGCAGCAAAAACTTGTCCCACCCACTTACGTTGAAGTTTAAGATGTTCCCCATTGGTCAGATGTGTCTCTAGTAAACAGACACTTAAGTCTGTTGAGATGAGAGAGAATTCTACCTTCACAGAGCGAAAGGATGGAGGGCTGCCATCTCCAAAAAAAAAAAACAGGGGTGGGTAAGAGTATGTAAAATTACTGGTGAGGTCATAGGCTATAGGTATTGCCAATTATTAGGCTTGTTCAATATTTGTTGTTTGTTAATGTGGCTAGCGGTAATGGGGGCTACTACCTGGAGATAATACCCTTGCTCAGTGTACATACATACGATTGAGACTCCATCATTGCTCTGGGCTTCAACAGCAAGAGGTAATGTGGAAGAAAAAAAATTGTATTCACAGGGAAGCGAGGTGTAGCTGGGCAGATACTTTACTTTAAATGCATGTCCAGCGTAGATCTCTGCTTCAACGGCAGGGGGAATGAGGAAGGGAGGATCTGTATGTGGATTGTATAGTCTGGGTGGACAGGGACATGGGTGTGGCCTGCTTATTGCGGCAGTTACTACCCCTAATTGAGCTGGATATTCACTTGGATGAAGTTCCAGCGCTGCTCTCTACATTGATAGTGGGGTGGAGGGGACTAAAAGCCAAGTGTAACAAGTATGAGAGAAGAAAAAAAAAAAAGTACATAGCTTGCTGGGCAGACTGGATGGGCTGTTTGGTCTTCTTCTGCCATCATTTCTATGTTTCTATATGTTTCTATAATTGTTTCCCATTTAATAGGTGTGCCTAATCCCATCATGTTCTAAATAACAACTCTAATTTTTTATGGTGAAATAAAAAGATATGTGAACACAAACCATACCACAGCATTGGGAAGACTGCCTGTCCCACTCCAAGCAACATTACCCCAAAATTCAACCAACTCGGTAAATTGAATTAATCTAGAATACATTTCAGTGATCCTATTTGTCACTGTAGAAAAAACAACATTTCCCACTGTTACCCCCTCATCCCCCTGCATCCCTATTTCAATTACAGTACAAACCATACCATACTCGTATGCTCTATCATGAGTCTGGGGATAACCAGAACATTCAGGTTCCATCCCTCACTCTTTCAGTTATAAGAACATAAGAACATAAGAAATTGCCATGCTGGGTCAGACCAAGGGTCTATCAAGCCCAGCATCCTGTTTCCAACAGAGGCCAAAAACCAGGCCACAAGAACCTGGCAATTACCCAAACACTAAGAAGAACCCATGCTACTGATGCAATTAATAGCAGTGGCTATTCCCTAAGTATAATTGATTAATAGCCATTAATGGACTTCTCCTCCAAGAACTTATCCAAACCTTTTTTGAACCCAGCTACACTAACTGCACTAACCACATCCCCTGGCAACAAATTCCAGAGCTTTATTGTGTGTTGAATGAAAAATAATTTTCTCCAATTAGTCTTAAATGTGCTATTTGCTAACTTCATGGAATGCCCCCTAGTCCTTCTATTATCTGAAAGTGTAAATAACTGATTCACATCTACTCATTCATGATGCAGAAATAAACTCAACTTTAATAACACAAATGAGTATAAACATTCAGAACTTAGAAAAAAGAACCATAGTTGGGTTTGAAAAGAATATCTTCCTCTTAAAGTTTAAGTGGGACAGTTTCAGACTTTAAGATCAAGTTGTCTGGTCTTCCCATGGCAGAGTGAAAGTGCACTTTACCATAGTCATCCCTCTTTAGATGAAGAATCAACTAGATCACACAATACCTTTTCTGCGGCGTCCAGGGAGTCAGCATGTAGAATTTTTACTTTTACCCACAATTTCAACTATGCTGAAAATAATAATGAAAAATGGATGATTTTTTTCACCATATCTGAGCATATACTTGAAAAGGCCCCTATGATGTATTATCACCTCCGCAGAGAAATCCTGAAACATCAATATTTTACCATTGTGGTATTATAGGGAGATATCTCATGTTTTACCACTGAATCCACCAATATGAATCATAATAGCCAAAAAATGTATAGGCCAGGGAATTGACATGCCCCAGACACTGTCACAGAAAGAAAAAGAACTTTTGCCCAGGAACCTTCAACATTGTCTCAGTGGAAACACTGAATATATATTTTATCAAGATGTGCCTTTGCAAATATCTGTCTAAATTAAAAAAAAACAAAAAACCACAGACAGAGAGACAATACAACTTAAGCTCATGAGCAGGAATCATGGATGAGCCAAAGCAGAGTCCAGAGGTCACAAAGACCCCCACCCTTGGAAGAGGGAGGAGGGCAGTCTGAGACAGGGAAAAACATTCTGGTATAACAGCTTGGCATACAGACATGGTAGTTCTCCCCCCCCCCCCCCAAAGAAATGGGGAAGGGAAAGAAGACCTGTAATGTGGCAAGACCCCCAGAGGAAATGGGGAAGGGAAAATACTTGAAATGCAGCAAAAGACCCTCCGCCCACCACATGATTTGTAACCTATTATTAAAATCATCCATTGTACCTGAAGATTGGAGGTAGCTAATGTAACCCCAATATTTAAAAAGGGCTCCAGGGGTGATATGGGAAACTAAAAACCAGTTAGCTTGACTTCAGTGCCAGGAAAAATAGTGTAAAGTGTTCTAAAGATCAAAATCACAGAACATTTAGAAAGACAGAGTTTAATGGAACAAAGTCAGCATGGCATTACTCAAGAAAAGTCTTGCCTCACAAATCTGCTTCACTTTTTTGAAGGGGTTAATAAACATGTAGATTAAGGTGAACCTGTAGATGTAGTGTATTTAGATTTTCAGAAGGCATTTGAATTACTCATGAGAGGCTTCTAGGAAAAGTAAAAAGTCATGGGGTAGGTGGCAATGTCCTTTCATGGATTACTGGTAAACAAATTTCTGGGAACATTTTGATTCCTCCACAACCTTTGATGTAACAAGTAGATTTTAACAAGCTGAACACAAATATGCATTTATTATGTCTGTATCACGTACCGTTTGCCAGAAAAGTATGATATACTTTAAGCACTGTTATGTGTCTGTAGCGTCATAAGCTATAATGGCAATGTTGGCACCAGAAAACAAAACTAAAAATGTTTTGCCGCAGATTTTCATTTGTAATCACTGTCTGACACTTCGCGGATGAGAGTCCAACAATCGTCATCCAGCATGGAAGGGTTCCACTTGCCTTGATACCATTTCTCCATTTTGACAATGTCTTGATGAAACATTTCACCATTTTCATCACTCACAATGCCAAGGTTGTCTGGGAAGAAGTCCAAGTGGGAATGAAGAAAATGTAACTTCAATGACATGTTGCACTTCATCAATTTGTATGCCTGAAGCAGATTTTCAACCTGTTCAACATAGTCTGCTGCCTTATAGTTGCCTAGAAAGTTACAAACAACATTCTTGAAGGCTGTCCATGCAACATGTTTTGTACCTTGCAGAAGACCATCAAAATGGCTGTCCTTCATTACAGCTCAAATTTGTGAGCCAACGAAAACACCTTCTTTTATCTTGGCATCACTTATGCGTGGAAACATTTGCCACAAATAATCAAAGGCTTTACTTTGCTTGTTCATTGCCTTAACAAAGTTTTTCATCAGCCCAAGTTTGATGTGCAAAGTTGGAAGAAATATCTTACTTGGATCCACCAATGGGTCGTGCACAACATTCTTCTGCCCTGGAACCAATTTCTTGTGAAGAGGCCATAATTTTCTGACTTAATGCAAATCTCTTGCTCAACTGTCCCACTCACAAAGGAAGCAACAATACTTGGTGTAACCAAGCTGCAGACCCAGTAGAATTGCAACTACCTTGAGATCACCAAACAAATTCCAGTTGTACCTCAAGTACTCAATGTGGTTCAGCAGTAGCTGCATGTTCTCATACGTTTCTTTCATATGAACAGCATTCCGATAGGTATTGATGGGTAGATATTGCCTTTGTGCAGCAAAACAGCCTTCAAACTTAAGATTTATGAATCAATAAACAGTCGCCATTCTGTTGGGTCATGGTCACATCCAAGAGCACAAAACAATCCATTGATGTCACAGCAAAAAGTCAGACTGTCTACTTGCTTGAAATATTTTGTCAAATCTTCATGATGGTTTTGAAATACTGAAATTTTCATATCAGATGACTAAAGATTCCATCCTTGCAGCCTTGACCCAAGCAGCTCCACCTGACTCGTCAATAAAACCAAATCTTTGACCAGATCATTTAGCACTGACTGAGATATTAAATGAGGATCACTGGATGCTGATGGCACAAAGTCAGGATCAGCCACAGCTTCCATCTGCGATGGCTCGCCATCATCGCTGACCTCCTCATCCTTGTCATCAAGTGTCCACAACTCTGGTGGTTTTGGAACAGGAAGACTGCCGTCATGCAGCACTGGTCTCATTGCCGATACAAGGTTAGGGTACTCAATACATTTCCTGCTCTTTGATGAGTATCCTGACACATTTGTCATGCAGAAGTAACAGTCAGTTATATGATCTTTCTGTTCCCTCCATATCATTGGGATGGCAAATGGCATGGTTGGTCGCCCACCTTTCAGCCAAGCTCGCAAGATGTGCAGCATATATGAGGAGCCAATGTTCTGTCCTGGTCACCAATTTTGCACCCGGAGTATAACTTGTATTCCTTCTTAATGAATGCAGTCATACTCCTTTTCTGTGCTTTCAGAGTAAACTCACCACAGATGTAACAAAACGTGTCACGGCTACTATGACATTGGCGCAACATTTCATAAAGTATATGAAATTAAATCCGCAAGCTTTAAACTCAACAGTTTTAGTGATACGATTCACTCATTCACACAGACATTGCATAGGAGACTACTCATTGCTGCTGCTTATATAAGGCTGTATCATCATGGAAACACGTTGGAATCTTGCAGCCGAGTTGAGGCTTACCTGAGCAAGTTTTGGCATGATCAGTCAGAGTTTCTTGGTGTATTTTTAAAAAAGTTAGTCTCTGTTGCATGTTACATTGCTTATGGCCGTCAAAAATACGACATTAATTTTAAAACTCATAAAAACTACTATCCAGCAAGAAAATATATGTACACAAGATTATGTTTTAAAATTTCACAATTATTGAAACACAAAATTGGCCGGTTTTCAAAATCCTTACGTGATGTACAAATTTCAAAGTAATAGCTATGATCAGCATCAAAAAATCTATATGGAACACCAAAAGGCCTGAAGGAAACAAAAACTAGTTAAAAGTCAGGAAATAGAGAGTAGGATTAAATGGTTAATTTTCTCAGTGGAAAAGAGTAAACAGTGGAGTGCCTCAGGGATCTGTACTTGGACTGGTGCTTTTCAACATATTTATAAATGATCTGGAAAGGAATTTGATGAGAGAGGTTATCAAATTTGAGGATGATACAAAATTATTCAGAGTAGTTAAATCACAAGCGGATTGTGATACATTACAGGCGGATCTTGTGAGACTGGGAGATTGAGCATCCAAATGGCAGATGAAATTTAATGTGGACAAGTGCAAGGTGTTGCATATAGGGAAAAATAACCCTTGCTGTAGTTACACGATGTTAGGTTCCATATTAGGAGCTAATACCCAGGAAAAAGATCTAGGCATCATAGTGGATAATAATTTGAAATCATCGGCTCAGTGTGCTGCAGCAGTCAAAAAAGCAAACAGAATGTTAGGAATTATTAGGAAGGGAATGGTTAATAAAATGGAAAATGTCATAATGCCTCTGTATCGCTCCGTGGTGAGACCACACCTTGAATACTGTGTACAATTCTGGTCACTGCATCTCAAAAAAGATATATTTGCAATAGAGAAGATACAGAGAAGGGCAACCAAAATGATTAAAGGGATGGAATAGCTCCCCTATGAGGAAAGGCTGTAGAGGTTAGGGCTGTTCAGCTTGGAGAAGAGACAGTTGAGAGGGCATATAATAGAGGTGTTTAAAATCATGAGAGGTCTTGAATGAGTAGATGTGAATCAGTTATTTACACTTTCAGATAATAGAAGGACTAGGGGGCACTGCATGAAGTTTGCAAGTAGCACATTTAAGACTAATTGGAGAAAATTATTTTTCGCTCAATGCACAATTAAGCTCTGGAATTTGTTGCCAGAGGATGTGGTTAGTGTAGTTAGTGTAGTTGGGTTTAATAAAGGTTTGGATAAGTTCTTGGAGGAGAAGTCCATTAACTGCTATTAATCAAGTAGATTTAGAGGTAGATCTTAAAAACGTACGCTGGATTTTATAAGATACACACGTAGCCGCGCTTATCTTATAAAATCCGGAGTCAGCGCGCGCAAGGCTGCGCAAAATCGGCAGCCTGTGCGCGCCGAGCCGCGCAGCCTCCTCCGTTCCCTCGGAGTGGCCTCGGAGGGAACTTTCCTTCCGTGTCCCCCCACCTTCCCCTCCCTTCCCATATCTACCCCACCCCCCAGCCCTACCTAAATCCCCCGCCTACCTTTTGTTGCGCAAGTTACGCCTGCTTGAAGCAGGCGTAACTTGCGCGTGCCGCTTCAGCATCCCCCAGCACAGGCCACAATGCCGGGGAACTTGGGTCCGCCCTCCCGGCCCACCCCCGAACCATCGCCACGCCCCCGGACCCGCCCCGGACCGGGCCCTGACCCCAGACACGCCCCCAGGACACACCCCCAGACTGCCGACACGTCCCCGGACACGCCCCCTCCCGCCCCTTTTATGAAGCCCTGGGACTTACGCGCGTGCAAAATAGGAGCGCCGGCGCGCAGGGCTTTTAAAATCTAGCCCTAAGGGAATGGCCTCTGTTATTACTGGTGTTAGTAAAATGGGATCTTCTTGGTGTTTGTGTACTTGCCAGGTTCTTGAGGCCTGGTTTGGACTCTGTTAGAAACAGGATCCTGGGCTTGATGAACCCTTGGTCTGACCCAGCATGGCAATTTCTTATGTTCTTATGAAAAGAGGTATTGGATCTCAATAAAGAATTTATAGAAATTTATAGAATTTTTTCTTTCTATATGTTGGATACCAACATATAGAAAGTAAAAAAATGTTAAATTTAGTTATAAAAGTAAAAATAATGGAATAACATAATTCTAAGTGAAAAGGTAGACAATCATCTGTCTTCCAAAGCTTTATTAGGGATGGGCAATTTTCTGTCCATGAGTGCCACAAACAGGTCTAGTTTTCAGGATATCCTTAATGAGTATGCATGAGATATATTTGCATGAATTGTCTCCATTGTATTGAAATATATTTCATATAAGTGGATATACTGAACACCAGACCTGATTGCATTGCTCAAAAAACAAAGTAGCCTACCCCTGGAATAGATATTATGTAGGGAAAAACAGAATTGAGCATTGGTTAGCACAGCATCTGATGACTATGAAAAACAGAGAAAAGATATAAGTTGAAATCATTCAGGATAGTATAAGAATTTATAAAAGTGAAGGCAAAGTCCAACAATTTAAGCAATATTATTCCTTAATATTCCTCAGAAGTAACATGTTCAAGTGATCTTATTAATATCTTTTTGGATAATCTTCAACATTCCACTCTTTCAATGAAAGATAGAGACATTGGATTTAAAGCTAAGGAAAGCTGTGATAAAATCAGCCATTATGGCTTTAGGTCCTTAGAAGTCTCCAGAACAGAATGGGTTCACAGTTGAATATTATCAACCATTTCAGAAAATGTTGACACCAAGACTTAAACAGGTTTACCAGGTCTTCATTTCAAAAGGGAGAGCAAAGGGAAATTTACAGGATCTATGATAATTGTGTTAGAGAAGCTGGGAAAATATATTATGTATAACACAGAATGATAGGCCAGTTCCACTAATCAACACAGATTATAATATTATAGAAAAAAATTATAGTGCATAGATTAAATCAGAGAATGGGAATAATTATGCATAGAAACCAGGCTGGATTTATGCAAAGCAGAATATCACCAAAAATAATTCAAGGCTTATTTGAAACATATAACATAACAAGAAGCATAGAAGTTCCAAAAGTAGCAATATCATATTATGAAAATGTGTTTGATTGTATAGTATGGGGATATTTATTTTGGAGACTTGAATATTTGGATTTGATAAATTATTTTGAGGTAGATATTCAGAAGAAGGCTGGCTGAACATGTTAGCTAGATAAACATATCAGGCTAACTTGTCTGGGATATTCAGTGGTGCAGCCGCGTTGCTGTATATACCTTGATAACTTTGTTAGCCAGATAAATCGCTCCTCTCTGGAATGTTCCCATCCTGCCCACCACTTAGCCAGATAACTGTGTAGCCACATAAATAGTTAACCAGCTAATTAGTGGGCACCAAATACAGCCGAATATAAAATTGTCACCATTTAACCAGATAAGTTGGAACTTATTGGGCCATGTGGCACAGAATATCAGGACCTTATTGACATGATAAATGTGCTATATAAGGCTCCTAAAGCTAGACAATTTACAATATTTATATTATTTAGGTTGAGAAGAAAAACTCACCAAGGTTGCCACTATCCCTAGTTTTGTTTAATATAGTGCTAGAGCCATCTAGCTATTCACCAGTCAGCAACTGTTTACATATCAACTAAAGTGACCACTGTAATATATATTTAATTGTAATAAAGGATCTTCATATAAGGCAACTGATGTTCATTAACAGGACAGTTGGTGCCCTATATATTATCATAGGTCCAAGACCAAGTAATTATTTTATAAAAATACAATACAATCTTGTTGTATCAAAGTTAATATAGCGAAGTCACTTTAGTGGAAACAAAGTTCTTCAAAGCTAATAATGAGAAAAATATCCAAAATAGATGCATAAGTAGCATCTACTCAAATATTCTGTATTTTATAAAAGTTTAAAATACACAAGATTTTCATTTGTGTACACACATATACATGCATAAAAAAGAGGAAGTCTAAGGATGTTCTGGGGCATGGCCAACATTTATGCACTATCAGGTTGATTTCAAAAGCATCACTCGTGTAAATTGCCCACATTCACACAAATGTGGGCCACGCGCGTGCAACGCAGATTTTTAAAAAGCTACAAAATATGCACATATGTAACCGTACTTGAATAAGAAATAAGGGGATGGAAAAGAGCTGGGGAATGGGCAGGGCATGGGTGTTCACAGTGGGGCCAAGACTTATGCACATAACTGAATTTTAAAAGTGAAAACTACAGTACGCTAGATTTCTGAGTAACTGTACTGCTGCTCCTGATGAGGAGCAGATCTGTAGATCTTGAGTTTTAGGGTTTATAGAACAGGTTGAGGGGTCCAGGTCAACTGGGAGATGTATATCGTGAAGAACTAGAGAGGTCTGAAAGACCTCGCTATTAACTGTACATATATTACCTGACTTTGTACAATGGTGCTTATCTGCAGATATTTGGACACAAGGATATGACACAGAATTTAGTTAGAGCAAATATAAATTTAATATTTCATATCCTTGGGAGATACTGCCAGGCTTTCAACAAAGGGAAAAGTACTTCAGCTTGTCTCAGCATTTGTTAGTCAGAGCTAAGTTTTTATAGATAAAAACCATCCAGAGACTGTATAAAGTATCAGATACCATTTATGTCCTATCCAATCAGGCAAACTGTATCTATCCTTCCCTGATACCACCTCCCACCTTAAGATCCAATTAGGCCTAAGAAGGGCCCACATGTCTATTGAGTACTGTCAATCTTCTGTTAGTTCTTCCTGTCAATATATCAATCATTGTAGTAGGTCTGTGTTCTGTCGCTGGTTCCAGGCCTTTGATTAGAGTTTTGACCTCAGGGGATCTCCAGTTTACCTGGCCTCTTTCAGACTCGAGATAGGAATCTGTGAGAACAAAGCTTGAAATGTGGCTCAGCCATCTGCCATCGATAACCTCATGACCTTTCATCATATCTGGTTAGGTCTGAATTCATTCCATATGGCTCTCAGTAGAAATTCACACACAGGTCAGCTTAGGTTCATTGCATGCCAGCAGATTCAGTTAGATCAGACAGCAAAGGCTTCTGGGATAAGCTGAGTGAGCCAAAGGCCTGAACCAAGTCTTATGTGATGCTGACATATATCAAAACCGGATAAACTGATGGACTAAATACAAAACTGGGAATGTGCCTCATATGAGCATGTTTTGAAAATTGCTGACATATGAGCATAAAAGCTGACAAGGTCCTACAGAAGACACATGCACACTAGCTGTACTTGAGTAATGTCTTAAAATTAGGAGCACATTTCAAAACAATCATGTGCAAATGTGCTCAAAATTAAAATTTCTGGTGGATCCTTGCTCGCGCACTGATACGTTTGTGTATGGGTGCAGGTGGGCTCATTTTAAAATCAATCTCATAGGTTGCTATTATAAGAGACCTTTACTTGCATAATTTTACACCTGCTAATTATCTGATGTAAATAAAACTAAACATGTTTCTTGTATAGCACTGATTGGGTGAGAGTTCTAGGTGAACTGGGGGGAGTTCAAGCTGAAGAACCAAGAAGTTCTCAATGACGTGGAGAAGGACTGGTTGAACTGGTAGATTAATTGGTAAAACTGATAATTTCCTTGCTGCACATGTTGTAAAATACTTCATCTTATGCATGTAAATCCTTAAAAAATAGGCAAGTAAGTCCTAATTTATTTATTTATTTAAAAGGTTCTTATATACCGCATATACAACGATGGTGGATCTAGGCAGTTTACAACATTTAACATACATACAATCAATAAAAAATATATAAAAATAAAACAGGGAGAAATATAACAAGGTAAAGTAACTTAATAATTTAACACAGGAAATAAACTCTGGGGTTTGGAAAAGCTAAAGAAAATAGGTTTTTATTGCTTTTTTTTGAAGTCATGCTTGATAGTAAGTTGACGAATATGGTTGTGTATGGAGTTCCATAATTTGGGACCAGCGACAGAGAAAGCATGGTTTCGAGTGAGATCTAAGCAAGTAGTTTTGACACATAAAATATATGCACATATATTTTTAAATAAGGTAGGAAAAGTACATATGTTCAATTAATTAATATACATTGTTTCAATGCATTGTATGTATTCATGCTTAAGCCTACACATGTGCATGTTTCAGGATAGAAATGTGTATGTTATAAAATCTGTATACATCATACGCACAGGTTATAAAATACTAGCGCACATCTGCTCACGTACATATATGTAGGTATATGCAACTGCACATATTTTTTTGAACATTATCCTTCCTATTTATACATGCATAAAATCCAACAAAGCTGCAGTGGCTTTGTTATATTGACCTTAATATGACAAGATTTTATTGCATTTACAAAATAATTATAAATAGACTTGGATGGATGATTATATTTAGGGCACTGACTATCTTGTTAAAGAGCATCAGTAGTCTTATATGAAGGTCCTTCATTACAATCTAATATATATTATACTGTTCACTTTAGTTTATAAGTAAATAAACAGGTGCTGACCTGTGCATTTTGTTTATATTCATTGGGCTTTTCCATCATCTGTGGCTTTTGTATATGCCATCTAGCTATTGCCATCAGGCAAGATATAAAATTACATGGGGTCCCTTTTCATACCATAGAATATAAATTATTAGGGATGTCAATCATTTTTTGACGATTTAAAATATCGTCCGATATATTTTAAATCATCAAAAATCGTTAGGGCCACGATACAATACCAATTCCCCCGATTTATCGTCAAAAAATCGTAAATCGGGGGAAGGGGGAGGGCAGGAAAACCGGCACACTAAAACCCCCTAAAACCCACCCCCGACCCTTTAAATTAAATCCCCCACCCTCCCGAACCCCCCCCAAATGCATTAAATTACCTGGGAGTCCTCCGTAGAGGCGGTCCGTGGCTAAATCGGGGGAAGGGGGAGAGCACGAAAACCGGCACACTAGATCGTGAGGTCTTCAGCCGGCGCCATTTTTCAAAATGGCCGCCGCAAAATGGCGGCGGCCATAGACGAAAACGATTCGACGCAAGAGGTCGTTCCGGACCCCCGCTGGACTTTTGGCAAGTCTTGTGGGGGTCAGGAGGCCCCCCCAAGCTGGCCAAAAGTTCCTGGGGGTCCAGCGGGGGTCAAGGAGCGATTTCCTGCCGCGAATCGTTTTCCGTACGGAAAATGGCGCCGGCCATACGCGTATGGCCGGCGCCATTGTCCATACGGAAAATGGCGCCGGCAGGAGATCGACTGCAGGAGGTCGTACAGCGAGGTCCGGAAATCTCGCGAGGGTTCCGGGCCTCGCTGAACGACCTCCTGCAGTCAATCTCCTGCCGGCGCCATTTTCCGTACGGAAAACGATTCGCGGCAGGAAATCGCTCCTTGACCCCCGCTGGACCCCCAGAAACTTTTGGCCAGCTTGGGGGAGCCTCCTGACCCCCACAAGACTTGCCAAAAGTCCAGCGGGGGTCCGGAACGACCTCTTGCGTCGAATCGTTTTCGTCTATGGCCGCCGCCATTTTGCGGCGGCCATTTTGAAAAATGGCGCCGGCTGAAGACCTCACGATCTAGTGTGCCGGTTTTCGTGCTCTCCCCCTTCCCCCGATTTAGCCACGGACCGCCGCTACGGAGGACTCCCAGGTAATTTAATGCATTCGGGAGGGTGGGGGATTTAATTTAAAGGGTCGGGGGTGGGTTTTAGGGGGTTTTAGTGTGCCGCTGGACCACCAGGTAATTTAAGGCATTGGGGGGGGGGTTCGGGAGGGGGGGATTTAATTTAAAGGGTCGGGTGTGGGTTTTAGGGGGTTTTAGTGTGCCGGCTCACGATTTTAACGATTATGACGATACTTTACACACACAAACGGCAACAATACGATTCCCTCCCCCTCCCAGCTGAAATCAATCGTTAAGACGATCGAGGACACGATTCACATCTCTATAAATTATGCATATATGCTGAAGATATATTGGCACAAAGTAATTTAGTAAATGATGGAAGATAAAATCCGAGTTGGTCCTTCCAGTCTGCCCAGTTTACAGATTATTTTCCACTGGAAATGGTTTGATTCATGTGCATCATTAATACCTTTCAGGTATTTATAGTCTGTATCATTTATTTATTTTATTTATTTAAAGTTTTTTATATACCGACATTCATAACTCCCATATTTCTCCTCTCCTCCAAGTACACATATTTAGGTCTTTCAGTCCCATCTCATATCGTTGCCTTTTTCTGGACCACTTCAATCTTTTCTCTATCTTTTTAAAGATACAGTCTCCAGAATAACACAGAATTCCAGATGAGGTCTCACTAACTAACAGCCTATAGAGAGGGATTATCACCATTTCTCCTGCTGATTATGCCTCTCCTTAAGCATCCCAGCATCCCTCCGGCCTTAGTCACAGACTATTTATATTGCTTTAACAGCTTCAGATCATCAGATTCTATAACCCCAAAGTCTTTCTCTCAGGCTGTGCACATCAGTCCTTCATCCAGCTACTAGGGGAATGCATTTGTTTAAAATAAAACTGTAAAACATGATGACTAAAGCTAATCTGTTTCATTTTGGGGGGCCCTGAACCAAATCGGGGCCCTCCTAAATGAAACAAACCTTATTAATTGATTTTATTTTAAATTAATGAATTGGGCCTAGACCTAGGCCTGAAGCCAGGGACTTGCTTAAGGCATAGGCCAAGGCCCAAAATAGGAGCTGTGGCCAATGCCCGAGCATGATGCCAGAACTTTGGCCTAGGCTCAAAGTCAGGGCCTCGCCTAGGGCTTAGGCCGAGGCCCAAAGCAGGGGCCATGGCTTAGGTATAAGCACGATGTTGGGGTCTCAATGGAGGCATGGGACAATGCCTGAGCATCAGCCAAGATCCCTAAAAGATTAAAAATAAAAGAAACTCACTTGAGCCATCGGGTATCTGACAAAGGCTGGGTCCTGACATCGGGGTCTTGGCCTAGACCGAAGCCTGAGCCAAGGCCCAACGCCATGACCTGACCCAGAGGTCAGGTCATGGTGTCAGGGCCTCGGCCTGGACCAAGGTCTGATGTTGTTACCCAACCTGGAGGCCGGGTCCCAAAGCCTGGGCCTCATCCTCGCCCGGAGTCCGAGCCTAGGCCTGACACTGTAATCTAACCTGGAGGCCAGGTCCTGGCACCAGACCTTGGCCCAGACCCAGGCCCAATGCCTTGACACAACCCAGAGGCTGGGTTCTAGTGCCTAGGCATTGACCCAGACCCAAGACTAATGCCACGACCTGATCCGGAAGCCAAGTCCCAATGCTGTGAAACAGCAAGGAGGCCAAGTCCTGATGCCGGGGCCTTGGCCTGGACCTACTCCAGCATACAGTGCCATTTTTATGTACAGCATTGTACAGTATTGCCATATATCAAAATGGCATGGTCCACTGGGGTGAATGCACCGGAGTTAATGAACTCTGCCACAAATCTAGCGGATGCAGTCATTTCATGTTGAAGAGTCAAAGAAAGAAAAGGATCAAAAGAGTAGCTCCCAGGCCTGGGTTCCAAGGCATGGGCCTGACCCTGGGCCAAGGCCCAAGCATCAGGACCTGGCCTCCTGGTCAATGCCCCAACACCGAACCTAGGCCCCAGCATCAGGACCCATCCTCTAGGTGAAGTTGCAGCATCAGACCTGGGATTAAGCTAAGACTCCGGTATCTGAGCCCAGCCTCTGGGCCAGGTAGCAGTATTGGGCATGGGTCTGGGCTCCAGCCTAGGTTAAAGTCTTGGCCTTGAGTAAGTCAAGGCCACAGTGACCTACCACATTCTCGGCCTCCATAAGTCTGAGGCTTTGGCCTTGTCTTTGTGGACGGATCCCCACTAGACCAGGTAAGTGGGGACAGGGGAGAATCCTGGCCCCGGCATTATTCCTGAAGGGCAGGAGGGAGCCTTCAATTTCATTTTTTGGCCATTTTTGGATAGATTTTTTTTATTGCTTGATTCATTTTTTTCACATGAATGAAACGAATCAAGAACAAATGAAATTCATGAGCAAAATACCTGAAAATGAACCAAAAACAAAAACAACTCTTTAGTTGTCCAATCAAAACATTTAATCTGTAAATAGTCAATTCTCAAATAGGTCATGTAGCTATTATTATCCAATGGTAGATAATTTGTAATGTTTCCAAATAGAATCATTATTTACCTTTATTCATCTCTGTTTTATTACTCCTTCAATTATCCTCAAGCAGAAATTGACAGCATTTTTTAAAGTCAGACATCTGCGCTGCAGAAGAATCATTTTTAAATAGGTTTGCCACTCTCTCTCTTGATCAAATCCCTTCAGATACAAACTATTCAACAGAAAAATCCATCATTGTTCTCTCTGTCTCTCTTAATCTTCCTCACCTCTTGGGTGAAAATAAACTTAATCAATAACGAAAAACCATAGATATTCAATAGAAGGTTTGTTCAAAATATTTCCAATGAGGGGCTAGGGGGTATTCAAATTTAAAATTCCTGATGTACTTACAATGTACACTGTACTGGTTATAGACTCTAGGATCTGTCCGAATTATAGACCGAGAGCTAACATACATTTTATAGCGAAGATATTAGAAAGGGCCATAACATCACAGGTTTATGAGTTTTTGCAGGATGCAAAAAATGACCCTGCTCAATCTGGATTCAGAAGGGGTTGTATCATAGAGGCCATTATGGTAGATATGATGGACTCTGCTACCCCCACTTGGATTAAGGACAATCAGTTTTGATAGATATCTTGGACTTGTCAAGTGCATTTGATCTAGTGGACCATGCAATTCTTGCATCACATTGTCAAAATCTAGGGTTAGAGGGGCAAATTTTAAATTGGAATAGAGGTTTTTTGAAAGATAGGGTGCATTTGATACAGTTAAAAGGGTCTCTCTGTTGAGAATCTAGAACAATCGGCAATGATCCTGAGGGATCTTTGCTGTCCTTCTTACTATTCAATATGGGGCGGATTTTCAGAGCCCTGCTCGCCTAAATCCGCCCAAAACCGGGCGGATTTAGGCGAGCAGGGCCCTGCGCGCCGGTGAGCCTATTTTACATAGGCCTACCGGCGCGCGCAGAGCCCCGGGACTCGCGTAAGTCCCGGGGTTTTCGGAGGGGGGGCGTGTCGGGGGCGGGACCGAGCGCAGCGGCGTTTTCGGGGCGTGTCGGGAGCGTTCCGGGGGCGGGCTCGGGGGCGTGGCTACGGCCCGGGGCGGTCCAGGGGCGTGGCCACGCCCTCCGGACCCGCCCCCAGGTTGCGTCCCGGCGCGCGGGGATTTACTTCTTCCTCCGGGAGGCGTAAATCCCCCGACAAAGGTAAGGATGGGGTTTAGACAGGGCCGGGCGGGTGGGTTAGGTAGAGGAAGGGAGGGGAAGGTGAGGGGAGGGCGTTAGAGGATTCCCTCCGAGGCCGCTCCGATTTCGGAGTGGCCTCGGAGGGAACGGGGGTAGGCTGCGCGGCTCGGCGCACGCCGGCTATACAAAATCGATAGCCTTGCGCGCGCCGATCCCGGATTTTAGCGGATACGCGCGGCTCCGCGTGTATCTACTAAAATCCAGCGTACTTTTGTTGGCGCCTGGAGCGCCAACAAAAGTACGCCTATTCGCGGAATTTGAAAATCTACCCCTATATATCTGGCTCCTCTGTGAGGTATTATTCGGTCTTTTGGTTTTACCCCTTTTATATATGCGGGTGATGTCCAAATTTTAGTCCCTCTGGGACATGTTCCAGATTAAGGCCCGGATTTTCAAAGTCCTGCGTGCGTAAATCCAGAGGACTTACATGCGTAGGTGGGGGTTACACATGCCAAGCCTATTTTAGAAAGGCCTGGCAATGCGCGTAAAGCCCCGGAAAACGCATATGTCCCAGAGTTTCGAAAAAGGGGTGGGGCAGGACGGGATGGGGCTGGATGGGGCAGGGCCAAAGGCCTTCGGCACAGCAGCCATTTGCCACTATGTTGGAGGATCGCGTGCTGGCAGGCTGCCGGCGCATGCAACTTGCGCCTGCCTGGAGGTAGGCGTAAGAGGTAAAATAAAGATTGGGGGGGAGGGGTTTAGCATAGGGTTAGGGGAGGGAGGGTTATGGGAAGGGAAAGGGAGGTTAGGTTAGGTGGTTAGAAAGTTCCCTCCCAGGCTGCTCCGGGAGGGAACGGGAAAAGGTGCCGTGGGCATTGGCGTGCACAGGATGCACTAGTGTGCACCCCCTTGCTCGCGCCGACCCCCGATTTTATAATATGCGTGCACCGGGTAGCACGCACACATGGATGCCCATGCGTATGTTTTAAACTATACCCCTTAGTTTTTGGTTGTCCAGTTAGCATCTGATTAAGAGAGAATTATTTAGTTTTGAATTCTAACAGGACAGATGTATTGAAGGTGGGAACAACTCTGGAGAAGTATCAGCTCTAAATTGAAGGGATTACACATATATATTTAAAATAAATTTAAAATAAAATATATTTATGAGAGTAACTCCATTGAAAATTCACCCCAGTGTAGGTAATTTTCAAAGGAGTTACATATATAAATGTAACATACTATAATGGCAATTTAAAAAAGCCATTTACGTGCATAAAGTGCACTTATGCAAATAAATCCTATGGACAATTCAATGTCATATATTGTAGCAATTTTCAAAAGCCCACTTACATGAGTCAAGTGTTTTTTACACATGTAAAATCCAGTTTAAAGCATGTAAATGCTTTTGAAAATCAGGCCCGATGCTTTTGAAAATAAAAAATCAGGCCCAATGCTTTGAAAATCAGGCCAAATGCTTTTGAAAATCAGGCCCAATTACACCACATAAACAGGCAGATATGAAATGCCTGGTGTGTGGCTGGACCTTACGCGCGCCAGACAAATTTTCTAAGAGGCCTGGCCACACACGTAAAGGCCGGTACGCGCTCAAGTACCAGGCATATTCGAAGGGGTGGGCAGGGTGGCGTGTTTTGGGTGGGGAGGGGTGGAGCAGGGGGCGGGGCGGCGTGCGCAACTTATTTCAGGTAGGGCCCTGAAGTAAGTTGGAAGACAAAAAAAAAGGAAAAAAGATAGGATTTATGAGTTGGGGAGGAGAGGGGAAGGGGTAGGGAGGGAGGGAAGACTGGGATGTGTCGAAGCGCAAAATTTGCTTAAGTCTATCCCCCCTTGCACGCTCTGCTCGCAAATACATACACAGGCCTGGATTTTAAAAGCCCAACGTACATAAATCCAGAGGATTAATGCAAGTAGGAGGGCTAATGCGAGCCGGGCCTATTTTAAAATGGCATAGTCAGGTGCGTAAAGCCCCGGGACGTGCGTATGTCCTGGGGTTTTGGAAAAGGGGCAGGAAGGGGGCAGGGTCGGCGGGGCAGTCCGAAGGGTGGGGTCAGAGGCTGCCGGCACAGCAGCCATTTGCTGCTGTGCTGGGGGATCGCGTGCCGGCAGGCTGCTGGTATGCACAACCTGCACCTGCCCAGAGGCAGGCGCAAAAGATAAAGATCGGGGGGGTTAGGATAGGGCTAGGGGTCGGGAAGGTTAGGGGCAGGGGTAGGAAGGTTAGATTAGGGGGTTGGGAATTTCCCTTCCAGGCCAAAATCGGAGCAGGGGGAAGGCCACAGGCTTTGGCATGCTCAAATTGCACTAATATGCACCCCCTTGCACGCGCCGACCCCAATTTTATAACATGCGTGCACCGGCATATGCATGTTATAAAATCGAGCATCCATGTGTGCGCTCCGGGTAGTGCGTGCACATGGACGCCCACACATACCTTTTAAAATCTACCCCACAGATTACAAAATCCGGCACGCATGTGTGCATGGCCGTCTGATTTTATAACATGCACGCATCGGCTCATGCATGTTATACAGTTTTTTTTAGCGCAGCTGATGGCCTGGGAACGGGAGATCGCTGCCTGCGGCCCCCCTGGACCACCAGGTTTGTGTAAAAAGTTTTTTTTGGGGGGGGGGGGGTCGGGAGAGTGGGGGAGGCTAAGGGGGTAATTTTAAAGGGTCGAGTGGGTTTTTTTTTTATCGGGCCATCGGCGCCATTTATATTAGTGGCAGCCAAAATGGCGCCAATGGCCCGAGAGTGGGAGATCATGCCGGGACCCCCCCCTCTGGACCACCAGATAATTTAAAACATTTTGAGGGGGTTCGGGAGGGTGGGGGATTTGTTTTAAAGGCTCGGGGTGGGTTTTAGGGTGCCGGTTTTCCCGCCCTCCCCCCTCCCCTGATTTACGATTTTTCACGATAAATCGGGGGAATTTCTATTGTATCGCGACTCTAACGATTTTTGACGATTTAAAAATTATCTGACGATTTTTTTAAATCGTCAAAAAATGATTTACATCCCTAGTATGTAGCGATTAAGGCAGTCAGATACAGCTGTTATGACCTGGCCCAGACAGAGGGAAACAGTTCTTTGGGACATCCCCGCAACTATCCCTACTGTCATTTGGAAGGAACCAGATGCCAGAAAATACAGGGTGGCCAATAGTTTGGTGAGGCCAAGTATAGTATGAGACCATTTCGTGACCAGATCCAGATCCCCTCTGATTTCATAAGTCCATTTTAGCCCGAGAGGTGAGGCATTACCTGCTTATCACATAATCTTCTGGCATGCCCAGCAAAGACGTTTGTGGAGGAAAGATGCATCCCTATGTTTCCTGTGCCATGGACACCTACATGGCAAACCCTGTCGCGGGCCCTGATGCTCTCCCTGTGGGGTCACTGGCTCATGCTCGAGTGCTGAGACTTCCTGAGGAGGGCTGGCTATTCCCTTTCATGTTCAGCATGTTGTGATTGGCATTCTTCTTCCTCTTCTTGTTGTTGTCTGTGGTGATCCCTCAAGCATCCAGAATCCCCTCACAAGTACACTTGCCACAAACATAATGGATGTAGGAATGCAGACCAGGTGGGAACAACTGTTTTTATTGGCCCAGGAGGGCCTGATAGGTGTATTTGCAATAAGGCCCACAATTATCAAACACAGAAATAGCCATGAACTGCGGTAATAGCCGAACATGCGTGATAAAAACCTTTTTCCCCCATACCATCCCAGAAACCAGGTGTAGCGTTTTCTCACATTAATACCTATGATACTGTGCATTAATTGAACATGGGAAGCAGTAGAAGACCCTCTTTTGCATTTACTCCTCCCACTCTCCTCCCACTTGCATACTTAAGTATATATTTGCATGAACAATTGCGTTGTGGCATTTATCGCAGGTGTTAGGCCTTTATTGCACACGTTAGGCCATTATTGACGCGTTAAGGCCCTACCTCTAATAATAAATGACCTAGTATGTGTGTTCCTCTTGGCCCTGTCATAGAATTCCCCTAAATTGCCCCTTTTTGCACAATTAAATATGTGTATGAAACAAAAAATAAATGCATACTTTTGATGTTTAGAAAATAGTAAGTATGCAAATACAAGGTACTTCTGCTCATATATGCTAATTTTACATTCATAATAAATGTGAAAATTAATCCATTAATTAGCAGTCTAATTTCCTTTAAAAATTGGTAACCAGACTTTTGGCCTCAAAGAAAAGTTCTGCTCATCAGTTCTGTATGAAAATATTGTCGGCGACATCTCATAAGACTTTCACCTGAAATTGATATGACAGAATTTCCAAGATGTACTATAACATGTGATGGAGTGTTCTGACAACTCCCTCATTCAACCTTTAGAAGCCCAGCTCAGTTTTTTAACCCAGTCATCCTTAAGGCAGAATGCCTTCATCTTACCATAAGAACTCAGACCTAGAAAGCTTAGGGAGGCTCCAGGCAGCTCGTAGAACCTCATGATCCACAAAGATGGAGTATGTTTACTTGCTAGAGGTACCTGATGTAAGGTGGGCTATTATTTTAATTTCTGTATTTTTGAAGCACTGTAAAAAAATACTTGCACCAGAATTAAGTTATTCCAGTCGTATTGTATTACTGATCTATTCCTGAGGCTGCAGCAGTCCCGAATACACTACACATGGTGTCAATTCAGGGATCGTTTTTGCTTAAGCGGGAAGTACAAGAAAAAACCCACAACCTCCCAGCGAAAAAAAATTGGCTTGCAGAGTTTTCTTTCCTGGGGCTTTCCATCTTCAATTTCTACTACAGCAGGTCAAAGAGGATATCCCTGCCTGCTAGTCATGGGTCAAGTAGTAAGTTAGGGCCGGATGGGCCTACAGGTGTTTTTTGTTTTCTCTGTCTCATGTGAGTTAATCATTTGGGAGCTGGCCCAAAAAGGAAATAAAATGGAATAGGACATCCAGGTCCTGGCCACAGGACAGCAACAGCTGCAAAAATTGTACAAACTCAAATAGGTAAACAACAGTGGCTATAAGACAAATGAAAGCAACAAAGCACAATCTTAACTCAGCTAGCAGAGGCCTTGCAATCAACTATGTCCAGAATACCTCAGGCACCTTCACCTTCACAAGCCCTGTTTACTATGAAGAGAGGAGAGGACTGAGAGGTCTTTATAAAGAACTTTGAATGGATTGCCCACCTGTTTGTCTGGCCAGAGACCAGCTGGACAACTTTTTTGGCTAATTTGCTCACTGGCTGGAAACAAATGGAGTTTCAAGCCACCAATCCAGATGGGAGGGTTTCCTATGAGGACTTCAATGCCACTATGCTACAGAGAGCTGGATACTCCCCAGAATACTACCAGCAGCAATTCCAACAGGTGGCCTTACAGCCCAGGGAGAGCCCCAGAAACCTCTTTCATTGTTTGAAAGATGCTGGGTGAAAATGGCATCATCTGGAGGCAAAGTTGAGACTGGAAGTGGTTAAGCAAATACTCCTGGAGCAGTTCCTAGATGGTCTGGACCAGCCCATGAGGAACTGTTTCTGCCAACAAGCCGGGTTCACCCTGGAAAGAGCCCTAGAAGTGAAGAAAATCTTCCATCAGGCACAGTCAATGCCCACCAGCATAAGTGGCTTAGAGAGACAACCCCTAACAATTCCCTGGCATGGTACAGAAGACAGAAAACCTCAGCAATGAACCTCTGAGATAGGGGGCCCGACTTCCATACCCAGCTTCCAGATGCCAATCTCATCCACAAGTTTTAACTGTGAACAGAAAGGACAATTGGAAAAAGGCAATTGCTATGGCCGAATTTGGCTATGGACATTAGCCTGGTTGCCCAGCCAATGCCTAAGGAAGAAGTACACATACTTAAAAACAACACTCTGAAGCAGTGATGACCTGCAATCCACCAAAAAAGGGAATCTGGAGAGGTGGAAACAATTCAGAAATAGGGCCTTGCAGACCCTCTCTTTTTGTACCGTTTAAGTGGAAAATGTACTCAAAGAAGACTGCTGTCCATATAGGCAGCTAGAAACCGAAGAGTTTTAAGTGAACTAAGTAGACCAGAAATCTGACCGACCCTATAGGAGTGTTGTTTCTGTAAAACAGAAGTTCATTCAATGGAAGAATGTCCTTGGCTTGATGACCTGGAGTGCAAATGCAAGTTAGCGGAACAACATTAGAAGGAGCAAAGAACGGAGACAGAGCTCCAGAATGTAAATGACACATGGGAAAACGCTTGGGAGCACAGGTTGTCAAAACTCCAAAGCTGCAATTTTATGAGTGTCCCACCTAAATTACTTAAGGACTTTATAATTCAGGTGGAACTGAAAGGAGCCTCTTCCCAGGCCGTGGTAAATTCCGGCTGCAACAAGTGCTCATTCATAAGAACTTACTATGTCAATCACATCACATCAACTGTAAGAATTGATCACTGTTATCACATCAACTGTAATCACATCAACTGTAAGAAACTTGAGACATTGACATGCATACATGGGGATGAACAGAAGTTTTCAACCTCCCATGTTCTCTTTATGACTGCTGCAGGACAAGCCATGTTAGAAGCAGCTGTCCTCCACAAGCTTCTGTACTCAGTAGTCCTGGGTTGAGATTATCCTCATTTTGCAAATTTATGGAGACAACTCATGGGTGTTTGGGACAGTAGAGCTGAAGGGGGAGGCACTTGAAACAGAATCAGGGTATGGCCCAGCAATGTCCAGATGCAGAGTTGAGGGGGTGGGAATGCAATGGAGTGTATTGACAAGTCCCTCATTCTATCTTCAGAATCCTGGCTCAGGGTTTTAACCCAGTCATCCTAAAGGCAGAATACCACAAGAGATTCTGGGTGAAGGGAGCTTCCCTTCACCCTACCATAAGAACCCAGGCCTAGAAAGCTTAGGGAGGCCCCAGGCAGCTAGTAGGACCTCATGATATATCTGGACAGAGTATGTTTACTTGATAGCTGTGTCTGATGTAAGGTGAGCTCCTATTTTCTGTGTTTTTTTCAGTTTTGTAGATAAATACTTACACTAGAATTAAGTTGGTCCAGTCTTATTGTGTTCCTGAACTATTCCTAGGCTGTATCAGGCCCGAATACGCTACAAGCTTTTATAAGAAATGTCCTTCAGTTCATCAGACTGCTTATCTTTATTGATACTATGTCTTTCACTGCAGGATTCCACTTTGCAAAGTCCTAAAAACTGTATTTCTTTCCAGTATAGCTTGGAAGTAATAGACTTACAAAATCAATAGTTTTCCGCAAACCTCAACAACAGTTCAAAGAAAAATTGATGCAATTCTCATAATATTTGACTCTGTTTGTCAAAGTTGGCATGCAGTGCTGGTCAAGTACAATAATTGTCAAAAACAAAAGTCCCAGATGCCAGTTCAGGGGTCAAAGGTTAGTCACCTTTCTGAAAACAACAATATACCTTGTACTGATTTCTTAGGTCAGGATTTTTCTCTTCAGGTTTCCAGGTGGTAGGTGCATAGTTGAAATAGCAATCACAAACTTAGAGGAAGATTGACATGCCTTTAACTTTTACTATAAAGAATTATTAATTCATAAAATCAATATAATACAATTATAATCCTGTACATTTTTGCATTGTGTTTGCCATTTCATAATAAATTTTCAGTTTGTATAGACCAATGAACACTTCTGTACCTTCCCATTTGTAACAAAGATATTAATATTATTAAATTATTCCTAGTAAGAGAAATTACTTTGTATTTGAACAACTACTAGGATATTGAATATATTTGGAAAATGGAGTGAATTATCTTGTTATAGTTCTGCCTTTATGACAAATACTTTTGATTATGTTGATGACCTTGGTCAAAAGTGAATCTGCATATAGCTGAGAATTAAGTTATTTATTTATTTTATTTACATGTGGTAATCTATCTTTTCCTATGAAAGGAACAAGGCAGAATACAAATAGGACAGTAACTTTTAAACCAGCACATGGATGCACATGTAGACATTCATCAGCCCATGCCCAGGGACACAACTATTTTATAACATGTGTTGCACTGGAACGAGTGGAGTGTGCCCTTGGACCTCTGTGAACCAGGAGAGGAGCTCCGAGGAAGCACTGAGGGAGGTGAGACGGAGCCTCGTCTGGGCGGAGACCAGAAGCCCAGGCCCCTGCCGACTTGCATGGCTTCCAGGAAGCCAACCACGCAAGGTTGGTCTCTGACTAGTCCTCCGACCACTCCAAGCCCTTTCGGACCTGCCGCTGGGTAATGGCAGAGGTGGCAGGCCGGACAGGAGGCAGAGGTGGACTGAAGACCACGGGCAGTAGACAGACTCAGGTGCTGACGAAAATGAAGACTCTAGTACAGAAGGCAAGGTAAGCTAAAATCAGACAAGTAAAAGTCCGAAACTTCCAAGAGAGCACAGGATCTCCTGCTGCTTGCAGACACTGAATGAAGAGCAGCACAGAAGCGAGGGACAGATGAAAGCCCCTCAGGAAGTCCAGGAACAGGAAGACGGACATCTGGACACCAGAGATGGAGGATGTCAGGACAGATGGTTGGAGGTAAGCGGCCAAAACTCATAGCAGCAACGTCCTGGACTGAGCCTCGGGAACCTGGGGTGATCGACGCACCTGACAGGTAATTTGAAGGAACACGAAACTTTCAATCCAGCATGGAAGATGCATCAGAAGGTCATCCCGAAGTTGGACTGAGGATGGGCCACTAGGAGGTAAATCTGGAATCGGGAACATAATCGCGATCTGACGAGGGACATAGAGAATCCTCAGCCACAATAAATGGAACTGTCCCACCGAGCACCCTACACACCCCATCCAGGATGGTCGCAGACCACTCAGACCACTGCGCACCCTAAACAACCCAGCCGGGCTGGTCGCGGACCATGCAGGGACAGAATAAGTGGAGCCTTGGAGACATCTGGAAACATGGCAGATGTCAGGAACATCTGGACACATCAAGAACAGCAGAGATATCAACAGAAACCAGGAACATGGACGCAGGAACATCTGGACACATCAGGAACGAAGCAGACGTCAGCAGAGACCAGGAACATAGACGATGAGGGATCCCATGAAGATAGGAAGATGCCAGGAAGGAGCAGGAAGCGAGGAGTCCTAAGGAGGACTAGCCCCTTGCCAAGGCAAGGGAGAAGTGACGGAAGAGCCCTGATATAGGGCTCTATTGGAGATGCCCAGGGAGGAGTCCAAAGGTGGGGCCCGGGGAATATCCGGCTGCGGGCCCTTTAAATAAAGAAGAGCGGCACGGCCTCACCCCTAGGGGTGGAGCCGGAGGCGGAACTATGGTGGCATCCATGCCGCTGCGGAGCAGGCCTCCGGGCCTGCTGGGAGACGGTGACACTGGCGGCCCATGCTGCCATGGAGGCTGAAGTCCGCGACTCCCTGGCACGGTGAAGAAGAGAGGCAGGCTGCAGCTCCATGCCGCGAAGATGTCGGCGGTGGCCCCAACCGTGCTGGAAGGTCCAGGGGCAGCTCCTGCCTCACAGACATGACAGCAGCCTCCGGACTGCAAGGTAAGTGCCTGTTCTCGGCACAGCCCGCTAGCAGGAGCGCATCAACATGCACACGTATATGCGTGTATGTTATTAAATAACCTGGTCGCATGCACATGTGTGTTGAATTTTAACTGGGCACGAGCCTGAGCGCTCAAATCCTGCTTCTACCATGTAAATGGGGGGATTTTAAAAGGGACGTGTGTGACATATTTTCTGTTTTTACCAGTTTGTTCCCAGTTTGCCCAGTTAAAAAATTGATCCTCCAACCCCTCTGGTTTGATAGCTTGTACACTCCCAAGTTACCTCAGACCACTTATACCCCTCTGAAATGGCTCATTATATTTTTTATTTTACTCACATGCCATCCATAGCAGACGTATATGCAGCAGGGGGCCTTGGTGCATGCTAGATAGTATATTTAAGCACAAATATCTAATTAAAGTCCTGAAATGTCCATGTATTGCCCATGCCCTGCCTTCGTCTCATCCCTTTTTGAGGAGTTACGAGATGTTCACACAATGGCAGTTAGGCGCATATCCGGGCAGATTTTAAAATCCATTTGGCACATGCAAGCCAGACATTCGTGCATTCCTTAATTTCAGTGGACTTTTAAAATTCACCTTTAATTTTGGACCTGAGACAATGGAGGGTAAAGTGATTTGCTCACAGTAACATGGAGCTGAAGAGGGATATAAACCTTGGCTTCCCTGTTTTGTAAGTTGTAGATCTAACCACTAGACTACTCCTACATTCAACTTAACTTCAAATGATGGAGGAGGAGTTGTGAGAGGACAGACCAGACCTCAGGAGACTGGTCACAGTGGTGGAGCAACTAGCCAAAGCTCCTGAGTAGGGATGTGAATCGGGCTTCTGACGATTGAAAATATCATTGATATTTTCAAAATCGTCAGAAATCGGGGGCTCTCCCAAAACGATAGGAAAACCCCGCAATATTGATTGTGGGGCTTCCCTTAATCTTTTGAGGGACGGCGGGAAAAACGGCACACAAAAATAACCCCTAAACCCACCCCGACCCTTTAAAAGTAACCCCTTAGCTTCCCCCACCCTCCCGACCCCCCCAAAACCTTTTTACAGGTACCTGGTGGTCCAGTGGGGGTCCCGGGAGCGATCTCCCTCTCCGGGCCGTCCTCCGGCTACTGGGCCGTCCTTGTGACAGGGTATCCGTGCCATTGGCCAGATCCTGTCACATGGTAGGAGCACTGGATGGCCGGTGCCATCTTGTGCTCCTACCATGTGACAGGGGCTGACCAATGGCACCGGTAGCCCCTGTGACATAGTAAGGGCAAGGCTATCGGCGCCATTTTGGTTCCTGGCACCCGACGGCACGAGTGCAGGAGATCGCTCCCGGACCCCTGCTGGACCCCCAGAGACTTTTGACCAGCTTGGGGGGGCCTCCTGACCCTCACAAGACTTGCCAAAAGTCCAGCGGGAGTCCGGGAGCGAACTCCTGCACTCGGGCCGTATTGCCAGTATTCAAAATGGTGCCGGCGCTAGCCTTTGCCCTCATACTGGCAATACGGCCCGAGTGCAGGAGTTCGCTCCCGGACCCCCGCTGGACTTTTGGCAAGTCTTGTGGGGGTCAGGAGGCCCCCCCCCAAGCTGGCCAAAAGTCCCTGGGAGCCAGCGGGGTTCCGGGAGCGATCTCCTGCACTCGTGTCATCGGGTGCCAGGAACAAAAATGGCGCCGATAGCCTTGCCCTTTCTATGTCACAGGGGCTACCGGTGCCATTGGTCAGCCCCTGTCACATGGTAGGAGCACAAGATGGCGCCAGCCATCCAGTGCTCCTACCATGTGACAGGATCCTGCCAATGGTACAGATACCCTGTCACAAGGTAAGGGCAAAGGACGGCCCGGTAGCCGGAGGACGGCCCGGAGCGGGAGATCACTCCCAGGACCCCCACTGGACCACCAGGTACCTGTAAAAAGGTTTTAGGGGGTCGGGAGGGTGGGGGAAGCTAAGGGGTTGCTTTTAAAGAGTCGGGGTGGGTTTTTTGTTTATTGGCTGGGCAGCCGATAAACAAAACGCGAACGGGCCCGATGGGAAAAAACCCACATGTGAATCTGAACCGGAATCCGAACCGATTCCGGTTCCGATTCACATCTCTAGTAACCTGTCTTAATTAATTTACTGGTGTGAATTTTCATTGAGAGGTTCTCATCTAGCTGTACACCTAAAACCCGTACTTGATTTGAGGGATTAATTTGAAAATTGCGCAGATCTAGGGTTGGTGGTTTAACTATCAATGAATTTCTACTCATCCAAATGATTTCAGTCTTTTGGGGGGTTAATGTTAATTTAAGTTGTGAAAGTTCTTGTATTGCTTTCATATAGGTAGAGAGTAATGAAACTATATGTTCAAATGATCTGGAAAGTGGGATTTAAAACTGTATGTCATCAGAATACAGAAGAAAGTTATTCCTGGTTTGTCAGTAATTTATACGGTAGGAACATGTAAATACTGAATAGTATTGCTGAGAGGGCTGAGCCTTGAGGGACACCTGTACCACAGTGAAAAGTATCAGATATATGGTTGCCAAATTTGACTTGAATTGTTCTATTAGAAAGAAATGAAGAGAACCATCTGAGTACCCTGCCATCAATCCCAATGTTTTTCATCTGATGGCATAACAGGTTATGATCCACAGTGTTGAAGGCAGATGTAAAGTCAATTAGCACAAGACAATAAGATTTACCTGTGTCAAGTCCTCGTAAAACCGAGTCTATTAATAAGAGGAGAAATGACTTAGTTGAGTGATGTTTTAACCTTTTCTAGGAGGTAAATTGCATCTAATACAGCATGGGGTGAAAGTTAGGCATAGGCACACATCTGAGTTACAGGGAATAAAAACAACACAAAACTGAAGAGAACGTGAGAGAAATTACCAATAAAATAGACGTGCACACAAAGTGGCGGATTTTCAGAGCCCTGCTCGCGTAAATCCGCCCAAAACCGGGCGGATTTACGCGAACAGGGCCCTGCGCGCCGGGAAGCCTATTTTACATAGGCCTCCCGGCACGCGCAGAGCCCCGGGACTCGTGTAAGTCCCGGGGTTCTCCGAGGGGGGCGTGTCGGGGGCGGGCCCGGTCGTCGCGGCGTTTCGGGGGCATGTCGGCAGCGTTTTGGGGGCGGGTATGGGGGCGTGGCTACGGCCCGGGGCGGTCCGGGGGCGTGGCCGCGCCCTCCGTACCCACCCCCAGGTCGTGGCCCGGCGCGCAGGAGGCCCACTGGCGCGCGGGGATTTACGCCTCCCTCCGGGAGGCGTAAATCCCCCGACAAAGGTAAGGGGGGGGGGTTTAGACAGGGCCGGGCGGGTGGGTTAGGTAGGGGAAGGGAGGGGAAGGTGAGGGGAGGGCAAAGGAAAGTTCCCTCCGAGGCCGCTCCGATTTCGGAGCGGCCTTGGAGGGAACGGGGGTAGGCTGCGTGGCTCGGCGCGCGCCGGCTATACAAAATCCATAGCCTTGCGCGCGCCGATCCAGGTTTTTAGCAGATACGCGCGGCTCCGCGCGTATCTACTAAAATCCAGCGTACTTTTGTTTGCGCCTGGAGCGCAAACAAAAGTAGGCTATTCGCGCGCCTTTTAAAATCCGCCCCTAAATGTGTATGAAGGAGCACACAAACGAGCATTGTCCTGAGTCATGCCCTTTGTGCATGTGACTGAGGCTCTGGCATTTCCACAGGCTTCTAATAGAGGGAAACAGATGTCATCAAGGGGCAGGGCTTTAGCAATTCTGAGGAACAGCAGAGAAAGGAACAGGAATGCTGACTTGAAGGAAAAACACAATAAGCAAACTCAATCCCAGGTCTAGCAGTCAATCTTATGCAGCAATAGGCATACAGTACAGCAGGCGAGGTAAAATCTAGGGATGTACATTGGGTGCCCAATCATTTGCACTTTCGGGTTCGTGTGGCCACGGGAAAATCTCATTCTCCCGCAGATCGGCATTTTTTTTTTTAGTAAAAATAACAAAAATAAACACTTTTTTGTTAGTGTGCACTAACCCGAAAAACGATTTTCACGAAAATTCGGGGGAAAAAGTGATTGTTTCATGATTTAGCTGATATATAACGAATTAAGAAATATCGTGCAATATTTCAATTCGTTATAAAAATGATTCACATCCCTAGTAACATCCACTATTGTCGGCATTGCCATGATCTTCTTCATTGCAAAAGCTTCCAGCTGTGAGCTATTAGTGACTCCTTGGTGTTTCTATGGCCTTGCTCCCTAACTCACCTCCATAACCAATAACATATAATATAATATATAATCCTATTCCAGCCAGTCTCCAGAACTTGTCTCTCACTGAAACTGCTGGAAACCTGTTATTTTCATCATCATTTTCCCATTCAGACACAAATTAAAGGGCTGGTAGGCTCCAAGAAATGACAGAATCCCAATAAAAACTCTTACCATAATATGTTGTAAAACATAGGACACATATAAATTACTAATAGATAGTGAAATAATAAGATCTTGTTTCATATGGAGAGAAATTCCAATTCACAAGGAAAAAGTACAAGCCCAATGTAAAAATCATCCAGGCTTAGGATGATGAGGTATTCACACAATCTATGCTTTCCTAACAACCTCAGTATATCTTATGAAGGTGGAATAGTAATAAGCCCATAGCATCAGGATCAGGCAAAGCCAATATAGGTCTTACTCACATTGCAAACTACAGAGAGCAAGATTTGTCCAGATCCTAAAATTCCAGAGGAGATAGACAAAGCTTATATTCCTTGTATAGACTAACTCTGCACTCACAAGACAAAATAACACACATTAGGGATGTGAATCGTTTTAGGACGATTAAAATTATCGTCCGATAATTTTAATATCGTCTTAAACCGTTATGGAACACAATA
Source organism: Rhinatrema bivittatum (assembly GCF_901001135.1). Taxonomy (NCBI): domain Eukaryota; kingdom Metazoa; phylum Chordata; class Amphibia; order Gymnophiona; family Rhinatrematidae; genus Rhinatrema; species Rhinatrema bivittatum. The sequence goes on along the minus strand of NC_042617.1, from coordinate 151,719,964 downwards.
CAATACAGATTCTAACGATTTATCGTTATAAATCGTTAGAATCGTGAGCCGGCACACTAAAACCCCCTAAAACCCACCCCCGACCCTTTAAATTAAATCCCCCACCCTCCCGAACCCCCCCCAAATAACTTAAATAACCTGCGGGTCCAGCGGCGGTCCGGAACGGCAGCGGTCCGGAACGGGCTCCTGCTCTGAATCTTGTCGTCTTCAGCCGGCGCCATTTTCCAAAATGGCGCCGAAAAATGGCGGCGGCCATAGACGAAAAAGATTGGACGGCAGGAGGTCCTTCCGGACCCCCGCTGGACTTTTGGCAAGTCTCGTGGGGGTCAGGAGGCCCCCCACAAGCTGGCCAAAAGTTCCTGGAGGTCCAGCGGGGGTCAGGGAGCGATTTCCCGCCGCGAATCGTTTTCGTACGGAAAATGGCGCCGGCAGGAGATCGACTGCAGGAGGTCGTTCAGCGAGGGTTCCGGCGCCTCGCTGAACGACCTCCTGCAGTCGATCTCCTGCCGGCGCCATTTTCCATACGAAAACGATTCGCGGCGGGAAATCGCTCCCTGACCCCCGCTGGACCTCCTGGAACTTTTGGCCAGCTTGTGGGGGGCCTCCTGACCCCCATGAGACTTGCCAAAAGTCCAGCGGGGGTCCGGAAGGACCTCCTGCCGTCCAATCTTTTTCGTCTATGGCTGCCGCCATTTTTCGGCGCCATTTTGGAAAATGGCGCCGGCTGAAGACGACAAGATTCAGAGCAGGAGCCCGTTCCGGACCGCTGCCGTTCCGGACCGCCGCTGGACCCGCAGGTTATTTAAGTTATTTGGGGGGGGGGTTCGGGAGGGTGGGGGATTTAATTTAAAGGGTCGGGGGTGGGTTTTAGGGGGTTTTAATGTGCCGGTTTTTCGATTTTCGATTTTTAACGATTTTTAACGATTTTTCACGATATTTTACCCCCCCCAAACGGCAACAATACGATTCCCTCCCCCTCCCAGCCGAAATCGATCGTTAAGACGATCGAGGACACGATTCACATCCCTAAACACACATATACCACAACATTAAAAAGAAGATATGGGTGAAAGTTCCATGTATATACCATAGTAATAACAAACACACATATATTGCCTAGCTATTTTAATAATATACATGTGTAATATATACTTGCATAAATTCTACTCCTTTAAATGTGCAAGAATGTACAGTTTACATGTACATTTCATTATAAAGAGGATGCTCACAATACTTACCTTCCTACGTGCACCATGTCCAGAAGGAGTGGAGTCTACTGAAAAACCCTAACTTCCCACCTAGGGAGGTAGACTTTCTTGGTCATGAAGGTTCAGCATGTCCTGCATTGCTCTAAATCTAGGAGAGTGGGCTCATAAAGGAAGAAGAGGATGTGGGAGAAGATTCAGCACAAACTCAATGTGAACGTCCAGAACAACTACAATGTGAAAGAACTGAGACACAAGTGGTGGGGCTTCCAGCATCTTCTCAAGCAGAAGCATTCCTAGATGAGAGCTGAGGGGCATGCCAGCTAGATAATGCTCACCACCACAGAATGAAGCTGTGGGAGGTAAGAAGTGCAAAGTCATGCATATGGGGAGTGGAAATCCGAATGAACTATATTCAATGGGGGGGGGGGGGGGGGGGGGGGAAAGGCTGATGTGCACGGAGCAGGAGAGGGACCTTGGGGTGATAGTGTCTAATGATATGAAGTCTGCGAAACAATGCGACAAGGCGATAGCAAAAGCCAGAAGAATGCTGGGATGCATAGAGAGAGGAATATCGAGTAAGAAAAGGGAAGTGATTATCCCCTTGTACAGATCCTTGGTGAGGCCACACCTGGAGTACTGTGTTCAGTTCTGGAGACCGTATCTACAAAGAGACAAGGACAAGATGGAAGCAGTTCAGAGAAGGGCGACCAGGAAGGTGGAGGGTCTTCACAGGATGACATACGAGGAGAGATTGAAGAATCTAAATATGTACTCCCTGGAGGAAAGGAGGAACAGGGGTGATATGATTCAGACTTTCAGATACTTGAAAAACTTTAATGATCCAAAGACATCAACAAACCTTTTCCATCAGAAAAAAATCAGCAGAACCAGAGGTCACGAGCTGAGGCTCCAGGGAGGAAGACTAAGAACCAATATCAGGAAGTATTTCTTCACGGAAAGGGTGGTGGATGCCTGGAATGCCCTTCCGGAGGAAGTGGTGAAGTCTAAAACTGTGAACGACTTCAAAGGGGCGTGGGATAAACACTGTGGATCCATCAAGTCTAGAGGGGTGAATAAAGTGGAGACATTCAAACACAGCACGGAGCGGCAGTAGCCACAGCGGCATTCAAACACTGCACGGAGCGGCAGTAGCCACAGAGGCATTCAAACACTGCACGGAGTGGCAGTAGCCACAGCGGCATTCAAACACTGCACGGAGCGGCAGTAGCCACAGAGGCGTTCACGGAGCGGGATGCCAGTGGCCAGTAGTTGGTGTTCCACCTTCACGGAGCGGAAGGATGGAGGGCTGCTATTTCCAAAAAAAACCAAAACAAAAAATAAAAACAGGGGTGGGTAAGAGTATGGGGCAAGGGGGTGGCCTGCTTGTTGCAGCGGTTGCTACCCCCAATTGAGCTGGATGTCACTTGGATGCAGATTCAAAGCTGCTCTCTAAATTGGGTGGAGGGGAATTAGGGCTGGAGGGTACTGGAAGCCAATAGTAACAGGTGGGAGAGAGAAAAAGGGAAAAAAAAAAAAGGATAAAGTGCGTAGCTTGCTGGGCAGACTTGATGGGTCATTTGGTCTTCTTCTGCCGTCATTTCTATGTTTCTATGTTTCTATGATTCTATGGTAAATTTGGACACCTTGCAACATGAAGGCCATCCAGATGAGCCTTTTCTACCAAAGAATCCTATAAAGTGCTTGTATGTATGTAATGACTACAGTTATGTATATTACTATATATTTATCTAAGGTTTCCCTTCCAGCGAAGGTCCTGAGCACATGAGGAAATACATTGCATGGCCCAAGTTCTCATGACTTCCCTGGGTTCCTGTACAAGGGAGAAAAACCTGAGAAATGTATTAGCCATCATGTAGTTGTAATCACTGAGACTTGTCCGATTCATTAATTGGGCTGTCTATTAACTCACTCTTCATACCTGTGCTATGGTAGAAAATGCAATGCTTTGCAGAATGATGCCTGGGAATTTAAAGTGTCTTTAGGACAATTATCCTTATGCTATTGCACATTAACTTGCATGCACACTGAAATTCGTAGAACCCACTTTCTTTTCACTTCCAGACCCAATACATTGGTCACATCTTTGGGACTGGTACCACTTTCACCATGGGACCCCTCTCCAGTAGATAATCAATAGCTGAAATCTGTAACTCCTAGATTATGTCCTCTCTCATTACTGTCTAGGGATGCTTATAGCAGTATTTGATTCAGATTCATTTTTTAATTCATATTTTATTAATTTTATAAAGTAAGCATACAACTTATTCCATCAGAAAAGAAAAGAAAAGATATGTAGAACATCAAATTTCACATTAAACATAATCAAAGAAAAAATTATTACCGATTACAGCATTTTTCAGTGAGATAAAAATAATTTTTAAACAAAGACAACAAAAGGCCCAGACCCATAAATCTAAAGGGAGAGTTTAAGGAAACAGAAAAACCAAAAGAAAAAACTGTCTTAACGGATACGGTGTATTTCAATAAATGATTATCTTAAGGGCTCTATTACAGAGGATTGGTGTTCAAATTCCTGGCATTTAAGAAGGATTTCAGTTGTTCTGACATAGTGAAAACAAAGCATTCATCTTTCCCTCGGACTATGTACTTACAAGGATATTTTAATATAAACGTATAACCTAAATTTAATACTTGAGGTCTCATATTGAGAAACTCCCTTCTCCTTAATTGGGTGGTCCTAGAAAAATCTGGAAATATTTTAATAACTTGATCATGAAAAGTAGAGGATAAAGTTTGGAAATACTTTCTCATTACATCACTAATATCTTTCTCTGTAACAAATGACAGCAGCAACATTCCTCGGTCTAAAATCTCTACTGTTGAACTTTCCAAAAATTGAGTTAAGTTGTCGAGAACGTCTAGCTAATTATCTTTATCTTTTATATTTTTCCTGGCTTTTGATATATAATATTCCTTATTGACCAAAGGAAGTTTCGTCTCTTCAAATTTTAAATTTTCCACAAAAATGTTTATAAGCGTGCTGTGGGTGTCCTCTCCTAGAACACGAGGAGAATTTAAAAATATCAAGTTAAGATGTTGAACATGATTTTCCAGAGACTCTAGTCTTTTAGATTGTATTCCATAATCTTTTATCAATTTAAAATTGATAGTCTGAACTTGCAATATAGTTTGTTCCACTACTTCAACTCTTTTACTAATGTCCTTAATCTGGCGTCATAGAAACATATAGAAACATAGAAATGACGGCAGAAGAAGACCAAATGGCCCATCCAGTCTGCCCAGCAAGCTTTCATACTTATTTTTCTCATACATATCTGTTACTCTGACCGCTGAGGTCAGGACCCTTTTTGGTAACTTTTTGGTTCTAATTTCCTTCCACCCCCACCAATTGATGTAGAGAGCAGTGCTGGAGCTGCATCAATGTAAAGTTGCATTTTATGCAAGAAGGTCGGTATATAAAAATTAAAAATAAATAAATAAATAAATAAAGTATCAAGCCTAATTGGTTAGGGGTAATAACCGCTGCAATAAGCAAGCTACCTGGAAGGTCCACCGCTTGCACCGCTGACATCCTCCTTTCTTCCTCCACAGGGTCCACTGAGGAGGATATAGATGATTCAAACTCATCTGGGGCCCTTATCAATGCTGCTTCCAGCATACTGGAGGAGAATTGAGGCTGCAGCTCTAATCCTCCAATCCTCCTCTCCGGCTACTCCCTCCTGCCGGGTGGGTGATGTCATCCTTCTGCGCTGCGACTTGCAACTCCAACTGTGACACTGGAAGCGGTGGGGGCCGATAATCAGAGGGACTAGGAATAGTTTCCATACAGCGCAGAAGCTCCCTCTCCAGATGCTGAAGCGGGAGTAGATTCACCCCTAGAATCCACCGTCGTCATCGAGAAAGGAATTATCAGCTTCTGCCCAGGAAATAAGGCGGGCTCCGGGGGAAAAACGCGAACCTTGCCTTTTCTTTTAGGATGCATCTTCTTCAAGGTAATGTGTATCACAGAGCGATTTCCCTTGTGACTGTTCCCACCGCTATTTTGGGTCTCAGTATTTGATTCAGATTCTAGTGGTTGTTCCAATGTACGCTAGTCCTCAGCTAGTGGCAACTTCTTACTTTCTTACATCTTCTAAACGTCCAAGAAGTCCTTTCCTTGAAATTTTCTCCTTGGCTCTGCTCTGGTCATCCTTTGGAAAATACTGTCCCTATGCTGGTACTCAGGGAAAAGAACCTCACCCAGTGGTGCACTTCTGCCATATTGCCTTGCATGCTGAAATTAAGCTGACATCAGACAGGATAGGTCTAGTGATACCTCTGTTATACTCAGGCCACTCTGACCAGCTTATGGCACATAAATAATATATATAAGGGAATGGGATTGGATTGGATTGGATAAGTTCTTGGAGGATTGGATTGGATAAGTTCTTGGAGGAGAAACTGAAAATGTCATAATGCTTCTGTATCACTCCATGGTGAGACCGCACCTTGAATACTGTGTACAATTCTGGTCGCCGCATCTCAAAAAAGATATAATTGCGATGGAGAAGGTACAGAGAAGGGCTACCAAAATGATAAGGGGAATGGAACAGCTCCCCTATGAGGAAAGACTAAAGAGTTTAGGACTTTTCAGGTTGGAGAAGAGACGACTGAGGGGGGATATGATAGAGATGTTTAAAATCATGAGAGGTCTAGAACAGGTAGATGTGAATCGGTTATTTACTCTTTCGGATAGTAGAAAGAGTAGGGGGCAGTCCATGAAGTTAGCATGGGGCACATTTAAAACTAATCGGAGAAAGTTATTTTTTACTCAACGCACAATTAAACTCTGGAATTTGTTGCCAGAGGATGTGGTTAGTGCAGTTAGTATAGCTGTGTTTAAAAAAGGATTGGATAAGTTCTTGGAGGAGAAGTCCATTACCTGCTATTAAGTTCACTTAGAGAATAGCCACTGCCATTAGCAATGGTAACTAGAGATGTGAATCGTGTCCTCGATCGTCTTAACGATCGATTTCGGCTGGGAGGGGGAGGGAATCGTATTGTTGCCGTTTGGGTGTTTGAAATATCATGAAAATCGTGAAAATCGTGAGCCGGCACACTAAAACCCCCTAAAACCCACCCCCGACCCTTTAAATTAAATCCCCCACCCTCCCGAACCCCCCCCAAATGCTTTAAATTACCTGGGGGTCCAGCGGCGGTCCGGAACGGCAGCGGTCTGGAACGGCCTCCTGCAATTGAATTGTGTTGTCTTCAGCCAGCGCCATTTTTCAAAATGGCGGCGCAAAATGGCGGCGGCCATAGACCAACACGACTCGACTGCAGGAGGTCGTTCCGGACCCCTGCTGGACTTTTGGCAAGTCTTGTGGGGGTCAGGAGGCCCCCCAAGCTGGCCAAAAGTCCCTGGGGGTCCAGCGGGGGTCCGGAAACGATCTCCTGCCGCAAATCGTTTTCCGTACGGAAAATGGCGCTGGCAGGAGATCGACTGCAGGAGGTCGTTCAGCGGCGGTCCGGAACCCCCGCTGAACGACCTCCTGCAGTTGATCTCCTGCCGGCGCCATTTTCTGTATGGAAAACGATTTGCGGCAGGAGATCGTTTTCCGGATCCCCGCTGGACCCCCAGGGAATTTTGGCCAGCTTGGGGGGGCCTCCTGACCCCCACAAGACTTGCCAAAAGTCCAGCGGTGGTCCGGAACGACCTCCTGCAGTCGAGTCGTGTTGGTCTATGGCCGCCGCCATTTTGCGCCGCCATTTTGAAAAATGGCGCCGGCTGAAGACAACACAATTCAATTGCAGGAGGCCGTTCCGGACCACTGCCGTTCCGGACTGCCGCTGGACCCCCAGGTAATTTAAGGCATTTGGGGGGGGTTCGGGAGGGTGGGGGATTTAATTTAAAGGGTCGGGGGTGGGTTTTAGGGGGTTTTAGTGTGCCGGTTTTCCTGCCCTCCCCCTTTCCCCGATTTACGATTTTTTGACGATAAATCGGGGGAATTGGTATTGTATCGTGGCCCTAAAGATTTTTGACGATTTAAAATATATCGGACGATATTTTAAATCGTCAAAAAACGATTCACATCCCTAATGGTAACATGGAATAGTCTTAGTTTTTGGGTACTTGCCAGGTTCTTATGGCCTGGATTGGCCACTGTTGGAAAAAGGATGCTGGGCTTGATGGACCCTTGGTCTGACCCAGTATGGCATTTTCTTATGTTCTTATGTTCTTATGGGAGATATAGATATGTTTCTGCTTAGAAAAATGAAATGGAAGCATAAGTCAGATAGGATGAGTACTGAAGAGTAGGCTAGCCAACTGGCTTCATAAAATCTAGACAGGTTGGTCCAGTCCTGGAGTTACAACACTGCATGTGCCAAATCATAGTGGTGTGCATTCGGATTGACCGCATTAGTAAAACGCAACTCATATTTTTTTTTTACTTAAAAAATTGATTCGACATAAACGATCGGATTTCCCACATATCGAACATAGATATGTTCGATATGTGGGAAATCGCGATTGTTGAGCCAAAATAAAAATATAAACCCCCTCACCCTCCTTAATCCCCCCCCCCCCCCCCGACTTACCACAACTCCCTGGTGATGGAGCAAGGAGTGAGGACGCCATTTCTGCAATCCTTGGCGAGAAGCATGTGACGTCGGCGGCACGTCGAGTGACGCCGGCGTCACGTGATTCCCGGCTCGTTCGCGCCGGACGGCTCGTTCGGCCCAAAAAGAACTTTTGGCCAGCTTGGGGGGGTCAGGAGGCCCCCCCAAGCTGGCCAAAAGTTCTTTTTGGGCCGAACGAGCCGTCCGGCGTGAATGAGCCGGGAATCACGTGGCGCCGCGTCACTCAGACGCGATGTCACGTGATTCCCGGCAAGTTCGCGCCGGACGGCTCGTTCGGCCCAAAAAGAACTTTTGGCCAGCTTGAGGGGGTCAGGAAGCCCCCCCAAGCTGGCCAAAAGTTCTTTTTGGGCCGAACGAGCCGTCCGGCGCGAACTTGCCGGGAATCACGTGACGTCGGCGTCACGTGATTCCCGGCTCGTTCGCGCCGGATGGCTCGTTCGGCCCAAAAAGAACTTTTGGCCAGCTTGGGGGGGTCAGGAGGCCCCCCCAAGCTGGCCAAAAGTTCTTTTGGGCCGAACGAGCCGTCCGGCGCGAATTTGCCGGGAATCACGTGACGCCGCTTCTGAGTGACGCGGCGCCACGTGATTCCCGGCAAGTTCGCGCCGGACGGCTCGTTCGGCCCAAAAAGAACTTTTGGCCAGCTTGAGGGGGTCAGGAGGCCCCCCCAAGCTGGCCAAAAGTTCTTTTTGGGCCGAACGAGCCGTCCGGCGCGAACTCGCCGGGAATCACGTGACGCCGCGTCACTCGACGTGCCACTGACGTCACATGCTTCTCGCCAAGGATTGCAGAAATGACGTCCTCACTCCTCGCTCGATCACCAGGGAGTTGTGGTAAGTCTGGGGGGGGGATTAAGGAGGGTGAGGGGGTTTAAATTTTTTTTTTGCACATATGTACATATACCCAACTCATTGGATTTTTTTTATGTCCATATTGGCCGCAAGTGGGACCCCCTTTCGGACATAAAAAATATGAACATAAAATTTTGCTCTGCACATCCCTACCAAATCATATTATAGATTTTTAAGGGGCAGCAATAAGGATGTCAGAACTACATGTCCCAGAATGCAATTGGATAAATGATGGACTGAATCTACTTCTCCTGAAAATCTTGCACCAGTTGTCAACCCTAATCAAAAGCTACATGGAATCTGAGTCATTTCTCTGTCCTTGTCTGCTAGTGTTGTGCAAGTATATCTAGGGTAAATTTTGGTATCACTGGAATTCTTTCTATTCAGTTAGTGGAGGTGCTAGAATAGGGCCCTAAAGATGTTCTGTAAAGCATAAAGAAAGATCAAGTAATTGTGAAGAAAATAAGCCAACTAGCATGCATAATTACAGCATGTACATTCTTACTTTTTACAGGCCTCCAGTGGAAAAGACAGCATTCCTGGTTCTTCTTCTTAGCCCAAAACAGGACACTGAGTGGGAGGAGTGAGCAGCAGAAGAGAACCAGGGACAAAGCATAGACATCAGGAGGAAGAGAAAGAGAAGGGAGTAAGCAAAGGAGCAACAAGTGACACTGCATGAACACATGGAGGAGGAGGAGGAAGAGAAGGAGGAGAATGTGTGTAACCTGACTCAGTCACACTCACCAGAGCTCTGGGATAGAGCTGGGATGGAGGATGGCAGCCTGGCTAAGGAGTACCTTGGCTGTCAGAGGGAGGAGGAGATGTAGACCACTCTAGAATAAAGGTGTGGGTATAATGGACCTAAATGCTCACATGGTGGAGGAGATCAGTGGCCTCAGGTATGACCTGCAAGGCCTGCAGGATGTGATAATAGAAAAGATGCAGGGTTAGTGGCAGAAGATGCAGGATGTACAACAGGACAAAGAAGTGGAAGAGAACAGATGGAGGCCCAGGTAGCTGTGTAGATGATGATGTTTTAGAGGTTGCTCCCTGCCAGCCACAACCCCCACCAGTTGTGAACTACATGCTTCTTCCATGGATGCAACCCCCACCAACCATGGCAGCACCACCACCCTGGATTGCACCTACACAGACAAGATTGCCACCTGCCTCCTGGGCCACTCCACCTCCCTTAGTAGTTGAATCACCTCCCTTAGTAGTTGAACCTCCACGTCTGCCACCACCACCTGCAGTGAAATAGCCAGCACCATCATGACCAACACCATTAAAAACAGATATTCCCTATCTCCGAGACTACAGTAGCTGAAGAGGATAGGACCACCACTGCTGCCAGGCCATCCTTGCAGCTGCTTCAGAGCCCTCCAGTTCTCTTGATAAGCCACTGCTTCCAGGTCCCAGGCCCTCCAAGGGTAAGGTAAGATGCAATAGAATCCCACTGCAGAGGAGCACAAGACTTGGGCAGGCCAAAACAACAAAACTTCCCCCATTCCAAAAAGGTTGTCAGCCAAGGAAACCCATAAATCTTTTAATTTATTCAGCATTACATTGAGCAATACATGTAAATAAATGCACCTTCACCTTCTAATAAATCCTTGTATACACTGTTAGGGGTGTGCATTTGTTTTCGCCGTATTGGCGATCCGCAACATATACTGCACTATTCGTAGTATTCGTGGGGAAGCGAAACGTATCGCAATTCCCCACGAATACACGAATATTTGCCGAATTATACGGCCACCTAAATAAAAATTTAAACAAACTCCCCACCCTCCTGAACCCCCCCAAGACTTACCAAATCTCCCTGGTGGTCCAGCAGGGGGTGTCCGGGAACCATCCCCTACACTCACACCCTTGGTGCCGGTTTCATCATGGCGCCGATAGTCTTTGTCTCAGGGGTTACCGGTGCCATTGGTCAGCCCCTGTCACATGGCCATCAGTGCCATCTTGTGCTCCTACCATGTGACAAGGGCTGTCCAATGGCACCGGTAGCCCCTGTGACATAGTATGGGCAAAGGCTATCGGCACCATTTTGAGTACTGGCATCGGCCGGCCGGAGTGCAGGAGGTCACTCCGGGACCCCCGTTGGAGCCCCAGGGACTTTTGGCCAGCTTGGGGGGGCCTTCTGACCCCCACAAGACTTGCCAAAAGTCCAGCAGGGGTCCGGGAGCGACCTCCTGCACGTCGGCCATCCGATGGCAATACTCAAAACGGCGCCGATCGCCTTTGCCCTCACTATGTCACAGGTACCGACGGTCGGCCCATGTGACTTAGTGAGGGCAAAGGCCATCGGCGCCATTTTGAATATTGGCAGCAGATCGCCTTTGCCCTCACTATGTCACAGGGGCTGACCATCGGTACCTGTGACATAGTGAGGGCAAAGGCGATCGGCGCCATTTTGAGTATTGGCATCGGACGGCCAACGTGCAGGAGGTCGCTCCTGGACCCCCCGCTGGACATTTGGTAAGTCTTGTGGGGGTCATGAGGCCCCCCCAAGCTGGCCAAAAGTCCCTGGGGGTCCAACGGGGGTCCCGGAGCGACCTCCTGCACGCTGGCATTCAATGCCAGTACTCAAAATGGCGCCGATAGCCTTTGCCCATACTATGTCACAGGGGCTACCGGTGCCATTGGTCAGCCCCTGTCACATGGTAGGAGCACAAGATGGCGCCGATGGCCATGTGACAGGGGCTGACCAATGGCACCGGTAGCCCCTGTGACAAAGGCTATCGGCGCCATGATGAAACCGGCACCGAGGGTGTGAGAGTGCAGGGGATAGGTCCCGGACCCCCTCTGGACCACCAGGGAGTTTTGGTAAGTCTTGGGGGGGTCAGGAGGGTGGGGGGTTGTAGTTAATTTTAATTTTAGCTGGGACACGAATAGAAATCGCCGTATTAACGCATCGGGGCGCCATATGGCTGAATGCAACGTATCTGCTCCCCGACAAATCTGAATCACGAATGCAACGTATGGAGTCCCTCTGCACATCCTATACTCTGTAAATAAATGTACCTTCGCTATCTAAAGTATCTTTGTATCAGAGTGTTCTTTTCTTGTATTGCCTGCTGTTGAGTCTGGTGATGTATCTCCTTTAGTTCCTTATGGCTCAGGTATGTACCTCCACCACCTCCTCTTCATCTAGATTATCATCTAGTCCCTCTGAAAGAGGTAGGCCTCTGGTTTTGGCCAGTTAAGAAGCATGAGGCAGGCAAAAAGATCTCACAGACATTAGGGGTTTATAGAAAAAGTATCACCCAGATATGTCCAGACAGAGGAAACATGTTTTGAGTAAGCCAAAGGTTTCCTCAATGACTGTCCTTGTTTTCCAGTGGGTACTGCAGTACTGAGCCTCTGCAGCATTCTGTGGGCTAGGTAGCAGGATCATGAGCTAGGTTTTGAGTGGATATCCTATATCACCTTTAGGGGAGAACACAGTGAACAGCAGGGTTAAATATTCTTTACTGTTTGGCAGGGGGGTAGTTTCCAGGTCAAGGGAGAAGCAGTCCTCCTGAGCCAATGTTGTAATTCCATCTAGATATAAGAGAGGTCAAAAGAAGAGGTTAATTGCAGTATGGTGTTAGTAGTAAGTTGATTCCTAACTAGAAGCCTACCCTGCTGATGTGGCCCCCTTTGAAATAGTCATGAATTCCTGACTTTGAAAAGATGTAGGCACTGTGATTGGATCTCAGAAACCTGGACACAACATCCAAGATGATGCCCTTAGCATCACAGACATCTTGAATAATGAGGGAGTGGAAGTCCTCGTCTCTGTCTTACAGTTGCTGTAGGAGGTCTCATCTCTCTCTGATGCTCTTATAGGGTTGTGAGTGCAATTGATAGCCCACAAGCAGAGAGGAAGAGTGCAATTTAGTAGAAATATCTCATCATTTATTATTGTTGCTATATGCTAATACTATATACTAATATACTATACTAATGAAACAGGAGAGTTAGGGCATCCCAACAGAGAGGTTCCATTAAAAGCAAACATAGTCCATATGCCTATATGTAAAAAATTACCAAAACTAATGATTTCCGAATTCTCTCAAACAACTGAAAAGCAGGTTGTTAAAACAAACAAAAAGCACACTTTGAAATGTCTATATGCCAATGCCAGAAGTCTAAGAAGTAAGATGGGAGAGTTAGAGAGTATAGCAGCAAATGATGAGATTGACATAATTGGCATCACAGAAACTTGGTGGAAGGAGGATAACCAATGGGACAGTGCTATATCAGGGTACAAATTATATTGCAATGATAGGGAGGATCAACTTGGCGGGGGTGTGGCACTTTATGTCCGGGAGGGTACAGAGTCCAACAGGCTGAAGATCATACAGGAGACTAAATGCTCAGTAGAATCTATATGGGTAGAAATCCCATGTGTGTTGGGTAAGAGTATAGTGATAGGAGTATACTACCGTCCACCTGGACAAAATGGTCAGACAGATGATGAAATGCTAAGAGAAATCAGGGAAGCAAACCAATTTGGCAGTGCAATAATAATGGGAGATTTCAATTACCCCAGTATTGACTGGGTAAATGTAACATCAGGACCTGCTAGAGATATAAAGTTCCTGGATATAATAAATGATTGTTTCATGGAGCAATTGGTTCAGGAACCAACAAGAGAGGGAGCTATTTTAGATTTAATTCTTAGTGGAACACAGGATTTGGTGAGAGAGGTAACGGTGGTGGGGCCACTTGGCAACAGTGATCATAACATGATCAAATTTAAACTAATAACTGGAAGGGGGACAATAAGTAAATCTGCAGCTCTAACACTAAACTTTCAAAAGGGAAACTTTGATAAAATGAGTAAAATAGTCAGAAAAAAACTGAAAGGTGCAGCTGCAAAGGTTAAAAGTGTTCAACAGGCTTGGACATTGTTTAAAAATACAATCCTAGAGGCACAGTCCATATGTATTTCACGCATTAAGAAAGGTGGAAGGAAGGCAAAACGATTACCGTCATGGTTAAAAGGTGGGGTGAAAGCCCAAAAAATCATCCTTCAAAAATTGGAAGAAGGATCCATCTGAAGAAAATAGGATAAAACATAAGCATTGTCAAGTTAAATGTAAAACATTGATAAAACAAGCGAAGAGAGAATTTGAAATGAAGTTGGCCATAGAGGCAAAAACTCATAATAAAAACATTTTTAAATATATCCAAAGCAAGAAACCTGTGAGGGAGTCGGTTGGACCATTAGATGACCGATGGGTTAAAGGGGCTCTTAGGGAAGATAAGGCCATCATGGAAAGATTAAACTATTTCTTTGCTTCGATGTTTACTGAAGAGGACATTGGAGAGAAAGACTAAATTAATTCTTTGCTTCCGTGTTTACTAGTGAGGATGTTGGGGAGATACCAGTTCCGGAGTTGGTTTTCAGTGGTGATGAGTCAGACGAACTGAACAAAATCACTGTCAACCTGGAAGATGTAGTAGGCCAGATTGACAAACTAAAGAGTAGCAAGTCACCTGGACCAGATGGTATGCATGCTAGAGTACTAAAGGAACTCAAAAATGAAATTTCTGACCTATTAGTTAAAATTTGTAACCTATCATTAAAAGCATCCATTGTTCCTGAAGAGTGGAGGGTGGCCAATGTAACCCCAATATTTAAAAAAGGCTCCAGGGGTGATCCGGGTAACTATAGACCAGTGAGCCTAACTTCAGTGCCGGGAAAAATAGTGGAAACTATCCTCAAGATCAAAATTGTAGAGCATATAGAAAGACATGATTTAATGGGACACAGTCAACATGGATTTACCCAAGGGAAGTCTTGACTAACAAACCTGCTTCATTTTTTTGAAGGGGTTAATAAACATGTGGATAAAGGTGAACCGGTAGATGTAGTGTATTTGGATTTTCAGAAGGCGTTTGACAAAGTCCCTCATGAGAGGCTTCTACGAAAACTAAAAAGTCATGGGATAGGAGGCGATGTCCTTTCATGGATTACAAACTGGTTAAAAGACAGGAAACAGAGAGTAGGACTAAATGGTCAATTTTCTCAGTGGAAAAGGGTAAACAGTGGAGTGCCTCAGGGATCTGTACTTGGACCGGTGCTTTTCAATATATATATCAATGATCTGGAAAGGAATACGACAAGTGACGTTATCAAATTTGCGGATGATACAAAATTATTCAGAGTAGTTAAAATACAAGCGGATTGTGATACATTACAGGAGGACCTTGCAAGACTGGAAGATTGGGCATCCAAATGGCAGATGAAATTTAATGTGGACAAGTGCAAGGTGTTGCATATAGGGAAAAATAACCCTTGCTGTAGTTACACGATGTTAGGTTCCATATTAGGAGCTACCACCCAAGAAAGAGATCTAGGCGTCATAGTAGATAATACATTGAAATCGTCGGCTCAGTGTGCTGCAGCAGTCAAAAAAGCAAATAGAATGTTAGGAATTATTAGGAAGGCAATGGTTAATAAAACGGAAAATGTCATAATGCCTCTATTTCGCTCCATGGTGAGACCACACCTTGAATACTGTGTACAATTCTGGTCGCCGTATCTCAAAAAAGATATAGTTGCAATGGAGAAGGTACAGAGAAGGGCAACCAAAATGATAAAGGGGATGGAACAGCTCCCCTATGAGGAAAGGCTGAAGAGGTTAGGGCTTTTCAGCTTGGAGAAGAGACGGCTGAGGGGGGATATAATAGAGGTCTTTAAGATCATGAGAGGTCTTGAACGAGTAGATGTGACTCGGTTATTTACACTTTCGAATAATAGAAGGACTAGGGGGCATTCCATGAAGTTAGTAAGTAGCACATTTAAGACTAATCGGAGAAAATTCTTTTTCACTCAACGCACAATAAATCTCTGGAATTTGTTGCCAGAGGATGTGGTTAGTGCAGTTAGTGTAGCTGGGTTCAAAAAAGATTTGGATAAGTTCTTGGAAGAGAAGTCCATTAACTGCTATTAATCAAGTTTACTTAAGGGCGGATTTTAAAAGCCCTGCTCGCGTAAATCCGGCCGGATTTATGCGAGCAGGGCCTTGCGCGCTGGCGCGCCTATTTTGCATAGGCCGCCGGCACGCGCAGAGCCCCGGGATGCGCGTAGGTCCCGGGGTTTTTTGAAGGGGGCGTGTCGGGGGTGGGACCGGATAATGTGGCATTTCGGGGGTGGGACCGGGGGCGTGGCGCCGGCCCGAGGCGTGGTCCAGGCCTCCGGACCAGCCCCCGGGTCGGAAGACGGCGCGCCAGCAATCCGCTGGCGCGAGTAGATTTACGTCTGCTTCTCGCAGGCGTAAATCTAGGGACAAAGGTAAAGGGGGGGTTTAGATAGGGCCGGGGGGGTGGGTTAGGTAGGGGAAGGGAGGAGAAGGTAAGGGGATGGCGAAAGGAAGTTCCCTCCGAGGCCGCTCCGATTTCGGAGCGGCCTCGGAGGGAACGGAGGCAGGCTGTGCGGCTCGGCGCGCTCAGGCTGCGCAAAATCGCTGCGCAAACAAAAGTACGCGATCGCGCTTTTTAAAAAAATCTACCCCTTAGGGAATAGCCACTGCTATTAATTGAATCAGTGCATCAGTAGCATGGGATCTTCTAGGTGTTTGGGTATTTGCCAGGTTCTTGTGGCCTGGTTTGGCCTCTGTTGGAAACAGGATGCTGGGCTTGATGGACCTTTGGTCTTACCCAGCATGGCAATTTCTTATGTTCTTATGCTCTGAAGAAAAGATATAAATTGGTAAGTTTTCCTGAGAAACACAGCCAAGAACTGCTCTATACATGTGGAGGCAACAGATTGGCTTATTCTAACCAAGGACCCTAAAGGTGTTTGGAAGGTATTGGTAGCTAAAAAAAAGCCAGGACGGTAGTGACCTTGCTGTGTACTGGCAAGGAGTGACCCCTGAGGGTAGAAGTTCTGCATAGGTGGAGGTTCTGCATAGGTACAGTTTGGTTTCCTTGTTAAATCTAAACCTGTACAAGACTTGCTCCTCTGACAGATTAAAAAAAACTATGCACTAGTCCTGTAAACTTTCTGTAAGAATTACTTCCTCTTCTTCCTCCTCTGGTCTTTCTCCCTTCTCGGCTGTTGTAACATTAGTACCTATAAGCCCATTAAAGTAATTCTGAGTGCTCCCAGTATAACCCAGTCTATCCCAGTTAACCTCCAGTATAGCTCTAGCTGCCCCAGGTACACTCATTCCCACCCACCAGTATAGTTCTGTCTGTCCCAAGTATATTCACTATATTCACTGCCATCCCACAGTATAACCTTGTCTGCCTCATTAGAAGCAGTATAGCCCTGATTGTTCTAGGTACACTCATTTGCACCCTCTAGCCTGCTGCACGGTCCATTGACCCAGAAAAGCCAGCTTGCCAAACACCAAGTGGAAAAACAACATGAAGGTTTGAAGTTGTGTGCATAAATGAGCAATTGTAAGTGCACTTGTGTAGTTTTGATGATATTCATATGTAAGTCTCTTTTAAAACATCTCATTACATGCTAATTACATGCTAATCACACCCTGACATGTCCCTAACACCCCAACTTTTTTCACATATATTTTTACATGCAAAGGTTCATATACATGATTATGTTACATGTTTATAAAATATTGATTACATGCAGATGCACCATATACATGCATATATGTGCTTTTTTGCATATGTAAGTTTTTGAAAATTCACCTAAGTATGAAAGTTAGGATCCCTGTTGGGATTTATTATGCAAAGACCTGCTTATTGAATTTTCTGCAGATTAAGACATTGGTCTTTAAGTTGAGGGTTCTGGAACTTGTTAGAAAGGTTTGATAATTAATAGTGCATTTTAAAGTCTATACAAACGTTATGGGTGTTATTTATATATTTAATAAACCTACAGGGTCACCATGAATGAACTATAAATCTGTTAACATCCCCAGGTCAATGTATCAACTCATTTTTATGAAATTAATTTTTATTTTTAGACAAAAGCTCTCATTAAGGTGACTTAGAGTCCTTTTACAAACACTCTATATTGTAAATGGCCAATTATAATCATGGAGAAATTCAAAAAATCCACAAAGGGAGCAAAACTGCACAAAATAGACAAATAATCCAAGAAATTGTGCAGGATAAATTAAATGCCCAAGCAAGACTCGATGGTGATCATTTATATTTACTTAATATGGCAACTTCACAGTGTTTTCATAAAGCAATCTTGTATACGAGTGAGTGCCCTGACATGGACCCGTGTTTCACCACGAGGCTGCATCGGGAAAGACAAAGTTAACTTTATTGATTCTGAGAAAACAAATTCAAAAAAATGCTGCGTGGACTCAAACACAAATGGGAACAAATGATCTTAAACAACAACATAAAATAACATTAAAGTGTACCTGTGATGTTTTCAACATGGAAGATAACCGGGAGTGCAAAGGTAACATGCACCAGAAGTCCATTTAACATGAAAAAATTGGAGTGAAATTCAACAGCCAATCAAAAGGGTAAAGACTTGATGGACATGAAAGAGAACCAATACAGAAATTGCAGGCAAGAAAAGGGGACCTGAAAAAGAACTGTGCAAGGTTATGTGAAATAATGCCATTCAGTTTCCTTGTTCAAACCCTGAGGTGTCAAACTATTCAAATTGAAAATCCACCTTTGTTCCCTACGCATTAAAATTTCTGAAAAGTTTCCCCCACGATGCGGAGGAGATATCACATCAATTACAAAGAACCATAAGTCCGAAATGTTTTGTGATTGATCAGTCCTATGTGGAACCAGAGGGGCATTTTCAGGAAAGTTGTGAAGGCTAGATCTATGCTCAATAATTCTAGTTTTAATTATTATAATCATGAGTCCTTTTATGAAGACTTTTTCCTGCTATAAACCCATCATACTGACCAATCATATATAATGTTTCATGCTATTTATCTGAGGAGAGTGCTGGAAACTTAAGAAACTGAAGATTTTCAATTATTTTACAAATTTGAGTCTTTTTCTGATTTATCTGGACGTCATTCTCTGCTTCATTGTCCTGGCATAATTACTTTTCAGCACAAAATGCTCCTGCCTTGGATTTTTGACTGGCTGCTCTTAACACAATGATTCCATTCTTGCAGATGCTCCTCGTATTGCATATGTGTCCCTGGAGATTGCTGAAGATGAGAATACATTTTACAGTTTCCATTTAGACCTCTATCACATGACGCAGATGAACAAATTGATACTTCTGTCTGAACAGAACAAAGACCAGTATTACAGTGGATTCATAATGACACTGTAGATTTTGTAAAAGGTGAATCAGATGAATTGTTTATTTTGTTCACTTCAATATTTTTAACAAATGATTAATTTTGTATACCATAAATTAAGGAATATTTCAGTCACAGTTGTGATTATTCATTTAACTTCTTTTTCCGAATTTATCAAGTAAATGAATTAATGAACGATAAGAGAGAGTGTGGTTTTTGTATTCCATTTCACAATATGTGCATGAATTGAATCATTGATTCTTTTGATTTGCTCTTAGGGGGTAATTTTAAAATCTATTTATGCACATTAAACGAGGGTTCCTGTTGTTAATGGCTCATTATAAAATTGATACAATAACCCAGAGCTTTTCACACGATGTCAATCTTTTGCGACGCTGCACCACCAAAAATATTTAGGCAATGACCTTCATAATAGGCTTCCTCGTTAGGGCTTTCGCCTATTCAACTCGGCCTTATGCATAATCATAGGTCATGATGTTAAAGATATTTTTTGAGAAAGTTTTCTTTTGCAAATTAAAACGAATAAAGTCAATGACTATTTCAAACTCTGACTGGCATTATTCCATATGTATAATCCATCATTTAAATGGTTAGACTTATCTGGATTGTAGCACTTTTTCAGTCAAAAACCATGACAGTGTTCACAGTGCTGACCCATTCCATATGTATAATCCATCATTTAAATGGTTAGACTTATCTGGATTGTAGCACTTTTTCAGTCAAAAACCATGACAGTGTTCACAGTGCTGACCCGACACGGAGACGTGTTTCGGACTGCTTTCACCATCTCCCAGTCCTTCATCAAGGGTAATAGTTCTGCGTCGAAAACATTCATTGATCAATTTTACTAGCAAATCTAACAAATTCAACCATGATTTCAGTGGACTTAAAGTTATATCAGAGCAAACCGTATCTCAAAAAAGTACTTACACAGTTGTCGAACAATTCAAACACGGCGCTTCAGCGTTTTTTACCTATTTCCGGGGAAACCTCCCAGAACCCTCAATATAATGGAAAAATGACGTAATGTAGCTCCTCCTATCTGTCAAGCTTCCTACATGATTTACCGTACACCACATTATATAAGAGTATACCATTCTATAGAGGCATTAAGCCCTGCTGGAATCACGGTATTTAATCTAAATATCCACTGCTGTTCTTTTTTATTGAGGACTTTGTTGATATCTCCTCCGCGAGGATGACTCAAAATTTTTTCTAGGATTCTCCAGCGCAATGAATCAAAAGAATGTTGAAACTCTTTACAATGCATCACTACAGGAGCAGTCAGTTTTTCCGTAGTGATACAGCTCCGATGTTCTATGAGACGTGTACGGATCATCCTTTTAGTTCTACCCACATAACAGAGTCTGCACGGACATTCGATGAGATAGACGACGTGAGTGGACCGGCAATCAGTATGGTGATGTGCTATATGTTTATACCCTTTAGCATTTGTCCAGGTTTCTCCGATGATGGCTTGTTTGCAAACTGAGCAACCAGTGCACGGCCAAGTGCCATGTGGCAACACATCTTCAATTGGTTCCTGCAAAAATGAATGCATCACCATATCTCCAATATTGCGTCCTCTGCTGTACGCAATGATAGGATGATCTTCAAACAAAGCATTATGGGGGCGGAGAACAGCCCAATGTTGTTTAATTGAACGTGCAATGGATCCAGCTCTGTCAGAGAAAGGAATCGTACAAACTAGAGGCGATTGGTTATCACTCTGTTTATCCAATAATAACCAACATCGTTGGGCATTTGTGGCTCTTTTCCATGCTGTCTTAATGTATCGAATGGGATAACCTCGTTGTAAAAGTCTTTTAGCCAAAAGTTCTGCTTGTAACTGAAACTGCCCTGTAGTACTGCAGATTCGCTTCAACCGCAGGAACTGGCCAATCGGCAGATTTTTTAACAGATGGTGGGGGTGAAAGCTTGAAAAATGCAGCAGGGTATTACGTTCACAAGATTTACGATACAGAGTAGTGGTTAACTTATCTCTATTCTTGGAAATATGTATATCTAGAAAGTCTATTTGCTCAGGATGAAATGTCATTGTAAACTGTAAGTTACTATCTAGCGTATTGATCCAACTATGAAATTGTGCTAACATGTCTTGATTGCCGTGCCACAGAAAAAACACATCGTCAATATATCGGGTCCAATACTTGACATTTTGGAATTCCATGGCATCATATAAAAATGACTCCTCGAATTGGGCCACATAGAGGTTTGCCAAACTGGGGGCCATAGTGGCCCCCATCGCTGTACCATGTGTCTGCTTATACCACGTGTGTTGGAACATAAAAAAATTGTTACAGAGCGCCATCTCTGTTAGCAACATCAAAAACGTGGTGGGAATACGATGTGGCCGAACCCGTTTATTCAAGGTAGTCTCAATGATGTTCAAAGCTGCCCGCTGGGGGATACTTGTATATAATGCTTGGATATCCATCGTGACTAATAATGTGTTTTGTACATCGTCCATCTCATCCAACTTCACAAGCATATGTTTTGTGTCCTTACAAAAGGATTTAGATTTTGACACAAAGGGCTGTAACACTGCATCGACAAATGAAGATAAGGGCTCCAGGAGGGAACCAATGGTGGTCACGATTGGACGTCCAGGTGGGTCCACTATATCTTTATGCACTTTAGGGACCATGTAAATTGTGGGAGCCATAGGATGTTCAACAACTAAATATCTTGCTTCACGCGGGGTGAGACAACCCAGGTTGAAATGTTCATTAACTACTGCCGTAATCTGCGCATGTAGTTCAATGGTTGGATTTTCCCTCAGAATTTCGTACTTAGTAGAATCTTGTACGTGCTGTAATATTTTTGTAACATAAGCAGTTTTACTAAGGACTACCACTGAACCCCCCTTATCGGCCTTTTTTATTATAATCGATTGGTCAGCTGTCAAAGACTTCATAGCTTGAAATTCCCCTTTCGTAAGATTGAAATTGGGTGAAATATTAATTTCTTCAATTTGAACAACATCAAACAAGACTAATTCCATATATGTTTTAATGAATGGGTCAACTGGGCCAGCTGGCATCCAGTTAGAACGTGGATGAACAATAGAACAATCTGCTTTGGGGGGATTAAGCGAAAAAAACACCATGAGTTGGAGTTTCCGAAAAAATCTATATAACGCTAATCTAGTATGGAACGCATCATACCGATGATAGGGGATAAATGATAGACCTTTTTGTAAAACTGCCGATTGATCACTAGTCAACTGAGTGCCTGATAAATTTATGATGTTGTGGTCCGATTCTGCGATCTGGTAACTGGTCTCTGTTCTAAATCTGGAGCTGTCGGTTACGGCAGTAGTTAATGAACATTTCAACCTGGGTTGTCTCACCCCGCGTGAAGCAAGATATTTAGTTGTTGAACATCCTATGGCTCCCACAATTTACATGGTCCCTAAAGTGCATAAAGATATAGTGGACCCACCTGGACGTCCAATCGTGACCACCATTGGTTCCCTCCTGGAGCCCTTATCTTCATTTGTCGATGCAGTGTTACAGCCCTTTGTGTCAAAATCTAAATCCTTTTGTAAGGACACAAAACATATGCTTGTGAAGTTGGATGAGATGGACGATGTACAAAACACATTATTAGTCACGATGGATATCCAAGCATTATATACAAGTATCCCCCAGCGGGCAGCTTTGAACATCATTGAGACTACCTTGAATAAACGGGTTCGGCCACATCGTATTCCCACCACGTTTTTGATGTTGCTAACAGAGATGGCGCTCTGTAACAATTTTTTTATGTTCCAACACACGTGGTATAAGCAGACACATGGTACAGCGATGGGGGCCACTATGGCCCCCAGTTTGGCAAACCTCTATGTGGCCCAATTCGAGGAGTCATTTTTATATGATGCCATGGAATTCCAAAATGTCAAGTATTGGACCAGATATATTGACGATGTGTTTTTTCTGTGGCACGGCAATCAAGACATGTTAGCACAATTTCATAGTTGGATCAATACGCTAGATAGTAACTTACAGTTTACAATGACATTTCATCCTGAGCAAATAGACTTTCTAGATATACATATTTCCAAGAATAGAGATAAGTTAACCACTACTCTGTATCGTAAATCTTGTGAACGTAATACCCTGCTGCATTTTTCAAGCTTTCACCCCCACCATCTGTTAAAAAATCTGCCGATTAGCCAGTTCCTGCGGTTGAAGCGAATCTGCAGTACTACAGGGCAGTTTCAGTTACAAGCAGAACTTTTGGCTAAAAGACTTTTACAACGAGGTTATCCCATTCGACACATTAAGACAGCATGGAAAAGAGCCACAAATGCCCAACGATGTTGGTTATTATTGGATAAACAGAGTGATAACCAATCGCCTCTAGTTTGTACGATTCCTTTCTCTGACAGAGCTGGATCCATTGCACGTTCAATTAAACAACATTGGGCTGTTCTCCGCCCCCATAATGCTTTGTTTGAAGATCATCCTATCATTGCGTACAGCAGAGGACGCAATATTGGAGATATGGTGATGCATTCATTTTTGCAGGAACCAATTGAAGATGTGTTGCCACATGGCACTTGGCCGTGCACTGGTTGCTCAGTTTGCAAACAAGCCATCATCGGAGAAACCTGGACAAATGCTAAAGGGTATAAACATATAGCACATCACCATACTGATTGCCGGTCCACTCACGTCGTCTATCTCATCGAATGTCCGTGCAGACTCTGTTATGTGGGTAGAACTAAAAGGATGATCCGTACACGTCTCATAGAACATCGGAGCTGTATCACTACGGAAAAACTGACTGCTCCTGTAGTGGTGCATTGTAAAGAGTTTCAACATTCTTTTGATTCATTGCGCTGGAGAATCCTAGAAAAAATTTTGAGTCATCCTCGCGGAGGAGATATCAACAAAGTCCTCAATAAAAAAGAACAGCAGTGGATATTTAGATTAAATACCGTGATTCCAGCAGGGCTTAATGCCTCTATAGAATGGTATACTCTTATATAATGTGGTGTACGGTAAATCATGTAGGAAGCTTGACAGATAGGAGGAGCTACATTACGTCATTTTTCCATTAATTTGAGGGTTCTGGGAGGTTTCCCCGGAAATAGGTAAAAAACGCTGAAGCGCCATGTTTGAATTGTTCGACAACTGTGTAAGTACTTTTTTGAGATACGGTTTGCTCTGATATAACTTTAAGTCCACTGAAATCATGGTTGAATTTGTTAGATTTGCTAGTAAAATTGATCAATGAATGTTTTCGACGCAGAACTATTACCCTTGATGAAGGACTGGGAGATGGTGAAAGCAGTCCGAAACACGTCTCCGTGTCGGGTCAGCACTGTGAACACTGTCATGGTTTTTGACTGAAAAAGTGCTACAATCCAGATAAGTCTAACCATTTAAATGATGGATTATACATATGGAATGGGTCAGCACTGTGAACACTGTCATGGTTTTTGACTGAAAAAGTGCTACAATCCAGATAAGTCTAACCATTTAAATGATGGATTATACATATGGAATAATGCCAGTCAGAGTTTGAAATAGTCATTGACTTTATTCGTTTTAATTTGCAAAAGAAAACTTTCTCAAAAAATATCTTTAACATCATGACCTATGATTATGCATAAGGCCGAGTTGAATAGGCGAAAGCCCTAACGAGGAAGCCTATTATGAAGGTCATTGCCTAAATATTTTTGGTGGTGCAGCGTCGCAAAAGATTGACATCGTGTGAAAAGCTCTGGGTTATTGTATGTATATTGTTTGTTCCCAACACTTTTCTACAATAACATCAAGTCCCACTCTAGTTATCTTTAAGTGTCATTATAAAATTGCCCAGGATTTGTGCATGTAAAAGGTTGCACATAACCTGATTTTGCACACACAAACATGTGCACAAAAATAAGAACTGAGGCCGAGTTCAGATAAAAAAAAAACAACTTTAGATTTTAAAAAATATGCACGCAAATTAAGATGTCCAAGTTCTACCTTGCAAAGAACAGGTCTAGCTTTGTTTGATTCTGGTTTTGTGCATAATTAGGAATGATTTTCAAAACAAACATATGCGCATAATTTTGCTTATAAAATCGGTGTAAACTTATGCGTGCAGAAAATGCATAACGTCCCCTGTTTATTATAAAATTACAATCTTGAGGTCTTCATTTGTAATACAGTTTTTGTATTGTTTATAATGTCAGAAACTGGTTATGGTTATCAATTGATACACTGTTTCCTGCTGTTGAGCTTTCTTTGCAATGTATCTAAGGGACTGTTTGCACAGATGCCTTCTATATTTCCAAGGAAACAGATGAAATAAATAAACCTTTAACATAGATTCATTCTTCCTAGCCAAAACACATAATGTGTTGTTTTCTTGGTTACTTTGAACTGCCGTACTGGGTCAGACTGAGTGTTCATCAAGCCCAGCATCCTGTTGACATGTCATTTTCTTTGTGTGATTTAATTTATATGATTTCATTTATGTATAATTTATTGATTTCAGGTCTTCTTTCTCACATTTCTCCTTTGTTTGAATTCTTGATATTTCAAAATGTTAATCATGAAAAAACAATCATCATGAGAGACTTTAATGTGCATGTGGATGCTTGTCTTCTTTCACACATTGGGAAATTATTATTAGAAACTATGTGAATCTGTGTCTGGGACCAAATTATCAACAACCCAGCCAGAGAGATGGTCACATTTTAGATTTTGTTTTCATCAATGCAATAATTTTTTTCAGCCAGCAGTGCTAATATAGATGTTTGAAAGATTCTGTGGTCAGATAATTTTCTTATTAATGTAACTACTTTCATGTATACTTTGGATTCTCATTACTTTTCAAAGAGGTCTACAGCATTTTATAAGTACTCCCATGTTGATCCTTCTTTTTTTCAAGAAAAACTGAATGATCATTTGCTGGCACCTGTTTCTTAGTCCATTGAATCGCTTGTTGACAGTATCTGTAGCCAAACAGAAATATTACAACATAGAATTCTGGCATCTGGCAATAATATGAGAAAATTATTTAATATTGTGAAATCTCTAACTGGAACTTTCTCTAATATCTATGGTCTTCCCACCTTTATAATATCTAACTCATTATGTGAAACTTTTGCTAAACATATTGCAAACAAGATTTCAAATGTATCAGTATCTTTTGTCAGCACTTGTGATCTCTCATCAACATCCTTGGAATCTCCCATCATTTTGGATAGTTTTGAAGAAGTCTTTCAGTTAGAAATTAACACAATTAAATCCATGAATTACATGACTAGTGCTCTTGATCCATGCTCCTTTGCTTTGTTAAAGTGTTATTGAGAGAACATTAGCCAACCATTATCTTATGCTACTTTACCCAACTTTTTAAGGCCACTTATAAAGAAGCCATCACTTAGTATTTTAGAACTGGATACCGATCCATTTCTTCTCTCCCATTCATTGCTAAGATGATTGAGTTATCCATGATACGTCAATTAACACAATTTCTGGAAGATCATTCATTATTAGACCAACATCAGTTTGGCTTTCGAAAAGCTCACAATACTGAAACACTACTCATCTCTTTATTAAATAGTTTTCACTGCAGATTTCATTCCAGTACAGGATGAATTTTAGTGTTACTAGACATCAGTTCAACATTTTAAACATTGGATCATGTATAATTATTAGAGATGTGCATTCATTTTTGATTAATCGGAAAATTTCAACAACATTGTCCAATTCGGCATGTTTTGGGGAGCCTTAAAAACGATCGGGATTTTCCCGTTTTTTCACAAAAAATCATTTTTTGGGTTAGTGCACAGTAATGGGAGTTCTCATTCATATTCATTATGGATATCATGAAACCCCAGTTGGGTTACACCCATGGTCTATCTAATGTTCAGGATTCGCTTTCTCAAAACAAACTCTCTCTAAATATTAAAAAGACTGAAGCCATTTCTCTCAGACAACATGATTCTTATCCAGATTCTCCAATACTTACACATAGGGCCAGATTTTTAAATTTATGCGTGGACGTAGATTTGTTCATGCAACCCAGTGCGAACAAATCTACACCCGTGCACCTTGCATGCGCCGAGCCCTAGGGGAACCCCGATGTCTTTCCCCGTGCCCTCCGAGGCCGCTCCAAAATCGGAGCAGCCTCGGAGGGAACTTTCCTTCCACTTCCCCCACCTCCCCCTCCCTTCCCCTATCTAACCCACCCCTCAGCCCTACCTAAAACCTCCCCCCACCTTTGTTGCATTAGGTACGCCTACCCGAGGCAGGCGTAACTTCCGCGTGCCGGCCGGTTGCCGGCGCACCATGCCCCGGCACAGGTCGCTGTGCAGGAGCACTTGGCCCCTCCCTGGACCACCCCTGCATCACTGCCACACCCCCAGCCCCGCCCCCAGACCGACCCTTTTTCGAAGCCTCTGGACATACGCGCGTACCGGTGCTTGTGCGTGCGAAGGGACAGATTTTCTCAGGTTACGCGTGTATGTTATGCACATAGCCTTTGAAAATCTGCCCCACAATGGGTCTGATATTCATT
Source organism: Rhinatrema bivittatum (assembly GCF_901001135.1). Classification (NCBI taxonomy): domain Eukaryota; kingdom Metazoa; phylum Chordata; class Amphibia; order Gymnophiona; family Rhinatrematidae; genus Rhinatrema; species Rhinatrema bivittatum. The sequence goes on along the minus strand of NC_042617.1, from coordinate 151,692,514 downwards.
TTTTACAGAAAGTTCATAATCTTGTTATCTTTCTTGATCCAAGACTATCAATGAAAGCAAATATACAATCAGTAGTGCAATCCTCCTTTCTCAAGTTAAAACTGCTTTGTCACATGAAATTGCTTTTGGAAACCATTAACTTTTGTACTGTTTTGCAAGCTCTCATACTCTCAGGCCTTAGTTTTTGCAATGTCTTATATTCAGGTTTACTGCAATCTACAATATGTCCACTACAAATCATAAAGAATTCTGTTGCCCAGTTACTTACTGGAACACAGATACGAGATCATATTACCACAGTTTTCAAGACATTACATTGACTTACTTTTCATTATTGTATACAATACAAACTTCTGTAATTATTCATATCCTTCTCTATAATGTCACTTCACCTTGGATACAGTCTACTTTAAGAATCAACATTCCTTCTTTTGTTCTGTGTTCTGCATGAAAGTGTCTCTTAGATGTTCCTTCATCAAAAGTTGCACATTTCACTGATAATAGCAAACACTCTTTCTCTATTCTTTGTTCCACATTATGGAATTCTCTTCCAAGTAACATAAAGTTAACTAGAGACTCCAAGCTGTTTAAATAATTACTGAAAATGTATTTTTTTCAGGCTTGCATTTACTGACAATTAATCACTTTGAATGCGTACCTCTGTTTACGTTCAGTAGCTCCTCTGTGCTATAGGTGTTTCTGCAACCAGAAGGTGTCATCAAGAACATTTGTCTAACATATACCATCTTATTTGTTTGTTCATATTTGTGTTATTTTATTTAAATAATTATGTATGTTTTACTGTATCCCACCTTGAACATTTTAGAAACAGTGAGTAAGAAATAATATTCAAATACTCATCAGACTACCATTCTCCAACATCAAACCACTTCAAATCCTACAAATCTCAGCTGCCAGAATCCACACAGGCACAAAAAGGAATGAACATATAACCCCCATACTTATATCACTTCACTGGCTGCCAATAAAATTCCGAATACAACACAAATCACTGACAATCCTTCATAAACTATTTCACAAGAAACAAACTGACCAAGCAGGTTTAAACATCACTCCTCATAACCCACAACGAAACCTACGATCTAACAACAAAGCCCTACTAGAAATCTCCTCCATCAAAACTACACAACACACTAGGGATGTGAATCGTTTTAGGACGATTAAAATTATCGTCCGATAATTTTAATATCGTCTTAAACCGTTATGGAACACAATACAATAGAGATTCTAACGATTTATCGTTATAAATCGTTAGAATCGTGAGCCGGCACACTAAAACCCCCTAAAACCCACCCCCGACCCTTTAAATTAAATCCCCCACCCTCCCGAACCCCCCCCAAATGAGTTAAATAACCTGCGGGTCCAGCGGCGGTCCGGAACGGCAGCAGTCCGGAACGGGCTCCTGCTCCTCAATCTTGTTGTCTTCAGCCGGCGCCATTTTCCAAAATGGCGGCGAAAAATGGCGGCGGCCATAGACGAACACGATTGGACGGCAGGAGGTCCTTCTGGACCCCCGCTGGACTTTTGGCAAGTCTCGTGGGGGTCAGGAGGCCCCCCACAAGCTGGCCAAAAGTTCCTGGAGGTCCAGCGGGGGTCAGGGAGCGATTTCCCACCGCGAATCGTTTTCGTACGGAAAATGGCGCCGGCAGGAGATCGACTGCAGGAGGTCGTTCAGCGAGGCGCCGGAACCCTCGCTGAACGACCTCCTGCAGTCGATCTCCTGCCGGCGCCATTTTCCGTACGGAAAATGGCGCCGGCCATACGCGTATGGCCGGTGCCATTTTCCGTATGAAAACGATTCGCGGCGGGAAATCGCTCCCTGACCCCCGCTGGACCTCCAGGAACTTTTGGCTAGCTTGTGGGGGGCTTCCTGACCCCCACGAGACTTGCCAAAAGTCCAGCGGGGGTCCGGAAGGACCTCCTGCCGTCCAATCGTGTTCGTCTATGGCCGCCGCTATTTTTCGCCGCCATTTTGGAAAATGGCGCTGGCTGAAGACAACAAGATTGAGGAGCAGGAGCCCGTTCCGGACCGCTGCCGTTCCGGACCGCCGCTGGACCCGCAGGTTATTTAAGTCATTTGGGGGGGGTTCGGGAGGGTGGGGGATTTAATTTAAAGGGTCGGGGGTGGGTTTTAGGGGGTTTTAATGTGCCGGTTTTGCGATTTTTTGATTTTTAGATTTTTCACGATTTTTCACGATTTTTCACGATATTTTACCCCCCCAAACGGCAACAATACGATTCCCTCCCCCTCCCAGCCGAAATCGATCGTTAAGACGATCGAGGACACGATTCACATCCCTACAACACACTACAACCTGCGAAAGAGCATTCTCCATCGCCAGCCCCAATCTCTGGAATAACCTCCCAACAGAACTAAGACTGCAAATCAGCTTAAAAACATTCAAGAAAGACCTTAAAACATGGCTGTTCTCCAAAGCCTACCTATACATACAAAGAAAACCCAACAACCCACCAACAACAGACCTCTAACCGAACCAAAGCTGAACCTTATCCCCAAACAACAGACAATTGATCACAATTGATCACCCAAGAATGCCAAATATTAACATTAACCCGACATTCATCTACTACATAACATGAATACTTACCTGGACTTTCTCACCTCCTACTGTACAATTTGTCTTTAGCTAATCACACATGTAGCCTAATCTGTTTATTATCAATGCAACACATATGTAAACTGTCATAGATTATATAAAACCTGTAAACCATTGTGATGGTGATACCGAACGATGGGATATAAAACCCAACAAATAAAATAAATAAATAAATGTATTTATGACGTATCATTATTGATATATATATACTCTACTTTTTATTTTGTTGTGTCTTTGTTGTGTTAGGATTAGTTAGTGTGTGGGCCCTGGGCTGAGGTGAGGGATGGTTCTGCCCACAGGGAGGAGCCCCATGAGCCTTACCATCAGGAGGTGAGATATCGATGATGTCAGACACAGTACCAGTCTAGAGTCTTTATTAAAGAGAAAGAGTGACTCAACCAACAGAGCAGGGGGTGCCAGAGAGGAGGTCTTACAGACCCAGAGACACAGGGTCTGTAGATAGGAGAATATCCCCAAGTGGATACCTCTGTAAAGTAGATGATGATCCGCAGAGCGAGGTTCACTGATAATGTCTTCAGTAGAGATATTAGTGGCCCACGGAGTGGGGTACACCAAAGAAGGTCCTCAGATGAGTCGGTAGTGGTCCGCAGAGTGGGGTACACCAATGAGGTCCTTAGTAGAGATGATAATGGTCCACGAAGCGGGGTACACTGGAGAGGGTCCTCAGTAGTGATGATAGCGGTCCGCAGAGCAGGGCACACTGATGAGGTCCTTAACAGAGATGGTAACGGATCACAGCGTGGGGTACTCACGGTGAAGGTCCTCAGTAGAGATGATAGTGATCCGCAGAGCAGGGAGCACCAGTGAGGTCTTCAGTAGAGATGGTAGTGGTCCACAAAGTGGGTACACTAGAGGAATCCTCGGTAGAACAGGAGGTAGTCTGCAGAGCAGGGTACTCATGGAAAGAGTAGTGAAGGTTCCAGGGAAGCCCCGGGGAGCAGGGCAAGCAGACGTCCCAAGCAATAGGCCCTCCGAGGAGCAGATCACCAAGATGAGGAGAGGGCCCCCGAGAAGCGGATACCCAAGATGTCTATGCCTGGAAGCAGGAACTGGAATGCAGGTCCTTTGAGAGCAAGGTGGATTAGCAAGAAGAGTTTTCTTTGCCAAGTCATTGGTAGGCAGGGCCAGATGGCTTAAATGTCCTGGAGGGATGACATCATCCAGAGGGGATGCCCCGAGGTTCCCGCCATGAAAGCTTTAAGACTGTCCAGTGCGTGCGCATGCACCTAAGGACTTCCGACGGCAAGATGGTGGTCGGCAGCATCCGTGCCACCCTGGGAGGCCTGGGAATGGTAGGCAGGCCATCGGCAGCTGGCGGAGGCTGCCAGTCTACCCCATGGAGTCAGGGAAGTAAAGAAAGAAGTGAGCAAGAGTGGTCGCAGCCATCTGCAACTGAAGGGTGTAACATGTTAAAGGTATAATGACTGATGTTCTTCTGTCCATTTGTTATAGGAACACTGAAAGTACATAATATGATCTTGCTTTTCTTTCCTTCCATTGGTATTTGAGATTGAACATCTTAACTGGATACTGATTTCTTTTCCCACCAACATCAGTTTTATAAGTATATTTTGTGTGTTCAAGTTCTCTATCAAGTATATTTTGTTTAGGAAAGGCTCACTCACAGAATTACTGGTGTTTCTATTGCCTGTCTGGCTATAAAGTAAGAACATAAGTTTTAAGAAATTAAATCAAAACACAAGATACTCTTGTATTGGAATGTAATGTATAAATAGAATACCAATTTTATCAAGGCATAAAGCTAATTCAGTTAAGGACCATCATACCAACAGGGCAGTTACTGGGTAAATTACTTTTGTCCGCGATGCTGGTCATATATAATCATTAGTCTGACAGTCTCTTTTTTTTGTAGAAATGTTCAAGGTTCAAGGCTTAAGAGTGCTCAGAATAATATATGCAACAAAAGCTTCCTTGTGCTGAAGAGTCAACTGTGCCATTATATTCTGAATGGAAAATCCAATAATGCCTGACATGACACCATGTTTCAAGAGTCTTTGCTTCAGGGGCATCAATTGACAAGAATGCTGCCCCAAGAACCCGTGTGAAAATGCATCAATACTTCCAAAAAACTGAAATATTGCCAACTTGTGCTTTCTATAAAACAGAATTAAAGCATATTAAAATGTAGAAAATACAAGTGGAATTTAAATTTAAATGAGGGTTTATGGGCTTAAAGACTGCTAGATATAACACAGTATGGAGAAATATATATTGTCTTCAACGTTGCAAAAGGAGCAGCAAGGACTCAGCCGCAAGGATAATCCTCCTGTGATATCATCTGTAAAAATGCTGGCTGTCTGTGCTGGCATTTAAAGATGGCCATCTGGAAAACACCATACCAACGTCATCTTACACATTACCAAAGAAGTTTATAAACAGAATTGGTTTCTTAAACCTGCTTAGTTTTTGAAAAAATGGCTGTCAGGGAACACCTCCCTGCCATTTATTTATTTATCGAGTTTTATATACCGTCGTTCGGGTTTGCCATCACAACGGTTTACATCAAGGGAATAGCCCTTCTTGAATAAACATTAGAGATGTGAATCGGAACCGGAATCGGTGCGGATTCTGGTTCCGATTCACATCGTGTTTTTTTTTTTGTCTGGCCCGATCGCGGTTTTGTTTATCGGCTGTACCCGAGCCGATAAACAAAAAACCCACTCCGACCTTTTAAAACTAATCCCTTAGCTTCCCCCACCCTCCCGATCCCCCCAAAAACATTTTACAGGTACCTGGTGGTCCAGTGGGGGTCCCGGGAGGAATCTCCTGCTCCATCTTTAAAAATGGCGCAGGCCATCCAGTGTTCCTACCATGTGACAGGGGCCGGCCAATGGCACAGATATCCTGTCACATGGTAAGGGCAAAGGGCCATCGGCGCCATTTTGATTAGTGGCAGCCGATGGCCCAGGAGCGGGAGATCACTCCCGAGACCCCCACTGGACCACCAGGTACCTGTAAAAAGCTTTTGGGGGGGTTGGGAGGGTGGTGGAAGCTAAGGGATTAGTTTTAAAGGGTCGGGGTGGGTTTAGGGGTTATTTTTGTGTACCGTTTTTCCCGCCCTCCCCCAAAACGATAAGAGAACCCCCATGAACAATATCGTGGGGTTTTCCTATTGTTTTGGGGGAGCCCCCGATTTCTGACGATTTTGAAAATATCGTACGATATTTTCAATCGCCTGAAGCCCGATTCACATCCCTAATAAACATAAAAGGCCTATGCCAGTTTTTTCAAAATGGCTGTCGGGGAATGCCCCGCTGAAGTAATCCAGGACTTCCCCTTTCACTGAAATTTACAAAAAGACCATTGGGAGACACCCTGCTGACATAACCAAAAGGATTTTTAAAGAAAAACAGACTATTTGATTTCTTTTTTTAACCCGTGTGGAGCCACAGAAACACTCTGAATGTGTACAACTCAGCTGATCCTTTATATACTCCTTCTCTTTATTCAAAGCCAACCAATCACGCATTACGTAGTTCACTGTTGACCCCTATTTTCAGACTAATGCATTCCAGTCCAGCTCTTCATCTAAACCATGTGGCTTTTGAGTTTTTAAGGTGAATATCCAAAACGATTCCCGGTGGTTTAATATATTAAAGCGGTTTCCTCCCCATGGGGACTCCTTTACTTATCTATGATGGTCCACTGTAAATATGTAAATTGATGTTGGAATTGTAGACAGTGGCAGACTATTGGTGCCGTGATGGTGTGTGTATGAGCTGAGACTTGTGTTCATTTAAACGCATTCTCATGCTGCGAGTCGTTCTGCCTATGTATACTTTTAGACATGGGCAGATAATCGCATACACCACGTGTGTTATGATCCCTCCTGTTGCTGCGTTACAGGAGGTATCTTACCTTTCCTCCGGAGGCCGCTCCGAAGCCAGGGCCTCGCCTGTGCACCATCCAGGACTTGCTCTAGGGCCTGGGAGGCCTAGCTGTTCCTGAGGCCTGCCTGTGGCTTGCTTGGCTGCGTTTGGACTTCCTGTTCGGCCACGCTCTTCTCCCTAGGGGCCGGCCCGCAGCTCTCCACCCCAGTTATAGGGCCAGCAAGGGGCGGTCCTGGCAAACTCCTCCCAGGGAGTTGCCCACAACCTGCAGTATAAAAGGACTCTCATTTCACTTGCTACTTGCCTTCGGATTGGCGTTGCACATTGCTGTGCCCTGTCTGCTGATCCAGGTCCTCCGTGGTTGTCTGTGCTTCGATGGCTCCCTGTCTGTTCTTGACCTTGCCTTGATGTGTTACCTGATGTCTGTTCCTGATCCAGTGCTTGATCCGGTTCCTGATTTTCCCACTGAACCCTGCTTCAGGCTGCCGGTGTGCAGCGAACCTTGCTTCAGGCTGCCGGTGTGCAGCAAACCCCTGCTTCAAGCTGCCGGTGTGCAGCAAACCCTGCTATAGACTGCCTGTACTGCAGCTACCTGCCTTACCTTGTTCCTGAGTTCCCTGAATGCTAGCACCTCGTTCCTGTATCTTCAAGAATTCCTGGTGCCTTGCGGCAAGCCATGTCGTGGTCCGTGACCAGCCCCGTGGGCGGGCTGAGTAGGGCGCTTTGTGATGCTAGCCATGCACCTCGTTCCTATATCTGTGAGAAAGCTTTACCTTATTACTGAAGGCAACCTCTGTAGTGGTCCGTAACCAGCCCCATGGGCGGGCTGTGAAGGGCGCTCCATGTTGCCAGTCTCGTACCTCGCCCTTGAGTCTCCTGTATGCATCATACCTCATTCCTGCCTCTGATGTCTCTGCACCAGTCCTTGCCTCTGATGTCTCTGCACCAGTCATTGTCTCTGATGTCTCTGCACCAGTCCTTGCTTCTGATGTCTCTGCACTGGCCTACGCCTAGATGTCCTCCGTGTACTAAGGACTCTGTCTGCCCTCGTTCTCTGTCCGGCCTGCCGCCCTTTGCCGTTACCCAGCGGCAGGTCCGAAACGGCTTGGAACAGTCGGAGGACCGTTCATCAACCAACATTGCGTTGCTGGTTGTCATGGGCGTGCAGGTCCGGCTGAGGGTCAGACTCCGCTCCTGAATCCCTGCTTCGGTACACGCCTGGCTCACCATGCCAGCACCGGCTCTCCTCCCACGGTGTGGCTGGGGCTCCTCCCTAGCTCTCGCCGTGGCCCAAGGGCTCACAACACCTGCTTTAGAGACGGCCATGCTCCTTGCGCCTACGATTAGGGATGTGAATCGTTTTTTGACGATTTAAAATATCGTCCAATATATTTTAAATCGTCAAAAATTGTTAGGGCCACGATACAATACCAATTCCCCCGATTTATCGTCAAAAAATCGTAAATCAGGGGAAGGGGGAGGGCAGGAACACCGGCACACTAAAACCCCCTAAAACCCACCCCCGACCCTTTAAATTAAATCCCCCACCCTCCCGAACCCCCCCCCCAAATGCCTTAAGTTACCTGGGGGTCCAGCAGCACACTAAAACACGGCAAAAGTTCCTGGGGGTCCAGCGGGGGTCCGGGAGCGATTTCCTGCCGCGAATCGTTTTCCGTACGGAAAATGGCGCCGGCAGGAGATCGACTGCAGGAGGTCGTTCAGCGAGGGTTCCGGACCCCGCTGAACGACCTCCTGCAGTCGCGGCAGGAAATCGCTCCCGGACCCTCGCTGGACCCCCAGGAACTTTTGGCCAGCTTGGGGGGGCCTCCTGACCCCACAAGACTTGCCAAAAGCCCAGCGGGGGTCCGGAACGACCTCCTGCGTCGAATCGTTTTGGTCTATGGCCGCCGCCATTTTGCGGTGGCCATTTTGCAAAATGGCGCCGGCTGAAGACTACACGATTTAGTGTGCCGCTTTTCCTGCTCTCCCCCTTCCCCCGATTTAGCTACAGACCGCCGCTACGGAGGTAATTTAAGGCTACGGACCCCCAGGTAATTTAAGGCATTTGGGGGGGGGGTTCGGGAGGGGGGGATTTAATTTAAAGGGTCGGGGTGGGTTTTAGGGGGTTTTAGTGTGCCGTGTTTTAGTGTGCCGTGTTTTAGTGTGCCGCTGGACCCCCAGGTAATTTAAGGCATTTGGGGGGGGCGGTTCGGGAGGGTGGGGGATTTAATTTAAAGGGTTGGGGGTGGGTTTTAGGGGGTTTTAGTGTGCCGGCTCACGATTTTAACAATTTTCACGATACTTTACACACCCAAACAGCAACAATACGATTCCCTCCCCCTCCCAGCCGAAATCGATCGTTAAGACGATCGAGGACACGATTCACATCTCTACCTACGATATGTACCCGAGGGCGCCCAGACCCTCAGCCCGTCAGCGGCATGGTGGACATGCCTGTAACAACTGTGTCGAATTGCAATTTTTTTTAAACTTTCGATATACTTTATACTTGGACACGGGATCCAGCCAGACCTCCCCTTCTATGCAATTTGTACAGTGTGGACATTGACCACATTTATAATGTCCTGATGCTTCCTCCTTTTTATCAATTGGTGAATGTGCATATACTAGCTTGTCTCGCAAATTACTCCCTCTAGTTTTCACTATTAATGGGGGATTTTGGAAAATATCATGTAGCTTTAAAAGATGCCAATGCTGGCGAATCGCTGTTGCTATCACAGATGTTGCTGTAGTTTGCTTAAGTACACAGACCAATTCTGATGTATCCTTTCTGGGTTTAAAAGATGAATGAGTGTCTGCTGAGAATTTAGCCGGCTTGCATGCTTTCTTTACTGTGTGTTTTGGGTAACCACGTTGAAGGAATCTTTTTATAAAAATCTCAGCTTGTTTTTCAAACTTCATGGTGTTGGAACAAATGCGTCTGATTCCAAAATATTGGCTGACTGACAGCCCATATTTAAATGTATATGGAAGGTGGCTATGAAATCAGAGTAAATTATTACGGTCTGTCTTTTTGCGAAATACTGTTGTATGAAATTGTCCATTAATTAAGTTAACCGACACATCCAGAAAGGATACCTGTGAATCTGAATACTGTACTGAGAATTGTAAGTTGCCATCAACTGTATTAATCCAATCGCCAAATTGTTTCAACATGTCCTTTGTCCCCTGCCACAATACAAAAATGTCATCTATAAAATGACTCCAACTCACAATATGTTGCCACCACATTGATTTATAAATGACTTGTTCCTCAAATTGTGCCATATATAAGTTGGCCACTGTAGGTGCCAGGGGTAAGCCCATGGGGACTGAATGTATCTGTTGGTAAACTATTTCTTCAAAAATGAAAGAATTGTTTTGTAAAATTAGTTCTGTTAATTGTAATATGAATGTAGATGAAATCTGTTGATATCCCATTCTGTTCTCTAAAACACGTTGTGTCACCTTAATACCCTCCACTTGGGGTATATTGCTGTACAGTGCTGAAATGTCCATGGTTATCAACCAATAATGTGCTTGCGGAGTACTGGGTAATTGTTGTAGTTTTTGTAAAATGTGTGAAGTATCTTTAACATATCATTGCATATGTTTCACATACGGTTGTAACAACCGATCTACAAAAAACACTGGTGCTTCCAGCACTGATCCATTCAGGGATACTATAGGATGGATAGGTGGATTGTCCAAACTGTTGTGTATTTTGGGAACTGTATAAATAGCTGGAATGTGTGGATGTTCCACTATAAGGTATTTTCTCTCTTTATCAGTCAAACCTCGGGTGATCTCTATGATCCTGAAATGTAGCACTAACAATGTTATGAATGGATCAGAAGATGACGCCATCTGTGAAGACAAAGACGAATCAGCATCGGATAATGAATCAACAGATGGAGACAGCGAAGACAACATTATCTCCAAAGGCATCACCAAAGAACAGTTCCATGATTTATTCGGACATTCTGTTAATGAAGAATTGGACTTGGATGTATTTGAATAAAAGAGAAGGATTCAAACAGCAGGGATAGCCATCGGGGAGGGAGGCAAGGATTCATATAGCAGGGACATTTTCTTAAGTTGTTAAATATTGTTTGTTATGAGACACTTTATTCTGCTTTTAAAAAATAAATAAAAGTGATTTTCTTAAGTTATTAGTTTGTTTCTTAGTATGATTTCACCATTACATATACCCCCTAGGTTGTACCCTCAACTTATCCACAGGTGACAGATAAATCTGGATTTTGGGACCCAAAAAATACCCTTGACTTGTACATGAAATTGACTTATACACGAGTATATATGGTAATTGAAAGCGTGACCTGCTTTGTGTGTAGGGCCTGAGATGATTTGATGAAATCCTTAGGATGTCATCATTTCAAGAAAGGTCTCAGTAATTAGTGTGTGAGGAATCTTATCTATATATAGATTAAAGTCACCGATTATAATTGTTTTAGATAAATCCAAAGCATTGCTAGCAAGAAATTCAATAAAAAGTGACAAATTATGGGCCAACACTCCTTGGGGTAGATTTTTAAAAAAAGCGCGTTTGCGTACTTTTGTTTGCGCAGCAGGCGCAAACAAAAGTACGCTGGATTTTATAAGATACGCGTGTAGCCGTGCGTATCTTCTAATATCCTGGATCGGCGCGCGCAAGGCTGCCGATTTTGGGCAGCCGGCGCACGCCGAGCCGCGCAGCCTGTCTCCGTTCCCTCCGAGGCCGCTCCGAAATCGGAGTGGCCTCAGAGGGAACTTTCTTTCGCCCTCCCCTCACCTTCCCCTCCCTTCCCCTCCCTAACCCACCCCCCCAGCCCTATCTAAACCCCCCCCTTACCTTTATCCACGGATTTATGCCTCCCGGAGGGAGACGTAAATCCACGCGCGCCAGCGGGCTGTTGGAGCGCCGAGACCCGACCCGGGGGCGGTTCCGGAGGGCGCGGCCACACTCCCAGAACGCCGCGGGCCGGCGCCATGCCCCCGGCCACGCCCCCGAAATGCTGCGCCCTGCCCCCAAAACACCACGTTGTTCGGCCCCGCCCCTGACACGCCCCCTTCCAAAAACCCTGGGACCTACGCGCGTCCCGGGGTTCTGCGCGCACCGGCAGCCTATGGAAAATAGGCGTGCCAGCGCGCAAGGCCCTGCTCGCGTAAATCCGGGCGGATTTACGCGAGCAGGACTTTTAAAATCTGCCCCCTTGTGAACAGTAAACTACACAGATGTTCAGAGTCATAGATTTAAGTAAAAGTACTTCAAATGGAGGAGTAATATCAATTTTACAAGGGATCAAATCTAAGGAACCTTTTTCTTTATTGCATTTTAACAAAATTACAATGCATAATATCTTTGTACAGAAAATAGAAACAAAATTTAAGGTAATAGACAGATTAGAAACAAATATTAATATTCAGACCACAAATCTTTCTATGGGGGGGGGGTGATAAAAAAAAGAGCCAGCAGAAGATAAATTAAATTAGGAAATTCCATAACTTGTGAATTTTACCCTTACTCTAGTCTTAGTAATAGAACTCTCAATGTGTGAGGAAGTGGGCAACAACCTTCTATGATAATCCAAAAACAATTTAAGTTGTTCAGGAACACAAAAAATATAAGTGTCGTTGTTAAACCTAATAATACATTTGCACGGATATCTGAACTGCAGGAGGCGCCTAAAGATTGGGTTTCCTGGCAAAGGGCCAGAAAACCTTTTCTTCTCTCTTGTGTGGCTTTAGCCAGGTCTGGGAAAATCTGGATGAACTAGCCCATGAAATTAGCTCCCATATGCTGGAAATAGCTTTCCATAACCAAACCTAGATCTTGTTCATAGATAAATGAAGCCAATAGAGTTGCTCTCTCATAAATCTCTGTGGTAGAAGACTCCAGGAATTCCATTAAATTCCCCAAGTCCAGTTGGTGATATGCCACATTCTCTCTTGTACATGAGAATGGATGGAAATACATCTTATTAAAAGAAGGGATATTATCCAGGGGAAAATGTAATATTTCAATCATATATCTCCAAAGGGTAACACATGGCTGTTCACCAACTATCCTAGGAAAATTCAAAAATCTTAGATTAAAACGTCTTAAATGATTTTCAACTAATTCTACTTTCCTGTTTAAAACAATGCAATCCTGGACTATAGATGACTGTACATTCTGCACATCTTTGACTTGATTTTCTAGGTTCTGGATCCTGTTTGAATGGTCCAAAAGTTGGGAGTTATGTTCCTGTGTCAGGACTTCCAATTTAGATGAAATCTGAGATATCTGTAAGGAACAGCCTTGCAAGGCTAGATTCTGGTGAGCCATCAATTCCCAGAGAAAGTCTAATGTAACCACAGTGGGCTTAGGGGGTGAAGTTTTTAAATGCAATTGTTCCAAATTCAAAACTGAAGCCATAGATGTCAGAGAGTTGAGTATAGAAGTCAAAATGGTCTCACCTCCATCAAGAGAAACTGACTTCAGAGTAACTGCAGACACTGACACAGCCTCACTCCCTTGCCTCAATATTACTCCTCGTGCCATTCCACCCATGGCTGCTCTCTCTGTAGTTTGCTCCAAGATTTCCATTCTCCAGTCCACTAGTGCCGATTCTGGAGGAAGGCATGAAGAAATCACTTGTGGAGTTCTTAGCACAGGAGGGCTCAGAGAAAACTCCCCTGATGAGATGAAGGCTCCTTTACCAAACACGTCAGCAGGGACCGGCACCTCAGACACAGGGTAAATCGTAGTGCATTCAGGGATAGTTCGCTGTCCCAAGGGGAGGGTGGTACTGAAGAAAATACACACACTTTCCACTTACGTTTATGGGGCATGTTAAAGCAGGTTCAGAGAAAAAAAAGAAATATTCCGGGATGAGCCAAGAAGCACCACACAAGCCACCATCTTGACTCCTCCCAACCTCCCCCCCCCCTAAGGAACATTTAACAATAACCATAATACCAACCCTCTTTTGTATTCTGATGATGATAATAATTGATTAATGAGAAGCTGGTCATAGTTATTGAACCATGTCTCAGTTAGAGAAATGCAATCAAGATTATTGTCATGGATTAGATTATCAATAAGTGGCATTTTCTTTCCAACCTATTGTACATTGAGTAGAATAAAAGAGAGAAACAAGCAAGGAGAAACATTCATGTACTGGAAGCCTTAATTAATTAATTTATTTATTTACTTATTTACTTAATTATTTATTTGGCATTTTTATATACCGATATTCATAAAAAATTACATATCACTTCGGTTTACATTAGAACGTGAACTGGCATGTAAGAATGCATTACATCACAACAAGGGATACATTAATTGGGATAACCGGGCAAATAAATGAAGGGCTGTTCTCGAGAGCAGGAGGATAAAGAGATAAACAAAGTGTCTGTACCTAGGGTACCTAAAACTGAAAAGTGTCTTGTATCTGGGGAACCTAAAAAACTGAAAGTGTCTTATACATAGGATACCTAACATGGACTAATCTTCTGAAAAGTGGAGGGGAACTGCGAGCATGACTTTTAGTGGAGGAGGTCTAAAGCTGGATGGATCAAGTGAATTAAGGGAAAGCTTGCTCGAACAGCCAGGTTTTGAGTCTTTTTTTGAAGGTAGTCGGGCATTGTTCACGCCAAAGATCTGGTGGGAGAGTGTTCCATTTCTGCGGGCCAGCTGTGGAAAGAGCTCGTTTCCTTAATGTGCTTTTTGCAGGGGGGGGGGCAAAGAGATTGTCTCTGTAGGCAGATCTCACCGGTCTGGAGGGTAAGTGTGGACGAAGTGGGATATTCAGGACCAGAGGAGCAATATTGTGAATGGCTTTGTGTAGTACCATAAGGCCGTTGTACATAATTCTGAACTTGATTGGGAGCCAGTGCAAGTTCCGCAGGATGGGTGTGATATGATCTCTTTTATTAGTCTTGGTCAGAATCCTGGCTGTGGTGTTCTGCAACATCTGTAAGGGTTTGATGGTATTTGCTGGGAGCCCAATCAGAAGCGCGTTGCAGTAGTCAATTTTTGAGAAAATGATTGATTGGAGAACTGTGCGGTAATTTTGGAAGTGGAGGAGCGGTCTCAGCCGTTTTAGGACTTGTAGTTTAAAGAAACAATCCTTCGTGGTGTTGTGGATAAATTTTTTTAGGTTTAGATGATTATCCATGATGACTCCGAGGTTTCTTACTTGGGTGGATAGAGGTGGTTGCATTGTGGGAAGAAGATTGTTGGCAGTAACATAATTGACATCCTGAGAGACGAGGAGGAGTTCCTTCTTATTGGTATTAAGGATGAGGTTGAGGCTTGAGAGAAGGTGATTGATAGATTGAAGGCAATTGTTCCAGAAGCAGAGGGTTTTGTGAAGGGAGTCTGTAATCAGAATGAGAATTTGCACATCATCGGCATATATGTAGTGAGTTAGATTTAGGTTGGAATGGAGCTGGCAGAGTGGGAGAAGGTAGATGTTGAAAAGGGTAGGGGATAAGGAGGAGCCTTGTGGAACTCCCAGGGAAGAGCTGACGGGTTGAGACTCTTTATTGTTGATTTTTACCTTGTAGAATCTGTATTTGAGGAAAGACTTGAACCAGTTCAGAGCGGTGCCTTTAATGCCGATGTCAGCTAGCCGATCTAGGAGGATAGAGTGGTTCACAGTGCCAAAGGCAGCTGATAGGTCGAGGAGTATGATCAGACAAGGTTGTTTATTGTCGAGATTGAGAAGGATGGTGTCTGTTAGAGAGATTAAGAGGGCTTCTGTATTTAGAGATTTACGGAAGCCATGCTGAGAAGGGGCTAGGATATTGTTTTCATCTAGGTATTCCGACAGTTGCTTATTAACTATTTTTTCCAAGATTTTGGAGATGAATGGAAGGTTCGCTATAGGGCGGAAGTTGGCTGGGTCGTCAGGTGACAAGTTGAGTTTTTTTAGTAGTGGTTTTAGGATGGCAAGTTTCAGGGGGTCTGGAACCCGGCCTTGTATTAAGGAGCAGTTGATGATTTCAGCAATTGGCTTGGCAATGGTTTTTGGGATGGAGATGAGAAGGTTTGAAGGGAGCACATCCGAGGGGTGAGATGAAGGTTTGAGCTTCTTTAACACATTTTGTATTTCTAAGGAGGAAGTAGGCTCGAAGGATTCCAGGCCTGTGGTCTGTTGTCGAGAAGTAGAGTGGGGGGGCGGGGGAGGAGGAAGCCCCTTGTTGGCCATTAGTGGTGCTGTCAGATTGGAGATTTTTTTCTTGAAGAACGAGGTGAGCTCTGAGGCTTTGCTAGCTGCTTGATCGTCTGGAATAGTCTTGGGAGAGGGTTTGGTGAGGGTTGAGATGTAAGAGAATAAAGCTTTCGCATTGAAACTGAAGTGGTGGATTTTCTGTGAGAAGAATTCTTTTTTTGTTCGGAGAATGGAGATCCTGTATTGGTGCATGAGAGATTTATATGTGGCCTGGTTTGTTGACGTCGGATTTTTACGCCAGATGTGTTCACTGCTTCTTAATTTTTGTTTGAGGGCTTTTAGTTCTGGTGTGTACCAGGGTTTCCTGATGTCCGAGTTAGTGTGAAGGACTTTTGTTGTCAATGGGCAAGTTAGGTCAGCTACATTCTTGGTGATCTTGAGCCATGAGGTGGAAGCCGAGTCTGCATCCGAAAGGTCCAGTTGGCCTAATGCTGTAGATAAATGTGAGCTGAGGGTATCCGGGTTGCATAGTTTTCTGAATTGGACCGTGGTTTTTTGTTGTGGTTGGGGAAGGGTTTGGTTGTTTTGCAAGGTTGTGGAGATCAAACTGTGATCAGACCAAGGGACTGGAGAGCATGTCATGGAGGAAGACAGGGTGAGGCTCTCGTTTATGAAGATTAAGTCCAAAGTGTGTCCTGCTTTGTGGGTAGCTCCGTTAATGATTTGTTTGAATCCCATAAAGCTCAGCGTGGTGAGAAAGGTTTCACAGCTGGAGGAGTGAGGGGTTGTATCCACATGGAGGTTGAAGTCTCCCATTATTATAGCCGGAGCATCAGTATTGATGAGTTCGATTAAGGGTGAGGGGTCTGATTCCAGGCATCATGGAGGGGCATAAGTGAGAAAGATTTGGAGGAGATTAGATTTGAAAATAGCGAATTCGAGCGAGGCTGATGAGTTGGCATGTTGTAGTGATAATCTTAGCTCTTTTTTTGAGGCTAAAAGCAGACCGCCGCCTCTTTTCCTGAGTCTGGGGATAGAAAAGATGTCCTAGGTATGTATCGGGAGTTGATTGATTAGTGCTGTGTCCTCGGGTTTCAACCAGGTTTCAGTAATAACGCATAGATCGGGTTTGGTTTCTATTAGATAGTTGTGGAGGAGGTGAGTTTTTATCATGAGGGATTGTGCGTTAAGAAGGGTTAACGAGAAGAGAGTGAGAACCAGCAGTTGGTTCAGTGGTGATATCATGATAGGAATAAGTCTTTTTTGTTGAATGGTGGGAAACAAGGTGTTTTTTGGGAGGTTCCTTCGAAGGTTGCAGATGATTGGGATAGCGAAGGTGCACATCTTTGAGTCTTGCTTGGGAGTCGGATGAGGGTGAGAGAGGTATACCAGGTTGAGGTGAAAAAGAGGAAGGAGAATAGATAGCCACCAGGGAGAGTAGGAACAGGTGCTCTCAGGTGGAGGAGAAAGGTTTTGTCGATGGCTAACTTACAGCTGTCCTAAGGGGCTGCACTAAGGAGCGCACAAAGGGGCAGGCCCCTTTGTCGCGCTCCTTCGGCACGCGGCGCTGGCTGGATGGGCTGGGGTTTAAAACCCCCGCTCGCTGCTTGAAAATGTTGTGTGCCAGGCGCCCTCCCTGATTGGCTGGTGCTATGGGGAGGTGGAGAGCTCAGCAGTCTCGTGGCCGGCGCCGGAGCTGTCTGGGGTAAGTGTGTAGAGAATTTCATAGGGATATGCAGCCAAAAAATTTTCATTGCATTCGTGATACGTATTCCTCGGGGGTCATTCCCATTGCATTCGGATGTATGGCGCCCCTCAATACGTTGATATGTAAATTTGTTTTCCAGTTCCCATTAAAGTCAATGGGGGAAGGATTTCCAGCCTATTTTTGGCTGCAGAATTGGGGTTTTATTATCAATTTTGATGAAACTTCTGGGGTGCAATCATCACAACAACAAAAGAGCTCCAAGGTACTTAGACTGTTGCAAAGTGGCACCAAAGTGGCATGAATAGCCTAAGGCACTGTAAAGGTGCAAAGGGGTTACAGAAGTGGCAAGAGTGCAGCAAGAGTGTCAAAAACACACCACAGCTTCAATAGAGAGCACCGATAACAGATGCATGAACCCTCGAAGGCAGCATGACAGGCAAAGCGGTAAAACAAGTGGCATTGACATCCTACAACACAATGAAGGGGGAACATAGCAAGCAGAAAGACTAGCACCAACACACTGAGGAACCATGATAGTGGCAATAACACCACAAGGAGTTGAGTGAGTCATCTGGAGATTGGCAGCAAGGCAGAGTGGCAGAAAGTTGATAGGGGCAAGACAGGCTGGCAGAGCCGAGGTAGTCAGTTCCCTGTGGTTTGATAAGGGAAAGACAAGGCGGCAAGACAAGACGAGGCTCAGCATGTAGTACGACTGTCAACTGTGCATACTGTGCACCCAACCCATCTTGAAACAGGGACCAGAGAGTCTAACACAAGTGCTAGGACCTGAAACATGATGAACTATGCCTGGGTGGAGTGGAGCATCTGCGGGTGCCGATTTTGGTGGTAGTAGCAAATATTCAAACAGGAGCCCTGGGGAGAGTTCCCTTTCCTATGAGCAGGAAAGGGCTCCCTAGAATGGGTTCGCCCCTAGAGTGGGGTGTTTCCATTGGCGTCCAGTGAGCTCTCGCAGTTCTTTTAAAATCCGGTGGATGTAGCTGATATACAAACAAGAGTTTTCAAGGCCGAGACAGAGGAGGGTGAATGTGAACAGCGGTGCAACATGGGACAGAGGGTAGAAACAGGCAGGCTACACCCAGGGAGAGTTCCCATTCCTACTAGCAGGAAAGGGCTCCCTAGAATGGGTTCGCCCCTAAACAGCAGTTCAACATGGGTCAACAGGTCTTAAGTGATAGGCTGCAACACCAGGGAGAGTTCCCTTTCCCAAGAGCAGGAAAGTACTTCCTTGGAATGGGTTGGCCCCTAAAGTGGAGCAAGAGCCTTCAAAGCATGGCGGCAGGGAGCAGGGTGCCATGTGAACAGCGGTTCAACATGGGTCAACAGGTCCTAAGAGATAGGCTGGAACACCGGGGAGAGTTCCCTTTCCCAAGAGCAGGAAAGGGCTTCCTTGGAATGGGTTGGCCCCTAGAGTGAAGCACGAGCCTTCAAAGTGTGGCGGCAGGGAGCAGAGTGCCATGTGAACAGTGGTTAAACATGGGTCAACAGGTCCTAAGAGATAGGCTGCAACACCGGGGAGAGTTCCCTTTCCCAAGAGCAGGAAAGGGCTTCCTTGGAATGGATTGGCCACTAGAGTGTATAATGGTACAAATTGTTCGGATTTAATCATTTGCAAACAGATCATGACTTCATAAGCAAGATGAAAGAAGTTCTCTTCTCTGCCCTGAAACTAAAGAAAACTCTTTGTTTTATTTAAGGATCAATGCTGTGAAGGAGTACTAGTTTTAATTGCCAGAGACTGAGGTTTCCCTTTGCAACGAGGGTTCAGCCATTAGGACTGGACATAAGGCCTGGACGGACAGGCAGAGCAATCGAGGTCAAACACTTGTAGGAACATAAGGCCTGGACGGACAGGCAGAGCAATCGAGGTCAAACACTTGTAGGAACATAAGGCCTGGACAGTTGACGGTCAAGCACAGCGTTTGAGGTCAGGCCCTTGTAGGAACATACGGACTGAGCAGTGGACAGTCAGGCACAGTGTTTGAGGTCAGTATCATGTGCTGCAGTGCTTATGTTATCTGGAGCATAGGAGGCAGTTGGAGCTGCTGCAGGGCTTTGAATTGCTTTTATTCATCTTGCGATTCACAGGGAAAATTTGGAAACCCAAGCAAGGGCAGGTTTACTTTCAAAAACACTAGCATTTCCATCAACTCTGGTGCCAGCCTTGAGCGGTGAGGGCTCATGGTATCCCCTGTCATCAAAAAGACACGTTCACTGGGCATACTGGTTGGTGGACATGACAGATATTGCTGAGCCACTTTGTCTAGGTGTGGCCAGACAGTGGACTTGTGTGCTCAATATGCCAGCGGATCTGTCTGCATGTTCTCTATCGACTCTGAGAGATACCGTGTCACTGACAGCTGTGCTGGTGTCTCATTTGCTTGGGCAGGCTCAGAGTCACTCATGCCAGCTGCTTTCTCTCTCGCCCGTTGCACAATTGATGAATCTTTATGGGCAACATGCCTTGGGGGTTCTGACGTGGAGGAGGAGGTAGTATCTGTCACTGACACAGAGCTGCTCCTGCTTGTGCTAGCAGCACAACTCTCTGAAGTGCCTGCTGTGTCCACCTCTGCTTCAAGCCTAATCTGTCTCCACCTATGGCGCTCCTGTTCACGGACTTTTGCTAACAACAGCTCCTTCACAAATGACAGACAATTGGACTGTAGGGCGAGTTTCTCTTTCACACAGGGATCACAGACTGAGGCAAACATGTATGTGCAGTCGTCTGTTAAAGGCCTTAATTTGCCTTTCACCTGCTGCTGCAAAATGTCCAGACACTGCAGCACCTCAACTGTCATTCCCTCTTCCCTTTTAAAGGCCTCCAAATGTTCATCCAGGAAATTAACTGTAGGGATGATGTCAGCCAAGGTGGCACTTCTGGAACTCAGCTCCTCTGTGACATCCCTGAAGGGCTGCAGGATTTTTACCAGCTGACTCATGACTAACTAATCATGATGCCCTAGGGGATTCTGCACACCTATGTCCATTGTACCAGAAAGTTCATGAAGGGGTGTCTGCAGCTCCAGTAACCTCTCCAGCATCATAAAGGTGGAATTCCACCGGGTGGCAAGGTCTTCAATGAGATGCTTGTGAGGCATATCCAAATCAGTCTGCTTTTGTCGGAGAACCTGCCCCGCCTTGACACTTCTGTGGAAGTGTGCTGCTATGTTCCTGTACTTCTGTATTTACCTGTGCAGGTATTCATTCTCTTTGCAATTGAACTCCAATTCCAGAGCTGACTTCACTACCAGGTGCAGAGTGTGTGCAAAACATCGGATGTTCTTAAAGTGCCCATCAGTTATTGCCTTAACCATGTTTGCACCATTGTCTGTGTCAAAGAACCCTGCCTGCGTTTTCCTGACTCACTGGTGTAGTTGCCAGCCCTCCAGCATCTGTCTGATGCATGCTAGAATATTGGCTGTGGTATGGGCCTGGTCCGTCAGGTGGGTGTGCAGTAAAGCCCACCTCCACCCTGATACTTCTTCAGTTATAAAGCTGCTTTCTGTCCCTGCCTCAGCCATGTCCCACCAGTTTGCTGTCAGAGAGAGGTAAGAATGTGCAGCATTCATGGCGGTCCAGATATCGCAGGTGAAAAGTACTCTTCCCTCTGCCTTAGCTAGCAGTGCTTGCATGTGACTGTGACACTGCTTGTACAGGCTGGGGATGACCTTTCTACTAAATGTGGTTCTGGAGGTGATTTTGTAATTTGGAAGTACGACCTTCAAAAAACGCTTGAAACCCACATTCTCCACTAACTGCAAGGGCTGGTCATCAAGGGCAATCATTTCCCCAATGGTCCTGGTTACAACTTTTGAGGCTGCCTGCCTCCTACCCCGGGATAGCGTTACTGCACTCCACCCCATTTCCTCCATGGTGGATTGTCGCTTCTGCCACATATCAGGGGGTTGCTGGCCTGCCACCTGACTACTAGAAGGGGATGAGGGCGTGGGCTGACTCTGCTGCTTTCCTACCACTGCACACTGGTTGGAAGGGGTCCCCCGACTGGTACTGCCACCATCCCCAGATGGCAGTAATCTTGTTGGGTGTTGCCTCTTCGTATGATGGTTCATGCCAAAATTAGATAGATGTCCCATTTGCTTGCCTCTGCTAATATCCCTGGCACAGTAATTATACCGAGCATAACGCGGGTCTTCCGTCACTTTAAAGTGTCTCCAGATAGCAGATGTCTTTCGTGATCCTCCCCTCTCTAACACCTTGGGGGTGGATGCTGGCACTGGAGCTGAGGTAGTGGATGCACCCTGAGAAGCAATGCCAGGGGGAGAGGGGGGGGGGGGCTCATTCACCCTCTGTGCCTGTGCTGACTGCTCTTCCTCCTCCTCCTTATCACTTTCATCTCTCCCCTGCTGCACCTATGTGGAGGCTAAGACAGGACTAACATATTCTACCGAAGATTCGTCAGCTATTACTTCTTCCGTTTCTGATGAGAATCCCACACAAGAAGATTCTTCATCTGAATCAGAAGCAAACAGTGACTGCGCTACCTTGTCAACGCTAAGTGTTAGTCGAGACTTCTGTCCCGCTGCTGCTTTTGGGTGTCTACATTTTGTCTGGCATGACTCTGCCTCCCCTTCCCTCACCTCCAAAACTACAAGGCCAGAAACAAGTGGTGGCGATGGTGATGCATCATGGTCAGATTTCATTTTTTTCGGCATGGAACTGCCATCCCCTACAAAGAGTTTAGATTGTGACAGTTGCCTTTTTAGCTGTACTGGTGGTGTTGCACTAGTGTCTTTTGAGATGCCTCCTCTTCCAGTACCAATCATTCGACTACATCTCTCTTTCCCTGACCTTATGGATTTAATGTCATTGAGTAGTAACACTGCCCACTTTCACGGTGCCTTTCTGTGCACTAATGTCTGTGGCGTGTACACAGAGATGCTGCTTGCTTGTAAGTACAAAAGAGGCAGAATACCTGGGCATTAGACTGCACAGACCCACCCAATAGTTAGGTTCAGTCTGTTAACACTACCCACTGCCCACTGTCATGGTGCCTGGCTGTGCACTAATGTGTGTGGCGTGTACATACAGAAGCTGCTTGCTTGTAAGCACAAAAGAGGCAGACTCCCTGGGCACTTGACTGCACAGACCCACCCAATAGTTAGGTTCAATCTGTTAACACTACCACTGTCATGGTGCCTGGCTGTGCACTAATGTGTGTGGCGTGTACACACAGAAGCTGCTTGTTTATAAGCACAAAAGAGGCAGACTCCCTGGGCACTTGACTGCACAGACCCACCCAATAGTTAGGTTCAGTCTGTTAAAAGTACCCACTGCCCACTGTCAGGGTGCCTGGCTGTGCACTAATGTGTGTGGCGTGTACACACAGAAGCTGCTTGCTTGTAAGCACAAAAGAGGCAGACTCCCTGGGCACTTGACTGCACAGACCCACCCAATAGTTAGGTTCAGTCTGTTAAACTGCCCAGTGAAGCACACTGCACAGAGAGACTAAGTAATTTGAATTAAAAAACATCAGTTTAAAAAAGCTGGAATTTTTGTCACTCCAGAAAAATGGATGAAATTGAAAATAATATATCTCTCCAAGCCAGCCCGACACCCTAAATGGTGGTCAGTGCTAGCTGACCTAGCACAGCTTCTCTTTTCAATCAGAGATCACCAAAATAAACAGCTTGAAAGAAACAGGACTAGATGGCCCTGTCTCTGCAGCAAAACAAAGAATAATTAGCTTTTTCTTTCCTTAACTAACCTATCTCTCAGTGCAGCCTTCTCTTACACCCAGCCACCTCCCCACAGCATCGCTGGAAATAAGTACGTGGCTCCTCGTGCTGATGTTTATATAGTGCTGGCTCATCAGTAAAATTGACAGAGAGCACTGAATGACAGCGCGATTGGCTGCATGTCACATGTCACAAAATGTCAGCGCGGATACGCTGCATTCCCGTATCCATGCCGACCTGTCCGACCCTTTCCTGTGAGTCGCTATGACTCTCAGGAAAGGGTCAGACAGGTCGGCATGGATACCGGAATGTAGGGCATGGGCGCTGCCATTTTGTGAAAATCATAGGTAGCTAGTAGCTAATGGGGGCGAAGAAAAGCATGCACCACGGGGCGCACCAAATTAAACGGATATGTGGAGAGTTGTGATGCGTTTCGCCTCCCCACGTATTTAACGGATAGGACAAAATACGTTGCAGATCGCCAATACGTCGAAAACGGATGTACACCCCTAGAATTTCGTAAGGCCTTACCCCGACGGGTTTGAGCGCCGGTTGCGCAGGCCCCCGCAGTGATCTCCATCCAATGTGACCGTGGGACAACGATCGAGGCTGGAACGGATCGCCGGCTGGATGGGCTGGGGTTTAAAACCCCCGCTCGCCGCTTGAAAATGTCGTGTGCCGGGCGACCTCCCTGATTGGCTGATGCTATGGAGAGGTGGAGAGCTCAGCAGCCTCGTGGCCGGCGCCGGAGCCGTCTGGGGTAAGTGATGTAGAGAATTTCGTAAGGCCTTACCCCGATGGGTTTGAGCACCGGTTGCACAGGCCCCCGCAGTGATCTCCGTCCAATGTGACCGCGGGACAACGATCGAGGCTGGAACGGATCGCCGGCTGGATGGGCTGTGGTTTAAAACCCCCGCTCACCGCTTGAAAATGTCGTGTGCCGGGTGCCCTCCCTGATTGGCTGGTGCTATGGTGCTAATATATTATGGTGCTAATATATTATGTTAATAGGGTCACCATATCTATCTTTTCCTTGTATAATTGATATAGGGAGTAGCCTGGTCCCAAGCATTATGGATGCTTGAATATCCTTAATATGAGAAAATGTTATGATCTGTTTCCCACATCACCTCTTCAGCTCCCTGGACCTATGGAAGATGAGAGGAGCCATGTTGCACATACAGAAGTTGAAGAGTCAGTAGTAATAAGAAGCACACATAGGGCCAAATTTTCAAAAGGTTACACATGCTGGGCCTATTTTCAAAAGGCCCAGCAATGCGAGTAAAGCCCAGGGATGTGTGTAAGTCCCGGGGCTTTACTAAAGGGGCGGGAAGGGGGCAGGGTGGTCCAGGGGTGGGGCATGGGCAAAACCAGAGGCCTGCAACACACCGGCCATTGCAGTCGGCCAGTGCGTGCAACTTGTGCCTGTCCGGAGGCAGGCACAAAAGATAAAACAAAAATTTTGGGGGTGGTTGGAGTAGGGCTGGGGGGGGGGAAGGTTAGGGGGAGGGGTGGGATGGTCAGGTTAGGGGGAAAGGAAGTTCCCTCAAAGGCCACTCCGATTTCAGAGCGGCCTGGGAGAGAACGGGGGAAGGCAGCATGGCTCAGCGTGTGCAAGGTGAACAATTGTGCACCTCCTTGCGCATGCACTGACCCTTGATTTTATAACATGCGTGCACCTGTGCTCGCAAGTTATAAAATCGGGTGTACACGTGCAAGCGCTGGGTACTTATCTGGAGTCATCTGTGGGTCCAACAAGCCAAGCATTCTGTTTCCATCAGTGGCCAATCCAGGAAACAAATACCTGGAAGTACCCAAACATTAAATAGATCCCATGCTACTAATAATGGTAATAAGCAGTGGCTATGCCCCATGTTAACTTGATTAGAAGCAACTTATGGATGTCTTCTCCAGGAACTTGTCCAAAATATTTTTAGACCCAGCTAAGTTAACTGTCTAACCACATCCTCTGGTAACTGTTATCCATTGGACAGATATTGCACAACCAGCCAATAGACTATTGGAGAAAGCATGAACAGTCAAGACCCTAAAACACCAATACACCTCTATTAGGAAAACACAAGCTAGGCTGCAAAAGATCCCTACATAGAATCTACATACTGGCAGAATACCTCACCTTGGTCAAGCATGCAAAACACAGACAGATTCTCACCAAATACAGAATAAAGAGACCATAATGTACAAATAGAAATGTGCAGATAAAAACTGAACTGGAAATTACAACAAGCCAGACTCTGTATGCAGTGCAACAATAGAAAACCAGAAACATCATCATTCCTCATAAAATATCAGTCAATAAAATAAAGAAATATAAAGCATCAAGACATAATAAAAAGAATGCATATTTCAAAACAGCTATCAAATAGAAGATCCAATAATTAAAATATCATATAAAAACTTTTCTGAATGCCAATAAAATATTTCGAAACAGGCGATGCATCAAATAATATACAATAATTAAAACAAGGATACAAAAAAACTTTCCCTGCTTTTCATACCTGGGAACCTTTGATTTCCAGATGCCCTAAGATTGTTGTAAAATAGCAGGGAAAGTGGAGGGGGTTGTTGCACACACAATTTCTCCTTTCTCTTGCTTACGCCCTCAATCATATGCGTGCACGCGCACACGCACACACACACACACACACAAACACATGCTTACTCTTGCTCTCTTATTCATATCCTCAATCATAAACTCACACACTTGTTTGCTCTCTTTTGCTCACACCCTCAATCACACACACACTCATATATGCTTGTTCACTATCTCAGTCATACACACATATTCTTTCACTCTGATATTTTTGGCAGCACAGTAGCCAGATTGTTCCTCGCTGAGGTGGGGCAAGGGGGATAAGTTATCTAGCTAACCTCCTAGTTACTCCCTCAGATCTACCCTAATGTATACGTTCAAATTTTAGCTAGAATTAAACCAGATAATAGGGATGTGAATCGTTTTTTGACGATTTAAAATATCGTCCGATATATTTTAAATCGTCAAAAATCGTTAGGGCCACGATACAATACCAATTCCCCCGATTTATCGTTAAAAAATCGTAAATCGGGGGAAGGGGGAGGGCAGGAAAACCGGCACACTAAAACCCCCTAAAACCCACCCCAACCCCTTAAATTAAATCCCCCACCCTCCCGAACCCCCCCCCCCAAATGCTTTAAATTACCTGGGGATCCAGCGGTGGTCCAGAACGGCGGCGGTCCGGAACGGCCCCCTCAATTGAATCCTGTTGTCTTCAGCCGGCGCCATTTTGCAGAATGGCTGCCGCAAAATGGCGGCGGCCATAGACAAAAACGATTTGACGCAGGAGGTCATTCCGGACCCCCGCTGGACTTTTGGCAAGTCTTGTGGGGGTCAGGAGGCCCCCCCAAGCTGGCCAAAAGTTCCTGGGAGTCCAGTGGGGTTCAGAAAGCGATTTCTTGCCGCGAATCATTTTCCGTACGGAAAATGGCGCCGGCAAGAGATCGACTGCAGGAGGTCGTTCAGCGGGGGTTCCGGACCGCCGCTGAACGACCTCCTGCAGTCGATCTCCTGCCGGCGCCATTTTCCGTACGGAAAATGATTCGCGGCAAGAAATCGCTTCCTGAACCCCGCTGGACTCCCAGGAACTTTTGGCCAGCTTGGGGGGGCCTCCTGACCCCCACAAGACTTGCCAAAAGTCCAGCGGGGGTCCGGAACGACCTCCTGCGTCGAATCGTTTTTGTCTATGGCCGCCGCCATTTTGCGGCGGCCATTTTATTTATTTATTTATTTATTTATTTATTTAAGGTTTTTTTATACCGGCATTCAAGAACTCGTTCTCATCATGTCGGTTTACAGAAAACAGGGGTGCAGAAATATAACCAAAAACATAACTAAACGTGGAGAAGAGAAGCAGTTACAATTAACAAGGGATCATGAACTGGGATTATAAGAAATAAAAGAGATAGAGGAGGATAATTATATACAAGTGTACAATGTAAATAAGGAGTTCTCTATAAATACAAGAGAACAAAATAAATATGGAGTCCATTATATACAGCTACTTAGGAGTCATTGATGGATCTTGTTAGGTGGAGTTCGGGAAGGCTTGCCTGAAAAGCCATGTCTTAAGTCTTTTCCTAAACGTTAAGAGGCACGGTTCATTTCTTAGATCTGGTGGGATAGAGTTCCATAGCGGAGGGCCTGCTGTTGAAAGGGCTCGGTCTCTCAAGGTTCTGTGATTAGTAGTTTTTACGGGTGGAACAAGGAGGCATCCTGTGTAGGCTTCCCTAGTCGGTCTTGTTGATTCGTGAACACGGGGAGGAATTTGTAGGTCGATTGTGGTGTGTTGGTGAATGATTTTGTATAATAATGTGATGGATTTGTAAATTACTCTGAAGTGGATTGGTAACCAGTGGAGGGCTTGAAGGACTGGAGAGATGTGGTCTCTTTTTCTGGTGTTTGTTAGTAAACGTGCTGCTGCGTTTTGGACCATTTGGAGTGGTTTTGTATATGAGGAGGGGAGGCCAAGAAGAGTCGCGTTGCAGTAGTCTAATTTGGAGAAGATGAGGGCTTGGAGAATGGTTCTGAAATCTTTGGCGTGGAAGAGTGGTCTTATCCTTTTTAAGACTTGCAGTTTATAGAAGCAGTCTTTGGTTGTTTTGTTGATGTGGGCTTTGAAGTTCAATTTATTGTCGATTAGGACACCTAGATCCCTTACATGAGTGGTTTGAAGGTTGGTTGGAAGACAGGCTGTGGGTTTGTTATCGGGTGTTATGAGTAGGACTTCAGTTTTAGATGAGTTTAGTACCAGATTAAGGCTGTTGAGGAGGCTTTTAATTTCTAGGTGGCAGGATTCCCAGAATTCGAGGGTTTTTGAGTATGATTCTTTGATAGGGATCAGGATCTGGATGTCGTCCGCATAGAGAAAGTGTATTAAGTTGAGGTTGGTGAGGAGTTGGCATAGTGGGAGGAGGTAAATATTAAATAGTGTAGGGGATAAGGAGGAACCTTGTGGGACTCCGACGGTCGAATCGTGGCGTGCTGATTCTTTGTTCTGTATTTTTACCTTGTAGCCTCTGTTGGTTAGAAATGATTTGAACCAGGAGAGCGCTAAGCCAGAGATTCCTATAGCAGCTAACTGTTTAATGAGGATCGCGTGGTTTACGGTATCGAAAGCTGCTGAAAGGTCTAGAAGGACCAGCAGAAATGATTGTCCTTTGTCTGTACCTAGGATGAGGAGGTCTGTTAGGGATGTAAGAAGGGATTCTGTGCCGCGATTTTTGCGGAATCCATGTTGTGAGGCGGAAAGCAGTTTGTTATCTTCAATGAAGTCCGATAGTTGGGAGTTAACAAGCTTTTCCATAATCTTGGCTATGATAGGTAGATTAGCTATTGGGCGGTAATTGTTGGGGTCTTTTAGGTCCAGGTTGGGTTTTTTTAAAAGTGGTTTGAGTGAGGCTTGTTTGAGGTCTTCTGGGAAGGAACCTTGTGAGAGCGAACAGTTGATTATGTCAGCCAATGTTTTGGAGATGGTTTCTGGTATTGTGAGGAGAAGTTTTGTTGGTATATGGTCCGCTGGGTGTGAAGATGGTTTCATTTTTCTAAGGATGGTTTGGATTTTAGAGGAGGAGGTAGGTTCAAACATTTCTAGGTGGGTGTTTTTGATGTGTGGCATTAGCGCTTGAGTTAGGGGAGTGATATTGGAAGGAAGTTGGGTAAGCAGATTCTTGATTTTGTCTTGAAAGAAGAGAGCGAGTTCATCTGCTTTGGCTTGAGCTTGATTACTAGGGCATTCTGGTGAGGGTACTTGGGTGAGGGTGGAAACGTAGTTGAATAAAGCTTTCACGTCAAAGACTAAGTTGTGAATTCTGGCGGCGAAAAAGTCTCTTTTTGCTTTGGAGGTGTAGGCCTTGTATTGTTGTAGCGTGCGTTTGTAGTCTGAGAGTGTGCTGGGATTTGGAGTTTTCCGCCAGTTAGATTCCTTTTGTCTTAGTATTTGTTTAATCCTTCTAAGATCGTTTGAGAACCATGGTTGTTTTTTGGAGGCATCTGGGTGAGATTTTTTTGTTGTAAGTGGGCAGAGCTTATTGGCTATTGATTCCGTGATCGTATTCCAGGAGTGTAAAGCAATATTAGGATCCGTGAGAGTTATATCGTGAAGGTGTTTGGTTAGTTGAATGGTAAGGTCTTCTGGATTGCAGGGTTTCCTGTAGGTAAAGGATGGAGAAGGTGTGTGACTGGTGGTAGATTTTCCAGTGAGAATGATGTAGAAATGAGGGAGTGATCAGACCAGGGTACCTTCAGATTTTTTATTGGAGAAGTCGATTTTATGCCTTTGTTGATAAAGATCAGGTCTAGTGTGTGGCCTGCTTTGTGTGTCGGGTTATTGACTATTTGGGAGAAGCCCATCGCTGAGAATGCTAGTAAAAGAGTTTGGCAGCTAGGTGAGAGAGTAGGGTTGTCCATGTGGAGATTAAAATCTCCGAGTATTATTGCTGGGGTGTCCAGGTTGAGGAGTGTTGTTGTTATTTCGATGATGGATGAGACGTCAGATTCTAAGAGTCCCGGGGGGGCGTAGACTAGAAGTATTTGGAGTTGGTGAGATGTGAAGAAGCCTATCTCCAGTTTATTATTGGAGTGGATCGGATGTTGAGAAAATTTGAGGTCTTTTTTTGTAGCAAGAAGGATTCCTCCTCCCCTTTTTTTCAGTCTAGGAAGGGAAAAGATATCGTAGGTTAGCGTCGGTAATTGGTTTAAGATTGCCGTATCTGATGGTTTCAGCCATGTTTCTGTTATTGCGCAAATGTCAGGCTTGGTGTCGGTGAGGTAGTCATTGAGAATTAGCGACTTTTTCGTTATAGATTGCGCATTGAAGAGCGATAGGGTGAATAGGGTGAGGCCTAGTAGTTGTGTTATTGGTGCTATTAGTATTGGTGTGAGTGATTTTAGGTTGTGGAGGTTTGCTTGTCTAGTCAGATTTCTTTTCTGTGGGAAGTAGTGATGTATGATTGGGATTGAGAATGTTGGATGCATTTTGGAGGCTGGATCCTTTTAAATTGTATGTGTTATATAGGATGTTTGATTCGATTGATTGCAGTTGTTGAATGGATTTGTTGAGTTGTGGAGTAGTTGCTGGTTTGATGCTGGAGTCCTGTAGAATTGTTTGAGTGTGGCTTCAGTTGTGAGGTTGATTGTCTTTGTCTGGAGTGGTTGAGTGGGTGCTGTATTCCTGTGCGTTGTCAGAGTATGTCACCTGAGCAGTCGTTTGTCTCTGGCTGTGTCGTCATGCATTGGAAGTTTCAGATGGGGTGCTTGAGTGTTAGATGGTTGACTT
The DNA here is from genome assembly GCF_901001135.1 of Rhinatrema bivittatum. NCBI lineage: Eukaryota > Metazoa > Chordata > Amphibia > Gymnophiona > Rhinatrematidae > Rhinatrema > Rhinatrema bivittatum. The sequence goes on along the minus strand of NC_042617.1, from coordinate 151,662,089 downwards.
GGGTGGTGTAGACGGTCCTGTTCTGGCATGCTAGAGGGCTTGGTGGGTTTTAGTAAGAGTCCGGCTGGCTTCCGGTAGTTAGGAGAGGTAGGTGGGAGAAATGGGTGGTTAAGGGCTCAGGGTCTCTCAGGGGCTGCACGAAGGGGCGCACAAAGGGGCAGGCCCCTTTGTCGCGCTCCTTTGGCGCGCGACGCTCGGCGCGCGGCGCCTCGGATGTCCGTGATTAAATACCTCGCGTGCTTCTCCTGGATTGGTTGATGAAGATTGGAAATAGGAGGGCCTGTCTTGTGGCTTCCTGCGGCGGTGGGCGGAGAGCGGAGAATCAGTCGGATCGGCGCGATTTCAAGCAGGAGGAGGTAAGTGTGGAACTTCCCCGTGGCCGGGGCGGGGGCCCACGGAGGTAGGGCGAGATTCAAAGGCCTTACTCCGATGGGCTCAAGCGCCGGCTGCGCGGGCCTCTCTCCCAGCACCTATCTGCTCCGGGGACCTGCTCTCCACGTTGCAGTCTGCAGCAAAGAGGGCGACTGAGATCGAGCCAGCGTTTTTAAATTTGGCGCGGTCGCGTTGGATTGACGTCACTGGCGCGACAGGGTCGTCTTGGGCGTCGTCGGACTATCGGTCGGTGCCGGAGGGCCTGGCTTGTGGCTTCCTGCGGCGGTGGGCGGAGAGCGGAGAATCAGCCGGATCGGCGCGATTTCAAGCAGGAGGAGGTAAGTGTGGAACTTCCCCGTGGCCGGGGCGGGGGCCCACGGAGGTAGGGCGAGATTCAAAGGCCTTACCCCGATGGGCTCAAGCGCCGGCTGCGCGGGCCTCTCTCCCAGCACCTATCTGCTCCGGGGACCTGCTCTCCACGTTGCAGTCTGCGGCAAAGAGGGCGACTGAGATCGAGCCGGCGTTTTTAAATTTGGCGCGGTCGCGTTGGATTGACGTCACTGGCGCGACAGGGTCGTCTTGGGCATCGTCGGACTATCGGTCGGTGCCGGAGGGCCTGGCTTGTGGCTTCCTGCGGCGGTGGGCGGAGAGCGGAGAATCAGCCGGATCGGCGCGATTTCAAGATTTCAAGATTTTCAAAATGGCGCCGGCTGAAGACAACAGGATTCAATTGAGGGGGCCATTCCGGACCGCCGCCGTTCTGGACCACCGCTGGATCCCCAGGTAATTTAAAGCATTTGGGGGGGGTTCGGGAGGGTGGGGGATTTAATTTAAAGGGTCGGGGGTGGGTTTTAGTGGGTTTTAGTGTGTCGGCTCACGATTTTAACGATTTTCACGATAGTTTACACACCCAAACGGCAACAATACGATTCCCTCCCCCTCCCAGCCGAAATCGATCGTTAAGACAATCGAGGACACGATTCACATCTCTACCAGATAAGTGCCAAAATATTCATTTAATGAGATAACTTTTGAGTTATTCGAGTAAATACTTCTGAATATGGATCTTTGAGTACTTTTCTAGCTTTTCTAGCATTACCTGCTCTTCTCTGGACATTTATATATAGGGTGGTCAGTCACACTCCTGATCATCTGTGTTTTGTTATTTTCTTTTTTGCTGAGCCAGGGGCTGTAATTTGTGTTGAGATGAGCACCCCAATCATTTTCAAATGTTGGCCACTGTAAGTCTAACTATTGAGGCAAATGCAAGTTTGTTTATTCTTTTACTGCAGAAACTGCTGGAAATAAACAAGAACTGTTGTGCTTTACTGACTTATTGAACTGAGCAAAACACCTGAAGGTGCAGCAATATTATTAGCATATGGGTGAAAGCCTGTGGAGGAGAAAAGGACAGGAACTGTTTTCTACTTTATTTGTGTGTGTGTGTGTGTGTGTGTGTGTGTGTGTGAGAGAGACTGAGTTAAGCACCTTAGTACAGTACTTCCCAAACTTTTTCCATTGTAACCCAATTTTAGCACTTGTGAATTGACATGATCCCATAACATAACCAAAACAAATTAGCAGTAGTGGTCACCACCAATAATTGCTCCACTTTTAACTCTCCACTCGCCAGCTGATTCACTTGTCTCTTCACCCTCTCAAGTTGATCCTTTCTCTCAACCTCCAGCCCCTCCAAAGGGCTTCCTCACTTAACTTCCTCCCTTCCAGTCGACCCCAACCTCCGCCCCTCCAACTGATCTCGTCTTACACCTGTCCCCTCACTTTTACCTCCACCAGCCTTCTTGGCATTCCCCCAAGTGATGCTCTCTCACCTTCAAGTCCTTCTTATAACCTCAAACTAATCCTCTGTCATCCATTCCCTCTCATGCCATCCCCCATTTCTCTATTCACTCCTTACTCTTATCTCCCATTCTCTCTCTCAGCTGCCAGCTTCATTTCCTCACTTCTTTTATTTCACATCCCTCAACTACTGACTTATATCCCTAGCCAATCTTTTGTCATTCCCCCTCTCTCAAACTCCACAGCCAATCCATATCCACATAATCCCTCCCTTCAAACAGTTCCTCCTTCAATCACACCCCTGACCAGGATCAATGGCAACATTTTTATTTGGGCCCTGGGCCTTCGGTAAATGACAACTAATGAGAGAAAAGAGGGCAGGCTGATGACAGGGACAACATTTTTCTCTTGGGTATGTGCACTGGTAGATGAGAGAATGACAGTTCTCCCCCAGCCCATACACACTCAGCCCTCCCTTTCCCTTCCTTCATGGCTGTCCCAAGTCCAATGGTGACCTGAAAGTGACAGTGCTGAATGTCAATACGAGGCCTGTGATCCAGTACAAGCTGACAGGCTCTGCAATCGCCTTAATCCCTCTTCTCACAGGGCTTCCTACTACCACATAAATTCATGCAAGGGCCGGGCCACTGCAGGGTCTATGAGTGTGTGCTGGTTCACAGGCCCTAAGCTGATTTCTGCTGGCACCTGAAATACGCTGCCATTTAAGACATTTGTGACTCCGACTGAGATCCTGACCCACAGTTTGGTAAGCCCTTTACTAAATTATCATATTATTACTGGTGTATTTTAACACGACATATAGTGTTTCCCAACTCTCTCCTGGAGGCATACCTAACCAGTCTGTTTTTCAGAATATCCGTAAGGAATTTGCAAGAGATAGCTTTGGAGACTTGGTGTAGGCAACTTAGTCATGCATATTCATTGTGACAGTCCTGAAAAACTGACAGGATAAGTAGGGCCTCCAGGAGAGGGTTGAGAAACATTGACTTAGTACTGTCAACACAGGTTTATTCACTGAAACAGCTTGCCTTGATCCCATTATTTCACATTCTTCACAGCTAAGCCTGCAGATGGTGGCAGTCTTAAACAGATTCATCAGGATCAACATTTTTTACTTCTACAATGAACATAAGTGGAGAGCAAATTTATACTGCCTGCATGGCTGCAATATAAACTCAGAAACCTATACTTTCAAAAACAACACACAATACATCCAAGTGTCCACAATAGCAAGTACATAAGATACGATGTAAACCTTTATTAGCATATATTGATACTCCAATGGGAAATAGCATTAACAAACCAACATGTTAGAAAAGTAAAGTATGGTTTTCAAGAGATGAGGAAAGAGAGAAAGCATTAGCATTTGGAAAGTACTGAACAAGGTATCAAAAGGAAGATAGAGCAGTTTATCTGGAAAGGCACAGGAATGAAGAAAAGGTAGTTGGGAGGGCAAAGGCACAAATGCTTAAGAGAGTAAAAATTGAAACACAATCTATATGGATAGAATTGTTTGAGAAGAGCAAAGGTGAAATGTAGGGGGTAGGGAAAGGGACTAGGAAAAAGCAAATGTATAAACAAATAATTTGTTCATTATTCACAGAAGGAGCTGATTAGGGAAAGCAAATAAATGCGAGAAGTATAAACAGAAGAGGAGAACTCCAGTCCATTTATGGAAGATAGAAGCCAGATGGAACAGAAAAACTGAAAGTGCACAAGGAAATAAGTTTTAGTCTTGATTCAACCTAAATCACGACTTAAAGAAATCTGTGGCCGAAGTCTATTAATAGACTTCATTAAGTGAAAACACTTAGGCTGATTATTTTAAATAATTTTCTGACATAGGATTTGCACATGAACATGGTCATGTTGGGATTTCTGTTTGAAAATCTTTAGAACAAGTTCCACATTAGCAGACTGATGGTACAATAGTTCTTTTTATGGTTTATTATTTATGTGTACTAAAGGTTTTAAGTTATGATTAAATTAATACTTTTATACATCTATACTATATTTCTATTTCCTGCCACTCCTTCATTCTCTTGTTTGTAGTGGTTTTGCCTCTCACCTCTTCTGGTTTGAAGACTGCCATTTCCTGGCCTAATGGAAGGGAGTGAGTTAGAAAAAGAGCAGTAAAATACCCCACAAGTTATGAATGTAGGTTCTTGATATTGGATCATAGCCCTGGCTTTGAATGAGTTGAAAGAATTAAGAGAGAAGGAAAGGGTCAAAATAACTAAGAATGGTATTTATAAATTAGTTCATTTGTTCCAAAACCTGTCTTATTGAATCCATAGTCAGTCGGGTTTTCAGGATACCCACAAAGAATATGTGTGAGATACTTTTGTGTATGCTAGATCTCCAATGTATGCAAATAACTCATGCACATTGCTTGTAGAAATCCAGAAAATATAACTGACTGTGCGGTTAATAGGACAAGTGTGGGAACCACCTCATCATTTGGAAATATAGAAACAGAGAAAAATAAGAGCATAAATAGGCAATATGGTCTATCTAGTCATCCACACCATTGCTCAACTGTATAATCCCTATCACTCCCTCAGAGGTTGTTTGTGCTTGTCCCATGATTTCTAGAATTCAGATACTGTCCTTCTCTCCACCAACTCCACTACTGTTGCAGGCATCCACCACTCTTTCTTAAACAAGAAACACATTCTATGGATTACTCTTCAGTGCAGCCTCTTTCACCCTCATCCCATGACCTTTCATTCCAGAGTCTCCTTTCTACTGGAAGAAACCCACCTCCTGTGCATTGATACCTCTTATCATATCTCCCCTATCTCACCTTTCCTCTAGGGTATACATGTTGAGGTCTTTAAATATGTTCCCATACACTTTACAACAAAGCCCAATGACCATTATAGTAGCCATCCTCAGGCCCAACTCCCTGCTGTTTATATCCTTTGGAAGCTGCATTCTCCAGAACCATATACAGTATTCCAAATGAGATCTGGCCAAGTATTTATACAAGGGCACTATCACCTTCCTTTATTCTATTGACCTTTCCTCTTTCTATGCTTCCATACATCTTTCTGGCTTTTGCTGTCATCCTATCTACCTGTTTGGCCACCTTGAGGACAACAGATATGATCACTCCCAAATCCTGCTCTTGATTCATAGAATTTCATTCCCTAGACCAGGAGAGGTCAACTCCGGTCCTCGAGAGCCACAAACAGAGCAGGTTTTCAGGATATCCACAAATAATATGCATGAGATAGATTTGCATACAGTGGAGACACTTCATGCTAATCTATCTCATTAATACTCATTGTAGATGTCCTGAAAGCTCGGCCTGTTTCTTTCTCTCGAAGACCAGGGTTGGCCACCCCTACCCTAGATTACATAGCTCTCTTGGGCTTTTGCACCCCAAATGCTGATTCTACATTTTTAGCAATAAAGCTTAGCTGCCAAAATGTAGACCATCCCTCAAACTTTACTAGATCCATGCTCATGCTTTCACATGTTCCCGGGTGTCTACCCTTTTGCAGATTTTAGTATCATCTGCAAAAAAACATTTCCCACTAGTCCTTCCTCAATATCACATAAAAATGTTGAATAGAACCATTCTAAGGATAGATTCCTGGGAACACTATTAGTAATGCCCCTTTCCTCTGCATGAATTCCATTTACTACTATCCTTTGTCACCTCCCATTGAACCAGTTTCTAACCAAGTCAGGCATTTTAGGGACCATACCGAGAGTGTTCAATTTATTTATAAGTCTCATATGCAGAATTGTGTCAAGAAATCTTACTGAAATCCAAGCATACTACATCTAGCACACTCCCCTGATCCAACTCTCTGGTCATTGACCAGTCAAAGAAATTGATCAAATTAATCAGATTTTTTTTTCTGACTGGGTTCCCCAGTCTTACAATTCAGGTGTCAGGAAACAGATAAGATTGCATAGGAGTGACTTGTAATTTTGTTTCACTCTAAACTACATATTCCACCTGGCATGCTTCAGTTACCTCATCTGCTCACATTGCCTAGGATCAAACTGTAAGTCATGCAACCACAAGAACTCCAACTGGTCAAGGTTATTACCCATGATAATGTCTACTGAGATTTATTATGTTCCACACAGGCAGTTTCATTTTAGATGTTCACATTGTAAAGTATAGTATCATTATTTACCTGACTGAGCACACTGGAGGTTTTGATAGTTTTCAATCAGATATTTATCTTTGGCAATGACAAGACATCTTACAACTGTTCAGCTGCATCCACTGTAGTATTTTTAAATAATATATTTTATATCAAACTGAGAATGATTTAACATTATCATAGCCAAAGGAATACTGACAGGTATATTTTAACAAACATTGCATTAAAAGTAAACAGAATAAACTCTCACAAACATTGTTTATTTATTTTATTTTATTTATTTACTAGTGCAAAGTGCCAGATGTTGCTTGCATTCTCTGGTCCATAACAGCTATGCATTTTAAAATCAAACAAAAGTGAAAACAACAAATAGTTTTATTTTGTTAAGTAATTAACAGCAAACACAGTGAACTTCTCCATAAAGTACATTGATAGTTTATTGGATGTCACTTGTTGCCCAAATTTAGAGAGCGCTAAATGATACTTGTTACAGAAGAAGTTTAAAAAGCACCAATTACAATAAGGATCCCTGGGGCACTGCACTATTTAATGTCCTCCATTGAGAGAACTGACCAGTTAGTCTTATTCTTGGTTTCCCATCTTTTAACCAATTCACAATCCACAACAGTGGCATAGCCTTGGAAGGGGCTGATTGGGCCTTGGCTAACCTACTTAGGGCTCAGGCTCATGCAATAAGGATTCCCAGAAAAAGAGGCCTGCAGAATGGCCACTGGGGTCCTCATCCCATGATGGCCAAAGAAGAAGGGCCTCTGCAGACCCCATCCCATGGAAGCTAAAGAAGGGATATGGCAGTGCCTGAAGAAGACACCCTGTGTGTGTGTATACATGTGTGTGCTTGGGAGATCCTCTGTGTGTGTTTGTGTGTGTGTATGTGTGGAGGAAACTGTGTGCATGATTGTATCTATAGGGAGCCTGTGTGTGTGCTTGTGTATGTGTGTGCCTGCCTATGCCTGTGCCTGTGCCTATACATGGAAGCCTGAGAGACAGGCCTTTGCAGACAGCACATATTAATGACATGTACCCAGTGTTGCTTGGGTTGTCCGGTTCACAAATGATGTAAATCTTCAAAACCAAACAAAAGTGAAAAATATAAATATTATTTTAATGTATTAACAAATTAAGAGAAGAGCCTGTGTATGTATGGGTATACGAGAGAGAGTCTAAGTGTCTATATGTGTGTGTAAGTGCCTGACAGCCAGGACTTTGCAGACAGAGCATATTGTCTTTGAATAGTGTAACTTCCACTGTCCAGGTTGCCACTTAGTTGCCACAGACAGAGACAATAGTGTGATTGACAAAGACTTTGAAGCAGAAATAAGTTGTGTGTGTCGGCCAGCTACCAGTGCGTGCTTCACTAGGACAGTGCAAAGTGGCTCTGTCCCACCCAGTCCCCACCCAGCTCTTGCCCTGCCAAGATCCTGACCTCGGCCCGTCCCTAGCCTGCCACGTTTCAATAATCTAGCACTTTCGCTCATACGGACATTTACATTTACATATATTAAAATGTTTTGATCACTCAACACAATGAAGGACTGAGCGATGAACATAGATACATACATACATAATCAGATTTTTTTAAAAAACATATTACAGACAATAAAATATAAAAAATAAAACTTATGAGATTCTCACCAAAAATAAAATTCTGCATGGCCGGGCCGCTATGAAAATATACTCGGCATGACATGCGAGTATCTGCCAGCATTGGCTCGCTGGCATTTCAAAATTCCCCTGATAATGAGCATCGTAAATATATTTTATTCTGAGTTTATCAAGTATTCCAAAATTTGATGCAAGGCAGCAAGCATATGAATATCTAAACAGAGCTCAGAAAGTCCACTTTAAGTTAAGTTTGGGGGACATATTATGGAACTTACATTGGACTTTTTGAGCTTTATTTAGATATTTATATGCTTGCCGCCTTGCATCAAATTTTGCAATGCTTGATAAACTCTGAATAAATTATCTTTAAGAGGCTCATTATACGATTAGAGTTCTCTGCAAATCATACAGTAGATTTACTATGCGACACACCTTTTATTTTATCCCTAACATATTAAGCTATTCCGTTTACTAATCCTGTTCTTTCTGAAAAGACTATGCCTGGTTATATTCATTTCACAATGCTGTTTATCTCTATATCATGATTCAATTACTGCAGCCACATTAGTCTCCTTTTCCAACTTGTTGGATTCTAGGACAATGAATTTATTGGATAGACTGCAAGCATTTGTACGCATGACATTCCAAAGTTATTTTTTCTACCTCTTGCTTTTTTATTTCTATCTTTTCCTTCGCAGGAATTTTACCAATCCTCCCACTGTCACTTGATCATCCTGGCCCATATTGGAAAACTCCAGGTCCTGTTGCAGAAGTAAGCCTGGAAGAAAATGACACCTGGCCACATACCCTGGAGGAAATACGTCAGGGTCTGTGTACCAGAAGAAAGTGTGCTGTCAGGCCTCCTGCATAAGGAGGCAGAGCAGGGGCATCCTTTGCCCTGTGTTCATGGATCATATACCTCCCAGTCTCCTGCTGTGGCTGTTGGGCTGCAAGAAGGAGAGGCTCATTCACACCTAATCCCACAGCAGCCAAAGAGGAGGCCTGATCAGGGACATTAGTACACCCCAACCATCCAGTAGCTGAAATCAAAAAGAGACCTAGGGGCTGCTGGCACAATCTAACCAGCCAGCAGTCAAAGTCCAAAGAAAGCCACTGGGCCACTGGTGCATCCCAAACCTCTGGTAAACTGCATGAGGAGGAGGAGGCTGCAGGACTCTCCCTTTACCCACAGATTCTAAGAAAAATAGAACGAAAGGCCAAGGTGAGAAGAGAGAGAGTGTATGTGTGTGAGAACCTGTGCATATGAGAGACAGTGTATATATGAGAGTCTGTATGTATAAGAGAGGGAGGGAGCATGTATGTAAAATTACATAGGTGTATGAGTGAGAGGGAGAAAGTGTGTGTGTGAGAGCCTGTACCTTTGAGAGAGAGTAAGTTTGTGTATGTTTGTGTGTGTGTGTGAGAGAGAGAGAGTGTGAGAGAGTGAGAGAGAGAGAGAGCATGGTTGAGTCCATGTGTGTGAGAGCGTGTGTGTATGAGACAGAAGGAATGGGTGTGTATGTAAGATGATAGGTATATGAGACAGACAGAGAGAATTTGTGAGAGTATGGGTGTGTATGTGTGTGATTCATTAGTCTGACATCTGTGGTGAGCAAATTAATGGAAAAATACTATAAAAAAGGATAGTACAGTTTTTGGAATCCAATGGATTAAATGTTCCAAGGCAGCATTGTTTTAATAAAGGTAGATCTTGTCAAAAGAATCAAATTAATTTTTTTGATTGGTTGACCAGAAAGTTGGACCAAGGGAGAACGCTAGATGTAGTGTACTTGCATTTTAGTAAGGTCTTTTTTTTTTTTTAATTAATACTTTTATTAAATTTTTAATATAACAGTGCTAATACAATAGTGATATGAATACAGAATACAAAATACATCCCCAAATCCCCCCTCCCTCCCTCACCCTCACCAGTGTAGTGGAGCTGTAGCTCCTCTGCTACAGAATCCAGAAGCATGCATGTCAGATAATGGTTTCTCACTGTCATACCAGAATGCTCACATACCCAATATTTAATATTCAGAAAAGAAGAAACATGACACTTTAACAAAACATATTGGAATACCAGGTAAGAGGAGACACTCCCACCCAAGTTGTTGTAGATCAATACATTTCCTCAAATAGCATCTAAGCTCTTAACACAATATGAGATTACATTTGAGAAATATATTCCATAAATGGTTACCAAGATTTAATAAAAGAAGACATTCTCCCGTATTTAGTAGCTGTTAGAGAGGCCAACCGGTAGTATATATTAGAGATGTGAATCGTGAGATTGATTTTGGCTGGGGGGGGAGGAAATCTGATCGTCGTGGTTTTTTTAATTTTTTTTTTAATCGTTTAAATCTTAAATTGGGGGAGGGCGGGAAAACCGGCACACTAAAACAACCCTAAAACCCACCCCGGCCCTTTAAAATAAATCCCCCACCCTCCCGAACCACCCCAAAATGTTTTAAATTACCTGGGGTCCAGTGGTGGTGGTGGGGGGGGGTCCCGGTGTGATCTTCCACTCTCGGGCCACGGCTGCTTTAATAGAAATGACGCCGGCGCTACCTTTGCCCTGTCATATGACAGGATATGATTATTCTGGCTACTTAAATTATATATCACAAGACTATCAACAAAGAACCATATGAAGTGACATATATTTTTAGTCTTTATTACATTAGAAAAATTACAACAATATTTAAATATTTAACATATTACCCACAAAAATTTGCATCTAAAAATTCTCACTCCATTCATACATCATACATACCCTTACATACTTCCAACTTTTCTTCATAAAACTGTCTCAATCCTCTCAGATTAAGTCACATACCAAAACTTCTTTACAGTACATTATAAATTTTTGGATGCAAACTATTAAATAAGCAGAGAAAATCCAATTTTCATTAATGGTCACTCGTTTGAAAAACGACAAATTCTTTAATTCTTCTTTTATTGTCTCAACATATTTCGCCCACAGGCTTCCTCAGGAGATATTTGAACGAATCTCCTACTGCTCATTTGTTCGGATTCATTGCATATTTCCGAAAGGATTTCATCTGTACGTCCTCAGAAAGATTTCTCTTAGACGTACATGTAAATGTACCATTCCGCTCCCACTGCTCCATGTCTCTTCAACAGGCATTCACCCAAACGCTTGAAATTAAACACTTCTTCCACCCTTCCTTTATGAGTTACCATATCTTATAATTCTTAACGCACCACCACCTTCATAATGTTCAAACATACACCGACATCGAGTGAATCGAAGGAAGTGTTCTCTCAATGGAGGACAATAAATAGTGCAGTGCCCCAGGAATCCTTATTGTAATTGGTACTTTTTAAACTTCTTCTGTAACAAGTATCATTTAGCGCTCTCTAAATTTGGGCAACAAGTGACATCTAATAAACTATCAATGTACTTTATGCTATTTGAGGAAATTTATTGATGACCATTAATGAAAATTGGATTTTCTCTGCTTATTTAATAGTTTGTATCCAAAAATTTATAATGTACTGTAAAGAAGTTTTGGTATGTGACTTAATCTGAGAGGATTGAGACAGTTTTATGAAGAAAAGTTGGAAGTATGTAAGGGTATGTATGATATATGAATGGAGTGAGAATTTTTAGATGCATATTTTTGTGGGTAATATGTTAAATATTTAAATATTGTTGTAATTTTTCTAATGTAATAAAGACTAAAAATATATGTCACTTCATATGGTTCTCTGTCATATGACCGGGCAAAGGTAGCGCCGGCACCATTTTGGTTCCTATCCTCCGACGTCACGAGCGCAGGAGATCACTCCCGGACCCCCGCTGGACCCCCAGGGACTTTTGGCCAGCTTGGGGGGGCCTCCTTACCCCCACAAGACTTGCCAAAAGTCCAGCGGGGGTCCGGGAGCGACCTTCTGCACTCGGGACATATTGCCGTATTGTTGCAGTCTGGGAAGCTGCAGACCAGGAGTGAACCCTTGAGCCGAACTACCCCAATGATAGGGCAGGTCGGGAGGCGGAGCCACAGGCAGATGTCTTCACCCGGGAACCAGGAACCCCCCAGGAGGAGCCCGTAGGGTCCTAGAACCTTGGGACTTAGGAGAACAGTGAGAGTCTCTATAGTAGAAGAAGGCCTGGGCAGAGAGTATGATAAGGTAGTCCAATAGGAATGCTGTAGTCCGTGGCCTAGTTGGGACCGGCGTATGCTGGAGCAGGTAGAGAGCAGATACAGAGTCTATAGCGTGCTGTGGACTGGAGCAAGCTATGAGCAGGAACAGAGTCTGTAGCGTGCTATGAGCTGAAGCAAGCTGTGAGCAGGAACAGGGTCTGTAGCGTGCTGAGAACTGGAACAGACTGTGAGCAGGAACGGAGTCTGTAGCGTGCCATGAGATGAAGCAACCTGCGAGCAGGAGCGGAGTCTGTAGCGTGCTGAGAACTGGATCAGACTGTGAGCAGGAACGCAGACAAACCCAGGTCAGGCTGGCAGCAGGCAGGAGCGGAATTAGGCACGGGCAATGGTCGGTGGCTGGCGGCGAGCAGAAGCGGAATCAGGAACAGGCTGAGGTCAATGGCAGGCTGCAGGCAGAAGCGGAGTCAGGAACAGGCTGAGGTCAATGGCAGGCGGCAGGCAGAAGCGGAGTCAGGAACAGGCTGAGGTCAAGTCAGGAACGTGGAACAAGCGAAGCGCAACTCAGAATTACTAACCAGTAGCGACCCTCATTGCAAGGCAATGAGACGGTAACCGAACGCCGGTTAAATCAGGCTTGGGGCGTGGCGTCGTTAGCCGGGGCGGGGCCAGACTTCCGGCGGCTGTGCGTCCATAGTGCGCGTCCTCACGCGCGCGTGGCGGCAGGGATATGAGCCGGCAATGGCGGATGCCCTGGAGGGCCGGCAGAGCCGCGGGAGCGGCGTTTCCACCACTGTAGGTAAGCGCAGTGCAGAGCGGATAGGGGGGAAGCGGTGGAGACCGCAACACGTATTGCAAAATGGCGCCGGCCATACGGCCATACGGCTTTCCCATCCAGCAAGGATACAATGTAGCTGGTTTTTACCAGATCTGAAGGAAATTGCGTAGGCAGTAGTATGAACTGGATGTAGCACTGGTTAAGGAAGCTGCGGCACTGCTTAGCATTGCCTGAATACCTGGGCAGAGTCGGCAGATGTGTGGAGGCAGCCGGACCGGGAGTGGGGACCAGAACTAGAACAGGACTGGAACAGGAGGCGTTACCGGAGGGGTGGCATCCAGGCGGGTTGCCAACCTATCTACCGTTGCGGCTAAGACATCCAGGCAGTGTTGCTGCTGCTGCAGCCGCTGGGCAATACCAGGGATGGCCTGGAGGCCGGAGAGATCAGCCGGTTCCATGGCCTTGTAATTGTTAGAGATGTGGACCCTTGGGCTGGCTAGAGCAGCGCTTCTCAACCGGTGTGTCGCGACACCCTAGTGTGTCGCCAAACACCGCCAGGTGTGTCGCGTCTCCCGGTGTCCCACTACCCCGTTCTACTTTCCTTTTGCCTTTTTCCAGCTCACGCGGGCCAATTTGAAGCCTCCTTTCTTCCTACCCCCATTACACAATGGGAAGCCTCCTTCATTCTGCCTGCCCCCGCGCAGGCCAATCGGAAGCCTCCTCCCTACCAGTGGGAGTAGGAAGAAGGGAGGAAGCCTTTGATTGGCCGGTGAGGCAGGCATCAAAATTCCCGGTGGTGGGGTGGGAGGAATAGAAGTTTTTGAACACTGACGAAGCAATATCGCGCAGTGAAGAGGAAACCCGACCCCCGACGAAGCAAAGCCGCCATGGGAGCCCATTCCCATGGCGGCGAAGAGGAGACCTGACCCCGACAAAGCAAGGCCGCCACAGCCTGTGGTGGCGAAGAGGAAACCCGACCGAGGCCACCACCGGAGCCCATTCCCACGGTGGCGAAAAAAGAAGGCCCGCCGGAGTAAAGCCACGGCGGAACTGGAGCCCATCCCTGCAGCGAAGGAAGAAGATTTTGGTGAGAGCCGGTGCGTCTGTGTGTGTGAATGAGTGCCTGGGTGAGAGCCAGTGCGTCTGTGTGTGTGAATGAGTGCCTGGGTGAGAGCCGGTGTGTCTGTGTGTGTGAATGAGTGCCTGGCTGAGAGCCAGTGCGTCTGTGTGCGTGAATGAGTGCCTGGGTGAGAGCCGGTGCATCTGTGTGCGTGAATGAGTGCCTGGGTGAAAGCTGGTGTGAATGGGTGCTTGGGTGAGAGCCGGTGCGTCTGTGTGTCTGAATGAGTGCCTGGGTGAGAGCCGGTGCGTCTATGTGCGTGAATGAGTGCCTGGGTGAGAGCCGGTGCGTCTGTGTGCGTGAATGAGTGCCTGGCTGAGAGCCGGTGCGTCTGTGTGCGTGAATGAGTGCCTGTGTGAGAGCCGGTGCGTCTGTGTGTGTGAATGAGTGCCAGGGTGAAAGCTGGTGTGAATGGGTGCTTGGGTGAGAGCTGGTGTGTGTGTGGGTGTGAATGGGTGCCTGGGTAAGAGCTTGTGCATTTGGGTGTGAATGGATGCCTGGGTGAGAGCTTGTGTGTGTGGGTGTGAATGGGTGCTTGGGTGAGAGCTTGTGTGTGTGGGTGTGAATGGGTGCTTGGGTGAGAGCTTGTGTGTGTGGGTATGAATGGGTGCTTGGGTGAGAGCTTGTGTCTGTGGGTGTGAATGGGTGTGAGGATGAGAGCTGGTGTGAATGGAAGCCTGGGGGAGAGCTGGTGTGAATGGAAGCCTGGGGGAGAGCTTGTGGGTGTGAATGGTTGCCTGGGTGAGAGCTGGTGTGTGTGGGTGTGAATGGGTGCTTGGGTGAGAGCTGGTGTGGGTGGGTGTGAATGGATGCCTGGTTGAGAGCTTGTGTGGGTGGATGTGAAAGGATGCCTCGGTGAGAGCTTGTGGGTGTAAATGGGTGCTTGGGTGAGAGCTTGTGCATTTGGGTGTGAATGGATACATGGGTGAGAGTTTGTGTGGGTGGGTGTGAATGGATGCCTGGGTGAGAGCTTGTGTGGGTGGGTGTGAATGGATGCCTGGGTGAGAGCTTGTGTGGTGGGTGGGTGTGAATGGGTGCCTGGGTGAGAGCTTGTATGTGTGGGTGTGAATGGGTGCTTGGGTGAGAGCTTGTATGTGTGGGTGTGAATGGGTGCTTGGGTGAGAGCTTGTATGTGTGGATTTGAATGGGTGCTTGGGTGAGAGCTTGTGTGTGTGGGTGTGAATGGGTGTTTGGGTGAGAGCTTATGTGTGTGGGTGTGAATGGGTGTGAGGGTGAGAGCTGGTGTGGGTGGGTGTGAATGGATGCTTGGTTGAGAGCTTGTGTGGGTGGATGTGAAAGGATGCCTCGGTGAGAGCTTGTGGGTGTGAATGGATGCCTGGGTGAGAGCTTGTGCATTTGGGTGTGAATGGATGCCTGGGTGAAAGCTTGTGTGGGTGGGTGTGAATGGGTGCTTGGGTGAGAGCTTGTATGTGTGGGTGTGAATGGGTGCTTGGGTGAGAGCTTGTGTGTGTGGGTATGAATGGGTGCTTGGGTGAGAGCTTATGTGTGTGGGTGTGAATGGAAGCCTGGGTGAGAGCTTGTGTCTGTGGGTGAGAATGGGTGTGAGGGTGAGAGCTGGTGTGGTGGGTGTGAATGGATGCCTGGTTGAGAGCTTGTGTGGGTGGATGTGAAAGGACGCCTCGGTGAGAGCTTGTGGGTGTGAATGGGTGCTTGGGTGAGAGCTTGTGCATTTGGGTGTGAATGGATGCCTGGGTGAGAGCTTGTGCATTTGGGTGTGAACGGATGCCTGGTTGAAAGCTTGTGTGGGTGGGTGTGAATGGATGCCTGGGTGAGAGCTTGTGGGTGTGAATGGGTGCCTGGGTGAGAGCTTGTGGGTGTTGGTGTGAATAGAAGCCTGGGTGAGAGCCTGTGTGTGTGTGTGGGTGTGAATAGGTGCTTGGGTGAGAGTTAATGGGGGTGTGAATGGAAGCCTGGGTGAGAGCTTGTGCCTGTGGGTGTGAATGGGTGCCAGGATGAGAACTGGTGTGAATGGAAGCCTGGGTGAGAGCTGGTGTGAATGGATGCCTGGGTGAAAGCTTGTGTGTGTGGGTGTGAATGGGTGCTTGGGTGAGAGCTTGTGTGTGTGGGTATGAATGGGTGCTTGGGTGAGAGCTTATGTGTGTGGGTGTGAATGGAAGCCTGGGTGAGAGCTTGTGTCTGTGGGGTGTGAATGGGTGTGAGGGTGAGAGCTAGTGTGGGTGGGTGTGAATGGATGCCTGGTTGAGAGCTTGTGTGGGTGGATGTGAAAGGATGCCTCAGTGAGAGCTTGTGGGTGTGAATGGGTGCTTGGGTGAGAGCTTGTGCATTTGGGTGTGAATGGATGCCTAGGTGAAAGCTTGTGTGGGTGGGTGTGAATGGGTGCCTGGGTGAGAGCTTGTGGGTGTGGGTGTGAATAGAAGCCTGGGTGAGAGCCTGTGTGTGTGGGTGTGAATGGGTGCTTGGGTGAGAGCTTATGGGGGTGTGAATGGAAGCCTGGGAGAGAGCTTGTGTCTGTGGGTGTGAATGGGTGCCAGGATGAGAGCTGGTGTGAATGGAAGCCTGGGTGAGAGCTGGTGTGAATGGGTGCTTGGGTGAGAGCTTGTTGGTGTGAATGGAAGCCTAGGTGAGAGCTTGTGTGTGTGGGTGTGAACGAATGCATGGGTGAGAGCTTGTGTGTCTGAGGGTATGAATTGGTGCCTGGGTGAGAGCTGGTGTGAATGGGTGTGAGAGCAGTTGTGTGTGATTGAGAGCTTGTATATAAGAGACCATGAGTGTGATTGAGAGAGATACTGGTCAGGGTGGTGATGTGTTTCTGTGTGAGAGAGAGAGAGACTGGTCAGGAAGATGACTGGTGTGAGAGAGAGACTGAGACTGGTCGTGGGGTTTAATTGGTTGTGGGCGCTAAGGAAGAGGACTGTGAGGACAGAGCTTCAGCAGCCCTTGCTGCTTCTGGCCTGGAAGGGAAAGGAGTAGGAGAGTTGCTGGAGAGGGTAAGTAAAGGGGGCTTTTAAATTTTATTTTTCTTGATTGACTGCCATTTTAATTATTGGATATTATGCGATGACTGCTTTTTGGAAATATTTTATTGATATTTGGACATGTTTTAATAATTTTTATGAGTGTTTAATTGAATATTATTCTGTTCAGCAGCTGTTTTGTAACATTTTTAGTATAGCTTTACAGTTATTTTTGTGTGGGGCTCTATAGCAGCTTGGCTTATTCTGTTTTCCCAATAGGAAATGTATTAGTGTTTAGGGCCTGGTTTAATAGTTGTATTTCTTAGATAGGGTTGTTACTGTGAGTGTATTCCATAATACAGGTGTAACTTTGTGCAGGTTAGTTTGTGTGCATTATTGCAAATCCTGAGAGTCTGTTAGGTGCTATATTTCTCTTTCCATTTCTCCAGGTTTTCACTGCATGCAGAGTGGCTTTTTTGGTTTTCCATTCCAGTTTCTGTCTCCATATTTATAATTTGTGGTCTTTCTGTACTTGGTGAAGGTCAGTTCTGGGTGTGTGACCGAGGTGAGGTATTTTACTAGCATGTAGGCATTTGTATCAATCTTATTTGTTGTGTTTTCTCAATAGGATATGCATTAGTGGTAAATTACTGTCTTTTCATAAGGAAGGCTATTGTGCCTTCTGTTTTGCTTTTACTGAGATGTCATCAGAACCAGAATATCTTTTTTGTATGGCGAGTTGTACAGGGTAATGCCCTAGATCTGCTCTGTACTCATTGCTGGGGGTTGAGGGGATTCCTGTGGATGCAGAGTGCATGTTTACATTTAGCCCCGTGATGGTCACATGTTCAGTGTGTCACGCATGTGAGAACCATCTGTCAGGTGTGTCCTGGCCAAAAAAAGGTTGAGAACCACTGGGCTAGAGGATGCTGATGTAACGCTGAAGGAACACCCACAGTGGAATCGTAGCCAGAAGACGGACTTGAACCAGAGATCCAAGGGAAACTTCACCACTGGAAGCCCGGGGTCCCCCTGGGAGGAGCCCTTGGAGACCCAGACCATGTGGACTTAGACGAGGATTCCAGGGAAGAAGGCAGCGAGTCCAAAGGAAAGATGGAGGCAGAAGACCAACAGGAACTTTACCACTGGAAGCTCGAGGTCCCCCAGGAGGAGCCCTTGAGGACCCGGGCCACTTGGACTTAGGTGCGTCTCCTGGAAACAAGAGTCTTGAAGAGATGTCTGAGTTGTGGCGGGCGGTAGTGAGGCAAGATGTAGAGGCAAACCAAGAGTCAGGGCTGGCGGCAGACAGCAGAAACTGAAGACAAGCCAGAGGTCAGGACGGGCAGCAAAGCAGTATAACGAAGAATAAGCCGAAGTCAGGAGCCAGGGAAACAATCCAAAGGGATGAAGGAGCAAGAGCAGGAGCAGGCGAGGACAAGCTGGAACAGGACTCAGGAACCTGCAGGAACAAGGATAAGCTGGGATGATGACAGCAACTAGAGAACTCAGAGAGTGAACCTCATTGCAAGGCCAAGAAGGACATCAGAACAGAGTTAAAATAGCTGGCCACGTCTGACATCAGTTCAAGGGAGGAGTTTGAATTTCCCGCGCTGGCCCCTTTAAATTGGCAGCCTCTGTGCGTGCGTGCATCTAGGGGGCGGGGCAACAGCCGCACCAGGAAGCTCAGAAGCTTGGCGGTTTTTCCCTCGTGGAGACGCTGCTGCGGATGGGCCAGGCTGCAGGCCGCGAGAATCGTGGGGTCTCCGGGAGAACTCCCGGAGCCGACGAAGAGGAACGTAGGGACATGGCCGCAGGGCGCTGTGGCCGGGAATCATAACATAATAATGGTAGATTTAAATTATCCTAATATTGACTGGATAAATGTAACATCAGGAAATGCTAGAGAGATAAATTTCATGAATGGAATCATTATAGCTTTATGAAAAAATTAGTTCAGGGTCCAAAAAGAGGGGGAGCTATTTTAGATCTAATTCTTAGTGAAGAACAAGATTTGGTAAGAGAGTAAAGGTAGTGGGGTCGCTTGAAGTAGTGATCATAACATGATCAAATTTGAATTAATGACTTGAAGGGGGACAATAAGTAAATCCACTAAACTTTCAAAAGGGACTGATAAAATGAGAAAAATTGTTAGAAAGAAACTGAAAGTGGCAGTTACAAGGGTTAAGAGTATACAACAGGCATGGATAATGTTAAAACATACCATCCTAGAAGTGAGGCCACATGTATTCTACGCATTAAGAAAATTGGAAGGAAGGCCAAACGATTGCTAGTATGGTTAAAAGGTGAGGTGAAAGAGGCTATTTTAGTTAAAAGATCTTCCTTTAAAAACTGGAGGAAGGATCCATCTGAAGAAAATAAGAAAGAGCATTATCACTGGCAAGTTAAATATAAAACATTAATAAGATGCGCTAAAAGATAATTTGAAAAGAAGCTAGCCATAGAGTCAAAAATTCATAGTGCAAACATATTAAAATATACCCCAAGCAGGAAACCTGCGAGGGAGTTGGTCGGACTGTTAAATGATAAAGGGGTTAAAGGGGATCTTAAGGAAATAAAGACCATCACTGAAAGACTAAATTAATTATTTGCTTTGGTTTTCACTGAGGAGGATGTTGGGGAAATACCCATTCTGGAGACTGTTTTCAAGGGTAATGATTCAGATGAATTGACCTGATTCACGGTAAGCCTGGAAAATGTAGTAGGCCAGTTTGAAGAGTAGCAAATCTCCTGGACCAGATGGTATACATCCCAAAGTTCTGAAAGAACTCAAAAATGTAACAGTGATTTATTAATAGAGCTCCAGAGGTAATCTGGGAAACTGTAGACCGGAGACCCTGATTTCAGTGCTGGGAAAAATTGTGAAAACTGTTAAAAAGATTAAAATCACAGAACTTATAGACATGATCTAATGGGACACAGCCACATGGATTTACCCAAGGAAAGTTTTACCTCATAAATCTGCTAAATATTTTTGAAGGGGTGATTAAGTATGTGGATATAGGTGGACTGGTAGATGTAGTAAATTTGGATTTTAAGAAGTTGTTTGACAAAGTCCCTGTTATTGCTGGGGTTGGTGGACCATTAGGCCGGCCGTGCGGTTGAAGAGTGGATGGAAAGAGATCTCCACAGAGATGAGATGGCTGGGAGGCGGCACAGAGCCAGGAGACCAGGCAGGAGCTTCGCCACTGGAAGCTCGTGATCCCCCAGGAGGAGCCCATGAGGACCCTGGCCTCTGGGACTTAGGAGCGGTCTCCCGGAGCAGAAGCCCAGCAGAGTAGAGAATGGTCCGAGGGTCAGGGCTGGCAGTAGGCAAGGGAAAACAGAAGACGAACCAGAATCAAAAACCAGGAAGTCAGTCCAAAGGTCAGGGAAGCTGAAGCAAGAGCGGAGGCTGGAACAGGCGAGGAAGCTGGAGCAGGAGTGGAGGCTGGATCAGGAACACAGAAGTTGGAACAGGTGAGGAAGCTGGAGCAGGAACACAGGAACCAGAAAAGCAACTAGCAACTCTGTAGAGAGAACCCTGTTGCAAGGCAAAGTCTTCAGTCAGACACCGGGTTTAAATATCCTGCCGGCATCTGACGTTATCTCGGGGGCCGGCCGTGGTTTCGCGCCACTGATTCTTTAAATAATTCCCCCTTGCGTGCGCGCGTGCCTAAGGGGGGTGGAGCTTTGGAGCGGAGCTCGGCGGCATCTCCCTCATGGAGATGCTGCTGCGGAGAAGGTGTTGCGTCCGTTGCTGCTCGACGCCCTCACTCCACTCTCTGTGGCGACTCTCTGTGGCGACTCCCTCCCTCCAGGTCTGATGGACTGCTTGATGCTGCGGCACCTTCTTGCCTTCTCTCTCTTGCGACCCCGGACCGGCATGATGCTGTGGATCCGCCATGTTGCCTGATGACATAGGGCGCGCGAGCGCGCGCGCTCCCATTGATGTACCAGCAAGGGCGTGAACCTTGGGGGCGTTCCTCGAGATGACGTCATCTGCTTCCAATATAAAAGATCTCAGTATTTGCTAATGAATCGAGTTAGCAAGGATTGATAGCGGGGATTCATTTGGACCTGCTTCACTCTATGCTACTCTGCCTCCTCGGACTTACCAGGGGTACCCGCTCCTCTGGAGCCTCACTCTCTTTTCTTTATTTCAGATTGCAGATAGGAACCGGTACTCACTCCTCAAGGGCACATGTTCCTAAACACTCTGAAGATTCTCTATTGCCTGGAAGCGATCGCAGATACAGACATTTGTGAGTTACTATTTCAGATTGCATATAAGAACCGGTACTCGCTCCTCGAGGGCCCATTTTCCTGAACACTCTGAAGATTCTCTACTGCCTGGAAGCTATTGCAGATACAGACATTTGTGAGTTACTATTTCAGATTACAGATAGGAACTGGTACTCGCTCCTCGAGGGCCCATGTTCCTAAACACTCTGAAGATTCTCTACTGCATGGAAACTATCGCAGATACAGACATTTGTGAGTTACTATTTCAGATTGCATATAAGAACCGGTACTCGCTCCTCGAGGGCCCATTTTCCTGAACACTCTGAAGATTCTCTACTGCCTGGAAGCTATCGCAGATACAGACATTTGTGAGTTACTATTTCAGATTACAGATAGGAACTGGTACTCGCTCCTCGAGGGCCCATGTTCCTAAACACTCTGAAGATTCTCTACTGCCTGGAAACTATCGCAGATACAGACATTTGTGAGTTACTATTTCAGATTGCATATAGGAACCGGTACTCGCTCCTCGAGGGCCCATGTTCCTGAACACACTGAAGACTCTCTACTGCCTAGAAGCTATCACAGATACAGACAATTGTGAGTTATCATCGCTATCTCAGAGCTTTCCCTGGAACCAGGTAATCACTCCTCGAGGGCCTAACCCTTTCCAGCTACTGAGCTTCTATAAGACCTTATGTGAGTTTGTCATCTGGTTCTGGCTATGTACACAGCATACCCTGTCTACTCACTATCTTTAGTTTTTCTACAGCTCAGCAACCCTGGGATCGCTGTTCCAGTTCCTGAGGGACTTCAGCCCTGCCGGGCATATCAGCTCACTACTGCCATCTCTGGTGGTTCTACTACCTGTCTAATAAAAGAACTATCTGTGTCTGTCTCCATACCCAAGCCTAGCCAGTGGTCCCTCTCAGGATATCCTCCTGGGGGCGCTGCCATCTGCCATCGGCCCAAGGACCCACCTATCTACTTTCCTTTGCAGCCGAATGCTCTCTCCTAGCACTCCGCTGGTAACAGTTTGCTAACTCCTCACGGAGCCTCTACAGATCACTAACTCCCTAGCAGATCCATAACAGATTGCTAACTCCTCCCTTCTACAGGAGTCAAGGCATATCAAGATCGCTAACTCCTCCCTCTACAGGAGCAGACCATAACAAGATTGCTAACTCCTCCTACCACGGGAGCAGATTCATAACTGATTGCTAACTCCTTCCCCATCAGGAGTCTTCAGCATCAGTTTCCTAACAGATTGCTAACTCCCATCTGCTTGGTCCTCCCATCAGCATAGCAGATCATAACACCTTAAGACTAAGATTCCGATCCTAAATAAACAAGAAATCAAAATGCAAAAAAGAGATGTGACACAGTTCTCCACATTTGACGAGGAATCACAAACCGAAGTAGAATCCTTGATAAAAAAAATTAAACCCTGCTCCACATATAATTGACACCATTCCAACCACAGACATAAAAAACTAGCTGACATAACCTCCTACACATTAGCAAAAATAATTCATCTATCACTCAATGAAGGAGTAATGCCAGACCCACTGAAGAATGCAATAATCAAACCAATTCTGAAAAAAAGAAATAATGACCCTAACGTCTTAAGTAACTATAGACCTGTTTCAAACCTGCCTATGCTCGCAAAATTAATAGAAAAAGCAGTACAAAAGCAATTAGCAGAACATCTAGACAACAATAATATACTCTACCCATCACAACATGGTTTCAGAAAACACTATAGCACCGAAACATTACTAATCTCACTAACAGATTGCATACTATGAGGATTTGATAGCGGCAAACACTACATTTTGATACTATTAGATCTGTCCACAGCATTTGACACAGTGAACCATAACATACTATTAAAAAGACTGGAAGAAATTGGATTACAAAAAAAAACCAATTGACTGGTTCACATCATATCTTACAAATAGATCTTATCAGGTAAAGATAAAAAACACAATATCAGACAAGATTGGCCTAAAAACAGGAGTCCCTCAGGGCTCAGCACTCTCAGCGACTCTATTTAACATTTACATGCTCCCCCTCTGCCACCTACTAGCAGGGCTAGGTATCATACACTACATATATGCTGACGACATCCAACTAATTCTACCAGTGGAAGAGTCAATTGAGAAAACACTGAACTTTGCAATGATGTATCTAGACATAATAAAACAACTATTAACTCAAATGGAACTAGTAATTAAAATAGAAAAAAACGGAATTTATACACCTTGAACGAAAAAACATTGTAAGAATTCAAAATCCCATCAAACTTAAAAATGATAAACTAGTGGAGTTAAACGATAAGGTTAGAAACCTAGGAGTTATTGTGGACACCGAAATCAGCCTTAAACAACACATATCGATAAAAGTAAGAGAAGGCTATGCCAAACTAATGGTCCTTAGAAGACTAAAACCCTTATTAACCCAGGAACACTTTCGTACAGTACTACAAGCACTAATATTTGCCAGCACGGACTACTGCAACATACTCTTCCTAGGTTTACCATACACCACAATCAGGCCACTGCAAATACTACAAAACTCAGCTGCCAGAATACTTACTGGAAAAGGCAGAAGAGATCATATTACCCAAACACTTGCTGATATACACTGGCTCCCAATAGAACAGAGAGTACAATTCAAAACACTTTGCACAATTCATAAATTAATTAATGACGAAAACGCCACCTGGCTAAACACTGCTTTACGATTACATGTCCCACAAAGAAATCTCAGGTCGGTCAATAAAGCACTGCTAACCATACCCTCAGACAGAACACAAAGTTGACCCAAGTGAGAGAGAGAGCTCTATCTTTGGCAGGACCATTATTGTGGAACACATTACCACTTGAACTGAGATTAATGAGAGAATTAAAACTTTTCAAAAAAGGCCTAAAAACTTGGCTTTTCAAAAAAGCATTTCACAATGAGAGCGATGACTAACAATACATACAGCTGAAAGTCACCAACAAACGGAAAATTTGACAATTTTATTATTTGTTACCCATTATTAAATATTAAATTGAAACAGTATACACATATATGATTATCCCAAAATCATATAAATGGTAACCCCAACCCATCTCTCATTTAGAGTATATTACTGAATAGGATGTGAATCGTTTTAGGACGATTAAAATTATCGTCCGATAATTTTAATATCGTCTTAAACCGTTATGGAACACAATACAATAGAGATTCTAACGATTTATCGTTATAAATCGTTAGAATCGTGAGCCGGCACACTAAAACCCCCTAAAACCCACCCCCGACCCTTTAAATTAAATCCCCCACCCTCCCGAACCCCCCCCAAATGAGTTAAATAACCTGCGGGTCCAGCGGCGGTCCGGAACGGCAGCGGTCCGGAACGGGCTCCTGCTCCTCAATCTTGTTGTCTTCAGCCGGCGCCATTTTCCAAAATGGCGGCGAAAAATGGCGGCGGCCATAGACGAACACGATTGGACGGCAGGAGCTCCTTCCGGACCCCCGCTGGACTTTTGGCAAGTCTCGTGGGGGTCAGGAGGCCCCCCACAAGCTGGCCAAAAGTTCCTGGAGGTCCAGCGGGGGTCAGGGAGCGATTTCCCGCCGCGAATCGTTTTCGTACGGAAAATGGCGCCGGCAGGAGATCGACTGCAGGAGGTCGTTCAGCGAGGGGTTCCGGCGCCTCGCTGAACGACCTCCTGCAGTCGATCTCCTGCCGGCGCCATTTTCCGTACGAAAACGATTCGCGGCGGGAAATCGCTCCCTGACCCCCGCTGGACCTCCAGGAACTTTTGGCCAGCTTGTGGGGGGCCTCCTGACCCCACGAGACTTGCCAAAAGTCCAGCGGGGTCCGGAACGGGCTCCTGCCGTCCAATCGTGTTCGTCTATGGCCGCCGCCATTTTTCGCCGCCATTTTGGAAAATGGCGCCGGCTGAAGACAACAAGATTGAGGAGCAGGAGCCCGTTACGGACCGCTGCCGTTCCGGACCGCCGCTGGACCCGCAGGTTATTTAAGTCATTTGGGGGGGGGGTTCGGGAGGGTGGGGGATTTAATTAAAGGGTCGGGGGTGGGTTTTAGGGGGTTTAAATGTGCCGGTTTTGCGATTTTTTTCGATTTTTTCGATTTTTCACGATTTTTCACGATATTTTACCCCCCCAAACGGCAACAATACGATTCCCTCCCCCTCCCAGCCGAAATCGATCGTTAAGACAATCGAGGACACGATTCACATCCCTATTACTGAACTATGTAACCGTAAAATATTGGCACACCATGGATAACCTAGAAACCTAACCAACCTATTTCGTGCCGAAATGTAAACTGTTGTGATGGTATATTACTAAACGACGGTATAGGAAAATTTTAAATAAATAAATAAATAAATAAATACATACATACATACTAAGACAACTAAAATGTCATGGGATGGGAGGAGATGTCCTTTTGTGGATTGCCAAGGGTTAAAAGACAGGAATCAGAGAATGGAAAAAGGTAAACAGCAGAGTGCCTCAGGACCGGTGCTTTTTAATACATTTATAAATGATCTGGAAAGGGGTGCAATGAGTGAGGTGATCAAATTTGCAGATGACATCTGTTGCATTCGCTGGCCACAGACGACCACGACTAGCATCCCTCACTGTCATGGGCAAAAGACCCGCTCCAGCCCCAACTCAAGCCACATTATTTTCTGGTCACTCCTGTGCTGCCTGGCTCTGTTCTTCAGTGTCTGTTATCTTGTGAGACGCCGCCGACACTGGCCCCTCTAAGTGTGTGCATGCGGCTCCCTCTGCCATTTAAAGGGCCAGTGGCAGGAAAACTCCCCACGGCCCCGACCGATGATGTCAAGCCATTTAAACCCTGCCTGACGATCAGTTCCTTGCCTCAGCAACAGGTCCCACTCTGCCTTAGAGTCGCTGGTTGCTTCATGATGCTGCTCTGTGTTCCTGCTCCTGCTCGTGCTTCATGTTCCAGCCTGCTTCCATGTTCCTGGTCCCTCCTCATGTCCTTTCTCTACATGACTGCTCTTCTAGTTCTGATCTCAGTATGTTCCTGGACTTTATCTCGTCTGATGCTTGCCCTGACCACCTGCTTGTTCTTTGGTTTCTTCGGTTTGCTGCCTGCCCTGACCTTTGGGCTTCTTCCAGATTTTGCTGCTAGCTGCCTGCCCTGACTTCTGGTACGTCCGACTATGCCTGTTGTATTATGGGATTCATCTTTATCTGGAGTCTCGCACCTAATTCCAGCCAGCCCTGTTACCCAAGGGCTCAACCTGCTGGGAACGAGGGCTGGTATTGGTGAAGGTCCAGTTGGGTCTCCGCTCTGAGTATACCCACCTATGACAACAAGGACCTACAGGAGATCTCCTCCTGTAGGTGACGTCATCCTTGTCTCAGCCAGTGGTATGTGCAGAAGTGCCAGCTGAGAGAAAAAGGCAGCCAGGGAGGCATGGTCTGGATGGAGAGGAGCGGGGTGGTGGGGCTAGCCGGTATAGCGCCATTAGCCGGCCACGCAGATTATTTCTGCTCCAGAGAATCAGTAAATATTAAAATAAAAAAAAAAGGGATAGTTAGGGTAGGTTTAGGTGGCGGGGAGGAGAGGGGAAGAGGGAGGAAGGATAGAGTTAGGTATAAGAAAGTTCCTTCCCAGTCTGCTCCTTAATTGGAGTAGACAGGCAGGGAACTAGGGGAGGCCCGATTGTGTGACTGCACATTGCTTTGTAAAATTCCCCTTTGTGTGTGCGAGTTGCAAGCTGCCAGCACATGAGCGCGCGGATTTTAAAATCCAGCATGTATGTACGTGTGGCCATTGAATTTTAGAACATGCGCATGCCAGTGCATGCATGTTATAAAATCAGCTTGTCCATGTGCAAGCGCTAGGAACCATGTGCACATGGATCAGCATGCGCTCCTTTTAAAATTTACCACTTAGGGGTACATTTTAAAAATTAGTGCTCGTGTGTACTTTTGTTCGCGCACCAGGCGCGAACAAAAGTAAGCGCAGATTTTATAAGATACGCGCGTAGCCGCGTGTATCTTATTAAATCCGGAGTCGGCACGCGCAAGTTTGCACATTTGTGCAACTTGCGAGTGCCGAACCCTGCGCGCGCTGCCCGTTCCCTCCGAGGCCGTTCCGAAATTGGAGCAGCCTCGGAGGGAACTTTACTTCCACCCCCCCGCACCTTCCGCTCCCTTCCCCTACCTAACCCATCCCCCCGGCCCTATCTAAACCCCCCCCCCTACCTTTATCGCACAAGTTATGCCTGCTCGAAGCATGTGTAACTCGCACGCGCCGATGGCCCGCTGCCGCGCCATCACCCGACCTGGGGGCTGGTCTAGAGGCCTCGGTCACACCCCCTGGAACGCCCCCGGGCCGGCACCACGCCCCCCGGAACGCCCTCGGAAAGCCCCAAACATCGCGCCGCCCCCAACACGCCCCCGGACACACACCCCAGAAAAGCCCCGGGACTTACACGTGTCCCGGGGCTTGTGCGTGCCACCAAGCCTATGCAAAGTAGGCTCGGCACGTGCAGGGGGGGGTTTAAGGGTTACGTGCTTAACTTAAGCGCGTAACCCTTTTAAAATCTGGCCCTTAGGGTATAGCCACTAGTTTTCACTGTGCAATAGCATCATGAAATCTATTTACTCTTTCGGATCTTGCCAGATACTTGTGACTAGACTATTGAAAACAGGATACTGGTCTTGATGGACCCAGTATGACAGTTCTTATGTTCTTATGCCATTGAACAGCTTCATCTTCTCCAATGGTCAATCATCAGCCCTCCAGTCTCTCAGGGCTTCATGTTTCCTTGTTCTTTAAGTTCTCAATAAAATGTTCTTGGAGGAGTTGGCATGGTCTATACTTTTGGTCTCATTTGTCTTTGAAACAGATATGTATTCTGAATTTGTAATGAGATTTTTTTTTCCCATTGTAATAATTGTGTGCTGTAGGTCAGAGGGTGTGGCTCTTCCTGATGTTTGCTAACAAATGTAGCGCAGATGTAAGCTGTTTCTGCAGATGTGGCAGAAGGTGGTTACCATTGGTGAGGAATATTATTTTGTGCTAAATTTTGATTGAATTCTCTAATATTCACTTTATGTATTTTGATCTTATACATTTGAGACAATTTCTGAATAAAAATATTTCTGAATAATGGTCTGATATTATATATAGTATACATACTAGGCCCGATATTCAGAACTATCCGAGTATGTAACCAAGCCAGATATATCTTATGTGACTAAGTTACAAGGGATATTCAGCAGTAT
Organism: Rhinatrema bivittatum; assembly: GCF_901001135.1. Taxonomy (NCBI): domain Eukaryota; kingdom Metazoa; phylum Chordata; class Amphibia; order Gymnophiona; family Rhinatrematidae; genus Rhinatrema; species Rhinatrema bivittatum. The sequence goes on along the minus strand of NC_042617.1, from coordinate 151,633,656 downwards.
GGCAATGCTGCTAAATATCTGTACACAAATTGCTATTTAGCCTGATAAGTTATATACAACTAAGGCCTGGATTCACCATTCTATCGCAGAATAGTGAATCCAGCGAAAACGGGGGGCAGGCCTGCGAAAGCCGGCAGCCTTCACACCACCACGGCGCTCTTCTGGCAACGATAACGTTACTAACCTTATCGCTGCCAGTGAAGACACCGCCGAGTCCGAATCCTCGCCATCCTGACTCCTCCCCTCGTCACCCCGACTCCGCCCCCAGCATTCTATTGCACGCGATAAGCCTTTGAAAATGACCCCTTTAGTTAGACCAGCTCTATGTCTGGTCTAACTTGCCCTATTAACTTAATTGGATAAAAGCTAATATTAACCAGATTAGTAGCCCTGCCTTGATCCACCCACTACCGGCCAACATGTTATGCCACTAAGAGATAGCTGGATAAGTGATTTATATAACCAAATATTCAACAGCCTGCTAGATAGCTTACTTATCCATTTATCAAGCGCTGAATTTGCTTTGAATATAGGATCCATTGTATATTTCATAAATATGATGTAAATGATGTTTTTTCTAAAATATGTGTGTTCTACTCTTGTATTAATGCTTTTTTTTATTTTTCCTTATATCATTTGCCACACCTTTCCACTTATTTCTGTGTGCTCCCTCTTCTCATTTTGGTGGCTTAATAAGGGGAATGCAGTGAATTAGTATTTTGATGTTTTTTTGTTATAGATATTCTGTATAATATTTATATATGCACTACCTTATTTGCTGTTTTAAATTTTTAGTTGTAATTTTTCTGCAACAAATAAAAATGAAGTTTTAAAAAAATAACAATAAAATTATTTTGACTACTCTTATCTGGATTTCTCAGCATAACTAATGTTTGCATGATCCTTTTTTTTTCAGGATGCCTAAATAAAATACTATATAAGCCCAAATTTCAATAGTTTATGGCAGTCATCAAATGTATGCATAAGTAGGCACACAGAGATTTATGCAATTATTTTATAAACTGTGTGGTGGGAGCTGCACCGTTTATAAAATACTTGGTATTTCTGCCCTGAATGTATGCACTTAGGGGCGGATTTTAAAAGGCGCGCGAATAGCCTACTTTTGTTTGCGCTCCAGGCGCAAACAAAAGTACGCTGGATTTTAGTAGATACGCGCGGAGCCGCGCGTATCTGCTAAAAACCTGGATTGGCGCGCGCAAGGCTATGGATTTTGTATAGCCGGCGCGCGCCGAGCCGCGCAGCCTACCCCCGTTCCCTCCAAGGCCGCTCCGAAATCGGAGCGGCCTCGGAGGGAACTTTCCTTTGCCCTCCCCTCACCTTCCCCTCCCTTCCCCTACCTAACCCACCCGCCCGGCCCTGTCTAAACCCCCCCCCCTTACCTTTGTTGGGGGATTTACGCCTCCAGGAGGCCACGCCTCCAGGACCGCCCCGGGCCATAGCCACGCCCCCGTACCCGCCCCCAAAACGCTGCCGACACGCCCCCGAAACGCCGCGACGACCGGGCCCGCCCCCCGACACGCCCCCGACACGCCCCCCCTCGGAGAACCCCGGGACTTACGCGAGTCCCGGGGCTCTGCGCGCGCCGGGAGGCCTATGTAAAATAGGCTTCCCGGCGCGCAGGGCCCTGCTCGCGTAAATCCGCCCGGTTTTGGGCGGATTTACGCGAGCAGGGCTCTGAAAATCCGCCCCTTAGGGTAGATTTTCAAAGGGTTCCGCACATAATATACACACGTAACCATTTAAAACCTACCCCTGCATGCACCGAGCCTATTTTGCATAGGCTCGGCGGTGTGCGCAGGCCCCAGGACGCGCGTATGCCCCGGGGCTTTGAAAAAGGGGTGGTCCGGGGGCAGGGCCGGGGCGGGGCTGCAGTCCGGGGGTGGTTTGGGGGCGGTCCTGAGTTCTCCGGCACAGGCGCAGGTAGGGGGGGGGGGTTTAGATAGGGCAGGGGGGTGGGTTAGATAGGGGAAGGGAGGGAAAGATGGGGGGGAACAAAATTAAAGTTCTGAAATTGGAGTGGCCTCGGAGGAAAAGGGGAAAGCCATTGGGCCTCCACTAGGGCTCAGCACGCACAAGAGGGTGCACAAGTGTGCACCCTCTTGTGCGCACTTGCGGCCCCGGATTTTATAAAATGTGCACGGCAGCGCGCGCATGTTATAAAACCGGGTGTACATTTGTGCGTGCCGGGTAGCACGCACAAATATACCCCGCGCACATAAGATTAAAAATCTGCCCCTTAAGTTTCAGTATGAGTGTATGTTGGTAATGTAGGAAAACACATAGGGGCAGATCTTTAAACCTGTGTGCGGGCGTAGATTTGTTCACACAACCCAGCGTGAACAAATCTACGCCCGATTTTATAACATGCGCGCGCTGCAGTGCGCGCATGTTATAAAATCCAGGGTTGGTGCGTGCAAGGGGGTGCACAATTATGCAACTTGCGTGTGCCGAGCCACGCAGACTTACTCCGTTCCTTCCGAGGCCGCTCCGAAATCGGAGCGGCCTCGGAGGGAACTTTCCTTCTGTCCCCCCGCACCTTCCCCTCCCTTCCCCTATCTAACCTGCCCCCCAGCCCTATCTAAAATCCCTTCCTTACCTTTATCGGGAAAGTTACTCCTGCCTCTGGGCAGGTGTAACTTGTGCGTGCCCGCTGGCTGCCGGCTGTTCTGGAGGCCTCGGTCCGGCCCCAGGTACACCCCCGAGACGGTGCCCTGCCCAGGTCCCCACCCCTGGAACGCCCCTTTTTCGAAGCCCCGGGACATACGCGCGTCCCGGGGCTTGCGTGCGCCGCCAAGCCTATGCAAGATAGGCTCGCTGCACGCAGGGGCAGCTTGGGGCAGCTTTTCGAGGGTTACGTGCATGTGTTACATGTGGAACCCTTTGAAAATCTGCTCCATGTTTTCTCTACCCATTCAATAAAAATTGTGTGCATATCTATTATGCATGTAATAATTTTAACATGTATGCATAATAACCCAGAGTTATAAGCTGAATCATGTATTTTATAAAAAATGTGTTTACTCTGCTTCTGAAAATACCTGTTTATGTACCTGCACCAGTCCGCTGACATCTCCCAGAGCATCCAGCACTTCACCCTGATCCCCCACTGCTTAACCCAGACCTCCCACTCATAAACTGCAGACAAGAGATAAATGCAATTTCACTTCTGCAATGTAATTAGCAGTTGTAAAACATAGGGACAAGTTCAGATATTTACATACAGTATGTATGCACCTATAGCATTTAAAAAACAGCTACTGTGCACTTACTTATAAACCCCATCCCGCAACAGCACAAAACCTCCCCCTTTTTCCCCCATTAACATTTATACATGACACAGCAAGTACATGCGTACTCACAAGGTTTCCAAAATAGCATATAGATATGTACACATTACTTGCATGCATATATGCCAGTTTTACATATGGAAACCTTTTGAAAAGTAATCCTTATATTTCTATATAAAATATTGAAAATTAGAAGAAAGTGTGACTCTGACTTTTATTCTATTTTCTTTCAAATGACTTAAGAAAATGCACATACCGTATTTATGTTCCTAGGTAAATTTCTCACTCACAATTTCAAGATATTCTTAGTCCTTCACAGTTTCAAGTCTCTTCTCACATTACAAACATACTCTTACACTAAAATAGTCAGCAAACCTTTCAAGCATACTCTTAGAGGATTGCAAAAGGTGACTGTAGTCACAGACTTTCTTTAAATTCATATTGGCTTCCCTAAAAATTCAGCTTTAGTATATTCTCCAATTTGGCTAATTGAATTTTATTATTATTATTATTTCTTAATAGCACTCTCACACTGTCTCAAACAGAAATATTTTTCTTCTCTGAAACTCCAGCTGCTTCTTCAGCTGTGTCTTCCAGCTTTTTATTTCTTTCCACACACTCCTAGATATTAAGAGTCTCTTCCAGCATTGGCCTCATCACCCCTTTTTGACTCAACTGCCACATCAAATTTCAGTCTCACACACAGACACATGCAAGTTCCTAACAAGCTCTTCCCTGATTTTTCTCAGGCTTTGATAGTCTCAGTTTTCAAGCAGAGATGCCAGCAGCTCTCGTAGCACTGCTGCCTCTACCTCTCCCAGTCAACTGTCCCAATGGATTTTACTTATTCATGAGAATGAACTCAGTTTCCCTGTACTATCTATTGCCTCAGCATGAGTTTTCTCTTTTATACCAGCTTTCAGCAGACAATGTGTTGAAAACTGGTGTCTCATTCTTTCATCCTTCCCCGTGCCTCTGCAGCAGCAGTGGGCAGAACTTAAATGTCCCCCATTGCTTAACTCTCTCCTTACCTCTATGCTTTCTCTCAGTACAGAGCTCAGCAGCCTCTCTCTTGTTTTTATGCCTTACAGTGTTGATGTCAGGCTTGTTATTGTCTCAAGCTGTACTCTGTGTCTGGTGCCTTCCCCTCAATATGTGCCTTAGGGTGTTCACACTGCAGTGCTTGCTGCCTTACTCCTCTCTCTATGCCTTGGGGTCTTTATGCCACTGTTTGTGCTGCTTTATCCCTCTTACCATGATTCAGGGTGTTAATGTGTGACTTTTGCTCTGTTTTAGTGACATGATATCTTCATGCCATCATTGATGGTGAAAATAACATATCCAGTTAAGTGCAGAAAAAGAAAATTCCTGTGGTCTTACAAGCCTGATACCCCACCCTCCACACTAATAAAAATCTAAAACTAATGTGAGCCATAGTGTCTGAACTGCTTACAATCATTGCACTCCTAGCAGCATCTAGCATTATTTTGGGAGGGACTAGCTGGAGTGGGAGGGGGTTTGTACTCTATGGTTCATCTTAGTTTTAACATTTTAGTTGGGTAGGTGGTGAGGGTTTGGGCCTACAGGACCACATGTGGAGGTATATAGAGGAGACCTTCAAGAACATAGTAGTCAAGTCCCAATTCCAGTCTAGAAGCCTTGGTGCTGCCTTGGAGGAGGATGGTCACCTGATCAGAGAGCATCACTCTGGAATAGCAGGAGGGGATCCTGTAGCAAGGACCTGCTCCCAAGGTGATGCACCATCCTGTGGCACCAAGGACACATCTCCTTGGGCTACTGCCTAGGAGAAAGGGTTAGATCTGCCATCATAGTTTGTGATTCTATTATTAGGAATGTAGCTAACTGGGTGACTGGTGGATGTGAGGATCACTTGGTAATGTACCTGCCTAGTACAAAGTTAGAGGATCTCATGCATCACTTAGATAGGATTTTAGGCAGTGCTGGGGAGGAACCAGATGTCATGGTATATGTGGGTTCCAACAACATAGAATGGTCTGGGAGGGAAGTTCTGGAAGCCAAATTTAAGATCCAGAACCTCCAGGGTAGCATTCTCTGAGGTTCTCTCTGCTCCACGTGCAGGTTTTTAGAGGGAGGTAGATATCCAGAGTCTCAATGCATGGATAAGACAATGTTGCAAGGAAGAGGAATTCAGTTTTGTAAGGACGGTTGCTAATTGCTAATCTTTGAAAATGAGATAGAGCAGCTTTTAAGCTAGAACAAAAGGGAAAGCTGACAGTTGCTCAGCAGCACATGTTTCAAAGGGAGGTATTGTCAAAAGATACTGATGAAAAGGGAGAATTATGGCATCTAACAGAGAGGTTCCAATAAAAGCAAAAGTAGTCCATGTGTCTAGAAGTAAAGAAAAACATAAGTTAGAAGATTACAAATTATCCCTGTCAACTAATATGCTGGTTGTAAATACAAACAAAAATCATATTTTGGAAATGTCTGTATATCAATGCCAGAAGTCTAAGAAGTAAGATGGGAGTATTAGAATATTAGAATGTAGAGCATTGAATGAGGAGATAGATATCATTGGAATCCAGAGACCTGGTAGAAGGAGGATAACCAATGGGACAGTGCTATACCAGGATACAAATTATATCTCAATGATAAGGTGGATCAACTTGCTGGAGGGGTGGCACTTTATGTTTGGGATGGCATAGAGTCTGACAAGATAAAGATCTTGCAGGAGACTAAATGCATAGTAGAATCTTTATGGGTAGAAATCCCATGTGTATTTGGGAAGGGTATAGCAAAAGGGGTATATTACCATTTACCTGGCCAAAATGATCAGACAGATAATGAAATACTAAGAGAAACTATGAAAGCTAACAAATTTGGCAGAACTGTAATAATGAGAGATTTCAATTACCCTAATATTGACTGGACTAGCTAGAGAGGTACAATTTCTGGAAGGAATAATGACTACTTCATGGAGTAGTTGTTTCAGGAACACAGGATTTGATGTAAAAAGGAAACAGTGGTGGAGCCACGTGGCAATAATGATCAAAACATGATCAAATTTGACTTAATGACCTGAAGGGGGAAAAAAGTAAATCTACAGTTCTAGCACTAAGCTTTCAAATAAGAGACTTTGATAAAATGAGAAAAATAGAAAAAACAGAGATATACAGCTACAAATGTTAAAAGTGTATAACACATGTGAACACTGTTTAAAATACAATTTTAGAAAAGCAGTCCAGATGTGTTCATCACATTAAAAAAGGTGGAAGGAAGACCCAATGACTACCAGCATGATTAAGAGGAAAGGCAAAACAAGCTATTTTAGCTAAAAGAGCATCCTTCAAAAATTGGAAGAAGGATCCATCTGAAGAAAACAGGAAAAAGCATAAATGTTGGCACGATAAGTAAAACTTTTATATTACAGGCTCAGAGAGAATTTGAAAAGAAACTGACTATAGATGCAAATACTCAAAATATATATTTTTTACACATACATATGAAACAGAAAGCCTGTGAGGTAGTTGGTTGGACTGTTAGATGATCAAGGGGTTAAATAGGCATTTAGGGGAGATAAGACCATCATAGAAAGACTAAGAAAATTATTTGCTTTGGGTATGGAAGCAGTGCTGAGTGGCAGAAAGATCACCATGGCTTAGCATGAGGGAAATAGCATCAAGGCTGAATGGAAGGCAGCAAGACTTACTAGTTATAGAGTCTGGTATATGGCAACAAACATGAATGACAGTAATACCACAAAGGTATTAAGTCTGCTGTATGGCAGCAAGGCTGATTGGCAGCAAGACTCCCAAAGTAAAGCATCAGAGGTATGGAAATTAGGCAGAGTAGCAGCAAGACCATGAAGTTGGTACATCTGGGGTATGACAGCTAGATAAAGCAGCAGCAAAATTCCTAAAATAGTATATCTGTGACATGGCAGGTAAGCAAAATGGCAGAAAGACCCACAAAGTGAGGCATCAGGGTTATGGCATTAAGGCAGAATGGTAGTAAGACCTTCAAGACATAGAGATTGGGGAATCACAAACAGCAGCAAGGCATCAAAACCACCAAGGCATACAGTGTGATAAATCACAAATAGTGCAAAGGCATCAAAGCCTATAAGGCTTAGAGTGTGGGGAAATACAAACAGTATAAAGAAATCCATACCCCCAGGACACACAGTGTGAGGAATTGATTGGACTGTTAGATTACACCTAGAACGAAAAAACATAGCAATCATTCAGAACCCAATTACACTCAATAACAACCAAACAATACAACTAGCTGAGAAAGTACGAAACCTTGGAGTGATAATCGATTCAGAACTAAGTATGAAACAACATATATCTCAAAAAGTAAGAGAAGGATACGACAAACTTATGACTCTTAGAAGACTAAAATCACTACTAACACCTACCAAATTCCGCTCAGTATTACAAGCTTTAATTTTTTCTGGTACTGATTACTGTAATGCCCTCCTACTGGGCCCACCATACACCACAATAAGACAACTACAGATATTACAAAACACAGCTGCAAGAAGTTTAACTGGTAAAACTAAAAGACAACATATCACCAAAACTTTAATAGAACTACAATGGTTACCCATTGAACAAAGAATACAATACAAGACTTTATGTACCATACATAAATTAATACATGACAAAAAAGCAGCGTGGCTGAACTCAGCACTCCGCGTACATACCCCCCATAGAAACCTGAGATCAGCAAAGCACTGCTAACTATTCCCTCAGTTAAGACGGCCAAACTAACTCAAGTAATAAAGATGGCGGTGACCATCTTTAAAGATGGCCGCCGCCATCGTAAAGATGGCCCTCGCCATCCAGTGCTCCTACCATGTGACAGGGGCCGACCAATGGCACGGATACCCTGTCACATGGTAAGGGTATAGGGCCATCGGCACCATCTTTATGAGTGGCAGCCGACGGCCCGAGAACAGGAGATCACTCCCGGGACCACCACTGGACCACCAGGTAATTTTAAAATGTTTTGGGGGGATCGGGAGGGTGGGGGAAGCTAAGGGGTCATTTTTAAAGGGTTGGGTGGGTTGTTTTTTATCGGGCCATCGGCGCCATTTTTGAGTGGCAGCCAAAATGGCGCCGATGGCCCAAGAGTGGGAGATCAGTCCCCATGCCCCCACTGGACCACCAGGTACTCATAAAAAGTTTTGGGGGGGTTCGGGAGGGTGGGGGAAGGTAAGGGATTAGTTTTATAGGGTCGGGTGGGTTTAGGGGTTGTTTTGGTGTGCCGGTTTTCCCGCCCTACCCCCAAATAACTCCCGTTAGTGGACACTAACGGGAGTAAGAATTTTTTACGATAAATCGGGAAAATGTATATTGTATCGACACTCTAACGATTTTTGACGATTTAAAAAATATCGGACGATTTTTTTAAATCGTCAAAAAACAATTCACATCCCTATAACCGATTCACATCTACCCGTTCTAGACCTCTCATGATTTTAAACATCTCTATCATATCCCCCCTCAGCCGTCTCTTCTCCAAGCTGAAAAGTCCTAACCTCTTTAGTCTTTCCTCATATTATTATTATTCCTGCATATAAAACAGAGGTTAACAAATCAATGATAATTTATGTAAGTGGTGTGCACACCTTACTATTTATCATGTACATGGCAAGGCCTCATTTGCATATGATGATCCCGCATTTATATTTGAGGACATGAGAATTTTAGCATGTACACCATACAGTATTAAGGAACTGTATTAACATGCATTTTAAGGCCTTATAGCATATTACTCAATTTTTAGCATGTACAAAGGGCCTGTGGCAGTTGAGCAGTTAGTGGCATAGTTACAGCCAGAGGGAAGCACACAGAAAATCTGGCTGTGTTTAAAGTGTTCTTTATTTACAGTAATATTAAAGGCAACATGTGGCAGCAGACAATAAAATAGACTCCTTGAACTCAGGCAGTCTCTAAGCTTTAAGTAGAGGCAGTTTACCAATCTTACAGATAAGTCCTCAGTCAGTATGCTGAGACTTCGTCAGATCCCAGAGGTCTGTCTACCTTGTCTAGGCCCTCAGGTTTTATGCTCAGGGGTTGGACTCCTCCCTTCTCCCAGAATACCTTGGGGAGCCCAAGCTTGAAGACCTGGCAGGTTGTCTGAGCCTGGTCCTTTAAGGTAGCTTGAGGGAGACGTCTATACACTCCTGCACAGGGCCCTTACTGTGCATGATAAACTTTATTGCATAAGCCCCATCATGTTGGTTTATGATTCTGAGTCATGTTTCATGTTTCTGTGTAAGACCTTGAGACTCAAATAGACAATGATTTGGAACTACCAAAGATAGTGAGCAACTGTACATGCTTCATTAGATGAGATTTGAATACTCTAGATAAGGTAATTTATAATAGTCAAACACAGAATATCAGGAGTTTATAATATATACAGGAGGCTTTGGATTAAAAAAAATCATCACATCATTTGTACCACATTTGGAACGCAAACACTATCAAAAGTCCTTATAGCTATAGCATGTTTCTTTCCTGGAGGCATCATACAAACAACATCTGCTAAATAATTAATTGGTGACTACAAACAGAAGTTAACCGACCAGGATTTCATCTATTACAAACAGCATGCTAGAATAATTAAATTGGATTTAAAGCAAATAATCAGCTTTTTGTTACTAATTTTAGAGGATGCTGAAGTTCCAATGAAGTACTAAAGGGAAAAAATATAACTCTTATAGATCTGTTTATTATAATTACAAAGCCTAGGGTTAAAATACTTATTTCTCTACAATATAATCTCTACAATGTTAAGTGGTGTGAGGTAAACTTTGTTGGCATCATATTAGCAGACTAAAATGTAACACCGCTCAGTCAGATTCAAGGGGCATACAGAGGGTTTTGTTAATTAAGCTGTGTTATGGATAATCTGTTAGCTCATTAATGTAGGTCTGTTAACAGAATGTGAGGACCCCTAACACAACTACGGTATAAATGCTGAAGATAATTTTCAAAGCATAAGAGTAGCATCTAGCAATTTTCAAAAGTACAGGGTGGCCCATGGAAAAGTAGCCCGCCTCCAATACCAGTGCTGTTGTCGAAGAAGACTGCCACCGAGCTGGCAGTCTTCTTCGACAACAAAATAAAAAATCTACTTATCCCGCTAATATCCTCCAACCCCATCCCTAACCCCAGTCACAACTCCCAGCCTCCTCCGGACCAAAACCACGCCCCATCGACACACAAACGGTCCCTAGAATCTTTTGATTCCACTTCTTCCTTGGAAATAGAATCTATCATCAAGAAAATGAAGCCCTCATCGCACCCAATAGACCAAATTCCGACCAAACTCCTTCTTACAATTCCTAACATCTTCGCCAAACCTTTGGCCGACATTATAAACTGTTCACTCACAAACGGAACAGTCCCAGACGCCTTGAAAACAGCCTCGTTGAAACCTTTACTAAAAAAACCCAACCTGGACCCATCTAATCCCACAAATTTTCGCCCTATCGCTAATTTACCTTTCATAGCCAAGCAAATGGAAAAACTGGTCAATACTAGACTCACAGACTACCTCGAATCCCATGACATCCTATACCCATCGCAATTCGGTTTCAGGAAATGCAGAACTACAGAAACTCTCCTACTCTCATTAACTGACAACATCCTGTTGGGCCTCGACAAAGGTGAATCATACCTTCTAGCTCTGCTAGACATCTCGGCAGCGTTCGACACAGTGAACCACACAATCCTCATCGACCGTCTCATGGAAATAGGTATCTCAGATGCTGCTCTCCTCTGGCTAAAATCCTTTCTAAGCGACAGATACTACAAAGTAAAAATAACTAACAAGGAGTCGCACCCTGTAGCTGCTAATAGAGATGTGAATCGTGTGATCGATCATCTTAACAATCGATTTTGGCTGGGAGGGGGAGGGAATCGGATTGTCGCAGTTTGGGTTTTTTAAATATCGTGTAAATCGTTTAAATCGTGTAAATCGAAAACCGGCACACTAAAACATCCCTAAAACCCACCCCGACCCTTTAAAATAAATCCCCCACCCTCCCGAACCCCCCCAAAATGCCTTAAATTACCTGGGGTCCAGAGGAAGGGTCCCGGTGTGATCTTTTACTCTCGGACCTCCGTGCATTGTAGAAATGGCGCCGGCGCTATGTTTGACCTGTCATATGACAGGTCAAAGGTAGCGCCGGCGCCATTTTGTTTTTTTGTCCCCCGACGTCAGGAGCGTAGGAGATCGCTCCCGGACCCCCGCTGGACCCCCAGGGACTTTTGGCCAGCTTGGGGGGGCCTCCTGACCCCCACAAGACTTGCCAAAAGTCCAGCGGGGGTCCGGGAGCGATCTCCTACCGCGATCGTTTTTCCGTACGGAAAAACGATTCGACTGCAGGAGGTCGTTCCGGACCCCCAGGGACTTTTGGCCAGCTTGGGGGGGCCTCCTGACCCCCACAAGACTTGCCAAAAGTCCAGCGGGGGTCCGGAACGACCTCCTGCAGTCGAATCGTGTTGCCATACGGCCGGCGCCATTTAGCGCAAAATGGCGCCGGCCGTACGGCAACACGATTCGACTGCAGAATTTACGATTTTTTAACGATAAATCGGGGGAATTGTTATTGTATCGCGGCTCTAACGATTTTTGACGATTTAAAATATATCGGATGATATTTTAAATTGTCAAAAAACGATTCACATCCCTAGCTGCCAAACAAGGAGTTCCCCAGGGTTCCTCGCTCTCGCCGACCCTATTCAACATATATCTTCTCCCCCTATGCCAACTCCTCGATAACCTCAACCATCTATGCGGACGACGTGTAGATCCTAATCCCCATCAAGGAACCCGTCTCCGACACGCTAAACTACTGGAATAGCTGCCTTCACGCCATCAACCTTCTTCTCACAAGTCTCTGCCTCGTTCTCAATACGTCCAAGACCGAACTGCTAATCATTTCCCCTAATGATAACAACATACTAGCCACCAATACTAACATACCTCTAGTAAATCAAGTGAGAGAACTTGGAGCCTTCCTAGACTCCAGAATGAATTTTAAAAAATTCATCAACAACACCACCAAAGAAGGCTTTTACAAACTACAGGTATTAAAACAACTTAGACCTCTCCTTCACTTTCATGACTACCGTTCAGTCCTTCAAGCCATACTATTCTCAGAGATAGACTATTGTAATGCGCTGTTACTTGGTCTCCCGGCCTCTTCTACCAAACCTTTTCAAATGCTGCAAAACGCTGCAGCCAGGATCCTCACAAACTCCCACCGCATGGACCACATCACCCCGATTCTAAAAATACTTCACTGGCTACCCATTCGCTACAGAATTCTCTTCAAGACACTTACTATTATCCACAAAACCTTATTTCAAGAATCCTCGCTCCAACTTACCATACCCCTCAAACCACACTCCTCTGCAAGACCCACCAGATCTGCATATAGAGATTCCCTCCAAGTTCCCCCCAAAAAATCCATTTTTCACAACTCTATTGAAAATCGGGCACTATCAACTGCTGGACCGCTTCACTGGAACTCCCTTCCGCCAGATCTCCGCCAGGAACTTTGCCATATCGCGTTCAGAGAAAAATTAAAAACTTGGCTGTTCGCCCAAGCTTACCCCTAAAAAAAAAGCCTCAGGGTCACCCACATAGTCTCTTAACTCACGGATGCGTCCATTTCCGCAACTCAAAGGAACTGTTGCCCGACTAATTGCACTATCTTATAATTTGCTTAATTTCATATACACTATGTAAATTTGTAAATTTGCTTAATTTTCATATATACTAGGTAAATTTGTACATAATTCTTATCCTGTAACACCCTCTCCTCCTTTTGCCCTTCTCTCCAGTTAGAATTTGTTTAACTTAACTTTTAAAATTTGTTAGAATTTGTTTAACCTATTTTTCTCTAACAGCCTAGTTCTACATTCCCTGTTATAATGTAACTTTTGTTGTTGTTTGCTCTGTTAACTGGTTACCCCTAGTTTACTGTAAACTGGTACGATAAGACCTGGTCTTGAGCATCGGTATATTAAAAGAACTTAAATAAATAAATAAATATATATTTGCGTGCGTTGATCCTTTTGAAAATTACCTCCAATGTGATTATGGGGTAGATTTTAAAAAAATGCATGTTCGCGTACTTTTGTTGCACCAGGTGCAAACAAAAGTACGCTGGATTTTATAAGATATGCGCGTAGCCGCGCATATCTTATAAAATCCTGGATCGGCACGCGCAAGGCTGCCGATTTTGGGCAGGCGGCGTGCGCCGAGCCGCGCAGCCTGCCTCCGTTCCCTCCGAGGCCGCTCGGAAATCAGAGTGGCCTCGGAGGGAACTCTCTTTCGCCCTCCCCTCACCTTCCCCTCCCTTCCTCTCCCTAACCCACCCCCCCAGCCCTATCTAAACCCCCCCCCTACCTTTGTCCACGGATTTACGCTTCCCGGAGAGAGAAGTAAATCCACGCGCGTCAGCGGGCCGCTGGCGTGCCGAGACGTGACCCGGGGGCGGTTCCGGACGGCGAGGCCACGCCCCCGGACTGCCCTGGGCCGAAACCACGCCCCTGGGCCCGCCCCCGAAACGCCGCGTCCCGCCCCCAAAACGCTACGTCGATTGGCCCCGCCCCCGACACGCCCCGACACGCCACCGACAAAAAACCCTGGGACTTACGCGAGTCCCGGGCCTCTGCGCGCGCCGGCAGGCCTATGGAAAATAGGCGCGCCGGCGCGCAAGGCCCTGCTCGCATAAATCCGGGCGGATTTACGCGAGCAGGGCTTTTAAAATCCGTCCCTATGTTTTTAACATGGATTGTCAATTAAAAACATAAATACCATGTTAATGAGTTCATTATTTTTGGCATATTATTTCCAAAGGAGCCTTAAATTTACCTCAGTCGCATTAATTCTTTCATGCTCTGTGTGAGAGCATTTATCACTAGGGATGTGCAGAGCAAAATTTTATGTTCATATTTTTTATGTCCGAAAGGGGGTCCCACTTGCGGCCAATATGGACATAAAAAAAATCCAATGAGTTGGGTATATGTACATATGTGCAAAAAAAAAATTTAAACCCCCTCACCCTCCTTAATCCCCCCCCCAGACTTACCACAACTCCCTGGTGATCGAGCGAGGAGTGAGGACGTCATTTCTGCAATCCTTGGCGAGAAGCATGTGACGTCGGTGGCACTTCGAGTGACGCGGCGTCACGTGATTCCCGGCTCGTTCGCGCCGGATGGCTCGTTCGGCCCAAAAAGAACTTTTGGCCAGCTTGGGGGGGCCTCCTGACCCCCCCAAGCTGGCCAAAAGTTCTTTTTGGGCCGAACGAGCCGTCCGGCGCGAACGAGCCGGGAATCACGTGACGCCGGCGTCACTCGACGTGCCGCCGACGTCACATGCTTCGCGCCAAGGATTGCAGAAATGGCGTCCTCGCTCCATCACCAGGGAGTTGTGGTAAGTCGGGGGGGGGGGATTAAGGAGGGTGAGGGGGTTTATATTTTTATTTTGGCTCAACAATCGCGATTTCCCACATATCGAACATATCTATGTTCGATATGTGGGAAATCCGATCGTTTATGTCGAATCAATTTTTTAAGTAAAAAAAAAATATGAGTTGCGTTTTACTAATGCGGTCAATCCGAATGCACACCCCTATTTATCACTCCCATTCTAAAGCCCTTGCACTGGTTGCCTATAACACACAGTGCATATATTTTAAGCTATCAGTATAGGTATATAGGACTTTTCAGGAATGTGGTCCTTTCTTCCTTGCTGATTGGCTCTTCCCCACACACCAAGTTCTGCTGGCGGCTCTCACTGTTAGATGTTTCCTCTTTATGATATTTTGCCTTCAGGCTACCCCAAAGAGAACCTTCTCTATCATCAGGATAATCTTGTGGAATGAGTTAACTTAGGATCTGCAGGTTATCCCAGCACTTCCAAAAAAAAAAAAAGCTGAAGGCTTATCTGCGTCGTCAGGCATTTTTTTCATGAGATATTTTATTGTCTTACATTTTATTTTAAATCTGTTCACGTATGTTTTCTTTTTTTTTTTTGTAAACTGTTTTTTATTAGTTTTTAATAATAAACAATTAAACCAGCTTGAGATTACATTGACAGTTGTTTGCATATATGTTTTCATGCACACAGGTCAATTTAGAAGGCAGCAAAGCTACCATTCACTAGAAGAAATGCAAATCAGAATGTCAGAGTAAATCCACTCTCATCCTACTCCTGCCACATCTGTGATACTGGGAAAGGGATGGGGATAGTGGGGTGATGTTGGGGAGAGAGAATCATGGACAAGTGCAAGGTGTTGCATATTGGAAAAATAACCCTTGCTGTAGTTACACGATGTTAGGTTCCATATTAGGAGCTACCACCCAGGAAGAAGATCTAGGCATCATAGTGGATAATACTTTAAAATCGTCAGCTCAGTGTGCTGCAGCAGTCAAAAAAGTAAACAATGCTAGTAATTATTAGGAAGGGAATGGTTAATAAAACGGAAAATGTCGTCATTCCTCTATCTCTCCAGTATATTGAAATACTGTGTACAATTCTGGTCACAGCATCTAAAAAAAAAAAGATATAGTTGCGCTAGAGAAGGTACAGAGAAGGGCAACCAAAATGATAAAGGGGATGGAACAGCTCCCCTATGACGAAAGGCTGAAGAGGTTAGGGTTATTTAGCTTGGAGAAGAGATGGTTGAGAGGGGATATGATAGAGGTCTTTAAAATCATGAGGTCTTGGAGCAAGTAGATGTGAATCGGTTATTTACACTTTTGGATAATAGAAGGACTAGGGGGCACTCCATGAAGTTAGCAAGACTAATCGGAGAAAGTTCTTTTTCACTCAGTGCACAATTAAGCTCTGGAATTTGTTGCCAGAGGATGTGGTTAGTGCAGTTAGTGTAGCTGGGTTCAAAAAAGGTTTGGATAAGTTCTTGGAGAAGTCAATTAACTGCTATTAGGGAATGGCCTCTATTACTGGCATAAGAAGTTTGGGATATTCTTGGAGTTTGGGTACTTGCTAGGTACTTGTGGCCTGGTTTGGCCTCTGTTGGACACAGGATGCTGGGCTTGATGGACCCTTGGTCTGACCCAGCATGGCAATTTCTTATCCTCTTATGCTTATGACTTATTGGCAGAAGGATCTGAATATTGTCATGCTGACAGAATTTGTTGGATATTGCGGGGGGATCAGATCTGATGGATGATTGGGGACGTTGGGGGAAAGCAGCCCCATGTTGATGGTTTGCTATGACTCCCTGAAGTCTGTGCTAACTGGGTTTACATCTCTAGGCCAGTTAATGCAGCCTGAAGGAAAAACAGATTATAGCAGTTTTAAAATGGGAATAATTTAGAAATCTATCTACCTCAGTATACAGCTATTTATTTATTTATTTATTTTTAATTTTTATATACCGATGTTCCTGTATATGATACATATCACACTGGTTTACATATAAATTGAACAATTGCCATGAGGTGGTGCAAAGAACATGAGTTATAATGAACAAAAAAGGCAACAAAGAACATTTAGGTACAATAGAAGTATACTGAGGTATAATATAAACATTGGGCTATGAAGGATGAAACCTAAAAATAATACTAAGGTATAATATAAACATAAACATATTTATTTGACTTAAAACTGCCTTTCTGTGCCCAACTAAAAGTATGCATGTGCTTTCATAGCACACATACTTTTAGACAGATAAAAAGAGGTATTTCCAGGGGCATGTTTGAGTTATATTCAGGCTATGTACCAAGTATTTTCAAATTATACACACTATTTTTTTCCCTGCTGCCCCCACCACCCATGTAAATATAAATAGCAGGGTTAAAATATGAGTCATTTTTAATAAAATTATGCCAGATAATTTTAAAAGGAAAACTACCTGCATGGCTTTCCTTTGAAAATTAGCTAGAAAGTACACATGGTGAAAGAACCCATGTGCTTAGCATATATACAGGCAACTCAACACTTCTCCCCTAATGCGGCAATGATTTGCATCTCATTCACAGTTTATGCATACATTAAAATTGCAGATAATACAAATCTATTGCAAAGTCAAACTCAAAGGGAAATCCATGTACTTTTTCTAAACAGATCAACTCTGCTGAAATAATGATTTTTTATAGATGTCGGCATTGCTGTAGAAAATAGTCACAATACAGTAATGATATAGAGATAATATTTGCATATTGAATGTGGTGGCCAAATGTCCTAGGTCCTGCCATGAATCTTTTATCCTGCCCAACTCCACTGACTTCCAGCAATTCCAGGAGGGCTGGGAGGGCAGAAAGTGAGGACTAGCTAAGTACTCCTTTATCTTATCTACCCCTACATTTCAATAGGAATCTTTCGGTTTTGAGTTTTCTATCACATCTTCCTGGTGGATTACCCAGGAAAAGGTTTAGGAAGCCCTGCCCTCTGGCATAGAATTCACCCCCTTCAAGTGTTGATTTCATTTAAACCATGTGGGATTTTAGAACTTAGAAAAGTAAAAATGTAAAATTGTTTCTGTTTATGTTCAATACTTTTTACACTGTTTGAGCCTAACCTCTTTAGAAAGTATTAGTGCCAAGACAGATAATCAGAATTAATACAGACAGAAAGAACAATTAAATCCAAGGAGTATCTGCTTCTCTAGCTCTTATCAATTTTAGCTTCTCATTTCAGGTTAAATTAAGTGTGCATTACTGTTAATGGGTTTTGTAATTTTGCTCTAAGTAGCTCAAGCACAGATGACATACACACATATTTTCTTGATTAATTTAATTAGCATGCTTCAGTTATTAAAAATTACACTAAAGAAGATAAATCTATGTTTTTTTTCTCAAATTATCTCTGACTTTTGTACTGAAGAAAGTTAATTGACTAGCCAGTCATTCTCTGAAACTATTTTTAACTCATGCTCTGTCTGAAATATTTAACAAGAAACACCAATACTATCTCATAATTGACAGGTTTATTAGCCCTGTATTATGTTCTGGCTCAGTCATTTGGAATAATTAGAAGTAATGTATACACATTTTCTTTTATTAATTGTTTTTCTTCTGAGAAGAAATGTCTTCTAGTAGTAAAGCAGTTTTAATGAGTCAGTGTTTCAAAGTTTTTTGGGTTTTTTTTAATGCATAATTTTCCTTATGCTGTTCATTTCCTCTGTTTTGAGAATGTTTCCCTTAGTAAATACAGGGTTCACTTCATTTCAGTCTGTAGAACATTTGTGGCAGAAGATACTTGGTTGTTTTAGTGAATACTTGGTTGTTTTAGTGAATAAAAATAAATATATTAGGGATGTGAAATTTTTTGAAGCAATTGTTTCATTCATAGGATCCTTCCCCTAAATAAAGGAAAGCATCCTATGAATGAAACAAATATTTGTTGCATTTGTCTATGTTTCCCATTTAATTCTAAGGCTCTGTTCTAAGTAAATAAACAGTTGCAGGTAACTTAGCAACCCACTCTTGCTTGCACCAAGTTGGAAAGGAAACCACTCAGAAAACAAACTCACAATGAAACATTTTCCTAATCAAGCCTATAGCTGCTAACTGGATCAAGTAAAGCTGATGTCCACCAACAGTAAGGTCTGAGCATGTGCAAGAAGTACTCTGTTTCCTCTCTTGCTCTTGGCAGAGAAGGATGTGTTTGTAGAAGCTTTCACAATGTTTTTAAAAAAGCTTGGAAATGTTTGGATTTGTTACTGTTAAAGAGCTTCTTCTGATCCTCACTATCCTGCAGTAGTCTTGCTCTGTATGCTGCAGTGGTCTTGCTCTCTGTGCCAGAAAGATAGGGAGTGGCATTGCTGCTAATTTTGATCTTGATTGAAGCAGTGCTTAACTGCTAATGTGTTTGTTTTACTCTATCTCTGTGAATACCAGTGAGGACAATGCACACTGACAGACTGAAGAGAAGAAACGTTTTACCAGGTTGCCAATCTTTTTAATTATTTTTAATAGGTTTCTTTGTGTGTGGATTGGAAAATAAATCATTATCAGCATTGAGTGCCCATATCTCACACAGAACTGTGCACGTAAATCTAACCAGATTTATGTGTGCAGGGCTTTTAAAATCTGCCCCCCCCCCCCCCCAAGTGTACACATCATTTTTTACATTGGGCAAATAATCAGTTATTAATATAGGAATAAGATTCTCCAGTATTTTCAAAACTTCCAAGAAGTATTTTCTCAGCACCTTAAGGGGGTGGGGGAACTCATGCACTCCTTAGAGAAATTTATAATCTAAATATCCTTAGACTGGCACTGCCCCTCAGGGTGCCCTACACAGCCCCTTGTGGGATGGTCACAGATCACCTTGTCTTTCTGCGTGCCCTATACAACCTGAGGAGGCTGGTCACGGACCACGTGGAGAGTAGGACTTGTGCAGGACTGAGGCTCAGGACAAAGGAGGAATCCAGGCAGTGCTCGGAGAAGGATCCAGCTGGAAGTGGACTCCAGTCACCAGAAATAGACACCGGATCAATATGGATTTACTCCCAGGAAGGTAAGCTGGAGGCGAGGTCTGGCGGGTAAGGCAAGCCTTGAACCCAGAGTTAGGAACTAGTAGATACATCAGGATCAGGACTGGAACATAGGTCATCAGGATCAGGACTCGGAACTTGGAACTCGGAACTTGGAACTCAGAACTTGGAACATTAAAAACAAGGGTCTTCTGGAGGCTTGCGCTCTGGACACCAGGACATCAGGGCATCTAGACATCTAGGATCTCTGGACATCAGGAACCTCTGGAGATGAGGACATCAGGAACATCTGGAACACAAAGCATAGAACATCAGGTAGTTCTGGACCGGGGACATCAGGACCAGGAACATCCAGGTGCAGGGACATCTGAAAACAGGGACATCTGGAAAACAAGACAGATGAGGATACAGAATCCAAGAGACCAGGACATGGAATGAAGATGGAGATGAAGGATCAGGAACCACAGATGAAGACAAGGGGATTCCCACAAAGAACAGAGTACCTTGAAGCAAGGAAGGATCACAGAGGTCTCCTGGATTGAAGAGCTGGAATGGAGAATCCAGGAGCTGACTAGCTTATTGTGAAGGCAAAGACAGACTGACATAAAGCCCTCTTTATAGGGCTGAAGAGGAGATACCTCAGGAACATCATCAGGAGGAACCTGGAAGGACTGCCCACCGCGGGCCCTTTAAATAGTGAAGAGAAGTGCTGCCACGCACCTAGGAAGGAGGCAGGACCTTGGAGAATGGCATCCATGCCACGAGGAAGAAGCAGGCCCCAATGTCAGTGGTTCCCTGCCACGAGAAGATTGAAGATTGATGGTAGCTTCCTGCCGCAAGAAGAGGAGCTCCGGGATGGCCTCCTGGCTACGGAAGAGGACCCGGTCGGCAGCGGCCTCCGGGCCACGGAAGAGGAGAATTGGTGGTGGCCTCCAGGCCGCATGAGGGAAGCAAGTCGGTGGCAGCCTAGCTGCAAAGAATAGGAGGGATGGCACCGGTGACAACCTCCAGGCCGCATGGAAGGCCTGGTCAGCGGCGGCTCCCAGGCTGCATGGAAGGAGCACTGGCAGTGGCCTCCAGGCCGCAAAGATGGCTGCAACAGCAGCCTCCAGGCCACACAGGAGAAATGACGGTGGCAACTCTGGGCCGCAGAGAATGAGGTGGTCAGTGGCAGCAGCGGTGGTGGAGGCCTCTGGGCTGCGAGGAGAGTAGTTGGTTTAGCGGCGGCCTTCAGGCCACAAAGAGCGGACAGCAGACAATGACAGCAGCGCCGGCCTCCGGGCCCCACTGCAAGGTGAGAGGATGCTTTTGGGCCTAGCCCGCAAGCAGCATTGCAACACTGTTGTGCCTGTATTTCTTCCTTTAGAATGAGGACTTTTTTTGAACACACCACCCTAGTATAATCAATCATGAAACAGGGTAGAAGAACAAAGCTGAAACTTTGGAGATATTAGAGAAAAAGAAGAACTATTGATCAGATGCCATGCTGTGGTAGTGAAACCTGTGACTTTGTAAACATTTTTCAAATTTTTGTCCTGAGGACAAAACAGCTTGATATAGCAAACTAAATAGAAAGCAATTGTGGGAAGAACACTATAAGGTTTCAAAAGATGATACCAGCAACATTATGACTGGTTAGCATGTGCCAGCAAGTCCCTCATGGTGGTATTATGAGCATGGCAGGTAGGCATATGCTAGCAAGTCCCCCATGGTGGAATTAGGAACATTGGAGTTAGGCATGTGCCTACAACTCTCCCATGGTTGAATTAAGGTAATTGCAGGTAGGCATGTGCTAGCAACTTCTCTATGTTAGTATTAGGGGAATAGCATCCAGATATGAGAAAGCAAGTCCTCTACAGTAGTACTAGGGTTATATTATGCAGGCATCAAGCAGCAAGTCCCCTATGTTGATGCAAGGGTATGACAGCTGGGTATCAAACAACAGACAGACATGATAATGACTACAGAAGGAATGTACACTTTCCACCGCACATTTCAGACATGCTCAGTCTTCATGATCAGTATTCCTGTAACCTCAGAGTGGTGACTGGTTGATTTAGAAAAAGGATTCAGTGTTGTATCCTTGACTCATGTCCTGCCATTGTTGACAAGGCATACATGACTCACTGAGCTGGCTACTAAAACATATATTCTAATAATGTCTAAATTACTATATGGCATCTGTTATTCTCTAAAGAACTTTTTTAGCCATAGAAATGAATGGGGGAAAATTAATGAAACAAAAAGGATTTTTTATTTCAGGGATTCCTCTCAATTTGTTTTGGGGATCCCTAAAAGATACAAATTAGACCCAATTTGTTTCATAATGCCAATTCATTTTAAACAAATTCATATCCCTAGACAGGAGTCTTCAAGCAGGTTTCTTTGTGGCAAACAGTAGTGAAAATATGATTAAGGCAATAGAAGATGGGGAAAGGGGTATCCCTTTCTGTACACATTTCTACTGCACTTAGAAGAGAATAGGGATGTGCAGACCAAAAGTTTATGTTCATAAGTCCATAAGTCGAAAGGGGGGGTCATTTGCGGTCAATATGGACATATGGAGAATTCCATAAGTTGAGTCTATGTCCATATGTGCAAATAAAAATTTAAACCCCTCACCCTCCTTAATCCCCCCCCCAAGACTTACCAAAACTCCCTGGTGGTCCAGCGGGGTCAGGACGCCATTTCTGAACTCCTTTGCAAGGAGCACGTCACGTCGGCGTCACGTCGGAGTGACGCGGCGTCACGTGATTCCCCGCGCGTTCGCTCCGGAACCCTCGTTCGACCCAAAAGGAACTTTTGGCCAGCTTGGGGGTGTCAGGAGGCCCCCCCCAAGCTGGCCAAAAGTTCCTTTTGGGTCGAACGAGGGTCCCGGAGCGAACCCGCGGGGAATCACGTGACGCCGCGTCACTCCGACGTGGCGCCGACGTCATGTGCTCCTCGCAAAGGAGTTCAGTAATGGCGTCCTGACTCCTCGCTGGACCACCAGGGAGTTGTGGTAAGTCTTTGGGGGGGGGATTAAGGAAGGTGAGGGGTTTAAATTTTTATTTTGGATCAACAATCGCGATTTTCAACGTATTCAACATAGCTATGTTGAATAAGTTGGAAATCCGATCGTTTTCGCCTCATCACTTTTTTAAGATAAAAAAAAAAATAAGTAGCGTTTTACATTTAAGTTCAAAACGAATGCACACCCCTAGAGGAGAAATGTGCATTTGTTTAAAACAAACAGATGAAGAGAATTATATGGAACCCCATTTGTTTTATTTGTGTGTCATCAAAATGAATGGAGAAGACCTACAAATGAAAGAAATATTATTCATCCCATTCACTTATGTTTATCATTCTTTTCTATGACCCTGCTCTGTGCAAGTGGAAGTAACTATAAAAAAAACAATCCCTTTCCTTGTGACTTCCTTCTCAGAGTGGAGTCAGGTCATGTTGGCAAGGAAACCACACATGATAAATCATAGTGCAGCATTTTTCTAAGCTTTTACTGCTAACTGGACAAAGTGACACCAACTATAAGGTCTGATCAAGAAACAGTGAATTTCCTCTCTAGCTTTGGTTAGAGAAGGATGTGTGCTTAGAAGCTATCTCAGAATGTAAAAAAAAAAAAAGCTTTTTGAATTTTTGCCACTGGTAAAAAGGGCTACTTCTAATCTTCTCTGTGCTGTACTGGCATCAATCACTATGCCAATCACCAGAGAAAGACATGCAATAGCAATTGCTGCTGATTTTTCTCTTCATAGGGAAGGGCCTTGATGGGAGACAGTTTAGGACATTGCAACAGTTCTAGTGATTTTCTTATCTCTGTGTGAGCACCAGTGATGTAAGTACTGAGTATTGCACAAAGACTAAAGTGAAGGGTCTCTTCCGGGCTGCCAATCTTTTCATATGTGTTTAATAGTTTTTTTAATAGTTTTTTAATAGTTTTTTAATAGTTTTAATAGTTTTATGTTATGTCAACACTAGTGCATGGCACTGCACACAGCACAGCACACATACAATATACTGTCTATATGTGTATGTTTGTATGACAGTGCTACTGTGAGAGGGGGTACAGTTATGATACCAATAAATACAACAATTTTTTGTAATATTCAAACCCCAATGGGCAGTGCACTAACCTGAACAAATTCCATTTTGTCAGGAAAAGGAAGGCAAGGCAATGTTAACAGGGTTGTCAGCAATAAAAAACGTCAAACCTGCACCTAAACTGAAATCTAGAATGGCAGGAGAGGAAGGCAGTTCCAGGTAGAAGAAATTGAAATTTAAGTAGGCTAGGCCGCAGTTGTCTCTTTCTTCTCACTGTTGTTTGGGAGCAAAGTGAAAAGGTGGAAGAGCCATTCAAAGTAGATTGTAGAAGGACAGCAAGAGTAGTAGAAGCAGCATGCCCAAAACCAGCATCGCATTCTTTAGTTACTGCTGAAGAAGCAAGGAAGCAAGGAAGGCGGTATTGGCATCAACTAATTCAGAGCAAGAATCTTCTATGGTATTCTCTGAATTAAAAAATTACTGGCTGAAACATAAGCATCAGAACAGGGAGTGGCACTGGGCCACTGGGGCCTCAGCCCCCTAACAATTTCAGCTGGAAAGCACCCTCTTCTTCCTGCCCGCCCCAGATAAACAAGACATTGGTGGCAGCGGATGGCACAATCTTCACTCATCGGCTTACATCATTTTGAAACAAAGAAAAGGTCCTCTGTAGTGTCCTTTCTCTTCCCTCCTCCCCTGCTAGGGCCTGAATGGTTCAAAATTATATGACCCAATGAGTGAGGGGATCCAGAGTGGGGAGGAAGGGTGCAACCTTGGAATCACTGTGGGGGTTAGTGGAGGGTTTGGGGTAGGATAGAGTGAATGGGAGAAAGTGAAGGATTTCAGGGGTTGGGAATAAACTGGGGAAAGCAAGGGGTTGGGGGAGGGAAGGAACCAAGTTTTGTCAAGGGAGGGAGGGAAAATACCAGGGGAGAGGGGCAGCAGACCTCTCCATTCCCTCACCAGCATCCTACCTCTATCCCCAATCCATCTCTTCTCCCTTCAGACTCTCCCCTCAGGTCCAGCCTCTCTCCACCCTTGCTCCCTTCGGCCTTCCTTCTTCACCTTCCTCTCTTTCAGCCCCCCTCCTCCTTGCCCCTGTTTCCACTCTCCTCCTCTTGCTCTTTGTTCTCCATCCTCCTCCTACCCCCTACGTACCCCTACACCTACCCCACACAAGAAAAACTGCAAAGGCACACAGGATCAACATGGTACCATATTATGTTGTCTTCCTGGGAGGCAGGTCTCTCTTATGGTCCCCAGACATCTTCTCTTTTTCTCCTGTCTCCCCTTCAGCCCCTTTCTCTTTCACACCCCACCTCTTTTCCTATCCCCACTCCACTCTCTTCTTATCTCCCTCTTCTCCACTCTTCAGCACAATGCATCTCTCCCCATCCACCTTCCTCACCATCTCTACTCCCTCTTGCTCTCACTCTTTGTCCCATTCCCCCAACCATCCCATCAGCCTCTCTTCTTCCTATTCCCAGTCCTACTCCTCTTGCTTTCTTCTTCCTTCGCCCACTCTTACCCACCTCCCACAAAGAAAAAATGACAAAGGCTTAGCAGCTCCAACATAATTTGGGTTACCTGCCTCTGAAGCCATCCGAGGCTCTTTTGACTGCATTTCTAACTTTTTTTCTCTCCCAGGTTTTGCTTTCTGCTCTTTCTGTGCTCACAGGTCTCCCACAATGAACCAAGACTTCCGGGTAGTGCCCCTCCCCCTCGGTGACGAGGCTGTCTTCATCGGGGGAAGCTGAGGATAAAAGAAGAACAGGGACGCCGGAGGCGCCGCGCGCCGGCGGCGCACACCGAAGGGGCACACCAAAGGGGCATGCCCCTTTGTACACCCCTTCGTACAGCCCCTTGTACACCAGGAAAGAATACCTGCTGAAAAAGACCACCACCTACCAAACAACATGATGGCACATTCAACCAACACAAGCCAGACATTCCCCATCCAAGTAAGCACAGGAAAGGGTAAGTATGCAAGCAAAACATTGAAACAACAACACAATTTCAATCACAGCCATAAAAGTAAAAGTACTTTGAGTTCAAATAACCTAATTCCTGTAAAACGCACAAACAGTACCAATTTAAACAAACTACTAATGATCTCCTTTTTTCTTGTCAACACACAATCAGTGACAAAAAAATGTCCCATCATCACAGACCTAATATATGACACAAAACCAAATTTTATAGCAATAACAGAATCATGGCTAAAAAAATCAGATGTAGTTCTAAAGAACCAGCTACCAAACAAAAACTATGAAGTCTTCTCAATCCCGAGAATAAATAAAAGAGGTGGAGGATTACTACTAATTATTGAAAAAAAAAATTAAAACTAAATTAATCCCAATCTCAGCGCCCACGCATCATGAAATCGTTCTTTTTGACACAAATCATTCTCAAATCTGCCTGGTCTACTGCCCACCAAATCTCCTTGAATTAAACATCTCCCCACTTATTGAATTTTTCACAAGACAGCTAAATCCCTCTAAACCCACCATAATATTAGGTGACTTTAATCTTCACATGGACGTTCTCCCCCTATCTAATACCTGCCAAACTCTAATTGACATAATGACGGCATTAGTCTTCAAACTGATCACAGATAAAGCAACACACAAAGCTGGCCACTCATTAGATCTTACTTTCATTAACAGTAGCTTCCTGGAAAACATAAAACGGAATATACACAAATCCCATGGTCAGACCATTTCCTCATTAACTCCCAGATCAAGCATGCAAGACCAATAATAAAGCAAAACATTGAATCAGCTGAATTATCTTACCGTCCCCCCTTCAACACAGATATACTCAAAGACCGACTTTCTGAAGAATTAACTCACATTAACTATGCAAATAGCCATGACGCAACAACCGACTGGTTAAATAGAACCACTACCTTGGCGAATTAATTAAACCTTATGCAAATGGCCCTCATCAAAGAATCAAAGCAAAATAATCCATGGTATAGTACACAAATCAAGGAAATAAAACGATGCCTTAGAAAGAAAGAAAAAGAATGGAAAAATAACAAAACCGCTGATAATTTAACAAAGTACAGGAAACAACTTGCATACTACAAAAAACAATCTTAGAAACTAAAAAAAAAATACTACAGCTCAAAAATAGAAAAATTCTCAAATAATGCCAGAACCCTATTTAACATAGTAAAGAATCTAACTAGTGACAACACAAACAACTGCCAAACATTACAAGAGAACCAATGCAATGCGGTAGCTCAATTCTTTAAAGAGAAAATTGAGAACCTGAGAAAAAAAATCCCTAACACTACCAAACAAGAGATTAAAATGCCCACTAAAGATGTTAGTAACTGATCAGAATTTGAAGAAGTATCACAAGATGAAGTCGAGAAAATGATAAATCAAATGAACCCTGCCACCCACGTAATTGACACCATTCCCATTACTGAACTAAAAAAACTCACCAACACAATAGCCCCAACCCTAACTAAAATCATCAATCTCTCACTTGATGAAGGAGTAATGCCAGATACCTTGAAAGGAGCCATTATTAAACCAATAATTAAAAAAAGAACCTTGACCCACTAGTTCTCAATAACTATAGACCAGTCTCTAACTTACCCTTACTAGCCAAACTAATTGAAAAAATAGTACAACAACAATTGTCAAACCATATTGAATGTAACAACATATTTTACCCAGCGCAACATGGGTTTCGCAAACACTACAGCACTGAAACTCTACTATTAGCTTTATCAGATAATATCTTAAGAGGATTTGATACTGGAACACACTACATTCTAGTTCTATTAGATCTCTCCGCAGCATTCGACACAGTAAATCACAAAACACTACTCAATAGACTGAAAGAAATAGGTCTCACTAATAAAACAATAAAATGGTTTGAGTTATACCTTAAAAACAGATGTTTCCAAGTACAAATTAAAAATACACTTTCGGACAAAGTCACACTGCTAACTGGTGTCCCACAGGGATCGGCCCTGTCGGCAACACTCTTTAATATTTATCTCTTCCCAGTATGTCACTTACTAGCAGGACTTGGAATCATACACTACTTATACGCAGATGATATACAGCTACTGCTACCAATTGTAAACACCATTGAAGAAACAATGAAACTTGCTAATATGTATCTTGAGATAATTAAACAGCTCTTAAATCAGATGGAACTGGTAATAAACATTGACAAAACGGAATTCCTACACCTTGAACGTAAAAACATATACCACATCCAACCAACACTCACAACTAAAAATAACCAATAGGGATGTGAATCGTGTCCTCGATCGTCTTAACGATCGATTTCGGCTGGGAGGGGGAGGGAATCGTATTGTTGCCGTTTGGGGGGGTAAAATATCGTGAAAAATCGTGAAAAATCGTTAAAAAAATCGAAAAATCGAAAAATCGAAAAACCGGCACATTAAAACCCCCTAAAACCCACCCCCGACCCTTTAAATTAAATCCCCCACCCCCAAATAACTTAAATAACCTGCGGGTCCAGCGGCGGTCCGGAACGGCAGCGGTCCGGAACGGGCTCCTGCTCCTGCATCTTGTCGTCTTCGGCCGGCGCCATTTTGGAAAATGGCGCCGGAAAATGGCGGCGCCCATAGACGAAAAAGATTGGACGGCAGGAGGTCCTTCCGGACCCCCGCTGGACTTTTGGCAAGTCTCGTGGGGGTCAGGAGGCCCCCCACAAGCTGGCCAAAAGTTCCTGGAGGTCCAGCGGGGGTCAGGGAGCGATTTCCCGCCGCGAATCGTTTTCGTACGGAAAATGGCGCCGGCAGGAGATCGACTGCAGGAGGTCGTTCAGCGAGGGTTCCGGCGCCTCGCTGAACGACCTCCTGCAGTCGATCTCCTGCCGGCGCCATTTTCCGTACGAAAACGATTCGCGGCGGGAAATCGCTCCCTGACCCCCGCTGGACCTCCAGGAACTTTTGGCCAGCTTGTGGGGGGCCTCCTGACCCCCACGAGACTTGCCAAAAGTCCAGCGGGGGTCCGGAAGGACCTCCTGCCGTCCAATCTTTTTCGTCTATGGCCGCCGCCATTTTTCGGCGCCATTTTGGAAAATGGCGCCGGCCGAAGACGACAAGATGCAGGAGCAGGAGCCCGTTCCGGACCGCTGCCGTTCCGGACCGCCGCTGGACCCGCAGGTTATTTAAGTTATTTGGGGGGGGGGGTCGGGAGGGTGGGGGATTTAATTTAAAGGGTCGGGGGTGGGTTTTAGGGGGTTTTAGTGTGCCGGCTCACGATTCTAACGATTTATAACGATAAATCGTTAGAATCTGTATTGTATTGTGTTCCATAACGGTTTAAGACGATATTAAAATTATCGGACGATAATTTTAATCGTCCTAAAACGATTCACATCCCTAATAACCAAACCGTTGAGCTAGCAACTAAAGTACAAAATCTAGGAGTAATAATTGACCCTGAGCTAAACATGAAACAACACATATCCTTGAAAATAAAGGAAGGATATGCGAAACTAATGATCCTAAGACAACTTAAACCTCTATTAACACTAAACAATTTCCGCACAGTTTTGTAGGCAATGATATTCACAAGTACAGACTACTGCAACTCCCTACTTTTAGGACTACCACAATCCACAATTCGGCCACACCAAATATTACAAAATTCAGCCGCTAGAATTTTGACTGGCAAAAAAAAGAATGATCACATTACAGGAACGCTTGCCGATCTACACTGGCTCCCAATTGAACAAAGGATTCAATATAAGGCTTTATGCATAATACATAAACTAATCCACGATGAAAAAGCTGACTGGCTTAACACTGCTCTGTGCGTACATGTCCCACAAAGAAACCTAAGATCTGCTAATAAGGCTCTACTAACTGTTCCCTCTGTCAAAACAGCATGCCTCACGCAAGTTAGGGAGAGAGCACTATCACTCGCTGGCCCCGTGCTATGGAACACCATGCCACTCGAAATAAGGATGCAGAGAAACTTCAAAATATTCAAATCCAATCTGAAAACCTGGCTATTTAAACAAGCTTTTTATAAAGATAAAGAGAAGGAAAAAAACAGTTGATTGATTAGGATGCACCAAACTAGAAATTGTTATTTGTAACCTACAAATGCACATTAAGGTTAAATTCTTTCATCTAATATGCTCCCTACAGACAAACTTAATGTACACACATAGTTTATTGAAGTGAATTGTTACCGCACTATGATGGCACATGATTAATTGTAACCTATACCACTTACTTTATGCATTACCGTGCCTTGCTGTAATGTGATGGCTATCTAACTTAACGACGGTATAGAAGAGCTTTTAAATAAATAAAATAAATAAATAAACTGTACAGATTTTCTCCAGACAGTACAGAATGTTAAGATACTTTCCAAAAGCCAAATGGAGGGCTAAAATGTACCGAAGTTGTTCAGATTTTAACCATCCTGTTAAGTGCAGCAACTATTTTCCCATGCATTTCTTCTGGTCACCTAACGTGAAGGAGCCGTGGTTTAACTCCACAGCCAAGGGCGGCATTGTACCTCCTGAAAGGTGCCTGCCTAAGCACAACTTCCCATTTCCCTGCTGCAATCTCTGCTGGCAGCAGCTACCTTCCCACCCGCAGCCCAAATTAAATAAAAAAAAAGACTCAGTGGGGCTGCTGACATCTTCCCTCCTGCCCAAGGTAAAACAAGAGAAGGCCCTGCGAGGCTGTCGATGCACTAATTCTTGCCCGCAACTACCTTCCCACCCATGGTCCAAGTTAAAAAAGACAAAAGCTTAGAGACTGCTGGCACCTAACCTCGCACCTGAGGATCAATAACAAAAGTCCCTGTGGAGGCACTGACACCTTCCCTCCTGACCTTGATGAAAAAAGAAAAGGCCCCGTGAGGCCGCTAATTCCTCCACTCTTGCCCGTGGCTGCCAGTACCTCTCCTTCCTCCTGTGGTACAACAAGTAAAGGCGACCGGCATCTCCCCTCCCACTGCAGCAAAACAAGAGGCCTGGGTGTGCCATGGGTGTGCTAAAGCAGGGGCCCAAACTATGATAGAACCTGTGTATATGTGTGTGAGAGCCAGTGAGTGAGTGGGTGTGTGGAGTGTGAAAAAGCCTGTGTATGTGAGAGAAAGAAAGTGCCAGGGAGTGTGAGAGTCTGAGAGCCTATGTGTGCATGGGGAGAACTTGTGAATGTGAGAGCCTGTGTGTGAGAGAGAATGAGAGACAAAAGGCTGTGTGTGTGTATATGTATGGGGAGCAGAGCATGCCAGTGCATGTGAGAGAGCAGAAGGGGGGAGGAAGAACCTATGAGTGTGAGAGAGCCTATATATGTGTGTGTGTGTGTGTGTGTGTGTGAGTATGTGTGTGCTGGGGGAGAGAGCCAGTGTGTGAGAAACCTATGGGCTAGATTTTAAAAGCCCTGCACGCGTAAATCCTACCGGATTTACGCGCGCAGGGCACTCGCACGCTGGTGCGCCTATTTTGCATAGGCCGCTGGAGCGCGCAAAGCCCCGGGACGCGCGTGAGTCCCGGGGCTTCGTAAAAGGGGCGGGAGGGGGCGTGTCCGGGGGCATGTCCGGGATCCATGGGC
This sequence comes from Rhinatrema bivittatum, assembly GCF_901001135.1. NCBI lineage: Eukaryota > Metazoa > Chordata > Amphibia > Gymnophiona > Rhinatrematidae > Rhinatrema > Rhinatrema bivittatum. The sequence continues at coordinate 151,602,251 of NC_042617.1, read as the reverse complement.
GGTCCGGGCTGGGTTCTGGGGCATGGTGACGGTTCGGGGGCGGGCCGGGAGAGCGGTCCCGAGTCCCCCGGCACTGAGGCCTGTGCCAAGAGATGCCGAGGTGGCACGCGCAAGTTACGCCTGCTTCAAGCAGGCGTAACTTGCTCAACAAAGGTAGGGGGAGGGGGATTTAGGTAGGGCTGGGGGGTGGGGTGGATAGGGGAAAGGAGGGGAAGGTCAGGGGGATGCAGAAGGAAAGTTCCCTCTGAGGCCGCTCCGATTTTGGAGCGGCCTTGGAGGGAATGGAGGCAGGCTGCGCGGCTCGTATCTTATAAAATGCTGTGTACTTTTGTTCATGCCGGTGGCACGAATAAAAGTACGTGCGTATGTTTTTAAGATCTACCTCTATGTGTGTGAGTGAGAGAGCACCAGTGAGTATGTGTGTGAGAGAGAGAAAGCCTGTTTTTTTGTGGGGGGAACTTATGGGGGTGGAGAGAGAACCTGTGTATGTGAGGGAGAGAGTACCATTGAGTGTGAGAGAGCCAGTGTGTATGAGGGAGAGAAACAATGAGTGTGTGAGAGAGAGCCTGTTTATGTGTATGAGAGAGAGAGAGTGAGCATAGAAGAGGAGGCTTGTGAGTTTTTGAGGGCCTATATCTTTGTGTATGAATGTGTTTATGAGAGATAGAATGAATGTGTGTGTTAAGGAGTGAGTGTATATAAGAGAGAGAGGGTGGATAAAGTGTGCATCCTGCTTCCCCTCCACTAAAACAGGATAATATAAGGGTGACTGGAAATAAAGGTTCCCAGGTATGGGGAGTGGGGGATACTTTTTATCCGTATTTGTTTGAATTTTTAGACTATATTTAAGGTTTCTGCTGTTTTGAAATATTGATGTTTGGTAAATTTTTAAAATTTTTAATTTGGTATAAATTATTGCTTGTTATCTTATTCATCAGCTCATTTGAAATATTTATGAGCCATACTGAAATTTTGATGAATCATATTTAAATATAGTTTTACTATTAAGATGTTTTATTTTTTTTATTGGTGTTACTGTTTGTTTTGTGAGGAATGGCAATGTTTCTGTTTTTCCATTCTTGCATTGTAATCAGAATTTGGCTTGTAGCAGTTTCTAGCTGCATGTTTCTATTTATGCTCACTTTTTTTTCCATATTTGATGAGGGTCTGCCTGTATTTTATATGCGTGACCAAGGTGAGGGTATTCTGCAAGCTTGTAGTTTCTGTGTAGGGATCTCTAACAGCCTTGCTTGTTCGGTTTTACTAATAGTTGTATTGGGTTTTAGGGCCTGGGGTAATATTTGGAGTGTTGCCTTTTCTTAAGTAGTGTTTTTACAGTTTGTGTGCTGGCAGTAGGTGCTATTTTTGATTTGAGCAATTTTCTATATTGTAATTGTTATTCGGTTTACTCATGGCTTTCTGGCCACCAACCCTACATCTTGCAAATGTTACAATGTGGGTTTGATATCAGGTGAAAAAGACAAGATAGTGGGGGGGGATATGGTATTGGGTTGCACGTGAGAATGTGTATGCTCACCTAATCAAAGCAGTGGAATCTCAAGCAGGCAGAGTGGATGGACTAATTTGGGCTTTATTTGCCATCATCTATATCTTGCTATGAGACTGATCACTGGCTCAAGGGGTAAGCAACAGTAATGGGGCAAAAGACATTTAATAAGTTATTAGAAAATTTATGTGCCCTGATAAATGACACCTATTTGATTCTTCCTAGTGCTGGGGGCGGCAGCTTCCAGAGGCCCCACACCCTTTGCAGTAGAAGAGGACAGGAAGGCTCATCTGCATACTGCTCCTGGCATCCCCTGGGAGAGGAGTCCAGGGGTCACTGCAAGTGATCCAGGGATTGAATTGCACAGCCCCAGCTTCCAGAGGCTAATTTGGGCTTTATTTGTCATCATCTACATCTTACTATGAGACTGATCACTGGCTTAAGGAGTAAGCAACAGTAATGGGGCAAAAGAGATTTAATAAGTTATTTAAAAATTTGTGTACCATGATAAATGACAAGTATTTGATTCTTCAAATCAAATGCATTCTTCCTAGTGCTGGGGGTGGCAGCTTCCAGAGCCCCGCACCCTTTGCAGTAGAAGAGGACCGGAAGGCTCATCTGCAGGGGTCTCGACTATTGCTTCGATTGACCAACACTATTGACTTCTCCATGATCAGACCATTGCTTCAATTGACCAATGCAATTGACTTCTCCGTGATCAGACCTTTGCTTCAATTGACTAATGCTACTGACTTCTCCATGATAAGATCTTAGCATTGCTTGCCACGACTTCCACTTTGCCACCAGCCCTGATCCAAGCCTGTCATTGATGCCTCTCCAAGCCTCCTCCCTGGACGTGGACTTATTAGGCTTTGGCCTCCCTTTGCTCGAGTACCCTCAGTCAACCTTTGTTCCATTGGCGCCTGATATCCAGTACCCTACCCAGTCCAGAGTAGACTACGCCACCTATCCTCTGCTGTCTCTGGGCTGAACCAACCTTCTCTGATATCCAACCTTGAGGCCCACCTAAGTCCTGCCAGCCCTGGCACCCAAAGGCTTAACCCGTGGGGAACAAGGGCTGGTATAGATGAAGCTCCAGTGGCCTCTGCCTATCAGCCCACTGTACCTGCCGATGGTGGGGACCCATAGATCCTCACCTATGGGTTGCATCAACCCCTACTCAGCCCAAGGGTCCATCTCCAATGCAACGCTGGGATGCATGTAAGTCCTGGGGCCTCGGGAAATGGATGGGGAGGGGGTGGGGCTGGGCGGTCCAGGGCTGGCACAGGGCAGGTCTAGAGGCCCCCGGCACAGCAGACATTTGCCACTATGCCGGGGGATCACGTGCTGATAGGGTGCTAGTGCACACAATCTGCGCCTGGCCCGAGGCAGGCTGAAAAGGCAAAATAAAGATTTGGGGGGGGGGGCGGCTAGGTTAGGGCTAGGGGACAGGTAGGTTAAGGTAAGGGGCAGGGAGGTTATTGTAGGGGGTTGGGAAGTTCCCTCCCAGTCCGCTCCAAAATTGGAGCGGACTGGGAGGGAACTGAGGTAGGCCAAGGGCATCGGTGCGCACATGATGCACAAGGGCACGCCGACCCATGATTTTATAACACGTGCACACATGTTATAAAATCGGGTGTCCATTTGTGCACGGCAGGTAGTGCACACATATGGATGCATGCTCACATCGTTGAAAATCTACCCTTATATGTCTGGTACTGGCCTATAGGGGAATGATCAAACACTCAATAAGGTATGGGGAGTTCGAGAAGTGAAGTTAAAAGGCTGATTTTTTTTGGGTGTGAAATTAAAGGATGAGTTAGGGATGGGTTGGAGAGAGATGGGATGGTTGGGAAATACAAACACTAACTTCTGCTTATTAGCTCTCTTATTGACTGACTATTTAAAAATAAACCTCTATTTATCTTCATATGCAATGAACGTAAATCGTTTGCATCACTCGCAATCAATGACCTCATATAGGCAATTCTTGGTCGGAGCCTTCATGTTAAAGAGTGTACCGACTGGTAAGTAGTATATATCGCACTACCACTCCATGTATAATCATCGGTCATTCAAATACTTTTTTTTAAATATTTTTATGTGATATCACCTTAAATTTGTGTCATTTCACCTTAATAATTATAAGACTTGTATCATTTCTTTATCATATCGCTACTTAGCTTGTTTTTATGACGTGTATGAAGAAACCGTTCGACTCAGTGCCATGAGGATAATAATTATTAAGGTGAAATGACACAAATTTAAGTTGATATCACATAAAAATATTTAAAAAAAAGTATTTGAATGACCGATGATTATACATGGAGTGGTAGTGCGATATATACTACTTACCAGTCGGTACACTCTTTAACATGAAGGCTCCGACCAAGAATTGCCTATATGAGGTCATTGATTGCGAGTGATGCAAACGATTTACGTTCATTGCATATGAAGATAAATAGAGGTTTTTTTGGTCTCCTTTTTGTGATGGATAAGTATTGACTAATAGCTCGAACAAATAATTTTGAGAAGTTTTTCTATCTGTATATTTAAAAATAAACACACTAACTTCTGTTTATTAGCAGCCTTACTGACTATTAAAAGCAGAAACACACTACATAATATACCCCAATAGTTTACTTATCCCCAATACTTTTAATGCTTTGCCTTCTCCCTGAGGGGTGTTTGGATGGGTTTTAACCACTATAGTTCTGATTAGGTGCTCTGACTAGAAGGAGAGCATTCCTCTTAACTCCCCCCCCCCCCCCCCCTTTGTGTGAAACAAAGTTGTACCCGAGTTGAAACATCCAAAAACTTTAAATTCAATCTGATAAACTTGGATAATTTGGAGTTATTGAGAAGAGAAATTAAGTATTAAAGAAGTGCTTTCATTAAAGGTTGCTAAATAAGTGGAGTCACAAGTTTATTCAATATTTCTACTGTCTTATTATTTATTGACTAACCAAGAAACTAATTGAAGCTGTAAATTCTAGTGGTGTGCATTCATTCCCTACGAATTGGGAATCTGCAACGTATAGGGCCCTATTCATTGTATTCGTGGGGAAGCGAAACATATCACGATTCCCCACGAATACACCAAATCCGTCGAATTATTCGGCCGTCTAAAGGACCCAATTTAACAACCCCCACCCTCCTAACCCCCCCCCCAAGACTTACCAAAACTTCCTGGTGGTCCAACGGGGGGTCCAGGAGCCATCCCCTGCACTCACACCCTCGGCTGCCGTTTCAAAATGGTGCCAATAGCCTTTGACCTACTATGTCACAGGGGCTACCGGTGCCATTGGTAAGCCCCTGTCACATCGCCATTGGCGCCATCTTGTGCTCCTACCATGTGACAGGGGCTGACCAATGTCACCGGTAGCCCCTGTGACATAGTAAGGGCAAAGGCTATCGGCGCCATTTTGATTACTGGCAGCCGACGGCCCGAGTGCAGGAGATCGCTCCCGGACCCCCGCTGGACCACCAGGGAGTTTTGGTAATCTTGGGGGGGTCAGGAGGGTGGGGGGTTGTAGTTAATTTAACTTTAGTGGGGAAATGAATAGGAATCGATGTATTAACGTATCGGGGCACCATACGGTCGAATGCAACGTATCTGCCCCCCGTAGAATCCAAATCCCGAATGCAATGTATGGCGTCCCTCTGCACATCCCTAGTAAATACTCCAATTAAGGAGTGGTCTGGGTGGGAACTTCCCAACTCCGTAGCCTAACCTCCCTTCCCCTTCCCCTATCCTGCCCTCCCCCATCTCTATCCTAAACACCCCTAAATTTCTTATTTTACCTTTTGTTCCTGCTTCTGAGCAGGAGCAAGTTGCGCAGGCCGGCCCTCTGCTGGCGCGCGATCCCCTGGCACAGCGGCAAATGGCCACTGTGCCAGGCACTTCTAGCCTGCTCCGTCCTGCCCCCGGAATGCCCCACCCTGCCCCCCACACTGCCCCTTTTTCTAGCCCTGGGACTTACATGCGTCCCGGGGATTTACGTGTGTGGCCAGGACCTTTGAAAATTGGCCTGGTGCACGTAAGGCCTGGCCATGCACATAAGCTTTGAAAATCCGGCCCATACGTTTTGAATTAAAATAGTATGCACATAAATTACTCTGCACAAGTTACATACACCCTGTGAAGATCAAATGTAACTTTCTGCAAGATAATTTGTGTGTGTACTCAATGACCAGAGGATTGTCAAAACAAAAATTATGTGCATAAGAAAATGCTGACTAAAGTCTGCATGTAGTCGTACAAATTGCATGCAGACTTTAGCCCTACATCTATAATAACAAAATTATCTTCACCAGTAGGAAATTTGAAATTGAATCAGCCATACACAGCACTCGGCAAAAGTAGTTGAAGAGAAGTGAAGATTCCAAGTATTTATTTGCACATTATCAACAAATATCATGCCACAAATTCAATAGCAATTTTGACTAAGCACATATTCATGTTCAAGAAGAAGCAGTAGGAAAGAATAACAATATATCATGCAGCCCATCCCAATCATAAAACATTTCTGAAACTGTTATTTAATGGGGCACATGTTGACACTTGGTTTTAAAGTCTGTTTACTCCCCTTGATATCAACTGTAGGAGACAAACAGTGGTATTTCAAAAGTATTAATAGTTATAAGAAAAGACTGAGATTAAGGAAAACAGTAAGCATCTGTTGCAGGATGAAACATTGGCCTCAAAACGTCAGAGCTGGAGATGTTAACAACAGAAATGTGCTAGTAATATGCATTTCTGAGAGATATTTCATTCCCATAGGATTCATTCTGCAAACAAAACTTCAGATATACATCAATTCTATCAAATACAAAGGGGCTGGAAGGCCAAAGAAACATATGATGTTCTTATTCTATTCAAATCAGTGCATCTGCAGTAATGTATGTGCTCTTTTTCATCAACTTTTGATCAACTTTTGCAACTCACTGTTTGGAAAAAAATAGTAATTCTAAGGTAGTCAGTGCAGTAATGTATGCCTTCTGTAATATCTTCTGTCTTGTATGTTCTGACTTTGTTAGATTATGCCTTCTTGAAAGTCAATTTAATGGTACTATAAAATAAATCTCCTATAATCTATAAACACACAGTGGCATAAAATTATGATTGATTAAAATAAGACTAACTGGCTTTGAATTCCCATCCCCTTCGATTTCTCTTTGAATGCAATGTAAAATAAATAAATAATAAACAAATAAATAAATATATAATCTCTCCCAATTATTTTTAAAACCTCCCAATGTAAAAAAATAAAAAATAAAAGGTCCTGAAACCCCCAATCTCCTTTTGGATTCCCCTCATTCTTCTCAATAATAATAATAATAAAAATACATGTTATGGAAAGCTTCAGTCCCTCTCATCCCACGCTGATCCTCAAAATAAAACCCCTTTTCCTCCTCCCATTCTTCAATGCCTCTTCCTTGATCCTCCTTCCATACCCTTTGACCCTTCCAGAATCTTAGGGAAAGATGTTCGAAAATAGCTGAGCTCCTAAATGTTAGCCTCTAAATTAAGTACCTAAATTAGGAACCTATTTTCAGTTGAATGTAGATTCCTGAGTTTTCAGCTAAAAATTCACATAAATTTAGTTCTGAAAAGTTAGATGCCTAAATTTAGACCTGCTATTTATGAACCTAGTTTTACAATCCTAAATTAAGTGTCATATCTGAAATCCATGCTGAACTCCTAACTTTGTTTCCCCACCCTAACTCTACCCCTCTAGCCACCCACTTTTTAGGGTCCTAAATTTAGGAGCCTAATGAAACTCTGACCCTAAATTTAGGGACTCAGCACAGGAACATTTTCAAAAGGGTGAATTTAGGAGCCTAACTCCAAATGTTAGGAGCCTAAATTCTTTGAAAATTGGCCCCTTCATTTATGAATCTGGAGGGTTCCCTGTCCCCAGGAGGAGGGATGTGCCTGCTTTGCAGTGCTGATGTGAGAAATTTGGAATAAGACAGTGTCTATTTTAAGGCTGTTGATGAGAGTGTTGAGATCTAGAAGATTGATATGAAAAGGATAGAAGAAAGTGATGAAGTGTGTTTCTAGAACCACAGAAAAGAAACATGGGGAGGAAACCATGTGTGGAGTGAAATTGGGAATAGATGCCAGTTTGGATAGGGCAGACGTAAATGGATTTTTAGATCTTATGGCTACATTTGACATGGTTTATCACAGTTTGTTGATCAACCTTTTTGAAGTAGTGGAATAGAGGGAAATAAGTATTAAAGTGGTTTATTTCTTTTTATATAAAAGATCTCAGTGAAAACCTTTGGGGGCACTCACTGTCTCTCTGATCCTTGGAAATTAATCTGCAGGTTCTTGCTACCTTGTTTGTTTAATGTTTTTATGGCCCCCATCCTGTGATGTGTTTGAGACAGTAGGGTTAATATTTAATTTGCTGATGGTATTCAGATCTATACTCTACTGGTTTGGGAGAGTTTGAGTAACATGCAGAGAATTAATGAAGGATTGAATGCACTAGCTTTGTGGTTGATGAAACACAAGCTTAAATTGAGTATTAGGAAATCAGAAGGGCTGTGGCAACAGCCAATTTGCACCCAGCCTGTGTCTAGAGCAACAAACATCTGAGGGGCAGCAGGCCATCTGAAGATTTACAATCACCCAGTTCCTCCTAATCTTATGCAACAGCGAACAGCCTCTGCTTCCCGCCTCCCAATCCCTCCCCTCCAAGACAGTATTAATAGAGCAGAACGGAAGGCCTAAAACTGGAGCAGGCATAGAGATTAAAGGGCCATCCTGCTCCCTAATCCAGTCCTTTCCCTTCTGTTATTCAGGGGCAAGAGGGGAGGGGTAAGCTTATCCAGTATCTCCTGCGTGTCTTCGTGATTCCTATACCGAGATGCTTTGGACCTAACCATGAGTGCCTGGTGCCTCAACCTGACCTCTTGCATTGGACCTGACTATGTGTGCCTGCCTCATGGACCTGATGTTTTGCTTGGACCTGACCACATTTTCTTGCCACCTGCCCTGACCGTTGGCCCATCCTGGTACCTCCGGCTTACTGCGTGTCCTGACCCCATTGTGCCCTTGGACCTTTGCTTTCTCTACCACCCTAGGGTAGTTTCACTTTGGGACCACATCAACTACGCCACAGCATAAAGGGCTCACTCCCACACCAACCATTACACAAGCCCATTATACCCACATACATGTATGAATGGCATGGATTTGCACCCATTAAGAGGTGGGATTTACATGAGTAAATATTATACCCATATATTTTTAAAATAGATAGGAAATATATTTACATTTGATAATGCTCATGTTGTTTGGTATAATTTCCGCTTATATAGCCACTGTAATATAGTGGTATACATGCACTTTTTTCTATGAAATTGTACAGAATTGGTGTATAAGTAGGATAGCAGCAGAAACCATCTCATCTTGGATTTCAGGAGCCTGTCCCACTGTAGGTAAGATCTGGACTGGCTCTGCTTGTCCCTCATGACAGAAAGTCTGCCCCTATCCCACCAGTAGATATTATATCAGGGTTTGAAAAGCAAGCCATGTGTACATGATGAACTAATCCTCAGAGGCCCTCCTTTAATATATTTTTACCCTAGTTTCTTTTTTTGTTATAAAACCTGATTATTCCTATATAATGATCATAACCTTAAATCAGCTCCAGTATATCTTGTTAGAATAATTATGTGCCCTGTGTGTGTATTAATGTATGTAAGGGAAATAGGGGCAGATTTTAAAAGCCCTGCGCGCGTAAATCCAGCTGGATTTACGCGCGCAGGGGGGTTACGCGCGCCGAGCCTATTTTGCAAAGGTTCGGCAACGCGCGCAAGCCCCAGGACGTGCGTATGTCCCAGAGCTTGAAAAAAGGGGCGGGGAAGGGGCATGGCCAGAGGCCTCCGATGGCCCACTAGGCTGGGGTATTGCATGCAGGTACCTGGCCGGCGTGTGCAACCTACGCTTGCACGGAGGAAGGCGCAACTTAAATAATAAAGGTTAGGGGGGGTTTAGGTAGGGCTGGAGGGCAGGTTAGGTAGGGGAAGGGAGGGGAAGGTGGGGGGGGGGGGGCGGAAGGAAAGTTCCCTCTGAGGCCACTCTGAATTTGGAGCGGCCTCGGAGGCAACAGGGAAAGCCATCGGGGCTCCCCTAGGGCTTGGTGGCACAAGGTGCACAAGTGTGTACCCTGTTGCGCGCGTCAAGCCCAGATTTTATATATATATTATATATATATATATTATATATATTAAATTGGGCGTAGATTTGTGCACGCCGGGTTGCGTGCACAAATCTAGGTAGGTCTTAAAATCCGGCCCATAGTTTTTAATGAGTGTCTCTATCTTCATTTATTCTATAAACTCATCATGGTGTACTTAATATGGTTGGTGTACTTAATATGGGGAAGAGCTGCATCTGAGGGAAATTACACTTCTGTTTCAGCTTCAAGTGATAGGCAAACTCTGACTGACAGCAAAATTTGCCATGTGAGGGTGCTAACAGATTACAGGTGGTAGAGTGAGTGAGGGGGCAAAGTAATTGAAAACGCTTAGTGTCTCTGAGAGTTCAGAGCTTGGAGAAATTGTATGACAGACCTTAAAAAGGTCATAATCCTACATGTGCCAGAATATACAGGGCAAACCTGTCTCCTTGCAGGCTTATCACCAGTGAAAGGTAGGTCTTTCTTTCTTAGCTATAAGTTCAGGCATGTTGAGGAAGGATTACTAGATGGAAGCAGGTAGCCTTGTGATAGATATCTGAGCCTAACCAAGGACTATAGTCTGTGTGAGTGGAGAAAAGGTTAGGAGTTAGCTATAAATATATATCAGAAACCTGTTGTAATCCAGGTAGGCCATCATCTCAATGGGATAAAAAATAATGCATTCCCTTTCCTTCATCTCTGCATGCTGTGGAATCTTGAAAAGATTTAGTTAAACTAGCAGTAGCCAGCTTCAGATGAATGGGGCTCCTAGCAGCACTTTTATGTGACACCAGTTCTCTATAATAAGATGTGAGTACTAGTAGAATGGGCTACTTCATGTGTGCCCCTGGCCTACCTTGCTGTGTTATGACTAATGAGGAAGTCAACCTGATTTTTTACTCTGGGCCATCCAGTGTTCCTACCATGTGACAAGGTCCGGCCAATGGCATAGATTCCCTGTCACATGGTAAGGGCAAAGGGCCATCGGCGCCATTTTGATTAGTGGCAGCCGAGAGCCCGGGAGCGGAAGATCGCTCCAGGGACCCCCACTGGACTACCAGGTACCTGTAAAAAGTTTTTTGGGGGGTCGGGAGGGTGGGGGAAGCTAAGGTATTAGTTTTAAAGGGTCGGGGTAGGTTTTTTGTTTATCGGCTCGGGCACAGCCGATAAACAAAACCGCGATAAGGCCCGATGAAAAAAAAAAACACGTGAATCGGAACCAGAATCCGAACCGATTCCGGTTCCGATTCACATCTCTATCAATCATCATTAATTGGTAATGTGAAGGGCAGTTTAACTACATAATAGGATGGAAACTTATGAAAATAGTATTAAAGTAACAAATCAACATATATTAAATTTCCTAAGTCTAGGTTAATTTCCCCTAATGATCTATTTTAGAAATATGCAAGTTAGATTTTACACATTTCATCAGATAAAATCATAACTTTATCAAGATCTTTTTATATCCCAGAGTACAGTAAAGAAATCAGAGAAGAAACAATATCGACCTGCTGGCATCATTTGATAGTGCTAATCTTATGGACGTCCTTTAGGATTCACAAGATACTATTGCTACTAGAACTACTCTGATCGTTACTTTTATGCTAGATCTAGTTCTTAAGGAATATTTCAAAAATAAGAATGGATTTTCTCTGGGAATAAAGTGCCCAAATTTCTTGATGTCTCCTGGGAACCCCAATTCCGTAAAAAGGTCTTCCTACAATTAAAAGCACAAATTCTGTCCTTAGGGCCATCTTTCTTCTTAACATTTCTTTGTCAGTGTTTGGTGACTCATCTTGGTAAAAGGTACATTTTTACTTATCCTTTACATTTGGAGACCTTTCTCAATGATTAAACTTCTGTGATCCAAGAAAGGAGGTTATGGTTAATAGTATTTGGGTATGTATATATGTATTTTTGTAGATCAGCTTGAAAATTTAGTAGAGTATCTCTTTTCTTTTTTTCTTTTTTTCTTTTTTCTTATGGGCCCCAAATAATGTGGACTTGAGATGGTGTATGTTAGCCTTAAATTTCTTGGTTTTATTTTTCTTATTGTTTTTTAGAATAATATTCCTAATTGCCTGCGTTTTTATCATTTATTGTAAAGTTTAAAAATCCATTAAAGATATAATTTAAAAAGCACACCTTAAAACAGACTTTATATGTTAACTGTGACCTGTTGTTTATTCAATCACCATTGTGACTATGAACAGAGTCTCTTGTGTCTTGCCATATTCTGCATGGGTGGGATAAGTATGTCAATTATTAGTAAATCACCAAAAACTAGGGATGTGAATCGTGTGCCCGATCGTCTAAACGATCAAAATCGTCTGGCAGGAGAAGAAAATTGTGTTTGGCACGATTTTTTAGTTAAAAAAACGGTTTTTCCGATTAGTGCAGTTAGTGTGCACTAACCATTGTTAGTGCGCACTAACAGAAAATGATACAATTTGACACTTTTCAGGTCAGTTAAGGTCAGTTTAGGAATGAATATGTATTCCTATTGGCTGCCCTCTTATTTATTCATGTTACCAAGGTTCCCATGACAATATATGGGGGATGGGAAATGGAAACAGTTGGTAGCTTGACAAAAAAAGTAATGTGATCAGTCAATGTGACCAGAACTTGTGCCCTAGCCTTGATACCGGGATTGTTGTGATCTTCCTGCATGCAGTGCTGTATCCCTGATACTGGGAGTGTTGTGATCTTCCTGCACGCAGTGCCCTATCCCTGATACCAGGGGTGTTGTGATCTTCCTGCATGCAGTGCCCTATCCCTAATACCAGGAGTGTTGTGATCTTCCTGCACACAGTGCCCTATCCCTGATACCAGGAGTGTTGTGATCTTCCTGCACTCAGAGCCATATCCCTGATACTGGGAGTGTTGTGATCTTCCTGCACACAGTGCCCTAACCCTGATACCGGGAGTGTTGTGATCTTCCTGCACGCAGTGCCCTAACCCTGATACCATGAGGGTTGTGATCTTCCTGCACACAGTGCCCTAACCCTGATACCGGAAGTGTTGTGATCTTCCTGCAAGCAGTGCCGTATCCCTGATACCAGGGGTGTTGTGATCTTCCTGCATGCAGTGCCCTATCCCTGATACCGGGAGTGTTGTGATCTTCCTGCATGCAGTGCCGTATCCCTGATACCGGGGGTGTTGTGATCTTCGTCCATGTAGTGCCCTATCCCTAATACCAGGAGTGTTGTGATCTTCCTGCACACAGTGCCCTATTCCTGATACCGGGAGTGTTGTGATCTTCCTGCACGCAGTGCCCTATCCCTGATACTGGGAGTGTTGTGATCTTCCTGCACACAGTGCCCTAACCCTGATACCGGGAGTGTTGTGATCTTCCTGCACGCAGTGCCCTAACCCTGATACCGGGAGGGTTGTGATCTTCCTGCACACAGTGCCCTAACCCTGATACCGGGAGTGTTGTGATCTTCCAGCACACAGTGCCCTATCCCTGATACCGGTAGTGTTGTGATCTTCCTGCACTCAGTGCCATATCCCTGATACTGGGAGTGTTGTGATCTTCCTGCACGCAGTGCCGTATCCCTGATACTGGGAGTGTTGTGATCTTCCTGCATGCAGTGCCCTATCCCTGATACCGGGGGTGTTGTGATCTTCCTGCATGCAGTGCCCTATCCCTAATACCAGGAGTGTTGTGATCTTCCTGCACACAGTGCCCTATCCCTGATACCGGGAGTGTTGTGATCTTCCAGCACACAGTGCCCTATCCCTGATACCGGTAGTGTTGTGATCTTCCTGCACTCAGTGCCATATCCCTGATACTGGGAGTGTTGTGATCTTCCTGCACGCAGTGCCGTATCCCTGATACTGGGAGTGTTGTGATCTTCCTGCATGCAGTGCCCTATCCCTGATACCGGGGGTGTTGTGATCTTCCTGCATGCAGTGCCCTATCCCTAATACCAGGAGTGTTGTGATCTTCCTGCACACAGTGCCCTATCCCTGATACCGGGAGTGTTGTGATCTTCCAGCACACAGTGCCTTATCCCTGATACTGGGAGTGTTGTGATCTTCCTGCATGCAGTGCCCTATCCCTGATACCGGGGGTGTTGTGATCTTCCTGCATGCAGTGCCCTATCCCTAATACCAGGAGTGTTGTGATCTTCCTGCACACAGTGCCCTATCCCTGATACCGGGAGTGTTGTGATCTTCCAGCACACAGTGCCCTATCCCTGATACCGGTAGTGTTGTGATCTTCCTGCACGCAGTGCTCTAACCCTGATACCGGGAGGGTTGTGGTCTTCCTGCACACAGTGCCCAACCCTGATACCGGGAGTGTTGTGATCTTCCTGCAAGCAGTGCCGTATCCCTGATACCGGGAGTGTTGTGATCTTCCAGCACACAGTGCCCTATCCCTGATACCGGGAGTGTTGTGATCTTCCTGCACTCAGTGCCATATCCCTGATACTGGGAGTATTGTGATCTTCCTGCACACAGTGCCCTAACCCTGATACCGGGAGTGTTGTGATCTTCCTCCATGCAGTGCCCTAACCCTGATACCGGGAGTGTTGTGATCTTCCTGCACACAGTGCCCTAACCCTGATACCGGGAGTGTTGTGATCTTCCTGCATGCAGTGCCGTATCCCTGCTCAGTGCAAGAAGATCACAACACCCCCGGTATCAGGGATAGGGCACTGCGTGCAGGAAGATCACAACACCCCTGGTATTAGAGATAGGGCACTGCGTGCAGCAAGATCACAACACTCCCAGTATCAGGGATATGGCACTGTCTGCAGGAAGATCACAACACCCCTGGTATTAGGGATAGGGCACTGCGTGCAGGAAGATCACAACACCCCTGGTATCAGGGATAGGGCACTGCATGCAGGAAGATCACAACACTCCCAGTATCAGGGATATGGCATTGAGTGCAGGAAGATCACAACACTCCCGATATCAGGGATAGGGCACTGTGTGCAGGAAGATCACAACACTCCTGGTATTAGGGATAGGGCACTGTGTGCAGGAAGATCACAACACTCCTGGTATTAGGGATAGGGCACTGCGTGCAGGAAGATCACAACACTCCTGGTATTAGGGATAGGGCACTGTGTGCAGGAAGATCACAACACTCCTGGTATTAGGGATAGGGCACTGCATGCAGGAAGATCACAACACTCCCAGTATCAGGGATATGGCACTGCATGCAGGAAGATCACAACACTCCCGGTATCAGGGATAGGGCACAAGTTCTAGTCACATTGACTGATCACATTACTTTTTTTGTCAAGCTACCAACCGTTTCCATTTCCCATCCTCCCAATCATCACCTGAGTGGGAACCTTGGTAACATCAAAGAGGGCCGCCAGCCAATAGGAATACATATTCATTCCTAAACTGACCTGAAAAGTGTCAATTTGTATCATTTTCTGTTAGTGCGCACTAACTTCCGTTAGTGTGCACTAACCCGATTAACAGTTTTTTAACGATAAATCGATAGAATTCCTATTGTATCGTGTTCTTTAACGATTTAAGACAATTTTAAAATTATCGGACGATAATCTTAATCGTTGAAAAACGATTCACATCTCTACCGAAAACTGCCCTATAATAATTGCAATCCATAAATTATAAATAGAATGGAAATATAAGAAAATGTTTGCTTTATAGTCATGTATTTCAAACAAATAATGAGCGTAATTGTGTAGATTATCTTCTTATATCTGTAGGACCGACACAGTGCCAGCTAATATCACATGTATAAGCTGAATGACTCTTAGGTCCACTTTTATATATTTTTTGAATGTTTTTCAATATATGCAAATAAGAAATATCCACTTAACTTAGAAAATATAATTTACCCAAACCTAGGGTGTTCAAAATTGAGCTCAATGACCCTTAAAATGGAAGCAGTACTTAGCTTGTTGTGTCCAACTTAAGAATGACTCCAACAAGGATCCATGTTTCGAAAATTGCATCAGGGTTTTGTTTTGTTTTTATATCTTGATACTACTCATTTGTGGTCAGTCCTTCCTTCGTTCAGCTTCTCAAAGTCTCTATTTTTTTTATTTGCATATATTGAAAAACATCTAAATAATATATAAAAGTGGACCTAAGAGTCATTCAGTTCATACATGTGATATTAGCTGGCACTGTGTCAGTCCTACAAATATAAGAAGCTAGTCTATACAATTACACTCATTATTTGAATTAAATGACCAAAAAACAAAATATTTCCATTCTGGGTTAAGTATGTTCCATTATTAAACATTATTGGCCTGTCCTAGCACCTCATTCCATTTTTAAATATTTTCTCAGATTTGTATTTCATGGGGTAAAATTTGAAAGACATTTTGGTGTCCTTTGAGCTGTGTTCTAACAGGGTATCATCAACCCTCATTCCAGGTCATCTTTCAGGTATGGCCATTGTCATGCCTGTCCCATTCCATGTTCATTATTTATTTATGTATATATTTATTTATTTATTTAAATCATTTATTCCAGAATACATTTTTAAACCAAGAAAATAGAAATTCTGATACACAAGAACATGAATCATAAACTAAAATTGATAACCCTGAAATCTATAAACTGAAAAATAAATCTGTTTCAACCCCCAAGGACCTGGATAACATAAAATACTTTGCTTCCTAAAAGCATGGTAATCATCAATTTCAAGAATCATAATAGGTATAGCATCCTATAACATTGGATTGATTACAGAAAAAGCCCCCTGTAAGGTTGAAACCAAATGAGCATCAGCGGGAGAAGAAACTATTAGAAACCTCTTTTCTGCCGACTTCAGTACACAGAATTGTAGAGCAACAAAACATCTTTTAAAAACTGAGGCCCTTCACCTCTGAAAGCCTTGTAAACAAGTGTGACTACCTTGAAATTGACTCTATACATCAAGAATAGACAGTAGAGTTCAATTAATTGTGGGGTTATGTTCTAATTACAAAGTCCCCCAGTAATTAGCCTAGTGGCAGTGTTTGCAATGTCTGAAAGGCATAGAGCAATTTTTTGGTAGACCAAAAGAGTGTATTTCAACAATCTATTGCGTTCAGTTCAATGGTCTATATGACTGTTTAAAAGTCAGCAACAGAAAGAATATTTTTCAATATGCATAATACCCTCAATTAAAAAAACACAGAGTTTAAAAGTACTTGAATTTGCAATTTCATGGAAAGCTGGGAATCTAATGTGATGCCTAAGTCTTGGACTTCTGAAATTAATTGTATCTCTGTGCACTTAATCCTTACTGGTGGATGCCATCTGGATATCCTCCCTGACTGATCCACAGGATCTTTTTATTATTATTATTTTTAATAAGGATGACTCCATTCTGGGCTAGCCAACTATCTACTGCCTGTAAACCAGTAATAAGAGCATCAATGGTATCAGAATGATGCTCACGGGAAAGACATGTTGCACATCATCTGCATAGATTTGTATCTAATGCCCATGGCATTTAGAAAGGCACCCAGGGGTTGAAGATGCAACCTCTGGGGAATGTCGGATGTCCAGTGTACTGGTTTTCCAACTGGGCCTGTTCTTTCCCAATCAAAATTGAAATGATTGCTTCTCTGAGAAACACTGGAATGAGTGCATCACAATGTCCCCAATCCTCACAGTCTGCAGTTGACTAAGTAAGAGTGAATGATTGATTGCATCAGACACAGAGGAAACATCAAGAAGGACAAATAAAACCATTCTACCAGAATCAATCTCATGCAACAGTGAGTCAGTTAAAGAAACAGGTAACAATTCTTTGCAGTGACCTTTGCGAAAATCACATTGATATGGATTTATTTATCTAATTTTTATATTCCACTTTTCAGCACTTCAAAGCAGATTACATTAAGATACTATAGTTATTTCTCTGTCTCCAGAGGGCTCACAATCTAATTTTGTACCTGAAGCAGTGGAGGATAAAGTGACTTGCCCAAGGTCATAAGGAACAGTAGTGGAAGTTGGACCCTTTGCTCTAACCACTAAGCTACTGCTCCACAACATATTGGTGTCATCTAAGAACTCTGTTAAGTAGGTTAGCATATATTTCTCCAAGAGCTTAGCTAGGGACAGTAAGTTTGAAATAGGACAGTAAACTGCTGACATAGTAGCATCCAGAGAAGCCTTTTGTTAAATGCAGGATGAATCAAAGCTGTTTTGAAAAACTTTGCAATAACTCCTTCTTCTAAGGAGAGATTAACTATTTTAGCTAGTTGCTCAGCCAAGGAGTCCTTTAGGCTAATCATAACCCAAAAAGGGCAAGGTCCTAAGCAACAGGATATAGAGTTCAATTATGAAATAATGGTGACAATCTGTCATGCAGTTACTGGTTGAAACCTTGACCATAATACTGCCTGGGCCTCGGGCCTCGGCCGAAGCCAGTGTCCAGAACCAGGCCCAATGCAGAAGCCTGGCCTGGAGTCCTGGTCCCGATGGAAGGGCCTGGTTCTGGACCCAGGCCCATGTTGGGGCCCAGCCCAGAGTTGGGTCCAGAAGCCTGGTCCTTGGCTTAGGCCAAGGACCAGGCACAACACTGCAGCCCAGCCCTGAGGCTGGGTCATGACATTTGGGCCTCAGCCCAGAGTCAGGCTCAGGACAGGAGCCCAGGCCTTGGAACTCCTCTTTGTTGTATTCGTTCTTCATTAATTCTTCGCCAACAGATGCCATCCGCTGGGGTCATTGCATATTAAAATATACAGTAACATACAAATGGTGGCAGAAAAAGACCAAATGGTCCATCCAGTCTGCTCAGCAAGTTTCTTATTAACTCAACCACACAAATAGAGAGACAACAAATTCACAATATGTGTAAAATTTATTGAATACATTCATATATTCACCTATATAGACACTTTAAAAACTAAACTAGCACACACACACACATTCATGCATTCCAATTAAAACAACAGATGTCCGTACAACATTTTAATCCAAATAGAATATACGATCCTTTCCATGTGATTATACTTTCTTAAAAGATGGAACTGAATTTTTTACAAACACTTATTTTAAGTTCACGATCATTTACAAATATATCCCTCTCAATTCATAAATTCAAGCTGAAAAATATCAGTTTTACTATATTGTAAATCTTTATCATAACAAGAAATATTCTTGACTTTTAACCACTAGACCATGTTCCTTGATTTTAACCATATGTCCAACAAAAGATATCTTCGTTTCACCTTTAATGGACAGGGCTTCCTCAGGGACAAAGTTTTATCAGATGTTAATTCATATTCCTCCGCTACAAACATAAAAGGACATTATCAAATATCAATAGCTGAAGTATCAATTCATAGCCATGACCCTTCAAAAAATATACAAAATATCCTACCTAATATAAGAACTAAGTAACTGAAAATTACCCTTCCAAGTTCAAACTATCACTTTAATAAATCAAACAAGATCTTTTTTGACCGCATCAGGCACAATGGTGTCATGTTCTCATTAAACGCATCTGAAAACAAAAATGAAAATCACATGAATACTAGATTGAGACCCAATGATGGTAGACAGAATATGTTTAATTGTCTCCCTTGTGTTGACATGTTGTCTCTTATTTCAGCATATGACTTTCTATTTTCCTAGGGGTTTATACCTCCGATACGATGGTTGACAGAACAGCTTTAATTATCTCTCTTAAATCTTTGATATGATGGGAGATAGAACAGTCTTAATTGTCTCTCCTATATAAAGTTTCAATATACGAATCGGAAACGTTTTGGTGAATGACGGAGTGTTGCGCCATTTCCGGCGATACGTGAGTATGGCGGTGGCTAGTAGTGGATATCGGAAGGAGTGCTGTTGAAAAATGTTGGTAAGTTTAAATTTTGATTTTCATTTTGATACCATGTTTATTTTTTGTTTCCTTAGAGAAATGCTCTTTTGAGCATGCGAACTGGCGCCTAGACATGGAGGCGCGGTACTGTTGAACTACAGCTTCATTGTCAGTGTTTAGCGGAATGAAGTTCAATTTGTCTTTGGTAAAATGATTTAAGTAAGTCTATTTCTTCTTTTTTTATCATCTCACATTCTGTGTGGTGTTTGAAATGAGGTATTAAGTGGTGGTCTGAATGGGTCTCAATCTAGTATTCATGTGATTTTCATTTTTGTTTTCAGATGCGTTTAATGAGAATGTGACACCATTGTGCCTGATGCGGTCAAAAAAGATCTCGTTTGATTTATTAAAGTAATAGTTTGAACTTGGAAGGGTAACTTTCAATTACTTAGTTCTTATATTAGGTAGGATAATTTGTATATTTTTTGAAGGGTCATGGCTATGAATTGATACTTCAGCTATTGATATTTGATAATGTCCTTTTATGTTTCTAGCGGAGGAATATGAATTAACATCTGATAAAACTTTGTCCCTGAGGAAGCCCTGTCCATTAAAGGTGAAACGAAGATATCTTTTGTTGGACATATGGTTAAAATCAAGGAACATGGTTTAGTGGTTAAAAGTCAAGAATACTTCTTGTTATGATAAAGATTTACAATATAATAAAACTGATATTTTTCAGCTTGAATTTATGAATTGAGAGGGATATATTTGTAAATAATCATGAACTTAAAAGAAGTGTTTGTAAAAAATTCAGTTCCATCTTTTCAGAAAGTGTTATGCTCAGAGAAGTGGACCCTTGGTCCGACGATGACTGATTAGGCCACTGTCGGTAGGCGAGGCCGATCCTCGGAGTTGCAGGTAGGAGTGAAGAAGATCTGGATGTAGGCGCCTCCTGCTGGTTGTGTAATCCAGATGCTGGCGCCTCCAGCGGGTCGAGAAAACAATTGCTGACGCCTTCAGCGGGTCGAGGAGCCAACCCCGAGGATCTCTTAAAGAAGTTCAGTCCAGTAGTCGCGAGCCAGAGATGTCCACAGCCAGTCCAGGAATCAAGAGCCAGAGATGTCCGCAGCCAGTCCAGGGGTCGAGAGCCAGAGATAGTTCGTCGCCAAGCCAGGGGTCAAGGAACCAGAGGAAACGTCAGCCGAACCAGGAATCAACACAGGAAGACAAACAGGAACCAGGAACAGAACAAACCCAGGAGCCAAGAAGACAAGGCAAGGTCTGAGGGCACAGACCTTGCTTAAATAGTCCCAGCCAATCAGGATGCAGCAGGAAGAGGCTAACTCACATCCTGTGAGTGTCTCTTTAATTCCCAGCCAGAGCCGCCCACGTGGCCCTAGCAGCTGACAGGGGGCGGAGCTAAGCCGCATGGGGAGAAACGCCGCGGCCATCTTGAATTGATAGCTGCTGCTGAGGAACCTCGCTATTGCCGACGCTCCGTCCGGCCCCTGGGACAGCGGTAGGTCCCGGTCGCGGCTTTCCGTGGCCAGTGTTTATAACAGAAAGTATAATCACATTGAAAGGATCGTATATTCTATTTGGATTAAAATGTTGTACGGACATCTGTTGTTTTAATTGGAATGCATCAATGTGTGTGTATGTGCTAGTTTAGTTTTTAAAGTGTCTATATAGGTGAATATGTGAATGTATTCAATAAATATTACACATATTGTGAATTTGTTGTCTCTCTAATTGTGTGGTTGAGTTAATGATAGAGCTATAGGGAGTTATATTTAAAAAGATTACCCTCTGTATTATTATACAGCAAGTTTCTTATGGCAGTTTCTGCTAGGGGTGTGCATTCGTTTTGAACTTAAATGTAAAACGCTACTTTTTTTTTTTTAACTTAAAAAAGTGATGAGGCGAAAACGATCGGATTTCCAACTTATTCAACATAGCTATGTTGAATACGTTGGAAATCGCAATTGTTGATCCAAAATAAAAATTTAAACCCCTCACCTTCCTTAATCCCCCCCCAAAGACTTACCACAACTCCCTGGTGGTCCAGTGAGGAGTCAGGACGCCATTTCTGAAGTCCTTTGCGAGGAGCACGTGACGTCGGCTCCACGTCAGAGCGACGCGGCGTCACATGATTCCCCGCGGGTTCGCTCCGGGACCCTCGTTCGACCCAAAAGGAACTTTTGGCCAGCTTGGGGGTGTCCCCCAAGCTGGCCAAAAGTCGAGGGTGTCCCCCAAGCTGGCCAAAAGTTCCTTTTGGGTCGAACGAGGGTCCCGGCTATGAATTGATACTTCAGCTATTGATATTTGATAATGTCCTTTTATGTTTGTAGCGGAGGAATATGAATTAACATCTGATAAAACTTTGTCCCTGATGAAGCCCTGTCCATTAAAGGTGAAACGTCACGTGACATCGGCGCCGCATCGCTCCGACGTGGCGCCGACGTCACGTGATTTCCCGCGGGTTCGCTCCCGGACCCTCGTTCGACCCAAAAGGAACTTTTGGCCAGCTTGGGGGTATCAGGAGGCCCCCCCAAGCTGGCCAAAAGTTCCTTTTGGATCGAACGAGGGTCCCGGAGCGAACCCGCGGGGAATCACGTGACGCCGCGTCACTCCGTGGCGCCGACGTCAAGTGATTCCCCGCGGGTTCGCTCCGGAACCCTCGTTTGACCCAAAAAGGAACTTTTGGCCAGCTTGGGGGTGTCAGGAGGCCCCCCCAAGCTGGCCAAAAGTTCCTTTTGGGTCGAACGAGGGTCCCGGAGCGAACCCGCGGGGAATCACGTGACGTCGGCGCGACGCGGCGTCACGTGCTCCTTGCAAAGGAGTTCAGAAATGGCGTCCTGACCCTGCTGGACCACCAGGGAGTTTTGGTAAGTCTTGGGGGGGGGATTAAAGAGGGTGAGGGGTTTAAATTTTTATTTGCACATATGGACATAGACTCAACTTATGGAATTCTCCATATGTCCATATTGACCGCAAATGACCCCCCCTTTCGACTTATGGACTTATGAACATAAACTTTTGGTCTGCACATCCCTAGTTTCTGCCGTACTATGCAGGTTACTCCCATGTTTCCCCTAAGGGTTATACTGGGTGATGAGCCTTCTTGAAAATTCAGATGGTGCTGCTTGACAAGCTTTTCTTATGAACGTGACCACAGAAGCAGTCCTGTGTTATTTCCCTTATATCTGAGCATCAGTACCCAATACTGTAAAAAAGGTAGGTCTCATGTTTGTTGTCCCTGAATCCAATTCCTCTTTCCCGCCAACCCTACCCCCATTGAAGCAGAGTATGATATTGTAGTTGCATCAAAAGCATTAAGGCTTATTGGTTAAGGGTAGTAATCTCATGCCTTCTGTTAAGATTAATAACTGTTGCTCAATGCAGTTTACCCCATGTTTATCAGTTCCCCAGACCATAAAAGTCATGACCCTTGTTGGCTGCTTTCTGAGCCGGCCATCCAGTGCTCCCTCCATGTGACAGGGGCCGGCCAATGGCATGGATATCCTGTCACATGGTAAGGGCAAAGGGCCATCGGCGCCATTTTTATTAGTGGCAGCTGACGGCCCGAGAGCGAGAGATCGCTCCCAGGACCCCCACTGGACTACCAGGTATCTGTAAAATGTTTTTGGGGGGATCAGGAGGGTGGGGGAAGCAAAGAGATTAGTTTTAAATGGTCGGGGTGGGTTTTTTGTTATCGGCTCAGGTGCAGCCAATAAACAAAACCTCGATCGGGCCCGATGAAAAAAAAACCACATGTGAATCTGAACCGGAATCCCAACCGATTCCGGTTCCGATTCACTCTCTAATTTCATCTAGGAACTTTACTTCTCTACAATGTCCCATTGTAACATTCACCCAGTCAATACTGGGGTAATTGAAATCACCCATTATTACTAGGGATGTGAATCGTTTTAGGACGATTAAAATTATCGTCCGATAATTTTAATATCGTCTTAAACCGTTATGGAACACAATACAATACAGATTCTAACGATTTATCGTTATAAATCGTTAGAATCGTGAGCCGGCACACTAAAACCCCCTAAAACCCACCCCCGACCCTTTAAATTAAACCCCCCACCCTCCCGAACCCCCCCCCAAATAACTTAAATAACCTGCGGGTCCAGCGGTGGTCCGGAACGGCAGCGGTCCGGAACGGGCTCCTGCTCTGAATCTTGTCGTCTTCAGCCGGCGCCATTTTCCAAAATGGCGCCGAAAAATGGCGGCGGCCATAGACGAAAAAGATTGGACGGCAGGAGGTCCTTCCGGACCCCCGCTGGACTTTTGGCAAGTCTCGTGGGGGTCAGGAGGCCCCCCACAAGCTGGCCAAAAGTTCCTGGAGGTCCAGCGGGGGTCAGGGAGCGATTTCCCGCCGCGAATCATTTTCGTACGGAAAATGGCGCCGGCCATACGCGTATGGCCGGCGCCATTTTCCGTACGACATTTTCCGTACGACTGCAGGAGGTCGTTCAGCGAGGTTCCGGCGCCTCGCTGAACGACCTCCTGCAGTCGATCTCCTGCCGGCGCCATTTTCCGTACGGAAACGATTCGCGGCGGGAAATCGCTCCCTGACCCCCGCTGGACCTCCAGGAACTTTTGGCCAGCTTGTGGGGGGCCTCCTGACCCCCACGAGACTTGCCAAAAGTCCAGCGGGGGTCCGGAAGGACCTCCTGCCGTCCAATCTTTTTCGTCTATGGCCGCCGCCATTTTTCGGCGCCATTTTGGAAAATGGCGCCGGCTGAAGACGACAAGATTCAGAGCAGGAGCCCGTTCTGGACCGCTGCCGTTCCGGACCGCCGCTGGACCCGCAGGTTATTTAAGTTATTTGGGGGGGGGGTTCGGGAGGGTGGGGGATTTAATTTAAAGGGTCGGGGGTGGGTTTTAGGGGGTTTTAATGTGCCGGTTTTTCGATTTTTCGATTTTTCGATTTTTCACGATTTTTAACGATTTTTCACGATATTTTACCCCCCCAAACGGCAACAATACGATTCCCTCCCCCTCCCAGCCGAAATCGATCGTTAAGACGATCGAGGACACGATTCACATCCCTAATTATTACTATGCTTCTCATTTTGTAGCTTCCCTAATTTTTTTTAGCATTTCATTGTCTGTTCATTCTGGCCAGGTGGACAGTAATACACCCCCATTAGTATTTTATTCCCTTGTTCACCCAGAATTTCTATCCATAAAGATTCAACATTGCATTTTGTTTCCTTCAGAACATTTATCCTGTTTGAATCAATGCTCTCTTTAACATATAGTGCCACCCCCTCCCCCCCCCCAATTTGATTTATTTTATCATTTTGATATAATTTGTACCCTGGTATCACAGTGTTCCATTGGTTATCCTTCTTCCACCAGGTCTCTGTGATGCCAGTTATATCTACCTTTTCATTCAGTGCTATGCACTCTCTCGCATCTTATTTTTTATACTTTTAGCATTTGTATATAGATATTTGAAAGTATGTTTCTTATTTGTGTTAACAACCTGGTCATCATTTGAGAGGAGTAATTTAGAATCTTTCTGTACTTTACTTAAAGGCACCTAGTCCTCTTTTGCATTTATTGCAACCTCTCTACTGGGATGCCCTATTTCCCTGTTCTCTTGGTATCTTTCAAAGATACACCATTCTGAACCATGTGCTTCTAAGTGCCTATCAGCTTTCCCCCATCATCTAGGTTAAAAGTTGTGCTATCTCTTTTTTAAAGGTTAGTGCCAGCAGTCTGGTTCCACTCTGGTTAAGGTAGAGCCCATCCTTTTGGAAACTCCCCCCCCCCTTCCCCAAAATGCTATTGCAAATTTTATCTCAAGGATATTCATTGTGGATATCCTGAAAACCCCACTGGCTGGGGGTCCCCAGGGCAGGTTTGGGAACTTTTGTCATAAATGTTTTCCATACCTATCCGGTGTCTCTCCTGTTGTAGATTTCAATATAATCCACAAAAAAAAATGCAAACCTTTCCTGATAGCCTTTCTATAATATTGTTTATGAAAATGTTCTTGAGAACTGGAACAAGGACCTATCCCTAAGAGCACATGACAGGTAACTCTGCCTTTCCTTGGGATGAACTCGGGTTACCATTATCCTTTGTTGTCTCCCACTCAACCAGTTTCTAACCAGATCAACCCCATTAACTTATTCACCACCAAGATCAGTCGAACTCTTCTGTAGTTTTCAGACTCCTCCTTACTTCCAGTTCTGTGAAGAGGAAACACCTCTGCATTTCTCCAGTCCTTTAGAACCACCTCTGACTGTGACAAAGCACTGAAAAGGTCAGATAGCAGAGATGTCAGAACTTAAGTTCTCTTAATACCCTTGGATGCATCCCATTGCTTTTTCTGCTTGCAGTATTGCTAGCTTCTTGTGAACAGAGTCTTCTGAAAATTGTTTTGAGGTCTATCTCACTTGCATTCCAACTTGTGGCAGCTTTCTGTGTTCCTACTCTGTGTCCTTCCTCATTGAAAACTGAATAGAAATATGTGTAAGGCAAGTCCACGATCTCCTTGCAAGCCGCTACATATTCTATCTCCCTCCCCACTTCATCTTTAGGACTTTGCAGCAATGTGGGCAGTTTAACAATTGCCGACTTTAGAGATCTGTTTTCAAAGCCATTTATTCAGCTTAATTGGCTATCTGAAATTTTTCCTTCCTCAATCTGGCTAAAAGTTTGCATAGGTTTCCACTTATTTTAGCTGGAAGGTACTTCTAGCAATTGTCAGGGTCAGTGGGCCTCAAACCAGCAGCAATCAGACCAGGAGGGTGGGATTCTCTCAGGGAGAGCCACCCTAGCTGGGCAGGGTCGCTAAAGCAATATTATTCCTACCCTTCAGGTATTCAAAGTATAGACACCCAGTGAAGCCCACATTGGTTCAAAGGGAGACCCACCCCTAATAGCACACACTGTTCAAACCCTGAGCCAGCAGAGACTCTCCATCAAATCTTCAAGCTTGGTCTGTAAGTGTTGTTTTGAATCTTGTTTGAGCTGCTGTGAATCTAAAACCTTGTTTGCCTTGTAAGGATGTTTTCCTGTATCTTCTGTATTTCTCCTGCGTGCTGTAAGCAAGGATCTTGTTACATGCTCTCTTGCTTAAAGTTCTCTTGTGAACATGAATCACTGTGCCGGAGCCCAAGGTTGCTGTTTAAGGCCTGTGGCATCGTTTTATGACCACTTCCTTCTCGGTCATTCCCTGAAAGGAGTTGTGTTTTGGATGTGCTGAAAAAAACAGTGGACATAAGTTTAAATTTGAAATCTACGCATGCAATTCTCTGCCAAAACTGTGCCAGTTCTTTGTGCCTCTGGTGATTTTTGAAGGGAAAACATGCAAAGTCCTCAGGTAAAAAGTACCTAACAGACTTTACACCAAGACACGAAGTTTGAAAATTGTTCTTATGATCATTCTTGTACTCAAGATGATAATTAATTTATATTCATGCACTTTACATGCTCATACATATGATCTTATGATTTTTTAAATTATTTTTGATATGATAGCAACCCAGACTATGACTGATCATTAAAATTGACTTCCAGAGCTTGATTTGTTTAATATGATGCATGAACTTTGAATCAACTCATCTCTGGTTGTAATGCAATTCTCAAGAATAATGTATTTGGAGACTTGTGAACCATAAAATTAGCTCTATTAACTTAAAAACAAAAAAAAAACCCTAACATCCAATCTTGATTTGCTTCTATGTACTTGTCAGGAGTTTAGAAAGAAAATGTAAAATTAACACATTGTCTTGACATATTGTTTCCTTAATATATGCAAATCAATAATAGAAACCTATCATTAAATATGAACCAGTTTGCAGTTCAAACTCAGAAAGTCACAAATTTCAGGGCTATATGGAAACTTAAATTCTAACAGCTTCTGTTACAAAATGGGAATTTGCTTTAATGAATTTTACTAACATTTGAGGTCTATTTACAGGGAAGATAATTTCCAAACTGCGCACGGTAAAATATATATGCATGCATATGGCCAGGTGCAGATTTATGATAGTATTTTACAACACATGCATATCACATACATGCATATTATAAAATATGAAGTATCTCTACCCCACAAAATGGGGTGGATTTTCAGCGCCCTGCTCGCCTAAATCCGCCCAAAACCGGGCGGATTTAGGCGAGCAGGGCCCTGCGCGCCGGTAAGCCTATTTTACATAGGCCTACCGGCGCGCGCAGACCCCGGGACTCGCGTACGTCCCGGGGTTTTCGGAGGGGGGCGTGTCGGGGGCGTGTCGGGGGGCGGGCCCGGTCGACGCGGCGTTTCGGGGGCGTGTCGGCCGCGTTTTGGGGGCGGGTAAGGGGCGTGGCTACGGCCCGGGGGCGTGGCCGCGCCCTCCGTACCCGCCCCCAGGTCGCGGCCCGGCGCGCAGCAGGCCCGCTGGCGCGCGGGGATTTACGTCTCCCTCCGGGAGGCGTAAATCCCCCGACAAAGGTAAGGGGGGGGTGTAGACAGGGCCGGGTGGGTGGGTTAGGTAGGGGAAGGGAGGGTAAGGTGAGGGGAGGGCAAAGGAAAGTTCCCTCCGAGGCCGCTCCGATTTCGGAGCGGCCTTGGAGGGAACGGGGGGAGGCAGCGCGGCTCGGCGCGCGCAGGCTATACAAAATCGATAGCCTTGCGCGCGCCGATCCAGGATTTTAGTGGATACGCGCGGCTCCGCGCGTATCTACTAAAATCCAGCGTACTTTTGCTTGAGTCTGATGCGCAAGCAAAAGTAGGCTGTTCGCGCGCCTCTTAAAATCTACCCCAATATGTGTGCATGAATATATGCAATGCATTGAAACTGAAAATTTCAATACATTGAATGCTCATATTTTTCCTATTTTAAAAAAATATTTGCAAACATAAAATAAGACTTACATAAATCCTGATTTACACATGTAAGTCGGTATATTTTAAAACATGCACGTAATTGATATTACCAATTTTATCAATTACCCCACCAGTTTTCCTGGTCATCAACACTCTTCTGGTTTTGATCCTAAACTCCCCCCAGTTCAATTAGCCCTCTCACCTGGGCAATAGTACACAATAAGGGGCGGATTTTAAAAGGGTTATGCGCGTAACCCTTTAAAAACCCTCCTGCGTGCGCCGAGCCAATTTTGCATAGGCTCAGTGATGCGCACAAGCCCTGGGATGCACGTATGTCCTGGGGCTTGAAAAAATGGGCAGAGCATGGGTGGGGGCATGGCCAGAGGCCACGCCACTGGCGTTGGGCCCAGGGATCGCATGCCAGCACTCGGTCAGCATGAGCAACCTATGCCTGCCCAGAGGCAGGTGTAAATAATCCAACAAAGGTGTGGGGGGGGGGAATTAGATAGGGCTGGAGGCAGGTTAGATAAGAGAAGGGAGGGGAAGGTGGGGGGTGGAGGGAATGAGGAAAGCATGTTATAAAATCGGGTGTAGATTTGTTTGCACCAGGTTGCACGCACAAATCTACGCCCACGCGTACATTACAAAATCTGTCCCTAAGCATGTTTAATATCACTTAAGCAAAATATTTAGCAGGTGTAAAATTACTCGTTGCAAATCTACACACTTAAGTGTCTTTTAAAATAGCAATTTATGCATGTGGCCATGCCTCAGAATGCCCCTATACCACCCCCACCCCCTTCTTATGCATGTATATGCACAGGTGAAATAAAAAATACACACATATGCTAATTTTTACTTGCATAATTCACTCCCATGATTCCAAGTTTCAAAATTGTCCATGAACTCCATTTACATGTATAAGTGGAGGGATGGAGATTTATGCTAGCATTTTATGAACTGTGGGATAGAAACCAGGCAATGCACAACAAATACTGCATGTTTCTACTCTGAAAGTATGCACGTATTTTTCAGTACATGAATATATTTGGAATACAGGAATACACCTTTTTTCTCTACCCATTTTATAAAATTATGCACATATATATATAACATGTAACAATTATAGCAATCTTCTATATAAATAAAAATGTAAATGTTCATTTGTTCAAAATCTTAAATCTCCGAATGTTCTCCACCGATTGCTTTGAAATTTTGATACAACGTTGCATTCGATTTCACACGTGTTTTTATATACCTATATTATATAGATGTCACACCTGTGACAGGTACAAACATGCTTTTTGGGAAAAACAGCGCCATCTGTTGGACGTAAAAGCAACACATGCTATCTACAATGGGGCGGATTTTCAGAGCCCTGCTCGCGTAAATCCGCCCAAAACCGGGCGGATTTACGCGAGCAGGGCCCTGCGCGCCGGGAAGCCTATTTTACATAGGCCTCCCGGCGCGCGCAGAGCCCCGGGACTCGCGTACGTCCCAGGGTTCTCGGAGGGGGGCGTGTCGGGGGGGCGGGGCCGGAGCACGCGGCGTTGCGGGGGCGTGTCGGCAGCGTTTTGGGGGCGGGTACGGGGCGTGGCCACGGCCCGGGGGCATGGCCGCGCCCTCCGTACCCGCCCCCAGGTCGCGGCCCGGCGCGCAGCAGGCCCGCTGGCGCGCAGGGATTTACGTCTCCCTCCGGGAGGCGTAAATCCCCCGACAAAGGTAAGGGGGGGGTGTAGACAGGGCCGGGTGGGTGGGTTAGGTAGGGGAAGGGAGGGTAAGGTGAGGGGAGGGCAAAGGAAAGTTCCCTCCGAGGCCGCTCCGATTTCGGAGCGGCCTTGGAGGGAACGGGGGGAGGCAGCGCGGCTCGGCGCGCGCAGGCTATACAAAATCGATAGCCTTGCGCGCGCCGATCCAGGATTTTAGTGGATACGCGCGCCTCCGCGCGTATCTACTAAAATCCAGCGTACTTTTGCTTGAGTCTGATGCGCAAGCAAAAGTAGGCTGTTCGCGCGCCTCTTAAAATCTACCCCAATATAAATGGACTCTGACCGACGGACCGCAAATGCGTAGTAGAGAGCAGCTCTACCGTGCATGTGCGGACCATAGAGCTCTGAGGGAAGGGGGGAGGGAGTAGGGACTGCCGGACACTTACACCCAGGAGGAGGAAAGGGTAAAAGTGTCGTCGAGCCAGTCCGTCCACCGCCGGGGAAGGGGGGGAGGGAGTTGGGATGGCCGGAGCGGAGCTAATGCGCATTGTGAAATTAAACCAGACTGAGCCACGGCAATGCGTGGCTGGGTACAGCTAGTGTACAAATAATATCCAAGAATTAATCACAGAGGCAGGTATTTTATAGTTTTGATTTCTTTATTCTGGTTTTCCAAAGCAAAATACAGTTCAATAAAAATACAATAATTCAACAGAGTAATAAAAAAAAAGGAAACTTCATCAATCATTTAGACCTCAACAAAAGGGAAGCAAAAAGAAGAAAACATATATCTAACAATACATTTCCATATGACTAGTATGCAAGATATCCATTTATAATAGAATAGTAGTTGGTATGGCCCTATTTTGTAGGCATCCTTCAAATTGAGCTGGGTCATAGAACACAAACCTATCATTATCCAATTTCATTTTACCTTTGCAGGGAAACTTCATAACAAACATTGCTCAGAGGCAGGTATTTTATAATGTATGCACATTTTCCACTTCTGAAAATGTTTGCATGCACTTGGATCACCAATTTGCTGATACCACTACCAGGTCACCCGGACCTTCCAGCACTTCACTCTGAACCCACACCAGTTCACCCAGACTTCCCACCCAAATCTACAGACAAAAGAAAAGTGAAATTTCAATTGTGAGTGTCAATTATCAGGTGTAAAATTGTACAGATAAGTTTGGTAATGTATGCGCGTAAAGCACTTACAAGATAACAACTTGTATATGCACTTCTGAACCCCACACTGTAAAGCCCTAAACCACCTCTTTTTTTCCCTGCTAACATATATGTGCAATACTGCAAGTACCCACACATACACACTCTCACGGTTTATAAAATAGGATATACGTGTGTATATCGACATATGAACACATTAGCTAATTTTATGAGCACAACTCCTGCATAACACTTTGAAAAGTACCTCCTAAGGCTTAGCAGTCAAACAAATGCCATTTATTTTGCATGCAAAACAGTGTGCTCTGCACTAAAGGCCTAGCATGTAGGGATGTGAATCGTTTTAGGACGATTAAAATTATCGTCCGATAATTTTAATATCGTCTTAAACCGTTATGGAACACAATACAATAGAGATTCTAACGATTTATCGTTATAAATCGTTAGAATCGTGAGCCGGCACACTAAAACCCCCTAAAACCCACCCCCGACCCTTTAAATTAAATCCTCCACCCTCCCGAACCCCCCCCAAATGACTTAAATAACCTGCGGGTCCAGCGGCGGTCCGGAACGGCAGCGGTCCAGAACGGGCTCCTGCTCCTCAATCTTGTTGTCTTCAGCCGGCGCCATTTTCCAAAATGGCGGCGAAAAATGGCGGCGAAAAATGGCGGCGGCCATAGACGAACACGATTGGACGGCAGGAGGTCCTTCCGGACCCCCGCTGGACTTTTGGCAAGTCTCGTGGGGGTCAGGAGGCCCCCCACAAGCTGGCCAAAAGTTCCTGGAGGTCCAGCGGGGGTCAGGGAGCGATTTCCCACCGCGAATCGTTTTCGTACGGAAAATGGCGCCGGCAGGAGATCGACTGCAGGAGGTTGTTCAGCGAGGCACCGGAACCCTCGCTGAACGACCTCCTGCAGTCGATCTCCTGCCGGCGCCATTTTCCATACGGAAAATGGCGCCGGCCATACGCGTATGGCCGGCGCCATTTTCCGTACGAAAACGATTTGCGGCGGGAAATCGCTCCCTGACCCCCGCTGGACCTCCAGGAACTTTTGGCCAGCTTGTGGGGGGCCTCCTGACCCCCACGAGACTTGCCAAAAGTCCAGCGGGGGTCCGGAAGGACCTCCTGCCGTCCAATCGTGTTCGTCTATGGCCGCCGCCATTTTTCGGCGCCATTTTGGAAAATGGCGCCGGCTGAAGACAACAAGATTGAGGAGCAGGAGCCCGTTCCGGACCGCTGCCGTTCCGGACCGCCGCTGGACCCGCAGGTTATTTAAGTCATTTGGGGGGGGTTCGGGAGGGTGGGGGATTTAATTTAAAGGGTCGGGGGTGGGTTTTAGGAGGTTTAATGTGCCGGTTTTTGCGATTTTTCGATTTTTAGATTTTTCACGATTTTTCACGATTTTTCACGATATTTTACCCCCCCAAACGGCAACAATACGATTCCCTCCCCCTCCCAGCCGAAATCGATCGTTAAGACGATCGAGGACACGATTCACATCCCTACTAGCATGTATGCTAAACTGTTTCCTGATGATGTTAGTGGCTATGTGGTAAAATTAGCATGCTCATGAATGAAAATGAAGGAATGCTAGAAGCAATTTAGGCTTTAGAAGGCATGTGCAAACATAAAAAATAAGAAGTGCCATGCTGGGTCAGATCAAGATCCATCAAGTCCAGCATCTTATCTCCACTCCGGCAGTGACTGGCCAGCCCACATCACAAGAACCTGGCATATCCCATAGAGTTGATATATTTAACTTCCAGGGATAAGTACTGGCTTTTCCAAGTCTACCTGGCTAATAACTGTTTATTGAATTTTCCTTTATGAATTTGTCCAATTCTATTTTGAATTCCACTGTTTTAGTTGCCTTGATCACATCCTCTGGCAACAGATTCCATAGCTTTATTGTGCAGTGAGTGAAAAAAATACTTCCTGCAATATGTTTAAAATCTTCCAGTTGCTATTTTCATGGAGTGTCCTCTTTTTTTAATACTATTTGAAAGGATAAATAACCATCTCTTACTTAACCATTGCATCCCACTCATAGTTTTATAATTCTCAGTCATATCCCTTCTTAATCATTTCTCCAAGTTAAACATGACAAATCTGTTTAGCCTTTCTCCATAAGGGAACTTTTACCATTTTTATTACCCTTCTGTGTACCTTTTTTATGTCCGCTTTGTCTTTTTTTTTGAGATGGGGTGACTAGAACTGAACGCAGATTTCAAGGTGTGCTCTTACCATTGATCTATACAAAGGCATTATGAAATTCTCAATTTTGTTCTCTATTCTTTTCAAATAATTCATAACATTCAATTTGTCTTTTTGGCTGCCATTGCACACTAAGCTTAGGATTTCAAGGTATTGCCCACCAGGACTCCGAGGTCTTTTTCCTGGGTGGTGAATATGAACACAGAACCCAGCATTATTTACCTGTAGTTTTATTTTTCCCTGCATGCATTACTTTGCACTTCTCCACATTAAATTGCATCTTCCACTTAGTTGCCACTCTTCAAGTCTTACAACGTCCTTTTGCAGTTCCTCACAATCTGCTGCTGATTTAATGACACCATTTTGTATCACCTGACAATTAGGTCACCTCACTTGCTTTTCCCTTTTTCTGGATCATTTATGAATATGCTAAATTGCACAGGGACCATTTAGTCTTACCCTGTTTCCTGTCTTTTCTTTATTTACCAATTCACAATAGGACATTGCCTCCTATGTCATGACCTCCTAATTTCTTGTGAAGTCTCTCATGAGGGACTTTATCAAATGCCTTCTGAAAATCCAAATGCACTGTATTAACCAGCTCATCTTTATCTGCATGTCTAATTGTCTATATCTTCAAAATAATCTAATAAATTGGCAATCAAGTTGACTCTCCCCTATTAAGCCATGTCTGTCTACGAGGTCAGTAATTTTGTTTTTAAGAATAGCTTCAACCATTTTGCCCAACACCAGGCTCCTACAAGCAACCAGAGTTTCCTTTCAGATCTTAACACACAGGCCCACAAGCAAGAAGCAATATGTCCAAATAGTCAGCAGCCACCAGGCAAATAGATTACCCTACAGTCTAATTCAACTCATTTCAAAGAGAAGTTCTTTAGCTTAGTCAAAACTCCCCACACTTCATAGTGCAACTCTTGTCCTCACCAGTTTAGCTCCCTCTAGAAAAATAAGGTACTTTTCTTTCTTTTATGATCTATTTAACATGTGCTTGCTAAATCCTAAAATTTAACACCTGCTTTGGACAAGCTGTTAACTGTTTAGCATACATTCTACTATATATAAAGGGTGCATCTTCCAGCAAACATTGTGGCTAATAGATGGAGCAGATGTACAAGAGATGACTTTGAAAAACCTTATCCACATGCCTTTGTGCTTTTTCACATCTTTGTGAACTTGTTTTTTGAAAAGATAAAAGCACCAACACAACCTTTAACCAAACTGACATATATGCACACTACAACAAGGTCTTTAGTAACAAAAGGTTCTCACCTGTCAACTGGTGTTCAAACATTGCTGTACATGCCTCAGTCTATAAGGCATAATGGTTTCATGATCATAGCTTTCATGGATATAGTTCTTTAATCCAAAAAATCAATGCAAGTGTTCTGAGCTTTCAGCTGAACATAGATTTGATGAGACCACTACAGTGGCATATCAGGGACATGGCAAGTAGGTATAGTAGCAGTAAGACCATTGAGGAGGTACATTTGGCATGGTAGGTAAGCAGAGTGGTAGCAAAGTCTTCAAGGTGCTTTCAGTTATCGTGCCATTTGCATGAAAGTTATGGAAACCTTTGCAACTGTTATTGATCTGATGCTCTGTTCAGGATCTGATGCTAGGAGTTAGCAATCTGTTATTGATCTATAGTTATATATGAGAGTTGAGGGTGGATCCTTGGACCAGTGGCAGATGACCATGCCCCCGGGGGATGATCCTGAGAGGGACTACCGGTCAGGCTCAAAGTTAGGAGACAAACACACTCTAGTTCTTTTATTAGACAGTATACTGAACCACCAGAGATGGCAGTATTGAGCTGGTAAGCCCGGCTGGGCTGTAGTCCCTCAGATACTGGAACAGCAATCCCTGGAGGCTGAGCTGAAGAGAGACTGAGATATAGTGAGTAGGCATTGTTGGGGTGGATCAAGTATCTCTCTTGCCAGCTGTTTTAGCTATGGCCTGTATCAGTAGATATATGACTTTGATGTATTGATTTGGGGGAGAATATGTTGCTGACAGGGTGCTGCTCCCACGTATACTACTCTCTGAGGTAACCAATCTTTCCTGCGCTACATCCCCACTGTACTTCTGTCTCTATCTCTAGCACTCCTATTCATAAACCATATTTCCTTCATGAATGTGAGTTTCTTGAATTGGAGGGGGAGACTCTCTTTCATCCGTGAATCATAAAATGTAGCAAACATGTATGTATTGATTCTGTGAGAGGTGCAAGGAGTCCAGAAACTTAATATCTCTGTTTCCATTCCCTCATGCTCACAGAAGCCCTGTAAAATTATTTCAAGAATATTTGCTATAGGGATGACCTTGCCCATAGTGTTGCTTCCATGGCATCCTTGAAGAGCTTCAAGAGCATCATCACTACTCAGTCATGATGCCACGCGGGGGGGGGGGGGGGGGGGGAGGGAGGAGATATTCACCTATCCTTGCTTCCAGAGGTAGATCATGAAGGGATGTCCATTGCTCCTTCCATGTGACAGGGCCTGGTCAATTGCACGGATACCCTGTCACATGCTAAGGGCAAAGGGCCATCGGCGCCATTTTGTTTACTGGCAGCCAACGGCCCGAATGTGGGAAAATGCTCCCGGGACCCCCATTGGACCACCATGTATTTAAAACATTTTTTGGGGGGGGGGTTCCGGAGGGTGGGAGGATACTAACAAACTCATTTTAAAGAGTCGGCTGTATTTTTTGGTTATCAGCTCGGGTGCAGCCGATAAAAAAAACCCGATCGGACTGCAAGATAAAAATTTCACAATGTGAATCGGAACCAGAATCAGAACCGATACCGGTTCCGATTCACATCTCTATCTGGAACTGGAATAAGTGATCCTCGCTTTGTGGCATGCTGTCCCTCTTTCAATTTCCAGCTCATTTTTCCAGTAATGGTAGAAGTCTTAGATTGATGACTATTTAACAGTGAAATTATTAAAGATAACATCTCTGTGTATCAGATATTGAAGGTTATAATTTGGGTGATTTCTAAATCATAAAAAAAACAAGTTACAGTAAATAGGGTCTCTTTACAACTGCTTGCTTCTAGTATAGACTGCAGCTTCCTTAGAAACTTTTCTGCATCCCACAATATTTCATTTGCTTGTTCTCCATCAGCAAGATTTATGAGCATGACTTTGTTAAAAACTTTCTACACAGTCATTTTGGTATGTCCAGCATAGTAAGATTCAGTTTCTTTATTTGTTATTGCATTGAAGAGATATAGGGTTTCTAAAACTTTCTCAAATAAAGGATAGTTTCTCCTTGATTTCATGCACTGGAATACATTCATGATATTTGGATGTGCCTGCCTTGATCTTCATTTAAACAGTTCATTTTTGCAAGAAAAATAATATTTACATACATGCATTTAGAGTATGAAAGAGATAAAAGAAGGAAAATGAATTAAGAAAAATAAATAATCAATATATATATAATTCAGAAAACTATGGTAATTTAACCATCTCTTTAATTGTACCTCTGACAGTCCTTGAAACATCTGAATACATTCCAGTCGTTTAATCAAGAAAATCTTTCTCTCTGCTAAGAAAAAATATTTTCAAAGATCAGTCTTGATCTGGTTCTATACCAAAGGAGATAAGCAAAGTGACCTTAGATGAAGAAATTTGGAGAGAAGCTCCAAAACTTTCATGTATTTGGTTGTTCTCCCTTGAATTACAAATCAATCAGCACATTTTTTTCTAGTTTTAGGAGTAGAATACGATCTAATATCATGTTCATTTAAATTATATCCCTTTACTATTAGTGATAGTATCACCGTAGGTATGCAACATAAATACTGAATGTTTCTTAAGCAAATCAAGAACAGAACTATTAAACATTTATGGAAAACTAACCAATTTTTTATTATCCAGGTACACTGTAAACCCAATATAACGCAGGCAAGGGGGTCCAAAAATTTGGTCAGTATTATAAGTGAGCCCGTGTTATTTCAATTGTACATATTTTGCTATGATAGATAAGAGAGATGAGATAATATTATATTGTACAATTTTTTTGAATGCTGGAAAAAAAGACTTAATGGGAATAATGATCTTATTGCTAAGAACAAAAATGCTAAGAATACAACTTTTGCACTATATTATCAATTAACACAATCATGAAATACTAAGATATGTATTTCTACATTGAAACATTTCGGAGCCAAACTTTGACCTTATTTTAAGTGATTTAGGGGGTCATTTTCAAATGCTTTCGCACGCTTTCTATCGTCGCGCTGCTCTGTGAATCGCGCGATATCGGGGGGCAGGGGGTCAAACCGGGGGGCAGGCCTGCGAAAGTGCGCTGGCTTCCAGCTTTCACACCGAATAACTACACCATAAAAGGTATAGTTATTCGGCGTAAAACTGGCGGCGATAAGGGTCCTTACCTTTCGCCACCAGCGATGTCTCTGCAGCGTCGGCCCTGGTACCACCCCGATTCCTCCTCTTCCGGGGCCGACTCCGCCCCGACTCCACCTCGATCACCCTATTGCATGCAAAAGCTATTGAAAATGACCCCCTTAGTGTTTTATCGAACCATGTTATATCAGGTCAACAGTGTATTATGAATCATTATTGGAAAGGCATCAATGACAAAGACACTACAGCTACAACAGCTTAGATTAACATGACTAATACATTAGTGGATAACATTACCCCCCCCAAAAAAAATACGCACAAAGGGGTAGACTTTCAAAGGGTTACAAGTGTAGGTTACACGCGTAACCCCCAAAAACCTACCTCAAACCCCCCCCTGCGTGCGCCGAGCCTATCTTGCTTAGGCTGCCGGTGGGCGCAAAGCCCCGGGACGCGCGTAAGTCCTGGGGCTTTCCAAGGGGACGTGTCGGGGGGGTGTCTGGGGGCATGCCGTGGCTGGCACGTCATTGAGTGTGTTCCATGGGCATGGCCGCAGCCCCTGGACCAGCCCCCGGACAGGACCATGGTGCGCCGGCAGCCGGCCCAGTGCGGGCAGGCGTAACTTGTACAACAAAGGTAGGGGGGGTTTAGATAGGGCCGGAGGGGTGGGTTAGGTAGGGGAAGGGAGGGGAATGTGCGGGGGGGAGTGGCCTCAGAGGGAACGGAGGCAGGCTATGCAGCTCGGCGCCCACAGGCTGCCGATTTTGGGCAGCCTTGCGCGCGCCGACCCCGGATTTTAAGAGATACGTGCGGCTACATACATATCTATTGAAATCCGGCATACTTTTGTTTGCGCCTGGTGCGCGAACAAAAGTATGCGAGAGTGTAGTTTTATAAAATCTGCCCCAAAGGAATCAAAACAAATAAACCCCTGGTATACCAAACACATAAAGGAAATAAAACGAAAACTTAGGAAAAAAGAAAAAGATTGGAAAAATAATAAATCAGCTGAACATCTGACTCACTACCGAAAATAACTAGCCTACTACAAAAAAACAATTCTCGAAGCTAAAAAAAATTACTTTAGCATAAAGATAGAAAAATTCATGAATAACTCAAAAACCTTATTCAAAATAGTCAATAATCTCACCAAAGATACAACTAACTCCCCTGATAACTTACCCGAAAATAGATGCAATGACATAGCTCAATTTTTTAGGGACAAAATTGAGAACCTACTTACCAAAATACCAAAGTCACCCAAACATGAGATTAAAATGTGTACAAAAGATATGATGCAGTGGTCAAAATTTAATGAGATATCAAACATTGAGGTTGAGAACATGCTTAGGCAACTAAACCCCGCCCCCACATAAAATAGAGGCACTACCTATATTGGAATTGAAAAAGTTTCCCGACATCACCACCCCTATCCTTGCAAAAATTATAAACTCTTCCCTAGAAGAAGGTTACATGCCAGAAATACTAAAAGGAGCAATTATCAAACCTATACTAAAGAAAAAAAAACATGGACCCCCTAACTCTAGCCAACCTATTATTAATTGCAACATTAATAGAAAAAAAACAGTTCAAAAACAACTATATGAGCACCTAGAAAATAATAACATCCTATACCCATCTCAACACAGCTTCCGAAACCACTACAGCACTAGGGGTGTGCATTCGTTTTGAACTTAAATGGAAAACGCAACTTTTTTTTTTTTTTTAACTTAAAAAAAAGATGAGGCTTA
The DNA here is from genome assembly GCF_901001135.1 of Rhinatrema bivittatum. Taxonomy (NCBI): domain Eukaryota; kingdom Metazoa; phylum Chordata; class Amphibia; order Gymnophiona; family Rhinatrematidae; genus Rhinatrema; species Rhinatrema bivittatum. The sequence goes on along the minus strand of NC_042617.1, from coordinate 151,562,678 downwards.
AACGATCGGATTTCCAACTTATTCAACATAGCTATGTTGAATACGTTGGAAATCGCGATTGTTGATTTAAATAAAAATTTAAACCCCTCACCCTCCTTAATCCCCCCCCCAAGACTTACCAAAGCTGGCCAAAAGTTCCGTGAGGGTCCGGGAGCGGACACGTGAGGAATCACGTGACGTCGGCGCCACGTCAGAGTGACGCGGCGTCATGTGATTCCCCTCGGGTTTGCTCCCGGACCCCTCGTTGGGCCCAAAAGGCACTTTTGGCCAGCTTGGGGGCATCAGGAGGCCCCCCCAAGCTGGCCAAAAGTTCCTTTTGAGCCCAACGAGGGGTCCGGGAGCGAACCCGAGGAGAATCACGTGACGCCGCGTCACTCCGACGTGACGCCGACATCAAGTGCTCCTTACAAAGTAGTTCAGGAATGGCGTCCTGACCCCGCTGGACCACCAGGGAGTTTTGGTAAGTCTTGGGGGGGGGGGGGATTAAGGCGGGTGAGGGGTTTAAATTTTTGTTTGCACATATGGACATAGACTCAACTTATGGAATTCTCCATATGTCCATATTGACCGCAAATGGGACCCCCTTTCGACTTATGGACTTATGAACTTAAACTTTTGGTCTGCACATCCCTATACAGCACTGAAACTCTTTTACTTGCACTATCAGATAATATACTAAGGGGATTTGACAGTGGAAAACATTACATTCTGGTATTACTGGATTTATCTGTTGCGTTCAAGCGGAGTCGTGGACCCTTGGGCCGGCCGGGATGTTGTTAAGAGTGAGGCCGGTAGGCAGAGGGGGTGATGGATGGCTGAGGACTTCACCCGCGTGGTGCGGTGCCCCCCAGGAGGCGCCCATAGGGACCGACTGCGGGGACTTAGGTGTGAGACATAGGAAGTAGCTGCCACGCAGTGGAACAAGAACTAGGTAACCAAGGACTGGAGCCCAGAGTCTGAAATAGTCCGTGGGCAGAAGCAGAGGCTGCAAGGAGAACCGGGCCTAGGCCGGCCAGAGTACTAAGTCCTGAGGTCAGGGGCCCAGCAGGACCATGGCCGAGGTCGAGGTCAGCCGGGAAGTCAGGAGCACACTGGAAGAGGGCCTCCGGAATCAGCAGCACGACAGGAGTCCAAGGTCAAGGAACAGACCGGGGTCGTGGCTGGCAGCAAACAGAAGCGTCAGGGACAAACTGGAGTCAAGGCCAAGAATCAGCAGCAGAAGCATAGTCCGGAGTCAGCAGGCAGACCGGGGTCGAGGCAGGCAGCAAGCAGGAATGTCAGGAACAAGCCGGAGTCAAGGCCAAGAATCAGCAGCAGAAGCGTAGTCCGGAGTTAGCAGGCAGACCAGGGTCGAGACAGGCAGCAAGCGGGAGTCGTCAGGAACAAGCAGAAGTCAAACCAAAGATCAGCGGCGAGACGGAGGATAAGCAGCAACTCAAGGCACAGAGGAACTGTGTGAACCTCGTTGCAAGGCAAAGTGAGGAAGTCCGGATTCTGCTTATATACTTTAGCCACAGCGTGACATCACCTCGGGGGCGGAGCTGCACTTCCGGGTACCGGGGCTGAAGTACCCAGCCCATGCGCGCGCGCAAGGCCGTCGCAGTGGGCAGAGTCCAGAGAGGCTTTGGCGGCATTTTCGTGAGGCGAGGCCGGAGCCATGCGGCTGGGCCCGGGTGGAGACCGGTGTCCCTCCTTGTGGAGCGGAGGAAGGCAAGAGAGCCCCAGTTTGAGTGGAACACGGTCAGGGCCTAGCGAGGAGTCCTCAGAGGGAAGACGGGAACCACGCGGTCTGGCAGTCCAGGAGCAGGGGATCCTCCTCCACGGTCCGCGGGAAGGTAAGAGGCCCCGAGCCCGACGGGGGAGGAAGCGGTGGGGACCGCAACATTATCATCAGCATTTGACACAGTGAATCACGAAATACTTATCAAAAGACTAGAAGAAATAGGACTACTAGGTAACACAATCACATGGTTCATGTATCTAACCAACAGAATATTTCAAGTGCAAATTAATAACACTCTATCTAAAAATATAACCCTAAAAACTGGAGTTCCACAGGATCAGCATTTTCAGCGACACTCTTTAACATATATCTACTTCCACTATGCCATCTTCTCACAGGGCTAGGAATCATACACTACATTTAAGCCGATGACATTCAATTAATCCTACCAATAGAGGACAACATTGAAAAAAACAACAAGTTTAGCCATTATGTATCTTGACATAATAAAACAACTACTGAACCAAATGGAGTTGGTAATTAACATTGATAAAACTGAATTCCTACACCTAAACAGAAAGAATATGAACATAACACAAACTCCAATAATACTCAACAGCAACCAAAAAATCGATTTAGCAGAGAAGGTTTAACACAGAGCTAAACCTCAAACAGCACATATCACTAAAGGTTAAAGAAGGGTATGCTAAACTTATGATACTTAGAAAACTAAAACCATTACTGTCTCTTAGGGATGTGAATCGTTTTAGGACGATTAAAATTATCGTCCGATAATTTTAATATCGTCTTAAACCGTTATGGAACACAATACAATAGAGATTCTAACGATTTATCGTTATAAATCATTAGAATCGTGAGCCGGCACACTAAAACCCCCTAAAACCCACCCCCGACCCTTTAAATTAAATCCCCCACCCTCCCGAACCCCCCCCCAAATGACTTAAATAACCTGCGGGTCCAGCGGCGGTCCGGAACGGCAGCGGTCCGGAACGGGCTCCTGCTACTGAATCTTGTTGTCTTCGGCCGGCGCCATTTTCCAAAATGGCGCCGAAAAATGGCGGCGGCCATAGACGAACACGATTGGACGGCAGGAGGTCCTTCCGGACCCCCGCTGGACTTTTGGCAAGTCTTGTGGGGGTCAGGAGGCCCCCCCCAAGCTGGCCAAAAGTTCCTGGAGGTCCAGCGGGGGTCAGGGAGCGATTTCCCGCCGCGAATCGTTTTCGTACGGAAAATGGCGCCGGCAGGAGATCGACTGCAGGAGGTCGTTCAGCGAGGGTTCCGGCGCCTCGCTGAACGACCTCCTGCAGTCGATCTCCTGCCGGCGCCATTTTCCGTACGAAAACGATTCGCGGCGGGAAATCGCTCCCTGACCCCCGCTGGACCTCCAGGAACTTTTGGCCAGCTTGGGGGGGGCCTCCTGACCCCCACAAGACTTGCCAAAAGTCCAGCGGGGGTCCGGAAGGACCTCCTGCCGTCCAATCGTGTTCGTCTATGGCCGCCGCCATTTTTCGGCGCCATTTTGGAAAATGGCGCCGGCCGAAGACAACAAGATTCAGTAGCAGGAGCCCGTTCCGGACCGCTGCCGTTCCGGACCGCCGCTGGACCCGCAGGTTATTTAAGTCATTTGGGGGGGTGTTCGGGAGGGTGGGGGATTTAATTTAAAGGGTCGGGGGTGGGTTTTAGGGGGTTTTAATGTGCCGGTTTTGCAATTTTACGTTTTTTCGATTTTTTACGATTTTTCATGATATTTTACCCCCCCAAATGGCAACAATACGATTCCCTCCCCCTCCCAGCCGAAATCGATCGTTAAGACGATCGAGGACACGATTCACATCTCTACTGTCTCTGCCAAATTTTTGCACTGTGCTTCAATCACTAATATTTGCAAGCACTGACTACTGCAGCACACTGTTGGGCAGATTTTCAAAGGCTACGCGCGTAACATACAACATCTGCCCCTGCACGTGCCGAGCCTATTTTGTGTAGGCTCGGCGGAGCGCGCAAGCCCCGGAACGTGCGTATGTCTCGGCGCTTGCAAAAAGGGGTGGTTCAGGGGTGTGGCTAGGGGGGCATGGTATCAGCTCGGGGGCGTGTTCGGGGGCATGGCGGCGGTCCAGGGCGGTCCAGGGGCATGGCCGAGTGCCCCGACACAGCGGCCTGTGTCGGGGCCTGCCACGCCAGCAGACATTCGGCGCGCGCAAGGTGCGACTGTCCGGAGGCATGTGTAACTTCCTGGCTAAAGGTTAGGAGGGGGATTTAGATAGGGCTGGGGGGTGGGTTAGATAGGGGAAGGGAGGGGAAGGTGGAGGGAGGCAAAAGGAAAGTTCCCTCTGAGGCCGCTCCGATTTCGGAGCGGCCTCGGAGAGAACGGGCAGCACATGCAGGGCTCGGCGTGCGCAAGGTGCACAAATGTGCACCCCCTTGCGTGCGCCGACCCCGGCTTTTAAAAGATACGCATGGCTACGTGCCTATCTATTGAAATCCGGCATACTTTTGTTTGTGCCTGGTGCGTGAACAAAAGTACGCGCTCACGCTTTTTTTTTTAAATGTACCCCTGTGCTTGGTCTACCTTACACGAGAATAAGACCACTGCAAATATTACAAAACTCCACAGCTCAAATTCTCACTGGCAAAAGCAAAAAAGATCATATCACAGATATACTAGCCGAACTACACTGGCTACCCATCGAACAAAGAGTACATTTCAAATCACTTTGCACAATACACAAATTGATCCATGACGAAAAAGCGGAATGGCTGAACACAGCACTTCAAGTACATGTGCCTCACAGAAATTTAAGATCAACAAACAAAGCTCTCTTAACCATTCCATCAGTAAAAACAGCAAGACTAACCCAGGTCAGGGAACGCACACTATCATTGGCTGGTCCCATATTATGGAACACTGTGCCCCTCGATCTAAGACTCCAGAGAAATTATAAACTCTTTCAAACCTCAAAACCTGGCTTTTCAAACAGGCCTTTCACAAAGAGAATGGTGCAAATAAGTAAGGAAGAGCAGGCATATAGCGTCTAACACATAATCTCCAAGTGCCTACCTGGAAATTATTTTTTATCACACAGATAATCATAGTCAATAACCTGGAATGCCAAGAATGAACCACATGTTATCTCCTAGGAGACACACATCAGTGGAAAATCCATGTCATAAACCAAATAGTCTTTAATGTTTATTTGTTACCAGATACTATTGGCACCCCTTTGTAAAATATGAACTAATCTCCTCTATATGTGCCTTATTGTAAACCGTCATGATGGTAAATAACTTAATGAAGGTATAGAAAAACGTTTAAATAAATAAAATACTTCCACATAGCGCTCTGGTACAAAAACACCTGGAGTCCTGTTTAAAGTCCTGTTTGCCACATCTCAAAAAGGATGAGGTAGAGATTGAGAAACTACAGAGAAGGCCAACCAGAATGGTGAGAGGAATGGAATATCTCTCATATGAAGAAAGACTCTGCTGCTGTCAGAGCAACACTGGAAGTGCCAGAAGCAGGTAAGACAATACCTTGCTTCCAGCAGGGGTTTCATAGAGGAGGGGGGCTTTGAAGGGGGGATAGGGTTACAAAGAGGGATATGGATGCGTGGAGTGTTTAGAGGGGGACAAGAATGCAACAGATTTTGTTTTGAAAAAAAAAAAACAACAACAGAGTGGGCTAGCCTGGAGCTTTAGTCAATCCATTTTTTTAAATTATTTGATAGGTTTCAGGGGGAGAAGGAAAATGGGCACTAGGCCCCACTCTTATCTTTTACTACTTTGGAATGGGGATGGAGCTTAAGAATCACACCTGAAGACCCCGGAGCTGTGTTGTTTTTGTCTCAACTGTGCTGCCATTTAATACTTAACAGAATATATTTTCAAAATATCTGGTTACAATAAGTGGCAAGTTATTTGGCCATGTAGGACTGCTCTGAGGCAGACCAAAGTTAAATGGATGCAGTTTAAAATTGGCTAAGTTATCCAGGTTACTTTACTCCACCCCAGAACTTCATAGGAACACGTCAGGGTCCATTTTCAGCCAGTGTGTGGCTCGGCTAAATATATCTGGATAATTAGCAGGGTATACTCAGCAATGCAGTCACACTGCTGCATATACCCATTATCTTAAATTTAGCCAGTTATGTCTAACCAGCTAACTTTATGACAGTTCTACAGCCCGACCAGAGTTAGCCACATAACTTAAGTGTCTAACTCAGAATACCGATGTTAGCCACTTAACTTATGCGGCTAACATTGCTCCTCCTCGGAACGCCTCTTGCTTACCCATGAATAACTAATTACCTGGCTACAATTTAGCCAGATAATGACTAAATATAGCTGGGTAAGCCTTTTTCTTCTAAAAGGCTTCATGTTAAAACAAGCTTTTGGATAAGAATATTGATATTGGTCTTTCCAAGAAATATGTCTATTCAGTGAATTATGATTTTGTTTATATTGTAAATATGTTTTAATAAGTTTTATATTATTTACATGTTATTTTTTATGAATGTTTTATTTTGCACATCACTTAGGTCATCAGTGTTAGCTGTTAGGCAATAAATAAATGTTAATAAATTAAATGAAATGAAAATGAATTTAAATGGATAACTATTATGTTATCCGTCTAAATGACTTTTGAATATGGAGCTCCTCTTTTTTATTGGCTAGTTTAACCCACTGAAGAGTTACCTGGCTAAAACATAGCCAATAAGTGTTTCCAATAATCATAAGTAGGCATATAGATGGATTATTTGTAAGTTGTCAGGCTAAATGCCTTAAAATGCTTAATAAAAAAAATTGGAAGCAAATGATAACCCAGGAGAAGGTGCATAGGCAACATTTTTTGTTAGTTTGTTTATTTGTTTTGTAGGTCACCTCCGTTCATTTAGTTTCAAACAAAAAAAATGTTTATTCATTTTGGGGTAGATTTTAATAGGTGCGCGCGCTACCTAGTGCGCACACATGGATGCACAAATTGTGTAACATGCGTGCGCCAGCACGCCCATGTTATAAAATCGGCGGCACTCGCAAGAGGGGTGACAGTTTTGCAAACATTGCGTGGTGACGCACCCAGGCCTTCCCCAATTCCCTCCCAGTCTGCTCCAATTAAAGAGCGGACTGGGAGGGAACTTCCATACACTCTACCCTAACCTACCTTCCCCTTCCCCTCTCCTCCCCAACTCCTAAGTCCAATTTTCCCCTTCACCTGCCCCTCTCCTCCCCAACCCCTAACTCCAATTTTTTAAAATTTAATTTACCTTTGTTGAGCAACTTACTTCAGCTCCCGAGATGAAGTAAGTAGCCGGCCAGCTGCTGGTGTGTGAGGCTCTGGGACAGCAAACAATGGTGCTGTCCCAACTCGCCTCCTGCCTCACCCTTCCCCGCCACAAACGTGCCCCCCAGCCTATCCCTTGGAAAAGCTCTGGCTCTTGTGTGCAAAACAGGGGTTACACGCACAATTGGTACCCTTCTCAAATGCGTGCTGTGCGTGCAAGGGCCAGCTGCGCACATAAATCCCAGATTTTATGCACAGAGGGGTTTAAATTCGACCAGTGTATTTGCATTTTATTTCCCATAAAAGTCAATGAGGAAAGCAATGCAGGCTATTTTGTGTTCACATCTACTTGTTCAAGACCTCTCATGATTTTAAACACCTCTATCATATCCCCCCTCAGCTGTTTCTTCTCCAAGCTGAACAGCCCTAATCTCTTCAGCCTTTCCTCATAGGGGAGCTGTTCCATCCCTTTTATCATTTTGTTGCCCTTCTCAGTACCTTCTCTATTGCAACTATATCTTTTTTGAGATGCAGCGACCAGAATTGTACACAGTATTCAAGGTGCGGTCTCATCTTGGAGCGATACAGAGGCATTATGACATTTTCTGTTTTATTAACCATTCCCTTCCTAATCATTCTTAACATTGTTTGCTTTTTTGACTGCTGCAGCAGTGAAAAAAAAATTGCTGTTTAAATTCATGGGTACCCTCCATTTATTTCAGGGGTCCATGAATAAAGCAAAAATGGTCTCATTTGTTGCATTTTACACATTCTTTTGAAATGAATGCATATCCCTAGAATGTGACAAAGCATCATCTTAGATAATCATATGCACAAATGCTTGAAGTCTTCTTAACAAATCACTGACCTAGAATCCATCATAAGAAAGGCAATCTTAGATGTGGTAGTCATCACTGAGTCTTGGTTTAATTGATATATGAATTGGGGTATAATTATCCAAGGCTATAATCTCTTTGGAAGAGGCAAAATAAGGATAAATGAGAGAGAAGTAGCTCTTTTTATTAGGGACATAATAATGGTCACTGAAATGCAGGGAGAGCCTGAATTAATGTGAGTTTCCCTGCAAAAACTGAGAGAGATTGCTGTCTTTTTGGGAGCAATATACAGTTCTCTGGCACATGATAAAGAGGCAAATTCTTGTAAGATGAAATACATATTAAGGCAGTAACTTTTAAACAGCCTCGCAGGTGTACATGTAAGAGCATATGCTGGCTCACGCCAAGAGACATGGCCATGTTATAACATACTCGCGTATATGCATGTATGATATAAAATTGGCTGTATATGCATACATGTGCACACAATTTTATATGCACAAAGGATGTGTGCGCAAATGCCAGCTCTATTGGGGAGATTTTATTAGATACACATGCTGACACAATTACCAGTTTCCCCAGTACATTCCCAGTTTGCCCAGATAAAGGATAGGACTTCCTAACCCCCCTAGTTAATGTCTCCCTTTAACCCTTTTAGTTCCAACCATAAAAACCCCTCTAACTAGCCTCCTTTTTTTTGTTTCATTACTTACACGTCCTCCATAGCAGAAGTAAAGTTACATGGTAGGGGATCCAGGTGCGTGCTTGAGCATGTAAATACGTGTGCACATATTTCATGTTACAAACCCAGACCACCCGTGAACCTCTCATTCCCTGCCTAGACCCCACCCACACCCGGCCTGAGATACATGCTGGCCAGAAATACTCACATATCTCCTGGCTTTGTTGCATGTAGGGCTTTTAAAATTCACCTTTAAGGATGGAGTCCAAAGGGGAGTTACTGCCTGTAGGTGACTGGGAGACTTTAACTTACATGTTGACGACCCTTCTCCCTCTACAAACTGTGAAACTTTCCTAAATGCTATGACCGCCATGGGATTCAAGCAGATAATCAACAACCCTACCCAGAGAGCAGGACACACTTTGGATCTCATCTTTGTAAACTCAGGCATCTCATACTCAGCACCTCCCATATGCAAATCAGTCCCTTGGTCAGACCATGCTTTAATCTCCACCACATTATCGCTGGCACAATCAAGCATCAAACACGATCCTCAACCTCAATTTACTTACAGAAACCTGTGTTCATCCGATGAACTTCACGAACACCTTGTCCTAGAACTCCCTCACATAGACATCTCCACTCCCAACACTGCTCTCCACGCATGGTCCAACATCACAGGATCGGCAGCTAATAAACTCTGCCCACTGGCAACAAAAAAACCTAAACATAATGCCGCCAGAAGACAACCCTGGTTTAATGAACAACTACAAAAACTCAAACTTTCCCTGCGACAAAAAGAAAATAAATGGCGTAAAGCACCATCACCGACCTCCCTCTCAGCTTACAAACTAGCTCTTCATATTTACAAGAGCTCCACACTAAAAACAAAAAGGGACTACTACGCTCTCAAGATACATCACCTTATCTTCGATTCTAAAGCCCTCTTTAATTACGTCTCGAACTTAACTCAACCCAATTCTCCGGACATTCCACTCAACCAAGCGCACGAAAAAGCTGAGGAGCTGGCCATCTTCTTCAGTAACAAAATTTCCAACCTGCAATCTCTCCTAAAAACGAATACCCTAGCTCCATCCAGCACATACCGCCATCACGGCAATGACATTGCTATACAAGCCTTCGAACCCATTGCTATATCAGAGACCAATTTAGTATTGAAGAGAATGAAACCATCATCGCACCCATTTGACCATATCCCTTCCAAACTACTGCTGCTAATACCAGATACCATCTCCAAAACCTTGACTGACATTATCAATTGTTCCTTAGCCCAAGGAATTTATCCTGATGACCTGAAAGTTGCTTCTATCAAACCCCTATTAAAAAAACCTAACCTTAATCCTAAAGATCCATCCAACTACCGCCCAATATCCAACCTTCCTTTCATAGCCAAGGTTACAGAAAAATTCGTCAACACCAGATTATCAGAATACCTCGAAGAAAACAACATATTATTCCCCACTCAATACGGCTTCCGAAAATCTTTAAGTACAGAATCACTTCTCATATCTCAGACAGATTACCTCATCATGGGCCTCGATAAAGGTCACGCCTACCTGCTGATACTCCTCGACCTATCGGCGGCCTTTGATACCGTGAATCTCTCCCTTCTCCTAAACCAACTAGCGAACATCGGAATAACAGGCTCTGCTCTTGCCTGGTTCAAATCATTCTTGGGAAACAGAGGATATAAAGTCAAAATACATAACAAAGAATCACAGTTTTACCCTTCCACGCTAGGTGTTCCACAGGGCTCCTCTCTCTCCCCCACACTCTTTAACATTTACCTCCTACCCCTATGTCAACTATTAACCAATCTGAACCTCAAATACTTTCTATACGCAGATGACGTCCAGATTGTCATCCCCATCAAAGAATCCCTTACTAAAACTATCAAAATCTGGGAAAACTGCTTTCAAAATATTGACAACCTCCTCTCAGGTCTAAATCTTATCTTAAATTCCGCAAAAACCGAACTCCTCATAATCTCCCCCGAAAACAGCAACCTCACCTCAAATCCACCAACCGGCTTTCAAACTTCACATGTAAGAGACCTAGGAGCCATTATTGACAATCGGCTAAATCTAAAATCTTTTATTAATCAAACCACAAAGGACTGCTTTTATAAATTACATGTCTTAAAAAGAATCAAACCACTTTTCCATTTCCACGATTACAGAACAGTTTTGCAATCGATAATCTTCTCTAAGTTAGATTATTGCAATTCTATTCTATTAGGTCTCCCGTCTTCTCATACTAAACCTCTTCAGATGGTTCAGAACACGGTGGCCATAATTTTGACAAACACAAGAAGAAGAGACCACATATCTCCAATTCTCAAAGACTTACATTGGCTGCCAGTGCACTACAGAATCTTATATAAGTCCATTACTACCATCTACAAAGCATTCCATCAACTCTCTCCGCTTAACCTCCAAATCCCTTTTAAAAAGCATTCCTCAGCCAGACCTATCAGAGAGTCCTACAGAGACTCATTACAGGTTCCTCCTGCAAAAACCTTTCACCATATGACACTCAGAGACAGGGCTTTCTCTACAGCAGGACCTACCTTGTGGAACTCCATCCCACCAGAACTGAGACAGGAACCTTGCCTCCCTACATTCAGAAAAAGACTTAAAACCTGGCTATTCATGAAAGCCTTTCCAGATACCAACTAAACCTACTCTCAACTCAAGCAATTAAGACCTCCCGTCAGGGTAATCAACAACCTTTGACAACTCCGTAATGTTCTTACTCATTTAAATTGGCAGGTTTTTATTTACCTTGGTTATTATCTTTTATCTCATTGTTAATCTTTCTCTCGCCTTCTCTACATTCCAAGTTTTCATTTTATCCCTGTTTTATTGTAACTGCTACTTTATTCTTCTATCACATGTTAATGTTCTAAGTTTTTTAAGTATTTATCCTTTTATCACACCCTGTTATTTGTAAACCGGCATGATGCGACTCCCATCGCGAATGCCGGTATATAAGAAATTCAAATAAATAAATAAATAAATAAATAAATATGCGGACCGGAATCTATCTTCTGCAGCTTCAGCTAAAAGTGATAAAGTCCTGGATGTTCTGCAAGAGGCATTCCTTAGGCAACTGGTTGAAAAGTCTAGTTAAGGTGAGGTTATGCCAAATTAGATATTGTCAAAGAGAGACAGTGTCACTGAACTCATATAAAGGGAAAATGCAGGGTCTAGTGATCATCACACTGTGTGGTTCAGTCTTATATTCAGAACTGAACTTATCCATAATTCAAGCACAAGCAGGAAGACTGGGTGAGCCACATTGTCCATATTTGTCAGCATCTGCTATCTATGTTACTATGACCCTTCAAGGTCCCTCCTTTCACTATCTTAAACACCAATTATTAAAATGTCATAGAGCTAAATTGAGAAAGTACTACAATTTTAAAGGTTAAAATTGAAATATTTGAATGTGACTTTTTGGAATTCAATTTGCTGCTAAAATGATTTACTGAGTAGCAAAAGTTGTGTGCAATTGTATTAAGTTACATCTACATTAGGACCTTTAAGTATGGCATCACTTTATTTTATAAATGGTATCTTTCAAATCATATTTCATAAAACATCATCTGTCTGGTATTCACAAGTTGATGCACCATTGCTACAATATCTACTATATGTACAATATCTAACCACATCTATAGTATTATATATCAGAACTGACACAGTGTAATGCAGCAGTTTGACATGAATCATGGAAATGACAATGCAACCTGGAGAAAGATGATAAGAAGACATGCTTTTGTAAATGGCAATTCTAAACGTTATATTTTTCTCTAGAAAAAATACACAAGCCAAAATAGTTAGCAATCTTTACAGCTATACATTTTAGCAAATATTTATAGTGTATGTGATACTACCAAAATACACATTGAACAATCCATTATGCCATATAGAAAATGCAGCAGATGAAAAGAGTAAAATAATTGAATCATATCTTTTAAGCCCAAGCAACTCACACAAGAAATTCCAATAATTTTGAGGCCGATATTCAGATGCCATCTATTAGGGGGTCGCGTTAGCAAGGAGGCGCTAGGGTCACTTGTGCGCTCCTAGCACCTCCTTGCTAAAAAGAACCAGTTCTCTTTTACTAACTCGATCGTCTGCCGGTTATGAAAACCAACGCCAAGTTTATCAGCGTCGGTTTGTCTAACTCGGCCATCTGCTGGTTAGGTGTTTTTTTTTAAACATTTCTTTAACTTTTTCCTCCTACTTAATATCGCAACAATATTAAGTAGGAGGAAGTACAAAAAAGCAGTTTTTTCTGCTTTTTGTACTTGTTTTAAGTGCACTTAGCTACTAACGCCTGCTCTAGGCAGGCGTTAATAGCTGATTGCTAAATGTGTGTCTGAGACGCACTTCTTTTTTTGCATCAGAGTGAATGCCTAATATCCTCATTCACATGCATTTGCATATGATGAGCACTATTAGGTTCACTCCCTGTTGGACACACGTTGAATAGGTGCTAATCCCCTTATTGCATTAGGGGATTGATTAGCACCTATTCAACCTGCATCCCACTGCGGGTTATACAGTGCACTCAGCTGAGCGCACTGATTTGCATCAGCCCCAAAACGAGATATACACCTTGAATTTAGTTGTATAATTTGGGGGTGGGTGGGAGGCATTTCAGGCGGGCCAGAGTTAGACGCATCAGTTATGCAGCTAACTCTGATATTCAGATTTAGCCACTTAACGGCTAACTCTGGTTGGCCCATAGGGCTGTCCTAACATTAGCAAGTTAGAACTAACTGGCTAACTTTAAGATAGTTGCGGATATTCAGCAGTGTGGCTGCTCTGCTGAATATCCCAGTTAAGTTAGCCGGATAGGAATAACTTAACTAGCTGCTCCAGTTCTGAAAATAGACCTCTTTATTTCTAAAAGAGACATTTTTTTAAGTAATCATAATAAAGAAGATGGAATACTATAGGGCACAATCAGTAAATATTGCTAATAATGATTGTGCTCGCTAAACAGGTTCATCCTAAATGCTAAATAATGTGCTATTCACAAAAGCATTAAAGGTGAATTTTCAAAATTGCATGTGTAAAATAGCAAACATGTATGTATATGCTATTTTAAAAACCACAACGCACCCCCCATAAACTAGGGTCTGTGAGTAAATTTGCACGTGTAATAAAGGTGTGAGCCAGGTGCATTCCTGGGAAGGACAAATATTTATGTAAATAAATTATTATTTTATAAGCAATTTATGCATGTGAATCTGACAATTTTCTTGTGTTTATTCACTCCTGCTCAATATCTTGAGTAAATGATTATAAAAATTATAAAAGTGAAAAAAATGACTGGGTGGGAGATATGGGTGAAAAGGAGGGACTTTAGGCTGAACAGCCAAGATGGTCTTCATGATATGCATATAAGAACATAAGAAAATGCCATACTGGGTCAGACCAAGGGTCCATCAAGCCCAGCATCCTGTTTCCAACAGTGGCCAATCCAGGTCATAAGAACCTGGCAAGTACCCGAAAACTAAGTCTATTCCATGTAACCATTGCTAATGGCAGTGGCTATTCTCTAAGTGAACTTAATAGCAGGTAATGGACTTCTCCTCCAAGAACTTATCCAATCCTTTTTTAAACACAGCTATACTAACTGCACTGACCACATCCCCTGGTAACAAATTCCAGAGTTTAATTGTGCGTTGAGTAAAAAAGAACTTTCTCCGATTAGTTTTAAATGTGCCCCATGCTAACTTCATGGAGTGCCCCCTAGTCTTTCTACTATCCGAAAGAGTAAATAACCGATTCACATCTACCCGTTCTAGACCTCTCATGATTTTAAACACCTCTATCATATCTCCTCTCAGTCGTCTCTTCTCCAAGCTGAAAAGTCCTAACCTCTTTAGTCTTTCCTCGTAGGGAAGCTGTTCCATTCCCCTTATCATTTTGGTAGCCCTTCTCTGTAACTTCTCCATCGCAATTATATCTTTTTTGAGATGCGGCGACCAGAACTGTACCCAGTATTTAAGGTGCGGTCTCACCATGGAGCGATACAGAGGCATTATGACATTTTCCGTTTTATTCACCATTCCCTTTCTAATAATTCCCAACATTCTGTTTGCTTTTTTGATTGCTCAATATAGACTGAGCAATCTGGTAAACTAATTGGTGAAACTAATTAACTCATTGTTATGCATGTTTGAAATTACCTGAGTTGGTGACAGGAGGCCAAGATGGCGGCGTGAGTGGCTGCTGTGAAACGCTACTCCCGAGTTATGGAAAATGGTTACCTTTATTATGCCTTCTAAGAGGAAAGGTCAAGTTTGTGTCTTCCCCTCAGACTGTTCCCTTCCATCGGACCAGCGACTAATATCTTCATTTGCAGTCGGGATGGCAGTTGTGGCTAGTGGTGAGGGAGCACCGCAGTCACCAGGGGAAACCAGCTCCGGTTTCCAGCATTTCTCCCCTGGAACATGTAGTCCACGATGAGGTCATCACCGATGCGACTGCGATGAGGGGTCAGAGTGGAGGAGTTCAGCCAGGATTCCACTCCTCTCCCAGACTACTGGAGGAACTTTTACCTTCTCAATTTCTGCTATCGCCTATTTCCTCTGCAACTGGTAAAGAAGTAGAGGAGTTTGGAGGAAAAGCTGAAGAAATGACGTGGGAACCATTGAGAGAGGCACAGGCCGGAATAGGGGGTGAGTGTTTTCAGCCCCCTCCGAAACCAGCAATAATAACTTTGGAAGCGTTATGGGACCTAATAGTGAGCTTTGGTAGCTCAATGAAAGTTTGCCAGGGAGAAATTGAAAAATTAAATTCAAAAGTAAATGCACAAAATGCTGTATTCGATACTCAATTTCAGGAAATAAGGAATCAAATAGCAGCCACTCAGCAATCCTTGATTCATACCCAAACAAGTAATTTTAAACTTATAAAAGATTTCAGGTCCTGTGATGGAGATTAGAGTATTTAGAAAATCATTCTAAGCAGTTGAATTAACGTTTCGTTAACTTCTCCAGCGTGCTGGGTGAAACAGTTTATACCACCTTAATTTTTTTTTTTTCATCAAAGTCTTGGATTTGAACTGGATAAAACACCTGCAATAAATAAAGCCTAACCCTAGCAAAGAAAGTGTTCGTGGAGGTCAAGCAGAAGCTATTGTTAACCTAACACAATTTCTTGAGGATTCGTCTGGTGTTGTTATTGAAAGGGCTACTTTGCTTGTCTCATTTATAATGGAACAAGTACTGAATGATACAATGGGAAGATACTTTAAAACTATCTCCTCAAATTTCCATGGACAAACTATACATGTTTTTCCTGATTTTGCTAGGGTGAAACAGCTTAGGAGGCATGATTTTTTGTCTTTGAGGGCTCAAGTGATTGCATTGGGGTATACCTTTATGCTTAAATATCCCTGTAAGTGCGTAATAAGAGGTCAAAATGATTGATATATCTTTTTCTTTCCCGAGCAATTAAAATCTTTCCTAAATTCCAGGAGTGCTATTATAATATCTAGTCCTCCTGGTCAATAGAGATCCTGAAAATGATCTATTAAGGAATTTCTACCATTTCACGCTAGGCTAATTTCATTTAATAATAATGTTTTCCTTTGTTCTCTCTTTGTATACCGGCCTCCCCCATTTTTTTCCTATGAGAAAATGTTGTTAAAATTAGTTGGTATTACGATTGATTATAATTTTCCTGTAAAAATATCATATTAATCATAATATGAGTTATATTGTTAACACCATTCTATTTACATATGTAAGATGTTATTATCTTGCTTTTGAGTTGAAAATAATAAAAAGAAAATAAAAAAAAAGAAATCACCTGAGTTAAGCATGTAAAAGTTGACTTCCATGGGGAAATACATCTAAATAACACAAGTAAAATCTATTCAGAAATCCCTTAAATATTTGAAATACAAATACACATATCATTTGCCCACATTTATCTGGCTAAATTCTGACTTATCAGATAAGTAGCACATTAGCCATTAATTGGCCAAATTTGAAATCTGGATAAGTAGTAGCACTTATCTGGCTATATTTTGACTTATCTGGCTAAGTAGACGTAGGCATTACTAAGCTGGATACATCTGATAAGCTCAACTTCTCTATCAAAATAGCACTTTTCAGACTTATCCAGCTACTTAGCAGGATAAATTGGCACTTATCGAGATAAGTCCAAACTTGAACATCTCAAAGTTTTTACATACGCGAGCATGTATGGGTGCATATTCACTCATATATTATACCCTCCACATATCATATCTATAAATACAGTAGCAACTTTGCATGCACCCATATACACATGTAAATGGGTGCATGCAAGCAATTTTGAAAGTTATCCTTTATATGCACATCTAAAGGCTCCAGCAAATACTTTAGCAAGTGCACATCAAATTGACTGGTTAGGCACAAGATAATTAGCATATTGAAATGCAAATGAAGGCATAATGAACTTGAGCTTATTATCACACTTTCACTAAAATATTAGTGATAATGCTGTACAGCAAAAAAAATGTATCTATAATCTAGACCATTCATTTGCCATTGAATGTGCATGCTACAAATGCTGCTATCTGGAGGATGCTTATTAGGGGAAACGGAAAAGGTTTTGTCTACTACAGATGCAAGGAGAAGATATAAAATGACAGGGGAGGAGAAGAAGAGACAGAGAAGGAGAAAAAGAAGTAGGAAGAGAAAGAAAAGGAAAGAAAAGAGGATGTGCTTTTTTTTTTTTTAAAGAATTAGAAAAATGCAACAAAGCAAGGCAATTCGTTTCATTCGGGGGGCCCAAAATGAATTGGGAGCCCTGCGAATGAAACAAACCCCAAGCAGGGGCCTTGGCCTATGCCCTAGCATGATGTCTGCATTTCAGCCTAAGTTTAGGCTCAAAGCCAGACCCTCGGCTAGGGCATAGGCCATGGTCCATAGTAGGGGCCGCAGCCTAAGCCCGAGCACAATGCTGGGGTCTTGGCCTAGGCCCAGCCCAAATCTGGGGCCTCAGCTGAGAACTGAAAAAGCTCTTACCTAATCTGTCATATATCTAGTGGCAAGGCAGGGCCTTGGCCAGAATCAGGCCAGATGCTGTGATCCAATCTGGATGCTGGGTCCCAATGCCTGGCCTGGAAGCCAGGTCCTGATGCCTGGGCCTCAGCCTATGCTGGAGTCCGGAACCAGGCCCAACACCACGATACAGACAAGAAGCTGAGTCTGACTCTGGGACTGAGGCCCGGATTGAGGCCCGACATCAGAATCTGGCCTGGAGACCAGGTCCAAAAGCCGTGGCCTCGGCTTAGGCCCAGGCCCAGGCCTGGAGCCCAGACCTCACTGCTGCTCCCTCATCATCCTTGTCTTCTCTTCTGATGACATCTGCTGAGGATACCCTGAGTTAATTAACTCTGGTGCATTCGCCCTAGCGGATATCGCCATTTTGATCTATGGTAATGCTGTACACATTGCCATAAATCAAAAAGGCACCATCCACTGGGGTGAATGCACCTCAGCGGATGACATGAGAAGAGAAGAAGAGGTCGACAAGGCAGCAGGGGCGAGGCCTGGGTGCTGAGTTTGGCTTAGCACTGGCTTCAGGACTAGGCCTCCAGGCCTGGCCCTAGTTTAGGTCTTGGTCTTGGCTACGGCCCCAGTGTCAGGACCCAGGCTCCGAGCTGGGTCTCAGCGTCAGACCTGGGGCCAGGCCAAGGCCTCAGCATCTGTACCTGGCCTCTGGGCTTGGTCACAACATCAGGTTTGTGTCCAGGCTCCAGTCCAAGCTGAGGCCCAGGAATCGGGACATGACATCCTGGCCAGGTAACAGTGTAGGACATGGGTCTGGGCATAAGCCCAGGCATCGGGACCAAGCCTTTGGGTCAGTTTGCTGCATTGGGCCTGGGTATGGGCCTGGACCTGGGTTCTGTCCTAGGCTGAGGCCCAGTCATCAGGACCAGTTTCCAGCTCAGGTTGCAGCATCAGGCCTGGGTCTGGGCCATAGCCCTGCAGGACTTGGTCTCCTGGCTGGTTCATGGCAGTGAGCCTGGGTCTGGGCTCTGGCCTAGGCCCTGGAGTCGGCTGTGTTGCAACTTCAGGTCTGGGTCCAGCCAAGTTATCGGCCTTGTGTAGGTGAACATCGTGGTGACATATAGCTCCCTTGGCCTATGCAAGGTCGAGGTTTCTTCCTGGACCTAGACCTTGCCAACAATTCCCCACTAAACAAGGCAAATGGCGGTCGAGGGGATCCTGAGCCCAGAATTTTTCTAGGAGGGCATGCGGGAGGCTTCATTTTCATTTTCTGGACATTTGTTTGTTTGTTTGGTTTTTTTTTTTTTGGGGGGGGGGGGTATTGATTGATTTGTTGTTTTATCGTGAATGAAATGAATCAAACAATTCACAAACTGAAATTCATGGGAAAAAAAGTCTCCTGAAAACGAATTGAAAACAAAAACAAATTGTTTTCCCCTGCACATCCCTAAGAATAAACAGCAGGGGAGAACAACAAGGCTCCATGTTGCTGGTTTTTTTTGGGTTTTATTTTCAGGACTGGGACAACCTACTGTTGGCAACAAACAACATTATCATCATCATCATTTATTTCACACTTTTTCCAAAGGTCAAAGCATGTTATACTAGGTCAACATTAGGGATGTGAATCGTTTTTTGACGATTTAAAACAATCGTCAGATATATTTTAAATCGTCAAAAATCGTTGAGTCGCGATACAATAGAAATTCCCCCAATTTATCATGAAAAATCGTAAATCGAGGGAGGGGGGAGGGCGGGAAAACCGGCACCCTAAAACCCACCCCGACCCTATAAAACAAATCCCTTACCTTCCCCCACCCTCCCGAACCCCCCCAAAACATTTTACGAGTACCTGGTGGTCCAGTGGGGGCGCGGGAACCAATCTCCCGCTCTCGATCCATCGGCGCCATTTTGGCTGCCACTCAAAAATGGCGCCGATGGCCCGATAAAAAAAAAACCCACCCGACCCTTTAAAAACGACCCCTTAGCTTCCCCCACCCTCCCGAGCACCCCAAAACATACCTGGTAGTCTAGTGGTGGTCCCGGGAGCGATCTCCCGTTCTCAGGCCGTCGGCTGCCACTCATAAAGATGGCGCCGATGGCCCTTTGCCCTTACCATATGACAGGGTATCCGTGCCATTGGCCGGCCCCTGTCACACGGTAGGAGCACTGGCTGGCCGGCACCATCTTGATCACACTTCCTCAACACTTGATCACGTACCGGTCTTTACGCGCGTGGCCGGGCCTCTTGGAAGATTCGCCCGGCGCGTGTAAGGCCTGGCCACGTGCGTAAAGGCTGGAATTTACGCTCGCTGGGCATTTTAAATCTGCCCGAATATGTTTAGAGAGCTTTGTTTTCAGTTTATATTTCATTTTTCCTGGGGATTTCAATGTGATAAAAAAAATGAGTGGAAAAATGACTTTTCCACTGATATATTTTCTGTGTTTTATATTAAAGTAATTTTTTCCACTAATTTTTTATGTTATGACATTGAAATTCTCAGGCAAAATAAAATGAAAACTGTATAAGAAGGTCCCTAAATATGCCTAATATTACATGGGTTCCAAGTGTCTTTTTTAAACAAGATTTTCTGGTTGGCACCACAGCAGGGCATATAAAAATAATATACAAGCTGTTGCAATATTTCTACCTCTAAAGACTATCCTTTGTCACGTGAAATCTATTATTATAAATGTACAATTTTTAATTAGGTGTGGCGAGGGCTGGGAGGGGGCACAAGGCTTTAAAGTTCACCTAGGGTACCTAATACAGTTAAACCAACTTAAAAATGGTCCATCGCTCATAGTCGCCCCACCATTCACCCTTTCCCACTTCTCAAGGGGGCAGGACGTAGGATTTCTGGGAGGGTGGCAAAGGTGCCAACTTCATAGAGATATTATCAATGATCTGGGAACTCTGACCAATGCTTTCCCCTTTCTACAGCATTTCAAATCACCGAAAGGGCCAGACTCCAAGAGGACCCCCCCCCCCTCCCTTGTCCTTCTTGATGATATGAGCTGTACTGTGCCTTGGGGGAGGTGGTGGTGGGGAGGGGGGGTTACCATTTCATCTCTCACCTCTGGCAGCAGATTGACTTGAGCCACTCCTGGATCTCAATGTTAGTGATCTATTATTAACAAGAAAGAGACTGCAAGAATTCTTCTGAAAAATCAAAGGTAGAAGCTATTCAATCCTCAGTCCTATTTGGGGGGTTTTGACACCATGTTCACAGTCTTAAAAAGGATCACTAACAACACAGACCTATGTTTGGCAACTTGTTGTTCCAGACTTATGAAGTATATTCTTCAAAGATAACAGAGGGTTTTCTGATTGTCTCTGCAAGTTCTCTATCAGAACTAAGTGAACTGGTTAAGAATTGTGCTTATGTAGCAGAAGTAATTCATATTGTTTGGAGCTTTGGATGACATATGCTTTTGGTGGAATATTAGTGCTCTATGATATGATAATTTTTCTTAATCCTGATCACCACGCCAGATTTAATACATGCTTCAGAGAAATTATTCATCACAACCTGCAATTCATCAGCTGAATTAGAGATGAATGCAGTGTCATCTGTGAAAAGCAGATCCTGAATAATAAGTTGTGGCATTCTTTTTTTTCTGTGGAATTGTCTGATACAAAAAAGTAACCATGTATCCTCATTACAATTTGTACACCAGATTGATCATTTCCAAAAGTGTACTTAAGAAGAAGAGAGAAGATGCCCAAATTGATAGGTGCTAAAATACAGTAACAGTATTAAACTCAGATAGGTATCTCTTCGGGACCAAATAAAAAGGCTACTCCCAAAGGAAGAAAATTAAGATACAGTAGTTGCAAATCAGTTTATTACCAAATCAAGAAATATAGATCATGACAACCTAGAACCCATATCCAAAGTGACAGGGTAGCTTGTGGGGCCTTGACCTCTCAAAAATGAACCATTACTTATAGTAGCAGGACGCTGACCAATAGGAATATACAGGGACATTATTTTTATTTCATTTTTTTTTTCATTTTTTGATCATATTTGTTTTGTTTTTGTTTGTGTAATGGACTTTTTAAATTTGTTTTTAGTTTTGTTAATACATTGAATGCAGCTCATGTTGACACAAATATCAATGCTATTGCCCCATAAACGTAAAATGTTAGTTACACTTCAAAATGTGTAGTTAAATTTTCTTTAGTTTTATTTTTGGGAGATCATTGGTAGCTAACCTATGTGCTGATGTCTCAGCCCTGACCCCCCTCTCCTCTGTTCCCTATGGTCATCTATTACAGTTGCTGCACCAGCCTCCAGTTCAGTGGCAAAAAAAATGTAAAATTCAGCTCTATTTCATAAAGCTTTAAGCAATGACATCCCACTAAGATCAGTTCCCTTTTGAAGATATACAAAGTAACAAGAGATCTATGACCAATTGGATGCCTTCTACTGGACATTCCTTCAACACGTTTAATCAGACTCTAAGAATTTCATGAAAAATTGTTGCAGTAGCTGGTCTACAACTATAGAGCTCCTTACATGAGTAGCTCTGAAAGAAACTAAGCTTTCCAACTTTTAAGAAGCACCTGAAAACCTTATGTTTATACTGAAACATTTGGACGTTTTTAGTTAATCGTTTTTATTGATTTTTTCATATTTCAACAGGAACAAGAAGTGACAAACAGGTAGGTCTAGTACCCCTGCCATCCAGGAGGTACTATTAACAGCATTATAACAGTATAACATCCTGAAGCTAAGAAAAAGAGAACATGCATAGCAATAACAAGCATTAACAAGCGGATACTATATATATGCCACTGTTGTATAATATGTCTTGTAAGAATCCCCAAATAATAATTCTTTGTGTCTACCTAATAGACATTCCCCCCCACCCCCCAAGCTTCAATAATTTTATAGGATACAAGATATGCAGATATAGGTTACAGATTAATATAATCATCTCTTATGTAAGTTTGTCCCATATATCATCAGGAAGCAAAGAACATAAAGGTCTCCAACAACTCGAAAACCATTATGTGACTTAGGGCATGTGGGATATACTGAATAGTATTCCAAAAGACTTAAGTCCATCATAGCCAGTTTCCAAACATCCAATAGAGGGCCCAAATTATCAAGCTACTCTTCTTAGCCGCTAAATAGCATTTTGAAAGCAATAATTTATGGTGCCTCTTTACAGTAACAGTTTTCCCAAGATAGCCTAGAATACAAAATGATATAGAGCAGTCATTAGTTGGGATGTTCAAAAAAATGTTGATAGAGGTCCAGAAAGTTTGAATATCTGGATAGCACCAAAGGCAATGTAAAAATGTTGCTGCTTCTATTTTACATTTTACACAAGCATTAGAGAGTGTAATGCCTGCTTTGAAAGCCTTAAGCAGCCAGAAATAGGCTTGATGATTGGTAATACTGCATCTCTCTCAGGGACAAACTTTGGGCCGCCTTGTGTAATAGTAGTGAACAAGAAAGGAAGTCGTGTTCGGTCAATTCTATTGCCAGGTCTGTACTATTGCCAGGAAGTGACGAAACTCCCCAAGGCAGCCAGGTAAGAGCCCTTTAAATTCGGGCTCTCCCTCCTCGGCGATCCTTTCAGCTGCCCACCTTCTGAGCTCCCACAGCGATCTCCAGCCCTCCGCAGCCGGCGCCACCCCGATAGGGACCCAAGCCCCGGCGAGCCTGCAGAACCCGCCGAAGAGCACAACCTCTGCTCCCGAGTGCTCCGATCACGTGACAGGCCTCTGGACCAATCGAAGCCAAAAGGCAGAGAGAGAAAAAAAGAAGAAAACCATGCCTAATTTAATAACAAAAAGAAGGAAGTGACAAAACTCCCCAAGGCAGCCAGGTAAGAGCCCTTTAAATTCGGGCTCTCCCTCCTCGGCGATCCTTTCAGCTGCCCACCTTCTGAGCTCCCACAGCGATCTCCAGCCCTCCGCAGCCGGCGCCACCCCGATAGGGACCCAAGCCCCGGCGAGCCTGCAGAACCCGCCGAAGAGCACAACCTCTGCTCCCGAGTGCTCCGATCACGTGACAGGCCTCTGGACCAATCGAAGCCAAAAGGCAGAGAGAGAAAAAAAGAAGTAAACCATGCCTAATTTAATAACAAAAAGAAGGAAGTGACAAAACTCCCCAAGGCAGCCAGGTAAGAGCCCTTTAAATTCGGGCTCTCCCTCCTCGGCGATCCTTTCAGCTGCCCACCTTCTGAGCTCCCACAG
This sequence comes from Rhinatrema bivittatum, assembly GCF_901001135.1. Lineage (NCBI taxonomy): Eukaryota > Metazoa > Chordata > Amphibia > Gymnophiona > Rhinatrematidae > Rhinatrema > Rhinatrema bivittatum. The sequence continues at coordinate 151,538,875 of NC_042617.1, read as the reverse complement.
CGATCTCCAGCCCTCCGCAGCCGGCGCCACCCCGATAGGGACCCAAGCCCCGGCGAGCCTGCAGAACCCGCCGAAGAGCACAACCTCTGCTCCCGAGTGCTCCGATTACGTGACAGGCCTCTGGACCAATCGAAGCCAAAAGGCAGAGAGAGAAAAAAAAGAAGTAAACCGTGCCTAATTTAATAACAAAAAGAAGGAAGTGACGAAACTCTCCAAGGCAGCCAGGTAAGAGCCCTTTAAATTCGGGCTCTCCCTCCTCGGCGATCCTTTCAGCTGCCCACCTTCTGAGCTCCCACAGCGATCTCCAGCCCTCCGCAGCCGGCGCCACCCCGATAGGGACCCAAGCCCCGGCGAGCCTGCAGAACCCGCCGAAGAGCACAACCTCTGCTCCCGAGTGCTCCGATTACGTGACAGGCCTCTGGACCAATCGAAGCCAAAAGGCAGAGAGAGAAAAAAAGAAGTAAACCGTGCCTAATTTAATAACAAAAAGAAGGAAGTGACGAAACTCTCCAAGGCAGCCATGTAAGAGCCCTTTAAATTCGGGCTCTCTCTCCTTGGCGTCGCGCGCCTTTGGCTCGCGACAAAGGAACCTGCCCCTTTGTACACCCCTTCATACAGCCCCGAGACCCGACCCGACCTGACTCTGCAGGACTTCACAGATCTCTCTCCCTCTGAGTCTGATATCTTGCCTCTCCCACACAGACCAAACGCCGGACCATCTCAGCCTTAAAGATAATAAGCATGCTCATCTCAGCCATTCCCACCATACATTACCAAAGGAGACTCACAACATCAAAACTTACCAACTCAGCCGCCCAGCAACAGCAACAACAAAAAAGACTTATCCCCATCATGCTCTCACCTCTCAACCAACTCCTGGGTCTCACTCTTTTCTCCCTAACTCTACTGAATGCTCAATCAATCGTAAAAAAAAAACACCTCTTATATGACTACCTCATGGATGAGCAACCAGACCTGTGCCCCATTACAGAAACATGGCTCAAACCCGAAGACATGGTCCTCATCAATCAACTCCCCATACAAACCTATGACATTTTCTCCGTCCCCAGATTGAAAAGAAGAGGAGGCGGCCTGCTACTCGCTGCCAATAAAAAACTTGGTTTGTCATTACACTCAACTATCTCCTCACTTTCCTTAGAATTCTCAATTTTCAAATCCTCTCAGTTACAAATAGGCCTTATTTACGCCCCCCCTGGACGTCTTGATGTGGACCCTTCACCTTTAATAGAATACATTGTGAAACACATTAACATTGACTCACCGACCATTCTGTTAGGAGACTTCAATCTCCACGTGGACCCACTCCTCACTCCTCCAATTGTGAATCCTTCCTCAGCTCCCTCAGCTGCATGGGTTTCAAACAGCTAATCAACGAACCCACCCATAAAGCAGGTCACACGCTAGATCTCATCTTCATCAACCAGAGCTTTACTCTAGCGTCACATATCGATTGTCTGCCAATTCCTTGGTCGGACCACAAGCTTATCTCTACTTCCCTCCGATACCTACATTCAACTCCTTCAGTAACACAGAAATCCACAGTCCAATTCAAAAATCTATGCAACCAGGAAACCCTCAGCTCTCACCTATCCTCCGAGTTATTCCACATCGACCCTTCGGATGCTGACACTGCGCTGACCTCTTGGATAAAAATCACTAACAAAGTGGCCGATGCAACCTGCCCGCTTACAACCAAAATCATCAGTGACAATAATGACAAAAAAAAAAACATGGTCCACGCCACAATTAACAACTTTGAAACGTGATCTTAGAAAAAAGGAGCAGAATTGGCGAAAAAACCCCTCCTCATCTAACTTATCGGCCTTTAAAACACTCATGCACAAATAGTGGATCGACATTCTTCAGACAAAAAGAAACTTCTACTCTCAAAAAATCAATCACTTCATCCACGACCCAAAAGCCCTCTTTTCCCTGGTCTCATCGCTTACCAAGCCACCTTCTTCAACGATCCCAGATGACAAAGCTGCCACTAAAGCTTCCGAACTTGCCACATACTTCAAAAATAAAATAACAAGCCTACTCGCCTCCCATACAAGCAATAAATTTCCTACCCAACAATATTCATGCTCTCCTAATCTACTACTCAGCCCAATATATCCTCAACTTTCCTCAGCCTCCTCGCCACAAATGGCCCGCTTAGAGGATTTCGAGCTTACATCTTCTTTAGAGATTGAAAACCTTTTAAAGAAACTCACGCCATCCTCACACCCGCTTGATGCAATTCCAGCTAACCTTCTCATAACCTGTGCTAAAGATGTCGCTAAGCCTATCACCCAGATCATCAACGCCTCTCTATCACAGGGCCTGGTCCCTGACCCCCTCAAACTTGCCATCTTAAAACCATTATTAAAAAAACCAAATCGCTCTACAGATAACCCAGCAAATTTCCGCCCGATTGCTATTCTTCCGATCATTGCCAAAATCCTGGAAAGAATAGTCAACAAACAGCTCTCTGAATTTCTTGAAAATAACAACATCCTCTCCCCGGCTCAATTAGGCTTTCGCAAATCCCGCAGTACCAAAACTCTTCTTTTATCTCTGTCAGAGAACATTCTCATGAATCTAGAAAACAAACATCCCTGCTTGCTCATCCTCCTTGATCTTTCGGCCGCCTTTGACACGGTCAACCATGATTATCTCATCGAAAGACTATCCGAGATCGGCATCAAAAACAAAGCTCTAAACTGGTTCAAATCTTTCCTCCAGAACAGATACTACAAAGTTAAGATCAATACCAAAGAGTCACCACCGTTCAGTTCCACATTAGGGGTCCCTCAAGGCTCTTCGCTATCCCCTACGTTATTCAATATCTATTTTCTCCTGCTTTGTCATCTCCTTTCCAATCTAAAGTTAACCCATTACTTATATGCAGATGACATCCAAATCCTTATTCCTATCACCGAATCACTTCAAAAGACCGTACTTTTTTGGAACTCCTGCCTCCTCTCCATTAACAAACTCCTGTCTAACCTTAACCTGATACTCAACACTGACAAGACAAAATTCCTCTTGATCACTCAAGGTGGCACCCTTCCATTGAATAGCTCTCACCTTCCATTGAATAGCTCTCACCTTATGCCGCTCCCAGTTCTCTCCCCACGGGTCAGAAACCTTGGGGTGGTCATGGATAACCATCTGAGCCTTTCTGATTTCATCAACACTACGGTTAATAGGGATGTGAATCATTTTTGAACGATTAAAATTATCATCAGATAATTTTAAAATCGTCCAAAATCGTTAGAGTGCACGATACAATACAAATGCCCATGATTTATCATCAGGGGCATTTGTATTGTATCGTTAAATAGGGGGTGGGAAAACCGGCACACCAAAAAAACCCTAACACCCACCCCGAACCTTTAAAACAAACCCCCACCCTCCCGAACCCCCCCAAAATGTTTTAAATGACCTGGGGTCCCGGCGCGATGATCCCGGCACGATGTTCCGCTCTCTGCCCACGGCTGCTGTGAAGAGAAATGGCGCCGGTGGCCCTTTGCCCTTTTCATGTGACAGGGCAAAGGTAGCGCCAGCGCCATTTTGATTCCTAGCTCCAGACGTCACGCGTCCAGGAGATCGCTCCCGGACCCCCGCTGGACCCCCAGGGACTTTTGGCCAACTTGGGGGGGCCTCCTGACCCCCACAAGACTTGCCAAAAGTCCAGCGGGGGTCCGGGAACGACCTCCTAAACTCGAATCGTTTTGCCGTACAGCAAAATGGCGCCGACCGTACGGCATGGTCGGACTTTGTCAAACGCCTTCTGAAAATCCAAATACTCTACATCTACCGGTTCACCTTTATCTACAAGTTTATTAACCCCTTCAAAAAAATGAAGCAGATTTATTAGGCAAGACTTCCCTTGGGTAAATCCATCACAATGGGTAACATAAACACCTAAGTAAATATACAAATAATAAAAAAGAAATATTGTTTTAATGCACTATGGATTAGTAAGACATACAAACAATCACACTCTCTGGCTAAATAAATGAATGTCAATATATGAATTGTATGCCATATGTGAATTACTGCTGTTTCCTCACATTAGGGATGTGCAGCCAAAAAGTTTTTGTTGCATTCGTGATTCGGATTCGTTGGGGCGCAAATGCATTACATGTCTGAGAAACATTTAACTAGCATGAGGAAAACATGAAAACATTTCACTAGACATGACTGATAGAATTACCTAGAAGCTGGATTTGTCATGCAGGTTGGAAGGACTATAAAAATTAGAAGCCCTATTATTAGAATTGCAGAATGAGAGAATGAATGAATGAATGAATGAATGAATGAATAAATAAATAACTATTGGAAATGAAGGTGCTCAGGTACACAGGTCTATCTGACAGCCTGTGCAATCCTGTTGACCAGCTTGGTGATGTCTCATCAGCTAGAAAGGCCATGGCAATGTTGGGGGCCAGATGTTTGGGTAGCATTCATGCTGATGCTAGAGGCTGTTTGGATAATTGTGGGCCTTTATAGATGGACAAGGTAGGGGCTCTGGGTGTAAACTAAAACGGAGATCTTATATGCTCAGCTACCCAGAGGGTGAAGTAGTATGGAAGATGATAATACAAATTATGTTGGCTAAGGAATGGTATCATACAGACAATCACACTCTCTGGCTAGCAGCTGGGATATATCACTACAGACAGACATAACTGAAGAGATTGGATGGTCCAATTGTTATTTTTCAATCATTATCTACTATGTTATTACATAAAGTGGCACAGAAAGAAAAGAAAAATTCAGCCTTGCTGAAGAATATCCAGTAATAATTTGCATGGAATCAGCATCATTTGAGTCATTCTGTTGGCCGGCTACCCAAATCCTAGGAAAAGGGTTGAAAGTGATGAGTATTCAGCCTTTCTGACATATACCACACAGTAGGGATGTGCAGGCAAAACATTTTCGTTGCGTACTTGATACGTATACGTGGGGGGTCAATTCCGTTTCATGCGGAAGTATGGAGAATTCAATAAGTTGTAGATCTGTAAATACATTACTACTAAATTAACTACAACCCCCCACCTTCTGACCCCCCCAAGACTTACCAAAACTCCCTGGTGGTACAGCGGTGGGGTCCGGGAACATAAGAACATAAGAACATAAGAAAATGCCATACTGGGTCAGACCAAGGGTCCATCAAGCCCAGCATCCTGTCTCCAACAGTGGCCAATCCAGGCCACAAGAACCTGGCAAGTACCCAAAAACCAAGTCTATTCCATGCAGCCATTGCCAATGGCAGTGGCTATTCTCTAAGTGAACTTAATAGCAGGTAATGGACTTCTCCTCCAAGAACCCATCCAATCCCCTTTTAAACACAGCTACACCAACTGCACGAACCACATTCTCTGGCAACAAATTCCAGAGTTTAATTGTGTGTTGAGTAAAAAAGAACCTTCTCCGATTAGTTTTAAATGTGCCCCATGCCAACTTCATGCCCCCTAGTCGTTCCACCATCCAAAAGAGTAAATAACCGACTCACATCCACCCGTTCTAGACCTCTCATGATTTTAAACACCTCTATCATATCCCCCCTCAGTCGTCTCCTCTCCAAGCCGAAAAGTCCCAACCTCCCTAGTCTTTCCTCATAGGGGAGTTGTCCATTCCCCTTAACATTTTGGTAGCCCTTCTCTGTACCTTCTCCATCGCAATTATATCTTTTTTGAGATGCGGCGACTAGAATTGTACACAGTATTCAAGGTGCGGTCTCACCATGGAGCGATACAGAGGCATTATGACATTTTCCGTTTTATTCATCATTCCTTTTCTAATAATTCCTAACATTCTGTTTGCTTTTTTGACTGCCGCAGCACACTGCACCGACGATTTCAATGTGTTATCCACTATGACACCTAGATCTCTTTCTTGGGTTGTAGCACCTAATATGGAACCCAACATTGTGTAATTATAGCATGGGTTATTTTTCCCTATATGCATCACCTTGCACTTATCCACATTAAATTTCATCTGCCATTTGGATGCCCAATTTTCCAGTCTCACAAGGTCTTCCTGCAATTTATCAGAATCTGCTTGTGATTTAACTACTCTGAACAATTTTGTGTCATCTGCAAATTTGATTATCTCACTCGTCGTATTTCTTTCCAGATCATTTATAAATATATTGAACAGTAAGGGTCCCAATACAGATCCCTGAGGCATTCCACTGTCCACTCCCTTCCACTGAGAAAATTGCCCATTTAATCCTACTCTCTGTTTCCTGTCTTTTAGCCAGTTTGCAATCCACGAAAGGACATCGCCACCTATCCCATGACTTTTTACTTTTCCTAGAAGCCTCTCATGAGGAAATTTGTCAAACGCCTTCTGAAAATCCAAGTATACTATATCTACCGGTTCACCTTTATCCACATGTTTATTAACTCCTTCAAAAAAGTGAAGCAGATTTGTGAGGCAAGACTTGCCCTGGGTAAAGCCATGCTGACTCATGCCCTCGGTGCTACTTTCATCATGGCGCCGATAGCCTTTGTCACAGGGGCTACCAGTGCCATTGGTCAGCCCCTGTCACATGGCCATCGGCGCCATCTTGTGCTCCTACCATGTGACAGGGGCTGACCAATGGCACCGGTAGCCCCTGTGACATAGTATGGGCAAAGGCTATCGGTGCCATTTTGAATCCTGGCGTCGGATGGCAGGTCGCTCCAGGACCCCCGTTGGACCCACAGGGACTTTTGGCCAGCTTGGGGGGGCCTCCTGACCCCCCAAGACTTGCCAAAAGTCCAGCGGGGGTCCGGGAGCGACCTCCTTGCACGCAGGCCGTCCAATCCCAATACTCAAAATGGCGCCGATCGCCTTTGCCCTCACTATGACGGCGATCGGCGCCATTTTGAGTATTGGCATCGGACGGCAATTTTGAGTCTCAAAATGGCGCCGATCGCCTTTGCCCTCACTATGACCATTCTGAGACTCAAAATCGCCGTCCGATCCCAATACTCAAAATGGCACTGATCGCCGTCATAGTGAGGGCAAAGGCGACCGGCCCCATTTTGAGTATTGGGATCGGACGGCCGGCGTGAAAGGAGGTCACTCCCGGACCCCCGCTGGACTTTTGGCAAGTCTTGTGGGGGTCAGGAGGCCCCCCCAAGCTGGCCAAAAGTCCCTGTGGGTCCAACGGGGGTCCCGGAGCGACCTGCCGTCCGACGCCAGGACTCAAAATGGCGCCGATAGCCTTTGCCCATACTATGTCACAGGGGCTACCGGTGCCATTGGTCAGCCCCTGTCACATGGCCAATGGCTACCGGTGCCATTGGTCAGCCCCTGTCACATGTTAGGAGCACAAGATGGTGCCGATGGCCATGTGACAGGGGCTGACCAATGGCACCGGTAGCCCCGTGACAAAGGCTATCGGCGCCATGATGAAATTAGCACCGAGGGTGTGAGTGAGTTCCCCGACCCCACTGCTGGACCACCAGGGAGTTTTGGTAAGTCTTGGGGGGGTCAGGAAGGTGGGAGGGTTTAAATTTTTATTTAGGCCAAATAAAACAGAAATCTGTTTAATACGTGGGGAGTCGCGATGCGTTTTGCCTCCCCACGTATTTAACAGATAGCAAAAAATAAGTTGCGGATTGCAAATACGTGGAAAACGGATCCACACCTCTACCACACAGTATTTTAGTCTGCTTCTGCCGCCTTTCTCCTTTTAGTTCTATATCTGCTCTCTAATTCTTATGCTCATGGAGAGCCAGATCCAAGGGCCTGGATTTCTGGGTCAAAAGTTTTAGATGAATGGAGGGGCAGGGCCATCATCCATAAGTCAAGCACTTTCCCTTGCACTGTCCAACATTTTTCATGTCACTTTCTTTGGGAAACCCTGGATATCTTCAGCCACTCATGCTCTAGAGTACAAAATTATATGTGATCATTTAACTCTTATGACATTGTTATGAAATATTCTAGATTTTATGGAGTTTGTAGCTTAGATAATCATAACTAGGGATGTGTATTCATTTTAAATGAAACTGACAATGTCATAAACATTGTTTATTTTGTCTTGTTTCATTTGTGCCATGAAACAAAAGAAAAAAAAATGATGACATTTTGTAAAAACTGGTATTTCATGTTAGTATGCACTAATGGGACTAACAGGACTACAGTTAGGGGCCAATTTTAAAAGCTAAAGCAGATGGCAACTCAAATCTCAATGACACATTATCTCTCAGAGACCATCAAGGACATGGAGACAGATGTGGTGACATATTGGTCCCAAGTCCAGCATCTGGCCAGACCTAGCAAAAACAGCTCAATACTGTTAAAGCGGTTTAGTGGACTCTTAGGCCGGCCTGACGGAGAAGATGGAAATAGTCTCCGGACTAGCGGAGCAGGCCAGGAGGCAGATACTGGACGGATTGAAAAGAAGGATCTTCACCCTGGAAGCCCACGCTCCCCCGGGAGGAGCCCGTAGGAGCTGGGCCGCTGGGACTTAGGCGAGAGGAGAATCCGATGAGAAGATCCGAGGTCAAGGCAGGCAAGTCTGGAACAGGACCAAGGCTGGCACCGAAGGCGGACACAAACCAGGACTGGAACTGAAGCAGGCAACTGGAACAGGAACCGGGATCAAGGCTGGAACTGAAGCAGGCAACTGGAACAATTACAAGCAGGAACTTCAGAGGCACACTGTAACGATCAGCAAACTTGTTGCAAGGCAGTAAGCTGAGGCAGATGCCAGTCTTAAGTATTTGCTGGCATCTGACTTCAGAAAGGGAGGCGGGGCGTCTGACATCAGAAAGGGAGGCCCAAGGCAGGAAAGGCCCTTTAACTCCCAGCCTTTCGCATGCGCGCGCGCACACCCAGAGAGGAGGGGCTTTAACTCCCGGCCTTTCGTGTGCGCGTGCACCCAGGGAGGAGGGGCTATATCAGCGAGGCGACAGTGTCTCTCTCGTGGAGACGCCACCGAAGATGTATCCCGCCGGCCCGCCAGCGCCTTGCGGCAACCGCCCGGAATCGAGACCGGAACCTGGTGCCCACCGCGGCGTCCCCCCGAACTGGAGCCCAACACAGAAGGTAATGTCCCTTTTCGCGAGCGCTACATAGATTGTGGCGGAGTCAGGGTGACATCAGCACCAGAAGAGGAATCGGGGCAGCATCAGGGTGGACGCTGCGGAAACTTCGCTGACGGCGAAAAGGTAAGGCCCCTTATCGCCACCAGTAGCGCGCCCAATATCACCATCTTTTATGATGGTGCTATTGGGTATAAAAGCCGGCAGCGATTGCACCGCAGTGGTGCGATCGCTGCCGTCTTTCGCAGGTCCGCCCCCCGCTTTGCCTCCCTGCCCCCCGTTAGAGCGGGGATTCACAAACTGGTGTGAAGATAGAAAATCAGGCCTAGGGGGTCATTTTCTATAGCTATCACACGCGAAAAGTCCCTTTTCGCGTGCGATAGCTAGATCAGGGCGGAGTAGTTGGGGGAGTCGGCACCGGAAGGGGAGGAGTTGGGGTGGCACCGGGGTGGACGCAGCAAAGACATCACTGACGGCGAAAAGGTAAGACCCCTTTTTGCCACCAGTAAAGCGCGCAATAGCATCACCTTTCACAGTGGCGCTATTGGTTTGCGAAAGCCGGCAGCGATAGCACTGCGGTGGGGTGATCGCTACCGGGTTTGCAGGCCTGCCCCCCACTTCGCCCCTCTGCCCCCTGGTACCGCGCGATTCACTAAGGTCTGCGATTTTAGAAAATCCAGGCCTTAGCTTGTTGTTAATATGTTTTTTAAATTAAGTTCAGAGTCTAATATCATGCCTAGGTTTTGAGCATAGTTTCAAATTGCAAGACTCGTTTTTTTATCTTCTAAAATTAGTAGTGGAGGTTTAATACAATCAGCTCTTCAGTCTAGTAATAGGATTTAAGTTTTATCTATGTTCTGAATTAATTTCATATTTGTTAATAGCGTTTAATGTTGCATCTATTGAATTAATGATCTGAATTAAAATGTGAACATCATCCGCATAAACATAGTGAGTAAGACCAAGTCCACTTAGAAAGTGACAGATAGGAATCATATAAATATTATACAGAGTGGCTGATAGTGATGACCCTTGCAGGACTCCCTTGTCGAGCTCATTTTTATCAGATAGTGTGTTGTTGATTTTTATTTGAAAGAATCTGTTTTTGATGTATGACGCAAACCAATTAAGAGTGTTATCAGTCAGTCCAATTTCTCTCAGTCTATCTAAGAGAATTGTATGGTTCACCATATCAAATGCTGCTGACAGGTCTAATAAATAATAATTTTTTCAAAATTGCCTAATTCATCGTGGGTCGGGTGCCCTGAACCCCGAAACGGATTTTCCCCAAACTTCGGGGAAAATTTGTTTTTCGGGTTTGTACCGGGGGAGGGGCACATTTTACTTTTTTAAAATAAAAAACCACTCCAAGCTTTAAAATTTACTATAATACAACTCCCCTCACCATCCCGATCCCTCCCCAAGACTTACTAACATCCCTGGTGGTCCAGCAGGGTCCCACGAGCGATTTCTCCCTCTGTGCCGTCGGGCCTTATTCGCATCAAAATGGCGCTGATAGCCTTTGACCTACTATGTCACAGGGGCTACCGGTGCCATTGGTCAGCCCCTGTCACATGGTAGGAGCAATGGATGGCCGGCATTATCTTGTGCTCCTACCATGTGATAGGGGCTGACCAATGGCACCAGTAGTTCCTGTGGCATAGTGAGGGCATAGGCTATCGGCGCCATTTTGATTACTGGCAGCCGACGGCGAGATCGCTCCCGGACCCCCGCTGGACCACCAGGGAATTTTGGCAAGACTTGATGTTGCCAGCCATCCATTGCTCCTATCATGTGACAGGGGCTGACCAATGGCACCGGTAGGTCCTGTGACATAGTTGGTCAAAGGCTATTGGCGCCATTTTGATGCAAGGCAGGCTCGACAGCCTGACGGCAGGGAGGGAGAAATAATTTGCGGGACCCCGCTGGACCACCAGGGATGTTAGTAAATCTTGGGGAGTGATCGGGATGGTGGGGGGGGGTGTGGTATTTAATGTATTATAGTAAATTTTAATGCTTGGGGTGGGGTTTTTTTAGCTTTGTTTTCCCGCATCATTTTTTGGGCCCGTTTTGTTTTTCCCCGCTTAGTTTTTTGTTCATTTTTCCAAAAAACTAACCGAGGAAAAACGAACTTTACCCTGAAGCGTCCGACTCAAAAAACGACACAGTAGAAAAAAATGAAGCTCATCTCTATTCAATACTATAATGCTTTCTAAAACCAAATTGTATGGGGTATAGGATATTATTCTTTTCCAGGTGTTCAGACAGTTGCTTTTACATCATAAACCCTCACTGCTCCAAACTGTCAGCACACTTAATAGAGAAGCTAGTATTGCTTAAATTAATTTGCCTTTGCTTGGCTTTCCAGATTTGCCCTGTGAGTGGCAAGATGAATGAAAGAAACTTGAAGGTTCTATAGCTGGCTGCTTTTTCTGTCTGCCTGCCATGCCTCAATAACAGCAATGGCTCCTATATCCATCATCCAGCAACGTCCAGTGACTGACTGCATCTGCCTGCTGTGTCCTGAACACAGCCAGTTGGACTACACTTCAAAAACCACACTGCTGCTGCTCTACTGGCATGAAAAGCCAACCCAAGGGCCACAATACACCAATGATGAGTCCTGTTATGTCCTCAAAACCGCCAGTTGTGCCACACTTCAACAAACACACTGCTTCTGCCTTCCTGCCCTGAAAAGAAAGTTTGAGGGCCATAACACACCAATGCTGAGTTCCACTGTGTCCCCACCACCACAAGTTGGACCATACTTCTACAACCGCACTGCTGCTTCCTCCCTGGCCCACAAAGCCCACCCAAGGGCAACAACACACCAGTGCTGAGTCTTGCTGTGTCTGCAACACTGCCAGTTGGGTCTCACTTCAACAACTACACTTCTGCTGCCTCTAGGACCTGAAAAGTCAATCTGAGGTCCATAACACAACTATGTTGAGTCCTGCAGTGTCCCCAGTGCTGCCAGTTGGGCCACACTTCAACAAACTCACTGCTGCTGCCTCCCCAGCCTGAAAATCCAGTCTGAGGGTCACAATACATCAATGCTGAGTTCTGCTGTGTCCCCAGTACTGCTAGTTGGATCATACGTTTACAAATATACTGCTCCTGCCTCCCCAGCCCAAAAAGCAAATCCAAGGTCCACAACACATCAATTCCAGTTGGGCCACAAACATCCTGCTTCCTTCTGCCATATCTCAAAAAACATCACAAGGGCCAGCATGCACAATGACACAATCTACCTCCCTTGTCCTTACCAGCTTACAGGAGCCAACATGCACTGTCATATTCTGCCTGCTTTGCTTTATTAGTGTCTACCATCACTGGTGTCTGGCCAATCCTGCTACTTCCTAAGTTGTCACCATCCAGAAAACTGGCATCTGACTCAGCTTACTTCCTCCTGACTTGTCCCCATCCAGAAAACTGGGGCCTGTCACACCCTGCTGCCTCATGACTTATCCCAATCCTGAAAACTGGGGCTTGTCTCACCCTGCTGCCTCATGACTTGTCCCCATCCACAAAATCAGGGCCTGTCACAATATGTTACCTCCTCACTTGTCCCCATCCACAAAACTGGGTCCTGTCACAACATGCTACCTCCATATTTGTCCCATTCCAGAAAACTGGGGCCTGTCACATCCTATTGCCTCCTGACTTGTCCTCATTCACAAAACTGGGACCTGTCACAATAAGCTGCCTCCTGACTTGACTTCATGATGAAAACAAATAAAAGAAAATTCTTTTTCACCCAATGCATAGTTAAGCTCAGAAATTCTTGCTAGAGGATGAGGTTACGGAAGTTAGTGTAACTAGGTTTAAAAAAGGTTTGGATAAGTTCCTAAAGGAAAAAAAATCAATAAACTGCTATTACTCTTTAGGAAATAATAGCTTGGATCTCTTTAATGTTTGGTTACATGCCAGTACTTGTGACTTGGATTGACAACTGCTGGAAACAGGATGCTGGGCTTGATGGACCCTTGGTCTGACCCAGTGTGGATTATCTTATGTTCTAAAACTGGTGTCTGACTCAGCTTACTTCCTCCTGACACATCCCCAACAAAAACACTGGGTCTTCAATCCACCTGCTTCTTCTTGATATGTCCTCAAGAACATCACTGGGACCTGACACTATTGGGGTCTGGAAGCACTTTCAGCAGCATCCTTATACTATCTTACATCTCTCACATCCTTAGGCATTTGATACATCTTTTGTCTATCTGCCATATTCCAAGCAACACTGCAGAGTCACGACTCTACTGAGTTCCTCTGCCTCTTTTTCCCCAAATACAAGTTCCGAGGCATGACTCCACTCGGTTTCTCTGCCTCCTTTTGCCAAATGCAACCTTCAAGGCATGACTCAACTCAGTTCCTCTGCCTCCTTTCCCCCAAATCAACCTCTGAGACTTGACTCCATTTAGTTCCTCTGCCCCCTTTTCCCCTGCATCTTTTTGTGAAATGCTATCACCGAGGCATGATTCCACTCTCTGGTTAACTTTACAAACAGTTGTTGATGAGAAGCAGGCAATGGAAGACAGTAGAGTCATGCCTCAGTGGTGATGTTTACAAAAAACCACCAATGTGGTATTATCCCACTGACCTCCTCTGCCTGCTTTGCTCCAAACAATTGTTGACACGGAGCAGGTACGGGAAGTCAGTGGAGTCATGCCTCAATGGGGGTGTTTACTAAACACCCCACTGATGTATGGCCACACAGACCTCCCCTGCCTGCTTCATGACAAACAGTTGTTGAGATGAAACCGTAAATACCCCCACTGAGGCATTATTCCACAGACTTCTCCTAACTGCTCTTCCTCAACAATTGTTTGGAGTGAAGCAGGCAGAGCAGGTCAATTTGCCAAATATCACCACTGGGGCATGGCTCCTCTGAGATCCTCTGCCTCTTCTCTAAACACCATTACTGAAGAATAACATATCCTTTATCAGCCTGTCTTAATCTAATCCTAACCACTGTAACCTGTCAATTATAGTTACGGCATGCCATTTTCAAACCATCGACACCTGGGCCTTACACTTACAGCTGAGGCATGCCATATTCCAAGCATTACCACTGTGGTCTGACATTTCCAGATGCAGCATGCCATATTCTACAATATCCACTCAAGCCTGTCATATCCTGCATAAGCCTTTCCTGCTGCAGCCATAACCTCCATGGCCTGACACTTCCAAATGCAACATCCCATGTCCCACCATATCCACTCAGGCCTGATGTATCCTACATATGCCTATCTTGCTGCAACCATGAGTACCATAACCTGACAATTCCAGATATAGCATCCCAGGCTCCATCATATTCATTCATTTGCTGCAACCACAACTCTTAGGACCTGACACTTCCAGCTTTACAGCATGTCATCCTCCACCATATCAAAACAGTCTTAGCATGGCTCAGGATCCTTAATTATTTCCAATAAAGTCTGCAGTCTCTAAGAATGCTACATTTTCTATTTGCACAGGTATTTCTCAAATGCTAATTGGACTTAAAACTGACAACACAGCTTTTAGATGATACAGCTACACCCCTCTCTATGTTGCTCTCCTCTAACCATCCCAATTATTAACCAATACCACTTCTGCTGCCTCTAGTCCAAGCCATTCTTGCCACATTATGGTGCTCACTTGCTCCACTGCTCCACTGCATTGTGCATGTGCAAGAACTGGCACAATGCAGTGGAGGGTATTATTCAGATACACTTCTTGTTGAATTGCTGGGCTCTTACCATTCAAGTTCTTAAGACATACCAGCACCGCTGCCATTGCAAGTTGGTGTTGGCTCCTGAGGCAGCTTCCTTCCTACTCCTCAAGCTGAGTTCAAAGTTCTTGCCAAATAACCTTCTCCTACAGTACCTGCCCACTTTTTGTCATGCCCTAGCCATACATTGCTTTGCAAACTTACTGAAACACTCCTCAGGATTGTAATACCATTTTTCATCTATGGAACTCACAAACTTGCCATCTCTTGCTCTTGACACAGTTATTCATTCTTTTCCATATTTGTGGCACTACTCTTTGAACCATAAGTGATCTCATGGCCCACTCGCAGTTCCACTCTACTATGCACTTGGGTACCTACCTATCTACCTCCTACCTATGATGTGCATGCCTTACTCTGTGACACAAACATATCCTACTGGACTGGTGGATGAGCCATGTGCAGCCTTCAAAAGGAAGAGGGCTCCCTCTCTACAGTTGTCTGTATGCTCCAACAGATTGCCTGGCATCTCCCATGCCGCTCTACCTTAATACTATGCCCCTCATCCTACATCAGCAGATCCTTGTGCCACTTGGCCTTGCTGCCATGTGCAGATTTTCTACCTTTGGGTTCTTCACTTTTTTCTGCCACTGTACCTTCCTAGCATACTCCAGCTCCTATTCCAGTCAAGGGTGCTGCTGTGCACCTCTTCTACACTTTTGAAATCTTGATTCCACTGTTTCTGATTCTTGGTCCCTTTATTTGTACCTTGAATTTTTTCTAGCATGTTTTCTACTTCACTCCCCCTTCATGGTGCCTTAGGGTACTGATGCTACTTTTGGTGCCACTTTGCCTCTCGTGATGCCATCCACTGTTCATGACACTAATGCTGTGCTTGCATCCTCTTTTTAAACTTGGGGTATTCTTCCTCCTCTTGCTGCTTTTTGCTTCACTCACGTTGCATTAGAGAACTCCTGCCAGTCCCTTTGTGGAGCTTTATGCAATTATTTATGCCACTTTACCACACTCTAAATACCTTGCAGTTCTTTCCCCCTTCTGATGATTTCTTCTTGCAAGTGTCATTAGAACTGATAAAAACAAAATCACTATTCTAGAGCTCATAATGACAATGCTTTCCCCACAATATTAATGTTTTCCCATAGATTTCAATGGAAAACAAATGAAACAAATGAACAAATACATGAAAAAAATGTTTGTATTGAAACGAATGAAACAAATATGGCACCCAATGAACTGAATGAATGAATGAAGCAAAACTAATTTTTTCTTCTGCACATCCCTAGTGGTGACTGATGAGAGAAAGGGTGACTGGTGAGAGAGAAAGGAACCCTGGTGTGTGTGGGGGGGATGACTACTGAGAGGGGTGTGTGACTGTGGTGAATATATGGGATGACAGGTGGGAGAGAGTCTGATTGAGGTGGTGACTGGTGAGAAAGAGGTAGCCTGGTATGTGGGGATGACTGATGAGTGGGGATGACTGATGAGAGGGTGACTGTATGGGGTGATGTGGGGGAGAAACTGGTTGGGATGATGACTGGTGAGAGAGAGGTAGCCTGGTATGTGGAGGGGTGACTGTTGGAGTGGGAATGATTGGGGTGACAGTATGGGATGATACACAAAAAGATTCATAGATAATAAATAGCAAAATAAAAAATTAAACAAAACATATTTTAAATGGGATGAAGTAAATGACGTGACAACTAGTGCATACACATGAGACAGGTTGCAGCCCATTGTGGGCAAGAGCCCAGGAGATTGTAGTACAAGCACTCTTTATTCTGATACCAATTTCCGATATTTTAGAATTAAAAAAAATTTAGAATTAAATTGTAAGTTATAATAGGTTCCCTCACAGGGGTAGTGTTTGTGTGTATAAATAAATATTTAAACATGTGTGGTAAAATATTATAATTTTATTAACAATAAAACATAGTTATAAAATCTAATGTACAATTTGCACAATGATTAATCTAATACACCCAACATGGCCACATTTCAACAAGATGTCTGCTTCAGGGGTGATTATATAATTGATTTTTTTTATTCTTTCTTAGCTAAGGGAGAAGAGGCTGAACCACTGGACCATAAACAAGCTTAAAAATCACAAACCTAAAAGCAGTTGTAAAAATTACAAGGCACACTAAGAGGCACCAAAAATGGTAAAATGAATATTTTCCCTTACTGATTTGTAAGCAGAAATCACTGCGCACAGTGGACAGTCTACAGTGCTGCACCCAAAAGAAAAGTGCAAGTAAAGCTTATTTGAAAATTGGTATATTAAAATTAATTTTACCATTAAAATGCTACAAAACATAACTAACACTATGATATTTTATCAAACAACTCTTGTGCACCAGGCTTGCTTGCATACCCTTCGGAAGCAAGCAAGAGGAGACCAGAGGAAAAGAGAACTGAGTATGCTCAATTTAGTATGATTACACAATATGCCCATGATAATTGCAATAATGTAGTCATGCTGTTATCATATATTATCATAAATTGTGTGATCGAAGTAAATGAGCATGTTCAATCCTCTTTTTCTCTGGTCTCCACTTGCTTGCTTCCAAAGGGTAAGAAAGTAAGCCTGATACACAAGAATTGTTTGATAAAATACCATGGTGCTAGTTCACCTGCTCCATGATGGCCTTGCTCTCCTCCTGATTGAAACACACATCTCAAATGTACTGCCTGCTCTGTGTTAATGCCTTGCTGGGTTTGGCAATTTCTCCAAGGATTGGATCCAGCTGTTTCCTTCCTGCTTGTCTGTTCCTTCCTCTCCCCATTTCCCACCCTTTTTTCCATTCTGCTCTCATCCCTGCTCATCCACTTACTCTTCTGATCCACTCCCTCCATTGCTTAACCATCACTCTCCACTTCCTTCCTGGTCTTCCTCTGACCCTCCTACCAATAGCTTTCCACCTGCTCCTCATTACTCTTACCCTATTCTCCTCCTGCATATGTTTTCTTCTTCCCAACTCCTCTACCTCCTTTCCTCCCTGCCCAACCATCCTGTGTGTCCTTCATAGACATCCTATTACCCTCTCCCTTTCCTTCCACACTTCTTCCAAGCCCATTCAAGCAACATCTACTAATTTCCTTCCATATGTATGTCACACCCAGATGTTCCTCTCTTTCATACCCTAACACAATATGGTATAACTACAAATGAAGACTGACAGGAATCAACACCAAACACTTGTACCTAAGCTTGCACTCATAGAGAAAGACAAAAAAAGGGAACAGATGACAAGGGAAACATTAAATATAGAAGATACAGCACCCAGAAATTGCTAACTATAAAATCTCCTCTCTAAACATTTACCACCTAAGTAGAACTCAACACTCAACATACAGGACCAACAAGGACAAACAGAATGCAGTAAATGCTTATAGTGTTCTAGGAGAAACATTTAGGTAATGCAAGTGTGCATGCGTTGTTTAACTCAGCATAATAAGCACACATTTTAGTGCTCTATATTAACACATGGAATTTAAGGCCAGTCTTTTGTGCATACTCATTATAGGTGCCCATTAAAATCACCTTTCTAATGTCCGTGTTAAACTGCAATTTCATTGCATTTTCATGAATAGACCTGTAGTGTATATAATCATGAAGATTGAATTCTCAATAGGCTTATAGTGTATAGTAAAATGACTAGAACTGCGCTATATACGTTAATGAGAAAAAATTCATAAGAAAAGCAATACATAGTAGTTTAGTTTTCATGAAAAGATCCTCAATGTAAAGTATTATCAATAAAAGTTTCATAATAATTACGTTAAAAATAATCTAGAATTTTTGAACAGTCATCTTAAATGAAATTAATGCATTGAATCGTAGGAAAAATCTTTAAGCTGCTGATAGCACATTATGGTATAAATAGAATCGTACTAGGATATTGTCATATCAAATTGGTTTTGTAATATTTCCTTTTTTATTAGATTCCAGATAAGGCTAAATAAGTTTTGCAAAGAGCTAAACTTATTAGACTTTAGTAAAGTTTAACTCTGATTCATCTATTACCAACTATGTTTAATTTCATATATTTCCCAAGAACATCTAGATGATTAAAGATATGTTGGCTAATGGATTGATATTTTTTAATAGCAATTTTCTGTAATTTGGAAGCTGCATTCCATTGTACTTGTTTTACATAAGCAATTCTTCTAAATACCAGACATTAAACAGAAAGCTCACTGCACTGACTAGCAAATGAAGACAGAATAGCATCCAAATGTAAAACTGGTTTTACAATAGAGATGTATAAATCAGAAGGTGCATTTGAATTTTCTGAAGTATTTTGCATTTCTATTGCATTCTATACCTAATAGCTCAAGGGCCATGTAATAATGTGCAGAAAGGCTCAGAGGACACCAAAGACTTTTAGCAGGCACCTATTCAAAATATGCTGAGGTGTTTTGATTCTGACACTAATGGCCACATTTTCTCATAAATGATGGGGTAGAAATTTTTTATTTAACTTCTGTTATAAGAGGAGTTAAGACCAGTCTGGTAGCTCAATGGCAGTGCTGTGTGCTGCCATGCAAATGACCTGGGGCAGGTCTTTTTCTCCTTGGGCTGATTGGGGCTAGGAATGCTACAGAGGCAGCATTCATAGCTTCTGGAGGGAGGGAATACCAGCCATCATGTAACAGTGACACCTAGAGGCTGAATTTAGAGTCCAGGATTACATGGCTCTGGAAGGAGGCCTAGTGCATGTTACCTGGCTGAGAACCCTCACTGTGTTAACTGGGCTAGTAAGTTGGGAGAGGATATAAAATAGGGGGGGGGGGGGGGGGGTGATTCCTGGGGTGGTTACAAATGAAGACTCATGGGACTAGATGGCAGCCCCAATTCAGACTGAGCTGGAAGCCTAAAGAAGCAGGATACAAAGGCCAGACCAAAAGAAAAGACAATTTTGCAATAATGCTTTCTCTGGGACCTTCCTCATTTATGATTTTTACACTTTCATACTCTTTCTAAAAGCTGCAGGTTTTCCATTGAAGGTATAACTTAGTATTTTTCTCTCTATATGAAAAAGAACAGAAAGGAAGAGATGGAGAAGGAGGATACAGAGAGATAATTAAAGTGGCACACTGACTAAAACATAGGAATGAAGCAAAACAAAATATTACAGAAAAAAAATAAAGATCCAGGGGAATAGATATTTTGGATGAAAAAGATAAGAAGAGAAAACCGAAATAAAACATTATAAGGCAGAGTTCTACTGATGTATTAATCTTGGAGAAAAATGATTACTTTTTTGCAGGTTGTGATGGATTTTTATTGTACCAATATAAAAAAAATTATCTAAAGATGATGCTATGCATGCATTTTTAAGCCTATATAAGTCCCCACCCTCTTCTTAAATCTGGATAAAGGACTTAGGTGATCTCAGAAGTTCATATCTTTTATGCTGATGTGAATTCATTTGAATCCAAATGGGAGAAGGCAAGCTGAATTTTGGTTTGGTTCATTACAACTGAACTGAAATAACGAGGTACTTGAAGAAATGCAAATCTTTATCAGTTCATTCAGTTTGATGCTATTAAAGTCAGGGAGGACAATTTTAAACAATTGCACTCTAGTCCATAATCACCCTCATATGGGCTTGAACAGTCTCGTGCATGTATTTTATATCATGCGCAAGCATATGCATAACTTTTATGTTAAAGTTGCATATGGACACTTGCGTACATTTGCGCATGGTCAAGCATTTGTGTACAACTTTGTACACTTATGCACCAAGCAACTTCCAGTTCTTCCGGGGCAGTTTCATACATTCATTCTACCACCAGCCAGGCAGTATAACTTTACCGCTAGGGACGTTACCTGCCTGACTTCTCTGGTGGTGGTGTATGAGAGGGAGCTGTTCCCCAACAATGGGGTGTGGTGTAACCTGCACCAGAACAAGGAGGCCTGGCATCTCCTCCCTTAATTTAACCATGGAGATTTCTACCTATGTAGGGTAAGTATAATGTGGGTAGTGGGGATAGGGGAAGGTAAGGGTTGTGTGTTGAAAGTCACTAGAGGGGGCAATAGGTATACGGGGGTGAAATTGGGGCTGGTTGGGGGGGCTCACTAGGGGGAGCCACAATATGGCCTACAGATAGGGCAAGAGTGACTAGGTATGTCTGGATACTGTAAGAGATGTAGATTCCATTAATTGCATCATCTTTGTACATGTGTTGCCAATGTTATTTAAGGCAAGAGTGAAACAGTTGGCAAGGATGACCAGGGATGGCTTAAACCAACAGTCACCAAATATAGTAATGGTGCAAAAATGAGTTAGATCTTCCTAAAGGACATGTCAGAGATTTAATAGTGGCCCCATAAGCATAGAAAACCTGTCTTCTTTTAGAAGGGAAATATTTGGCCTTGTCACACTGCTCCTGTTACTCCCCAAAGCGTTGTGCACTATAGAAAGGCATATTCTCACGTGCTGGTTTGCCAGCTTGATCTCTCATGAAAAGTGGTATAATGGCATTTTATGGAGTGTCCCTGTTCTGGGATACTTTCAGGTGGCAGAACACCACTTTTAGGTGCATTAAGGGAGTGCAAAGAGCCATGCAACTCACTTCAGATATCAGTAGAAAACATTGACCCATACCAGATTGGAAGTCACATTAACAGCTACAGTGCACACTCAACTTTTTAATCCTATTACCCTC
The DNA here is from genome assembly GCF_901001135.1 of Rhinatrema bivittatum. Classification (NCBI taxonomy): domain Eukaryota; kingdom Metazoa; phylum Chordata; class Amphibia; order Gymnophiona; family Rhinatrematidae; genus Rhinatrema; species Rhinatrema bivittatum. The sequence continues at coordinate 151,517,407 of NC_042617.1, read as the reverse complement.
TATAGATTAAGAATCTGGAAAAGAAGGCCTGGGAGCTGTGCTGGAATGTAATGGATAGGGAATGTGTCAACCCTTAGTGCTGTGACATAGTTGACACAGCCTAGAGGGTGAGAACCTGAGACTTTTTCCGGCAGCTGGCGAATGTGCCCTGTGGCAGGACAGTCTGGAGCTTCACCTTTAACAGCTGCCTCCTCCACAGGTTGAACTCTTGGATTCTGGCAGCCAGCTGAACTTAGGTTGGGTTCCTAGAGCAGTGGTGGTAGTTAGAGTCCAGAGAGACCCCAGAGATAGAGGAGGCAGCAGTCTTACAGAAGTCAGAGGAGAGTCAAGGTCAGAAAAGGCAGTGAACAAGAATAGTTGGGTCCAGATAGAAGGTCAAGATCCAGGCATCAGATAATCGTGGTCAGATCTGAGCAAGAGGTCAAGATCCGGAGCAAAAAGCTGAGGGTGAATAAGGAAATACAGGAGACATTGTAGGGGATAACTAAAAAGATGAGGCTGGACTGGACAAAAAGGCAAGGCTGGATGATGCTAGACTGAAAGGCTGGATGAGGCTGGACTGAAAGGCAAGGTAAGGTTGGAGAGATGAAGCAGGAACCAAGAACAGGAGAAGCAACATGTACTGCACAGGATGCAGGAGACCTGTCACTGAGGCATCTGAAGGGTGTTTGCAGCACCCTTAATGCAAATGGCATCTGATGTCATCTCTGGGCGCCTGTGTTGAGATTCCTGCCGTAGCCCCTTTAAGTACCAGCATCAACCATGCGTGTTGAACCTAAGGGGAGCGCGAGAAGTAGGGCAATGGCAGGGCCTAAGAGCCATGTTGGCATGTATGCTAGCTACGTGGTATGGCATAACATAACATTAATCATTAAAATACAGCAGCATGCTGTAGCATGCTCATGTATATGTAACAATGTTTAAGTTAAAATGTCCCACTTGGGAGAATTCACACCACAAACAACAATACAATGAATGCATACACAACACATTGCATTTTTTTTATCCACAAATGGGAGAAGATTAAGAAAAAGGATGCATGCTATTCATTGAACATAATTAAACTTAACTTTACTATCTCTGACTTAGTACATTTTTCAACATTCATATGATGATTACTTAATCTCTCGATGACTATTACAAACTGCAAGTAGACTAGTAGTTTATAAATTAACTTACCAGCTAAGGGAGGATGGAAGATCCAATGGACCTTCGCCAACCATTCCCCCTTGTAGAGAAGGAGATCCTGAGCCTTCTTCCTGAGATCCTCCATCTCCTGAGGGGTAGAGGCATGCCTCTTATATTCCTTCAGGAGGGCCCCTTAGGTTGCATGGTGCTAGGCCAAATCTCTGTGGAAGTCCTCAGGATAGTGTATTGCCTCTTCCTGGAGGAAAAGGTGTGCCAGGAGGCTTTCTGGACTGCCTCTTCATAGCAGCAGCACTATCCTGTCCATTACTGCATAAAAAAAAAAGAAAGAGATAAGCGACAGACTACTTGGATTGCATAACTGCTTAGCTTTCTACTCTACTGAATGACTGTAGTTGAGACTGAGAAAGTAATAGCATGGGTATTGCAATGCCCAGTTGGTTAGAGGGGTAGAAACTGAGGGGAGAGAAGGGATGTCACAAGATCAGGACATCAGGAAGCAATGGAGAGAATGGGGCCAGGAAGCAGTAAAAGATGGTCAGGAAGAACACCAGGTTAAGAACACAAGGCGGAACATGGAATTAGGAATCACGAGCAGAAAAAGAGGAGGAGGAGGAGGGACCTGTTGAGAGGCAAGGCTGAAGAATAGGAACTAGGTTTAAGTAGTCTCTGCTTGATGACACCAGATGGGAACCGTGGGAAATTCTCCTGACACGGTCCCTTTAAGAGCCTGAGAGAGGCACGTGTGCATGCCTAAGTACTACCGGGTGTCAGGCGCTGGCAACATTCCTTGCTGCGGAGAAGAGGTGCGATGGTGGTGGTTTCCTGATGCCGCGTAGGAGGAGGGAACATTCCCGAGGCCCATACAGGTGAGGGAAGCTGTCTGTGGGTGTTATAATCTGGTATGGTTGTGTTATGTTTGTAAGGTTTGGGTGGACCCTTGGACACTGTGGCAGCTGACCACGCCCACAGGGGGAAGTCCCGTGAGGGGCCACAGGTCAGGCTCAGCTCTGGACACACAAACACAGATTATATCTTTATTTAGACAGTTTATGAAGCCACCAGAGGTGGCGATAGTGAGTAGAAGATGGAGCCTGGCTGGGCTAGTTCCAGCCAGGCTCCATCTTCTCAGTGCGCTGGAACAGCAGTATCTCCGGTATCAGTGCTGTAGTGAGAAGAACTGAGAGAATGACAACAATAAGACATTCACAGAGTTCCCAGTATGGAGAAGCCCCGAGATAGGGAGAACTGGCCCTCGATGAGCGAGTACCAGATCCCTGGGAGCAGAGACTCATTGGCAAGTACTCACGCAGCAGTTCCAAGTAGGAGATGGCACTGGTGCTGGAATGTAGGCAGGCCCTCGAGGAGCGAGTACCTGGTTCCAGGGAAACAGCTCTGAGGAGTAGATGGTAGTAGTACTCACAGATGGTGTCTGTAGTGAATTCTTCCAAGTAGAAGAGGAGATGGACACAGGCAGCGAGTCAGGGAACTTGGGCCTTCGGGGAGCGAGTACCGGTTCCTGATAGCGACCTTGTTAGCAGCAAAGAGTCCAATAGAAGTTGGAGGCAGAGTAGCTGGGTACGGAGAGCAAATCCCATCCGGAGAGGGAATCCCATCCGTAAGATTCCCCTTGCTAACTCAACGGCTAGCAAAGAACGATAGGTATAAATATCCGGGCAGCGTGACGTCATCACAGGGGGACACCCCTGAGGTTCGCGCCATAGAGGAAATAAGAATGAGGGCCGCGTGGCGCACGCGCCCTAAGGTACCGGAGGAGCATGGCTGGAGGCAGTGCCCAAGTCGGTCTGGGGACGTCGAAGAGGACGGCAGGCAGACGCCGCGGCATGTGAGGGTTGCGGTGGGGGGGGGGGGGGGGGGGACCTGGAGCAATGGATAGCCGGCGCCATCTTTAAAAATGTCGCGGGCCATCCAGTGCACCTACCATATGACAGGGGCCGACCAATGGCACCGATAGCCCCTGTCACATGGTAAGAGCAAAGGGCCATCGGCGCCATTTTGATTAGTGGCAGCCGACAGCCCGAGCGCAGGAGAATGCTCCCGGGACCCCCGCTGGACCACCAGGTATTTAAAAATTTTGTGGGGGGGTCCGGAGGGTGGGGGGGATACTAACAAACTCATTTTAAAGGGTCAGATTGTGTCCTTTCTTCCCGCTCCCTCCCCCATAACGATAAGAAAACCCACTAAATTAATCGTGGGGTTTCCTATCGCTATCGGGGACCCCCCGATATCTGACGATATTGAAAATATTGGACGATATTTTCAATCGTCAGATAAACGATTCACATCCCTACCATTTAATGATTTGACAAATTTCCTGGATAGCTCCTCTATGGAAATGATAGATAGAGGAACTTTGTTAGATTCCTTTGTTTCTACATATGATTTAAATTGTGTTATGAAAATATATTTTGGGAAATACCCAATTCATTTTCATGAATCACCTGTAAAAATCTTTTCCGACCTAGCCTCCACTACCCAAATACGGAGGGAAAGCGTTTTTACAAACTAGGCAAGAATTTATAGAAAATGGATTTACTTTTTCTCTTCGTTTTCCATGTAAGTGCACAGTAAAGAAGGGTGAAGATTGCTTTATACTCCTCGCCCCTGAACAGATAAAAACTTTTGTAAATTCTAAAAAATTGGCTATTTTATCCCCTGTGACCAGTTAGGTAATATAAGTGATGCTGGAAATATGCTAGGCTTTTTTCCTAATATAATTTCTTAGACTAATTCCCTTTAAGATTTCTGTAATCTCATCCCTATGTTTATTGAATTTTCTATTAAATAGTGGAAGGTCTGGTTTTCTTATTTTTTTTCTGATGGTGATAATATTGAGTTTTCTCCACGTGTTTCTGTATACAAATCATTATGGCTTGTATTAAAAAATGCTACAAATAAAAAAAAAAAGATCCTAAATTTGAATTATCCTTTCAGGGGAAGTAACTGGTACAAAGTAGTATATTGCTTCCTGTCATCTCAGATCCACCACCCACCAGTTTGTAAAACCAGGTTAGGCTAATGCCATCATTAATGACTTCATTATTGAACTCCCATCTCCAAGAACCATTTGGCATGCAAAATTGAATAAAAGATCATTCTTTAAGAACATAAGAAATTGCCATGCTTGGTCAGTATCCAGTTTCCAACAGAGGTCAAACCAGGCCACAAGAACCTGGCAATTACCAAAACACTAAGAAGATCCCATGCTACTGATGCAATTAATAGCAGTGGCTATTCCCTAAGTAAACTTTATTAATAGCCATTAATGGACTTCTCCAAGAACTTGTCCAAACCTTTTTTGAACCCAGCTACACTAACTGCACTAACCACATCCTCTGGCAACAAATTCCAGAGCTTTATTGTGCATTGAGTGAAAAAGAATGTTCTTCGATTAGTCTTAAATGTGCCACTTGCTAACTTCACGGAATGCCCCCTAGTCCTTCTATTATTCGAAAGTGTAAATAACCGATTCACATCTACTTGTTCAAGACCTCTCATGACCTTAATGTCCTCTATCATATCCCCCCTCAGCTGTCTCTTCTCCAAGCTGAATAGCCCTAATATCTTCAGCCTTTCCTCATAGGGGAGCTGTTCCATCCCCTTTATCATTTTGGTTGCCCTTCTTGTACCTTCTCCATCGCAACTATATCTTTTCACAGTTCATGTATCATTAAAATCGCTTAGGTATCTCAAGATTTGGATCATATCTCCCCTGCATCTTCTCTCTTCTCTGCTGCCAGTATTCAAAATGGCACAGATCGCCTTTGCCCTCTCTATGTCCAGGGGCCAACCGTCGGTACCTGTGACATAGTGAGGGCGAAGGCTTGGAAATACAGAAGGGCGAGTAGCCGGTATTTATAAGATTTTCAGAGAATGGTCTCACAGAATGGTGCAGAGATGACCTACCATCCAGAATGATAATAGTGGCATGGGAACCACTGATTTATTAAGTTAAGTTATCCATATGTGGACTTTTAAAAAATGTTGCATATATAAAAAGCTAAAAAATAGAGCTTGGTATATAACCATTTGTTACCAGTGACTGATGATTATATATAAGGCAGAGAAAGTCTACAGTGTAATGCTATATCGATGAAGCCTAGTATGATGGTCACTCATTATGAATTATGATACTGTTGTATAATCAGCGTCAGAGAAGTTTTGGGATTTTGGATAAGTGTTGGAATAACTGAAAGACATTGAATAGTCCACCTGTCCATTTAAAAGGTTGTTGGCACTCTCTAGTTGTAATACAAATAAATAAATGTAGGCCATCCTTGCCATATAATCTTTTATTTTTTCCATACACAGCCCCAGTCTTCAATGTATCCAAAACCTTATACCAGCTTTTGAACCAGGCATTGAAATTATCTATATGGCATAACCTTTCCTTTCCCTTTCCATGAACAAGTAATACTTCTGGAAAGGCATTAGTCTTTGCCATGTATCTAATCTTCTTCCCTAGATTTTGGAAATATTTCTGTACTTTGTGGACACCATTTCTAGTAAGGTTATTGGTTCCCAGGTGGATGGTAACATTAATGTCAGAGTTCTTACTTTTCTTCTATAATTTTGTTGACCACCTGGTTTGGACTTCTGTTAGCTAAGATCCTGGAAGGCATTTAACTGCTGATTCCCCATCTAAATGAGTTCCCAAATTGGTTCCTCTGAGGACTGAATCTCCCAGCAGACTTTTAGTCCATTAATGCAGGGATGCTCAAACTGGTCCTTGGGGTCCCCCCCAGTCAGTCGGGTTTTCAGGATATCTCTAACGAATATGCATAAGATTTATTTGTGTGCACTACATCCTATGCATGCATATTTTTATCATGTATATTCATTTAGGGAAATCCTGAAAACCCGACTGGCTGGGTGGGTCGGGTAGGGGTGGAGGTCCAACAACTGGTTTGAACACTGCTGCATTAATTGTTAAAATACACCCTTTTTTGGGTTCGTATGAATCTCCGATGTGTCAGAAACATTCAACTTTAATAAAAATAGAAGTTATTAACCTGATTTATTTCTTTGTTATATTCAGTTTTCCATAAAGAATATTCTGCCAGACAATTGTTTTGTTTTCAAAATATCTCAGGCAAACAACTGGATTTTCTTTACTTTCTTGAGTAGAATAATGATCTCAGCATAATCTGAACATTCACATATCTTTTCTGATCCTTTTGGCAGAGAATTTACATTGTGTTAGAATATAAACCAGTCAAGCATATAATATTTTCTAATTTAGAATAAATCAACCCTGTGATGGAAAATAAACAGACAAAATGACTTTAAAATGGTAATATGATGTAGAAGTAGAGAAAATGATGGTAAAGACTGCCGGTTCTATCTAAATATCCCCTACTTTTAAAGCATGCTTTCTTTTTCTATTCTGGCCTACTCCACCTGCACTAGGAAATTATTCTATGCATCCATCACCTTTCTTTCGAAAGAGCAGAGGGGCTGGGAGCTGGGGGAAGCCAAGGTACCAATCCTTCCTCCAGTTCCTGTAGTGACAATCCTAATAGGGGATTCAGCAAATGTACCAAATATTAGTGCAGTGTTTAACCTTTAACCAAGCTGACATAGTACTACTCAGTACTCACTGTTTTGGGCTGAACTGATAATACAGCTGTATGGAACAGCCATGACAGAATACTTTTTTATAATCTGTTGTATGTGTCTGGATTATTTTTTTTTCATTTTCAATTCAGTGGATTTATTTCTGAAATTTTGTTTACATTTTCTGCATTTGTTTTTTCAAACCACATCTTCTTTTCTTTCTCTTTTTCCTTACTCTCTTACTACCATGGTTTCTGAATTACAGGCATTCTGTTTCTCCTTCTCCCTGGGGATTTTTCTCTCAGTTACCTTGATTGTCCCAAACTTTGTCACTCTTCCTTCTCTCCCTCTCATCTCTTTTATACCTTCATATATCTCCATTCCTCCCCATTATTCCATTAGGAATGTATATTCACTTAAAAAGGATGTAATATTCATAATAAAGTTGAATTTCAGAAGCATAGGAACCATACAGCACAAAAAAGACCATACAACCTAGTCTACCCTTCCACCCCAAGTACGCATTCACACCAACACAGCTGCACAGTCCCTACCAATTCCTCAGAGAACCCCTGTGGTTATTCCATGATTCCTTGCACTCAAATAATGTCCTTGTTTCCAATACATCCACTATGAAGCTGTTCCAAACATCCACCACCCTCTCTGTAAATAAATATTAGGGATGTGCAGGGGAACCTTTTTGGTTTTGGTTTCTTCATTCATTTCATAGGGAACCTTAATTCATTTCATTAGTTTCAAATAAAAAAAATAGAATTGTTTATTCATTCAGTTCCCATTATAGTCAAAGAGAAAGCAATACAACATATTTTGAGCTCCCAAATTGAGATTTTCTAATAATTTCTTATAAAAATGGTGGGTAAACATCATCAGAAGGGTGAAGAGTAAATAAACAATTCAGGTCTAGAACGGGTAGATGTGAATCGGTTATTTACTCTCGGGCCGATACTGTAAAGTCTGCAGGAGAGCGGACAAACGCCCGCTCTCCCGACAATTCTCTATTTAAATTAGGTGACGCGGTAAGAACGGGGAAAAGGAGGCGCTAGGGACACTAGCGCGTCCCTAGTGCCTCCTTTTTGACAGGAACGGGGGCTGTCAGTGGGTTTGATAGCCGACGCTCAATTTTGCCGGCGTCGGTTCTCGAGCCTGCTGACAGCCACAGCCTCGGAAACCGGACGCCGGCAAAATTGAGCGTCCGGTTTTCGGCCCGACAACCGCAGGCCAAATTCAAATTTATTATTTTTTTTTTTTTACTTTTTTTACTTTTCGGGACCTCCGACTTAATATCGCTATGATATTAAGTCGCTATGATATTAAGTCGGAGGGTGCACAGCTCTAATAAGAACCTGGCAAGTACCACTTGCCAGGTTCTTATTAGAGCTGTGAGTCGGAACCGGTATTGTTTCCGATTCACATCGTGAAATTTTTATCTTGAAGTCCGATTGGGTTTTTTTTTTTATCGGCTGCGCCTGAGCCGATAACCAAAAAATACAGCCGACTCTTTAAAATGAGTTTGTTAGTATTCCCCCACCCTCCGGACCCCCCCCAAAAATTTTTTTAAATACCTGGTGGTCCAGCGGGGGTCCCGGGAGCATTCTCCCGTGCTCTGGCCGTCGGCTGCCAGTAAACAAAATGGTGCCGATGGCTCTTTGCCCTTAGCATGTGACAGGGTATCCATGCCATTGGCTGGTCCCTGTCACATGGTAGGAGCAATGGACGGCCGGCACCATCTTTAAAAATGGCACGGGCCATCCAGTGCACCTACCATGTGACAGGGGCCGACCAATGGCACCGATAGCCCCTGTCACATGGTACGAGCAAAGGGCCATCGGTGCCATTTTGATTAGTGGCAGCCGACAGCCCGAGTGCGGGAGAATGCTCCTGGGACCCCCGCTGGACCATCAGGTATTTAAAAAAAGTTTGGGGAGGACTGGAGGGTAGGGGGATACTAACAAACTCATTTTAAAGGGTCAGGTTGTGTTTTTAGGTTGTGTCCTTTCTTCCCTCCCCCCCCCCCCCCCCCATAACGATAAGAAAACCCACTAAATTAATCGTGGGGTTTCCTATTGCTATCGGGGACCCCCGATATCTGATGATATTGAAAATATCGGACGATATTTTCAATTGTCAGATAAATGATTCACATCCCTAGTTCTTATAGCCTGGATTGGCCACTGTTGGAAACAGGATGCTGGGCTTGATGGACCCTTGGTCTGACCTAGTATGGCATGTTCTTATGTTCTTAAGGCTTGCCAATGCATTAAGACTATGTCAACATGACACTAAAAATGGCATTAAGAACCCAAGGACCCACAATGAGGCAAAACAATACCAGCAGAGGCAGAATTTCTCAATGATAGCATCAGAGAAGCAAAGCAGCAGCAGGACTGACCAGATCACCTAATGGCTTCAAAAGTGGGTCAAAGGGCACCAACAACAGTGGCACAAATCTCCCAAGCTTGTATAAGAAGGACAAAGTGGCACCAAATGTGGCATGAACAGTACAAGGCACCACAAAGGGGAGAGAAAGCACAAAAATAGGCAGCAACCCCCCTAAGGCAGTGATAGATGGTGAAAGTAACTGAAAGAGTGGCATGAAGACTCTAAAGCATCATGAGAGGTGCAAAATAGACACACAGACTGGCAAGAACACCCCAAGGCTCTCAATGAGAGGCAAAAGGCAACAACTAAATTAGTAGAAATTGATAGGGAGAAACCAGAAGAAATTCCTGGAAAAGACTTGGTGTCATCTCCAAAGGAGGTGGCAGTTTGGGCTTAGCATTGGTCTTCACTGGAAGCATCAAGTACTTTTAAGCCATTAGCTGTTTAATATGCTTAGATTGAGGGAATCCTGGACATGATTTTTCTTCTGAATCAGTTTTTGCAAATGTTGCTTCCATTATCTCAGAAGCAGTAATAATGAAGAACTGTGGTCCTGGTGATTCTGGGTGCTGCACTTCTTCAGTCCTTCCCTTTTGCTGTGGTATAACCTATCAAACGCTAAATATAGTATGAGACCCATAATTGCAAGAACCATAAAAAAATGGAGTTTGAAGAAAATATCCAAAAGGGCATGAAACCATTAAGGAATACTGGGTGAGTAAGGCCTGTATAAAGTACAAAATGACCAGGGTAAGAACAAGAGATGTTAAGTCCCATAGGGAAGGGGATTTGGAAGGAAACTTTCAGATAGTTGGAGCAGCAGAAGAAGATATATCCAAAGCTGAATTTAGTCATAGGCAACATAGACAAGTTCCTAAGGTGCCAAATTCTGAAGAAACTCAAAAACTTGGACTTCCCCCACTGCTCTTTCATTTCCAGCAGTGAAATACACCAGCCCCAGTATTCTAACTATGGGCATTATTATCTTAAATCCAGCCCTTGGTATATCTCAGGGCGTGAGGTGGATGAAATATGGTATCAAAATCTGAAGAGTGGTGCAGCATGCATTCAATGCAATGGTGGATGAACAGGGCAAGACCAAAGAAGAGGAAGGTAATTTGTACAGATGCTCCAAAACAGCCAGCATGGGAGATGCCTGTCCTAGTCAGAAGTAGAGCTACATGGTTGAGCCCACCAATAGCATATGCTTCTGTGATACTATAAAGAACAAGTGGTACCTGGAGTAGCATTAAGGGACTGAAGTTAAGCCAAACGTATGTGCAAAGAAAAAGATGGCCAGGGCAAGACCAAGAGTCAGCAAGTACTGTATGGGGAGGGGATATGAAAATAATCTTGAAGACAGCCAGAGTGTGGAATGCCTGTCTCCAACTCTCCATATGAGGAATCCTACCGGTGGACTATCATAAACTTCTGTCAAACTGTAAAGATCGAGGCATGCACATATTATATACACATAGGTGGTAGAGTGAAACTACAAATAGCTCATTAAATCAGTTATGATTCCATCTGTTACTTATAAAACTCTGGTGATTGTAGATATAATATATACATATGAGTGCTGACACCCAAGACATAGGGGCGGATTTTCAGAGCCCTGCTCGCCTAAATCCGCCCAAAACCGAGTGGATTTAGGCGAGCAGGGCCCTGCGCGCCGGTGAGCCTATTTTACATAGGCCTACCGGCGCGCGCAGAGCCCCGGGACTCGCGTAAGTCCCGGGGTTTTCGGAGGGGGGCGTGTTGGGGGCGTGTCGGGGCGTGTCGGGGGCGGGACCGAGCGCAGCGGCGTTTTTGGGGCGTGTCGGGAGCGTTCTGGGGGCGGGCTCGTGGGCGTGGCTACGGCCCGGGGCGGTCCGGGGGCATGGCCGCGCCCTCTGGACCCGTCCCCAGGTCGCGTCCCGGCGCGCTAGCGGCCCGTTGGCGCACGGGGATTTACTTCTCCCTCCGGGAGGCGTAAATCCCCCGACAAAGGTAAGGATGGGGTTTAGACAGGGCCGGGCGGGTGGGTTAGGTAGAGGAAGGGTGGGGAAGGTGAGGGGAGGGCGTTAGAGGATTCCCTCCGAAGCCGCTCCGATTTCGGAGCGGCCTCGGAGGGAACGGGGGTAGGCTGCGCGGCTCGGCGCGCGCCAGCTATACAAAATAGATAGCCTTGCGTGCGCCGATCCCGAATTTTAGCGGATACGCGCGGCTCTGCGCGTATCTACTAAAATCCAGCGTACTTTTGTTGGCGCCTGGAGCGCCAACAAAAGTACGCCTATTTGCGGTATTTGAAAATCTACCCCATAGTGTGTGGTATCACAAACAGTATAAAGGCATCAAAGCCCCCAAGGCACAGAGCATGGGGAATCACAAACAGCACAAAGATGTCAAAATCCCCAAGGCTGACAGTGTAGAAATTGCAAACAGCACAGAGGCACCTATGCATCCAAAGCTTACAGTATGTTGAAACGCAAATAGCACAAATGTATCTAAACCTGACACCAGCTTTAGTGATAAGGGTTCAAGGTTTCCCCTGCCATGGAGAAGACATGGTCAATGGACACATTGGTTGGTAGGCAGTAAAAATTTATCTGAGTCACACTGGCTAGGTCTGGAAAGAATATGGACTTGTGTACTCAATATGCCAGCACATCTGTGTCCATCTTCACAATGGGCTCTTTTGATATAGTGTTTCACAGTGATTTCTGCTGTGTTCTATTTTGCTGGACTGAACTGAGGTTCTCTCTTGCCAACTGCTTTAGCTATAGCCTATGTCAGGAGAGATGTTTCTTTGCAGAAAATGTGGCTTTGGTGTATTAAGTTGAGGAGGACTTGGTAGCTGATAGGGTGCTGCTCCTATTTGCACTACTCTCTGAAGTGACCACTTTTTCCTCTGCCACATCTTTCTGCCCCAGTCTCTGTTAGAGATGTGAATCGGTACCAGACTCGTTTCCCGTAGGCCATCCATTGCTCCTACCATGTGATAGGGGCTGGCCAATGGCACCGATAGCCCCTGTCACATGGTAAGGGCAAAGAGCCATCAGAGCCATTTTGATTAGTGGCAGCCGATGGCCTGAGAGTAGGAGATCGCTCCCTGGACCCCCGGTGGACCACCAGGTACTTTAGAAAAGTTTTTGGGGGGTCAGGAGGGTGGGGGATTCTAACTAATTCAATTTAAAGGGTCGGGTGGGTTTGGGGGTTGTTTTTCTGTGTGCCCTTTCTTCCCACTCACCCCCCCCCCCCCCCAAAAAAAAAAAAATGATAAGAAAACCACAAGAAAAATTTGTGGGGTTTTCCTATCGCTTTTGGGGACCCCCAATACCTGACATATGATATTTTCATGCCTCAGAAAAACGATTCACATCCCTAGTCTCTGGTGCTCTGGGACTTGAGGTTGAGAATACTTTTCACTCATGGATCACAAAGTGTAGCAAGTATGAATGTAACTTTTTTTTGTGTAGGTTTCAGTATGTCTTGCACCTGCTGCTGCAAGGATTCCACAGACTGCAATACCTTTGCTTCCACTTCATATAGCTCATGGAATCCCTCTAAACTTTCCTTCATAATATTTACTATAGGGATGACCCAACCTAAGGTGGGACTTCTAGTATTCAGATCCTCTGTGGCATCTTTGAAGGGCTTCAGGATTTGTACCATCTGCCTCATCACTATCCAATCATGATACCCCAGGAGGAAATGCATACCTATCTCTGTTTCCATATCATGTAGGGGTGTCTGCTGCTCCACTAATGTCTACAGCATCAAACAGGTGAATTTACAGCAGCTGCTACCATCTTGAATCAGACACTTAGGAGACACTCCAATTTCTCCCTTCTTCTCACAGAGATGCTGCCCTGCCTTTCAATTTTTCTGAAAATGCCCTGTTATTTTCCTCACCTTTCTATCAAGTCTTAGAAAATTGGATTCCCATGGTTCTTGGGCCCCAGTCTCAAGGCATCCCTCATTGCCAGGTGCAGCAAGTGTGCAAAGCAATGGATACACTAAAAACCCCTATCTTCTATTGTCTTGATCATATTTTCACCACTTTGTGTCACAAAAAATTCTGCCTGAAAACCTCTACCTCTCTGGCCTAGCTGCCAAGCCTTAAGCCTCTTTCTTATGGTTGATAGAGTACTGAAGAAGGTATAGGGCCTATCTATCTACTGGGTATAGAGCAAATCCATCTTATACCTTGATGCTCTGTCACACTTACGTCCATGAAGCTAGGTTGAGAGAACATTGTACAAATCTCATCTTTGTGTGAGTTTTCTCACTCTAAAAGTCATCAAATCTTCACAAGAGTGCACTGTTTTGTTCGTACGTCGCACTCTGCATGTCAAAGTGGCCCCTAACCCCTACACTACTACTTAAACCTCACTTCGAGTTACTAGGTGGGCCTCTTATAGAGGTATAAATACCTAAATACTAGAGGGCCTTATAGCTAGTTTCTCTCACTCTCTCTCTCTCTCTCACTCTCTCGTCATAGGTAGGAATTGCAACAATTGTGGTATTACTGCAAAACAGTTATTGTACTCTGTGGTAATACCTATGCAAAGCACACATTGTAATAAATAGGTTATTACCATAAAACACACCCCTCTTCCTATTGCATGTGATAGTTTGATGAATCTAGCCCTTAGTGTTCACTGTGGTGTGTATGGTTGGAAATTCTTACCTCTTAATGATGTAAAAAATTAGTGTTAGTACTTTATAATGGATTTTGGCTTGTATTGGTAGCCAGTGCAGAGCTGTCAGTGAGAGGTGTGATGTGGTTGAATTTCCTAGCCCCCAACAGAAGCCTTACAGAGGCATTTTGTAGCAACTGTAGTGGTTTTAGAAGACCTGATGAAAGACCTAGTAATAGGGAGTTGCAGTAGTCAATATTTGAGAAAATTAGTGTTTGTAAAACAATGCAAAAGTCCTGGAAGTTAGTAATGGTTTCAACCGATGTAATATTCTCAGCTTGGAGTATCCTGTTTTAATTAATTTATTTATGTGCTTTTTCATTGGGATGTTCTCATCAATTAGTATTCCAAGGTCTCATACAATCCTAAAGATATCCAAGAGATTGTGTGGGGCTTCTCATTCTCTTTAGGTTTTTGTACAATCTTTGTAGATAGGTTTGTACAAGGTGTATGCAGAAATAAATCTACAGTGAAAAGCTATAAAAAGCTTTCTGACCTGTGTTTGGTGTAGAAAGGCTTTGGTACATAGTGAAAAACAATTTTCTCAGATGTAAAATTATAGCCTTTTGTATATCTATTCATTTGCCTACAAAGTGAGCAGTTTTTGGAAATCTATCACAAAATCTCTTGCTATATCACTTTCCAGTTTAAAAAAAATGTTAGAATGACCTGCCAGGTCATTCTCACCTAGCTAGTCGAATAAGATGAATCTGATGTCACTCTTCTGTGGCACTTAATTTTTTTCCTAGGAAAAACCGAGCAATATGTGGGAGCGAGGAGGTCAACCATCAAATCTCAATTGCTGTGTATCCTGGAAGTTACTCGAAACTTTGCAGTTTTTGTCAATCTATCAGTCTATCTTTCTTTATCATAGCTAAATACAAAAAAGACATGGAGATCTCAGTGTATTCTAAATCATTTTAGCAAAAATATGGCACATATACCCTTTCATTTCCAGGATCCATACCATCAAAGATTAAGGGAAGAAATGGTCTAAGAGCACTAGACTGCAAAACAAGAAATTCTAGGGTTCAAATCCTATTTCTTCCACTGGCACTCCACATGAACATGGGAAAATCAATTAGAGGCCAATGTACTGATCCAAGAAATTTTCATACACTATTTACAAAATAGCACATGCAATTTTTCTACTGATACTTATATACAAATAAGCCTGGTAGAAAAAAATGGCATGCTGTTTTTCAACAGTAAATTTGAAAAAAACCTTTAGCTACACCTCATTGAGATACAGTTCATATTTTTCTGTGAAATCAGCTTTTCAGAGCACATTTTACACAGAGCATTACTCTGCAGTAATAGGTAAGGAGCTGCTTTGCATAAGTTTGCATTGCAGCAGCTTCTTAAATGTTAATTTAAATAAAATTCTGCAAGTTTTGCAAGTGCAAAACTGTGTGCAATTGTTTTCACTTTCTGAAGCTGAAACATTTCCAATTTGGGTGCTAAAATGGTAAGATGAACACAGAGGACAAATAATGTGCATTATAAGTGATTTTTTCGCATGAATAAGAATTTGTGAAATTTTTCTCAGGTTAGTATTGTTGTGAAAGGTCCCCTACCTTCACAGCCAGTCGGGCCGCTAGCGTTGCCTTCTTCGCGGCAGGCGTGCCGCCATTGCCGGGCTCCTCCCCGGTCTCCTCCTTCATTGCGTGGCAGGGCTAAGCCGTCAGGAGCTCTCCCACGCGGCTGGGGATGCTGCTGCCGACTGTTCCTCTTTGTGGTTGGAGCCGCTTCCGAGGTCCTTGGATAGCAGAGAGGCCGTCTCTGCCACTGCCGGGGTCCTTTCCAGGCAGGGAGGCTGTCCCTGCCAGTGTCTGCTTCTGTCTTCATCTTTACCCAGCAGGGTAGCCATCCCTGCCGATGCCTGCAGTCTGCCTTACTTCATCTTCACAGCAGGGCTGCTCCTACAGCCTCCCTTGCTTCCTTCAGGCTTTCCACGTGGCTGAGGACGCCACCAACGATCCTGCTCTTCTCTTCCAGATTTCCTAAGGCGAGCTGCACGAGCCTCTCTTCTCCTTTTAAAGGGCAGCCAGGTGTGTCCCCCTGCAAGCTCCTCCTTGGGCTGAATCCTCTCCAGCCCTACAAAAGGGCCCACCATTCATTCTAGCTTGGCCTTCACAAGGAGTTAAATGCTCCTGGATGTTCCTGTCCTTCGCTCCAGGAGTCTTCTCTGTTCCAGATCTTCTTCAAGGTCCTGTGTTCCTTGTTTCCTGTTGGAGTTCCATATCTCATCTTGAAGTCTTTGATCCAGTCCAGATGTCTGTCTTCCACTCCTGATGTCCACGGTCAGTCTTTTTGTCTGTCTTCCAGTTCCTGATGTCCGTGATCCAGTTCCTGATGTCTGTGATCCAGTCTAGTTGTCCTGACCCCCTGGTTCCTCGTCTCCACCTTTCCTGGCGTGCCGTGTTGTAGTCCGCGACCAGCCCCACGGGTGGGCTGAGTAGGGCACCTTGTGGCACATTGCCTCCGGGAGACTTCCACTTGAGTCTTTGTCCCTGGTGTATGGAGTTTCTTGCGCCTGCTTCGCCCATGCCAAAGACTCTGCCAGAACCTGTGCCATTCCAGTGTGGTCCACTGGTGGCTGTGTAGGGCGCACCCTGGTGAGACATGTTCCTTTCATTACTCCACATCTCGTCTGGAGGCTACTTCGAGTCTAGCATGGTCCGCGACCAGTCCCGCGGGTGGACTGTGTAGGGTGTGCTGCGTCGCAGCCTCAACCCAGTACTTGCTTGACTCTTTTGAATGCCTTGAACCTAGCTTGACTCTTCTGAATACCTTGAATCTTTCTCTGATTACCTCGTTCCTGAGTTTCATCTATGCATCCAAGTACCTCGTTCCTGAGACTCGTCTGTGCATCCAAGTACCTCGTTCCTGAGTCTTCGTCTGTGATTCCAAGTACCTTGTTCCTGAGTCTTTGTCTGAATCTCCATGTTCCAGTCTTCACTGCCCTGGCCTCCATCCGGCCTGCCGCTTCTTGCTGTTACCCAGTGGCAGGTCCGAAAGGGCTTGGAATGGTTAGAGGACTGTTCATAAGACCACCATTGCATTGATGGTCTTCCTGAAGCGTGCAGGTCTGATGGAGGGTCAGTCTCTTCCGTCATCTGTCTTCAGTCCAGCCTTGCTCCTGTCCAGCCCATGCTTGGGCATGCCTCGCCTGCCTTGGTACCTCTTTGGAGTTCCTCTGGGGTTGAGCCGAGGTCCAAGAACACACAAACCCCTGGAAAGTGGAACCGCTCTCCTAGTGTTTCCTAACAAGTATATCAGTCTCTTTATCTCCTGTTGTCTCAGAACCCCACTTAGACTGTAAAATCTTTTGGGTAAGGACATATTGTACCTGACAAAATGTCAACCACTTTGAGATAAAATTGTAAATATGATCCACAAGTATAAGCTGTCCATTCAATGAAATTTGTAGGTGTGTTTACAATAACGAGGATTGCAATTAGAAACTGTAAACTGTAAAACATATGATGTATTAATAAAAGCTGTCACCACCTACGCTACATAAACGATAAATGTCTTGTCTCTTAAAATATAAAAAAGAAAAAATGTAAATTATAGAATGTGGATACCAATGATTAAAATCAAGGTTGATCCAGTCACACAGTCAACAAATTAACTGGAGAATAGTACTTGTGCAAGCTTGTACATCCGTTGTGAGCATTCTTTGATAATATTGAGAAGCTCAATCGATATATGAGGTCCCACATTCTTTCCTAAAACAATTTCATAAAATAGTTTTCAGCTTGTGTATATGATGTTGAATGAAATATACAATAACGAGGAAGCATGCTTAATATCTTCTAAGGCAGAAACAATTAGGGAAATACAAACAAAAAAATTTTGTTTCAGGACTGTTTTTTCATTTGTGTTAGGGAGGGAAAGTAATTCGTTTTTCAGTTGATATCAATGTTTATTTCAGTTTAGTTCATTTATCAAACTGAAATAAAAATGTTTTAGAAAATGAGGCCTTCACAGTTCCCACTGCTGCTTCCTTAAATACTGAGGGGGTCATTCATCAAATTGCAATGGGCCATTATTGTGTGTCTTAGGTGCACGTGATAACTAACACATCACAATTTGAAAATGTGAATTAGGGAAAGGGGAGGAGTTTAGGTGGGGTTTAGGTAAATTAGGGGCCTGTAGCACTGTGGGCAATAATGTATCATACATTATTACCATCAGTAGCACCAGAAATAGCTACAGCTATTTCATTGGTGCTGTGGGAGCGATAGTGTGCAGCATTGCTTCTACTGCAGTGGGCAAAAATGCACCGCCACGATGCGGCCACCTGCTCACTATCGCCCCACACCCCATTTTTTTCCACGGCTCACTCCCCAGATCCCTCTAACTCCCTTCCCACATCCTGAAAATCAGCCAGGGCTAAGGACTTCTCAAGCTTCTACTTACCCCTTCTGAAGGGTACATTCACATAGAAAGACACTGGAGCATTACCCAGTCTCTCTTATCCTGCCAGCTACCTTTAAAAATGGGGCCAACAAGCCCTAAGACTGGTGCCAAGTCATTACTAAACTATTTATTTTTTCAATTTTAACAAATAATAGCAATACATTACTATTTGGCAGTAGAGGAGGATTGGAAGGTTCATCTGCATACTACTCCCAGCATCCCCTGGGAGAGGAGTCCAGAGGTCACCACAAGTGATCCAGGGATTGACATCCACAGCCCCAGCTTCCAGAGGCCCCGCACCCTTTGCATTAGAGGAGGACCGGAAGGCTCATCTGCATGCTGCTCCCAGCATCCCCCGGGGATAGGAGTCCAGAGGTCACCGCAAGCGATCCTGGGATTGACGTCTACAGCCCCAGGTTCCAGAGGCCCCACACCCTTTGCAGTAGAGGAGGACCAGAAGCACGCGCCACTTCAATTAACTGAGTGAAGATTAATTTAACGGTGGTTAAAGAGGATTGGTAAGTATAGCTTTCAGAAATGTTTGGACTTATAAAAGTTTGGTGAAAGGTGAAATTGAGGGATATGTTCTTTAGAGTTTGTGTCTGTCTGAGGTAATAAGCAAGCCAGAGATAGTTAATTCTTGTGTCTGTTTTCCCACCCACTCAACCCTTGATTTTTAGGCACGAGACAGTTTCTCATTAAAAATCTATCAGGGTCTTATCTAAATCACACTATTGTATCATCCCCTTATAGGACACTAGCTGATTAATTAATCAATTCACCTGTAAATTTAAAGTACTCTCATTCCAATTCCCTTTGTTTCCTAAACTTAACTAGGAACTCAATAAAACTAAGATGAAGGCAGCAGTCCAGCAGCAAGAGGGGGCTTTCCAGTCTTTTTCATTGAGTGTCACATGTATGATTTTTTACCCGCCTGTGAGAGATTGTAAGTGTGCACTTGGTGCAAAGAGCTCAGGGAATGAGTTTGATCTCTGGAGGCTAGAGTAGCAGAGGAGCTGAGGCAGACAGAGAGGTACATTGATAAGACCTTCAGGGACATAGTTGCCAAGTCCCAAATCCAGGCTGCAAAGGTTAAAAGTGTTCAACAGGCATGGACATTGTTTAAAAATACAGTCCTAGTGGCGCAGTCCATATGTATTCCACACATTAAGAACGTTGGAAGGAAGGCAAAATGATCATGGTTAAAAGGTGAGGTGAAAGAGACTATTTTAGCAAAACAACATCCTTCAAAAATTGGAAGAAGGATCCATCTGAAGAAAATAGGATAAAACATAAGCATTGTTAAGTGTAAAACATTGATAAGACAGGCGAAGAGAGAATTTGAAATGAAGTTGGCCATAGAGGCAAAAACTCATAATAAAAACTTTTTAAAATATATCCAAAGCAAGAAACCTGTGAGAGAGTCTATTGGACCATTAGATGACTGAGGGGTTAAAGGGGCTCTTAGGAAAGATAAGGCCATTGCAGAAAGACTAAATGAATTCTTTGCTTCCATGTTTACTAATGAGGATGTTGTGGAGATACCAGTTCCGGAGATGGTTTTCAGGGGTGATGAGTCAGACAAACTGAACCAAATCACTTTGTGGTACATGCACTGCACGTGCATGTACCACAAAGAAACCTGAGATCTGCAAATAAAGCTCTTCTAACTGTCCCCTCTGTCAAATCAGCACATCTCACGCAAGTAAGGGAAAGAGCACTGTCACTGGCTGGTCCTGTACTC
Source organism: Rhinatrema bivittatum (assembly GCF_901001135.1). Taxonomy (NCBI): domain Eukaryota; kingdom Metazoa; phylum Chordata; class Amphibia; order Gymnophiona; family Rhinatrematidae; genus Rhinatrema; species Rhinatrema bivittatum. The sequence continues at coordinate 151,497,430 of NC_042617.1, read as the reverse complement.
TGGAATACCATGCCACTTGAAATAAGACTACAGACTACAGACAAATCTGAAATTATTCAAAACTAGCCTGAAAACCTGGCTTTTTAAACAAGCATTTTATAAAGATAAAGAAAAGGAGAAAAATAGTTGAGCGATAAGGATGCACCAAGCTAGAAGTTTTTAGTAACCTACATAAGCATATTAATGTTAAAATCAAACTGCCTTTGTTCCTAACAATCAGGATTAACTTACACAGTTAGTTTATTTTACATTGTTACCGTACTATGATGGCACACAAGTAATTTGTAATCTATACCACCCATATTTTCTCTTTATTGTGCCCTTCTGTAACCGTTGTGATGGTATTTAACTTAACGACGGTATAGAAAATGTTTTAAATAAATAAATAAATACAAATAAATATTAGTTAAAATTTGTAACCTATCATTAAAATCATCATTGTACCTGAAGATTGGAGGGTGGCCAATGTAACCCCAATATTTAAAAAAGGCTTCAGGAGCAATTGAGATAACTATAGACCAGTGAGCCTGACTTCAGTGCCGGGAAAAATAGTTGAAACTATTCATGGTTTAATGGAACACAGTCAACATGGATTTACCCAAGAGATGTCTTGCCTAACAAATCTGCTTCATTTTTTTGAAGGGGTTAATAAACATGTGGATAAAAGTGAACCAGTAGATGTAGTGTATTTGGATTTTCAGAAGGCGTTTGACAAAGTCCGTCATGAGAGGCTTCTAAGAAAACTAAAAAGTCATGGGATAGGAGGCGATATCCTTTCATGGATTACAAACTGGTTAAAAGACAGGAAACAGAGTTGGATTAAATGGTCAATTTTCTCAGTGGAAAAGGGTAAACAGTGGAGTGCATCAGGGATCTGTACTTGGGCTGGTGCTTTTCAATATATATATATGATCTGGAAAGGAATACGACGAGGGAGGTTATCAAATTTGCGGATGATATAAATTATTCAGAGTAGTCTGACCCAGCATGGCAATTTCTTATGCTCTTAAGCTCTTATAAAGGTTACTGAGATGCAGAAAAAAATACAATTTTGTGCCATATAAAGGAAATATCAATAACTCTCAGAATCCTTTTACAAGCCTATAATAATAAACTGGGGGAAAATGGAAATGTAAAGAAATCATGTTAAACAAAGAAATAATCTTAGGAAAAGGACAATTATAGAGGTTAACACCGTTCTTTCTTCAGAGTATGTTCCATTTACCATTATACACTAGGGATGTGAATCGGGCTTCGGATGATTGAAAATATTGTCGATATTTTCAAAATTGTCATAAATCGGGGGCTCTCCCAAAACAATAGGAAAACCCCACGATATTGATCTTGGGGCTTCCCTTATTGTTTTGGGGGAGGGCGGGAAAAACGGCACACAAAAATAACCCCTAAACCCACCTCGACCCTTTAAAAGTAACCCCTTAGCTTCCCCCGACCCCCCCCAAAAAAAAAAAACCTTTTTACAGGTACCTGGTGGTCCAGTGGGGGTCCCGGGAGCGATCTCCCGCTCCAGGCCATCCTTTGCCCTTACCTTGTGACAGGGTATCCGTGCCATTGGCGGGATCCTGTCACATGGTAGGAGCACTGGATGGCAGGCGCCATCTTGTGCTCCTACCATGTGACAGGGGCTGACCAATGGCACCGGTAGCCCCTGTGACATAGTAAGGGCAAGGCTATCAGTGCATTTTGGTTCCTGGCACCCGACGGCACGAGTGCAGGAGATCGCTCCCGGACCCCGCTGGACCCCCAGGTACTTTTGGCCAGCTTGAGGGGGGGGCTCCTGACCCCCGCAAGACTTGCCAAAAGTCCAGCGGGGGTCCGGGAGCGATCTCCTGCACTTGTGCCGTCGGGTGCCAGGAACCAAAATGGCGCCAATAGCCTTGCCCTTACTATGTCACAGGGGCTACCGGTGCCATTAGTCAGCCCCTGTCACATGGTAGGAGCACAAGATGGCGCCTGCCATCCAGTGCTCCTACCATGTGACAGGATCCGGCCAATGGCACGGATATCCTGTCACAAGGTAAGGGCAAAGGACGGCCCAGTAGCCAGAGGACGGCCCGGAGCGGGAGATCGCGGGAGATCGCTCCCGGGACCCCCACTGGACCACCAGGTACCTGAAAAAGATTTTGGGGGGGTCGGGAGAGTGGGGGAAGCTAAGGGGTTACTTTTAAAGAGTCTGGGTGGGTTTTTTGTTTATCGGCTGGGCAGCCGATAAACAAAACGCGATCGGGCCTGATGGGAAAAAACCCACATGTGAATCTAAACCGGAATCCAAACCGATTCCGGTTCCGATTCACATCTCTATTATACACTGTCTCCTGTCAGTCAACTAGTTTGCAATCCATATGATCAACCTCTACTCCCACAGATGTCAGACATCAAGCTCTGGCAGAATAAGGCCAGTGGTGAAGAGACACCCTCTCTCCCCACTGTTACCCCTTGCATAACACTTTTTCTGCATTGGAAAATGAAGAAACCCCAGAAATAGAATGTAAAGTATTATCTGAAAGAGAAGACACCCAATGCATGATAACTGGCTAGATTTAAGCCACTGAAATGGTGCTTAAAATTAGCAGGCTGAAATATAACCAACTACTTAGCAGCTTACTGAAAATTACCCCTTAACTGGCTGATCATTTATTTATAACTATTTCTATACCGGCATTAGTAAGAAACATCATGTCGGTTCATATTTTAACAATGGAGTGAAAGTACATCATAACAGGGAATTGGGAAGGGACAACTTAGCAAAGCACTGGAAGAATAGGTAATACTGCATAAGTAATAAAACAAAACTGCAAAACAATAAAATACACAACTTGGCATTTTTTCTAAATTGAGATTTATAATATTCCAACAGTGAACTGTAATACTTGAATACTGAATGTCTATGTGTTGCTACATATGCAAGGAAATATTGGTGACATATAAGGTATCACTGATGTGATCTTTTAAACACGCAATTTCAAAATTAAAGGAAATTAAATCTCTGGTATACACTCTTGAAACAGACCTCTTTAAAAGGCAGTTATGATCTAAAACCAAAACAGCAATGTTTTGCCACTGAATAGAGACCTCATGTCTACTGGCAGCCTCCCAACAATTTACACTCACCCAAGGGAACAGCTGACATTATTAAATAATGGGCAAGTTTTGAACTACATCAGAGATGCTGAACAATTTTATGAAACAAAGCCTTGAATTGGGCCTTGTGCACTTTGAAATTATACAAAATAAGCTATTTTAAAAGAAGCAGACAACAGAATTCAATAAGGAGCTGGATTAAAAGTTCATGTTATCTACCATCTACTGATGACAGTCCCTAAGGTTTTAGAAGGAACCGTACAACTAAATTCTTCAATGCATCAAAAAAAAATATTGCTTCCATATTGGCTCCATTGCTTTTATTATTAATCTAAATACTATGGGACAATTCTGAAAACTATGTAGATTGTTTAAAAATCTGAAACTCCTTTTTCCAGATGACCTTACATCACTTCTTAAAGGAAAAATATTTGCACACATTTCTTTTGAAATTGCATAGGGAAAATGTTAATGCACAGTTTTGTACCTGCTTTTTCTATAGATAACTAGTTTTGAAAATGCAAAAATATATGCAGTGTTACCTCCAACATCTTAACCCTCCCTGTAACCCCATACTTTTCTGATGTGTTAGAGTAGGTACATTGTTGATCCCCACAAATATGTTTACCTGCATACAGGGTGTATGGACAGCCCTTTTACTCAGGTAGTCAAATGGCTTTAAAAAATTGCCTTCTACATGCCTTTTTTTCTTCTAATATATATATATCTTAGAAGAAAAAAAGGCATGTAGAAGTATGTGTGTATATATATATGTGTATATATATATATATATATATATATTTAGCATATTTGCAAGAATCATGCCAAAATATCTGGTTTATAGAACACAATCTAAAACCCCTCCCCCAATCCAAGAATATTCCCTTGGATGGAATTTAGTAGCTCCTGATCCTTTCCTTCATGATAATCTGACAAAACTGAAAAAACAAAATCATTGATGTAATCAATTTAAAACTAGGAGAGAAGGTTATTGGAGCAAATGTCTTTGAAAATCGCTTATGTATCCAAATGTATAATGCACTAAAAAGGCATTGAAGCATTTCTTGTAGTCTGGCAAAGCACATTAGGGATGTGCAGCAGGGACGGATTAGTCCGATTCGGTATTCGTATTCGTCAGGCCCCAAATCCATTGCTTCCATTTTCGGGGGATCCTGATTCGTCCATTAGTTACATAAGGTATTTGTTTCCCATTAAAGTTGAAAAAATCCCCATCCCAACCCTTTAAATTTAATTAACTACAATTCCTCACCCTCCTGACCCCCCAAGACTTGCCAAAAGTCCCTGGTGGTCCAGTGGGGGTCCTGGAGCGATCTCCTGCACTCAGGCTGTCGGCTGCCAGTATTCAAAATGGCACCAATAGCCTTTGTCCTTACTATGTCACAGGGACTATCGGTGCCATTATTCAGCCCCTGTCACATGATAGGAGCAATGGATGACCGGCATCATCTTGTGTCACAGGGGCTACCGGTGCCATTGGTTGGCCCCTGTCACATGGTAGGAGCACAATATGGCGCCGGCTGTCCATTGCTCCTATCATGTGACAGGGGCCGACCAATGGCACCGGTAGCCCCTGTGACATAGTAAGGGCAAAGGCTATCGGCGCCATTTTGAATACCAGCAGCCGACGGCCTGAGTGCAGGAGATCGCTCCAGGACCCCCGCTGGTAACCAGGGATTTTTCGCAAGTCTTGAGGAGGATAGGAGGTTGGGGTTTTTATTCTTTAATGATACATTGCATTCGTGGGGGTTCACCATACATTTCGGAACCCCACGAATGCAACAAATAGGGACCTATACATTGTGGAATGCACATTCGTCTAAAACGAATGCACATCCCTAAAGCAAGTAAAGTACTTTCATATAAGAAAAGGATTAACAGTAGGTAAAAGGAAGTAGTACTACTCTTTGGTGATTTGCAGAGGCAAAAAATTATTTGTTTGTTAATTCATTTCTTAGATCCCCTCCATTTATTTGGTTTATTTCAAAGTAAAAAAAAATGTGTTTGTTTTATTTATTCATTTGTTTACCATTAAAGTCAGTGGGAGAAGCACTGCAGCGTATTTTGGACTCCAAAATTGGGTTTTCTCATCAATTCCAATGAAACTTGTAGGAAGACATAATCAAAATATGGAAATAACTCCAAGATACCTAACCTGTGGCTAAGTGGCACCAAAAGATGCATGAATAGCCTATGGTACTATAAAGGAGCAAAGAGGCACCAGTAGTAGCAGGAGTTCTCCAAGACACCATCAGAGGAGCAAAGAAGTAGCATGAGTGGGAAGAATGCACTAAGGCTTCAAAAGAGGGAGCCAACAACAGTGGCATGAACCCTCAAAGGCAACACAAGAGGCAAAGTGGCATCAAGAGCAGCATCAATATCCTAAGGCACCATGAAGGGGTAACAAAGAAGAAAATATGACAGGAAAAACCCCAAGCCACAAATAAAGGGACAGAGTAGTACAAAGAGTGGCATCAACACACTAAGGCACCATGAGAGGTGTAAAGCATTCCCCTACAGTGGCAAGAACACCCATAAGAACATAACTCTTTCCAAACTGACTTAGACCAAATGTCCATCAAGCCCAGTATCCTGTTTCCAACAGTGGCCAATCCAGGTCACAAACACCTGGCAGGATCCAATGGGGTAGATAGATTCCAAAGTGCTTATCCCAAAAATAAGTAGTGGATATCTGCAACTCCACCTTAATAATGGTTTATGGACTCTTCCTACAGGAACTTGTCCGAAGCATTTTTAAATACAATTTCCTTTGCTGGTGTAGGCCAAGTGTCATTTTGGCCAGCTGCTTTAACTGTGGCCTGTGTTAGGAAAGATGGCTCTTTGGAGGCAACTTGGGTTTGGCATATTATGATGAGGGAAGAATAAGTAGCTGACAGGGTGTTGCTCCTGCTTACACTACTCTATGAGGCGAACACATTTGCCTATGCTTCATAGAAACATTAGAAACCTAGAAATGATGGCAGAAAAGGACCAAATGGTCCATCCGGTCTCCCCAGCAAGTTTCTTAAGGTAGTAACTGACAATCTGTGCAGGTTACTTCTATGTTTCTCTTAAGGATAGTCACTGCCTCACTGTGCAGTCATCCCAAGATTTATGATAACTCCTAAAAATTGCAGTGAGCAACATTTTTTTACTGGGTGATAAGCTTTCTTGAAAATTCAGACAGTGCTGTTTGATATGCTTTATTATGGACTTGGCCATAGAAGCAGTCCTGTACTTTTTTCCTTATGTTTGTGTATCAGTACTCCAGACCATAGAAGTCAGGGCCCTCTTGGTTGTTGTCTGAATCCAATTTCCCTTTTCTCTCTGCCATCAAAGTGGGGAGCAATGTTGTAATTGCATTAAAAGCATCAAGGCTTATTGGTTAAGGATAATCTCTACGACTTCTGCTAAGGGTAGTAACTGCTGCACCAGCAAGTTACCCTCCTGAGCGCTTCATCCTCACTGTGACTTTGCCTATGGTAAACATGTTCACACATCTTAATTAACAGCATCTCCGTCATCGATGTGATATGCCAGTACTAAAGGGTGAGACTCCCTTTCAACCTAGGATCACAAAATACAGCAAATGTATATATTGTTTGTATGAGAGATTTCAGTCTGCAACTGCTGCTGCAAGGAGTCCTGAAATATCCGCACCTCTGCTTCCATTCCTCCAGATTATTTACTATAGGGATGACTCCACTCAGGGTGGCTCTTTTGTAACTCAGATTCTTCATGGTATTCTTGTGGGCTTTGTGATTTTCCCATCAGCTGCTCAGTCATGATGCCCCAATGTTTGATCCACTCCTATCACTGTTTACAGAGACAGATCATAAAGAAGTGTCTGTTGTTCCACTATTCTCTACAGCAACATAATGATGGATTTTCAACAGGTGCCTTCGGAGGCACCCATATTGTGGCTTCATCTCATGGAGAAGCGTCCTCACTTCATGCTTCAATGGAAATGCCCTGCTATTTTCCTGCATTCCTCTATCAGGCAAAATGGTAAAAATTATCATAATGAACAAAATTGCTGAACATATATAGATAGGCACAGTTTAATGGGACAAAGCTAACATGGATTAGCCAAGGGCAGTCTTGCCTCACCAATTTGCTACATTTTCTTGAGGGTGTAAATAAACATGTAGATAAAGAAAAAACAGTTGATATAGTGTATCTGGATTTCCAGAAAGCATTTGACAAAGTCCCTCATAAGAGACTTCTTAGGAAATTAAATGTCATGGGATAGGGGGCAGTGTCCTATTGTAGATTTCCAACTGGTTAAAAGGTAGAAAAAAGATAGTAGGACTAAATAATAACTTTTCCCAATATAGAAAAGTGAATCATGGGGTGCCTCATGAATCTGTTCTGGGACCTCTGCTTTTTAATACATTTATACATGACCTGGAAATGGGAACAAGGGAGGTGATCAAATTTGCCAATGATACAAAATTATTCATATTTTATAAATCACAAGAGGATAGTGAGAAATTGCAAGAGAACCTTGCAAACTGGGAGAATGGCATACAAATGGCAAATGAAATTTAATGTGGACAAATGCAAAGCGATATGCTTAGGGAAGAGTAACCCAATTATGGCTACACAATGCAAGGTTCTATTAGGAGTCACCATTCAAGAAACGTTTTTAGGCAACACCCTTGATAATACATTGAAATCTTCTGCTCAGTGTGCAGCAACAGCCAAGAAAGCAAATAGAATGCTAGAGATTATTAATAAAGGAATAGAGAATAAATCAAAGAATATCATAATGCCTCTGTATCGCTCCATGGTTCAACCTCATCTTGAATATTGTGTGATGTTCTGGTCACCACATCTCAAAAACGATATATCAGAATTAGAAAAGTTACAGCCAAGAGCGATCAAAATGGTAAAGGGGATGGAATGATTCCCCTATGAGGAAAGGCTTTAGAGTTTAGGACTCTTCAGCTTGAAGAAGAGATGACTGAGTGGAGACATGATAGAGGTCTATAAAATAATAAGTGGAATGGTACGAGTAAATGTTAATTCTTGTTTACTATTTCAAAAAGTACAGTGACTAGGGTACATACAATCAAGTTTCTTGGTAATATTATAAAACTAATAAGAGAAAATATTTTTTTACTCAATACATTATTAAGCTCTGGAATTCATTGTCAGAGGATGTGGTGAACACTTTTAGTGTAACTGCATTTAAAAGCAGTTTGGACAAGCTCTTGCTGGAAATGTACATAAACCATTATTAAGGTAGAGTTGCAGATATCCATTGCTTATTCTTGGGATAAGCAGCTTGGAATCTATCTACCCCTTGGGATCCTGCCAGGCACTTGTGACTGGGATCGGCCACTATTGGAAACAGGATGCTGGGCTTGATGGACCCTTGGTCTGACCCGGAATGGCAAGACTTATGTTCTTTTGTTCTGTATGAATAAATTCCAATGGTTCTATGGCCACAGACCCAGGTCATTCCTCACTGATAGGTACAGCAATTGTGCCAAGGAAACAATACCTTGAATACTCATGCCTCTCCAGTCTATCTGCCAGTCCTTCTGAAACTCTCTTATGATTGAAAGAATAATATTGCTTGTATCAACTGACTGTTCAGCAATGCCTATCCACACTCTGATGGTCCAACCCTGCTAAAGATGCCTCCTCAGCCAGGTCCCAACAGAATGCCGTTGGGGAGAGGTACGTGTTCAAAGCATTCATGTTGGTCCACATATCACTGGTGAAATGTAGGCTACCCCCATCTGCCTTAGCCATTGCACCTTCACATCACTATGACACTGGTTCTACAGGTTGGAGATAACATTTCCTACTAAATGTAGTCCTGTAAGGAACTTTGTAATTTAGAGCTAACACCTGAAGCAGACAATTAAAGCCCTCATTCTCTGGTCATCAAGGGCAATTATTTCCCAGATGTTCCTCATTACTACTTTAGATGCTGTCTGCCTCCTGCTCCAATGCTAGAGAATACCACCCCATTTACATTATGGTGGGTTGCTGCTTCGTACAAATTGGTGGGATCCGTTGGTCTGCCACCTGACTTATGGAAAGAGCTGTGGGATCAGCTTTGGGAAAAAACTTCCCCACCCTTTCAACTCCTTTCCTCTGATTTTACTTGAGTTGTGGAAAGGATCTCCGGTTATTACTGAAACCCTCCCCTGATGCTAATTCTAGTGGATACTGCATTCTAGGCAATGATGCATACCAGGTTTTGTCAAATGCCACACATTCTTCTCTCCACTGATATATTTATTTAAGTGAATACACTGAGCAAAACATGGGTCCAATCTTACTCTAAAGTGCCCTTAAATCAGGGATGTCTTCCACAATCTCTTCTTTATACTCTTGGGGTTGATGCTGGCACTGGATTTGAGATTAAGGATGGACTGAGAGTAAAAATATCAGGTCAATCACTTACACCCTTTACCTATCTTGCCTCTCCCCTATGCCTTCGCAAGCTGTGCCTGGATGCAACTACGGTACTGGTGTTCAGGCTGGATATGATCTTCCTACTAAATGTAGTCCTGGAAGGGACTTTTAAATTGGGGGCTAAAATATACATTTCTACTATCTGCAGGGGCTGGTCATCCATGGCAATCATTTTCATGATGTACCTAATTACATCTTTAGATGCTGTCTGCCTTTTACTCCAGGAGAGTGATATGGAACATCACCCAATTTCCTCTATGGTGGGTTGCCACTGCAGATGCATGGCAGGGAGCTGCTGGCCTGCTTCCTTGTTGATAGAAGTGGCCGTGTGATCAGCTTGGAGAAATGTCTTACCCTATTCAATCCCTTTCCTTGGCTTTTACTTTGAATGGCAGAAGGGGTTCCCAAGCTAGTACTGCCAACCTTCCTGTTGCCAATGCTAGTGAGTGCTGCTCCTCCAGATAATGATATAATGCTGCATAGCAGCATTTGTCAGATGCTTCACTTTCTTTCCTTGATGGATATCTTTACTAGGGATGTGCACAATTTTTATTTTTGGTTCATTTTTGTTTTCGGTTTCAGGATGGACCATTTTGGTCCACTCCCCGAACTCGGAACTTTTTTCGTTTCATTTTAGGAAATGGACCGAAAAAAAAAATTACTTAATTACAACCTCCCCCACCATCCCGATTCCCCCCCCCCCCCCCCCCCCCAAGACTGGTCCAGCAGGGTCTCAGGAGCGATCTCTCCCTCTCGGGCCATCGGCTGCCACTAATCAAAATGGTGCCGGTGGCGCTTTGCCCTTACCATGTGACAGGGGTTACCAGTGCCATTGGTCGGCCTCTGTCACATGGAAGGAACAATGGATGGCCCATGCCATTTCCTAAGATGGCGCCGGACATCCAATGCTGTACATTTGAAGGGTTGGGTTTGGTTTTTTTTTAAAATAAATATGACCCCCCCCCCCCGCGCTAACCTGAAAACAGATTTTTCCCAGATTTCAGGAAAAATCCGTTTTGGGATTCGGATCTGCCGAATCCCGACGAATCAGGCAATTTCGTTGAAATTGCCTAATTCATTCTAAATGAATGCACATCCTTAATCTTTACTTTATTGAATCCACTGTGCAAAATGTTGGTCCTCCCTCATTTTAAAGTGCCTCTTTGGTCTTCTCTCACATTAAAGTGCCTCCAGATCAGGGATGTCTTCTACAATCTCTCCATCCTTTGGCTAATGCTGGCAATGGAATTGAGATTGAGGATGGACCCTGATAAAAAAAAAAATGCCAGGGGAATCACTTACAGCCTCTTCCTTCTTGCCTGCTCTTTCTGGAAGTTGCTATTTTTACCATCTAACTCCCTCATCATTGTACTGGAAGCTAAGACTTTATTGACTGATTTTCCCAAATTGCTTTCAGCTACTAGCTATTCAATTTCTGATTCAGGGGATCATAGACAAGTTTCTACCTTAGAATCAGTTGTTGAAAACACTGACTATATAGTCTCAGAATTAGTAAATTATATAGAAGAACATGCAACTGGTTTTGGCAGTTGCTCTTCTGCTGTCCCAGTCCATTCCCATATCCTGCTACTGTCTTCCTTGGATGACTCGCCTACATTTTATATTTGCTGCAAAACAGTAGGGAGATGAACAGATGGCACTGGCACAGTCTCTCCAATTTTAAATTTCTTCTACTTTTAGCTGCCTTCCACTTCTGCCATTCTGCAGCTAAGGAAAGTCTCTTAATTTTGGAGCAGGATTATCTTTCTTTTTTTTTTTTTTTTTTTAAATCACTGCTACTTCCCTGGGCTGCCTCGACTCAAATTCCTCTATTCTCTGCCAACCCTGCCCATGTACCCTTCTTTCCCTTTTACTGATATGATGGAATTTGTTGATGTGTACTGCCTACTGGGGGTTTGGATACTGAAAATGAATGTATTTATTAATACTTTAACTGTATGACCACTCAAATTATGGATAACTGATTATCATCACACATAAAAACACACACACATTCAGACACATGTAGAGAGTATGCTGTGTTGTGTGTATTATTGCTGACTGAATGCACATAAAAACAAATTGTAAATACTAAAAATAAAAAAAGACTGGCAGACTGGTAAGACTCTTATCTTCAGTCTCTGAATGTGGTCTGCTCACCTTACTGGTATCCAGATAGAGATTTAAAAAAAATAAATAACACTGCTGCAACTGTAATCTCCACACTGTCTCCTACATTGACCCTCCCCCAGTGAAGAGAAAAATAAAAATCAACAGCAGAGCACTGCCTCTATTTCCAGCAAAGTGAGACCACTGCAGCACAGAGATCAGAAGCCATCCTTTATCCATGCTATTTCCAAAAGTTAATCTTTTTTAAAAATCTCAGATACCTTCTACTAACAGGTCCTTCTCTGCCAAGAACTAGAGAGGAAATACAGACTGCTACTTGCATATGCTCAGACTTTACAGAGGGAGTGCGTCAGCATTATATGATCCAGATAACAGCTGTAGGCTATTTAAAAAGATGATGCCCCATGATTTGTCCTCTATTTAGTTCCCTTGTCAACCTGTTCTACCTTGGCTCTGACAAAGTTATGAGGTAAAGGAGGCAAGAGTGGATTGCTGTGTTACCTTAGCAGAGTCATAGACATCAATGGGCCATACACTTGAAGAGGAAGTATAAGCAAATAAAAATAATATTTTTTGTTTCCTTTGTGGGACTTCTCCATTTGTTTTTGGGTACCACAAATGAAATGAATATGGACTTATTTGTTATGTTTTGTCCATTTTTTTAAATCAGATAAATATCTCAACTACTCTTGGAAGTGTCCTTGATAAGTTCACATCTAGGTTTATGGTTTGCCAATTTTGCCACCATATTATAGAAAAGAAACAAATTAGACTGAAAAATTCAAAGAAATGCAGCAAAGCTTACAAGGTAATTATGTATTATATCTGGAGAGATTAAAATGTTTACTTTGGAAAATAAGTAGCATATTGCTTACGTATTAAGAGGATTTAATGATGGCTTATTTCACAGTAGAAAGGATTGGTCAAACCAAAAGGGATAGGTAAAATTTGATTAAAGACAAATTTACTTTAATGACTAGGAAAAATACCTTTTCAGTACAGATTATTGGATACTGCAATAAAGTATCAAAAGATTGCCATTATCAATAGACAACTGCAAGAATAAAGAACAAAGGACTTGATTAATAAAAATAATGAAAAGTAGCATAAAAATAAAACACCCCATTATCCCCACCCACAAGTCCTGCTTCCTTGTAAATTCCCCATCACCCCTCTAGATTCCCCCCCCCCCCCCTAAGTTTACTTGGAATAATAGTGGTCTAGTGGTGGCAAGGGCATCTCCCCCTGGCTCCTGCCTCACTGGATCCATTTTTCAAAATGAGACCAGCCAAGGTGCTCCTTTGCCCCATTTTTGTGTGAAAAGAAAAAGAGCACCTGGGATCAATGTGTGCCATTTTGAAAAGTGAAGTCAATGGGGCAGGGTCCAGTAGGGGCTTCTCCTTCTCACTCTTGATCACCAGGAATCCAACTTAGCTTTGGGAATGCCAGAGGGGGGAGGGGGTGGTGGATATAGTTTATAAAAGATCATGGCATGTAAATGATTAGCAGGGTTAAAGGATGTTTATATCTTTAATATTATGTTTTATTGCGCTCTGGTGTGAGAGGGGGACCGGGAAATGGGAGTTCCACTAAACATCTAGGGATTTATTAGCATGCCATGATGATGACCCACTATTTCCTGAAATGCAAATCCAAACCCCCACTACCAAAAAGAAATGACAACAAAATCCATTAATGGGCCAAAAATGAAATGGCCTGTACCAAACTTATTCTTTCCCTGCACACCATAGCTTACTTTTCTGGTATTATTTCATTATTCTTTTGAATGATTTCTTTCTCCAAAGCTGTAGTCTTCCCTGGTGTGCCAATATTTTCTAGTTAGTAGCCTTCAAGTAGGAATTCCCACTAGTATACTATGTGTTGCGGTCATTGGCCTCAGCCGGCCAGCCCCCCTACCTTCCCGGGTCCCTCCAATGTGATGACCCTCCCTTTGTGGCAGGACGCTGTTGCTCCTGGCTGTTCCCCTGGCGTGCATCTGTGCTCCTGCTTAGCCTCGGTGCTCCTGCCTTGCCTCTGTGTTCCTGCTTCGCCTCCAAAGTTCCTGCCTTCAATCCTCTATCCAGTCTTTGGCTTGATCTCCATGTTTTGGCCTCGGCTCGTCTCCTCGTCTTTGCTTGTCTGCTGCCCGTCCTGACCCTTGGCCTGTATCTCTGTTTCACTTCTTCGCAGCCTATCCCAGATCTCTGTTTCACCTCTTCGCTGCCTGCCCTGGATCTTCTTCTTGGACTCCATTTTGCCTCTTCAAGGAGACTTTTCCTATCTTGCTAGGTGAATGCTCTGAGTACCAGCTCCTTGAGGGCTCTCCTGCGTTAATAAGCTATCCGCTCCTCGGAGGGCCATCCTGCCTGATTCTTAGAACCATCCCATGTGAGTCCTTCTCTCACCAGCGCCACCTCCAGGAGATGAGTTCCATTGAAGGTTTTCCCTCGGCGGCCTTCACCTCTCACTCCAGCTCAAGGGTCCACATTTACAACACTATGTCTATCATTTTTAACATCAAAGATGCATGCCTTATTAATGGACATAATTGTTATAAAGTTAAAATAATAAAAATCAAAATCAGAGACAGACCTACTAATAAGGATATGTTTACAGATAAAGTACTCTTGTATATTGCTTATACTACATTTCCTACTCATGATGGAAAAAGGTATAAATATTGGTATCTTGTGCATACATTTTTGAGCAGATAGCTAATAACAGTCTTACATGATTGCCTTCAACTTTAATAGATGCAGATAACTTTAAAATAGATTTTCTGGCAAACAAAATAGCAGATTTTTATTGTAGAATTTGGAACATAAAATATTCCAGTATTTGTATGTAAATCAAGCTACAGTAGATAGAAGTCTTCCCCACCAGTCTCTCTCTGTATCTTGCAGTCCCTCCCCACCAGTCTCTTTTCCTTTGTTTCTTCTCAGTGGACCACCACTACCAGTCTCTCTCTCTATCTCTTTGCCCACCAGTACATCCCCAATAGTATGTTGTGACTCATGGGGTGGGAAGGCAAGAGGTGGGATGCACAGGGTAGGACAGAGTGGGGACTGAAGAGATGGCAGCAGGAAAGAGACTGATAGATCAAGCCGGGTGAAGAAAAAAAAACACGCTAGTGAGTCTGACTCAGGGGCAGACAGACACACACTTGTAGGCATGGCTGGGTGGAGGGACTGGGGAGTGAGAAAGACTGGTGGGTCATGTTGGTGGAGAGAGATCCTAATATATCAGGCTGGTGGGGGAAAAGAGAAAGAGAGAGAGAAGGAGACTGGAAAAGGTATTTAGGGGAGAAAGAGACTAAGGGGGAAAGGTTATGGAAAGAGAAAGGGTCTAGTGGGAACTGGGTACAGATTAGGAGGTGAAGAAAAAAGCTATGGGCAGAAGACACAAACTGAAGGAGGCAATTTGGGGGAAGAAAGACTGGTGGGGATGGGCTGAGGTAGAGAAACACTGGGGGAATAGAGAGAGATACTGGTGAGTCAGACTGAAGAAAGAGAGAGACATTAATTGGGAGAGGTTTGGAGAGAGAGATACACTGGTTAGGACAGAAACGAACTGGTGGAGAAAGCTAATGGGCTAGAAAGGAACTAGTAGGTACAGACTGAGGGGAAAGAAACTTGTGGAGAATGAAGGGCAGCTGAGATAGAATGGGGGAAAGAAACTAGAGGGGACAGGCTAAGATGGAGAAAGACTTGGAGGAAGAGAAAAACTGGTGAGTCAGACTAAGGAGAGATGTTCATGGGTCAGCTTCAGAGGAAAAAGAAAAACACTAGTGTTTCAGACTGAGAGGAGGGGGGCAAGCTAAGGGAGGGCAGACTGAGGAATGAGACTACTAGGTACAGAATGAGTAGAAGAAAGGACTGGTACTGACAGACTGGTGGGGAGGAAGACATACTGATTAAGAAAGAATAGGGGCAAAAGAGAGAGAAGAGTGGAGACAGGCTAGAAAATAGTGCTATATAGGGAGATTAGTGGAACACTTTGGAGGTTAATAAGGGGTCCACACAACTAAAAGGTTTGTGAACCCCTGTGGTAGATGATAGCAGTAAAAGATCATCCAACCCATCTAGTCTGTTCAATTATTTGATCCACACTGCGAGGAATAAAGATACATCTTAGCTGCCAGACATAGAATATGACCACTCACAAGAAAATGTGCCTTATTTGTACAAGATCCCAATTTAATTCTCTTCAGCACTTTTCCCATGCCTAACTGCAGAGCACCATTATAATTACTACTACTATTTAATCTACATAGTAGTGTGCTCACTGCCTGAGCATATATCTTGGTCCCCTGTATAGCTTTGCAGACAAATCTAGTTCTGTGAGTGCCTACATTTTCCTTAGGACTTCAACTTATTGGGGTAGATTTTAAAAGAAGCGTGCGCAGCCTACATATGCGTGCACAACCCGGCCCGTGCACATGTATGCCTGATTTTATAACATGCGTGCATGTTATAAAATCGGGGGTTGGCACGCACAAAGGGGTGCACAATTGTGTACCGTGCGTGTGCCGAGCCGCACTGCCTTCCCCCTAACCTGACCTTCCCACCCCTTCCCCTAACCTTTCCCCCCAGCCCTACTCTAACCCCCCCCCCCAAAAAAAAAAATTATTTTACCTTTTGTACCTGCCTCTGGGCAGGCACAAGTTGCCGCTGTGTTGGAGGCCTCTGGCCCCACCCCCACCCCAGGAGAGAGAAAGCTGGGATTGGATGTTGAGCCTTTGATGGGGAAGAAAGGGACAGAGAGAGAGAAAACTGAGAGTGAGTGTTGAGCCTGGAGTGAGGGATGGAGGGTGAATGAGAGAGCTGAGTGGTGGGTGTGGAGTCTGGGACGTGGTAAGGGAGAGAAAGATCTAGGGATTGGTGTTGATCCTGGGGTGGTGGGAGGAAGCTGGGGAGGAGAGAAGGGTGGGTTTTGAGCCTGGAATAGGAGAAAGAGGGGAGCCATCTGGGGGATTAATGTGGGGTAAGGGAGAAAATGGAGGTTTAGCCTAGTGGATAGGAGAGAGAGTTGGAATTGAGCATGGATTGGGGAGAAAGATCTGGGAAAGGCAGGGGCAGGGAAGTACATACACTCAAGCTAGAGCTGGAGGAGAGAACTTGAGGGATTAAAGTCTAGAGTAAGGAGCTGCAACTTATGATGTACCTTAACAGTACTTCTGGGGAAATTCTATATTAAATAATTAAAATTCTTCCTTTTTGCGTGATGAGGTGTCATTGGGGAAGGGCACAAGACGCCCATGCTCCATGTCCCCCAGTGTCACGTTTAAGCTTTTTTAATGAGGCTATCCATTTTTATCCCACATACCTTCCTCCATCTTGCCCTTTTCTGATGCATAATGCTTCCTGCTTCTGCAGCGCTTTGCTACTTCCTTCACATCAGCACAGTATAATGACAAGAAGTTTGAATTAAGCAGGACTTCATAGACACATAGTTGCATGGTTCATCTCATCATTGCGTCATGAAGCAGCAAACGAAAAAGCAAAGTGACAGAACTGCAGAAAGCAGGAGGTCATATGCACATCGGAAAGGGGTAAGAATGAGGAGGAATGTTAGTGGGATACAAATAAATAAACAGCCATGTAAAAAGTTTAAAGATGGCTCTGGGAGACTCAGGTCACCACAAGTAGATGTCATTAAGCATCACACAGGAGCAAAGAGTGGGAAGTGAGACTGATAAAAAAAAAAAAAAAAAAAAGACAAGGGCAACCACATCAAAAAGCTAAAAATCTTAAAGGTGGCTCCAGGGTACTTCCAGATTTGGTGGGTAGGGGGAAAGGCAGGATAGGGATGTCCAGACTGGAGAGAGAGTAAGAGTCAAGAATCGGGGATGAAGGGGTGCAGAGGACACCCAGATTTGGTGGGTGGGGGGAGGGGGGAATGTGGGGAGGTAGAGATCATGAGGAGGGGGTGCAGAGACTCAGGGATGAAGGGGAAGGCAAAAGCAGGGATTCCCAGATTGGGGGGAGAGGAGCAGTGGAGTCTGGTTTTGGGGGAGAGAGTAGAGACTCATGTGTGGAGAGAGTGGCTACTGGAGTATAAGTTTGAGTAGAGCAAGGAATCGGGGATGGCTGGGGAGAATAGGAACTCAGCAGTTGGGTGAAGGATATGAATGAGAATGGGTTGGGAGTGATGAAATAAAGTTGTGGATGTGTGATGTGGGACAGGAGAAGTGGTATGAAGCATGAGGAAAGGTTTAGGTATGGTGTGAAGGACCTGGATGGCTGACGAGAGGCAAGAGTCAGTGAAATGGGATGGGTCTGAGAAGTGGATGAGGAAAGGTGAAAATGGAGCTAGGGTAGGAGGTGTTTGGGTAGGGGTTATAAAACAAGAAGGGGGAGGAGATGAGTGATAAAAGGAACTGGGGTTAAGTTCCAGATGAAACTGGGGCAGAGGAAAATGGTTGAGAACTGGGGGGGGGGGGGGGGAGAGCAAGTATAGATGGTAGAAATGAAGGCTAGGGAGTAGCTGAAAGATACAGGGTGTAATAGACTGGGAGAAAAGTGAAAGAAGGTGATTGGGAAAAGAGAGGATGGAATCAGAGAGTGTGGAATAGTAATGGAAAATGCCCTATTTCTCTTCTATATCTATTGCTGACAGAGCTGATGTGGATGCAGGGTATGTTTAGAGAACTCATGTTACAGGGTCCATCCTGTAAAGACTCCACACCCATACAGAAGAATTGATTGAAAGATGCTTGAAATGCTTTTCTTGTGGACTGTCTCTCAAAGAACACATTGTATTTCTGTGCCAGCTCCAGCATGCAGTTTTTTTCTTATTCTGTTAAATGCAACATCCATTGGTGTGGTCGAGCCCCTGCTGCTGCTCTAGTTTGTGGTCCATCTATTGGCTCCTTCTCCTTTGCCATCTCCTCCAAACTTTCCCCCCTGTTCATGCAGTTTCTTCCTCTCCTTTCTCTTTCATTCCCTCCTCTCCTCCTCCACATGATCTACCTCCTCAAGAGAAATAAGAGATGCTTACTTTGGGGAGTCCCTGCTTCCTTTATTTTGCTCCTTTGTCCTTCTCCCATGTGATGTCCCTTCTTGACTGCTCTGCTCTACCCCAGCCACACGACTTCCTCCTTTCTCTCCACCTCTTCCTTAATTGTACTAGGCCTCATCTTTCTTAAACTACCATCCTTCTTGCTTTCCTTCTCTTTAGACCTAACCACACTTTCCACATCTTCTTACTCTGCTCTTTCAAGACCATTATTCTTCTATGGAAGACTGATGGCCAGAAACATCTACTCTTTAACTCAAGTTCCTTGTCATCCACAGACCTGGCACACCTGCTGTACATCCCTTTTTAATCCTCCTGAAACTCTTTACTGTCTTTAAACCTCTTCTTCTGATTTCTGTTGCTCTCCCACTTCTCTACTCAACACTGATAACCAGCTCCGGGTGCCAGGCCTATTTTTCAGAGGAGTGAGGCAAAGTTATGAAGAATGAAGAAATGATTGCACTCTAATTAGCATGCACCTGCTGTTTTGTGCAATTGTAATGAACTCCAGAAAATGTACTTCACTTTTCTGATATCCTTTGCAGTATCCTAACACGTACTACTGGAAGCAATTTCCACAGCACACCATTATAGTATTCAGTTACTGCAATCTTTATACCTTTTTCCTATTTGCAACAATAAACACAGCTTTTGCAGCTTTTCTCCCCAAGGCTGCTATAACAACACATGCAGTCCAGTAGCTTTACTCTCAAAGTGGTCGCAACAATAAACATGGCTTTTGCAGCTTTTTTCCCCAAGGCTGCTAAAACAAGACACACAGTCCAACAGCTTTTCTCTCCATGTGGCATAACAATGAACACAATATCTCTTGTTCTGCTTTCCTGCGGTCTATCTCTATTCTGTAGCCTCATTTATTTTGAGACTGAGTTTTTTCCTCCCCCCCCCTTTTTTTCTCTCTCTCTCTCTTTCCATCCCTTCTTATACCTCTATTAAAAGGAATGGTTTGGAATTCTGGTTCACCTTTACTCCAGAAGTCTGACTATCAAAGCCCTTTCATGTCAGCTTTGTTTCTAGCAGCACTCTTGCATCTATTCCTCTTGGCTCTCTATCATCTTGTTACGCCCGTCGGTCGCAGATGGCTGCGACCACTCATGCTCACCTCCTTTTTTCCTGCACCATCAATCCTAGGAAGAATGGCAGCCCTTGCCAGCCACCGCCGACCTCCCCGGCATCCCCGGGATGGCATGGGTGCTGCCGACCACCATCTTGTCTCTAGAATCACCTAAGGCATGTGCGCGCTCAAGGGCCTCCTTTGTACATGTCATGGCGGGAACCTCAGGGGCGTCCCCTCTGGATGATGTCAACTCGCTGCTGTACTTAATCTGACCAGCCCTTTGCTTCAACGAGTTATCAAGGAGTTCCCTTGTTGCTGAATCCACTCCATTCTTGGACTTCCAGTTCCAGATTCCTCTCTTGGCGTGTGGACACTCTAGGTACCCGCTCCTCGGGGGCCCTTACACGTTCCTGGCTACCCACTCCTCGGAGGGCCTTCCTGCCTTGGACTACTACCTGACCCGCTTCTCGGGTCACTCTCCTGGAACTACCACTTATGAGTACCTTACTACAGACTTCAACGATACTAGCTTTACTGAAGCTTCTCTGCGGTGTACCCCATGCCTCGGGCCACTACCGTTTCCTCTTCAGTAGAAGTTGTTCCAGTACACCCTGTGCTGCAGGGTATCGCCGTACCAGATACAAGATCCACTTCCGGGTTCCTGCACCTCAGACTATTTCATCATCATCTTCAGTACAGTCATCCTCGGAGTACCCCGCTCTGTGGGCCACTACCGTATCTGCACTTCTGAGGTAACCTCTACTCGTCTGAAGGGACTTTCCGGTAGTGGCCCGTAGAGTAGGGTACACCAGGTCTTCACATCACTGGTATCACCCTTGGTATACCCCACTGCTCAGAACTGTACTTATTTTCATCTCCCGCTCTGCGGGCTCTGCTTTTCCTTCCTTCATTTATTTATTTATTTTAAATTTTTCTATACCGGCATTCGCGATAAAATCGCATCATGTCGGTTTACAATTAACAAGTGGATAGGGAACAAAAAGGTAAAAAATAACATTGATCCTAATAATAATAATAAATAATAATAACATTAATAGTAATAATAAAACAAAACATTCAACAAGAGAAAGGCTAAGGAATGCAGTTACAATAAAACAAGGGAGTAATACAACTTGGAGCATAGAAAAGAAGCAGGGGATATAAAGTCTCTATCATACAGTTGTGTCCTACGCTGCTGAGATTGCACCTACCAATGGTAAGGTTCACAGGGCTCCTCCCTGTGGGTGGAGACATCTCTCATCTCGGCCCAGGGTTCACATCCTTATAAAAACATAACATATCCTATGTTTCTCTTTCTCATCTACTTTCTCTTGCTCCCCTTCCTGACTCTAATGGGATATATAGCCTATTACATAATTGTCCTTATTTTTAACAATCTCCCTATTGTCCTTATCTCATGCATCTGTAGAAAACATGTTAACATGTTGACACCCTACTGGAACATAAGAACATAAGATATGCCATACTGGATCAGACCAAGGGTGCATCAAGCCCATTATCCTTGTTCCAACAGTGGCCAATCTAAGTCAAAAGTATCTGGCAAGTATCCAGACATTAAATAAACCACAAGCTACTATTGCAAGTATCCAAACATTAAATAAACCACAAGCTACTATTGCAGTTTAGGGATTTTTCCTATAGGAACTTATCCAAACCATTTTTAAACCCAGTGTTACGAGCGCGCGCAGGCGCGGTCGTCTCGAGCTGGTGGTGAGCCCTTGGGCCACGGCAGGACTCAAGGAGGAGCCCCAAGCCACACCGTGGTAGGTGAGCTGGGCAGGCATGGTGAGCCAGGCGGGTACAAAAGCAGGGGAGCAGGCACGGAGTCTGACCCTCAGCCGGACCTGCACGCCCATGGTAGCCAACACCTGGGAAGTTGACTGATGAACGGTCCTCCGACTGTTCCCGGCCCTTTCGGACCTGCCGCTGGGAACGGCAATGGGCAGCAGGCCGGACAGAGGCGAGGGCAGACAGAGTCCTTTACACTGAAGACGTCAGACGGGGTTGAAGCAGACATCCAAGACAGGCTGAAGCAAGACGTTGGAGACATCAGGGCAAGGCTGAAGCGAGACATTGTAGAAGAGGGCAGGAAGGAGACATGGGCACTGTCCCTGAGGGCGCCCTACTCAGCCCACCCACGGGACTGAGTCGCGGACCATCCCGTCCCATACGCACCCTACTCAGCCCAGGAAGGCTGGTCGCGGACCACGCTGGGAACAGGAGAGTGCTGGGAAGATCCAGGCGAGCAGGAACTCCGATGCTGGGATACTGACATCCGAAGCCCCTTCGGCTGGCAGGCAGGGAAGCTCAAGAGCCCGGGGAACGAATCCCTCCTGTTGGCCCCTCCAGGGCCCAACAAGACAGAAGGCTCAGGAACCAGACGAAGACATAGGGCAGAACAACTGGAACTGGAACAGGAACGGAATCAGGCAGCTTCAGGAACAGACATCAAAGCAAGGTCAGGAACAGACATCAAGGCAAGGTCAGGAACAGAGAGCCATCAACGCAAGGCAGACCACGGTAGACCTGGATCGGCAAGGTTACAGGCAACTGTAGAGCCCGATCTGAAGGCCAGTTGCAAGTGACAAGAAAGTCCTTATATACTGGAGTTAGAGGCAACTCCCTGGGAGGAGTTTGCCAGGACCGCCCCTCACTGGTCCTATAAGTGGGGTAGAGAGCTGCGGGCCGGCCCCTAGGAGAAGGGCGTTGCCAAACAGGAAGTCCAAACGCAGAGGCATGCAAGCCACAGGCACAGCTAGGCCACTCAGGCCCTGGAGCAAGTCCCGGATGGAACACAGGCGAGGCCCAGGCTTCGGAGCGGCCTCCGGCGGAAGGTGAGAGACCACCTGTAGCGCAGCAACAGGGGGGATCGTAACACCCAGTTACACTAACTGCTATAACCACATCCTCTGGCAATGAATTCCAAAGCTTAACTATGAGTGAAAAAGATTTTTCTTTGTTTTAAATGAGCTACTTGCTAACTTCTTGGAGTGCCCCCTGGTCCTTCTATTACCTGAGAGAATAAATAACCAATTTACATTAACTTGTTCAAGTCCTTTCATGATTTTGTAGACTTCTATCATATACCCCTCAGTCTCTTCTCCAAACTGAACAGCCCTAACTTCTTTAGCCTTTCCTCACAGGGCAGCCGTTTCATGCCCCTTATCATTTTGGTCGCCCTTCTCTGCACATTCTCCTGTGCAACTATAACTTTTTTGAGATGCGGTGACCAGAATTACACACAGTATTCAAGATGTGGTCTCACCTTGAAGCGATACAGAGGTATTATGACATCTATCCTTTAATTTGCCATTCCTTTCCTAATAATTCCTAACATTCTGTTTGCTTTTCCTATTGCCACAGCAACATCATATTATCCGCTCTGACACCTAGATATCTTTCCTGGGAGGTACCTCCTAAGATAGAACCTAACTTTAAGTACAGCAAGGGTTATTTTTCTCTACATGCATCACTTTGCACTTGTCCATGTTAAATTTCATCTGCCATTTGGAAGCCCAATCTTCCAGTCTCTCAAGGTCCTCTTGCAATTCATCACGATCCATTTGAGATCTAACTAGTGCACATAATTTTGTTTCATCCACAAATTTGATCACTTCACTTGTTGTACCCCATTCCAGATCATTTATAAATATATTAAAAAATATCAGTCTAAGTACAGATCCATGAGGCAATCCATGTTTTACCTTTTTCCACTGTGAGAACAGACCATTGACTCCTAATCTCTGTTTCCTGTCTTTTAACCACCTTGCAATCGACAGAAGGACATTGCCTCCTATCAGATGACTTTTAGTTTTTTAAGAAGCCTCTCATATTAGGGATGTGAATCATTTTTTGATGATTTAAAATATCATCCGATATATTTTAAATCGTCAAAAATCGTTAGAGGCGATATTTAATAGGAATTCCCCCGATTTATCATCAAAAATCGTAAATCGGGGGAAGGGGGAGGGGAAGGGGGAGGGCGGGAAAACCAATGTATCAGAACAAAGCATTTTTCTAATTCATCCAATTGCTGCTCTCAGTGCTCTGTGATGCTGTGCCTGCTGTATTTATACCTTAAGCAAGCATAGCATGCAGTGCACTTTCTTCTTGGCTTCTGGTTGAGAAGATTGTTGCTTTTGAGCTGTCCGAGTGTCTCAAATCTTTATTCAATTGCTATTGCTACTTTGCCACAATTAATTTCCCATTGCTGAAAAATATATTTGTTCTTTTTTGCTGCTGTGCCTGCCAGGCAGCCAGGCTTTTTTTTACTGTACTTTTTTTTTTTTTTTTAATTGAACTCGGACTGTCTCTCTGTCTCTCCCACTGAGACAAGCTGCCAGCAGTGGCATTTTGCTTCTAATGTTACCCCCCTGAGGTAGGTTGCAGGCAGGGTTTGGGTGGTATGGGTGGGAGATAGTGTGAGAGTTCCAGTGGCTATCTGCCAGTCTGGGAGTTGGTATTTTCAAACAAGAAGCAGCAGCACTGTAGGAATTGGGCTTGCTCAGGCTTCTAGTCTATTCTCTGGAATTTCATTTTTTGTGCACACAGAGTAGTCTCAGTTGTAGTATACAGCAAGACTGCACTGTGAGTCTGTGTGCAGTTTTCCATATTCACATATATTGGTACAGCAGTGTTCCTTTAATCCAAATCACCAGTAGGCTTCTGGAGTTTTAATTTTTTTTGTGCATACAGAGCAGTCTCAGTTGTAGTGTACAGCAAGGCACTGCACTGTGAGTCTGTCTGTGTGTGTAGTTTTCTACACTCACATATATTGGTTCATAGGTGTTCAGTCACCAAAGAAGAAATAATCCTTTTAATTGAAATCCCTAGTAGGCAGTGACATTCTTTCCATGATGTCAGGGAAAGGTAGATGTGGTCGAGTGATTGGCACTGGCAGAGGAGGCACTTCAAAAAGCAGTGCCACTCCCCCATTAAAGTTAAAAAAGGAGCTGTTCCAATCTAAAATCTCTGGAGAGGCAGGCAGTGCCATTCAGAAAAAAACTTACATTTAAACATGATGCACCACCACCACCTGTTTCTGACCCTGATGTTTTGGGCATGAGGGAAGGGGAGGCCGAGCCATCCAAGACAAAAGAGCCAGACCCAAAAGCAGGAGTGCAAGAGCAGACTGTTAGCACTGTCAATGTAGTGCAGGCAGTATTTGGATCTGATTATGATGAAGAATCATATTGTATGGGATTCTCTTCATCAGACATGGAAGACTTAATAACTGAAGAAGGTTTAGGAGGATTAGTTAGTTCCATCTTAGCCTCCACTTCAGTGCTGGAGGGGAGACATGAAACTGATGATAATGAGGAGGAAGAGCAGTCAACGCAGGCACAGAGGGGCGGATTTTCAGAGCCCTGCTTGCCTAAATCCACCCAAAACCGGGCGGATTTAGGCGAGCAGGGCCCTGCGCGCCAGTGAGCCTATTTTACATAGGCCTACCGGCGCGTGCAGAGCCCCGGGACTCGCGTAAGTCCCGGGGTTCTCCGAGGGGGGCGGGCCCGGTCGTCGCGGCATTTAGGGGGCGTGTCGGCAGCGTTTTGGGGCGGGTATGGGGGCGTGGCTACGGCCCGGGGTGGTCCGGGGGCGTAGCCGTGCCCTCTGTACCCGCCCCCAGGTCGCGTCCCGGCGCGCAACAGGCCCGCTGGCGCGCGGGGATTTACTTCTCCCTCCGGGAGGCGTAAATCCCTGGAGAAAGGTAAGGGGGGGGGGGTGTAGACAGGACCGGGCAGGTGGGTTAGGTAGAGGAAGGGAGGGGAAGGTGAGGGGAGGGCGTTAGAGGATAGAGAAGGGAACACGAAAGAAATCTGTGATCTGGAGCCACTTTAAAGTGACAGAGAACCAGCATTTTGCTTAGTGTAATTACTGTGCCAGGGCTATTAGCAGAAGCAATCAAGTGGGACATCTAACTAATTTTGGCATGATGCATCATATGCAGAAGCAACACCCAACAGTACTGACATCTGGGGATGGTGGCAGTGCCAGTCATGGGACCCCTTTTTCCAGGCAGCGTAAAGTGGTTGAAAAGGAGCAGAGTCATCCTACGCCCTCAGCCCCTTCTTGCAGTCAGGTGGCAGGTCAGCAGCCCCCTGCCATGTGTCAGAAGCGACAACCCACCATGGAGGAAATGGGGTAGTGTTCGGCAGCGTTATCCCAGGGAAGGAGGCAGGCAGCCTCAAAAGTTGTAATCAGGAGCATCAGGGAAATGATTGCTCTTGATGACCAGCCCTTGCAGGTAGTGGAGAATGTGGGTTTCAATCATTTGCTGCAGGTCTTAGTTTCAAATTACAAAGTCCCCTCCAGAACCACATTTAGCAGAATGGTCATCTCCAGCCTGTACAACCAGTGTCATAGTCGCATCCAAACACTGCTAGCTAAGGCAGAGGGGAGAGTGCATTTCACCTGTGATATCTGGACCGTCATGAATGCTTTACACTCTTACCTCTCCCTGACAGCACACTGGTGGGACCTGGCTGAGGCAGGGGCAGGCAGCAGCTCTATTAGTGAACAGGTATCAGGGTGGAGGTGGGCTTTACTGAACACCCACCTGACGGACGAGGCCCATACCTCAGCCAATATTCTAGCATGCATCAGACAGATGCTGGCAGGCTGGCAGGTACACCAGAGAGACAGGAATCTTCAGGTAGGGTTCTTTGTCACAATCGTTCAATCATGGTAAAGGCAATATCCGACGGGGGCTTTCACAACATCCAATGTTTTGTACACACTCTGCACCTGGTAGTGAAGTCAGGTTTGGGGTTGGAGTCCAAGAACCATGCGAATGAATACATGCATATGTTAATACACATAGCACGGTTCTTCCACAGAAGTGTGAAGGCAGGGCAGGTTCTCCGACAAAAGTAGACTGATTTGGAGATGCCTCACAAGTGTCTCATTCAAGACATTGCCACCCGGTGGAATTCCACCTATAGGATGTTGCAGAGGTTAATGGAGCAGCAGACACCCCTTCATGAATTTTCTGTGGAAATGGACATAGGTATGCAGAGTCCCCTAGAGCATCACGATTGGTTAGTCATGAGTCATCTGGTAAAAATACTGCAGCCCTTCAAGGATGCCATGGAGGAGCTGAGTTCCAAAAGTGCCACCTTAGCTGACCGCATCCCTATAGTTAATTTTCTGGAGGAAAATTTGGAGGGCTTTAAACAGGAAGAGGGAATGACAGCAGAGGTGCTGCATTGTCTGGATGTTTTGCAGAAGCAAGTGCAAGAGAGATTAAGGCCTTTAACAGAAGATCACACATACATGCTCGCCACAGTCTGTGATCCCCGTGTAAAAGGGAAACTTACCCTACAGTACGATTGTCTCCTATTGGTGAAGGACTGCTGTTAGTAAAAGTCCATGAATAGGAGCACCATAGGCAGAGACAGATTAGGCATGAAGCAGAGGAGGAAACAGTGGGCACTTCAGAGAGTAGTGCAAGCTGAAGCAGGAGCAGCACTCTGTCAGCAACAGCTAGTACTTCCTCCTCCACTTCAGTACACCAAAGCCATGTTGCTCCTAAAAAATAAACTGTTCTGGAACGGGCTAGAGTGAAAGCAGCTGGCAAGAAGGACTCTCAGCACACCCAAGCAAAGGAGACACCAGCACAAATGTCAGTGACACGGTAGCTCACAGAGCCCATAGCAGACATGCAGACAGATCCGCTGGCATATTGGGCACACAAGTTCACTGTGTGGCCACACCTAGCCAAAGTGTCTCAGTGATATCTGTCATGTCCACCAACAAGTGTGCCCAGTGAACGTGTATTTTCAATGACTGGAGATATCATGGCTCTCATTGCTCAAGGCTGGCACCAGAGTTGATGGAAATGCTAGTGTTTTTGAAAATAAACATGCCTTTCCTTGGACTTCCAGATTTTCCCTGTGAATGGCAAGATGAATAAAAGCAATTTAAAGCCTTGCAGCAGCTCCAACTGCCTCTTATGCTCTAGATAATATCAGCACATGTACCTGACCTCAACCACTGTGCTTGTCTGTCCAGACCTTACATCACTATAAGGGCCTGATCTCAACCACTGTGCCTGTCCATCCAGCTCTTAAGTCACTACAAGGGCCTGACCCCAAATGCTGTGCCTGTCTGTCCACTGTCCAGCCCTTATGTCACTACAAGGGCCTGTCCCCAAATGCTGTGCCTGTCTGTACACTGTCCAGCCCTTAAGTCACTACAAGGGCCTGACCTCAACCGCTGTGCCTGTCTGTCCATCCCTTAAGTCACTACAAGGGCCTGACCTGAAACGCTGTGCCTGTCTGCCCACTGTCCAGCCCTTATGTCACTACAAGGGCCTGACCCCAAAAGCTGAACCTGTCTGAGTTTAGTTCTAGTATCTCTAATTTCAGTTTCATGTATTTGTGCATCACTTCTTTCCAGAATATTATTTTTCCTGTTTTGCAACATTTAGAATGTAAGAACATAAAAAGCTAACTTAAGATGTTTGGAGCTGGCCGTTCCTGCCTTTGCCGGGGTCCATCGCTGTGAGGGCCCCCTTTGAATTTCCCTCTAATTCGGGCAGTGCTGAGGATGTTGCCGTGAGGAGGAGGAGCCGGGCAGGCTAATAAAAGCAAGCCTACACTGGTGTGCCTCTGCCGTTCCTGCCTTTGCCGGGGTCCATCGCTGTGAGGGCCCCCTTTGAATTTCCCTCTAATTCGGGCAGTGCTGAGGATGTTGCTGTGAGGAGGAGGAGCCGGGTAGGCTAATAAAAGCAAGCCTACACCGGTGCGATGCCGCCGGCGCGATGGTTAAGCCGCGCGCGGTCAAGGGGGCACGGCTTTGCCCGGCTTAGCCCGGTTTGGAGCCCAAGAGTTTTTGTTATTTGTCAAGCGGCTGGATTGAGGACTTTGGGAAGCTAACTGTGAGTAACTCGCTGCTTAATATTGAAAGCATTTTTTATGAAAGTTTCTTCTGAGTTTAATATCTTTAAATTCCTCATCGTGTTGCTATGCCTCACACAAAGAGGAAAGCAAATATGAGGGAGTTATCTAGACAAATACATCTGGTAATCTGTTACAGTCTACTATTACTGATTGTTTTCATATTAATTCCATATATACACCTGGAAGGGCCGCTAGTAGTCCAACTCAGGAGCAGGAGTTGGGCAACGAGGCATTTGAGACATCGTTGACCCCGGGTGCCCCAGAGAAACCGGTCCCTCTGTCTGCAAAATCTGAATTGGATTTAAATTCTTCTTTACAAGACTCTTTGGTATCCCAGAGAGATGTCATGAAGACGACTGAAATATAGGAGGACATGGAAAATCATAGTCCCCGGGAACCCAAGGATATTTTGTTAGCTAATGCAGATAGGATTGAAGGGACATTGCAACAGCAAAGAGGAAGTGATGTTCAATTAAGTTTAAATGGTATTGAGAATGTTTCTGTTATTATCCCCAAAAATCTTTCAATGGAAGAGTTAGGTATTATGATGATTAATATGCAAAAATCAATTAATAGATTAGCTAATTCAGTTCAAGATGTTCTTAAAAAGAACAGCTTAGTACAAGAAAAAGTTGATTTATTGGAGAAAAGTGTTAATACAATGGATATACATTTGGGGGAAGTTCAAAAAATTCAACAAATTTAATTAAATCAGAAGAAGAACACAAAAATAAAATTGAGATATTGGAAAATCAGATGAAGAAATTAAACCTTAGATTATTAAATTTCCCAAAAATCCATTTAGATTTGTTTAATAGCTATCTAAAGAAAATTTTGAAATTTTCAGAAGATAAATTATCCAAATTAAATAAAATATATTATTTACAACAAACAATAGAAGGGGAAGGAAATGGAAAAAATGGAGAGATAATTGAGGATTTCAATTAGACAGATTTTCTGGAAAAATCTTTTGAATCAAAGATTAGTACCACAGCAACATTAGTGGTACAGTTTGTGTCACAAATTGATAGAGATACAGTATTAAGATTGCATTTTAAATATCAGAAGTATAATTTTTATGGGCAATCAATAAGGATTTTTCCAGATATAGCTCGTTCTACTCAGTTAAGACAAAAAAAGTTTATAGTAATGCGATCAGAAGTCCTATCAAGAGGTGCACAATTCCATTTAAGATATCCATGTAGATGCTTAATTAAACATTTAAATAATAGATATGTTTTCACACAGCCTGAACAACTGCAAACTTATTTGGATACACACTCTTAAGAAGCTGTGCATTAAGGGAAAAGAGATAATGTGGGATGATGTTAAGCAGCAAGTATAGTTGTTAAAATCTTCTATTTCTTTTTGAGTAAATGCTCCTAGTTTGTTTGCAACCCATTTGTTCTCAATCATTTTGCTTTATTAGATTTCTTATAAAAAAGAGCCGATATGTTTCTTGTATTATTTTGGTATAACTTTATGGATGAGAATGGTATATTTAATATTCTGTATAACTTTGGAAATGCAATAAATAATAAATAAATAATTAAAAAAGATGTTTGGAGCTTGCATATTTCATATGCTCAATAATTTTCATGACCTTCATAATATGGGCCATTTTCCCTAAATCTTTCGTAGGTGCCAACATTAATGTTTCTAGTACTATAGAAAACTGGTGGTAGTTGTACTCTAGTTCATCCTCTCTGTTCTCATAGTTTACAGAGGCACTGTATGATAGGGATGTCAATTGGTACCAGAATTATTTCCGGTACCGATTTCAGGTAAAAACCACGGGAAATCTTCGTTCCTGCGATTCTTACCCGTTTTAATCGGCTGTAGTGGCGAAAAAAAAAAACACCCAACCCTTTAAATTTAATCCTTTCGCATCCCCCCCCCCCAAATATTTAAAGTCCCTGGTGGTCCAGCGGGGGTCCCAGGATTGATCTCCAGCGCTCAGGCCGTCAGCTGTCACTAATCAAAATGGCGCTGATGGCCCTTTGCCCTTAGCATGTGACACGGTATCTGTGCCATTGGCTGGCCCCTGTCACATGCTAGGAGCACAGGATGGTGGGGGGGGGGGGGTTGGAATGGTGGGGGATGCAAAATAATTAAATTTAAAGGGTCGGGGTGGGTTTGGGGTTTATTTTTAAGTTTCCTTTCTTCTCGCCCCCCCAAAAAAAAATTTAGTTGGATTTTCCTATCGGGTTCGGGGTCCCCCCTAATTCTGATGAGTTTGAAAATATCTTCCGATATTTTCAATCATCAGAAAAACAATTCACATCCCTACTGTAGGGTACAAAGTCAACATAGGTTGATATTGTAGATTTGGACTTGAGTAGCAGTTTTCTTATTTCTGAGAGTTCTTCAAGTTCCTTTGTCATCAGCTGAAGTACCTAAGTATAGTTAATAGTTTCTGGGTATTCACAAATAATCTCTAGCTCAGTTC
The DNA here is from genome assembly GCF_901001135.1 of Rhinatrema bivittatum. NCBI lineage: Eukaryota > Metazoa > Chordata > Amphibia > Gymnophiona > Rhinatrematidae > Rhinatrema > Rhinatrema bivittatum. The sequence goes on along the minus strand of NC_042617.1, from coordinate 151,466,286 downwards.
TTGCTTCACAAATGGCAGTCTCTATTGCTCTAAAAGCATCCTCTGTTGAATTATCTTTCACAATTGAAAAATATGCCATTTTCTTCTGGCAGTGAACTAGTTCAGGAAGAAGTGACAGATCAAACTACAACATACCTGCACAAAAGAAAGGGAACTCTCCCCGGGTGTAGCCTGTCTCTTAGTACCCACGGATCCATGTTGAACCGCTGTTCACTTGGAAACCTCTTCCATTTTGCCACACATTGAAGGCTCGTGCCCCACTCTTGGGGCAAATCCATTTCAGGGATCCCTTTCCTGCACAAAGGAAAAGGAACTCTCCCCGGGTGTCGCCTATTAACATCCGTTGACCCATGTTGAACTGCTGTTCATATGGAAACCTCCTCCACTTTTCCACACTTTGAAGGCTCGTGCCCCACTTTCAGGGTGAACCCATTTCAGGGAGCCCTTTCCGGTACAAAGGAAAGGGAACTCTCCCCGGGTGTCACCTACCTTGTAGTACCCGCTGACCCATGTTGAACCGCTGTTCACATGGAAACCTCCTCCGCCTCGGCCTTCAAAATTCTCGTTTGTATATTTGCTATGTCCATCAGATTTTAGAAGACCAGAGAGAGCTCACTAGACGCCAACGGAGCCTCCACACTTTTGGGGCAAACCCATTCCAGGGAGCCCTTTCTTGCACAAAGGAAAGGAAACTCTCCCCAGGGCTCTTTTTTGAATATTTGCTACTACCACCAAGATCTGCATCCGCAGTCCTCCACCCCACCCAGGTATAGTTCATCATCTTTCAGTTCCTAGCACGCATGTTAGACTCCTTGATCCATGTTTCAAGATGGGTCAGGTGGACAGTATGCCCTGATTGAGTCATGCCACATGCAGGGTGCTCCATCCCTCTTTACCCCGCTCCCCTTATGAGGGGGAGGGGGTTCCGGAGGAGGGCGCAACAGCAGTCATCTCCATCGGCCCCAGGGGAAATGGAAACGCTGCTGCCGGGGGGGGGGGGGGGGGCTATAACACACTCTGCCGGAGCAGCGAGCACCCTGCCCCCACCCAAGGCCTTCCCAGCCAAGCCAGAGCCAGTTGTGGTGCACCACCATAGAGGAAATGTGCCCTTTGGGGGCTGGGGTCATGTGGGAGGCATTCACCGCCCAAGAGGGATCACCCGCCCCAGTCAGACCAATCTCTTAGCGGTTTCATGTCCTCTTGAACTCAAATCATTTTTCTAATTCAGCCAATCGCTGCTCTCAGTGCTCTGTGATGCTTTTCCTGCTGTATTTCTACCTTAAGCAATCATACCACAGTGTACTTTTCTTGGGTTCTATCTGAGAAGGTTGTTTGCTGTTTGATCTCTCTCAGAGTGTCCAAATCTTTATTCAATTGCTATTGCTAGTTTGCTACAATTAATTTTCTATTGCTGAAAAAGATATTTGTTCTTTTTTGCTGCTGTGCCTGCCAGGCAGCCAGGCTTTTTTTACTGCACTCTTTTTTTTATTGAGCTACTTGTTGACTATCAGTCTCATGCCAGTATTTAGCCTTAGATGGATTCATCACCCACTTTCGGCTGCATTCACAAACATCCCGACTCCGAGAAGACCTGGTCCCGGCACGCCGGGGGCCACTACTACCGGACTAACACCATCCGTGGGCTGAGCCACGTCTTGTCTTACCTCCTTGTCTTTCCCCTATCAACCCCACAGCGACATGACTACCTCAGGTCTGCCAACTTGCTTGCCCCTATCAACACCACAGCGACTGACTACCTCAGCTCTGCCAGCCTGTCTTGCCCCTATCAACACCACAGTGACCTGACTACCTCAGCTCTGAAAGCCTATCAACCCTACAGCAACCTGACTACCTTAGCTATGCCAGCCTGTCTTGCCCCTATCATAACCAAAGGGACTAGACTACCTCTGCTCTGCCAGCCTGGATTGCCCTTACCAAAACCACAGGGGCTAGACTACCTCCACTTTGCCAGCTGTCTTGTCCCTATCAACTTTGTGCTACTCTGCCTTGCTGCCATATACCAGATGACTCTACTCCTTGTTGTGTTCTTGCCACTATCATGGTTCCTCAGTGTGTTGGTGCTAGTCTTTCTTTGCTGCTTTTTCCTTTATCGGCACCTTGTGGTTTTTTTCTGACACCTTTTCTGCTTGCTATGTTCCCCCTTCATTGTGCTGTAGGATGTTGATGCCACTTGTCTTGCCACTTTGCCTCTCGTGCTGCCTTCGAGGGTTCATGCAACTGTTATCGGTGCTCTCTTTTGAAGATGTGGTGTGTTTTTTACACTCTCGCTGCTGCTTTCCACCTCTGTTAAAGCACTCTTGCCACCCCTGATACCCCTTTGCCCCCTTACAGTGCCTTAGGCTATTCATGCCACTTTGGTGCCACTTTGCCACAGTCTAAGTACCTTGGAGCTTTTTTCTCATTCTAATGATTGCTCCACAGAAGTTTCATCCAAATTGATAAGAAAATGCCAATTCTGCAGCCAAAAATAGGCTGCAAATACTTCCCCCATTGACTTTAATGGTGAATGGAAACAAATGAAACTAATAAATGAATTGGGTTTTTTCCCTATGAAACTAATAAAATGAATTTGGGTCCCCACGAAATGAAAATACGAAATGAAACAAAATTTTTCCTTCTGCACATCCCTAATAAATGGGTAGACTGGATAGCTGGTTGTTACCATCTACTATGTTACCATGAGGTCAAGGGGATCTAGTCTTTTAAGTAAGGCCTTAGCCAGCTAGATCAGAGCCTTTGAAAACTAGCCAGGCTAATCAGCTAAATAGCATTATTTATTTATTTATTTATTTATTTATTTATTTATTTATTTATTTGCGGATTTTTCTATACCGACATTCATTTAGTGAAAAACATCACATCGGTTTACATTCAACAAAAGATAGCAATGGTACTTTACAAATGCAATTATAGAGCATACAAAATGATATTAAACAAACTAGTAATTAAAGTAATCAAAGGATATTAAATAAACTATTAATTGTTATAATCAAAGGGTATTAAAGAAAATAGTAATTATAGTAATCAAAGGACATTAAACAAACAAATGAGAGAGATAGTGAAACAAGAGAAAAAAAAAGGGTATCATAGCAAGAGATAATTACAAAAATAGGAGGCAAGGGCAGAAAAGCAAGTTCGAAATGCTGTGGAATCGTAAAGCAAAAGAAACAGTTTAGGAGGGTGGCCAAATAGTTGGCGATTACTGCATTGTGCAAATATTGGTAATTCAGGGAAAGGCTTGCAAGAAGAGCCATGTCTTAAGTTTTTGCTTAAATATTTTGGGCATGGTTCCTGACGTAAATCAGGGGGCATGTCATTCCAGGTTGTGGGTCCAGCTATGGACAAAGCACATTCCTTGGTAGATGTGAGGAGTGTGGCTTTATGAGATGGCATGTGTAAAGTGACAGCATGTTGTGATCTGGGTGGCCTGATAGGTTTGTGGAAGTACAGGACTTTATTGAGCCAGTGCATGTTTTCTGTATGTAGGGTTTTGTGTATAATAGATAATGTTTTATATCTTATCCATTCGGCAATGGGTAGCCAATGTAGATCCTTGAGGACAGGTGTAATGTGTTTGGATCTGCGAGTGCTGGTAAGTATGCATGCTGCTGCATTTTGCAGCATTTGTAGAGGGAGGATGGTTGCTTTAGGGAGGCTAAAGAGGAGGGAGTTACAGTAGTCAATCTTTGTAAGGATTAGGGATTGAAGGACGGTACGAAAGTCGCATTTGTGAAGTAGGGGTTTTAATTTTTTTAGTGTGTGTAGTTTAAAGTAACAGTCTATTATAGTATTATTGATATGTTTTTTAAGACTTAGCTGGTTATCAATGGTGACTCCAAGGTTTTTAGCATATTGCGCGGTGGTGATTGTAGGAGGGAGGACCGGGGGTGATGTAATATTATTATGGTTACATAGGGGGAGATAATCATTACTTCTGTTTTATCAGCATTTATGGCAACTAACGAATCTACTTTTAAATCTCTGCGCAGGTAACTTCATTTCCACTTGCTTCTCTCTGTGCTCCTGCTCTGCAAGCCAGAATCCAGGGCTTGGATTGAGCTTTCTCCTGCACTCAGCCCTCCGTTGGACCCTCTCCTCCTCCACCTCGTGGCTGTTAACCCCTCCCCCAGCTGGAAGCCTGCCCCGCAACTAACGAATCCACCTCTAAATCTCTGTGCTGGATGTTAAGTCTCATATTGATGACATCATTGATGTGCGACAAAGAAAAGTGTCAACTATAAAAGGCAAACTAGGCTAGGCGTCACGCGCCGAGCATCACGCGTCGAAGGAGCGCGACAAAGGGACCTGCCCCTTTGAGCGCCCCTTCGAGCAGCCCTTCAGACAGCCCAGCAGACCGTCGCTATTGCTCCTTTACAGCAGATCCATGTCTCAACAAGGTTGTAAGTTGTAAGTTTCCTTTTATCTTTCCCTCTATTAAGGATACCAATGTAACTCACACGACTAGCCACATACTAGGCTAGTTACACAGCACTGCTACATTGCGCTTCATACGCAGGTAGATCCCACCTACCTGTACACCCTACACAGCCCCATCGACTTCGCTAATCAGCAAATGACTAGAATAAGATAGGATGTGACTATCCAAGTAGGCAATTATCACACCAAGAATAATATACCACTCATTCAGCAAGCAACCACCCAGCGCTCTATCAGCATCCAACCACCCAGCGCTCTATCAGCAATCAACCACCCATCGCTCAATCAGCAAGTACGATTACGTACACAAACATCAGCATGATTGTCTCCCACATTCCAGTTCTAAAATACTCGAACTTCACTTCCAATATAATTAGATCGAAGACAGTCAATCCATGCTACAGTTCTCTCATTCCCATCATGACTTCCCCATTGACACAAATCATGGGTCTAATGACATTCTCCATACTCCTTTTGAACACACAATCTCTTCTAAAAAAAAGCCATTCTACTAGGGGACATCATGACAGATGAGGCTCCTGACATTTGTGCCATTACAGAGACATGGCTTAAAAGCACGGATGTCTCAATAACTAACCAACTACCTACGGAGTCATACGATATATTCTCTATTCCAAGATCCAAAAAGAAAGGAGGGGGACTTCTATTAGCAGCAAAGAAGTCTTTTAAACTCACCCTACACCCCTGCCATCCACCCTACAAGATGGAAATTTGCCTTTTTAAATCAAAGAACCTCCAAATCTGTTTAATTTATGCTCCCCCGGGCATATTAGAAAAAAACCCTTCCTCTCTTACCGAATATATTGCGAAATATATCAACTTCAACATACCCACCATTATACTAGGTGACCTGAACCTTCACTTCGACCGCACCCCCCTTACCTCAGCTTGTGAAACAACACTAGCTTCTTTGAATGCAATGGGATTTAAACAAGTGGTTACAGGCCCAACGCATAAAGCAGGCCATACTCTGGATGTAATTTTCACGAACTCCCTAATAATATCAGATCCACCTCAATGCACTCCCATACCATGGTCGGACCACTTCAGAGTTGACACTAGATGTACCGTGAACAATAATCTTTGCCAGACATACCCGAAACACAAAACTATTGAATTCAGGAAGAAATGTAAAATGGAAGACATTATAGAAGCTATAACGGATGAGAGCAACAAATTAGATCTCTCGAACGCCAACTCAGCATGTATGACTTGGCATCAAATCACCAGTGACATCGCCAATCGTCTTTGTCCACTTATAACTAAAGAGATCAACTCTGAGAAGAAAGACAAGAAACCTTGGTACACAACTGAACTCAGAAAGATGAAACAAGAGCTTTGTAAATTGGAAAAAAAATGGATCAAAAACCATGACTCGATTCAGCAACAAAAATTCAAATCACTACTCCACAAGTACCGTAAATCAACCGATGAAGCTAAAAAAAACTATTACTCAACAAAAATTCATCAATACCAGTTTAATCCACGTGCCCTTTTCCGATACGTTTCTAATATAATCTCCCCCACAACTAACATCAACCCCGAAGATGAGACCAAAAATAAATGTGAGAAATTAGCCGCCTATTTCCAGGACAAGATATCAAATATCATGGCTCGTTTTACATCTCCATATCGGCCAACAATTCCAGCACTAACAAGCTCCCAAAATGATTCACCCACACTCTCAAATTTTGAATTATCTACTGTATCTGAGACTGAAGCAATTCTAAAAAGAATCAAACCAGCATTACACCCCGTTGACATTATGCCAACAAAAACGCTCCTAGCCATTCCTACTAGAATAGCCCCGGCGATCTCCAACATCATTAACACCTCTATAACAGAGGGAGTCTTTCCCACACAACTCAAACATGCTATAATAAAGCCTACCCTTAAAAAAGCAGACCTGGATCCATCTGAACCGGCTAATTATCGACCAGTTTCGAACCTCCCGTTATTATCAAAAATACTAGAAAAGGTCATAAACAAACAACTAACTGACTATCTAGAGGAAAATCATTTACTCTTCCCGTCGCAATATGGATTTAGGAAGAACCATAGCACCGAAACACTACTAGTGTCCCTTTCAGACTCCATACTAAAATCCCTTGATACTGGTAACTCTTATATTCTGGCCCTTCTGGATATTTCCTCAGCATTTGACACGGTGAACCACAATACACTCCTCTCTCTCCTTTCACAAATTGGCATCACCAGCACTGCCTTATCCTGGATACAATCATTCCTGAAAGATAGGACTTACAGTGTCAAAGTGGGACACCATACGTCAAAACCTAGAAATCTGTCACAAGGTGTCCCTCAAGGATCCTCACTTTCCTCAACTCTGTTCAATGTATATCTATCTCCACTCTGTAAACTACTGAAGAAATTGGATCTCCGGCATTTCATATACGCCGACGACGTCCAGATCATTATTCCAATCAATGATTCACTTGCTAAGGCCATGGAAACCTGGGAATCAGCACTTACTGAAATAAAAAATCTACTCATGGAAAACTTTCTTGCAATCAACACCAACAAGACTGAACTACTCATTATAACACCACACAAGAACACCTCAACCAACACGCAACATGATCCTTCCTCAACAACAGACCATACCAAGCTAAAGCAGGTCCGCAGCCTTGGGGTCATTATTGATAATCACCTTACTTTGAACAATTTCATCTCAACCACAATCAAGAGTGGCTTCTTCAAGTTACATACATTGAAAATAATTAAACCGTTATTACATCCTCAGGACTTCCGGACTGTGTTACAAGCCACAATTCTACCAAAGATTGACTATTGTAATGCTCTACTACTGGGTCTCCCTAAAAGCACAATTCAACCTCTTCAGATGTTGCAGAATGCCGCTGCTCGTTTAATTACTAATACTCGACGGCATGAACATATTACTCCAGCACTCATGTTCCTACATTGGCTACCCGTATCCTTCAGAATTACTTTTAAAGTTCTCTCACTCATCCACAAATCAATTCACAACCAAGAGATGCAATGGTTCTCTGATCAGCTCATTTTTCGCACCTCCAACAGACCAATTAGAAATATTCACCAAGAGAAATTAGCTGTCCATCCACTAAAACACATCAAACACGTTTCCACCATAGACCGATCATTCTCCATAGCAGGTATCAAAATCTGGAACAACATGCCGTTGGACCTGCGTCTTGAATCCTGTCACAAAACCTTCAAACAAAACCTTAAAACATGGTTGTTTGAACAAGCATTCACTCTATGAATCTCATCTAACCTAAAAATTCAGCTATCCCTTATTATTCCTCACTGACTCCAAGTTCTTTTCCTCGCATTTTGTATTTACATTCTGCTATTCCATACCCCCCACTGTTACTCAATTTAGGCTATTGTATTCAATGTGACATTGGTCTCGCTGCTGACAGTTAATTTGCTCCTGCGAATACATGGTTATTTATATTTTATTGTTTGATATTTAATGATGTATGCATATTATCTTTAAAACCCTTGTTTCTGTGAAGCCTGTTGCTGTTAAATGTTTTACTGTTTTTTAAACTGTTACATGTAAAGCCTGTTGCTAATTTATTGTTTCACTGTAAACCGAGGTGATGTATGTCTATACATACCGCGGTATAAAAGAATCTATAAATAAATAAATAAATAAATAAATAAATAAATAGTGAGGAGTGAGCTAATGGCTGTGAGTGCAGTATCCCAGGTTTTAAGGGCATTGTGTAGGGAATCAGTGATGGGGATGATTATTTGGACATCATCCGCGTATATGAAATATCTGAGGCCAAGATCGGATAGCAGGTGACAGAGAGGAAGTATATAGATGTTAAAGAGGGTAGAGGAGAGGGCTAAACCTTGTGGAACTCCATGAGATAGGTTATGGGCTTGTGATTCCTTATTCATGAAGTTGACTTTATATTGCCTATTTTTAAGGTAAGACTCATACCAGCGCAGGGGGTATCTGAAATGCCTATTTCCTGGAGGCAGTTGATAAGGATGTTGTGGTTTATGGTTTCGAAAGCAGCTGAAATATCAAGCATTGCCAGTATTTAGGAGTGTCCTTTGTCTAATCCTGTGAGGAGGATTAGACAAAGGACAAAGACAAGGATTGCAGTACAGAAACCCTGCGCAAGCAGCAGGGTTTCTGTACTGCAATGTCTGCGAAAGCCAAATTGGTTGGGTGAGAGAATATTATATTTTTCTAGGAAGTCAGTAAGTTGTGTGTTTACAATATTTTTAAGGATTTTAGCTAGAAAGGGAAGGTTGGAGATGGGGCGGTAATTGGCTAGCATAGTAGGGTCAGAATTGGGTTTTTTGAGTATGTGTTTAATAATGGTTGTTTTAGGGTGGTGGGGACTTTGCCTTGTGATAGGGAGGAGTTAATAATATTGGAATAATAATAATATTGGAGTTAATAATATTGGCTATGGGAGGTGCAATTACTTCAGGAGTAATTTAGGTCTACCCACTAACTCCCCAGTAACAGCATCACTAAACAAAATAAAAACTAACCCACTTCCCCAGGTCATCAGGGAACACTCAGACGATTCAGAACTCCTCCCCCGGGCTCAGAAAGGATGACACCTCGGAGAAAGAAAAACCTGACATGAATCGTGCTCACACTAAAGCCCAGAGGGGCAAGGACATCTCCTACTCTACCCCCTACAGTCACCCTCTCCTCTAGGAGACTCTCCCTTAACACCCCTCTGCCTACAACCTCCTCCTCAACAGACCTTCTCAATATCTCCAATATCTCCAATGCTCAACCGTCCTCGCATGTACAAATCTCTCATTCCCATCATGATCTCCCCCACCACACAGTTCTTAGGACTCACATTATTCACCATCATCCTGTTCAACGCTCAATCGCTCACCAACAAAACGCTGATACTCCACGACCTTCTCCAAGATAACAACCCTGACTTCTGCGCCATAACTGAAACATAGCTCAAAACCTCGGACATCGCCCTCATAAACCAATTACCAACACAAAACTACGACTTCTTCTCCATCCCAAGGAAAAAAAAAGAGGCGGGGGTATTTTCCTTGCAGTCAAAAAATCACTGAGATTTACTCATCATCCCATCAAATCATCCAACAAACTTGAAATCGGCCTCTTCAAATCTGAATTTCTTCAAATTCTCTTAGTCTATGCCCCCCCCCCCCCCCCCTCCGGCCTTCTAGAATCGGATGCCTCTCCTATTCTGGAAATCATAGACCTAGATAACCTAGACTCACCAGCCATAATCTTGGGAGACTTCAATCTACACGTGGACAAGTCCCCTCTCTCATCCAACTGTGAAGCCTTTCTCACAGCCATGGCAGCCTTGGGTTTCAAGCAACAAATTAACAAACCCACCAACAAAGCAGGTCATACGCTGGACCTTATCTTTACTAACTCCGGCATTTCACAACCAGAATACCCGGAGTGCAACAAAGTCCCATGGTCAGACCATACACTAATTTCCACCTCTTTCTCACTGTTAAAACCGAGCTACAATCACTACCCCCCACAATCATTTCTCTACAGGAAAACTTGCTCCTCAGAACACCTCGCCAAGCTTCTAGCCCCAGATCTTTCTCTCATAGACGTCTCCACTCCCAACTCTGCCCTCCAATCCTGGTCTAAAATAACTGAATCAGTAGCAAACACACTATGTCCCCTAACAACAAAAAATCTCAAACACAATGCGCCTAAGAGTCAACCATGGTTTAATGAGGAACTGCGAAAACTCAAACATCTACTACGACAGAAAGAAAGAAAATGGCGTAAAGCCCCCTCACCTACTTCCCTAGCTGAATACAAATGCTCCCTCCAATTCTACAAGAACAGCACCTTGAAAACCAAAAGAGACTACTATGCCCACAAGATTCATCACCTCATCTTTGACTCAAAAGCTCTGTTCAATTACGTTTCCAGTCTCACAAAAACCATTGCTCCAGCCATCCCAGATGACCTAGCACAGATTAAAGCAGACAAACTGGCTCTTCACTTTAAGAAAAAAATCTCTGACCTCCTTAAACAGCTGACACCAAACTCATACACATCCTCCAATACTTCATATCTACACCCAATCAAAGACATCTCTCTCAACTCCTTCGAACCCATCTCCATTGCTGATATACAAACGGTCCTGAAGAAAATGAAACCATCATCACACCCCTTCGACCAAATCCCTACAAAAATCCTCTTACTTATCCCGGATACAATATCAAAAACTCTAGCCGACATTATAAATTGTTCCCTATCCCAGGGTATCTACCCAGATGACCTTAAAACGGCATCAATCAAACCTCTCCTTAAAAAACCAAACCTAAACCCCAGTGATCCCAACAATTTCCGCCCCATTTCCAACCTCCCGTTTATAGCAAAAGTCATGGAAAAACTAGTAAACACACAACTATCTAATTACATTGAGGATCACCAAATGCTATCCTCTAATCAATTTGGATTCCACAGAGCATTAAGCACGGAAACGCTACTACTTTCTCTTACAGACTTCCTCTTAGCCGGCATCGACAAAGGCCACGCTTACCTGTTAATCCTTCTTGACTTTTCGGCGGCATTCAATACGGTCAGCCATCACATCCTATTAAACCAGCTGGCAAACATCGGAGTTACAGGCACAGCACTGACCTGGTTTAAAACCTTCTTGGAGAACAGAAGATACAAGGTCAAAATCCATAACAAAGAATCTCACTACCATCCATCTTCGCTAGGGGTTCCACAGGGCTCTTCCCTTTCACCCACCCTTTTCAATATTTACCTGCTCCCACTCTGCCACCTCCTTACAAAACTAAACCTGAAACACTTCCTATTCGCAGACGATGTTCAGATCGTAATCCCCGTAAAAGAATCCATTACAAAAACATTAGAATTCTGGGAGAGCTGCCTAACTGAGATCAAACACCTCCTCAACAGCCTGAACTTAATTCTCAATGCTTCAAAAACGGAATTCCTCATTATAGCCCCGGAAAACAACAACATCTTCACAAACCCACCAGCCAACCTGCAAACCTCTCACGTAAGAGACCTAGGAGCTATCATCGACAACCGCCTCAACCTTAAACCATTCATCAACCAAATGACCAAGGACTGTTTTCACAAGTTACATATCCTTAAAAGAATCAGGCCTCTCTTCCACTCCCAAGATTTCAGAACAATTTTACAAGCAATAATATTTTCCAAGTTAGATTATTGTAATTCTATTCTACTAGGTCTCCCTGCTTCACATACAAAACCTCTACAGATGGTGCAGAATACAGCTGCCAGAATTCTGACTAACTCCAGGAGATTCAACCACATTACCCGAATCCTGAAAGCCCTTCATTGGCTACCCATTCACTACAGAATTTTATACAAGTCCATCACCACCATTTACAAAGTCATCTACCAGCAAGCCCCGCTAAACTTACAAATTCCCTTCAAAAAACACACCTCCGTCAGACCAATTAGGGAATGTTACAAAGAATCACTACAGGTTCCAAACGCAAAAACCTTTCAACACAAATCCTTCAAAGACAGAGCGCTATCAACAGCAGGACCACTTTTATGGAACTCCATCCCATCCGAACTGCGCCAGGAACCATGCCTACTAATGTTCAGGAAAAGGCTAAAAACCTGGCTTTTTAAAAAAGCCAACCAAGACACAGACTGATCCTTACTACCGTCATTACAAACTCATTGCTATAATTTGGGTGTAAATACCATCACTCTATCATCAACTTCAATCTCGACTTCAGTCAGTCCACATTGGATTTAATTTTGCATCTTTTTAAATATTCATTGTAAATAATTCTGTTCTCAATCTATCTCTGTTCTTCTTACTCCTATGCTCCCAGTTGTATTTCCCTTTTTTTGTAACTACAATTCCTGCACCAGTTATTGTTGCTTGAGTTCTCTGTACAATGCACGCCCTGTTAAATGTAAATCGGTTTGATGTGACCCTTGGTCGTGAAAGCCGGTATAGAAAATAGTAAAATAAATAAATAAATACATTTAGTGGGGATGGTGTCAATAGGGTGTGTGGAAGGTTTGATTTTCTTAAGAATTCGATTTCAGAGGTGGCAGTGGTATCAAAGGTACTGAATGATGCATTAGGGTTGTGTGGTATAATTTTGATAGGGAGGTGGGTAGTGGGGAATCGTGTCATGATCTTTGCTATTTTGTCATGAAAAAATTGAGCGAGATCATTACTTTTATTTTTTGCATCTATTTCAGGTATGGCCGGGGGAGGGGGGGCACAATTAGCCTGAATCTCACTAGACAGACAAATGTAATACGTCAAATCCTGGGTAAGACTAGGATACAAAGTTAGGTGACTAGTGTTGATTTTCAGCACAAAGTCTCCAACTTGACCGAAATGTAGCTGCTTCTAAATTTCTTTGGCTACTCTCCCTCTAGCTCTTTAAATTTTAATAACATCCCCTGGGCCAGCTGACCCCTTCCCTACCTCCTCCTATTCTTTACATTTTAAAAATTGCCCCCTGGGCCAACCCAACCCCTTCCTTCCCTTCCTCCTTCCCAGCATTCCCCCCCCCCCCTACCTCCCTATTGCCCCAAAAAGGAGAGTGCCTAAGGAGCAATATTTACAATGTAAAGAGTTGGAAGGAGAAGGTGGAGGAAGAGCTCAAGCTATAACCAGAGAAATGTTATTTATTTTAGCCAGCCAAAGACTGACCAGCTAGACTGAGACCCATCTTCAGCTGAAAACCTAGCTGACTAGGTTCAGCTGAAAATTCACCTAAACATAGCCAGCTAAAATTAGTCAGTTACTTACCTTTTCAGCAGGTTTTGAATACCTTTCTCTGTTTTACTATGGTTCTATGAATAGCTGAGCTAAAATTTTAAACAGCCATTAGCATTCAACATTACAGTATTAGATACATTGCAGTTAAGAAATATCTATAATATATGACTTGTAAACCAAAGCATTTAAACATTGTAGTTTAGCATATTAATTCTATAGATGGCAGCTGGAATTTGAAATTAACAGTGTGCACAGAATTGTATTTATTTATTCATGTATTTATTTATTTATTTATTTATTTGGCACTTTTCTATACTGGCATTCAAGATAAAATCTCATCATGCCGGTTTACATTTAACAGGGGGGGGGTGAAAAAATAAAGAAGAGAATATATTAACAAATTGTAGCAAGTTAAAAGAAAAAACTCTGCAGTTACAATAAAACAGGGGAGATTCAAAACTGGGAGGAGGAACGTCAAAAGGAAAATTCTGCACGGCTTTCTTCTGCAATCATCCTGCTATGTTACTATGAGATCAACATTCAAGGCCAATTAGACGGATAACTCACAAGTTATCCATCTAAAAGGCATGTTTCTGAATATTTGGCCACTTCTCTGGCTAGATTAGTCATTATCCAGCTAATGGCTTTTCTGGAAGGGGATTAATTATTTCAGTTCTACATACCCAAGTTAACTGAATAAGTTTAGACTACTTCAGAGCAGGTCAAAAGTTATCTGGCTTCGTGTGGTCAGATAACTTGCTACTTAACTGGATATATTCCAAACATATCTAGTTCAGAAGCTATGTAAAAAAAAATAAAATAAAGAGAAAGGCATCCTGCTTGATTCTCTTCGTTCCCCCCACAAACTTTCATATACTCCATTGTGCTGTGTACCCGCACCCCTTAATCTCCTGTTAAACAAGACCCAATATGGCATGTTTTTATGTTCTTAAGTTATCCAGCTAACTGTAGCAAGATAACTTATCCACTCACCAGCTTACTAGATACAGACCTTCATGAGGTCAATATTCTAAAGGATCTAGCTGGTTAAGTAAAGGCTCAGCCTGCTGAATCAAAAAAGGGTGACTGGCTAAATTTAGCTACGAATCAATGGGGAGCTAAAGTTTGGCGGTGTGGAGAGAAAGTTTAGCAGCTAGCCCTAATTTTCGGTCCTAGCCTCATAACTAGACTTATGCAATAATAGACCTAAATTGGTCTTACTACCATCTCTCCTGACTCCTGCAATGTGAAAAAAAAACTCCCCATGGCAGGATCTTCCTTCTGTCCCTTCCTCATCTGTTAAACTAAATAAAATGTGCCCCCCCCCCCGCACAGTATTTTATCAGGACCCCACATTCTCTCCAGGCTGGTTTTAAAACCTGTGTGCCTATTGCAATGGTGAGGGGATTAGGGGCTTGGGCTCTTCCCCAAATCATTGGAAGGAACAGGGAGAGGAAAAAAAATCTACATCCTCCCCCAGAAATCATTATAGGTTTTGAAAGGAGGAATGAAGTCCTCCTCTTCTTCTCCTGAAATCATTAGAGGGTAGGGGGAGGAGAGGAAGTCAACCCTCCTCCCTGATATCATTGTATAGTGCAAGAACCCTTTGCTCAGATCAGTCCTTCTCTTCTTGGCTTCGCCTGTTACATGTCCCCTTACCTCCATGCCTGCTGCCACTGCCTCTCCTCATCAACTGGGCCCACAGTAATACATTGACCAAAGGTCAGTGCAGGTCTCCTTGAATCAGCAGGTGCACTGACAGGGACCACAGCAGCTCCGCATCTCATGATGGTTTCTCTGGTAGCAAGAAGCCAGTGCAAGCAGAGGGGGGCGGAGCCACCACAGAGCCTGTGAATCCACAGCCCCCACACGTTTGGTCAGCGATGCTCCAGCGCCTTTTAAAATTTAACACCAGACCAGAGGCAGTCGCCTATGCTAAAATCCACACCTGTACTCTTTCTCCCTCCGGACGTTTCTTAAATTTAAAAAAATACCCCCAGTCCTGCTATAGGGTACCTTTTCCCCTCCCCACTCTTAAATTATTAAAAAGGTCACCCATCACTGTGATTCCCCCTGCCTGCAATCCTACTGGCTGAATAAAGCAAGTGCCGGCTGAGGATCCCCACTTCCTCCCTCCTGCCAAAGGCTCTACAAAAGTATAGCCAGAGGTTTGTACTGAGCTGAAGGGTTTTATATTTCCTTTTCAAGGCATGTAATAGAGGAAATTAGCATATACAGTTACAGTCGAGTTTTCCATGTTTTTCTGGAGATGAAAAGATATTTAGACTTACAAAATCATTCTCATGAAGTAGGAAAGGAGTTACACAGCCATGACAGCACTCAAACACAGTGATGTTGCAGCTCCTAACTGCATAAAGATATTTGGATATCTCAGAGCTCAAGAAGGTCAATAAAAGGTACACATATGTATGGATGAATTACCATTTGTAGGTCTGTTTGTAAGGGTAGTAGAGAATATTAATGTAGCATTACTAATTTAGGACCTGTCTTACTAAGGTTTTTTTTCCCCCATTCTGTGTCTATGGGGGGGGGGGGAAGCAAAAGGGCTAATTTTAAAAGCCCTGCATGCGAAGATACTGGGAGATAAATGTGTGGCTGGGCTGCGTGAGCGCCGTGCAGATATTCAGAGGCCCGCAGACACGCTCGTATCTCCCGGTACGCGCATTGTGAAGCAGATTAAAAAAAGGAGCCGGGCTGGGGGCCGTGGGCCGTGGGCGGGCCGTGGGCAGGCTGGGACAGTGCCATTAGGCACCATCCCACTGAATCGCTTGCCGGGATCCAACCAGCCCGCGCAACCAGCTGCTGTTTTGGAGAACGAGGAAGTACAAAAACAAAAAAATGTAGGGAAGTTGGAGGAGCTTTAGCGGTTGGAGCAACTGGGTAAAGGAAGGCAGGTTAGGTAGGGGGTTTAGGAAGTTTCCTCCCAGTCCGCTCGAAAAATAAGTCAAAAAATAAAATTGGCAGAATATCACACACATATATTTATCAATTGCCCAAGTCAATCATTCCTCATTCACATCACTTCTAAACTCTCTGTTATGTTATGCATTTATAACGTACAGATATCGACATAAAACATTGTCAAAATATATACAAAGTCTGGGCTGGATTTTAAAAAGGTTACGCATGTAAACCTGGAGGATTTACGTGCATAACCTGTTTTACGTGCACCAAGCCTATTTGAAAAAGGCCCGGCGACGCGTGTAAGTCCCGGGGCTTGCAAAAGAGGGCAGGAAGGGGTGGTCCAGGGGCGAGGCAGGGTGGGACGGGGGTGGGGCTAGAGGCCTCCGACAGACCGTTCATTGCCGCTGTGTCGGAGTATCGCGTGTCGGCAGGCTGCCGGCTAACGCAAAAGGTAAGACAAAGGTCTGAGGGAGTTAGAGTAGTGCTAGGGGGAGGAAAGGTTAGGGGAAGGGGTGGGAAGATCAGGTTAGGGGGAAGGGAACGGGGGAAGGCAGCGCGGCTCGGCACATGCAAGGTGCACAATTGTACACCCCCTTGCGCGTGCTGACCCCCAATTTTATAACTTGCGCGTGCCTGCGCAAGCAAGTTATAAATTTGGGAATACATGTGTGAGTGCCGGGTAGCTCGCACACCATTTTAAAATCTACCCATCTGTGTTTCAACTGTATCCCCTTTTTGTTGAAGGTATCTTCCATATGACTCATTTGCAATTCACAAATTATCTTTCTTGAAGCCCAGCTCTATTGCAAGTGTGTCATTGTTTCATTACAAGCACTTTGTATATATTTTGACAATATATATATATATATATATAAGTTTTGTTTTTATTTGTTGACCTTTATTCCTATGCATTCAAGTACTACTTTATACAAAAAAGAAGAAAAGCAGTTTTTGCTTCTGAAACCAATATTTTTGCAGATTGGAATATATATTTTTTAATAGTATTCATTAAAGTGTTTGGCTAAATATCAGAACTTTTTTTTTTTTTACCCTGTAAGCTTATGCTCTATCTCAGTGGCAAATGTCTGCTCCTCCTGAAATTCTAGAAACAGAGGCATAATTCCTCCTTTAATTTTTGAGTGCTTGTTAGAGATTGTTTCCTCAATGGTTCCTGCTGATAAGTAATCTTGTGTGCTTTCTTTGGTGGACTTCTGTGTATAATATGTAATTGTGTATTACTTGATTGTTTATTTATTTGCTTTTTTTCTCATTTATATACTCTTAACAAGATGTAAATTTCTTGGAAATTATGTTAAAATTCTATAAATATATAGTAAAAATAAATAAAATGCAAATCTAACTATAATTGTTGAGCTTTAGTTTATAGGGATAAGCAGAAATAGAGGTTTTTTTCTATAAAGAGCTGTTCATTTGTTTCTAATTACTTTATGGTTTTTCAATTTTTGCATGAATTGCTGTTATCTTTGTCTTATAGCTCTGGGCATCATCATTTAATTACTCTAAATTGCAGTAATCATTTTTACTTAAAAATAATTACATGCTAAATTGTGCCCAAGAAACTAAAGTATTACCTTTACCCTCAAACAACGAATGACAAAGTAATTATGTACAGATTTATCCAATAAGCAAAGTATAATTATCATTTTTCACAGAAGAAGTAACAAACTCAACACAGAATGTGCAATATAGTTTGACCAGGTTTATATAGGAATTATATTCCTTCTTTTTTTGTTACATTAAAATTAAAGTTTGATTCCCACACATATTTAATGATTTTCTATAAATAAACATTATCCATATTCCATTACATAATTTGTTTTATTAAACAGTATTTTCTATACCTGATGAAAGCAATTTTCACCAGTCCAGATAGGGCAAACATTTGTGGGTATAAAGTGCCCACAGACTTGATCAAGAATTTTCAAAGAGGACTTATATGCATACAGGTGAATTTTCAAAAGGATTTACACATGTAACTGTAACGACTATCGTAGCAATTTTCAAAAGCCATTTACGCGTGTAATGTGTACTTACACGGGTAAATCCTATGGACATTTCAATGGCATGTATTGTGGCAATTTTCAAAAGCCCACTTACTCGAGTAAAGCGCATTTCCTCGAGTAAAACCCAGTTTTACGCATGCAAATGCTTTTGAAAATTAGGCCCATAGGGCGGCTTTGAAAATTCCTGGGTTGTGCCAATATATGTGCAGATATAATCACAAGAAGTTGCTCCTGCTTCTGATCAAATGCAACTTTCTGAATGTGCATTTAGGCAAGTCGCATTCTTTTAAAAAGTATGCATGTTCTTGCTTTCTCCATCCCAACTCTGTCCTCCAGAATGTCTTCTCTGAGCATGGGGGGGTGGGGGGGGGGGAGGGGAAGTATACACATAATTGAATTATTGCATACTTTTCCACAGATGATTTTATTAAGCCGACATATGCACATAAACCGGGGTTTTTCTATGCTTGGATCCTTTTGAAAATATCCCTTAAAAGTGACACTGCAAAAGTAAAAGCAGGGAGGATAACTTTCAAACAACTATGTGTAGTGGTATGTAAGTGCATATATGGGCACATGTATTTTTATCATAGTATTTTCTAACCCCCATATGTCATATACACACCTATTATAAAATACGCGTATATTTACCCTGCAACATACATGCGTATCTATGCTTACATGTGAATACATGCAATGCATTGAAAACACAGATGTAGATATTAAAAGGTGTGCGCTTCCCGGCGCGCACACACGGACTTGCCAATTTTATAGCATGAGTGCGCTGGTGTGGATTTTATGTTATAAAATCCAAGGACCGCACGCACATGGGTACTGGATTTTATAATCCACGTGTGCATGTGTGGGCAGCGCGCACAGGGGGACCTAATTTTATAAAAGTGCACGCGGCCTCTCCCGGACTGGGAGGGAACTTCCCCACCCCCCTATCCATATTCCTTCCCTCTTCCCCTCTCCTCCCGCTCCCTAAACCCTTTCACCTACCTTTTATTTTTTTGCTTACTGCTCTGTTGGAGCAGAAGCAACTTGTGCGCACCTGCCGACTTCCGGCACGTGCTTCCTCAGCACAGCAGCAAATGGCAGCTTTACCGGCCACCTCCAGCCCCATCCCTCCACACCCCTGGACTGCCCCTTTCTCTTGACCCGGCACTTCTGCATGTAACAGGGGTTGCGTGAGTGGCTGGGCCCCTTTGAAAATGTGTGCGGTGCGCGCAAGGCCCAGCCACGCACATAACCCCCGGAATTTACATATGCCGGGCATTTAAAATCTACCCAATACTGTATATCAATGCATTTAATTCCTGTACTTAACCTACCTGATTAAAATATACACCTGTATATTTTACACTTGAAAGAAAAATAGAATTTACTCTCAAAATCCACATTTCTGTGCGTAAATCAGTCAATTTTAAAACATGTGCATGTCGAGGAAATTAACCAGTTTACCAATTAGTGCACCCAGTCCTTCTCCAGGTCATTGAGACCTTCTTAATTTTTCAGCCTGAACTCCCCAAAGTTCAACCAGACCTCCCGTCCAGTCAGTACTACATAATAAAAAACATTTGATTTCACTCACACCACATAATCAGCAGGTATGAAAATATGTAATTTGGAAAATCTACTTTGTTTTTAAAATATCAACTTACATGCATAAGTGTTGGTCCTGCCCTGGCACATTCCTGGACCACCCAGTTTTTATGCTCATATATGTGTGTGTGAAGGTGGATATACGCACATATGTATGTGAACAGTTTTGAAAATGAGTAGTTTGCGCGTATATGAAGCATATGCTCAAACATGCCACTATTTTCACTTGAACTGTTTTGAATATTCGTACCTAAGTTTCTGCTAATGCAGACTTAATGCATTCCCTATAGTGACATCACTGTATGCTACAAACAAATCAAGTGCCCACTTTCACAGAACAATCGGAATCAATTACAGAATTTTTTTGAAAGGAAGTCCATTTTAGAATGGATGTTTCCAAAATTCACAGCTTTCTATGGCTAATGAAGCTAGAGTTGGTGCAGTACGATTCTTAAGCAAAAAATCGCATAGCAGCCCCTCTTTGTTAGGTTAGTGACGCTTTTTATTGGCATGCTAAATAGTTTGAGTGTGATCTGCTGAATATTATTTCCTTGCATGCTCCACAGAGACACAATTTATATCAGAGAAATATATGAGCAAGTAAATCTTACAGGCTGAAATTAGTTGCAGTTCATATTTAATTCCCTGTATGTTGAAGATCCATACAAGTAGGAGACTAATGTTTGAATGGGTTCCAATATTGTTGACTTCTATGCTATAAACATTTTTGGATGTGCAAAACAATTATGCACAGGAATACATCTTTTCAAAACAGAACAGAATGAATCCCAAATGTCTATCATACAATCTGAGAAAAAAAAAGCCTGCTGTTTATCTGGTGCAGAGATGTTGTAGAATACGGAAACCAATGTATAGCAAGTATTCACTATGTAGTTCTGTAAATTCTTTAACTATGGGAATGATGCAGAACAACTCAAGTTAACATTTTTTTTTAGCCCACATATGCTGGGAAAGGTAATATTCAAAGACATTTGCTCGATTAAAATGGCCTGACTAAAAATCTCCTTCCTCAGATGCGGTTTAAAGAACGCATGCATCCTTTTAGTTGTATTATAGAAAGGTATTGCACTGAGCATGTTTAGTTTGTGGGGGGAATAGCATGCCTTCATAGATTTTCAAATCCATGCATGCCACTTTATTATTCCCTTGGTCATCTGTACCAATAGCAGGTGCAAAGAATGCAGATGCTTTTAACACATGCACTTTGCTCATTTTCAAACAGAATGGGTGTGGGGGGAGGGGGGGACGTTCTCTCGTTCTCAGTGGAAATCTAGTGGGAAGCCTGCACATCAAGAGTCAGCATAGCATGCAACCATGTGGGCTGTCTGATAACTGAACGCAAGAAGTTTGGCATGCAAGCTGAAATGGCACTTGGAGAGCAATTCTTCAAGATATTTAGGCAGGTAAAAAAACATTTTCCCTGCATAAATTAGCTGTCTGGAAACCGTCCGTCTTCAGTGAGGCTCATGCTCGTGGGTATTCCCACAATGTGCATTCCCTGGGGCATGATTAGTTTGGCTAAGGAGAAGTACATGGAGAGATTGCATTTTCAAATCTAGAAGCCTACTTTTCAAGTAAAATTGTACTTGCCCAAAAAGCAGGTGCAAGCAATTGTGTGCAATTTGTTCACACAGCAGTTTTCATAGACAATGTCCTTGTGTACTTTCCCTTTAAAACTTAGTACAAAGGCCACTGGTAATTGGAGCCAAGAAGGCAGCAATGGTGTCGTTCTGTGCCTTTAATTCCTCATACCGGTTTCCTTTTTGCTGTAATGCCTTCTAAGTGAAAAGGGAAAGTGCATAGTTTTTCCTCTGAAACCCAGCTTTCCTATGGCTAGCGGATTATCATGGACTTCATAGCTGTGGTTGCTGTGGAGAGTGATGTGTCTGCAAGAGGAGTGTTGGTCTCATCTGGGGAAGTCCCTTGAAGCATTGAATTCTGGAAGCTGAACCTACAGCCCCGCAAGCAATGGCCGTTATGTCCAAAAACTGCTGATGTCATTGGAGCTGCAACAAAGGGGTCTGCTGCCTGTGGAGACTTTGGAACCCTGGTTTCTGTGGTGGGGAAGGAGAGCTCCAGGTCGGACCTTGTGGATCAGCTGCAATCGTCTTTGGGATAGAGAGATGAGATCGTTTCACTTGCTACTGCTGGTAAAGCTTTCTTAAAGCCAGCTGATACCATCGCATCTCAGAATTCTCCTTCCTTCTCTAGTCCGGCGGTAGTGATACTGGACTCGGTTTGGGACTTAATGGCCAAGCTTTGTTCTGATTTTTTTTGAATGCTCTGCTAAGGTTACTTTGATTTCTAGAAAATTGGACATCTTGACCAAGGATAATAGCGGTCAATTATAGGAGCAGGCTGGAAGAAGGGCTCAAAAATGGTCAATCTGTTAATGCCATGATTATACAGGAAAGGGAACTCTTCTAAGTCAGACAAGGGTATCTGTCGCTATGAATGTGTATATGTCTCTGCATTGAGCAGCACAATGACTTCATATGACTTAATATTGACAAGCTGCTTTTAAGTTCCATATAGGGAAAATATCCATCAACCAAGTTAGCCCTTTACTGAGATAAAAAGGATTTATAGCAAGAAAACCTGCAGAGAACTGACAGCGAAAGCAGAATAAATGTTCACGGCTCTTCAAAGTCTCCCCCTCCCCTCATGAGAACAGCCAAGCTGTGATGTTGCAGGAAGTATTTTGGACCAATGGGAGCCTCAAAACTACCTGGGAAGCAAGAAGGATTCTGACCAATGGGGACAGAGGAAAAGGAGAGATGCAGGCATCTGCTGAAAGGAAAGAAGCAACAAGGAGCCGGCAGTGAAAGGAGACCAGGATCTGGCTTTTGTGTGAATCCCATGCAAATAAACCTCATAGAGGTGTGCTATACCAAGAGGAGCAATGCTAAGTACCAGCGAAAGAGAAAGAATCTCTCAGCAGGGGACAGGATCGAGCTGGGAATAAAATCCTCCCTTGCTGTCCTTCCCTAGGTCAGGAGACACTGGCTGCAGTTTCTGTGGAGGTGGGTATCATCCCTCTGCTGAAGGAGTCAACAGAGATAAGTAAACAACCAACAAAACAATCTAAATTTTAACTCTAATAGTGAGGAATACAACTTTCCCTAAAGGTGCATTCCTTTACTGGATGTTACACAGATTGTACTATGCTAGGACTTTTACCTTACATTTGCAATACTACAGGAGGGACAGAAAGCAGGGGGATTTCAATCTAGAGAAACCCTCTGTGCTGTAAACACTGGGACCAACAGTGGCTGCCTGATCAAACAAGCATGTAGCTTGAGCTAAGCCCATTTTCACAGGATGCTCCATATCAACTTGTCACAGCAGCCTTGTATGGACATTTGGTTTATTTAGGAACTCCAAGGCCCTGCCACTTATTTTTCTTATGCATGTACCACCAGGACTAGGGAAATCATTTTTATTTCTAGCAGTTTATACTGGGGTTTTGGGGCTGCTTGCGTGCTTTTTGAAGTTTCTGGGGTTGCCATTGTTTTATATATATATATATATATATATATATATAAAACTGCTGTTTCTGTCTGTTACTGAGGGGCATTATTCTGCTGTTGTTTTGTTTGTCATTGCATTTATGTCTCTTCGCCTTTGACAAAGAGTAAAGTCGCGTTGAAAGTTTCAGCATCTCATGGTATATCCTGGGTCATCTGCTCAGGAACAGGAGTACTATGTGTACTGAATCTGGGGTGCTTGGGTCATTTTCCCCAGTATCTAAAGAAACCACAATCCCCATCTGACCCTATTACATAGGGGTTGGAGGGGGGTCTTCTGCTGAAGCACACCTCCAGCTATTAGTTGCAGGTTTCTCCCCACATAACCTGATGAGGTACTACACAGAAGTTGTGGCCTTTACAGGGAAATAGCAGGTCATCCAGGGACCCAAAGAGATCATTGTTTGGCTCCACATTTCATAGACAGGGAGCTGTTACAGTGGAACATAGAGAGGCAGTTCTTTCTTAATTGGTGCCAGGGTGAAAGAGTGGATCCTGCCCACACACTTCTAGTGCAACAAGTCC
The DNA here is from genome assembly GCF_901001135.1 of Rhinatrema bivittatum. Classification (NCBI taxonomy): domain Eukaryota; kingdom Metazoa; phylum Chordata; class Amphibia; order Gymnophiona; family Rhinatrematidae; genus Rhinatrema; species Rhinatrema bivittatum. The sequence goes on along the minus strand of NC_042617.1, from coordinate 151,442,421 downwards.
CCTTGGAACTGAGTCTACAAGAGATCAAGTTCATGGTGGAGGAGCATACGGAGATAAAGTTCATGAAAATATTGGAGAGGGTGCATGATTCCACACAAGAGACTTTAACTGCTTTATGTGTGTGGAGCTTCTGAAAAACTTGAGACCTTGACCACAAAAATTAAACCCTCCAGCAACTACCCCCAAGGAGGATTTCCATGACAGGCCCTATAGCAACAGGATTAGGGCCCTTCTCTACCATTATTCTGTTGAATGAGAAACTTACTTCACTTTTAAGTGAACCAGAAAACACTGGTAAAAAACTATGGGTGGAATTACATACAACTCCCATATATTATCCAGTAACACATCACATAAATGAGAGTTAATATATATTATCAAAATTTCACATAAGAAAGTATACAATACCAAAAATACATCACACACAATGCACTTACACTCATTCATTCAATAAAACCATGTCTTCACCATTAACACACCTTTTGTATATAATGGAAAATACAAACAAATATTAAACATGTATATCATAAATACACAGTACAATGAACTTATAAAAGGTATTACCATATCATATATAATCATATAAATATACTTTCCCACAATTTTTTCTGCTATAATACACTCATTATTTAAACTGTTACATGTGCTGAGCAATTAACTATTGCACTAATGTTGTTATTATTTTTAATATTATTGCATAAGCCCTTAAATGTCCCCCTCTTTTTTTATTTGTTAAACTTCCCTTATTTGCAACTCATTCTATGCTAATGAAACAATCACTTAGTAGTGTCATATAGATTCTGCTGCTTCAAAACTGCACACGCTGTAATAACCCATCAACTTCAAAGACTCCACAAGCTAGATAGAGAGCACTGAGAGGAGAGGATCACCTTGCTGGTGGCTGCAAGGAATCAGTAAGTTTTGCATGGGAAATTTTCTTTTTTAAAAGTATTGGGACAAAATTAACTATTTGGGAATATTACTTAGTGTGTTTGTGTGTGTTTTTGCTTTTGTGCTTTTAATAGTCAGTAAGGCAAGGAATAAACTGAAATTAGACTAGTCAGTCAGTAAGGCAGCTAACATGCAGTAGTTAGTGTGTTTATTTTTAATAGTCTGTAAGGTAGTTAATAAGCAGAAGTTAGAGTGTTTGTATATTAAAAAAAAAAAAAAAAAGTAGCCCAGAAGCTAAAAATAAGCTAGGAGCAGTGTATACCTAAGAAAAAAGGTTGAAAAGTTCAGCACTCACCTTGGAAAGGTGTTAAGGTAGTGTGATTTGGTTTGATTGGGTACCAACATTTGTTAATCAAGAGAGCAGTGAGTCACTCTGGCTGACTAACTGAAGTTAGACACACAGGAGGGAATTGTTAGGTCGGCCGTCATAGTTGGTGATTCGATTATTAGGAATGTAGACAGCCGGGTGGCTGGTGGGAATGAGGATCACCTGGAAACATGCCTACCTGGTGTAAAGGTGGCAGACCTCATGCATCACCTAGATAGGATTTTAGACAGTGCTGGGGAGGAGCCGGCTGTCATGGTACATGTGGGCACCAATGACATAGGAAAATGTGGGAGGGAGGTTCTGGAAGCCAAATTTAGGTTCTTAGGTAGAAAGCTTAAATACAGAACCACCAGGGTAGCATTCTCTGAAATGCTTCCTGTTCCACGCGCAGGTACCCAGAAACAGGCAGAGCTCTGGAGTCTCAATGTGTGAATGAGACGATGGTGCAAGGAAGAGGGATTCAGTTTTGTAAGGAACTGGGGAAACATTTGTGGAAGGGGGAGTCTCTTCCGAAGGGATGGGCTCCACCTTAACCAGGGTAGAACCAGACTGCTGGCACTAACCTTTAAAAAGGAGATAAAGCAGCTTTTAAACTAATATAAAGGGGAAAGCCGACAGTCGCTCAGCAGTGCATGGTTCGGAGGGAGGTATCTCCAAAGGATACTAATGATGCATTAGAATTAGGGCATCCCAACAGTGAGGTTCCAATATTAAGAAAATTCATCCAAGTGCCTGTAACTAAAAACTCACCTCAGCTAAACTCTAGCTTGTCACTATCAATTAAAAAGCAGAATGAAAATACAAACAAAAAACAAACTTTGAAATGTTTGTATGCTAATGCCAGAAGTCTAAGAAGTAAGATGGGATAATTAGAATGTACAGCAGTGAATGATGACATAGACTTAATTGGCATCTCAAAGACATGGTGGAAGGAGGATAACCAATGGGACAGTGCTATACCGGAGCACAAATTATATCGCAATGACAGAAAAGAGCACTCGGGAGGCGGAGTAGCGCTTTATGTCTGGGATGGCATAGAGTCCAACATGATAAACATCCTGCATGAGACTAAATGCACAATTGAATCTTTATGGGTAGAAATCCCTTGTATATTGGGGAAGACTATAGTGATAGGAGTATACTACCGTCCAACTGGTCAAGTTGATGAGATGGACAGTGAAATGCTAAGAGAAATTAGGGAAGCTAACCAAATTGGTAATGCGGTAATAATGGGAGATTTCAATTACCCCAATATTGACTGTGTAAATATATCATCGGGACATGCTAGAGAGTTAAGTTCCTGGAAGGAATAAATGACAGCTTTATGGAACAATTAGTTCAGGAACTGACAAGAGAAGGAGCAATTTTAGATCTAATTCTCAGTGGAGCACAGGATTTAGTGAGAGAGGTAACAGTGGCGGGGTCGCTTGGCAATAGTGATCATAATATGATCAAATTTAAATTAATGACTGGAAGGGGGAGAGTAAACAAATCCACAGCTTTCGGGCTAAACTTTCAAAAGGGAAAAATAGAAAAAAACTGAAAGGTGCAGCTGCAAAGGTTAAAAGTGTTCAACAGGCATGGACATTGTTTAAAAATACAATCCTAGAAGTGCAGTCCATATGTATTCCAAGCATTAAGAAAGGTGGAAAGAAGGCAAAACGATTACCAGCATGGTTAAAAGGGGAGGTGAAAGAAGCTATTTTAGCCAAAAGATCTTCACTCAAAAATTGGAAGAAGGATCCAACAGAAGAAAATAGGATAAAGCATAAACATTGGCAAGTTAAATGGAAGACATTGATAACATAGGTTAAGAGAGAATTTGAAAAGAAGTTGGCTATAGGGGCAAAAACTCACAGTAAAAACTTTTTTAAAATATATCTGAAGCAGAAAACCTGTGAGGGAGTCAGTTGGACCGTTAGATGATCGAGAGGTTAAAGGGGCAATTAGAGAAGATAAGGCCATCGTGGAAAGATTAAATGATTTTTTTGCTTCTGTGTTTACTGAAGAGGATGTTGGGGAGATACCTGTATCGGAGAAGATTTTCATGGGTAATGATTCAGATGGACTGAACCAAATCACGGTGAACCTAGAAGATATGATAGGCCTGATTGACAAACTGAAGAGTAGTAAATCACCTGGACCAGATGGTATACACCCCAGAGTTCTGAAGGAACTAAAAAATGAAATTTCAGACCTATTAGTAAAAATTTGTAACCTATCATTAAAATCATCCATTGTACCTGAAGACTGGAGGATAGCAAATGTAACCCCAATATTTAAAAAGGGCTCCAGGTGCGATCCAGGAAACTACAGACCAGTTAGCCTGACTGCAGTGCCAGGAAAAATAGTGGAAAGTGTTCTAAATATCTAAATCACAGAACATAGGGAAAGACATGGTTTAATGGAACAAAGTCAGCATGTCTTTATCCAAGGCAAGTCTTGCCTCACAAATCTGCTTCACTTTTTTGAAGAAATTAATAAACATGTAGATAAAGGTGAACTAGTAGATCTAGTATATTTGGATTTTCAGAAGGCATTTGACAAAGTTCCTCATGAGAGGCTTCTAGGAAAAGTAAAAAGTCATGGGATAGGTGGTGATGTCCTTTCATGTATTACAAACTGGCTAAAAGACAGGAAACAGAGAGAAGGATTAAATGGACAATTTTCTCAGTGGAAGGGAGTGGGCAGTGGAGTGCTTCAGGGATCCTTATTGGGACCCATACTTTTCAATATATTTATAAATGATCTGGAAAGAAATACGACGAATGAGGTAATCAAATTTGCAGATGATACAACACTGTTCAGAGTAGTTAAATCACAAGCAGATTGTGATAAATTGCAGGAAGACCTTGTGAGACTGAAAAATTGGGCATCCAAATGGCAGATGAAATTTAATATGGATAAGTGTAAGGTGATGCAGATAGGGAAAAATAACTCATGCAATAGTTACACAATGTTAGGTTCCATATTAGGAGCTACCACCCAAGAAAGAGATCTAGGCATCATTGTGGATAACACATTAAAATCATCAGTTCAGTGTGCTGCGGCAATCAAAAAAGCAAACAGAATGTTGGGAATTATTCAAAAGGGAATAGTGTTTAGCAAACAGAATGTTGGGAATTATTCAAAAGGGAATGGTGAATGGAATGGAGGATGTCGTGGTGCCTCTGTATCGCTCCAAGGTGGGACCGCGCCTTGAATGCTGTGTACAGTTCTGGTCGCTGCATCTCAGGAGAGATGTAGTTGCGGTGGAGAGGGTGCAGAGAGGGGTGACCAGGATGTTGGAGGGGAGTGGAACAGCTCCCCTATGAGGAGGGACTAGAGAGGTTGGGCCTTTTTAGCTTGGAGAGGGGTTGGCTGAGGGGAGATATTTAAAATCATGAGAGGTCTAGAAAGGGTTTATGTGAATCAGTTAATTACTCTTTCGGATAATAGAAAGACTAGGGGGCACTCCATGAAGGTAACATGTAGCACATTTAAAACTAATCGGAGAAAGTTCTTTTTCACTCAACGCACAATTAAACTCTGGAATTTGTTGCCAGAGGATGTGGTTAGTGCAGTTAGTGTAGCTGTGTTTAAAAAAGGATTGGATACGATCTTGGAGAAGTCCATTACCTGCTATTAATTAAGTTGACTTAGAAAATAACCACTGCTATTACTAGCAACAGTAGCATGAAATAGACTTAGTTTTTGGGTGCTTGCCAGGTTCTTATGGCCTGGATTGGCCACTGTTGGAAACAGGATGCTGGGCTTGATGGACTCTTGGTCTGACCCAGTATGGCATGTTCTTATGTTTTCTTTTGTCTACAAATCTACTCTTTTTGTATATTTATTCACTTCAAATCACATAAAATCTTCACTGATGGTAACTGTGCTGTTTGTACATCTGTCTGTGCATGTAATACAGCCCCTTAAAACCTACCCCACCACAGAAACCTCTCCCCAAATTCACAATGCCCCTTTTAATGTGGTATACAAAGTTTAAATATAAGTGAGCTTCCACAGAGGCTCTCTCTCTCTCTCTCTCTCTCTCCCTCTCCCTCCCTCCCTCCCTCCTGGCCTGCTATTTACCATAAATATAATTTTGGCCAGTAAAAGAATAAATGCACAGAAAAAAAGGTATAGTTAAATCCCATGATACTGTGCGTTACTTTATCACATACCACATTAACCGACCCTCATTTCCATTTACTCTGCCTAAACTCCTCTCACTCAAATACAAATTTTTAATTTGCATTAGGAAATTTGTGGTTTATTTTGAGGATGTTATGGCGATATTGCGGGCATTAGGGCCCTAACGGACTCGATAATGCCCTAACACATTTTGATAAATGACCCTGTCAGTTAGAGATTGTATTGGAGAGAGGAGAAATGCTGGCTATTATTGTTTTGAATTTTATTATGTTGTTTTTATGTATACCAAAATTAATAAATGCAAGATTGAAAAAAAAAAAAAGGAAAAACAGAGAAGGCCTATGAAAATGGCAAGGCCCATAAATACCTAGCCTGCTGGGCTTGCATAAGATAGCTTGCCTTCCCCTACCTAACCCACCCCCTCCCCCGGTCCTATCTAAACCCCCCCTTACCTTTGTTGGCAGATTTACGCCTGCTAAAAGCAGATGTAAATCTGTGGGCGCCAGCGGGCTGCTGGCACACCGTCACCCGACCCGGGGGCTGGTCCGGAGGCCTCGACCACGCCCCCGGGCCCGCCCCCGAAATGCCGCGGCACGCCCCCGAAACGCCACGCCGTTTCGGGAACGCCCCAACACGCCCCCTCCCCGCCCCTTTTAGAAAGTCCCGGGACTTACGCGCGTCCTGGGGCTCTGAGCGTGCCAGCGGCCTATGCAAAATAGACGCACCGGCACGTGAGGGCCCTGCGCGCGTAAATCTGGAAGGATTTACGCGTGCAGGGCTTTTAAAATCCGCCCCTAAGGGATTTCAAACAAAGAGCTGTGATAAAAAGCTCCCAAATGGAACTGTTACATGAAAGCTTGTGATCCCCACCAAGAGCTCCACAGGCTGCACACCACATAATTAATATCAGGTTTCCATCAGGTCTGTCTGGCAGATTTTCTGCGTTATCGACGGCAAATAAAGTCATACAACACTCTAATAAAAATGGGGTACCGGACCAAAGCAGATGAAAATAAGAGAGGTAAAACAAGTTTGATATTATTACACCATGGGTTGGTGCCATTTTATATTCACGAAGTAAAAAATTGTTAACAATAGGTGACATCATCAATTGACTCGAGCAGTAGAGCACCCTAGGGTGCTAGTATCTGGGATCCAAGGGAGACAATGTGATTGGCCAACAGATCAGCTTCAACAGGTATATTAAGAGTTGCATAGAGGGAGACGCCAGATTTTTAAGTGAAGGCGCCGCTCACGCTAATGCATGAACACCAAGAAACAGTAAGTACTTTTAAACTTGAGTAGTGGGAAATTTTACAGAAAGAGTATAAGGATTACACTATTACCCATTTTTTAGCAGGATTTGAAAATAGTTGTATTGTAGGTCCATACGAAGATCCCAGCACAAGCTTGTTCCCGCGGCCCCTGAAGCAGGCAGTGAGCTGCCGAAACATGGCCCATGTCGGGCAGGCGGAGAGAGACCCAAAAATCAGCCGCACTCGTTAACAACATCAAAAAGATAAGTGAACTTAAAAATATACATAGTGGAAGGAAAGGGTCAGTCCGCACAACGGGGGAATTGAGCAATGGACTTGAAAAGAACAACGACACAATAAAAAAATGCAAAAATAAATTAAAAAAAAAAAAATTTGTGAAAAGAAATAAAGAATAAAAGACGGGAGCCAACCGAAGGGGGTAGTCAAAATATAAGGCTGCTTCGAGGCTGGCAACCACACATATACCCACATAACAGGAGTTTCCTTGTTATGTAGTGAGTTATAGGAGTATAAAACATGCAGCAAAATTAAAAAAAAAAATTGCTTCGCCATTTGAAAGACCCAAAAATAAAAACTTACTTCGATGTTGAGAATCATGCTCTTTTAACGCATTTCCACTTTGCAGGGCCTTGCACATGTGACCAGTGTATCTCATGCCACTTTCTATACGTTTATACTTTTTATTTTGTTTCTTCAAATGTTTTTTCTTCCTTTAATAAGCTTGTTCGCTTAGAATCAGGAAACATTTCTTTTTTTTGAACTGTGAAACAATAAAAATGTATAATGGTATAAAAATCCACTAACAATTGCCTGTTTTTTGGGGGGTTTTTTTGGGGGGGAGTTGTAATACATAATAATAATAATAATAATAATAATAATAATAATAATAATAATAATAAAAAAAACTAAAAATGCTTACATTACTGGATTAATTTTTCAATATAATCCAGTAATGTAAGCATTACTGAGGATTATATTGAGGATGAATTGTCATCTTTTCTGAGGTTGAATTGTCATCCTTTTTTCTCCAGAATTCTCATTCTATTTTTTTTTATTTTTTTTTTAATAAAAACAACCTCTGATTAATATTAAAAATAGAAGCAGCTCTTGGTTAATGTCATAGTGCAATTTTTTCTAAAGCTCAAAACTCACCTCTTTATCAGAAGAAAAATCCATCTTTCTCTGTAGCTTCTGAACACTATTTAGTCTAGCACAGGCTCCTGGCCTCAAGCGTCAAATATTAAATTCATCACTGGACAGATTGTAGCTCAAAAGGTTTAATAAAGTATGTATTTTATATCTTTCTTTAATTAGAAAAAACTGCTGATGGGGTACCTGCAACTAGCAAGAATTGTATTGCCAAACAAAAACAGCATTGTCGTGTCCCTCCCCCAAAAAACCAACATGTCCCTACATACCCCTCACTTCATCAGGGTTTCAAAGACATGTCTAGGTATGTTATAACAGGGTAAAATCTATTTCCAAGAGATATGAGAGGAAAGAAGAGGGCGTGGAAACAAAAAAACTGCATTCCCCATCATGGATGTCATCATGGGGTTTCAAAGACTTGTTCAGGCATGTTACAAGAGGCAGGAGTGAACAGACAGATCTAATTCCATCAGAAAAGAGCATAGAGGACAGAGTAGAGACTACATTCCCCAGGGTTCGTCATTCCTGACTTGCCATGTATTTCATCATAAACCTGCTGCCTTAAGTCACAGCATGGCCGGAAAGCATATCTCAACCTTTTTGTGTATTTAAAAGTCTGCTGTTCTTGTAAAAGCTGAGAGGTAGCAGAAAAAGTGGAGAGAAGAGGTTGTGTGTCTGAAACTGTTATAATATTTACATAGGGGTAGATTTTAAAAAATTGCACGATCACGTACTTTTGTTCGCGCACCAGGCACGAACAAAAGTACACGGGATTTTATAAGATACGCGCATAGCCGCGCGTATCTTATAAAATTCGGGGTCGGCGCACGCAAGTGGGTGCACATTTGTGCAACCTGTGCGCACCGAGCCCAGCGCGCGCTGCCTGTTCGCTCCGAGGCCGCTCCGATTTCCTCCGGAACTTTCCTATGCCCTCCCCACACCTTCCCCTCCCTTCCCCTACCTAACCCACCCCCTCCCCCGGTCCTATCTAAACCCCCCCTTACCTTTGTTGGCAGATTTACGCTTGCTAAAAGCAGATGTAAATCTGCGCGCGCCAGCGGGCTGGTGGCACACCGTCACCCGACCCGGGGGCTGGTCCGGAGGCCTCGACCACGCCCCCGGGCCCGCCCCCGAAATGCCACGGCACGCCCCCGAAACGCCGCGCCGTTTCGGGAACGCCCCAACCCGCCCCCTCCCCGCCCCTTTTAGAAAGCCCCGGGACTTACGCGCGTCCTGGGGCTCTGAGCGTGCCAGCGGCCTATGCAAAATAGGCGCACCGGCACGCGAGGGCCCTGCGCGCGTAAATCTGGAAGGATTTACGCGTGCAGGGCTTTTAAAATCCGCCCCTAAGGGATTTCAAACAAAGAGCTGTGATAAAAAGCTCCCAAATGGAACTGTTACATGAAAGCTTGTGATCCCCACGAAGAGCCTCAACAATGATAGAAGGTAAGAAAAAATGAATCAAATTTCTGATTTTTTTTTTTTTAAATTTCTTGAAAATTATAATTTAATGTATGCTGTTAGTTTTCAACAATACATTAATTTTCCAAAATACATATTGGTTAATTTCAAGTCTACAATATTGGGTTTTTTTCTTAACGTTTATGTTAAGACTTATGACAGGGAGAGGAGGGGAGGTTCTTGCAAACACAGATCCCTTCTTGCAGATTTATTATCAGTAAGGAGAAAATGAATGGTCTGACAAAGAAAAAACAACATCTTAACTGACTTGTTATTTACACTAAGTTAAAAAGCGTTATATTCATTTCTGTCCCTGGTTGTAACTAATGTTGAGAGGTTGTGGGAATGATGCATAAACAATACAAAAGACTCTCCTTAGGAGAATAAATGAAAACTATTATGCCTCTGGCTGAAACAGTTATTTCATTTAAAAGGATATAGGGGCAGATTTTAAAACTTATGCACAGGTGTAGATTTGTTCATGTAACCCATCACGAACACATCTATGTCTGATTTTATAACATGCACGCGCTGCCACGCGCATGTTATAAAATCCAGGCTCGGCGCGCACAAGGAGGTGGACACATATGTACCTTGCGCTTGCCAAGCCCGAGGGCTGTCTCTGTTCCCTCCAAGGCCGCTCCAAAATCAGAGCGGCCTTGGAGGGAACTTTTTTCCACCACCCCCCCCCCCCCACCATCCCCTCCCTTCCATTATCTAAGCCACCCCCAGCACTACCCAAATCCCCCCTACCTTATTTAATTTCTTATGCCTGCCAGAGGCAGGTGTATCTTGCACGCACCAGCATGGCCCGAATGGAGGAGGGCTCAGGACACGCCCCCAGACCGCTCCCCGACCGCCATCACGCCCTTGGACCTGCCCCCGGACCTCCCCCTGACCTCGGACATGCCACGGACACTCCCTGGACCGCTGTCACGCCCCCAGACCCACCCTCAGACCTCAGGAGGCCCTCAGACCTCAGGAGGCCCCTCCAAGCTGGCCAAAAGTGCCATTTGGGTCCAACGAGGGGTCCGGGAGCGGAACCGCGATGGACCACGTGACGTCGGCGTCATGTCGGAGTGACGCGGACGTCACGTGATTCCCCACGCGTCCGCTCCCAGACCCTCACGGAACTTTTGGCCAGCTTGGGGAGTTTTGGTTAGTCTTGGGGGGGGGGATTAAGGAGGGTGAGGGGTTTAAATTTTTATTTAGATCAACAATCGCGATTTCCAACGTATTCAACATAGCTATGTTGAATAAGTTGGAAATCCGATCATTTACGCCTCATCATTTTTTTAAGTTAAAAAAAAAAATAAGTTGCGTTTTCCATTTAAGTTCAAAACGAATGCACACCCCTACTACTTATGCACATACAAATACTTTGAAAATAATGCTACCTGATTTACCCACGGTTGTAGTAAGTAAAGAAAGCATACATTGTCTATTGTCCTGATTATGTCAATGCCAGTGTATGTATTGAAAATACCACACATATTTCTGTATCTTTGGTGTAGTCAGCTCTCTATCATCCCCCTGATCTCCTCTAAAATATGGATCAAGGTATGGCTTTCATTCATCAGATGGGTGAGGAGCACAACCCACTTGTATCCTGTTAATGTGCCCCCACTAGAGCTTCTTCCTGCCCCTGCCTCATCCAGCTTCTACCAGTGTACCATCAGAGAGTAGTAGGTGTGCATAGCATTTTGGCAGGTGTCCAGATGTCACTAGTGAAATTGATTCTTCTCCCCTCTGCCTTGGCCAGCTGTACCAGCATTAAGGTATGTCTCTGAGTGTACAGGATATTGATCACATGCATACAAGATGGGGGACCACTTTGCAATTTGGGACTAATAAATGAAACCAGCACTTCAATTCCATATTCTCTATCACCGGCAACGCTGGTCATCCAGGGCAAAAATGTCTCAAATGCATTGTGCCACCACCTTCGATGCTACCTGCCTCTTGTCCAGAGACAGTGATGTGCAACATCCTCCACTGAATCTGCCTCTTTGATCCATGCAGAATACCAACAGTGGAAGCTGACACAAGTGGCTTAAATCCCTGCTTCTGCCACAACCCTGCATCTCAAACTGGTTTGCCCGTTAAAAAAAAAAAAAAAAAGTCTTATCTTGGCTAGGGGACTGCCATTGTCGCCACTGCTGCAAGTTCTGGCCTCAGTTCTTGTTGGCACAGCTTTCCTTTAAGCAGGTGTCTATCCTTTCCCATTCCTAGGTCAGCCTTTGACGTGATGGACTTTAAAAAATAAAGAGATCATTTCAGTATGGATTTTTATAGTGTTGCAATGTACACTACATAAGAACATAAGAACATAAGAAATTGCCATGCTGGGTCAGACCAAGGGTCCATCAAGCCCAGGATCCTGTTTCCAACAGAAGCCAAAACCAGGCCACAAGAACCTGGCAATTACCCAAACACTAAGAAGAACCCATGCTACTGACACAATTAATAGCAGTGGCTATTCCCTAAATATAATTGATTAATAGCCATTAATGGACTTCTCCTCCAAGAACTTATCCAAACCTTTGTTAACACACACGCACACACACACAAACTTATATACACACACAAAGGCAATCACTATTGTCAGAAACAGTAATGCATTTCTGATTGTGTATTGACTAAGACTGCTTCTTTTCTGTAATTCACATTATCATTTTTGTGAAGGAGAGAGGGAACTATCAAAGTCTACAACATACATTTAAAAAAAAAAACATGCAATCTCTGTCAGACAGATCTTTCTTAGATACATACACTTTAGTAGAATGTCAGTTGTCTGTTCTTAGCTCTCCTGATATGCTATTATCATTCCACAAGTAACAGCTTACAACTTTTAGTAACAATGCACAGTGCAAAGTATTAAGCAGTAGCACAGCAATGCACTGAAGCAGTGATAGGCTGACAGCACACTTTTTCTCATTTCACTTTTATAAATGTTTCCTGGTACTCTCAACTCAGAGAAGCAAGGAGCTTCACAGTCTGTGCACTGACATTTTGAAATCAATCACACAAGTGACCTCAAACTGAATCTTTTACAGCTTAGCTTTTTGTTTTAATTTTTGATTGAAAAAAAAAAACCATCAGGAAAGCTGGGAGACGCTGGATGAAAAATTCATTGTAAGTGATTAATTCTGCTCCATGCCCCATCCCCCACTGCTACCGTACTATCTGAGACAAAGTTAAAACAATGCATTTCTTAATGCTCCCCATGTATAAATTAATATCAATGAAACAAAATAAAAATTAAGTTAATTTTTCATTTGCATCTTTATTTTATTTCATTGCCAATTAAACAAAATGAAAATCAATGTCACATTTTTTAATTTAATTTTGAAGCAAATGCACATCCTTAGTGACATGACTGCCTCAGGCTTCCAACATGGGTGGGGAAACCTTCCTAGTGGGACCATGGTTAAAATACAAAACTTAATTGAGCATTGAGAGGCTGGATATTTTGAACAGCCTCACTAATTTTGATGGCTGTGGGGAATTTTTGGAAAACTTAGGGCCTCATTTTCTAAAGTATCGCAGGCCTGCGATACTTTAGAAGATGAGGGGGCGGGGGGCCGAAATGGGGGGAGGGCCTGCGCTAGCCGGCAGTGATCGCACCGTCGCGGTGCTATCGCTGCCGGTTTCGCACCCAATAGCACCACCATAGGAGGTGGAGCTACTGGGAGCGAAAGCTGCCGCAAAAAGGCACTTACCGTTTCGCTGTCCGCGGCATCGGCGCAGTCGGCCCCAGTGATGCCCCGACTCCTCCTCTTCCGGGGCCGACTCCACCCCGACTCTGCCCCCATCCTGGTATCACACGCGATAAGGGACTTTTTGCGTGTGAAAGGTCCCTTATCGCGTGTGAGCCTCTTGGAAAATGAGGCCCTTAGTAATAAGACATTGAAGGGGGTTGAGTTATTGAGTTAAGCATTTGTCTTATAAGAATTAAAATTGAAGATGACCAAACCTGAAATGGCATTAGGGCCAGTGGAAGCAATAGGCAGACTAGGTGACCTTCTAGAGTGCCATGGCTCTGGGAGTGGCAACTGCATAACATTTTCTTCTTCCTAACAGTGTAGCCCAGAAGAGAAAGTGGTGTGTCCGTGTAGGCGGGAAGAAAGATAGGCCATAAAGTTGTGGCCTGAAGCATAAGAAAGATCAGCATGTGTTCCTGTGCATGCAGGAAGTAGCATCATCATCTGAGCACATGTGGAGCAGTAATAATGCAACCCACCCCCACCACAGGCACAGGAAGCAGGGTTACACCAGCCTTTACAGCCTCAAGAAAAATGAAGTGTGTCCATCTGTCATGAGAGCCGAAGGAGGAAGCTGCTGCTGTGCTTCTGATGAACAGGGTAGGAAGTGAGAGAGGGTTTGTTTGTGTCTGTCTGTGTGTTATAGAATGTCTGTATCTATGTTGCGACTGGGAGAGTCTGTGTATTAGAGCATGTCTGTGTCTCTGTGTGAGGGCATGTTGTGTCTGTGCGTGTGTGAGTTCATGTTCTGTGATTGAGCACGTGTGTATGTGAGAGAGAGAGGAGAAAGATTGTGAGTAATAATGCCTCTCCTCTCCCCTGCTAATTCAGACAATCTCAGGGCATCTGGAAATCAAATAATTGAATTCTCCATGAATGTCGATGTGAGTTCAGGAAAGGCTGGGGAACCAAGAAATTGTTATTATCTATCCCTGATTTTGTGCTACATGCTCTAGATTGAAGGGTGGATGTGATAATTGTCCTGTTAGATATCTCCACTACTTTTGATTCCTTGTTGCATGAAATAATGTATAGAAGATTAGCAGAAGTAGGATTTGGGGGGAGAGTTATCCACTGGTTCCAGTCTTTCTTAGAAAATTATTATCAACAGGTTAGGGTTGATGACATCAGGTCCAAATGAAGTCCGGTAAGGGTTTGCATTGCTGAAGCTCTTCTTTGGTTACTGCTCTTTTTGTTTATTTATTTGGGGCTAGTTACAACAAAACAGTCATCATAATTCAAATAAGGCACAAAATTAAAACAATAATTAACATAAAATGAAATAGATTAAGAGAAATTAACATTAAAATATTAAAATGTATTTATTGTTATTTTTTTATTTAAAATTTTTATATGCCGTTGTTTCATATTCTATCACAATGGTTTACATAAAATGTAATTAGAAAATATAAAATACAATATGATATAAAACAAATGTCATACGTCGGCCCGTATCACATAGTGAGAGCAAAGGTAGCGCCGGCGCCATTTTGAATATTGGCAATACGGCCCGCGTGCAGGAGGTCACTCCCGGACCCCCGCTGGACTTTTGGCAAGTCTTGTGGGGGTCAGGAGGCCCCCCCAAGCTGGACAAAAGTCCCTGGGGGTCCAGTGGGGGTCCGGGAGCGATCTCCTGCACTCGTGACGTGGGTGCCAGGAACCAAAATGGCGCCGGCGCTACCTTTGCCCTGTCACATGGTAAGGGCAAAGGGCCACCGGCGCCATTTCTATTATCGCAGCCGTGGCCCGAGAGTGGGAGATCGCGCCGGGACCCCCCCAGTGGACCCCAGGTAATTTAAAACATTTTGGGGGGTTCAGGAGGGTGGGGGATTTGTTTTAAATGGTCGGGGTGGATTTTAGGGTTGTTTTGGTGTGCCGGTTTTCCCGCCCTCCCCCCTCCCCCGATAAAACGATTTTTTAACCAAAAAAACCATGACGATCATATTTCCCCCCCCCCCCTCAGCCAAAATCAATCGTTAAGACGATCAATCACACGTTTCACATCCCTAGTCTAAAGTTATCCATCCTTATGTGGCCAGATAATGTGCTATTTAAATGTTAAGTAGTGCTGTCATATACTTTTGAAAGAAAAAGAAATAAAGTGGCCTGAACTTTAATGGTCCGATCCCCTCCATTTCTCCCAAAATATCATACATGGCTCTATCGGCCATGCTTCCTTCAAGCCCCAAACTTCTGTTAATACAACAGAAATCCTTTGGTTTATAGGCTGAGCTCCCAGTCCAGGTTTTTGCTAATTCCCCCCACCCACCCGCACTTCTGATATGTAGAATTTCCCCTCCCTCATTCCCCCTGCCCATCCCTTCCAATATCTTACATTTCTCAGTCGGGAGCGAAGGACCCTCTTCCCCATTCCAGGTGCTGGCAGTGATAGACGCATACGTTTGAACCTACTTCCAGCACTACCTCAGTCAGAGAAGTGCTGGAAGTGCCAGGAGTGAAGCAGTGGGTCACTTGCTCTTGACAGGAAAAGTTAAGGGATTGGGGGAAGGAGGTGGGGGGGGGGGGGGGATGAGGAGAATCATTGGGAATAGGAGCTAGCATTACATACAGCACTGCAAGTGGGTGGGGGGAATGGGACAGCCTATTCTTAATAGTTTGCCAAAACCAGGGCTGGGGGCCTGGCCTAAAAACCTGTGGACTTCTACTATATTAACAGAAGTTTGGGATTGCAGGAAGCATAGCCAAACAGGTCCATGTATAGCATTTTTTTTTTGGGGGGGTGAGGGAGGGAGAGGAGATGAAGCCACTGCCCTTTTATTTTTATTTTTTAAAGGTTTTAACAGCACCACCTTAAAGATATCTGGTTAAGTAGCACATTATAAGGCTGGATAACTTAAAAACCTATGTAGCTATATTCAAATATAGCCAGTTAGATTTTCTAATTATTTTGCTTCATATAGCCAGAGAACTTTAAGCTAGTATATTTAGCGGGACGCTTATCCCACTGAATATAAAAAAAAAAGAAAATTATTGAATTCAATTTCAAAATTGCTGCAAAAAAAATGTATTGATCATTAACCTGACTCGACCACCACTTATTCGTAGCTGAAGCACAGATGTACCTGTTTAAAAAGAAAAAGTTGTTGTTTCAAATGTTCTAAATGTTGTTGTATAAATGTACTGAATAGTTTTTGGGTATCCTACTGTTAACTGTACGAAGTTGTTGTATATGTAAACCGGAGTGAAGGCAGCTAGCTATACTTCGGTATAAAAAAACTCTTAAATAAACAAATAAATAAATAAATAAATAACTAAATAAATAATATTTGTCAGATCTGGCTAACTTTAGCCAGATAACGTATCCATTAGCCACCTTATTGAATATGAATCTCATTGAGGCTGATATGCAGCGCCACTTAGCCAGATAATTTCTGACTTATCCAGCTAAATGTCTCGCTTTAAATATTCAGCCGCAGTCAATGGCTGCCATTTTACCAGATAATAAATACTTAACTGGCTGAGTGGTGGAAGAAGAATGGACGTAACAGGGAGGAGTTGAGTTGGCCTGACAAGTTGTCTGGCTAACTCCAATTATTTAGTTAGCTGGATAACCTAACCGGCTAACTTTGGTCAGCTCACAAACCTCACCTAAAGTTATCCAGATAAACATATCTGGCCAGCCTTAGGATAGCCAAATACATTCAGATATTCAGCATCACGGCTGTGCCACTAAATATTCAGCCTAAATTAACCAGCTATGTTTATTTGGCTAACTTGCCAAGCTGCACAGTGGCTAAATATGGTAGTATAAAGGTACTTAACAATACCTCTGTAACACTGTGGTACTTATGTTAACCTCTGTGTCACATGAATTTTAAGGAAATTCCCTGCTTTTTTTTAATATATTGCAAGATGATATACCAATTCATAATTCCAGTCTCTCTTTGGCTAATTCTCAGTTCTAGCTGACTGTAAACTTCTGCTATTTATCTTCAAGAGTTTGATTTTAGCAGTCTCCAGCAAGTGGAAAGAAAAAACATGAAAGGGATATGATTCCTTATTCTCCTTGTGCCACTGTTGCATAACTCAGTCAAGAATGGCTCTCTTTATAATTCATGGTTAATTAGTGAGATTTAACTCACTCAGTATGTGTCAGTTTCAGCTTGCTCTCAGTCTCTCTTCCAGTCACTCTTAATTCTCATAAATGCCGAAAATAAATTAATTTCACATCTCTGCTTTGTCAATTTCACTCTAAGTGCTCTGACCCTTACCTTTTCTTTCAGAAAGTTGGAAATTCTACTCTTAAAAGGTCACTCATGCATAGCACATTCATACTAATGTATTTCTAACTCTTCCTTCAATATATATATTTTTTTTCTTTTTCCTGTATTGGCTTGGCAAGCTGTCTCTGCTACAGAATAACAGCTGCATATGCCTGCCTTCTTCAGCTTTCAGAGTTGTTCTGCACATGATCTAAATTGTAGCAACAGTAAGAGTGTTACTGTATCCATCCTCATCTACAGTCACCCAAGAGGTAGTCCTGGTCTGGAGCCATCTTGGAGCCATAAGAACATAAGACAATCCACACTGGGTCAGACCAAGGGTCCTTCAAGCCCAGTATCCTGTCTTCAACAGTGGCCAATCAAAGTCACAAGTACTTGGCAAGTACCCAAACATAAAATAAATCTTTAGCTACTATATATATCATATATCAGTTTCAGAATGTCACTCCCCTACCACATATGAGGGCAACATAAAAATAATTGTAATGCCTTTAGTTTTACCCAAAACTGTTTTGGGACCAGAGGTTCTGATCTATTCAATATCCCTAATGTGACCTTCCATGGGCTAATCACCCTGTTGTTTACCCCAAGCCAGTTCTAATTTCCATGGCTATGGATTTTGAATCAGCTGAGCTGGCGAAGGAAAACCCAAATGGGCTCACCTTTTTTTTTACTCTGAACCAGAGGGGGTTTTTTCCTACTATTTTCCTTGGTCTCAAAAAGTTCTCAGGGCATTTTGTTTCAACTTGTATTTTTGTAAACCATCAAATGCCAGCATATTTGTGGGTTCCAGTTTATTTTCACATAACATTTTCATGTAGTGGAGGAATTTTTATAGTTCTCTTGTTCTGCAGGTGGAGCCACAGGTTGAGTAGAGTTGTTAACACCTCTGGAGAGGAGCCCCACAGGTCCCCTCCATCAGCAGGTGAGGCAGGAGAAAAGTAGCGATCCTGCTGGGGCTTCACCACTACCAGCCCACATTCCCCTCATGTTGAGTTCTTGGGTACTGGGACCGGCTGGACTTATGTGGGACTTCTGCAAGGATGGAAGTCCGGGGGTTGCGCAGTATGTAATTGGTGTCCAGGCTAAGGTTATGGCAGGAGGCGTAGCTCATAGTCAATGTCCAGGCAAAAGGTCGTGGCAGGCGGCATAGCTCATGGTTCAATGTCTTGTCCTAAGTCAAAGGCAATGTCAAGCAGAAGAGGTGAGGAAGACAAGAGCGAGGAAGGAACTCAGGAACTCAGTACAACACAGCAGTTGCAGGAAGTGAGGAGATCTGTTGCCAAGGCATCTGTTGAGGGCAGGATGCAGTCTTAAATAAGCCTGGAGGAGTGATGCCATTGGGATGGGCCAGCAGCACTTTCCAGCCATGGGCCCTTTCAGAATTGGCAGGAGGCACATGCGCACACCTAGGAGGATGTCACAGGTGGAAGGAAGTTGGTGGTGTCCTGGCCATAGAGGAAGCATGGAGACAGGAGGAGCACCGGGGTGAGGAGGCTTGTGATGGCAGTGACTCCCTGCTGCTGCCAGGTATCCCAGGCTTGCAGTGGCTGTGAGAAGGTGGCCAGGGGTGAGCAAAGCCAGTCACGGGGCTCCACGACTGGTACCCATAGCCGTACCTCCTCTCCAAAGTCCCCCTCCAGGGGGTATTGGCTTCCTGGGGTGAGAGATATGGAATTGTCTTAACAGGTCTTTAGTATATTGGAGGCTGGCTCCCACAAGCTCTCTTCTGGGCCGAATCCTTCCCAAGTGAGAAGATACTCCCATCTTTGACCATGTTTCCTCATGTTAAATATGTTGCATACCTGATAGGTACTGCCGCTCTCCGAGGTGATCTGTTGTAGTTCACGTATCTTCCTCGAGGGCCTGGAGAGAACCAGGGGTTTTAGGAGGGAGACGTGGAAGGAGATGTGGATTCTTATGGTTGAAGGTAGACAGAGCTGGTACGTCACTGGACCCAACTGGCGGGGTATCGGGAAAGGACCGATATATTGTGGAGCCAGCCACATGGACAGGAGCTTGAGCCGGATATATCGTGTACTGAGCCAGACCCTTTCCCAAGGTTTAAACTGTGGGGCCAGTCTATGGTGAGTATCAGCAAATCTCTTGGCTTTATGCCCTGCTTCTTGAAGCATTTGCTGCATATGGTCCCAGAGTAGGTGCAGTTCTTGGACCATCAACTGAGCTGCAGGTTAGGGAGCTTGGAGAAGGCCGTCCACCCCGTGGTGCTAGGGTTGCCGTGGTTACAAAAACACTCACCTACGATCCAGTGGGATACTCTACAAATTACCAAATGGAGCCCGTTCTGTCTCGCTAATTGTATGAAGGTACCTAAGGCTCTAGGACTTCCGTTACTGCACTCCGCCCTCAGTCCTCCGGCACCTTATGAGGACTTCACAGATGTCTTCTCCAAGACGAAGGCGGAGATCCTTCTGCAGCACTGTCCATATGACTGCACCATTGATCTGTTACCTGGAACCATGCCCCCTCGAGGTAGGGTATATCTTTTGTCATTACCCGAAACCCGGGCCATGTCTAAATACATATCTGAAAACTTGGCCAAGGGGTTTATCCACCCATCCAAATCACCTGCTGGGGTGGGCTTCTTCTTTGTCAGCAAGAAGGACGGCTCACTGAGGCCATGCATTGACTATCGAGGGTTTAATTCCATTACTAAGCGGGATCGCTATCCACTTCCGCTAATCCCAGAGCTCCTCTATAGGCTTCAGGGAGCAAAGATTTTTACAAAATTGGACTTACGGGGTGCCTACAACTTGGTCAGAATTCATCCCGGAGATGAGTGGAAAACCGCTTTTAATACCAGAGACGGGCATTACGAGGATCTTGTAATGCCCTTCGGCTTGTGTAATGCCCTGGCGATTTTTCAGCACCTGATGAATAAGGTGCTACGGGACCTACTGAACACCTGCGAAATCGTCTATCTTGATGATGTTCTAATCTACTCCCGAGATTTCCCTCACACCCTTCGGCTTGTGTAATGCCCTGACGGTTTTTCAGCACCTGATGAATGAGGTGCTATGGGACCTCCTGAACACCTGCGTAATCATCTATCTCGATGATGTTCTAATCTACTCCCGAGATTTGCCTACACACCGTCAGCATGTCCGTCAAGTGCTCCAGATACTCAGGGAACTTAGCTTGTACACGAAACTGGAGAAATGTAGCTTTGAGAAGTCTTCCCTGCCATTCCTGGGCTACATTGTCTCAGCAGCCGGCTTTCAAATGGATCCCGAGAAAGTGGCTGCGATTAAGAACTGGCCTCAGCCGAGGGGCCTTAAAGCGTTGCAACACTTCCTTGGCTTCGCAAATTTCTACAGGCATTTCATCCCAATTACTCTCGCATTGTGGCACCTTTAACTGCACTTATCCAGAAGGGAGCCAATGCAGTGGACTGGCCTGATTCCGCCTGCCAAGCCTTTGAGGACCTTAAGAAGTCCTTTCTGCAAGATACCTGCCTTCATCATCCTGACCCTAGCCGACCATTCGTGGTGGAAGTCGATGCTTCCAATGTGGCGGTTGGGGCCGTACATAGTCAGCACTCAGATACAGGACAACTATTACTCAAGAAAATTCTCACCGGCGGAAAGCAACTACTGTATTGGCGATAAAGTGTTGCTGGCCGTGAAACTCGCCTTGGAAGAATGGAGACAGTGGTTGGAGGGGGCCAGCCACCCAGTTACTGCATACACCGACCACAAGAACCTGGCAATCTTGAGCCAAGCCCAACACCTGAACCCGAAGCAGGCTCGGTGGTCCCTGTTCTTCGACCGTTTTAACTTTATCCTGCATTATCGCCCGGGCTCTAAGAACATCCGAGCTGACGCCCTGTCGCGTTCCACTGAAGTCGAGGAAACTCCAGAGACTCCACAATATATCCTGAACCCCACAAAGGTGTACCTCTCGGCGACTTCTGTGTCCTCCCAAGGGAAAACCGTCATCCCTCACCGCTCTCGTAGAGCAGTTCTTGCCTGGGTCCATGACTCCCTCACTGGGGAGGACTGGTTCAGAAGGAGACTCGTGCTAAATTTGCACTTCGGATGGTTCCAGCAGTACCTGTTGCCAGTGGAGAAGAACCGATGCAACTTGGTCGCAGTCATTTGACTTCAAAAGAGAGACTTCGGAAGAGGCATGGCCTAAGTATGTACTGTGGACAAGATGGTCACGATGTCCCAACATGCACTATTCATCTGGAAAACGGACGGGCCTAAGTCCTGCAGGAGGACTGTTCTTAGGCCTTACTATGCCTTCTCCTCCACTCTCTCTACCAGTCTCCCTGACTTGCAGACTGTCTACAATCCAAACTCTTGCCCTTGTGGATTCGGGGGCAGGAGACAACTTTATACTTTGACGCCTAGTGGAACATTTGAGGATTCCCCTCGTTACTTTAGAAGCTCCACTACTCTTGTCATCTATCCATGGAGAACCTTTGCCTGGTGATATGACTTGTTGCACTGAACCAGTGACTCTTCACACCGGAGCCCTCCATATGGAGACAATTCCCTTCTTTGTGTTAGAGAAGGCCATGCACCCTATCATTCTGGGGTTACCCTGGTTGCAGTTGTATCAGTCTCAATTCGACTGGTCCTCCTTGGAACTCTCCCGCTGGGGCCCAGGTTGTCATGGCAGTTGCTTCAAAGAAGTTTCTCCTGTTCTCTGCATGCCTACGACTCCAGTGATGGCAGGACTGCCCCCTCAATACGCATCATTCAGTGATGTGTTTTCCAAAGAAGCTGCTGACATCCTCCCTCCACACAGATCTTATGACTGTGCCATTTGGCTGAAACCAAACACTGAACCTCTTAAAGGATGTGTCTATCCACTCTCTGCAATAGAGAATAAGGCTATGTCTGAGTACAACGAGAAGAACTTACAGAAAGGATTCATTAGACCTTCAAAGTCACCAGCCAGTGCAGGATTCTTCTTTGTGGGGAAAAAGGATGGAACCTTACGTCCTTACTATCGTGGTCTGAACGAGATTACGATTAAAGACCGTTACCCCCTGCCTTTAATCTCAGAGCTGTTTGACCGGCTTCAGGGGGCCAAGATATTTTTGAAACTTGACCTGAAGGGGGCCTACAACTTAGTCCGGATTCGCAGTGGTGACAAGTGGAAAATGGCTTTCAACACTTGAGATGGTCATTTTCAGTTCTTAGTAATGCAGTTCGGCCTGTGCAACACACCCGCTGTATTCCAGAACATGATGAATGACATTCTGCGGTATTTGTTGTACAAGAATGTCGTAGTGTACCTAGATGACATTCTGATATTTTCTCAGAATCTGTCTATTCATCTATAAGATTTCAAGCAAGTTCTACTAAAACTCCGAGAACACCGACTCTACGCCAAGCTATCCAAGTGTGAATTCCATAAAGACTCCGTGCCTTTTCTTGGCTACATTGTGTCTAAAGATGGCTTCCAGATGGATCCCCAAAAATTAGAAAGTATCAAGAATTGGTCCCAACCTACCAGCCTGAACTCCCTGAGACGATTTTTGGCGTTCACCAATTACTATAAAAGCTTTATAAAGACCTATTCTTCTTTAACTGTGCCCTTGAATGCAATGACTCGGAAAGGTGCCAATGCTTCTAAATGGTCTGCGGAGGCCATTTCCGTGTTTGAAGATTTAAAGACTGCCTTTTCCACGGAACCATACCTACATCATCTGCACCCCAACAAGCCATTCATAGTAAAGATTGACGCCTCTGACTTCGGTATGGGGGCTGTTCTGAGCCAGACTGGAGATTCCAAGTCCTTACGTCCCTGCTCTTTCTTCTCACGACGTTTCTCTCTAGCAGAGAAGAATTATGGGATCGATGACAAAGAGCTCCTGGCTATTAAGTTGGAATTCGAGGAATGGCGGCCTTGGCTCAAAGGCGCTCAACATCAAATTACCATGTTTACGGACCATAAGAATCTAGAGTATCTCCGCCATGCGCAACGTCTTAACCATAGACAAGCTAGATGTTCCTTATTTTTCAACTGCTTTGACTTTGTGCTCAAATATCGCCCCGGAGGCAAGAATACCAGAGCTGATGCACTATCACGCTCCTTTCTCTCGGAGGATATTCCGGAAGAGCCGCAACACATAATCAACCCGAAGAAAGTCATCTTTGCGGCTACTCATTCTGTGCCCGCTGGTAAAACCATCGTGCCAAAGCATCTCAGAAAGAAAGTGCTCTGTTGGGCACACGATTCCAAGCTGGATGGCCATCCTGTTCAACGCCGTACCCTGCTGAAGCTACAGAAGTATTATTGATGGCCAACTATCAAGGAAGATACACTCTCCTATGTGGCATCTTGTGCCAACTGTGCCAAGCACAAACCTAATTCTGGCCAACCGTGGGGATTGCTGCAACCACTTCTAGCTCCGGAACAGCCCTGGATGCTTATCGCTACTGATTTTGTAGTTGATCTACTTCTTTCTGGAGGTATGAATACCATCTGGGTCAGAGTCGACCGCTTCAGTAAGATGGCCCACTTCATGGCACTACCTGGCTTACCCTTAGCCTTGGAACTTGTGAAGCTCTTCATAGTCCATATCTTTCGCCTCCACGGCCTACTGAAGCACATAGTCTTGGATCTAGGATCACAGTTCATGGCAAGATTCTGGAAGGCCCTGTGTAAACTCTTCGACATCTCTCTAGATTATAGGGATGTGAATTGTGTGATTGATCATCTTAACGATCGATTTTGGCTGGGGGGGGAGGAAAATCTGATCGTCATGGTATTTTTTGTTAAAAAATCGTCAAATCGTAAATCGGCGGGAAAACCGGCACACCAAAACAACCCTAAAACCCACCCCGACCCTTTAAAACAAATCCCCCACCCTCCCGAACACCCCCAAAATGTTTTAAATTACCTGGGGTCCAGTGGGGGGGGGGGGGGGTCCCGGCGCGATCTCCCGCTCTCGGGCCACGGCTGCATTAATAGAAATGGCGCCGGTGGCCCTTTGCCCTTACCATATGACAGGGCAAAGGTAGCGCCGGTGCCATTTTGGTTCCTGT
Source organism: Rhinatrema bivittatum (assembly GCF_901001135.1). Taxonomy (NCBI): domain Eukaryota; kingdom Metazoa; phylum Chordata; class Amphibia; order Gymnophiona; family Rhinatrematidae; genus Rhinatrema; species Rhinatrema bivittatum. The sequence goes on along the minus strand of NC_042617.1, from coordinate 151,418,085 downwards.
CACCCGCCGGCACTACTTTTGCCCTCACTATGTCATACAGGTCGTATATATACTATATCATACTATACATACTATGTCATACGGGTCGTATGACATAGTGACATATGACATAGTGAGGGCAAAGGTAGCGCCGTATTGCCAATATTCAAAATGGCGCCGGCACTACTTTTGCCCTCACTATGTCATACGAGTCGTATATATACTATGTCATACTATACATACTATGTCATACGGGTCATATGACATAGTGACTTATGACATAGTGAGGGCAAAGGTAGCGCCGGTGCCATTTTGAATATTGGCAATATGGCCCGAGTGCAGGAGGTCGCTCCCGGACCCCCGCTGGACTTTTGGCAAGTCTTGTGGGGGTCAGGAGGCCCCCCCAAACTGGCCAAAAGTCCCTGGGGGTCCAGCGGGGGTCCGGGAGCATCTCCTGCACTTGTGACGTCGGGTGACAGGAACCAAAATGGCACCGGCGCTAACTTTGCCCTGTCATATGGTAAGGGCAAAGGGCCACCGGCGCCATTTCTATGAATGCAGCCATGGCCCGAGAGCGGGAGATCGCGCCGGGACCCCCCCACTGGACCCCAGGTAATTTAAAACATTTTGGGGGGGTTCGGGAGGGTGGGGGATTTGTTTTAAAGGGTCGGGGTAGGTTTTAGGGTTGTTTTGGTGTGCCGGTTTTCCTGCCCTCCCCCCTCCCCCGATTTACGATTTTTTAACGATAAATCGGGGGAATTGCTATTGTATCGAGGCTCTAATGATTTTTGACAATATAAAATATATCTGACGATTGTTTTAAATCGTCAAAAAACGATTCACATCCCTACTAGATTATACATCTGCCTATCATCCTCAATCTAATGGCCAAACAGAACGGATGAATAGGACCCTGAAACAGTTCATTTGGGCCTATGTGAGTTAGAGATGTGAATCGGAACTGGAATTGGTTCCGGTTTTGTATTCGTGGACCATCAGGGAAATTATTTTTCCCGTGGTCCAATTGTTTTTTTTTTATCGGCTGCGCCGAGCCGATAACCCAAAAACACAGCCCGCCCCTTTAAAATTAGTTCTTTAGTATCCCCCCATCCTCCGGTCCCCTCTAACCCCCCAAAAAAAATTGTAAGTACCTGGTGGTCCAGTGGGGGTCCCGGGAGTGTTTTCCCACTCTCAGGCCATCAGCTGCCAGTAAACAAAATGTCACCGATGGCCCTTTGTACTTAGCATGTGACAGGGTATCCATGCCATTGGCTGGCCCTTGTCACATGGTAGGAGCACTGGATGGCCCATGCCATTTTTAAAGATGGCGCGGGCCATCCATTGCTCCTACCATGTGACAGGGGCCGACCAATGGCATGGATACCCTGTCACATGCAAAGGGCCATCGGCGCCATTTTGTTTACTGGCAGCCGATGTCCCGAGAGTGGGAGAATGCTCCTGGGACCCCCACTGGACCACCACGTACTTAAAAATTTGGGGGGTCTGGAGGGTGGAGGGATACTAAAGAACTAATTTTAAAAGGTCGGGCTGTGTTTTATGTTACTTTTTAGTGCCCTTTCTTCCCACCTCCCCCCCCCCCTCCCCCATAACGATAAGAGAACCCACAAAATTAATCGTAGGGTTTCCTATCGCTATCAGGGTCCACCCGATATCTGATGAGATTGAAAATATCGGCCGATATATATTTTCAGTGACATCCCCAGCAGCTCAATCCACTGCTGAAGAAATCCATCAATTATGGACTCAGACGAAAGCAATGCTACTCAAAGCGAGTGATCGAGCCAAAAGGTTTTATGATGCTCATCATTCCAAAGCGCCTGTCTTTCAACCTGGTGACAAAGTCTGGCAATCCACTAAGCACCTTAGAGTGAAGTTACCCTCCTCTTGATTTGCTCCTTGCTACATTGGACCATTTCCAATCCTCCATCGTGTAGGCAATGTTACCTACAGTCTGGATTGAACATCCATAACACTTTTCATGTTTCACTTCTGAAACCACTCATCATCAGTGAATTTTCTTCCAAATCTCAGGAACCATCTCCTATCAATGCAAAAGATGACCTAGAATATAAGCTTGAAGCCATTCTTGACATCTGCAAACGAGGCAAAACCTGGGAATACTCTCATGGGAAGGTTTTGGCCCCAAAGAAAATTCTTGGGGCCTCTGGCTAATATCCTTGACAAAGAGAAGCTCCATCAGTTCCATCTCTCGCATCCTTGGAAACCAAAACCTGGTACCCGCAGAGGAGATCACCGTTTGATGGGGGGTACTGTAGCAACCATCCCTTCCCGATGGCTTCGCAATGCCTACCTTTCTTTTGCACCTCCTCTCACTATGGATGGATGCCTGGCTGCCGCAGGGTCTGCCAGCCATCCTCTCCGGCGTCCCCGGACTGGCTTGGGTGCTGCTTTCCGCCATGCTCCGCGGGTACCTTAGGGCATGCGTGCCGAACGGCCCTCACTCTTATTTCCTACTTGGCGCGAACCTCAGGGGCATCCCCCTGTGATGACGTCATGCTGCCCGGATATTTAAAGCCTACGATATTTGCTAGCCTTTGAGTTAGCAAGGGGGATTCTTACGGATGGGATTCACTCTCCGTACCCAGCTACTCTGCCTCTCCAATCTTCCATTGGACCCTTAATGCTAATGGGGTACCCGCTCCTCAGGGGCCTCACTTGCTTTTCAGGTCACTATCAGGAACCCAGTACTCGCTCCTTGAGGGCCCATGTTCCCTGACTCGCTGCCTACTCCTACCTTCTCTTTTGCCTGGAAGGATTCGCTATCTTCAACAACAGTGAGTACTACCATCTTCACCTCAGAGCTGTTCCCTGGAACCAGGTACTCACTCCTCGAGGGCCTGCCTCCATTCCAGCCCTAGTGCCATCTCCTTCGTGGAACCGCTGTGTGAGTACATTACCTTCAAGCCTCTCATCTCAGGGGTTTCAGGTACTCGCTCCTCGAGGGCTTTCTCTCCCTACCCTGGGGTTCTCCATACTGGGGCTTTATGCCTATTGTGGGAAATATGCGCTTGCCAGCAAGCCATTTCATCAGGGTTAAACACTAACTTCCCTTCTCCCTGACATTTGCCTGAATAAAAGCATCACTTGTGCTTAAGCCTCTCTGCCTAGGAGAGGATACCTGACTTCATGTATTTCTCTGGCCTATAATTAATCCTGTTAGCCTGAAAGAAGGGCTGGGTTTTCCCTAGTCAGAGGCAGGACAAAGTCAGGAGGTATAGATTTCAGCAGCCAATGATATGATCCGTGCACACCCCCTGAGCCAAAGCCAATGGTGTAATGACTCTTCTGTTGCTATGGGAAAGTAGCCAATCATGTAATGACACATCATCTGCCTTTGTATGAATGTACAATAAAGGAGAGTGCTACACTGTGCTCAGGTCCTTTTGACCTGCCTGCCATGAAAGCTGTCTGATGCCTATTCATTACTGCTATATCTGGTGACCCTTGCGACGTGATGATAAACCCCATGCTTATTTCGGCTGGTCATAGCTTAAAGGTACGTACCGTTCAACAGATCTGCTAATCGTAAGTATATTAAAGTACTTTTTAGTATATTTAAGTATTTTTTAGCAAGTTTGTTCCCCACACTCGTAAGCATGGGCAATGATTTGACTATACAGCAGAGGCTACATGCCAGAGAGCTGCAGCAAATCATCAATAATCATTATTTCATCACCAGAAGAAAAATAGCGCAAGTCAGCCTGGGGGACTTAGAAAAATTAATAAGTGAAATAGCTTGCCGTTGCCCTTGGTATTCGATGGAGGCTGGAACTCTAAATACCCAGAATTGGATTTCAATCGGCAATTATCTTCATACGGCTCCCAGAGCTCCCATAAAGCAAAGATTAATTTGGCAAAAATGTACAGAAGCCATCGAACGCATAGAAAAAAAAGGTTTAAAAACAGCAGTTTCAAACCATGTGCTTTTAGAATCAGGCAGACATACCCTTCCCCCATCTTCTCAGTCTTCCTCAGAGCCAGCAAATTCTTTGTATCCTCAGCTCCTCATACCTACACCCAAGGCACAAGCCATTCACACATCTCCGCCCTCTTTAGAAAAGCAACCCTTGAGAACAATAGAGCCACCACCTGGCCTGGGTGGGGCGATTAGCATTGAATTTCAGCAGAAACTGCAGAAAGAAAACCTTACAGAAACAGAATTATTAGAAGGACTTCAAGCCTTCCCCATCCCAGAAAAGAACCATGAACAAAGGGGGACAGAAAATGAAATAGAACATCTGGGGACACATACTCACATGGCTCCTGTGGCTTCCTCTGCATCCACCTCAGAGAAAAGACCCCAGGAAATAGAAAACACTGAGGTCAGAAAAACTAGCCTTCCTCCATCTTGCCTGCAAACCCCTTTCCCCACTAACCACTCCCTGAACATTTATTTGCCATTGCCTGAGCCAGTCATTAATTCTGCATCACCAATTTGTGCAGGTAAATTACTATCTCAAACCACTGCTCCCGGTAACAATTTATGTGCAGCGGTCAGCATGGGATTCCACCTTGAACATGGAAATCTCACAAGGGAGGAATTATTGAAAGGGATTCAAGCCTTTCCCATTACAGAAAGAAACAAAGAACTAGGTGTGGCAGCAATAGAGTTGAGTGCAGCCCGGAATGCCATGCGCAGTGGCTATGCCCCCAGGTCTTCAAAGAAATCAGCGTGTAAGACCTTGGGCCAAGCAGCTGCACTCCTGTGTTACAAGCAAAGAAAATATCAATATGAAAAAAAGGATTTAATTAGACTCCTGCGTTACAAGCAAAGAAAATATCAATATGAAAAAAAGGATTTAATTAGACTCCTGCGTTACAAGCAAAGAAAATATCACTATGAAAAGAAAAAAAAATGGTTTCTCTTTACAAACAGTACAGATTTGGGAAAAAATGGTTTCCCTTAACAAACAGTACAGATTTGGAAAAAATGGTTTCTATTAGTATTTGAATTCAGTTACAAAAAATCTGCATACTTTGAGAGTATTTTCCCCCACAAAGTGTATGCAGAGCTTATGTTAAAAACTGTACTGAGATTTGAACAATATACTGTGTAAATTACATGTGAAAGTTCCCTTTTGCAAAGTTTATTTGGCTCACATTTAAAATGACTCCATTTCTCTGAGATTTAAGTTTATAGTTTGAATTGCTAGCGTACAGAACACATATCTTTACTGTGATTCTCCCTTTCAGGACAAAAGTGGATTGGAATGGTGTCTGTCTGCAAGGAATCAGCCCTTGCCAAGCCATTGTCTGTGGTCAATTGTTAAACAAAGCTATCTTTAAGTTCCTATTGACTGAAGGATTAATTCCTTGGGTGCAGTTCTTTTCTTTTGAGAAACACTGCTCCTCCCCCCCTTTTCTGTAACTCTTGCTAGCCACTCATGGGGGAGGGAGGGAGAACTTTTGAAAAGAAAAAAAACTGGACTTCGTACTGCAGTTTCTCTCTCTAGTTTATATATGTTATAACTCAGACAGATTAATAGTAGTTACAAACTTTAGCATGCAGTAGACAGAGCTGAGCGAACAGCGTGTTTAAATTCCTATTCTAATAATTATATGAAGAAATTCTATTCTGATATTCCACATTGAAAGTAAGCTCAGAGTATTATTGATTGCAACCTGGAACAATAGTTGCAATCTATAAAGTAATGATGGGGTCTCCACTAGGAGGCGCTATGTTATTCTACAAGTTATATTATATTATTGTTTTAATAATTCTGTTGTATAATAGTTTTTATTTTTCAGACCTACAGACCTTCTGTATTAAGGACACTTCAGTTTTATTTTCTTTTTCACAAATTTTTACAGAATTCTGAACCTTAAAATTTTTACTGACAGAGGTTGCTACATATAAAGCAATCCCTCCCAAACCTTTTCTTGCAAATCCAAATTGATTTTATTAAATTGAATAATAGAATTGATTTCTTCAAGGTTAAAAAAGTAAGAATTTCACTTTAATCCTTACCTTAGTAATTTTTTGCTGTATGCCAGTTTTTAATATTTTCCAGATTGACACTGCCATGAAGAGATGTGAAGATGAACACTTTGCAGTTTATTTTCAAACATTTTTCTAACACCTTTTGACTTTTGATTTTTGATCCTTGATCTAATTTTGTTTTTGATAACTTTTTGGTAAGATTTTTAGCTCAAATTATGTGTTATTTGTTGTCTGTCTTGATGCCAAGAAGACTATGAATGAATATTTGCAAGATGAATGAATATATGTCAGTCTTGTGTAGCATATGTTTAATGTAATGTCTAATATACTTGACATTTGATTCTGCTTACTGCAAATGACTTTTCCTTTAAACGATTAATTTACATTTATGCTAATTTATTGAATGAAAATTGATCACTGCATTAAAACTTTCTTGATAATGGGGTTACGTTCTGAAAACTAAAAATGGCTCTGCTTACTGCAGCCATTCCTTTGCATGAATTTTGTCAATAATTGAACATTAAATACTTATTTGGCATCCCCTACAACACCACAGGGCAAGCCATTGTGGAGAGAGCCAACCATATGCTTAAGAGTAGGGATGTGCAGACCAAAAGTTTAAGTTCATAAGTCCATAAGTCGAAAGGGGGTCCCATTTGCGGTCAATATGGACTAATGGAGAATTCCATAAGTTGAGTCTATGTCCATATGTGCAAATAAAAATTTAAACCCCTCACCCGCCTTAATCCCGCCCCCCCCCAAGACTTACCAAAACTCCCTGGTGGTCCAGCGGGGTGAGGACGCCATTCCTGAACTCCTTTGCAAGGAGCACGTGACGTCGGCGTCACGTGATTCCCCTCGGGTTCACTCCCGGACCCCTCGTTGGGCCCAAAAGGCACTTTTGGCCAGCTTGGACGCGACGTCACGTGATTCCCCTCGGGTTCCCTCCCGGACCCCTCGTTGGGCTCAAAAGGCACTTTTGGCCAGCTTGGAGGGGGTCAGGAGGCCCCCCCAAGCTGGCCAAAAGTGCCTTTTGGGCCCAACGAGGGGTCCGGGAGCGAACCCGAGGGGAATCACGTGACGTCGGCGTGACGCGGCGTCACGTGATTCCCCTCGGGTTCGCTCCGGGACCCCTCGTTGGGCCCAAAAGGAACTTTTGGCCAGCTTGGGGGGCCTCCTGACCCCCCCAAGCTGGCCAAAAGTGCCTTTTGGGCCCAACGAGGGTTCCGGGAGCAAACCCGAAGGGAATCACGTGACGTCGGCGTGACGTCGGAGTGACGCGGCGTCACGTGATTCCCCTTGGGTTCGCTCCGGGACCCCTCGTTGGGCTCAAAAGGCACTTTTGGCCAGCTTGGAGGGGCCTCCTGACCCCCCCAAGCTGGCCAAAAGTGCCTTTTGGGCCCAACGAGGGGTCCGGGAGCGAACCCGAGGGGAATCACGTGACGTCGGCGTGACGCGGCGTCACGTGATTCCCCTCGGGTTCGCTCCGGGACCCCTCGTTGGGCCCAAAAGGAACTTTTGGCCAGCTTGGGGGGGCCTCCTGACCCCCCCGAGCTGGCCAAAAGTGCCTTGGGAATCACGTGATGTCGGCGTGACGCGGCGTCACGTGATTCCCCTTCGGTTCGCTCCCGGACCCCTCGTTGGGCCCAAAAGGAACTTTTGGCCAGCTTGGGGGGGCCTCCTGACCCCCCCCAAGCTGGCCAAAAGTGCCTTTTGGGCCCAACGAGGGGTCCGGGAGCGGAACCGCGATGGACCACGTGACGTCAGCGTCACGTCGGAGTGACGCGGACGTCACGTGATTCCCCACGCGTCCGCTCCCGGACCCTCACGGAACTTTTGGCCAGCTTGGGGAGTTTTGGTAAGTCTTGGGGGGGGGGATTAAGGAGGGTGAGGGGTTTAAATTTTTATTTAGATCAACAATCGCGATTTCCAACGTATTCAACATAGCTATGTTGAATAAGTTGGAAATCTGATCGTTTACGCCTCATCATTTTTTTAAGTTAAAAAAAAAAAATAAGTTGCGTTTTCCATTTAAGTTCAAAACGAATGCACACCCCTACTTAAGAGCTCTGGACCAAACAAAAAGAAAAAAGGGGGGATTGCCCCTGGATTTTCCCCTAAACAGGATTGGCTGAACAAAGTATTGTTTAAATCATCTAAACATATCAAATTTAAGACCACAGCCATGAGTAATCATTATGAGACTAGGGTTAGTCACCCACAGCCATCAGTTTTGTATAGAATATTTAATGTCTGGTACGGTCCCGTTCCCTTAAAATGGGGAACGAGGATATGTTTCTCTGCTTGCTTCCACAGGTATCAAGCCGTGGAAAGATGGAAAGGTGTCCAGGTCTACAGGACCCGATCCTAAACTTCTCCCTGAGCCTCCACAGCCCTCAGAAGGACAGAGACCGGACTCCTTGCAAAAAGCAGAACCACATGACCTGGGGACAGATCAAGGCCCTATCCAACCAATCTGCACAACTCTTAGAACAGCAAGGCCTTGAGAAAACTCCAGAGAACTTATTAGCCATTTTTCTTGCCTGAATGCCAACTCATTAACAATTGTGTTCTGCATCCTCATCTTTTGCCTTATTTCTCCAGCTATGGCGATTTCAGAACAAGGACTCTGACAGAACACAGGTACATCCTCGATGCACAGAACATGCACAGAACTTTTCACACCTGTTGAATCGAACAGACTGTTAGATCTGCACACACATGCCAACCCAAGCCTGCGGAGAACGACTGATGCATGCTGTACCATTTAACCTTACAGTATGGACTAATTATCCTTTACAGAGAGGTGTTTTCATTAACTCTCCAGTTAATAATACCATTCTACACATTGGTAGCTGTATTCAAGAGACTGCCGCTCTTTGTTGGGACTATGATACAGGGGATGGAAAGGGAATTCAGGTGGGAAATATCCATATTGTAACTGAACATTTGTATTAATCACTGAACACTTGCATAATTATACCACACATATGTATGCAATTGGCAGATTTCAGGATGTGCAGTGGGAAACCCAAGCAAGTACAGAAAGTATAGAGGGGATGAAGGATTTACCTTTTGTAGTTATATAGCCCAAATGATAACCAATGACATGTCCACTAATCTGTTAGGAAACATATGGATGTTATGTGGGCGTAGAGCATATATGTACATTTCCCCAAGATGGAGAGACAGATGCACTTTAGGCTACATCCTCCCCTCATACTATGCAGTCAAAAATTTACCCAAAGCAAGGCTCCGTAACAAAAGGGAGGCGATAAATAATCCCATAGAAAAGTATACAGAAACTCAGATAGCTAGAAGCCTGTTTCCCCAATGGGAACAGCTATGAATTACAGGGACTTACACATCCTAGCTAACTGGACGACTGCCATATTTAATCAGACAGTCCATGCATTAAAACTACTCACAACAGAAGTCTCTCAGATTAGAGAAGTAGCATTACAGAACAGCTATACTTTAGAAACCATTTTAGCCTTAAAGGGTGGTGTTTGTGCATTAATTGGATCTCATTGCTGTGTGTACATATCAGTTTGTAAAGCAAACCTCACACATACCATAGAGCAGATAGAAACCATGGATGCTGATGCACCACTTTCAGACAGAATACCAACTTCTCCATGGGACTGGCTATGGTCCTGGCTCCCTGATATTTCTGGTCTCAAAAGGGTGATTTCTATTATAATGACCATAATTGTCTTAATTATTTGCCTGTGATGCTGTATTCAGTGCATACCCAACCCTCATATCCATATTGAAACCTTGCTCTCAGCCCAGATACAAAGATGTCTTGTAAGATGCCTAATAGGGAATCATGAGCCATGCAGCGTTGGCACACCACCTGCACCAGCTCTGGGTGATATGGAGATTCAGAGGCTCATCGGCAGCTGGCACACCACGCCGAATTAGCTCTCTTCTCTCCATAATCCCTCTTCCCCTATTTCCAGCCCATACCAAGACATAACAGATTTCAGTAAGGGTCTAAAGCTTTACTGAGCTGCCCTAAACAAAAACAGAAAGGGTGAGATGTGGGAAATATGCGCTTGCCAGCAAGCCATTTCATCAGGGTTAAACACTAACTTCCCTTCTCCCTGACATTTGCCTGAATAAAAGCATCACTTGTGCTTAAGCCTCTCTGCCTAGGAGAGGATACCTGACTTCATGTATTTCTCTGGCCTATAATTAATCCTGTTAGCCTGAAAGAAGGGCTGGGTTTTCCCTAGTCAGAGGCAGGACAAAGTCAGGAGGTATAGATTTCAGCAGCCAATGATATGATCCGTGCACACCCCCTGAGCCAAAGCCAATGGTGTAATGACTCTTCTGTTGCTATGGGAAAGTAGCCAATCATGTAATGACACATCATCTGCCTTTGTATGAATGTACAATAAAGGAGAGTGCTACACTGTGCTCAGGTCCTTTTGACCTGCCTGCCATGAAAGCTGTCTGATGCCTATTCATTACTGCTATAGCCTATTCCACTGTACTCATTATTCTCAGTTCTTTCCACTACAGCACTGCTACCGAAGGAGTCGCTGTTCCAACGCCTGAAGGATACTAGTCCAGCCGGGCTACTTATGTTGCTCACCACTGTCACCTGAGGTGGCTTCACCACATTGTCTAATAAAAGATCAATCTCTGTGTTTGTGTATCCTAAGCTGAGCCTGACCTGTGGTCCCTCACTGGACTTCCCCCTGTGGGCGTGTTCAGCTGCCACAGTGTCCAAGGGTCCACCCAAACCTCCCAAATTATAACATATATGTATTTGCTTAGCTGTATAAGTTATCACTGGCTAAGTTAGATCTGCTCCATGGCAGGTTTAACTTTGCTAGTTAATGTATGTGTCTAAGACCAAATATCATTACTGAGCCACATAACTTATGAGCTATGTCACCCAGCCCCGATTGCTCACTACATCCCACAACCTATGTGGCTAATGTTTTAGCTGTATAAGGGGGTCATTTTCGAAAGTGATTGCAGGCGAAAAGTGACTTTTCATGTGCGATCACTAAATGGGGGCGGAGTTTGGGCAGCATCAAGACCAGAACAGGAGGAGTCGGGGCGGCACAGGGGTGGACACCACAAAGACATCACGGACAGTGAAATGGTAAGAACCCTTTTCGCTGCCAATTTCGCACCCAATAGCACCGCCTTTTCTGATGGCACTATTGGGTGCGAAAGCCGGCAGCGATTGCACTGCAGAGGTGCAATCGCTGCCAGCTTTCGCAGGCCCGCCTCCCGCTTCGCCCCCCCGCCCCCCTGTACCATGTGATTCAAAGAGCCAGCGGTATTAGTGAATCTAGGCCTAAGTGACTTATGCGGCTAAGTAATGGCCACTGAAATTGGGTGTATATTCAGTGGCTGCTACTTAGCCGGATAAGTTAGATTTATGCAGCTAAACAGCGATAAATGTGCTTTGAATAATGACCTCATAATGCTCAATTTTTATACAAAATAAGTTGGTCTCCAATAACTCTGTTTTTCCTCCTACTGGCACTCCATTGTTCAGCCCAGAAAAAAAAGAATAATCTCTCTTTAAATGTCTTCAGTTACTCACACTTCACTAAGCAGTCCAAATCCAAGATCACACTTTCCTTTGGTAAAGAGAAAGTCTTGGTTCGCTCCTGTCTTCATTTAAAAGAGTCCTTATCCTCCCCAGAAACACTTCTGGCAGCCCAGATCAGGACAAACATCTCCTTACTGCCCCTTTCTGTCTTCCACTTTTCTTCACTCAAGATCAGATTTCCCAGTTTCACAAAAATCAGACTGGGATCTGAGTGACATTCCAATTCACAGCTCTAGCTTCTACTCCCTCCTGTGCCTCATGGACAGCTTTTTTTTTATATATCTCCCTTGGGGGGGGGGGGGGGGAGAGCCATCCTGTCCATCACTAAATTCCTTACATCCCTTGAACTCTTTCTGAATCCTCCATTGCTGGAAAAATTCCCATATTAGAATATAGCACAACTCTAGTGGCCAAGTAAGGTTCACAACTTTGCTCAATCTGTATTGATGGGACAGAATATAACTCTCAAAGGCTTGTCACAAATGTGCTGTTAGTTCAAGAATCTTATAACTACAACTTTTTGCTGATCTTTGTTTTTACATATCCCAGGCCTAGATTTTTCATTTTGCATGGAGAGAGAGAGAGAGAGAGGGGGAGAGAGAGAGAGAGACTCTTTATAAGGCTCTCATATTAGTCAATTATTTATACCACTGTAGGAGGGTCAATTAGTAACTCAAGGTGGTGTCAAGCTAGGGCGAGAGTACATTGTAGAAATGTCATATTTGTGTTCCTTTCCTCATTCCAAATCACATCAAATGTTCACTGATGTGTCCTGTGTTGTTCGTACCTCTGACTGTGCCTAGACCACCACCAAAATCTTACCTCAAGTTACTAGTTGACCCTCCTACAGTTTTATAATAGATGACTAATATGTGCGCCACCCTAGAGGTGTTCTCTCTATTTCTCTCTCTCTCTCTCTCTCACTTGGATTTGCAATATTTATTGCAATATTTATTAGGGATGTGCAGAGCAAAATTTTATGTTCATATTTTTTATGTCCGAAAGGGGGTCCCACTTGCGGCCAATATGGACATAAAAAAAATCCAATGAGTTGGGTATATGTACATATGTGCAAAAAAAAAATTTAAACCCCCTCACCCTCCTTAATCCCCCCCCCAGACTTACCACAACTCCCTGGTGATGGAGCAAGGAGTGAGGACGTCATTTCTGCAATCCTTGGCGAGAAGCATGTGACGTCGGTGGCACGTCGAGTGACGCGGCGTCACGTGATTCCCGGCTCGTTCGCGCCGGACGGCTCGTTCGGCCCAAAAAGAACTTTTGGCCAGCTTGGGGGGGCCTCCTGACCCCCCCAAGCTGGCCAAAAGTTCTTTTTGGGCCGAACGAGCCGTCCGGCGCGAACGAGCCGGGAATCACGTGACGCCGGCGTCACTCGACGTGCCGCCGACGTCACATGCTTCTCGCCAAGGATTGCAGAAATGGCGTCCTCACTCCTCGCTCCATCACCAGGGAGTTGTGGTAAGTCGGGGGGGGGGGGATTAAGGAGGGTGAGGGGGTTTATATTTTTATTTTGGCTCAACAATCGCGATTTCCCACATATCGAACATATCTATGTTCGATATGTGGGAAATCCGATCGTTTATGTCGAATCAATTTTTTAAGTAAAAAAAAAATATGAGTTGCGTTTTACTAATGCGGTCAATCCGAATGCACACCCCTAATATTTATTGCAAATTCCATTTCAGGCATATTGCACAGCTTAAATGGTGTAGTTATTTCTGGCATTAAAATGTTTGTTACGCTGTTACGCTGTCACATGCAACATTAAACACCCCTCATTTTCATAAACCTTGCCCAGACATCTCCCCTTTGACTAAATTTTCAAAATTTGCATTTGCATTGCGAGATGTGAAAAATAACCTATGCGTTATGGCGTCATCACAGTCATTAGGTCCCTAACAGCCGCAATAGCACCCTAACGCAATTTGAAAAATGACCCTGCAAGAGAACTAGCATAACTGCATTATTTACAAAGTAGCTCCAAAGATGGGATCATGCAAAAGGATTGGAGAAAAAAAATGAAATCCTGCAAAATGAAAGAGGATGAAATAAACACCAAAAATTATACAACCATTATAAGAAAAGTATTCCCTACCTGCTAATTTTCATTCCTGTAGTACCAAGGATCAGTCCAGACAGTGGGTTATCTCCCCCTTCCAGCAGATGGAATCAGAGAGAACTTTGAAGGATGCTTCCTTATAAGGTTGTGCACCCTCTACTAATCCTTAGTATGGAGTATATCAAAGCAAAGAGGAAAACCAGGATGAATCAAGAACAATAGAATTAAGTAACAAATAACAGTGTGAAATGGGCACAAAACAGTGTCAAACAACAAACTTGCAGAATGAACCATTAACCAGCCAAAGGAAAAAAGGCACTGAAGAACAATAAACAGTCAGGGAGGGCGTCTGGACTGATCCTTGGTACTACAGGAACGAAAATTAGCAGGTAAGGAATAATTTTCTTTTCCCTGTACGTACCATGATCAGTCCAGTCAGTGGGCTGTACCATAGCTTCTCTACATAGGGTGGGCCCCGGAAAGCCCTGCTCAAATGACTCTAGAGCCAAAGGAGCCAAAAGTAGGCAACTGTATGTGTAGACGATAATGACGAGCAAAGGTATGTAATGATTTGCAAGTTGCAGCTCGACAAATCTCCTGGATCGAAACCAATTGCATCTCCACCCAGGAAGCAGCTTGAGCTCGAAGAGAATGGGCCTTGACACCCACTGGAGTTTGTTGACCCGCCCCAATGTAGGCCACCGAGATTGCTTCTTTCAGCCAGCAAGCAATGGTAGTTTCAACGCCTTGGCCCCCTTCTTCGGACCATGCCAGAGAACGAAAAGATGGTCCGACAAGCGAAAATCATTAGTGACTTCCAGTTAGCGAATGAGGATACACTTGACATCTAGCTTGCGTAGATCCGCCGATGCATCCACTGAGAAGGACGGAAGCTCTACCATCTGATTCAAGTGGAACTCGGAAACCACCTTGGGCAGAAAAGCAGGCACAGTGCGCAAGGAAACTCCCGAATCCTTAAAACGAAGGTAGGGCTCTCTGCAAGAGAGTGCTTGAAGCTCCGAGATTCTGCAGGCAGAACAGATAGCTACCAGGAAAACCATCTTGAGAGTGATATCCTTTAGGGTTGCGGAATGCATGGGTTCAAAGGGTGGCCTGACCAAGATTTGGAGAACGAGATTGAGACTCCACCAGGGATGAAGAGCGTGGACCGGAGGTTTCATGTGCTTCAACCCCCTGAGGAATCGGATGATGTCCGGGTGAGAGGAAAGGGAAGTTCCCTCTCGTTGATGAAGTAGAGAGTCTAGGACAAAGACTTGCACTCTCAGCGAGTTGAAGGCCAGACCCTTGTCCAGTCCCTGTTGAAGAAAAGATAGGATCTGAGCCACCGAGGTGATCTGTAGTGACACAGGTATGGAGGCACACCAGTTCTCAAAAACCTTCCATACCCTGACATAGGAGATGTAGGTAGAAATCTTTCTAGCCTGGAGGAGGGTCGAGATAACAGCCTCTGGGTATCCACACCATCTCAGCCGGCACCTCTCAAAAGCCAGGCTGCAAGACAGAAGCGATTGGCCTGGGCGAAAGATACCGAACCCTGACGCAGCAAGCGTGGAAGGTGACCCAGACGAAGAGGTCCGTCCACTGTGAGGTTGATCAAGTCTGCAAACCACGGGCGACGGGGCCATTCCTGCGCCACCAGAATTACCGGGCCCTAGTGGGACTCTATTCTCCGGAGCACCTTGCCCACCAGAGGCCAAGGGGGAAACATGTAGAGAAGAACATGATGGGGCCAGGGGAGGAATAAGACATCCACTCCCTCTGAGCTGTATTCTTCTGTGACTGAAGAACCGAGCTGCCTTGGCATTCTGGGAGGTTGCCATTAGGTCCAGGTAGGGGGTCCCCCATCTGTGGAACAGGAGATTCACCGCCTCCTCTAAGAGTTCCCACTCTCCGGGATCTAGATGTTGATGACTGAGAAAGTTGGCTTGAACGTTGTCTACGCCTGTAATGTGGGAAGCTGCTAGGCAGGAGAGGTGAGTCTCCACCCATGCCATCAACCTGTCTGTTTCCCGAGAGACATGCCGGCTCCTCGTGCCCCCTTGGCGATTGATGTAAGCCACAGTGGTCGCATTGTCTGAGAGTATTCAGACTGCGCGATGATGGACGAGAGGTAGAAAGCGTTTCAATGCCAGATGCACTGCTCTGGTCTCCAAGCGATTGATTGGCCAAGTTGCTTGGGACGACGTCCACTTCCCTTGCGCAGAACTCATCTGACACACAGCTCCCCAGCCAGAGAGCCTGGCGTCCGTCGTGACGATTATCCATTTCGGGATGTCCAAAGGAACACCCTGGAGAAGATGAGTGAGGTTGAACCACCATGAGAGACTGTCCTTGGCTCCCTGCAGGAGAGGGAGGATGGCTTGGAAGTCCTGAGACACCGGCTTCCAGCAGGAGAGCAAGGCTCGCTGTAAGGGACGCATATGCGCAAACACCCAGGGGACAAGATCGATGGTGGAAGCCATGGATCCCAGGACCTGGAGGTAATCCCACACCGTTTGAAGCGAGAGACCGATGAATCATCATATCTGAGCTATAAGTG
This sequence comes from Rhinatrema bivittatum, assembly GCF_901001135.1. Taxonomy (NCBI): domain Eukaryota; kingdom Metazoa; phylum Chordata; class Amphibia; order Gymnophiona; family Rhinatrematidae; genus Rhinatrema; species Rhinatrema bivittatum. The sequence continues at coordinate 151,401,905 of NC_042617.1, read as the reverse complement.
TATGAGCCCTGTCCGGGGGCAGAGGCACCTTGCCCTGCGCTGTGTCGAAATGCACCCCCAGGAAGTCCAGAGGCTGAGAAGGAGAAAGGTTGCTCTTGGCGAAGTTGACCACCCAACCGAAGGAGTGAAGAAGCGTCAACACCTTGTCAACCGCCTGGTGCCACTGGGCTGAGGACTTTGCCCGAATGAGCCATTTGTCCAGGTATGGGTGCACCAAGACTCCCTCCCTCCGGAGAGTGGCAGCTGCTACTATCATCACCTTCGTGAAGGTTCGAGGAGCGGTAGCAAGACCAAAGGGTAGAGCCTGGAACTGGAAATGTCCCAGAATCTTGAATCACAGAAAACGCTGATGCGCCTGGAGAATGGGAATGTGTAGATAAGCTTCTGTCAGATCCAGGAAGGCCAAAAATTCTCTGCAGTGCACCGTCGCTATCACGGAGCATAAGGTTTCCATCCGAAAGTGGGGAATCTTGAGGGCCCTGTTAACCATCTTGAGATCCAAGATCAGGTGGAAGGAACCTTCCTTCTTGGGGACTACGAAGTATACCGAATAACATCCCCGGCCTACTTCCAGGGGGGGGACGGGACCAGACAAATCACTCCGAGAGCCAGAAGCCTGTCGAGTGTCTGCCGGACTATGAGTTGTTTCTGGACTGGGCCACATGGAGAAAAGAGGAACCTGTCTCTTAGCAGTCGAGCAAATTCTAACGCGTAGCCGTGTCTTAGAATATCCAGGACCCACTGATATGACGTGATGTTGACCCACTCCTCGTAGAAAAAGGGAGAGACGTCCCCCTATCCTGGGAATTGGGGAGTGGGCTGGCATAGCTTCATTGTGAAGACTTGGAGGATGTCCCCTGGGCCGGACCAGATTAGGGCTGTCTTCAGGCACGAAAGGACTGAGTCCAGGATTGGGATCGAGAGGACGGATGACGAGGGGCTGCAGTCCTTGCCTGGCAGAAACGATGTTGATTACTGAATCGGCTTCTAGTGGAATTGAACAACCTAGAAGAACGAGGGCGATCCTCTGGCAGTTTGTGTACCTTATTCTCTCCGAGGGTCTTGATAATATGGTCCAGATCCTCCCCAAATAGTAGCTTGCCCTTGAAGGGTAGAGATCCCAGCTGCGACTTGGAAGAAGAATTTGCCGACCAGTTGCAGAGCCAGAGGAGGCGTCTAGCTGAGACTGCAGAAACTATAGATATGGCCAAGACTCTCAGAATATCATATAGAGCGTCTGCTCCATATGCTATGATGGTCTCTAGGAGGTCTGCCTGAAGTGCTTCCTCAGGAGCCAACTCCTGGGAGCTGAGCAGCTGTTGAAGCCAGTGGAGGCCTGCATGCTGAGCGAAGGAACTACAAATGGCCGCCCGGACCCCCAGGGTGGACACCTCGAATACTCTAAGATAAACTTCCAACTTTCGATCCTGAAGATCTTGCAAGGCTGCACCACCCATTACTGGAATGGTAGTTCTTTTTGTCACCGCTGAGACCGCAGAATCTACTTTGGGAACCTTAAGGAGCTCCAGGAAATCATTCGAGAGAGGATATAGATTATCCATGGCTCTGCCGACCTTGAGGGAGGTCTCCGGAGAATCCCATTCCCTGGTTAACAGTTGAAGGAAAGTGGGATGGGAAGGAAAGGACCTACATGGCAGACATAGACCAGCCAGAAGGGGGTCCCCTTTATTTGCTGGTGGATTAGGCTCAGGTGGGTCCTGAGGAGCCTCAATGTCCAATTCTTGTAGGATATCTGGAATATCCGCAGGACTCTAGGATCATCTCCTTCCAATTGAGCCGTAGTTGAAGATTCATCCGGATATGGGTCCTGCTGAGGAACAGACTCCCCCCCCCCCCCCCCCCCCCACAGACGGACCCTTGGAGCACTTGAGGTGGTCAGAGGCACCCCTGTTCCAGGGACTGCTGATCCTTGGGCACTCCCCAAGACCTCAGTGGAATCAGCCATTCTGGGTACCTTAGGAGGAGGAGGTCCCGCTAGAAATTCCTGGTGCTGGCCCATCCTGGCCAGGTAAGAATTTTGAAGCAGGAGAATAAAATCCATGGAAAACAGATGGAGGAAGAGTGGGAAGCCCCTGACGGAGGAAAAGGCTCCAGAGGTGGAACTGGTGTCAAAACCGGCAGCTGAGATGAAATAGGTGCATCCTGCTCTTCTCCTGTAAGCACAGGGGGGGCAGCCGAGTCTGGAGACAAAATATCCGCCGTTCCTATGGTCAATGGGATCGGGGCCGGCCCCCGTCCGTTGAGGCGCACCAGAAGACGAGAACCAGAGTGGCTTGGCGGCTGAGAGGGTCCCTCCCCACCAGGGAGGCAAGCTGTGCAAATGCCCTTGCAGGAGAGCCTCAACCTGGCTCTCCACAAGTGCAGCACCTGGACAAACAAGGCATAGGGATCCCCGACAAAGCCGCGAGGGAACAAGCTGATTTCAACGTGAGAGACAGGCAGGGCTTAAAGCTGCAGGAAGTGGGAAAACCTCTGCTTCAGCCTGTTCTTCCTCACGCTCACCAGGTTTGTGGCTGTAAGAATCGGGTAATAGTCTCCGCTTCAGTCCTGCTCTCTCTCTCTATCCCTCAGCGACCCACAGATAGAGGCACAGAGGAATAACGCCTCTCTGTGCCGGCTGCCCTGAGGAAAATGTCGTCTTAGGGGCAGCGGGTCGGATAGCAGCCACAGGGGGAGAGGTCGGCACCACCGACTTGCACCTTCAAGAGAGGAAGAGAGGAAATACCCTGTCAAAAAGGAAATAAAAAGAAACTTACCCCGACAGAGATGGGAGGGGGTGGGGAGAGCTGCAAATAGTACTGCCTGCAAGCTTAGAATGCTCCCACTAAAACAGGAGCAGAGGTCACAGGAGAGCTCTCCAAATAATTCCCTCAGAAATTCAAAATTCAAAAGATTTTTTTTTTAATCAGACTTGATCCATCCAAAAGAAAGGAAAGCTGAGGAAAATAGAGAAAATTCCTAAAATCGCTTTCTAGTCATCTCAGTGGGGAACAAAAACCACCAATGTCATCTGCTGGAGTCAAGAGAATACTGAGGATTAGTAGAGGGTGCACTACCTTATAAGGAAACATCCTTCAAAATTATCTCTGACTCCATCTGCTGGAAGGGGGAGATAACCCACTGTCTGGACTGATCCTGGTATGTACAGGGAATTATGATTTATTATTAATGTACATTCTGCCTTTCTCCAAGAATGGTCTCAAAGCAGATTATAATCAAATTGTAGTACACTAACAGATCATGAACACAAAACCACAGTTGTAGTCTTGTGTGCGTCATTATTGCTTAAATTAGTGCAATGTTATTCTGGAATAGTAAAAATGATCATAAGGAATAGAAAACAAAATATTCATGGGAAGTAAAACAGATGCTTTATAGAAGTTCTGTATGAATTCAGCTCCAATATGTTATGTCAAGCTAACCTAATAAATATTTTCAGAGTTCTTTTAAATAAATAAAAAGATAAAGAGAGTAAATAGTGAGGATTTCATAACTTGACTTTGCAAATGCATTTGACATTGTGTCATAGAGGTAACTGGCAATAAAATTGGCACAATTGAGGTTAAAATCACAGTTACGCAAGTAGACTGTAAATTCTTGGATTGTGAGATGAAGATGTAATAATACATGGCATGGATCTGGACTGGTGCATTACAGATAATCACATAAGTCATGGATCCAAATGTGAATTCTTATTTTTCTTTATATTTGCCTAAAAATGATGTAGGAAGATAAAAAAAAAAAATAATGCAGAAATTTTTAGAGATAGCAATAAAATGAGTGAATTAGAAACATTCTCACAAATATTAAAAAGATATATAATGACATAGAAAAACTGCTATAATATTAAATTTACTGTTCAATTTTGATTGTTATGGAGAAATGTAAGGATATTAAGATAAGACCTATAAGTGAGCAAGCAATTTAGAAGCTAAGGGGCATTTTTTAATAACTCATGTTATTTGCAATGTACACAGAAACTTTGTGTTTCCATGCATTGCAGTTAGTTTTCAAAAGGAAATCTTCTGTGTTGCTTCTTTTTGAAAACTAGAAAGAGGCAGGTGGACTGAATTTCAGCTGCTGAGATAAACATGGAACTGGGCCCAACCTATACAGCCCATAAGAGTTTCCTGAGAGAGGGTTTGCACAAAGTCCCTATAGGTGGGTGTTGCTGTCTGATGGTTCAAGTGTCTATGGCTTGGATAGTCTGTTGCAAGAGCTATAGGATGGTAAGATTAATTAATAAAGGACATGTCTTTATTGGAATATACAGTGAGGTGGCAAGGTGTCTGCCTCTATTCTTCCCTGTCATTGTCACCCTTCCCATCTATTGTCTCTTTGCATATTGTATGTTCAGAAATTTGTATTTGTGGGTAGGTCTTTAGATAGATTTGAAGCTTCAATGTTATGCATTGGCCCATTGGCAAGGAATAATTTAGGGGTTTGAAACTGGTATGTCATGGGGCAGGTACATGGAAGAGAGGGTGTGGAATGGATGGAATATAGCTAATTATGCTTACTGGTGGCCACCTACTGGGATGTGGTGAAGAACCAATCTTTTTGATGGTAGTTTTGCCAGATGCTGCCTGAAGTTCAGGAGGGTTGAAAAGACCATGCAGGCATCAGGGGAAGGAGAGAGGAGAGTAATTTGTAGTTGATCTGGTACAGGCACAGGTCTTGTGTATCAGTTGCCATCTAAATAAACCTATGGCCCTAGTATTCCTTATGCAATGTGCTGAACGGGAAGAGAGTTCATGAGAGTTGGACTGATAATTCTAGTATTTATGGGAAGAGGCTGCACTTGCATGTTTTTGTATATTGATTGATTTATATGATGGTAATGCTATTTTGTTGTTGAATAGTAATATTTTTTAGTTATGTTAATGCTGTTTATTGAATGTTGCATTAATAATTGAGGAAATTTATGATATTGCTCAGAAAGAGTGATATTTTTAGCTTTGTGATATGGCCTATCACTCTTCTAGTGAAAGTAGAGGATGGGAAAGGTAAGTGTCAGAGGCAAACTATTATTGCAGCTTATTTAATATATTTGTTTAATTTTTTATTTCTAGGATTTTCTATTACATTATCTGGAAAAAACAAAAGTAAAGCAAAATAACACAGATCAGACAAATAATAATTCAATAAAAAGCATAGCTCATAAAACTCCAATTCACAATTGGGGGGATAGAATTACAATATGAGAAAGAAATAACCAATTAAGGAATATAAAAACATTAAGCTAAACACTACTGAAGACATCTATTCTTATCATGCATTACATAAATCACTTTGGTTAAGCAATTTACACTAGTGCAGGTGTTACTTCAGGTCTAGATAGGACTTGTCTTTCATTAATAAACCAAGTCAATTGATCAGGATTATAAATGTATACTTAACTATACACTTAGAAGTATAATTTAAACAAAAGAAACCTCCTAATTGTTGAACTCCAACTCTCAATAAGAAAATATGCTTCCTCCTAAGCTGAGTAGTTAAAGCTACAACAGTGATCATGGTCACTTTTAAAATGAAAAAAGGAACATTCCTCTTACAAAAATACAAACAATCTCTATTCAAGCCCAGTAGAAGGTTAACTATCAATGTAGTATAAATAATTTCCTTATCTTCAGAATTTTCCAAAATGGCAGTCAGATTAGATAGATCCAATAAAGCTTTCCCCAACATGATCATATCTTCAGAATTTTTACATATTTAATAAATTCTAGACACAGATGAAATTAAGTTCTCAGGCACTTTTAATAGCTCTAGGAGATATTTCTTAAACATCTTAGTGCTCAATAATGGAGAAATCGTCTCTGATGTCAAGGTGGGCGCCCACCTCAGCACCAGTGATCATCAAACGGTATGGTTTAATATCACTAAAAGAATAGGGAAAAGAACCACAAAGACCCGAGTTTTACAGTTCAAAAACACAGACTTTGAGGAAATGGGGAAGTACCTAGAGGAAGAACTAAATGGATGGGAAAATGAGAGAGATGTGGATCAACAGTGGACCAATCTAAAAGGAGCAATCACCAAGGCAACTGCTCTATATGTTAGAAATGTAAAGAAAAGCAAAAGAAAAATGAAACCTATCTGGTTCTCAAAGGAGGTGGCTGACAAAATTAATGCTAAAAGAACTGCATACAAGAAATACAAAAGATCCCAAAGGGAGGAGCACAAAGAAGAATATCTGATTCAACTGAGGGAGACTAAGAAATTAATCAAGTTGGCAAAAAGTCAAGCAGAAGAGAGGATTGCCAAGGAGATAAAATATGGTGACAAAACATTTTTCAGATACATCAGCGAAAAGAGAAAAGTCCAAAGTGGTATAGTGAAATTGAAAGGTGGAAATAATCAATGTGTGGAGGGAGACGAAGAAATGGCAGAAATATTAAACGAATACTTCAGCTCTGTGTTCACTAAAGAAGACCCTGGAGAAGGACCATCTCTACACAACAAGAAACTGGAGGGAAGCGGAACAGAGGAAAATCCATTTACAGTAGATAATGTATGGGAAGAGCTAAAGAATCTGAAAGTGGACAAAGCCATGGGGCCTGATGGGATTCATCCAAGGATACTGAGGGAGCTCAGAGATGTGCTGGCGGGACCGCTGTGTGACCTGTTCAATAGATCCCTAGAAACAGGAGTGGTGCCGAGTGATTGGAGAAGAGTGGTGGTGGTCCCTCTTCACAAGAGTGGGAACAGAGAGGAGGCTGGTAACTACAGACCAGTTAGCCTCACTTCAGTGGTGGGAAAAGTAATGGAGTCACTGTTGAAAGAGAGAATAGTGAACTATCTACAGTCCGGAGAATTGATGGACCAGAGGCAGCATGGATTCTCCAGAGGAAGATCCTGTCAGACAAATCTGATTGACTTTTTTGACTGGGTAACCAAGGAATTGGATAGAGGAAGAGCACTCGATATCATATACTTGGATTTCAGCAAAGCTTTTGATACGGTTCCGCACAGGAGACTGGTGAATAAAACGAGAAGCTTGGGAGTGAGTGCCGAGGTGGTGACCTGGATTGCAAATTGGTTGACGGACAGAAGACAATGTGTGATGGTAAATGGAACCTTCTCTGAAGAGAAAGCAGTTTTAAGTGGTGTACCGCAAGGATCGGTGTTGGGACCGGTCCTGTTCAATATCTTTGTGAGCGACATTGCGGACGGGATAGAAGGTAAGGTTTGTCTTTTTGTGGATGACACTAAGATCTGCAACAGAGTGGACACGCCGGAAGGAGTGGAGAGAATGAGAAGGGATCTAAGGAAACTGGAAGAGTGGTCGAAGATATGGCAGCTGAGATTCAATGCCAAGAAGTGCAAAGTCATGCATATGGGGAGTGGAAATCCAAATGAACTGTATTCGATGGGGGGGGGGAATGGCTGATGTGCACGGAGCAGGAGAGGGACCTTGGGGTGATGGTGTCTAATGATCTGAAGTCGGCGAAACAATGCGACAAGTCGATAGCTAAAGCCAGAAGAATGCTGGGCTGCATAGAGAGAGGAATATTGAGTAAGAAAAGGGAAGTGATTATTCCCTTGTACAGGTCCTTGGTGAGGCCTCACCTGGAGTACTGTGTTCAGTTCTGGAGACCGTACCTTCAAAAAGACAAAGACAAGATGGAGGCGGTACAGAGAAGGGCGACCAGGAAGGTGGAGGATCTTCATCGGATGACGTACGAGGAGAGATTGAAGAATCTAAATATGTACACCCTGGAGGAAAGGAGGAGCAGAGGTGATATGATACAGACTTTCAGATACTTGAAAGGTGTTATTGATCAAAAGACAACGACAAACCTTTTCCGAAGGAAAAAAATCAGCAGAACCAGGGATCACGATTTGAAGCTCCAGGGAGGAAGATTCAGAACCAATGTCAGGAAGTATTTCTTCACAGAGAGGGTGGTGGATGCCTGGAATGCCCTTCCAGAGGATGTGGTGAAGACCAGAACTGTGAAGGACTTCAAAGGGGCGTGGGATAAACACTGTGGATCCATAAAGTCAAGAGGCTGCCAATGAAGAGTGGGTGACTCGCCAGAATGATGGCTACTGCCTGGAGTCAATACCCTTATTAAATAAACATACACAGGCTTACTGTGACTCCAACATCGCTCTAAGCTTCAACAGCAAGAGGAAATGTGGAAAAAAGGATTCACACTCACAAAGAGGGGAGTAGCTGGCTTGTTACGGCGGTTACTACCCCAAATCAAATAAGCCTGATACTTCACTTTCAATGCATATACAGCAAAGTTCTCTGATTCAACGGCAGGGGAGAAGAAAAAACTGATACTTCACACATCCAGCAGAGCTCTCTGCTTCAACGGCAGGGGAGAAGAAAAGAGGGTTCGCACTCACAAAGCGGGGAGTAGCTGGCTTGTTACGGCGGTTACTACCCCAAACCAAATGTGCCTGATACTTCACTTTCGATGCACATCCAGCATGGCTCTCTGCTTCAACGGCATGGGAGAAGACTTATACGTCACGCATATCCAGCATAGCTCCCTGCTTCAACGGCAGGGGAGAAGAAAAACAACCAATAAGGGCTAATAACATAGTCTGGGTAAAACAAATAAGCATGGGTGCAGCTTGCTTATTGCGGCGGCTACTACCCCTAACGAATCAAGCTAGATATTTCACTTGGATGCAGCTCCATCACTGCTCTCTACATTAAAGGTGGGGGTGGAAGGGAAATAGAACCAAGAGCTAAGAGAAACAGATAAGTATGAGAGAAAATATTTGTGAAGCTTGCTGGGCAGACTAGATGGGCCATTTGGTCTTCTTCTGCCGTCATTTCTATGTTTCTATGTTTCTATGTTTCTATGTTTCTATATGTGTCATGAATTTCTGCTTAGGAAAATTAATGTCTCAGGGGTAGATTTTAAAAGATTGTGCACGTGCATCCATGTGCGCGCGCTATCCGGCATGCATACATGGACATATGATTTTAAAACATGCGTGCGTAGGGCTTTGAAAATCTGCCCCAAAGTATTTTCAAGATTTTATACTGCCAAAATCTTCCTATCCAAGTATTCAGATTTTACTTGAACATTGACAGTTCCTTCTGATTAGCTCGAACATCTGCAGTCGAAGTCTGGAAATGAGACATAAACTGGGCTATTTGACTAGAAAGCCCACTGCACCTGCCATTATATCCTGTAAAGTTGCCACCTTGAGGTGTTGAATCAGGGAACTACAAAACACTGACTGAGAGTGACTTGTCACAGCTGGTCTTGAAGTTGTGTTTCCAAAAAACGAAGACTTCCATCCAAAACCTGATCCACACCACCCATGGTGCTTCCTTTAGCATCATGAGGGAGAGAGGAAACAACTCCTTCTCCACTCAGCAGTCATGATGCCAGTTACATGCAACAATTCTTGTCCAAGCTATGGCTGGTACTGCGGTGTTGCCGAATGAATGCCACAGGGGTTCTCAATAGCACTGGAGTGAGGAAAATTTTGGCATTTGGGGAGAAATCAAGAGGGAATTCCCCTACCATAATTCCCAAAAACACTCCCATCAACTACCCATCAACCTCTGTGTTGCTTGCCACTGTACAAATCTATCCATGAACCAAGTAGATGTTGTGCAAAAGATTTTACTGAGTAGTTTCTGGCCTTCCCCATTCTCTTCCCCATACCAGCAAAAAATAAAGAAAGAAGCTAAGCAGAACTCAGCAGTGTTGCATCATCTTGGCTATCTTCCATCTTTTTAAATAATTATTGATATATTGTGCTGTCTTTTATTAATGATGTAAACCACCTTTGGTTACCTTTGGGAGAAAAAGCCATTATAAAAAGAGAAACATAGAAAACAGAAATAGAAAACAAAGAAAGGTGATGTAAAGAATATCATTTCCATGAATCTCACGAAGAAACTGTATATTTTTATAATTATAAGTCTACCCTTTTCAAAATAGTTTAATGGAATAAAGCCAACATGGATTCAACCAAAGGAAGTCTTGCCTCATCAATCTGTTAAAATTTTTGAGGGCATAAATAAACTTGAATAAAGGTGAGCCAATTGATATAAGGGTAGATTTTTAAAAAATTCACGTGGCTCCATGTGCATGCCGCCGTGCGCACATGTTATAAAATCGATGGGCCGCGCATAAGGGGGGTAGATTTTAGCTACTTTTGTGTGGCAAAGCATCGCTGCTTTCCCCAGTTCCCTCCCAATCCGCTCCAATTAAGGAGTGAACTGGGAAGAAATTTCCCTACCCCATACTTTATCCTCCCTTCCCTTTCCCCTCTTCTCCTCAACCCCTAAATTTAAATTTAAATTTTTTTTTTACCTTTTTGGGCCAACTTACTTCAGCTCCCGACACGTGAGGCTCCGGGACAGCAAACAATGGCGCTGTCCCGGCCTGCCCCTTTGCCCTGCCCCTCCCCACCTAAAACACACCCTCCAGCCCGCCCCTTCCAAGAGGCCCGGCACTTGAGCATGTACCAGCCTTTACGTGCATGGCTGGGCCTTGTGGAAAATTGGCTCGGCGCCGCAAGGCCCAGCCATGTGCGTAAAGGCCATATTTAATGCATGCAGCCAATTTAAAATCTACCCGTAAAATTTTTAGGCTGGGACTTTTTTATGCTTTCCAAAATATAGATGAGGAGAAAGATTTGTGATCTAATCCTGGATCTTTCATCAGCAATCTTAAAGCAATTTAGATGTAAACTGAATCACAAGAAATTACTTTTATCTAAATGTAAAAATTGGCATCAGAGCTAAAGATGGGTTGTCTCATATTTGGGTGCTCAGTGTCAAGTCAAGAAGAATTTAATCCTAGTTTCCCTGGACATAGTCATGGAATCCTCGGTCATCTGTACTATATTGTACTCCCAGAACCTAGATGCACTGCAGAGTTAATCCAGAATTGGGTGCCCATCCCAACTATATACACGATAGCTTCATTTGCAAAGTCAAACAGCATATGGCAGTACATGAAAATTATAGCAAACCTAAAAGCTAGTAAAAAATCACCCAGGGTACATCATTTCATGTCATGTTAACTTGAAGTGCATTTTCCCCCAGGGAACAATAATTTCCCAGTCATGTCAGAGTGCCTCAACCTGCTTTATTGACATCACATCATTTTGTGACAGCATGCAAGTTGATGTGTGTAACTTCTCTATTGACACTGACAAAAATATATCTTAAGGAAAAATAATAAATGGTGATATCAATCATAAAGACCATTCACAGGTCTTTGTCAGTTCTTGTTATCTCTAACACTTCTAATGTATACTTACCTGAGAAGAAGGAGGGGAAGGTGTAAATGGAAAGCATGAGCTGTGTGATTTTCAACAGTAGCACTAGTGTGCTTTTTTTTTTTCCGCATGTCAAACAGAATTGACGTCACACTAATTTGTTTTCTTAAGGTATTGCTTTGTTATGCAAATTTCCAGTACCATTAAGTACAGTACATAATAATTGCATCTTGAACAGCATTTGCTGTTAATAAAATGTCCCTTTGACTCACTTGTAGTTTATAGAACAAAATCTTTGCATTTTGTTTAGTAGATTGCTTGTTTTGGGGGGTGGGGAATCTCTTTTATGATTTGCCATGTGTCTGAGTGTGCTTTCCTATATTCACAGTGGACCTTGGGCCAGCCCGGTCACTTTCCGGTAGTGCACAACAGGAGACTTAGACTCGAGTGTGGTGGATTTTTTTCACGGTTAAAGTAATAAGAAAAAACAAAAAAAGCTTACGTGGGAATGGTAGATGACGTAATCACACAGTGCTTAAACACGAGAAGGGTTGTAGCCCTGTATAGGGCAAGAGCCCATGAGACTGCGAGCACCTCATAATCTGATACCATTTCCAGTAAGTTCTTGTTGAATAAAAATAATAACATAGTTGTCTGTTGTTTAGCAGTAATCCTCAAGGGAACTTTTGTTGTTCAATATAAAGTTATTAATATGAAATGTTGAAAGTCCTAGCAAAAATACAGGTGACCACATCACTGGGTTTGTCTGGCAGGTTGTGATGGTAAAATAATACACTAGCAGTCGACTGTGTCTGATAGGGCTCTAAAAACTAGAAACAAATAGGGATGTGCAGGCAAAAAGTTTTCGTTGCGTACGTGATACGTATTTGTGGGGGGTCAATTCCGTTTCATGCGGAAGTATGGAGAATTCAATAAGTTGTCGATCTGTAAATACGTTACTACGGCGAGTTAAATTATTGTCCCAGCTAAAATTAAAATTAACTACAACCCCCCACCCTCCTGACCCCCCCAAGACTTACCAAAACTCCCTGGTGGTCCAGCGGGGAGTCAGGAAGCCATCGCTGCACTTGTTTGCCGGTTTCATCATGGCGCCGATAGCCTGTATCACAGGGGCTACCGGTGCCATTGGTCAGTCCCTATCACATGGTCACTGGCACCATCTTGTGCTCCTACCATGTGACAGGGGCTGACCAATGGGCAAAGGCTATCAGCACCATTTTGAGTCCTGGCGTCGGACGGTAGGTCACTCCAGGACCCCCGTTGGCCCACAGGGACTTTTGGCCAGCTAGGGGGGTCCTCCTGACCCCCACAAGACTTGCCAAAAGTCCAGCGGGGGTCCGGGAGCGACCTCCTTGCACGCCGGCCATCCGATCCCAATACTCAAAATGGCGCCGATCGCCTTTGCCCTCACTATGACACACATAGTGAGGGGAAAGGTGATCGGCAGGGAGGTTATCAATTGATTTTAGAGTGCAGTTTAAGATACTTGCTACCATGTATAAGGTAGTACACAATGTTTCACACAATTTAAAAAAGAGGGTTGATTAATAATATGTGCCTTACCGAGACTTGCATTCTTCCAGTCAGGAATTATTATTACTAATTCCTTCAGAAACAAAACATCTGCTACATAGAACTAGAGTTAAGACTTTTTACATCACTGTGCTAGCTATTTGGAATTTGCTACCTATGGCAATAAGAGGTACATTTGATTATTTAAAATTTAGAAAGTTTAGAAAATTTAGAAAGTTATTAAAGTTTAGAAAGTTATTAAAGTTATTAAAAGCTTTTGCAGAGTGTGACTTGGAGACATAATTTCAGCTGATGGCAAGGCATAGTTGATTTATTTAATATATATTATATTGCAGTAGATTTATTTCATATTTGAGTGTTTTCTAATTTTGGCATGTTTTATTATAATCTGCATTTGAAGATGTTATATTACACAGAATATACATGACTTTTAAATTTAAAAAATACAATAAAAAGTGTCAAATTAATGCAATTAAAATCTACACGCATATCCTTGTAACATTGAAAATACAAATACACTGGCATATGAGTTGCACCACAGGCTAATTTCCAATTTATTCAGCTAAGTAGCATCTTAGATGGACAAATTTGAACTTATTCGGATAAGTAGTTGCACTTATATGTCTACGTACTGATTTATCCAGCTAAGTAGCAGCAGGCCTACATAGCCAGATAAGTCTGAAAAGCTCTACTTGTCTGTCCAACTAGTGCTTTTCAGACTTATCTGGCTTCATGCTTCTACACAGCCAGATAGATCGGCATTTATCCAGAAAGGTCCGAACTTGAGTGGCTTGTGGTTTTTACATACGCGAGGTATATGTGCACACATATTGTTATGGTTTGTGGGTTTGTGGGCCCTGAGCCGAGGTGAGAGGTGGTACCACCCATGGGGAGGAGCCCCGTGAGCCTCACCATCAGGAGGCGAGGTCTCAGCTGCTGAGTGTGCAGGACAGCAGGTACTGGAGAGAGAGAGAGAGCAACACTTTGCTTTGCGGGCAGTGTAGTAGGAGAGTCACACAGACTCAGAGGTGCCACGGAGTCTGTGGAGTGGGGTATACCCAAAAGAGGATTCCTCTGTAGCGATGTTAGGGCAATGGTCCACAGAGCGGGGTACACCGATGAGGGTTCCTCAGTAGAGAAGATACGGTAGTGGTCTGCAGAGCGGGGTACACCGATGACCCGAGGAGGCAATACATGAAGCAAATGAGCCGGTATGCCCACAGGTGTTATGATGGTCCTTTAGAACAAAACTATAGACACTAAACAGTATATTGCACATTTAAAGAAAAAATTGGATTTCATAACGTTTTTTTGTGAGATTCTGTACTCGTTGTGTAAAAATTAACTGTTTATTTTTTTGGTGTGAGATTTCAATTACACCAATCTTGACTGGGTAAATGTAACATCGGTACATGCTAGAGAGATAAAGTTCCTGGATGGAATAAATGACAGTTTTATGGAGCAATTGGTTCAGGAACAGACAAGAGAGGGAGACATTTTAGATCTAATTCTCAGTGGAGCACAGGATTGGGTGAAAGAGGAAACGGTGGTGAGGCCGCTTGGCAATAGTGATCAAAATATGATCAAATTTGAATTAATGACTGGAAGGGGGATAGTAAGCAAATCCATGGCTCTCGTGCTAAACTTTCAAAAGGGAAACTTTGATAAAATGAGAAAAATTGTTAGAAAGAATCTGAAAGAAGCAGCTACAAAGGTAAAAAGTGTGCAAGAGGCGTGGTCATTGTTAAAAAATATCATTCTAGAAGCACAGTCCAGATGTATTCCACACATTAAGAAAGGTGGAAAGAAGGCAAAACAATTTCTGGCATGGTTAAAAGGGGAGGTGAAAGAAGCTATTTTAGCCAAAAGATATTCATTCAAAAATTGGAAGAAGGATCCAACAGAAGAAAATAGGATAATGCATAAGCATTGGCAAGTTAAATGTAAGACATTGATAAGACAGGCTAAGAGAGAATTTGAAAAGAAGTTGGCCGTAGAGGCAAAAACTCACAGTAAACACTTTTTTAAATATATCCGAAGCAGAAAGCCTGTGAGGGAGTCAGTTGGACAGATGGTTAAGGGGGCATTTAGAGAAGATAAGCCTGCTTTGAAAATTTAGGGCAAAGTTGTACATAAAGAATATAGATAGACTTTAGCCTTTCCCGTGCAGTTATAAGATAAACCTTCCTGTGGTTTCTCCCTTAACCAAGAAGTACACCTTAATAATGGCCTGCTGTGTACTGTTCCCTCTGCTCACCAGATATAAAAGTAAATTTTAAAAGCCAGTTGCATGCCAAAATTGAAAAATGTGCATGTATGTAAGACGTGCATTTCCACCCAATTTTAAAAGCCGCCTACATGCACACAAATCTCCTGATATCCAAATATCAGGAGATTTGTGTATTGCGACAGTTATTGTTCTATGTAAACCGACCTGATTCGATACTTGTATTGAGAATGTCGGTATATAAAAATCCGAAATAAATAAATAAATAAATAAATAAATATCTTACTTAGGCCTGGATTTATCAAAATGTGAAAAATATAGCATGTGATAGGAAAAGGGGCATCTTTAATCAAAGTACACTAATACCTATGTGAAATAAGAGAGAAAGAGAACCTAGCCATAATGCCCTCACACTAGATAGGTATTTATATCTCTATGGGAGGCCCACCTAGTAACTCAAGGTGAGGTTTAGGCATTAGTGTAGGGGGTTAGGGGGCACTTTGACATTCAAAGTGAGACGTACGAACAGAACAGGGCTCTCTTGTGAACATTTGATGACCCTCGGAGTGAGGAAACTCACCCAAAGATGAGATTTGTGCAATGTTCTCTCAACCTAGCTTGATGTTAGGTGAGTTTTCTCACTCCGAGGGTCATCAAATGTTCACAAGAGAGCCCTGTTCTGTTCGTACGTCTCACTTTGAATGTCAAAGTGCCCCCTAACCCCCTACACTAATACCTAAACCTCACCTCGAGTTACTAGGTGGGCTTCCCATAGAGATATAAATACCTATCTAAGTGAGAGTGCATTATGGCCAGTCTCTCTCTTTCTCTCTCTCTCTCTCTCCAGCTAGGTTAGCTCTCCTAGAGCTTCAAAATTACTAAAACCAGCATAGGCAAAAACATCACAATATGCAATAAAGGCCTAATGCTAATGAAAAAGGTGTAGTTAAAGCCATGCAACAGGCTTTGCAAAACTGTGAGCCCACCCCTAACTCCTCTTCTTTTTCAGATTTGCATCACACCATGCATTATGGTGCTGTTAAAGGCGCTTAACACATGCCGTAACACGATTTGATAAATGACCCCCTTAGAATGAAAAAGGGATGGGGCCAAGAGAAGCACATGCAAGTATTTACATGGCCAGGCATGTACCCAGGTCGGTGCCACGTAACTTTACTTCTACTATAGAGGAGGAGTAAGTTAAGAGAAAACAAACAGGCATCCCTTAGAGGTTTATGGGTTCTGGGGTAACTGGGAGAAGTGCAGGCTAAAGAAGCAAGGGAGTTTGGAGGATCTATTTCTAGACTGGGAGAACTGGTAGATGAATTGGTGAAACTGGTCATGGCATGAACACACCCCAGTTATAAAATTCCCTCACTTGTGCGGCTCACACCCAACTTTACTCAGCGATGTGGGCCTACTTGCAAACTGGAGTGTACACATGCTTGTGCCCAGGCTATTTTATATCATGTGTGCACATGTACGCATATGTTATAAAACTGTTGCATCCCAGTGTGCACACTGTTGCACACACCCAATATGTGCCTGCGCGCCCCTTTGAATGTTACTGTCCCTAGGAGCACAGCTATCAAATTTTCAGCTCCATTATCGTTTTCTTTTCCTCAAACTCTTGCCACAATACTTTAAAACATCAAAGGACACCTTAAAGTTTACAATACATAAAAAGTCAATGTAATATTGAAGATTTCTAAGATGTAAACACTATTCTTCCAACGTAAGGCAACATTTAGTAGCTCTCTTTATTAACATTAAAAAAAAAAAAGTCCCATTCCTCAATAAATCTTCAAGGGCTACTTACCACAAGTGATTATGAGCAACTACATATTGGTTAGTCCATTCTGTATCATGCTAAATCTACTGTATATCTGGCACAATAATGACTGAAAACAATTTCCAATGGTATATATCATTTATAACAGGCTGCATTAAAGAAAAGCAATCTTTAAAAGTTCAAAGCAGTCCAGAAAAGACATAAATAACTTCTCAATTCCAGATTTTATGAGCACCTTTCACTGCAGCCAGAGAAAAAAAAATGTTGATGTACCACACTTCAGCCTCTTTATGGCTTTTTCTACCTTTTGGCTATCGTCACGTTCTGCTCTCCCCCAGCTGCTCTAGTCAAAAGACAATATTAAAAAAGTGTCAGGGGGAAGTTCAGTTTTTCATAGTCATGAATATCTCAAATTATTTTGCAGTCTATCATGCAAAGTTTGATTGCTTTTCCAAAGCACGGTAATAAATGTGTGAATTTTCAAAATGTTAGACTGGCTAACTTTAAACCTTTCAGGTTAAGTGACTGAAGGGCGGAATTTAAATCAAATAAATAAATAAATATATGGACATTTGACAACCCTCCACCCCCCACTGACCAGCCAACTTTAACCGGTTCAGGGACTTTTATTTTACTAAGTTATAATAATGTGCTGAGTCAATGGTTAAAGTGTATCAACTGTCAAATGGCATTCATAAATCATCAGTGGCACGCATAGGTTATCAGGACTGCGTGAAATCTATTGGTAGCATATTTAATTCACATTTATGAGGAAATGAGATATTAAATATTAACATGATCTAATTTATTTATTTATTTATTTATTTATTTATTTATTTATTTAACACTTTTAATATACCGATCTTCGTGGAACACATCCATTTTTTAATTAGATATTACCGCAAGCAAAAGTAACGCGACTTATTGAACGCAATTATCCGTACTGAAGAAGTAATGCTAAAAATGGAAGTACACCTCCGGAGTTGTAATTAAGAGTTTTGTACTGCAAAATTCTTGCATTTCCATGGGGTTATGCACATTAATGTATGCCAAATGCTGCAGCTACATCTGCACAGGTGAAAACTATTAAAGAGCATTTAGTCATCCAGAGTGTCATTTTTAAAGACATTTCCATAAGCGAAATCATGCTTCACCTACAAAAATTGGCTTTCTGAAAACTGCCCATCCTACATGTAGGGAAACTTATACTTATAGGTCCTCTATGAATGTATTTTAATCACAGAAGAGGGAAGCATTCCTTCAGGCAGAGTTTGAAACTGCACACTTTGGAAGTAATTTTCAAAGCATTACACATGTAAAAATGAGCATATATATGGGTGCATAAGTAGCCTGTACTCCTGTAATTGATATTTTATAGCACAAGAGGAGGGCGGAGTGAACAACACACACATATAGAAAATCACAACAAAAAAATGTGTGGCATCAAGTAAACTGGACAATAACGATGTATTGACACAAAGATTATTTAATTTACATATGCACACTGAACAATGTGCACGACATTCAATATACAGTAAACAATATTATGGATGTGAAGGACCCCGACACGGCCGTGTTTTGCATCAAGCTGCGTCAGGGGGACTGAAATTTTCCAAATGTTATGTAGTGTAACGGGAATGATATGATTTGAGCAGTTGAGGCACCCGCTGGAGAACAGCTTACAAGGTGGATGAAAAAATATATTTTAAAGGTTAGCTCGTGGCATAAAGCTCAGAGCAACTCTTGGAAACATCGTGGAGAAAGTTTCTTCAATACACCGGCAGGGACGGCAAACTGCCAAAGTCGGGACAGGTTCAAAAGGATGTTTAATGTCTGTATGTTATTCAAATCATTATCAAGCATAAACTGGGCACAAGTGCCGGACCCGACCGGAAAAAATTGTTACAAACCACCTAATGCCTCTAAGACAAGAAGTGTAAAGAATTAAGTTACTGGAAACGGACCTGACGGTCTCCAAGAATTAAATTGAGGAGTCAAATGAATCCCACACCTCGCAATTTTACATTATTTTAATATGATAATTGGATATAGAGAATGTTCTTACATTACATGGGACATTTTGGGAAAGTTAAAATACCTTTGAGAGGGTGCAGAAAATAGGGACTGCTTCATTACTGCTTTATTTCTTACACGATGCAGTTTGTGTAGCTGCTGTAAAAGTTCCCTTTCAGGTGTCTTTCGGTGGTGTCCTGGCACTGTCAAAGTCAGTGCTGACAACCTATTCTGTTTTTTTTATTAGAACCTCTCCATGTTCCCTTTCAGGAGTCTTTTGGTGGTATCCTGGCACTGTTAAAGCCAGCGCCGCTGACTCATTCTGCTTTTTATTGTAAAGAACCCTCTGCAGCTATCTGATTCAAATTAATGGAAAGCTCCTTTCATTACGGGATCTTCTCTACTTAAAATGGCTTAAATTCATAAAGCAATTTTTGTTGCTCATTCACAGCGAAAATGTAACCCCTATGAGGCTCATTTGAACAACTTGAAAGAGATATCATATCGTTTTCTTCATATATATGACACTGATGTTTGTTTGTGCCATGGGATTCTTATGAAATGTCCCTCTTTATACAACCCATTATTTGTTTAAAAAAAAAGTTTTGGAAGATATATTGTTATTTAGTAATTTTTTCAAATTTAAACCTCCTGAAGAAGCTAACTAGCAATTTTAAAAGGAATGCACATGCGCCCATAAACACGAGCAGAGATAGACTTAAGTTTATATTGTGCACACAAATACACGCATATCATTTAAAATATCCCTGCCACGCATATGTGTGCAGTCTTTACACATGTATTTTAATAACATGCTCATGCTCACACAAGTGACCAAGCGAGAGAGACAATATGACACTCTAACTGTAAGAGGGGCACTTTCAACTAAGGTCGGGGTCTGGTGGGAGGCAGTGTTACAAGGATCCCTAGGTAGACCAATGTAACACCACCACCCCAAAACCCCGACCTGAGTTGTAACTCCCGTCTTACAGTGAGAGAGATATAGAGTGTCATGTTGTCTCTCTAACAGAGTCTCTCTCTCTCTTTTCTCTTCTCTCTCGTTGTCTCTCTCTCTCCCCTGTTCTTCTCTCCCCCTCTTCCTCTCTCTCCCCCCCTGGTGTTCAGGTCTTAAAACTCAAAATCTCCAGACCTGCTCCTCATCAGGACCAGCAGTAAAGTTACGCGGGTAACATGCCAATGTGTGCCATGATCTGCCTTTGCAAAACTCAAGTCTTGGCCCCATCCCAGAACACCCATGCCCCACCCCTTTATTTTTTATGCGTCCATAGGTATGAACACACTTACTTCCTGGCTTCTTAAAATTCATGTTGCTCACTCATGGCCCACATACACACATATGTGACCGTTTTTGTGTGAGCAACACTTGTAAATTCTACCTTTATGTGTGATAGCGAAACAGGAGCCTCTGTCAGGGTTGATATATTTGAGATTTTTGTAACTTTATGCATTGATGGTTTGGGTTCTGAAAGTGATTCTTTGTGTGTGACCGGCCTGATATTTGGGTCTGTGTTTTGAGAGTGAATGTTTTGGCAGGATTTTAGATTCTGTTATGCCTATGCAGCACTGTAATGTAATTGTATATATGTACATTTGTAAACATTTGTAATAAAAGTACCAGATATGTTTTTCCCTTCCTTTTGCTGTTTGCTATTTTATTACTGCCAGCAGGTGGAATGATCCAAAGAGAACTAGTAAAATGTCAAAGAGCCAGTTGATGAGTTGTCAGAACACTGAGAAGAACAGAAGGAGTTCAGCTTGGATGCTGCTAAGAGAGAGAAAAATGTAGAGTTTTATCATGATAAAAGAATTGACAGTTTTAAAGTGAAAAACACATAATTCTAATCGAAATTGGTTGGGTTTTAACCCATCTTATAATTTTAAGAGAAATTCCTCAGTGAACGCGTGATAAAGTTCTCTTAAAAAATTAAATTGGATAGCATACAGGGCAATTTTCAAAGACAAATGTAAATGTTAGTGTGACATACTATCATAGCAATTTTCAAAAGCTCATTTACTGTGTTAAGTGCACTTAATAGGGTAAAACCCATTGACAATTCATTAGTATATGGGGTAATTTTCAAAAGGATTTATACATTTAAAACTGGCTTTTACACATGTAAATTGCCTTCTTATATATAAGCAGGCTTTTGAAAATTTCTACACTCTATGCCATTGAATTGTCCGTAGGATAGTCACATGAACATGCACTTTACGTGGGTAATTGACTTTTGGAATTTGCTATGATAAAATGTTACATTTACATGAGTAACTTCTTTGAAAATGCATCCTTACTTCTTTGCAGACCTCAGAAAAGGAGTAAGATACCTCTAGGAGTGGTAAGGAGCTTATAAGGAAAGCTTTGCAAATTTAATTTTTTTTGTTTTGGCAGTGGGAGAGGGTTGGAAGAAGTTTGGGAGGGAAGTTTCTGTTTGTGTCATTCAGGTGTTTTTTTAAATTTAATTTGATACTTATTTTAGTCCAGTAATGGGCTGGTCATGGACCATGATGGTGGCATGCCAGGAAAGATGGGCGCAGGAAACTGGGAACTGGTGGCAGACGTGAAGATGAAGGAATCAGGAGCAAGACAGCAGGAATACGGAACATCTGGAACAAAAGGCCTTTCAGGGACGGAACCATGGAAATCAGGACCAAGGAACAACAGGACTTTCAGGAACGGAACCATGGAATATCAGGACATCTGGAACAACAAGACTTGGAACAGGCAACAAAGGAGCTCTGATGGAGGACAAGACCAGGAACATCAAGACATGGAAGAAAGAACCATCTTGGACATATGAAGACCACGGAGGACCTGGACCGGCACAGAAGAAAATGGACAACCATGAAGACCGATCCAGGGCAAGACCAAGAACATCAGGATGAGGAGACCAGGAACATAGAACAAAGAGCCATCAAGACACGTGAAGATCACGGAGGACCTAGACCGGCACAGAAGAACATGGACAACCATGTGATCCGGCAGCGGCACAGGGCCGTGAAACAGAAGGCGGCGGCTCCACAATGCAACAGAGCAACAACTCAGCGGTGGCACTAGGCTGCAAAGGCAGACTACAGCGGCGACCTGGGGTAAGTGAAGGCCTGCTCGCGGGATGGGCTCCGCGAGCAGGATCGTAACAGATTTTTACAATGTACTCTCTACTTTGCTTGATCGCAGCTAAGTAGAAAGTGCATTTCCAGATATTTAGATGTTACCACTTACCTAGATATGTTGGATCATATCCAGCTAAGTGGTGCTGAATATCAGACTCTTCTGTGTTTTGTTTCACAAGAAAAGTGATTATATGCTCTGTGTGTATGTGTGTGTGTATGTATATGTGCGTTTTCACTCCTGGATATGAATTGTAACAGTCAAGATCCTAGTCAGTGCCACTAGGCATTTGTATAAAACTGCATCATGCTACTTGCAATGCCTGTGTTATCAAAGGGCAAGTGTGATGGCTAGAATGGGAGTGGAAGGGGTCTATGTAGAAAGCTTGTTCCTATACAGGGAACTTGTACCAGCACAAGCAGGACAGATGATAGTAGAGATGTGCGAAGCCCGAACCTTTCGGTTTGGGCTTCATTTTCAGCCAGCCATGGGAAATTTCATATTTCCCGTGGTTTGGGCCTTTTAAATTCGAGGGGACCGTTAGTGCATGCTAATATTTTTACGTTTGTTCACACTAAACCTGAAAATGAATTTTTCCCGAAATTTTGAGAAAAACTCATTCAGGTTTCGGGCTCCTCGAACCAGGACAAATTAGGCAATTTTGTTGAAATTACTTAATTCGTCGTAGATGAATGCATATCCGTAGATGATAGTAGTAATTGGACCAGAAGTTCCCCACCAAGATAAGGAGAAATTACTTACCCAATAATCTCCTTTTTTTAAATAAGGGCAGGTGGATCCAAAACCAGTGGGTTATGCACATCTACCAGCAGATGAAATTGGAGCAAAGCTGACATCACGGTATATATACCACTGTACTGACATCAGCCCACCAGTGTTCTCTGCAAAAGCCAACTGTGAACAAACAAAACTTGATTATTAACAGAAAACCATTCCAACCCTCAGCCAACAGGAAAACACTGAGCTCATACAAAGCATGTAATACTCTAGTCTGGGGGCTGGAGTAACACTTACCAGTAACCCCTGGAATATGCAGCCCTGCAAGAGGACAATAGCACAACCATCTGACAGCCAAGGGTGGGAAGGTGGCTCCACCTGTCCTTGTTAAAGAAAAGGAAATTATCAGGTATGTAGTAATTCTCCTTTCTTAGCTTACAGACAGGTGGATCCAAAACCAGTGGGATGTACCAGGAGGCTGCCTGCAGTCCAATCAACACCTCAACTGCAAAGGTTGTGTCCTCCCAGGCCTGGATATCCAGGTGGAAATGCCTGGAAAAGGTGTGTAAGGAAGACCACATTGCAGCTCAGCAAATGTCAACTGGAGACAACAATCTAACCTCCACCCATGACATTGCCTGAACTCTAGTGGAATGAGCCATAACCTGACTAGGCAACGGCTGCTTAGCATCCACATATGCAATTTTGACTACTTCCTTAATCCAGCAGGCTATCATAGTCCACTGCACCAGCTTGCCCTGTTTACTCCCACCGTGGAGAACGAACAGGCAATCCATCTTCCTGAGGGGTTTAGAAACCTACAAATACCTCAGGATATGCCACTTGACATCCAAGGGCCATAACAGGCGATATCCCTCCGCATCTCTTTCCCTGTCCAGAGATAGCAGGGAAATTGACTGATTCAAGTAAATAACCAAGACCACTTTTGGGAAGATGGAAGGAACAGTATGCAGCTGTATCGCTCCCAGCTCCCAGCAAGATAAATCCTGCAATTTGGATATGCTAAGTGCAGAAATAATTGCCACAAGAAACACTGTTTTCAAGGTCAGCAACCTCAAGGAAAGGCTACATATCAGTCAAAAAGTGGGGCCTGCCCACTCCTGGGGGAATTCTGTGCTACTGCGGAATGAAGAATTTGCGCAGAATTCCCCCTTCCCGCAGATTTCCTCTCTCACATCGCAGATTTCCTCCCTCGTCGCCCTTCCCACAGATTTTCACCGTTGCCTCACTGATTTCCTCCCTCCAAAACCAGAAGCGCACGGACAGCGGCCATCACGATAGTGGGGGCATCTCAGCATGACAGAAAATAGCAGAGGAGACCCTGGCATGCTGCGAACGGAGCTCGTCCTGCGGCACAAGGGACGCGCTCTGTTCACGGTGAAGATGAAGGCCCGGCATGCCATTTGCGGCAAAAAGGGAAGGACCCCATGTGCCATGAATGGCGCGCCCGGGCCTTTATCTTCGCCGCGAACTGAGCACGTCTCACAGCATGCCAGTGAGAGAGAATGTGTGTGTGAGAGAGGGGAGGGTGACAGAGAGCATGGTTGGTGAGAGGGGGTGGGGAAGGTAAGAGAGAGCAGGAGGGTGTGAGAGAGAGCATGGTTGTTGAGAGAGGGTGGGTGGAGGGATGCTTGAGTGTGGGTTTCAGAGAGAGGGAGCCTATATGAGGGGAAGGGGATGCTGGTGAGAGAATGTGTGTGTGTGAGAGAGGAGAGGGGGTGTGGGGGAGGGTGAGAGACAGCTTGGTTGGTAAGAGGGGGAGTGGGGGGATGCTTGTAGGTTTCAGAGAGGGAGCCTATGTGAGGGAAGGGGAGGATGACAGAGTAGGAGGGTGAGAGAGAGCATGGGAGGTAAAAGAGGGGGGCTGGGGG
The DNA here is from genome assembly GCF_901001135.1 of Rhinatrema bivittatum. Taxonomy (NCBI): domain Eukaryota; kingdom Metazoa; phylum Chordata; class Amphibia; order Gymnophiona; family Rhinatrematidae; genus Rhinatrema; species Rhinatrema bivittatum. Next base: position 151,377,330 of record NC_042617.1, on the reverse strand, counting down.
GATGCTTGAGTGTTGGTTTCAGAGAGAGAGAGCCTAAATGAGGAGATTGTGAAGGAGTGTGTATGTGTGTGAGAGATTGGGAGCTCGTCTGTATGAAAAAGGGATTGTGTGTATGTGAGGGTGCTAGCCTGTGTGAAGGAATTGTGTATGTGAGGGAGCCTGTGTGAGGGTGTGTGTATGTGTATAGAGAGGGGTAAAATGTATGTGAGAGAGGGAGGGACAGAGGGAGCCTATGTGAGGGGCAGTATTGAGAACAGGGTCAAAGTCTGGGACTGGCAATAGAGTGGAAAGTGTTGAGCCTAGAGGTGAAGGGGAGAGATATTGGCAGATGGAGGAGTTGGGGCCTGAGAGGGCAAACTGGCCAGGGGAGTAGGGAGAGCGAGTGGAAGGGGCACTCTTACAGTGAATTTCTAGGGAAATTCTGCTCAAAATATTTAAAATTCTGCAACTTTAAGTAACATTTTTTTCTGTAATAATTTAAAATGTAGTTACTTAAAGATTGTCATGTAAATTGTGTTATTTTGACCAATATAAAGTTTGCAGACTTTTGCACACTTTTGCAGAATTTTCAGTTTTTGTGCGCAGAATTCCCCCAGGAGTAGGCCCGCCAAAAAATCGAAAAGTAGATTAAGACTCCACAAAGCAGTGGCAAACTCAAGGGAGGTCGAGATGCTTCACTCATTTTAAGAAACAGGCCACATCTAAACAAGGATCCACCATTCACCTGACCATGGAAACAGGCAAGAGCCACCATCTGTATCTTTAGTGAATTAAGGGCCAACCCTTTACTCAATCCATCCTGTGAAAAGTCCAAAATGAGTGGGATCATAACCGAACAAGGAAGAACACGTCAAGCCTCAAACACCTGCCAAACCTACACATTGGCTAAGGAAGAGAAGAACTTTCTCGCTCATAGCAAGATGGCAATCACTTCAGTAGAATATACCTCCAGGATGCTTCAGATTTTGCACAAAAATAAGTGTGTATGTGTCTGTGCGCACAACTGAGCACCCAGGTAGGCGTTCTATGTGCCTATCGAGGTGCCAAATTAGGCACACAACTAGGCACACAATCCGGATGCACAACTGAATGCACAGCCGGCTGCATAAGCATAAACTGATGCAACTGAAGATGGCAGGCCATGGTGGCATTTTCACATGTTTTTCCTGTGCAGGAAAAACATGTGAAAATGCCACCATGGCCTACCATGTGGTGAACAAGACAAGCCTGAGAGCGGGGCCTAGCCAAAAGGCTGTTCAACCCACCAAGCTGCCCATGTCCCCTAAGCTCCCATGGAGGCAGGAATGAATGATGGATTGGCAAGCCGAGCATGGATACCAGTGGAGAGAGGAATCCCTACTTAACTCCCCTTTACTCTCTCACTTTATTTTTTTTTATTACACTTTACCTGAGCTCAGCCTGTCCCGGTTGAGTACAAGGTCAGTCTCCAGCTGTGGGGGCAGAGGGCAAGGACCTTCACTGCCATGCTTGGCTTCCTGCACCCATTTACCTTTCAGCTGTTTTTCTTTTTTTACAGCTAAGTCCACACCAGCTCAAATAAACAGCTCCCAGACCAAGGCACTCATCTGAGGGAGGGATCTAAAGATATCACCTCAGGAATTCTCAACTGAGAGAGGGGCCATAAGGTATCACCAGAGGAGAGTGGGGTGAATAAATCTCCTTCTTCTTTTCTCCTTTGAAAATTTTTTTAAGCAATCCCCAGTAGGGAGATGCATATACACCATCTGCTGATGTCAGTGCAGGGGTATACAAACCATGATGTAAGCTTTGTTCCATCTCCATCTGCTGGTAGAGGTGCATAACCCAAAGGTTTTGGTTCCCCCTGTCCATATGCTAAGAAAAATGTAGTTTCTTTAGCTGGGGGCAATTTTTTTATAGAGGCAGAGATAAAATTAAAAGAGCAGTTGCCCGCTTCCATCTCCTCATCTACTGTGGTGTAAACGTGACAAAAGGCAGAATCACTTAAGTGTGGAATCAGCAGTGAGGGGTCACTAGAAGTGGAGAAATTAAAAGCAGAACAGTGCTACCATTCTCCTCTGTTTCTTCCTGATGACTGTCAGCCGAAAGTCATTAAATAAATGGTTATTCAGATGAATAATATCTTGGATTTCAGAGTCAGAGGATATTGAACATCCTATAGCTGAGGAGAATTTGGGGAGTCTTGTTACTAGTATGCTATTCAGTAAACAGTCAAAGGATGCAGCAAGTGATGCTGTCATGGCAATGAGCGCCCTTCAGATTGACAGGCAACACTGTGATAGATGCCCCTGGCCTTTTCCCTCTCAGTCTGCTCTAAACCCAAGCTCCAGAAGCAGCACCCAAGAATCCAGAGAGGCAGAGGGGATCCCACAAGACATTGGAGGTGAGGAAATATGTTAGAGCAGAGAAGGACCAAATTTTGCCGAATGCATTCACTGTCATAAGGCCATTTTGTATGCTGAATCATTTGAAAAAGAAAAAAAAATACCCATTAGCATTGGTTTCAGAGGAGGCTACTGGCAGTAGACTGAGGACCCAATATTCAACTCAAAGCAGCAGCAGGAGAAAAGCCAGAGAAAAAGGAAAATATGTCTCCCATGCCAACTCCAGTTCCTTCTTTAGATGAGGTGACACTCAAGCAACCTCTATTACTACATCAGCAGCAAGCCACCATGGAGGAGATAAAGCATTTTACCATATCATTATCCTGTAGTAAGAGGCAGGCAGCATCAATGATAGTAACATAGTACAAAGGAGAAATGATTGCTCGAAATGACTAAATCCTAGAGAATGTGCGATATAAACAGCTGCTGTATCTTTTAGCCCCCAGTTGAAAAGTGTTCTCATTCAATAGGCATGTTATCCCCACCTTGCACACACAGTGAAATATTTGCAAGCTGGCACAGCTGGCCAAAGTGGAGAGAAATAGTGTGCATTTCAACAGTAACAACAGCACCAACCAGAATGCTACTCATGCCTACCTCTTTCTGACAGCACATTCGTGGCCTCTGGATGAGAAATATGCAGGCAGTATGTCTAGTGTGAGCATACCAGAAAGGTATAGATGGGCCATGCTAAACACCAAATGATAGATATCAGCCATGCCTTGGTGAATATCTTAGCAGAAATAAAGATTAAGGATGTAAATTTGTTTCAAACAAATTTCTAAAACACAATGAATAAGGGCAATTTGTTTCATTCAGGGGGCTCCTAAAATGAATCAGGGAGCCCCCAATGAAATGAACCTTATTCATTACATTCATTTGAAAAGAATGCATTGGGCCTAAGCCGAGGCCCGAAGCTGGGGCCTCGCCTAGGTCGTAGACCGAGACCCAAATAAGGGGCTGCAGCCTGTGCCTGAGCATGATGCTGGGGTCTCTTACTAGACCCAGCCTGACACCAAGGCCTTGGGCAAGACCGTAAAAAGGTCTTACCTGATCTGTCGGTTATCCAATGGCAAGGCTGGGCCTCCACCTGGACCCAGGCCTGATGTCATGACCTAACCGGGAGGTAGGGTCTTGATACCTGGGCCTCAGCCTAGGTAGGAGCCCAGACACAGACTCAATGCTATGACCCAGCTCGGAGATCAGGTCCTGATGCGATGCCAGGGCCTAGCCCAGAACCAAGCCTGATGCAGCGATCCAATCAAGATGACAGGTCCAAGCAGCAGAGCCTCAGCCTAGGCCAGAGCATGGACCAGGCCCAATGCCACAACCTAGCCTAGAGCCTGGGTCCTGATGCCTGGGCCCCAGCTTAGGCCAGAACCCGAACCCAGGCCCAATGGTGCGACACGTCCTGGAGGAGAGGTCCTGATGCCATGACCTCGAACTAGGCTGAAGCCCAGATCCAGGCCCGTCATTATGACCTAGAGTGGAGGCTGGGTCCCAATGCTGCAGCCATACCGGGAAGTTGGGTCTGGCCGCCAGTGCCTCATTTTTGGCCAAGGCCCAGGCCTTGCAGCTGCTCCCATGAAGTCCTCTTTTTTTATTCTGATGCCGACCACTGGAGTTGCAATGGAGTTAATTAACTCCGGGATTTTTACCCCAGTGGATGTCCCCATTTTGATATATGACAATGCCATACAAATTGGAATACATCAAAATAGTACCGTCCAGTGGGATGAATGCTCTTGAATTAATTAACTCCAGTGCAGCCCCAGGTGGACAGCAACAGAAGAAATGAAAAGGACAATGTGGAAGCAGCTGTGAGGCCTGGGCTCATTCCTGGGCCTTGGCATAGGCTAAGGCCCATGCAGTGGGACCTGGCTTCCAGGCCATGCCCTGGCATTAGGCCTGGGTCTGGGCTGAAGTCCCAGTGTTGGGACCTCGCCTCAAGGATGGGTTGCAGTGTTGGGCCTAGGTCCGGGCTTCGGCCTAGGCCAAGGCCCAGGTATCAAGACCTGGCCTCTGGGCCATTGGACCTGGGTCAGGACTAAGGCCCAAGCATTGGGACCCAGTCTCCAGGCTAGGCTGAGACATTGGGCCCAGGTCATGGCTCCAGCCTAGGCTAAGGCCCAAGCATCAGGAACTGGTCTTCAGGCTGGTTTGCAGCATTGGGCCAGGGTCCAAAGAGAGGCCCCAGCATCGGGAACCAGCCTCCAGGTGTTGGACATGGCCTGGGTCCAGGTTCCAGCCTAGACCCAAGTCAAAGCCTTGGCCATGAGTAGGCTGAGGTTGCAGCAATATATATCTCCTTTAGCCTACTCAAGGCCAAGGCTATGGCCTGGGCCTAGGCCTTGTAGGTAGATCCCCATTGAACCGGGTATTGGGTGCCAGGGGAATCCTGGCCCTGGCAGTTTTATGGTTGGGCAGATGGGAGGCCCTGTTTTGTTTTTTGGCTGTTTTGGGGTTTGTTTGTTTTTACATTGTTTGAATTGTTTTTTTCTTATAAATGAAATGAATCAAACAACCCATGATCTGAAAATGCACTGAAAACAAAAACAAATCTTTTTTACCTGCACATCCCTAAAAAGATCATGAAGGACTTGCAACTAGATTGGAGAGATTGGACTATTGTTCCTGTTTTGATTTATTTTTCTTCCAGATAGTGGTATTAACATGAAGAAGGCAGTGGAAGATGGGGGCTGTTGCTTTGTACACTTGATGTACATAAGAACATATGAACATAAGTTTTGCAATGCAGGGCAAAACCAAAGTTCCATCAAGCCCAGCCTTCTGTTTGCAACAGTGGCCAATCCAGGTAACAAGTATCTGGCAGGATTCCCAAGTTATATAGATTCCATGCTGCTTATCCCAGGGATAAACAGTGCATTTCCCCAAGTCTAGCCGGCCCGGCATCCAAAAGCTCAACCCGCGGGGAACGAGGGCTGGTATTGGTGAAGCACCAGCTGGCCTCCGTACATCAGCCCACTTTGCCTGCCGACATTGGGGACCCATAGGACCCATCCTATGGGTTGCACCAATCCCACCTCAGCCCAAGGTCCACCTCCGCCACAACAGATACTCTTCAGAGAAGCCATTTGTCTGTTCATGTAAGTCCTGAATGGGGACTGGTTCCTTCTCTGTCGGTGAGTTCTACATCCTGAATAAGACAGTAAAGAGGTGCTTCCTGCTTCTTACAGAACTGCTGCTTTCCCTTCACGCTTCAGTGAAAATACCCCATGATTTTCTTGCACTTTTCCAGTTTCTTCAGGAATAATGGTTTATGGACTTTTCTTCCATAAACTTGTCCAAACAAATTTTAAACCCAGTTTCACTGACAGTTTTTGTCACATCCTCCAGCAACAAATTCCAGGGTTTAATTATGCAGAATAAATCTATTTGTCTTAAATATATCACCTAGTAATTTCAATGCATGTCTCCTAGTCTTTGTACTTTTTGAAAGAGTTTACGACTGATTTGTGTTTACCCATTCCAATCCACTCATTATTTTATAGACCTCTATCATATCTCCCCTCAGTCGTCTCTTCTCCAAGCTGAAGAGCACTAACCTCTTTAGCCTTTCCTTATAGGGGAATCGTTCCAGCCCTTTTATCATTTTGGAGGACCTTCCCTGTACCTTTTCTAATTCTGCTATAACTTTTTTGAGATGTGGTGATCAGAATTGCACACAGTATTCTATGTGTGGTCATAACATGGAACTATATAGAGGAATTATGATATTCTCTGTTTTATTCTCTGTTCCTTTCCTAATAATTCATAACATTCTATTTGCTTTCTTGGCCACCGCTGCACATTTGGCAGAGGATTTCAACATATACACAGTAATACCTAGATCTTTTTCCTGACTGGTGTGACTGCCAATGTGGAATCTTGCATTGTAAAGCTATAATTTGGGTTCCTCTTCCCTATGTGCATCACTTTGCACATATTCACATTAAATACCATCTGCCATTTAGATGCCCAATCTTCCAGTCATGCAAAATCCTCTTGCAATTTCTCATAGTCCTTGTGATTTAACAACTTTGAATAATTTTGTATCATCAGCAAATTTGACCAACTCACTCGTTCTTCCCATTAGTATATCATTTATATATATGTTAAACAGCAGCAATCCCAATACAGATCTCTGGGGCATTCCACTAGTCACTTTTCTCCAATGAGAAAATTGATCATTTAGCCCTACTCTCTGTTTTCTACCTTTTAACCAGTTCTCAATCCACAATAGAACATTGCTTCCTATCTCATAATGTTTTAATTTCCTCAAGTCTCTCATGAGGTACTTTGTCAAATGTTTTCTGAAAGCTAGATACACTGTATCATCTGGCTCACCTTTATCCCCATGTTTATTCATACCTTCAAAACAATGTAGCAGATTTGATTCGTGAGGATAGACTTGCAGAAAAGGATACCTTGGGGTCAAGGAGCAATATGGCAGCTTATTCCTGAAGAAACTGGAAAAGTGCAAGAAAATCATGGGGTATTTTCACTGAAGCGTGAAGGGAAAGCAGCAGTTCTGTAAGAAGCAGGAAGCACCTCTTTACTGTTTTATTCAGGATGTAGAACTCACCGACAGAGAAGGAACCAGTCCCCATTCAGGACTTACATGAACAGACAAATGGCTTCTCTGAAGAGTATGTGTTGTGGCGGAGGTGGACCTTGGGCTGAGGTGGGATTGGTGCAACCCATAGGATGGGTCCTATGGGTCCCCAACGTCGGCAGGCAAAGTGGGCTGATGTACGGAGGCCAGCTGGTCTTCACCAATACCAGCCCTCGTTCCCCGCGGGTTGAGCTTTTGGATGCCGGGCCGGCTGGACTTAGGTGGGCCTCCTTATGTAGTCATCAATGGAGGGATCAAAGTCAGCCCAGAGACAGCAGCAGAGATAGGGTACAGCCTTGTACTGGATGAGGTAGTGTCCCGGAGACCCGGGCACCAAAGGAACAAAGTCAGACAGGGGGCACCCGAGCAAGAGCAGGCTGAAGCCTGAATAGACCAAGTCCAGAATGTAGGCTGAAGAGGCATCGTAGAGCAAGCTTGAGTCAAGGCTGGCGGCAATCTAGAAATAGTGGCAAGCAAGGCTGAGGTCTGATCATGGAGGTAGTCAAACGTAGTTAAGCAAAGCAGTGGTCTGGGTCTGTAGAAAGGCAACGGCGTAGTCAGGTAATGCAGAGGTCTGGGTCTGGAGAGAAATAACAGGGTAGTAAAGCAATGCAGAGGTCTGGGTCTGAAGAGAGGCAACAGAGTAGTCAGGCAATGCAGAGGACTGAGTCTGAAGAGAGGCAACAGAGTAGTCAGGCAATGCAGAGGTCTGGGTGTGGAGAGAGGCAACGGAGTAGTCAAGTAATGCAGAGGTCTGGGTCTGAAGAGAGGCAACGGAGTAGTCAGGCAATGCAGAGGTCAGGGTGTGGAGAGAGGCAACGGAGTAGTCAGGCGATGCAGAGGTCTGGGTCTGGAGAGAGGCAATGGATTAGTCAGGCGATGTAGAGGTTTGGGTCTGAAGAGAGGTAATGGAATAGTCAGGCGATGCAGAGGTCTGGGTCTGGAGAGAGGCAACGGCATAGTCAGGCAATGCAGAGGTCCGGGCTTGGAGAGAGTCAATGGTGTGGTCAGGCAAAGCAGAGGTTGAGATCCAGGAAAGCAATCCGAAGATAGGAAGGAAAACAGGAACACAGGAATGAGGAAACCAGGAACAGGAATCAGTGAGGATCAGGAACATAGGAATGAGATGAATCTCTCAGGAGGCAATGAGTACTCGACTTGCAAGGAGACCTGTTACAAAGGCAAAGCTAGGGAACGGAGCCTGAGCTAATATACCAGTGCTCCACTGACGTCATCATCTGGGGCAGTGGCTCGGTTCCTGAAGCAGGCCCTCTTAAGCTTCAGTGAAGCACGGGCGCAAGCCTATGGAGGGACGTGGTGCCGAGTAGCAGCGTCTCTCTGCAGGCCACGCAGAGAGGCCCGGCATGGGACAGCAGAAGCAGTAGCTTAACTGGGGACACCTGGGTCTGTAGCTGAGCCGGAGGCACCAGGGGTGGCCCGAGGATGAAGCTGGTGGCCCACGACCACCAGAGTCAAGGGACCAGGCACAGGAGTCACTGGAGAGAGGTGTAGGGGCCGTGCCACTGGTCTGCCGTGGACAGTACGCGTAACAGTACCCCCTTTACGCCCCCTCCTTGGAGGTCAGGGTTTGCCCAGATGGGTCCGATGAAATTGCAGGAGGAGGGTTTTATCCAAGATGTTTCAAGCTGGTTCCCATGAGTTTTCTTTGGGGCCATAACCCTCCCAGGAAAGGAGGTATTCCCACCGGTGGCCCCTACAACGGACATCGAGGACTTCATCGACCTTATAGGGGGTATCAGTCTCAGCCACCAACGGAAATGGCTGAGGAGCCTTTCGTGAAGGACAGGATATGACCACTGGTTTTAGAAGAGATACGTGAAATGTTTTGTGGATTCCCAGTGTAGGCAGCAGCCGAAGCTGATATGTAACCACCAGTCCAATGCAACAAGTGATTAGAAAAGATCCAATGTACCTTGGGGCAAACCTTTGAGAAGGTATCTTGAGCCCGATATACCAAGTACTCAACCAGACTTTCTGGCCAGGAAGGAATTCAGGAACCGAGCGTCGGCAACTGTCAGCAGATCTCTTGGCCTGGGAAGTGGCTTGGTGTAAGCGAAGGTTCGACTATTCCCATAATGCCTTAAGGGCATAAGCAATGGCCAGCGCAGCAGGAGAAGGTACTGATAACGGAATGGGCAAAGGTGACGTACCTGTAGCAGTGGCGATATGGGAGTTGTGGGAAAACTCGCCCAAGGAATAAGTTCAGACAAATTGTCTTGATGATCATTTGTGTAGGTGCAAAGAAAAGCCTTTAAGAAGCGATTCTTATGCTTAGCTTGCCCATTGGCTTGATGGTGGTAGGCTGTTGTTAGACTGATGTTAATGCCGAACTTACGACAAACAGCGCGCCAATATCTGGCAACAAATTATGTGCCTCTATCAGAGACAATGTCCTTGGTATGCCATGTAATCTGAAGATGTGATGAAAGAACAGGCATGCCAACTCAGAAGCAGATGGTAGGCCCGGTAGAGGGACGAAACGGGCCATCTTTTAGAATCAATCTACTGTAAACCATATGACCTTATGGCCCTTAGATGGTGGCAAGTCCACAATGAAGTCTGTAGACAGGTGGGTCCACGGTTCCTTGGGAGCTGGAAGTGGGTGAAGCAAACCCCAGGGTTGACTGATCGGGGGTGTTTGTTGAGCACAAGTGTTACATGATTTGACATACGCTTTAGCGCCAGAGACCATAGTGGACCACCAGAACTGCTGGAGCAGCGCTAAGGTTTGTGTTCGTCCTGGGTGTCCCGTGAACTTAGAGTCATGAGCCCACTGGAGGACTCTTTCTTGGAGTCATCGGGGCACAACAGTCTTCCCAGTAGGAACTGGGTAAGTGGCAGACAGGCAAATATAGGCTGGATCTATTATGTGACCGGGTTGTTCCGGAGTATCTTCTGGCTCAAAACAGCGTGATAGGGCATCTGCTCGGAGATTTTTCCCAGCTGGACGATAACAAAGTTCAAAATTGAACCTGGAAAAGAATAATGCCCATTGGGCTTGACGGGCGTTGAGGCATTGGGCATGGCTCAAATGTTCCAGGTTCTTGTGATCAGTGAATACAACAAACTTGTCTTGAGCGCCCTCTAACCACGGGCGCCATTCTTCAAGAGCCAGTTTGATGGTGAGTAACTCGCGATCCCCGATACTATAATTTTGATCTGCTGAAGATAACTTACGAGAATAGAATGAACAGGGGACTACACATCCTGAAGCAGAGCGTTGGTTCAAGACCACCCCAGCTCCAATCACAGAGCCGTCCACCTTAAGCAGGAAAGGTGGTTCAGTCTGGATGATGGAGAGAAGATCCTGCTAGGAAGGCTTCTTTGAGGCGGTGAAAGGCTGTACTAGCTTCCAGAAGCCAGTTTCGAGAATCTTGGCCCTTACAAGTTAATGCAATCAAAGGGAGCTGCCAAAGTTGAATAGTGTGGAATAAAATGTCGATAATAATTTGAGAATCCTAAGAATTGTTGTAGTGCCTTAAGACCCACGGGCTGTGGCCAATCTTGGATTCCTCTGAGTTTGGTGAGATCCATTGAAAATCCTTCTTGTGAAATGATGTAGCTGAGGAAAGGCAGACTGGACTTCTCAAATAAGCACTTGTCCAATTTTGTGAATAAGTGATTCTCATGAAGGCATTGAAGGACGGTATGGACGTCAGTGTGGTGCATAGCCAGATCTTTGGAAAAGCCAAGGATGTCATCAAAGTATGCCACAAACTTGGTATATAGCAGGTCTCTGAAAATTTCATTCATCATTTGTTGGAATACTATGGGGATGTTATAGAGGCCGAAGGGCATCACCGGGTATTCGTAATACCTGTCTCTGGTGTTGAAAGCAGTCTTCCAGTTATCATCAGGGTGAATCTGCACCAAGTTGTACGCCCTGCATAAGTTCAACTTGGTGAATATGGAGGCCCCATGCAGACAATAAAATAGTTCTGAGATCAAAGGCAGAGGGTACTTGTCCTTGCACGTAATCACATTCAAGCCGTGGTAGTCAATACATGGCCTGAGAGACCCATCCTTCTTCATCACAAAGAAGAATCCTGCACCAGCAGGAGATGAGGAGGGATGGATGAACCCCTTCGCAAGGTTTTCTTGAATGTACTCCGTCATGGCCTTAGTCTCAGGAAGAGGAAGAGGAGGTGTAGTCCCTGGTAGAAGTTCAATGGGACAATCAAACCTCAAAGAGGTGGAAGAAGTCTTCTTTCTCCTTAGAAAATATGTCTTCAAAATCCACATAGGGAGTGGGTATACTAGAAGAAGTGGCTGCCAGAGGAACCTTGGGTGGTGGCACCATTTTACATAGACAAGACTGGTGCAGGCAGAATCCCATTCCACCAGCTGGAGTGACCCCCAATCAAATTGAGGGGAGAGATGTTGGAGCCAGTAAGTCCTAAAACTACTGGGTGATTGGATTTCTCCAGCACCAGTAATTCAATTTCTTCCATGTGGAGGGTGCCAGTACAAAGTTGGACTGGCTCTGTGGTCAGGGACATTCGACCAGGTAGAGGTTCTCTGTAGATGGAAGCAATGCACAAGGAGGGTTCCAGGGAATGGGTTTTTATACCCAGTAGTTGAGCTAAATCCTTGAGGATAAAATTATCTCCTGCTCAGGAATCAACCAGAGCAAAAATTAGAAAGGGTGACAGGTACAGTTATCTGTACCTGTCACCCCAATTCAGGGTGACAGGTACAGATAACTGAGGGGCCAGTGACGTTGCATCCAAGTTCAGGACCTCAACTGAACTTAGGCCATGAAGTTTCCCGGGCGGACTGGGCAGGCCTGTAGATGGTGGCCAGGTGATCCGCAATACAGACACAGACCTGTTTGTCTCCACCGGAGATGCTCTTCCAGGGACAGCCACCCACAGCTCAACTCCAAGGGCTCTTCCATCTTGGCCACAATAGAGACACTACCAGAGGCAAGGCTGGTGGTAGGTGGTGAATGGGAACGAATCCGAGAGGACTTCTTTGGTGATGATCAATTTGGCCTGTCAAATCTATAAGGTCCTCCAGAGAGGCAGGGAGCTCCCTTGCAGCCTGCTCATCCTTCAGCTGCGGGGAGAGTCCATCCAGGTAGATAGCTTGTAGGCAGTCTTCCTGCCACACGAGTTCAGAAGCTAAAGTCCAAAATTCAATTGTCTAGTCAAATAGACTCCTTTTACCTTGTCGAAGGTGCAACAAACTAGTGCTTGCCACGGCATGCCGCAAAGGATCATCGAAGGTCCATCAAAACACGGCCACAAATCGAGACAGTTCCTGTAGAAGGGAGTCCAATTGCTCCCACAAGGTTGAAGTCCAAGCCAGCGCCTTGCCTTCGAGATGGAACAAGATAAAGGTGACCTTTGTTAATTCATCTTGAAAGATGGAGGACTGCAGAGTTAACTGCTTGTAGCATTGGTTGATAAACCCTCTGCAGAGCTTGGAGACACCATTGGAATGAGATGGAGCTGGTAGGATCAACAAGGCTCTGAAAGTGGAAGGAGACGGCTGTTGATGAGTAGAAGCCAGCACTGGAACAGGGTTGCTGGTTAAGGCATCAAACCGGGCATGAAGACGCTCAAGGGAGGAGGCCAGTGCCTCAAGGAATTTCTGCTGTTCTTGTACTTTGGAGGCCAGGCCAGAAATGGCCTGGAGAGCACGCGGCTCCGCTGAGTCCATGGCCTTTGCAACCTGTTGCACCAGAGGTGGACCCTTGGGCTGAGGTGGGGTAGGTGCAACCCATAGGAGGGGTCCTATGGGTCCAGACCATCGGCAGGTGAAGTGGGCTGATGTTCAGAGGCCAGCTGGCGCTTCACCAATACCAGCACTCATTCCCTGCACATTGAGCCTTTGGGTGCCGGGACTGGCTGGACTTAAGTGGGCCTCCATATCTAGTCGTTGATGGAGGGATCGAGGTCAGCCCAGAGACAGCAGCAGAGATAAGGTACAGCCTTGTAGTGGATGAGTTAGTGTCCCAACTACCCGGGTGCCAAAGGAACAAAATCATACAGGGGGCGCCTGAGCAAGAGCAGGCCGAAGCCTGAATAGACCAAGTCCAGGACATAGGCTGAAGTGGTGTCGTAGAGCAAGCTTGAGTCAGGGCTGGAAGCAATCTAGAAGTTGTGGCAAGCAAGGCTGAGGTCTGATCATGGAGGTAGTCAAACGTAGTCAAGCAAAGCAGAGGTCTGGGTCTGGAGAGAGGCAACGGAGTAGTCAAGCAATGCAGAGGCCTGGGTCTGAAGAGAGGCAACGGAGTATTCAGGCAATACAGAGGTCTGGGTCTGAAGAGAGGCAACAGAATAGTCAGGCGATGCAGAGGTCTAGGTCTGGAGAGAGGCAATGAAGTAGTCAGGTGATGCAGAGGTCTGGGTCTGGAGAGAGTCAACAGCGTGGTCAGGCAAAGCAGAGGTCAAGATCCAGGAAAGCAATCCGAAGGTAGGTAGGAGAACAAGAACACAGGAACGAGGAAACCAGGAACAGGAATCAGCGAGGATCAGGAACACAGGAATGATACAAATCTCTCAGGAGGCAACGAGTACTCGACCAGCAAGGAGACCTTTTGCAAAGGCAAAGCTAGGGAGCAGAGCCTGGGCTTATATACCAGTGCTCTGCTAACATCATCATCCAGGGCTGTGGCTCGGTTCCCACCGCTGACCCTATGTAAGCTTCAGTGAAGCGCACGCGCCTGGGGAGGGGACGTGGTGCTGAGTAGCAGCGACTCTCCGCAGGCTACACGGAGAGGACCGGTGTGGGACAGCAGAAGTGGTAGCTGGACTGGGGACACCAGGGTCTGTAGCTGAGCCGGAGGCACCAGGGGTGGCCAGAGGATGAAGCCATTGGCCCTTGCCACCAGAGATGAGGGACCAGTTACAGGATTTACTGGAGAGAGGTGCGGGGGCAATGTCGCTGGTCTGTCGTGGTTGGCATGCGTAACACTATCTGGTAGTTTTCTCTTGTTTCCCCTGACTGTCAGGCAATATTAAATAGCATTTCTTGCACATTATGCATTATGCAATGCTCCTGTTAAACTATCTGCTTATTCTAGTTACACTGACAATGCAACTATTCAGCCAGTTTTAGCATTTCCATGCACGTTCGACTATGTTACTATGCTATATCTGTTATTATTTATTGAAAGCATGCAGAACCTGTTAGCATCTCCCATTAATTGACTTAACATCCTCATTAGATTGTTTAGTGAACCCATGCTGAAAGTGATGTTGTGTGAGTTATAGGCACCATTATGCACTAGAGAATCTGCATTTGAAAAAAATCTATTTTCTGCCCTTGAGCTCCAGCAGACTACACCAGTATTTCTGATAACATCCCAGAAACTTTCAATACTGTCATCAAGTCTGAGAAATTTGACATTTCTTCCTCCGTAGACATAGCAGATGCTCCCAACACAACTTCTAACATTTCAGCCTCTTCTACGTGGGCCAAAGCCACTGATGCCATCCCAACTGGGATAGTCAGAACCTCCTGACTTTGTCATTCTTGCAGAGTTCACCACCATATTCAGGGCTGGAAGAAATGCCAGCATTTATGCTGAAGAAATGTCACCCACCATCAATCACCCAAGGTGTATTAGCCAACCATGTATCTCCGAAGTTCAGCAGTGTAGACAGAAGCCAACAGGGCAAGCTGAGAAAATGCAGTGAGTTTCTGAAATGCTGACACTGCTGAACACATAAAAAAAAACCCTGTCCTTCAGGCCCGACATATCAGCAGGGATTGCTAGAAAGACTCATTTTCCTTGCAGTTTCCCATCAAACAAAATTAAAATCACCAAGAGAAGGCAAATGTTGGCTCAAGTCACAAATGAAACAAGGAAAATCACACCAGCATAACCATAGGGATCTGATGTTTATTAGATGGATGGAAATTGTCATATTTAAATAATATTTATTTATACTTAAGAAGATATCTATATCAAATGTCATCTGATTAGATGGGGGTATTAGATGCATAATTGTTCCAGTGGTTTACTGGAAGAAAAATCCTTATATGTGAAAACATTGGTATTTACTCTGCCAAGAAATAGAGGGAGTCATTTACTAAAGGTTTTCTCCCATTCTGTGTCTATGGGAAAAATGCTTAGTAAATGATCCCCACAGAGTATTTGGTTATTTAATTAGATATTAATCCTTTTACCAATAGCAGCTTGGCTTGTTCCATATTGGTGCTTTAGGGCCTGGTGTAATATTTGCAATGTTTCCTTTTCATAGGTAGGGCTGTTTCTGCCTTCATGTTGACAGTTAGTGCTATTCTAAAAGTCTACAATATTGTAACCCAAAGGATATGTGTGAGTGGCTGTATGTGTAGTATGCTGTGTCTGGTCCCTCAGGCAGCTGTTGAGAGCACCTTAAGAAGAGATCAGTGAAGAGAGTGGATAACTGATGAGCAATGCACCCATAACACATATGTGCACACACAATTAATGGAATGCATACATTTTTGCAGATTATGCCCTATCATTCTTATGGGATATCAAGCTGATTCATGAGTGCATCACTCAGCATTGTTGGTCCTTTTGCTTCCATTGTTTGATTTATAGATTGTTCATTGCCACTGTTCTGGGGATGCTAGAATAGAAGGAACAGGAACAGAAGGACAGAGAGGGTTGTCAATTGGTGGCAGATTTATGGTAATTTATACAAAAGATGAGAGGGTCAGGCTCCCCCGTCCTCAAGTGTCCAGTCCTGCTCTATGGAAAAGTTGGCAATTCTAGTAGGGAGAGAAAGTACCTAGCAAAGCTCCTGGTTTTGCCCTTGACACTCAAAGCATATTATACTGTCTTTCATTTTGCATCAGTTCAGTTGATGCTTGATTCCAATTCCTTAGGCGATCTTTGCTGCCCTACTCAAAATTAGAAATGGTAAAGAGGAAATAGAATTAAAATGAGTTTTACTTTTACACATTTCCCTCAGATGTGAATATCAGTACAAACATACACCACATTTTGGTAATTAGTCCAATCTCTCTCTATCAGTACATTCAGTTTTACTTGCCGTGAAAAGTAAGCATGTATTGAATGTGATCCTAAGGGGCAGTGAATTTCTAAGTGTGAGGGGAGGTTGGGGCAGTGAGTGCAAGTATGTTCCCTGGTTTTACTATAACAGAAATGAGCTGACAGATTGGAGTAAGAATGCATCCAGATTTAGTAACTGTATCACTGTCAATTCACCTACCTTTATTTTAACTGTGATTTGAAAGATGCAAGATACTAGTTAACTATGGACTAAGCCAATCTCCTTTATAGAGTATGAAGGGGATGCTTCATTAACTTCACTGCAAAGTCTGCAGTAATAATTACCATTGATTGTCACAAACTATCTACCAAATGATGCTAAAATGTAATTAGTTTTCAGACTAAAGGGACAATTCATTTGAGTTTTCTAAGAAAGTACTGATAATGCAGGCAACTAATTTTCCCCCGTTGTTTAGATTTTGACACTGCAGTACAGTAAAATCAAACAGCTCTTGAAAAATATCCACAGGAACCAAGCACATGTGAATCAAGGTGCTGCAAGGCAGTCTGAAATCAAGACTGAAATCAAATCTGCCGAATACTCAGGGTATAAAAGGCTAACATTAGACATAATAACCCACTGGGGGAACAGGAGAGAAAAGTCATGGGCCCACATAGGATGCTATTTCTCCTTTACTGTTCCTCCAATGAAGGACATGAAAAGAATATCGCTTCTCTGTATTGTAACTATTAACAATACAATGGGTTTTCCTGCAGGTAGGGGAGAAAAGTAGGTGTTGTTTGATTGTTTTTAGATAATGATCAATTATAGAATCTGGTTTAAACAATTAAGTGTTACCTTAGAAGCCCAGACTAGATGCATGCTATGCATTACAAAAGGTGAAATGAAGGTTACATGACTACTTGCATGGTTAAAAGGTGAGGTGAGAGGAGCTCTTATATCTAAAAGAATATCGTTCAAAAAATAGAAAAGTGATCTAAATGAAGAAAGCAGAAAAAAACATAAGCACCAGTAAGTTAGATACAAAGCATTCAAAAAAGGCAAAGAGAGAATTTCAAAATTTCATTTCATTTCATTTATTAAAATTTATTGATCGCCTAACACAAAAGGTCTAGGCGATTTACAACAAACATACACAATACCATAAAAACAACAACATGACAAACAAATGTCATTAAACAGATGTTATTGGATTTCATAGAAACCATAATTAAAAAAAATATTACATTTAGATTCAAACTAGGTGTTGCAAAGCTGGAGATAAGTCATATATCATACCTGGCAGAGAAATACTGAACTTAGCAGTGCTATTACACTTTAGAAAATACTAAAGGCACGGTGGAGTAGAAAGTCTTTCAAAAGCCTTTTAAAATTTTTTACATTATCCAGAGTACATTATTCAAATGGGTTGAGATTCCATAGAGATGGAGCAGCAATTGAAAATGATGTCTCTCTTGTAAAAAATAAATGTGCTTGCCTTACAGAGGGAATATCCAACAGGTTTAATTGAGATGATCTTAGACCTCTAGTTGGTTTATAAATGCATAGCAATGCATTTGACCAATGAGAAATATCTGAATTAAGGAGTTTGAACACAGTCATTGTGATTTTGAATTCAATGCATTCAAGCACAGGTAACCAATTCAGCTTACACAGGATTGGTAAAATATGTTCAGTACGTTTCATATGAGAAACAAGCCAAGAGGCAGCATTAAGTAAAAGTTGAATAAGCTTGCCATGGAAGCAAAAGCTTATAATAAAAACTTTTCCAGGTACAATTGAAGTAAAAAGCCTTTGAGGGAGTCAGTTAGATCATTAGATAGTCAAGAGGTAAAAGTGGTACTTATGGAAGACAAGACCATAGTGAAGAGACTAAATGCATTTATTTGCTTCAGTCTTTACTGAGGAATACCCATGCCAGAAATGAAATTTAAAGATGATGATTTAGAGGAACTGAATCAAATCTAAGTGAACATAGAAGATTTAATAGGGAAAATTGACAAACTAAAGAGTAGCAAATCACCTGGTCCAGATAGTTTACATTCCAGAATATTGAAAGAACTAAAAAAATTAAATTGTATATATAATATTTGTAATTTGTAAACTATCTTTAGAATCATCTATGGTACCTGAAGATTGCACTGTTTCCCATATAATGCCAATTTATAAAAGGGTTCCAGGGGTAATCCAGGAAAGTAGAGACCAGTGAGCCTAATGTTAGAGCCTGACAAAATAGTAAACAATCATAAAGAACAAAATTACTTAATAAATATATATAGTCATAATTTAATAGGTCAAAGCCAACAATGATTTAATCAAGGGAAGTATTGCCTTATCAATCTGCTATATTTGCTTGAAATTGTAAATAAACATGTGGATAAAGGTGAGCCAGGTGATATAGTGTCAACTGCTGCTATTCTTAGTATTTGGAATGCCTTGCACTTGTGTTGAGAGAGAAAGTCAATTTGTTGAAGTTTCATGGCTTATGTTAACTGTTTTTAATGTGTAGTATCTAGGGGACAGACAGAGGAAGAGCAAATAAGCTTGCAGAGGTTGAACTGTTGTGGACGTTATTTGCTGGAAACTATAAAGCATTTTACTGTGTTGAAAGTATTGTATTGTGTAAATTTTTTTGTATATTGCTTTGGATGATTTTTATCTATAAAGCAATTGATAAATGCTGCAAAATAAATAAGTGGTCGATTTTAAAAGCAGCATGCGTGCATCCATGTGTGCGCGGATCCCAGTGCACGCACATGGACGCGTCAATTTTATAAAATGGTGCATCACCACGCATATGTTATAAAATGCGATATCCGCGCACACATGCGCGCTAGATTTTAACATCCGCACGTGCATGTGCAGGCAGCCTGCGACTCACGCGTGCAAGGGGGGATTTTATTAAGTATGCATGGCGAAGTGATTGGGCCAAGACCAGTTCCATCCTAGTCCACTCAATTAAGGTGAGGCCAATTAAGGAGTGGAATGGAAGGGAACTTCCTAACCCTAACCCTACCCTTCCTACCTTTTCCCCTCTCCTCTATGACCCCTAACCTAAACCTAACTAACCCCTATTTATTTTGTTTTCATACTTACTGCTCCTCCGGAGCAGAAGTATCTTCTGTGCACAGGCTGGCTGCCAGCGCGCACTTCCCCAGGACAGCATCTAATAGTTTTGTCCCAGCCTGCCCCTGCACTGCTCCTCCTCACCCAGACCCCACCCATGGCCTGCACCTTTCTTCTGGCCCAGTACTTCAGCGTGTATTGGGGGTTACGCATATGGCCGGGCCCTTTAGAAAATGTGCTTGGCTCGTGCAGGGCCCGACCATGTGCGTAACCCCCGGTATTTGAACATGCAGACTTCTTAAAATTCAGTCTTAAATGAACAGTGTATCCAATGGCGTAGCCAGAATTGATTATTTGGGTGGGCACAAGGTTAACATGGGTGGGCTGAAGGCATGCAGGTCTGAGGCCTACTAGTTGTTTTCTCATTGATAAATAATACCATATACTGCACCCTAGAATGGTTTTCTAAGTAATTTGCAACAGCCATTATACATAATGCATGAAACTTTAAAACATTTTACCTCAATTATTTCAAGCACTTACCAGCATTAAAAATTCCTTATTAATCAGAATTTATTTTATATTTAATGCAGTTTATAAATGCACAAGTATAGAAAACAATCAGATCCAATCATGTAATAAAACAAAAATTAATGTATTTTTTCATGAAACATCTTTGCAGAAAATCAGAAATCTTCATAAATACAATAAAATATAATTAATAATCAGAACAGGTGCAGCGCAGAGCCGGGCAATTCACATTACAACTAACATTAAAAAAAAAAAATTCAAATTCTGGTGTCACCTCAGCAAAAAAATAACCCTCCACTGCTATTTTGTGAAGTAACACAAACTCTTGCAAAGGAAGAGGCATCTAGAACCTTGCCATACAATCACAGCACTGACTCTCAGGATTCAAACAGCAACCTTATAAAAAAGCAGCAATGCAAATACTACACCAGGCCCTAGAATGTTATTACATCACCTATGGGAATAACAAAACAAGCTGGACTACTACTATAGAGAAACTACACGCTAGCAGAAATACTGCATTTCAGTCACACACACAGGCAAAACAGAGACCGGGTTAATATTAAGGGAGACCCTCCCTGCCTGTTTTTCCTGCACGTGGTTCCTAAAAGGGGCAGTTGGCGGTCTCCCTGCAGCAAGCACAGCCTTTCTGCTTGCAGTTTACCCTTGGCAGTCCCCTTAGAGCTGCTAAGACTTGTGTGGGATTTATTTACCTCTCTACACTCCCATAGGAGAATGCCTAGACACAGAAAACTATGATGGGCAAATCATTTGAGAAATCTGCTTTGGTTTCATTTGTCAAAACCCAACCAAAAAAAGTTTTAATATAATTTCAGACAAGCTCTTGCAGCTTGATAAATTACTATTTAGCAGGGTAAATGGCTTTGAAATTTGTCCTCCCCATACAGAAACAAAGTATTTCATGGTAAAAACAATTCTTTAGTGACCATCAATCAAATATATGCCCTGCTGCTATACCAGAAAACAGATGCAAGACAGAAGCTCATTCAGCTGATGAGTATAACTGAATACATTGAATCTTTATTAAATGAATTGTTAAGACTGATGATAAAATAGATTGCAATTTTTCTTCACAATGCTTCCAGGTCATATGCCATCTGTGCACCCCATTAAGATGTTTCTCTAATTTATTTGAAGGAACTTTATGTGGAAGAAAGTCTAGAAAAAATGTTGGCTCATACAACAGTATGTACTGTATATTGTGTCTTTGTTAGTGGAAACACATTGTTTAAAAACCAGATCAGTTTTGCAGACTCTGTTTTTGGCCAAATTGATTATTGCAACAGTCTATTGATTGGCTTACCAAAAAATCTTATCAGATTGTTGCAATTAATGCATAACGCTACAGCCCATTGATTAACCAGTGTTCAAACATTTTGCTTCATTTTTAAGGGATCTTCACTGGGTCCCTGTCATGATCCTGCCTGCTATACAATCCCCCCACCAGCAGAGGTCATCAGCAAGCCTCACTAGCCACTCTGGTTGCCTGCTTGTTGATAACATGGTGCAGCAGTTTTAGATCTATTTATCCAAGCCTCTCCAGGCATTCCTTACCTCTTCAACGAGTCACTCTGACTCCTTGTTTTGGCCTTCTTTGACTTGCTATCCTTTGTTATGTGGCCTCCTCAGCCTACCTGCCTTCCCCGTGGCCTTCCAGGCTTACCTGCCTTGCCCTGTGGCCTTCCAAGCCTTCTTGCTTTGCTCTGTGGTCTTTCAGGTCTTCCTGCCTTTTTCTGTGGCCTCCTGGGCCTTCTTGTCCTGTTTTGAGGCCTTCCAGCCTTCTAAGTTTGCTAGCCCAGCCTCCTGGCCTATTTAGGCCTTCTCATTTATTGTTTTATTGTTCTAGTTCTCTCTTTGTTTACTCCTAGTCTACTCTTGTCTTGTCCTGTCCTGTCTTCAGGGGTAGATTTCGGGTAAAGATTGGCCCGGGGATTTTCCACCCAGGCCGGCCCAGGAGATACCCCGTGGTCTGCCGAGTGTGGCTCTGTCGCTGATGTGCTCGGCAGACCACGTGACCAGAGCGAATGGCCCTGCCTGTCTTTGTCCTATCCTGACCAGTCCAGTCTTTGTCCTTGCCTGCCCAGACTGGTCCTTGTCCTGTCCTCATCATGTACTGTCTAATCCTTGCCCTGTTCTGTTCAGTCCAGTCTTTGCCTCCAGTCCAGGCTTTGACTCCAGTTCAAGCTCTTGTTTGCATTGCCTTCAGTACTGGCTTTGTCTCCAGCCTTTGTCTTGCCCTTAGTTCCAGCCTATGTCTCTAGCCTAAGCCTTGTCCTTGGCACCAGCCTGTATTTCCAGCCCTGTCTATATCCAGCTCCTGCCTTCCCTCAGTACCAGCTTGTGTCTCAAGCCCAGATCTTGCCCTTGGTTCCAGCTTTTGGTTTCAACCCTGTCTGTTTCCAGTTTCTGCTTTCCCTTGGTACCAGCTGTATAACCAGCCCAGGCCTTGCCTTGGTTCTAACCTTGTCTCCAACCCTGCCTATATCCAGATCCTGTTTGCCAGTTGTGTCTTCACTTCCTGTTGTGCCACCATGATGTTCTCCAGAAGGAAAGTCCTGCTGGCTTCCAAACCTGTGGGATCAACTCAAGGGGGAGGGTGCTGACTAGGCAGAAGACCATCTCCAGTCCTGCCCTGCAGCCCTGTCTCAATCCTGTAGGGGTGATTAATAATCCCAGCCTACCAGACCGTGACACCCCTGTTGTGATGGATAATGCAATTTAAATTGATAACAATAATGAATAAGTTGTTTCATAATGTTTATACATGTTCTTTGAAAACTAAATTAAAGTATTATGTTCCATGGAATTCATTGAGATCCAAGGGAGCAAACCTGTTGAGTGCACCATCCCTAAATAATTATAAATTAAAGATTACACAAGTACGAGCCTTTTCTTTTGCTGGGCCTATTTATGGAATAATCTTTCAGAACAACTGCATGGGGAGACTGATGTAAAAACATTTTGGAGAAAGCTGAAAGCATCATTTTTTAGAGAAGCATTTTATGTTGTTCATTTCCTGTGTATTAACTGTTTTGAATGTGTGTTTTAATTGTTTTGAATTTAGTAATGGTTTTATGGTTATTTTTTGTATTTCATTATGAATGTATTGACTGTAATCCACCCTGCACAGAATATATGGAAGAGATGGAATATAAAACATTTTAAATACGTAAATCAATAAATAAAAAGAAATATTCTGCCTCCTTCTTTGATCCATAAAAGAAAGAAAAGAAACCACCATCATCTTTTATTTATTTCACGCTCTTCCAGCAGATGAGCTCAGAGAAATCTCTCTCTAACTCACTGAAGATTGACCCAAAGACAATTTCAGTAGGTTCATGCTGTAACAGGATTAAAGATTAAAATAGATTGCCTGTAGGCTGCCTCCCACTGCGATTGATAGAGACAACAAGCAATCAGGGGTGGTGGGAAGGCTGTTTGATGCCCCTTGCTACTGCAGCAGTTCAGGAGCTGGCCAGTGGGGAAGAGAGAAGCAGCAGAGAGCTGTACAGAGGTCTCCTGACACTGCTGCAATTGAGGGCCAGGCAGTGAAGGTGAGCAGCTGGATCATTTTCGCTGCCTCCCACTGCTGCTGCTACAGGCAGGTCTGGGTGCAGACAGTGATGTCAGTGATTAACATGAATCTAAAAGGTGGGAACCGGGTAGCAGCAGAATTCATGCCACTGGTGCTGTAGGTCTCAGAGGCATGATAAAGCAGCAAGGAGCATTGGAGACGTTTTGGCTGCAGAAATAAAACTTGGAAAATTAAAAAGCAAGTAAAGCTCTAGGGGGAACTTTTAAATATAGGGTGCCCCACTGTAACAAGTGCAGGGGACTCAGTGGTTCCACTGATAGGGGGAACACTTAGGGGTGAATTTTAAAAGACTTGCTCACGTTAAAAGGCCCGTATACGTGAGTATATGAGCTGAGCACAAGCAACTTTTATTTTAAAACTGGCAAATTTCATGCATATGTGCACATGCATGTACAACAGAATAGCTAAAAAGGGGCAGATTTGGGGCAGGGCACGGGCATTCTGGGTGGAGCCAACATTTATGTGCATAAAGCCAGATTTTAAATCAGCGCATGTTGGCAGTTACCTGCGCATATTTACTTCTGCTCTTTTTCAGGTGCAGGCCAGAATAAAACTCTTTATAACCAAAAACCAACTGGATGAGGGGTCTAGGGGAAATTGGGAGAATGCAGGCTGAAAAATCAGTGGGGTCTTGATGACCTAGAGATAGACCTGGCAAATTGGTGGACTAAGTGGTCAAACTGGTTATTTCTTTCACCAGGGCATGTTTTAAAATGTGCTCATTTGTGCATGTGAAAACTGACAGGTCCTAAGGAAAGTTATACTAATAATGTTTCCTCACATAACCACTTTAAATTAGGAGCACACAAATGCATGCTAGGCTTATTTTAAATAGTATGCATGCACTTGCATGGACAATTTAAAATTACAGTGTATGTGTGCTCACACCCATATGTGCATTAATGTGAGCACATGCACGCTCATTTTAAAGTTACCACCCCTATGCGTGCTACCTGCAAGCACAGGTTAAGCTGAGGCAGGGTCGTGCAGACTGATGCTGCTTCGTGACTGTGACATAGAAAAAAAAGTGGAACAACCAGGGGCAGATTGCAGGAAAAAATCAGCCCGTGTGATTTTTTTCAAAACTGGCTCATGGGGTATCTGAGGCCCTCATGCACTTTCCCTGCAGCATGTGTCAACAGCACCTAAAAGCATGTCAAGTTGATCCTGGAACCCAGCAGAATTGAGCCAGAATATCTCCAAAATAAACTTCATCTTTCATAAACAACAAAGAAGGTGAGCACATTCTAGACCAGGGTTGGGCCCCCCTCACATCTGCTTATATCTCTTATAGAGATATATCCTGGATTCCCGGTCTGGCACTTGAACTACTTGCAAATAATGAAATTGCCAGCCAGCTTCAGACAGGTGCAGATGTCACAAACAGATTTTTAGATAGCAGAAACTTTATAGGCACACAATGTGGGAAAGGGGGAGGCCTACACCCAATTTCCACCATTCCTCCCAAGCTCCTCTTCCCCCCTTCACCTTTCCCATGCCCTGATTAATTCACTCTTACGCTGTTTTAAGTCCGAAAATTGCTTTATTGTTGGAAAATTAATGGCCGCAGCCCAAAACACCATATAGCAAACTTTAGCACTATAATACAATGTCATAACGTAACAAATCAAATATGCCCTAACCCTAAAACTATACAGGGTTAACTCCTGGTGACCAATGCCCCGTATAAATAAGCGATAAGCCAAACCGCTGTTGGCAAATATGGATACCCCCAGCGGTAGAAGCCAGGATGCCGCAGAAGACATTTGGCCGTAGTACCCATAGCGTTGTTGAAGGATGTGCTTACCACAACCCCACCGTAGAAGTCAGGATCTTTTGGTCGAAGCACCCTCCATGCTCCCCTTCTTGTCCCCCCTCTTGGCCGTCAAAGCGTTGAGGGTCTGGGTCAGTACCTGTTGGGCCGCCGGCCCGATCCGAGCCTGCCTGCTGAAGTGCTCCCGGGCCGCTGGCCCATGAAAAGGCCGGAGGTAAAATATTTGCGGGGGCCATGCTAACATGCTGGTCACCGCGTCACGATACCCTGGTAGCGGACCTGCTTACCAGGGGACCCCCCCAACAGATTCAGCTGTGGCCAATTTTCCTAGTAGGGCTTCGGTTACATCCTGTAGGTCGGTGTTAAATATATCCTATCCTATATCTGACAGATGCGCCCCCATCTGATCTGAACAAACCTGGGCTCTCGTCTAGCAATTCATGCTTGGCACACAACCCTTGTATTGTGGGCATAAATCTACTGACCCACCTATTGATTTTTTTCCTGGCTCTTTCTACTGCTTGATGAGACCGCTCCCCCTTCCCTACCCTCCTGGAGGTGATAAAGAACCAGATAATTAACGACTGCGGGAACATGCTAGCCAAACTGACCAGATCCTTCTGTATTTTTTGCATGAGTTGCACACTACAGGTTGACATCAAGTCGTTGCCTCCCATGCCTTCTCCATGTCCAGGACAGTCGGCATCAACTGGTCCCATCTCATCCCCGAGATCCCTTTCCACACCGATAGTAGGTGAGCCGCCATGCCCAGGTGTTCTCCCTCAGGCCAGTCGAGGGCTCTATGTGCCCACCGCACATAAGAGTGCCCTAGTATCCAGATGAAGTGCATCCGAGGTCCCTGATCTGTGAACAAATAATGCATGTTACTGACTAATACATAAAATACTCCTTAGGCCTCTCATACTGTTATGCCCATCGGTCCCAGATGGCTGCGACCACGTGTACCTACCTCCTGCACTGCTATCTTGCCCTCCCTGGGGCTGCTCGCGGCTCGGGTCAGCTTTCACTGCCGCATTCCTTGGGACTCCTCATGATGATATGAATGCTGCTGCCATCCTTCTCAACTTTGGGCCTTCCTAGGTGCACGCGCATGCACCAGACCCTCCTTTGAAGCCTCCTCGGCGGGATCCTCGGGGGCATCCCCAGTTGATGACATCATCAGACCAGTGTATTTAAACTCCACCTTTGCCCTCAGCTAGCCGACTTGGCAACAAGTTCCATTCGTCTTCAACTATTGCCTACGTATTCCTGAGATGCTTCGTATCTTGGACTTGGACCCTGTCTGGTACCTGCTCCTCAGGGGCCAATGCATGCATTGGGGACTCATTCTCCTTGCCTTCCCTGCTCCTTGGGTTGGCTCTGCATCTCCTAGGTTCTACCTGCAAGGCCTCCTGTTCCTCGGGACTACCTCTGGGACACCTTAGCTATCTGAGTTCTACAGTGGGACTTCCCCACTCCTCGGGGGTTGCACCTGCAGCCTGAACAAAACTGTCCATGCTCCCCGCTCCTCGGGACCACGCTTACGGATTATAGTGACTGCCAGATCTTCCCTGCTCCTTGGGGTATCGCTCTCTGGCTTTCCTGGGACTTGCATGCTTCCCCGCTCCTCGGGGTTGCGCCTACATATGATATTGAAACTGCCTACACTTCCCTGGTTCCCGGGACAGTACTACATCATCACTAGATGTTCAGCTCGGGCTTCACTATCCTATGGGCTGGCCTATGGCGTTACAGCATCATCCTATGCTGTGCAGCTCCTCCCTTCAGAGTTGTCCTCCAGAGTACCTCCTGATTGGCCAAGCATCATGCCCCCTGTGCTGCGGTCTGTCTGGCATTCCTTCCCTCAGGGTCCCTGTTCAGGTATAGCCTCCAGTCCACTCTCCACGGGGGTCCTCTCTGGTGCTGCAGAACCTCTCCATTGACTCGCCCAGAGCTCTCTGCTGTCTCTGACCTCGCCTCCTAGTGGTGTAGACCTGTGGGGGTCCTTCCCACAGGAAGTAACAACTTGCACATCGGGCCAAGGGCCCACATACCAACAAATCATAACAGATACAACCTAAACCTAAAATTGTTCACAAACAACTAGTAGAACACTTGGAATCAAATAACATCTTGTATCCAAATCAATTTGGCTTCTGCCAACATTTAAACACAGAAACACTATTATTGTCATTGACCGATACAGTACTAAAAGGTTTTGATTCGGGTCAAAAAATATATTCTTGTCTTACTTGATTTGTCGGCAGCATTCGACATGATAGACCATGATATCCTGATTACAAGATTGGAAGAGATTGGTCTTATAAATAAGACTCTTGGATGGATTACTTCATTTCTAAGGCAAAGATCCTTTCAAGTTAAAATAGGTAATACCCTCTCTGACAAAACTGAACTCCAAACTGGGGTCCCACAGGGTTCTGCCTTATTGGCAACGCTGTTTAATATTTATTTACTGCCAGTTTGTCATCTCTTGGCAGGCTTAGGCCTGAATTCTTATATTTATGCTGATGACATTCAGCTTCTGATCCCTGTATCAGATACAATTGAACAAACTTTCAAATTAATAACCATTTATCTCGCTGCCATTAATCAACTATTATTTCACATGAAATTAGCTTTAAACATGGAAAAAACTGAAATCATTCTTCTTGATAGAAAACAAAAAAATAATATGATTAATACCAATAATATTCTTGCTTTACCAAATAATATTAAACTAATGCTCTCTGATACAGTTAAAGATCTAGGGATAACCATTGATTGTCAATTGAATTTCAAAAAACATATCTCTATAAAACTAAGGGAAAGTTATTATAAATTGTTGGTCCTGAGAAAATTGAAGCCGCTATTGAATGTCAATGATTTTCGATTAGTGTTGCAAGCCGTAATTTTCTCATCACTGGACTATTGTAACTCTCTTCTTTTGGGTCTTCCACAAACCACATTGCACCCTTTACAGGTGCTTCAAATCTCTGCGGCGAGAGTGCTAACAAATTGTAAAAAACGGGATCATATTACTCCTGTTTAATTTACATTGGTTACCGATTTCACAGAGAATACATTATAAGTCATGCTGCATTTTACATAAAGCTATACATGGTCAAAAAACAGATTGGCTGAATTTTTAAATTCACACCCCACAAAGATCATTAAGATCAGCTAATAAAGAACCAATGCAAATCCCGTCAGTAAATTAATCCCCCTCATACTAGTATGAGATAGGTCCATCTCTATTGCTGGTCCCTGAATTTGGAACACAATGCCCGCTGAATTTCGTCTGGAAATAGAGTTTAAAGCTTTTAAGAAAGCATTGAAGACATGGCTATTCGAACAGGCCTACGCAGACCATTTAGAGGAAAGAAGTAGCTAGAATGAAAAAGCAATTATTATTATGCTTTTCTTTTACCTGTCCCTTTATTAATAATTTTATTTTATATTGAATATGTTATTGTATTTTAACCACCACAATTTATTGTTGTTTTTTATGATTTTATCATTCTATGATGTGAACCGTTGTGATGTTTCTTGCGAATGACGGTATACAATATTTTTAATTAAATAAATAAATAAGTAAATAAACGTCCCGGATTGCCATCTGCCGATGGACATTATTTCTTTTGCCTGCACCCCTAACTTGGCTGCCGTGGTGGCTGCTCCAATATGGAATGAATGTGTTGCGTAGCCTGCAACATCGGCGCCCACCACCTGCAGGGCCAGGCGAAGCAACTTACTGTACTGATACCTGGTTACTAGGCTACCATCAGCGTGTACAAGTAATTGCCCACCGCAAGGAGTACACCTTTTCAAGTATGTTTTCATGCAAGGGACTGGGCAGGAGGCTTCCCCAGACCATTCCCGTAGGACTATCTTAGCCCTGGTCCCTAATTTGTCCTTTTTGGACCTGCGAATGCTTGCTGTGTTCGAGAACTACATCTGCCCTCTGTAAACTAGAAGCACACGGCCTAGTGCCTGAATGTGCCATCAGCTCACTGACATGAAACACAGCATAAAATGCCAGGGAGAAAGTGCCAGGGAGGAAGGGACGTTACGTTGCGTGTGCACCAGTTCGACTTCATTATGTGTTGACATACCCGCTATATGAATTATGAATTAAAATGAGTTTCGGGAATCGGAGTAATGATGAAATTGAAGAAAAAACAGTTGTATAAATGCCATTGAAGAATGGGGAAGTGAATATTGGTAATCTATATCGGAAGAGTTGATTATTGTATAAGTGGAACATAAGTCCCTGAGGAAGCCCCATGAGGGGAGAAACAAAGATCTTTTGTCGGACACACTTCAGTTGGAATATAACAACGATCATGGCGAATATGAGATAATAATCTTGAAGCAATAGAAATGAAGCTGTTGTAATTCAATAATATACAAAGTGTTGTATTTGAAAAAACTGATTGTTAAAAATTAATAAGCTATCTTCGCAATCACGATGTACTGGAAATGTTTTTAATATGATTTTAGGTGTGTGTGAATGTGTTTCAATGGGATAGTGAGTATTTTATCTGTCTAGATAGAATTAATAAAGTTTTGCACATTAATTTAAAAAAAAAGTGGAAAACTCCTTGTGTTTATTACGATTGTATAATTATTAGGAGATATTTGGAATTCTTTACCCATTGTATAAATTTGCCTCTGACTATCCGGCATGAGATGCCCCAGCTCACTCCCTCTTGCAGACGGAGAGCCACCAAAACGCATCAATGAGCTCCTGATGCCCTAGGCCAGCCAAACACTGCGACCCAACCCTCCAGGTGCTCCCCCAAAAGCCATCAATCCCCATATTGTGCTTATTTTAGGCATTGATAGACTTGAACTACTATTCTCCCATACCAAGCACAATTGCACTACCATTCTCCCCCCCCCCCCCCCCCTTGTATACATTGGCAATCAATGCCACCTGAGTCAGCTGCTCGACATGGCCTACCCCCCATTGCTAAAAACCCTTCTCCTCCTCCCCCCCTTTATATATATATATATATATATATATATATATATATATATATATATATATATATATATATAAATAACCCGGCCAGTTCCAAGTTGGATCGTGGTGACCTGACCCTGACTCAGAGGCAGACCTCCTCCTTCCTCTTCTCCAAAGCGAGGGGACACTAAGAAAAACAACCCCAGCCACCTACCCTATCAAGAACGCACAATTTTGTCCAGAGTCATGCGGGGCTGATATCGCTCATCCTTGTTTTTTTTTTTTGGAGATGAGCTGGAGCCACGGTGCCGCATGATGTAGGCCACTGGAGCTGCCAGTGCCACATGATGTAGGCCGCTGGAGCCGCAAGTGTGAGCCGCGGGTAATGCCAATTCGACTGGCGCTGGGCAAAAGGGGCGTGCTGAAGTGTGGCTTCCCCATTTAAAGCCCAGCCCCAGCCATCCGGGTGCCGCGTCTCCCCCCTCCACGTCTTTACATCATCCCCCTGCCTCCCCTCTCCCTTCCCATAATCCCCCTTTTGCCCCTTCCCGCCCCCATTGTGTCCCGCTCTCTTAACGGAGTTGTGGGCTCTTAAACACTGACACAAACAAAGACACATACGCTTTCTCAGACCCAAAGACACACCCTTACACAGAAATTAAAGGACTTCATTTATTAGGATTGGAAATGTAAGAAGTTGGAAGGGCTTTATTGGCACCGGGTTATGGATTGATGGCAGAAAAAATCAAAAGAAGTGAAGAAAAGAGGTAGATGAGTGAGAACAGTTAAAACCAGAAGCAGGTTAGCTTGACTACTGGAGAGAGAGAGAAAAATATTTTTTTTTTGTCAGAGAAAAAGAGATTGTTAAAAAGAGAAATAAACCCTTAACTGAGACAGACACTGGTTGAGTTTTAACTAATTGTTACAACTTTAATAGAAAGATTTATGTATGCAAGTGAGAGGTCTTCAGCAAGGAGGGCATGGTTGTCTAATAGATCCTTTCAAGAAAAGAAAAATAGAACTTCTATGAAAAAAAAAATGCTTGTATCTTGAAATTTGAATTGAATCTTATTGGTTTCAGATATTGTCACTAGACCAAATATTTGGTATACCCCTGAAAGCCAGCTGAGATCTAGCCAAGGGGCATTGCTGGTAGTACCATCCTTCAGCCTGATGGGCTAAGTTTAGCTGTGATTTAGATCATTTTCAATTGTAGCATCTAACATTTTGGAATCTGTTACCAGCGAATATCAGCTCAGAAAGAAAGTACCATATCTTTCTAAAAACAAATGTTATCACCTGCCACTTTACTGGAAGGAAATGATTAAATGTGGGGTTTTTAAGTAACTTTTATTTTACATTGAGCTGTCAGGCCTTTTTAAGATTTAATTTATTTTTTATCAAGAAGAGGCATTGGTTGTGCTTCTAAGTTAACATCTTAAGGTATTTTAGGGCATATATATCTCTAGATTAAGATTTTGAATAAAAGTACCGTATGTTTGTGGGTATTTTTTTAATGCTTTCTTGCAAAACGTGTAATTAACATATTTACAATGATTTTTTTTGTATTTGTTCAGTGATATGTTAAATGTTGATTATGCATATTCACTATTATACACCACACCAGATGATTCCATTTTGAGTCTGGGATGCAGTTGATAATTTTAAAGAAATAAATGGAAGAAATTGTCAGGCAGAGGCTGATTTTAAGAGCCAAAAATTGTGCAGACTAACAGGAATGGAATATTCAAACATTCAAACATTCAAACATTGGGACGGTAACTTTCAAATGGGCTCACAGGTGCACACATGCACGTGTGCATCAGCTCGCGCCCAGAGACACAGCCATTTTATAACATGCATACAGATATGGGCATACACATATAGCCTAGATGCATGTTTGTACATGCGCCTAATTTTAACCTTGTACACACCCAGCAACATAGGGGTGTGCATTCGGATTGACCGCATTAGTAAAACGCAACTCATATTTTTTTTTTACTTAAAAAATTGATTCGACATAAACGATCGGATTTCCCACATATCGAACATAGATATGTTCGATATGTGGGAAATCGCGATTGTTGAGCCAAAATAAAAATTTAAACCCCCTCACCCTCCTTAATCCCCCCCCCAGACTTACCACAACTCCCTGGTGATCGAGCGAGGAGTGAGGACGCCATTTCTGCAATCCTTGGCGAGAAGCATGTGACGTCGGCGGCACGTCGAGTGACGCCGGCGTCACGTGATTCCCGGCTCGTTCGCGCCGGATGGCTCGTTCGGCCCAAAAAGAACTTTTGGCCAGCTTGGGGGGGTCAGGAGGCCCCCCCAAGCTGGCCAAAAGTTCTTTTTGGGCCGAACGAGCCGTCCGGCGCAAACGAGCCGGGAATCACGTGGCGCCGCGTCACTCAGACGCGACGTCACGTGATTCCCGGCAAGTTCGCGCCGGACGGCTCGTTCGGCCCAAAAAGAACTTTTGGCCAGCTTGAGGGGGTCAGGAGGCCCCCACAAGCTGGCCAAAAGTTATTTTTGGGCCGAACGAGCCGTCCGGCGCGAACTTGCCGGGAATCACGTGACGTCGGCGTCACGTGATTCCCGGCTCGTTCGCGCCGGACGGCTCGTTCGGCCCAAAAAGAACTTTTGGCCAGCTTGGGGGGGTCAGGAGGCCCCCCCAAGCTGGCCAAAAGTTCTTTTTGGGCTGAACGAGCCGTCCGGCGCGAACTTGCCGGGAATCACGTGACGCCGCGTCTGAGTGACGCGGCGCCACGTGATTCCCGGCAAGTTCGCGCCGGACGGCTCGTTCGGCCCAAAAAGAACTTTTGGCCAGCTTGAGGGGGTCAGGAAGCCCCCCCCCAAGCTGGCCAAAAGTTCTTTTTGGGCCGAACGAGCCGTCCGGCGCGAACTCGCCGGGAATCACGTGACGCCGCGTCACTCGACGTGCCACCGACGTCACATGCTTCTCGCCAAGGATTGCAGAAATGACGTCCTCACTCCTCGCTCGATCACCAGGGAGTTGTGGTAAGTCTGGGGGGGGGATTAAGGAGGGTGAGGGGGTTTAAATTTTTTTTTTGCACATATGTACATATACCCAACTCATTGGATTTTTTTTATGTCCATATTGGCCGCAAGTGGGACCCCCTTTCGGACATAAAAAATATGAACATAAAATTTTGCTCTGCACATCCCTACAGCAACATAAGTTGGCTTATGGATGCACAACTGCCTGTGTTTTAAAATTGACATGCTTCCAGCTGAGGACCCGTGTTGCGCTTGCTGCTGCGGGACAGGCCCGCGAGCAGCTCTCTCACCCTTGCTGATGCCGGCCCTGCTGCTGCCGCCGCTGTCAGCCACTTCTGTGCAGCCTGGATGATGCTGCCTGCTGCTGCTGTTTTCCGACAGTGTGCTGGCACTGGCCTCTTCCTGCCTGTGCGGCTTCTGCTGCTCCTGCCCCGGTTTGTGCAAGCGGCTGGGAGCTGACTCTGAGGTCTCCTTTGTTGCGGCCCTGGTACCACCACCGTTTCCATCCCTGTGAGGCAGGTGGAGCCGCGGACACTGTTGCTGCTCTGCTCCTGCCTGTCCTTGGGCTCCTCTAGGTGCGAGTGTGTTCCTGCTCAACATTTAAAGGGCCAGTAGCAGGAAAAGTCCCACGGCCCCAACAGATGATGTCATCAGCCTGTGCCATTTTCAATCCTATAAAAGGACTCTTTTCCACTTCCTTCACATTGGATCTTCATGGTTGTCCATGGTCTTGCCATCCAACAAGATCCTCCATGGTCTCCTTGTGTCTAGATGTTTTTTTTTTTAATGTTCTTGATGTTCTTGGTCTCCTGTGGATGTTCCTGCTCTTGTTCCTCATCAGAGCTCCTTTGTCACTTGTTCCGTGTTCCTGATGTTCCTTGTTCCTCTTGTTCCATGTTCCTGATGTTCCAGTTCAGGTCCTGATGTTCCAGCCTCAGGCTCTTCATCCTGCTTCCAGGTTTTCTTCTTCTCCACCTTTCTTGGCGTGCCACCATTGTGGTGCATGACCAGTCCGTGGGGGCTGTGTAGATCACTTCATGGCACAAGGCCTGTCTTCATGTCTGCAGTGCAAGTCTCCAGAAGGCCCTTGCTTTTAACACCAATGTCTGTTCATGAATCTGAGTTCTGAATCCAGAGTCTTGAATCCTTAAATCCTGAATCTTGTATCCTTGAATCCTATTCCTGGTCTTTGGAGTTCCTTGTTCCTGCTTTTGTCCATGCCCTAGACTCAAGCCTGAGCCTGCTCCACTTCAGCATGGCCCGCAACCAGCCATTGGCAGCTGTGTAGGGCATGCCTCGGTGCAAGCCTCTCCTGAATCTTCATCATGTTTCCAGCTTCAAATCTTCATCTTCTCATCTGGAGTCTACTTCGCTTCCAGCATTGTCCACGACCAGCCATGGGCAGCTGTGTAGGGTGCTCTGCGGTGCCCTGTACTAGTGCCTGATTCCTGAATCCAAACCTGAGTCTTTCAAGTTCCTCGAGTCTTCGTCTGAGTCTTCCAAGTCCTTGTCTGAGTCTTCCAAGTTCCTCGAGTCTTCATTCAGTTCCATGTCTTGTCATGTTCCTGTCCTCAGGCTTCATCTGGCCTCACACACTCATTGTTCTGAAGCAGCGGATCTGGAAGGGCTACCGAGTGGCTGGAGGGCTACTCTTGAGACCAGCATTGCGTTGCTGGGTCTCACTTGTGCTTGTAAGTCCAGTGGAGGTTTGAGCCTGCCTTGTACCAGTTCCTGTGATGTTTCATGCCACGATTCTAGTCCAGCCTTGCCTTGTTCCAGTTCCAGCATATGCTTGGAGACTCTCACCTCCCATGGTGTGCTCCTTGGGGCTCCTCCCTGAGCTTTGGTCTAAGGGTTCAAATCTCAAGAGCAAGCAACCACACCATACCACCCGTGTTCACAAGAGGATGTGAAGGCCATGAGCTTGGTGAGTGTGTTCCTGTGACAGGCTCAAGTTTTTTTCTGGACTTTTTGATATCTCGTCCCATGTCAAGAATTTTTTTCGAGTTTTTCTGGCTTTTTCATTTCTGATTTTTGCCAAGAATTTTTTTTCCCAAGTTTTGGTGTCTGAGCCCTTTATTTTTTGCAACCCGTACACCTCGATTCTAGTCCAGCCTTGATCCAGCTCCAGCCTGTGCTTGGACAGTCTCGCCTCCCACAGTGTGTGCCACCTCCCACAGTGTGTGCCTTGGGGACCCTTCCTGAGCCACGCCATGATCATAGAGCTCACATCTCTTCAGAGCATGCGAGCGCACCCATGCATTTGCAACAACCAGTTTCACCAGTTCATCCATCAGTTCACCTAGTGTTCTCCTAGGTCCTCCCAGACTGTACTTTATTTTTAACTTATACCTCTTCCATAGCAAAAGTAAAGTTGCATGGCACTGGACCTGGGCACGTGCCCAGGCATGTAGGTACTTGCGCGGACATCTTGTCACTGCCTCAGAACATCCACTACAAGCTATCCACACCATACCCACACCATACCCCTTTTTCTTCCAAGGCAAGATGTATGCACATCTGCCTGATTTATAGAATAGGGTGAACACATCCTAGTGCTAGATTAATGCCCATCTCATGATTTTGGCGCATGTCCATCTTTTAAAATTCACCTCTAACTTTGGACAGTCCCTGGCAGAATGAACTGGTTTTATAAAGAAGAGCTTAAAGACAATAAAGTGTTATTTGGAACTAGATCCCCTGATATATACATTTGGAGATAAATAAAGTAAAGAAAATGTCTCCTTTCAGTAAAATATTCTCTAATAGAGAAGAACAGCAGAAAACACTTGAAGCTAAAATAAAATGTTACATTTCACACTGATTGAAACAGAACTAAAATTGTTACAGTTAATCTCACAAATCCTGTTCAAGTGAAATTGAAAGGTATAATTTAAAAAAAAAAAAAAAGTAAATGTGATTATCTTTGACATAGTTAGGGGGTCATTTGCAAAGCCACGATAAACATTTTCTGCATGGTAAATGCCTTGCAGTAGCGATAATTAACAGATTTTAAATACTGTGCATTATTTTACCCTGATAATGCTGTATAGTAATGAGCTGCTTTGTATACAAAAGCTTTGCAAATGTATGCAAAGTAGCTCATTATTAGGCAAGTTCATATAAATAAAATAATGTGACTTGTCTGAAAAATTGCAAGCTACATTAGTTTAATACAAATTATATACAACCCAGGAGTTGTAGCTAACAATGTAAGAATTGTCATTCTGGGTCACCCAAAGTGTCCATCAACCTCAGCATCCTGTTTCCAACAGTGGCCAGTCCAGGTTACAACTACGTGGCAAGTACCCAAACATTAAATAGATCCCATGCTACTAATGCCAGTAATAGCAGTGACTAATCCCTAAGTCAACTTGATTGATAACAGTTTATGGACTTCTCCTCCAGGATCTTGTCCAAACCTTTTTTAAACCCAGCTAAGCTAATTGCCTTAACCAACAACAAATTCCAGAGCTTAATTTTTTCATTGAGTGAAAAAGAATTGTCTCTGATTTGTTTTAAATGTGTTACTTGCTAACATCATGGATTGCCCCCTAGTCCTATTATCTGAAAGAGTAAATAACCAATTTACATTTACCCATTCTAGTCCTTTTTTTGATTTTAAAGACCTCTAACATACCCCCTTCAGCCGCCTCTTCTCCAGGCTAAACAGCCCTTTCCTCTTTAGCCTTGCCTCATAAAAAAGTTGTTCCATCCCCTTTATCATTTTGATTGCCTTTCTCTGTGCCTTTTCCAATGCAACTACATTTTTTTGAGATGCAGCGACCAGAATTCCATACAGTACCCAAGGTGTTGTCTCTCCATTGAGTGACAAAGTATCATTATGACATTCTCCATTTTGTTCACCATTTCCTTCCTAATAATTCCTAAAATTCCTTTTGCTTTCTGACTGATGCAGAACACTGAGCTGATGAGATTAATGTATTATCTACAATGATGTCTAACCTTTTTGCTGGATGCTAACTCTGGAATTTGTTTCCAGATGCTAACTCTGGAATTTGTTGCCAGAGGATGTGGTTAGTGCAGTTAGTATAGCTGTGTTTAAAAAAGGATTGGATAAGTTCTTGGAGGAGAAGTCCATTACCTGCTATTAAGTTCACTTAGAGAATAGCCACTGCCATTAGTAATGGTAACATGGAATAGACTTAGTTTTTGGGTACTTGCCAGGTTCTTATGGCCTGGATTGGCCACTGTTGGAAACAGGATGCTGGGCTTGATGGACCCTTGGTCTGACCCAGTATGGCATTTTTTTATGTTCTTATGTTCCTCATATGGAATCTAACATCGTGTAACTACAGCATGGATTCTTTTTCCCTTTAGCCCTTGTTTTCAATGGCAATTAGAAATGTAAACTCTATGGGGCGGATTTTCAGCACCCTGCTCGCCTAAATCCGCCCAAAACCGGGCGGATTTAGGCGAGCAGGGCCCTGCGCGCCGGTAAGCCTATTTTACATAGGCCTACCGGCGCGCGCAGACCCCGGGACTCGCGTACGTCCGGGGTTTTCGGAGGGGGGCGTGTCGGGGGCGTGTCGGGGGGCGGGCCCGGTCGACACGGCGTTTCGGGGGCGTGTCGGCCGCATTTTGGGGGCGGATACGGGGCGTGGCTACGGCCCGGGGGCGTGGCCGCGCCCTCCGTACCCGCCCCCAGGTCGCGGCCCGGCGCGCAGCAGGCCCGCTGGCGCGCGGGGATTTACGTCTCCCTCTGGGAGGCGTAAATCCCCCGACAAAGGTAAGGGGGGGGTGTAGACAGGGCCGGGTGGGTGGGTTAGGTAGGGGAAGGGAGGGTAAGGTGAGGGGAGGGCAAAGGAAAGTTCCCTCCGAGGCCGCTCCGAAATCGGAGCGGCCTCGGAGGGAACGGGGGGAGGCAACGCGGCTCGGCGCGCGCAGGCTATACAAAATCGATAGCCTTGCGCGCGCCGATCCAGGATTTTAGTGGATACGCGCGGCTCCGCGCGTATCTACTAAAATCCAGCGTACTTTTGCTTGAGTCTGATGCGCAAGCAAAAGTAGGCTGTTCGCGCGCCTCTTAAAATCTACCCCTATATCTTTATATGCATGTATGTATATATATTTTTAGTATTCTCTCTGTAGTAGTTACTATTATCTGTAATAAACTCTTCTGTATTATTTGACCTTATTTAATCTGTTCTGTTATCCTTTTGCATAGCAATAGCTCAAATAAACTTGCTATTAAATGCCTGGAACCACAGTATATGGACTCAGAGTGTGTGTGTGTGTGTGTGCAGTCTGAACCCAAAACATATTTGACACCAGGAATAGGGTTCCAGGATTGAAGTCTGTATGACCCTGCTTTTTTTGTGCTTCTGTATTTCTTGATCTTTTAGTGTAAAGGATAGATTTGTTTTGATATCTAATAATATGTGTTAATGATTTCTATTATAATTTGCAGAACATAGGATAGAGTATAAGAATACATGTTGGGTACAGAATATTGTGTTTTTCACTTTTGCCTCATGTGGTCACAAAAGTTGTCATTTGTTAAAGGGCAGGAGGATAGTATGGCATAATTCATAGTTGAAACAAAGGGAAAATACTTTCTGGAGATTGCAGCAGTATATCAGAAAAATCCATGGGGTTGTAATGTTGTGGCAGACTTAAATTTATTTGCCGATATGGAGGATAGGATTACTAAGTATACAAACTCCACAGTCCCCAAGGGTAGGAAAAAAACAGAGAACAACCATAATATGGATATTGCTAGATATTACAACAGACTTGTCCCAACATCTTAGCACACTGAACCAATGATTTCAATGCAATATCAAGTATGACGTCCAGGTATTTTTACTGGGTGTTAACTCCTAAAATGGAGCCTAACATCATGTAGCTACTGCATGGGTTATTTTTCCTTATATGCATCACCTTGCACTTGTGCCCCTTAAATTTCATCTGCCATATGGACACCCAATCTTCCAACCTCACAAGGTCTTCCTGCAGTTTATCACAATTTGCTTGTGATTTAACTACTGTGAATAATTTTGTGTCATCTGCAAATTTAATCACTTCACTCTTCATACCTCTTCCCAGATCATTTATAAATATATTGAAATGTCCAAGTACAGATCCCTGAGGCAATCTACTATTTATTTTTTTCCACTGAGAATACTAACCATTTAATCCTTCTCTCTGTTTCCTGTCTTTTAACCAGTTTGCAATCCATGAAAGGACATTGCCTCCACCCCATGACTTTTTAGTTTTCTTAGAAGCCTCTCATGAGGGACTTTGTCAAGTACCTTCTGAAAATCCAAATACACCACATCTACTGGTTTATCTTTATACACATATATATTAACACCTTCAAAACAATGTAGCAGATTTGTGAAGCAAGACTTCTTTTGGGTAAATCCATGCTGGCTGTGTTCCATTAAACCAGGTCTTTCTATATGTTCAGTGATTTCCACTATTTTCCCAGCACTGAAATCAGGCTCTCTGGTCTATAGTTTACTGGATTACCCCTGGAGCCCCCCCCCCCCACCCAGAACCATACAGCTCCTGATTATCCTGGGGCTGTAAGTTAAACACAGTGGCCCAAATAAACCCCCTTCCAATGTGTGTAGACTCTATCCCACTTCCCTACCACTCCTAGAGGTGGTACCCAGTGGCAGATGTAAAAAAAAATTAATAATAAATGCAGACTGTACAGGCCCTCCTTTCTGAACCATGCCACTGTATAAAAACTGACCCCCCCCCCCAGGCCTCATAGTTATTCCTCCCGTAAAGCATTCCCTCATTCCCCCCCCCCCCAGGTCATACTTTGAAAACCCCACTGGACTAGTGGGGTCTGGAACAATCTCTAGTTTCCTAGTCCTCACCATCTAATGAAAATGGTGCTTGCTGGCTGTGATTCAACTTATGCCATTATCATGTCATAGGGCATAAGTATATAAGTAGCAAACCTCAATCACTCCTGCCTCACAGTTAATTTTGTTAAAAATTGTTCTGGTGTGAGACAGAGCAAGAAGAGGACCCTCTCTAGTTCCCTGCAGAGCCGTGCTTTTTCTTCTTACCTTAGGCTTTCTTTTGTTCATTGACATTGTCATGTTGAAGAGAAAAGGCAAAGCACGAGTAT
Organism: Rhinatrema bivittatum; assembly: GCF_901001135.1. Taxonomy (NCBI): domain Eukaryota; kingdom Metazoa; phylum Chordata; class Amphibia; order Gymnophiona; family Rhinatrematidae; genus Rhinatrema; species Rhinatrema bivittatum. The sequence goes on along the minus strand of NC_042617.1, from coordinate 151,337,250 downwards.
ACCCAGCTGAGCCCATGACAACTTCTACTCCTAGCTCTATTGAGCAGTTCATTCTTTGCGAGGAATCCCAGCTGTTAGCCACTGTTGAACAGACATTAGGAGACATGACAGAGGAAGGATTGCTGTCATTCTCTTCAATATTGGATGCCAGTTGATCCAACTGTGGGAAGAAAAAGTGGTCCATGGCAGATGACATCACACTATCAGAGGGGCTGAGTGGAGTCCAGATGGGAACCTCAGGTACAGTCTTGTTTAGTAGCCCTGAAGCAATGACAACGGTGACTATCTGAGTACGAGTCAAACACTCAGATTGGAAACAGCAAGGACTGAGCAAGCTTGGCAGCTGATGCAAGGAGGATTGATGAGACCCCAAGTATTTACTTAGGAATAAATATGGTTGGCTATTGAAGGTTTGGGAAAATTGTATCCAAATTGCTCAAGTCTCTGCTAATTTTAAGAATATACATCTTGTGATCCAAGAAAAAGCAGTGGAAGAGTGTAATGTCATGGGGTGCCAGGCTGGAGTTAGGATACATCTTCACAGGAGCGATATAGGACTTCAGGGCTGTACGAATGCTGGTCTTCTGTCTAGCAAATCTCCTCCCCCCTCAGGTTGAGCCCTTAGGTTCTGGGGGGTTGGTAGGGCTTGTCTCCTAGAAAACATAATGGCTGGTCATGGATGGAAGCTAGAATAATGCTGGAGATTAGCAGTAGCTGGATTCAAACAAGGCTGGAGGCTGAGCAGATATTGAAGGTATGGAAGGAGCTTGAAACAGACATGGCTGGAGGTTGAGCTGATATTGAGGGAGTGGCAGGAGCTGTTGACATTCAAGGTTGAATACCAGCTGTGACTGGGGACTAGATACAGGCTCAGGTAGGGGAATGGATAAAGGATCAGAGTTGAGTCAAGGACAAAGGCAAGGACAGGGAAACAGACAAAAAACTCATCAGGGCAGCATAAAACAGAACAAGGTCTGGACAAGGACAGGACAGGACTGGAACAAGGACAGGACTGGCCTAGACAAGGATAGGACAGGACTGGACTAGATAGTTAAGGCAACAATGAACAAGGAAGCCCAATAGGGCACAAGGTTAGGTATCAGAACCTAGCAATTGCAGAGGCCGTAAGGTAATATAGAGAGGCCAAGGGAGCCTCAGATCAAGGGAAGGAGTCCTGTGAGGCCACAGAGTGAGGTAAGGAGGCCAAAGAGGCCACAGAGAAAAGCAAGAGGCCAAGAGAAGCCACGGAGGCTAAGAGAAGCCACAACGTAGTCTGGGTAGCAGATCTGGGAGGGCTGCAAGGTAAGGCAGGAGGCATGGGAAGACCACAAGGCAAGACAGGGTAGCAAGAAAGTGGCCAGGTAACTCGATGAAGAGATATTGATGGTCTGGACAGGCTGGCTTAAGTAGTTCAGGAACTTCTGAGTTAGTAGGTCAGTGAGGAGGTGGCTCAGAAAGCTGGGAGCAGAGCTTGCTGGAGGCCTCTCCTAGTGGTGAGTTGTCATAGTAGGTAGAACCAAGGCACAGTGAGGCTGCACAGCAGGCAAAATCATGACATATAATAAAAGGTTGGATACAGTGAAGCAAAAGGTTGATCAATTCCAAATCAATGAAGCTACTTTGAAGAAAGATAATATTGTGATTTATCATTAATTGGAAAACTTGGAGAACATTTTAAGTCTAAAATCTGAGGTTGATCAATTTTTCCAAATTGAATTTGATCTATCAGAAGGAAAAGTTAAAAAAATACCTTACTGAGATGCTAAAAATTTGGAGTCATTGCCCCCTATTGTAAAAGCTTTTTATTTATATTTATCTCCTCCCAAGAAACAATGACAAGGAGATCAGACTGCTTTGTCATCTACCTCATCAGATAGTTTGGATGACAACTTTCTTGAGACTTCTGATGAAAAAAAGTAAAGTTAGCAAAGTTGTTTGTATATATATGGTAACGGAATTGGACTATGGATTATGAAAAAATTCTTTAAACAAGGATTAGCTCTTCTTTAAACATAAGATAAACATTTTACCAAATGTGACAAGAGCTATTCAGCATTGGAGGAGGCAGATTTTAATTTTAAGATTAAGGGTCCTCCAGATTGTTTTCTGTTTATTTTAATATCCATTTAAATGTTTGGTAGGTACCAAATGTTAATTGTGGTTTATTTATGCCAAACCAGCTAACACCCTTAGGCCTGGATTTATCAAAATGTGATAAGTATTGCATGCGATAGCAAAAGGGGTGTGTTTTATGCTAATATACAGTTTATTGCAATTACCCATGTGAAGAGCTGAGTTAGTGCAAATTGCAATAACATTTTCAGACTTTGCAATAAGTGCCATACCTGTTGTATTTCCTGAATTCAACAAGAGAGAGACAGAGAGACTAGCCCTAATATCTTCTCCCTAGATAAGTATTTGTATCCCTATGGGAGGCCCACCTAGTAACTTGAGGTGAGGTTTAGGTATTAGTGTAGGGGGTTAGGGGCCACTTTGACATTCAGAGTGAGACATACGAACAGAACAGTGGTCTTTTGTGAAGATTTGATGACCTACAGAGAGAGGAAACTCACCCAAAGATGAGATTTGTGCAATGTTCTCTCCACTCAGCCTTCAAAACCATCATGCACCTACAGAAAAAAAAAAGATTTCTACTCTAGAAAAATCCACCACTTCAACTATGATCCAAAAGCTCTTTTCTCCCTGGTCTCATCCCTCATTAAACCACCCACATTCATCATCCCAGATGAAAAATCTGCAAGCAAAGCCGAAGAACTTGCTATCTTCTTCAAGGAGAAAATATCCAACCTACTTAAACCTCTCCTGGATCTGAAAAAAACTTCCCCCCAACCTCCTCTCTCAACTTCCAATCCTCTTCAGACTTCAAGCCTCGAAGCCTTCGAGCCAGCATTCACTATAGAGATTGAAAACATTCTAAAAAAAATTAAACCTGCATCCCACCCGCTTGACTCGATTCCTGCTAATATGCTCATTGCTGGTGCCAAAGCTATTGCGAAGCCCATTGCTCAAATCATCAATGCCTCCCTTACGCAGGGCTTAGTGCCAACCCCACTCAAACTCGCTATACTAAAACCCCTTCTAAAAAAGCCTAACCTCTCTCCGGAAATTCCAGCCAACTTTCGACATATAGCCAATCTCCCATTTATAGCTAAAATCCTAGAAAGATTAGTCAACCATCAACTCTGCGAATTCCTGGACGATAACAACATTCTCGCCACAACTCAATTTGGATTCCGCAAATCCCGAAGCACTGAATCCCTTCTCATTTCTCTAACCGACAATATTCTATTAAACCTAGAGAAAAAACACCCTTGCTTATTGATCCTCCTTGATCTCTCAGCGGCTTTTGATACTGTAAACCACAAGATCCTCTTAGACAGACTAACAGAGATAGGTATCAAAAACACAGCACTCAACTGGTTTAAATCCTTCCTACAAGACAGGTTCTATAAAGTTAAGATAAACAACTATGTATCTCAACCGATCAGTTCTAACCTTGGCGTCCCTCAAGGATCCTCTTTATCCCCGACCTTATTCAACATTTACCTGCTCCCACTCTGTAACCTACTTTCTAAGCTAAATCTAACCCACTACCTTTATGCGGACGATGTCCAAATACTTATTCCTATCACCAAATCCTTGCAAGAAACTCTTCACTTTTGGAATTCATGCCTCCTCTCCATATCCAATCTCCTTGCTGATCTCTGTCTAGTTCTGAATACCAACAAAACAGAATACCTCCTAATCACCCAAGAAGGCAACTATCAACTCTCCAACACTTATCCTTCGGCACCACCTCCTCTATCTACCCAGGTCAGAAACCTAGGAGTCACTATGGATAACCTACTGAATTACAAAAGTTTTATCAGTAACAAAGTGAAAGAATGCTTCTTCAAACTCCAGGTTCTAAAAAGACTCAGACCTTTATTGTACCCCCAGGATTTCAGATCAGTTCTGCAAGCAATCATATTTTCTAAAATTGATTACTGCAACTCCCTTTTACTTGGTCTCCCAGATATCTCGCTAAAACCGCTACAAATGCTCCAAAATGCCACTGCCAGGATCTTAACTAAAGCAAAAAAAAAGGGACCACATAACACCAATATTAAAAAATCTACATTGGCTCCCTATAAAATACAGAATCACCTACAAAACCCTTTCATCCATCCATAAATCCATTTACAAAGCCTCATACCTAGACCTCAGGATCCCATTCCAGTTATATACTTCCTCCCGTCCACTGAGAACTGCGCAAAAAGGTTCTCTGAAAACCCCTCCACTCAAAATTTCGTCAAACAAAAGAGCCTTCTCCACTGCAGGTCCGATCCACTGGAACTCTCTACCATCGGATCTCAGGCTTGAACAATGCCCCCTCACTTTTAAAAAAAGACTTAAAACTTGGCTGTTCTCTCAAGCCTACGATTGAGTTCTATTCTCAAATCGCTCCTCCAGGACTATGCCATATAATACCTCTTGCTCGACATCTAAACAATTAATTTTCCAATCCCTCCTATCTATTTTGCAGATACCTTATTCATAATTGATTTTAATCGCCTGTATATAACATTTCTATTACTACTGTTGTTTTTAATGTTATTTGTTATTAGTATTTATTCAATTTTCTCCAAGTTCATGTTCCTGTTCCATGTAAGACACACATGTTAAGTCACCCCAATGTTATATGTAAACCGAAATGATTAGCAACATTGTTGCTAGAACTTCGGTATATAAAAATGTTAAATAAATAAAATAAATAAATGAACAACATCAAGCTAGGTGGAGAGAACATTGCACAAATCTCATCTTTGGGTGAGTTTCCTCACTCCAAAGGTCATCAAATCTTCACAAGAGACCACTGTTCTGTTCGTACATCTCACGTTGAATGTCAACGTGGCCCCTAACCCCCTTCACTAATACCTAAACCTCATCTCGAGTTACTAGGTGGGCATCCCATAGGGCTACAAATACCTATCTACGGAGAAGACATTAGGGCTAGTCTCTCTCTCAGCTTAAAACCTACTAAAACAGGCCTTTCAAGAGACAATGCACTAACACATTGCTGCCCCCATAACACAAGCTATTGCACAGCTTAATGCTACTGAAAAAGATGTAGTTAAAATCAGCATTAAGTCTATGCAATAGCACTTCACAGACTGGCAAACCCACTCCTCCTGTTTTTTCGGATTTGCATCGCACCATACGATATGGTGCTATCGCATGCATTAACAGGGCTTATCGCATGCGAAAACGCCTTACCACATTTTGATAAATGACCCACTTAGTGACAAGTTAGCCTCTGGAGTTACTTCCCTATTGATCCCTCTGCACTTAAAACATGAGCAAATTTTCTAAGGGGTAATGTAAGGAAAATTAGCATATATACATGTAAGTAGCCTGTATTTGTGTTCATGCTATTTCATAAATATCAAAAGTATGCATGTATTTTCAGTTTTGTTAACCCATTTACTGGTGCTTAAAAGGGTTGATCCAGATGGATTCCTAGTACATATGGAAGTTGCTATTTTATAAAAGATATAAGCAAATACATTAGCTAACTTATTTGTATACTTTTACACAAATTTGTGCAATAATTTAATTAGTGCAAGTGAAATAGTCTGCCGTCTAGTAATTTTTGGTGAGAGGTCTAGGTGAACTGGGGAGAATTCAGGGTGAAGTACCAGAGGGTCTGAGTGAACTGGCAAAGATATCATCAAACTTCTGATTTCAAGTAAATGCACATATTTTAAAATATATCTGCCTCTGTGCATAAATCAGGGTTTTCCACATGCATATTTTTTTAATCAAAATATGGGGCAGATTTTTAAAAAGTATGCGCGCGCTTACTTTTGTTCGCGCAACCGGCGTATCTTTTAAAATCCGGGGTCGGCGCGTGCAAGGCTGAGCAAAATCGGCAGCCTGCGTGCGTTGAGCCATGCAGCCTGCCTCCGTTCCCTCTGAGGCCACTCCGAAATCGGCGTAACTTGCGCGCGTCGCCGGCTCCCTGCTCCGGCACAGGCCGCTGTGCTGGAGCACTCGGCCCCACCCCCAGACCACCACCATGCCTCTGGACACACCCCTGGACATGCCCTGAATGCCACACCGCCCCCGACACACCCTTGACACACCCCCAGGCAAAGCCCCTGGATTTACGCGCATCCCGGGGCTTTGTGCACGCCGGCGATCTATGCAAAATAGGTGTGCCGGTGCGCAAGTGCCCTGCACACGTAAATCCAGCAGGATTTACACACACAGGGCTTTTAATATCTACCCCTATATGCACATAGGTTTATAAAATAGGTACGGAAAATAAGCACTTTCAATCCATTACTAGAGATGTGAATCGTGTCCTCGATCGTCTTAACGATCGATTTCGGCTGGGAGGGGGAGGGAATCGTATTGTTGCCGTTTGGGGGGGTAAAATATTGTGATATATCGTTAAAATCGTTAAAACCCGCTAAAACCCACCCCCGACCCTTTAAATTAAATCCCCCACCCTCCCGAACCCCCCCCCCAATGACTTAAATTACCTGGTGGTCCAGCGGCGGTCCGGAACGACAGCGGTCCGGAACGGGCTCCTGCTACTGAATCTTGTTGTCTTCGGCCGGCGCCATTTTCCAAAATGGCGCCGAAAAATGGCGGCGGCCATAGACCAACAGGATTCGACGGCAGGAGGTCCTTCCGGACCCCCGCTGGACTTTTGGCAAGTCTTGTGGGGATCAGGAGGCCCCCCCCAAGCTGGCCAAAAGTTCCTGGAGGTCCAGCGGGGGTCAGGGAGCGATTTCCCGCTGCGAATCGTTTTCCGTACGGAAAATGGCGCCGGCAGGAGATCAACTGCAGGAGGTCGTTCAGCGAGGGTTCCGGCGCCTCGCTGAACGACCTCCTGCAGTCGATCTCCTGCCGGCGCCATTTTCCGTACGGAAAACGATTCGCGGCGGGAAATCGCTCCCTGACCCCCGCTGGACCTCCAGGAACTTTTGGCCAGCTTGGGGGGGGCCTCCTGACCCCCACAAGACTTGCCAAAAGTCCAGCGGGGGTCCGGAAGGACCTCCTGCCATCGAATCCTGTTGGTCTATGGCCGCCGCCATTTTTCGGCGCCATTTTGGAAAATGGCGCCGGCCGAAGACAACAAGATTCAGTAGCAGGAGCCCGTTCCGGACCGCTGCCGTTCCGGACCCCCAGGTAATTTAAGTCATTTGGGGGGGGGGGTTCGGGAGGGTGGGGGATTGAAGGAGGTAGGATTTGGCAAGGAAATGTTTAAGTTATTTGGGGGGGGGTTCGGGAGGGTGGGGGATTTAATTTAAAGGGTCGGGGGTGGGTTTTAGCGGGTTTTAGTGTGCCGGCTCATGATTCTAATGATTTATAACGATAAATCGTTAGAATCTCTATTGTATTGTGTTCCATAATGGTTTAAGACGATATTAAAATTATCGGACGATAATTTTAATCGTCCTAAAACGATTCACATCCCTATCCATTACAAATATTTGGGCACACTAAGCATATGGGGTAGTTTTTAAGAGATTGCGTGCCCGATGGTGTGCGCAAGTTATAAAGTAAGTGGTCGACACGCACAATGGGGTGCACAATTGTTCACCCTGCGTGCCAACGCCCGTGGACTTCACCCATTCCCTCCCAGGCTGCTCCAATTTCAGAGTGGCCTGGGAGGGAACTTCCTAACCTCCTAACCTAACCTACCTTCCCCTTCCCCTTCCCCTAACCCTCTGCCCCTAGCCTATCCTAACCCCCCCCCCCCTCCTTTCCCAACCTTTATTTTACCTCTTCTTCCTGTCTGTACGCAATCCTCCGACACAGTGGCAAATGGCCGCTGTGCCGGAGGCCTCTGGCCCCACCCCTCCCCACCCCTTTTTCAAAGCCCCAGGACACGCGCGTGTCCCAGGGCTTTATGTGCATTGCTGGGCCTTTCTAAAATACGCCCAGCGTGTGTAACCCCACCTACGCGCGTAAATCCAATGGATTTACGTGCTTAGGCTTTTGAAAATCTGCCCCTATGTGTATACTTTCAGAGCAGAACTGTTTATAAAACTGTGCAGTTCCCACAACACACTTTATATAATACTTGGAAATCTTTATACGTTCAATTACGTGTGCAAATTTAATAAAGCAAATAGGTTTAAAAATTATCCTTGGAAGGAATAATCCATCCTTTTTTTTTTTTTTTTGTCTTATTTTTATTGCTAGAGACCTAGAGAACTTCCTTCTAAAGTTCCTTATTTTTTTAATTAAATTCTTAGATTGGTGCTTCTCTTCCTTCTACTTTTTTAATGGACTATTGTGTATTAAGTGAATTTATTTTGAGCTTAGAATGCCTTTATATTATGTTTTTGTTATTTTGCATGCAATTAACTTAATGAGAATTATTTTTCTTGTAGTATAGGTTAAAACCTAATAAATTTAAATTTAAAAAACAGTTGTGGATCAAGGCTATTTTTAAACTACTGCTCCAGATGCACAGTTTATAAAATACTAGCATAAATCTCCATGCATTCACACAAATCCTGTACTGAAGATAGGTTTCAAAGTTAGGCTCAAAGCATTCAGTAATTTGATGGGAGAAAGGAGAATTATTCACATAGGGTGAATAATTCTACAAATTGAAATGATCAGATTATTGCATACATTTGTATTCTTTAATAATTATTCATATTATGTTTGCTCCTACATGTATTCAGTACAGTTCAGCAATTGTTCTGTCTAGTAGATTAATTTATATTCAAGAGGAAGCCAACCTTAATTAATTAGACACTGATAATGAATCAAGCTTTTTGTTTCTCCTCTAATACTGTATTTTTCAAAGTAGTCTGTCACTTCATATATCAAAACTTGCAATAGTTTTAAGCAATACCAGCTTCTTGCATTAATTAATCTGACATGTAAAGGAAAATTCAGTGCATTTGTCTTTCCTCTCTATTTATGAACAGTAATTTATATTTGACCCTATGTGCTTACAAGACAAAAAAATTGAGATATTGTACATATCCTTTGTCTTAAGGTTTGCTCTTTCAGTGCCTAAAAGGGACTTAGATCAATATTGAATCAGGATACATTTTCAAAGGATTTCACTGGCTATCTTCAAAAGCTGGCTGGTTAAACCTTTGGTTTTATAAACTTCTCACCCTTAATGGCTAAATTTGCCCACCCACATTCACAAGATGTTGAAATTTATCCACACAGAAAAGAGCAGCTTCAACAGTGTTCCGAATGAAGACTTTGACTTAACCAGTTAGAGCTGATTTTTAGTATAAACCATTTAAGTTTAGCTAGGCAATTCTGTGTATGCGAACATCCATTCAAAATCTATTTAATCACATTCTACCAGTCTAGATTTAGGGTGTTTTTCAGTAATGGTGCTCATAACCACTTTAACCCTCAAAACTTGAAGTTGTAGCTCCATCATCCCTCCTTCCCCCAGTGTTCAAATCCCCCTGATCACCTCATCAGGCCCTATATAGAATCATTGTCAGAGCAATGACAGATGCTGAGTCAGTAGGATATAAGCTTTTGTCCTCCTGCTGGTTTGGATTTCAGATGGATTTTTTTTGGGGGGTAGGGTCTGAAGAGGAAGGACCCTGGATGTCAAATGAGGAATTGACATGGGGATACTGTTGAGGCTGTGATTACTCTTGAGGATCAGATGGGATGGGATTGGACATGTGTCCAGGGCCAGATGTTTCACTGAGACTAAAGGCCTATGAGCAACCACATCACAGATGCTGAGGCCTTATACTATGTCAAGTTTAAAATGTAAAATTAGAAGTTTAGGAACTTTTTTTCACTTAGAGTAGGGATATAATGGGGACATTTTTTTTATTTTGGTTATTTTCACTTTGGCCACACTCGCTGCTGCGTCTACCACTTCAGGTGAGCTCGGGCCACCTCACCCCACACCGAAAAGGTCTGGATGGTCCTCAGACTGTTGCCAGTGATTTCCAGTCGTAAAGTGTGCCAATGTAAGATAAAGCAGCTCCTGTCTCAGTGTCATTTGGCACCATCCTGCAACTGAGGATTGTTCCTGAAGATTGTACTCTGAAGAAGACATTGCAAAAGGGGTGTACAGAGGCCAGGTAGGCCCTGTTACTGCTCCACAAGGAGAGTATGGAGGTCTGGGGTGGCCTCCCTTTTTTTGGAAACAAGTTAAAAATGTCCAGAAATATTTAAATATTCTAGGTATGTCATTTTTTGGTTCACTCCTTTCATAACAAACCAAAAATTAACGTTTTCATTATGAAAACAACATTCTTTTGAAACAAATTCACATATCTAATTAGAGGACCCTCATAATCTGAGGTCCTAAGAGGTAGCTTAGTTAGCTTTTTCTAAATCTGGCATGGAATTAAGATAAAAAAGATTGAAAGAGAGAGAATTGGATAATATTAGCAAAAGGGGAGGGGCACAATTTTGAATAAAATTAGGAAGGAGGAAGGGGGAAATCTGGTCATCTAGGGTGGTAGGGTTGCAATTTTTAAATAAGATTGGTAAGGAGGTAGGGAGGTGAAATTGGACCATCTCATGATGGAGAGCTATTTTTTGAATAAAATTAGCTCGAAATCAGGTCCTCCCAGTTTTGCTGGGTAAACCCAGATGGAAAAATATCAGGCTAAATTCTAACCAAAGTTTGACTGATTTTGTTTGATTTTTCTCCTGAAAACGAAAGTCAGGTTCAACTGAAAATTCTCCTATTCAGTTAATCTTGGCTAGTTATCTTTGCAACTGAATTGTATTTTCAGAATTCACCCATTTGTATTTAATTATTTGGCTACATTAGGGCAAGTTTTCATATAGCCCATAGCGCTTGCAAGTTCATTTTCAAGGGAAAATCCCAGGAGAGTTTTCTCTCTGAAAATCAAACCAGTCTTGGGAACAGGGTTTCTTCCCCCTGTATACATTTTATAATGCCAAAAAACAACACAATATTCCCCAGTATAATCTTAAATACTTTATGTGAAATTTTATGTTAGATTTGTTGGACCTTTATGAGTACAACTTGATAGGGATGTGAATCGTTTTTTGATGATTTAAAATATCGTCTGATATTTTTTAAATTGTCAAAAATCGTTAGAGTGAGATACAATAGAAATTCCCCCGATTTATTGTGAAAAATCGTTAATCGGGTTTGTGCCCATTAACGGGAGTTATTTGGGGGGGAGTGGGAAAACCGGCACACACCAAAACAACCCCTAAATCCACCCTGACCCTTTAAAACTAATCCCTTACCTTCCCCCACCCTCCCAAACCCCCCCCCCCCAAATGTTTTAAAATCACCTGGTGGTCCAGTGGAAGCCCCGGGACTGATTGCCCGCTCTCAGGCCATTGGCTGCCACTAATAAAAATGGTGCCGATGGCCCGATAAAAAAACCCCACCCTGACCCTTGAAAACTGACCCCTTAGCCTCCCCCACCCTCCCGACCCCCCCCAAAAATGTTTTAAAATTACCTGGTGGTCCAGTGGGGGCACCGGGAGCGATCTCCTGCTCTCGGGCCGTCGGCTGCCACTAATAAAAATGGCGCCGATGGCCCTTTGCCCTTACCATGTGACAGGGTATCTGTGCCATTGGCCAGCCCCTGTCACATGATAGGAGCACTGGATGGCCGGTGCCTAGTGGAGTGAGAAAATGGAAGAGGGGAGCACTCCACGGTGAGGCAGTAGGCCGGGAGGCAGCGCCAAGCTGTACGAAGAGCTGAAGTTTTCACCCTGGAAGCCTGCAGACCCGCCGAGAGGAGCTGGTGAGGTCCCAGAACACTGGGACTTAGGAGATCTCCGGAGACAAGGCGACAGCTTCACCCTGGAAGCCTGAGGACCCCCCGAGAGGAGCTCGTGAGGTCCCAGACTGCTGGGACTTAGGAGGTCAGAAGAAGCGAAGGTGATGGAACAGTACGAGGTCGAGGCAGGCGGCAAGGACGGTAGCCAGGAACAAGCCGAAGTCAGGAGCCGGAGAGACAAGCAGAAGTTCCAGATCCGGGAATCCAGAACTGGACAGAAACAGTGGATCCAAGACTGGAACAGAAGCTACAAGCCCAAACCTGGAGCAGGAGTTGACGATCCGAACTGGAGCTGGAGCTGAAGGTCTGAACTGGAGCAGGAGCTGAAGATCCGAACTAGAGCAGGAACAGAGTGCTGCAACAAGCAGGAACCTCATTGCAAGGTGAATACAGGAAGCAGACGCTGGCTTAAATACAAGCTGGCGTCTGACATCATTTTGTGGGCAGTCCGCGGTCTGGCGGGAAAAGCCCTTTAAAACGGGCTTTTCCGCGCGTGCCCAGAGGGGAGGAGTCAAGTTCTGGGGCTCAGCGGCGTCTCCCTCATGGAGACGCCGCCACGAGAAGGCCTGAAAAGGCCCAACAAGCTGCGCATTACAAGATACTCATAGTGCCCGTCCCTGGTGTTGAAAACCATCTTCCACTCGTCACCAGGGCGGATCCGAACCAAGTTGTAGGCACCTCGCAAATCTAGTTTGGTGAATATCTTAGCCCCCTGTAGCCTGTCCAGGAGTTCTGAGATCAACGGAAGTGGATAGTGATCCCGTTTAGTAATGGTGTTAAGACCTCTATAGTTGATACAGGGTCTCAGGGATCCTTCCTTCTTTCCTACAAAGAAGAAGCCAGCCCCTGCCGGTGACTTCGAATGTCGAATGAATCCTTTAGCAAGATTTTCAGCTATGTACTCTGACATAGCTCGAGTCTCTGGCAGGGATAACGGATATACCCTCCCACGAGGTTGTGTGGCTCCTGGTACCAGCTCTATAGCGCAATCAAAAGGACGATGTAGCGGCAGAATTTCTGCCTTCTTTTTGGAAAAGACGTCAGCAAAGTCTGCATAAACCGCCGGGGGCGCAAGAGCAACGTGCAGGAGAGGAATGCTGGGTGGCCGAGGAACGTGGAGGCAGTTGCTGAAGCAGAAGGGACTCCATTCTGCGATCTGCAGGGTGTCCCAATGAATAATCTGGGAATATTGCTGCAGCCAAGGCAGTCCAAGTACCACAGGATGGACGGCTTTCCCCAAAACCAAAAAGGATATCCTTTCGGACTGCAGAATCCCGGTGTGGAGCATGAGAGGTACTGTGGAGGCGGAGATACTCCCTGGCAGGAGTGTCCCTCGAATGGAGATAATTCACAGAGGAGTCTCCCGAGGAAGTACGGGTATCCATAATTGTTGTACGAGGTCACTCACAATGAAATTCCTGCCTGCTCCCGAGTCAATAAAGGCGAGAGTCTCTGCCGGGATACTCCAAAGTGACAGAAACAGCGGATCCAAGACTGGAACAGAAGCTGCAAGCCCAAACCTGGAGCATGAGCTGACGATCCGAACTGGAGCAGGAGCTGAAGATCCGAACTGGAGCAGGAACAGAGCACTGCAACAAGCAGGAACCTCATTGCAAGGCAAATACAGGAAGCAGACACCGGCTTAAATACAAGCCTTTGTCTGACGTAATTTTGTGGGCGGTCCGCGGTCTGGCAGGAAAAGCCCTTTAAAACGGGCTTCCTCACGCGCGCGCTTGCCCAGGGGGAGGAGTCAGGTTCTGGGGCTCGGCGGCGTCTTCTTCATGGAGACGCCGCCGCGAAAAAGCCTGAGTAGGCCCAACAAGCCGTGCACCCCGCCGTGGAGCAGCCGAGAGGCCAGGATGAGCCCGAACCCCCTGAGAGCCCCAACGCTGCTGCCCCGAGACCAGAGGTAAGGACCCGGTTGCAAGGCTTGCGACCGGGACTGCAACAGCATGTACCAAACTCGGGAATATGCGAACAAGTTGGGCTCACATGCACCCATTGAATTTTAAAAGTCTGCCATATACACTCATATCTCCCACTGCATGTACATCTCAAAAGTTTTCAAATAGGGATGGGCATAGTCTGCGTGGGACATGGGTGTTTCAGGTTGTGGCCAAGAGATGTACACATAAATAATTATGTGCCTGGCATGCATTCACATCCCCTGCCACATAAGTTTACTTCTGCTAGGGACTACATATAAGTTTAAAAAAACAAAAAACTAGCCATACCTGAGGAGGTTTAAGGGCCTGGGGTAAATGGAGGGAGTGTAAGGTATTCAACTGGGGGTGGGGGGAGCTTTGGAGGACCTAGATGTTAATTTGGCGAACTGGTGGATGAACTGGTGAAACTGGTTATGGCATCGACGTATGCCCCTTTTAAAATTCCCCAACTTACATGGTAAGAAGTAGGATTTATGCACATAGGTGCATGCCCACTTAAGACTGGGCGCACATGTGCATGTGGTCAGGCTATTTTTTAATATGTGCATATATATATATACACGCAAGTTATAAAATGGCTGCATATATGGGTGTGCGCAGACACACATGCGCCAAAGTGTGCTTGTTTGAAAGTTACCATCCCTGTCTCCATTTTTTTTATTGCCCAACCTTTTCTATTCCTCTTCCCAGTACATCTTTACTAAATAAGTAAGCAGCAGCAGATCAAAGCCTTTACCAGGGATGAACATAGTTGCTGTCCCAGTTTCATCTATGCAATTGGTTGGGTCCCCCACAAGTTTGGTACCTCTCATATATATATCCTGGATTCCCAATCTGGTGTTATTCTCTTGCCAACCAATTAGCTCTTGAACCAGTTGCCAAGTAATGAGACAACCACACTGCCAGCAAGTCTCTGGCACACACCTAATCTCAAACACAAGGAGGATAACTTTAAAAGTAATATGTGCGAGTCCACATTCACACACATGTGAGATCACTTTTACATGAGTGTGAATTGTATATTGTGTGTGAGAAAGTGGGCACACTATAAAAAACATGCATAATTTGTACATACATTTATGTGTAATTTCTAGCTTGCATGCAATTTTACACATGTATCATACTTATGTATGGGGTAGGTTTATTCAGTCATGCCACTGCCAGCAAGACAACCCAGCTTCTTCTCCAGGGACATCGCCTGCCTGACATCCCCGACTTACTAGTTACCTCTCTTACAGTGATATAAAAAGTTGATTAATATACATGCCTCCCCACAAGTGCTCTCTCGCTCTCTCTCTGTCTCTCATGCACACGCTCTCTCTCTTTCAACAGGATTGGTGCTAAAAAGCACAAATCCCATTTCGGGCATATCACATAGCAGAAAGCCAGGAAAAAAGGTGTAGTTATTTCCAGCATTAAAACATGCATTATACTAACCACCCCTCATTTTAATTAACCAACCAAACTCCTTTCATTTGGGAACATTTTTAAAATTTGCATACACATCTTGTGATGCGTTATTTATCGCAGGTATTATGGCATTATCGTAATTGCATTAGTAATTAGTAATTACATTTCAAATAGAAATATATTGTTTCATAAAACAAATGCAAGCAGTGTCTACGTAAGACCACCCACATGGTACAAGAAAACAATAAATAATGATAAATAATGCCAAATTATGCAGAATAGCATTCACATCTACGCCTAAGTATGAGGTCTACTTAATGATACAAACATAATTCACGGTGATTTGTGGTACTTTAGCCTTCTTATTATTATGATTTTATACACGGCTCCTACCTGTCCATAAATTTTGAGAGAGCGGTTGTGTTGCTTATATTTAAATTGCTAACATCTCAAAATATATATAATTTTTTTTTACCTTTGTTGACTGATCTTTGTATTTTTCTAATCAGTTGGTCCTGGTCTCTTTTTCCCATTTTTTCCCTTGTAGCTCATTTCCTAATTCCTTTTCAGTGTCTTTCTTCTATTACTGTCTTCTTCCCTTCCACACACACACACACATACACGGTTTCTCTCACAGACTCCCCCTCACACACTCAAGCTCTTACTCTCATATGCTCTCCCCCCCCCCCCCACACACACACACAAGCTCACATTCTCTGCAGACACACATACAAGATCTCACTTTCTCACCCCTCCCCAGGCTTATATTCTTATGCACACACAGACGCACATCCAGGCACCCATTCTCACCCACAAACTGATGCTCCCAGTCTCACCCACATATATACACATTTAAGGTCCCATTCTCACCCATACATACACACATTTAAGGTCCCATTCTCACCCACACATACACACATTCAAGCACCCATTCTTACCCACATATTCAAGCTTCCATTCTCACCCAGACTCCCATTCTCACCCACACATACACACATTCAAGCTCCCATTCTCACCTACCCACAAACCAGGCTCCCATTCTCACCCATATATACACACATTCAAGCTCCCATTCTCACCCACACACAAACCCAGGCTCCCATTCTCACCCACACATACACACATTCGAGCTCCCATTCACTCACATATTCAAGCTTCCATTCTCACCCACATACACACCCAGGCTCCAGTTTTCACCCACACACCCACACACACACACACACACACACACACACACACTCAGAATCCCATTCTCATCCACACATACATATACAAGCATGTGCACAGCTTTCGCTTCCTCCCCCCAAAGCAGGAAGATCAGCTGGCCTCTCCTGCTGCCACCGGCCTCCTGCTATCTTCGGGTGTCAGGCCATATGGCCCGCTGATCTTCCTGCTTGGGGGGGGGGGAGGAAGCAGATGTTGTGCGCTGCGCTTCCACTCCCCCCCCCCCAACAGGAAGTTCGGCGGGCCATACGGCCCGATGCCCGAAGATAGCAGGAGGACGGAGGCAGCAGGAGAGACCAGCTGATCTTCCTGCTTTGGGGGAAGTAAATGGAAGCTGTGTGCGGTGCTTCCGCTCCCCCCCCCCCAACAGGAAGATCGGTTGGCCATATGGCGCAGCAGCACTTCCCCATGTGTGCAGTGATGGCGCGCGAGGTGTGGGTTCTCTTGTTCGCTGTCGCGGGGATGGGATACCACGACAGCCTTGCAGTTCCAGTGCCAGTTGGGTAGGCCTGGGTATAAGTTGGGTGGGCAACTGCCCACCCAGGTCCACCCGTGGCTATGCCACTGATTCAAATGTTTTGGATTGTGGATCCTTGGGCTATTGGGAAATTGGTACCACCTGTGGGGAGGAGCTTCACAGGCCTCCACCATCAGCAGGTGAGACTAGGGGAGGCCTGTGTCAGAAAGCTCTGTTGATAAAGCTGGGATTAGCAATCTGTAGTTATTTAGAATAGTTGTGGGTGGATCCTTGGACCAGTGGCAGGTGACCACACCCTTGGGGGAAATTCCAAGAGGGACCACTGGTCAGACTTAGTGTAGGAGACAGACACACACTAGTTCTTTTATTAGACAATATAGTAAACCACCAGAGGTGGCAGTAGTGAGCTGGAAGCGCCCGGCTGGGCTGTAGTCCCTCGGGTATTGGAACAGCAATCCCAGGGTGGTTGAGCTGTAGAGAAACTAAGACAGTGAGTAGGCAGTGTATGCAGAGTTCTGGAACAAGTCCTTGATGGTAACACTCACACAATAGTCTCTTAAGGCAGCCCAGGAGATGGTATGTATTAGGCCCTTGAGGAGCGAGTACCTGGACTCAGGGAAAGCTCCGAGAGATAGATGGAAACTCACAATGTTGGAAGCAGCGATGACTTCTTAGCAGAAGTGATATTCAGGAGCAAGTCCGGGACCTAGGCCCTCGAGGAGTGAGTACCAGTTCCAGACTGCGACCTGCAAAGAAAAAGAGAAAGCGAGGTCCCCGAGGAGCGGGTACCTCTAGTGAAGTCCGAGGAAGCAGAGTAGCTAGGGTCGCGGAGAGCGAATCCCATCCACAGCGACCAGGAGGAAGCGAACCCTTGCTAACTCGTCTTGTTAGCAAAAACTGAGACCTTAAATATCTGAAGCTGGTGACGTCATCTCAGGGGGACGCCCCTGAGGTTCGCGCCAATGCTGGTACATCAGTTGGGCCACGCCCGCGCGTGCGCCCTTAGGCATCTGGTCAACATGGCAGCTTGCAGTGTCGAGCCGGTCCGGGGATGCCGGAAGAGGATGGCATGGAGATGCCACAGCAGCTAGCCTTCCATCAACCCCGAAGGGAGTCGCCAAGGAGGTAAGATGGCTGGAGCGGAGACGTTGGGCAGTGACGGGCACAACAGCCTGAGACCCCGTTGATGCTTCACCACTACCAGCCCACATTCCCCTCAGGTTATGCCCTTGGGTACTGGGGCTGGCTGGTCTTA
The DNA here is from genome assembly GCF_901001135.1 of Rhinatrema bivittatum. Taxonomy (NCBI): domain Eukaryota; kingdom Metazoa; phylum Chordata; class Amphibia; order Gymnophiona; family Rhinatrematidae; genus Rhinatrema; species Rhinatrema bivittatum. The sequence continues at coordinate 151,319,139 of NC_042617.1, read as the reverse complement.
TGTGGGGTCTCAGGTGACAAGGACTGGGTGCTGGCATAGGTCTTGGCAGGCGGTGGCAATTCGGAGGTAGGTGTTGGTAAGGCTTGGCAGGTGGTGTAGCTTGAAGGTTAGGTACAAACAGAGGTCTTGGCAGGCAGCATATCTCAGAGGTAAGGTACAAGCATAGGTCTTGGCAGGCAGCATATCTTGGAGGTCAGAAACAAGCAGAGGTCTTGGCAGACAGCGTATCTTGGAGGTCAGGAACAAGTAGAGGTCTTGGCAGGTAGCGTATCTCAGAGGTCAGGAACAAGCAGGAGTCTAGGCACTGACAGGTCAGAATGTAGGAATGGAACTTCCAGGAACACAAGCAGTAGCCAAGGCAAGGACTGAAGGAAAGGCCTTGCCTTAAATACTCTCGGGTCAAGAGGGAGGAGCCCTGGCACCTCCCATAGAGACCCCTTTAAATGATGTCCAATGCCGTGCACGTGCGCCTAGAAGGCTGAGGTGTGCCGGAGGGCTCAGACAAGGTACAAGCACATCTCAGCTGGGAAGGAGCAGCAGTGTCGGAGGCCTGGTGGGGACCCAGCATAGGTGTAGCGTGTGGACGGGAAGGAGCAGCAGTGCTCCACCCAGCATGGGTGGAGCACTGCTGCTGCGTTACCCTGCGGCTGTGAGACTCCAGGGGCTGAAAAGTAGCAGGCGGCTGCAGCAGTAGGTGGAGGGACCCGGTTGCGGCCTACCACGGCCAGTTCCCGTAACAGCAACTTATAATGACACATAAACACAACACATAATGACAGAACCGTAAACAGTAAACAGTGCAAAAATATTAGAACTCACAAAAGTAAGCCTTTAAAAAGCAAAAAAAATATATATTTGGATCCAAAATTAAATAAAAAAATAACAGAATATTTAAGACAGATCTGGTGAAAAAAACATAAAGGAATAATTGGGAATGGAAAAAAAAACCTTCAGGTTTTGCACCCTATTTGGCAGAGCATGCTTCATCCTTGTCAATCTGTTAAAAAAAAGTGTCACATACACAAAGACAGGTTAATTCAATCTTTTACATGAAGTCACATCACAAGGTGAGAACAGCTATAAACAATTGAGCTAACTAGACATCTTCATTTCTAAACACACAGTTTTTAAAAAAGAAATCACACTCTGTTCTAACTACATGATTTTAATTTCTTAAGCAAAGGAAGCAAAAAGTTTACATTCATTCATGTTTAGTCATAGATAATAATCAGATAAGGGAGAAGGAAAGAAAACAGCTTACAATGAGACAGATTACTTCCCATCTCTTCTCCCCTGCTTCTACAGAACCTTTTGCTAAAACAAATAGTACAGCTGCTCAATTAACTAAAGTGCAAACTTTAAATTAGTTGTTAGCACATAGAAAAAGCACATACATCTGCTTTGCTAACAACCTTCCTACACAAGTAAAAGATAAAAGCTAATTTCATTGAAAGAAAAAAAAAAAAACTCAGCATGTAGAGCCGTGCACAAGGAGAAACAAAAACTTTTGGTCTAGCTCTTATACTGCCAGCTTCACAAAAATCAATGAAGAGTTCAAGTTATCAGCTGAGGCCAGACACCCCCACCATTTAAGTATCACCTTCTCTTTCATTCTCATAATCAGCGGCAAATTTGGGTTTACAGTGTTCCCAAAGGAATTCTTACTCTTCATCTTTATCAAGTAGCTGTTTATTTAAGCAGGCAATTTCAGACTTTTAAACCTCATCAGGGTACTAGCAATATTTAGCTTCTCAATTAAATCAGCCTCACACTTCCCATAGCCTTGTCCAACTTCTGCCAACTGGACAGCAGATAACCTTTCCTGTGAGTTCACATCCAGAAGTGCTCGCTCTCCCTCTCTCCCTCCCTCTCTCTCTCTCTATAGCTGTTATTTCTCCTTATACATTAAATGCTTGGTAAAAAGAAGTGATGTTCCCTCCCTTTGAGTTATTATCAATTTCAGGCACAGCTGTGTGGCCTTCACTCGCTCAGGCTTTAGTATCAGTTACTTACTTAATTTCTCACCATAGAACTACTGGCATAACTATACTAAACAGATTCTTGCTTGTTTGTAAGCATTTATAGTGTAAAACAGTGAACATGAGTTTACTCAGAGTTTGTCCTATGACCCTCAACATAGTCTGTGTCTGGGTAAGAAATATGAATCCATTCACCCTAACCTCTAAATATATCTTCATCTAGAGTAGTCAGAAATAATTCCATCACATCTCCTCACCCACATCCACTACAAGTACTCAGTAAGCACCCTCACAGCAAGGGTCGATGCAATACAGTGTGCTCAGCCGAGAGTACTGTTTAACCCACAGTTGATTGTGGGTTGTGTAGGTGCTACCTAATCCCCATATGCAATAAGAAAATTAGCTCCTCCACATGTCCAACATGTGGTGAAACTAATAGCACTCATCACATGCAAATGCATGTTGATGAGTCTATTAATCACTCAAAATGCAAAAAAAAGAAAGTGCATCTAAAACACACAGTTTTGCGCTCAGAAATGAATGCCTGCCTAGAGCAGTCGACCCTAGCACCTCCTTGACAACGTGACCCCTAATTTAAATATTGTATGGTGCCCCCAGAAGAGGTGCCTGGGGGTACGCTAGGAAAGTGGGCACTGAATACCCAGCACCCACTTTCAGTGTTCTTTTTTTGCATCAGCCCCCAAATGTTTTTCCAGCCACTCATCAGAGGTTGTCTACCACCTGAAACTGCTACAGATCAGTTAATTTAATCAGCTATTTCACAGAACAAAGGGTTGGATAGAATAAGCTGCAGAAAACCATTATAAACTAAGGTCCTGATATATTCTAATGTACAGCACACAGTATAATAACTAAGAGACAGAGAAATTAGGAAAACAAGGGTGATATTCCATATGGAGAGAAAAACTTCATTACGAGACCAAATGATTAGTCTAATGATTAAATCAACCTAGATCATGATGATTAGGTATTCATCCACATAATGTAAAGAATGGTATGAGCATGAGCCCCTCTTGACATGGGTCAGACTCGTAGGGGCCCAAGACCCATGCCAAAGATGGGTGGGCAAATCTTGGCACTGGCCAGACTATGACTGAGTCCAAATGTCTCCATAATGGCAGGGGTTAGGCCTTCAACCCTGCTTCCCAGTCCCCTATATTATCCCCCCAGCCCCACCCCTCCTACCCACCTCTTGCCCAGAAAGAACTACAGAGACAAAACAGAACTCAAATGATGTTTATGGCAAGATTATGGCCACAACAATAGAGCAATGCAACAAAGAACAATTCAAATTACAATATAACTAATACACTAAACATCCTGCCTAGTACAGCAAGGTATCAACAAATAAGAACATAAGAGCATGCCACACTGGGTCAGACCAAGGATCCATCAAACCCAGTATGCTGTTTCTAACAGTGGCCAATCCAGGCTATAAGTACCTGGAAAATACCCGAAAACTAAGTCTATTCCATGCTACTGATGCTAGTAATAGCAGTGGCTATTTTCTAAGTCAACTTGATTAATAGCAATTAATGGACTTCTCCACCAAGAAATTATCCAAACATTTTTTAAACCCAGCTACACTAACTGCACTAAGCATATCCCCTGGCAACAAATTCCAGAGTTTAATTGTGCCTTGAGTGAAAAAGAACTTTCTCTGATTAGTTTTAAATGTGCTACATGCTAACTTCATAGATTGCCCCCTAGTCCTTCTATTATCCGAAAGAGTAAATAACTGATTCACATTTACCCGTTCTAGACTTCTCATGATTTTAAACACCTCTGTCATATCCCCCCTCAGCCGTCTCTTATCCAAGCTGAACAGTCCTAACCTCTTTAGTCTTTCCTCATAAGGCAACTGTTCTATCCCCTTTATCATTTTGGTTTCCCTTCTCTGTACCTTCTCCATTGCAAGTATATCTTTTTTGAGATGTGGCATCCAGAATTGTACACAGTATTCAAGGTGCAGTCTCACCTTGGAGCAAATCAGAGGCATTTTGACATTTTCCGTTTTATTCACCTTTACCTTCTGTTGAGATCGTTGACCCTTTCTCCGTGACATTATAAAGATAGCCTCAAAGGTGGAACCCCTGAGAAATTGTCAGCGGAAGGCGGTGCAAGCAAGAAACCCAAACAAAATATTAGTTCCTACCAGTCCACATTCCTCTGGAATTAGGTCTTTGGAAGTTGTGATTGTCTGTGAAAGGTAGTTGAATCGTGAAAAGTACTGGATCAGGACGAAGCCAGAACAAGCTGAAGCTGGATCAGGACAAAGCTGGAACAAGCTGAAGCTGAATCTGGACAAAGCTGGAACAAGCTGATGCTGGATCAAGACGAAGCTGGAACAAGCTGACAGGCCTCAAGAATGAAGCTGAAGCAGCCTGGCAGACTTCACTCACCCAAGGCTGTTGCCAGGACAAAGAAATCCAAGACCGTTGCTGTTTTAAAACAGTTCCAAGGCTTCAAATGAAAGTTCTTAGCCTCAAGCCCTGTAACTCAGCTGATGCCACTTTAAGACGTCCAATGACATCACTGACTCGCTCGCGCGCATTCTGAGGGGCCTGCACCAACGCAGCCAAAACGACCCGAGCAACACGATCAAGACCCAACCCCCAGAGAACACCGCGGTTGACCCCCGACGCCGAGAACGGAGCATCCAGACCTGCCGGAGCGAATGGAAAGGCCCGGCTGCCAGGTGGGAAGGCCTGGCTGCGGTGAATCGCGGCCGTGTTTTCTAACACCTTCCTAATAATTCTTTTTTTTTTAATTCTTTATTTATCCATTTTAAACATAATTATAGACAGTAATCATACTTGTCAATGATATGGCAATATTAGAAATAAAAAATAAACCATCTTTTATAAGGCCAAATTTGCATACATAAAATTTGCATACACTGCCTCCATAACATGCAAATTTTCTCTCATGCATATTCATTGTGGATATCCTGAAAACCCGACTGGCTGGGGGGGTCCCCAGGACAGGGTTGAGAACCACTGCTCTAGACTCTTCTTGCTCTCCCATCGACCCTTCTAGGAAATTAGTAAGATTTCCTAGCTGTAAAGATTAATTAGAATCATTGGCATTCCCCCTTTTTTTGTTACAATATAGAAGATTTTTTCTATTAAAGGTATTTTTTGAGAAGGAATTAATAAAGTTTCTCCTAAAAATCTTCTAAATTGTTCCAAATGAGATATTAATCTAACAAAGGGAAAATTTAAAATTCTAATGTTATTATATCTCATGCTGTTCTCTATTATTTCAATTCTTCTCATATTTGCTGTTTCTCATTTTATTAACCCTGTTTGAACTTCTTGCATTTGATTCAAGTGCTTTTTCTAGATTCTCAAATTTCTCTGAATGTTGTTTAACCTTACTGTCCATCGTACTATCTTGGACTTGCATTTCAGACATTTTTATCTCTAAATTTTTCATAGAAACTTTCAAATCCATCAATAAACCCCATATATTTTCTAAGGTAATTTTATGAGTCTCATTCACTTCAGAACTCTCTTTCTTAGGATTCTTCTTCCCTGATTTCGGGTAGTCTTCATTCCTCGATACAGAGGATGCTACCCCCCTCTTCAGCGTCCTTAGGTGTTGATGTTGAGGGATCCGAGGGCTGATAATTCTCTAAGTTGTTTTCCTCCTCCACTTCCAATGGGTGGGCCCCCATACTTCCTATTACTATCTCCACCTAATAATTCTTAACATTCTGTTTGCTTCTTTGATTGCCTCAGCACACTGAGGAGACAATTTCAATGTATTATCCTTCATGACGCTGTTAGACTCCATGGGCTCATAGGCCCTTGGCCCGAGGTGAGGAATGGTACCACCTGTGGGGAGGAGCCCCAAATGTCCCCACCGTCGGGAGGCTAGGTCAGCTGTGGTAGGAGATTCAGTAGTGTAGAGGAATGGAGCATCCTGCGTCAGAGCCACTTGATTGTAGGTACAGTAAAGGGAGTACCGTGGGGGATCCAAAGGAGCGGGATGAGAGACACAGTTCTGGGAGAACCCACTGTATACTCTCTGATTTGAAGAAGCATGTCCCAGAGCAGAAACCTCTGAGAGAGAGAAGCACTGGGCAGGCCCCAAGGAGAGGGGAGCTCAAGACAGGAACTTCTGGTGGTCCATAGCAGGGAATGCCCTGGGGGCAGAGCTGCGCAGTAAGCGAGGCTCTGGTGCAGTGACATAGGCCAACCCACAGAGCAGGGAAGCCCGGACGAACCTCTGCAGTTGTGTCGAAGGCAACCCCGGGGAGCAGGGCTGCGCATGATGGAATCTCAGGCAGAGAAATGAGAGTAATACCCCTAGGAGCAGGGGGTGCTGAATAGAGTCACTGAAACAGGACTGAAGCACTGCCCCAAGGAGTGGGGAAGCGCAGTCACAGTCTCTGGTGTAGAAAGTAGGCACTGACCCAAGGAGTGGGAAAGCACAGGTACTGTATCTGTAGTAGAACGTAGGCACTGCCCCGAGGAGCAGGGAAGCAAGGGTCCAGACTCCAAATATAAGGTGGTTCCAAGGGGGCGACCCTGGGGAGCAGGGAAGCCAGTAGGCAGGAGCTCTGATAGGAGCAGGGGTAGCCCGAGGAGCGGGGGAAGCCGAGAGACAAGTTTCACACAAGAACGAAGCAGAACCCCCGAGGAGCAGGTACCCAAGCAGTCCAGAGGCAGGTAGGACCAATACAGGAACCACGGATCTGAGAAGCCAGGAGCAAGTAACAGTAGCAAAGGAACTCGTTGCCAAGTCAGCTAGCAAGGGGCGAAGGCAGGGCTTAAGAATCCCAGCCTGGTGACATCATCAGCCGGGGACGCCCCTGAGATTCCCGCCCTTGGGTCTTCAAAGGAGAGGCTGGTGGCGCGAGCAAGTGCCTAGGAAGGCCAGGAGCCAGCATGGGTGGTGGCAGCATCCCGGATGCCATGAGAAGTCCTAGGAACCCAGAGGAATGCAGCGGCAGTGGCTAACCTCAGCTGCAAGTAGGCCCGGAGATGAGAGCTGAGCAGAACATGAAGTGAGTTGCATCGTTTGCAGCCGTCTGCGTCCGACTGTCAATAACAGATGCCTTGATCTCTTTCCTGGGTGGTAGCTCTAATATGGAACCTAACATCATGTAGCTATAGCATGGGTTATTTTCTCTATATGCAACACCTTGCACTTATCCACGTTAAATTTCATCTACCATTTTGATGCCCAATTTTCCAGTCTCACAAGGTCCTCCTGTAATTTATCACAATCCGCTTGTGATTTAATTACTCTGAATAATTTTATATCATCTGCAAATTTGATTACCTCACTCATCGTATTTCTTTCCAGATCATTTATAAATATACCAGACTCCTTTTAATTATATTGGTTATCTCTCTGTCCTTCTCTTTCTTCTATTCCCAAGTTTGATCTCCTTGTTAAATGTAACTTTTTGCCTCCTCTGAATGTTTTAACTGTTAAACGGTTGATAAGATTGTTTACCCCTAGTTCCATGTAAACCGATTTGATATGACACCAGTCATGAAGGTCGGTATATAAAAAGAATTAAATACATACATACATAAATAAATAAATAAATAAATAAATAAATAAATACCAGTATTGAAAAGCACAGGTCCCAGTACAGATCCCTGAGGCACTCCACTGCCCACCCCCCTCCACTGAGAAAATTGTCCATTTAATCCTACTCTCTGTTTCCTGTCTTTTAACCAGTTTGTAATCCATGAAAGAACATTGTCACCTATCCCATGACTTTTTACTTTTCCTAGAAGCCTCTCATGAGGAACTTTGTCAAAAGCCTTCTGAAAATCCAAATACACTACATCTACTGGTTCACCTTTATCTACATGTTTATTAACCCCTTCAAAAAAATGAAACAGATTTGTGAGGCAAGACTTGCCTTGAATAAAGCCATGCTGACTTTGTTCCATTAAACCATGCCTTTCTATATGTTTTGTGATTTTGATCTCTACAACACTTTCCACTATTTTTCCTGGCACTGAAGTCAGGTTATCTGGTCTGTAGTTTCCCAGAACACCCCTTTTTAAATATTGGGGTTACATTAGCCACCCTCCAGTCTTCAGGTACAATGGATGATTTTAATGATAGGTTACACATTTTTACTAATAGATCTGAAATTTCATTTTGTAATTCCTTCAGAACCCTGGGGTGTATAACCTTCCTGTCCAGGTGATTTACTACTCTTCAGTTTGTCAATCAGGCCTACCACATATTCTAGGTTTACCGTGATATGTTCAGTCCTTCTGAATAATTACCCATGAAAATCTTCTCCAGAATGAGTATCTCCCCAACACCCTCTTCAGTGAACACTGAAGCAAAGAAATTGTTTAATCTTTCCACAATGGCCTTATCTTCTCTATCATCTAATGGACCATCTGCTTCGGATATATTTTTAAAAGTTTTTACTGTGAGTTTTTGCCTCTATGGCCAACTTCTTTTCAAATTCTCTCTTAGCCTGTCTTATCAATGTCTTCCATTTAACTTGCCAACGGTTATGATTTATCCTTTTTTCTTCTGTTGGATCCTTCTTCCAATTTTTGAATGAAGATCTTTTGGATAAAATAGCCTCTTTCACCTCACCTTTTAATCATACCAGTAATCATTTTGCCTTCCTTCCACCTTTCTTAATGTGTGGAATACATTTGGACTGTGCTTCTAGGATGGCATTTTTTAACACTGTCCACTCCTCTTGCACACTTTTTAGCTTTGTAGCTGCTCCTTTCAGTTTTTTCTAACCATTTTTCTCATTTTATCAAAGTTTCCCTTTTGAAAGTTTAACACAAGAGCCGTGGATTTTCTTACTGTCCCCCTTCCAATCATTTATTCAAATTTGATCATATTATGATCACTATTGCCAAGCAGCCCCACCACCATTACCTCTCTCACCAAATCCTGTGCTCCACTGAGAAATAGATCTAAAATTGTGCGCTCTTTCGTCGGTTCCTAAACCAATTGCTCCATAAAACAGTCATTTATTCCACCCAGGAACTTTATCTCTCTAGCATTCCCCGATGTTACATTTACCCAGTCACTATTGGGTTAATTGAAATCTCCCATTATTACTGTACTACCAATTTGGTTAACTTCCCTAATTTCTCTTAGCATTTCACTGTTGTCTCACTATCTTGGCCAGGTGGATGACAGTATACTCCTATCACTATACTCTTCCCCAACACACAAGGGATTTCTACCCATAAAGATTTGTTTGTGCATTATGGGGTAGATTTTAAAAAAGGGCGCCCTCGCGTACTTTTGTAGGTGCATCAGGCGCAAACAAAAGTACGCTGGATTTTAGTAGATACGCGCGTAGCCGTGCGTATCTGCTAAAATCCCGGATCGGCGCGCGCAAGGCTGCCGAAATCGGAGCGGCCTCGGAGGGAATTCGCTTTCGCCCTCCCCTCACCTTCCCCTCCCTTCCTCTACCTAACCCACCCCCCCGGCCCTGTCTAAAACCCCCCCTACCTTTGTCAGGGGATTTACGCCTCCCAGAGGGAGAAGTAAATCCCCGCGTGCCAGCAGGCCGCTGGCGCGCCTAGACGCGACCCGGGGGCGGTTCCGGAGGGCGCGACCACGCCCCCGGGCCGAAACCACGCCCCCAGGCCCACCCCCGAAACGCCACGTCCCGCCCCGAAAATGCCGCGCCGATTGGACCCGCCCCCGACACGCCCCCCTCGAGAAACCCCGGGACTTACGCGAGTCCCGGGGCTCTGCGCGCGCCGGCAGGCCTATGTAAAATAGACGCACCGGTGCGCAAGGCCCTGCTCGTGTAAATCCGGGCGGATTTACGCGAGCAGGGCTCTTAAAATCCGCCCCTTAGTCTCATGCAGGAACTTTATCCTAGTGGACTCTATGCCATCCCAGACATAAAGCGCCACCCTGCCTCCCAGATGCTTCTCTCTGTCATTGCAATATAATTTGTACCCTGGTATAGCACCGTCCCATTGGTTATCCTCGTTCCACCATGTCTCTGAGATGCCAATTAAGTCTATGTCATCATTCACTGCTATACATTCTAATTCTCCCATGTTACTTGTGTTTGTGTTTTTTGTTTGTATTTTCATTCTGCTTTTTAATTGAAAGGGATAAATTGGAATTTTTTTAGCTCAGGTGAGTTTTTAATTAAAAGCACTTGGACTACTTTTCCTATTATTGGAACCTCACTCTTGAGATGCCCTAATTCTAATGCATCATTAGGATCCTTTGAAGATACCTCCCTCTGAACCATTAGCTGCTGTGCGACTGTTGGCTTTCCCCTTTGTTCCAGTTTAAAAGCTGCTCTTTCTCCTTTTTAAAGGTTAGTGCCAGCAGTCTGGTTCCACCCTGGTTAAGGTGGAGCCCATCCCTTCAGAAAAGACTCCCCTAGGTGACTCATGTCCAAACTAATAAGCCACCAAGCCATTGACAGTCTTGGGGAAAAACCTGGCCATGACGGAGCCCCTGGTAGGCTGAGTTCCTGAACATAGAAATCTCCTGACATCAGCTGAGCCCTGTTCTTGCCCTGCCCCTTTTCTTCTTCCCTGGTCACCATTGAAGCATCAGGGTTCCAGATCTCATACTAGTGGTCTGCTGGCCCCTGTAACGTCCTTGTCTAGCCTGGTCCTCCCCCCCCCCCCCCCCCCTCCCCTGGGCAGCTATCCTTGAAACAAAATAGAATGAATGGGAGGTTTGGGAGGCCTTATAACTTGCTGGTCACCATTTCACTATTCCCTGGTAATGCATCCCATTTGCCAAGCCCCCCCCCCCCCCCCGCCCCACACACACACACACACACACACGTTACTCGCCAAATCTGAGCATCCAGCACATCTTATAAGTCACTGTTGAATATATCCCAGCCTATGTCGAAGAAATGTGACCTACCTGGCCAAAACAATCCTGGGCTCTTGTCTAACAATTCATGTCAGATGAACATCCCCTGCACTATGGGCAGGATCCTACAAATCTACATGTTAACCCTTCTAGCTCTATCGAGAGCCTGGTGTGACCATTCCTCCCTCCAAATTCATCTGGGAGTGATGCAGGACCACATGATTATGGACTGTGGAAACCATCTAGAAATCTCAGTGAAATTTTTTTGCATTTCTTGTATCAGCTCAACGCTGCACGTAGTTGCCAAATCGCTGCCCCCCCCCCCCCCCCCCCCAGATGAATAATCATCACCGGGGGGGTATGATGGCCTTGCTCATGTGCATAATAGTAGGCATCAGTTGGTCCCACTTCATCCCTAGTATCCCTTTCAAAATAGTATCAGTTGATGTGGTGCCATGCCCAGGTGCTCATCCAACAGCTGGCCCATGGCTCACTTACATGCCCAATGCACATATGACTACCAAATTATCCAGATGAAGTGCATACATGACATTAGACCTGGGAATAGAAAACCAGATTAGATACTGCGACATGAAATATTCATGTGGTCTGATGTACAATTAGAACCTCTTTGCCCGCCATCTTCCCACAGATATTACCGCTGCCTGATGCAAACTAATCTCTGCAGCCATGGTGGCCACCCCAATCCAGAATGAGTGTGTACTCTAACCTTTCCCCTGAGCCCAATCACCTGGAGATCCAGCTGGAGCACCTTCCCAAACTGGTACCAGGTTAATGGTCTACCATTGGCTTGCACTAACAGCTGACCATCCAGGGTGGGTGCTGCATTAAGTAGAATCCTGCGCACTGGATCTACAAACTTTCACTGGCCCATCTCCACAAAACTGTTTTGGAACCTTTAGCATTCTGATCCATTTTGGATCTCCAAATGGTAAGTACCAGCTTATCACACCCTATTATCACATCACTTAACTGTAGGCTAGCTATGCCTGGCCTAGAAGCTGACTGAGCTGTCAACTCATTCACTTGCAGTGCTGCAAAGAAAGTGAGGGAAAGGGAGCAGTGAAAAAGGCAAGCCTCGGAACTGTCAAAGCACACACTATCTAAAACTTCCAGTAAGTAGGTCAAAAGGCTCTGCTTAATAGGTTGCCTCATGTCTCGGGGCATCATAAGGATTCTGACTGGAAATTGGGCAAAGAGGCTAGTGAAGTCCAACACCCTCGAGAAGAAAGATACACCGGCCTAGCAGATAGCCACCTAGGATCTGGCAATGCTATGGTCTTTAAGTACAAAATGTATTGGATCAGCGTGTGCACCAGTATGGGACACAGCCCCTGTCTGTCCCTTTCCAAAAGAAAGCTTGACAGTCAGATAATGCTTGATAGTAGCTTTTCCTTGTGTTATCCACAGGGAACCTAGGCTTAACACCAAACATTTTGAAGCCAAGCTGCCATATCTCTTCTGGTACTGGGTTGGACAAAGATCTGCCTCCAGAGCGAAGCACTTGAAAGATGCCCACTTAAAGCAGGAAAGAGAATCGGCAATATCATTCTCAGAATCTAGAATATGTGCTGCGTGACATGTAATATTAAGCTGCAGGCAGGTGAGTACTAGTTGTCTAAGGAGTGCGATTGCACCTAACGTTGTTGCAGTGAGCCTAGTAACCACTTGCAGAATGGACATGTTGTCTGATCTAAACATGTTGGCCCTGGCCAACCATCTCTCCCACAGCTTTAAGGCAACCTCAAAAGGGAAAAGCTCCAAAAAGGTTAAATCTCTAGTGATCCCACACTTGCTACACCCCGTAGGCCACGGTTCAGCACACTAGGCTCCCTGAAAAATATACCGCATCCCATTCCCTTGGAAGCATCAATGAAGAGTTCTAATTCACTGCTTCCCTTGGGAGAGTCCTGCCAAAAAGCCACCTCGTTAAATTCCCGGAGAAAACAGTCCAATATCTGCATGTCCTGCCTGATTGCTCTAGTGACCTGATGTGATGATGCTTTCTCGTCGCACCCGCTGTGGCCAAGGCCAACCTGTGCACAAAAGCCTTTTCTATCGGAATTACTCGGAATGCAAAATTAAGTAAACCAATGAGGGAATAAAAGTGCTGCAATGTCGCCTCCCAGGAATCCATCCTGCAGCCATAGCCATAATGATCATGCTTCAGCTCCTTCACTTGACCTTGCATTCAGAGAACTACACTCGTGGGTCTACCCACTAGCACAAAGCCACTCATAAAGATGGTGCCGATGGCCCTTTGCTCTTACCATGTGACAGGGTATCCGTGCCATTGGCCGGCCCCGTCACATGGTAGGAGCACTGGCTGGGGGAAGGTAAGGGATTAGTTTTATAGGGTCGGGGTGGGTTTAGGGGTTGTTTTGGTATGCCGGTTTTCCCACCCTCCCCCCAAATAACTCCTGTTAGTGGACACTAATGGGAGTAACGATTTTTCACGATAAATCGTGAAAATTTCTATTGTATCGCACACTGTACCGATTTTTGACGATTTAAAAAATATCAGATGATTTTTTTAAATCCTCAAAAAATGATTCACATCCCTAATAGCAACAAAATTAAAAGATGGCTATTTTAAATTGTTAATCCTACGAAAGTTAAAACCTTTTCTTGAGCATCAAGACTTCAGGTCCGTCCTGTAAGCTCTTATCTTCATAAATATAGATTATTGCAATTCCTTACTGCTTGTTTTACCAGCTTCTAGTATTCAGCCTCTTCAGGTTTTGCAAAATGCGGCCGCGCGAGTTCTGACAGGCCAATGAAAATGTGATCACATTACCCCGAACTTGATCACATTGCATTGGCTTCCAATTTATTATTGTATCCAATATAAAATCTCCTGTATAGTCCATAATGTTATAAATGGAGAACAAACTGAGGGCCTCATTTTCCACCTAGATCGCACACGATAAGGGATGTTTCACACGCGAAAAGTCCCTTATCGCGTGCGATACCAAAATGGGGGTGGAGTCAGCCCCAGAAGAGGAGGAGTCGGGGCGTCACCAGGGCCGACTCCACGAAGACACCATGGACAACGAAAAGGTAAGGCCCTTTTTGCGTCCCGAGTTTGCGCCCAATAACTACACCTTCTATGGTGGCACTATTGCGTGCGAAACCGGCAGCGATCGCACCGAGATGGTGCGATCGCTGCCGGCTAGCATACGTCCGCCCCCCGCTTCAGCCCCCCGCCCCTCATTAAAGTATCACAGGCCTGCGATATTTTAGAAAATGAGGCCCTGAATAGCTTACTACATCTATGCGCCTCCACGTATCGCAGAGAGACCTGAGATCTGCCAATAAAGGTCTTTTATCAGTGCCTACAATTAAATCAGCAAGACTCAGCCATGTAAGAGAACGTGTTATATCTATTGCAGGAACAAAAGTGTGGAACTCACTACCAATGTATTTGAGATTACTAGCAGAAAAAAAGCAATTTAAAGCGGAATTGAAAACTTGGTTATTCAAGTGCGCCTTTACAGAGCATGAAACATCTTTACAGAGTATGAAACCTTAGATATAGGCTGCAAAACATCAGAATCTATTATGTGCTTAACTGTTATGAATTCTGTTTTTACTTTTTATTTTTATTTCTCTTAGCAATATTAATTAAAATTAACATCCTATTAATACTATTTATATTTCTATGTAATTTGATATTCTGTTTTAGATTTAACCTTTTTATTTTATTTTCATCTTTTATCTTAACAGCTAATTTATTTAATTTTCCTCTTTTATGTAGTTTTTAGCTGTTACTATTTTAACAAATAATGTATTTTCTTGTGTGTTTTAATTTGTGAACCGCTGTGAAGGCCTGTCTGATGTGATGGTATAAAAATGCTAATAAACTAAAAAAAAAAACAAAAAAACTATTATCAAATTCTCACAGTATCTGTGCAAATTTTTAATATAACAGCAAGGTATATCTAAGAGTTTGCAACAATCCCAAGGTCTGACTGGTATTTTATCACAGAAGATCTTTTAGAAATAAAAAAGTGCTCCTGTACAAGAATCAGGCGGGACCACAGCTAAGAGTCATCTTTTTTTGACAAATAAAATTGAAAAGCTGGAAAATGTTATTAGAAGGTGCAATATTCATATTATCAATTTTCCTAGGCAACATTCAATATCACCTGTTGAAATACTTAGAATGTATTTTCTGGAGGTTTTGAAAATACCATAGAATCTTATACCACCAATATCCAAAGCACACTATCTGCCTTCTAATAAAAATTTGGAAGCTGCAGCTTCCACTCAGTCTCCCATGGATATTTTTAATTTGACTTCTTTTCTAGAAAAACCTATGGAAAAAGGGATTTCACCAGCTACTCTATTGTTACCCTTGCTTTGGACTCTGAGAAAGACTATATATTAATTGCTGTTTTTATAAACCATAATGTTTCTTTCCTGGAAATGAAAATCAGTATATTTCCAGATGTTACCAAGACTACTCAGATTAAGAGAAACATATTTCTATTAATGTGGCCTGTTGTAGTTCAATTGGGAGCTTTGTTTTGCCTTAATTTTCCTTGTAAATGTGTTATTAAATTTCATGGGGTAAAATATATTTTCTTTGATCCTTCCCAGTTGGCTAATTTTCTCTCTGAGAGACAGACAAGGGTCAATGCTGCCCAGACTCTAGATATAGGTCACATTATTTCTCCAACCAATATTGACTCTATTGTAGAATGAAAGGAGTAACCTTAATTTGTTGTTTGGTTTATTTTGTTGTAAACATTTCCTGGAATTTGGTTTGGAATTCTCCATTTTGGTGGTCTAATTTGACATTGAAAGATTATAATATTTCTTATGTTTTGTTTTTCTGTTTTATATTTCTTTTTTTTTTCATATTATTATTCAAAAAATATTTATTTGGATGTATATTAAAATGTTATAAATAAAAATATGTAAAAAATGTTGTGCACCAAAATCACCATCCCCAAATCCAAACTCTCAAAAGTATCCCCATTTCAGAGTGGAAGGAGGTAAGGCTTATGCCTTCTTTTGTTTGCTTAACATAGAACAATGATTGGTTCCCTTGGACTGTGATCATTGTTCTCTGTTTAGAAGAGCAAACGGAGGTATTACAGTCACTGCTAGCATGGCCTGCAATTATTGTACATTTTTGGGGGTAGAAAGGGGAATTGGCCATTACTTCACCAGTAGATGTTTGTTACAATATTCAGTAAGACAGTCAATGGCAAAATTACCTAGAAAACTTTATCTGGGTAACTTTTGCAAGTATATTCAGCAGGAGATTTGTCCCAGTGAATATACCAGCTAAAGCCCAGTTAACTCTAACTGGGTAATGTCCTGCTTGCCCGTTTAATCTATAAACCTCTTAGCTTGAGTATTTATTTATTTATTTATTTATTTATTTATTTATTTGACATTCTTCTGACAATATTGAACTTTTCATATTTATTTATACTTCTCACCATCTCCAGCTCTGGGTGGTTAACATGTAAATATTACAGGTATTCTTTGGTCATTGATTGAACTTCCATTGAGACATTGAGGGCCGGATTTTAAAAAAGGGTTACGCGCATAAGGTACACACGTAATCCTTTTAAAAAACCCCTGCACACGCCAAGCCTATTTTGCATAGGCTTGACGGCGCGCGCAAGACCCGGGACGCGCGTAAGTCCCGGGGCTTGCAAAAAGGAGCAGTCGGGAACGTGGCCAGGGGGCATGGTTTTGGATCAGGGGTGTGTTCGGGGGGCATGTAGGTGGTCTGGGGGCGTGGCTGACTGCCCCGAGGCAGTAGTAACTTTTCAGATAAATGTAGGGGGGGGTCTAGATAGGGCCGGGAGGGTGGGTTAGGTAGGGGAAGGGAGGGGAAGGTGCGGGGGGTGGAGGGAACGGGCAGCACGTGTAGGGCTCGGTGCATGCAAGTTGCACAAATGTGCACCCCCTTTCGCATGCCGACCCTGGATTTTATAAGATACGCGCGGCTACGCGCGTATCTTATAAAATCCAGTGTACTCTCTTTTAAAATGTACCCCTGAGTCTGAGAAAAGTTGGTGCAGATATGACAAATCATTGTGCTGTATAATTGACTTACAAAGGACAAAGTACTTTGCTGTCATCAATATTGCTAGTATGGTCAAAGACCACTGTAGCCATTCAGTTGATAAACAGCAGGAGAAATTATGTATGCAAGCTGAGCTTTATTTCCCCCTTCCCCCTTCCACCCCCATTTCCACCCCTTCATCCATGCCGCCAACTGCATAAATTTTGTGTGCAACCTTTTGTGCTCACAAAATTTATCTAGTCAAAAAAGAAGTCAATAGAGTCATTCTGGGGATGGGGATAAACTTTAGCTCTCAGGCTAAAGTTACACACGCAAGTCTGATTGGAAATAAAGCTGTTCTAACTTTACCTGGATAATATTGTGCATGTAACATTATCTGAGTATATTCAGTGGGAGAGTTGTGCACAGAGGCAGATTTTAAAACCTAGGCACGCGGCCTACATTTGTGCGTGCTACCTGGCGCGCACAAATGTACACCCGGTTTTATAACATGCACACGGAGCCGAACGCATGTTATAAAATCAGGGGTCAGCGCACGCAAGGGGGTGAACACTAGTGCAACTTACACATGCCGAGCCCTCGGGAAGACCAGCTGGCTTTCCCCATTCCCTCCCCCCTCCCCACCTTCCCCTCCCTTCCCCTCCCTGTCCCACCCCCCAGCCCTAAAGAAACCCCCTGTACCTTTGTTGTAGAAGTTACACCTGCACCTGTCAACTGCCAGCGCGCGATCCCCCGGCCCAGCAGCCCTCCAGAGGCCTCTGACCATGCCCCCACCCCACCCTTGGACCATCCCGCACCGCCCATTTTTACAAGACCCAGGGACTTCCACGCATCCCGGGGCTTTATACGCGTCGCCAGGCCTTTTGAAAGTAGGCCTGGCTCGCATAAATTCACCTGGCGCGCGTAAATTCACCTGGATTTACGCGTGTAAGTCTTTTAAAATCTGCCCCACTAGTCTCATTGAATATCCAGGACAAGCAACATATAAAGCTTTCTCCAGAAAACTTTGCAGTTTGTTGCATCACAAAATAATGACCTCTTTATTTTTATTGATTTATTTGAATAAACTTGCCAAGAATATTTCTAACATTCTCTCCTATGGAACAGTCTCCATTTATCCAGTGCCATTAAAAAAAGGCATCTTTCAATGATATTCACTCTATTTGATTGTGTATTCAAGTACATATAATCCTGTTTAGGATTCTGTTTGTATGAAAAATGCAATATAAAAATAGATTTATGTTATTAGGTTTTACATCTCTCGAACTTTCTTGGTTCTCTAAGGGACTGAGAAATTTTAAAGTAATCTTCTTAGCATACTTGCAAGTTGATTATTCAGAAACTGTATGCAGCACACAATATTTGCATTGAAAGGATATACTGTACTTTAGTATAAATTGGCAGCACATCTTAGAAGGGGATTAGATTCGGTTCAGTCACCATATCTCTGAACTTTCAATTCAAGGAATCAAAATGAGGGTTACAAAACTTTACCCTTTTTTCTGAATTTCAGTGTCTGGTTTGGTAGTATTGCTGAAAAATAATTTTGTTGAAGAAGGAGCACTTTCAGAATGCATTTTCCATCTTAACAATTTATAAATTATTCTTGTAGTAAGGCTCTGTAGTCTACATTAGAGAACTCACAGTCTAGTGGCTGGCAATTCTGACTGACATCATCTATAATTTACAAGTGACTAGGATATTGAAATCAAATTCTGGGACATATTTCTGTCTTGTGTAGTTTTTGCATATCATAAAGTCAAATGCTGAGTTTTCCTTATAAATTCACCTTAGTAAGTAATTGTATTCTCATAATTCAAGAGGCTGTCTGCATTTTAAAGTTGGACAAAAATAGTCAGGAATATCAGGTATGACTGAGTAGACTTGGAATTTAATATGACTGACTAACCCCTAAACCTGATTGTGACAATTTTCAAATGTGCCCTCATTCTTGCAAAGGTTGTTAGTACTTTTACCTATATGCTTTGCACCAGTTCTGAGAGGGAAAGTATTTGCATGCATTGCATTCCCTTTGAAAACTACACCACAGAAAAGTACCACCCAGATTTCCATATACTTTGTATGCAGGTATTTATTCCCTAGAATGCTAGTTCACTAGTTCTGGCTGGAATGCATCCAAGATTCTATATTTGAGCCAGTCAAAATCAGAATGAATTTAAAAGGTACTCTGATCCCATACTTTCAGTTTGGCTCCCAATTTTTAAAAAAGGCTACTGATGAATCTTAATTTATACTTGCATATGTCAATCTGTTCAGGAGCAGGAAAAGAAATAATGGCATTTCCATGGGTAAAACATTACCTACGGAAGTGGAGTCTTTGATCATTGCCCATCCTCACTACTGGTAAAATTGTCTCCTGCCCACCTGCATGCACAATGCGGGAGGTTTTAAAAGGCTGTACGCAGGCATACATGTGCGCGTGCTACCAGGCAGCCACATGGCTGCGCTGCTGAATGTCCCCATTAAGTTACCCGGATAGCTATACCCAGCTAACTTAACTAGCTGCTGTGTGGCAGAATATCAGTCTCAATAAAAATATGTAGCAAGGTATAGTTGGCTCCTCACTCCCTAATATAAATTTTAAAATGTCACAGCCCATAGCACCCCTGACCCCCAAAATGCTTTATGCAACCCAATAGTAGGAGAAGAGTCTTATCTCCTCTCGCAAGGTAAAAATCTAAGAAATTAGTAGCTGTTAGCTGTAGGGATGTGAATCGTATTTCTGGCGATTGAAAATATCGTACGATATTTTCAAAATCGTCAGAAATCGGGGGCTCCCCAAAACCGATAGGAAAACCCCACGAAATTGTTTGTGGGGGTTCTCTTATCATTTTGGGGGAGGGCGGGAAAAACAACACACAAAAATAACCCCTAAACCCACCCCGACCCTTTAAAACTAATCCCTTAGCTTCCCCCACCCTCCCGACCCACCAAAAAACTTTTTACAGGTACCTGGTGGTCCAGTGGGGGTCCCAGGAGCGATCTCCCACTCCCGGGCCGTCGGCTGCCACTAATCAAAATGGTAAATTATGTAGATCCTGTAACACAAGAGAGTGGGTGAAGAAGCCCAATGTGACCTCATATATGAATGCCAAAGGGCTAAGCTAATACAAGTTTTCAATGGCAAGAAGCCTTCTTTTAATCATTGGTCACAAAGGGGCAGATTTTTTTGAAAGAACGCTCCCTAATCGGGAGGTGTACTGTTCATGCACTTTGAATCGAAGCGCTGTACTTATCTTTGTAGCATTCACACGTTGAAGAGCATTGTGGTAATGATGGCTGAATGGATGAATCCACCGTGATTCTGACACTACCGTAAGTGTTTCGGAGAAAACCTCCTTCTTCAGGGGGTTGGAGTACCAATGTTGCCGGCTCAATCACTACGGGTAATAAAAGTGCAGACACATGAAAAAGTGCATGAGAAAGTCCCACTATTTTCTAGAGATGGCAGTCGGCAGGAGGAAAACACTTACATTGAACCAAAGGCACACTTATATGGCTGCGTGTGTAGCGTCTTAATGTGACTCTGAAAACAAAACAGTGCAACTTAATGACACAGTCCAAATGACACAATCCACAAAATGTACCTTGTCTCTGTGGAGAACTAACTTCAGTGATGCTGTGATAAAGGCTCTCGCTTGGCCGTGTATCATCTATCATCTGTCGGCAGCGATGTCAAAATGAAGACGCTGACCTTTAAAGAACTGGAAAGCGCGCGCGCAGCAGCAGCAGCCGCACTTATGAAGGCCTTTTCCCGCCACTGAAGGCTCCGCCTTACCCCTGACGTCAGACGCTGCGGCCTATGTAAGGCCGCCGCGGAGCCCAGAACTTTGTCTTGCAACGGGGTTCCTTGCGGTTCCCAGTTGCTATTGCGTTAGCAACTCCGTTCCTGCCTAAGACTTGCTAAGCTTCTGTGTCCATGTCCTGGCTTTGTTTCTGCTTGGTTCCAGTAATCTGTCCTGCTTCAGTTCCAGCTTGGTTCCAGTACCTGTCCTGCTTCAGTGCTTGCCTGGTTCCAGTAACCTGTCCTGCTTCAGTTCCAGCTTGGTTCCAGTACCTGTCCTGCTTCAGTGCTTGCCTGGTTCCAGTAACCTGTCCTGCTTTAGTTCCAGCTTGGATCCTGTACCTGTCCTGCTTCAGTGCTTGCCTGGTTCCAGTAACCTGTCCTGCTTCAGTTCCAGCTTGGACCCAGTGCCTGTCCTGCTTCAGTTCCTGCCAGATTCCGGACCCCTGCCTGCCTGCTTCAGTTCCAGCTTCCGTGATCTCCCAAGTCCCAAGCGGCTGGGCTCCTACGGGCTCCTCCTCGGGGAGTACCAGCTTCCTGGGTGAAGCTCACCGTCCATCGCCTGCCTGGTATCGGCCTCCCGGCCTGCCCTCAAGCAGAGACTATAGTCCATCTCTCCCCAGTCTCCTGCAGGCTGGCCCAAGGGTCCACTAAAACAGCTAATTCACAACAAACAGAATGAAAGATCAAATAAAAAAGATTAACCAACTTTAAAAAATACCTTTTTACTGTGTTCCTTCTACTTTTTTTCTGCTAGTAAAGATATGTGTTTGATTGCTGGATTTTTGTTGCTGCAAATTTCAATGCAAAACGGAAATAAAATCCCTTTCTCAATGCCTGTGCCTTCTCTATGATCTGTAAATGAAAACAAACTTTGGCTGTATTGCTGAAAAAAAAACAAAACAGGAAAAACCTTCTTCAGTGGCAGGTAAAATAACTATTCTCATATCTGGATTCAAACTATGTCATACAGAAAAAAAAAAAAAAAGAAACATAGGGCTTGATACACGCATTTAGATACCAAATAGAAGAGTTTGGCACATGAGATCCAGGCAAATTATGCAAATGCAATTCTAAGTATGAGAATGCAGATTCTGAATGCTGAATAATGGTGAATAGGATAATAATGAGCGTATATTGAAACATCAGAGGTCAGTTGGACATAGTGATGCATGCAGAGCTGCTCTGATGGCTGTTACTCAACAGAGAAAAGCAGAGGCAATTTGCACAGCATGTTTAGGTCATAACACCAGATAAACTAAGGGCAAGATGTAAAAAGAAGTTGGACCACATTTCAATCCCAACCCTATCTCATTTCCTCTCATAAGTTTATTCAACCTAGATACATAAAATATAATGTGAGAAATTCTGCATCATGAAACTTCAAAAGTACAGCAGCACCAAAGCACGGTAGCAAAAGTACTATCCACATTTTATTGATAGAATTTGCATTTCCATAAGAGAAGGGGAATATCAGGACACAAATGTGTACAAACACCAACTTTTTCAAATTGTCAACTCCACAGTGGTAAACTGTGGATCTCTGAAGCATAAATCTAAAATGGTTATTGGCAAGGCATGAACACTAATATGCTATCCTTAAAGTCTAATTCACAATAGCACATCTTCACCACAGCACTTGTAGCCTAGCACTTAGTAGGATGAACATAACATACAGGAGCTACTTCAACATATCCTTTTTCTATACTATGAAATGCATGATGTTAACCAAAAACCCATTTCCAGAGAGACTGTGCAGCTTGTGCAGACCACTTAAGAACTGCTTATTGTTTGCAGGAGCCAGACCTCTGCTGAAGTTCCAAATCAATTGACCAAAAAATACACAAAGCACTGGAAACTTTACAAATCCAATTTACAGTTAAAGAAGAGAACTAGGGGGCTGATGCAATAATTTTCATGGAAAGTGGGCGCTGACTTTTCAGCACCCGCTTTCTTAACTTACGCATGGTGCCCACAAGGGGGGCGCCATGCAATATCCAAATTGGGGGGTCACGCTAGGAAGGAGGCACTAGGGTCGCTTGCGCAGCTTTAGCAACTCCTTGCTAACGCGACCCCGCGGCGGCTGCTGGTTATGAAGAACGACGCCGGTAAACTCGGCATCGGTTTTCATAACCAGCTATCTGCCAGGAATGAAAATGCATGCTCTCGACCGGCGTCGGTCTTCATAACTTGGTGCTCTGCCGAGGTATTTTTTGTTTTTTTGTTTTTTCACTGAAGAAGTACAGAAAACCAGTTTTTTCTGCTTTTCTGTACTTCTTTTACATGCGCTCAGCTATTAATGCCTGCTCCAGGCAGGCATTAATATCTGAGTGATAAATGTGCATCTGAGATGCACATTTATTTTATTGCATGCGGAGTGAATGAGTAATAGCCTCATTCACATGCATTTGCATGTAATGAGCGCTATTTCATTCACTCCACGTTGGATGAGCATAAATTAGGCAGTAATCCCCTTATTGCATTAGAGGATGGATTAGCGCCTATTTAACCCGCATCCGACTGCGGTTATACAGTGCGCTCGGTTGAGCGCACTGAGCATACCCAGCAATGAGATTCTTTCATGAATCTCATTGGTGGGTATGCCAGAGGATGTTCTGATCACCAGGTATCGTCTCAGCTCTCATGCTATCCTGGAAATATATGAAGACATACGAGGTGGTCTTGATCTTTGAACCAGAAAGAGCCGTGCTGTCCCCGGCCTCACCAAACTGTTGGCCACCCTGCACTTCACAGCAAGAGGCTCCTTCCAATCCACAGTAGCTGTTGTGGGTGTCTGGACCAGGTCATTGAAGCAGTTATAGCCCACATGCCTTGATACATACGGTTTCCTCGCAACAGACAGGACCTGATGGACCTCAAACGTGGTTTCTATGCCATTGCCCACTTTCCGAATGTCATTGGAGCTATTGACTGCACTCATGTGGCCCTCATTCCACCCCATCGGATGGAGGCAGCCTACCGCAACAGAAAGCAGTTCCACTCTCTCAACGTGCAAGTGGTGTGTGATGCAGGAATGCAGATCCTCTCAGTGATGTCCAGGTTTCCAGGATCAGCGCACGATTCCTTTATACTCAGGCAATCATCTCTGTTTCGCAAATTCGAGGGATGGTTGGCTTGTAGGTAAGAAATAAGTTTCCATAAATGTCGCTTATTTGTAATGTTTATTCCTGTAATGGCACACAAATGTGATGTGTATGCCTGTCAGGATGGAGTGACATGTCCCCATCATACCAGGCCTCAGTGCTTCATAGTGTGACCTTAAGTGGTGGAATGGCTCCTGCACCCAACCACTTGCTATGGGCTGCCAAGCTCCAGGTTCACACCAGCCACAGTTTGGATTATATGAGGGGCCTGTATGTGGCAGGGATTGCTCACTTACTAGTGGACAGCCTCCACGTATTAGGTATAGCAATGGTTAAGGGCATTGTGAAAGTAGAATCCACAACTGTGATGTAAGGGCAGTTCACTTCCACAGGTGTACCTGAGGTCAAGATGTTCATGATATCTCCCACACCTTAGTGCAGGGGTGGGCAAGTCTGGTCCTCGAGGGCTGCAAACCAGTCGGGTTTTCAGGATATCCCTAATGAATATGCATGAAATAGATTTGCCATCCATTGCTCCTACCATGTGTCAGGGGCCGACCAATGGCACCGGTAGCCCCTGTGACATAGTAAGATCAAAGGCTATCGGCACCATTTTGAATACCGGCAGCCGATAGCGTGAGTGCAGTAGATGGCTCCAGGTCCTCCCACTGGACCACCAGGGAGTTTTGGTAAGTCTTGTGGGGGTCAGGAGGGTGGGGGGTTTGTTTAAATTCCCTCCTTTAGATGACCGAATAATTTGGTGAAGATTCGTTGTATTCGTGGGGAATCGTGATACGTTTCGCTTCCCCACGAATATAACGAATATGGCCCTATATATTGCGGATTACCAATACGTTGCAAACGCATGCACACTCCTAATGTTTTGATCATTGCTAACAATGGCAAGAAAACCCTTACCAAGTTCTTACTCAGCAATGCCCATTGTTTCAGAGATGCAAACAACTCCTTCCTCAGGAGTACCATAGTTCAAGAATTTCTTTAGTTCTTGTAGAAAATATTCCATAAAGTACATTTAACAGCAAAACCTTTCAAAGGTGTCTCTAAAGGCTTATGAAATTTTGCATTTAAAGCTGAATTTTAAAAAGGATGTGTGAGCAAAAAGTCACAGATGCGTATGTAAATAGGGCTATTTTATAAATTCCACATATACTCACGCAAGTACTGATGAATGAATTTGATCGGGTAAAAAAGGGGAGGACTAGGAGAGGTTTAGATAATTCCTGATTTTATAATCTGTGAATGCATGGCTCTTTCTGCGCATAGAGAAATTGTCTAATTTGCCCTGCTTCGGCAACCCCGAAAAAGGAAGCAAATTTTCCCAAAATTTTGGGAAAATTCTTTTTTCGGGATTAGCGTGCACTAACAGGGAGTTAGCGTCCACTAACCCCGCTAGTGTGCACTAATCCGAAATTTGGGGAGGCCAAAAATAAAAGGCCTGAACCGCAGGAAACCAAAATTTCCCACTGCGAGCCGATAACGAAGGCCAAACCAAAAGGTTCATCTGAAGAACATCTCTACCTGCACATATATAATTCTGCTCTTTATCAGGTATATGTTAATTTAAAACTCTTTGTATCCATAAACTGACTGAGTGAGGGGTCTAGGTAAATTAAGGGGAGTGTAGGTTGAAGAACCAGAGAGGTCTGGATGACCTATAAATAGACTGGGTAAACTGGTGGACTAATTGGTAAAACTGGGAATTTCCTTCAAGTGCACATGTTATAAAATGTACCCTCTTGCGCATGTAAAAGCTGACAAAACCTTAAGGGAAATATGCAAATAGCATTTCCTCTTGTAACTACTTCAAATTAAGAGCACACATACGCATGCTAGGCATATTTTATATAATATGCACCAACTTGCGTGGACGATATACAATTCTAGCACATATTTGCTTCCCCCCATGTATGCATGCATATGGCCATGTGCATGCTCATTTTAAAGTTACAGCCCCTGTGTATTGTCGTGTTGAAGCAATAGTATCAGGTTCCATTCAGCAGTGAGTAGTGTCAGCATGGGGGCTCTTGTGTCCCTCCTGTCAGTGGACTGGGAGTCTCCAGAATCATAAGTGAAGAGTCTAAAGGAATCGAAGGTGGGAAGAAGAAGGTGTCATTGGGGAGAGGGGGCGGGCGATCAAAGTCCCAGGCAGATTGTTTTTAGTTTTTTACTAGGTTTGAGGAGAGGGTAGAAAGGGGGATCAGAGGTGTGAGGTTATGTTCTCTTTTGCAACAGGTTCAGTGGAGAGAAAGATTGAGCCCAGATGTTTTGGATAGCTTTCTTTTATGAATCAAATTGAAATTGATTGGAGTTTCGGGGCAGATTTATTGAGAAGTTGGAGGAAAGATCAGAGGTCTGGGCCACTTTTATTATTGAATTGGGTGTGCTGGTGATATCAGATGAGGGTGGAGGGAATCTTCCAAAGATTAGGTTTGGCACCTAGGGAAATTTTCAGAACTGTATATAGCTTACATTTTACTGGTTAAATTTTTCTGGCATGATTAACTTAGGATAATTTTCAGCTGCATCTCTAACTGACTAGGTTCAGCTGAATATCTGTCTTAAACTAGTTGGCCAAAATGTGGCCTGCTGGGGCAAGCACTCAGTCACCACTAAAAATTTAACCCCTTAGTGAATCAGGTCCCATTAAGTACATTTTCAGTAAACTGCTGAATGGCAAAGGTGTCCAGGTGCTTTTTAAAAATATATATACAAGAGTTATACTCACCTATCCACTATTCTAGGCAGTTTACAAAATACATGGATAATTTTCATAAAAAACATAAAAGATAAAATATATAAAACTTAATCATAAAAACAGTCACAAAACCTAAAATAATGATATAATACGTTTTATCACCTAGGTTTGTAGCTGAATAAAATTTGCATGACTGGACTTGTCTGGCTAAATTTTACTGATTATTGCTGTGCAGTTAATTCCAAAACTTGCCCTGGCAATCCAAATATGCCCCTCCTTTGACTGGTTCAATCTGTGTGGTCTATGAATTTTGGAACACATATTTATCCAATCAGCAGGTGGGGAATTTTCACATCAGAAGTTCATCGTTTAAGAGGTAATTTTAAAAGCTATTGATGTGCATCAAACCTATTACAAAATCATTTGGGGCTCTATTTGTGTAAAAGTACATACATAACATTTTTGCACACTGAGCAGAGGCATTACAGGGGACAGAGCTGAGGCAGAGTCAGCATTTACATGCATGTTTTTTTTTATTTTAAAATGCATGTGTGTGTGTGTACATTTGTATTTTACGACATCCAGACTTTTTTCGAAGGAATCTCTCTGCGCACCTGGACACTTATGAGCAACTTTTTAAAACAAACTTATACATTAAAGTTTCCTTTAAAAATCCTTGTTAAATTCTGCATTTAAAATGTATATTTTAGGCAGATCCCAGGACTAATGCCTATGGCAGTTTTCAGCTCGGAGTTTAGTTATTCAAGTTCTTGTATTCTCATGCTATATATTCCGTATTCATTCACGTTGACCTGTTCCTTGTTCCCCTTATTAAAGATACTGTGCTCAATTGTTTTTTGTAACTGTACTATGATACTGTGTTCATTTGTTTTCTTGTAACTGTACTATGTTCAATTTGTACTTTGTTCTTTGTTCTATTGTTCTATGTAAAGTCCCCCTCTTTTTTGGGCGTTTCACTGTTATATGTAAACCGGAGTGATGTGTATTTCATACAAGAACCTCGGTATTAAAAATAAATAAATAAATAAATATACAGACTTTACAGTTATGCAGGAAGTTAAAAAAAAATTACATTTGTACACAGAGATTTTTCAGGAAAATTTATGCACATCCTTTCCAAAAATGGAAAAGCGTGCATGTTATTGTAAACCCATTTCTAACACCAGCCCTGGAAATGCCTCTGCTCATTATAAGGTAGCGGTGTGCATTCGTTTTCACCGTATTGGCGATCCGCAACGTATATTGTACTATTCGTAGTATTCGTGGGGAAGCGAAACGCATCGCGATTCCCCATGAATACACGAATCTTCGCCGAATTATACGGCCACCTAAATAAAAATTTAAACAAACCCCCCACCCTCCTGAACCCCCCCAAGACTTACCAAAACTCCCTGGTGGTCCAGCAGGGAGTCCAAGAACCATCCCCTGCACTCTCCCACCCTCGGTGCCGGTTTCATCATAGTGCTGATAGCCTTTGTCACAGGGGCTACCGGTGCCATTGGTCAGCCCCTGTCACATGGTCATCGGCGCCATATTGTGCTCCTACCATGTGACAGGGGCTGACCAATGGCACCGGTAGCCCCTATGACATAGTACGGGCAAAGGCTATTGGCACCATTTTGAGTTCTGGCATCGGACGGCCAGCGTGCAGGAGGTCGCTCTGGAACCCCCGTTGGACACCCAGGGACTTTTCAAAAGGAAAGTACACCAAAAGGAAAGTACACCAGAGAGCTTTGGTAAGTCTTGGGGGTGGGGGGGTTGTAGTTAATTTTAATTTTAGCTGGGACACGAATAGAAATTGCCGTATTAACGCATCGGGGCGCCATACGGCCGAATGCAACATATCTGCTGCCCGACGAATCCGAATCACGAATGCAACGTATGGCGTCTCTCTGCACATCCTATAATAAGGTGAATTTTTTTAAAGCCCGGTGCATGCCAAAATTGGGAGACATGCAAATATGTTGGGCCAGCACGTGCTGAGTGGATTTTAAAAGGTGCCTGCATATGTGCCTACATGCCACTACGTGCACAAATGAAAAGTTCCAAAAAAAAGGGTGGGATGTGGGCAAGGTCTGGGAGGGGCATGGGTGTTCCTGGATTTCACCTTGAAATTTGCATGTAAATAATTACGTGTGCCGGGGTCCCTTACCTCACAACTTTACTTCTGTTATGGGTGGCGTTTAAGTAGTAAAACAAAAAGATATAGGCAAATCAGTGGGGTTTTAAAGATAAGGGGCTAACAGGTGAGAAGGAAGGCTATTAAACTGGGGGAGGGGGGGCTTTGGAAGTCCTAACCCTTACCTGGGCGTATTGTGAAAACTGGAAATGGTGCTGTAAAGCGTGTCTACTAAAATCCCCCCCCCCTTACATGGTAGAAGCGGCATTTGCGTGCAAAAGCGCGCGTCCACTTAAAATTGTGCGCATGTTTGTGCGGTCAGTCCATTTTATAACGTACGTGCATATCCGCACGTATGTTATACGGTGGCCATGTCCCTGGGCACAGGCAACAAACATGCGTGCATGTGCGCCCACGTGTCTGTTTAACTGTTACCATCCCTGGGTAGAGTTAGACACATACAGGTCATACGTGCATAAGATTACCCACATACTGTATCAGGAAGGCAATTATAGAAAACACAATTTCTGCAGGTAAAGCATAGCGTTACATGTGGATATAGCTTTGAAAATTACCCTCACTATAGTCAAGCTATCTATAGCCTAGATAAAGGAAATTGGCTGAAAACAAAATAATATTCAATGTCCAGAAAATGTACAGCCAAGCTACTTTTGAAATAGTGTAGCAGAAGAAAATGACTTGTCACGTAGCACATTTCTAGTTATTATTAGGCCCGTGTGCTCTTTAAAGTATAGATATTTTTGCTGACATAACTCTGCTGTCAAAAACTAATAACCTCTAATGGAGACTTTTATATATTTATCTGAAAATATATGTATATCTTTATCTATATTATTTTATACATATATATTCCTAACCTGGTGCACTTCAAACATCCAGTAAATTGCCCTCATTGTAAAATGTCTCAAATGTAATTTCTGATGTCTAATGGAACTTCAGAAGCTCCATCCTTCTAGTCAGTTTGAATCCCATATCTGACAAGGTTGTTTCATTCTGGAATTAGAATGCTTCATGTTTTCAATGATTCTACCTAAAACGTGTAAATAGGCATCTTACAGATTAATTCAATGTATTTGTTCTGTACTCTAGGCGGTATTACACAGTTGCAGAATGATACACTTATGTTCACATGGGTGTGTTGTCTGCTTTGCCTAATCCCCAGAATTTAGTTATTATTTGCAATTTTCATTAACCCTGGAATCAGACATGATAACAGCACATTTGGTAGTTCTTCCCCTATCACATTATTCTTTGGTTCATAGCTCATAATATTCCCTTAACCCTGCTAGTCTTTGGTTGAGAAATTTAGGATCAGTTCAACCATTTTGCTTCCAGAAAATAGCCAGAGGTTAATAACTATTTGGTCAGGCTAGAAAATAAAATGTTTGCTATTCAAAGACAGAGCCAGAGGTTATGTGGAAGACAGAAGAGTGGCAAAATAGGTGATAATGAGAGTAAAATAAAGTGCAGCAGACTCCACAGTTGCGCTACCAGTAAGCCCTGAGTAAGTCTTATTTTTCAGACAGAGCAGTGCAGGCCAGTGGAGCTGCGATGTGTTTTTGGGAGAGGGGACCCACTATCGGGGGGGGGGGGGGGGGGCACATCACATTTTTATGAATCTTTGCCTTAGCTCAATAAGTTATCCAGCTAACTTTACATATTGGAGTTAGCCAGATAATTTAGTCAGCTAATTCAACTCCTCACAGTTATGCATCTGGAACGCCCCTAACTTAGCCAGTTAGAATTTAGCCAGACAAGTGCCCAGATACTCATTTAGCTAACTTCTGAGTTAGCCAGCTAAAGTTTTCTGAATATGGACTTCTATATGTTCTTGGTTTGTGTTTTGCAGTCACTAATTATTGGAGAATCACACATACCGGTAGTTTTCTAGCTAAGGTATCAGTGTATATGTGTCAGTACTCCATCATGTGGTCTCTGGCAAATGGCCCACTGACCTCGGTGTATGCTTCAGATATATTATTTCAATCATATTACTGGTGGTGGAATCACCATTATTATTATTAGGGATGTGCATTAGTTTAAAATGAATGGGTAAAAAGAAACAAACTGGGTCCAATTTGTTTCTTTCTCGGGTCCCTGAAATTAATTGAAAGGGGCCCCTGAAATAAACAAAACCTATTTGTTTCATTTGTTTTGAATAGATTTCTTTAAGCAATTAAAGTCAATGGCCTCATAGAAATGAATAGGAGGGCAACGGGTGTACAGTTAGGAATTGATACAAAGTATAAAGCAGGCATCCAGCAGATTTGGGTAGTATGGAAATATTGTCAAGGAGACGACAGGGATAACAGATTGCAGTGAAGCATTTTTCCAATCCATTCAATCGCTGCACATCAGATACAGTTGTGCTGATCTTGAAGACTGAGCATGTCTGAGATTTGTGCATTCTGCTGTGCATTCATTTTGAAGGCATTGTCTTTATAGGATGCTTTTTGAATTCCCCTAGATAACTGCCAAGCAACATTTTGTCTGCTGCCC
Organism: Rhinatrema bivittatum; assembly: GCF_901001135.1. Lineage (NCBI taxonomy): Eukaryota > Metazoa > Chordata > Amphibia > Gymnophiona > Rhinatrematidae > Rhinatrema > Rhinatrema bivittatum. Next base: position 151,287,967 of record NC_042617.1, on the reverse strand, counting down.
ATTTTTAGACTGTCACTTGGCCAGTCACACAATAGAGAAAATAAGCCAGGCATCACCATAATAGAACAGAAGTTCTGTATCACACAGTCTGATACACAGTGCAGCTTTGTCTTTGTGTTCCACCCATACACATAGGGATGTGCATTTGTTTTTCACGAATTAGGGAATTTGTACGTTATTTCCTAATTCATCATGGATCGGTAGAACTGAAAAAACAATTTCATTATCCCCGAATTTTTGGGAAAAATCGTTTTTTCATATTAGTGCGCACTAACAGGAGTTACTGCGCGCTATATAGCTTGTAGTGCGCTGTAACACCAATTAGTGTGCGCTGTTTCATGCTGTCACAGTGCACAGTAATGTCCCGTAGTGCGCACTGATGCAGACCTTACTGCGCACTAACAGTGATTAGTGCACAGTCTGCTCGGGAACTATACTGCACGCTGTGTGGTAGTGCTCTCTAAGTCTGCGATAGAACGCACTAACCGCTGTTAGTGTGCGCTAAGAGAAAATGATACTAATTTAACACTTTTTGGTCAATTTAGGAATATGTATCCTGTTGGCTGTCTTCTTGTTATTTATTTCTGTTACCAAGGTTCCCACTGAGGTGGTGTTTTTTTATATGGGGGATGGGAAATGGGAATGGGTGGTAGCTTGACAAAAAGTAATGTCATCAGTCATGTGACATTGGCTGTTTCCAAGGTGGAGACAGCCAATGGGGATACAGAACCATACCTCTAGCTAATGAACACTTTCTGAATTGTTACTTTTAAACCTTTAAGTAACATTTTTCAGTAGTGTACACTAACGGGCTTACTGTGCACTGCTGATGAGTTAGTGCGCACTACAGCGATCGCAGTAGTGTGCAGTACCGCCGAGGGAGTGCGCACTAACTCATCGGTAGTGCACAGTAAGGCCCGATAGTGCGCACTAACACATTTCGTGGAAAATCGCCGAAAAAATTTACGAACTGCGGGACATACGAAATTTCCCGCGGTTCCACGATAATGAAGCCCGATACACATCTCTGTCACAGTCAGTGGACATTATAGTACCATTGAAAAATATTAAATCATTTTAATATCCACTCCCTGAGTGATGGAATCAAACATGTCAGAGATAGGGAAAGGCCGAGCAGGTAAAGGAAATGTTTTCAAATTGGCCAGGTTGGCAGTTCCAGCAACTACCAAAGAAGCAGTCCTGCACCTAAGTTGAAGTGGGATTTCTTCAGGACTAGTAAGACAGAAGCCAGCTCTATCCAGAAGAAACTGGCATATGGAGATGTGAATGTGCCATCACAGAGTGCAGATGACATTGAGCATGCTTCAGTCCATTCTGTTTCTGAAAAGAGGGAAACGGTGCAGAGTTTTTACAAGCAGAGAATATCAGAAGGTGAAAGGGGTAGGAAATCAGGAATACCCCAAAACAGCAGCACACACTTCTTTCCATCACTAGAAATGATTTAGTGAAAGCAATATTTTCCTGAATGGACTTGCTGCCTCATACCTACCTACCCACCCAGGTGCCATACCATCATAGAGAACTTGCTGCCACATACCATCCTGCCATAATGTTGTTGGTGCCCTCCTTTGGAGCCTTGGGGTGTACTTCCTACTAGAGATGTGCATTCGTTTCATCTGTTTCATCCATTTCCTATGAAACGTATGAAACATATGAAATGAATGTACATCTAATTGACATGTAATGGGAAACGTATGAAACGATTTAAACAAATGAAACAAATGCACATCCCTACTTCCTACCCATGCTTGCTTTCTATTGGGTTAGTTATACTAGGGTGTTTTTTCCCAAGATCAAAAATAGGACACAGGTTTTACTACCACAATACAACATCTGTTCTCTACTATTTCCTTTTCTCCAGCCCCTCTACATCTCAGATTGGTTCTTTCACTCTGTTTGATAATTGATTACACTGGGGTGGTTTGTCCAAAAAAGCCCCTCATTCAGAGGAAAAAAAACTGTTACAAGACAAATGATGTTCTGAATGTCATAAGAGGTTAGAGTAGTAAAAGAGAGCTCATGTAAAACCACAAAATGAGGAAATGTAACAGCCAGAATTCAGATACAGAATATGGGAATTGTTTTCTATAGAAAAACAACCCTTACAACTTACTATAATTTTTATTTTATTTATTTAAACGTTTTTTATATACCGCACAATGGATAAATATATATCCGTCTAGGCGGTTTACACATGGTCAAAACATACATAATTTAAAATACAAACAATTGTTAAAGATTAATTAAAAAACATGATATTATGCAAATTATTGTAGCTAGAAAGCTTGGATAAATAAGTAAGTTTTCAGCGATTTTTTAAAATCTCTACGGTTAGAAGTTAGTCGGATATAGTCAGGTAAAGCGTTCCATAAAGTTGGACCTGCAACTGAAAAAGCACGTTTACGAATCAATGATAAACTTACAGATTTTACATTTATAAATCCCCTATCATTGTGAAATCATTTCCAAGTACTAAATGTGACATCATTTTCATTTAGAAAGCCCATTTCACAAGAAAATCCAAATTCCACCCTGCACTTTGGAGGTCTTTGTGCCATTCATTCTTGCATCCATGTCCAGACCTTACACCTTGGAGTTTTCTTTGCCAATGTGCCTTATTATTGTACCCCAGACCTTACACCTTTCCAGTCTGGGGGACCAGCTTTGCACTTCTCATGGTGCTTTGGAATCTTGTGCTGCTTGACCTTTTTATCAGTACCTGCCATGGGGAGTTTTCTGCTACCTTTTCTGCTTTGTTCCCCCTTCATGCTACCTTAGGATGATGGATGCTACCTTTGGTACCTGTTTGTCACTTGAGATGCCATCAAGAGTTCATGTCACTGTTACCAAATTTTGGAACTTTGGAGTGTACTTCCCACATTTTTTGCTTCTTTGCTCCTCTCCTGAAATCCTGCCAATGCTGGTACCCCTTTTCCTCTTTACAGAGTCTTAGGGGGTCATTTTCCAAGGAGTTACCGCGGGAGATAAATTCGCAAATCGCGCTAACAGCCGTTAACGCGATTTGCGAATGCAAATTTGTCATTTGGTATTCAGGGGGCGGAGTTAGGGCAGAGCATATGTAAAGCGGGAAACAGTTATCATGTGCCACGAAACAGCCGCAGTGTTAGCACGGCTGATAGAGAGAGAGAGAGAGATATTGGAAAATGAGGCCCTTAGGCAATTCATCCAACGTTTGATACCACTATCCAGTATCCACACTCTTTCTAGGTACCTTAGAGTTCTTTCCCCTTCTTTTGATTTTTTTTCCATAAGTTCTAAGACAATTGATAAGAAAACCCAAATTCTGGAGCCTAATATAGGCTATAATGCCTCCCCCATTTACTTTAATGGAAAATGAAAAACAAATCAAACTAAAAAACAATTATTTTGTTATTGTTTTGAGACTAAAGAAATTAATTGTGGTCTCCACAAAACAAATGTTTTTCTGCTGCACATCCCTAAATATTATTTCATTCATAATCAGACATATTGGCTCTATAGACAGTCTCTCTCTTTTTTTTTTTTTTGGCTTTTTTTGTGAAATTATCACTCACTTATTCTGTGTTAGGCTATTTCCTGAAGCACGAGACATGCTACAGTGTACATACTGCACAGTGCTAATGTGTGCTGGTGGGGAAGCGGGGAGAAAAGAGGTTTGCTATCACTCATGTGCCAGCCCTAGTAATCTCATTTTTCAGGTAAAAAGAGAAGTGTTTGCCACTCCTACATGAATTGCCTCTGCACAATGCATCAGCACCATGCCATTTCCATTCAATATAAAATGTGGCATTGATAGATGGAAGTAGAATATGGTAGCAAGGGTACTGGTAGTAAGTCAGCAATATTAGGCACGAGCAGAGGCACCAGGAAGAACATCCCCCCTGACAAGATACAGCAAATATTTGTGAAGGGAAAGAGTGATAATCCTAATATTTCATTTCATTTCATTTATTAAAATTTATTAATCGCCTAACACTAGAAAGGCCTAGGCAATGTACATAATATACATACATAATAAATACAAAATTAACAGAATACAGACAATAATTTTTTGGTTTCACAGGATGAAGGTTGCTTGGAGGCTCAGGTCAGCAGCATGGTAGGAATATTTGAACATGAGGTACAGACAAAAGCTAAAGCAGTGTAGCACACTGTATTCTTTGACAAAAAAAAAAATCAGTGCTAGAAAAGATCTTGGAATCAGATTCAGATTCAGATGATATCTAAGTTTTAGATTTGGAAATCTCGGGTGAAATTGCTAGCAAGGTAGCAGAGGAAGGGCCTGAGGATTTAACTGCTAGTAATCTGATTTCTGAGGAGGAGATCGATGGTAATGGCAATGTAGTTGCAAATGGTAGCCAGAGTGCAATAACCAAGTACATCATCCTTTGACTCTATGATTATCTGTCAACTAGTACCACTAATAGGGTTACTAAGGATAAGGATTCTTCTGCGGTAAACATGTAGTATAGGGATATTAGAAAGACATCTCGGATTTGGAGTCACTTTCATGCACTGGCTGATGGGAGGTTTGCTGAATGTGCCAACTGTAAAATAATTGTGAGCAGGGGAAGTATAATTAGACATCTTTCTATCATCTCCACAAAATACCACATGAAAAAGCAACATAGAACATTTTTGTTTGCAGAAGAGGCTGGTGCAGTGCTTGCCTATTCATCATTGACTACAGCAGCAGAAAAGACATAGGAGCAAACAGGAGGTTGTAGTCCATTTCCTAGTGTTACTCTCCAGCCCTCACCCTCTTCCTCAGCTGCAGTGGCAAGCTATCCATGGAGCAGTTGGGGTGGGGTCTCACAGCACTATTCTGGTGCAGGAAGCAGCCAGCACCCAAAATCATTTTACAATATATTAGTGAAATGAATGCTTTGGATGATCAGCCACTGCAAATGGTAGAGAATGTGGCTGTTCCACCTCCTAGGCCTCAATTACAAAGTTCCTTGCAGGAACTCTCTCTCTCTCACACATCTTTCCTGGCTCTTCCTAAGTCTCGGAGCGGAGCACTTTCCCTTTTACATCTGTCCTGCCCCTTCCTAAGTTCCTGGGGTGGAACTCTGTCTCTCACATCTGTCCTGTCCCTTCCTTAGTCATTGAAGTGGAACTTTCTCACACACCCATCTATTCTGGCCCTTCCTAAATCTCTTGGAGTGGAACTCTCTCTCACACACATCTGTCACCCCTTCCTAATTCCCTGGGGTAGAGATCTCTTGCTGACCCAGGAGCCTAGCTCTTAATTTCTCTGCCCTGTGATCCATTTTGTTTAAAAGTTGTTGGACATGATTGTATATTGTGTTATTATTTTTAAATGTTAGTTTTAATTTGACTTATTTTTAAATTTAATTCATTATGTATGTTTGGTTGAAAACCGTTTTGATTAATTCTTTTGAATTGTAAAAGCGGTATATAAACATAAATAAATAAATAAATAAATAAATAAATAAATAAAACAGGATTACTCTGTCAAAACTTCAATGAAATCCAAATTATCCCCAAATTCTTTATATGCATGCATGTCCAAAATTCCTTATCATTATTTTTTTTTCTTAGCCTGGCTATTATAATGTAGTACTAGCTTTTGCCAACCAATTTTCTTCAGTTAATGCATATGGGCTGTTTCAAGATGATAAGTCTGTGGCATCTTGCAATTTTATATGGCAAGCCATAATCAGTTTGAGTAATGTCAATAATGCTGATTTGGGGGTTACATGGACACATGTGGCAAATCTATTGCATGGTAGCATGCTGGCAGTTGCTTTCTGCTGCTGTTACTGTATATTGTTTTTTATTTTACCTTACTGAGTCTTTCAGATTAAGCTTTCCTTAGATTTTTCACAGAGATTGTAATTCTGGACAATTGCTTTTTTTTTTTTTTAACATATACAGCTTTACCAATTTCACAAATTGTGAAAACTATTAACTAGTATATGAGGATTTCAGATGATAAAAATTCTAGGATTATTTATAGCACCATCAATTTATGCAGGATAATTGCAGAAAGTGACAGAAAATATGTAGAGTGAGATTGAGGGTTCTGATATAAATAAAGAGCAGAATGCTAACAAAACACAGGCATAAACATGAACAGTACATGAATAAATGAAAATAAAACATTCTGGGTAAATTATTATACAGCCAAATTGTTAATATCCATACATTTAACACTATGTATAAAAATATTAACACGTAACAAAGAAAAGATTCTAAAATCACATTAAAATTCAAATCCCATGATGATCATGGAAAGAGTTTCAGTAGATAACTTGACTATGTAATAAGGTGAACAGTGTCTTCTATTCGAGGGATGCCTCTATAAATGGATAAAATGTACTCCACCTTTCTGTTTTTGCCACTAGACCTTTGGGGGATGACTAAGCTTAGGATGTGAGGTCATAACTTGCTATTACAGAGGAAGGGCACATTGCTACCTTGTGCAGAGATGGGCAGTTGGGGGTATCTCAGGCACTATACAGATTGTTGATCAATGAAGACCCATGGCAGCTATGAGTAAGTTGTCCATACCTCTAGCTGCTTCTGGATTGACACGTAGATACTCAAGCCAGCCCTGCAACTGCCTCAGCTCCCAGGCATTCTTCTTCAGATTCTCAATCTGTAAAAACAGAAAACTATAGAGATGCAGAATTAAAGGAGAGATACAGTCATAAGGGCCAAGCATTGATGTGTTTTGCCTTGGATGTCACCTTACCCATCAGCTGCCGTGATGTGGCAATTTCCTGGCCATTTAATATATTTGGCAATTTATAGTTAGCCTGCTAAGGTGGAGGAGGGTGCCATGTGAACAGCGGTTCAACATGGGTCAACAGGTACTAAGAGATAGGCTGGCAAGCTACCCCTAGGGAGAGTTCCCTTTCCTTTGAGCAGGAAAGGGCTCCCCGGAATGGGTTGGCCCCTAGAGTAGAGCACGAGCCTTCAAAGCATGGCGATGTAGAGCAGGGTGCCATATGAACAGCGGTTCAACATGGGTCAACAGGTACTAAGAGATAGGTTGGCCGGCTACCCCAGGGAGAGTTCCCTTTCCTTTGAGCAGGAAAGGGCTCCCCGGAATAGGTTGGCCCCTAGACTGGAGCACGAGACTTCAAAGCGTGTTTGTTTTAATTAAGGATCCATGCTGTGAAGGATTAGTATTTTGAATTGCCAGAGACTGAGGGTTCCCTTTGCAACGAGGGTTCAGCTGTTAGGAACAAAAGAAGTGCTGATGTCATCTCCTGCCCAAATCTACACTATCTACCTATGTTGACTTTGTAGTTTACACAGTACCTCTGTAAACTATGGGAAGACAGATGATGAACTAGAGTACAACTGTTAGGATTCATGGACCCCTGAGCCAGCTGCAACAGATGTAGCTCACTTGTGGGAAGGCCCACTGTGGAGGTCGTAGCCGGGAGGCGGCACAGCACAGGAGACCCAAAGGATCTTCACCACTGGAGTCCGAGGTCCCCCCAGGAGGAGCCCGTGAGGACCCGAGCCGCTTGGTCTTATGTGTGGTCTCCTGAAAGCCGGTGCCTGCAGAAGAGTTCCTGAAGGTCAAGAAGAGAAGGGCCAAAGCCAGGAGGTCAGCTGGAACTTCACCACTGGAAGCCCGTGGTCCCCCCGAGAGGAGCTCGTGAGGTACCTTGCCGCTTGGACTTAGGAGGGGCCTCCTGGGCAAGAGCCGGAATCAGGAACCAGAGGAGCACAGCTGGAAACTGAAGCCAGTAGTCTAAGCCAAGGTCAAAGCCAGAAGTCAGAAGCCGAAGACAGAAGCCAGTAATCGGAAGCCAGAATCAGAAGCCAGTAGTCCAAGCCAAGGATAGAAGCCAGAAGACAAAAGCAGCAACTAGTGGCTCTCAAGGAGAGTGAACCTTGTTGCAAGGCATTGGACAGGCCTAGCTGCAGATTTTAAATACCCCTGCAGCATCTGATGTCATCGGAGAGCTGTCCTGAATTCTCCCGCGCTGGCCCCTTTAAATCTGGAGCCCCCAGTGCACGCACACGCATACGGGGCGGGGTCAGACACGTCGGGCCGGTGGCGTCTCCCTCGAGGAGGGAACCCTGTGACAGGGCCAGGATCGGGCATTGCCAACCAATGAGGAGGCTCAGCGGCCCGGGCCGGCCTTGAGGTGAGTGGGAGGACCCGGGCTCGGCCCGGGACCATAACAGCAACTACCACCAGTTTTCTATGGTACTAGAAACATTACTGTTGGCACCTAAGAAAGATTTAGGGAACATGACCCATATTATGAAGGTCAGGAAAATTATTGAGCATATGAAATATGCAAGCTCCAAACATCTTAACTCAGCTTTTTATGTTCTTACATTCAAAATGTGGACGGACAGGCACAGCATTAGAGGTCAAGCCTTGAAGGGACATAAGGCCTGGATGGACAGGCACAGCATTAGAGGTCAAACCTTCATAGAGATTTAAAGCCTGGATGGACAAGCACAGCATTAGAGGTTGAGCCCTTTTAGGGACAAAAGCCTAGATGGACAGGCACAGCATTCGAGGAAAGAGGTCAAGCCCTCGTAGGGACACCAGTTTTCTATAGTATAGAAACATTACTGTTGGCATCTAAGAAAGATGTTGGGAACATGACCCATATTATGGAGGTCATGAAACATTTGAGCATATGAAATATGCAAGCTCCAAACATCTTAAGTCAGCTTTTTATGTTCTTACATTCCAAATGTTGCAAAACAGGAAAAGAATATTCTGGAAAGAAGTGATGCACAAATACATGAAACTAAAATTAGAAATGCTAGAACTAAACTCAGACAGGCACAGCGTTTGAGGTCAGGCCCTTATAGGGACGTATGGCCTGGACAGTAGACGGCAGGCACAGTATTTCAGGTCAGGTACATGTGCTGATATTATCTGGAGCATAGGAGGCAGTCAGAGCTGCTGCAAGGCTTTTAATTGCTTTTATTCATCTAGCCATTCACAGGGAAAATTTGGAATCCCAAGCAAAGGCAGGTTTATTTTTAAAAAAACTAGCATTTCCATCAACTCTGATGCCAGCCTTGAGCAGTGAGGGCTCATGATATCCCCTGTCATTGAAAATACACATTCACTGGGCACACTGGTTGGTGGATATGACAAATATCGCTGAGCCACTTTGGCTAGGTGTGGCCATAAAGTGGACTTGTGTGCCCAATGTGCCAGCGGATCTGTCTGCATGGCCTCTGTGGGCTCTGAGAGATACCATGTCACTGACAGTTGTGCTGGTGTCTCCTTTACTTGGGTGGGCTGAAAGTCACTCATGCCAGCTGCTTTCTCTCTAGTCCACAGCAGAACAGATGATTCTTTATGGGTAACATGCCTTTGGCATACTGAAGTGGAGGAGGAGGAGGTACTAACTGTCGCTGAGAGAGTGCTGCTCATGCTTGGGCTAGCACAACACTCTGAAGTGCCCGCCACTGTTTCCTCCTCTGCTTCATGCCTAATCTGTCTCTGCCTATGGGGCTCCTGATCACAAACTTTTGCTAACAGCAGGTCCTTCACAAATGAGAGACAATTGGTCTGTAGTTTGAGTTTCCCTTTCACACAGGGATCACAGACTGCGGCGAGCATGTATGTGTGGTCTTCTGTTAAAGGCCTTAATCTCTCTTGCACCTGCTCCTGCAAAACGTCCAGACAATGCAACACCTCAGCTGTCATTCCCTCTTCCTGTTTAAAGCCCTCCAAATTTTTCTATAGAAAATTAACTATAGGGATGATGTCAACCAAGGTGGCACTTCTGGAACTCATCTCCTCCGTGACATCCTTGAAGGGCTGCAGGATTTTTACCAGCTGACTCATGACTAACCAATCATGATACCATAGGGGATTCTGCACACTTATGTCCATTGAACCAGAAAGATCATGAAGGGGTATCTGCAGCTCCACTAACCTCTCCAGCATCAGAAAGGTGAAATTCCACCGGGTGGCAATGTCTTGAATGAGACTCTTGTGAGGCATCTCCAAATCAGTCTGCCCCGCCTTCACACTTCTGTGGAAGTGTGCTGCTATGTTCCTGCACTTGTGTATTAATGCATGCAGGTATTCATTCTCTTGGTGATTGGACTCCAACCCCAGAGCTGACTTCACTACCAGGTGCAGAGTGTGTGCAAAACATTGGATGTTGTGAAAGCCCGTCGGTTATTGCCTTTACCATGTTTTCACCATTGTCTGTGACAAAGAACCCTGCCTGAGGATTCCTGTCTCGCTGGTGTAGTTGCCAGCCCTCCAGCATCTGTCTGATGCATGCTAGAATATTGGCTGAGGTATGGGCCTCGTCCATCAGGTGGGTGTGCAGTAAAGCCCACCTCCACCCTGATACTTGTTCACTAATAGAGCTGCTGCCTGCCCCTGCCTCAGCCAGGTCCCACCAGTGTGCTGTCAGGGAGAGGTAAGAGTGTGCAGCATTCATGGTGGTCCAGATATCACAGGTGAAATGCACACTCCCCTGTACCTTAGATAGCAGCGCTTGGATGCGACTGCAACACTGGTTGTACAGGCTGGGGATGACCTTTCTGCTAAATGTGGTTCTGGAGGGGACTTTGTAATTTGGAACTATGACCTTCAGCAAATGCTTGAAACCCACATTCTCCACTATCGCCAAGGGCTGGTCATCAAGGGCAATCATTTCCTCAATTCTCCTGGTTACAACTTTTGAGGCTGCCTACCTCCTACCCCGGGATAGCGTTACCGCACACCACCCCATTTCCTCCATGGTGGGTTGTTACTTCTGCCACATGGCAGGGGGCTGCTGGCCTGCCACCTGGCTGCTAGAAGGGGCTGAGGGTGTGGGGTGAGTCTGCTCCTTTTTAACCACTTTACGCTGCTTGGAAAAAGGGGTCCCCTGACTGGTACTGCCACCATCTCCAGATGGCAGTACTGTTGTTGGGTGTTGCCTCTTCATATGATGCATCATGCCAAAATTAGATAGATGTCCCATTTGCTTGCCTCGGCTAATAGCCCTGACACAGTAATTGCACTGAGCAAAACATGGGTCCTCTGACACTTTAAAGTGGCTCCGATCGCAGAATTCTTTCGTGATCCCTTCTCTATAGCCTTTGGGGTGTATGCTGGCACTGGAGCTGAAGAATTGGGTGCACCCTGAGAAGCAATGCCAGGGGCATCAGTCACACTCTGTGCCTTCGCTGACTGCTCTGCCTGCTCATCATCATCAGTTTCATCTCTCCCCTGCTGTACTGAGGCTAAGACAGGACTAATGAATCCTCCTAAAACTTCATCACCTATTTCGTCTTCCATTTCTGATGATGAGAATCCCACACAAGATGATTCTTCATCGGAATCAGAAGCAAACAGTGCCTGCACTTCATTGTCAATGCTAAGTCAAGTCTGCTGTCACACTGCTGCTCTTGGGTGTCACCATTTTGTCTGGCATAACTCAGTCTCCCCTTCCCTCACCTCCAAAACTACAGGGTCAGAAATAGGTGGTGACAATGCATCATCTTTAAATTTTGTTTTTTTCCTGATGGAACTGCCTGCCCCTCCAGAGATTTTAGATTACAAGAGATCCCTTTTTAACTTTAATGGGGGATTGGCACTGCCTTTTGAAGTGCCACCTCTGCCAGTCCCAATCACTCGACCACATCTAGCTTTCTGACATTATGGAGTTAATGTCACTGCTTATTAGGGATTTCAATTAAAATAATTATTTCCAAAAGAGGCCCACTGGTTATTTGGCTTCAGAGAGCACCGCTCTCCCAATATTAGAGATGTGTATCGTGTGATCGATCGTCTTAACGATCGATTTCGGCTGGGGGGGGGGGGAGGGAATCAGATCGTCGCGGTTTTTGTTTTTAAAATATCGTGTAAATCGTAAATCGGGGGAGGGCGGGAAAACCGGCGCACTAAAACATCCCTAAAACCCACCCTGACCCATTAAAATAAATCCCCCACCCTCCCGAACCCCCCCAAAATGTCTTAAATTACCTGGGGTCCAGTGGGGGGGTCCCGTTGTGATCTTCCACTCTCGGGCCATGAGTGCATTGATAGAAAATGGCGCTGGCGCTACCTTTGCCCTGTCATATGACAGGGCAAAGGTAGCGCCGGCGCCAATTTAGTTCCTGTCCCCGACGTCACGAGCGTAGAAGATCGCTCCCGGACCCCCGCTGGCCCCCCAGTGACTTTTGGCCAGCTTGGGGGGGCCTCCTGACCCCCACAAGACTTGCCAAAAGTCCAGCGGGGGTCCGGGAGTGACCTCCTGCACTCGAATCGTGTTGCCGTATTGCAAAATGGCGCCGGCCGTACGGCAACACGATTTGAGTGCAGGAGGTCGTTCCTGGACCCCCACTGGACCCCCAGGGACTTTTGTCCAGCTTGGGGGGGCCTCCTGACCCCCACAAGACTTGCCAAAAGTCCAGCGGGGGTCCGGGAACGATTTCCTGCACTCGAATCGTGTTGCCGTACGGCCGGCGCCATTTTGCAATATGGCCATATGGCCGGCGCCATTTTGCAAAATGGCGCCGGCCGTACGGCAACACGATTCGAGTGCAGGAGGTCGTTCCCGGACCCCCGCTGGACTTTTGGCAAGTCTTGTGGGGGTCAGGAGGCTCCCCCAAGCTGGCCAAAAGTCCCTGGGGGTCCAGCGGGGGTCCGGGAGCGATCTTCTACGCTCGTGACGTCAGGGACAGGAACCAAAATGGCGCCGGCGCTACCTTTGCCCTGTCATATGACAGGGCAAAGGTAGCACCGGCACCATTTTCTATCAACGCACTCGTGGCCCGAGAGTGGAAGATCACAACGGGACCCCCCCCCCACTGGACCCCAGGTAATTTAAGACATTTTGGGGGGGTGCGGGAGGGTGGGGGATTTAATTTAAAGGGTCGGGATGGGTTTTAGGGATGTTTTAGTGTGCCGGTTTTCCCGCCCTCCCCTTCCCCCGATTTACGATTTTTGACGATAAATCAGGGGAATTCCTATTAAATATCGCCTCTAATGATTTTTGATGATTTAAAATATATCGGACGATATTTTAAATCGTCAAAAAACAATTCACATCCCTACCCAATATACATGAGTCTGTAAAAGTGCCCCCGGGCCCACGAGGCTGTTCCTAGATGTACACTAAAACTGGGACCGCTGTATGCACACACCAATCTTGTAACTAAAAAAGAGACCCACTGGGGATTTGGCTTCATAGAGCACTGCTGTCCCAATATACATGAGTCTGCAAATGTGTCCTCAGGCCCACGAGGCTGTGCCTGGATGTACACTAAAACTGAGACCACTGTATGCACACATCAAGCTTGTAACTAAAAAAGAAGCCCACTGGGGATTTGGCTTCAGAGAGCACTGCTGTCCCAATATACGTGAGTCTGCAAAAGTGTCCCCAGGCCCACAAGGCTGTGCCTGGATGTACACTAAAACTGGGAACGCTGTATATGTGCACACACCAAGCTTGTAAGTACAAAAGAGGCCCACTGGGGATTTGGCTTCAGAGAGCACCCCCTGTCCCAATATACGTGAGTCTGCAAAAGTGCCCCCAGGCCCACGAGGCTGTGCCTAGATATACACTAAAATTGGGACTGCTGTATGCACACACTAAGATTGCAACTAAAAAAGATGCCCACTGGGGATTTGGCTTCAGAGAGCACTGCTGTCCCAATAACATATATGTGAGTCTGCAAAACTGCCCAGTGCCCACTCATGCCCAGTGAGTGCACTGTGTGTCTTCTTGGCTTAAAAGAGAACAAAGGGACAGCATGAGTTCAATAAAAAAAAAAACAAACCCTGCAGTTAAATAAAAAGGATGGCTTGCTTGGCACAGCAGCAAAAACAAAGAAATATATTTTTCAATGGAAAATTCTATCAAAGTAGCTAGCAATTTAATTAATATATCTCCCACCCTCAACACCCAAATCCTGCTTGCAACCTACCCCAATGGGTAAAATAAGCAGAAAAATGCCACTGCTAGCAGCTTCTCTCAGTGGCACAGACAGAGAGACCATCTCAAATCAATAAAAAAAAGTGTGGTCAAAAAAAGCATGGCTAGCTGGTGGCAGCACTGCAGCCAAATCGAACAAATATCTTTTTCAATGGAAAATTCTATCAAAGTAGCTAGCAATTGAATACAGATTTGAGACACTCAGACTAGCTCTGAGTGCAGCCACCTCCCTGGACCACCTCCCCAGATCATCCCCACCAAGAAAGTGCATGGCATCCCGCGTGCCTAAAGTATAAATAGTGCTGTGTCATCAGGAATAGCGTCACAGAGCACTGAGTGAGAGCGGTGATTAGCCGCATTACAAAAAATGCTTAACTCTGATAGGTTGCATTCTGGTCTCCTTGCCAACCTGTCTGACCCATTCTATGATAGGGCTGTGAAGTCACGTATGACTCACAGGAAAGGGCTGGTTTTTGCTATCTCCTATTTCAAATGGCCACTAAGAAATCACTGCGAGCCAAAAGAATGAAACTAATATGATATGTTGTATTCATGGGGGATCACGATGCATTTCGAGAACCCATGAATACAACGAATAGGGACGTATACATTGTGGATTGCCAATGCGTTGCAAACGAATGCACATCCCTAGGGAAAATGTGGCATACTTTTCATAGGCAAAGAGTAGCAGCAAGGTGAAAGGCTTGGGGGAACAGAAATCCCCCAAAGCATCAGCACACTCTTCTTTTCTCATTAAAGTTGATGCTGTGAAGGTAATAGTTTAATCCACTGATTCATATGAAGTGTCTTTTCATCCAGTTCATTGATGGGGGAGATAGCGCAAAATGAGGATAGTGATGAAGTACAGGGAGCACAAAAAGAGAGTGTGACTGATGCCCCTGGCATCATCTACCTCAGCCCCAGTGCCAGCATCTTCAGCCAAAGATGTAGAGAAGGGATCATGGAAAAGAAATCCATGATCTGGAGGCATTTCAAAATCAGGGAGGCTCCAAGTTTTGTGAAGTATAATCGCTGTGCAAAGGATATCAGTTGAGAGAAACAAATGAGGCACTTGACAAACACTGGTAGACAATATCACCTGCAGAAGCAACACCAACTAGTACTGGCATTTGGGGTGAGTAGAAGTACTAGTAGTAGCCTGAGGAGTACAGTTCCAGTCAGGGGAAAAACGTGGAAAAGACCCCTTCCAGTATGCCCATGACCCCTTCCAGCAGTCAGGTGGCAGGCCAGCAGCTCCTGCCATGTGACAACCTACCATGGTGGAATGGGATGGTAGTTTATAGCACTGTCCTGGGGCAGGAGGCAAGCAGGGCCGGTGGAAGCACTAGTCAATCTAGGACTGGGCCTAGGGCACTAACCATTAAGGGGTGCGAGCAGTGACATAACGATGGGGGCTGGGGGAACCAGTGCCCTTAGGAGCAGGGCCATAGAGGGGTGCTGATGGCTGACATGGAGACCCATGTGGCCATCAGTGGACCTTATCCCAGCAGTGGCTGAGCAGAGAAATACTGCTGTGCTGTGTGCCAGATGCACACAGCAGGAAGATCAGTGGGCCATGGTGGAGCTCAACTCACCACGGCCTGAAGAATAAGGTAATGTCCAAACCTGCAGGTGCTCCTCTTTCTTCCTGCCTGCATGGCCCTAGAAGAAAAACTTTGCCAGAGCCATGTGGGCAGGAAGGAGGAGGAGCATTGGCCATGTGCAAAAGAAGAGCAGCGTTTATAGGCCGTCGTGGATCCCATGTCGAGGCGGCCCAAGAAGAGGAGGAGGAGGAGGCCTGGTAACAGGGGCGCAGATTCCACGTCGTGGTGGCCTGAGAAGAGGAGGAAGCCCAGTAGCATGGCCACCATGGATCCTACATCATGGGCAGCTCAAGAAAATCAGGGCCACCACAGAGCCCATCCTGTGGTGACCCGTGAAGAGGAGGTCCAGAGGCGAGAGAGAGGCTGAGGCCCTGTAGAGTGTGTATGTTTTTGAGATGAGTTAATAGTCTGTGTGTGTGTGAATTGAGAGACTGTATGTGGGAGTGACTACATGAATGTTTGGAGAGACAGCATGTGAGAGTCTCTGTGTATGTGAGAGAGATAGTGAGAGAGATAGTGCGAGCCTGTGCTTGAGCAAGACAGCATATGTGAGTGAGAGAGCCTGTGTGTGTGAAAATGAGACAGCATATGCAAGAGAGAGACTGTGTATGTATGTATGTATGTATGAAAGAGAGCCTGTTAGAGTGAGAGCTGTAGGTGCATGAGACAACATATGAGTGTGAGAGCCTGTGTGTATGTGTATGTGTGAGAGAGACTGCATGTGAGAATGAGAGCCTGAGTGTGTGTGTGAGATAGAGAAAGCATGTGAGAATGAGAACCTGACTGTATGTTTGAGGGAAGAAGACAGACGGAGAGAAAAGAAATAGAAAAAAAGACCCTGTAAAAGGAATTGGCAAAAAAAAACAAGAAAGGGAAGGTGGAAAGAAAAGCCTGTGACCTACCGATTAGAAAACTAAGATCAGCCAGAAAGGTAAAAAAAAATTTCCTTTTTAGTGATTGGCATGTGTTATCTTTGGGAATGTGCAAGAGTAGAACTAGCACTTTCCCTATGCCGATCTCACAATGTACGAGATCTTCATGAAGGAAGTGGAATCCCGCAAATTTTTAGTAGTGCACGGCCTGCACAGAGGAGGCAGCAGAATGGGCTTCAGTGCCAGTAGCAGCAATCAGCGCCTTCCCAAATACCCATGTGGCAGCAGTGACAGCATTAGCAGAGAAATGAGAGAGGCTCCGAGGTTGCTGGCAAAAGAAAGCAAGGGGATCTGCTTTCAGTGTGTGCATGTGTTTGAATGGGAGTCTGCCTGGGGATGTATGTGCGTGAATGCATGGGTGCCTTCCTGAGGGTATGTCTGTGTAAGAGAATGAATGGGTGCCTTCCTGGGGTCTGTATGTGTGAAAATAAGTGCCTGCCTGTGTGTGGTGTATGTGTGTGTAAGAATGAATGGGAGACTGCCTGGGTGTGTGTGTTTGTGTGTATGTGAGGGAACCAGTGAAAGTGAAAGCATGAGTGTGTATGAGAAAATCCAGGGGAGTAAGAGCTTGTGGGGGGTGTGGGGGGGAAAAGAGTGCCTTAGAGCCTGAGAGTGTGTCAGTGTCTGTAAGAGAGAGATTATGGTGGGTATAAGAGAATGTGTGTGTGTATAAGTAACAGTGTATGTGTGAGAGAGAATGGACATGTGAGTATGTGTGAGAGAGAGAGAGGATAAAGTTCCTGAGCTCCCCTAACCTCCTAATCCTCAACAATCTCAGGGTGAATGGAAATCAAGAGCTCCTAGGTATGGACAGCAGGGGCTTTTTAAAATCCTTATTAGTTTTAATTATTGTGTGTTATTTGATATATGTGCTGTTTTGAAATATTTTATTGGTGCTTGGGAAATATTTTTAAAATGTATATGATTTAATTAATATAAATTATTCTATGTATCAGTAGTTTTAAAACATTCTTTTATTAGTATGGTTTTACTATTCTAATTGATGCTTTATGTTTCTTGATTTTATTGTTTAAAGTGGTTCTGTTTTTCCATTGTTAGACACAGAATCTGGCTTCTTGGGGGTTTCCCTTTCAGTTTTTGTCTAATTTGTGATCTTTTATTCTGTATTTGGTGAGGGTCTGTCTCTGCTCTGTGCATGTGACCAAAATGAGAGATTCTGCTAGGGTGTAGTGTCTGTGTAGGGATCTATAGTAATCAGGTTTGTTTTGTTTCCCCAGTAGGTGGTGTATTCGTATTCTGGGACCCAGTGTGTAATATTTACTTGTGCTTTTTCACAGGTAGTGTTCTTGTTGTTGAGTTCTTGGTATTATTACTGTTATGTTATGATAGATTTGCTATTTAGATTCTGCGTGCCTTTTTTGTGGGGTTTTGTGTTAGTTTACAATGTGTCTGGCAGTGGAAGATGTTTATGCTCTTATTATTTATTTATTTATTTATTTATTTATTTATTTATTTAAAAGTCTTTTATACCGATGTTAGTCGAAACATCACCTCGGTTTACATGGAACAAAAGCAACGGAAGTTACAAGTAACAGGGGAAGGGTAAGGGGTACAAAAAACCATAAGGAGAGCAGAGAAGCATAGGAACAAACAACAAGTGAACTATAGTGTCATAAGAACAAGGTCATAGTCAAATTCAGGTCATGATCCATCAAAATTCAATATTCATCAAGGGTGTTGGGGAAAGGCTTGTTTGAATAGCCAGGTTTTGAGCTGGGCTCTGAATTTGGTGATGCAAGGTTCAAGTCTGAGGTGGGTTGGGAGTGAGTTCCAGTGCATAGGTCCAGCAATGGAGAGCGCCCGATCCCTTGTAGCTGTGAGGTGCGCTTTCTTTAGGGATGGCACATGGAGGGACCCTTTGTTAGTGGTCCTTGTCGGCCGAATCGAGCAGGCAAATTGGAGGGGATCTGCCAGCCAGTTGGAGTGATGGGAATATAAGGCTTTATGTATAATGGTCAGGGATTTAAAGAGGATGCAGGAGGGAATAGGGAGCCAGTGTAGGTCCTTCAGTATAGGGGAAAGTGGTCGTATTTGTGAGCGTTGGAGAAGGTTCTGGCTACAGTGTTCTGTAGCATTTGGAGGGGCTTTAAGGAGGAGTAGGGTAGGCCAAGAAAGAGGGAGTTACAGTAATCCATCTTGGATGCCAGTGTAGCCTGGACGACAGTGCGGAAGTCACTAGCGTGAAGGAGAGGTTTCAGGTTTTTTAAGACTTTAAGTTTGAAGAAACCCTCTTTGAGTATGGCACTGATATGTTTTTTTGAAGTTCAGTTGTTATTACTGTGAGGTGACACCAAAATTTGAAAATATCTTTTTGTATAATGAGCTGTAAGGGAAAAATCCAAGCTCCATTGTTGGGGGAATTTCTATGGATGCACTGTGTGTTACAGAACTGGAGGTGCGGATTTATATTGACATTGTTTTCTAGGGATGTGAATCAGGTGCCCGATCGTTCCTGCTTTAGGGTTAGTCTGGCCATGGGAAAATCTTTTTTCCTGTGAATCCCCGCTTTTTTTTTTTAGTGAAAAATCATTTTTCAGGTTAGTGCACGCTAACTCATGTTAGCGTGCACTAACAAAAATAGCAAAAAGTAACAAACAATAACAAAAATAAACATTTTTTTGTTAGCACGCACTAACCAGAAACATGATTTTTACGAAAATTTTGGGGGAAAAGTGATCGTTTCTTTTTTTACCTGCTATATTAATGAATTTAGAAATATCGTACGATATTTCAATTTGTTAGAAAAATGATTCACATCCCTATTGTTTTCCTTCCTGCATACAAGCCAGACTTCTCTCTTATAGCCATATAGAATTAGTTGAATGAAGCTATCAAATTATTTTAATAGTAGTTCTACTAGAAGTGTGAAACTGGCCAGTATTTTAAAATTATGCAGAAGTCCCTTCGGACTTTCTTAATAAGACTTTTTTTTATAACCAATTTTAAAGCAAAATCCATGCTATGGAGGGGGTGTGATGAAGAAATGTCATTTTGGCTCCCCCCCCCCCCCACACACACACACAAATTCTTCTATCTAGAGACACAACTGATTTTCTGTGGCCTTAAGCATTAGTACAAGAAGAATTGGGGAGCGCTAGAGAGGCACACAAATGCATTGGTCCCTGGGAGCTGGAGACCCTTAGTACGCCACTGGTTGCGAGGCTGCGAGCCATATGGGGCCAAAAGTGGCGGCAAAAAGGAGTGGAGATTTGGCGAGCCACAAGCAATGCCCAACCTGCTTGTGGCCCAGAAAACCACACAGTCTGCGGGTATGGTCAAGAATGAGATAGGAGTTGGGGCTGAAACCAGGGGGTGGCAGCGTGACCAGGGGGGATGTGGTGGAGGCACAAGGCAGAAGGTTCACCTAGGACACCTATTCCCCTTGCACCAGCCCTGGATTCAGGCAGCATCAAAAGTTGTAATGAAGAGCATTGGTAAAATGATTGCCCTTGATGACCATCTCCTGCAGCTTGTGGAGAATGTGGGCTTTAAGCATTTCCTGCAGGAGTTATTCACAAATTACAAAGTCCCCTGCAGGACCACCTTTAGTAGGAAGGTCATCCCCAGTCTGAGTTACTAATGCTGTAGTCACATGCAGGCACTGCTGGCTAAGGCAGAAGGGAATAGTGTTCATTTCATCAATGACATCTGGACCTCCATGAACATTACACACATTTATCTCTCCCTGGCAGCACAATGGTGGGACCTGACTGAGGCAGGGCAGGCTGCAGCTCTAGAAAGAACTGAGCATCAGGGTACAGGTGGGCTTTGCTGCACACCCAGTCAATGGAAGAGTCCCATATCTCCGCCAATATTCTATCAGCTATAAGAAAGGTGCTGGAGAGTTGATAGCTTGACAGGAGATTGAGGAGTTGAAATGCAGGTTTCTTTGTCACAGACAATAGCACATATATTGTCTGGGCAATACACACAGTGGAGGCTTACCGGGAATCCACTGTTTTGCACACACTCTGTACCTGGTAATGAGAAATGCTCTGGGGCTGGGATTCAAGGTCTAGCAGAATGAAAACTTGGCAGAGCTTTTAGAGAAGAGCAGGAAAATTGCAGAGTACATCCACAGAAGTATAAAGGCAGGGCAGTTTCTCTGAGAGTAACAAGGGGAAATTGGAATATTTCATAAGTACCTCATTGTAGATATTGGCACTCAATGGAACTCTATGTACCTCATGCTGGAGAGGTTAGTGGACAAGCAAACACCTATTCATTATGGGGTAGATCTTTAAAAAATACGCGATCGCGTACTTTTGTTCGTGCACCAGGCGCGAAAAAAAGTACGCTGGATTTTATAAAATACGCGCGTAGCCGTGCGTATCTTATAAAATCCGGGGTCGGCGCACACAAGGGGGTGCACATTTGTGCAACCTGCGCGCGCCGAGCCCAGCGCGCGCTGCCTGTTCCCTCTGAGGCCGCTCTGATTTCGGAGCGGCCTCGGAGGGAACTTTCCTTCCCCCTCCCTTCCCCCTCCCTTCCTCTACCTAACCCACCCCCCCGGCCCTATCTAAACCCCGCTTACCTTTATCGCATGATTTACACCTGCAAAAAGCAGACGTAAATCTGTACGCGTCGGCCGGCTGCCCTGTCCGTGTTCCGGTCCCGGGGGCTGGTCTGGAGGCCGCGGCCATGCCCCCAGAACGCCCCCGGGCCGAAACCACGCCCGCGTCACTGCCCCCAAAATGCTGCGTCACGCCCCAAAAACGCCGCATCGTTCGGCCACGCCCCCAGACACGCCCACTCCCGCCCCTTTTTAAAAACCCCGGGACTTACGTGCGGCCCGGGGCTCTGCGCACGCCGGCAGCCTATGCAAAATAGGCGCGCCGGCGCGCGAGGGCCCTGCGCACGTAAATCCGCCCGGATTTATGCGCGCAGAGCATTAAAAATCCGCCCCAATGTGTCTCAGAGGATAGGGATAGGAGTGAATTGCTTCCTGGGGACTCATGATTTGGCAGTCATGAAGCAGCTGGTAGAAATTCTGAAGCCTTTCAATGTTGCTATGGTGGGCATGAATTCCAGAAGTGCCACTTAGGCGATGTGATCATATAGTAAAATGTTTGATGGAAAAATTGGAGAACTTATATCAGGACATGAAAGAAAAAGTAGAGGTTGCAGTTTGTGAACTCTTTGCAGCATCAAGCTCTTGAGAGATGGATACTTCCTACTGAATACAATGTATACAAGCTTGCTACATAACTTGATCTTTGAGTGAGAGAGTCTGAGTGTTTCACATAGATGAGGTAGATGCTGGAATGGATGGTCTGTCAGGAGGAAAGCCAGAGATATGGGCAGAGAAGGATTGTAGCACATGAGGAAACAGTGGCTATCTCAGAAAGTAGTGCAAGTAGGAGCAGTACCCAGACAGCTAGCACTTCAGTACCCACCACAATATGGCATAGCCACATTGCCTGCAAAGAACCATCATTCCTAGCACAGGCCAGAGAGAACACAGATGGCTGGAACAAAAACTCTTGCGCCACAACTCCACCATCTGGGCTAACCAGTTTGCCATAAAGGATTTATATCACACATGCCAGTGCTCTTTTTTGGAGCCTTGGAGTGTTCTTTTTACTTTTGTTGCTCCTATGCTTCTGTCAAGGTGACTTGGAAAACTCCTGCCAATGCTGCTACCCCTTTGCCCCTTTATGGAACCTTAGGCTATTCATGTCACTTTTGGTACCACATTCCTCAGTCTTTATAGGTACCTTGAAGTTCTTTCCCCTTCTGATGCTTTATACCCACAAGTTAAATGACAATTGATTAAAAATCCTCAATTTTGGAGCAATACTTCCCTCATTGATTTTAATGCAAAAGAAAAAATAAAAAAAATTATTTTCATTTTAAAACTAAAGGACATCCAAATAGCTGTTCTAGACTAATCCAGCTAACTGAATATGACTGAATATCAGCACTTAATTAGCTAAGGGCCTCATTTACTAAAGATTTTTCTTATACACACAGAATGGGAGAAATCCTTAGTAAATCAGGCCCTTAATCAACAAACTGGCACTTAGTATCAATGCCATTATTCTTTAAAACTGCATGAAATGTTAGAAATTTAAAACTGCGTCATTTGTTTTATTAGACATAACATTCCTGTATATCAACTTCCCTATAGGTACTTACCCATATCGGTGGACTGCCTTGTCATTTTACCTAATCCGGAGGGCGTTCCAGACTGCATTTATGATCAAGATGTTCCTCCTTATCCTTTGGGTGGGGAAAAGCTCGGCTTTCCACCCAACGACCAGGAGGGTAAATCTCCTGGTACCCCCACCTGTGAAGGCGGGCTGCCAAGCTGTGGCCACCATTTTGCTGATGTGCTAACCCCAGCAGAACCAGAAAAAGTATCCACATGAAAGCAAGAAGTATACACATAGTTTTGTATTACCCAAGAGTAAGCATGCACTATTGGGTGTGGAGATATGCACATTTTGAAACCTGAGTGGCTCACACCACACAGGTTATAAAATACTTAGCTAAATCTGTATGAACCCCCATATATGTGGATATAATGCATCATAGTCAGCTTTGAATGTTGGGCTCTGAAAAAAGGATGTACAGTATATCTACAAAACATTAAAATAAATCTAAACATGAAAACAAGTATGTGTGCTAGTATATAATAAGTGATTAAAGGTGAAACAAAACACCAGGGAAAATGAATAAATATTAAAGCTTAGAGGGAAAAGTAAATTGTGCCTATATAACTGCATTTATAGACTCACCACTATGGAAAATTCAATATAATATATAAAACGCAGACAATAAGCATTTGTCAAGTAAGGCTCAACTTCACACACTTTGTTGCTGCTGATCATTGAAACCTTATTGTTGTGGGAAGAATTACAAAATGAACACAACAAGGAAAAATATATTAAACAGATGAAGGAACTCAGAAAGGTGAAACTAGTATTAAATGGGATATTTAATAGTTAATAAAAGTAACAAAGGAATGATTTTACAGTAGGTTAAATTAAGTAATAGCATGGAAATACTGGCATGAGTTGCATTTGAGAAAAATAAGGAAACAAGAGCTAACTAGCAGGTAGCAGATTTAAAACAAACTGGAGAAAGTATTTTTTCACTCAATGCACAATCAAGCTGTTGGAGTTTTTTCAATATGATTAAGTAGCTATTAGGGATGTGCATCATTTTTTTTATAACGGGTCGGGCTACGGGTCGGGCAACCTGTGGAAAATTTTGTTTTCCGAGT
Organism: Rhinatrema bivittatum; assembly: GCF_901001135.1. Taxonomy (NCBI): domain Eukaryota; kingdom Metazoa; phylum Chordata; class Amphibia; order Gymnophiona; family Rhinatrematidae; genus Rhinatrema; species Rhinatrema bivittatum. The sequence goes on along the minus strand of NC_042617.1, from coordinate 151,264,254 downwards.
CATTCTTTTTTTCTCTGACATTTTTACCAAAAAAACCCAAAACAACCCAACCCTTCAAATTTAGTTAATTACAACACCCCCCCTCCCCACCCTCCCAAAACCTCCAAAAACTTGCCTAAAGTCCCTGGTGGTCCAGCGGGGTCCGGGAGTGATTTCCCGCTCTCGGGCCGTCGGCTGCCAGTAAACAAAATGGCGCCAGTGGCCCTTTGCCCTTACCTTGTGACAGGGGCTACTGGTGCCATTGGTTGGCCCCTGTCACATGGTAGGAGCAATGGATAGCCGGCACCATCTTAGAAAATGGCACGGGCCATCCATTGCTCCTTCCATGTGACAGGGGCCGACCAATGGCACTGGTAGCCCCTGTAACATGGTAAGGGCAAAGGGCCACCGGCGCCATTTTGTTTACTGGCAGCTGATGGCCTGAGAGTGGAAGATCACTCCTGGGACCCCCACTGGACTACCAGGGACTTTAGGCAAGTTTTTTGGGGGTTGGGATGGTGAGGGGGTTATAATAAACTAAGTTTGAAGGGTTGGGGTGGGTTTGGATTTTTTTTTTTTAAATAAATGTGCCCCTCTCCCACGCTAACCTGCACAATGAATTTTCCCTGAAGTTTGGGGAAAATCCATCTCGGGATTTGGGTCCTCCAACCCATGCCGATTTGGACTATTTTTTTGAAATTTTCCAATTCGGCAAAAAAGATTGAACAACCCTAGTAGCTAATTTGTTAAATTCTCAGAGCTTACATTTCTGAAAATCCTGAACAGAGATAGGTCCTACTCTGACAGCTGTCAGTGAAGCAAATAAATTCCCTATAAGTTTATACCGAAGGACTTTATATATGTATAACTTAGAAGAAAGGTAAGACAATGTTGTGAGTGTGGAGGTGTGGTCACTTACTCAAGAGGGATTTTGAGTCCTTAGGCCATGGCACAGCTCAGGGAGGAGCCCCAAGAGGTGAGAATGTTCAAGCATGGACTGGAGCAGGAATAAGGCTGTACCAGGGTCAGGACATGGAACATCAGGAACTGGAACAAGGCAGGCTCAGACCTCCACTGGACCTGCACACATTGGTGAGACCCAGCAATGCAATGCTGGTCTCAAGAGTAGCTCTTCGGCCACTCAGTAGCCCTTCCAGACCCACTGCTTAGGAACGCTGAGTGTATGAGGCCACGTAGAGGCTGAGGGCAGGAACAAGGCAAGACATGGAAAACTCAGACAAGAATTCAGGATACTTGGAAGACTCAGACAAAGACTCGAGGAACTTGGAAGACTCAGATGAGGACTCTAAGAACTTGGAAGACTCAGACAAGGTTTCAGGATACTTGGAAGACACAGATGAGGATTCAGGATACTTGGAAGATTCAGACAAGGAGTTAGGGTAGTTGTAAGATTCAGACAGGCACTGCCCCTTGGGCTGGTCGTGGACCACCCTTTCCCACTGCATGCCCTACACAACCTGAAGAGGCTGGTCGCGGACCATGCAGAGAGCAGGACAAGCACAGGAGTGAAGCTCAGGATCGAGGAGAATCCGGGCAGTGCTGAAAAAGGATCCAGCTGGAATAGGGCTCCAATGACCGGAAACAGGGCACCGGATCAAATACGAATTTACCCTCAGGATGGTCATCTGGAGGTGGAATCTGGTAGGTGAGGCTAGACAGGAATACCTGGAGCCAGAAACTGGAGAAACCAGGACATCAGGGCACAGGAACTGGAGTACTGGATCATCAGGAACATGGAACACCAGAACATGGAACATCAGGAACTTCAGGAACATGGAACATGGAACATCAGAAACATCAGGACATGGAACAGGTGACAAAGGAGCTCTGATGAGAAATAAGACCAGGAACATCAGATGAAGGAAACCAGGAACATCAAACGAAGAGCCATCTAGACAGGAGAAAACCACAGAAGACTTTGACTGGAGAGAGACCACAGGTAGCTGTGAAACCTGATTTGAAGGCCCCGAGGAGAACAAGCTGAGCCCTTTTATAGGGCAGATGAAGGAGCAGGCAGATGACATCATGTTTTGGGACTGTGGGGTTTTTCCTGCCGTTGGCCATTTTAATAATGTGGAGAGGTGTGCGCCCGCTCCTAGAAGAGCCTGGGAGGTGGAGAAAGTCAGCGGCAGCACCAGGGCCACAAAGAGGAGCATTGGCGGTGGCTTCCTAGCCACATGAAGAAGATGTGGTAAGGAGGGCGGAGTGAGGGCGTCGAGCAGCGACGGATGCAACAATGACATAGGAATTATCATCTTTATTTTGTATGTCATTGCAAATGACTGCATATCTTTGAAGGATACCAACAAATTTAGTATAAAGGTCTAATCAGGGAGAAGCCAGAGGAAATTCCTGGATGAGGCCTGGTATCATTTCTTTATGCATTATTAGGAGAAGGGAGTGACAGTTCAGGCTTGGAGTTGGTCTTCCCCTTTGCTGTGATATAATCTCAGCCTTGCCAATATTATCTGCCTCCTCTGCCTCCTTACTGGAAACTAAGATGCTAGTGAATATAGGCCCCAAATTCCCTTCAATCACTTGCTATTTAACATCTTGTGATTCAGCGAATCCAGGACATGATTCTCTTTCTGAACAAGTTTATAGAAATACTGCCTCTATTACCTGAGAAGCAATAATCATGAAGGAGCACAAGCCTAGTTTTGGTTGCTCCACTTCTGCTTCCCCTTCTTTTTGCTGTGGTATAATCCATTGATGGCTAAACACTCGGCAAGACTAAAAGTCAATATGAACAATAAAGGAAAGAAGTTCAAAGAACAAATTCAAGAGGGCATGAAACCATTAAAGGTAACTGGGTAAGGTCTATCTAAAGCAAGGGTGCCCAAACCTGGTCCTCAAGAGTCACAAACAGGACTGGTCTTCAGAATATCCAGAATGAATTTATATGCAATAGATTTGCATCTAATGAAGGCAATGTATGCAAATCTATCTCATGCATATTCATTGTGGTAGCCTAAAACCAGACCTGTTTCTGGCTTTTGAGGACCAGAATTGCCAGGGTTGGCAACTCTGGTCCTGGAATGCCTCAAACATGTCTAGTTTTCAGGACATCTACAATGAATTTTCATGAGACAGTTTTTTCTTCAGTGAAATCAGTGCATGCAAATCTATCTCATGCAAATCCACTATGGATATCCTGAAAACTAGACCTATTTGTGGCATTCCAGGACTGAAGTTGCTTACTCTTGGGCAATATACTAGTAAAGGTACAGTGGAACATAATCAAATGGATTTTGCCATTCTAAAGATTCAGAAATATTCACATTATATTTCTGTAACAATGTAAGTAAATTTTGAAAGGGATTAGGGATAGGGATTAAAGAATAAGGGTATACTGTATATCTAATATGCACTTTCATTTCAAATTATTATTTGGATATCAGTTGCACTTATGGAAAACATTTCTGCCTATAATAACAAATTGGACAATACGTGGGTAAATTTCAAAACATAAAATAAGTGTTTATATACATAAATAGCTTTTATAAAATTACAAGTGGTTTGTACACAAATGCACATAACCCAGTTTAGGGGTAGATTTTCTAACGTGCGTGCATGCGTCCATGTGTGCGCACTTCCCACACGCACACAAGGACATGCTGATTTTCTAAAATGCACACTAAGTAAGGCTTAAAGAGTACTTAACTTTCCCATTGTTTAATCCTCCAACCCTGACATGAATTCAAGTTTCGAAAAAATATCTGCTTCAGGGGGATCTGCCTTTGAAGTTCCCACTACACGTCCATTGGGATCCGATGACTTGCTTCCTCAGTAGATGACAGATATTATCCACGTCGATCCTTGTTGAACAAATATCTGCTTCAGGGGGATCTGCCTTTGAAGTGGATCGACATGGGGTAAATAAACTCCAATTGGTTAATAAGTCCTAGATATCCTTAAAAAAATCAGTCCCTAATACTCCTGTGGTACCTAACTTTTAGGGTCTTTCTTGGACCATCCTTTACAATGAAGATGCAATTATTTAATATCTGTTGTCTCAGTCAATGTTCACATCCATAAAACCCAGCACTAGAATACCAAGACCATTAGTGGCTAAGTGAAATAGCATTTCTTAGACTCAAGTTTGCAAAATGTATTTGAAAATAATTTTGACTCAATGTAATTATCTCTGCTCCAGTATCTATCAAACAGATGGCAGGTATACCTTATACAAAAATCATATTATAATAGGACTTGGTACCATAATCATTCTCTCTTTTAAGAAGCAGCTCATCTTGGCAGGAAGAGTGCTGTAATATTATTAGGGATGTGAATCGGGCTTCGGATGATTGAAAATATCGTCGATATTTTCAAAATTGTCAGAAATCGGGGGCTCCCCCAAAACGATAGGAAAACCCCACGATATTGTTCGTGGGGGTTCTCTTATCGTTTTGGGGGAGGGCGTGAAAAACGACACACAAAAATAACCCCAAAACCCACCCCGACCCTTTAAAACTAATCCCTTAGCTTCCCCCACCCTCCCGATCCCCCAAAAAACTTTTTACAGGTACCTGGTGGTCCAGTGGTGGTCCTGGGAGCGAGAACTATCCTGGCATACAATCTGGGACTGACATTTTTTTTGCTAGCATGTGTATTGCTGTTGTTGATTAATCTGCTGGTTTTGAGCTATTTTCTTCACTTCTTGAGTCAAGTTTTCCATCATTGCTCTAATTGTTGCTTATGTCCAGCTGGGAAGTATCTGTTATATCTCTAGAGAGTATTTCCAAGATTTAGTTGTCCTCCAACAAATCCAGGGTGAGTTACTTCACAACATTCCTTATATTGTTGTTTCATTTTTTTTTCTTAGTTTGTCATCTACTAGTTGCAGGATGAACTGTTCTTTAAGCATGAATTCTGAATTAGCTATTTGCAAGGCATCTCTGATCTTTATCTTTGCCAAGCATTCTTCTAATTAACAAGCATAATCTCTGATATTATTTTTTCATTTGTCTTCTTTCATTAAAATATCAATTATGTACTAATCCTTTTTCGCCCAAATTCTTATATCCTTACTGTGAATAAGTCTTCCACAGACTTATCCTCTCCTTTTGTCATATACTTAGCCATTTCTCTTGTAGAATAATCCATCACTACATATTGTTGGTCTTCTTCAGGAATCCTGAAAACCTTCTAGGCCACATAAGTCTGCTCTACTCATTTGTCCACTGACAGCTCTCCTTCTGATTTGGATTTTCTATAGAATTAAGGGATTTTCTCTTCTCAAGGTATATACATTGCATGAATTTTAGAACCTTTCATTCTCTATTCCATCTGATTAGTCTGTATAATTTCTTATTGTGACTCTACTGAGCTCCACTAGTCTGGACCTTGCTTTAAATTATTAGCTTTTACCTGCTAATCTTTATGAGAATTCAGTTTCAGTCATCTGTTCATCCTCCATATTCTCTTAAATGACAAAACTTCTCAGACAACACAAAATACATTATACATGGACTCTTCTAACATGGCAAGTACACACTAGTTTAGGGCTGCACAGGGGTAAAAATTTTGTTTCATTTCTTTTTTGTAAACTGTTTCTTTATTAACAATGTTATGACATACAATAGTCAGCATAATAACCATTAACAGATATCCAACATTACCAATAATAAACTGATCCATCCAGTAGCACACAAAAATCATGTGGCAAGTAATCCCATGGTCCTGTACTCCCATCTCCCTCTCTCCCACCCACCCTACCCCCACAGTCTATTCTACCTCAATCGGAGTACATCCTCTGAGATGAAGATGACATCCATCTGGATAATACTCAAGCATGAAGTAGACGGTGGGTAAATTTGAAGACACATCAAATGACATAGTGGTCCCCAGTCCTGAATCTATTAGATGAATCTAACCAACATTGAAATGGGGACCAAGTGTGAGTGAACTTGTTTAAAGTATCATGCCTTATGGCCATCAATTTTGCAATATAATGAACCATATTTAGTCTCAAGCTCACTGTTGTCCTTGATGGTGCTGTCTGTATTTTCCATCTTGATGCTAGTGTACATCTAGCAGCTAATGCTATGTGATATTAAAGTCTATTTTGAGAGGTAGACAATCTGGTAGATGGAATATTCAATAACCAAATCTTAGTATCTCTTGAAACATCACACTGCAATACATCACACTGCAATACATCCCATATCTGGGAATGAACATTCCAACTCCCCCAGCTCTCCATCATCCCCGCTACCTTACCGAACTACAAAAATTAAGGCTTGTAAATTATTGACAGTGCATAGTATGTATACAAAACATATCACCATTGAAAGTGTTCAGTCAGGTTGCTGCCAAGTGTTGCGATTGATGATCTTCTGATCCTCCTTTCCTGACTCTTTGCCATTTTGGCATCTCCTGTTCCCTTTGCTGAGATAAATATAGAAACAATATGCCTGCCACTTGTAGGATAGCCCATCGCCTCAGACTCTGTTTTGATCCTGGAGGTAACACCACTAAAAGTAAACACTAGCACCCATGGAAAAGCCAGTGATATTGTATTATTTATTTATTTATTTGTTGGGTCGTATATACTGTCACTCGGATTCCATTGTAATGGTTTACAACAATAAATACATTATAAACAGTAAAACAGCCAGGTAAAACATAAGACAATATAAAACTTAAAAGATTACAACTAATAGCGACATTTCATAAAATGATCGTAAAATACATCAGAAAATCCTGTTCACTCCTCCTCCTCCTTTTTTCTAAAATAAGTTACTATATAAACTAAAAAATACCTAAAACCTAAAACAGTAAAAATCAGAACGATAATACATAAAACAGTAAAAAATAGAGCATAGAACAGACTTCAAAACTGATTAGAGTCTGGGATCCGGTCTCCGGGCCTTGGTCTGGGCTGAGGCATCAGGACCTGGACTCTGGGTCGGGCCCTAGCATTGAGCCTGGGCCCAGGTCTTGGCCTAGGCTGATATGCTGGAAGCAGGACATGGCCTCCAGGCTGGGCTGTGACGTCATGTCAGGTGAACAGGAGTTGGGACGTTTCCTAGCCTTGTCAAAATATTTGGACTTAAACCCAGGCTTGGGTCTTGGTCTAGGTGTCAATGTCAGACCTGGGCCTTAGCCAAGATGCTTAAGCATAAGTGGCTGCACTTGCATCGAGTCATGCCCTTTGCATAGGCAAGGCCAAGGCACCAGTGACACACTCCAGTATAGGCCAAGGCCTCTGGTTTGGTCCATGGTCCATTCCCTATGTGAGGTCAGGGCCTTAGGCATGGGCCAAGGGCTAATGAATGACTTTTTTTTTGTTGCGGTTCTTAAAACGAAACACAAAAACTAATTAAATTTGGCTTTTATCTTTAAAATATCAATAATGTTGTCTTTTTTCTCTGAATTCTTATATAATTACTGTGACTGTCTTCCACAGACTTATCATCTCCTTTTGTCATATACTTGGCTATTTGACTCATAGAACTCTTTAAATAATCAATCCATCACTACATATTTCTGATATTCTTCAGGTATCCGTAACACCTTCTAGGCCAAACATGTCTGTTCTACTCATTTTGTTGAATTTTCAATTGTTTCACTCTGAGAACTGTAGGAATGAGTAGTGAATTACACAGGCCTGGAGACAAACTAGACTGACTCCAGCTTTCTTAAAATGCTAATTCTTTATTATAATTTCACACATATACAACCATAGACTGTCTTCTCCACAAACAGTGTACACTCTTATTTATTTATCTATTTATTTGTTTATTTATTTATTATTTATGAACTTTTATATACCGACATGCGTGAAACTGATACTTCACGCATATCCAGCATAGCTCCCTGCTTCAACAGCAGGGGAGAAGAAAAACTGATACTTCACGCATATCCAGCATGGCTCTCTGCTTCAACGGCAGGGGAGAAGAAAAACTGATACTTCACGCATATCCAGCATAGCTCTCTGCTTCAACGGCAGGGGAGAAGAAAAACTGATACTTCACGCATATCCAGCATAGCTCTCTGCTTCAACAGCAGGGGAGAAGAAAAAAGGATTCGCACTCACAAAGCGGGGAGTAGTTGGCTTGTTACGGCGGTTACTACCCCAAACCAAATAAGCCTGATACTTCACTTTCAATGCATATCCTGCTTCAACGGCAGGGGAGAAGAAAAACTGATACTTCACGCATATCCAGCATGGCTCTCTGCTTCAACGGCAGGGGAGATGAAAAACTGATACTACAAGCATATCCAGCATAGCTCCCTGCTTCAACGGCAGGGGAGAAGAAAAACAACCAATAAGGGCTGAATGGCACGGTCTGGGTAAAGCAGATGGGCATGGGTGTAGCTTGCTTATTGCGGCGGTTACTTCCCCTACTTCCCCTACTACCCATAACTAATCAAGCTTGATATTTCACTTGGTTGCAGCTCCATCACTGCTCTCTACATTAATGGTGGGGGTGGAAGGGAAATAGAACCAAAGAGCTAAGAGAAACAGATAAGTATGAGAAAAAAATGTGAAGCTTGCTGGGCAGACTGGATGGGCCGTTTGGTCTTCTTCTGCCGTCATTTCTATGTTTCTATATGTTTCTATGTTTCTATGTTTCATTCGTAGGACACATCATGCCAGTTTACAATTAACTATAATGAAAAGGAAAAGGAAGTTACATAGAAAAGGGAGCGGAGAAGGGGAGCAGGCAGGAAAGGGCGGAGAGAGCAACTAAGGTGGGAAAAAGGAGGAAAAGAGAGAGAGGAGAGAAGGAGGATAACCATATTAAAAAGGCTAACAACACATCAAAAGATGAGTACATATTATAACTGGAGTAGTCAAATACAAATCATATACAAATATACAAAGATACATGGACTACAATGGTGAGTACTGGAGGGAGGGGGTGGGATGCACGAAGTGCAAGTGGAGGGGAGACGGGAGGGAGGCAAGAAGGCAAGACGGAGGCAAGATGGTGTGGAGATAAACGGGGGCAAAACGGGGAGGAAAGGGGGAGGCAGGACGGGGCGAAAAGGGGGTGTCTGGCTAGGTTTGGTTTGCCTCAGGATAGGCCTGTTTAAAGAGTCATGTCTTGATTCCTTTTTTGAATTTGTGTAAGGAGGGCTCTAATTGGAGATCAGTGGGTAGGGAATTCCAGAGGGAGGGGCCGGCGATAGAGATGGCTCTTTCTCTGGTGATGGGAAGTTTTAATGGACGGGGTGTGGAGGGCGCCTGCTAGGGAGGTTCTGGTGGGACCTTCAGGGATATAGTAGCCAAGTCCCAAATCCAGTCGGGCAGCCCCAGTGCTGCCTTGGATCAGAAAGGTCTCCCAGTAGGAGAACATCACCCTGGTGTAACAGGAAGTGATCCTGTTACAAGGACTTGCTCTCCAAGTGATGTATTGTCCTCTCGCACTGAGGACAAGTCTCCCAGGGCTACTGCCCAGGAGGGAAGGGTTAGGCCGGCCATCATAGTTGGTGATTTGATTATTAGAAATGTAGATAGCAGGGTAGCTGGTGGACGTGAGGACCGCCTGGTAACTTTCCTGCCTGGTGCAAAGGTGGCAGACCTCACATGTCACCTAGATAGGATTATAGACATTGCTGGGGAGGAGTCAGCTATCATGGTACATGTGGGCACCAACAACATAGGAAAATGTGGGAGAGAGGTTCTAGAAGCCAAATTTAGGATTTTAGGTAGGAAGATGAAATCCAGAACCTCCAGGATGGCATTCTCTGAAATGCTTCCTGTTCCATGTGCAGGTCCCCAGAGGCAGGAAGAGCTCCAGAGTTTCAATGTATGGATGAGATGATGGTGCAGGGAAGAGGGATTCAGCTTTGTAAGGAACTGGAGAAACTTTTGGGGAAAGGGGAGACTTTTCCAAAAGGATGGGCTCCACCTTAACCAGAGTGGAACCAAGCTGCTGGCACTAACTTTCAAAAAGGAGATAGAACAGCTTTTAAACTAGAACAAGGGGGAAAGCCAACAGTCACTCAGCAGTGCATGGTTCGGAGAAATGTATCCTTGAAGGATCCTAATTAAACAGGAGAGTTAGGGCATCCCAACAGAGAGGTTCTATTAAAAGCAAACATAGTCATGTGAATATATGTAAAAAATCACCAAAGCTAATGATTTCCGAATTATCCCTAACAACTGAAAAGCAGGTTAATACAAACAAAAAACACACTTTGAAATGTCAGTATGCCAATACCAGAAGTCTAAGAAGTAAGATGGGAGAGTTAGAGTGTATAGCAGCAAATGATGAGATTGACATAATTGGCATCACAGAGACTTGGTGGAAGGAGGATAACCAATGTGACAGTGCTATATCAGGGTACAAATTATATCACAATGATAGGGAGGATCAACTTGGTGGGGGGTGGCACTTTATGTCCGGGTGGGTATAGAGTCCAACAAGATAAAGATCATACAAGAGACTAAATGCTCAGTAGAATCTATATGGGTAGAAATCCCATGTGTGTTGGGTAAGAGTATAGTGATAGGAGTATACTACCGTCCACCTGGACAAAATGGACAGACAGATGATGAAATGCTAAGAGAAATCAGGGAAGCTAACCAATTTGGTTTTGCAATAATAATGGGAGATTTCAATTACCCCAATATTGACTGGGTAAATGTAACATCAGCACTTGCTAGAGACATAAAGTTCCTGGATGTAATAAATGACTGCTTCATGGAGCAATTGGTTCAGGAACCAACAAAAGAGGGAGCTATTTTAGATTTAATTCTTAGTGGAATGCAGGATTTGGTAAGAGAGGTAATGGTGGTAGGACCACTTGGCAACAGTGATCATAACATGATCACATTTAAACTAATAACTGGAAGGGGACAATAAGTAAATCTGCAGCTCTAACGCTAAACTTTCAAAAGGGAAACTTTGATAAAATGAGGAAAATAGAAAAAACTGAAAGGTGCAGCAGCAAAGGTTAAAAGTGTTCAACAGGCATGGATATTGTTTAAAAATACAATCCTAGAGGCGCAGTCCATATGTATTCCACACATTAAGAAAAGTGGGAGGAAGGCAAAACGATTACCATCATGGTTAAAGGGTGAAGTGAAAGAGGCTATTTTAGCCAACAAAAATCCTTCAAAAAGTGGAAGAAGGATCCATCTGAAGAAAATAGGATAAAACATAAGCATTGCCAAGTTAAGTATAAAACAATGATAAGACAGGCAAAGAGAAAATTTGAAATGAAGTTGGCCATAGAGGCAAAAACTCATAATAAAATCTTTTTAAAATATATCCGAAGCAAGAAACCTGTGAGGGAGTTGGTTGGACCATTAGATGACCGAGGGGTTAAAGGGGCTCTTAGGGAATTTAATGCCATTGCAGAAAGACTAAATTAATTATTTGCTTCCGTGTTTACTAATGAGGATGCTGGGGAGATACCAGTTCTGGAGATGGTTTTCAGGGAGATGAGTCAGACAAGCTGAATGAAATCATTGTGAACCTGGAAGATGTAGTAGGCCAAATTGACAAACTAAAGAGTAGCAAATCACCTGGACCAGATGGTATGCATCCTAGGGTACTGAAGGAACTAAAAAATGAAATTTCTGATCTATTAGTTAAAATGTGTAACCTATCATTAAAATCATTCATTGTACCTGAAGACTGGAGGGTGGCCAATGTAATCCCAATATTTAAAAAAGGCTCCAGGGGCGATCCGGGTAACTATAGACCAGTGAGCCTGACTTCAGTGCCGGGAAAAATAGTGGAAACTATTCTCAAGAACAAAATCGTAGAGCATATAGAAAGACATGGTTTAATGGAACACAGTCAACATGGATTTACCCAAGGGAAGTCTTGCCTAACAAATCTGCTTCATTTTTTTGAAGGGTTTAATAAACATGTAGATAAAGGTGAACCAGTAGATGTAGTGTATTTGGATTTTCAGAAGGCGTTTGACAAAGTCCCTCATGAGAGGCTTCTAAGAAATATATATGATCTGGAAAGGAATACGACGAGTGAGGTTATCAAATTTGCGGATGATACAAAATTATTCAGAGTAGTTAAATCACAAGCAGATTGTGATACATTACAGGAGGACCTTGCAAGACTGGAAGATTGGGCATCCAAATGGAAGATGAAATTTTATGTGGACAAGTGCAAGGTGTTGCATATAGGGAAAAATAACCCTTGCTGTAGTTACACGATGTTAGGTTCCATATTAGGAGCTACCACCCAGGAAAAAGATCTAGGCATCATAGTGGATAATACTTTAAAATCATTGGCTTGGTTCTCCTCCTCCACAGCCCCATTTGCTGGGGTCTTTGTATGGCTAACTTCTGGGATCCCTGCAATGCTTCTTACTTGGCATCTTTTGCCTCTCTCTCTAGACTTCCCCTGCCCTCTGTCACTGGTTTCTCACAGGAGTTCACTCTCGGCTCCCAGCAGTGTTTGGTAGGGATGTGAATCATTTTTTGAAGATTTAAAATATCGTCCGATATATTTTAAATCCTCAAAAATCGTTAGAGCCGCGATACAATAACAATTCCCCTGATTTATCGTCAAAAAATCGTAAATCGGGGGAAGGGGGAGGGGAAGGGGGAGGGCGTAAAACCGGCACACTAAAACAACCCTAAAACCCACCCCGACCCTTTAAAATAAATCCCCCACCCTCCCGAACCCCCCCCAAAATGCCTTAAATTACCTGGGGTCCAGAGGAAGGGTCCCGGTGTGATCTTTTACTCTCAGACCTCCGTGCGTTGTAGAAATGGCGCCGGCGCTACCTTTGACCTGTCATATGACAGGTCAAAGGTAGCGCCGGCGCCGTTTTGTTTTTTTGTCCCCCGACGTCAGGAGCGTAGGAGATCACTCTCGGACCCCCGCTGGACCCCCAGGGACTTTTGGCCAGCTTGGGGGGGCCTCCTGACCCCCACAAGACTTGCCAAAAGTCCAGCGGGGGTCCGGGAATGACTTCCTGCACGCAAATCATTTTTCCCCCACATAGAGCACTCTCAGCCAACTCTGGCAGCTTCTCAGTGCCACACCCTGCTCAGCACCCTGCTCAGCACAGCCTTGCTGCACAGCCTTGCTGCACCAGCCTTGCTGCACAGCCTTGCTGCACCAAATCTTTTTCACTTTTCTTTTCAAGGCAAAAAGTTAAAAAAGGCCTGCTTAACTAGCAGTAATTTGCTCACTGTAATTCTCTGAACTAACTATAGCAGGGCTTCTCCTTTTGTCTGGTTCAACCCTAAACGTTTTGGCTGTCCCTGCAACCAGGCCCACTCACTGTTTCCTCTCTATCTGAAACTTTTTTTCTTCAGTGCAGCTTCTGTCACACCCTTTCCCAAACCATTGTGCTCTGTGCACTCCTGCGCTCTGTACTTTGTTTACAAGCCACAGGCCCAAGGGTTCTGTTCAGCGTTTAGAGCCACAGGTCCTCTTCACAGCTCTCTGCGCTCCACACAGACACTTTGCTTTGGAGACATTTTTTTTTTCTGTGCACTGCTTAGAAAATTTCCATGCATGACACCATATGTGGGAACGAGCTGAGATTCCCACAGGCCTGGAGACAAACTAGACTGACTCCAGCCTTCTTAAAATGGTAACTCTTTATTATAAATTCACACATGCATTTTCATAGACTGTCTTCTCTTCAGACAGTGTATACTCTTTACTTATAGTGTGTTGCTTCGTCTCAGCTCAGGAATAGGACAGTATTGCATTCAGGAGCTACCTTCCTCCCAGAGACCTCACGCTTAGACTGATTATCCCGACCTGGATCCAAGTTCTTATTCCTCCCTTGCTGGGCCCTGCCCACAGTGATCTCTCAAAGATGGTGGACCAGGGGCACAGCCTCATAAGAGCGAAATGAATGAAATAGGACATTTCACTGTTATTTCCTTTTTGGTTACTCCCAAATTCAGATCCCTAACTGGTATGCTGTTTAAATTAGATTTCCTGTTCTAAATCCTGTTCTCATGATGCTAAAGTTGGGACCCCCTTCTCCAACCACCTGGAAGCTTTTGTGCTGATGCTTTATCACCTCATATGCAGCCTGACCTAACAGCGGCTCAAGGCAGCCTGCATCATTCCCTCCTGGCCATCACCACAAAATAAAATCCTTGGGGGAGACATAGCCTCTCTCCCTGCTGTTATGTTTTTGTAGAGATGTGAAACCTGGGTCGAGATGAGAGGTCTCCGCCCACAGAAAGGAGTCCTGTGGGACTCATCATCGATAGGCGGGGTCTCAGCTGCATAGGACACAGCTATATTGTAGAGACTTTATTATGTAGGAAGGAAAAGTCAGAGTCCACAGAGCGGGAGCTGCAATTAAGCAGAGTTCTGAGCAGAGAGGTAAACCAGGTTGATACCACAGCTGAGATGATCCGGTAGTAGCCCGCAAGTGGAGTACGCCAGTAAGTCCCTTCAGACAGGTGTAGATAGCCTCAGTGGTGCAGATCCGGTAGTGGCCCGTGGAGCGGGGTACGCCGAGGAGTCTGTACAGGAGATGGAAAGACTGAGGAGCAGGAACCCGGAAGTGGATCTTGTAGCTGAAGCGACAATCCCCTGTAGCTCAGGGTGTACTGGAATGGCTTTACTGAAGGAGAAGCAGTAGTGGCTTGAGGCACGGGGGTACACCGCAGCACGGGGTATACCGCGGGAAAGCTTCAGCCAAGCTTGAATCGTTGAAGTCAGTAGTAGGGATGTGAATCGCTTTTGAACGATTAAAATTATCGTCAGATAATTTTAAAATCGTCCAAAATCGTTAGAGTGCACGATACAATACAAATGCCCCCGATTTATCGTCAGGGGCATTTGTATTGTATCGTTAAATAGGGCGCGGGAAAACCGGCACACCAAGAAAACCCTAAAACCCATCCCAAACCTTTAAAACAAATCCCCCACCCTCCCGAACCCCCCCAAAATGTTTTAAATTACCTGGGGTCCAGTGGGGGGGTCCCGACGCGATCTCCAGCTCTCTGGCCATGGCTGCGTTGAGAAATGGCACCAGTAGCCCTTTGCCCTTATCATATGACAGGGCAAAGGTAGCGCTGGCGCCATTTTGGTTCCTGGCTCCCAACGTCACGCATGCAGGAGATCGCCCCCGGACCCCCGCTGGACCCCTAGGGACTTTTGGCCAGCTTGGGGGGGCCTCCTGACCCCCACAAGACTTGCCAAAAGTCCAGCGGGGGTCCGGGAGCGACCTCCTGCACGCGGGCCGTATTGCCAATCTTCTAAATGGCGCCGGCGCTACCTTTGCCCTCACTATGTCATATGGGCAACGGTCGCCCGTATGACATCTCCTGCACGCGTGACGTCGGGAGCCAGGAACCAAAATGGCGCCGGCGCTACCTTTGCCCTGTCACATGATAAGGGCAAAGGGCCACCGGCGCCATTTCTCTTAACGCAGTCGTGGCCAGAGAGAGGGAGATCGTGCCGGGACCCCCCCACTGGACCCCAGGTAATTTAAAACATATTGGGGGGGTTCGAGAGGGTGGGGGATTTGTTTTAAAGGTTCGGGGTGGGTTTTAGGGTTTTTTTGGTCTGCCGGTTTTCCCGCCCTCCCCCGATTTACGATTTTTAACGATTTTAAAAAAAACAAAAACACGACGATAAGATTTCCCTCCTCCCCAGCCAAAATCGATCGTTAAGACGATCAATCACACGATTCACACCCCTGGTCAGTAGTAAGGTACTCACAAGTGGAAGTTCCAAGATAATGTCCTCAGGCAAGGGTCAGGTAGATTCCCAAGGCAGAAAGGCCCTCCGAGGAGCGGATAGCCAGGGACGCAGAAGGGCCCCTGAGGAGCGTGCAAACCCAAAGGGAAGTCCGGAACTGAAGTCCAAAAGTAGAGTGGATTCAGCAACGAGGAAACTCCTTGCTAACTCGTAGTAGCAGAGGGCCGGTCGGTTTAAGTACAGCATCGAATTGATGTTATCTCTCGGGGTCGCCCTCGAGGTTCCCACCATAACGTGCACAAAGGAGGCCCTTGTGCGCACGCGCCTAGGTTATTCTGGATCCAAGATGACGGTCGGCAGCACCCATGCTGTCCCGGGGACTCCAAGGAGGTCGGTGTTGGCTGACAGAGACTGGCACTCTTCCAATGATTGAAGGTGCAGAAAAAAAGAGGTGAGCATGAGAGGTCGCAGCCATCTGCGACCGACAGGCGTAACACCTGCCTCCTATACAGGGCAACAACAGCCTTCCAACAGTCAGCAATCCAGTACCAATCACATCTAAGGCCACATGGGTACCAAAAGGAACCCAGAGGACTCCTCACCTCCAAAACAAAATGGTAAAAATAATGAACTTTTCTGTGACTCTGGTCAGACTATGATATAGGATAAACAAAATATACTCAATTTTCAAACCTCTGCCACAGAAAGATGAGGTGAGAGCTCACTGGATCTAGAAGGCAGCTACTTTTTTTTCTAGTTTTTTTTGTCTTCTGTCAGTTTCTTACTCTCTAGCCCACCCTGCCTATATTATCATCTTTTCTAAATCTCCATCTCCCTAACTTTAATCTTGCCACTTCTCTTCCTGCTTTCTCTTTCTGTGTCCCTACCACTTTGAATGAATTGGTAACTGACAGAGGGAAAAATTAAAGAAAACGTCAATGTGTAACTGAAACATATGTTCAAAGCACATTTGAAGTACTTTCTAAAAGAATATACAGACATGTAGCAATTTAAAATAAGTTACTAATCTAAGTCTAAGTGAAAGTGATTGGTGCTTGCCAACTTTTTTTCTCTGTTGACTATAATTAAGTAATGAAATATGTAATTTCAGTTCTTTTTTAAATAAGTATTATCTTACTGGCCATATTATTTCTTGTACTACTTACACACAGCATGAGTGGCAACTAAACACGTAGAGAGAATTACAGTGTTTTATTTAGCCCCATTACTTTCAACAGTAGTCTTGAAAATGGGTAAGAATGCAAGCATGACACACATCAATGGTTACCAAAGAGAACTTTGACCTCAGTTAGTTCCTGGACTGATATCAAATGGACTATCATTAAAGTGTACCACCCAACCAGAAAATACAGTGACTGTATCTGACAAAACGAGAAAAAGCTTTTTTGCTTTTAATTAGAGGGTAGAAAGTACCTCATTTACTTCTACATATCGCCTAAACATTTGCTTTTAAATCCATTTGAAGCAACAACATTTAATTATATGTAATTCACCAAGTACCAGGTAATTGATATTCTAAAAAGGCATCACAAGAATGCAAGCTAGATTCTCTCCTGAAAGCAACTGAGTCCTTTTCTTTAGTTTTACATGGCATTATTTTTGCTCTGAAGCACTTTTTTGTATTAGAATGCTTGACCCTTGATGTTTTCTGTTCTGATAGTAGAAACAAACATATTGCAAAGAAGCTGTTGTGGAAATATAATGGATTAGATTATGGATGCTTTGCTATTTGCCTATGAAAACCTCAGAACAGAAATTAAACTGTCAGGGCTTCCCAAACCTATCCTGGTGACTTTAGAGCCAGTCAGATTTTCAGGATATCCACAATCAATATGTATGAGACAAATTGCCATACATTGGAGTCCCCTATATGTGCAAGTTTATCCCTTACATATTCATTGTGGACATCCTGAAAACCTGACTGGCTGTGATACCAGGAAAGGTTTGGGAAGATCTATCCACATAAAAGTACTAGTCAACTGTAATTAATAAAAAAAAAAAAGATTCTGTAGCATTGGATTTGTGTGGCAGTTCCAGTATCTTCAACTGCCTATTTCTGTTAAATAGATGTAACTATTGGGCCTATGAAATAAAAGTAGCAGTAAAAATATTTTAGTGTGTGACTCAATAAAATGTTTACATGCATATTAAAATGAAATTAATATGCTATTAAATAAATTTTATCAAGGGCACACTAATACTTACCCTTAATATTATGTCCTCTATACCAGGGGTGGGCACTTCCGGTCCTCGAGGGCCACAAACCAGTCTGGTTTTCAGGATATCCCTAATGAATATACATGAGAGAGATTTGCATGCACTCTGCCTCAGTTGTATACAAATATATGTCATGCATATTCATTAGGATATCCTAAAACCTCGACAGGTTTGTGGCCCTCGAGGACTGGAATTGCCCACCCCTGCTCTATACTAACATGACGATCACCAGAGCTAAAAAGCTTCTAATCTTATTTAAATAGTAGGTGTGATGTCATCTGTGGATCATTAGTGCTTCTAGAATTAGAGATAAATCCATAGTCCAAGGCATTTATGAGTATTCAGTTAATTCGGTGCCAGACAAAATAGGAGTGGAAACAGGGAGTCTCCCTGACATATTTCTCAGTACATCTTGATGTTAGGAATGATATTTTGTCTATCTTCATGTAGAGGCCATGTGGTCTCCACTAGATGGCCGTAGTTCCCAGCATTTAGGTAAGCAGTTGCAAAGGGGCATACCTTTCTATACAGCGCCTCTGCCAGAGATGTCTGGACTGGAGATCCCCTGAGGCACAAAAGGAGGCTAGCCTAGGTTAATGTGTGGCAGTGTAGATATGCTTTCAAAGGAGAATGCTTTCCAAGTTAGGCTGTCAGCTTAGCCAAGATAGAGAGGCACTGCTCTGCTTGGCCCCTTGTTTTTTTTTTTTTATTTTCTCTTTATTAACTTTTTAATATTACATCAAGAAAAATTTCTCGATATGCATATATGTATACAGAGTATTCTTCAAAAATTATAAGTACTTAAACAATAACTAATCAATAAGTATACAATATTTAAGTCCACAATACTGATCCAAGAATAGCTATACCCTAATTATCAAATATTTCACATATTAAGGAGGAATAAGAAAAACTTAAGTAAACTAGCATCATTCAGGTGCTATATTTTAGCTATGAGATAGCATTTTCTCAGACATAATGAGGTTCAAGGCTGAATATCAGAAACTCCATCAGAGCCCTTTACAAGTTTATCACTCAAAAACTGGGTCAACTGTGAGGGTATATAAAACAAAAAGGATTTATCTTTAAATTTAACATAACATTTGCAAGGGAATTTAAGTAAAAAAGATGCCCCTATCCTTAAGACCTGTGGTCTCAACAGTAAAAATTGCCTTCTTTTTTTCTGTGTGGTCTTTGACACATCTGGGTACACTCTAACTTGCATTCCCATAAATTTCTCCAATCGATTCTTAAAGAAAAGCTTCAGCACCCATTCTTTATCAATTTCTAACGCAAAAGTAATTATCAATGTCGCTGGTTCCGCCTGGGCCTGGTCCGATGTTTCCAAGAAATCTGTTAAATTAAACCCATTTTTTGTTTCTTTTTCCCCTCCAGTCGCTCCTAACAGTTCTTTGTCATCTAGAGATGTTAATCTATTGGAATCTCCTCTTCTCATCTCCTTAACTGGTATATAAAATGCTCGAACAAGTGGTGGAATTTGCTCTTGTTTCACTTTCAAAGTCTCTGTTAGATATTTATTAAAGATATCTCTTGGCAACATATATGGAACTTTCGGGAAGTTCACCAGCCGTAGATTTTTATTTTTTAAAGTGTTCTCCAAGTTTTCTATTTTACCAAGTAATGCCAGGTTATCTTTTACCATTAACTCATGCTTGATTTTAATAGATTCCAATAATGGTGATTTCTCAGCATCATGTTGGTGTAATACCTTAACAGTATTTTCTAGCATTTTAATACGACCTTCATGATTTTGAATATTAGTTACTAAAGGCTCTGTCTGTTCAATAACTAAATTGCCAAGTCTCTCCATCGCTTCCCACAGAGTTTCCAGCGTAATCTGAGATGGCTTTTGTAATGAGAAAGTAGAAATAGACAAACTTAACTGCTGGGGCGTCGATGAGCTTTCCGGCATACTCAGCCCTGTTAATCCTCTGTCTGGGCTGCCTGAGGCCGCGTCTAGCCCTCCGGGGTGATCTTCAATGCTGTCCTCTCCCAGGTCGAGACTCCCTGGCCGGCTGCACTCCGCGGCTGCTTCGGCTCGCGTTGCTTCCGGGTCTCCATCCGGGTTTCGCAGCGACGCTGGATTCCTCGGCGCTTCTCTCATCATTGGGGAAAGGGTAGTTTCTGAGTCCGGTAAGGAACTTGCTTCCTCCATTTCAGTTCCTATTTCCCGTTGCTCTCCTCCCGATGTCGAAGCAATCCTTAGAACGTGGGCATCCATCGGGCCAGTTTTCGATGTCTCAGGGATATCCCCAGGGAAGGTTTTCTCCCTGGCTCGCCGTTTTCTGGCCGAATGGGGCATATTAACAAGGTAAACTTTAGGAAAATCATCAAGGTAAGCACCCCACGCTCTCGATGCTAGCACTCCGGCGCCATCTTCCTGCTTTGCCCCTTGTGAGAGAGCTAGAAGGACTTTTGCCAGTTTTTATGCTTTTTATAGTTTTGCCCTGCACTATTCCTGGCAGGCTAAATCCCCTACTCAGGGTGGTCAGGAGAGACTGTGTACCTTTTTTTAACAGATCAAGAGGAGGTTACAGTACCCAAGAAAGGTGAAGAGAGAAGGATTTTTTCCCATTTTGCATTTTTTCCTATTGTAGAGGGAAAGAAGTAATTTTTCTGTTACTCTTTCTTACCCAGGGCTGGAAGTTGTTATGACTGCTTTCAATATTTGGCCTTTGCTCCTAGAGGGCTGCATATGTTCAAGTAGGAGTTCAGAGAAGAAGGACATCTGGAGATCCCCAACGGAGTTTCCACCCATCGGATGCAGAACACTGGCAGATTTTGGATCGGGAGAACACGTGGATCTCAAGTACTGTGGGGAAAAGACATGGACTTCCACACATAGGAGAACCCGGCCTCCTAGGGTCACTTATTCAATCCATCTCATGTAGGATAAGAAAGTCTCAAGACCCTACAATGAAGGACACAACCACAGACGGACAAATCCACAGATCCTAAAAATCTATATTCCAACATGGCTGAAGAACCTGGATGTAACTAGACACTTTGGGGTGGATTTTAAAAGCTGTGCACGTGTGTCCATGTGCGTGCGCTTCCTGGCGCACACACATGGACACACCGGTTTTATAACATGCGTGCTCCAGCATGCACATGTTATAAAATCCGGGGGCTGCATGCACATGTGTGCCGGATTTTATAATCTGCGCGCACATGTGTGGGTGGCGCGCGCAAGGAGGGGGAGACTTCCGCAATTTTCGCACAGCAACGCATCCCAGACTTTCCCATTTCCCTCCTAGTCCACTCCAATTAAGGAGCGGCTTAGGAGGGAACTTCCCTACCCCCGATATCTAACCTCCTTCCCCTCTCCTCCCCACCCCTATCCCTATCCTATCTAACTCCCAATTTTTTTTTTACCTTTTGCTCCTCATCAGGAGCAGTAGCAAGTTGCACGCCGGCACAGTGCCAGTGCGCGCTTCCCCAGCTCAGCAGCAAATGGCCGCTGTACTGGCCGTCTCCAGCCCCGCCCCTCCCCACCCCTCCGGATTGCCCATTTCCCTGGGCCTGGCAATTATTTACGTACTGGGGTTTATGCGTGTGGCAGGGCCCATTTGAAAATTGGCCCAGCGCACGTAAGGCCTGGTCATGTGCATAAACCCCAGGATTTATGCACGCCGGGTTTTTAAAATCCACCCATCTATTAATTGCTCCTATTAATTTTTTAGAGATCAATCATAGTAAAATTTACTTTGAATACCATCCAGCGAGTCCATCCTGTTGTCCCAAAGAGCACTGGTAACAAGCACACAAGAAAGTTCATCTATGCCCTGTGTCTAGAAGATTATCCTCCCCCCCCCCAACAAAAAGGGGGAAAGAAAGCAATTGTGGAATTAACCCTAATATACAAATTATTTTATGGCCCTTTTGCACACCTGATATCCACTAAAAAAGACTTACATTTATAATTGAAATATAGTGTAGTCTGACACATTTACTCTAAACTTAAGGTATTTGATCAATCCAGGTTTCACTTTGTACATTTCAAGGCAATTCATTATTCAAAATGTGGGATACCAGCAAAAGTTTTTTTGTTTTGTCAGTTCATTTTATACTTATAGGGTCATTCATCAAAATGTGTTATGGCGTTAATGCACGTGATAACGACATAATGCATGCATTAACGCCATAACGAATGCGATATTTATGTTACTGCATGGTGCAAATGCACATTTTTTGAAGGGGCAGAATTGGGGAGGGATTTAATGAAAATGAGGGGCAATATCACATCTTTTTAACACCAGCTCTGCAATATGCCCAAAATACCCATAATGCAACTTGTGTTTAAGATTGTAAATTGCATTGGGGGAAGAGAGAGAGAGAGTGAGAGAGAGAAAGAGAGTGCCTCTGGGGAGGCCTTTACAGTATTTCACTATTTATACCACTATAGGAAGGACAGCTAATAGCTCAAAGTGAGGTGTTGCTGGTGGTTTAGGGTTTAGAGGCCTAGCTTTATATGCAGAGTGAGACGTACAAATAGCACAGTACACCTCAGTGAAGATTTGACATCATTTGGAGTACGGAAAGTCTCACAAAGATGAGATTTCTATTATGTTCTCTCACTCTAGCTTGATAGTACCCTGTTATACCCTCAAACTATTAGGTGTCTCTCCTATAGTGATATAAATAGTTGACTACTATGAAGGCTTTATAAAGAGCCTCTCTCTCTCTCGCTGGAAAGTTTACTGTACCCTTCAATACCCTACTTATGCTATGTGGTAATTCTAAAACTACCATACACACCCCTTTTTCTTTCCATGGGCATTACTCATGCAATGTTATAGCATTTTGATGAATCTAGGGGTTAGGTTGCTACCTTTCTTGCAGCTGGCCATAATGGCTTTATTCAGCATCAACTTGTCTTTAATTCTATAAGCTCCTTTTTGTTGCCCTTCTGTTCTATTGCCTATAGATTGTAGGAAGCATACTATTGGTTGGTATTTTGGGGGATGTTATTTGGGTCTCCCTTTGTAAGGAGAAATGTTTTTCCTGTTATTATCAATTGTGGTAGTTCTAGCTGTCTGATAATTTTTGCAGTTTGCCAGATCTTGGTGTTAAATATTTGAGCCAAAAATAGGACACTCCATGAATGCCAAGGTTCTTCTTATTTGGAGCTCAGATTTCCAGTTCTTATGTTGTTACTCCTGGCCATTCCTTAGATCTAATATTTGCCTTTCCTTTGTTCTGTATGCTGGGTAGCCATTCTGCTTCCTTATTGTTGCGGTCCCAGTCGTGGCGCCGCGACTAGGCCCTTACCTCCTTGGTCCCGGCCCGTCTCCGAGGGTCTGCGGCCTGTTTCGCGGCATCCCCGCGGGGGGGACGCCGCCGAGAAGCCCTGCCTGGATGCCTTCTCCCTAGGCGCGCACACGCGTGCAAGCCGCACTTATGAAGGCCGTTTCCCGCCACTAAAGGCTCAGCCCTATCCGTGACGTCAGACACCGCTGACTATGTAAGGCTGCCACAGAGCCCAGGACTTTGCCTTGCAACGGGGTTCCTTGCTGTTCTCTGTTGTGCTGTTCCCCGGACTGTGCTATTGCGTTAGCAACTCCGTTCCTGCCTGAGACTTGTTTCACACCATGCCCAAGTCTTGCTTCTGTCTGGCTTGCTTGTAGTAACCTGTTCTGCTTCAGTTCCAGCTTGGTTCCAGTAGCCAGTCCTGCTTCAGCTCCTGTCTGGCTCCAGTAGCCAGTCCTGCTTCAGCTCCTGTCTGGCTCCAGTAGCCAGCCCTGCTTCAGCTCCTGTCTGGCTCCAGTAACCAGCCCTGCTTCAGCTCCTGTCTGGTTCCAGTAGCCAGTCCTGCTTCAGCTCCTGTCCGATTCCAGTAGCCAGTCCTGCTTCAGCTCCCGTCTGGTTCTAGTAGCCAGTCCTCTTCAGTTCCAGCCTGACCGCTGATCCCTGCCTGCCCGCTCCAGCTCCAGCTTCTGTGATTTCCTAAGTCCCAGCGGCCGGGCTCCTATGGGCTCCTCCCGGGGGAGTACCGACTTCCAGGGTGAATCACCTAAGTCCCAGCGGCTGGGCTCCTACGGGCTCCTCCCGGGGGAGTACCGGCTTCCAGGGTGAAGCTCGCGTCCAGCTCCTTCCTGGTATCCGCCTCCCGACCTGTCACTCACTAGAGCCCATAGTACACCTCTCCCCAGTCTCTCACAGGTCGGCCCAAGGGTCCACTAAACAGCTCACTCACAACACTTATTGTACTCATATACATTTCTCCAAAACTCTTCTGTTTCAGCTTTGTTGGTAATGTTTTAACTGTACTAAAATTCTTATCAAAGTTGCTTTAAGTTCTGTCTAAAAATGTTTTATGTCTTTCATTTCTGTTTTCTTCATATCTCTTTGTTTTTTTGCTTCTGCTGCTATTTTCAGTTTGCAACTGGAATATATGAATTTAATGTCTTTTTCTGTTAGTGCTGCATGCTTCAACTAGAGATTTTGAATTTTTCTCATTTTTTGGCATCTTCAATCCTTTGAGATACTCATTTACCAGTGACACATTTGCATACAGTGATTTTATATTTTCCTCTATATGATTTTTCCAAGGAGGTGTGGTTATCTTTCTGTTTTTCTTCAGATCTTGTGCCCTTATTGGTAGGATTCTCTAAGCAATGAGTTTGGCTGCATAATATTCTTATCTGATTTATTTCTGTGATATCAATAGATGGCCCCTTTATGAAGATTAATGTCTTGTTGATCTTACTTATCATGCCTTTTACTTTTGGTTTGAGATTTATCTTAGGTAGTATTTCCTTTTCCTGGATTCTAGCATACATATCCATTTATTTCCAGAAAGACCTGGATTTCAACCATGAACTCCTCCATCTCCTGGTCTTTCTCCTGCTTTTCTTCTTCACCCTACTTCCTGCCCTGACTTACATTGCTTTCATCTTCATGTGTTGTACCATCCTCATGTGTTTCACCCATTACCCTCTCTAATTGCTATGACTCATGCATTGCACCATTTTGATTCACTGGCATCTAACCTTTTATCTCCTCCAATTGCTATAAATGTTCCAACTCCTCTCTTATGGAACTTCATGACTATTCTAAGGTCTTTCTTCCTGGGCTGGTCCTACTTCTTTCTTCTGGTGCTCCTTAGCTATTGCAAGACTTTTATTCTGGTGTTCTTGGATTTTCTAGCATCTCTCTTCTGGCACTTCTCTCCATATCTCCTCTTTTGGCCTCTGTTTATCTTTCTTCATCAATGCTTAATTGATTTAAAATGTTATCACTAATATTCTTTTGTTCCTTATGTTTTATTAAAGATCTTAAATTTTGGTCAGTTGCTTTATGCCTCTTTTCCTTGAATATTGTTCCTCTTACTTCTAGTTCATTGATGGTGAACCTATGACATGTGTGTCAAAGGTGACATGCCACGATGTTTTGGGTGATACACCAGCATCCACTAATACCCGACAAAGAAGATTATTTATTCAATACATAGTTCTCTTTCAGTTCAGCTTTTGTTTTCATGTGAACAAGAAGGGCAGGGGTGAATTGGCCTATCGGGGCTTCGGGCATGCCCTTGGGGGTGGTCAGGTCAGTCACATGACTTGTATTGATCACATTGGCCCTATGCCTGAGGAACCATTGCGATCAACACTAGGCCCCACAGCAGTGTGGTAGAGCAGGAGCTTTCCTCAAGGCTCTCTGCTCATTTCTCTTGCTTTTCCCACACTTCATAGATTTCTGCTTTTCTTCAGTCCTCCCCTCCCCCCTCCCCCCGTGGCTGCGATTGCATCTCCATTTTTGTTTTGTTTTTTCCTTTTCCCTGCAGTGTCACTCATAGCTGTGGGACTGCTCCATCCTTTCCTCACCACAGCTGTGTTGGAAAACACTCCCACGGGCTTCCCTTATTCCAGTCCCATCTCTCACTCTCTCTCTCTCTCTCTGCTATGGGAGGCAACAGCAGACCTCCTATTGCTACCTAAACATAGCTGAAGGCTCCTGACTGACTTTTGTGGACACTGGACAGCCCTCCTTATGTTGGGGCCGTGGCAAAAAATAACTCTCTCCCACCTATCCTGCAGCAGGCCTTTCTGCCCACTTTGTCCCCCACCAATTGGTAGCCCTGCCTTGATCCCTCCTGACCACCAATGTAAGTATATTTGTTTATATATTTAGATGCTGCATAAGAGGAGAGAGAGTGGGAATGTGCAAGGGAGCATCTGTGCATGTGTGTGTATTTTTCAGAGGGTGGGGGAAGCATGTGTGTTTGCGTTTGTGTGTGTGTGTGTATGGCAGCATGTGCAGGAGAGCGTGTATGTTAGCGGGATCATGTGTGTGAATGTTTTCTTATAAAATGCATAGCACCAGACATGATGGGATTGTATTTTTCTTTTTTAGAAATAAATGAATATGTAAATAATTGTGTCTGTTTTGTTGGGGGCTGGATGACACAACAGCAGAATCAAGTTAGGTATTTTCCGAACTTTTGAAACGCCGAGCTTAAAAGATTCGCCATCACTGTTCTAGTTTAAATATAGAATTTATAGCATAAAAATAGTAGTACATTATCTGCTTTTTACCTTCAGGGGTCCATGTAACTGTAACTCTTCCTTTTAGTTTTTTTTCATTAACTTCTGTAGTCTTCCTCCTGCTACATTGGGTCCATGAACAGAGTCACCATGCCAGGGTTGCCATCTTTATCTGAAAGGTCTACACTATTTCTACCACCAACATTAGCCTTGGTGCTGATTCTAAATGTGGGCACTTTTATATCCTGGGTGATATGTGGCCAGTATAAACTTTTCTTTTTACTTCCTGTCATACTTTAATAGTAATGTTTGCCTTGCTGAGATTTAGTCTAAATATTATACAGTGAGGTCAGCATGTGAAGGTACTCAGCAAGACTTGCTGAGAAAAAACTGACTATTAAATTATTCTCTCCCCTCAGACCTCTCTGTAATCTCTGTGAGAGAGTTACAGTATATATCATCATGGTAGGAATACCACTATATCTGACACTATGCCAATGGCTGCAGGAAAGATACAGATGTATTTTTTGCAGCCTATAAGGTCTTTCTGCACTACAGTGACTTAGAGGCAGCTTCCTACTTTCCCTGTAAAAGTGCTGAAATCACAGTTTTCCAGAAAACAGAAGAACATTCTGTACAGGATTTCTCTACTAGAAAGAATGGCCATAAGGAACCAGAAAACAACCAAAACATGATCATTAAGTCGGCAGACATAAGTGGAAGGGGTAGGAGGAAGAAATATTTTCATTTCATTTTTCATTTCAGTTAGGGGTGTTGATTTTTCATAAATTTCATTTTCGCCAATGTTTATTTCATTTATTTAGTTAAAAAAAATGAAACAAATATTAAAAAAAAAAGAAACCCACAAATAAAACAAAAAAAAAACCAAAAAAAGAAATGCGGCCACCTGAGGCCTCCCAAACCCTCACCCATCCCTCCCACCTGAAAAAATGCTGGGGCTAGGATCACCCCAGCCCCCCCTTACCCAGTCTGGGAGGGAATCCAATGCAAAGGCCAAGACCCATGCTGAAGCCTTGGCCTTGCTTAGGTCTAGACCGTGATAGGTTGCTGTGACCTTGGCCTAGTTCCTATGCAAGGCCTAGGCTAATTAGTACTGGACCCGATGTCTGGGCATTGGCAAAGGCCAGAGCACAGGCCCAGGCCTGATTTTGCAGCCTGGCCCAGATGCCAGTGTTTTGATCCCAGTCGCAGAAGGGCCCTTACCTCCTCCGAGACCGCCCCAATTTACTGCTGCAATTCCCGACGCTTTTGGGCCTGGTTGGGCCTCCTCCGTGGTGGCCGCCGAGCTCCTCACATAGCTTTGCCTCCTTAGGCACGCGCATGCTCAAGAATACCTCTGAGGACTGGGCCTGATCCCGGCCTAAGATTCCAGCATCGGAACCTGGCCTCCAGCCAGGTCATGACATTGGACCTGAGCCCGGGTCCAGGCCTAGGCTGAGGTCCAAGCATTGGGACCCAGCCTCCAGGTCATGTCCCAGCATTGGGCCTGGGCCGAGACCCTGGCATTGGGACCATATCTCTGGACCGAGTCATGGCATTGGGCCTTGGCTCAGTCTCCAGCATAGTCCTAGGCCCAGGTGTTGGCACCTGGCCTCAGTCCTGGTTCCAGTCTAAGGCTCTGGGATAGGGACCTGGTCTCCAGACTGAGTTGTTGCATCAGATTCCAGGACTCGGTCTCCAAACTGGGCCCCGGCTTCGAGTCTGAGCTCAGACCTTGTTCTAGGCCAATGCCCAGGTGTTGGGCTTGGACGTGGATCACGATAATGGATCCCTAACGAAGCAGGGAAATATTTGGTTAAGGCCCTGGCATTAGACCTGGGCATGGGTTGAGATCCCAGCATCGCACTTAGGCCTAGTCCGCGGCTCCTGCATCAGGCTGCAGCTTATGTCTAGGTGAGGCCCTGGCATCAAGCTCGGGCCTTGGTTGAGGCCCTTGCTTTGGGCCTTGCCTAGTGCTTTGGGCCTTGCCCTATTCCCTTGGCAAGGCCCCAACTTTGGGCCTGTGTCTATTTATTTATTTATTTTATTTGTAAGCTTTTATATACCGAAGTTTAGTGAAAGGCCCTCATTCCGGTTTACAGGTATAACAACATATTACAGGCGTAACACAACTGGTATAACATCAGATACAGCTAGCTTATAACATCAGATACAAATAGGTTATATATAATAGGGGTGTGCATTCGGATTGACCGCATTAGTAAAACGCAACTCATATTTTTTTTTTACTTAAAAAATTGATTCGACATAAACGATCGGATTTCCCACATATCGAACATAGATATGTTCGATATGTGGGAAATCGCGATTGTTGAGCCAAAATAAAAATATAAACCCCCTCACCCTCCTTAATCCCCCCCCCCCCCCGACTTACCACAACTCCCTGGTGATGGAGCGAGGAGTGAGGACGCCATTTCTGCAATCCTTGGCGAGAAGCATGTGATGTCGGCGGCACGTCGAGTGACGCCGGCGTCACGTGATTCCCGGCTCGTTCGCGCCGGACGGCTCGTTCGGCCCAAAAAGAACTTTTGGCCAGCTTGAGGGGGTCAGGAGGCCCCCCCAAGCTGGCCAAAAGTTCTTTTTGGGCCGAACGAGCCGTGCGGCGCGAACGAGCCGGGAATCACGTGACGCCGCGTCACTCGACGTGCCACCGACGTCACATGCTTCTCGCCAAGGATTGCAGAAATGACGTCCTCACTCCTCGCTCGATCACCAGGGAGTTGTGGTAAGTCTGGGGGGGGGATTAAGGAGGGTGAGGGGGTTTAAATTTTTTTTTTGCACATATGTACATATACCCAACTCATTGGATTTTTTTTATGTCCATATTGGCCGCAAGTGGGACCCCCTTTCGGACATAAAAAATATGAACATAAAATTTTGCTCTGCACATCCCTAATATATAACAGCTTATATAGCAACAGATTAGTATAGCATCAGTTACAAAACGATTAACTATTACGTTCATAACTGTAGGGGGTGACGTGGGCTTTCCATTCATAACTGTGGGAGGTGATGTTGATTGTGTGAATGATTAGCCGATCCCATCTTTGTAGGTTTGTCTGAAGAGTCAGGTTTTGAGTAATTTTTAAAATATTTTAGTGTTGTTTTGTAATCTTAGGTGTTCCGGTAGGGAGTTCTAGAGGTGAGGTCCTGCTATAGATATGGCTCTGTTTCTTACGGTAGTGAGTTTGGCGGTTGTGACTGATGGTATGTCTACTAGTTGTACTTTGTTTGTTGATCTCGTATTGCGTTGGGAGTTGTGTCTTTGTATAATGGTGTTTAGGCATGTGCTTTCACTGTTGTGTATTGCATTGTGGATAATGGTTAGAGTTTTGTATTCAATTCTCTTTTCTACATGTAGCCAGTGTAAACCTTTTAGCACAGGGGTAATATGGTCAGTTTTTTTGTGACCGGGGAAGATTCTGGCTGAGGCGTTCTGTAGTAATTGGCGTGGTCGTATGGTAGATTTGGGTAGGCCTATCAGGAGTGAGTTGCAATAGTCAAAGCTAGTGAATATTAATGATTGGAGAATGGTTCTGAATTCAGGGTGATACAGTAGTGGTTTTAGGTGTTTGAGGATTAGTAATTTGTGGAAGGCCTCTTTGATTTTCATTGCAATGTGTTTTTTGTAGTTCAGCTCTGGGTCTATCCATATTCCTAGATTTTTCACGTTTTATTTTAATTTGATGATTGTGTTGTCAATTTGTATGGCATGGTTTTGGTGGACTCCAGAGTTTTTTCTTTCGAGCAGTATACATTCAGTTTTGTTCATGTTAAGGCATAGTTTCATGTGGTTTAGCATGTTTTTTATAGTATTGAGGTAAGTGGCCGAGAGTTTCCTGATTAATTTTGTTTTCAGTTGAAACTTAAAATCCAGTGAAATTTCATCATATTTTCAATAGTTTCACTTTGATAATTAAATGACATGACATGAATTTCTCCTGAATTCCTACCCCAAATAATACACCAAAGTACATAGAAGAAGAGCACAGACAACTTTCAGCCAATTCATACTAAAAGAAACTGACAGAGGTGCCTACACGAATATATTAAACAATTGAAAAGGCTTCTCAACACATTTCCAAAGCAAGTACAATCTCAGCTGAAAAACTTGATACCAGCTATTCTTCTGTTGGTACCACCACCTGTTATGCTATCCCAAATCCACAAAAGCCGGAAATCATGGCCAACTAATCATATCCAGTACTGGCACATAGTCATTGAGGAAATATTTATGTGTCCATGATCTGTAGATAAATGTCATTATTGAAGCTGAAGTAGTAGTAAATCTGGATTAATTTGATTAATTTTGTAATTGTTTCAAATGTATATTGGTGGTCCAGGGTGGATGTTTTTCCAAATTTGTCACATGCAGTTATGAATGTTTCTGTATAGTTACTCTACATCTTTTGTGACCAGAGGAATGTCAGCAGTAACTGCTCAGTGTCCTTTAGCTTGTTTAGAAAGTCTGTGGTGACTTGTAGGAAACTGTTTGTGGCATATAACACAAACAGCTTCCTGCACATTATACAAACCGCTTCCTACAATCACCTACATTTTTAGAGGAATTCTCATAGGTTCTGAATGGTATTTTCAAATCAGGAATTTGTCTGTACATGTTTTATATACAGATCTTTGTTTTGTTGGAGTTTAGATGTAGGTCTTTTTTTCTCTAGTTTTAGATGACTATAAGACATGTGCTTAGCTTCTTTATAAATGAGATGGGTCTGGGTTTATTGGTACCATGAGCTGGACTTCATTTGCCTAGATATAGACTTTTGTGTTAAATATTCAAAACATCTGGGAAGTGGTTTGTTTTACAATATCAGGTAAATTTTAAAACGTGCGCTCGCGTAAATATCGGGGGATACAAGTGTGGCTGGGCCCTGCGAGCGCTGAGCACATTTTCAAAAGGGCCCGGCCCACACATATCTTCTGATATATGCAGAACTGCCATGCCAGGCAAAAGAGCCGGGCTGGGAGGCATTGTCTGTGCGGGGAGGGGCAGGGCAGGGGCCTGCCAGGGAAGCGCATGCCGGCTGCCAGCCAGTGTGCATAACTTAATTCTACTCTGAAGGAGCAAGTAAGTTAAAAAGAAAAAAATAGGGTAGTTAGGTAGGGGTTAGGCATCAAGTTAGAGAGGGGAAAAGGTAGGAAGGTTAACACCAGCTGGCCCCGGCACCCAAGGGCTCAACCTGCGGGAACGTGGACTGGTACTGGCAAAGCTCCTGTCTGCCCCTGCTTCCTGTCCAGCTCGCCTCCCGATGATGGAGTCCTGTGGAGTTCACCCTCTACAGGTTGTGCCAACCCCACCTCGGCCAAGGGTTCACAAACCCTAACAATAATTCAGAGTCTATATATTTTTGTTTTGTTACTGAAGCAGGAAATGTGTTAGTGGGTTTGATCAATTGGTTAATTTTGATATGTGTACATATAATATGATGATATGATCAAGGTATTGGAAGTGTAGTGGTTGTATTTGAGTTAAAGGTAAAAGTTGAAGGATTCAGGATTATTAGCTGTGACCTGCTTTTTGAGTTGGAGTGGAAATAAATTGTTGTCATTCTAGAGCACTCGTGGTGTTTAAGAAGTATTCGGTAGAGATAGATAAAGGAATTGAGTCAACGTGCAAGTTGAAGTCACCTAGAATGATTGTTTTTTCAGGATGCATCAGGAGCCTGATGTTGAGTGCTTCAGGGAAGAGCGGTCCCAGCAGGGGTGGTGATTAGTAGGGCAAATGCAATTCCAGTACATAGGCAGGTTTCTCCTCTGGCGTCCCGAGCCAGGTTATGTAGGGATGTCACCCATTGAATTCAGTGGGGGCAGAGACTTCACCCACCCCCACTGACCTTGAGGGAAGAGTAGTTCCAGCAGGGGTGGTGATTAGTGGAGCAAATACAATTCCAGTGGCAGCAGTAGCAGAAGGTACACAGGCACACACCCAAGTGACTTTACATGTCCACAAAGGGATATGCAGTCTTATGCATAGGGAAATTATATATCTAGTATATTCTGTGACTAGGAATTAGGATGGCCTGAAATGCTTCATTATATGCTTATCTTCACCCTATTTAACACAGTTTGGCCTCCTGCACAGCCTCTGCTTCAACACTGAAAATAATTTTATATTGTTCACCATCCTTCCCAAACTAAACCTACTTTCTGACCTGAAACTGGGCAACTTGAGCCCTCAAATGATAAATGTGTAATAGTAAGTAGGGGTCACTTTTAGTTATTTTGTATAGAAATAGAATAGAATTTTAAATAGAATTTAATATTACTGTTATGAACTATCCGACCAGCTTCACGGGATAAGCAATGAATGTGGTGAACTTGTGCGATAAACCTTACATGATTCCATTGTTGTTTCCTCTTCATTTCAGATCTGATAAGGTAGAGTCTGGGATGGAGGGGCAGTCCCTTAAGGGCCTCAGATTGCAAATGCATTTAAATATTGTGACCTTTGGACCTGCCAGGAATATGCATTGAGCCATTTTAAGTATGGTTTATATCTCTGTTAAGTTTCAGATTGATCCAGCAAAGACTAGGTAGGAAACAAAATTACAGTCCTGCATTAGCATCTTCTTCAGTGCTTAATCTACTGTAGCTTCTTTATGTTCCTGAAATATATGATAGGAAAAATTGCTAAACTATGAAAATGAGAGACATATTTTATGACTTTTGAGTTCGAGAGTTTTACTTTGAAATAACAAGCAAAAAGTTAATGTGCTTTATATATCTTTGAAAATAAAAACTAGATCACATTAAATATACATTTTGATGTAAATCTTTCTGCTTTCTTTCAAGCAGAAAGAAAAAGTAAAAGGTTATCAAGGATGAAAACAGGTTTCATTATTTTACTTTTAAAGAGCAATTTGAAATTTTAGATAAGCAAAATGTTAGTACATGAATGCATTTGTGTGAAATTTGACATGCAAATATTAAACACACGTTTTGATTAATGTATGATTGATAGCTACTGCATATGTTATTGGATATTGGTGGGTGGATTCAACCCTTCTACACCCATGGATTCTTAGATTAATGGTCAAGCAATTTGTAGTGTAATGGCCCATTGTGATTATTTTGTTGGACAAGGTGATAATCCCCTCTGTGGCTAGAAATCTTTTTTTTTTTTTTTTTGACCAATTTAGATGATACCCTAACACACTGTCTTCTTTCACCTCAATCAAACCCAAACCTTGGATGAATGAAGTTAATAAGAACATAATATATGGTCAGACCAAGGTCCATCAAGCCCAGCATCCTGTCTCTGACAGTGGCCAGTTCTGGTCACAAATACCTGGCAGTAGTCACAAACACCTGAAGATTCCAACAAGTAGATCTATTTCGTGTTGCTCACTTCCAAGGATAAGAGGTGGCTTTCCCAAGTCTACCTGACTAATAATGTTTATGGACTTTCCTTGCAGGAATTTGTCCAAATCTCTTAAAATCTGCTATACTTGTTGCCTTGATCACATTCCTCTGAAAATGGATTTCCTAGTACCCCCAATGACAAAATATACAGCAAACACTCCAAATCCCATGACTTTGTAACTTCCAGAGAAGACTCTCATATGGGACTTTGTCAAATGCCTTTTCACAACAGATGATGGTTCCAAGATGCCAGTTCATTTACTCACCAAGTTCCAATGTATTGAGTTTATTGGCAAAGGTATAAGAAACCTTAGCTTTAAAAAAGTAAACATATTGAATATAAAGAAATAAAAACAGTAGGGATGTGCATTCATTTTCAACAAATGTGCAATCTGCAACACATAAGTCCCTATTCATTGTATTCATGGGTTCGCGAAATGCATCACTATCCCCCAAGAATAAAACATATCATATTAGTTTCATTCTTTTGGTTCACAGTGATTTCTTAGCGGCCATTTGAAATAGGAGAAGGCCATGTGGGAGTATCCATAGAAAAAACCAGCCCTTTCCTGTGAGACATAAGTGACCTCACAACCCTGTCATAGAGTGGGTCAGACAGGTTGGCAAGAAGACGAGAATGCAACCTATCAGAGCTAAGCATTATTCTAATGCAGCAAATCACCGCTCTCACGCAGTGCTCTGTGACACTGTTCCAGATGATGCTATTCTATTTATACGTTAAGCACGTGGCGTGCCATGTTCTTTCTTTGCGGGAGTGGTCCAGGGAGGTGGCTGTACTCAGAGCTAGTCTGAATGTCTCAAATCTGTATTCAATTGCTAGCTACTTTGATAGAATTTTCCATTGAAAAAGATATTTGTTCGATTTTGCTGCAATGCCAGCTAGCCATGCTTTTTTGAACGCACTTTTTTTTATTGATCTCAGATGGTCTCTCTGTCTGTCCCACTGAGACAAGCTGCTAGCAGTGGCATTTTGTTGCTTATTTTTATATTTTACCCCCTGGGGTAGGTTGCAAGCAGGATCTGGGTGTTGAGGGAGGGAGACATATTCAATTTCTTGTTGGTTTGATAGAATTTTCCATTGAAAAATATATTTCTTCATTTTTGCTGCTGTGCCAAGCCAGGCTTTTTTTTTAGCTGCAGTTTTTTTTTTATATAACTCAAACTGTCTCTCTGTGCTCTTTTAAGCCAAGAAGGCAGTGCACTGGGCGTCAGTGGGCAATTTTGCAGACTCACATATATTGGTACAGCAGTGCTCTTTTAAGCCAAGAAGGCAGTGCACTGGCATCAGTGGGCAGTTTTGTAGACTCACAAATATTGAGACAGCAGTGCTCTTTTAAGCCAAGAAGGCAGTACACTGGGCGTCAGTGGGCAGTTTTGCAGACTCACATATATTGGGACAGCAGTGCTCTTTTAAGCCAAGAAGGCAGTGCACTGGGCATCAGTGGGCAGTTTTGCAGACTCACATATATTGGGACAGCGGTGCTCTCAGAAGCCAAATCCCCAGTAGGCCTCTTTTGATTTACAAGTTTGGTGGGCGCACATACAGCGGTCCCAGTTGTAGTGTACATCCAGGCACTGCCTCATGGGCCTGTGAGCAGTTTTGCAGACTGACATATATTGGGACAGCGGTGCTATTTTAAGCCAAGAAGGCAGGGCACTGGGAGTCAGTGGGCAGTTTTGCAGGCTCACATATATTGGTACAGCGGTGCTCTTTTAAGCCAAGAAGGCAGTGCACTGGGCGCCAGTGGGCAGTTTTGCAGACTCACATATATTGGGACAGCGGTGCTCTCTGAAGCCAAATCCCCTTTAGGCCTCTTTTGTAGTTACAGGTTTGGTGTGTGCACATACAGCGGTCCCAGTTGTAGCGTACCTCCAGGCGCTGCCTCGTGGGCCTGTGGGCAGTTTTTCAGACACATATATTGGGACAGTGGTGCTGTCTGAAGCCAAATCCCCAGTGGCCTCTTTTGTAGTTATAAGTTTGGTGTGTGCACATACAGTGGTACCAGTTGTAGTGTACATCCAGGCACTGCCTTGTGGGCCTGTGGGCAGTTTTGCAGACTCACCTATATTGGTACAGCAGTGCTTTTTAAGCCAAGAAGGCAGTGCACTGGGTGTCAGTAGGCAGTTTTGCAGACTCAAATATATTGGGACAGCAGTGCTCTTTTAAGCCAAATCCCCAATAGGAATCTTTTGTAAATAATTATTTTAATTGAAATAACTAGTAGGCAGTGAAATTAAATCCATCATGTCAGAGAAAGCTAGACATGGTCGAGTGATTAGGACTGGCGGAGGGGGCACTGGCAGAGGAGGAATTTCAAAAGGTAGTGCCAAACCCCCATTTAAGTTAAAAAGGTACCTGTTCCAATCTAAAATCTCAGGAGGGGCAGGCAGTTTCATCTGGAAAAACTGAAATTTAAAGATGATGCAGCGCCACCACCTGTTTCTGACCTTGTGTTTTGGAGGAGAGGGAAGGGGAGGCTGAGTCACGCAAGAAAAAGGGTGAGACCCAAAAGCAGCAGTGCTACAGCAGAGTCTAGTTAGCGCTGAAAATGTAGTGCAGACACTGTTTGCTTCTGATTCCGATGAAGAATCATCTTGTGTGGGATTCTCATCATCAGAAATGGAAGAAGTAATAGCTGAAGAAGGTATAGGAGGATTAGTTAGTTCTGTCTTAGCCTCCAATTCAGAGCTGCAGAGGAGAGATGAAACTGATGAAGATGAGGAGGAAGAGCAGTCAGCGCAGGCACATAGTGTGACTGATGCCCCTGGCATTGCTTCTCAGGGTGTACTCACTACTTCAGCTCCAGTGCCAGCATCCACTCCGAAGGCTATAGAGAAGGGATCACAAAATAAATCTGCAATCTGGAGCCACTTTAAAGTGACGGAGGACCCACGTTTTGCTCAGTGTAATTACTGTGCCAGGGCTATTAGCAGAGGCAAGCAAATGGGACATCTAAGTAATTTTGGCATTATTCATCATATGCAGAAGCATCATCCAACAGTACTGCCATCTTTGGATGGTACCAGTACCAGTCAAGTGACCCCTTTTTCCAGGCAGTGTAAAGTGGTTGAAAAGGAGCAGAGGTACCCCATGCCCTCAGCTCCTTCTAGCAGTCAAGTGGCAGGCCAGCAGCCCCCTGCCATGTGGCAGAAGCGACAACCCACAATGGAAGAAATGGGATGGTGATCAGTAATGCTATCCCGGGGAAGGAGGCAGGCAGCCTCAAAAGTTGTAACCAGGAGTATTGTGGAAATGATTGCCCTTGATGACCAGCCCTTGCAGAAGTGGAGAATGTGGGTTTCAAGCATTTGCTGAAGGTCATACTTCCAAATTACAAAGTCCCCTCCAGAACCACATTTAGCAAAAAGGTCATCCCCAGCCTGTACAACAGTGTAACAGTCACATCCAAGCGCTGCTAGCTAAGGCACAGGGGACTGTGCATTTCACCTGTGATATCTGGACTGCAATGAATGCTGCACACTCATACCTCTCCTTGACAGCACACTGTTGGGACCTGGCTGAGGCAGGGGCAGGCTGCAGCTCTATTAGTGAACAAGTATCAGGGTGGAGGTGGGCTTTACTGCACACCCACCTGACGGACGATACCCATACCTCAGCAAATATTCTAGCATGCATCAGACAAATGCTGGTGGGCTGGCAGCTACACCAGAGAGACAGGAATCTTCAGGCAGGGTTCTTTGTCACAGATAATAGTGCAAACATGGTAAAGGCAATATGCGACGGGGACTTTCAGAACATCCGATGCTTTGCACACACTCTGCACCTGGTAGTGAAGTCAGCTCTGGGATTGGAGTACTAGCACCAAGAGAATGAATACCTGCAGGACTTAATACACAAGTGAAGGAACATAGCAGCACACTTCCACAGAATTGTGAAGGCGGGGCAGGTTCTCCAATAAAAGTAGCTGATTTGGAGATGCCTCACAAGCGTCTCATTCAAGACATTGCCACCCAGTGGAATTCCACTTATATGATGCTGCAGAGGTTAGTGGATCAGCAAACACCCCTTCATGAACTTTCTGCGGCAATGGACATAGGTGTGCATAGACCCCTAGGGCATCATGATTAGTTAGTCAGCTGGTAAAAATCCTGCAGCCCTTCAAGGATGCCATGGAGGAGCTGAGTTCCAGAAGTGCCACCTTGGCTGACATCATCCCTATAGATAATTTTCTGGATGAGACGATGGTGCAAAGAAGAGGGATTCAGTTTTGTAAGGAACTGGGGAACCTTTTGGGAAAGGGGAGTCTCTTCCTAAGGGATTGGCTCCACCTTAATCAAGGAGGAACCAGACTGCTGGCGCTAACTTTTAAAAAAGAGATAGAGCAGCTTTTAAACTAGAACAAAGGGGAAAGCCGACAGTCGCTCAGCAGTGCATGGTTCAGAGAGAGGTATCTTCAAAGGATACTAATGATGCACTAGAATTAGGGCATCCCGACAGTGAGATTCCAATTATAAGAAAAGTAGTCCAAGTGCCTGTAACTAAAAACTCAGCTGAGCTAAAAAATTCTAACTTATCCCTATCAATTAAAAAGCAGAATGAAAATACAAACAAAAAACAAACTTTGAAATGATGGTATGCTAATGCCAGAAGTCTAAGAAGTAAAATGGGAGAATTAGAATGTATAGCAGTGAATGATGACATAGACTTAATTGGCATCTCAGAGACATAGTGGAAGGAGGACAACCAATGGGACAGTGCTATACCGGCGTACAAATTAAATCGCAATGACAGAAAGGAGCACCCAGGAGGCTGTGTGGCGCTTTAAGTCCAGGATGGCATAGAGTCCAACAGGATAAACATCCTGCATGAGACTAAATGCACAATTGAATCTTTATGAGTAGAAATCCCTTGTGTATCGGGGAAGACTATAGTGATAGGAGTATACTACCGTCCACCCGGTCAAGATGGTGAGACTGATAGGGGTGTGCATTTGTTCCCTACAAATTTGTAATCTGTAACGTATGGGGCCATATTCGTTTTATTCATGGGGAAGCGAAACGTATCGCAATTCCCCATGAATACAATGAATCTTCGCCAAATTATTTGGCCATCTAAAGGAGCCAATTTAAACAAAGCCCCCACCATCCTCACCCTTTCAAGACTTACCAAAACTCCCTGGTGGTCCAGCAGGGGGTCCGGGAGCCATCTCCTGCACTCACACCTTCGGCTGACAGTATTCAAAATGGCGCCGATAGCCTTTGCCCTTACTATGTCACAGGGGCTACCGGTGCCATTGGTCAGCCCCTGTCACATGGTAGGAGCACAAGATAACACTGGCCATCCATTGCTCCGATTCCGATTCCGGTTCCGATTCACATCTCTAGTAATAATGGGAGTCTTTAATTACCCCAATATTAACTGGGTAAATGCATCATCAGTACATGCTAGAGATATAAAGTTCCTGGATGGAATAAATAACATTTTTATAGAGCAATTGGTCCAGGAACCAACAAGAGAGAGAGCAATTTTAGATCTAATTCTCAGTGGATCACAGGATTTGGTGAGAGAGGTAACGGTGGTGGGGCCGCTTGGCAATAGTGATCATAATATGAACAAATTTGAATTAATGACTGGAAGGGGGATAGAAAGCAAATCCATGGCTCTCGTGCTAAACTTTCTAAAAGGACACTTTGATAAAA
This sequence comes from Rhinatrema bivittatum, assembly GCF_901001135.1. Lineage (NCBI taxonomy): Eukaryota > Metazoa > Chordata > Amphibia > Gymnophiona > Rhinatrematidae > Rhinatrema > Rhinatrema bivittatum. The sequence goes on along the minus strand of NC_042617.1, from coordinate 151,224,818 downwards.
TGAGAAAAATTCTAAGAAGAAATCTGAAAGGAGCAGCTACAAAGGTAAAAAGTGTGCAAGAGGCGTGGTCATTGTTAAAAAATACCATCCTAGAAGCACAGTAGGGGTGTGCATTCGGATTGACCGCATTAGTAAAACGCAACTCATATTTTTTTTTTACTTAAAAAATTGATTCGACATAAACGATCGGATTTCCCACATATCGAACATAGATATGTTCGATATGTGGGAAATCGCGATTGTTGAGCCAAAATAAAAATATAAACCCCCTCACCCTCCTTAATCCCCCCCCCCCGACTTACCACAACTCCCTGGTGATGGAGCGAGGAGTGAGGACGCCATTTCTGCAATCCTTGGCGAGAAGCATGTGACGTCGGCGGCACGTCGAGTGACGCCGGCGTCACGTGATTCCCGGCTCGTTCACGCCGGACGGCTCGTTCGGCCCAAAAAGAACTTTTGGCCAGCTTGGGGGGGTCAGGAGGCCCCCCCAAGCTGGCCAAAAGTTCTTTTTGGGCCGAACGAGCCATCCGGCGCGAACGAGCCGGGAATCACGTGACGCCGCGTCACTCGACGTGCCACCGACGTCACATGCTTCTCGCCAAGGATTGCAGAAATGACGTCCTCACTCCTCGCTCGATCACCAGGGAGTTGTGGTAAGTCTGGGGGGGGGATTAAGGAGGGTGAGGGGGTTTTAAATTTTTTTTTTGCACATATGTACATATACCCAACTCATTGGATTTTTTTTATGTCCATATTGGCCGCAAGTGGGACCCCCTTTCGGACATAAAAAATATGAACATAAAATTTTGCTCTGCACATCCCTAAAGCACAGTCCAGGTATATTCCACACATTAAAAAAGGGGGAAAGAAGGCAAAACAATTACCAGCATGGTTAAATGAGGAGGTGAAAGAAGCTATTTTAGTCAAAAGATCTTTATTCAAAAATTGAAAGAAGGATCCAACAGAAGAAAATAGGATAAGGCATAAGCGTTGGCAAGTTAAATGTAAGACATTGAAAAGACAGGCTAAGAGAGAATTTGAAAAGAAGTTTGCCATAGAGGCAAAAACTCACAATAAAAACTTTTTTAAATATATCCGAAGCAGAAACATAGAAACATAGAAATGACGGCAGAAGAAGACCAAATGGCCCATCCAGTCTGCCCAGCAAGCTTCACATTTTTTTCTCATACTTATCTGTTTCTCTTAGCTCTTTGGTTCTATTTCCCTTCCACCCCCACCATTAATGTAGAGAGCAGTGATGGAGCTGCAACCAAGTGAAATATCAAGCTTGATTAGTTAGGGGTAGTAGGGGTAGTAACTGCCGCAATAAGCAAGCTACACCCATGTTTATTTGTTTTACCCAGACTGTGTTATTCAGCCCTTATTGGTTGTTTTTCTTCTCCCCTGCCGTTGAAGCAGGGAGCTATGCTGGATATGCGTGTAGTATCAGTTTTTCTTCTCCCCTGCCGTTGAAGCAGAGAGCTATGCTGGATATGCGTGAAGTATCAGTTTTTCTTCTCCCCTGCGGTTGAAGCAGGATATGCATTGAAAGTGAAGTATCAGGCTTATTTGGTTTGGGGTAGTAACCGCCGTAACAAGCCAGCTACTCCCCGCTTTGTGAGTGCAAATCCTTTTTTCTTCTCCCCTGCCGTTGAAGCAGAGAGCTATGCTGGATATGCGTGAAGTTTCAGTTTTTCTTCTCCCCTGCCGTTGAAGCAGAGAGCTATGCGTGAAGTATCAGTTTTTCTTCTCCCCTGCCGTTGAAGCAGAGAGCTATGCTGGATATGCATTGAAAGTGAAGTATCAGGCTTATTTGGTTTGGGGGTAGTAAACCGCCGTAACAAGCCAGCTACTCCCCACTTTGTGAGTGCGAATCCTTTTTTCCACATTTCCTCTTGCTGTTGTAGCTTAGAGTGATGTTGGAGTCACAGTAACCATGTGTATGTTTATTGAATAAGGGTATTATCTCCAGGCAGTAGCCGTCATTCTGGCGAGCCACCCACTCTTTATTGACGGCCTCTTGATTTTATGGATCCACAGTGTTTATCCCACGCCCCTTTGAAGTCCTTCACAGTTCTGGTCTTCACCACTTCCTTCAGAAGGGCATTCCAGGCATCCACCACCCTCTCCATGAAGAAATACTTTCCTGACAGAAAGCCTGTGAGGGAGTCAGTTGGACCATTAGATGATCGAGGGATTAAAGGGGCACTTAGAGAAGATAAGGCCATCGCAGAAAGTTTAAATGATTTATTTGCTTCAGTGTTTACTAAAGAGTCTGTTGGGGAGATACCCGTTCCGGAGAAGGTTTTCATGGGTAATAATTCAGATGGACTGAAGCAAATCACGGTGAACCTAGAAAATGTGGTAGGCCTGAATGATAAACTGCAGAGTAGTAAATCACATGGACTGGATGGTATACACCACAGGGTTCTAAAGTAACTATCAAATGAAATTTCAGACCTATTAGTAAACATTTGTAACCTATCATTAAAATCATCCATTTACCTGAAGACTGGAGGATAGCTAATGTAACCCCAATATTTAAAAAGGGCTCCAGGGGCGATCTGGGAAACTACAGACTGGTTAGCCTGACTTCAGTGCCAGAAAAAATAGTGGAAAGTGTTCTAAGCATCAAAATCACAGAACTTATAGAAAGACATTGTTTAATGGAACAAAGTCAGAATGGCTTTACCCAAGGCAAGTCTTGCCTCACAAATCTGCTTCACTTTTTTGAAGGAGTTAATAAAGATGTGGATAAATGTGAACCGGTAGATGTAGTGTACTTGGATTTTCAGAAGGCATTTGACAAAGTTCCTCTTGAGAAGCTTCTAGGAAAAGTAAAAAGTCATGGGAGAGGTGGCGATGTCTTTTCGTGGATTACAAACTGGCTAAAAGACAGGAAAGAGAGAGTAGGATTAAATGGACAATTTTCTCAGTGGAAGGGAGTGGGCAGTGGAGTGCCTCAGGTATCTGTATTGGAACCCTTACTTTTCAATATTTATTTATTTATTTATTTATTTATTTATTTATTATTTTGCTATTCCGGCTTTCGTGACAGGAATCACATCAAACCGGTTTACATTTAACAATGTGTGTAAGGTAGAGAGAACTCAAACCGCAGTAACAAGAGCAAGGTTAGGAGAGTGAGACAGTTACAATAAAACAGGGAGGTAAATAACTGGGATCTAGAAAAGAAAAAGGGGGGGAGATAACTGAACAGCAAAATATTCACAGGGTAGCAAAATGGATTCCAATATGATATTTACAGGGTAGCAAAATCGAATCCAATATAATACAATTGTATAGCAAATGACAATAATAACACGGTAATGGAGATAACGGGGAAGTTAGTGGTTTCTTATTTAAATCCATTTTTTTGAGAAAGTATTTGTGATGTTGGGGGAGGATCTCAATCGAGTCCTGGAAAGGCTTTTTTAAAAAGCCAAGTTTTCAGCCTTTTCCTGAACATTAGTAGGCAGGGTTCCTGTCTCAGGTCAGCTGGGATGGAGTTCCATAAAGGCGGGCCTGCTGTCGAGAACGCTCTGACACTGAGAGATTTGTATTGGTAAGTTTTGGCGTGTGGTACCTGAAGCGATTCTTTGTAAGCTTCCCTGATGGGTCTGGTGGACGTGCGTTTTTTGAAGGGAATTTGTAAGTTGAGCTGTGTATGTTGATGTATGGCCTTGTAGATGGTGGTGATGGATTTGTACATGATTCTGTAGTGGATCGGAAACCAGTGAATGTCTTTGAGGATTGGGGAGATGTGGTCGATTCTCCTGGAGTTTGTAAGGATTCTGGCTGCTGTATTCTGCACCATTTGGTGTGGTATGCGAAGCTGGGAGGCCCAGTAGTAGTGAGTTACAATAATCTAGCTTGGAGAAGATTATTGCTTGCAGAATTGTTCTGAAGTCCTGAGTGTGGAAGAGCGGCTTTATTCTTTTAAGGATATGTAATTTATCCTTAAAAAAAATAAATAAATAAATAAAAAAAAATATATATATATAATATATATATATAATTTAAATAGATATTTAAATAGATATTTATAAGATATATATATATATATATATATATAATATATTTATAAATGATCTGGAAAGAAATAGGACGAGTGAGGTAGTCAAATTTGCAGATGATACAAAATTGTTCAGAGTAGTTAAATCACAAGCAGATTGTGATAAATTGCAGGAAGACCTTGTGAAACTGGAAAATTGGGCATCAAAATTGCAGATGAAATTTAATATGGATAAGTGCAAGGTGATGCATATAGGGAAAAATAACCCATGCTATAGTTACACAATGTTAGGTTCCATATTAGGTGCTACCACCCAAGAAAGAGATCTAGGCATCATAGTGGATAACACATTGAAATCTTTGATTCAGTGTGCTGTGGCAGTCAAAAAAGCAAACAGAATGATGGGAATTATTAGGAAGGGAATGGTGAATAAAATGGAAAATGTCATAATGCCTCTGTGTAGTTCCATGGTGAGACCCCACCTTGAATACTGTGTACAATTCTGGTCGCCTCATCTCAAAAAAGATATAATTGCATTGGAGAAGGTACAGAGAAGGGCGATCAAAATGATAAGAGGAATGGAACAGCTCCCCTATGAGGAAAGACTTAAGAGGTTAGAATTTTTCAGCTTTTGGAAGAGACGGCTGAGGAGGGATATGATTGAGGTGTTTACAATAATGAGAAGTCTAGAACGGGTAGATTTGAATCGGTTATTTAGTCTTTCAGATAATAGAAAGACTAGGGGGCACTCCATGAAGTTAGCATGTGGCACATTTAAAACTAATCAGAGAAAGTTCTTCACTCAATGCACAATTAAACTCTGGAATTTGTTGCCAGGGGACGTGGTTAGTTCAGTTAGTATAGCTGTGTTTAGAAAAGGATTGGATAAGTTCTTGGAGGAGAAGTCCATTACCTGATATTAATTAAGTTGACTTAGAAAATAGCCACTGCTATTACTAGCAACGGTAACATGAAATAGACTGTGAGGTAGATTTTCAAACCTTACGCGGTCGCGTACTTTTGTTCGAAGGAGAATAGTAAGGAGGGGGACAGTCAGCATGATAGTAATGTAGAAGGGAAAGGTAAAAAAAGACTGCAATCAAATGATCACGGGGAACAATGTGAGAAGAATACAATGTGAGAAGACAAGATTGAAAAGCAGTGAAGAGATTCGAAGGAGGGAAAATTGAGAAAATAAATACTAGGGATGTGAATCGTTTTAGGACGATTAAAATTATCGTCCGATAATTTTAATATCGTCTTAAACCGTTATGGAACACAATACAATACAGATTCTAACGATTTATCGTTATAAATCGTTAGAATCGTGAGCCGGCACACTAAAACCCCCTAAAACCCACCCCGACCCTTTAAATTAAATCCCCCACCCTCCCGAACCCCCCCCAAATAACTTAAATAACCTGCGGGTCCAGCGGCGGTCCGGAACGGCAGCGGTCCGGAACGGGCTCCTGCTCCTGCATCTTGTCGTCTTCGGCCGGCGCCATTTTCCAAAATGGCGCCGAAAAATGGCGGCGGCCATAGACGAAAAAGATTGGACGGCAGGAGGTCCTTCCGGACCCCCGCTGGACTTTTGGCAAGTCTCGTGGGGGTCAGGAGGCCCCCCACAAGCTGGCCAAAAGTTCCTGGAGGTCCAGCGGGGGTCAGGGAGCGATTTCCCCGCCGCGAATCGTTTTCGTACGGAAAATGGCGCCGGCAGGAGATCGACTGCAGGAGGTCGTTCAGCGAGGGTTTCCGGCGCCTCGCTGAACGACCTCCTGCAGTCGATCTCCTGCCGGCGCCATTTTCCGTACAAAAACGATTCGCGGCGGGAAATCGCTCCCTGACCCCCGCTGGACCTCCAGGAACTTTTGGCCAGCTTGTGGGGGGCCTCCTGACCCCCACGAGACTTGCCAAAAGTCCAGCGGGGGTCCGGAAGGACCTCCTGCCGTCCAATCTTTTTCGTCTATGGCCGCCGCCATTTTTCGGCGCCATTTTGGAAAATGGCGCCGGCCGAAGATGACAAGATGCAGGAGCAGGAGCCCGTTCCGGACCGCTGCCGTTCCGGACCGCCGCTGGACCCGCAGGTTATTTAAGTTATTTGGGGGGGGGGTTCGGGAGGGTGGGGGATTTAATTTAAAGGGTCGGGGGTGGGTTTTAGGGGGTTTTAATGTGCCGGTTTTTTCGATTTTTCGATTTTTCGATTTTTTAACGATTTTTCACGATTTTTCACGATATTTTACCCCCCCAAACGGCAACAATACGATTCCCTCCCCCTCCCAGCCGAAATCGATCGTTAAGACGATCGAGGACACGATTCACATCCCTAATAAATACTGGCTCGTTTATTGAACTGCCAGATGCAGACAATTGGCATATTTATTTATTTGTTTATTCTTCTTGCAGCATGTTGATTATCAAGAGAAATCTAATCATGTAGGCAAATCAGAAGTTTTTGAGAAGCAATATTGACTTGTGACCAAATCCCGCTTCTACCACTGACATTTGCTGTGACCTTGGGCAAGTCCTTTAAATTAAATTAAATAAGAAAGTTAAACAAAAATCTAAGATAAACCACTAAAGTAAAATGCTTGCAACACTGAACACATATTTTGGTCTGTACACTTTGTGATAATCATATGCAAGAATCATAACTTACTGAAATTTGACCTATTATATTGAACTAACGCACATGAAGAGAGCTAAAAAGACTTCAACTGCTGTCAGCATAAATTGTCCAAACTAAAGTGATGCAGTTATCTATAAAAAGGTCAGAAAGTTACTATGGAGTCGTTTCATGCATTGTTATCAGTTCTTATGATGTTATTTCCCTATGGAGCTATTTATTTTGGATGCCATGACATCAATCCAGCAAAAAATCCACACAATGGGCCTCAGTTTAAACTAAGCTTATTCAAATTCAAAATTATAAGCTTTTAGAATGAATAAAAATCCAAGGCTTTTGAAGCCTGCCATGAGATACAAAGAAGATTATTTAACTGAGTAATTGTTAGAGAAAAAAATCATTGAAGAACCTACAATACTATATGTGAATAAATATGACACAAACACAATGAAAGCTATTTAACTACATAACAAAAAATAGAAAATGTTTCTTGTATTTCAAAGTAAAAAAAATAGAACTTTTGATTGTTAAAAAAAATAAGGAGGATAACTTTCAAAACTGCTTGCATGTGCCCACATATGTATGCGCATGGACACACATGAATTTACTCCCGTTTTTTTATAACCTGCACAAAAATGATATGCACAGATTTTAAAATGCAAGTACATATGCGCACATATATGCTCACCTATGTAAAAACAGTGATTCGTGCCAGTTCAAGCTTATCCAGAAAAGTAGCAGCATTTAACCAAATAAGTTCTAATTTATGTGGCTAAGTAGCGGCACTTAGCCTGATGAGTCTGAAAAGCGCTATTTGTCCATTTAAATAGCCCTATTCCAACTAATCTGGGTATGTAAGATTGCCAGAGAAGTCTAAAGAAAATGCTCTGTTTACCTGGATAAGTTCAAATTTGTCCATCTAAGGAGTGGCAAAAGCGCTGCTTAACTGGATAAGTCAGAATTTAGCCGGATAAGTGTGCGCAAATGATACATCCGCGTATTTGTGCTTCAAATTTTAAAGGGATACATGAATATATTTTACCTATGTTACTTAGATGCATTAACCCCCCCCTTCCCCCTTCCCTTAAGTCGGCTTTTATAATCACAAGTCAGGAGATTTTATAATATGCTCGCTGCAATGAAATTACCAGTTTTACCAATTAATCTACCAGTTTGCCCAGTCCATCTGCATCTCATGAACACCCTCCTGGCTCTTCAGCCCGAAGTCCCACAGTTTCACTCAGACACCCCCATTCTATCATTTTTGCACTTTTGAGATATTTATGATCACTTACACCAGATGTTGAGCAGTAAAAGGCTTACCTGCATTACTCTGACAGGTTGTAAAATAGCAGCTTTTGTGTGTAACTGTTGGCCTCCCCTGGAATGCCCCTGACCCTCCCTTTTTTTTTACACATGTAAGTTTACACATGTTCCCGGATTTATGTGTGTCTGTTGCAGTATTTAAAATAGCATATACTCGCCTTCATGCTATTTTATATGCGCATGTGTCATTTTTTATGAGTGCATCTTTTGAAAATTCACCTCTATGCAGGTATTGGTAATAATCCAAATCCTTTTCCTAAAATGATGACATAGGTAAAACAAACATTTAAACATGGAAAATTATGATTTTTTTTTTTTGTGTCCACAAGATTCTCTTTCAATAAGGTGTTAATAATAGTCAAAAGCTACCTAAATTTAGGAGGGAGAGAAAGAGACTGGGTGGGGTTGTTCTCTGGTCTGCTTTGTAGACACATTTTGCTATTGCAAGATTACCTCCTGGGAAGGTGTATCTCTCTGTCTGGCCAGCCATGTTTGCACATATGTGTGGACTTGTTTCAGGTCAGTACATTCCTTTTTGATTGCGCAGCCAAAGCAGTTTGTAGATGGGTTACAGCATGGCCCAGGACAGCTGGAGGGAAGATGTGATGCCAGGACCCACAGGCCTACCTTACACATGTTGGGTAGTGACTTTAAGTCAGTGACTGTGTTGGTGGCAGCTCCTCAAGGGATGCAGGTTGGTTTGAGTGTGTGCAGGCAGTGGCAGAAAATGGTGAATTTGGAGAGGGTTTTGTCGGTGTTTCCTGTTTCTGGGGGAGGAGTGGAAAGGCTGGTGTCAGACTACTGGTGCCAAGGAAGCCAGGAGAGTGGATTGCAGGCCCATGGTGGTTAAGACCTAGGTGAATGTTGGGGCTTTTGATTTGCTATGGTCTAGGGTTGTTGTGCCATACTCTAAGGTCCAGATATATAAAGAGAGGATGCAATGTATTTCAGGCCTGGAGGAACACAAGAAATGGTTAAGTGCCAAGTCCCATGGAAGGGTGGCCAGGGCACATGGTGAGAGAAGCAGAAAGGGGCAGGGCTTAGACAGTTAGAGAATCAGATCCAGTCCGGAGAGGAGAACACGTATTGCAGGACTGCAGCAGAAGAGGCAGAGGGCTGCCATGAGGTTTTGACAATACCTGTGCTTCCTTTCGCAGCAAGGTGGCAAAGTTGCTGCCAATGATAGGAGCCTAAGGGAGGGAGATTTGTGTTACGGGTTTTAAGATCCAGAATACCATATGTGGTGCTTCTGTCGAGAACTTGTGCAGAAAGGTAGGTTTGGGTCAATTGGGAAGGCCAAACAGGTGAGTGAGGGAAAACATGACTGAGTAATGCCAGTAACAGGCTCAATTTTACTCCCTTCATCCAAGTAGTATGATGTTCAACTTAGCAGCACAATATCTATCCTAACTGTATAGACAACATTTGTGCAGGTAGATTTAACCAGATTTTCTGTGGCATGTTTAACTAGATGAATACTGCTGGATATCTGGATAAAGAGAACAAGGTAGCTTTGCCCACTCAACAGCCTTTTAAATATCGGCTCTGAAGGCTTTGCTACCATTCTGTGTTTTTGGAAAACAAGTTTAGAGGTAGATTTTAAAAGCCAGTATGTACATTAATTGGGGTATGTTTCCTTAAGTTTCCTATCTTTCCCTTAAGTTTCCTATCTTTTTGTAACAAAACCGTAACAAAAACAATTCCCTTAAGTTTCCTATCTTTTTGTAACAAAACCGCTATTTTTCTTCCCCCCTTTAACCTACCCCGCCCTACCGGTTTTTTTCACCCTTCTAGTTCATCTCACCTCGGTTATTCTTTGCTCTCACTCAAATGTTGTTTAGACAAGTTTTCTCCACCCTGTTCAAAGTAAGTCAAGACTCTGGCTCTACTCTACTTTCCCCCAAATTTTGTTTTATCCATGTTTCTCTACCTTGTTCAATGTAAGACAAGACTCTGTCATTTGTTGTTTGCTGGTTGTAATGTAAACCGAAGTGATAATTAATTCTGTTAATTGAACCTCGGTATATAAAAGTTATAAATAAATAAATAAATATGCGCAGAAGTTGGGCTTGTGCACGCCCAGCGAATTTTATAAGCTGCCCAGATGCATGTGCATCTCCCACGGTGCACACATCTCACTTGGGCGGGGTGTGGGTATTCCATGGTGGGGGCCAAGAGATGTGAGCATAAATACTTATGTGCCTGGACTACCACATAAGTTTACTTCTGCTTGGAAGAGGTATAATTTAAAAATGGGAAAAAAAAACACCAGTCATTTCAAACAGTTTTAAAGGGTTTGGGGTAACTGGGGAGATTGAGGCTATTAAACCAGGGGGGGTTTAGAGGACTAACTCTCAAATGGGTGAACTGGTGAGCAAACTAGTGAAACTGGCAATGGCATGGATGTGAGCCGGTTTTAAAATACCCTGACTTACTTAGTAGAAACCCAATTTATGTGGCTAGGAGTGCATACAGTTCAAATTGCACCCATGTGCATGCAGTCGGGCTATTTTATAACATGCTTATAAGTTATAAAATGTCTGCATCCCTGGGCATGCACTGACATATGCGCGCAGGTTTGAAAGTTACCTTCACTGTGAATCACACTCCAAAAGGCCTGCGCAATAAATGTTAGCAATAAATTAAAGCCTTCGTCTACATGCTGAAAATTCAAAATAGTGAATTATTCAAGAAGACCTTACTGTGCCCAATAAAGGGAGGCCCATAAAATACAGTAGTGTGAGAATGCAACATCATGAATGTCTGCCCATGTAAAAGAATTAAAGTCATATACAAATGAGAGGTTATGAAGCTCACACTAAACAAGGTATGCTTACTCTCTATTCTATTTAGCAAGTGTTCACAAATTGGATGATATTTAATAACTGCTAGGACATGATGTTTACTTATAAATATGAGGATGTTACTTACAAAAAGCAGTCTAAATAATGTGAGCATATTAAAATAAGCATGCTATCGAGAAGGCTCAGCTGACCAGAAACAGAGGTGCTAAAAAATGAAGGCTATAGACAGGAGAAGATAACTCTTTATAACTTTACCCTTAGGTCTTGGGATGAATAGTTGATCACACTTCTCTTTTGCCAAAACAAAGCGCAGACAACACATATTTCTTTCACAAATTCTTACAGTCATCTCTTATGCGTTCCACAAATATGATTTCTGAAACTAAACAGTGAAGCACAAGAGAACAAAAGTATCTCAAAACAATTTACACACAATCTTGTGATAATTGTTATATTATTCCTGTAATAAAATTCAGATGTGAATCCTATTCATAAAAGTGGAAGTAAGGAGGAAGCTGGCAATTACAGACCAGTTAGTCTAAACTCTGAGGTGAGCAAACTAATGGAATCGCTACTAAGACAGAGAATTGTGGAATTTTTGGAATCCAATGGATTGCAAGATCTGAGGCATTATGGTTTTACCAGAGTTTGATCTTCTCAGATGAATCTTATCAATTTATGTGGGTAATGAGAGAGTTGGACCAAGGGAGAGTGCTAGACATAGTGTAGTTGGATTTCAGCAAGGCCTTTGACATGGTTCTGCACCGAAGACTTATAAATAAATTCAGTACCCTTGGTAAGGAATCTAGAGTGACCGACTGGCTTATAAACTGGCTGAATGAGAGGCCAAAAAGGCTAGTGGTAAATGCAGTTTTCTCTAAGGAGTGGGATTCTACTAGGAGCATGCCTCAGAGATCGGTGCTTGGACTGGTTCTTTATAACATTTTTTTGAGTGACTGTTGGGAAAGGTTTGTCTTTTTTGCTGATGATACCAAAATCTGTAACAGGGTGGACAGCCAAGAAGGTGTGGTAAACAAGAAGAAAAATCTAATGAAGCTTGAGGAATTGGTCTAAAGTCTGCAGCTAAGATTTCATGCTAAAACATGCAGAGTAATGAATTTAGGATGCAAAAACCCAAGGAAAAGGTACAGTATTGGTGGTGAATGTCTTCTAAGCACAAAGGAAGAGTAGGATCAGGGAGTAAATGTAACTGATGTTCTTAAAGTGGCCACACAGGTAGACAAAGTGACAGTAAAAGCCAGAAAGATGCTTGGCTACATAGAGTGAGGAATGATGAGCAAAAAAAGGGAGGTGATATTGCTCCTGTATAGGTTCCTGGTGAGACCTCACTTGGAATATTGTATACATTTCTGGAGAATACAAATTGAAAAGGATATAAACAGGACTGAGTCAATCCAGAGAGAATTTTGTAAAATGCCATGGTCTTCATTCAAAAGCATATGGGGATAGCCTTAAAGATCTTAACATGTACTAGGGATGTGAATCGTTTTCCATATCGTCTTAACGATAGAAATCGTGTGGCAGGGCAAGAAAATCGTCTTAGGCACGATTTTTTTAGTTAAAAAATTGTTAAAAATCGTTTTTTCCGATTAGTGCGCACTAACTCGAGTTAGTGCGCACTAACGGGAGTTACTGCGCACTAACTGGGAGTTAGTGCGCACTAACTGAAAATGATACAATTTGACACTTTTCAGGTCAGTTAAGGTCAGTTTAGGAATGAATATGTATTCCTATTGGCTGCCCTCTTATTTATTCATGTTACCAAGTTTCCTACTGACAGTATATGGGGGATGGGAAATGGAAACAGTTGGTAGCTTGACAAAACAAGTAATGTGATCAGTCAATGTGACTAGAACTTGTGCCCTAACCCTGATACCAGGGGTATTGTGATCTTCCTGCACACAGTGCCCTATCCCTATTAATACCAGGAGTGTTGTGATCTTCCTGCACACAGTGCCCTATCCCTAATACCAGGGGTGTTGTGATCTTCCTGCACACAGTGCCCTATTCCTGATACTGGGGGTGTTGTGATCTTCCAGCACACAGTGCCCTATTCCTGATACCGGGGGTGTTGTGATCTTCTTGCACACATCCCGGTATCAGGGATAGGGCACTGCATGCAGGAAGATCACAACACTCCTGGTATTAATAGGGATAGGGCACTGCATGCAGGAAGATCACAACACTCCTGGTATTAATAGGGATAGGGCACTGCATGCAGGAAGATCACAACACCCCTGGTATCAGGGATAGGGCACTGTGTGCAGGAAGATCACAATACCCCGGAGGAGTGAGGGTCAGGCAGCTCCCCCCTGTCTGTGAAGCCAGCCTCTCACTAGTAATGCAGGGAGGGAGCTGTCTCAGACTTCACCATCCTCCCCCCCCCCCCCCCTCACCCACACACCATTCACTAGCTGGGACATGGGGGAAGTCAGGAGTGAGGGTCAGGCAGCTCCCCCCTGTCTGTGAAGCCAGCCTCTCACTAGTAATGCAGGGAGGGAGCTGTCTCAGACTTCACCATCCTCCCCCCCCCCCCCCCCTCACCCACACACCATTCACTAGCTGGGACATGGGGGAAGTCAGGAGTGAGGGTCAGGAAGCTCCCCCCTGTCTGTGAAGCCAGCCTCTCACTAGTAATGCAGGGAGGGAGCTGTCTCAGACTTCACCATCCTCCCCCCCCCCTCACCCACACACCATTCACTAGCTGGGACATGGGGGAAGTCAGGAGTGAGGGTCAGGCAGCTCCCCCCTGTCTGTGAAGCCAGCCTCTCACTAGTAATGCAGGGAGGGAGCTGTCTCAGACTTCACCATCCTCCCCCCCCCCTCACCCACACACCATTCACTAGCTGGGACATGGGGGAAGTCAGGAGTGAGGGTCAGGCAGCTCCCCCCTGTCTGTGAAGCCAGCCTCTCACTAGTAATGCAGGGAGGGAGCTGTCTCAGACTGGTATCAGGGTTAGGGCACTGTGTGCAGGAAGATCACAACACTCCTGGTATTAATAGGGATAGGGTACTGCATGCAGGAAGATCACAACACTCCTGGTATTAATAGGGATAGGGCACTGCATGCAGGAAGATCACAACACCCCTGGTATCAGGGATAGGGCACTGTGTGCAGGAAGATCACAATACCCCGGAGGAGTGAGGGTCAGGCAGCTCCCCCCTGTCTGTGAAGCCAGCCTCTCACTAGTAATGCAGGGAGGGAGCTGTCTCAGACTTCACCATCCTCCCCCCCCCCCCTCACCCACACACCATTCACTAGCTGGGACATGGGGGAAGTCAGGAGTGAGGGTCAGGCAGCTCCCCCCTGTCTGTGAAGCCAGCCTCTCACTAGTAATGCAGGGAGGGAGCTGTCTCAGACTTCACCATCCTCCCCCCCCCCCCTCACCCACACACCATTCACTAGCTGGGACATGGGGGAAGTCAGGAGTGAGGGTCAGGCAGCTCCCCCCTGTCTGTGAAGCCAGCCTCTCACTAGTAATGCAGGGAGGGAGCTGTCTCAGACTTCACCATCCTCCCCCCCCCCTCACCCACACACCATTCACTAGCTGGGACATGGGGGAAGTCAGGAGTGAGGGTCAGGCAGCTCCCCCCTGTCTGTGAAGCCAGCCTCTCACTAGTAATGCAGGGAGGGAGCTGTCTCAGACTTCACCATCCTCCCCCCCCCCCTCACCCACACACCATTCACTAGCTGGGACATGGGGGAAGTCAGGAGTGAGGGTCAGGCAGCTCCCCACTGTCTGTGAAGCCAGCCTCTCACTAGTAATGCAGGGAGGGAGCTGTCTCAGACTTCACCATCTTCCCCCCCCCCCTCACCCACACACCATTCACTAGCTGGGACATGGGGGAAGTCAGGAGTGAGGGTCAGGCAGCTCCCCCCTGTCTGTGAAGCCAGCCTCTCACTAGTAATGCAGGGAGGGAGCTGTCTCAGACTTCACCATCCTCCCCCCCCCCCCTCACCCACACACCATTCACTAGCTGGGACATGGGGGAAGTCAGGAGTGAGGGTCAGGCAGCTCCCCACTGTCTGTGAAGCCAGCCTCTCACTAGTAATGCAGGGAGGGAGCTGTCTCAGACTTCACCATCTTCCCCCCCCCCCCCCTCACCCACACACCATTCACTAGCTGGGACATGGGGGAAGTCAGGAGTGAGGGTCAGGCAGCTCCCCCCTGTCTGTGAAGCCAGCCTCTCACTAGTAATGCAGGGAGGGAGCTGTCTCAGACTTCACCATCCTCCCCCCCCCCCTCACCCACACACCATTCACTAGCTGGGACATGGGGGAAGTCAGGAGTGAGGGTCAGGCAGCTCCCCCCTGTCTGTGAAGCCAGCCTCTCACTAGTAATGCAGGGAGGGAGCTGTCTCAGACTGGTATCAGGGTTAGGGCACTGTGTGCAGGAAGATCACAACACTCCTGGTATTAATAGGGATAGGGCACTGTAAGAGATGACTGTAGTAGATTGAATAAAGATCTGATGTTTCTGCTCCCCTCACACCAAACAAAAACAACACACAAGCAGAGAAGCCCTTCTTACAAAGCTGAGCTAGTGAGTTAAGTAGGAGGAAAAGTAAACATACTTGTGCCAGTGTGGCTACTTAAAAAATACACTTACCAACAATCAATTACATATATTTGAACTGTGTACAGTTCCAGCCAGGACCACCTTTCTAAAATGCACAGTGATTGGCAAATTCAACATGCACTAGCATTTCAGGTGCCTGCTAACAAAAATAATAAACAAACAAGTTCTAGTCACGTGAGTGCTGATCATTACATTACTTTTTTTGTCAAGCTTCCAACTGTTTCCATTTCACATCCCCCCAACCATTACCTCGGTATTAGCCTTGGTAACATCAATAGATAAGAGCACAGCCAGCCAATAGGAATACATACATACATATTCATTCCTAAGTGACCTTTACTGACCTGGGAAGTGTGAACACTTTGTTTCATTTTCTGTTGGTGTTCGTTAGTTTCCAGTTCCATTTCCCATCCCCCCAACCATCACCTCAGTGGTAACCTTGGTAACATCAATAGATAAGAGGGCAGCCAGCCAATAGGAACACATATTCATTCCTAATTGACCTTCAGTGACCTGGAAAGTGTTTATTTGTATCATTTTCAGTTAGTGCGTACTAAATCGAGTTAGTGCGCACTAACGGGGAGTTAGTGCGCACTAACTCGAGTTAGTGCGCACTAACACGATTTAACGATTTTTAACGATAAATCGTTAGAATTTCTATTGTATCGTGTTCTATAACGATTTAAGACGATATAAACATTATCGGACGATAATTTTAATCGTTGAAAAACGATTCACATCCCTAACATGTACACCTTGGAGGAAAGGTAAGATAGGGGAACTTTCTACCTGGATAACAACAAGCTAGGCTGAGAGAACATTGTAAAAATCCCATCTTTGTATGAGTTTCCTCACTCCAAAGGACAACAATGTTGCGTCGGAGGTGGACCCTTGGGTTGAGGTGGGGATGAAGGAACCCATAGGTAGGGACCTATGGGTCCCCACCGTCGGCAGGTGGAGTGGGCTGAAGACAGAGGCCGCTGGAGCTTCACCTATACCAGCCCTTGTTCCCCGTGGTTGAGCTTTGGGTGCCGGGGCCGGCAGTACTTAGGTGGGCCTCACGTTTGGTTTGTGAAGTAAGCGGGGGACTCCTGACTTCCCCAAGACTTGCCAAAAGTCCCTGGTGGTCCAGATGGGGTCCTGGAGTGATCTCCTGCAATCAGAACATCGGCTGCCAGTATTCAAAATGGCACCGATGCCTTTGCCCTTACTATGTCACAGGTGCTATCGGTGCCATTGGTCAGCCACTGTCACGTGGTAGGAGCACAAGATGGTGCTCCTACCACGTGACATTGGTCGGCCCCTGTCACATTGCTCCTACCATGTGACAGGGGCCGACCAAAGGCATCGGTAGCCCCTGTGACATAGTAAGGGCAAAGGTTATTGACGCCATTTTGAACACCAGCAGCCGACAACCCGAGTGTAGGAAATTGCTCCAGGACCGCCGCTGGACCACCAGGGACTTTTGGCAAGGTTTGGGGGGGTCAGGAGGGTTGAGGGTTGTAGTATACTCTCCTCTCTTATTAAGCACCCAACTGAGACCGCACACTTCATCCAGACCCATCAGAAGTGCTTACAAAGGCACATTGTATGCCCCTCCAGCGAAAACAGCACTAAGGAAGTGGGCCCTATCCACAGCAGGTCCCCATCAATGGACTATGCTCCCCCCGGACCTACGACTTGAACCATGCCCCTCGGCTTTCAAAAAAAACCTAAAAACTTGGCTTTTCGTGCAAGCTTTCCCTGACACAACCTTGGCCTTGGTTTACTAACAGTCTTGTCCAGTTCCCAATGTACTTCCCCTTAACAGTCCTGTCCAGTTCCCAATGTACTTCCACTTAACCTCGGCCTTGGTTTTACTAACAGTCTTATCCAGGTCCCAATGTACGCTCACCAATTGTATTCTCTCATCCTATAACTCAACGTACGTAACCGTTTACCCGCATACGATACCCGTTTTAGTTTCGATATAAACTCTCCCATTAATTTCAATGATGCAATCTCCTGGACCATTTCATATTATAGAATATTCGGTTTATGTTCCTTGTACCAGTTCTTGTATTCACTTGTTTTATGTACCAGTGGTACCTGTTCTTGTACTCACATGTTTTATGTACTGCCTTTGTGCGAAATTGCAGTTTTTTGTAAACCAGCGTGATTTGTTTCCCATACAGGAACCTCGGTATATAAAAGTTAAAAATAAATTAATTAATTAAATTTAAAGGGTTGGGATGGGGGGTTTTTTGGGAAACAAATACATATGTAACTAATGAACGGATCAGGGTTCCCCGAGAACGGATGCAACGGATTTTGGTCTCGACAAATACGAATACCAAATGGGACGAATCCGTCCCTGCTGCACATCCCTAGTAAGGCCCCAGTGCATAACTGGACAGGTTCCATAGTCAAGGAAATTCGGCCAGGTAACGGCTCTCCATAGACAGAAGCAATGCATAGCAATGTGTCAAGAGAATGGGTCTTTATACCCAAAAGCTGAACAAGGTCCTTGAGAATAAAATTACCTCCTGCTCCGGAGTCTACCAGTGCAAGAACCTGGAAGGATCTAGAGTCCCAGATCAAAGTAACTAGTACAGATAACTGAGGGGCTGGAGAAGATGCGCCCAAGTTCAGAACCCCTACGGAACTCGGGCCAAGGAGTTTCCCGGATGGATAGGGCAAGTCTGTAGATAGTGGCCAAGTGCTCTGCAACACAGACACATACCGGTTTGTCTCCACCGGAGGCGCTCTTCCAGTGTCAGCCGCACATGACCCAACTGCATAGGCTCTTCCGACTTGGCCATTATGGTATCGCTGCTGAAAACAGGAAATGGGTGGTGAACGGGAGCGAACCCGTATAGGTTTCTTGGACGTCTGACTCTCCTGGTGATGCTCTTGAAGATGATGGTCGATTTGGCCTGCCAAGTCTATAAGGTCCTCCAAAGAGGATGGGAGCTCCCATGCAGCCAGCTCATCTTTCAGCTGTGGGTAGAGTACATCCAGGTAGATATCTTGGAGGCAGTCTTCCTGCCAAGCGAGCTCAGTAGCCAAAGTCCGAAACTCAATGGTAAAATCAAAGAGACGTCTTTGACCTTGTTGAAGGTGTAGTAAGCTGGTGCTTCCTACGGCATGTCGACCAGGATCATCAAAAGTTCATCTTAATACAGCAACAAATTGAGCCAGTTCTTTCAGCAGAGTGTCCGAGCATTCCCACAGGGGTGAAGCCCAGGCCAGTGCCTTCCCTTCAAGGCAGGAAAGGATAAAGGTGACATTAGTCAACTTATCCTGGAAGATGGAGGGCTGTAGAGCAAATTGAATGTAACACTGATTTATAAACCCTCTGCAGAGTCTAGAGTCGCCATTGAAGCATGGGGGCGCTGGAAGTGCCAACAAGGCTCAAGTCATCGATGGAGGTGTCTGTGGATGAGGAGGAGCCGGTAAAGGAATTGTGTTATTTGTAATGGCATCAAGCCGTGCATGGAGACGAATCATTGAAGAAGCCAGTGCCTCAAGAAACTGCTGCTGTTATTGTACCTTAGAGGCCAGGCCTGGGATGACCTGGAGGGCATGCAGCTCCACTAAGTCCATGGCCTTTGCAACCTGTTGCGTCGGAGGTGGACCCTTGGGCTGAGGTGGGGTTGATGCAACCCATAGGTAGGGACCTACAGGTCCCCACCATTGGCAGGTGGAGTGGGCTGAAGACAGAGGCCGCTGGATCTTCACCTATACCAGCCCTTGTTCCCTGCAGGTTGAACCTTTGGGTGCCGGGGCCAGCAGGACTTAGGTGGGCCTCAAGGTTGGTTCATGAAGTAAGACATTTCAGCCCAGAGACAGCAGTCAATAGGTGGCATAGTCCTATCCTGGACAGGGTTTGGTACAGGAACTCAGGCACCAATGAAACAGAAAGAAACAGAAGCCACCTAAGCAATGAAAGGCAGAAGCCTTGTAAGTCCACATCCAGGAGATAGGCTAGAGGAGGCATCACTGACAGGCTAGAATCAGGGCTGGCAGCAAGCGAAGGTCGTGGCAAGCAATGTAGAACTCTGGACACAGAGTAATCTGTAGCGTAGTCAATCAAGGCAATGGCCAGAGCATGGTGAAGGCAGGCGTAGTCAATCAAGGCAATGGTCAAAGTACGGAGAATGCAGGTGTGGTCAAACATAGCAAAGGTCCGAGGTTGGAGATAGGCTGAAGAGTAGTCAAATGTAGCAAAGGTCCAGGGTTGGAGAGAAGCCAAAGAGTAGTCAAACAAAGCCGAGACAAAATCCAGAAAGTCAGTCCAACACATAGACAGAGCAGGAATGAGGAAGACAGGAACCAGGAACCACAGGAGACAAGAATATGAGTAGAGACGATTCTCTACCAGCAATGAGTACTCGGAGTACAAGAAGACCTGTTGCAAAGGCAATGCTATGGAGTGAGGCCTGAGCTTATATACGCTGAAGAGTCTTGCGTCAGCATCCGGGGCAGCGGCCAGGTTCCCGCTGTGGGCCATTTAAAAGAATCAGTGATGCGAGCACGTGCGCCTAGAGAGGGGTGCAGTGCTGATGGCGGCATCTCTCTGCGGGCCACGCAGAGAGGCCCAACAAGCAGGGACATTTTGGCTGGCAACACTGGGAACCATGGCAGATCTGGAGGCACCAGAGGCGACCCGAGGTCAGATTTGATGGCCCCCCGCCACCAGCGAAGAGGAACCAGGAGCTGGAGTCTGTAGAAGAAGGTGAGAGGACCATGCGACGGGTCTGCCCCGGGCAGCACGTGTAACAATCAAATCTTCACAAGAGTGTACTGCTCTGTTCATATGTCTCACTCTGCATGTTAAAGTGGCCCCTAACCCCTACACTTCTACCTAAACCTCACCTCAAGTTATTAGGTGGACCTATTATAGTAGCATAAATAGCTGCTTCCTATGGTGCCACCCCCAACGGCTCTCTCCATCTCCCTCTCCCTCCTTGGCCTGGAATTTGCAAAAAAATTTCAAATTTCATTATGGACAAAATGAACAATATCTCACAGCTTCATGCAACTGAAAAAGGTGTAGTTATTTGCGGTGTTAGAACTATGAGATATCATGTGTTATGGCTTCGCAAAGTCAGCTTACTTTTTCAGAAATCCCACACCGGACTCTTCCCCAATCCCTCCCCTTTTAAAAATTTGCATTGCACCATGCACCTAATGGCTCATAAGGTGTTTTCGCATACATTAAAGCATTTTTCGCATGTGAAAATGCCATAACGGGATTTGATAAATGACCCTATATGTTTGCTCCTATTTCAGTCACTGCTCAGCTCCTCATTTAAAATTGCTCTGAAACATTTATGTTTCCCTGCTCCAGAGGATAGAATGGAGATTTTGGGGGAGGGGGGGGGGCATGTAGTATCAAGAAACATATAGAATCAGATGTATTAAAGATATTCTATCATTTTATGTCTATGGGAAAAAATAGTTAATATAGGGCCCCTTGAATAGTTCATATTAGACTTAAGGAAAAGCTCCATTGCATGAAGAAGTAGCAAACCAAGACAAACTTTAGTGATAGAAGGTTAACATCCCACAGCAATCCACTTCACTCCCCCCCCAGCCACACACGTACAAATATGCATGTCAGCACTCTACTGTGTATTTTCTTTTAAATTAATAACTCTTTTTATCATAAAGTTGTAAATCTGGTAGCTCGGTTAGCAAAGCACCCCTTTAGCTTATGCCAAAGAAACAACACACCACTTTTCTAAAGCTAGACTGCCTCAGGCCATTTCAAAGTAGCATTACAAAAGTGGGAGTGGTAAAAAAAAATAGGTCCCAGTGGAGGGGACATTTTAAAGAACAGCATCTGGAAAATAAGAAATAAAGCACAACAGATTTAGAATAGAAGGCTAGATATGCCAAGTTACTAACATCCTTGTCAGCTATGTAATATAGCTATGCTCCACATAGCTATCAAGTAGCTCTCAGCTGAAGTACTGCTGTATCACTTGAAATATCTGAGGTACAACACTTACCGAAGACCCTTCCCTGTCCTGCTGGCTCCATTGAATCCATCTCATCTGTATCCTCAGTTAACTTGTTTGTTCATGGAAGTTGTTACAGACATAAACTGTGCAATGTGAATCTCAAATGTCCCCTTTTTAATGACCATTCTTATTTGGCAAAACACAAAAATGTCCAGATAATCACTCTTTGAACTAATAAAATAAAATTGGTGATTTGACCCCTTAGTAATATGTAGGGGGTCTATCCAATAAAACTCTAGCTGAAAACAGTTTAGCATGGCCTCACAAAAAAAAAAATGTAATCCACATGTTAAAATATCATAAAGAAGATAAGAACATAAGAAATTGCCATGCTGGGTCAGACCATGGGTCCATCAACCCCCGCCTCCTGTTTCCAACACAGGCCAAACCAGGCCACAAGAACCTGGCAAGTACCCAAACACTAAGAAGGTCCCATGCTACTGAGGCCAGTAATAGCAGAGGCCATTCCTTAAGTCAACTTGATTAATAGCAGTTAATGGATTTCTCCTCCAAGAACTTATCCAAACCTTTTTTAAATTCAGCTATACTAACTGAATTAACCACATCTTCTGGCAACAAATTCCAGAGCTTAATTGTGTGTTGAATGAAAAAGAATTTTCTCCAATTAGTCTTAAATGTACTACTTGCTAACGTCATGGAGTATCCCCTAGTCCTTCTATTATCCAAAAGTATAAACAACCAATTCACATCTACTCGTTCAAGACCTCTCATTATTTTAAAGACCTCTATCATATCCCCCCTCAGCCATCTCTTCTCCAAGCTGAACAGCCCTAACCTCTTCAGCCTTTCCTCATAGGGGAGCTGTTTCATCCCCTTTATCATTTTGGTTGCCCTTCTCTGCACCTTCTCCATTGCAACTATATCTTTTTTGAGATGCAGCCACCAGAATTGTACACAGAATTCAAGGTGCAGTCTCACCATGGATACAGAGGCATTATGACATTTTCCGTTTTGTTAATCATTCCCTTCTTAATAATTCCTAACATTCTGTTTGCATTTTTGACTGCTGCAGCACACTGAGCCAATAATTTCAAAGTATTATTCACTATGATGCCTAGATATTTTTCCTGGGTGGTAGCTCCTAATATGAAACCTAACATTGTGTAAATACAGCAAGGGTTATTTTTCCCTATATGCAACACCTTGCACTTGTGCACATTAAATTTCATCTGCCATATGGATGCCCAATATTCCAGTCTTGTAAGGTCCTTCTCCAATGTATCATAAGCCGCTTGTGATTTAACTACTCTGAATAATTTTGTATCATCTGAAAATTTGATAACCATCCCTCATCATATTCCTTTCCAGATCATTTATAAATACATTGAAAAACACCTGTCAAAGTACAGATCCCTGAGGCACTCCACTGTTTCCCCTTTTCCACTGAGAAAATTGGCCATTTAATCCTAATCCCTGTTTCCTGTCTTTTAACCCATTTGTAATCCACAAAAGAACATCACCCCCTATCCTATGACTTTTTAGTTTTCTTAGAAGCCTCTCATGAGGGACTTTGTCAAACGCCTTCTGAAAATCCAAATACACTACATCTACTGGTTCACCTTTATCCACATGTTTCTTAACCCCTTCAAAAGAGGGAAGCAGATTTGTGAGGCAAGACTTCCCTTGGGTAAATCCATGTTGACTATGTTCTATTAAACCATATCCTTCTATGTGCTCTGTGAATTTGATCTTTAGAATTGTTTCCACTATTGTTCTCAGCACTGAAGTCAGGCTCACTGGTCTATAGTTTCCCAGATCGTCCCTAGAACCCTTTTTAAATATTGGTGTTACATTGGCCACCCTCCAGTCTACAGGTACAATGGATGATTTTAATGATAGTGTTACGGGAGTGCTGGAGGCGGTCCCAATTCTGGAAAGATTGTGTACCCTTGGGCCACAATGCGACCGCAGAAAAGCTCAGAGAAGCTCCGAGGCAGGTGAGACGTGTCCCAGTACGAGTGGACAGGCTGGAGATGAGGACCCCTGGCCTCTGCCAAACCTGAATGCATCAAAGAGACCCAGCAACACAATGTTGGTCTCTGGAGTAGCCCTCCAGCCACTCGATAGCCCTTTCGGACCTGCCATATGGGAATGGCAAATGCAACAGGACGGACAGAGGCTGAGGGCTATAACAAAAAGATTCAGATGAAGACTCAGAATGCTTGAAGGAGTGAGACGAGACTCAGGATACTTGAAGGATTGAGAAGTCTCAGGGTATTTGAAGGAGTGAGATGAGATTCGGGATACTTGAAGGAGTGAGATGAAGACTTAGGATACTTGAAGGACTAAGACGAAGACTCAGGTTGCTTGAAGGACTAAGATGAATACTCATGTTGCTTGGAGATTCAAACAAGGTTAAGGATCGAGGAGAGTACTGACTAGGTTCTGCCACGCTGTGCGCCCTACACAGCCAGTCAAAGCAGGTCAAGGACCACTCAGATGGTGAAGCAGGCTCCAGTCTCAGGACAAGACGAAGACACCGGCGAGGCCTGTACCGAGACATGCCCGACACAGCCAATCAAGGCAAAGCACGGGTCACACAGGAACGGAACAGGATTAGGCAGAGTTCTTAGGCATGGACAGAGGCAGATGCAAGGGACTCTGGATACCTGGACAGGATTCAGGATTAGGAGTAGGACCTCAGGATCCAAGACTCAAAGCAAGGAACTCAGAGTAGGGACTCGGTGCAAGGAACTCAGAGCTTGGAATCTGAAGCTTGGAGCATTAAAATCAGGGATCTTCTGGAGGCTTGTGCTGCCGAGGAGAAGGACATCTGGATGAAAGAAGATCTGAAGGATGAGACATCTAGGACATCAGGAGATTTAGAAGATTTGAAGAGAAGGACCAGAAGAACATCGGGACAACTGGAACTTCAGGGGATCTGGAAGATAGGGCATTTGGACGTCGGAACCTCGGAGCTTGACAGGATGAAGACACAGGATCTGACGAGAGACCAAGACAAAGATGAAGGCAATGAATTCCCACATGGAACAGAGTGCCTAGGAGAAGTTGGAATGAAGAGAAGTCCTAAGGAGGACTGGCTCCTTGCGAAGGCAACAACTAACTGAAGAAAGGCTCTTCTTATAGGTCTGAGAAGAAACATCCACAAAGACACCATCATGAGGGGCCGCAGGACTACTCCCATTACAGACCCTTTAAGAACTGAAGAGAGGCACAGCCTCGTGCCTAGGGGAAGGACCCTGGAGAGCAGCGACCCAGCCGCGAAGCAGAGCAAGAGTGGTGCTAGGCCGCGAAACCAGGCCCAATGTGAGCAGCTGCCTCCAGGCTGTGGAGAGGAAGCTGAAGGCAGCTCCATGCTGTGAAGATAGAGTTGAGGACGGGGGCCCCCTCCCAGAGGGGAGAAGGTAACATCAGCAGCCTCCAGGCCGCAGAGGAGCATGAGGGCAGCTCCCTGCTGCTGCACGGCAGCAGGAATGTCGGCGGGCTCCAGGCCGTGTGGGAACGCCGTCGGTGGCCTCCTGGCTGCAAGGACAGACAGACAGCCATGCAGAGGGACTTCGGTGGCCTCCAGGCCGCAGAAGAAGCTGTAAAAAAGGTGAAAGGCTGCCTGCTACCCTAGCAGTGGGCAGAATCGTAACACATAGGTTACAAATTTTAACTAATAGATCTGAAATTTCATTTTTTATTTCCTTCAGAACTCTAGGATGCATACCATCTGGTTCAGGTGATTTGCTACTCCTTAGTTTGTCAATCTGGCCTACTACACCTTCCAGATTCAC
The DNA here is from genome assembly GCF_901001135.1 of Rhinatrema bivittatum. Lineage (NCBI taxonomy): Eukaryota > Metazoa > Chordata > Amphibia > Gymnophiona > Rhinatrematidae > Rhinatrema > Rhinatrema bivittatum. Next base: position 151,199,680 of record NC_042617.1, on the reverse strand, counting down.
AGTGATTTGGTTCAGTTCATCTGACTCATCACCCTTGAAAACCATCTCCAGAACTGGTATCTCTCCAACATCCTCATTAGTAAACACAGAAGCAAATAATTAATTTAATCTTTCTGTAATGACCTTATCTTCCCTAAGAGCCCCTTTAATCCTTCGGTCATCTAACGGTCCAACTGACTCCCTCATAGGTTTCTTGCTTCAGATATATTTTTAAAAGTTTTTATTATGAGTTTTTTCCTCCACAGCCAACTTCATTTCAAATTCTCTCTTCGCCTGTCTTATCAATGTTTTACACTTAACTTGACAATGCTTATGCTTTCTCCTATTTTCTTCAGCTGGACCCTTTTTCAAATTTTTGAAGGATTATTTTTGGCTAAAATAGCCTTTTTCACCTTACCTTTTAACCATGCCGGTAATCGTTTTGCCTTCCTTCCACCTTTCTTAATGCATGGAATAGATCTGGACTGTGTATCTAGGATTGTATTTTTAAACAATGTCCATGCCTATTGAACACTTTTAACCTTTGCAGCTGTACCTTTCAGTTTTTTCTAACTATTTTCCTCATTTTGTCAAAGTTTCCCTTTTGAAAATTTAGTGTTAGAGCTATAGATTTAATTATTGTCCCCCTTCCAGTTATTAGTTTAAATTTGATCATGTTATGATCCCTATTTCCAAGTGGCCCCACCACTGTTGCTTCTCTCACCAAATCCTGCATTCCACTAAGAATTAAATCTAGAATAGCTCCCTCTCTCATTGGTTCCTGAATCAATTGCTCCATGAAGCAGTCATTTAGTACATCCAGGATAGTTATGCTCTAGCAAGTCCTGATATTACATTTACCCAGTCAATATTGGGGTAATTGAAATCTCACAAAAAAAGTGGAAACCAAAAATCTTTAACTATAGCAATGCCTAAATGAAGGTGTCAGCAAGCCTGATGTTGTGTAACTTCAAAGAAACCAACCGGTCTTTTAATCATTCACCTTCAAAAAATATTTTTAATTTTTAATTCAAAAAAGAAATCAAACTTATTTTTTCATTTTTTGTGTATTTTGTAAAAATGTCCTCAATCCTCGGAGCATGTCAGTAATAGAATCTTTAGCGATATAAACAAACAGCTCAACATGGCCGTAGTTTCGCAGCACAGCTTCCTCAGGGGCATGTGGACATCATTAAACATAGAGTCTTAACCTGAAAATAACAATGGAACTATTTTAAAAAGGTACGCCAATAATGAAGATGAAAAAGTACTTATCTCAGTATCAAAGGCTACCATCTCAAAATGACACTGAGTCTCGACCATCTCTTCACTGAAATGGAGGAACTGAAGCCGACGCTCGTGTCTCTTTAAATTTCCAATTCTCGTATGATGTCACTGAAATGCAAAACATCAATGATGATGCATCCTCCTTTTCATCATGGACACTGTAAAAGTTAGAGAAACAGAATTCAAGAGCTCTTTCATCCTAAGAACATATGTAAATCAAGTTTAGTGTTTAGCCCATGTGGAATAACAGTATTTAATCTGTACATCCATCATTGCTCAGTATGTAGCAGTAGTTATTCACGATCACCTCCCCTCCAATGTGGAGGAATGGATCAATGGCACAGAAGGAAATCATTGAAACAATGTCCAAATTCGATACAACTTGGGCATGTTTTATGTTAGACCGATGTTCTATCATCCGAGTTTTTAGAAGACGCTTAGTCTTTCCAAAGTAAAAAAGCTCACAGGGACATCGAATCAGATAAATCACCATCGTAGAAATGCATGCAGTTTTATATTTCAGATGATAGAACATCGGTCTAACATAAACATGCCCGAGTTGTTGAACCAATGGTATCACATTGTATCAAATTTGGACATTGTTTCAATGATCTTTCCTTCTGTGCCATTGATTGCATGCCTCCACATTGGCATGGAGGTGATCATGAATTATTACTGCTACAAACTGAACAATGATGGATATACAGATTAAATACTGTTATTCCACACTGGCTAAATACTGAACTTGATTTACATATGTTCTAAGGATGAAAGAGCTCTTGAATTCTGTTTCTCTAACTTTAAAAGTGTTCATGATGAAAAGGATGCAACGTCATTGATGTTTTGCATTTCAGTGATGTCATATGAGAATTGGAGATTTAAAGAGACACAAGTGTAGGCTTCAGTTCCTCCATTCCAATGAAGAGATAGTCGAGACTCAGTCCATTTTGAGATGATAGCCTTTGATACTGAGATAAGTACTTTTTCATCTTCATTATTGGCGTACCTTTTTAAAATTATACCATTGTTATTTTCAGGTTAAGACTCTATGTTTAATGATGTTCACATTAGGGATGTGAATCGTTTTCCATATCGTCTTAACGATAGAAATCGTGTGGCAGGGCAAGAAAATCGTCTTAGGCACGATTTTTTAGTTAAAAAATCGTTAAAAATCGTTTTTTCCGATTAGTGCGCACTAACTCGAGTTAGTGCGCACTAACGGGAGTTAGTGCGCACTAACTGGGAGTTAGTGCGCACTAACTGAAAATGATACAATTTGACACTTTTCAGGTCAGTTAAGGTCAGTTTAGGAATGAATATGTATTCCTATTGGCTGCCCTCTTATTTATTCATGTTACCAAGTTTCCTACTGACAGTATATGGGGGATGGGAAATGGAAACAGTTGGTAGCTTGACAAAACAAGTAATGTGATCAGTCAATGTGACTAGAACTTGTGCCCTAACCCTGATACCAGGGGTATTGTGATCTTCCTGCACACAGTGCCCTATCCCTAATACCAGGGGTGTTGTGATCTTCCTGCACACAGTGCCCTATTCCTGATACTGGGGGTGTTGTGATCTTCCTGCACACAGTGCCCTATTCCTGATACCGGGGGTGTTGTGATCTTCTTGCACACATCCCGATATCAGGGATAGGGCACTGCATGCAGGAAGATCACAACACTCCTGGTATTAATAGGGATAGGGCACTGCATGCAGGAAGATCACAACACTCCTGGTATTAATAGGGATAGGGCACTGCATGCAGGAAGATCACAACACCCCTGGTATCAGGGATAGGGCACTGTGTGCAGGAAGATCACAATACCCCGGAGGAGTGAGGGTCAGGCAGCTCCCCCCTGTCTGTGAAGCCAGCCTCTCACTAGTAATGCAGGGAGGGAGCTGTCTCAGACTTCACCATCCTCCCCCCCCCCCTTACCCACACACCATTCACTAGCTGGGACATGGGGGAAGTCAGGAGTGAGGGTCAGGCAGCTCCCCCCTGTCTGTGAAGCCAGCCTCTCACTAGTAATGCAGGGAGGGAGCTGTCTCAGACTTCACCATCCTCCCCCCCCCCTCACCCACACACCATTCACTAGCTGGGACATGGGGGAAGTCAGGAGTGAGGGTCAGGCAGCTCCCCCCTGTCTGCGAAGCCAGCCTCTCACTAGTAATGCAGGGAGGGAGCTGTCTAGACTTCACCATCCCCCCCCCCTCACCCACACACCATTCACTAGCTGGGACATGGGGGAAGTCAGGAGTGAGGGTCAGGCAGCTCCCCCCTGTCTGTGAAGCCAGCCTCTCACTAGTAATGCAGGGAGGGAGCTGTCTCAGACTTCACCATCCACCCCCCCCCTCACCCACACACCATTCACTAGCTGGGACATGGGGGAAGTCAGGAGTGAGGGACAGGCAGCTCCTCCCTGTCTGTGAAGCCAGCCTCTCACTAGTAATGCAGGGAGGGAGCTGTCTCAGACTTCACCATCCTCCCCCCCCCCCCTCACCCACACACCATTCACTAGCTGGGACATGGAAGTCAGGAGTGAGGGTCAGGCAGTTCCCCCCTGTCTGTGAAGCCAGCCTCTCACTAGTAATGCAGGGAGGGAGCTGTCTCAGACTTCACCATCCACCCCCCCCCCCCCTCACCCACACACCATTCACTAGCTGGGACATGGGGGAAGTCAGGAGTGAGGGAAAGGCAGCTCCCCCCTGTCTGTGAAGCCAGCCTCTCACTAGTAATGCAGGGAGGGAGCTGTCTCAGACTTCACCATCCTCCCCCCCCCCTCACCCACACACCATTCACTAGCTGGGACATGGGGGAAGTCAGGAGTGAGGGTCAGGCAGCTCCCCCCTGTCTGTGAAGCCAGCCTCTCACTAGTAATGCAGGGAGGGAGCTGTCTCAGACTGGTATCAGGGTTAGGGCACTGTATGCAGGAAGATCACAACACTCCTGGTATTAATAGGGATAGGGCACTGTAAGAGATGACTGTAGTAGATTGAATAAAGATCTGATGTTTCTGCTCTCCTCACACCAAACAAAAACAACACACAAGCAGAGAAGCCCTTCTTACAAAGCTGAGCTAGTGAGTTAAGTAGGAGGAAAAGTAAACATACTGGTGCCAGTGTGGCTACTTAAAAAATACACTTACCAACAATCAATTACATATATTTGAACTGTGTACAGTTCCAGCCAGGACCACCTTTCTAAAATGCACAGTGATTGGCAAATTCAACATGCACTAGCATTTCAGGTGCCTGCTAACAAAAATAATAAACAAACAAGTTCTAGTCACGTGAGTGCTGATCATTACATTACTTTTTTTGTCAAGCTTCCAACTGTTTCCATTTCACATCCCCCCAACCATATTGGTAACATCAATAGATAAGAGCACAGCCAGCCAATAGGAATACATACATACATATTCATTCCTAAGTGACCTTTACTGACCTGGGAAGTGTGAACACTTTGTTTCATTTTCTGTTGGTGTTCGTTAGTTTCCAGTTCCATTTCCCATCCCCCCAACCATCACCTCAGTGATAACCTTGGTAATATCAATAGATAAGAGGGCAGCCAGCCAATAGGAACACATATTCATTCCTAACTGACCTTCAGTGACCTGGAAAGTGTTTATTTGTATCATTTTCAGTTAGTGCGCACTAAATCGAGTTAGTGCGCACTAACGGGGAGTTAGTGCGCACTAACTCGAGTTAGTGCGCACTAACACGATTTAACGATTTTTAACGATAAATCGTTAGAATTTCTATTGTATCGTGTTCTATAACGATTTAAGACGATATAAACATTATCGGACGATAATTTTAATCGTTGAAAAACGATTCACATCCCTAGTTCACATGCCCCTGAGGAAGCTGTGCTGTGAAACACCAGCTGTGTTAGACTATTACTGACATACTCCAAGGATTGAGGACATTTTTACAAAATACACAAAAAATTGAAAAAGAAGTTTGATTACTTTTTTGAATTAAAAATGAAACAGATTTATTGAAGGTGAATGTTTAAAAGACCGGTTGGTTTCTTTGAAGTTACACAATATCAGGCTTACTGACACCTTCATTTAGGCTTTGCTATATTTAAAGATTTTTGGTTTCCACTTTTTTTGTGACATTAACTAGTGTGATTAACTACCGACTCCCTGTGTTCAAGTTGGTAATTGAAATCTCCTATTATTATTGCACTGCCAAATTGGTTAGCTTCCCTGATTTCTCTTAGCATTTCATCATCTGTCTGCCCATTTTGTCCAGGTGGATGGTAGTATACTCCTGTCACTATACTCTTACCCAACATACATGGGATTGCTACCCATATAGATTCTACTGAGCATTTAGTCTCTTGTATGATCTTTATCCTGTTGGACACTGTATACTCCCGGACATAAAGTGCCACACCCCTACCAAGTTGATCCTCCCTATCATTGCAATATAATTTGTACCCTGATATAGCATTGTCCCATTGGTTATCCTCCTTCCATCAGGTCTCTGTGATGCCAATTATGTCAATCTCATCATTTATTGCTATATACTCTAACTCTCCCATCGTACTTCTTAGACTTCTGGTATTGGCATACAGTCATTTCAAAGTGTGGGTTTTTTTATATTAATAACCTGCTTTTCAGTTGATAGGGATAATTTGGAAATCTTTAGCTCAGGTGATTTTTTACATATAGGCACATGGACTACATTTGCTTTTATTGGAATCTCTCTGTTAGCATGACCTAACTCTCCTGTTTCACTAGTATCCTTCAAGGATACATTCCTCTGAACCATACTCTGCTGAGTAACTTGTCAGCTTTTCCCCTTCTTCAAGTTAAAAGCTGCTCTACATCTTTTTTAAAAGTTAGTGCAATAAGATTTAGCTTGCTGACACTGCCTGTCATGATAGTATGGTCACACTATTATGATGCATGGACATTATGGGGCGGATTTTCAGAGCCCTGCTCGCCTAAATCCGCCCAAAACCAGGCGGATTTACGCGAGCAGGGCCCTGCGCGCCGGTAAGCCTATTTTACATAGGCCTACCGGCGCGAGCAGAGCCCCGGGACTCGCGTAAGTCCCAGGGTTTTCGGAGGGGGCGTGTCGGGGGGCGGGCCCGAACCGCACGGCGTTTTCGGGGCGTGTCGGGAGTGTTCCGGGGGTGGGCCCGGGGGCGTGGCTACGGCCCGGGGCGGTCCGAGGGCGTGGCTGCACCCTCCAGACCCGCCCCCAGGTCGCATCCTGGCGCGCAGGAGGCCCGCTGACGCGCGGGGATTTACGCCTCCCTCCGGGAGGCGTAAATCCCCCGACAAAGGTAAGGGGGGGTTTAGACAGGGCCGGGCGGGTGGGTTAGGTAGGGGAAGGGAGGGGAAGGTGAGGGGAGGGCAAAGGAAAGTTCCCTCCGAGGCCGCTCCGATTTCGGAGCGGCCTTGGAGGGAACGGGGGTAGGCTGCGCGGCTTGGCGCGCGCCGGCTATACAAAATCCATAGCCTTGCGCGCGCCGATCCAGGTTTTTAGCAGATACGCGCGGCTCCGCGCGTATCTACTAAAATCCAGCGTACTTTTGTTTGCGCCTGGAGCGCAAACAAAAGTAGGCTATTCGCGCTTCTTTTAAAATCCGCCCCACGAGCATTTTATTTATCAAGGGAGAGCTAAATAGCATGAAGATGTTAAGTGAAACACGCTCAATTCTCTTTTCTATTTAGATCTTCCTGCTAGCTTCCAAAGTGTATGTACACAAGTCTGGCTCATTGGAGACCCTCACAAATGTGTGATTGTGACATTACTTCCCTATCCCTACAGAGAGGGGTAGATTTTCAGAGCCCTGCTCGCCTAAATCCGCCCAAAACCGGGCGGATTTAGGCGAGCAGGGCCCTGCGCGCCGGGAAGCCTATTTTACATAGGCCTCCCGGCGCGCGCAGAGCCCCGGGACTCACGTAAGTCCCGGGGTTCTCGGAGGGGGGCGTGTCGGGGGCGTGTCGGGGGGCGGGCCCGGTCGTCGCGGCGTTCCGGGGGCGTGTCGGCAGCGTTTTGGGGGCGGGTACGGGGCGTGGCTACGGCCCGGGGGCGTGGCCGCGCCCTCCGTACCCGCCCCCAGGTCGCGGCCCGGCGCGCAGCAGGCCCGCTGGCGCGCGTGGATTTACGTCTCCCTCCGGGAGGCGTAAATCCCCCGACAAAGGTAAGGGGGGGGGGTGTAGACAGGGCCGGGTGGGTGGGTTAGGTAGGGGAAGGGAGGGTAAGGTGAGGGGAGGGCAAAGGAAAGTTCCCTCCGAGGCCGCTCCGATTTCGGAGCGGCCTTGGAGGGAACGGGGGGAGGCAGCGCGGCTCGGCGCGCACAGGCTATACAAAATCGATAGCCTTGCGCGCGCCGATCCAGGATTTTAGTGGATACGCGCGGCTCCGCGCGTATCTACTAAAATCCAGCGTACTTTTGCTTGAGTCTGATGCGCAAGCAAAAGTAGGCTGATCGCGCTTCTTTTAAAATCTACCCCAGAGCTTGTAGAGAGAGGATACTTGGATGACATTTCTCTCGAGTTAGGACTGACCAAAATACCATCTGATATTAGGGATGTGAATCATTTTTTGATGATTTAATATATCGTCCGATATTTTTTAAATCGTCATTAATCGTTAAAGAGTGTGATACAATTGAAATTCCACCGATTTATTGTGAAAAAATCATTAATCGGGTGAGTGTACACTAATGGGAGTTAGGACACAACCTAAAAACCCACCCCGACCCTTTAAAACCACTCCCTTAGCCTCCACCACCCTCCTGACCCCCAAAAAATGTTTTAAAATTACCTGGTGGTCCAGCGGGGGTCCCGGGAGCATTCTCTCCTGCTCGGGCTGTCGGCCGATAAACAAAAAACCCACCCCAACCCTTTAAAATCACTCCCTTAGCCTCCACCACCCTCCTGACCCCCCCAAAAACGTTTTGAAATTACCTGGTGGTCCAGTGGGCCCCAGGAGCGTTCTCCCGCTCTCGGGCCATAGGCTGCCACTAATAAAAATGGCGCCGATGGCCCTTTGCCCGTACCATGTGACAGGGTAACCGTGCCATTGGCTGGCCCCTGTCACATCGTAGGAGCACTGGACGGCTGGCGCCATTTTTAAAGATGGCACCGGCCGTCCACTGGATGGCCCGCACCATTTTTAAAGATGGCGCCAGCCGTCCAGTGCTCCTACCATGTGACAGGGGCCAGCCAATGGCACAGTTACCCTGTCACATGGTAAGGGCAAAGGGCCATCGGTACCATTTTTATTAGTGGCAGCCAATGGCCCAAGAGTGGGAGATCGCTCCTGGGGCCCACTGGACCACCAGGTAATTTTAAAACATTTTTGGGGGAGTCGGGAGGGTGGTGGAGGCTAAGGGAGCGGTTTTAAAGGATCGAGGTGGGTTTTTTGTTTATCGGCCGACAGCCCGAGAATGAGAGAATGCTCCCGGGACCCCCACTGGACCACCAGGTAATTTTAAAACATTTTGGGGGTGTCAGGAGGGTGGTGGAGGCTAAGGGAGCAGTTTTAAAGGGTCGGGGTCAGTTTTTTGTTTATCGGATCGGGTGCAGCCGATAAAAAAAAAAAACGATCGGGCAGGACGAAAAAAAATGCACAATTTGAATCGGAACCGGAACCGAACTGATTCCGGTTCTGATTCACATCTCTATCTGATATCAGTCCTTCTCCTTCCAGATTCTCCTGGCTGATGTCTCGAGATAAGATGAGTTAATTTTCTGTGATGTGGGAGACACAGCTTTCTGGTTGAAATAAACACCTGCCTGCTCCAATTATTTTTCCTCTGTGCTTGCTATGATAAGGAGTCCACCAGCATAGATCTTGTCCATCCAGGGAGATTGTAGTGCATTCAGCAAACCTGTTGGAATTATTAAAAGAAGATAAAAATAGCTCTCTGGAGTTAACATTGTTAGCATGTTGTATCATTTTTTTTAAATGTATGCATTAGTATCCCATTTGGCAGAGCAAACTGTACCAATTCTCCAGTTGTGCCAACCAATACACTCCTAAATCTGTGAACCTGAAGCAGCTTTCATCAGTTTAGACACTGGAGAATGAAACAGAGCTGGAGATTCAGTTGCATTCATATAGCATTCTTGTATGGGCACACCTTGATTTCTTCCTGCAACTCATTTCCCCGTTACAGAATTTTTCTAGATCTACAAAATGAGATGTTTGATTGCTAACGTTCCATCTATTTTATATTTCTTCTTGTTCAGCTCTATCAATGATCCAGTGAAAATGAAATCAAAAGTAGACTTTTTCAAAAGAAAATAAAATTGACAGCATGACAGAAGCATCCTCTCTGAAGATGATATTGTTGATCTTTTCCTCAACAAGAACCCAAGAAACTGACAGTGAATGATGTTAAGAATCAGTAGAGCCCAAACGGAATGGAAATGTTTTTTTTTTAATTATTTTTATTTTGTGGGGTTCACAAGTTTTAAGTTTTGAGAACAAGAGCATATTTTTTAAACTTACTGTCAAATATCCAAAAATCTCGCAATAAAAATCAGAATATTTGTAATCTGTCACAGTCATGCCAATTAGAGCATTTCTAATTGTCTACATATCTGTCAAACATCAGGCCACCTATAAATCTATATCATTGTGTTATACCTACTGAAAATAATTATGGACTACATAGTGTAATAATTGCTACAATTTCAATGATTATGCTGGCTGATTCAACCTTCCTATAACCCGGTGATTTTACTCTAAACTCAGTTCCACCTAATACATTGCAAGTTTATAAATACATTATTTTCTTTCCCGAAAAAATGCTGACATACATGTCAAAAAGTCCATGTCATATAACAACTATAATGACTTAAAAGAAGTTTAAAACAGGTTACTTGAAGATTCCATTACATATCTAACTTGCAATTGAATTAATTTATTCCACTTTATAAGAGATTACTTAATAATGGAGATTCACTGGTCAACTCTAATTGAATATTTGATAGGGATGTACAGTACCAAAAAATGTCTTTCGGTTTATTCATTCAGTTTGTTGGGACCCATATTCATTTCATTAGTTTCAATATGATTTTTATTTCTTTGTTTCATTTGTTTTCTATTAAAACGTATGGAGGTAGTATTACAGTCTATCATAGGGTCTAGAATACTGATTTTTTAAATCAATTCTAATGAAACTATTGAGAAGAAATCATCATAATGGGGAAAAGAACTGCAAGGTATTTAGAATGTGGCAAAGTGGATACCAGGTAACAGGACTGGCAGGAGTTCTCTAATGCCACATGAGTAAAGCAAAGAAGCAGTAAGAGGAGGAAGAATACCCCAAGGTTTAAAAAGAGGATGCCAGCCCAGCTATAATGTCATCAACAGTTGATGGCATCACAAGAGGCAAAGTGGCATAAAAAGTGGCATCAGAACCCTAAGGCACTATGAAGGGGAAACAAAGCAGAAAATATGGCAGAGAAAATCCTAAAATACAGATAACCAAGAATCAGAAAGAGTGGTATCAAGATTTCAAAAGCATGGGAAAGGTGGGCAGCAGCACCCCAGATTAGCAAGAACAATTCAATGTGTATATACTAGGGATGTGAATCGTTTTTTGACGATTTAAAATATCGTCCGATATATTTTAAATCGTCAAAAATCATTAGGGCCACGATACAATACCAATTCCCCCGATTTATCATCAACAAATCGTAAATCGGGGGAAGGGGGAGGGCAGGAAAACCGGCACACTAAAACACCCTAAAATCCACCCCCGACCCTTTAAATTAAATCCCCCAACCTCCCGAACCCCCCCCCCCAAATGCCTTAAATTACCTGGGGGTCCAGCGGCACACTAAACCACGGCACACTAAAACCCCCTAAAACCCACCCCGACCCTTTAAATTAAATCCCCCACCCCCCAAATGCCTTAAATTACCTGGGGTCCGTAGCGGCGGTCCGTAGCTTAAATTACCTCCGTAGCCTTAAATTACCTCCGTAGCGGCGGTCCGTAGCTAAATCGGGGGAAGGGGGAGAGCAGGAAAACCGGCACACCAAATCATGTAGTCTTCAGCCGGCGCCATTTTGCAAAATGGCCGCCGCAAAATGGCGGCGGCCATAGACCAAAATGATTCGACGCAGGAGGTCGTTCCGGACCCCCGCTGGACTTTTGGCAAGTCTTGTGGGGGTCAGGAGGGTTCCGGACCCCCGCTAAACGACCTCCTGCAGTCGATCTCCTGCCGGCGCCATTTTCCGTATGGAAAACGATTCGCGGCAGGAAATCGCTCCCGGACCCCAGCTGGACCCCCAGGAACTTTTGGCCAGCTTGGGGGGGCCTCCTGACCCCCACAAGACTTGCCAAAAGTCCAGCAGGGGTCCGGAACAACCTCCTGCGTTGAATCATTTTGGTCTATGGCCGCCGCCATTTTGCGGTGGCCATTTTGCAAAATGGCGCCGGCTGAAGACTACACGATTTGGTGTGCCGGTTTTCCTGATCTCCCCCTTCCCCCGATTTAGCTACGGACCGCCGCTACGGAGGTAATTTAAGCTACGGACCCCCAGGTAATTTAAGGCATTTGGGGGGGGGGGTTCGGGAGGGTGGGGGATTTAATTTAAAGGGTCGGGGTGGGTTTTAGGGGGTTTTAGTGTGCCGTGTTTTAGTGTGCCGTTGGACCCCCAGGTAATTTAAGGCATTTGGGGGGGGGGGTTCGGGAGGGTGGGGGATTTAATTTAAAGGGTCGGGGGTGGGTTTTAGGGGGTTTTAGTGTGCCGGCTCACGATTTTAACGATTTTCACGATACTTTACACACCCAAACGGCAACAATACGATTCCCTCCCCCTCCCAGCCGAAATTGATCGTTAAGACGATCGAGGACACGATTCACAACTCTAGTATATACAATTAGATATAGGGCTGGATTTTGAAAGGGTTACGTGTGTAAGATATGCATGTAACCCCCAAAAACCTACCCCTGCACGTGCCAAACCTATTTTGCACAGACTCGGTGGTGCACACAAGGCCCGGGTCGCGCATATGTCCCGGGGCTTTCAAAAATGGGTGGGAGTGGGTCCGGGGGGCAGGGCCATGTCTGGGGGCAGGGGCGGGGCTGGGGGTGTGGTGGCGGTCCGTGGGTGGTCTTGAGTCCTCTGGCACAGCAGTGTGTGCTGGGGGATGACGCGCCGGCAGCCGGCTGGCGTGCGCAAGTTACGCCTGCCTTGGGCAGGCATAATTTTTGAAACAAAGGTGGGGGAGATTTAGTTAGGTTTGGGGGGTGGGTTAGATAGGGGCAGAGAGGGGAAGGTGGGGGGAGCCGAAAAGAAAGTTCCCTCCAAAGCCTCTCTGATTTCGGAGCGGCCTTGGAGGGATCAGGGAAAGCCATTGGGGCTCCCCTCGGGCTTGGCGCACGCAAGGTGCACATGTGTGCAGCCCCTTGCATGCACCGAGCCAGGATTTTATAACATGCGCATGGCAGCGCACCCCGCGCGCGTAACATTTAAAATCTGCCCCATAGTTTCTATGGGTGGTGAGGCCGCAGCAAGAAACATCAGAGTTCCATGTCTAGTAGTCCTTGAATTAGGTAGTGTAGGAGAGGAAAATATTGTGTAACCTGAAAATGTATCATTATTGGATTTATGGAGATTAACAGTGAAAATAGATAAGAAATTGTCTAGTACTATCTCTAAAGTATATACTTTCTCAGTAGAAACAAGGACATTTGTAGATCTAGAAGAAATGCTGATAAAATGGAGCAGGCAGTGGCAAATTTGAACCCAATAGTTAAAAATTTGCAAATCACTAATATATCTTCCATTAAAGATAATATGGTACTACATACTAGAATTGAACAATTAGAGAATGAAGAGAGACCTCATAATCTTTGATTATTAAATTTTCCTATTTCTAGGCTGTCTGCTATTGAATTATTTAAGAAATATGTAGTTGAAATTCTTTCTTATGAGACTGAGAATATCATAATGGTTTCCAAAATGTATTATTTATCTAAAAGAAGAACGCTACATGTTTGTGAGGGTGGTATTGACACTTTAGAAAGTCCAGGGGTCTCAACTTTTTTAGAGGACTCATTGGACAATATAGTATCTAGAGCTACTTTGTTTGTTACTTTTTCATTAAAAAAGGATTAAAGACCTGTTCTTTACTAAATATTTCCAAAATAAAAACTTTGATGTTTGTGGTCAAAAGATACAGGTCTTCCCTGATGTTTCCCGTGCGACTCAAGCACAGTGGAAACTATTTTTATCTTTAAAGCAAGCAGTTCTGGATATGGGAGCAACCTTCTTTCTAAAATTCCCATGTAAGTATCAAATTACTTACCAAACTAATAAATTTGTTTTCTTAGATCCCTCACACTTAGGGGTAGATTTTATAAATCTACGCGCGCGTGTACTTTTGTTCGCGCACCAGGCGCAAACAAAAGCACGCAAGGGGGTGCACATTTGTGCACCTTGCATGCGCCAAGCCCGAGGGGAGCCCCAATGGCTTTCCCTGATCCCTCCAAGGCCGCTCCGAAATCAGAGAGGCTTTGGAGGGAACTTTCTTTTCAGCCGAACCCTTACGCGCGTCCCAGGGCATTGCACGCGCCGGAAGCCTATGCAAAATAGGCTCGGCACGCGCAGGGGCATTTTAAAAGGGTTACGTACATACCTTATGCACATAACCCTTTTAAAATCCAGCCCTTAGAGCGTTTTCTTTGGGATAAAACTCAGAACTCTTAGTTAGGTTTAAGGATAGGGTTGTATAAGTAAGAATGACGCACGCTTGAATTATACTCATCATCCCCCCCAAGATGTGGGCTAGACCAGATGTTTTGTTCAGAAATAATATAATAATTGATTGTATGATTTTTCTTTGATTTTCAATATGGATTACATGATTGTATCATTTATTTGTAAATGTTATAATTGAATAAACAGAAAAAGAAATTCAAAGTGTAAGAGCTGGAATATGCCAGGAAGTTACAGTGGCAGAAAGATTAGAAAAATCCCAAGGTGGAAAATCTGCAAATGGCAGCAAGGCCAAGCAGCACAAGGATCCGAAGATGTAGGATGAGGGGCATAGCATGAAGGAGGAATGGCATGGGAAATGTCAGTCATTCCATTGGAGCATACAGACATATGCTTCTTCCTGTCAAAGTTATGCTGCGCCCTACTAATCCACCAGTCCAGTAAGATATGCTGGTGTCATGGAGTAAGCCAGGCAAGTTAGAGGTAGGTAGCTGGGTATCCAATTACAATGGAATTGTGAGCAGGGGCATGAAATCAGTGATGGTTCATGGAGCAGTGCCATAAGTGTGCAAGAGAATAAATAGCCATGGCAAGAGCAAGAGATGGCAAGAAGGTGAGTACCATAGGTGAAGAATGGCATTAAAATCCTGAGGAGTGTTTCAGCAAATTCATTAAGCAAAATATGGCTAGGTCATGATGAAAAGTGGGCAGGTACTGCTGGGGAAGGGTATTTGGCTTGAACCTTGAACACAGCTGGAGTAGTAGGAAGCACCCTCAGGTACCCATTCCAGCTTGGAATGACAGCAGCAGCAGTGGTACTGGTATATCTTAAGAACTTGAATGGTAGGAGCAGAGCAATGCAGCAAGAAAGTTATCATATAATACCCCCAAAGGTGTTTGCCACATCTTGCACATGCACAGAACAGCGGAGAGAGCAAGCACTGTAATGTGGCAAGAATGGCTTGGAGCAGCAGCAGCAGAAATGCTATTGGTTAATAATTTTAAAAAGTTGGAATGACAAGAGCAGAGAAACACAGCGAGGAGTGTAGATGTAACACCCCCAAAACTGTGTTGTTGTGTCAGTGCATGCTGGTCTCTGTGATGTTTTTGGAGACATGGCAGGAGGAATCAGGAGATATGTTGCCCAACTGGTGGTGTTGGGGACACAGCAGAGCTCAGCATTGATGTTTTAGCCCTCGGACTGCTTTTTGAGCCGGGGAGGCAGCAGTACTGTGCTTATTGAAGTGTGGCCCAACAAGCCACACTTGTTGGGGATACAGCATTCAGATGCAGTCAGTCAGTCACTGGATGTTACTGGATATTTAATTGAGGCCCCTTTGCTGTTATTGAGGCATGGCAGGAAGACAGGCAGAGCAGACAGCTATAAGACATAGAAGTTAATTTCATTCGTCTTACCACTAGCATGGCAAATCTGGAAAGCCAAGTAAAGACAGATTGATTTGACTTGATTTGATTATATAATGCAGGATATATATATATATGATATTACCTTATTCTTTATCAAGTTATTATTAGAGATGTGCAGACAAAAAGTTTACGTTGAGTCGTTGATACGTTGTAGGTGAGGGTCGATTCCGTTCAATATGGACGTATGGAGAAATCCATAAGTTGTGGATCTGTCCATACGTTGCCCAGTTCCCTAAATAAAAATGTAAACCCCCCACCCTCCTTAATCCCCCCCCAAGACTTACCAAAACTCCCTGGTGGTCCAGCGGGGAGTCAGGGCCTCCTGACCCCCCCAAGCTGGCCAAAAGTTCCGGTTGGGTCCAACGGGGGTCCCGGAGCGACCTCCTGCCACGTGACCTACCTGTCACGTGGTAGGAGCACAAGATGGTGTCGGTGACCATGTGACAGGGGCTGACCAATGGCACGGCAGCCTTTGTGACACAGGCTATCGGCGCCATGAGGAAATCACAAAGGAGTGCAGGGATGGCTTTCTGACTCCCCGCTGGACCACCAGGGAGTTTTGGCAAGTCTTGGGGGGGTCAGGAGGGTGGGGGGGTTTAAGTGTTTATTTAGGTTCAACGTATTCAACAGAAATATGTTGAATACGTTGGAACTCACGATGCGTTTCTGCTCAAACCTTTTTTTTCTCTTTTAAAAATATAAGTTGTGTTTTACATATGCGTTCAAAATGAATGCACACCCCTAGTTATTATTGGGTTATATGATGTATGAATATTTTGCATACTGTTATTAATTTTCAGGCTAATACTTGATAGATTACAACCTTTTTTGATCAACAGTTGCTGCAGGAAATCCCCACTGAGGGATATAACATAACATCTACAGCTAAACAGTAAGCTATTTTTTCTGTTCTTTAGAGTATTAGCCATGCTATATATGCATCAAGAGATACAGGTGTAAATTCATATGCTATCTTCTGTAGCCTTGGACCAGGCCTCACAACATCCTCTTCCAGCTAACATTCAGGCCGATACAGTACAGGGCACTCTGGTGGAGCGCACTGTTAACCGGCATTTGGACACATGTTTTCAACGCACTAGCTTTACCCCTTATTCAGTAAGGGGTAATAGCGCATCGAAAACGCGCGTCCAACCCCCCCGAGACTAATAGCGCCCGCAACATGCAAATGCATGTTGATGGTAGAGATGAGCTTTGTTTTTTTCTACCAGGTCGTTTTTTGAGTCGGACGCTTCGGGGTAAAGTTCGTTTTTCCTCGGTTAGTTTTTTGGAAAAATGAACAAAAAACTAAATGGGGAAAAACGAAACGGGCCCAAAAAATGACGCGGGAAAACGAAGCTAAAAAAACCCCACCCCAATCATTAAAATTTACTTTAATACATTAAATACAAATCCCCCCACCACCATCCCGATCCCTCTCCAAGACTTACTAACATCCCTGGTGGTCCAGCAGGGTACCGCGAGGGATTTCTCCCTCCGTGCCATTGGGCTTTCAGGCCTGCCTTGCATCAAAATGGCGCTGATAGCCTTTGACCTACTATGTAACAGGGGCTACCGGTGCCATTGGTCAGCCCCTGTCACATGGTAGGATGCGGGCCCTAATTTAAATAAATTAAGTTACTGAATCGCGTGCACATGAGAGTGGCCTGTGCACGTGCCGGGAGAGTGGGCGCTCGCACGCTCTCCCGTGTGGTTTACTGTATCGGCTCAATTATGTTTAAATCATACCATCAGGAAGAAGGATGTGACTCAGTGAGATCATGTGGTGCCTTCCTCAGGAGCAGATGAAATCTATGGCTATACATCAATATGGTTATGTCCGCTATGGAGGAGCTGCAGTGAAATCACTATGGTGCAGCTTTCTAGCAAACGGCATCATTTGAATAGGACACTGGATGGAAGATGATGTCATGAGGCTTGGTCCTAGGTCTCAGACCTGGGTCTGGCCCTCAGCCTAAGCCTCAGTAACAGAACCTGGCCTCAGCTGGGCATCTTTTTTATTTTACTTATATATTCCACTTTTCAGCACTTTAAAGTAAATTACATTCAGAAATTGCAGGTATTTTCCTATTTTAGACCTGGGCCTAAGCACAAGCCTAAGTTATCATATCTGGCCTCATCTGGGACCCAGCATCTGGCCTGGACCTAGACATGGGCCTTTGTATTGGGCCAGGACCTGGCCTGGGCCTCAGTGATGGGATCCGGCCTTGGGTTTGGCCATAGGCCCTGGTCTAATGTATGGGACTCCACCTTGGACAGGCCCCAGAATTGGTCATGGGCATAAGTCACGGTCTGGGCATCAGTACCTAGTCTCAGTTGCAGCTTCAGCATCAAGCCTGGGCCTCAATAGCATGACCCATCCTTGAACCAGACTCAAACATTAGGCCTAGCCAAGACTCAACTACAAGAACTGGCCTTGGCCAAGCCTGGATGATGGGAGCTGGTGACAGAACTAAGCCTTGGTGATGGACCCAGGCCCTGACAGGCCCAGGCTTTGGGCCTGGGCCTAGACCTAGGCCTTAGCTGGGTCCTGAGTTGGGCCTGGGCCTAGCTTTGGACCTTGATGACATGTTTTAGCCTCAGTCCTGGCCCTGGTGTCGGGCCTAGACCTAGGCCTTATCCTGGGCTTTGACAATGGATGGGCATGGTGATGGGACTAGGCCTAGGCCTTATCCTGCCACAGTTCTTTTCTTTTTAAATGCATGAAAATAAAAATACCTAAAAATGATGTCTGGATATTTTCATTGGGTTCTATTTTCAGTCCATTTCATTTGGAATAAACCAAAAATGCCTCATTTGTTTTATTTTTAACAATTTGTTTTAAATAAATGGACATCCCTAGAGTCCAATATGTGCTGCTAGAGTTTGAGAGACTTTTTTCTAGACTTGCACTTGGTGTACTCAATGCACTAATCAATGTCTTCTATTCTTGAACATGTATCAGACCAAGCCATATCCTGTGAGATGCCCTGTTTATGGTCTTGTAGCTAAAATGGTGCACCTTACCTCCTGTGTATAACAATGCAAAAGAGTAGGTGCAAGGGTGTCTTGCTGGTTGATGGACGACCTTCAGGTGCATAGGAGCCCTGAACATCAGCTATAGCTGTTATAGCTTATACTTCATTTGAGAATTTATATGTACATGACTGTCATTGTCCATCATAGAGTTTGATATGTCTATCTGCAAGTGCTTTTTCACTTGGTAACCTTAGCATGCTGGTAGGAGGAACTCTTCCCGTCCCTGATCTTGTTGAATGATTGGGTACTTAAACATAGGGTGGAACTGATATGAGGGAATTTGTATTGATGGGCTTTGGAGATAGGAGAGAGGAAGATCATGACAGTAAGGGCCGGATTTTCAAAACATTATGCGCGTAAATCCTCTGTATTTATGCGCATAACTGGACCTACACGCGCCGGGCCTATTTTAAAACAGGCCTGGTGACACACATAAAGCCCCAGGACGCGTGTAAGTCCAGGGGCTTGCAAAAAGGGCCGGGGAGAGGGTGGGGCGGGGCGGTCCGGGGGGAGGGGTTGGGTGGAGTCAGAGGATCCCAGCTCAGCGGCCATTTGCCGCTGTGCCAGGGATCATGCACCGGCAGTTGGCCGGTGCAAGCAACTTACTTCAGCCCCAGGGAGTTGGAGCGGCCTGGGAGGGAACGGAGGGAAGGCCGTGGGCGTGGGCCCGCGCAAGTTGCACAATTGTGCACCCCTTGTGTGTGCGACCTCCGATTTTATAATATGCGCCTACCTGCATGCGCATGTTATAAAATAGCGTGACCATGTGTGCGCACCGGGTAGCACGTGCACATGGATGCACGTATGTAGGTATTAAAATCTACCCCTAAATAAACAATAAAACAAACATTTTTTGGGTTGTATGCTCCTAGCAGAGCTGAATATCAACACTTAACTGGCTAAAAATTTACCATGCACCCAGAACACATCTATCACCACCTCTTTTATTTGGCTAAATTTCATGTAGGTCATGAGAAACTTGCACATACTTTAGCTGGACAGCAAGGGGGAAATATTCAAATCTCAGGTTTCATGTGAGTAATTCAAAATGTTTCCCAGACAAACCCTTTGAAAATAAAAGGAGACTTAAATAAACTGTATCATCTGTATCATCTGTATCATCTGTATCATCTGATATGTTCCATGTAAACCGCCACACGGCGGTAGTTATTTCAGTTACCTGTGAACCGGAGTGATATGTATTTTATACAGGAACTTCCGGTATATAAAAACCAAAAATAAATAAATAAAAATAAATCTGCTGAGTTCTGTCCTTATCTGGAATAGCAAGCACATCTTGAGATAAACTAGCTTATGTTAGTAATGACACTGCATGTGATGCATTAATGGCTTCTCTTTGGGTATTATATAAATCTACACGTTCCATAAGGTACGCACGTAACCCTTTTAAAACCACCCTGCGGGCACCGAGCCTATTTTGCATAGGCTCGGCGGCGCGTGCAAGCCCCAGGACGCGCATAAGTCCCGGGGCTGCAAAAAGGCGCGGTCGGGGGCATGGCCAGGGGGTGCGGTTTTGGATCAGGGGTGTGTTCAGGGGCGTGTGGGCGGTCCGGGGGCATGGCCGAGTGCCCCAACACAGCGGCCTGTGTCGGGGCCTGCCGCACCTGCGCGCGTAAGTTACTACTGCCCCGAGGCAGTAGTAACTTTTCTGATAAAGGTAGGGGGGGGTGTCTAGATAGGGCCGGGAGGGTGGGTTAGGTAGGGGAAGGGAGGGGAAGGTGCGGGGGGGTGGAAGGAAAGTTCCCTCCGAGGCTACGCGTGTATCTTATAAAATCCAGCGTACATTTGTTCGCGCCTGATACGCGAACAAAAGTACGAGCGCGCGCTCTCTTTTAAAATGTACCCCAAAGTATATATTTGAGGCTTCACAAAAGAGTGCAGAAAACCACAGAGTATGACCCCCGACTCAGTCCGTGTTTCGCCAGAGGGGCTGACTAGGTGAAAAACATCTTATATCATTTAATTTGTGTAGCAACGAATGAGAGAAACCTTATATAAACGTAGACATCTGCAATAATGGATTAAAAATAATAGTAAATAGTAATAGTAATATAGTAACATAGTGAATGATGACAGATAAAGACCAAAATGGTCTATCTAGTCTGCCTAGTAAGTTCTTACTTTTTTATTATTATTGGGTTTTTTTTAATGAGTAATAGCAACTGCTGCTCTGTGCAAGCTACCCCTAAGCCTTCCGTTAAGGGTATTAAGCTACTGCTGCTTCATGCAGGTTACTCCCAGGTAAAAAATGCAAACTTTAGGTATAATTGTAAAGTTGTCCCATTTGTTTATTTGCATTATCTAGCCAGCAAGGATCCTCTGTGTTTGTCTCATGTCTTTTTGAATTCCAATATTGTTCTTGTCTTCACCACTTCTTCCAAGAGAGCATTCCATGCATCCATCACCCTTTCTGTGAAGAAATATTCCCTGGCATTGTTCTTGAGTCTTCCTCTTTGGACTTTCATATTGTGATCCCTAGTTTTACAGCTTCCTTTCCATTGAAAACGATTTGATTTTTGTGCCTCATTATTTCTTTTCAGGTATTTAAAGGTCAGAATCATATCTCCCCTTTCACTTCTCTCTTCCAGGTTATACATATTAAGCTCCTTCAGTCCTTCAGCTGGATTTACGCCCGCTGGGCCTATTTTCAAAATGCCCGGCGGCGCGCATAAAGCCCCGAGATTCGTGTAAGTCCCGGGGCTTTTCGGAATGGGCAGGATAGGGGCGGGATGGGGCAGTGCGGGGTGGTCCGAGGGCAGGGCAGTCAGGGGCAGGGTAGGAGGCGTGGCTGAGGACTCCTGTGCTGGGGGATCGTGCGCCGGCAATCGGTGATAAAGGTACGGGGTTTTTTATTTTCAGGCTGGGGGGCGGGACAGGTAGGGGAAGGGAAGGGAAGGTGGGGGGGGGGGGAAGGAAAGTTCCCTTCAAGGCCACCCCTTGTGCGCACCGACCCCGGATTTTATAACATGCGCGCGGCTGCACACGCATGTTATAAATTGGGCGTACATTTGTGCGCGCCAGGTAGCGCACACAAAAGTACTCCACGCACGTAAGTTTTAAAATCTGTCCCTAAGGTTCTGCACAGTGGCATTATCACCTCCTTTTTCCTGCTACCTATACCTCTTTCAGTGCAGATGAGCATCCGTCTGACCTTAGCCACTGCCTTGTCACATTGCTTCACCAGACACAATCACCCTGATGTCTCTCTCCTAGTTCGTGCGCATCAGTTTTACGTTTTCCCCCTCTCCAGCACAAGCAACTCCTTCGGATTGCAGTACCCTAAAAACATAACTCTGCACTTCTTTGCATTGAATCCCAAATGCCAAATCTTCACCCACTTCTCCAGTTTTTCTAGGTTACTTCTCATTCTCACCACTCCTTCAGGTGTCTTTACTATTGCAGATTTTAGTGTCATCTACAAAAAGACAGATTTTACCATCTAATCCCTCCAAAATATCACTCAAAAAGATATTGAACAGAACTGGTCCCAGAACCAATCCCCGAGGAGCCCCACTTATCATGCTTTTTTCTTCAGAATAGGTTCCCATTTACTACTACGCTCTGACACCTGCCCGTCAGTCAATTTATAACCCATTCTGCTACCTTGGGACCCACTCCCAAGCTTCTCATTTTATTTATGAGCTTCCTATGCGAGACCATATCAATGTGAGTAAACCAAACTGAGTGTTCTTCCTTGGTCCCATTCTCTATTCACCCAATCAAAATAATCAGATTTGTTTGACAAGACCATACTCTGCTAAAACAACATTGCCTTGGATCCTGCAACCTATTGAATTGCAGATAGTTCATTATACTTTCCTTTAGTAGTCTCTTTATTAATTTTCCAAAAGAAAGTCCAGGCTAACTAAAAAAAGTGTGTATTTTTCAGTCTCCTCCTGGCTACCACTTTTGTTAAGCGGAACCACAACCACCCTTCTCCAGTGCTGCGGCACTGCTCCCATACCCAAAGACCTATTGAACCGGGCTTTCAGTGGACCTGCTAGCACTTTTCAGAGCTCTCTCAGTATCCTTGGATGTATTTCATCTATCCCCTTGGCCTTGCCCACTTTCATGTTTCCTAGTTCCACCCAAACACTCTCTTCTGTAAATGGGGATGTATTTGTCTTCTCCATTGTCTTTCTTAGTGAAAACTGAACCAAAATATTTGTTTAATATTTCTATTACCTCTTCATCTTTCTCTACACCTTGTTCCTTGTCTCTTTTCAATCTTTTAATGCCACTTCTCTCCTCTGTCTTTCTCTGATATATCTAAAAAATGTTTTGTCACTTCACTTCACCTCTTTGGTGATATTTTTTTCTACTCAAGTTTTTGTCAGTCTGTTTTCTTGTCACGTCTCTTTCAGTTTCCCCAGATATTCTTCCCTGTGAGCCTATTTTTGTGTTCCAGATCTTGCTGTCATAATAAAATAATAATGATGCTAATTCTCTACCTACAGATTCTTGATTTTTATTTAGTCTGATTCATTGTGAGATCTGTTCCCATAGATACAGTACAAATCGGAAATAATGCTTTTGTGAATCAGGCCTTTAGACTGTTTGACTCCTTTCATTTGGGAATGAGTATCCCATCTTAGTTGGGAGGTTTCTTTTTAGTCATGCAGTTTATCTCTAAGGTAGTATTACTCTTGTCTAGGCTAACCAGTGGTTACAGAATAATTGAGGTTCTTGTTCTGACATAAATACTGTGTGTGCTTTTGTTTCTGAAAACATTTCCATGAGGTATTTTTTTCTACACATTTAGAATTTTATTCCAACTAAACTAATCCTTTCAACTTTTCCCAGAAGTGAGATGAGAGGGTTTTGACTAGAAGGTACAAAAAAATAAATAAATTGAGCTCCATCCTTCATGGGCTCACTCATTATTTGTGTTATGTACTTACAGGGGCGGATTTTAAGAGCCCTGCTCGCCTAAATCCGCCCACATCCGGGCGGATTTAGGCGAGCAGGGCCCTGCGCGCCGGTGGGGCGGATTTTCATACTCCGCGAATAGGCCTACTTTTGTTTGCGCTCCAGGCGCAAACAAAAGTACGCTGGATTTTAGTAGATACGCGCGGAGCCGCGCGTATCTGCTAAAAACCTGGATCGGCGCGCGCAAGGCTATCGATTTTGTATAGCCGGCGCACGCCGAGCCGCGCAGCCTACCCCCGTTCCCTCCGAGGCCGCTCCGAAATCGGAGCGGCCTCGGAGGGAACTCCCTTTTGCCCTCCCCTCACCTTCCCCTTCCTTCCCCTACCTAACCCACCCACCCGGCCCTGTCTAAGCCCCCACCTTACCTTTGTCGGGGGATTTACGCCTCCCTCCGGGAGGCGTAAATCCCCGCACACCAGCGGGCCTCTTGCGCGCCGGGCCGCGACCTGGGGGCGGGTACGGAGGGTGCGGCCACGCCCCCGGACCGCCCCGGGCCATAGCCACGCCCCCGTACCCGCCCCAAAACGCTGCCGACACGCCCCGAAAACGCCACGACGGCCGGGACCGCCCCCGACACGCCCCCGACACGCCCCCCTCGGAGAACCCCGGGACTTACGCGAGTCCCAGGGCTCTGCGCGCGCTGGTAGGCCTATGTAAAATAGGCTCACCGGCGCGCAGGGCCCTGCTCGCCTAAATCCGCCCGGATTTGGGCGGATTTAGGCGAGCAGGGCTCTTAAAATCCGCCCCTATTTGTGTTATGTACTTACAGGGGCGGATTTTAAGAGCCCTGCTCGCCTAAATCCGCCCAAATCCGGGCGGATTTAGGCGAGCAGGGCCCTGCGCGCCGGTGAGCCTATTTTACATAGGCCTACCAGCGCGCGCAGAGCCCTGGGACTCGCGTAAGTCCCGGGGTTCTCCGAGGGGGGCGTGTCGGGGGCGTGTTGGGGGGCGGGCCTGAACCGCGCGGCGTTTAGGGGGCATGCCGGGAGCGTTTCGGGGGCGGACACGGAGGCGTGGTTATGGCCCGGGGCGGCCCGGGGGCGTGGCCTCGCCCTCCGGACCCGCCCCCAGGTCGCGTCCCAGCGCGCATGCGCATGTTATAAAATCACGTGACCATGTGTGCGCACCGGGTAGCACGTGCACATGGATGTGCGCATGTAGGTAAGATACGCACACACTCCAGGAAAACCTCCCCCTGCCTCCCCCTGCATGCGCTGAGCCAATCTTGCATTCTGGGGGCGGGACCCAGGCCCCTGGAACAGCCACTGGGCAGAGGATGGAGAGCCGGCGCGCGCTAGTTACGCCTGCCCGGAGGCAGGCGTAACTTCTCCAACAAAAGTCAGGGGGGGTTTTAGTTAGGGCTGAGGGGTGGGTTAGATAGGGGAAGGGAGGGGAAGGTGCAGGGGGGGGGGGCATAAGGAAAGTTCCCTCCGAGGCCGCTCTGATTTCGGAGCGGCCTCGGAGGGAACGGAGGAAGGCTGCTCAGCTCGGAGCATGCAGGTTGCACAATTGTGCACCCCCTTGCGCGCGCCGACCTTGGATTTTATAACATGCGCGCAGCTGCATGCGCCTGTTATAAAATCAGGCGTAGATTTGTTCGTGCCGGGTTGCGCGAACAAATTTACGCTCGCGCACATGTTATAAAATTTGGCCCTATGTGTTTATCCCATGTTTCCTTGAATTCAGATACTGTCCTTGTCTCCACAACTCCTTGAGAAAACTGTTCCATGCGTCCACCACCCTATTTCTTTGAATGACTTCTGAGTCTATCCTTTTTCACCCTCATCTCATGACTCTTCATTCTTAAACCTCCTTTCTTTGGAAAAAGGCCAACCTCTTGTGCCTGAAAACCTTAGAGGTATTTAAATTATTTATCATATCTTTCCTATCCCACTTTTCCTCTAGGGTATGCATGTTTAGATTTCTAAGTTTGTCCTCACATGCTTTAGACTGAAGACCACTGATCATTCTAGTAGCCACTTTCTGACCAACTCCAACCAGTTTATCACCTTTTGAAGATGTGATCTCTGTAACTGAAACCATACCTCTTTACAGTATACTTGATTGCATTGTATTTAATGATTCTGTTATTGTAAGAAATGACTCCTGAACAGTCCCAGTAATATAATTCTCCTTCCATGTGACTGCAAGCAATATATTTGTTTGAAAAACTGATAAATGGCTAATATATCTAACATATGTATAGACAAAGTATGGCTACCTGGATCCAGAACAAGCAAAACAATACACATAGGGTAACTTTTACAATGGTTAATGAACTCTCTCACCCTATTTTTGTACTATAGGAATGAACATCTCCTGTACAGCGCAGCAAATATAAAAACATGAACACTGGTCTCAAAGTTTAATGTTCAGGCAAATTTATATCTTGCAGCCATTGTATGATAACAGGTAACAAGTTATAACCTCACACATCACAAAGTTGTAATGAGTTGGAATTTTTTTCTTTTTTTTTTTATTACTACAAGAGTGAAGGAATCATAAAATGGAATTGAGCAGCCACAGAAACATGGCAATGTTCTTTATAAATGCAGGTCATAAATGCTAAGACAAAAGATGAGCACTGGTAACAGAACCAATATTTTTTATTAACCTTCTCAGTAGGGGAAAGCATGTGCATTTGTTCGCAGTAGGGTCTTTACGAGATCCATGGCCATATAGACAGTTATAGGCTAAGTAATAATACCAGACTGTCAGGTGCAATATATTGATAATTTTGAGGGCATGCAGGCTAAAAGTCAGTGGCAATGAAATCACTGGGAGGACAAATTTCAAGGGCATTTATCCAAGGAGATTGAACTGGTAGCAGAAAAATATCTTTCTCACAGCAGCTAAAAGTACACATAAGCTCTTCCAATATGCATAGTTGCGGCTGGATTTCAAAGAGATCTCCCCAGAGGGGTGTTAGATCAGGGATGGTGAGAGGGGTGGAAGGCAGGAAAAGTGTGCATGGAGATGTATGCAATTTAACCCAGATCAGCTGCTGACAGAAATAACAATTACAAATGTGTATGACCATTTTATACAAATAGCAAATGTTCAAGGGGTTACTGTGCCAGTAGCTTCTCTTTGAAAGTTTGCTGCATGGGGCACATCTGCTAAAGTACATGCATGCCTTGCAGTACCGCGGGCTATTGAAAACTGCTCTCTGGGTGGGATGCCATGCAGCATATGCTTACTCTAAGGACATCAGAATATAACTCACTCTGCAAATAATAAACTATGTTGAATCGATTTGTTCAAAATAGAGGGCAGAGTACAAAAGCAAGCAATTACAATACCAGTCTATTACTTTCAGATTTTCCCTACCCATTCAGAAAGAGCTTGATGGCTCCCCTGCCCCCTCCCCTCCCAACTCACTCCATTTGTTTTATAGAAAAAATTACAGTCAAAAACCTTTGTGGATTTTGACCTGGTTTGTAATACTCAAATAGTGCAGACAAATAGGGAAAATGTCTCTAATGGTCTGGGAATGGGATGGGGTAGACAAAACTCCATTTATGGAACAGAATATATGTGAACAGCTAGGCAAACTGAAAGTGGACAAAGCCATGGGGCCAGATGAGGAACATCCCAGGATACTGAGGTTGCTCAGAGATATGCCAGTGGATCTGATGAAGGACTTTTTTAATAGATCCCAGGAAACAAGAGTGATGCCACAGGATGGGAGAAGTGCAGTGATGGTCCCACTTCACAAGAGTAGTAGCAGAGAGAAGAGTGGAAACTACATGCTGGTTAGCCTCACTTCACTATAGAAAAATTAGTGGAGACATTGCGAAAGAAAAGGATAGTGAATTATCTACAATCAAGTGGGTTGCTGGACAAAAGGCAGCATGGATTCACCAGGGAAAGGTCCTGTCAGACAAATCCAGTGGGGGGGTCCCGGTGTGATCTTCCACTCTCGGGCCACGGCTGCGTTAATAGAAATGGCGCCGGCGCTACCTTTGCCCTCTCATATGACAGGGCAAAGGTAGCGCCGGCGCCATTTTGGTTCCTGTCCCCCGACGTCACGAGCACAGGAGATCGCTCCCGGACCCCCGCTGGACCCCCAGGGCCTTTTGGCCAGCTTGGGGGGCCTCCTGACCCCCACAAGACTTGCCAAAAGTCCAGCGGGGGTCCGGGAGCAACCTCCTGCACTCGGGCCGTATTGCAAAATGGCGCCGGCCGTATGGACGTATTGCCATTTTGCAATACGGCAGCCATGGCCCGAGAGTGGAAGATCACACCGGGACCCCCCCACTGGACCCCAGGTAATTTAAAACATTTTGGGGGGGTTCGGGAGGGTGGGAGATTTATTTTAAAGGGTCGGGGTGGGTTTTAGGGTTGTTTTAGTGTGCCGGTTTTCCCGCCCTCCCCCGATTTACGATTTAAACGATTTTTAAAAAAACAAAACTCCGACGATCAGATTCCCTCCCCCCCCCAGCCAAAATCAATCGTTAAGACGATCAATCACACGATTCACATCTCTAGTATTTGTCTGTAAAGAATTATATTCTTACTTTCATCTGATAATTAGCAGGTGTAAATATGCACAGGTAAAAGCCATATGCACATCATGTTTGCAGGTTTTAAAATAGCACCTTGTACTCATAAATGTTGGCCCCACCCTGGAATACCCTTGGCCCTCCTGTTGCCCACTCCTTTTTTATACAAGCAAGTTTATTCATGCACCACTACTTGCATGTGTATATTTGAGGTTTATAAAATAGCAGTTGCGTGAATATACACGCACATGTGTGTACATGTGCTCATTTTTAGTCATGCAACTCTTTTAAAATTCACCTTTTATCTGGGTATGTTCCACTGAATATCTGGGCAAAGTTACCTGTAACATTCCCACTCATTGCCCTCTGAATATATTAACCTCATAATATATAAATACCAACATCTTTTCAAAACAAAGGGATATAATTTCTCAGACCAGGGACAGGGAAAGAGTGTGGTTTAAAACATTCAAAAACACAATAGTCAATGATTGAATTCTGAAACACCAATATATATAAGAAAAAAGGGTTTTCACATGCACCACACAAACACAATGAATAGATGGGAGAGAAGGAGAGAGTTATCAGTTAAGGCCATGAATCAATGAAACAGACCAAGCATGCTGATACAAAACAGGTCTGTAGCATGATAAGAATGGTGATTTCTCTTATCTTAGAGGATTAAATTGCATATCCAATTGGATGAGTCATACTTCAGAAAACAGCAGGATACATCAGTGCAATTCTACAAGAAAGTAGCTTGTACTCGCACATCAGCAATTTTATTAACATGGAAAGTACGTGTAATTTATGCTTCCTGCATATATATATGCCCAAAAAAAGAAGAACTCTGGGGCATTCCAGGCAGGGCCAACAAATTTGGCATGTAAGTTGCTATTTTAAAAGACATTTACACATGAACATTTGGCAACTTACTCAATATTACACATGCTATTTCTCTTGTGTAATTGATATCAGACTTGTTTATTGGCTGGGTGGGATGTCTGGGGGACCTGGGGGAGTTCAGGCTGGAGAACCAAGAATGACTAAATGATCTGGAGAAATATTGAGTGTTGTGCAGGAGGTGGACCCTTGGACCGAGGTGGGGTTGACGCTACCCGTAGGAGGGACCCTATGGGTCCCCACCTTTGGCAGGCGGAGTGGGCTGACTGACGGAGGCCTGCTGGAGCTTCGCCAATACCAGCCCTTGTTCCCCGCGGGTTGAGCCTTTGGGTACCGGGGCTGGCTGGAGTTAGATGGGCCTCTGTGTGTAGTCGTCGAAGAGGAGATGGAGAGGTCAGCCCAGAGGCAGCAACAGTGAAACTGTAGAGTCTGTACTGGATGAGGCGGAGTCATGGAGACCCGGGCGCCAATAGGAACTAAAGTCTGACAGGGGGCGCCCAAGTAACAACAGGCTGAGGCCTGAGAGGCCAAGTCCAGGATGAAGACAATGGAGATGTCGTAGAACAAACTGAAGTCAGGCATGTGGCAATCAAGGAGCGGGTGGCAAGGCAAGGATGTAGTCAGGTCCAGGAGAGAATCAATAGCATGGTCTGGCAAAGCAGAGATCTGGACTAGGAGATGATCAGTAGCAAGGTCACGCCTAGCAGAGGTCTGGATTAGGAGATGATCAGTAGTGTGGTCAGGCGTAGCAGAGGTCTGGACTAGGAGATGATCAGTAGCGTGGTCAGGCATAGCAGAGGTCTGGACTAGGAGATGAGCAGTAATGTGGCCAGATGTAGCAGTGGTCAGGTCCAGGAGAAGGTCAATGACATAGTCAGGCAAAGCAATAGTCAGGTCCAGAAGAAGGTCAATGGCGTAGACAGGCAAAGCAGTAGTCAGGTCCAGGAGATCAATCTATAAGGATAACTAAGTAGCACGAACACGGGAATGAATAAGACAAACCAGGAACAGGAACTCGCAGGGATCAGAAACCAGGAACATGAAGGAATCACCAGGAGGCAACAAAGTACATCACCAGCATGGAGACCTGTTGCAAAGGCGAATAACAGGAGCTGAGCCCGGCCTTATATACTGGAGCTTCAGTGGCGTCATCATCTGGGGCCGCGGCCAAGTTCCCACCCTGGGCCCTTTAAAGGAAGCAGAGATGCACGCGTACGCTGAGGGAGGGGCGAGGCACTGGATGGTAGTGTCTCTCTGTGGACCATGTGGAAAGGCCTGCCGCGGAGCACAGGGATCTGTCATAGAACCAGGAGCACCGGGGATGGCCCAGGGACGGAGCCGGCGGCCTACAGCCGTGAGGGAAGTAGAGCCAGATGCTGGATTAGTCAACAGAGGGTAAGAGGGCCTGGCCATGGGTCTGCTGCAGCTGGCACACGCAACAGTAGCCCCCCCCCTTAAGCCCCCTCCCCCCTTAGAAGTCTTGGTTTGCCCGGATGGGCACAATGAAACTGGAGGAGGAGGTTTTTATGCAGAATATTATGAGCAGGTTCCCACGAATTCTCTTCTGGGCCGTACCCCTCCCAAGAGAGGAGGTATTCCCACCGGCGGCCCCTACGGTGAACATCGAGAACGTCATGGACCTTATAAGTGGTGTTGGACTCTGTAACCAGCTGGGATGGTTCAGGAACCTTGTGCGAAGGCCAAGATAGGATTACTGGCTTCAGAAGTGACACATGGAAAGTATTGTGGATTCCCAAAGTTGATGGCAGCCGAAACTGGTATGTAACAAATCCAACATGACGTGTGACTGGGAAAGGTCTGATGTATCTAGGTTCGAACCTTTGGGAAGGCATCTTAAGACGAATGTATCGTGTACTCAACCAGACTTTCTGGCCAGGGAGGAACTTGGGAGCAGAGCGTCGATGAGTGCCAGCAGACCTCTTGGCCCGGGTTGCAGCTTTGTGTAGGGGAAGATTCGTCTGATTCCAGAGAGCCTTGAGGGCATCTGCAGTAGCTTGTGCAGCAGGAGAATGCACTGATAATGGTATAGGTAAAAGTGGTCGGGGTTGCTTACCATACAGAATGGAGAAGGGTGACGTGCCTGTGGCAGCGGCGATATGGGAGTTGTGGGGAGAACTCCGCCCATGGAAGGAGTTCAGACCAGTTGTCTTGATGATCATTTATATAGGTGCGAAGAAAGGCCTTCAAAGAGCGATTCATATATTCAGCTTGTCTGTTGGCCTGTGGATGGTAAGCTGTGGTGAGGCTGATGTTGATGCCAAAGTTACAGCAAAAAGCGTGCCAATAATATGTGACAAACTGGGCCTCTGTCAGAAACAATATCCTTGGATAAGCCGTGCAGACGAAATATGTGGAGGAAGAACAGGCGTGCCAATTCTGGAGCAGAAGGTAAGCCCGGCAATGGAACAAAATGGGCCATTTTTGAAAACCTGTCGATGGTAACCCATATGACGTTATGACCCTAAGATGGTGGTAAGTCCACAATGAAATCCGTGGAGAGATGCATTCACGGTTCTTCGGGAGCTGGAAGCGGTTGGAGCAAACCCCAAGGTCGACCGACCAAAGTCTGACAGAGGGTGCCCGAGTAACAACAGGCCAAATCCTGAGAGGCCAAGTCCAGGATGAAGACAATGGAGGCATCATAGAAGAAGCTGAAGTCAGGGCAGGCGGCAATCAAGGAGCAGTGGCAAGGCAAGGCTAAAGCCAGGCCCAGGAGTGAATCAATAGCGTGGTCAGGCGAAGCAGAGATCTGGACTAGGAGATGATCAGAAATGTTGTCCAGCGTAGCAGAGGTCTGGACTAGGTGATGATCAGTAGCGTGGTCAGACTTAGGAGAGGTCTGGACTAGGAGATGATCAGTAGCGTGGTCAGGCATAGCAGAGGTCTAGACTTTGAGATGATCAGTAGCATGGTCAGGCGTGGCAGAGGTCTGGACTAGGAGATGATCAATAATGTGGTCAGGCGTAGCAGTGGACGGGTCCAAGAGAAGGTCAATGTGTAGTCAGGCAAAGCAGTAATCAGGTCCAGGAGATCAGTCCGAAATGATAGCTAGGTAGCATGAACACGGGAAAGAAGAAGACAAACCAGAAACAGGAACATGAAGGAATCACCAAGAGGCAACAAAGTACATGACCAGCATGGAAACCTGTTGCAAAGGTGACTAACAGGAGCTGAGCCCGGCCTTATATACAGGAGCTTCAGCGACGTCATCATCTGGGGCCGTGGCCAAGTTTCCGCCACTTGCCCTTTAAAGGAAGCAGAGATGCGTGCGCGCTTAGGGAGGGGCACGGCATTGGATGGCATCGTCTCTCCGCAGACCACATGGAGAGGCCCGCCATGGAGTACAGGGATCCGTTGTAGAACCAGGAGCGCTAGGGTCGGTACGAGAGAAGTGGAGTCAGATGCTGGATTAAGCAACAGAGGGCAAGAGGTCCTGGCTTTGGGCCTGCCGCGGCCGGCACATGCAACACTGAGTGAGTTGGTGGAAGAATCAGAAAACTGGTAATTTCAGTTATGTGCATATTTTTAAAAATATATTGGCTTCTGTGCATATATTGAGTTTTCCATGATCCAGTCCTACCTTTTGTTGCATGTGCCGGCCGCAGCACATGCAACAAAATGCTCCCTCCCCCCTCCCTCCCCTACCCTGGTGAGGGTTGGGGAGGGAGGGGGGATTTGGGGATGTATTCTGTATTCATATTGATATTGTAATAGCACTATTATGTTAAAAGTTTAATAAAAGTATTAATTATAAAAAAAAAATACTTGTTTTCAAAGTATTGCATATATTTGCACACAAGCATATATATATACATGTATGTTTATTTATTTAAAAGTT
Organism: Rhinatrema bivittatum; assembly: GCF_901001135.1. Classification (NCBI taxonomy): domain Eukaryota; kingdom Metazoa; phylum Chordata; class Amphibia; order Gymnophiona; family Rhinatrematidae; genus Rhinatrema; species Rhinatrema bivittatum. The sequence goes on along the minus strand of NC_042617.1, from coordinate 151,167,022 downwards.
TTTCTATATCGCCTATACAAACAAAAATGCTGATCTAAGCGGTTTACAGTTTAAATACATACATAATGTGAAATAGAACTAAAAATAAGCAGACTTACAAATAAAAACACAATATGTTGGGGATAGACATAAGCATATTTTATACCCTGCATTTATTGATACATGCAGCCATTCCCAGTTGTTTGAAAGTTGTCGTCATATTGAATAGAATGGTTGTCGTATTAGTCCACAGGTATGTAGAAATGAAGGTCAAAAAGCAAGTTGTAGTTGGTACATTTTTATTGGATTAAATATATTTATGACTAATTTTAAAAATTATGCAGTCCATATTCAGACTTTATCTGGCTAAGAAAGTTAGCCGTCTATCCAAATTATGTAGCCAGGATATTCAGTGGTGCAGTTATTTCTTTAGAGGATGAGGTTTCTTATTTAAAGGACATTGCCTGGGTCGTTTACCTTCTTGTTTGTGGCAGTAGAAAGAGTGAAGGTGTAGTTGTTTTGTGCACAGTTACAGGTTTTCTTATGTTATCCTACCTTTTAGTTGGCCATTCATCCCAGGGGTAGCTTGGGCTGGTCATATATTTGATGCATCAAACATAAAATTTAAATAATTTCTCATCATTCTGGATGAATATGGAGAAAACTACGAGAGGTGGAAAAGCAACATTATTGTCCATTTTATATTTTGAACTTTGGGAAATCCATTTTTCCTTCAGGCTGTATGACAGTTTCTTCAAGATTGGCCTTACTTCATTGGAATGAATAGATGGAAGATATGGGTCAGTTTTATCTGTCTTGAGTTCCAGAAGAGGATCTCCAAGCTCTTAGAGCTTGTGATTATCTTTGTTTGAGATTTTTGGAAAGTTCTCAATTCCCTTGAATTGAGCACTCTCAATTGCTTCTGGGCTACCATAACATTGTTCAAGTCTTTGCTGCATTACAGTCATGATCACTATGGTATTATGAATATGCACTACGCATTCTGAAAATTTGTTATCCAGCCATTTCACCAACCATTTAATCTACTTGCTTGGAGTAACGATCAGTTCTGAGATGTAACCTTTGAATATAGATGTCCATTCTCTGTAATTTTCCTAGCAGTCATTTAAATTGGTGAACCCTTTAATGACAAACTCACAAAGAATCATATATTTATCAAGATTTGATATGTCTGTGACCTCAGTCTATATATGATGAAAATATTTTTGGTATACTCGTTGAAGTTTTCACATGAATTTTCAAAGGAGTTCCACATGTAAATGTGATATACTATAGGGATGTGCAGAAGGAAAAAATGTGTTTCAATTTGGTATTCATTTCGCTGGGACTCAAATCCATTGCATTTGTTTGACAGGGGGGAAAACCAATTTGTTGATTATTTTTATTTGTTTTCCGATTTCCCATTAAAGTAAATGGGGAATTATTTGCAGCCTATTTTTGGCTGCAGAATTGGAGGGTTTTTTTTATCAATTCTGATGAAACCTCTGGGGAGCAATCATCAGAATGAGAAAAGAGCTCCAAGGTACTTAGACTGTGGCAAAGTGGCACCAAAGAGGCATGAATAGCCTAAGGCACTTTAAAGGGGCAAAGAGGTACCAGGAGTGGCAAGAGTGTCTTAACAGAGGTGCAAAGCAGCAGCGAGAGTGTAAAAATGATACCACAGATTCATAAGAGAGCACCGATAACAGATGCATGAACCCTCAAAGGCAGCATGACAGGCAAAGTGGCAAGACAAGTGGCATCAACATCCTACAGCACAATGAAGGGGGAACATAGCAGACAGAAAGACTAGCACCAAAACACTGAGGAACCATGATAGTGGCAAGAACACAAGGAGTTGAGTGAGTCATCAGGTGTATGTCAGCAAGGCAGAGTGGCAGAAAGCTGATAGGGGCAAGACAGGCTGGCCCCGGGGAGAGTTCTCTTTCCTTTGTGCAGGAAAGGGCTCCCTAGAATGGGTTCGCCCCTAGAGTGTGGTGTTTTCATTGGTATCTAGTGAGCTCTCGCTGGTCTTTTAAAATCTGGTGGAGTTAGCAGGTCTAAAAACAAGAATTTTCAAGGCTGAGGCAGAGGAGGGTGCCATGTGAACAATGGATCAACATGGGTCAACAGATACTAAGAGACAGGCTGGCCATCTACCTGGCCCGGGGAGAGTTTCCTTGCCTTTGAGCAGGAAAGGGCTCCCCGGAATGGGTTGGCCCCTAGAGTGGAGCACGAGCCATCAAAGCGTGGCAATGTGGGGCAGGGTGCCATGTGAACAGCAGTTCAACATGGGTCAACAGGTACTAAGAGATAGGCCTGCCAGCTACCCCGGGGAGAGTTCCCTTTCCTTTGAGCAGGAAAGGGCTCCCAGAATAGGTTGTATTGCAAAATGGCGCCGGCCGTATGGCCATTTTGCAATACGGCAATACGATTCGAGTGCAGGAGGTCGCTTCCGGACCCCCGCTGGACTTTTGGAAAGTCTTGTGGGGGTCAGGAGGCCCCCCCAAGCTGGCCAAAAGTCCCTGGGGGTCCAGCGGGGGTCCGGGAGCGATCTCCTGCGCTTGTGACGTCGGGGGACAGGAACCAAAATGGCGCCGGCGCTACCTTTGCCCTGTCATATGACAGGATAACCAGACTGGCAAATTATTAATATATCACAAAATGCGTGTGGATGGTATGTGATGGATGATTGGGTATGATTATGTTTTATTGCTATATCTATTGTGTGGGGTATTTGGGATAATTTGTGATTGTCTTTTATAAAAATTTTCACCAATAAAGTTTGATAAAATTGGATTGATGTCACAATATATATATTAGTCTGTCATATGACAGGGCAAAGGTAGCGCCAGCGCCATTTCTATAAACGCACCCGTGGCCCGAGAGTGGAAGATCACACCGGGACCCCCCTACTGGACCCCAGGTAATTTAAGACATTTTGGGGGGGTTCGGGAGGGTGGGGGATTTATTTTAAAGGGTCGGGGTGGGTTTTAGGGTTGTTTTAGTGTGCCGGTTTTCCCGCCCTCCCCCTTCCCCGATTTACGATTTTTGACGATAAATCGGGGGAATTCCTATTGCATATCGCCTCTAACGATTTTTGACGATTTAAAATATATCGGACGATATTTTAAATCGTCAAAAAACAATTCACATCCCTAATAATAAGTTCTGACTGATTACTAAGCTGGCAGAAACAGGTTCCAGAAAACAACCTGGTATGTTTCAGTCTCTATACTGCTAGTACTCACCTATTGTCCACACTGTCCTGCCCACTGCCCAGGCAAACAGAGATAAAATCAGTTGCAGTGTAACAAACCTTTTCATGTGCTTTCACCCTCCACCCTCCCATAAGGGAGAGAAAAAGGGCAACATAGACCTACAACCTACCTGCCCTTCTCTGCTGACTAGCAAAGTAAGAAGTTGAACTTTGGCACAGCTCAAAGCACCAACATCCTCCCAAGACAATGATTATAGAAGGAATTTACACTTTGTTCAGTACATTTCATACATGCTCAGTGTTCAAGATCAGCATCACTGGATCAGGAGAGCAGTGATAGGCTGGGTTAAAAAATGCTTCACTATGATACGTTGTCTCTGTTTTCTCCTTGACAAAATGTCTTTCCCAGATCTGATAAGACAGTGAGGTCACACAGTCTGGCTGGCTGGCTGCTATACTATAACAATTGCAAACTGTGTGTATTGCCCTTGTTTACCCCATAGACTATAATGGTCATTGAAATGAATGGGGATAAAAGAAATAAAACAAATATGATTTGTTTAATTTGGGGGTCCCCTCAAGTCATTTTGGGGACACCCGAATTAAACTAAATGGACTCAATTTGTTTTGTGATGCCCATTTGTTTTAAACAAATATACATCCCTACCTCTAGGTATTGCTGTGCAATGGCTGGGAGTCCCTCCTCCAAGGCTGTGAATATTACCTCTGCATACAATAATAGTTAAGAGACCTTTGTTGACAGTTATTAAATCTAGACTAAAATCTGAAGGAATTTGATCTTCTACCGCATCAAACTGTACTTATAGCCCTGCTCTAAAGCACTGCATCAGTTGATCTTCCTCTGCTTGGAAATTATGGGAGTTACTGTATGTGTGCAAATGTTTTGTTGTCAAGCAGGATTTAAGACTGAATAAAAAGTTAGAATAAACCAATCCACCTCAAGAGATACAGTAAGAACTGCTGACCTGCAATCAGAAGGATGTAATGTCCATCCACACCTCCCTGCTGTTTTCCATTTAAAGAAATGGAACACCTGCAGTTAAATCATTGCCTGGAACATGATATCATGGGTATTGTTAATGGCTGGTACTGTCATTGCCACAAAAAAGTAATTAGTAAGAAACTTAAAAAAACACATTAAAAATGGCAGGGACAATACATAAAAATAAGTAGACTAGAAACAGGGAAATGGATCATTAAAGCAAACTGAATCCTTACAACCATCATAAAGGTAGTTCAGGTTTCATTTTGTTTGAAAACTCTTATGAGAAAATAAAAAGCTTAAAAATGTAAACTTTGCTAACAAAAACATTTTATTGCCCATACCAAAATATTACTGGAAATAAAATGAGAGAATTTAAGTGGATCTCATTGCCTAATAAAAATTTCTAATTTCAAGTTCATTAATATGACTGCACTAGTAAACTCACACAGGCAAAGAGGTAATTTTGCAGTTACAAAATTCCCTATTCATCTGGTTTATAGTACTTCAGTGCATGTGTTCCATGTATGTACAATTAAAGAAAAATAACTTTTATCTATGCTAATAATAGGGCAAAAATAAAACAGTTTGCTTTCTGGTCATTTTGGGAGTAATTTCCAAAAGGATTAATGCATGTAAACCCTGGTTTTCTGTGAGTAAATTACTTTTTGAAAATTGTCCAGGGGCTGTCTAGGTAAAAGTAAGCACAAGAGTCATGTCGTGCATACTTTTACATGCACTGCAAAGAGGCATTCCAAGAACATAAGAAATTGCCATACTGTGTCAGACCAAGGGTTCATCAAGCCAAGTGCTTGTAGCCAATCCAGGCTGCATGTACAAAATTACACCTGCTCCTTAGTAGGTGTAAGTTTCTTTGTGTATGTCAGCACTAATTATGTGCACACCCAAAACATTTCAAAGTGGATTTATGAATAAATAGAACCCACAGACTTTAGCCCATATAGAATGAAAATTGCCTTCCCCAATAAGAAATACCCTTCCCATATTGCATAGATTATGATCATTGAACACCTTCAAGAAGCTATTCAAGTATGTCTACTCAGAAACTGATCCTGTATAAAATATTTTATTTCAATCTAATTAAAAAAAAATATTATTTGTAATTCTTCCCTTGCAATGCCCTGTTTTACTTCTATAGGGGATTTTTTTTTTTTTAAATCCCTGCTTTCTAGGTGTCACTAGATTTAGTTTACATTTTGTTGGTATTTACAACATCTTAAATCTGTGTATGGAACTCTTCTTAATATAGAAGTTAATGTAAATGAAAAAATAAACAAAAAACAACAAAAGAATCTGATTATACACCTAGGAAGACTGATTTGCAGTGCTACTTAGCCAGAAAAGTAGTGACTTATTTGGATAAGTGGCAGACTCTGACTATCTGGCTATGTTCAGCAGGTGCCACTTAGATGGATAAGTATTTATCCGTGGGGATGTGTATTTGTATAAAATGAATGGGCATCACAAAACAAACTGGGTCCAATTTGTTTCTTTGGTGGTGGTGGTGGGGGGGAGTGGGGTGTCTCCTAAACAAATGGAGAGGGATTCATAAATTAAATGAATCCTATTTGTTTCATTCATTTAGAAATGCATTATTTCTATGAGCCATTAAAGTCAATGGCCCCATCAAAATCAATGAGGAGCAACAGGTATAGTTAAGAACTGACACAAAGTATAGAGCAGCCAACTAGCAGAAATGGCTGGTGCAAGGGTATAAGGTGCCCTAGGAAAACCTTATAGCCTTGTACAATGCCCCCCCCCCCCCCCGCCCCATTCCACACACACAATTAAGTGTTATTTATATATATTTACATGACAAATATCAAAGTACAATATTCTGAGGTAAAAATATCACTTATATTATATTTACCTGCAATGCAGTGATGCCAACCAAAAATCCCTGCAAAACCCTGGAATGCCCTTCCGGAGGAAGTGGTGAAGTCCAAAACTGCGAAGGACTTCAAAGGGGCATGGGATAAACACTGTGGATCCATCAGGTCTAGAGGAAGCGTATAAAGAGGAGGCAGCAAAACACTGGACAGAGCAGCAGTAGCCACAGAGGCATTCACGGAGCGGGATGCCAGTGGCCAGTGGTTGGTGTTCCACCTTCACGGAGCGGAAGGATGGAGGGCTGCCATCTCCAAATTAAAAAAAGAAAAAAAAAACAACAAAAAAAACACAACAAAAAAAAACAGGGATGGGTTCATGGGCTATAGGTATTACCAATTATTAGGCTTATTCAATTACCAATTATTAGGCATTTCAATATTAGATGATAGTTAATTTGTCTTTCAAGGCATACTTCACTTTCAATGCATATCCAGCATAGCTCTCTGCTACAATGGCAGGGGAAAAGAAAAACTAATACTTCACGCATATCAAGCATTGCTCTCTGCTTCAATGGCAGAGAGCTATGCTGCCGCTTAACCAACTAATCAAACTTAATATTTCACTTGGAAGCAGCTCCATCACTGCTCTCTACATTAATGGTGGGGGTGAAAGGGAAATAGAACCTAAGGTTAATAAGAGCCAAGAGAAACAGATAAGTATGAGAAAAAAGAAGTGTGAAGCTTGCTGGGCAGACTGGATGGACCGATTGGTCTTCTATGTTTCTAAACCCATATGGTATTAGGCCTATTGTGATGTGTGTTGGGCGTAGGCTTGACCCTCTGAAAGCCCTATTAGGAAAATGCCTCACCTCAGTCACAAATGCAGAACATAAACAGACCCTCACCAAATACAGAACAGTGCAACCATAAAGTAGAAATACAAAAGTGTAGACAAAAACTGAACTGGAAACCACAAGAAGCCAGACACTCTATGCAGTGCAACAATGAAAAAACAGAACCATCAACATTCCTCAAACATCAAACAATAAAATCAAGAAATAAAATAAATGCATAATTATAATACTAAAAACATACTAATAATATTTCAAAAATAGCTGATAATTAAAGATAAAATAATTAAAAACTCATGGAGAAGTTTATTTAAATGTCCCAACACCATTGAAATATTTCAAAACAACAGGCATATCAAATAACTGAAAAAAATAACTGAAAAGGATTTTAAAAATTCACACTTTCCATATCTGGGAATTTTGATTTCTAGTCACCCTGAAATTGTCATGGATTAGTGGGAGAGGGATGCACAAACCTTCTCCTCTTTTTCTTATACATATATATATATATATATATATATATATATATATATATATATATATACACACACACACAAGCTCATACACACATACACCTTCTCAGACAAACCTACAGGCATTTCTAGCTCTTCTTTGGTTGGGATCTATCAGCAGTGTCAGGCCCTCATAATCATTTCAGATGCTGGCAGGTTGGAATCAATTTGCAGTACCCATTCTCCGTCTCTCTCTCTCTCTCTCTCTCACACACACACGCACACACACACACACAAAACCCAGGCAGTTCCCATTCTCTCTCACACACACATAATCAAGACAGGCTCCCATTCTCTCTGTCTCACACACACACACACACACACACACACACACACACACATATACACCCAGACAAGCTCCCATTTACACCCACACATCACAGGCAGGCACTCATTCTCACACAGACAGAGCCTAGGCAGGCACCCATTCATTCACACAAACACCCCCAGGCAGATTCCCATTCATACACATGCACACACCGAAGACAAACCCCCTCTCTTTCTTTTGCCAGCAACCTTGGTGTCTCTCTTGTTCCTCTGCTGCCACTGTCACTGCTGCCGCACTGCTATTGGGGAGGTGCTGATCGCTGCTACTGGCACTAAAGCCCGTTCTGTTGCCTCCTCTGTGCAGACCCCATGGTATTAAAAATTTGCGGGACTTTTAGTTTCTCCATGCTGATCTTGTACATTGTGAGATCAGCATAGAGAAAATTATACTCTTGCACATTCCCAAAGATAACTTATGCCAAACACTAAAAATTCAAAAATGATTTTTTTTTCACATTTGCTGTCTGATCTTAATTTTCTAATCGGTTGGTCACATGCTTTTTTCCCACCTTCCCTTTCTTGGTCTTTTGCCAATTCCTTTTACATGGTCTCTTTTCTTTCTATTTCTTCTCTATCCATCTGTCTTCTTTTCTTCTTCCCTCCTTCCTCAAATACACACTCAGGTGCTCATTCTCACATGCTCTCTCTCACATACACACATACATAGGCACAGGCTCTCACTCTCACATGCAGTCTTACACAAACACATAGGTTCTATCACTCTCCCATGCTGTCTCACATACACAAATACACACACACACACTCACAGAGGCTCTCACATGCTGTCTCATCATACACTCACTCTCACCCACAGTCTCTCAACTCAGTCTCTCTCACACATACTCAGTCTCTCAACTCACTCTCATACACACACATACAAACATACACACACACACACATACTCCCTTCAGGGCCTCAGCCTCTCTCTCAGCTCTGTGCCTCCACTTCGCAGGTTGCCATCTGGTGGGCTCCATTGCAGCCCTGATCTTCTCAGGCCACCGCGAGGTGGGATCCATGGCAGCCCTGTTGCCGGGCTCCCTCTTCAATGTATGGCTGATGCTTCTCCTCCTTCTTGCCTGCATGGCTCCGACAACGTTTTTCTTCTGTGTCCGCGCAGGCGGGAAGGAGGAGGAGCACCTGGACGTAATATTTTCTTCTGCCACCAGTGGATTCGATCCCAGTGGTGGCACCACAGGCCTCCACTTCTTCTGCCGCTGGTGGGAATGGGTCCACTGACAGCAACATGGGACTCTCCCACTGGGTGTGCCGCCCTGTGCAATTGCACAGTTTGCACTCCTGGTGGCATGGGGCCTGGGTAGAGGCAGAAAGCGAACAATTGCTTGCAGTGCTGCTACTGATTTTGTCTCTGTCTGCCTGGACAGTGGGCAGAGGGCAGTGTGGGCAGTGGGTTCTAGGTGAGCACACAGACATATTAACTTGGCACAATCAATGGGGAAATATAAAATCATTTTAAAATCCAAACCCCCAGTGACAAAATTATTCATGTAAGGGATAGGGACAGGCAGAGTAGGCAAAGGAAAAGTTTCCAAAATTGGCAAGTTTGGCAGCACCAGAAACAAAGTAGTCCTGCACCCAAATTGAAATGGGATTTACTCAAGACTAATAAGGCATGAGCCAGCTCTAGCCAAAAGAAACTGACATATGGAGACGAGTATGTACCACTGCAGAGTGCGGATGACACAAAGCATATTTTTCTCCATTCTGTTTCAGAAAAGAGGGAAAATGTGGTAGATGTTTTGCAGGTAGAGAGAAAGGGGTAAGAGAACAGGAATGCCAAAAAACAGCAGCACACTCTTCTCACTAGAGATGATGCTGTGAAGGCAATATTTTCATTCACTAATTCAGATGAAGAGTTTTTCTTGACTTGCCTGAATCAGAAGATATAGACATCATATTAGAAGAGGACATTTTGGGAGGAGTATATAGTACTGTTTTAGAATTATCCAGTTCATTGATGGCAGAGATAGAGCAAAATGAGGATAGTGATGAAGAGCAGGCAGGATAAGCAGAGAGTGCAACTGATGCCCCTGTCATTGTTCCTCAGAGTCCACTCTCTACCTTCAGTGCCAGCATCCTCCACCAAGGATGTAGAGAAGAGATTACGGAAGAAATGAGATCAGGAGGCACTTCAAAATCAAGGAGGATCCACATTTTGTGAAGTGTAATCACTGTGCAAAGGATATCAGTTGAGAGAAGCAAATGGTGCACTGGACAAACACTAGTATGCACTAGTATCACCTACAGAAACAGCACCCACTAGCACTGGCATCTGGGGGGAGTGGAAGTATTAGTAGTAGCCCTGGGACCCCTTTTCAAATCAGGTGAAAATAATGGAAAGGAGAGTGTTACACAAACTAACCCCATGCTCTCACCCCTTTCCAGCAGTCAGATGGCAAGCCAGCAGTCCCCTGCTAAGTATGTAGTCAGTTTGCAGCATCAAGTGCATGAGAGACTGATATTTTTCATGGATAACTTACCATGGAGGAAATGACATAGTGTCCGATAGCACTATCCCTGTGAAGAGACAGGCAGTATCAAAAGATGTAACAAAGAACATTATTGAAATGATTGCTCTTGATGGCAAGCTCCTGTAGCTAGTAGAAAATATAGGCATTAAACATTTTTTTGCAGATGGTAATCCCAAATTACAAAGTTCCCACCATGACCACCTTTAGTAGGAAAGTCATCCCTAGCCTGTACAATCAGTGCCATAGTCACATCCACATGCTGCTGGCTAAAGCAGAGGGGAGTAGCATGTATTTCACCACTGATATCTGGACTTCCATGACTGCCACACACTCTTATCTCTCCTTGATGACACACTGGTAGTACATAGTTGAGGCAAGGGCAGACAGAAAATTTTAAAGGGATAGAGAATCAGGGTGCAGGTGGGCACTGCTGCATACCCAGTTAATGGATGAGTCCAAAACCTCAGCCAATGTTCTATCAGACATAAGAGAAATTCTGGAGGGTTGGAAGCTAGACAGAAGTGAGAAAAATTGTGAGGCACTTCCACAAAATGTAAAGGCAGGGACATTTCTCAGAAAGAAGAAAGAGGAAATTGGAATACCACTCTTGAGCTTCACAGTTGATATTGTAACTCACTGGAATTCAACATGCTTGTTACTGCAGATGTTAGTGGATCAGGAGACTCCCATTCATAATCTATCTCAGGAAATAGGGATAAATGTGAATTTTCCCCTCAGGCATCTTGATGGAGCTGTCATGAGGCAGCTGGAAGACATCCTGAAGTCCCTTAAGGATGCCACAAAGGAGATTAGCTCCAGAAGTGCTACCTTGGGAGATGTGATCCCAGAAGTAAATTGTCTAATGGAAAAGTTGAAGACCATTCAGCAGGACATGAGAATAAAAGCAGAGGTGTTGCAATGTGGCCGACTTGCAGCATCAAGAGAGACTGATACCTCTGATGGAAAACAATGTACAAACTTGCCATACTGCTTGAACTCTGGGTGAAAGGGAATGTTGCCCTAGAGTCCAAGTGCCTCACACAGAGGAAGCAGATGCTGGAAAAGATGTACTACCAGGAGGAGTGCCAGAGGCAGGAGCAGAGTAGGGGTGTAGCATAGGATGAAACAGTGGCTACCTCAGAGAATAGTGCAAGCAGGAGCAGCACCCAGACTTTCTGCCTCACCACAATATGCCATAGCCACATTGCCTGCAATGAAACATCTTTCCTGGAACAGGCCAGAGCAAAAGAACCTGGCTGAAAGAAAGACTCTCAGGCAACTCAAGGAAAGAAGAGCTCAGTGCAAACGTCTGTGACATGCTGTCTGACAGAACCCATTGAGGACCCAGGCATAGATATACTTGCATATTAGGCACACAAGTCCACCATCAAGCCAGACCTAGCCAAAGTGGCAAAGCACTATCTGTTTTACCCACCAACCAGTGTTCCCTGAAAAATATGTCTTTTCAATGACAGGAGACATTTTGAGCCCTCTTGAGCTCTCATTGCTCAAGGTTGGTGCCATAGTTAATGAAAATGATGAAATTTTTAAAATGCTCCTTTTGATTGGGTTTCCAGATTTTATATGTGAGTGGCAAGATGAATGAAAACATCTTGAAGGCCTTGCTGGCACTCTGCCTGCCAGTGCCTACAATGACACAGATATACCTCCCCAAGCTCTGATTGTTACCTCTCTGCCTGCCTGCCTGTCATACCTCTAATATTACCATAGGTAACTTGCTGTCTCATGTCTAGCTGCCTTACCCCATGTACCACCATGAAGGACTTGTTGCCTGATGCCTACCTGCCATGACCCTAATGTCACCATAGTAGTCTTGCTGCCTCATGTATAGCTTCCATATCCCTAGTACCACTATAAGAGACTTGCTGGCACATACCCATATGCCATACCCCTAATACCACAATAAGGGACTTATTGGCACAGGCCTATCTGTCATGCATCTAATTCTACAATAGAGAACATTCTGACACCGCCTACTTGCTATACCTCTAATTCCAACATAGGGGACTTTGTGGTATATATGCATTCTTTCCATATAACTTATACCATCACAGAGGTCTTGATACTAGTGCTCCACCTACCTGCTATGCCTGTCTAATATGTTTGAGCAGGACTCAGCTTTTGGGGTGGTATGACCCTCAATCTTGTATATCAGGCTAGGCAGCAGCAGCAGCAGCAGCAGTGTGATTGTGGATGTGTAGCCCAAGTGATGGTGTTGGGGACACAGAAGGACACAGTTTTTGTGGTGATGTGTCCCACTGGCATCTCAGGCCTGGGTTGGTGGTGGCAGCAGTGTGATTACGGAAATGTGATCCAACTGACAGTGTTGGGGACACAGCAAGCAGATTCAGACAGTCACTGGATTTGGATGTTGCTGGATGCTGTATATATTGTAGGTAGGCCCCATTTTGAGGTATGGTAGGCAGACAGGAACAGTGGCTATAGGACCTTCAAATTTCTTTCATTCATCTTGCAACTTGCATGGCAAATCTGGATACCCAAGCAAAGTTAGATTAATTTTCGGTAACACTAGCTTTTCCATCAAGGGTACTGACAGCCTGGAGTGGTGAGAGCTTACGATGTTCCCTATCATCGAAAACACTGTTTCGCTGGGGACACTTGTTGATTGGTAATGATAGTGCTGATCTACTGTCGCTAGGTCTGGCCAGATGCTGGATTTGTGGAACCAATGTGGCAGCACATCCTTGTCCATATTCTCAAGGGGCTATGTAAGATAGTGTGTCACTGAGATTTGAGTTGCTGTCTTTTTACTGGTATCAGATGCGTGTCTTTCTTTCCAGCTGCTTTTTAATTGCCTGAGACAGAAGTAAGGATTATTTCCATTTTACTGTGCAGGAGAGAGTGGTAGGTAGTGATGACAAGGTTCTGCTCTGACTTGAACTACTGTCTGACCGGGCCAATGATGCTGTTTTCTCCTGTGTTACATCCCTCCTCTGCCTCAACTTCTGGTGCTCTAGCTGACAGACCTCTTCTGTTAGTATGCTCTTCATATGTGTCAGATTGTTGGCTTCCAATGCAAGTCTTCCTTTCACATGTGGATCACATAATGTAGCAAGCATGACTGTGGGATTTCTTATCAGAAGTCCAAGGCTCTCCGTCACCTGCTTTTGCAAAGATGCCAGACATTGCAGCTCCTCAGTTCTCATTCCCTCTTCCTGTTGAAAGCCCTCCAACTTTTCTAACAGGATGTTTACTATGGGGAAGACATCTCCCAATGTGGCACTTGTGGCACTCAGCTCCTCTGTCACATCATTAAAGGGCTGCAGGATTGTCACAAGCTGTCTCTAAGCAATCATGATGCCCTAGGGGAGCCTGCATAACTATCTCCATTTCCTTAGACAAATCATGCAGGAGTATCTGCTAGGGATGTGAATCGTGTGATCGATCGTCTTAATGATCGATTTTGGCTGGGGGGGTGGGTAAATCTGATCGTCATGGGTTTTTTTGTAAAAAAATCGTAAATTTGAGCTGCCGTGGCCCGAGAGCGGGAGATCACGCCGGGACCCCCCCACTGGACCCCAGGTAATTTAAAACATTTTGGGGGGGTTTGGGAGGGTGGGGGATTTGTTTTAAAGGGTCGGGGTGGGTTTTAGGGTTGTTTTGGTGTGCCGGTTTTCCCGCCCTCCCCCAATTTACGATTTTTTGACGGTAAATTGGGAGAATTGCTATTGTATCGCGGCTCTAATGATTTTTGACGATTCAAAATATATCTGACGATTGTTTTAAATCGTCAAAAAACGATTCACCTCCCTAGTATCTGCTGCTCCACTAGCCTTTGCAGCATCAAGTAAGTAGAATTCCAGTGCGTGCCCATATCTTAAATGAGACACCTGAGAGGCATTTCTATTAATTTCTTCTGCTTTTCACAGAGAAGGTCCCCCACCTTCACATTTTAGTGGAAATGCTCAGCTATTTTCCTACACTTCTCTATTAAACAATGCAGGTAGACATTCTGTGGTTCTCTGGACCCCTGCCCCAGGGCCTCCTTCACTGCTAAGTGCAGGGTGTAAGCATAGCATCATATACCATGATATCCCCTGTTGGATATTGCATTTCCCATGTTGGAGCCATTGTATGTGACAAGGAACCCTGCAATTATACTTCTGGGTCTCTGATCTAGCTGTAAGCTCTCCAGCATTCCTCTAATAGCTCCTAAAATATTGGCTGAGGTATGAGCCCTGTCCACCAGGTGAATATGCAGCAAAGCCCACTTGCACCCTCTTATTCTGTCTGCTGTGGGGTTGCTGCCTGCCCCTACCTCTGCCAGGTCCCAGTGTGCCATTAGAGAGAGAGGAAGGCGTGTGAGGCATTATTGAATGTCCAGAAGTAACTAGTGAAATGCATGCTGCTCTCCTGTGACCACCAGCAGTGCCTGGCTGCAACTACAGCAATGTTGTACAAATTGGGGATGTCATTTCTGCTGAAAGTGGTCCTGGAGGGCACTTTATAGTTGGGAACTAATAGGTGCAGCAACTGCCTGAGACCTATGTTCTCCACTTCCTGAAGGGGCTGGTAGTCTAAGGTGATCATATCGCCAATTAGGGATGTGAATCATTTTTGAACGATTAAAATTATCGTCAAATAATTTTAAAATCGTCCAAAATCGTTAGAGTGCAGATACAATACAAATGCCCCCGATTTATCGTCAGGGGCATTTGTATTGTATCATTAAATAGGGCGTGAGAAAACCAGCACACCAAAAAAACCCTAAAACCCACCCCGAACCTTTAAAAGAAATCCCCCACCCTCCCGAACCCCCCCAAAATGTTTTAAATTACCTGGGGTCCAGTGGGGGGGGGGTCCCGACGCAATCTCCCTCTCTCTCTCTCTCTCTGGCCACGGCTGCGTTGAGAAATGGTGCCGGTGGCCCTTTGCCCTTATCATGTGACAGGGCAAAGGTAGCGCCGGCGCCATTTTGTTTCCTGGCTCCTGACGTCACGCCTGCTGGAGGTCGCCCCCGGACCCCCACTGGACCCCCAGGGACTTTTGGCCAGCTTGGGGGGGCCTCCTGACCCCCACAAGACTTGCCAAATGTCCAGCGGGGGTCCGGGAGCGACCTCCTGCACGCGGGCCGTATTGCCAATCTTCAAAATGGCGCCGGCGCTACCTTTGCCCTCACTATGTCATACGGGCGACCGTGGCAGGAGGATATAAGTGCTGCTGATTGGACTCAGCTGGCTAATGTAGTGTTATTATTCCAGTGGCAGCATTTGAGTGTTAAGGTCAGTGAGAGTCTAAGAGAGTATGGGAGGCCTGGGGGGGGGGGGGGGGGGCTGGGAAGACTAGGAAGGGGGAGGAGAGACTGGGAAAGTGGTAGCAAGACTGGGAGATCTCAGAGGGGGCTGGGGAGTAAGACTGCTGGGGATGTGGTGTGAGAAGGGAGAGCGGGCTGGGGAGGAAAATTGGGAGGTCTGGGAGGGGGCTAGGGAGTAAGACTGCTGGGGTCTGGGAGGGGAGAGGGGGGCTAGGGAGCACTATTGCTGGGGATGGGAGGGGAGAAGGGGTTGAGGGTCTCAACTACTGGGGACTTGAGGGGGTAACTGGGAATGAGCTCTTGCTTCTGCTTCTTTGAGATGGTAAGTTGGGAGAATTTGATTTTCTCTGTTATTTTTAGGAACTGTGCATCTCTGAACATTTCTGTTGTGTACATTACAGGATAAATGTATTTGTTTTTATTTCTCTGGTGTTACACTCCTGACAAAGTCTGGCATTTTCAGTTTTCTAATTAAGTTTTGTCTCACTGTTTCTATTTCTAATTTGAAGTTGATTCTGTATTTATTGAGGGTCAATCTGTGTTTTGCATCTGGTGCCTAGGTGAGGTATTCTGCCACTGTGTATTTTTGTGAAAGGATCTGTGGCAGTCGAACTTGTTTTGTTTTCCAATCTGCATTTCTAGTACAAGAGTGTACTATGCTCTAGAGCACTGAGCCTTTGTGTGAGCATATGTGTGAGAATGAATATGTCTGTTATAGAGTATGCATTTCTTTATATTTTTATGGTATTTTTATTCTGTGTTTCTTGAGGGTCTGTTTTTTGCATGTATAACAGAGATGAGGTGTTCTGCTAGCGAGTAATTTCTCTGTAGGGAACTATATCAGCCTGGCTTGTTCTGTTTTTCTAATAGGAAGTGTATTAGTGTTATAGGGCCAGGTGTAATATTTGAAGTGTTGGTTTTTCATAGATAGGTTTGAGTGCTGTCAATTAGTGCTGTCTTGGTTTGGGAGGTTTACTATATTGTAATTGTAATTCAGTTTATGTAAGGCTTTCTGGGGGCCAAGCCCTTTTCACTTTTTTGCAAAGGTTTTCTGGTGGGCACGACAGCAGCGCATGTAAATATAATACACAGTTGTTGTAAGTGATATTTTTCCTCAGAAGGCAGTATAATGAATATTGTTTTTTTCATGTAAAATCTGTTATTAGGAAAGGGCCTAGGATGGAGCTGGGGGAAGAGGAGATCTAGGATGGTGTTGGGAAGAGGGGAGGAAAGAATTTGTGTTTTTTTGTGTGGGGGGATTAAAGAATTACAATATAATTGAAATTATTGAAGACTAAATATTATTTTGTGTTGCTTCTCTCCTTTTCAAAAGAATACTGTACTGAAATCTTTCCAGGTTTATACCCCAGACAAACCACAAGAAAAATCTCACTCTTTGGCCTTGAGTCTCATTTCTTGGGACATTAAATCTCACTTTTTGAGATGAAGTGGTGGGGTAGACAGTGCAAGTTCAGCAATTAGGCCAGGAAGGGGAGGCAGAGGAGGGAAAATTGGTCAGTAATGCCAGAGATTGGTAGGGGAGGCAGAAGGATAGGAATGTGATTATGTCGGGATGGGAGGAAGAGAAGTGGATGTGCTTTCACCGAATCCCCTGCTTAGAATGTCTCCGCATGCCACTGGGTCTGCTGCCGTTGCTGCTGACCTGCCACCTGATTGGTAGAAGAAGTTGAAGGCTTGGAAGCAGCTTATGGCACACTCATCCCCTTTTCAAATAGTGTCCTGACTGTCCTCTGCCTTGCAGGACTACTGCTCCCACCACCATTCCCAGGTGCATAATGAAGGGAATGCTGCTTCTTCAGGTGATGCTCCATCGCAGAATTAGTTAAATGGCCCACTTGCCTCTCTAGGCTGATCTCTTTGGCGCAATAAGAACGTACAAAGCATGGGTCCTCCCTGATTTGAAAAATAGCTCTAGATCACAGATTTCTTTCTTAATGCTTGCCTCTGACTGCATCCTTGAAGATGGATGATGGTAACACTGAAGTGGCAGTGGATTCTGAAGGAGCCTGATAAAATTGAGCAGAGGATTCACTCATCTTCTTTTCCTGCACTGTCAGTGTGGCCTGCTCACCCTCACCAACATCAGCTTCTGCCCTTCTCTCCTCCATCACTGGAGGCTAAAACAGTACTCAATAATCTTCCAAATTCAAGGTCTGTAGCTAACAGCTCTCCCATCTCTGATTCAGAAAATTCTTTAAACAGATATTCTTCAAATTCTGATTCAGAGGAAGACGATAACGGATTTGTTTTTTGCTGGCTATGCTGCACCAATGGCTGATTGTGCTGCCAGTGCTTTAGGTTTCACCACGTGAACTTCTACTTCCACAGTTACTAATAGTGGTTGTACCCTTCTCCTTTGTCACACTAGGGTCTGACTAAGATCCTCCCCAAATTTCAATTTCTTGCAGCTTGACATGCCTGCCTCTCTTGCTGATGTTTTGGATGTAAAAAAAAAAAAAATCCCTTTTTATTTTAGTTGGAGACTCACTGTTGTCTTATAAAATAATCTTTCTCCAAATGTGGGCTTCTCATAGCCTTTACCTTTCTCTGACATGATGTGATTTTATCAAGTGCTGTACCTGCTTACTGGGATTTAAATGATGGATTAGACAAAAGATGTTTTGACCTTTATTATTTTCAATCAGGTGAAATGTGTGTGACATTGACTATTAAACTGAGTGATCATTCTGACTATAAGGTTGAACAATACACAGAGAGAATGCACTATTTTAATATACTATATTTTCATCCTCAGACTAGTACACTAAAGAATTGGGATGTGCATTTGTTTGCGATGAAATAGGAAATAGAGATGATATTTCCTATTTCATAGTGTTTCGGGGGACAGTGAAACGATATGAAAACCCATGAAATTTCATGTGGTTTTCTTATTGTTTTTGGGGAGGGGAGAAAGGGCA
This sequence comes from Rhinatrema bivittatum, assembly GCF_901001135.1. NCBI lineage: Eukaryota > Metazoa > Chordata > Amphibia > Gymnophiona > Rhinatrematidae > Rhinatrema > Rhinatrema bivittatum. The sequence continues at coordinate 151,148,556 of NC_042617.1, read as the reverse complement.
CATTAAAAAAAAAAAAAACCTACCCCAACCATTCAAATGTAATTAATTGCAACCCCCCACCCTCCTGACCCCCCAAGACTTGCCTGACCCCCCCCCTCAAGACTTACCAAAAGTCCCTGGTGGCCCAACGGGGTCCCGGGAGCGATCTCCCCCTCTCGGGCCGTCAGCTGCCACTAATCAAAATGGTGCTGATGGCCCCTTGCCCTTACCATGTGACAGGGGCTATCGGTGCCATTGGTCAGCCCCTATCACATGGTAGGAGCAAAGGATGGCCCGCACCATTTTTTAAGATAGTGCCGGCCATCCATTGCTCCTACCATGTGACAGAGGGGGTTGGGAGGGTGGGGGTTGCAATTAATTAAATTTGAAGGGTTGGGGTGGGTTTGGGGTTTTGTTTTTTTTTTAATCTGAAGGGTTGGGGCGGGTTTCGGAGGCAGGCGAAATAAAATTGGCCCAAACGGCGTGAACATGAAATTTCCCACGGCGGGCCGATAACGAAGGCCAAACTGAAAGGTTCTGCCGAATCATATCTCTACTAAACAACACACACACACAGAGCAGAGAATGGTGATGAATGCTATGTGTGTGAGTGCAACCGTGCGTGCACTAGTACTGCAGTGACAAAATTAATCTACAAAGAGGCTGGCTGTACTTGTGACAGTGACTGCCTGCTGTTTTTCTATATGCTCTGACTCTGGTGAATAGACCCAGAAAGACAGAGAATGTAGAAAAAGCTTCACTATCTTGGGCACTGTGGCACAGCTAGCATAGCACTGTCTAGTGCTAGCTGCCTGCTTGGCACAGCTGCTGGATCTGTGGGTCACTGCAACAGGTCCAAACTAAAATTAATCGCTGCACTGCAGACAGAAGTTGCAGTCTTTAGCCTTTCCCTCGTGGGGGAGAAAAGGCTTGGCACACAGACCTTCCTCTTCAGTGGCAGTGACAATGAGATGTTATAGAATATAAAAATTAAAAACATGTGCAGATGAACACACACAGAAGCCAAAAGGATTGGCATGCAATGTTTCTGATTTTGAACAAGAGCATGCTGTTCATTAAGTACTATGGAGTATGGAACAGCACAGCTCACAGAACAGCTAGCAATGTTTTTTCCTCAATAGGAAACATTCAAATGCACTTTCAGTCTGCATATACTATAAGAAAAATAGACAGAGCAGCGATTCACTGATTTAGAAAAATGCTTTGCTCTGATACATTCCCTTACATTGTCAGTCTGGCTTCCTTGCCATCAGAGCCCAGTTACTCTCTGATCTCATAAGTGAGTCATAGGCACAAAGGCTTGTTGCTATGGAAACACCCATATGACCAGCCTCAGACAGGGTCTATTTTTTACAATGCACTTGAATGCAGCCAGTGCAAGAAGGCCTGTATTGAGCCCAAGGAAAAAGATACATCTGGGTTAGGATTTAAGGAAACATCATTTATTCTACATATTATATGACTGTCCATAGGCCCCCTAACCACCCCAGGGGTTGGAACCAAGGGAAATACCTTAATTTTCCTTTTCCTGCCCATGTATCTTCAAGAAATTATCTCTGATGTTAACTGGAGGCAGCAAGGAGCGCGCCTGCGGCTACACGCCGCAGCCCCCTGGTTTTCAAAAGTTCCAGACCCGGTCCGATCACGTCACAGGGGGCGTGACTCAACTCGCTCAATGGAGAAAAAGTTTCAGATGTTTTAAACAGGCTCTGAGCAGTCCCTCTGGCTGTAGTTCCCTCCAGCAGGAGGAAATCCCTCCAGTTGCACTCCCAAGAGACCTCTCACGCGCCTCTGGTTTTAACCAGTTCCAGACCTAGGCTCTGAGCAGTCCCTCTGGCTGTAGTTCCCTCCAGCAGAATTAATCATTTGAAATGAATGGGTAATCCAAAATGAAGTGGGACATTTTTGCTTTATTTTGCTTAAAACAAAACAAATGAGCAGTTCCCCAGAAAATAACAAAACTTTTTGTTTGCATACAACTCTACATGTCAAGCAAAACTGCTGTTTTGTTTGTATTTTTCTACTGAAGGCAAACCACATAAGCCTAGTCAGAATGTGACTGAGGTCGGAAGGGACAGGGAAGAAGCAATATTCAAAAGTAGTTAAATGAGTTGGAAAAAAACTTTGAAAATTACTACATTTGCACACACACATACACACACACATACACACACCCTCAGTACAGGTAAAAGCATGGGTGCAGCAGAGTCAAAATATGTGCAGCTTGAAATATCCAAGCATACTTCCACACAAGTCCTTTTCTCCTTTTCTAATGCACTTGCAAAGTACATGGGTACTACTCTACTAGCATTGCACGTGCTGGGTGGATTTTCAAAAGGAAACCCTGTAAAGAAAATGAGCTATTAGTCCTGCTTGCCATTTTCAAAATTGCCCTCCATAATAGCATTAACATTCAGTATCTACCTCTGCCTGGTAACTCATCCTGAAATTCTCACCCAGAATCTATTTTCTCAGTTCCAATTCCCTCCACCACCCCACCACCTTTTTTTTCCCCTTTCTGCAGCATGCTTTTATAGAGGCTGTGTGCTCTACCCATAGGGTAATTTAAAAATACTTGAAGTGTTTTCAGCACTGGGAAAGTAGAGCCCCATCCATTTCCAGCTCACATAATCTGCCACGGAGATGCTATTAAATAAAGAACTGCTTGAAGGAATTTGAACTGTTAAAGCATATCTTTGAGTACCAGTCTTCAAATCCAATAGTTTTCTGGTGTACAAGAAGAAGATAAATTGAACTGTACCACTGCAATAAACTATGACTCTCTCTGCTTTCCAAATCCCCTGTAAAGACTGACTGTGGAGCCTGCCCAGGAAAGATCTCAATCTCATATACCCTTGCTGTCAGGTTATCTGCTCTGTCATTCACCGGAGCAGAGGACGCTTAGATAGCATCACTGCATGCAGCAGAGTGGAATGTTTCCTCTAATGCCTTATTCTAATGAGGAATAGGAAATGTTGCCAGAGACCACTGCTTCTCTAAATCATGTTCCTTTTGCTTTTCTTCCTTTTATTTTTATTTTGTCTACATTAAGAAAACATGACTGAAAAGTTTCAGAATTATTTACAACTTAGAAGGCAATGAAAAGCATTTTATTTATTTTATGTTCTGTTGTATTTATAAATACAGCTTATATTTTCTTTAGGAAAAAGCATGCTTCATATTTTCTTATTATTATACTATATTATATACATTTGATATATAAGGGTAAACCCAAAATATCCCTTACTAATTGTATCAGTGTATCCATAGAAAGTGGTGAAGTCAGAGAGTAGGAATGTAGTGGGAGCTGTCTAGTAAGGAGTTTGTTTCCTTAAACCTCAAAAACACAATTTGACTTATTTTTATCTTGTCCTTGGAGTTCAAGAATTTGCTCTCTGGAATGAGCACTTGCAGGTAGCTGAACAAAATGTAGGCTCCAAGGAATGGACATCTCCAGTTGGGCAGCATGCCAGAACTGGGTTGCACTGAACCAGTATGCTGTTCAGCTATTGCCGCCTTCCCCAAGAGTTTACTGAAAATTGAACTTCTGGATCTGAGGTCTAGAAAACTCACATTTCTGGTAGCCAGAGTTGTTCCATTACTTTGCCCAGTCCGGTAGAAGCAGCTAGACACTGCCACACCGGGCATGACAATGGTATAGCATGGCCACCAAAGATGTGAGATGTGAATTAAATTTTACCAGCATTAAGAAAATCTGCTCTAAGCTGTCTGCCCTTTAATGCACCTCCTTGTACTACTAGGGAATATCTAATGCCTTCTTTTACATGGGATTTGCATGTAACTGCGCTGAGTATACAATGGCTTTCATAACGTGGGATTCTTTTGGCACTAAAACCCTTTTGGGTAGATTTTAAGAAAGTCACGCGTGTTAAAAACGGGGGTTGAGTGCGCGGTTGGGCCTTGCAAGCGCCGCGCACATCTTCAAAGTGGCCCAGCCACGCACGTAACCCCAGCTATGCACCGAAGTGCTGGGCCCAGATAAAGGGGTGGGGAGGGGTGGGGCTGGAGGCGACTGGTACAGCGGCCATTTGCCACTATACCACGGAAGGGAATCCTGGTGTGCGCAAGTTGCTACTTTACCCCCCCTTGCATGCACCGCACACACATGCGTGCATGGATTACAAAATCCGGTGCACATGTGCGCGCGGAACAGCAATTTTATAACATGCACGTGCCGGCGCACGCATGCTATAAAATCAGCGCCTCTATGTGTGTGCGCCCGGAAGCGCGTGCACATTGACGTGCACGTGCACACCTATGAAAATCTACCCCTTAATATACACCTGAGTAAGGTAGGCACTGAAAAACACATGTTATAACATGAGTAAAAATTCACAATAGACTCGGTGTGATTTATTACATTGTCCCCCATAAGAAGTACAAAGAAATGTCCCACAGTGGCAAGAACACCTCAAGGTGTAGAGTTTGGAGTATGATAGCAAGGCAGAGTGACAGCAAGTCCCTCAAGATACAGAGTCTACGTATGGCTGCAATGCTGAGTGGAAGAAAGACTCCTAAGGTGTAAGTTAATGGGTACAACAGTAATACAGAGTAGCACAGGAGTTTCTGTCTTCCTGTTGAAGCACTGTCAGATTTAGAGCAAGAGAATGTCTTTATGGAAATATCTTGTTCCTTTCCAGATTTTCACTGAGCTCCCAATGATGTGTCTCTGTATTACTGTTTTTAGGATCATGTTTTTATAAAGATTGGAGAGTGACAGGGAATTCCTAGTGGCTAAAGGATGGAGATGAAGGAAAAAGGGTAATCCATGTTAATTGGCATTACCTTCATGTAATGGAAGTTACCACCCTAATGAATAAAAAAATATATAAAATAAAATAAATTTGCTGAGCAGACTGGATTGACCACTTGGGTCATGTTCTGCCATTATTTACACTGGGGTACCTTTTAAAAGACAGCGCACTCGCGTACATTTGTTCGTGCATCAGGCGCGAACAAATGTACGCTGGATTTTATAAGATACGCGCGTAGCCACATGTATCTTATAAAATCCGGGATCGGCGCACACAAGGGGGTGCAAATTTGTGCAACTTGCACGCGCCGAGCCCTGCACGCGCTGCCCGTTCCCTCCGAGGCCGCTCCGAAATCGGAGCGGCCTTAGAGGGAACTTTCCTTCCACCCCCCCCTCCCCCGCACCTTCCCCTCCCTTCCCCTACCTAACCCACCCTCCCGGCCCTATCTAGAGCCCCCCCTACCTTTATGTGAAAAGTTACTACTGCCTCTGGGCAGTAGTAACTTACGCGCGCCGTCGCGGCAGGCCCCGACACAGGCCGCTATGTCGGGGCACTCGGCCATGCCCCCGGACCACCCACATGCCCCCCGAACATGCCCCCGATCCGAAACCACGCCCCCTGGCCACGCCCCCAACCACCCCTTTTTGCAAGCCCCGGGACTTACGCACGTCCTGGGGCTTGCGCGCGCCGCCAAGCCGCAAAATAGGCTTGGCACACGCAGGGGAGTTTTAAAAGGGTTACGAACGTACCTTATGCGCATAACCCTTTTAAAATCTGGCCCATTGAGTGTGATGAGGCCCAAGGGAGGCATGCTCAAACACGCAGGATTTGGGAGTCTCTTGGGATCCAAAGGATTTTAAGACAGAGAAGATCGAGAGGTACAGATTGGTGAAAGGGGAGTTAGTTCCATACTCCTAGGGTTTACCCTTACACATAGGGCCGGATTTTAAAAGGGTTACGCGCATAAGGTACGCGCGTAACCCTTTTAAAACCCCCCTGCGCGTGTCAAGCCTATTTTGCATAGGCTCGGCAGCGCGCGCATGTCCCGGGACGTGCGTAAGTCCCAGGGCTTGCAAAAAGGTGCGGTCATGGGCGTGGCCAGGGGGTGTGGTGTCGGATCAAGGGCGTGTTTGGGGGTGTGGCCGAGTGCCCCGACACAGCAGCCTGTGTTGGGGCCTGCCGCGCCAGCGTGCGTAAGTTACTACTGCCTGGAGGCAGTAGTAACTTTTCGGATAAAGGTAGGGGGGGTCTAGAGAGGGCCGGGGGGGTGAGTTAGGTAGGGGAAGGGAGGGGAAGGTGCGGGGGGGTAGAAGGAAAATTCCCTCCAAGGCCACTCCGATTTCGGAGCGGCCTCGGAGGGAACTGGCAGCACGCGCAGGGCTCGGCGCGCGCAAGTTGCACAAATATGCAGCCCCTTGCACGCTCAGACCCCGGATTTTATAAGATACGCACGGCTACGTGCGTATCTTATAAAATTCAGCATACTTTTGTTTGCGCCTGATGCACGATCAAAAGTACGCGCGGGTGCTGTCTTTTAAAATGTACCCCATAGAGCTTTAGTGTCTGATTAGTGGATTAATGGTTGGAGTCAGTTGAAGGATTACTAGACTTGTGAAACTGCTTCTGAGTTGCTGGTTAAAGAAATACAGCAGGAGTTAAACTGAAACTGTTCAGGAGGATTACCCAGTTTCATCTACTAGATTTCAGGGTTCTGCACTACTTTCAACTATGCAGGAATTAATAAAAGGAAAGTCTCAAGGTGGGAGCATCTCTAAAGAGTACACTGTGAGGGAGTTTTGAAAGTGAGGATTCCCTACATCTAAGGATTTCTTTGATTTTGTAACTGTGCTGTTGGGATGTTGTATTATTATTTCTGTAAGGTTTGCATTATACTGCATTTAAGTGTACCATCTGCTGAATATATTCCTCTGTACTATGTATCCCAGAAAACTGTTTTCTTCTGGAACAATCCCATCTTTTTTTTTTTTTTTCAATTATTTATTTTCAATTTTTTGAAATTATCCAAGAACACTCTTGTACAGAAAAAAAAAGATGTTGTTGCAGATAAACATAACATCAACATTCTAAGTAATATTCATATAGAAATTCTACCATATACAACATAAAAAAATATAGGTATTTGTGGGGGTAGAATTAGAGCAATTTTTCAAGAAATAAGAATCATCTTTTAAGATCTGAACAAAGCCTCCTTAATCTTAAAAACTGGCCATAAGGCAAGTTTGATCTCAGATGATATGGGTGGCAACTTTCAAATCTAAGCAAGGTGTTTTTATCTGTAGGTTTGCGGTATAAAGAAAAATTAAACCCAGTAGTATGGAGGGAAATAGAAATATCAAGATAAGGGACACATTTCTTATCAAATGTATAAGTGAATTGGATGTTGATATCACAACCATTTAACCATGTCATAAATTTCACAAATGTATCTTCATCACCCTCCCAAACTAATAGTATATCATCAATATACCGTCGCCAAAATTTAACATGGCTGGCAAATGGGTTCACACATAGAAATTTCTCCTCAAAATCCCCCATGTAGAGGTTGGCAATGTCAGGTGCCATAGTGGCACCCATCGCGACGCCCCTACATTGTAGAAAAAACTCCTCACCAAATTTAAAGAAATTGTTCTTTAAAGTAATATCAGCAAGCGCCGAAATGAATCTTGACGGCGTCCTAACAGATACATTGTTCAATTTTGAACGCACAATCTCAGATGCCTCTCTCTGTGGAATGCTGGTATAGAGCGACACTACGTCTATGGTAGCCAATGCCAGCTGAGAGTTAGGAAAGAGATGCTGAGTAGCAGTCCCTAACTGTATCATTAAGTCTGACGAATCTCGAACATAGGAGGGTAACAATTTTACCAATGGAGCAAGAAATTTATCCACAAAGATGGATAATGGCTCTAACAACGAGCCTCTAGAATGTGGATAAATTTCTTGCTCCATTGGTAAAATTGTCGCTCTATACCAGCATTCCACAGAGAGAGGCATCTGAGACTGTGCGTTCAAAATTGAACAATGTATCTGTTAGGACGCCGTCAAGATTCATTTCGGCGCTTGCTGATATTACTTTAAAGAATAATTTCTTTAAATTTGGTGAGGAGTTTTTTCTACAATGTAGGGGCGTCGCGATGGGTGCCACTATGGCACCTGACATTGCCAACCTCTACATGGGGGATTTTGAGGAGAAATTTCTATGTGTGAACCCATTTGCCAGCCATGTTAAATTTTGGCGACGGTATATTGATGATATACTATTAGTTTGGGAGGGTGATGAAGATACATTTGTGAAATTTATGACATGGTTAAATGGTTGTGATATCAACATCCAATTCACTTATACATTTGATAAGAAATGTGTCCCTTATCTTGATATTTCTATTTCCCTCCATACTACTGGGTTTAATTTTTCTTTATACCGCAAACCTACAGATAAAAACACCTTGCTTAGATTTGAAAGTTGCCACCCATATCATCTGAGATCAAACTTGCATTATGGCCAGTTTTTAAGATTAAGGAGGCTTTGTTCAGATCTTTTAGATTACAAGTTGAAGGCTAAAATTCTGATTTTGGATTTCCAGCAAAGAGGTTATCCATTAAATATCATCAGAAAAGCATACAAACGTGCTAGATGGGTGAATCGTGACCTATTGTTTTTACCATCTTCGACTCAGACATCGTCGGGTAAAACTATGTGTGTATTGCCATATTCACCTCAGATTTATTTAGTTCAGAACATTATTAAAAAATATTGGCATGTGGTTAGTTTACACACTGAGCTACAAGAATTTCCCCGCTTTGCATTTAAGCGGGGTAAAAATCTAAGGGACCTTATGGTTCATTCTGATTTTTCTGATGAAATCTCAGTTAATTGGAGGCACGATGTTGAGCCTAAAGGTCACTTTCCATGCGATCGATGCAGTGTTTGTCATCAATCCTTTTCTGGAGAATTTCTTCCGTTTTTTGGCCATGGCAAGTTTTGTTTTAAGTCTCTTACGAGCTGTCAATCTAAAGGAGTAGTATATGGTTTGTGGTGTCCATGTCCGCTACTGTATATTGGTAAAACCAAAAGGGTGTTAAAGACTCGCATAATTGAACATAAGAGTGCTTTGATGCGACAACGTTTGGAGGCGCCTGTGGTACAGCATTGTCTACAATGTGATCACTCTTTTGAAGTATTGCGATTTGCAGTCATTGAACAGCTGACACCCAGTAGTAGAGGAGGAGATTTTGACAATTATCTTTTGCGGAGAGAGCAGAAATGGATATATTATTTTGACACTGTCGCCCCTAAGGGTTTGAATAGAGAAATAGATTGGTTTGTTTTTTGAACAAACAGTGAGAAGTGGTATGTTAATTCATTGTTTCTTTTCACAATTTGATAAAGCAACAAATTGATTGCTTTATGGAAGCGGGGGATATATAGTTTTTCGTGTGTTCTCTTAATTACTATTTTCAATCCACAAGCTGTATGAGACAATTAATTGCTTTGTCCTATGGTAGTATGGGATTTGTAGTTTTCTGAACACTTTTTGGCAATTACTATTTCCGGTGATGTGAACAACGGAAGTAGGCTTTAAAAGCAGGTTACGCCTGAGTGGTTTGAAGATGCTGTGGCGCCATTTTTTAACAAGAGCGGTGAGACATTGTTTGTCCGGGTAAGTTTTTCTGCTGAGTATGAGAGGTGTGTGGATAATTTTTGGATAGATAAAATGGATAAACTGTGGTTACTTAGGCAGGAATAAGGTTAGATGCACTTTTAATTCTTTTTTGTCTGTTTTTAAGGATATTGAAGAATATTGGCTGTGTCAAGCAACGAGCACTGTGAAATGATCCCCTGAAGAAGATTGTTTTACAATCGAAACGTGATTCATGTCGGGAATAATTTGATCTACATTTCACGTTGACTTGGCTAAGTATTCTTTTATAGAAGATTTATGGTTAAAACAGAGTGAAAAGTGAGAAGTATAAAGTTTTTCATACTGGTATACCTTTCTTAGGGGTGTTTTGAATGAAGTTTAGTGATAAGTTATTTTTTTGAATAAAGTTCAGATTAGGGTTAGGCAATATGACAATAAATGATTAAAAAGGAATTACACTCTGCTTTACAAGCTGATTGAAGCTTGCGGCCCATTGTGAGGCGAGAGGCTGCAGATGTAAAACTTTTAAAGCAAAGACTGTTTATGATATTGTCTAGGGATGTGAATCGTTTTTCAACGATTAAAATTATCGTCCGATAATGTTTATATCGTCTTAAATCGTTATAGAACACGATACAATAGAAATTCTAACGATTTATCGTTAAAAATCGTTAAATCGTGTTAGTGCGCACTAACTCGAGTTAGTGCGCACTAACTCCCCGTTAGTGTGCACTAACTCGATTTAGTGCGCACTAACTGAAAATGATACAAATAAACACTTTCCAGGTCACTGAAGGTCAGTTAGGAATGAATATGTGTTCCTATTGGCTGGCTGCCCTCTTATCTATTGATGTTACCAAGGTTACCACTGAGGTGATGGTTGGGGGGATGGGAAATGGAACTGGAAACTAACGAACACCAACAGAAAATGAAACAAAGTGTTCACACTTCCCAGGTCAGTAAAGGTCACTTAGGAATGAATATGTATGTATGTATTCCTATTGGCTGGCTGTGCTCTTATCTATTGATGTTACCAAGGCTAATACTGAGGTAATGGTTGGGGGGATGTGAAATGGAAACAGTTGGAAGCTTGACAAAAAAAGTAATGTAATGATCAGCACTCACGTGACTAGAACTTGCTTGTTTATTATTTTTGTTAGCAGGCACCTGAAATGCTAGTGCATGTTGAATTTGCCAATCACTGTGCATTTTAGAAAGGTGGTCCTGGCTGGAACTGTACACAGTTCAAATATATGTAATTGATTGTTGGTAAGTGTATTTTTTAAGTAGCCACACTGGCACAAGTATGTTTACTTTTCCTCCTACTTAACTCACTAGCTCAGCTTTGTAAGAAGGGCTTCTCTGCTTGTGTGTTGTTTTTGTTTGGTGTGAGGAGAGCAGAAACATCAGATCTTTATTCAATCTACTACAGTCATCTCTTACAGTGCCCTATCCCTATTAATACCAGGAGTGTTGTGATCTTCCTGCACACAGTGCCCTAACCCTGATACCAGTCTGAGACAGCTCCCTCCCTGCATTACTAGTGAGAGGCTGGCTTCACAGACAGGGGGAAGCTGCCTGACCCTCACTCCTGACTTCCCCCATGTCCCAGCTAGTGAATGGTGTGTGGGTGAGGGGGGGGGGGAGGATGGTGAAGTCTGAGACAGCTCCCTCCCTGCATTACTAGTGAGAGGCTGGCTTCACAGACAGGGGGGAGCTGCCTGACCCTCACTCCTGACTTCCCCCATGTCCCAGCTAGTGAATGGTGTGTGGGTGAGGGGGGGGGGGGAGGATGGTGAAGTCTGAGACAGCTCCCTCCCTGCATTACTAGTGAAAGGCTGGCTTCACAGACAGGGGGGAGCTACCTGACCCTCACTCCTCCGGGGTATTGTGATCTTCCTGCACACAGTGCCCTATCCCTGATACCAGGGGTGTTGTGATCTTCCTGCATGCAGTGCCCTATCCCTATTAATACCAGGAGTGTTGTGATCTTCCTGCATGCAGTGCCCTATCTCTATTAATACCAGGAGTGTTGTGATCTTCCTGCATGCAGTGCCCTATCCCTGATACCGGGATGTGTGCAAGAAGATCACAACACCCCCGGTATCAGGAATAGGGCACTGTGTGCAGGAAGATCACAACACCCCCAGTATCAGGAATAGGGCACTGTGTGCAGGAAGATCACAACACCCCTGGTATTAGGGATAGGGCACTGTGTGCAGGAAGATCACAACACTCCTGGTATTAATAGGGATAGGGCACTGTGTGCAGGAAGATCACAATACCCCTGGTATCAGGGTTAGGGCACAAGTTCTAGTCACATTGACTGATCACATTACTTGTTTTGTCAAGCTACCAACTGTTTCCATTTCCCATCCCCCATATACTGTCAGTAGGAAACTTGGTAACATGAATAAATAAGAGGGCAGCCAACAGGAATACATATTCATTCCTAAACTGACCTTAACTGACCTGAAAAGTGTCAAATTGTATCATTTTCAGTTAGTGCGCACTAACTCCCAGTTAGTGCGCACTAACTCCCGTTAGTGCGCACTAACTCGAGTTAGTGCGCACTAATCGGAAAAAACGATTTTTAACGATTTTTAACGATTTTTTAACTAAAAAATCGTTCCTAAGACGATTTTCTTGCCCTGCCACACGATTTCTATCATTAAGACGATATGGAAAACGATTCACATCCCTAATATTGTCATTTGCCAATTAAGTGGGTTTGAGATTGATATTGGACATTGATCCTTTTCCCTCTCTTTTGTGAATTTCTGATTATATTAGAGAGGTGTTCTGCTTCGTTGGTCACTGATCATTTATCTATATATTCTTGAATGGCATTTTTTATCTGTAAACGAAACGACTCATCTCGTAATAACGTGTCATTTAGTTTCCAAGATTTGAAACCAGTTGTATCTTGCTTAACTCGTATGTGCAAGGTTATGGAGGCATGATCAGACCAAGTGATATTCTGGACATCCGCATCCCCAAGTCTGTCCATGAGTGTTTTATCAATCAAAAAGAAATCTAGGCGAGAGTAAGTACTGTGGACCCATGGTGTTCAAAGCATACTAGCACATAGCATCCATTTATATCCTCTAGATATTTGTGAATAATATAATCCTCCTCTTGACAAAATAATACACAGACTCCCGCATATTTAGATGCCGGTCTAGCTGCTGAGAAAAACTTATGTGTGAACCCAGTCCAGTTAAGCAAATGCTCATGCCTTTCAGTAAGGTGTGTCTCTTGCAGGCATATTATCTGGGCTCGCAGCGCCTGTATATCTTGGCGCAGAAGGTGCCGTTTACGAGGGGTATGGAGTCCCTTAACATTAAGGGAAAACAAATGCACTGCCATCATACTGGAACAGGGTGCGGCATGGATGACAAGTGCAGGGCAGCTAAAACAGCCATCTCACCATTAACCAAGGTATCCACCCATTCTCGAAGCTTATACAACGTGAGTTGTCTAGTCTCATGCCTCATTATACATTTAACAGAAGGAACTTCCAACCTTTCCTGCAGAGACCTTTCTTTCCCTCCATCCCTCCCCCTCCACCCTTCCCCTCCCCAGTGTGTGCACCACAACCACATGGCGCTTCTGCGTTAGCAGATGAGACTAGTGAAGTCCCTGTGGCAGTACTCCCCCACTCTCATACCTGCCTGTAATTCTAGCATGTGAATCGATCAACATATTGTACCAAAACCTGTATGAAATTTTTAACTTTTCAATATTTTTAACATGAACCTGTCCAATACCATTCGACAGTGAGAGGAGGCATTCTTCGACCTATTGTAGTGCTCGATCCCCCCAGCAGTGAGCATTAGGGATGTGAATCGTGTCCTCGATCGTCTTAACGATCGATTTCGGCTGGGAGGGGGAGGGAATCATATTGTTGCCGTTTGGGGGGGTAAAATATCGTGAAAAATCGTTAAAAATCATTAAAAATCGAAAAATCGAAAAATCGAAAAACCGGCACATTAAAACCCCCTAAAACCCACCCCCGACCCTTTAAATTAAATCCCCCACCCTCCCGAACCCCCCCCCCCCAAATAACTTAAATAACCTGCGGGTCCAGCGGCGGTCCGGAACGGCAGCGGTCCGGAACGGGCTCCTGCTCTGAATCTTGTCGTCTTCAGCCGGCGCCATTTTCCAAAATGGCGCCGAAAAATGGCGGCGGCCATAGACGAAAAAGATTGGACGGCAGGAGGTCCTTCCGGACCCCCGCTGGACTTTTGGCAAGTCTCGTGGGGGTCAGGAGGCCCCCCACAAGCTGGCCAAAAGTTCCTGGAGGTCCAGCGGGGGTCAGGGAGCGATTTCCCGCCGCGAATCGTTTTCGTACGGAAAATGGCGCCGGCAGGAGATCGACTGCAGGAGGTCGTTCAGCGAGGCGCCGGAACCTAATCAATACCCAAGTGTCCAGGCTGGATCCACATCTTCAAGTGCCGCTCTGCTTCTCTCCATCCCCTAATTTCTGTCCGCTGGCGTTCCGTCGCAGCCGACGTCCTCCATTATCCACCCTCTGCCATCTCCGCATCTCCGGCCTCTCCCGCTGTGTCGGTGCCACGGGAATCGTAACCTGAAAGCTGTTGGATGTTAAGATGGCCGCCGCTTCGGTCACGCTGATGGCTTTAGTTGTAGCACCCTGAATTGTTACTGCTATGCCCGTCGGGAACAGCCAACGATACCAAATTTTCTCCCTTCTGAGCACTGAAGTTACCGGTTGGTATTCCTGTCTCCTTTTAAGCGTAGTGGAAGAAATGTCCGAGAACACTGCTATTTGGTGTGTCTCCCACGGCCAAGATTGTTGTTTGCGCGCAACTGCCAGAATCTTTTCCTTTATGGGGAACTGGAGAAAACAAGCTATGATGTCTCTTGGTTGATTGTTAGCGCGGGGACCAAGCGTACGGTGAGCTCGTTCTATCTCAATATCAGGAGGGGAGGACATCGGGGTTTCCCCCGCTGGCTCCTGTGATAGGAAAAACTGACATAAGGAGCGTACCACCGCCTCACAGTCCATATATGGTGCAGTTTCTGGGATGCCTCGGAACCGCTGGTTACACCGGCGGTTCCGGTTCTCTAAATCTTCCAATTTCGCGGCCATTTCAGTTTATCTTTGGCTATGGGCCTCTTCCCATTCCTGTAGCCCAACCAGCCGTATTTCCTGGCCCTCCAAACGAATGTCGCACTCATCGACGCGGCGGCCTATATCCGCCAGGTCCTCTCGTAATTCCGCCATTTTGTCCATCATCTCCCGTTTGTTATTTTTCATGCCCTGCCATAAATCCTGGAACCAGCGGCGGAATTCATCCCTGGAGGATATAGTAGTATCTTGCTGAGTTTGCTCCGGCTCGGAGTCATCGCTCTCCACCCGTGTAGTAAGGCTCGCTTCCGTGCCAGCATTGTCTGCGGAAGGCCCCTCTCCGTCTTTCCCCTTTGCATATGAGAATTGCCGCAAATCTGGTCCCTTGCACTTGGATGCCATATCCAGTGTGTGAAATGGTATCGATTAATGCACTGGAGCGCTTGTAGGAGCAGATGATGATCGATTCTTGTCAATGATAGCTGGAGGCAGTATGGAGCAGCAGGATCAAGCTGCCATTCAGGCTCGTGACGTCACCGTCTCCCCGAGTATTTTGATATTTAATAAAGCATTTACCTGGATATTTTAAAATATATGTTGCACCCAGCCTAAGAACCTCCGGTCTCAGCATAAGAAATTCTTACTTGTGTTACTTTAATTACATCAGGGTACATCCATATTGGATGACCATAAAAAAGTCATTTTCTATTTCTAAGAAACAACCTAAGAACTTGATTTCATTCTGAAAGAAAAGCAAAAGCTATAAGTAAAGGTTTTCTTATAGTTATTTCTGTCTCAATAGAAGATTCTAAGAAATTAGTCAAGTCCAAGTTAGACGCAGTACTTTTAAAACTTGATGAAAGTACTAGGGATGTGAATCGTGTCCTCGATCGTCTTAACGATCGATTTCGGCTGGGAGGGGGAGGGAATCGTATTGTTGCCGTTTGGGGGGGTAAAATATCGTGAAAAATCGTTAAAAATCGTTAAAAATCGAAAAATCGAAAAATCGGCACATTAAAACCCCCTAAAACCCACCCCCCGACCCTTTAAATTAAATCCCCCACCCTCCCGAACCCCCCCCCCCAAATAACTTAAATAACCTGCGGGTCCAGCGGCGGTCCGGAACGGCAGCGGTCCGGAACGGGCTCCTGCTCCTGAATCTTGTCGTCTTCAGCCGGCGCCATTTTCCAAAATGGCGCTGAAAAATGGCGGCGGCCATAGACGAAAAAGATTGGACGGCAGGAGGTCCTTCCGGACCCCCGCTGGACTTTTGGCAAGTCTTGTGGGGGTCAGGAGGCCCCCCCCAAGCTGGCCAAAAGTTCCTGGAGGTCCAGCGGGGGTCAGGGAGCGATTTCCCGCCGCAAATCGTTTTCGTACGGAAAATGGCGCCGGCAGGAGATCGACTGCAGGAGGTCGTTCAGCGAGGCGCCGGAACCCTCGCTGAACGACCTCCTGCAGTCGATCTCCTGCCGGCGCCATTTTCCGTACGAAAACGATTCGCGGCGGGAAATCGCTCCCTGACCCCCGCTGGACCTCCAGGAACTTTTGGTCAGCTTGGGGGGGGCCTCCTGACCCCCACAAGACTTGCCAAAAGTCCAGCGGGGGTCCGGAAGGACCTCCTGCCGTCCAATCGTGTTCGTCTATGGCCGCCGCCATTTTTCAGCGCCATTTTGGAAAATGGCGCCGGCTGAAGACAACAAGATTCAGTAGCAGGAGCCCGTTCCGGACCGCTGCCGTTCCGGACCGCCGCTGGACCCGCAGGTTATTTAAGTCATTTGGGGGGGGGGGTTCGGGAGGGTGGGGGATTTAATTTAAAGGGTCGGGGGTGGGTTTTAGGGGGTTTTAGTGTGCCGGCTCACGATTCTAACGATTTATAACGATAAATCGTTAGAATCTCTATTGTATTGTGTTCCATAACGGTTTAAGACGATATTAAAATTATCGGACGATAATTTTAATCGTCCTAAAACGATTCACATCCCTACTTATTTGTACACATATTTGTAATCACTTGTTCTCCTATACCTCCACCAGTTTTCCCAGCCTTCACCAGTTCATCTAGACCCTCCAACATTTCATCCTGAACCCTTACCAGTTCACCGAGGGCCCCACCCAAAAACTACAAACAAAGGACAAGTCCAATTTCAATTGTGTGAGCAACTTAGAGATGTAAAGTATTCAGTCAAGTTCGGTTATGTACGTGTGTGTATACCTCTTACAGAATGGCAACTTGTACACATACTTCTGAACCATGCCCTGGAATGCCCCTTCACTGCCCCTTTTTATCCCTGTTTGCTTTTACACATGATACTGCAAGTACATGAATACTTTCAAGATTTATAAAATAACATATACAATACATGTGTGCATGCAACATGCATTCATGCATGTTCTTACTTGCACATCACCTGTGCAATTCTATGTAATTTTTCTCAGTAGTTTGATAGTTATACATTACTAAGGATGCATAGTTTACTGCAATAATGTTCTTTATTTGAATAGAAGAGGGGTTGAAATGTGAAGAAAATATTTTATCCATTTAGTTAGTGTGAAATTGTAACGTGTGACACAGAGAGTGCTAATGTATGAATCAAAGGAAAAGTAGGTTCGCATAAGATAACAGATAGTATGAATGTTGCTGCATAGACTATTCTCAATATTAGAGAAGCCAAAAGCATTTAAAAAAGTGAGCATGGCTATAGTGGCCTAGAAAAATCATACTGTCTCTGCATCAATTGCATGGGAAATTTGAAAAGATGGAGAAAAATAGATTTTTTACATTTTTAGAGTTTTAGTTAGAGTGAAAGATAAGGTTTGATAGAAGTTTCCAATTTTTCTCAAAGGTAGGAAAGATTTTTTTTTTTTTTTTTAAATATAGTGTCAAAAACATTTCCATTGATATAAACTGGAATACTGTGACTGCAGAAGTAAATCCCACTGGGAGGTACTTGTGCCTTAGGCAGGAGCAAATATGTTCAGCTCTGAGGGAACCCAGAGGTAAATAAACAATACATGTGTATTTTGTTGAATAAATCTTCATGGACTGGTCTATGAGAGGACTGGAAAGTTTTGGTAGGTTCAACATGCTCCACATAAAACTTTTTTTCAGGCCAAATATGTATTGTTGCTTCTTGCTTAAGCACCTGCTTGGCTGCATTTGCTATTCAGTTGCTTTACACTGTTCGCTCTACTGAAGAAAGCATTAATTTGAGTAAATTGAGCCCTAAATAAGTATTCTACAATACCAAGAGAGAAAGAAAAAGTAAGACTTCAGAACAATCTTTGCTTAAGCAAAAAGTGAATTTTAGCCTACTTTCCAAAGGAAAAGGAGGCTTATGAGATCATCGGGTGTGTTCTCTTAAGAACTTTAGTGATTAGATCCTCACAGTGTCCTACACTGCTAACTAAATGTAGCCCCTTTCCCAATCTGGTCCTAAGAGTTGCGTGTGCCGGCCGCGGCCTGCTTCAGCGCCTGGTTCCACCTCGCTTGCGGCTGTGGGCAGCCGCCTCCATGCTTGGGCTGCCTCTGTTGCTCCCAGCTCCTCCGCGGATGTCCCAGCTCCATGGTGGGCCTCCTGCTTGGCTACAGGGAGACGGCATCAACTCGCACCATGCCTCTTCCTAGGCGCGCTCGTGCGCAACTGGCCTACCTTTAAAGGGGCGCAGCAGGAAACCACCCCGTGGCCCCAGATGATGGGCTTACATGCGGTCTCCTGAAGGCCGGGGTCAGCAGAGGAGTTCCTGAAGGTTGAGAAGAGAAGGGCCGAAGCCAGGAGGCCAGCTGGAACTTCACCACTGGAAGCTTGTGGTCCCCCCTAGAGGAGCTCATGAGGACTCGAGCCGCTTGAACTTAGGAGGGGCCTTCTGGACAAGAGCAGGAGTCAGGAACCAGTGGAACAAAGCCAAAATCAGAAGCCGTGGATGAGCTGAGGTCAGAAACCAGTGGTCAGAAGCCAAAGACAGGATCCAGAAGTCGGAAGCCAGAATCAGAAGCCAGTAGTCCAAGCCAAGGTCAGAAGTCAGTGGTCAGCCCCCACCAGGAACATCAGGAGTAACCACCACAGGAACTGCAATAGTAAGTGATGTTGAATTTGATCTTCAACCACTGAACATTGCGGGTTCCCCCTGTTCGAAGCTATTACAGCAAGGAACAGAAGTGGGAACCCTAAATCCTAACATTGATAGCGCAAGGCTAGAGGCCGTAGACGTAACCAATGTGACATTGGGGGATCTCTGGAGGATGATGATTAAATTGGACTCTAATGTTTCACAGATGAATCTCTCTCTTGGAGCTGTAGTTAATCGAAATAAGATACTTATTCAGGAGCAGGGAAAATGTTTAAATGATATAGAAACATCCGTTCAGAATGTAATTACGGAAGTTGAGAGTATAAAAAAAAATTGAAGTTTTGCATACAACTGATAATATTATTTTGCATTCCAATGTGGAAAATTTAGAAAATCTTATGCATATAAAAAACTTGCATATTGTAAATTTTCCGATTACAAGATTGTTATCACCATTTGAGATGTTTTCTAAATATGTGAGAGAAGTTTTAGCATGGAATGAGGTTCCTGCTGTTTCAAAAATATATTATTTTCCACCTCAAATTGGTGATATTCCTGGGAAGGAAGGAGAAAGTACATTGGGAATATCTACCTTTTTGGAGGAGTCAGTTGATATGATAAATAAGAGAGCAACTATGTTTGTGTCGTTTGTATTAGAAAGAGATAAAGAGTTAATTATGGAAAGATTTTTCAAAAATAAGGATAAGTTGTTTTGTGGGCAGAAGGTTTTTATATTCCCTGATGTCTTCAAGCCAACTCAGGTCAGGAGAAGGCAGTTTTTGGCCCTGAAAAATAGAGCATTACCCCCAGTAAATGCTTTATTAATTTTCAAGGGAAAAAATGTATTTTCTCACAACCATCTCATTTGGAAAATGTTTTGAGAGATAAAAGTCAGGTACGATTGGAGAACGAGGTATCATCTATGTTAGCCCAATAGGATAGTAGAAATACCTTCTCACTCTTTTGATTAGTATATTATTAATATGGGATATGGGTCCCCACATTATATGATTAAAAATAGCAGTTGTGCTTTTTTGTGTTATTGAAATTATAAGATATTTTCTTTGGAAAGTAGAGCTCCTATAATACTTTCCTGAATTATGCATAATAAATGTGATTTTATTTTGTAATGACATTTAAAATTCAATAAAGAATAAATTGTATTAAAAAAAAGTGGCTCGGGTCCTCATGGGCTACTCCCAGGGGGACCTCGGTTTCCAGTGGTGAAGATCCCTCCGGTATCCTGCTCTGTGCCACCTCCTGGCTTCGACATCCACAGTGGGCCTGACCACAGTGAGTCTTCATCTGACTCAGCTGGCTCAAGGGTCCACGAATCTAACAGTTTGCAAGGCTATGGACCCTGCAGACGCCACGGGCCTGAAAGCCATTCCCGGTATTGCACAGCGGTTGCAACAACAGCAGATCTGCATTGACTCCCTGATGACGACCGTTCAGAGATTAGCTGATCGGACAGATGGAACCGCCACATTCAGCCATCCGGTACCCGTAGTCGTGGCTGATATCAGACCGGCCACGCCCATACAACTGCCAGCACCCTCACGGTACTCTGGGGATGCGAAGCTATGCCAAGGATTCCTTAATCAGTATTACATCCAATTCAACCTACTGCCAACCCAGTTTTCTATGGACTGGATTAAAACCAGCTATATCATTTCTTTGTTGGACGGGAAACCCCTGGCATGGGCCTCCGCACTGTGGGAGCATCAGGACACCCTCCTGGCAAACCTGGAATAGTTTGTCGCAGCCTTCCGACATATATACGATGAGCCCTCTCGCAGACCTACTGCCACCTCTGAGTTACTTTAGCTACGCCAGGGCAACTGGTCCCTCTCCAAGTATGCGGTGGAATTACAGACCCTAGCAGCCGAACTGAACTGGGGGAATGACAGCCTCCACAGCATATTCCTGGAGGGTCTCTCCCCAAAACTCCAGGATGAGCTGGCGACGAGGGATCTCCCGGATGACCTCATCGATTTGGCTGGTTGGGTGGACTATTGTATCCAATGCCAGTTCCGGGAAGGGAGGCCCGTCCTTAAGCCCGGTAACTCTGGAACTACGTTTTCCCAACCAGTACCCTCTTCTTCTGCCTCTCTGAGGAGTCAAGACATAGAACCTATGCAGTTGGGCCGGGGCCTAATCTCACAAGAAGAGAGAAGGAGATGCCGTACCAAAGGTCTGAGCCTATATTGCGGTGGCAAGGGGCTCTTCCTAGCCCAGTGTGGTGAGCAGCCAGGAAACGCCAGGACCTAGGGCTCATTGAGGAGCTGACCCTAGGTAATACCACTCCTGCATCCTCATGCACCATACCGGTGACTCTCGTCTACCTCGGGGGCACGTTTGATACCCTGGTGTTCATCGACTCCGGAGCCGGAGGAAACCTTATCCTTGCAGACCTCGTCCAGCAGCTACAGATCAAGGTCCAACCTCGAATACCTCCTATCCGAGTTTTCTCCATCCATGGAAGTCTTCTCCCAGGCAGTATCTCCAGCTGCACCAAACCCTTGGTGTTACGTACCGGCCTCCTACATCAGGAAGAAATCTCTCTCCTCATCTTGGAGAAAACCATCCATCCATTCATCCTGGGTCTACCCTGGCTTCAGAGACACTCCCTGGTCATAAGTTGGGATACCCTGCAGATCGCCTCTTGAAGCCCGGCTTGTTTTGACTCCTGCCTGGCAACCATTCCTTATCCTAGTGTGCCTCTCCTGACCACACCCTTGATACTTCCACCACAGTACCAAGATTATTCGGATGTTTTCTCGAAGGAGATGGCTGAAGTGCTCCCTGAACACTGACCGTTCAACTGTGCGATAAACCTCCTCCCAGGCACCACACAGAGGACGGGTGTACCCCTTGTCGCTCCCGGAGACTCAAGCCATGTCCTCATATGTTCAGGAGAACTTGCAGAGGGGCTTTATCTGGCCCTCAAATTCCCCTGCCGGGGCCGGGTTCTTCTTCGTGGCCAAGAAGGACGGGTCACTCTGACCTTGCATCGACTACCCTGGTCTCAATGCCATCACTCGGTGGGACAGATACCCGTTACCACTGATTCCTGAACTACTGGACAGACTCCAAGGAGCCAAACTATTTACCAAGCTGGACCTCAGGGGTGCATACAATTTGGTACACATATGACCGGGCGACGAATGGAAGACCACGTTCAGTACTAGAGACGGGCACTACGAGTATTTGGTTATGCCCTTTGGCTTGTGAAATGCCCCTGCGGTCTTTCAAAACCTCACGAATGAGGTTCTAAGGGATATGTTGCATAACTCTGTCATAGTCTACCTCAATGATGTGCTGATCTATTCCAAAGACCTGGCCACACACTGCATGCAAGTGCGGAAAGTATTACAGAAACTAAGGGACAATCGTCTGTTTGCTAAGCTGGAAAAGTGCCAGTTCAAGCAGGAATCCTTGCCCTTCCTTGGGTACATAGTCTCATCCACTGGCTTCCATATGGACCCTGAGAAGGTGGCGGCCATTCAGGACTGGCCCAGCTGGTAGGGGTCAAAGCATTGCAACGATTCCTTGGCTTCACCAATTTTTATCTACAGTTTATACCACATTATTCTCGGCTGGTGGCACCCCTCACAGCCCTTACCAGGAAGGGTGCCGACACCAAGAACTGGTCCTCATCAGCATTAGATGCTTTCCAAAGGCTTAAAGAAGCCTTTCTTCTGGATGTCTGTCTCCACCACCCGGACCCACAGCATCAGTTTATTGTGGAGGTAGATGCATCTGACCTTGCAGTAGGGGCTGTCTTGACCAATTATCCACTAAGGGCAAATCCCTACCATGTTCTTACTTCTCACGGAAGTTCTCTCCGGCTGAAAGAAATTACAGTATTGGCGATAAAGAGTTGCTAGCCATCAAACTGGCGCTGGAGGAATGGCGCCAATGGCTGGAGGGGGCCCAACACCCCGTGATTATCTATACCGACCATAATAACCTAGAGTTCCTGTGCCGAGCCCAACGCCTCAACCCTCGGCAGGCCCGATGGTCATTGCTCTTTAGCAGGTTTAACTTCCTCCTTCGGTACTGACCAGCCTCCAAGAACATTAGAGCCGACGCCCTTTCTCGCACAATGGAGGCGGAGGATAACCCTATGCCACCCCAGTATATCCTTGATCCAGCCAAGGTCCTACTCGTAGCGTCGGAAACAGTTCCCATGGGAAAACGGTTGTCCCAGCCTGCCTGCGCAAGAAGGTGTTGTCATGGGCCCATGACTCCTTAACCGCTGGCCACCCTGGGATCGCACGCACAAAGGATCTACTGTCAGAGTATTACTGGTGGCCTCAGCTTAAAAGAGATGTATGACTTTATGTCAGCTCCTGCCCGACCTGTGCTCAACAGAAGACTCTGAACGGTTACCCCTGGGGCCTGCTGCAACCGTTACCTGTCCCCACTGAACCGTGAACCCATTTGTCCACTGACTTCATTATGGACCTACCTGCTTCTGAAGGGAAAACCGTAATATGGGTCATGATCGATAGGTTCTCAAAGATGGCCCACTTCGTCCCTCTCGCCAAGTTGCCCACTGCACCTGAGCTTGCGAACCTCTTCACACAACACATCTTTCGCCTTCACGGACTTCCTCGTCATATCGCTTCTGACAGGGGCTCACAATTCACAGTGAAGTACTGAAAGGCTCTCTGCAAGAAATTTGGGGTTTAACTGGACTTCACGACTGCCTTTCACCCTCAAGGAAATGGCCAAGTGGAACGCAAAAACCGCACTTTGACGACCTTCCTCTGAGTCTTTGTGGGAGACCTACAGAGTGATTGGGTGGCTTTACTTCCATGGGTGGAATTCTCCCATAAACACCATAGACACTCCGCCACGACAGGTCGCCCTTCCATATCATATATGGGAAGCGTCTTCGACCCCCTCTGCCTTTTCCGTTGACAGTACCATCTCCAGCGGTACAACTCACCACCCAACAGCTGTACCATTTCTTTGGCTCTACTCAGGAGAAACTTCAACACATGGCCATCATGGCGATGAAGTATGCCGACCACCTACGACATCCAGCCCCGTCATTTCTCACGGGGGTAAAGTATGGCTGAGCACGAAACATCTTCACCTATGGCTTCCTTCCATGCGGCTGGCTCCATGCTACATCGGACCATTTGCGCTCTTGGACCGGGTGGGCGCCGTCACCTACCGCCTCCACGTTCCACCGACACCTAGGGTACATAACATGTTCCACGTGTCTTTGCTCAAGCCACTGGTCCTGTCTACCTTCCATAACAAAGTCCCTGAACTGACCACACCTGAGGCTCAGGAGGATACTGCCAACCAAGTGAAAGAGGTACTAGATGTGCGATTCCACCTTAGACGATGGGAGTACCTCCTCTCCTAGGAAGGTTATTGCCCTGAGGAAAATTCCTGGGAACCTGCCTCCAACATCCTGGACAAGAACCTCCTTCACCAGTTTTACGAGGATCATCTTGCAAAACCCAGACCCCTGGGAAGGGGGCATAGGAAGGAGGGGGGGTACTGTTATGTTCCCGAGCCGAGCCCGGGTCCTCCCTCTCACCACAAGGCCGGCCCGGGCCACTGAGCCTCCTCTTCGGTCAGCAAGGCTTAATCCTGGCCCTGCTGCATTGCTCCCTCGAGGGAGATGCCGCCGGCCCGACGCATCTGGCCTCGCGCCCTAGGCGCGCGCGCACGCGGAGGCTCCAGATTTAAAGGAGCGAGCGTGGGAAAATTCAGGACAGCCCTCCGATGACATCAGACGCTGCAGGGGTATTTAAACCCTGCAGCTAGGCCTGTCCAATGCCTTGCAACAAGGTCATCTATTGCCTTTACCATGTCTGTCACAAAGAAACCTGCCTAAAGCCTCCTGCCTCTGCTCTCTGGTCTAGCTGCCAAATCTCCAACATTTTTCTTATGGCTGATATAATATTGCATAAGGTATGGAGACTAAACGTGAACTGGGTGTGCAGCAAAGTCCACCTGAACCTGATGTTCTATCCCCACTACAGTTGCTGCTAGTCCCTGCCTGAGGTATCCTCATTACTATTTTAGATGCACCTGCCTCTTGCCTCAGGATAGTGCTATGGAATTAATTTCCTCTATGATGGGTTGCCTCATTGGATGAATGGTTAGGGACTGCTAACATGCCACCTGATTTCTAGAAGAGGCCATGGAATCAGCTTGAGGAAACATTTCCCCCTTGTCAACCCTTTTCTTCTGGCATTTACTTTAAATAGCAGAAGGGGTCTCCAGCTAATACTGCCACCCTCCTCTGATGCCAATGTTGCAGGTTCTACTTCTGCAGGTGATGCTACGAACCACTGTTAGATGCCCTATTTTATTCCTTTGACTAATATTTTTCTGCAGTGAATATACTGAGTAAAATGCAGGTCTTATCTCACTTTAAAGTGCCTTGAGATCAGAGATTTCTTCCTAAATATTTTTCTACATCCTTTATGGTCTGATACTGACTCTGAGGTTGAGGTAGAGAGTGGACCCTGAGGAAACTTGCCAGGGGCATCACTCACGCTCTCTTCCTGCACTGCCTGCTCTTGCTGGGGGTTGCTCTCATTATTGTCGGTATCATTGTTTTTCTTCATCATCATTGAACTGGAGGTGAAGATGCTACTGACTAATCCTCCCAAATTTTCTTCAGCAACAAGCTTCTCAGAATCATTTGTTGAAAATACTGCCTCCATTGCCTCAAAAGCAGTCACCAATTTAGAGGAGCTTGTAGCTGGTTTTGATTATTGCAATTTTCATTCCTCTGTTGTGCCCCTTCCTTGCTATTCTCTTCCTTGAATGACTCTCCCCTTTTTACCTCTGCTCCAAAATAGGAGTGAGAGGAAAAGGCAGTGGTGGCACATGTTCTTCAAATTTCAATTTCTTCTGGATTAAGCTGGAACTAAAAAATTCTATCTTCAATTTAAGTGCATGACTGCCTTTTTTATTGCTAACCCTGCCAACCTTACCAACATGCCCTCCTCTCCCTTTAACTGACATAATAGAATTTGTCAAAGTACACTATCTGTTGGGTATTTGGATATTACTCATAGTACCAATCACTGTATGGAGGACTGTGACACACACACACACACACACTCACACACACAAACCATACAAGTATGCTGTACATTAGTGCTGACTGAATCCACACACAAAAAAACTGTTAAATAAAAATAGACAAAAAAGACTGGAAGCCTGGTAAGATTCTTCTCTTCAATCTTTAATTTCACCTCACTGATGCCCAGAGACAAAAAAATCACTAGCACTTCTGTAATTTCCACACTGTCTCCCACCTTAACCCTCCCCCAGTGAAGAGAAAAATCAAAATCTGCACCATTGCACTGCATCTCTTTCTGGCACAGTAAACATGTAAGACTACTATAGCACAGTGAAGAGCAGAAAACACCCCTTTACCAGTGTCAGATTCCAAAGTTTGTAAGTTTTTTCTTAAACACTGCAAGAACTTCTAGTATGTCCTTCTCTGCAAAAATCTAGAGATTCTTAGATATGCTCAGATTTTACAGTAGGAGCACATCAATTTTGATGTCCAGATAGTAACCATAGACTAGTTCAATTTCATTTGTCTTCTATATGGCTCCCTTACCAATATGTCCTCGCTTGGCTCTGACAAGTGGTGAGATCATAAAGGCAAGAGTTGGTTGCTAAAGTTGCCAATTGGTTTTTTTTTTAGCAGTACACAGCTATAGATTTTAATGGGCCATAGAAATGTATGGGAAACATAAACAAATGGGATAAAGTATATTTGTTTAATCTGTGGGACCTCTTCATTTGTTTCAGGGGGCCATGAATGAAACACATATGGGTATATTTGTTATGTTTTGGTCATTTGTTTCAAATGAATACTCATCCCTAATCTTAATTAGCTACCACCTATTAGGTAAATGCAGGCAGAAATTTGTCATTTAAATATTTTGTTTTGGGGAAGGGGATTTCTTTGTTTCACAAACAAAATTATGCTTTTCTTTCACTTTGTTTTAAAATTGAAATGAAAAATCATTTCAAATGACTGCACATCCATAATAGATACTTTACTATAAGGGAAACATTCAATGTTTCTTTTGCTTATGAGACCCCAAACAATGTCCAATGAATGGAGGAGTAACCTTGTGGTTGGAACAGGGGCCTGAGAACCAATGAAGCCATGGTTCAAATTGTACTTCTACCACTGATGCTTCTTGTTTCTTTGACAAGTCATTTCTACTAGAGACGACTCAAGGCAATCTGCTGCCTGAGGCGAGGATGGTTTAGTGCTCCGCAGCAGGACAAAGCACCAAGAAGGCTAAGAGGGAAGGAATCCCCCTTGGAGTCTGGTCAATTTGACGATTTGAAATGCTGGAGAAGTGGGCAGGCAGGACTCATAATTCCCAGAGCAGTGGCACATAGAGTTTTAGTGATAATATTTCTAGGAAGCTGGCAACCCTGCTATACTCCTGGAAACCTTACCCACAACCTTTTCCAACATTTGCACTCTTAGGAAGTGGGAGATGGGTGAATGCTTTCTCACTCCCCATCCTTAGCCCTTACCACACACAAATAAAAACTATGCATTTATAATAAAATATTTTGCATGAAAAATGGCATTTAAAGTACAGTCTTCTGATGTAAAAATATCACAACTACATATATATTATATTTACATGCACTGCTGTAGTGGCAGTGAGGAAACCCTGCAAAAAAGACACTTGGCTCCCATATGGTTTTAGGCCTATTGTATAGTTTGCTGGGTTTGGGCTTAGCCTTCAGAAAGCCATGAAAAAACTGAACTACAATTACAATATAGTAAATCTCCCATAAGTAAACTGCACTAACTGCCAGCACTCAAACAGTAAACACTCTACCCATGAAAATGCAACACTACAAATATTACACCAGGCCTTAAAGCACCAATACACTCCTATTAAGAAAATAGAACAAGCAAGGCTGCTATAGATCACTACACAGAAACTACACAGTAGCAGAATACCATACTTCTGTCACATACCAGAACATAGATAGACCCTCAACAAATATTGAATAAATTGACCAAGGCAAGGGTCCTTGTGTGTGTGTGTATGTGGTGAGTGTGTGGGAGGGGGAGGGTCCTTGTGTGTGTGTTTGTATGGTGTGTGTGTTTGTGAGAGGGGAGGGTCCTTTTGTGTGTGGGTATGTGTGTGTGGTGTATGTAAGAGGGCAGAGAAAATCAGAAAAAAGTCAGACTCTGTATGCAGTGCAGCAATGGAAAAACAGAAACATCACCATTCCTCAAAAAACAATAAAATCTGGAAAATTAAAACATCAATCATAACAGTAAAACCATACTAGCAAAATTAAATATTTTAAGACAGTTGATGAATAGAATAACATTCTATAATTAAATTCATATAAATGTTTAAAAAGAAACAAAATACTAATCAAATATTTTGAAAAGCAGACATTTTCCAATAATTATTAAAACTGAGAAAGATTTAAAAATTCTCAACTTTCCATACCTGGGAATTTTTGGGCTGGATTTTAAGATTTACGCGCAGGCGTAGATTTGTGCGCGAAACCCGGCATGCACAAATCTACGTCTGATTTTATAACATGCATGCGCAGCTGCGCACATGTTATAAAATCCAGGGTCAGCGTGTGCAAGGGGGTGCACACTTGTGCACCTTGCGTGCGCTGAGCCCTAGGGGAGCCCCGATGGCTTTCCCCATTCCCTCCAAGGCCTCTCCAAAATGGGAGAGGCCTTGGAGGGAATTTCCTACCCCCCCACCTTCCCCTCCCTTACCCTATCTAACCTGCCCCCCAGCCCTACCTAAATCCCCCATCCACCTTTATTTTTTTATTTACGCCTGCCTTTGGGCAGGCAGAGGTTGTGCGCACCGGCCAAGTGCTGGTGCACGATCCCCCAGCACAGCTGCTGTGCCAGAGACCTCGGTCCTGCCCCTGCACTGCCCCCAGACTGCCCCACCCTGCCCACTTCATGACCTTTTTTCAAGCCCCGGGACATACGCGCATCCTGGGGCTTGCATGCGTCGCTGGGCCTATGCAAAATAGGCTCGGCGCATGCAGGAGCGGATTTAAAAGGGTTACGCACATATATTACACACATAACGCTTTTGATTTCAAGTTACCCTGAAATTGTCCCAAGTTACCCTGAAATTGTCCTTGATTAATGTGGGAATGTTATTGCTCATCCCGCCAGGAGGGTGGAGTTAGCAATCTGTTATTGCTCACCCCGCCAGGAGGGCGGAATTAGCAATCTGTTAGGTTCCAGCTCCTCTGGGAGGAGGAATTAGCAAACTGTTGTGGCTCAACCTGCCAGGAGGGTGGAGTTAGCAGTCTGTATCGACCAGCTCCTTCGAGGGGAGGAGTTGGCAGTTTGATATGGCTAACCCTGCCAGGAGGGCAGAGTTGGCAACCTGATATGCGCTGGTTCCTGTAGAATGAAAGAGCTAGCACTCTATTATAATTCTGCTTTGGAGTTGAGCCATCTGAGACAGATCCGCTAGGGAGTTAGCACTTAATATAATCTGTGTACTGAAGTAGCAATCTGTTATGGATCTGTTCCCTTGAAGAAGGAGTAACAGTGATGATACTCCATAGGCAGAATTAGTGAACTAATGTAGGTTGGCTCCCACTAGTGGTAGATGATATAATACCACTCTATTAGTGTAAAGAATGAACACTTAGTAGAAATGGTGAATCCCTGGGACAATAGCAGATGACAGCGCCCCCAAGAGAAGATCCTGAGAGGAACCACCGGCTAGGCTGGAGTATTGAGACAAACACAGATAGTTCTTTATTAGACTGGAAGTAGAACCACCAGAGGTGGCAGTAGTAAGCTGATGTGCTCGGCAGGGCTGAAGTCCTTCAGATACTGGAATAGCGATCTCTGAGTTGCTGAGCTGTAGAGAGAGACTATAGGTAGTGAGTAGACAGGGTATGCTGGATACATAACCAGTAGTGAATGATAAAACTCACAATGGTAGATGATTGTAAGGTCTTCTTATGCAACAGAGAGCCTTCAGTATTCAGGAACAGGAGCCACAGGCGAGTACTGGTTCCTGTAAGCAGTCTGAAATAGTAACTCACAATAACTGTGTATGAGATGGCTTCTGGAATAGAAGAGAGTTGAGGAGAGTTGAGAAACATAGGTCCTCATGGAGCGAGTACCGGTTCCTATCTGCAATCTGTAATAGCAATCCATAAGATATAGGTATGCGATATCTTCTGAGAAATAAGAGAGTTTGTGAAGGGTTTTAGGAACATGGACCAACGTGGAGTGAGTACCGGTTCCTATCTGCAATCTGCAATAACTCACAATCTCTGTACCTGCGATAACATCTTAGACAGAAAGGAGTCTTTGGGATTAGGAGCGTAGGCCCTCGTGGAGCGAGTACCGGTTCCTATCTGAATAGAACTCACAGTGTTCATGTCTGTGATCGCTTCCAGGCAATAGGAGTCTTCTGAGACTTCAGGAATGTAAGCCCTCAGGGAGCAAATATTGGATTCCATCCTGTATCTGAAATCAAAAAGAGAGAGAGCGGGGCCCCCGAGGAGCAGGTATTCCTAAGTAAGTTTGTAAAGGCAGAGCAGCGGAGAAAGATTCCTCCTTGCTAACTCAATTCGTAGTTGCAAGCAAAGACCTTTTATGTTGGAAGCAGATGACATCACTACAGGGGGATGCCCCCGAGGTTCGTGCCCTTGCCGGTGCAAGTCTGGAGTGCGCGTGCGCCTTTACGTCATCAGGAACATGGCAGATCTGTATCGTCAAGCCAGCCCGGGGACTCCAGGACACAGAGGCAGAGAGAAGCCGCGGCAGCATCTGTCCGTCAGAGCCGAAGGGAGTCGCCACAAAGGTAGAGAGGGTGGAGCGAGGGCGAGAATAGGCACGAACGCTGTTATAGACCTGGTCCCCAGAGGGGAGGAGTTAGCAATCTGTTATAGACCTGCTCCCCAGAGGGGAGGAGTTAGCAATCTGTTATAGATCTGCTCCCCCAGAGGAGAGGAGTTAGCAATCTGTTATGAATCTGGCTGCTGGATACGCCCATTGAAGGAGGAGTTAACAATCTGTTAGCGATCACCCCGCCAGGGGAAGCGGAGTTAGCACGGACTAGGGGGCACTCCATGAAGTTAGCATGTGGCACATTTAAAACTAATCGGAGAAAGTTCTTTTTCCCTCAACGCACAATAAAATTCTGGAATGTGTTGCCAGAAGATGTGGTTAGTGCAGTTAGTATAGCTGTGTTTAAAAAAGGATTGGATAAGTTCTTGGAGGAGAAGTCCATTACCTGCTATTAATTAAGTTGACTTAGATAATAACCACCGCTATTACTAGCAATGTTAACATGGAATAGATTTAGTTTTTGGGTACTTGCCAGGTTTGGCCACTGTTGGAAACAGGATGCTGGGCTTGATGGACCCTTGGTCTGACCCAGTATGGCATGTTCTTATGTTCTTATAAACAGATGTTCCATTCCCTCTTTCCAGATTAACCCACAATACTTTCTCCTTTCCTCGTAAACCCAGCAGTGCTCTTGCCTTAATACTGTTCTTTATAAATAGTGCCACACCTCCTCCTTTCCTTCCTACCTGAATAGATTGTAGCTGAGTATAACTATATCCCAGTCATTGTTTTCCGTGTACCAGTTCTCCATAACTGCTACTATATTTAAATCAGCTTCTTCCATGACTTCTTCTATATCTGGAACTCTGTTCCCCATAAAAAGAGCAATGGTGTACATAGTTTTCCAAATATTGCCTTTTCTCCATATTTCTCATCTCTATATGAATATTATTTTTTTTAACCTTTATTTGTAAATGTTTATACAGGTATAACAAAACAGCAAGATCTTTTTATATTGCTATTTGTAACAATAACCCCCCCCAAGAGAGCAGATAGGGAACACAAAGTCAAAGATAATGCAGAGGTTGATCCAAGGATCTAGCAATAAAAAACAAAACAAAACTGAAAGCATTCCCACCTGCATATCACCCTTCTGTGACCTCCCCCACCTCCCCAAGTGCTGTCCAGTGTAGTCCAGAAACAATAGATACAACAGATGCAACAAACGGTGTAGGCTGTCATGGGTTGAGAGATCCATTACACAGGTCACCTGGGAGTCTTAGGGATAATATGGCATGTGTCATGTGGACTGGTCCAGAATTCTGCTGCGAGCTCGATGATTAAGCGAAAGCAGGTATGGATTCCATATATTCAAGTACTGATCATATCGCTTATGAAATGTTGAGGTCTTCACCGATAAATGTTTGTAAATGGCTAACTTTTGCAATTTCAACTGCCAGTGTGTTATTGTCAGAGGTTCTTTAACCAACCACTGGGTAAGGATTATCTGTTTCTCCAGTAACAGAGCTTTACTTAAAAAGCTACATTGAGCTCGAAGATGTACCCCCGGCATCGTTTCCCTGATGAGATGCAATAGGCAGAATTTTGGATCCACGGGCAAATCCAACTCAAGAAGGCTGCCAAGGTAACGGAGGTCCTTAAGCCAGAATTGCTGGATGGAATTACAATCCCAGAAATTGTGGCGTAGAGCTGCACGGTCCGCATCACATTTCATCTGAGTTGGTGATGCAGTCAATTTCCACTTGCAGGCCAAAAGGGGAGGAATGTAGATTCTATGCAGAAGTTTGTATTGTATTTCCCTCAATTGCACATGTTCCACACATTTAGCTATGGCTTTAAAGCAGTGCATGAGATGAGAGGCGGAAATCGGGCTGTTGAGAGCTTGAGTCTGCAGCATCGCCAACTTAGCAGCCCTGTCTGAGGTGCCCAAGAGAAAGAGTTTTTTCACTATACTTGAGCATGACATGCATTGCGATTGTGGTGTGAAAAACCCTTTCAAGGTACTCTGACTGATAACTAAGGTGGGGTGGATTTTCCACATTTGTAGGAAGTGGCGGACTTGTAAATAAGTGAAAAATCCAGTATTGGATATCCCATATGTTGTTTGTAATTCCGTAAAGGATAAACTTTGGTTTCCAGTGGGGTCAACCAGTTGGTTGATGTGTGTGAGGCCAACCCCTTTCCACAGAGTAAACACAGAATTTTTCCAGCTGGGAGAGAATGTCAGTAGCCCCCTAATGGTTGCTAGGAGTTTGCATTCGTTTGCAACGCATTGGCAATCCGCAACGTATAGTTCCATATTTGTTGTAGTCATGGGTTAGCGAATCATATTGCGATCCCCCACGAATAAAACATATCATACGTTTTATTCTTTTGGCTCGCTCGCAGTGATTTCTAAGCATCCGTTTGAAATAGGAGAACCCCATTTGGGTGTATCCACAGCCAAAAACCAGCCCTTTTCTGTGAGTCATCAGTGACCCCATAGCCCTGTCATAGAGTAGGTCAGACAAGTTGGCAAGGAGACCAGAATGCAAAGTATCAGCGGTAAGAATTTTGGCAATGCAGCCAATCGCGCTCTCACTCAGTGATCGGTGATGCTTTTGCTGATGACCCAGCATTATATATACTTAATCATGCGGTAAGCCATGCACTTTCTTTGCAGAGGTGGTCTGGGGTGGTGGTCTGCAGAAGGTAGCAGCACTCAGAGCTAGTCTAAGTTCTCAAATCTGTATTCAGTTGCTAGCTAGGCTAGCTATTTTAATACAAAAACATATTTGTTCTGCATTTGGCTGTAGTGCCAGCTATTTGCCCTGTTTTTTTTTTACTGCAAATTTTCTTATTGATCTGAGACAGTTTCTCTGTGCCACTGAGAGAAGCTGCTAGCACTAGCAGTGGCATTTTGCTGCTTATTTTACCCCTTGGGGTCAGTTAAAAGCAGCATTTGGGTGTTGTGGGTGGGAGATATATTCAATTTCTAGCTAGTTTGATGAAGATATTTCATCAATTTTGTTGCTGGCCAAGTAAGGGTTTTTTGTTAACAGCAGTTATTCTTTATGGAACTCACTGTCTCTCTGTGCTCTTTTAATCCAAGAAGGCAGTGCACTGGGCATCAGTGACAGTGGGCACTGGGCAGTTTTGCAGACTCACATATATTGGGACAGCGGTGCTCTGTGAAGCCAAATCCCCAGTGGGCCTCTTTTGTAGTTACAAGCTTGGTGTGTGCACATACATTACATTAGTGCACATCAAGGCACTGTGCCTGTGGCTAGGCAGTTTTGCAGACTCACGTATATTGGGACAGCGGTGCTCTGTGAAGCCAAATCCCCAGTGGGCCTCTTTTGTAGTTACCACTTCGTTGTGTGCACATACATTACATTAGTGCACATCAAGGCACTGTGCCTGTGGGCAGCCAGTTTTGCAGACTCACGTTTAATCGTATATTGGGACAGCAGTGCTCTGTGAAGCCAAATCCTCAGTGGGCCTCTTTTGTAGTTACCACTTTGTTGTATGCACCTACATTACATTAGTGCACATCAAGGCACTGCTGTGGGCAGCAAGTTTTGCAGACTCACGTATATTGGGACACCGGTGCTCGCTGAAGCCAAATCCCCAGTGGGCCTCTTTTGGAAATAATCTTTTAATTGAAATCCCTAGTAGGCAGTGACATTAAATCTATAATGTCAGGAAAAGCTAGACATGGTTGGGTGATTGGGACTGGGAGAGGAGACACCTCAAAAGGGAGTGCCAGTCCCCCATTAAAGTTAAAAAGGGACTTCTTGTAATCTAAAATCTCTGGAGGGGCAAGCAGTTCCATCCGGAAATAAATGAAATCTAAACATGATGCATTGCCACCACCTGTTTCTGACCCTGTAGTTTTGGAGGTGGAGGTGAAGGAAGGGGAGGCTGAGTCATGCAAGACAAAATGTCGACACCCAAAAGCAGCAGTGGGACAGCAGTCTTGACTTAGCATTGACAATGTAGCACAGGCACTGTTTGCTTCTGATTCCAAAGAAGAATCATCTTGTGTTGGATTCTCATCAGAAACGGAAGAAGTAATAGCTGATGAAGTTTTAGGAGGATTTGTTAGTCCTGTCTTAGCCTCCACTTCAGTGCAGCAGGGGACAGATCAAAATGATGATGAGGAGGAGGAAGAGCAGTCAGCACAGGCACAGAGTGTGACTGATGCCCCTGGCATTGCTCCTCAGGGTGCACCCACTACTTTAGCTCCAGTGCCAGCATCCACCCTGAAGGCTATACAGAAAGGAGGATCACAAAAGACATCTGCAATCTGGAGCCACTTTAAAGTGATGGAGGACCCACGTTTTGCTCGGTGTAATTACTGTGGCAGGGCTATTAGCAGAGGCAAGCAAATGGGACATCTATCTAATTTTGGCATGATGCATGTAATAAAGAGGCAACACCCAACAACAGTACTGCCATCTGGGGATGGTGGCAGTACCAGTCAGGGGACCCCTTTTTCCAGGCATCGTAAAGTGGTTGAAAAGGAGCAGAGTCATCTCACGCCCTCAGCCCCTTCTAGCAGTCAGGTGGCAGGGCAGCAACCTCCTGATATGTGGCAGAAGCGACTACCCACCATGGAGGAAATGGGGTGGAAGGCAGTAACGCTATCCCAGGGAAGGAGGCAGGCAGCCTCAAAGTTGTAACCAGGATCATTGGGGAAATGATTGCCCTTGATGACCAGCCCTTGCAGATAGTAGAGAATGTGGGTTTCAAGAATTTTCTGAAGGTCCATTTCCGTCTTGAGAACCTATGAATTTGTCCCCAATATTGAAAATGATGCCTACTTAGAGAAACCTCACAGGTTCTACCGGTGCCATTGGTCGGCCCCTGTCACATGGTAGGAGCACAAGATGGCACCGGCCGTCCATTGCTCCTACCATGTGACAGGGGCCGACCAATGGCACCATTAGCCCCTGTGACATAGTAAGGGCAAAGGCTATCGGCGCCATTTTGAATACTGGCAGCTGATGGCCCAAGTGCAGGAGATCGCTCCGGACCCACGCTGGACCATCAGGGACTTTTGGCAAGTCTTGGGGGTTCAGGAGGGTGGGGGGTTGTAGTTAATTAAATTTAAAGGGTTGGGATAGGGAATGGGGACAAAAAAAACATTGGTCGTAGTTAGGTTTTGTTTTGTTTTTTTAATATTCGCTCCATAAGACGCACAGACATATTCCCCACACTTTTGGGGGAAAAAAAAGTGTGTCTTATGGAGCGAAAAATACTGTAGCTTAATATTACAAGAAGTATAAAATACAATAAGATTATACTTGAGAGCATAAAAGCGCAGAAGAACAGTAGTTGGTAAAATGAGTATAATTTAAAAAATAAAGTAAAATGAAATGGATCTTAAGAACATTATAAAAGCAGAAAATAAGACATAAAAGTAGCAGGATGGGGCATATGAGTGTCTCAATAGGAATCATTAAAAGCCTTCATTAAAAGCCAGGTTTTGACCTCTTTTAAAAAAAATTTAAATTTGGCTGTAGGCGCGTTTCAGTGGGTAGCGAGTTCCATATTTTTGGGCTTGCAAGAGAAATTGTGCATTCTCTTACTTGCAATAGCTGTGCCGAGTGTACTGACAGAATAGATAATAAGCCTTTATTAGCGGAGTGTAGGTTTCTCTGAGGCATATGAATTTTAACTGCCATGTTGAGCCAGTCTGTCTGTTCTCCATAAATTATTTTATGCATAATTGTTAATATCTTGTATTCTATCCTAAATTTTATGGGGAGCCAGTATAGGGATATCAGAACTGGTGTGATATCATCATGTTTCTTAGTATCAGTTAAGATTCTAGCTGCTGAATTCTACAGTATTTGTAGTGGATGAATTGTAGATGAAGGTAATCCAAGTAAGAGAGAATTACAATAGTCAATATTGGCAAAAAATGAGAAGCTGCAATACTTGAATGTTTAAGGTTGTTGTCTTGTTGTATGACCCGATCTCAGCTCATTATCAGCTCAAAGTAGGATGGCCTGACATTCTGCTGTAGAATTTTCTGATATAAAGCAGAATTCATGGTTCCATCAAAGACAGTAAGATGCCAAGCTCTAAAGGAAGTTAAGTGGATCCATACCATGATACCTCCAACACCATGCTTTAGTTGAGATGAGGTTCTTATTTTAAATGGCAATATTTGTTTTTCAGCAACAAAACATTTGTTATTGTGACTGAAAAGTTAAATTTTTGATTCATCTGTCCAGAGAACAGTATTCTCGTGGGTCATCAAAGATGCTCTTTGGCAAACTTAAAGTGGGCAGAAATTTTCTTTATAGAGAGCAGTGGTTTCTTCCTAGCTATCCTCCCAGGAACTGCACTCCCCTTCATTTTTACCCTGATAGTTTATTCATGAACTCCCATCTCAGCTGCATCAACAGAAGCTTTCAGATCTTTAGATTTTTGTCTAGGGTTCTTTGTGACTTCGTGAATGACTTACTGCTTTGTTTTTGGGATGATTTTGGAAAAAAAAACACTACGGTAATCTTCAAATATCAGAGTAGCTGCATAACTTATGCGGCTAACTCCGTTCTGCTTGAAAATGCCTCCCGCCGACCTGCAGCCCACCCACAATTTTTGTGGCTAGATTGTAGCCACATACAGTGACAAATATATGTTTTATATATGACAAATCCAGTTACCTATCTAAATGGATTTTGTTCAAATTTACTAAATAGTTCAATATTGTTGTAGATTTCAAAATCTTTTTTACTTAGTGATCAGATAACTAATTCACAGGCATGCGCCAAATGTGATTTTCATGGATTTTAGAAAAGGTTTTGATATTGCTCTACATAGAAGACTAATAAACTAAATATCCTCAGGGTTATCCTCAAGGTGTTGGACTAGACTTGAATCTGAATATCTAACAATGAGTAGAGGTAAATAGAGTTCACTCTGATGATGGGGAAGTTATCAGTGGTGGGCCTCAGAAGTCCATCCTTGGGCTGGTCCTGTTCAATATTTTCATGACTGATATTAGAGAGGGTTTAATTGGAAATGTTTGTCTATAAATAACACTGCAAATGGAGTAGATAGAATGTAGTATAATGTAAGTAAGCTCAAAGAATGACTATATTATTGTCAACTCTCAATGCAAAAGAAGTGCAGTCATGCATATGGGGTAAGGATATTCAAAGAACTAGAATGTGATAAGGGTCAGATACTGTTGTCCACCAATCAGGAGCTAAACTTCAGGATGAGCTCACGGTTGCAAAATGGTGAATGGGACAGTGCTCAGATACAAAGGAATAGTAGGGTGCATAGGGAGAGGCATAACCAGTATTAAAAGAAGGTGATAATGCTTCTTGTGCAGATCAATGCTAAGACTTCAAATAGAATATTATACTTATTTCTAGAGGCCATATCTCTGAAAAGATATAGACAAAAGAGATGATCCAAAATAATACCAAGGTAGAGTGATCTGATCCAAAAACTATACGAGACCAATGTACTTAAATAGATATACCCTAGAGAAAAGAATAGAAAAGAGAGGATTAGGCAAGTTTAGTTTCACTATGTCAGTGACCAATCAAGAAATCACGTTCAAAAAATGAGAAGGACTAAGGGATCTTCCTAACTAGCTGAGAAGTGCTTCTGACCCATGTGTATAAATCCTTGTAGATTCACACTTCTGATTTAGGGGCTTATGTACAGAAATATTTGCAACCTTCTGGAAAGTCAGCTGCTTTAGAGAGAGCTATAGGTATTTTCACAACTTTTTTAATCTTTTTTTTGGCAGGTTTGAAAGATACCAGAGGCATCTTAGTCCCCACTGATTTAAAACTTTGTTTTAAAATATGTTTGAACAATAAACCAGAAGTTCTTTAAGTTACAATATTTTGAAAACCATTAGTCACATAAATTTAGATGACAAGAAATCTTGGATTAGCAGGTTTCCAATGACATAAGACATATGTTTGCATAACAAACAAGCCTAGGGAAACCATCACTAAAAGGGTTATGACAGATTCAGAAATCAAAGATGCTGACATAAACCTCACAGACGATTCTTACTAATAAAGCTGCAGCTGCCAGATATAGACCTACTTCTCTGCTCAAAGAGAGCCTGGAGCATGTACATTTACTTTCTGATGGAAACTAAAGATTTATATAGTAACATAGTGGATGACAGCAAAAAAGGTCATTTGACCCATCCAGTCTTCGAAGTTATTCCTGTCCACACTACAAGGATATATCTTAGATGTCAACTATAAAAGCTTGACCACTTACATGATATCAGTCCTTATCTAAGTTCATTTTTGTTTATATCCTCATAGTTTCTCTATTATCCTGGGTGAATGAGTAGACAAATCCTATGCTTAATCCTAAATCAAGTACCCCTTAAATCCATGAACCCATATCTTGTCATCAAGTTTTGCATTATCTACTGAGGTTGTTAACATCTAATTTGTTAGAATTTTCATTATGTTATGTCCAGATTACATTTATTTTAAACACATCGAGGTGAATTTTAAGAGCCCGTCGCTCGCATCTATTGGGGGTTGCATGAATAAGTCGGGCTGGCGTGCTCTGATTTTATTTTAAAAAGTGTCCAGATACATGCATAAATGCCACAGCGTGCACACCTCAAACATTTTCAAAAAGGAGTGGGGCATGGGTGTGGTCTGTGTGGAGCATGGGCATTTCAGGAAGTGAAACTGAGATGTGAGTGTTGTACATACGCAACTCACTGCGCCAAGATCCCCTGCTAGGTAACTTTACTTCTATTATAGATGCCGTGTTAGTTAAAATTTAAAGAAAACTAGTCAGATCTGAATAAGTGCTGCTAAATATCCAGAAAATGTAAACCGGGTAAAGTTATCCAGTTATCTTTGCTCCTCCCTACACCTCTCTAACGTCATCTTAATTTTATGTTATTTTTACCAAATTAAAAATCGCGTATAACTTTATATAAAAACTCTAAAAACTGATGTTCATTTTTTTTTTTTTTAGGGGTGAGGAATAGACTTGATAGCTCGGGGTTATATGGTCTGTTATGTCTAGGTCACCCTACTTTTACCTGCGCAATAAAAGAAGTGGCATAAGGTCAAGGGAGGAAAAGTACACAAGGAGATTGCATAATCAATCTTGGTGCATACTTCAATGCAAGCTCAAAATACACCGATATGCTGTATTCCCGTTGTGCACACCAGTGGAATTGTCAAAGGGAAACTCTGTGAGGTAATGAGTATTTAGTCCCATGGGTACATTTTTATACCTGTGGGGGGGCTCAATATTGTTCTTTCAAAATGTAACATTCCAATATATTTTACATAGTTCTAACAAACATTGAATTTTGTTACAAAAAAGTATTGCTTAGATACATTATTTGCAGTATATAGCTAATAGAAATGGGGCCATAATTCATGTTTCCCTGAAGCAGGATCTTCATTGGATAGATAGTGTTGTGCGTATTTCCCATTGAATATTTGAGACCTAAGAGACTGATATTCAAATAGCACTGAGAATTTAGATTAGGCACCTGATTTCAGCCTACATTTAGGGGTTTTAAACTGAGACCCCTCTATTTAGGACCTTCATTGCTTCTCCTAACTTAGATACACACTGCTGAATTCCTAACTTCATTCCCCTGACTTGACCCCCCTCCTCTGACCCTGCCCAATTTGAAGGCACCTAAATTTTAGAACTTTATAAATATAGTTTTGTAAATATAGGTGCTAAACAGAGGAACATTTTTATGTAGGAAGATATGAGCCCCTAACTCTTAAAATTAGACACCACAATATTTTGAATAATTGGCTATAAGAACATAAGAACATAATAAATTGCCATGCTGGGTCAGACCAAGGGTCCATCAAGCCCAGCATCCTGTTTCCAACAGAGGCCAAAAACCAGGCCACAAGAACCTGGCAATTACCCAAACACTAAGAAGA
The DNA here is from genome assembly GCF_901001135.1 of Rhinatrema bivittatum. Taxonomy (NCBI): domain Eukaryota; kingdom Metazoa; phylum Chordata; class Amphibia; order Gymnophiona; family Rhinatrematidae; genus Rhinatrema; species Rhinatrema bivittatum. The sequence goes on along the minus strand of NC_042617.1, from coordinate 151,108,177 downwards.
ACCCATGCTACTGATGCAATTAAAAGCAGTGGCTATTCCCTAAGTATAATTGATTAATAGCCATTAATGGACTTCTCCTCCAAGAACTTATCCAAACCTTTTTTGAACCCAGCTACACTAACTGCACTAAGTACCTTCTCTGGCAACAAATTCCAGAGCTTTATTGTGCGTTGAGTGAAAAAGAATTTTCTCCGATTAGTCTTAAATGTGTTACTTGCTAACTTCATGGAATGCCCCCTAGTCCTTCTATTATTCGAAAGTGTAAATAACCGAGTCACATCTACTCGTTCAAGACCTCTCATGATCTTAAAGACCTCTATCATATCCCCCCTCAGCCGTCTCTTCTCCAAGCTGAACAGCCCTAACCTCTTCAGCCTTTCCTCATAGGGAAGCTGTTCCATCCCCTTTATCATTTTGGTTGCCCTTCTCTGTACCTTCTCCATCGCAACTATATCTTTTTTGAGATGCGGCGACCAGAATTGTACACAGTACTCAAGGTGTGGTCTCACCATGGAGCGATATATAGAGGCATTATGACATTTTCCGTTCTATTAACCATTCCCTTCCTAATAATTCCTAACATTCTATTTGCTTTTTTGACTGCTGCAGCACACTGAGCCGACAATTTTAAATTATTATCCACTATGATGCTAGATCTTTTTCCTGGGTGGTAGCTCCTATAAGTATATAAAAAGTTCATGAACCGGTGAATTGTCAAACATTGCATAAGTAAAAATTAGCACATGTGTGCATAAAATAGGCCTTACATGAAAACCTTCTATTTTCAAAGCTACAACTTATATGCATAAACCAGGATCCGTGAGAAATTCTACATGTGTAAGAAAGGGATACGCCAGGAACATTCTAGGGCGGGACCAATATTTACACAAATAAGTTACTATTTTAAAACTTGCTAAAATGATGTTCATCCATCTTTTATTTGTGTATATTTACTTCTGCTCAATATCTGGTGTAAGTGATTGTAAACATTAAAGTGAAAAAATGACTGGGTAGAAGGCCTGGGTGCAATGGGGTGCGGGCTGGGGGGGGGGGACTTCAGGTTATTGAATTATAGAAACATAGAAATGAAGGCAGAAAAGGGCCATATTGTCTATCCAGTCTGTCCAGCAAGCTTATGGTAGCATCTGCTGTGCTATGTAGGTTACCCCCATACTTATCAGTTTCCCAGACTATAAAAGTCAGGGCCCTCATTGATTGCTGTTTGAATCTAATTCACCATTACCCCCATGCTTGTCAGTTTCCAAAACTGTAAAGGTCTGGGCCCTCGTTGGTTGCTGTTTGAATCCAATTACACATTATGCTTTGATGTGAAGCAGAGAGCAATGTTGGAGTTGCATCAAAGTATCAGGCTTATTGGTTAATGGTAGTACCCGCCACATCATAAAGTTACCCCCATACTTATTTGTTTCCAAGACCATAAAAGTTGGGGCCTTCATTGGTTACTATTCAAGTCTAACTCCCCTCTTCCCCTGCAGTTGAAGCAGAGAACCATGATAGAGTTGCATCAAGAGTATGAAGTCTTATTGGTTAAGGGTAGAAACAGCCAAACCAGCAAGTTACCACCCATGCATTCCTTTCTTCATTTCCTTCCTCTAGCCCTTAGGAATTCACAGTGCAGGAAACCAGTAGCATCTTCATGAGCTGTAGATGGACTGGGTGAAATGGTAGACTAAATGGTCAAACTGGTACTTTCATTGCTGTGTGCATGTTATAAAATACCCTGATTTACGCATGTAAAAGCCGACGTACAGAGATAAAAGCATCAAATTAACATGATAAAAATATAGACATATATCCTTGTAAAATTGAATGTACAAATAGGCAAGTATATGAGTTGTGCACACTTATCTAGCTCATTTCCAACGTATTCAGCTAAGTAGAACCTTTCCTGCTACTTAGATTGACAAATTTGAACTTATTTGAATAAGTAGCGACACTTTTCCAACTATTTTCTGATTTATCTGGCTAAGTAGCAGCAGGCCTACATACCCAGAAAAAATCAAAAGTACTACTTGTCCATCTAAGTTGCACTTTTCAGACTTATCCAGCTACATACCACTACTTACCACTACTTAACCAGATAAATTGGCATTTATCTAGATAATTCTGAACTTGTGTGGCTCATGGTTTTTACATAGGCAAGCATTCATGCATGCATATGTACCCGTATATTATAATCTTTCTGTGCTGGATATAAAATACTATAGCAACTTTGCTTGTGTCCATATACAAATGTAGATGGGTGGATGCAAGCAGTTTTGAAAATTATCCTCGGGGACGGTAATTAGATACTGGTGCACAGACACACATGTGCACATATAAGCCAGCTCACAGCAAAGGACACTGCCATTTTATAACATACACACTTATATGTGCACATGGTATAAAATAGACTGAATGCACGTACATGTGCATACAATTTTATATGGACACATGCATGTGTGTGCAAATGCCTCCTCTACCATGTATGGGGGGAAATTTTACAAGGGATGTACGCCAACACTATTACTAGTTTTCTCAGTTCAATCCCAATTCATACAGTTTAGGGATAGCACTTACAAACCTCCCTAGAATGTTAGCCTCTTTTTTCCCCTGTTAGCCCCAACTCTTAAAATCCTGCTGACTAGTCTATTTTTTTTTTTTTTGTTTTATTACTTACACACCATCCTTAGCAGTGGCAAAGTTATGCAACAGGGGACCCCAGTGTATGCTTGTATGCATAAATACTTAAGTGCATATTCATGTTAAAGTCCTCAAATACCATATCCTGCCCTTTCCCCACCCAGACCATATCCACACTGCACCCCTTTTTCAGGCTTTCTCACTTGTGTGCACACCAGGAGATACACACGTATACGGGTGTCTTCTAAAATCTGCTCGGCATGCGCTGGCTAGATGTACTCATGTATCTCCCAGTTTTGGCGCATGCCAGGCTTTCAAAAATTCACCTTTAAGGTTATGTGGTCTATGAACTGATGTAAAACACATAAGGAAACCTTTTTTGAAGTAATGAAGTTTTATTTTCCATTATTTTCTTATTTAATTCTTTATTGAAAGTTGTGATTACAAAACAGATCAAAATTTGTCACAGAATCAAACGCAAGACTCAAGAGAATAAGAGAATCAGATAACAATTATAAAGAATAATCACAAGGGGAAAAAGCGAGCAATAATAGGAGATAAATAAGGATGTGCTTCGAGACAAATATCATTTTGTTTTAAAATTTATTTTGTCAGAGCCCAAATTAATTTCTTTAGTTTCAAAATGAAAAGTAAATTGTTTTTTTTTTTCGTTTGATTAGATTTTCATTTCCATTAAAGTCAGTGGAGGAATCTCTGCAGCCTAAACTGGGCTCTAGAATTGTGGTTTTCTAATCAATTGTCAAAGAACATGTGGGAAGAAATAATCAGAAGAGGGACAAAAATCCAAGGTACCTAGAAAGTCTGTGGAAAATGGCACCAAAAGTGGTATGAAGAGCCTAACATCTTGTTAAAGGGCAAAGGGATATCAGCATTGGTAGGAGTTCTCTAAAGTATAATCGGAGAAGCAAAGAAGCAGAAAAAGTGAGAACACCCCAAAGCTCCAAAGAGGGCTCCAGCCACAGTGACATGAACCGTTGATGGTATCATTAGTAGCAAATTGGCACCATAAGTGGCATCATCCTGCAGCATCCTGCCACCTGCCACCAGCATCCTGCCACCATTCTTCTTCATTACCCCCATTGGTGGCAGGAAAAACCTCAAGGCAAGGACTGATAAAGGGACCAAGGAGCACAAAGAGTAGCTTCAAGACACCAAAACAAGAGAGTTAAAAAGTAACCCCCCAAACATGCATGAACAATTCAAGATGCAAGGTCTAGGATACGACAGCAAAGCCCAGTGGCAAAGAGAACTCCAGGATATAAGGTCTGGGCATGGATGCAAGACTGAGTGGCACAAAGCTCCCCAAGGTGTAGCATTGAGGGGTATAGCAGCAAGGCAGAGTAGTATGGGAGATGCCAGTCATTCTGTTGAAGCACATTGCCAATTGTCAGATTCAATACAAGAAAATAACCAGCGATAAGAATCTTTTTTTTTTCTTAAATATGCTTTTACTATATTTCCTGCTTGTACTTGGCCTAGCTGCTGGATGGCATTTTGATTAACTTGTGAAATGAGCTTGCCAAATGAAACTGATATCACATTGAGAACTTGCAAATTGTTTCACAAATGATTGTGGTTATGTTTTGTTTTTTAGAAACTTTTTCTTATATTCTGTAACTCAACTCTCGCTGTTGCATTTCCTGATTTTGCATGAATTCTCTCTCACTACTCTAATTGATATGATATTCAGAAAATGGTTTCTCTTGAGCACCTTTTCTCTTGTGCCTATATTACTTCCTTCCAAATAGAGGCTTTTTGGACAAACAAACTCAGTATAATCAACCATAAAATAGGGTGGGAGAACCAGACTGACACTGTAGAGGGGTAGAAGGAAATGAAGAACAGGTGCTGTACTGTGATAATGAAACCTGTGTCATTTTTTTCTCTTTTTTCACATTTTTCTTCAAGGGACAAAATACCCCAGTATAGCAAACAAAGAAAAAAGCATACATAAGTGGGAAGAACACCTGAAGGCTCCAAAAGAGTGCACCAACAACATTATGGCCGGTTGGCATGCAGCAGCAAGTCCCCTATGGTGGGATGGTAGCTGGGCAAGTAGGGATTATGCAGAATGTCCATGGTAGGATAAACATTTTTCATTTGTATTTTTTCACATTTTTCATTAGACAAAATATCTTAGTGGAACCAACAAACAACCAGTATGAGAGAACAAGGCTGGGATCATTGAAGAGTGATTAGAACAAAGCAAATAATCACAAAATAAGTGGGAGGGATAAGGGGAAGATACATTTTTCTTTTTCATTTTTTACTTTTATTTTTGAGGGGGGGGGGGGGGGGTAAACAAGTATCCTGAGTACAACCAAAAAGCAAACAACATGGAAGCACTGAAACTCTCATGCACAAAATTAGGCAATGGCAAAGTAAATCGGTAGAGCAGTATCAAAGGTAGTATTAGGTAGGTATATTGCAGGCAGCAAATCTCCTATGGTGGTAGAAAAGGTATGGCAGGTAGGCAGGTGCCAGCAAATCACTTAAGGTAAAATATGGGACATAGCAGGTAGGCATGTGCCAGCAAATCCCCTATGGTGATATTAGATATATGGCAGCTAAACATGAAACAGTGAGTCCCCTATGGTGGTATATGGGGCATGGCAAGTTGGAATGTGCAAGCAAGCCCCTATGGTTGTATAAGGGGCATGGCAGGTAGGCATGTGCCAGGTCCCCTATGGTGGAATTAGAGGTATAGCAGGCAGACAGAGTGGTAACAATCAGAAACTTGGGGGGTGATATATCTGGATCATGGCAGGCACTGGCAGGCAGAGTGCCAGCAAGGCCTTCAAGGTGTTTTCAATCATCTTGTTACTCATAAGGAAAAACTGGAAACCGTAGCAAAGAGAGAATGCATTTTAAAAATACCAACTTTTTCACTAACTGTGGTGCCAGTCTTTAGTGAGGATTAGAGATGTGAATCGTGTCCTCGATCGTCTTAACGATCGATTTCGGCTGGGAGGGGGAGGGAATCGTATTGTTGCCGTTTGGGTGTGTAAAGTATCGTGAAAATCGTTAAAATCGTGAGCCGGCACACTAAAACCCCCTAAAACCCACCCCCGACCCTTTAAATTAAATCCCCCACCCTCCCGAACCCCCCCCCCCCCAAATGCCTTAAATTACCTGGGGGTCCAGCGGCACACTAAAACACGGCACACTAAAACACCCTAAAACCCACACCGACCCTTTAAATTAAATCCCCCACCCTCCCGAAACCCCCCCCCCCCCAAATGCCTTAAATTACCTGGGGGTCCGTAGCTTAAATTACCTCCGTATCCTTAAATTACCTTCCTCGCTGAACGACCTCCTGCAGTCGATCTCCTGCCGGCGCCATTTTCCGTACGGAAAAAGATTTGCGGCAGGAGATCGCTCCCGGACCCCCGCTGGACCCCCAGGAACTTTTGGCCAGCTTGGGGGGGGCCTCCTGACCCCCACAAGACTTGCCAAAAGTCCAGTGGGGGTCCGGAATGACCTCCTGCGTCGAATCGTTTTGGTCTATGACCGCCGCCATTTTGCGGCGGCCATTTTGCAAAATGGCGCCGGCTGAAGACTACACGATTTAGTGTGCCGGTTTTCCTGCTCTCCCCCTTCCCCCGATTTAGCTACGGACCGCCGCTATGGAGGTAATTTAAGGCTACGGAGGTAATTTAAGCTACGGACCGCCGCTACGGACCCCCAGGTAATTTAAGGCATTTTGGGGGGGGGTTCGGGAGGGTGGGGGATTTAATTTAAAGGGTCGGGGTGGGTTTTAGGGGGTTTTAGTGTGCCATGTTTTAGTGTGCCGCTGGACCCCCAGGTAATTTAAGGCATTTGGGGGGGGGGGCTTGGGAGGGTGGGGGATTTAATTTAAAGGGTCGGGGTGGGTTTTAGGGTGTTTTAGTGTGCCGGTTTTCCTGCCCTCCCCCTTCCCCCGATTTACGATTTTTTGACGATAAATCAGGGGAATTGGTATTGTATCGTGGCCCTAACGATTTTTGACGATTTAAAATATATCGGACGATATTTTAAATCGTCAAAAAACGATTCACATCCCTAGTGAGGATGACTTCACAATGTCTCCTGTCATTGAAAAGACATATTCACTGGGAACTAGGGATGTGAATCGTGTCCTCGATCGTCTTAACGATCGATTTCGGCTGGGAGGGGGAGGGAATCGTATTGTTGCCGTTTGGGGGGGTAAAATATCGTGAAAAATCGTGAAAAATCGTTAAAAAATCGAAAAATCGAAAAACCGGCACATTAAAACCCCCTAAAACCCACCCCCGACCCTTTAAATTAAATCCCCCACCCTCCCGAACCCCCCCCCAAATAACTTAAATAACCTGCGGGTCCAGCGGCGGTCCGGAACGGCAGCGGTCCGGAACGGGCTCCTGCTCCTGCATCTTGTCGTCTTCGGCCGGCGCCATTTTCCAAAATGGCGCCGAAAAATGGCGGCGGCCATAGACGAAAAAGATTGGACGGCAGGAGGTCCTTCCGGACCCCCGCTGGACTTTTGGCAAGTCTCGTGGGGGTCAGGAGGCCCCCCACAAGCTGGCCAAAAGTTCCTGGAGGTCCAGCGGGGGTCAGGGAGCGATTTCCCGCCGCGAATCGTTTTCGTACAGAAAATGGCGCCGGCAGGAGATCGACTGCAGGAGGTCGTTCAGCGAGGCGCCGGAACCCTCGCTGAACGACCTCCTGCAGTCGATCTCCTGCCGGCGCCATTTTCCGTATGAAAACGATTCGCGGCGGGAAATCGCTCCCTGACCCCCGCTGGACCTCCAGGAACTTTTGGCCAGCTTGGGGGGGGCCTCCTGACCCCCACGAGACTTGCCAAAAGTCCAGCGGGGGTCCGGAAGGACCTCCTGCCGTCCAATCTTTTTCGTCTATGGCCGCCGCCATTTTTCGGCGCCATTTTGGAAAATGGCGCCGTTCGAAGACGACAAGATGCAGGAGCAGGAGCCCGTTCCGGACCGCTGCCGTTCCGGACCGCCGCTGGACCCGCAGGTTATTTAAGTTATTTGGGGGGGGTTCGGGAGGGTGGGGGATTTAATTTAAAGGGTCGGGGGTGGGTTTTAGGGGGTTTTAGTGTGCCGGCTCACGATTCTAACGATTTATAACGATAAATCGTTAGAATCTGTATTGTATTGTGTTCCATAACGGTTTAAGACGATATTAAAATTATCGGACGATAATTTTAATCGTCCTAAAACGATTCACATCCCTACTGGGAACACTAGTTGTTGGGCAAAAAAAAATAGTGCTGTGCCACTTTGACTAGGTCTGACCAGATGGTAGATTTATGCGCCCAATATGCAACCATATTTATGTCTGTTTCCTCAATAGCCTCTGTCAGTTATCATGCCACAGACTTTTGTGCTGAGCTCTCCTTTGCCTGGATGGGCTGAGAGTCTTTTTTTTTTCCAGCCAACTACTCTCACACAGGCCTGTGCTAGGAAAAATGTATTTATGTATTTATTTATATAGGCTTTTATTCCACAACTTCCATAAAATAAGTTTAGTACAGATTCAATTTTAAAATTTCACCAAAATACATCCAATTCATCCATAATCATCAATAACATCAATAAAACAATAACAATTTAAAATTGTCGATATGTTCTCACATATAGCCAAGCTTTTAACCTTTTCCTGAACAAAATAATGTCTCTTTCTTTCCATAAATCCATAAGGAGGGCATTTCACAGCTGAGGGTCTATAAAACAGAAAGCCCTATCTCATGTTCTTTTCAATCTGTAACTTTGAGTAGCTGTTAAGGCCAGCAGACATGTCCCTTTGGTTCTTAATACTTGTGATGGTTCGTATCTGTTGCGTCTGTCGGTCGCAGATGGCTGCGACCACTCTGCCTTACCTCTTTTTCTCCCCTTTCACTCTCTTTGGGCAAGATGGCTTCCTCTGGTGCCGAGTGCCGAGGGCCTCGGCATTTACAAACCAGCATAGGCATCCCCATCCGCCATGCTCGCTCCTGTGGCCTCCTAGGGTGCGAGTGTGCACATCTCCTATGTTCAAATACACGTCAAGGTGGGAACCTTGGGGGCGGCCCCACTGCATGACATCAGTACCTCCGGGTATATCTATCCTCCGCCTCCACTACCACTTTGAGTTAACAAAGACTTCGTTTCGCTACTCTGATTGCTCTAAGCTGCACACTTAGACGTCACTTTCACGCTAAGGACCTCGCTCCAGTAGGAAGCTCTAGACACCCGCTCCTCGGGGGGGTCTTTTGCTTCCAACTTCCCTTCGGGGTTCCTCACTAACTAAGACAACCACTCCTTGGGAGTCTTTCTCTCTATTCTACTTTCAGGATATTGGACCTTTTGGCACTCGCTCCTTGAGGGCCTATCTACCTTACATCCTGCACCATGGATCTTCGGTCCCACCATTCTACCACCAGGAAGATGGCTTAATTCTGTGAGTACCTCTATTATCCAGTGCTCCAACTCCACCCACCAGCTGCGGCGTTACCCGCACTGTGGGCTCCCGCCTATCGTGAACATCTGGGTGAGACTATATAGTTCTGAACCTGTTGAACGTACTGGCACTTCATGGATCAGTGCCTTACCTTCCTGCTTTCACCATTATCTACAGCAGTACAATAAAGACTCTATCCATTCTGTATCTGCTATCTGTGTCAGCCTATCGCAGTGGTTCCCCAAGGGCCTCCTCCCCGTGGGCGGAGTCATCTCCATTGCGCCCAAGGGTACACATTGCGCCCAAGGGTACACAATGCCTCAAACACAACAGTAACAGGTTAAAGAATAAACCACAATACATTTTGTTTCAGAAAATATAAGTTTATGGAAATTAATTAATTTATGAAACTGAGATCTCCACCTTAAAGGGTAGCCAATGTAAGGAATGTAAGACTGGGGTTATCTGGGTTGAAATCTTGATTTTTGTAATTCATTTTGCAGTAGCATTCTGTATCACTTGAATGGGCACAATAACGATCCAGGAAGCACAACAAAAAGAGTGCTACAATAATCCAAATTGGTTAGCGCTAATATTTGTACTACTGTTCTGAACAGGTACAAATCTAAAAAAAATACTGAAGTGGTCTGAGCATTTTTAATTTGCAAAAAGAGATTTTTACTACATGCTCAATATGTACTTTAAAATTTGACGAATCAAAATAGAATCCCCCGACAAAGGTAAGGGTGGGGTTTAGACAGGGCCGGGCGGGTGGGTTAGGTAGGGGAAGGGAGGGGAAGGTGAGGGGAGGCCGCTCCGATTTCGGAGCGGCCTCGGAGGGAACGGAGGTAGGCTGCGTGGCTCGGCGCGCGCCGGCTATACGGAATCGATAGCCTTGCGTGCGCCGATCCCGGATTTTAGCGGATACGCGCGGCTACGCGCGTATCTACTAAAATCCAGCGTACTTTTGTTGGCGCCTGATGCGCCAACAAAAGTACGCCAAATCGCGCTATTTGAAAATCTACCCCAGTATTCTCTCTATTCTGAGGAACAGATTTGCCAATCCACTACACTTTAATATGTTTTCAATATTAAGCAATAATCCATTATTTGACAACCAGTTACGGTTAATTTCCAATACTTCTTCTACCCTTGCCTTTGGTATCAGTCCATCCTCCATACTTTGGACATTTATCTGTATGTCGTAAGCATACAAGTAATAGGCCACACTTAGAGAATTAATCAAAGATCCGAATGTGGCCAATTAAAGATTAAAAATAATTGAAGAATAGGGACGAACCCTGTAAGAATCCCAATGAAAAGAGGATTTACATTCAGACAACATCCAACAAGGCATTGATCTGTGCAGGATGGGTAAACAAGCATCAGGGTAATGTGCTTGATGCGGTGGTTACTACCCTTAACCATTAAGCCCTATGCTTCACTTTCGATGCAACTCCAACATCAACTCTGCATCAACAGCAGGGGGTGGCAGGAAATTCGAATCAAACAGTTACCAACAAGGCCCCTGAACTTGGTGGTCGGTGAAACAGATTACTATGGGAAAATAAGTGTGGGAGCTTGCTGGGCAGACTGGATGGATTGTTTGGTCTTTTTCTGCCGTCAATTCTATGTTTTTATGTTATATCCCTCTATGAGGAGGTAAATGAACCAAGCTGGATACTCTGTTTCCTATTTTTCAAAACGAGATAACCCTTGTGAGCGCCATTTCACCCAACCCAAACCCCTGCAACCTAGAAATTAATGTGAGACAGTATCAAAGGTTGATGTAACAATATTCCAGTATAATTTGAATCTAACTTCTGATGCAACATATCTGTTAGACAATAATAGTAGTTCAGTGCTTTGGTTTTTGCAAAACTCAAGTTGCCTATCATCCAAAATAGGATGATCATCAAGATATTCTTACAGTTGAAGTAAAATACATTTTTCTATTATTTTAGATAATATGGGAAGATTAGATACCAGTCTAAAGTTTGTCATATCACTTAAAGGTTTCTTTTCATCCTTTTAAACCAGTTTACTAGCTGCCATTTTTAGTTGATCTGGTAGTTCACCTTCCAATATGGAGGAATTTACAATCAATTTATTTGTAGCATAAAACTGCGACTTTGAACTTCAAATTAAATGAAAAAGGCAGGGATTTAAAGGTGAATATGTAGATCTCAGATGGTCAAAATTGGTGACTTTTTTAAGGATCACCTTTCTAAACATTGTCCATTTTGCAACTAATCCCAATCTTTCTGTTACTGTATCACCCATATCAGCTATCGAACTTAACTCAGAACAGATCATATCAACTTTATAAGCAAAATAATCTGCTATCGAGTCACAAGTTGGAAACTCACATGGCTTTGGCCTTCATTGCTTAGTTAACAATTGCACAGTGGCAAAAAGAACCATTGGGTGGCTAATTGACATTTTTATCTTTGAAACATAATAATCCCCTCTAGCCTTATTACAGCTCAGCATGTACTCACGTAAATTAGCTACATATAAAATCTTACTTTCTTCCCTCTGATGTTTACTCCAGTGTCTTTCATATTTTCTTAATTTTTTTCTTCAACATCAATAATTCATGAGAAAACCATAATGCTTTCTGCCTAGAGTCACACCATAATCACATTTGTAGGAGACACTTTAGCATATGTGGCTGTAAGACTCACATTCCATTTATTAACTAAGATTTTACCAATTAATCCTATAAACTTGCTGCTTCCATTATTCCAGGAAAATATCTGAAGGGATATTTGGGTAGACTGTCCTCCTTTCTCACTGGGAAAAAACATTTTTTAAAATAATATTCACTTTCTAACTTAAATGTTAGTAAATAATGATCTGATCATAAAATATTATGTATAGCCTAGTTTCTTACTAAGGTTTTCCAATCGTTCAAACAGTATAAAAGGTCAATAATATAGCCACCAATATGAGTAGCAACCTCAACCAATTGACATTAATTAGCAGCAGCCATCAAAGTAATTACCGTAACTCCTTAGTAAATGGGGAGCTTATATCATCTAAATGAATATTAAAATCACCAACAAATAGTACTTGCAAATGTTTTTAATGAATTGAAAGCAAATACTCCATAAGTATTTAAAGTTGATATATGGTATATCCCTGGAGATTATATAAACACAGATTATCCATTCTTGCACCTTTATTTCTAAGAATTAAAATGGTGACGATGCCAAATAGCTCACCTGTTATACTTTAAAAATGGTTTGGTAAATGTTTAAAATGCCCTACCCCTCTTTATGGGACGCTCAGATTGGATATAATAATATCCTGAAAGCAAAGCTGATTCAAATAAAAAGTATTAATATGGGCCTTTAATCAAGACTCCATTATAAATAACATGTCTAATCTATGTTGATTGATAGCATTATGGATGAAGCCATCCTTGCTTCACTAATCTTGGATTGATAGATCCAATGTGGAAATCAATTAGTTCAGGTCTCCTTCTAACATAATCTTGATAATTTCCCCAAACTGCTGGGATTAGCGCGCTATACCTCATTTTAATACTTCTAATATATAGCGGCCTTGCATACGTGCCAGAATGAGACACTGTTGGAATAATTCCAGCCATTAACAGCAACAGAACACCCCCAAACAATTTTACAAATGTCCCCATAACTAAGCAAAGATTGCAGTAAACTTTCAAACATTTACATCAAGAAACCAAGAGTCCCCGTCACTGACCCAACGTCTTCGCCAAGGATCCCCTTTGGTGGATCCTTGGCGAAGACCTGCCAGGCAGAGACCTACCTGCGGGGCCTTACTTTAGGGGTCGACAGTAACATTGGATGATGTCACTCTGAGTGGGTGGTTCTCACTAGCAGCCAGTAGCAGATTGAGTGCTCAATCCCATTAGCATTGCTGACAGTGACAGAGAACTCAGGAGCAGGTAACAGTGAGGCTTAAAGTGAAGTGTGCAATTCTTAAAGTGTTGGAGACACAGTCCACGTGAGCCCTTCCCACGTGATGTTGATGACATCCCTCTGAATGGGTAGGACTCACCAGCAGCCAACAGTAGATCAGGTGCTTAATCCCATAAACTCTGCAGACAGAGAGCTCAGGAGTAGGTGACAGCAAGGCTTAAAGTGCAGCATGTAATTCTTAAAGTTCTGAGATACAGTCTCTATAGGCCCTTCCTTTAATAGGGGGCGATGGTGACGTTGAATTACATCTCCCTGAGTGGGGAAACTCACCAGCAGCCAGCAGCAGTACTTTGAGGCCAACACAGCTATGGTATACTTTGGTAATGGAGGAAGTGCTAGCTGTCTGGGTACTGCTCCTGCTTGCACTACACTCTGAAGAAACCACTGTTTCCTGCTGTGCTACATCCCTACTCTGCCCATCGCTGTAGTGCTCCTCCTGATGGACCATCTGTTCCAGCATCTGCCTCATCTGTTTGAAACACTTGGACTCCAGGGCTACATTCCCTTTCACCCAGGGATCAGGCAATGTAGCAAGCTTATATATATTTTTTTTCATCAGAGATATCAGTCTCTCATGCAGTTGATACTGCAAGCAGTCCACAAACTGCAACAACTGTACTTTCATTCTCATGTCATGAAGGAAGCCCTCCAACTTTTCCATCAAACAATTTGCTATTGGGATTGCATCACCCAAAGTGGTTCTTCTGGAGCTCATGTCCTCTGTGGCATTTTTGAGGGCTTCAGGATTTGTACCAGTTGCTTCATGACTGCCAAAACATCATGCCCTAGGGGGAAAGTCACACCTAGCAGACTATGAATGGGTGTCTGTCTGCTGCTCCACTAACCCCTGCAGCATCAGGTACATTGAATTCCAGTGGGTGCCAATATCAACAATAAGGCACTTGAAAGGCCTCAAAATTTCCTCTTGCTTCTTTCTGAGAAGCTGTCCTGCCTTTAAACATCTGTGAAGTGCCCAACAATTTTCCTACACTTCTCTAAAAGTTCTGCAAGGCATTCATTTTGATAGAACTTGAACCCTAGCCCTAGGGTGACCTTTATCACCATGTGCAGAGTGTGTGCAAAGCATCAGATACTCTCAAAGCTTCCATTGTGTTTTGCATTAATAATATTTGTGCCATTCTCTGTGACAAGGAAACTTGCATTTAAACTCCTCACTCTCCTGTCTAGTTGCCAAGTCTCCAACATCTCTCTTATGGCTGGTAGAACATTGGCTGGGGTATAGGACTCATCCACTCATTGGGTGTGCAGCAAAACCCACTTGAAGCTTGATGCTCTGCCTCCACTAGAGCTGCTGCAGTGCCTACCCCTTCCATAGCCAGGTCCCACCAGTATGCTGTCAGGAAGAGAAAAGAGTGAGTAGAGTTTGTGGAGGTTCAGAGGTTACTGATGAAATGCATGTTATCCTCAGCCAGCAGTGCCTGGATGTGATTAACAACACTGGTTGAACAAGCTGGGGATGGCCTTCCTACTAAAGTTGGTCCTGGAGGGGATTTTGTAATTTGGGAATACTAGTTGCAGGAAAAGCTTATCTCACATTCTTTACTAGCTGCAGTGGCTGGTCATCAAGGGCAATCACTTCAACAATGTTCCTCATTACAAATTTGTCATGCTGCTTATCCCCAATCCTAGGACAGTGCTATCAAACACCACCCCATTTCCTCCATGATAGGTTGTCACTTCTGATTCTTAGCAGGAGGCTGCTGACCTGCCACTTGACTGCTGGAAAGAGTTGATAGCATGGGATCAGATGGGGGAACAACTCTTCTATTCTATCACATTCCCCTGACTGAAAGAAGAGGTCCCTTGTCTACTACTATTACTTCCACCCTCTCCAGATGCCATTACTAGTGGGTCCTGCTTCTGCAGGTGATAGTAACATATTAGTGTGGCCTTTCCTTTGGTTTGTCACTAGATGGCCCTAGGTCCCATACCATCTGGACTAGTAACAGCATGGGATGTCCATTCTCTTTCAGTCTCTCCACTGAGCTGACTGTGATTGGATATCCCAGGGATATTAGGTGGAGTTAGAGGTAGAAAGTAGGGTTTCAGTTTGAGTTAGGTTTTGAGGAGTAAGGAGCTGTTTTGTTTTTCATTTTTCCCTGTTGACTTGGGCCCACTAACCGAACTTGGTGTTTCTTGCATTCAGAGGAAGATCCCTTTCAGTACACTCCCTGTCTGAGAGGGTCTGCCTTCCTTTTGTAGAGAGTGAAAGTTTTTGTAGATTTTGGTCAGATTTTGTACATGTTTTCTTATTCTAGGGAACACCCTGTGCTTTGGAAAGGAGCCACCCCTCTAATCCTAAGAGCAAGGGCTTGAGACCTATACTCCATAGAGGAAGCAAAAACAGTGACAGCTCTAACCAGCATGAGTTATTTTGGATAGAGTCTTTTGGATTTTTCCCCTTTTTATTCATGTGGATGTTTTTCTTACCCCTCTGCACAACCTGGTGAAGGAGATAAGAGAGCTATGAGCTGAACTGGAACATCTGGTTTCTCTCTCAGAGAGGTCTATCAAAGCCTTGGGAGATTCCCAATTGGATCTCTACCCAAATGGATCAGGACACAGACTATGTACATCAGACTGAACTTTGGACTTAGGTAGGATATTTTCATGGAGTGGATTCCCATCTACTGTGCTGACTGCACAGATGAGTAGACAGTGGCACAGATGAGTAGACAGTGGCAAGCTCCCTCCCAGGAATTGATGAGAGATATACACACACTACAGAAGAGACACTCCATCACCTGGACCACAAAGGATTTCCTTTCCCCAACAGAAACAGCTCACTCACTGAGAGGTGCAAGAAGAATGGGAAGGATGGCAAGAACATCCCCGACTAACAAATAATTTTATGGTTCTAGGGGAACCAAAAACTCCCGACAAAGGATTACATAAAACGGCACCCAAAGAACATGGGGCTCAAGAGTGGTGGACTGTGCAATAGTGTGTATCTGACATGAAAAGTGAATATATGCAAATATACTGTGAAAAAAATGATGTAAAATGCAAAAACTACAAACTTCACCAAAATGGCTATCATTCCCATACATGGGGCTCAGTGGGAAGAAGAACATGCAAAGAGAGAACTATGTGTGTCATGTGTATGTGACGTTACTTGCAGCTTATACAGTGTTCAACCAACGGGACAGTATAAAAGTGGCGGCACGTTTGCTCGCAATCCTCAGCACAAGAAAGGGTGTGTGTAAGGAGTTTGTGCCAAGGTGATCCATGAGTGGTAGGCTGTGATCCTCCAAGTGAGCATGGTAATAAATTATATCATCGTATCGACAACTGATTCTCGACAACAGCAGCAGAACAGGGTTGCGACCAAAGGAATGCTCTGAGCAAGGTAAACCAGTAGAAGTACCCTTGTTACTTTATGGCGAAAACCTCCAGCTCCAGCAAGGGCAGCTCACCAAAAGCATCCAATGAGGGACTATACGCCATACAGGTGATGGGCGGCAGATGGGTGAGAGAGACTGTGGCTTCTATCTGTAGTCCAGGTCATGTATTCAGCCTAACTGAATTAGCCAGACCCATACAGTATCGAGCGTGGCTTCAAATGTTGGCAGTGGAGTGCGTGGACTATCATGCATATCAATGCCCTGAGCCTATAAAAGCCTATTGCTATTACTACAATGGACCACCTTTCACCAACAGTAGCATGGATCCTAGCATTGCTGTGGGGTAGAGAAGAGGCTCCTAGGCCACCGGTAGGTTCAGACAAATGACGATACATTAACACACAATAAGCAAACGTCACTAGTGGGTTCTAATGAGAGCAGTGGCAGTACCGGAGGGGACAAACCCAAACCAGCAGAAAAAACCCCTTCACCAATAGAGACCATCAGTCCTACTGAAGCAGCTGTGGCAAATCTGGAAACTGGATCTGGCCTGGTGTTTCCTTTCAAAGAGGGACCCAATGTCATTGTGGAGGTCAGCTATGAAAAGCCCGACCCTTTCCTGGAAGTAATACAGTAACATTGACCTGGGCTGACCAGGTTGAGCCCAGAATCAAGGAGAGTCCAATTCCAACATCTCCATATCAGTGATTGGATGGGACAGAAGGAGTACTACACCAGTGGTGCCATAGGCCGTGTGATCTACAATGCTAGTGAAGACACCATTGAGATGGCTAAACATGATAGTGGCTTCTCATCTGATAAGAGGGCAAGGAAAATCTCCTGATGAGCAGTCAACCAGCTCAACTTCTACCAGGCACTTGAAGCCCATACAAATATCCCGCAGACAAGATAGAAGGGAGTGGTACATTGCCATTACCCCTGAAGAAGCAAGAAACTTTTATACTGTGATAACTCCAAAGGTGAACCTGATGGTTCAAGGACCAAAAATATTTTGAGAGTTATGCTGGATGGCCATGGAGTAACCAACAGTAGCCTCCAGTTCTGGCATCTCCTCTGGAGCAGGAATAGCATATCTGAGCATATCTCCCTGTACAGTAGGAGGGGGAAAACCATGCTCTGTGTCCAGTAGGGATGTGAATCGTTTTTCAACGATTAAAATTATCGTCCGATAATGTTTATATCGTCTTAAATCGTTATAGAACACGATACAATAGAAATTCTAACGATTTATCGTTAAAAATCGTTAAATCGTGTTAGTGCGCACTAACTCGAGTTAGTGCGCACTAACTCCCCGTTAGTGCGCACTAACTCGATTTAGTGCGCACTAACTGAAAATGATACAAATAAACACTTTCCAGGTCACTGAAGGTCAGTTAGGAATGAATATGTGTTCCTATTGGCTGGCTGCCCTCTTATCTATTGATGTTACCAAGGTTACCACTGAGGTGATGGTTGGGGGGATGGGAAATGGAACTGGAAACTAACGAACACCAACAGAAAATGAAACAAAGTGTTCACACTTCCCAGGTCAGTAAAGGTCACTTAGGAATGAATATGTATGTATGTATTCCTATTGGCTGGCTGTGCTCTTATCTATTGATGTTACCAAGGCTAATACTGAGGTAATGGTTGGGGGGATGTGAAATGGAAACAGTTGGAAGCTTGACAAAAAAAGTAATGTAATGATCAGCACTCACGTGACTAGAACTTGTTTGTTTATTATTTTTGTTAGCAGGCACCTGAAATGCTAGTGCATGTTGAATTTGCCAATCACTGTGCATTTTAGAAAGGTGGTCCTGGCTGGAACTGTACACAGTTCAAATATATGTAATTGATTGTTGGTAAGTGTATTTTTTAAGTAGCCACACTGGCACAAGTATGTTTACTTTTCCTCCTACTTAACTCACTAGCTCAGCTTTGTAAGAAGGGCTTCTCTGCTTGTGTGTTGTTTTTGTTTGGTGTGAGGAGAGCAGAAACATCAGATCTTTATTCAATCTACTACAGTCATCTCTTACAGTGCCCTATCCCTATTAATACCAGGAGTGTTGTGATCTTCCTGCACACAGTGCCCTAACCCTGATACCAGTCTGAGACAGCTCCCTCCCTGCATTACTAGTGAGAGGCTGGCTTCACAGACAGGGGGGAGCTGCCTGACCCTCACTCCTGACTTCCCCCATGTCCCAGCTAGTGAATGGTGTGTGGGTGAGGGGGGGGGGGAGGATGGTGAAGTCTGAGACAGCTCCCTCCCTGCATTACTAGTGAGAGGCTGGCTTCACAGACAGGGGGGAGCTGCCTGACCCTCACTCCTGACTTCCCCCATGTCCCAGCTAGTGAATGGTGTGTGGGTGAGGGGGGGGGGGGGAGGATGGTGAAGTCTGAGACAGCTCCCTCCCTGCATTACTAGTGAGAGGCTGGCTTCACAGACAGGGGGGAGCTGCCTGACCCTCACTCCTGACTTCCCCCATGTCCCAGCTAGTGAATGGTGTGTGGGTGAGGGGGGGGGGGGAGGATGGTGAAGTCTGAGACAGCTCCCTCCCTGCATTACTAGTGAGAGGCTGGCTTCACAGACAGGGGGGAGCTGCCTGACCCTCACTCCTGACTTCCCCCATGTCCCAGCTAGTGAATGGTGTGTGGGTGAGGGGGGGGGGGGGGAGGATGGTGAAGTCTGAGACAGCTCCCTCCCTGCATTACTAGTGAGAGGCTGGCTTCACAGACAGGGGGGAGCTGCCTGACCCTCACTCCTCCGGGGTATTGTGATCTTCCTGCACACAGTGCCCTATCCCTGATACTAGGGGTGTTGTGATCTTCCTGCATGCAGTGCCCTATCCCTATTAATACCAGGAGTGTTGTGATCTTCCTGCATGCAGTGCCCTATCCCTATTAATACCAGGAGTGTTGTGATCTTCCTGCATGCAGTGCCCTATCCCTGATACCGGGATGTGTGCAAGAAGATCACAACACCCCCGGTATCAGGAATAGGGCACTGTGTGCAGGAAGATCACAACACCCCCAGTATCAGGAATAGGGCACTGTGTGCAGGAAGATCACAACACCCCTGGTATTAGGGATAGGGCACTGTGTGCAGGAAGATCACAACACTCCTGGTATTAATAGGGATAGGGCACTGTGTGCAGGAAGATCACAATACCCCTGGTATCAGGGTTAGGGCACAAGTTCTAGTCACATTGACTGATCACATTACTTGTTTTGTCAAGCTACCAACTGTTTCCATTTCCCATCCCCCATATACTGTCAGTAGGAAACTTGGTAACATGAATAAATAAGAGGGCAGCCAATAGGAATACATATTCATTCCTAAACTGACCTTAACTGACCTGAAAAGTGTCAAATTGTATCATTTTCAGTTAGTGCGCACTAACTCCCAGTTAGTGCGCACTAATCGGAAAAAACGATTTTTAACGATTTTTTAACTAAAAAATCGTGCCTAAGACGATTTTCTTGCCCTGCCACACGATTTCTATCGTTAAGACGATATGGAAAACGATTCACATCCCTAGTGTCCAGTGACAAACCAAGTGACACTAACTTCACTGGAGAAGATATGCAGTACCAGCCTTTACCAAAGAGAGAGGTAACAGTGGTGAAGCTGCTTGGCAACAGTGATCAAAAGAAGATCAAATTTGAATTAATGACAGGAAGGGGGACCGTAAGTAAATCCATGGCTCTAGCACTAAACATTGAAAAGGAAAACTGACAAAATGAGGAAAATTGTTTAAAAAATGGAAAGTTTCAGCAACAAAGGTAAAGAGTGTGCAATAGGCATGGACATTGTTTAAAAATACCATCATAGAAGCACAGTCCAGATGTATTCTACTCATTAAGAAAGGTGGAAGGAAGGCCAAACAATTGCCAGCATGGTTAAAAGGGAGGTGAAAGAGGCTATATTAGCCAAAAGATCTTTATTGAAAAATTGGAAGAAGGATCCATCAAAGGAAAATAGGATAAAGCATAAGCATTGGCAAGTTAAATTTAAGACATTGATAAGACATGCTAAGAGAGAATTTGAAAAGAATTTGGCTGTAGAGGCAAAATCTCATAATAAAAACTTTTTAAAATATATCCAAATCAGAAAGCCTGCTAGGGAGTCAGCTGGATCATTAGATGATTGAGGGGTTAAAGGGGCACTTAGGGAAGATAAGGCCATTGTAGAAAGACTAAGCAAATTATTTGCTTTGGTGTTTACTAAAGAAGATGTTGAGGAGATACCAGTTCCAGAGACGGTTTTCAAGGGTGATGATTCAAATGAACTGAACCAAGTTATGGTGAACCTGGTAGATGTAGTAGGACAGATTGACAAACTGAAAAGTAGTAAATCACCTGGACTGTGTTGAGCAGGCCTGCTCACCCCGCTAACTCCTCTGCAGGTCACGGGTCGGCCTTCCCAGCGGCAGATGCGAGCTCCTCCAGGCCTCGGTGCCCCGCGGCGGCGGTCACCGGGCCTTCCACTGTGCACCAGGCCTCACGCCATAGTTCAGCATCCTCAGTGGCATTGGCCATGCCCCTACGCACGTGCACGCATACTGCCCGACCTCTTGTAGGATCAGGGGTAGGTCCTAGCTCCGTGGCCCACCCTGATTGAACGTACAATATAAGGAAGTTCCTGCCTGCACTCCTTGCCTTGGCAATTGGGTCAGCACTGTAAGTGTACTAGTTTGCCTCTGTGTTCACAGTCTTGTTCCAGTCTTGTTCCAGCCTTGTTCCAGCATCCTACTGTTCCAGCCTTGCTCTAGCATCCTACTGTTCCAGCATCCTATTTTACAGTCCTGTTCCAGCGACCTCCTGTTCTAGCGTCCTTCTGTTCCAGCGTCTGTCTGTCTCCCCAGGTGGTACCTCTGGACTGACTCTCTGGTACTGACCTCTGCCTGTTCCTTGACCATTCTGCTCGCTGCCTGGATCTTGACCTCTGCCTGTTCCTTGACCATTCTGCTCGCTGCCTGGATCTTGACCTCTGCCGGTTCCTTGACCATTCTGCTTGCTGCCTGGATCTTGACCTCTGCCTGCCTTGTGACCTCATCTGACCTCTGGAACCCTGACCCTTGCATCCTTGACTACTCCTCAGACTGATTCTCGGAACTGACCCCAGAAGCCATTGACCACGTCTCTGATTCTGGCTTTGTCCCTTGCCTTGTCATTGCCTACACTGTACTGACCTTCCTTGGTTCTCCAGGCCTACAGCCTAGTGACCAACCACGCTCCCTTGCTGCTAATGGGCACACCTCTCTACTACCTCTCCAGGAGACCCAGTGAGGCCCACCTAAGTCCAAGCAGCCTGGGTCCCTATGGGCTCCACCCGGGGGGACCGCGGGCTTCCAGTGGTGAAGCTCATCCTAGTCTCTGTGTCCTCCTGTGCTCTGCCATCTGGGGGCAGGTGCTTCCTGGTCCCTACCAGGGAGCCGTTCCACACTGCTCCAGGACAAGGGTCCACCTCCAAGCGCAACAGGTTGCCAAGGCCATGGACTCGGTGGAGTCTCCCACCTTCAGGGCCTTATCAGATTTGGTCGCCACAGTCAAAGAACATCACCAAGCTTTGGAATCGCTAGCCTCTGGTGGAAGAGTTTCATTCCCAGCTGTGAGATACAGTCCTGGCCAATCCTGTGGGCCTATCAGCCTCTATACTACCCAAAGCATCATTGGCGCTCCCTGCACCTCCACCATACAACGGGGACCCACACTTCTGTCATGGTTTCCTCAACCAGTGCTTCATGCAATTCACACTGCAACCCTCCTTGTCCCTGAAGGAAACAACCAAAGTGACCTTCATTCTGTCCCGCCTAGAAGGGAAGGCTCTTGCATGGGCCTCTCCATTGTGGGAATGCTCCAATCCCATGCTTTACAAGTTTTTCGAGTTTGTTGCTCTCTTCAAGCAGACCTTCGGAGACCCAGACCGCCAAGCTGTAGCCAGCCATAATCTGCTCTACCTCCACCAAGGGTCACGCTCTGAGTATACTGTGGAATTCAGGACCTGATTTCCCTCACCAGGAAGATCAACCATCAACTCCGGCAATGGTGCCTAGAAGTAAAGGCTTCTCACTCTCCTACACCACACCCCACATATTTCCAGAGCCCTCCAGCCAAGACTCCATCGCCACCACCATCTCCCGTGGTGGAACCCATGGAGGTGAACCATCGGCGATTGTCGCTGACTGAACATCTCCGTCAGAGGAAGGAGGGTCTTTGCCTTTACTGTGGTGCTTCCAGACATCTTCAGCAGTCCTGTCTGGTCCGTCCAGAAAACTGCAATGCCTGAGCCCAGTGGGGGTCCCGAGCTTAGGCGCTACTGTCATCGGCCCCCAATTCCTGCTTTCAGTCTCACTGGGCATTGAGACCCACTCCTTCACCACCACTGTTCTTGTCAATACAGGAGCAAGTGGCTGCTTCATCATGGATGACATCGTCAAGCTTCTGAACATTCCTCTCCAGCCATTAGATGTGTACATTCGCATCGCCTCAATTCAAGGTGAACATCTTCCAGGGCTCATCACCCATCAAACAGTGGCTATCCATCTTACCGTGGGCACTCTTCACGAGGAGAAGATGTCCTTCTATGTGATAAAACATTCCACACATCCAGTCATACTGGAGCTGCCCTGGCTCCAGCTCCACGAACCCCAGTTCAATTGGCATTCCCTGCAGTTGGTTCAGTGGGGTTCCAAATGCCAGAAGACATGTCTATGCCAAGTATCTCCAGCTGTCTCCATCTTGAAGTCTACCACCCTATCTGGTTTGCCTCCCCAGTATGCAGAATTCGAAGACGTCTTCTCGAAACAGAAGGCTGAC
Organism: Rhinatrema bivittatum; assembly: GCF_901001135.1. Classification (NCBI taxonomy): domain Eukaryota; kingdom Metazoa; phylum Chordata; class Amphibia; order Gymnophiona; family Rhinatrematidae; genus Rhinatrema; species Rhinatrema bivittatum. The sequence continues at coordinate 151,084,944 of NC_042617.1, read as the reverse complement.
ACTTTGCCTCCGCTATGCAAGTTGAATTGTCCTATAGAACTTCTGCCAGGCACGACGCCTCCCATTGGCAGAACGTATCCATTGTCTCATCCAGAAACCCTAGCCATGTCTGAGTATATTAAAGAGAACTCCAATTCTCCCGCCGGAGTGGGCTATTTCTTCGTCAAGAAAAAGGACGGTGGGTTACGCCCTTGTATTGACTACAGAGGGCTCAACGCCATAACCCAAAAAGACTGGTACCCCTTGCCCCTTATTAGTGAGCTGTTTGACCACCTTCAAGGGGCACGGATTTTCACCAAGTTGGATCTGAGGGGTGCGTACATTCTGCTATGCATCCAACCTGAAGATATCTGGAAGACTGCATTCAACATGAGGGATGATAAATATGAATATACCATGATGCCCTTTGGGTTATGCAATGCCCCAGCGGTCTTTTAACACCTTATGAATGAAATCCTCCAAGACCTCTTGTACTCATTCATAGTCGTGTATCTTGACGACATCTTGATCTTTTCAAAACCCCTTGAATCCCATCGAGATCATGTTCAGATTGTCCTCCAATGTCTAAGAGAAAATCATCTTTATGCCAAGTTAGAAAAGTGCCTCTTCGAGCGAAATCATTTACCTTTCCTAGGGTAAATCATATCCGATCAAGGGTTCTCCATGGATCCAGATAAAGTCCAGGGGATCTGAGACTGGCCCCTGCCACTAGGCCTATGGGCCTTACAACATTTCCTTGGCTTTACTATTACAGGAGCTTCATTGCCAATTATTCTACCCTAGCTGCTCCATTCACTGCCATGACCAAGAAAGGGGCTAACACTCGTGTGAGGACTCCCAAAGCACAAGTCGCCTTTCAAATGCTAAAATAAGCATTCTGTTCTGGTCCCTGTCTCCAGCACCCAGACCCAAGACGCCCATTCGTTGTAGAAGTAGAAGCCTCTGCAATCGGAGCAGCGGCCGTCTTAAGTCTGTTTTCTCCAAAGGGTAAATTGATACCTTGTTCATTCTACTCACAGAAGTTCTCTCCTACGGAGCAGCACTATACTGTTGGTGACCGAGAACTTCTAGCTGTCAAGTTGGCGCTCCAAGAGTGGCAACCCTGGTTGGAAGGGGCGCAATATAAATTTACCATTTTCACTGACCATAAGAACCTTGAGCACCTTAAAGAAGCTCAGCTCTTGAATCCTAGACAAACCTGATTGGTGCTCTTCTTTGAACGATTCAATTTCGAACTACATTATCACCCAGCTTCCAAGAACCTCCGTGCAGATGCACTATCGAGATCCTTTGAACCAGAGGATGATCCTGATGTTCCTAGACATATCATAGATCCTGCCTGCATATCCTAGGGATGTGAATCGTTTTCCATATCGTCTTAACGATAGAAATCGTGTGGCAGGGCAAGAAAATCGTCTTAGGCACGATTTTTTAGTTAAAAAATCGTTAAAAATCGTTTTTTCCGATTAGTGCGCACTAACTCGAGTTAGTGCGCACTAACTCAAAATGATACAATTTGACACTTTTCAGGTCAGTTAAGGTCAGTTTAGGAATGAATATGTATTCCTATTGGCTGCCCTCTTATTTATTCATGTTACCAAGTTTCCTACTGACAGTATATGGGGGATGGGAAATGGAAACAGTTGGTAGCTTGACAAAACAAGTAATGTGATCAGTCAATGTGACTAGAACTTGTGCCCTAACCCTGATACCAGGGGTATTGTGATCTTCCTGCACACAGTGCCCTATCCCTATTAATACCAGGAGTGTTGTGATCTTCCTGCACACAGTGCCCTATCCCTAATACCAGGGGTGTTGTGATCTTCCTGCACACAGTGCCCTATTCCTGATACTGGGGGTGTTGTGATCTTCCTGCACACAGTGCCCTATTCCTGATACCGGGGGTGTTGTGATCTTCTTGCACACATCCCGATATCAGGGATAGGGCACTGCATGCAGGAAGATCACAACACTCCTGGTATTAATAGGGATAGGGCACTGCATGCAGGAAGATCACAACACTCCTGGTATTAATAGGGATAGGGCACTGCATGCAGGAAGATCACAACACCCCTGGTATCAGGGATAGGGCACTGTGTGCAGGAAGATCACAATACCCCGGAGGAGTGAGGGTCAGGCAGCTCCCCCCTGTCTGTGAAGCCAGCCTCTCACTAGTAATGCAGGGAGGGAGCTGTCTCAGACTTCACCATCCTCCCCCCCCCCCCCTCACCCACACACCATTCACTAGCTGGGACATGGGGGAAGTCAGGAGTGAGGGTCAGGCAGCTCCCCCCTGTCTGTGAAGCCAGCCTCTCACTAGTAATGCAGGGAGGGAGCTGTCTCAGACTTCACCATCCTCCCCCCCCCCTCACCCACACACCATTCACTAGCTGGGACATGGGGGAAGTCAGGAGTGAGGGTCAGGCAGCTCCCCCCTGTCTGTGAAGCCAGCCTCTCACTAGTAATGCAGGGAGGGAGCTGTCTCAGACTTCACCATCCACCCCCCCCCCTCACCCACACACCATTCACTAGCTGGGACATGGGGGAAGTCAGGAGTGAGGGGCAGGCAGCTCCCCCCTGTCTGTGAAGCCAGCCTCTCACTAGTAATGCAGGGAGGGAGCTGTCTCAGACTTCACCATCCTCCCCCCCCCCCCTCACCCACACACCATTCACTAGCTGGGACATGGGGGAAGTCAGGAGTGAGGGTCAGGCAGCTCCCCCCTGTCTGTGAAGCCAGCCTCTCACTAGTAATGCAGGGAGGGAGCTGTCTCAGACTTCACCATCCACCCCCCCCCCCCACCCACACACCATTCACTAGCTGGGACATGGGGGAAGTCAGGAGTGAGGGTCAGGCAGCTCCCCCCTGTCTGTGAAGCCAGCCTCTCACTAGTAATGCAGGGAGGGAGCTGTCTCAGACTTCACCATCCTCCCCCCCCCCCCCTCACCCACACACCATTCACTAGCTGGGACATGGGGGAAGTCAGGAGTGAGGGACAGGCAGCTCCCCCCTGTCTGTGAAGCCAGCCTCTCACTAGTAATGCAGGGAGGGAGCTGTCTCAGACTTCACCATCCTCCCCCCCCCCCTCACCCACACACCATTCACTAGCTGGGACATGGGGGAAGTCAGGAGTGAGGGTCAGGCAGCTCCCCCCTGTCTGTGAAGCCAGCCTCTCACTAGTAATGCAGGGAGGGAGCTGTCTCAGACTTCACCATCCTCCCCCCCCCCCTCACCCACACACCATTCACTAGCTGGGACATGGGGGAAGTCAGGGGTGAGGGTCAGGCAGCTCCCCCCTGTCTGTGAAGCCAGCCTCTCACTAGTAATGCAGGGAGGGAGCTGTCTCAGACTTCACCATCCTCCCCCCCCCCCCCCCTCACCCACACACCATTCACTAGCTGGGACATGGGGGAAGTCAGGAGTGAGGGTCAGGCAGCTCCCCCCTGTCTGTGAAGCCAGCCTCTCACTAGTAATGCAGGGAGGGAGCTGTCTCAGACTTCACCATCCTCCCCCCCCCCCCCCCCTCACCCACACACCATTCACTAGCTGGGACATGGGGGAAGTCAGGAGTGAGGGTCAGGCAGCCCCCCCCTGTCTGTGAAGCCAGCCTCTCACTAGTAATGCAGGGAGGGAGCTGTCTCAGACTGGTATCAGGGTTAGGGCACTGTGTGCAGGAAGATCACAACACTCCTGGTATTAATAGGGATAGGGCACTGTAAGAGATGACTGTAGTAGATTGAATAAAGATCTGATGTTTCTGCTCTCCTCACACCAAACAAAAACAACACACAAGCAGAGAAGCCCTTCTTACAAAGCTGAGCTAGTGAGTTAAGTAGGAGGAAAAGTAAACATACTGGTGCCAGTGTGGCTACTTAAAAAATACACTTACCAACAATCAATTACATATATTTGAACTGTGTACAGTTCCAGCCAGGACCACCTTTCTAAAATGCACAGTGATTGGCAAATTCAACATGCACTAGCATTTCAGGTGCCTGCTAACAAAAATAATAAACAAACAAGTTCTAGTCACGTGAGTGCTGATCATTACATTACTTTTTTTGTCAAGCTTCCAACTGTTTCCATTTCACATCCCCCCAACCATATTGGTAACATCAATAGATAAGAGCACAGCCAGCCAATAGGAATACATACATACATATTCATTCCTAAGTGACCTTTACTGACCTGGGAAGTGTGAACACTTTGTTTCATTTTCTGTTGGTGTTCGTTAGTTTCCAGTTCCATTTCCCATCCCCCCAACCATCACCTCAGTGGTAACCTTGGTAACATCAATAGATAAGAGGGCAGCCAGCCAATAGGAACACATATTCATTCCTAACTGACCTTCAGTGACCTGGAAAGTGTTTATTTGTATCATTTTCAGTTAGTGCGCACTAAATCGAGTTAGTGCGCACTAACACGATTTAACGATTTTTAACGATAAATCGTTAGAATTTCTATTGTATCGTGTTCTATAACGATTTAAGACGATATAAACATTATCGGACGATAATTTTAATCGTTGAAAAACGATTCACATCCCTAGCATATCCCTTGCTGTGACCACTACAGTTCCAGTTGGAAAAACCGTTGTTCCACGTAGGTTATGTGAACAAGTTCTGAAATGGGCTCATGATTCCAAGTTGGCAGGACACCCGGGTCATACCAGTACCCTAGAGATGTTGCAGAGATATTACTGGTGGCCCAACATGGTGCAAGATTCTCGTAACTATGTAGATTCATGTCCCATCTGTGCCCAACAAAAGCCACCTACCGGACGGCCTTGGGGCCTCCTCCAACTGCTTCCAGCACCTACTGCACCATGGTCCAGCAACGGATTTCATCACAGACCTGCCTCCGTCCCAGAACAATTCCGTAATCTGGATCATCATCAACCATTTTTTAAAAAATGGGTCACTTCATTCCCCTGCTGGGCATCCCATTGGCCCCAGAATTAGCTAAGTTGTTTCTGAAACATATTTTCTGTCTTCATGGACTCTCAAAGGAAATCATATCCGACCGAGGACCACAGTTTGCCGCCAGGTACTGGCGCTCTCTATGTAAAAAGTTCAACATTGCCTTGAATTTCATGTTGGCCTATCACCCACAAGCCAATGGTCAAGCTGAAAGGACCAATCGGACCTTGAAGACATTCCTCTGCTCCTATGTAAATGATCAACAGGATAACTGGTCTGATCTTCTTCCCTGGGCTGACCTGTCCCCCAATACCCATGTTGCTGCAGCCACCGATGTATCTCCATTCTCCGTGGTATTTGGGCGGCAATCCCGGCTGCCTCTTTCAGTTCCTCTGACCGTTCTTTCTCTAGCGGCACAATCCATGGCTCATACCATTCGTCAAGTATGGAACCAAGTAAAAGAGCATCTTTCCCAAGCAGTTGAATGCTCCAAGCGTAATTCTGATGCCCATAGACATCCTGCTCCACTCTTCCACCCTGGCCAGAAAGTGTGGCTAAGCCCTCGACACATATGACTGAGACTTCCCTCTCATCACTTGGCTCCTAAATACATTGGACCATTCCTGGTAATCTGAAGAGTAGGAGCTTATTCGTATCAACTCCAGTTACCTCATGCCATGGGTATCCATAACACGTTCCATGTGACATTATTGAAGCCGTTGGTCCTCTCCTGGCCCTCACATAGAGATCCCTATCCTCCACGGGTCTCTAAAGAACCTGATTCATCCCTCCAGGTAAGAGAGGTCCTCTACGTCCATCGGCGTTGAGGGAAATTGGAGTACCTACTAGCCTGGGAGGGTTAAGGGGCCGAGGAGAATTTGTGGGAACCTTCCCACAACATCCTTGATAAGGAACTCCTGAAAGCCTTTCATAGGACTCACCCTGACAAACCACGGCTGCGTAGGGGGAGGACTAGAAGGGGGGATACTGTTACACACCCCTTCCATGCCCGGCCCACACATGGGCCTGCTCACCTCCCTGGTTCCACGGCGAGTCCTGGGTCGGCCTCCCTAGCAGCAGCTGCGAGCTCTTCTAGGTCTCGGTGTCCCGTAGCGGCGGTTGCCAGGCCTTCCACTACGCATCAGGCCTCACGCCGGAGGTGTCCTCAGTGGCATTGGCCATGCCCCTGCATGCATGTACGGACCACCCAACCTCTTGTAGGGCCAGGGGTGGGTCCTAGCTCTGTGACACACCCTGATTGATTCCCTGATATAAGGAAGTCCCTGCTTGTACTTCCTTGCCTTGGCATGTGGTGCAGTGCCTAATGACCCATGACCTTGATCTGAAGGTCATGGGTTCAAGTCCCAGTACTTCCAAGAATTGAGTCATTGGGTCCCAGCCCACACATCCCTGAATTCAATAACACTTGTTTCCAAGCTCCCATCCCACTTCAAAAATTCTAAGAACATCCACGTTAATTTGAAGCAGAACTTCTACCTAGATTGCTACTGGAACATGTCTGTGCTGCTCGCCTTGGACCTTGCTTCTGTTGATTGGTTCTGTCCTGACTGTTCCTGCTGATGGCTGGAGATGTGGCCTGGTAAGATGGAGCACTGTTTTGGGTTAGTATCTTGCTAGATTGTCACTGTGTCTGATCCTTGTTCCAGGATCCTTCTGTTCCTGCATCCTAGTCCTCCTGTGTCTGTTTGTCTACCCAGGTAGTACCCTTGGACTGTCTCTGTGTTCTGACCTCAAGCTTGCCTCCTGACTCCAGTCTGTTCATTGACCTACCTGCCTTCTGACCTCAGCCTGTTTCTAGACTTGTCGGCCTGCCTGTGACCTTGTCTGACCCATGCTTTGCTGACCAGTCCTTGGACTGACCCCTGGATTCTGACCTCTGTCTGCTTGACCACATCTCCAGATTCTGGCTCTGTTCCTAGCCTTGTCATCACCTACGCTATTCTGGTCCTTCTTGCTCCACCTGATCTCCAGTCTCTAACCTGACCGTGCTCCCCTCCTGTCTGTGGGCATGCCTGAATTTCATCTCTCCAGGAGAACCCTGTGAGGCCCACCTAAGTCCAAGCAGCCTAGGTCCCTACAGGCTCCTCCTGGGGGACCTCGGACTTCCAGTGGTGAAGCTCATCCTAGCCTATGTCTTCTCCAGTGCTCCACCCCCTGGGGGCAGGTGCTTCCTGGTCCCTACCAGGGATCCATTCTCCACTGCTCCAGGACAAGGGTCCACCCCTGAGTGCAACAGTGTATTTGGATTTTCAGAAGGCATTCGACAAAGTCCCTCATGAGAGGCTTCTGAGAAAACTAAAAAGTCATAGGAAAGGAGGCAATATCCTTTTATGGATTGCAAACTAATTAAAAGACTGGAAACAGAGAATAGGATTAAATGGTCTGTTTTCACAGTGAAGAAAGGTAAACAGTGGAGAGCCTCAGGGACCTGTACTAGGACTGGAACCTTTTAATGTATTTATAAATGATCTGGAAAGGGGCACAACAAGTGAGGTACTTAAATTTTCAGATGACACAAAATTATGCAGAGTAGTTAATCTCAAGCAGATTGTGCTAAATTGCAGGAGGACCTTGTGAGACTGGAAGATTGGGCATCCGAATGGCAGATGATATTTAATAGGGATGTGCAGAGCAAAAGTTTATGTTCATAAGTCCATAAGTCGAAAGGGGGTCCCATTTGCGGTCAATATGGACATATGGAGAATTCCATAAGTTGAGTCTATGTCCATACGTGCAAATAAAAATGTAAACCCCTCACCCTCCTTAATCCCCCCCCAAGACTTACCAAAACTCCCTGGTGGTACAGCAGGGAGTCAGGACGCCATTTCTGAACTCCTTTGCGAGGAGCACGTGACATCGGCGTCACGTCGGAGTGACGCGGCGTCAAGTGATTCCCCGCGCGATCGCTCCGGGACCCTCGTTGAGGGAGGGACCCTCGCCAGCTTGGGGGGGACCCCCCCCCAAGCTGGCCAAAAGTTCCTTTTGGGTGCAACGAGGGTCCCGGAGCGATCGCGCGGGGAATCACGTGACGCCGCGTCACTCCGACGTGACGCCGACGTCACGTGCTCCTCGTAAAGGAGTTCAGAAATGGCGTCCTGACTCCCTGCTGTACCACCAGGGAGTTTTGGTAAGTCTTGGGGGGGGATTAAGGAGGGTGAGGGGATTAAATTTTTATTTAGGATCAACAATCGCGATTTCCAACTTATTCAACATAGCTATGTTGAATAAGTTGGAAATCCGAACGTTTTCGCCTCATCACTTTTTTAAGTTAAAAAAAAAAAAAAGTTGCGTTTTACATTTAAGTTCAAAACGAATGCACACCCCTAATATTTAATGTGGACAAGTACAAGATCATGCATATAGGAAAAAATAACCCTTGCTGCAGCTACACGATGTTAGGTTCCATCTTAGGAGTTACCACCCAGGAAAGAGATGTAAGCATCATAGTGGATTATACATTGAAATTGTCAGCTCAATGTGCTGTAGCAGTCAAAAAAGCAAACAGAATATTAGGAATTATTAGGAAGGGAATGTCATATAAAATGGTGGATGTCTTAATGACTCTGTATCACTCCATGGCGAGACCACACCTTGAATACTGTGTGTAGTTCTGGTTGTCGCATCTCAAAAAAGATATAGTTGCACTGGAGAAAGTACAGAGAAGGCCGACCAAAATGATAAAGGGGATGGAACAGCTTCCCTATCAGGAAAGGTTAAAGAGGTTAGAGCTGTTCAGCTTGGAGAAGAAACATCTGAGGGAGAAATGATAGAGGTCTACAAAATTATGAAAAGACTTGAATGGGTAAATGTGAGTTGGTAATTTACTCTTTCGGATAATACAAGAACTAGGAGGTACTCCATGAAGTTTGCAAGTAGCTCATTTAAAACAGATCAAAGAAAATTCTTTTTCACTCAATGCATAATTAAGCTCTAGAATTCATTGTCAAAGGATGTGGTTATGACAGTTAATTAAACTGGATTTAAAAAAGGTTTGGATAAATTCTTAGAGCAGTAGTCCATAAACTGCTATTAATCATTAAAGATTAGTAGTTTGGGATCTATTCATTTAATGTTTGATTTCTTGCCATGTACTTATGACTTGGTTGGCCACTGTTGGACACAGAATACTGGGCTTTATGAACCCTTGGCCTGACACAATATGGCATATCTTATGTTCTTATGATAAAGTGAGGGACCAATCCTGGGTGGTTCCCAACCACTAGAGATGTGAATCGTGTGATCGATCGTCTTAACGATCAATTTTGGCTGGGGGGGGAGGGAATCAGATCGTTGCAGTTTTGTTTTTTTAAATATCGTGTAAATCGTAAATCGGGGGAGGGCAGGAAAACCGGCACACTAAAACAACCCTAAAACCCACCCTGACCCTTTAAAATAAATCCCCCACCCTCCCGAACCCCCCCAAAATGTCTTAAATTACCTGGGGTCCAGTGGGGGGGTCCCAGTGTGATCTTCCACTCTCGGGCAACGGGTGCGTTGACAGGGCAAAGGTAGCGCCGGTGCCATTTCTATCAAAGCACCCGTGGCCCGAGAGTGGAAGATCACACAGGACCCCCCCCCCCCCACTGGACCCCAGGTAATTTAAGACATTTTGGGGGGGTTCGGGAGGGTGGGGGATTTATTTTAAAGGGTCAGGGTGGGTTTTAGGGTTGTTTTAGTGTGCCGGTTTTCCCGCCCTCCCCCTTCCCCCGATTTATGATTTTTGACGATAAATCGGGGGAATTCCTATTATATATTGCCTCTAACTATTTTTGACGATTTAAAATATATCGGACGATATTTTAAATCGTCAAAAAATGATTCACATCCCTACCAACCACTTGGGTGAGTTTAACTCACTGCATAGGATTTCACACGGGCAGAGAATTGTAGATAGATAGGGGATTTTCAGGTTGTAGTACCCCTATGTACCAAGTCATGTTATGAATTTTGTCAAGTAAAATTGAGATTTGTGGTTTGTGGAACATGCTGAGTGGATCATCTTAAAGGATTCAACTAACCTGCAAGGAGTAAGGGAGCAACCTGAATAAGACAGGCCCTTGATTGCAAAGTGACTGAAATTAGGCTTTGGAGAAACATCTATAAACATGCCTTGGTCTACCAACTGAGGCCAGGAGAGTACAGAACTCACATTATCAACTGCTTGTTGCTCAATAGGGTTACAATAAAGAAGCCCAGCCCTGATCACTAATGATCCAGATAAGAAGATCAAGACAAAGAAAGAGAACTGGAAGAACTGATTTTCCTGTGAGGTGGGTGCAAAGAATACATCTGTTCCTGATACCCCAGAAGGGACAGTTTCTCTATGTGTTGTTTGTGTGTGCTTTATTGCAGATTGTTCCAGTTAGCCTGTTGAGGCTCAAGATGCCAAGACAAAAGTGAGTTTGGACTTGATTTTCTAGTGAGGATTATTCCATCAATGTGTTGACCTTTCCTAGACCAGAGGCCACGATAATCAGAAGAGCCTACTATCATAAAAATGGGCACTCTGTTTTACCCTGAAGGGAAGGGATTGACATTTTGATTTTTCTTGATTGAGACAGCATTTTATACTAATAAATGTGTATTTACACTGATTGAGACATAAACAATCAGAACACTCCATAAAAATCTATAAAATATTTAAAAAAAACATATAAAAGTGGTATTTTGATTTATCTATTGCTTATTTAAGTGTATGACCTCTCTGGAAGGTGGAGGAAGAAGGGGAAAAATGGCAAGAGCAGCCCCAACTAGCAAATATTTTTATGGACCTAGGGGAAGCAACAAGCCCCCAACAAAGGATTATAGTAATAAAGTAATGACAAAAAAATGGGCCAAAACACACACAAACACATTTTGAATGATTTTTTGCATACTGGCCTCTTTTGAAAAAAAAATTTGAAAATTCACCCTTTGCAAATAGAAAACTTTCATGCATAGTCTACTACAAATGAAAGTTTACTACAAATGAAAGTTTACTAACATATAATAACATAGTAATGATGGCAGAAAAAGATAAAATGGTCCATCCAGTCTGTCCATAAAGTTTCTTATGATAGAAACTGCTGCTTCGTGCAAGTTACTTTCATGTTTCTGATAAGGATAGTAACTAATATCTCACCTTACATGTTACCTCCAAGCCTTAGGTTAAGGGCACTAGGGCAGTATTATTTACATTCAAAACCAAGCAATTGTCAAACCTATAATAAAATTATACAGGGTGAGCAGCTTTCTTGATAATTCAGACACTGCTGTATGAACGTACTTTGCTTTTGGACTTGACTATAGAAACAGTCCTGCACTTTTTCCCTAATGTCCGTGTTTCAGAACACAAGACCTTAAAGTCGGGGGGCCCAGCATTGGCTTTCATCTGAATCCTATTCCCCTTCTTCCCCCACCCCACCAAACTGGAGATTGATGTTGCAGTTGCATCAAAAGTATGAAAGCTATTTGGTTAAGGATAGTAATTCTCATGCCTTCTGTTAAGAATAGTAACTGCAGCTTCATGAAATGTACTCCTATGTACCCTTTTCTTCTTTTCCAGTCTCTAGCCTTCAGGGATCCACAATGTTTATCCCATACCTTTTTGAATTAATTTACTGTTTTCATCCTCACCCCCTCTTCTGGAAAGGCATTCCAGGCATCCGCTACTTTCCCTGTGAAGAAATATTTCCTGATGTTGTTGTTTAATTTTTCTACTGTTTGCTTTCCAATGGAAAAGGTTCAAATTTCATTAAAATATTTCAGATATCTGATTGTCTATATCATATCTGCCCTGCACCTTCAGGGTATACAAATTTAGATCCAATAGCTTCTCCTCATACGTCTTCCGATACAGACCCCATACCATTTTGGTTGCTGTTCTCTGGCCCACCTCCATCCTGTCTCTATCCTTTTTGAGATATAGTCTCCAGAACTTAACATAGTATTTCAGGTGAGGCCAAAGGAACCTTCCTATCCCCTCTTGCAAAACACAAAAATGGTAATAGACCCCACTGATCCTCAACCCCACTCTCCAACTCCCAAAATTAAAAAGACCTCTTTGGTCTATAGTGATACCCCCCTCCCCCCAGTCCCTCAAAGACCTAAAGAATCTGTCTATAATGGGGACCCCCAACCCCCCTGAGCCCCCCGGAGCATTTCTCCCACACCATATTACCTAAACAAAGTGAAATCCATCCATTGAAGGGCCTCAGAGTGCCCCTTAGTCCTGTGCCCCAGTTGGTGCCATTTTCCAAAATGGCACTGACCTGACCTTGCCTCAGTCACATGGCTGGGGCAAGGTCTGGGATTGGACCATAGCCATATTCCTGAGGTCCAGTGCCTCTGTTCCTCTTTGCCATCTCAGTTCTCCAAATTATGAGAGGTTTTTACATTTTTTGGGCCTCCCCCTGGTTTGGGTCCACTGTTAATGGAGATATGTTTTAACCTTCTTATATAAGGGGTTGCCAATGCTTTTGTTGAGGGATCAGAAAAATTTTGGAGCGGCAGAAATTAGACCTTGACAATCAGGGTCTGAGTTTGCTGTATTTGGAAGGCCTCAAGATTACTAATTATGAGACATTGTAAGAATTTTTGGTAGTTTTTGAAGTCTGAGTGGTTTCAATCTGATGGATACATCACTCCTTCCAGGAGGGACTGCATTCTAGCTTGTTTGATTCTCTGTATTCAGTAAATAGTACAACCAGACATATTGGGAGAGAGGTTGTTTTTTTTCAATCCATTTTTGGTGGCTCATGATCCAAACAGAGTCAGAGCTTCTCATCTTTCACAGGGCACTGATTCAACTCAAAAAAGAAAGCAAGAAGAAATAATATTATGGATAAAGATAATGCTGTTCTTTTTGTTTCATTCTCATGTTTCTATTCACTATGTTTGCCATCCTGGCCTGGATTTTATATTTCAAGCTGCAATAAACCAGTTTTAAGTTGAAAACCATCAAAAGACTGGCAGTACTTTTCTTGGCCTCATTGATGTTGTCTACCATTCTGCACAGTGAGTATTTGGTGACTTATAAGTAAGGGCCGTGGTGAGGGATATTTTGTTGGACTATTTCCTCTATTGAACTGAGGCCTCCCAAGTTTAAACTCCCTCTCTGCTAGTTATACCCTGCCCACCCAGAGGCTTGTTTTGTTCATATTGTAAGAAGGGAAGAGAAGAGAGAGAAATTTGGGACATTTGTTTTACAGCCCTGGGAAAATAGTAGCCCTTTTCAGCCTCCAAATGAAGAGGTGGTTCACAAATAAAGAAATAAAAACTACAATGTAACAAAATGAAATGAAATCAACATACAAGCCATCCAAAATATAGACAAAAAGTCATACACTACATGAACAAAAGGCAACTATCTTTTGAAACAAAGGCTTATCAGACCAATCACCAGGCCAAATGTAATGTATACAAAATGTGCCCCGCCAGTTGTACCCCTTTTCCCACCTAGTCCCCACTTAGGCAATATCTTAACTGAATTCACCCTCTTCTCTCACCGCCCATCCCCTACCCCTTACCCCAAACCTAACCCTACCTTAGCAAACCACTCGATATCTTCAGAACATAAGAACTGCCATACTGGGTCAGACCAATGGTCTATCAAGCCCAGTATTCCATTTCAAACAATGGCCAATGCACACTACAAATATCTGGCAGGAACTCAAAAATAGTAGATAGATTCTTTGTTGTTTATATCCAGGGATAAGCAGTAGCTTTCCTCAGGTCTACCTGGTTATTAACATTTGATGGACTTTTCATCCAGGAATTTGTCCAAACCTTTTCAAACCCAACTATGTTCACTGCCTTCATCACATCCTCCAGCAATAAATTCCAGAGCTTAATTGTGCATTAAGGGGTAGATTTTCAAAGGGGGACGCGCGTAGGATACGCGCGTCCCCCCCGAAAACCTACCCCAATACCCCCCTGCGCGCACCGAGCCTATTTTGCATAGGCTCGGCGGCGCGCAAAAGCCCCGGGACGTGTGTAAGTCCCGGGGCTTGCATGGAGGGGTGTGTCAGGGTGTGTGCTGTGAGTGACGCGGCGTTTTGGGGGCGTGTCACGAGTGATGCAGCGTTTCGGGGGCGGCGCTGCGGGCGTGGTTTCAGCCCTGGGGCATTCCGGGGGCGTGGCCATGGCCTCCGGACCAGTCCCCGGGACCAGAACATGGAGTGGGGCAGCCGGCCGGCGCGCGCAAAGTTACGCCTGCTTCCAGCAGGCGTAACTTTGCCGACAAAGGTAGGGGGGGGGTTTAGATAGGGCCGGGGGGGTTAGGTAGAGGAAGGGAAGGGAACAGAGGCAGGCTGTGTGGCTCTGTGCGCGCAGGCTGCCGATTTTGGGCAGCCTTGCGCGCAACGACCCCAGATTTTAATGGATACGTGTGGCTACGCGCGTATCTATTAAAATTCCGCGTACTCTTGCTCGCGCCTGGTGCGCGAACAAAAGTACGCGTGTGCGCAGATTTATAAATTCTGCCTCTAAGTGAAAAAATATGTTCTCTGATTTCTTTTATATGTGCTACTGAGTGTGCCCCCTAGTCTTTGTATTTTATGAAAGCATGATTTACATTTACCCATTCCACTCCATTTATGATTTTATACTGTAGAACTCTATCATATTTTCCCTCACCCATGTCTTCTTCAAGCTGAAGATCCCTAACCACTTTAGTTTTTTCCTCATAAGGGAGTTATTACATCTCCTTTATCATTTTCATTGCTCTTCTCTGTACCTTTACTATTTCTGCCATATCTTTTTTGAGGTGAGGTGGCCAGAACAGTACATTGTTCTCTAGGTGTAGTCACAACATAGAGCGATATAGACATATTATGTTATTCTTCATTTTATTCTCCATTCCTTTCTATCATTCTGTTTTCTTTTTTGACCACCACCATACATTGAGTTGAGGATTTCAATGTAGTGACTTCTAATATGGAAACTAACACCATGTAGCAACAGGCTAGATTATTTTTCCCTATGTGCATCACTTTGCACTTGTCCACATTAAATTTCACCTGCCATTTGGATGCTTAGTCTCTCAGTCTTACAAGGTCCTCCTACAGACCTGCAATTTCTCACAATCCACATGTGATGTAACAACTTGGAATAATTTTGTGGAGCCTGCATATCTGATGACTTCACTCGTTGTTCCATTTTCCAGATCATAGATAACTATATTAAAAATCGTAGGCCCCAGTACAATGAATGGGGGAATTCCACAAATTTGCCTTCCCCCATTTAGTCCTATTCTCTGTTTCCTGTTTTTTAAGCAGTTCATAATCCACAATAAAAAATTGTCTCCTATTCCATGAATTTTTAATTTTCTCAGAAGTCTCTCATGAGGTACTTTATCAAATGTCTTCTGGAAATTCAGACACACTATGTTAATTGGCTCACCATTATCCAAATGTCTATTAACCCCTTCAAAAAATGTGTCAGAATATTGAGACAGATCCATGTTGGCAGTGTGCAATTAATTCAGGTCTATCTACATGTTCCATAGAATAGTTACTACAATTTTTCCTGGCACAGATGTCAGGCTCATCAGTTTATAGTTTTCCAGATCACCATTTTCAAAGACTCTTCCATGCCTGGCACCTTCATTTGTGTCTGTATCTCTGGGATCTGGAAAATGCTCTTGTGAAAGAAAAGCAGGTAACACAAAAGAGAGAGAGCAAAGAGCTTTTATTCTTTATCTCATTCCCTAAACTTCCAGCAATGAAACAACAATGCAGGGACAGCTCCCCAAGTCCCAGCTCCCTGATGGTAGTGCACTGAATAAGGTTTCAAATGTAAGGTCTGAGTCGTGAATGAAGGACGGTCCCTTCTTGGCTTTTCAATTAGTTTGGGAGCCTGAATAATATAAGCGGTTAACCCTCTGACACCTGACCCCACTGGGAATGCAAAACCAGTTTGGACTTTGGCTTTTTATTTAAAAAAAATATCAGCTACAGTAATGCATTACCCTGACAGATAGCTCATGCTCATCCAGGGCATAAAGCTAAGCAATATATCAAGTACATTTGACACATATAGTAAGCAGAACTATAGATGCCTTAGAGGAGAATGCAAAAGAAGAAAAACGTGTAGAAGTTGAACGGTTGCAATATATCAGAAGCCCACCTAGGATCCTCTCTGTGTTGCATCTACTGAATAAAACTTTCACTAGGGCCCTGATCGTTAGACAGCTCATTAGTGTATCCCTTTCTTAGTCTCCAATCCAATTCAATCTGTAAAAATGTGAAAGGATTTCATATTTAACATATAAAAACAAATAAGCTTGTTCCCTTAGGCCTTGAAATGTTAGGAAAAACAATGTTTCCTAGTGCAAAATGTCAAAATGTATGGCTATAGCCAAGCATTCAAACTTAGTATAAGTCTGTAAATAACACAGAAATTAAACCAAAAAGAAAAACAGTTCTCATAAGGTTGTAGTCTGAACAGAATACATAAAATCACGGTGTGAAAGAAAAGACATTACAAAAAATTAACAATGCAACCAGTGACTTGACTCATCCAAAGATCAATATGCATGATAAGAAATGACTAAAACATTTACAGATGCCAAAAAGAGAGGGATAATATAATATTATTTTGTGACTGAGATATACTTTCAATGCTTTGGTAAAATAAACAATCTTCTTACTAATGTAGCTCAATAATAGATGCTGATTACTTACTATTAAACATCAGAATTGCAGAAACAAATATCACTGTGTGCTTGTTCTCAGAACAAGATGGGTGATAAATGCAACTTATTAGGTAAATTAATGACATTAAGTTTCAAGATCTTGAATACCTAAGGAAGAAAAAAGAGAGAGAGAGAAAAAAATAATAACCGATATTGAACTGTGGTTCTCCACATTAGAGAAAACTATATGGGTATTATGCACAGATATATTAAGGGGTAGATTTTAAAAAGGTGCGCGTGCTACCCAGCACGCGCACATGTACACGCAATTTTATAACTTGCGCATGCAAATTATAAAATCAGGAGTCAGCGCCCAAAGGGGTGCACAATTGTGCACCTTGCACGTGCCGAGCAGCACTGCCTTCTCCCATTCCCTTCCCCCTAACCTGACCTTCCCACCCCTTCCCCTAACCTTTCCTCCTCCTAGCCCTATTCTAACCCCCCCAAATTTTTATTTTACCTTTTGTGTTGTGTTGCAGGCCTCTGGCCTCTGGCCCTGCCCCCTACCTGTCCCCAGACCACCCCTTTAGTAAAGCCCCAGGACTTACACGCGTCCCGGGGCTTTTCACATGTCGCCGGGCCTTTTTAAAAAGGCTCAGCGCACGTAAGACTGGTTACGAGTGTAAATCCTCTGGATTTATGCTCGTTACCTTTTTAAAATCCGTCCCTAAGTGTCTGACTTAGGTTTTTGAAAACAAAATGATTAGAAAGTTATATTTCATGGTATACAGAACATTTCTAAAAGCTTTTTATATGTTAACTATCATGCTATTGATTCCAATTAATTTTATTTGCATGTGCGCATGGGTGGATGTTAGGGATGTGCAGAGCAAAAGTTTAAGTTCATATGTCCATATGTCCAAAGGGGGTCCCATTTGCGGTCAATATGGACATAAACAGAATTCAATGAGTTGAGTATATGTCCATATGTGCAAATAAAAATTTAAACCCCTCACCCTCCTTAATCCCCCCCCCAAGACTTACCACAACTCACTGGTGGTCCAGCGGGGTCAGGACGCCATTTCTGACCAACTTTGCAAGGAGCACGTGACGTCGGTGTCACGTCGGAGTGACGCGGCGTCACGTGATTCCCCGCAGGTTCGCGCCGGAACGCTCATTCGGCCCAAAAGGAACTTTTGGCCAGCTTGGGGGGGTCAGGAACTTTTGGCCAGCTTGGGGGGGTCAGGAGGCCCCCCCAAGCTGGTCAAAAGTTCCTTTTGGGCCGAACGAGCGTTCCGGCGCGAACCTGCGGGGAATCACGTGACGCCGCCTCACTCCGACGTGGCGCCGACGTCACGTGCTCCTCGGAAAGGCTTTCAGAAATGGCATCCTCACTCCTCGCTGGATCACCAGGGAGTTGTGGTAAGTCTTTGGGGGGGGGATTAAGGAAGGTGAGGGGTTTAAATTTTTATTTTGGATCAACAATCACGATTTCCAACTTATTCAAACATAGCTATGTTGAATAAGTTGGAAATCCGATCGTTTGTCTCATCACTTTTTTAAGTTAAAAAAAAAAAAAAGTAGCGTTTTACATTTATGTTCAATACGAATGCACACCCCTAGTGGATGTGAGCGAGAGTGTAGAGTAAGGTTATGAAGGCTAAAGTCCAAAGAATTTTGTTCTGATTTGTTTTTTGTTTTGGGGGATTTTTGTTGTTGGTTTTGTTTCGTTTAATGGTTATTTCGGTTCAGATTGTTTCTCAAACATTTTAGTAAAACAAACAAAAAAAGCAAAGCAAACCAAAAGATAGGCCTCCTAGAGACCCTCCATCCCCCTTCCTTAGCTTAAGAAAGCCATGGTGCCTGGGTCTATCTAGTTGAGTTGACCCCAGGCCTGTCCAATCTCCCTCCCAGCTCACAAAGAAAATTAAGAGGCTCAGGCCTACTCAGCTGGGCTGATTCTCTTTGGGGCCTCCATGGAATCTTATGAGCATCTCCATCTTGTAAAAAATTATTCCAGGGCCATGGTCTGCTCAGCCCCCACTTACTACTTCTGCAGGGTTCCTTAGATGAAAAGGGCAGGAACAATGCCTACTCATTTCTGCCCTGATGAACAGATCATTTTAAAATTACCACCTGCAGCCCTGAGACTGGCACCAAAGTGATGTATAGTTTTGGGATGTGCATCCAAATTTATTTATTTTTGGTTCTTTTTTTGTTTTGGAGAGTTTCAGTTTTCTTTTAATGTTTATTTCAGGGAGATTCATTTACTGAACCAAAACAAACTAAAAAAAACAAAACATAAAATGAATTGAAATAGATCCTTGCCAGGCCCCTACTTCCACTTACTTGTAACTCCTTGGGTCCATCTAACCCAATCCCATTCCCCTAGAAATTTTCATGACCAGGGAACTCCCTAACCCCCACTTATCACTTCCATGGGTATCCAGGAACAAGAAAGGGTAGGAGAAATCCCTATGCACTCCTGCCCCATAAGAATGCTTCATTGATTCAGACATTGTAACCAAGTCATCTCTAGCTGGTTATGAATCTGTGATCCACCTTTTGTCTCTTTGTCTGCAGAGCTGGGCTTCTTCCAGTTGTTTCTAGGCTGAGTTTATTTTCTCTCCCCTTAGCCTACAAAGATGCTCCCATCCTGATTCTCCTGGAACAGAGACAAAGAAAGAGAAGTAGACACCAATTTGGAGTTGGGTCCTGGGAGAAATAGACTTCAATCCAGGGAATAAGCCAAGTGAGAAACAGACTTGGTGCCAGAGTCAGAGCATGCCTGCACTCTCCCAGAAATTGAGTGCAGAATAGGCACTGACACTCTCTCTCTCCCCCCCCCCCCCCCCCCAGCCATGTCTCTCTTTGGAAAGGGAAAACAAATGGTTGTAGTTTGATGTCTTTGTTGCAGATGCCCTCATCTTCTCCAACTGTCAGACAAATTATGCAAGGTCACCTGTTAATTGCACACACACTCAAAGTAATGGAGAATGGTTAAGCAACATATTGGATCTTTGAATGCCTCTAGATTGTATATGACTTCTTTGGTGCGAAACCCAGCACATTCACGGCATACGTTCTCTCTGGAAATTGAGCATTAGGAGGCGGGTGAACAATGGTTCCTCTGGCAGCTATTGTAAGAAGAGAGACTTAAAGCTTTTACAGACTTGATGGGAGAGTTTGAAGTGCCCGCTACTACCTGGCATCTCTGCTTGCAGCTCCATAAGGGTTTCTTGAGCTACATTATTTACAACCCCATATTGGAAGAATGTGAGGGAGTGGAAGAGGTGTTATATTATAAAGAGAGAGCACGACACATAATATCTGTATTTTACATTATTTTTTGATCTGTATTATGTGAGACTGGTACTTTCAATAATCTTATCCAATAATGGAACACTGATTTAAACTGTGAGCTTGACAAACAACCTGGAAATCCATATGGCAATCAGCACATCATATTAATTTATAATATGTAGTAAGGGACAGGAATTCCTGTATACATTGTTAAATCGAATGTACCAATTCCAAACACCTATTTTCTATGCAAAATTCAGTAATAGAAATCAGAGGTGGGGGTGTGGGCAGCAGAGAACATATTTACATAAGTGGTAGGAATGCAGAGCAGCACAAGCATTCTGGATGGAGGTGGCAGATGGTGTTTCCAAAATGTTTTGTGAAAAACTGATGGCGGATGCGACTATCCTTCTTCTGGGACTATAGTCTAACAGGTTGGACATGCAAGGCGACACATGATTGGTTGGCAACTGTTTCATGCCACCTGACTAATGATTGCCCATATGTGGAAATGGTCTCCAACTATTCATTGCTGGGAGATTAAGATGGTGGATATTGCTGTTATGGAAAGACTGACATGCATGCTTCGCAACCAGGATGACATTTACCAAAAAGTATGGGGGCCAAATTGGGCTTGGCAAGGAGAAGATATAGACAAGTAGAACATGAAGCCATATGGACTGTCACAGTGGTGGCAACGCCACTAAATGATACAATGGACAGAATCCGAGTTCCTAGGTATTTTAAAATGCCAATGATGTAACTGTTACAGATGCTTAGTTTCTTCTTGTTTTTCTACTGATGCTTTAATAAAAAATAAAAAATAACAGAAGTACACACATACAAAGGGCCGGATTTTAAAAGGGTTACGCGCATAAGGTACATGCGTAACCCTTTTAAAATGCCCCTGTGCGCGCCAAGCCTATTTTGCATAGGCTTGGCAGCGCGCGCAAGCCCTGGGACACGCCTAAGTCCTGGGGTTTGCAAAAAGGGGCGGTCGGGGTTGTGGCCAGGGGGCGTGTGTCGGCTCGGGGGCATATGGGCAGTTTGGGGGCATGGCTGAGTGCCCCAACCCAGCGGCCTGTGTCGGGGCCTGCCACGCCAGCAGTTAGCCGGTGTGCTTCAGTTACTACTGCCCGGAGGCAGGCGTAACTTTTCGAATAAAGGTGGGGGGGTTTAGATAGGGCCGGGGGGGGGGGGTTAGGTAGGGGAAAGGAGGAGAAGGTATGCGGGGGTGGAAGGAAAGTTCCCTCCGAGGCCGCTCCGATTTCGGAGCGGCCTCGGAGGGAACTGCGCGCGCTGCCCGTTCCCTCCAAGGCCGCTCCGATTTCGGAGCGGCCTTGGAGGGACGGGCAGCGCGCGCAGGGCTCGGCACGTGCAAGATGCACAAATGTTCACCCCCTTCCGTGCGCCGACTCCAGATTTTATAAGATACGCGTGGCTACGCGCGTATCTTATAAAATCCAGCGTACTTTTGTTTGCTCCTGGTGTGCGAACAAAAGTACGCGTGCACGAAAATTTATGAAATCTACCCCAAAGTGTGCCTACATCATTCTACATGCATTTCAGGTTGGCAATTTTCAAAATATCCATTTCTGTGGGCAGAGGGCTCTTTTACCCATAGATGTCTCTTTGAAAATTACCTTCAGAATGGCATGCATATGTGTTACATTTGTTTGAAACATATGAGTAAAATTAAATTAATGAGACCATTTCTGTTTCATTCATGAACTCCCAAAACAAATGGAGGGTGCCCTCAAATTTAAACAAACATTTTCATTTTATTTGTTTAAATTTCACATTCAGGTCTATAACCCATTGAAAACTGCTGTACTGAGAAAGATGCAGGGATTAACAGGTAACTATAGCAACCAACCCTTGCCTGTTTGATATAGCAGCCTGGCTGAAACCCCAGTGTTGTGCTTGGGCCTAGATAGTGGCTCCTGCATCAGGTCATGGCCTATGCCCAGGCCCCGGCCCAATGCTCGGGCATAGACTGAGGCCCCTGCTTTGGGTCTTGCACTATTCCCTAAGCAAGACCACAGCTTCAGGTCTGGGCCTAGACCCGATGGATCAATTTCTTTGTTTTCAAAATCAATGAAATTTCATCGGATTTTCAATCATTTGACTTTGAGAACAAAATGAAATGAAATAGAGAACAAAATGAAATGAAATAGGAAATTTCAACTAGTTTCTTATTTCTTCTGAATGCCCATTTCTAAATATCAATACTGAGTACTGGCATAGGGAGGCAAAATGTGGCTAACTGAAATGCTATTGGAGCTGCCAAAGTCTCTCTGTTTTGTGTCTGAGCCTCCCTTTGCTCTTTCATTGTTTTTTTTTTTTTAACTTTTACATGTATGTTCTTTGCTTCATGAGATTCAGAAGCATAAACAGAGGAAGATTTTTTTTCATCTTCTAGTGTTAACCTACAGGCACAAACCAGCCCCATGGTTTCACATAAGAATATGAAATGTCATACTAGGCCTGACCAAGGTCTATCAAGCCCAGCATTATGTCTCTGACAGTGACCACTCTGGGTGAGAAGTACCGAGCATATCCCAAACAGTGGATCTATTTCTTCTTACTCACTCCCAGGGATAGAAGTGGCTTTTTCTGCTCCTGGATAATAATGTTTTATGGATTTTAACTCCAGGGACCTGTCCAAATATATTTTAAACCCTCCTATGATAGTTGCTTTGAGCACATCCTCTGACAATAGTTTCTACAACTTGATTGTGCAAAGAGGGAAAAAGTACTTTCTACAATTTGTTTAAATTGGCTTTTCTTTACACATTCCACACCACTCATAATTTTATAAACATCTATAATGCCCCTGCTCAGTTGTTTCTTTTCCAAATTGAACACGAGCCTTAACCTATGCAGCCTCTCATGATAGGGGTGTTGTTCCATCCCCTTTATCATTTTTGTTGCTTTTCTCTGCAACTTTCTAGATGTGTTGTCTTTTTTTTAAATGGAGAAACCAGAATGGCATGCGATACTCAAGGTGCAGTCACATCATAGATCTATACAGAGGCAGTATGATATTTTCCATTTTATTGTACATTCCTTTTCAGATTATTCCCCTTTATATTTTTGACTGCTATTTCATACAGAGCTGAGATTTCAACATATTGTTCACAAGGACTCCAAGGTCCTTAAACTGGATAATGATTCCTAATATAGAACTCAGCACTGTGTACCTGCAGTTGGAATTATTTTTCCCTCTGACATCACCTTGCACCTTTCCATATTAAATTTCATCTGCCTTTCAGATGCCTAGTCTTCTAGTCTCACTGAAGTCCATATTCAAACATATTTAGCCAGATATCTAAGAAGTTATCCAGCTAAATGAAAATTTGGCATCTTATCTGGCTTAATTCTATTATTTAGCTGGGTAGAATTTGGCAAAATAAGTCAGAGGCATTCCGGGGAGAAGCTGAGTAGCCTGATAACTCTGATAGCGCTAGTCAGGTAACTTATCCGGCTGACCATGGTCATGCTGTAGACTTACCCTAAGGTTAGCCATGTAAATTTATCAGGCTAACTAGCAGAGTCACACAGTGGCTGCACCTCACAATCCATTGCTGTTGTAACAACTTTTAATAGTTTCATGTATCTATAAATTTTATCACCTCAATCATTGTTTCCTTTTCCAGATCATTTATGAATATGCTAAACTGTACAGGTCCTAGTTCAAATCCTTGTCGTACTCAACTGATAACCTTTCTCCATTTGGAAAACCGCCCATTTAGTCCTACCCTTTGTTCCCTGTCTTTTAACCAGGTACCAATCCATAATATAGCACTGCACCTGATCCCATGGCTTTGTAGTTTTCTGAGGATTCTTTTATTGGTTACTTTGTCAAATGTCTTCTGAAAATCCAAATATACTACATTAACCGGCTACATTTATCCATTTGTTCATTTATACCTTCAAAAAAAGTCTAAAAGATTTGTAAGGCAAGACTTCTTTTTGCTAAAACCATGTTGACTATTCCCCATTACATAATGTTTATCTATATGTCCAATAGATTTGTTGTTAAGAATAACTTCTACCATTTCACTGGCACTGATATCAGGCTCAAAGAGGTCAATATACAAAGCACATTCAGCGCTATTTAGCCAGATAAGTAGGACTCATGCAACTAAGCAGCAGTTGTTGAATGTGCGTCCACATTCAGTAGCCACCACTTAGCCATATAAGTCACTTATACAGCTAAAAAGTTAGCCGCTTAAGTTGTGAGCGGGCAGTGGGAGGATCGGGGTGAAGTGAGTTAGCCATACAACTTATGTGGCTTACTGCCGAAATTAGACCTTAGCCGAATAAGTTGTACAGCTAAGCTAGTCTTGCCATAAAACAGTATAACCTTATCCAGTTAGACTTATCCTGCTAAGCACTCAGTTATATGTGTATATTCAGTGGCATAACCGTGCTGCTAAATATACATTGTAAATTAGCCGGATAAGTTATAACCGGCTAAGAGTGTCATTCATCAAATCGTGATGTGGCCTTATCACATGCATTAGGGCATATCACACATGATATTATCCTAACATACATGATAACTACTGCATTGTGACTTGAGCATGTAAATTAGAGAAAGGGGAGGGGTTAGGGTGGGATTTGGGTGGGGTTAGAAAATATTTGATTGCAGTAGCGTTGTGTGCGATGTTTTAGACATTATCACCTGAAGTAGCACCAGAAATAACACCCTCCAGTGGCGTGATGGGAGTGATTATGTGTGGTGTGGTCAGTCCACAACCGCAGTGAGCAAAAACACACTGCCGTGATGCGACCGACTACACACTATCACTCCCACCCCATTTTTTTTACAACTCATCATTCCGCTTTAATTTAGGGATGTGCATTCGTTTTGAACGAATGCGCAATCTGCAATGTATAGGTCCCTATTTGTTGCATTCGTGGGGGTCTGAAACGAATGGCGAACCCCCACGAATGCAACGTATCACTAACGAATAAAACCCCCACCCTCCTGGACCCCCCCCCAAAGACTTGCCAAAAGTCCCTGGTGGTCCAGTGGGGGTCCTGGAGTGATCTCCTGCACTTGAGCCATCGGCTGCCAGTATTCAAAATGGCGCTGATAGCCTTTGCCCTTACTATGTCACAGGGGTGACCGGTGCCATTGGTCGGCCCCTGTCACATGGTAAGAGCACAAGATGGCGCTGGCCATCCATTACTCCTACCATGCGACAGACATAGTAAGGGAAAAGGCTATCAGCGCCATTTTGAATACCGGCAGCTGAAGGCCCGCGTACAGGAGAATGCTCCAGGACCCCTGCTGAAGCACCAGGGACTTTTGGCAAATCTTGGGGGGGTCAGGAGGGAGTGGGTTGTAGTTAATTAAATTTAAAGGGTTGGGATGGTTTTTTTTTTTAACTTTAATGGGAAAGGAATACCATACGTATCTAATGGACGAATCAGGGTTCCCCGAAAATGAATACCAAATCGAACGAATCCGTCCCTGCTGCATATCCTTATTATAATTGTAGCAGAAAGATGAATCCCGGGGTAAGTTACTTAAGCAGGCAATTTTGAATATTAACTCCACTGTCTATAGTTTCCCAGATCTCCCCTGGTACCCTTTATAAAAATAAGCATTATATTGGCCACCATCTAATCTTCAGGCATTGTGGCTATTGTATACAAACTGCCCTGTGTTGTGTGCTCTAGAGCCATAGAAAGTTACTGTTGTGATTAGGGGAGACTTTGTGGTTGAATCGGCCTTTGCTAGGACTGTTGAGTCATCTAGCCTGGATGTTATTTCCCCATCAAAGGTTTTTAGTATAGATAGATTTGCTGAGGAAGGGATCTTGGATATCATCATCGATACAGTGCCTCTTTTGGCAGAGGTGAACTTTTGAAAGGAAGACTTGGAATGAAATATTTGCCTAATAGTATTCAAGTCTCCTGGGATAGTCACATTAGAGACCTTATCAAGAAATTTAGATTTGGTTAAGTCTCTCGGTAAAATGACTTTGAAATTGTTTGGAAAACCATTTTGGATATTAAACAAATGTTGCTGTTAATCTGCAAGTTATGCAAACCTTTATCATGGATATTGAAACAAAATTAATCTCATGATATGTTGACTGGGAATATAAAGGAAAAGATAGAAAATATTTAGCAACAGTTTAGGGCAGCCCAAATCCTGAATGCTGCATTGATTAACGATAATACATTATTTGGACAGAAGATTGAAAACAGAGAAAATACTTTCAAAATGAAGTACCTGAGCATGGTCAATTTCCAGAAGGTTAAGGATATGTCTGGTATTGAACTTTTCAAAAAAATAGCTAATGGAATATCTCCAGATTCTAAATGAGGGAAATCCCCTGCTATTAAGAGCATATTACTTTATTAATTCATTTTCCAATCAAACTAAATTCCTAGAGCTGTAAACACAAATTTAATCATTACACAAGATCTTGAACTGCCCCTGGAATCCATAGCCAGAAAAAACATTTCATTTTAGATACTGACAAAAAATGAATTTTAAGACTCTGTCTTCAAGATTTCAGAAAAAATATATTTTGAAATTTTAACATCTTCCAGATGTATCTTGGCAGATACAAGCAAAGAGAAAAGACATTTTAAAGTTCAAGACAAGCAGCTCATGACTCATTGTTTTATCCCAAAAAATGTCAAGTGAAACATATACATTTTGATGTCCACATTCAGACACAGTTTGGCTAGCAAAATTAGCTGGATAAATCTATCTGGATAACTTTGGAAGTATATTCAATAGTGAATAAAGCCAGCTATTGTTTGAAATGTCATGGCCAGCGACCGCGGCGGGCCACAACCGGGATCAGGTCAGCGTCCTCAGCAATAGCCCAACTCACCAGGAGCTTCGGGGGGTCCTGCAGCGGCAGGCAGCCCCCTGTCTGAACTTCTTCGCGGCTCCTGCCGCTGCCTATTGACCGCATGGGGTTGGCGGTATGGTCCCTCCCCCTCAGCCTCTTAGGAGCCGCACGCGCGGCTGCAGAGAGAATTTAAAGGAGCCATGACAGGAAATTGTCATTGGCTCCCCCAGAGACTCCTCCTTCCTGTTCCGGTATGCTCAGACCTTGCCTTGGTATTGAGGCTCTGTGCTTAGTTCCTGTATCGGTGTTCTGGATCCGCAGTTTGCTCCGCTCCTGCTCTTCTCCTTGTTGGACTGATTCTTTGGCTCCTGACCCTCGGACTGGTGGTGGTGATTTTCTGGTATCGACTTGGTCTGGCTCTGGACCCTTCTCCTTCTTTGCTCCTGGATCAGCTTTGGACCATTCTCCCATCTGCTCCCGGACTGACACTCGACCTCTCTCTGGACTTCGTCCCTTGGATTGGATTGGGACTGTTCTTCAACATATACTCCCGGACTTCTCACGACCTGCTGGAGGTATCAGCCGTCTGGAACCCATGACCTGCAGGAGGCGCCTGCATCCAGACCATCTTCATTCTTCAGGGAGTTACCTAAGTCCCAGCGGCCGTGTCCCTACGGGCTCCTCCTGGGGGGATCACGAGCTTCCAGGGTGAAGCCTTCATCTCAACATCTTCAACAGGCCTTGCCATCTGATGGTAGAGACCAACGAGGGTTAACTTCCTTCTCGGCAGTACAGACTCTACCTCAGAACAGGGGTCCGCTCTCCGACTCCTAACAGCTATCTTAAAGTTAGCCAGCTAATTATGACCGCCTACTTATAGAACAGCTCCTTGGCCAGACCAGACTTAAGGGGTAATTTATGAAAGTGCTATATGGCATTTTTGCATGTGTTAAGGCATTTTTGCATGCGAAAAGAACCTTTAACGCTAGCAAAATGCCTTTAATGCATGCAAAAACACTATAACGCATGATTCGATGCAACTTTGGAAAAGGGGAGAGGTTTGATGTGGGATTTCTGGCCAAGAGGGCTGGCTTTGCAAAGCCATATCGCACAGCTTTAATGTGGATTTTAACTGCACCTTTTTCATTTGCATTAAGCTGTGTGATATGGCTTTATCACATGAGAGAGAGAGAGAAAGAGATAGTGAGAGAGAGAGACATACAAACAGAATAGTGAACTCTTGTGAAGATTTGATGACCTTCAGAGTGAGGAAACTCACTCAAAGATGAGATTTGTGCAATGTTCTCTCAACCTAGCTTGATGTTGAGTCCTCACTCTGAAGATCATCAAATCTTCACAAGAGTTCACTATTCTGTTTGTACGTCACATTCTGCATGTCAAAGTGGCCCCTAACCTCTACACTAATACCTAAACCTCACCTCAAGTAATTAGGTGGGCCTTCTATAGAGGTATAAATATCTACCTAGTATGCGGGCCTTATAGCTAGTCTCTCTCTCTCTCCCCCCCCCCCCCCCCCAGTGGTTATAGTTAGGAATTGTGGTACTTACCACAAAGTGCAAAAAGGTTATTACAGTAATACCTATGCAAAGCACTAAGATAGTGTACTTTACAATAAACATCCTATTACCATAAAACATACCCCTTTTCCTATTGCATGCAATATTTAGTGCATTTTGATAAATCCAGGCCTTAGCTGGCTAAATCATCCAGCTAACTATAAATATCAGAGTTAATCAGGCACCTTAACTGGCTAACTCAACTCCCACAGTTATAGCCCTGGAACATCCCTAATAGCCAGCAAAAGTTTAGCCAGTTATCTTAATAATTGGCTACATGCTTTTGAATAAGGACCTCTTTAAGTATCTTTCTTGGGACTCTGAGTAAAGTTCTTCTTTATTAAAAAAAAAAAAAAAAAAAAATCATTAGGAACCTTGGTGGCTTGCTTCTTCTTCTGAATTGAGTGATTTTACTGGAGAGAACATTATGTTAAACTTTGTCATATTACCATTTTTGGAGACATAATATTGCATCAAGTATTGCATAATCCCATAAACCTTTATTTTCTTTGCATTTTTCATTTGTGGACTTATAGCCACAACAATTGATGAGGTTTTTATTTCTTTGATTGCAATATTTTCTGTTGTTTCACATTTGATTGTTTTAATATCTGAACATAATAATCAAGTTAATAAAAAGAATATTAAAACATCAATACTACAGTAATATATCACACAATTAGTGAAAAACCCCCCACCATACTGTTAAATATCCTTATTTCTTACACAATGCATGAAGAAGTAGTTTTGAAAGTCTTAACTAAACACAGCTTCTTGGGGTAAACAAAAGAAAGAAATGCTTTAAGTTCTAACAAAGTATGCTTCATTTTTTTCCATGCTGAATTTTCTCTGGTAAGGTCCATTTGGCTGTCTCATTATAAAATATTCTCATATTAAAGATGAGACATTAACATCTTTATATGTCACTTCATTCTTCCTTAACTTCAAAATGTCAAATTAGACTGAAGTTGTTGTTGCATTTATTAGTTCCAGAATAATTTTTCAGCAGAAGAATAGCAGAGTGAATGGACAATAGTGGGAGAATATATATTTTAATACATTATTCCATTACAAAAAATTTATTTTTTTGATTGTTAACACTTTTAGAAACATAACAGCAGAAAAAGAATACATGTACTATTTAGTTTGTCCATCCATCTAATTTATATAGTCCTTACAATTTCCATTACTCCTTCAGAGATCCCCTGCATTTATCCCATGCTTTCTTGAATTCAGATTCCATTTTTGCCTCCACCACCTCCACTGGGAGGTTGTTCCATGTATCCACTACTCTGTCTGTAAATAAATATTTCCTAAGATTACTCCTGAATCTACCCTCATTTGCCCTCATTCCATGACCCCCTTATTCTAGCACCTCCTTTCCATTGAAAGAGGATAGCCTTCTATGCATAGGAACATTTGAGATTAGGGATGTGAATCATGTGCCTGATCATCTTAACGATCGGGTTCGGCTGGAGGGAGAAAACAATCTGATCGGTGGAGATGTGAATCGGAATCGGTTCCGATTCACATCGTTAATTTTTTTTTAGTGAGGCCCGACCCTTTAAAATTGACCCCTTACCTTCCCCCACCCTCCCAAACCCCCCCAAAACTTTTTACGAGTACCTGGTGGTCCAGTGGGGGTGCGGGGACCGATCTTCCGCTCTCGGGCCATCGGCGCCATTTTGGCTGCCACTCAAAAATGGCGCCGATGGCCTGATAAAAAAAAAACAAAACACCCAACCCTTTAAAAATGACCCCTTAGCTTCCCCCACCCTCCCGATCCCCCTAAAACATTTTAAAATTACCTGGTGGTCCAGTGGTGGTCCCGGGAGCGATCTCCCGTTCTCAGGCCGTCGGCTGCCACTCATAAAGATGGCGCCAATGGCCCTTTGCCCTTACCATGTGACAGGGTTTTGTCCCCTAGTGTAGTTTATTATTCAATGTTTGTTTGTTTCTTTTTTTGTGTCACTGAAAAATTATTTTTGTTTAATTTCTGTAGGGTCTCCATTTAATCTTTTTTTATTCTGAGTCAATTGCATTGTCAGATCTAAAATATCCTTATCCAGTTCCCATTTGGCTCTGATTACATAGCTATTAATGAATCATCCAAGCACTCCTTTGTGAAATAAGCAATAGGTTCTCATTTGGAATCATGGGATCTGTTGTGCTTGGGGGTGGACCCTTGTCCTGGGGCAAGGATGGAGTGGCTTCTGAAAGGGAACAGGAGGTAACTGCCCCCAGGGGGCGGAGCACTGGAGGAGACAGAGGCTAGGAAGAGCTTCACCACTGGAAGCCCGAGGTCCCCCCAGGAGGAGCCCATAGGGACCTGGGCCGCTTAGACTTAGGTGGGCTTTGCAGGGTCTCCTGGGAGTATGGAAGTCTGGCGTGCCCACAGACACAGAAGGAGCGCGGTCGGGTTCGAGCTGGAGCAGGGAAAACCAGAAAAGAGTTGGTGATGACATGGCAAGAAACAGAGCCAGAATCTGGAGACGAGGTCAGGCAGGCAAAGGCCAATGTCCATAGGTCAGTCCGAGGAGTGGTCAATGAGGCAAGGGTCAGATACCGGAGGTCAGATGAAATCAGAGGCAAACAAAGGTCTATGAGGCAGGCGCCAGGCAGGCGAGCAGGTCAGGAGCAGGCTGAGGTCGTGAGGCAGGCAGCAGACAGGCGAGCGGGTCTGGAGCAGGCTGAGGTCTTGAGGCAGGCGGCAGACAGACAGGCAAGTCAGGAACTGGCTGAGGTCGTAGACAGGCAGCAGGCAGGCAGTCAGGTCAGGAGCAAGCTGCGGTCAGTACCAGAAAGTCAGTCCGAGGGTACTACCTGGGTAGACACACAGATGAACACAGGAACAGGCAGGACTCAGGAATGAGGATGCAGGAACAAGACAGGAATAGAACTGGAACAGAAGGATCCTGGAATGAGACTAGGAACAAGCAGGAACAAGCGCAGAGACAATCTAGAATACAAGCCGGCCCGATTGACAAGGCAAGGAAGTGGAGACAGGAACTTCCTTATATTGTTAGATCAATCAGGGCGCACCGCGGGACCAAGACCTGTCCTCGGCCCTACAAGTGTCCGGGCGGTCCACGCATGTGCGCGTAGGGGCATGGCTAGCATGGCAGGAGACGCCGAACCTCGGCCTGAGGCCTGGTGCACAGAGGAAGGTCCAGCGACCGCCGCCGCGGGACACCGGGTCCTAGCTGAGCTAGAAACTTCTGCGAGGGAGGTCGTCCCGGGACCCACTGAGGAACTATGCAAGTGAGCGGTCCCATGCGTGGGACGGCTGCAGGCAGGGCGCATAACAGGATCTAGCATAATCAATTTAGTCTCTAATCACTGGATTAAATACTCTCCAGATATCTAACACTTATAGGGATAGATTTCTAAAAAATACCAACACGCATCCATGTGCGCACACTACCCAGTGTGCGCACATGGACACATGATTTTATAACACGCTCGCGTTGGTGCATGTTATAAAATCCAGAGCAGTATGCGCAAGGTGTGGTAGAATTAAGCAAATTCACATCATCAAGGCTCGCCTAGTTCCCTCCCAATCCACTTTAATTTAGGAGCGGACTGGGAGGGAACTTTCCTACCCCCTACCCTAAACTCCCTTCCCATTCCCACCCTCTAAAACCCCCTTTTTTTTTTTACCTTTTATTTCGCAAGTTATTTCAGGGCCTGACTGTGAGGCTCGTGAGTCTCCGGGACAGCGAGGAATGGCTCCCGGCCTGCTTTTCCCTGCCCAGAACACGCCCCCGGGCCTGCCCCTTGCAGGAAGGCCGGCACCTATGCATGTACCAGCCTTTATGCACGTGGCTGGGCCCTTTTGAAAATAGGCTCGGCACACGCAAGGCCCGGCCACGCGCATAAAGGCCGGAGTTTATACGTGGAGGGAATTTAAAATCCAGTCAATAATGTATCACACAAAAATTGGATTCCTTTACTGTGTTTTAGTAGTTTAAATGTGCTTTTGATTTGGCAATCTAGTGCAGGGTCTTTTATGCAATTAAGATACCCCCCCCCCCCCAAAAAAAAAAAAATAAAAATAAATAAATCTTTGCTAGGCCTAGCAAAATAATGTGAGAAGTAATTGTAGTAAAGAAACTGTGATCATATATGGTTGGCCTTCCAAATAATTTGCCCGGTAGTATAACATATCTTCCTTCAGGATCTATGTCTGAATTCTGCCATTCAAACGAAATAGATCTATGAATTAAAATAGCCAGACCACTTTTTTTGGAGGATCCTTGGACCCCATATACTTAGGTGATCTATTTTTTTTCTGAGCTTAAGAAGTTCTATATTCAATGTGTGGGTTTCGTGCAGAAAGGCTATTATGCATTTTAATCTATTTAAATGGGTCAAAACTTTCTCTTGTGTTACAAGGGTACATAGTCCTGCAACATTCCATGTTACATATTTAATTGTGGTCCCATTCCATAGTTGAAGCATGTAAGAAATGTTACCAATTTTCTTCAGAATGCACTGTGTCCCTTACTGAGCAGCACACTCCATCAAGTATACCTTGCAATAATGCTAATCTCTACATTTAATTGAAAACAAGCTTGGACTTTCCAGTATATTTCAATTTCATAGATTTCCCTTCCATTTTCAACTCCTCCCCCATGAACTCCAACTACCTTCTCTCCTCCTCAATCAAATAAAATAAAATCATAACTAATTTTCCTAACATTTTTAAGTACCAAGAAGAAGCAATGAGGTCACTCACTGATACATTCAGGTGTAGAGATGTGAAGCGGAACCGGAATCGGTTCGGATTCCGGTTCCGATTCACATGTGGGTTTTTTTGCATCGGGCCCGATCGCAGTTTTGTTTATCGGCTGCGCCTGAGCCGATAAACAAAAAACCCACCCCGACCCTTTAAAACTAATCCCTTAGTTCCCCCACCCTCCCAACCCCCCCAAAAAAACCTTTTACAGGTATCTGGTAGTCCAGTGGGGGTCCCTGGAGCAATCTTCTGCTCCGGGCCATCCTCCCGCTCCCGGGCCATCGGCTGCCACTAATCAAAATGGCGCCAATGGCCCTTTGCCCTTACCATGTGACAGGGTATCCATGCCATTGGCCGGACCCTGTCACATGGTAGGAGCACTGGATGGCCGGCACCATCTTGTGCTCCTACCATGTGACAGGGGCTGACCAATGGCACCGGTAGCCCCTGTGAAACAGTAAGGGCAAAGGCTATCGGCACCATTTTGAATACTGGCAGCCGACGATCCGAGTGCAGGAGGTCGCTTACGGACCCCCGCTGGACTTTTGGCAAGTCTTGTGAGGGTCAGGAGGGTCCCCCAAGACTTGCCAAAAGCCCCTGGTGGTCCAGCGAGGGTCCAGGAGCGATCTCCTGCACTCGGGCCGTTGGCTGCCAGTAATCAAAATGGCGCTGATAGCTTTGCCCTTACTATGTCACAGGGGCTACCGGTGCCATTGGTCAGCCCCTGTCACATGGTAGGAGCACAAGATGGTGCCGACCATCCAGTTCTACTACCATGTGACAGGGTCCGGCCAATGGCACGGATACCCTGTCACATGGTAAGGGCAAAGGGCCATCGGTGCCATTTTGATTAGTGGCAGCCGACGGCCCTGGAGCGGGAGGACGGCCCGGAGCAGGAGATCGCTCCTGGGACCCCCACTGGACCACCAGGTACCTGTAAAAAGTTTTTGGGGGTGTCGGGAGGGTGGGGGAAGCTAAGGGGTTAGTTTTAAAGGGTCAGGTGGGTTTAGGGGTTATTATTGTGTGCTGTTTTTCCCGCCCTACCCCAAAACGATAAGGGAACCCCCACGATCAATATCGTGGGGTTTTCCTATCGTTTTGGGGGAGCCCCCGATTTCTGACGATTTTGAAAATATCGATATTTTCAATCGTCCAAAGCCCGATTCACATCCCTATTCAGGTGCCATCCCTCTATGTTATAAATATTTATCCTCTAATAAACCATCTTAACCTTTGAGCACACACAAGATGTCTCATGCTTCAAAGTGAGCAATGTGCCTCCTTGGGTTTACTGAAATAAGAAAATGTATGTAAAAATAAAGTGATCAAAACATTTATGGGTAGATTTTCAAAAGCATTTACATGCTTAAAAATGGGTTTTACACATGTAAATGCACTTTACCTGTGCAAGTAGGCTTTTGAAAATTGCTACAATATATGCCATTGAATTGCCCATAGGATTTACCCATAGGATTTACCCACATAAGTGCACTTTTCACAGGTAAATGGCTTTTGAAAATTGCTAGAATAGTAGTTACATTTACATGTGTAAATCCTTTTGAAAATTCACCTGTTAGCCTGATCCAGAGCACTGCTAGCACTTTTGCCTACAGCAATATTTAGGTCTAAAGTACATATCATGGTACATAATCCCCATGAAACGTGCCAAAAAAATCTTAGTGCTACCACTATCAATGTTACTCAGGAGGACATTTTAACAAAAGCAGATACCAAAATGAAATCTAGGAAGCTCTAAACTTTATTGGTTCAGTCTCAAATATCCTCTGATGTCATCTTAAACTGAATTCATTGTTCCTCAGCAGTAGTCACTCACTGCACGATATCCACAATTCCTTACATTGCTCTCTTTTCAGCTCCCTTCTATTTGTAGCTGGGCTATTATGCCTTTGCAGCTTCTGCAGACCTGAAAAGGTGTGCTGCACTGGCATGCCAGATCCATAGCTGAGCGGGATATTACTGAGTGAATTTGAGATTACGTTTCACGAGCTCAGAGTAGACTGGTACACATTCATTCCCTCCTTTTTTTCACTGAGACTTTAGTCAAAAAATCTTGAAAGATTAAACCTTGTGGTTTTGATACTGTATATCTCTGTTTTTGTAATATTTTTTTAAATTCTGTCAGTTTTGAGATCAACTTTTGGCTATGACAGCAGGAGGTCCTGCGCTGCCATTGCTGGAAACTCCAAAGTGGTGCACACGATCAATGGCTAATTTGACGCTTAAATCCGATGGGCGCAGTACTTGTACCAGTCAGTCTCTTAGCATTTTGGACGGTTCTACCTCTGATATAGATTTTGGTATCCTGACAAATTTGAGGTTATTGTGGCATGACCTATTTTCCAAGTCCTCAATTTTATTATCTCTGCAATCCGCCACTTTCTCTAAACTTAAAATTTTTGCTTTCAATCAATTCATATACCTCATCTTCAGCTGTATTTATTTATTTAATTAATTGATTGATTAATTAATTTACAATTTTTATATACCGATGATCGCTGGGAACATCTCATCGGTTGACAAGAAACAAAATGTAGCAACAGGCTTTACAGAGAACATCAAACTGATGAGAACAGGAGGGGGGAAGGGGAGTAGAGCAGTATGTATTAGAGATGTGAATCGTGTCCTCGATCGTCTTAACGATCAATTTCGGCTGGGAGGGGGAGGGAATCGTATTGTTGCCGTTTGGGTGTGTAAACTATCGTGAAAATCATTAAAATCGTGAGCCGACACACTAAAACCCCCTAAAACCCACCCCCGACCCTTTAAATTAAATCCCCCACCCTCCCGAACCCCCCCCCCAAATGCTTTAAATAACCTGGGGATCCAGCGGTGGTCCAGAACGGCGGCGGTCCGGAACGGCCCCCTCAATTGAATCCTGTTGTCTTCAGCCGGCGCCATTTTGCAAAATGGCCGCCGCAAAATGGCGGCGGCCATAGACAAAAACGATTCGACGCAGGAGGTCGTTCCGGACCCCCGCTGGACTTTTGGCAAGTCTTGTGGGGGTCAGGAGGGGACCCCCAAGCTGGCCAAAAGTTCCTGGGAGTCCAGCGGGGTTCAGGAAGCGATTTCTTGCCGCGAATCGTTTTCCGTACGGAAAATGGCGCTGGCAGGAGATCGACTGCAGGAGGTCGTTCAGCGGGGGTTCCGGACCGCTTCCCTTCCCCCGCTTCCCTTCCCCCGATTTACGATTTTTTAACGATAAATCGGGGGAATTGGTATTGTATCGTGGCCCTAACGATTTTTGACGATTTAAAATATATCGGACGATATTTTAAATCATCAAAAAACGATTCACATCCCTAGTATGTATGTATTCATGTATGTATGTATTCATGTATTATGTATGTATTCATGTATGTATGTATGTATTCACTGTATGTATTCAGTCTTCCACAGCATACATCTGAGTTGAGTTCCCATCGCTGTGATGGAGCTACAAACATCTGAAATGTGTTTGGATATTTTCTCAAACTTATGTTCCGATGCAGCAACAACTGCTTTGGTTAAATCAGATACTGCCTTACCGCTCAGCGTGCATGGCATCTCCAGATCTTATGCTTCAGCCATCTTTGCTTTTTTGGGGCTTCACTTTTTCTCTTTCCTCACCATTCTAATCAACATTTCTCCCGATTTTTTAATTATGAAGTTGTCCTTAAAATGGTAACCTTTTGAATATGGAGGCAAATGGTGCTATATTCATTGGGCAGTATCTCAGTAAAGGTGTATTTAAGAAGGATGCCACCTGAAGCTCAGCAGACATGAACCCTGATGATCTCACTGCATCATGTGACCACACCCCCCCCCCCTCCCAGTCTCAAGAGGTTTATGGCAAACTCCTTTTCTCCCTTCTCCCTACACCACCATAAAACAGATCAGTACCTACCAAAACATAAATATAAGCAATTGATCTTTGAACAGTTCTGCAAAACGAGATACAGTACTGTGAATGCATGGAATAAATGAAATGAACTGTAGCAAAATCAATTTACATGTATTCTATAGGAATGAAAAGAATAACTTCATAAATTGGTCTGAATACAATACCAGCAATTTTACATTACCAGCAAATTTGAAGTTTTCCTTTGACATTCCTAAGGCAGCCCATTAGAACAGCTATAAAGTTACTGTAGCCAATTGTGTGTTGCTGAAGGACCTAATGGGAAAAAATGCAGATTGTCAGCAGTATTAAATGAATGGCATTATAAATTGAAGACATCACTGTTCAAGGCTACTGTATTTTGATCTCACATGCAATAACATTGTTGTCTACTGACTTACATTCAGAACTCACGTGACTCTTGTTCTGTGAGCTTTTACATATGGAAGAAAATTACATGCGTACTCAGGAGACAGCCCCCCCCCCCAGATCCATATGACACATCTTTTCCATTCAAAATGTGCAAAAATAATTCTAATTACAAAATGGCTGTAATTTGGAAAAGAAATCCCTTGGCAATAACAAATTGTTAATGCAAACCATCACGGGGCAAATATATACATAAGCTGATTTTGATGTTGACTGCAGCTTAAAACCCAACAAATATACAGGTTTAATTCAGATACCCCATATCTGGCAATACTTTTTCCATTTTTCATTTTGTTTTTTGGCCTGGCAATTTTATCCTGCTTTATTGAGGCGCCAGCTCAACCAGTGCTGCTTACCTCCAGAGCAAGAGCCTTCCCTCTCTGTTTTATATTCTCTTCCAACTCACTTAAACCAGTCGTTGCAGTTAAATTTATCTGCGAGGAGCTACACAGCGCAGCTCCCTTCAGAATGTAGTAACATGCATCCTGGCATCTGGCTGCTAAATGTCCCCATTGTGTGATGACTGGAGCTTTCCTCCCCTCTAGGCTCTGTGTATGCTACCTTCATGAAATTAGGGTCCTGGCCTGGGAATCAAAGGTTCTCCTCAAGGAAGTGCAAACCACCATTACCATTTAGCCTTAGGGATGGCCTCTTTTTCCTTTCTAAATGGATATCATTGTATATGAGTTAAACAGCTCAAAGCACACACTTTCTATTTTTCAATATAGTGTTTGTTATTTTAATTAAGGCATTTATTTTTATTTATTTACTAAAACTTAATTTTTTACTAAATGACAGCAAGGAGGTAAAAAAAAACAAAGAAACAAAATGTTCGGAACTATTAAGAAAGGAATGGAGAATAAAATGGAGAATATCATAATACTTCTGTGTTGCTGCTTGATGCAATCACACCTAGAGTACTATACATAGTTCTGGTTGCAGCATTTCAAAAAAAATATAAGAGGATTAGAAAAGGCAAGGACAATCAAAATGATTTAAGAGAATAGAACAGCTCTCTGTGAAAGAGTATACAGCTAATTCCCTCATACTACCTAAAAGTAGGGATGTGCATTTGTTTGCAATGAAATAGGAAATAAAGACGATATTTCCTATTTCGTTGCATTTCGGGGGAGGGCTGAGAAAGTGAAAGGAAAACCCACAAAATTTCATCTAGTTTTTCTATTGTTTTTTTTGGGGGGGAAAGGGCACATTAAAAAAAAAAACCCAAACCCACCCCAACCCTTCAAATTTAATTAATTACAAACCACCACCGTCCTGACCCCCCAAGACTTGCCCAACCCCCTCCCAAGACTTGCTGAAAATCCTTGGTGGTCCAGCGGGGGTCCCAGGAGCGATCTACCCCTCTCGGGCCGTTGGCTGCCAGTAATCAAAATGGGGCCAGTGGCCCTTTCGCCCTTACATTAAATGGTGTGGGCCATCCATTGCTCCTACCATGTGACAGGGGCCGACAATAGCACCGGTAGCCCCTGTCACATGGTAAGGGCAAAGGGCCACTGGCACCATTTTGATTACTGGCAGCTGACAGCCCGAGAGGGGGAGATACCTCCCGGGACCCCCCGCTAGACCACCAGGGACTTTTGGCAAGTCTTGGGAGGGGTCGGGAGGGTGAAGGGATTATAGTTAGATAATTTGAAGGGTTGGGGTGAGGTTTTTTTGAGGGTTTTTTCAGGTTTTTCCTGAAATAGAAACAAAAAAAGTTTTTGGGTCCAGGGTGCACCCGAAAATGAAACACCAACGAAAAGAAAATGTGTGCATATCCCTATTTAAAAGGACTGGGCACAGCTGTCTTGCCCAATCCTCCTTAAAATACAAACCCACAGGAAATTCTGGGTGATAGTAGGAGCCCCTCTCCAGAATTTAAGAACTCAGGGCCTGGAAAAATTAGAGAGGCCCCAGGGAGCAAGCAGGAATCCATTGTATGAGAAAACTTACTATGAGGACTGTATATCTATCTGAAGTTAAGGTGTGCTGTATCATTTTTTGATTTTGCTTTAGTCTTCATTCTCCACTGTAAATAAATTGTACAAACGGGAAATAGCCAGATCCTGCCTCCTTCTTCTTTCTAGCTGTTTCCAAGCCGCTAGCACCAAGTTACAAAATATAGTAGCAGAGGTGGGATGTCTTGCCTAAGAGCGAAGCACAGCCAAGAGTGCACAGCCACAGCAGCAGAAGAAAAATAAGAAATAAAAATAAAAAACCTGCAGAGTTTTTTTTCCCCCTCCTTTCCTGAAGCCTTCACATTTCAATCACCCACCCTTCATGCAACAGGTTAAGAGGGATAGCCCAACCTGTGCAGTGAGGGGTCAAGCAGAATAAGGGCTGCAAAGCCCAGCAGGGTTTTATTTTTTTTTTTTTTGCTTAGTTCCACTTTCCTTTCCCTGGAGATGAGGTATGTAATTGGAAAGCAGCTTGGAAAGAAGCACAGATAGAGGAAGTAATCCAGGTCTTTGCTACAGGACACGAGCAATTGCAAAATGCTCTGGAAACCCATATTAATCAGCAGCAGGCACTGCAAGAACAGATGACATAGCAGCATATGGTGCTAACACAGATAGCACACGCTATACAAACTGTGTTAACCAGCCTAGCTCCCGTGTCACCAACACTACTTAAGATGACACCAGAAGAAGACCCCAATGGTTTCCTAAAAAACTTTGAATGCATAGCTGGACTGGCAAGCTGGTCAGAGGACAGGTTGGCTACCTATCTGGGGAATCTACCCACCAGGAGTAGTCAAGATGCCTTCCAAACCAGAAAGGAGGGCCACCTACCAGGAAGTCAAGGCCACCATCCTAGAGAGAGCAGGACTCATGTTCAAAGAACCAGAGACCCTGACAACCAGTAGTGCAGATCCAGCTGGACTTTGCACCTCAAGCGAAAACCTCAGCTGGGATGCCATGTTTCAGCTGTGGAGAAAGGGGACATTTTGCCGGGAATTGCCCCCATAGGGAAGATGATACCATGGACATTCATGCCATGGCACACATTTTTGTAATTTGGTGGATGTCCACAGTTAAGGAGTCTCTACTTTTGTGATTGCGGTTGAGCTATATGGCATTCCTACCCAAGAATTGGTGGACTCTGGGAGTGTAAAAATGCTAGTTCAAAGAGAGTTATTCAAGCGAGTCCACATTGGCCTTGCCAGGGCAATGACCCTAGCATGCATCCATGGGGAGCAATGACAGTATCCAACAAGCCAAGTACAACTAAAGACCCCAGACTGCCAAGATCAAAATGAGGTGGGAGCTCTTCCTTGGCTATCCTACTCCATGGTGATTGGACAAGATTCTCTGAAATTCAAGAGCCAATGGAACCAGCTCACAATGGGCTTGTCCATTCAAAACACTGAAGAATTGGAATTTCCAGAACTCTTCCTTTGGAGGATCCTGATCTATATCATAAAGAATCTAAGACTTCAAAGTCCAGGAGGCAACGTCAACAGGACAAACACAGTTATGTTGCTAATTTAAAGACAACCAAGGGATGGGACTGGAGTCAGGGGAAGAACAGCAACCCACCCAGAATGTCTTACCTGAACCCTTTGAATGGAAACAGGGGGTTGACCCAGGGAGCTTCATGTGGGCCAAGAGGGAGGATGAGTCCTTTAAATGGGCCCAGGAGCATTTATAGAATATGGACGGAAAGGTAGTCCCTGAAATGCAGCCTACAGACCTAGTTATTCTTATTTTGTGATGAAAGGGGATCTACTCTACCAAGTCACAAAGGGAAGTCAGCAAGGGGAATTAATAGAAATTCCTAGTTCTCAAAGTGTATCATCCTAGTTCTCAAAGTGTATCATCAGAAATTCCTAGTTCTCAAAGTATATCATCAGAAGGTCATGCTGCTAGCACATAGCCACCTTCTAGAGGGTCACCTGTGGGAGGAAAATACCCTGGAGAAAATATTGGCATAATTCTATTGAGTGAGTCTACATAAACAGGTCTAGTTTTTATTGACGGTCCTGCCTTACCTGCCAACTCACAAAGCCTGCTGGCATACGGGCAGCACCTTTCATAACAATGCTCATAATCGAGACCCCTTATCAAAGGGTGGAGATGGATCTTGTATGGCCACTAGAGAGATCTACCCAAAGAAATAAGTACATTCTCATCATTCTGGACTATGCCACAAGATATCCAGAGGCAGTACTGCTACAGAATATGAAGACCCCAATGGTGGTGAGTGCCCTAATGGAGGTTTTTTCATGACTTGAGATGCCCAAGGAGATCCTGACAGATCAGGGAACCCTGTTCATCTCCAAGGTAATGAAACAACTCTGCACTTTGCTCAAGATAAAAATTATGCACACCTCTGTGTATCACCTGTAGACCAATGGCCTGGTTGAGCACTTCAATCAAATGCTCAAACAAATGTTACAGAAATTTGTGGATGAAAATGGCAAGAATTGGGACACATTGCCATCCTACATGTTTTCAATCCACGAAGTACCACAGAGTTCGATGGGGTTTTTCCCTCTTGAATTACTATATGGGAGGAGACCAAAAGGAGTCTTGGACATAGCCCATAAGACTAGGGAAAATGAAGGGAACCCCAGACAGAACTTAGTGGACTATATTCTGTGAGTGCAGGATCACCTAAAACAGACTGCAGAGCCTATCTCTAGAAACGGTTCAGGGTTCTCAAACCCGAGCTTACTATTGCCTCATGGTCCAAAGAGTATTCTAGCCATGGAGTACATCCTTGTCCTCCTCCAATCTTCAGAAAGCAAGTTGTTAGCCAGGTGGCATGAATCCTTGAAGTTTTAGATAATACTGGGTCCATGGATTATAAAATAGCCCAGCCAAATAAACAAAAGAAAACCCAAATCTACTAGTTAAACCTCTTGATGAAGTGGGTTGTACAGGAGTGTAGAGTGGTACAAGAGGGAGAGTTTGGTCCAGAGGTCGAACATGAAGTGGCTCAAACCCAGGTTCCTTTCAGAGAACATCTGTCCACTGTACAGACAACTGATTTAAAGGAGTTGCTACAGCAAAACAAGGATGTCTTCTCAAACCTGCCTGGGCATACCCACCTCGTGCAGCATGACATCATTACTCCTCCTTGAGTTGTGAAACAGAAATGATCCTATCAGATTCTCAAGGCCAGGTGCCGCATCACTGAGACTGAAGTGAAGGCGATGCTCCAGCTCAAGGTAATTGAGGAGTCTAACAGTGATCCACAGTATTGGTGCCAAATCCAGATGCAAGTATAAGGTTCTGTATTGACTTTAAATAATTAATGAGATCTCATAACTCAATGCTATGAGTGGATGAATTGATTAAGTACCTGGGATCAGCCCAGTTTATCTCTACCCTGGACCTTACAATCAAGAATTGGCAGGTTCCTCTCATGCCAGCGGTGAAGGAGAAGACTGTGTTATTGATACCAGGAGGACTGTTCCAGTTTACTGTCCTCCCGTTTGGACTCCATGGTATCTCTGCAATGTTTTAATGCTCGGATGAGATTGTGGTATACAGCCCAGGTTGGAAGACACATCTAACCCAAGTTCAGGCTGTGATAAGTAGTCTGAGGAAATCAGGACTAGTGGTAAAACCTAAGAAGTACTTGCTGGTGGGGAAAGAAGTCCAGTATCTTGGCTATACCCTGTAGAAGGTCAAGGTCCATCCACAGACCCGGCAGATTGAGGTGATTACACAGGTGCCAGACCCACAAAAAAAGCAAAAGTGAGAGCATTTCTAGGCCTTATGAGGTATTACAGAAGGTTTATCCCCAATTACTCAGAGAAGGTGGAGCCACTCAGAAGGCTATTGGTAAGGAAAGCACCAGAAAAGATCTAGTGGTCAGCTGAAGCAGAGAAGGCCTTCCAGGGACTAAAAGAGGTGATGTGCTCCTTCACGGTGCAGACTGATACCTCAGAAGTAGGTTTGGGAGCAGTTTTAGTCCAAAAGAAGGAAGGCCAAGATTATCCTGTGGCTTGCATTAGCTGGAAGCTGATGCCATGGGAGAGGTGTTGAAAAACAGTTATGAATGAGGTCTTGGCAGTTAAGTGGGCTTTAGAGGCCTTGCATGATTACCCACTGGGATGACAGTTCACACTCTTAACAGACTACCATCCAATCCTATGGATGAATAGAAGCAAGGAGTCCACCACAAGGGTGGTGAGATGGTTCCTAGTCTTACAGCTCTTCAACTATAAAATATGACATAAAGCAGGCAGTGAAAACAACAAGAGGTTTCCTTAGTACAGGCAAACACTCATCCTGAACTGAGGGGAAGGGTATGTGAGAAACTCCCTCAGACTACCTTAAATGACCAGGCACAGCTGTCTCACCTGGGCTCTTTAAAATAGAAACCCACAGGGAGTCCTGGGTAAAGGGGAAAGTCCCTCACCAGAGTTTAAGAACTCAGGGCCTGGAAGGTTTAGAGAGGC
The DNA here is from genome assembly GCF_901001135.1 of Rhinatrema bivittatum. NCBI lineage: Eukaryota > Metazoa > Chordata > Amphibia > Gymnophiona > Rhinatrematidae > Rhinatrema > Rhinatrema bivittatum. Next base: position 151,041,208 of record NC_042617.1, on the reverse strand, counting down.
CTAGGGGAGAAAGCAGGAAGGCACTATATGAGAAAACCTACAAAGTTTGAAAACTGTGTGTATCTACCAGAAGTTAAGGTGAACTATAAAATTTGTTTATTTTGGTTTACTCTTCATTCCCCACTGTAATAAATTGCACAAATTGGAAACAGCCAAAGTCCACTTCCTTCTTCTTTCTGGTTATTTTCAAGCTGCTATAGCTAAGTTACCACACTCCTCTAAGAGGAAAGGCTAAAGAGATTAGGGTTTTTCATCTTAGAGAAGAGATGGCTAAGGGAAGATATCAGTGGAATACCACAAGTAGAATGGAACAGATAAAAGAAAATTGGTTGTTTATTCTTTCCAAAAATAAAAATATTAGGGAACACTCCATGAAGTTACTATGTAGCATATTTTTTAAAAAACTGCAGAATATTTTTTTCATTCTTTGCACAATTAAGCTCTGGAATTCATTGTTGGAGGATGTGGTAAAGGAAGTTAGTGTAGCTGGGTATAAAATAGAAAAAAGTCCATAAACTGTTATTAACCAGGTAGACGAGCAAAACCACTGCTTATACCTGGGTGTAAGCAGCATGGAATTTATCTACTTTTTGGGATCTTGCCAGGTACTTGTGACTTGGATTAACCACTAGTGATGTACAGTTGTTTAAAATGAATGGCCATATTCATTTGATTCATTTGCCCCCAAAAACATATGAGCAAGTCCCACAAATGAAACATATGTCATTCGTTTAATTCATTTATGTTTCCCCATTGAAAAGCATTGGCTGCATTAAAACAATAGACTCTGAGGCTGGGCAAGTCATGTGTGAATTTCCATAGCAACCAACCCTCATTCCTATGACTCATGTGTGAAGTCAGAGGATAACCAGGTCTGTTGTCAAGGAAACCAAACTGACAGGCTGATTCAGTAAAAGTCGCGGGAGATCGAGCGTGCGCACAGACCACTCTCCTGTGCGCGCAATTCAGTATTTAAATGAGGGCACGCGGTAAAAAGAGGCACTAGGGGCACTAGCGCGTCCCTAGCACCTCTTTTTTGACAGGAGCGGCGGCTGTCAGCGAGTTTGACAGCCGACGTTCAATTTTGCCGGTGTCGGTTCTCAAACCTGCTAACAGCCACAGGTTTGGAAACCGGTCGCCAGCAAAACTGAGCGTCCAGTTTTCAACCCACAAGCCGCGGGCCGATTTAAAATTTTTTTAAAATTTATTTTTAATTATTTTTACTTTGGGACCTCTGACTTAATATCACCATGATATTAAGTCAGAGGGTGTACAGAAAAGCAGTTCAGCCAAGCCGCACATTTTACTTTCAGAAATTAGCGCCTACCCAAAGGTAGTTGTTAATTTCTGCTGGCACCGGGAAAATGTACAGAAAAGCAGTTTTTATATTGGCTGAACATTTTACTTAGTGAATTGCGTGGGAATAACTAATAGGGCCATCAACATGCATTTGCATGTTGCGGGTGCTATTAGTTTCGGGGGGGTTGGATAAGGGGTAAAGCTAGCGCATCGAAAACGCACGTCCAAACACGGGTTAATAGTGTGCTCCACTGCAGCGCACTGTACTGTATCGGCCTGTGAAAAAGCAAGGGAACATATCAGAGGGAAGCATTTTTCTAAATCAGCAAATCACTGAAATGTATATCCTTTGTATTGCAATCCCTAGCTGTTTCAGCTTGCAGTTGGATTCTAGTTCTCATTCATGGAGGATACATCCTACTTTGCTTTGTCTTAGAATTCTGTATTACTACTGTCTTCTGTTTCAACAGTGCTTTGATTCATGATTAGAAACATTCCATCTGTTCTACTCATGTTAGCTGTTAGATCCTGTCACACTGTGTTAATCTGCACAGGTTTGTAATTTTTTTTAACATCTCACTGTTGTCACTGCCACTGACTTAGAGGAAGGTTCATATTCTCCAACATTCCCTTCCCTTTAGTTGGAAGTCATTCCAGGCTGCCTGGCCTGCCTGACTGGCACTGGATATTTTTGCAGTGATGTATTAAATTTTAAACCTGTTGCTACCAGTATAGTACCAGCACTGTAGCTGAACTCTGCCACAGTATCCCACACAAAGAGGCTGTTTTAACTCTCTTTGGATCTATGACTGTTAGATATGTGAGTGCATCCACAAAGAGTGCAGAAGGCCTATGCCAGTTACCACCACAGGTACAGCCAGCCTGTGGATTATTTTATTTTGCTTGTGCATTTAAATTACTAGTGCACTCACTTTTACTTCTGTTTTACCTATAGAGAGCTCACACACATAGTATAGCACTATATCATTCTTTGCTTTTTCTGTGTGCATTGTAGTCACTAGCAGAGCAAAATACTAAAATTATTGTTCAACTGTAGTGTAATCTCTCTGTGTGTTGTTCAACCTTATTCACAAAAGGATCACTGTAATAGTCTGCCACACTAGTGGCGTCAGTGTGACTAACCACCAAATTTTCAGAATAAAAGATTAATTGATAACACCTTTTGATCAGCACTGCAGCAGAAAAAGAAAACCCATCATGTCAGGCAAAGGACGTGGGAAGCCCGCATCGGTTGGTAGGGGATTTGTTAAATAGACAACAGTGAGTCTCCCCCCACCAAGATAAAGAGGGATTTTTTCAAATCTCAAATGTCAGTAGGAGAGACAGACATGTCAAGCCACAAGAAGATGAGTTTTGGGGAGGATATGCCAATTGTTCCAATAGTGTCTTATCCAGATCCTGCGATCTCAGAGGAGAGGGAAAGGGAAGGCACTAGTAGTATTAGTAGCAGCAGAGTACAACTCCCAGTGCCTATAGAAGTACAAGTAAAAGTGGTGAACACTGAAACCAGCACTGCATACCCTTAGTGCACGAGAGGCTTTAAGATCAGTTTTGTCAACCTCTTCTGAGTTAGAGCTTGATGAATCTCCCTTCAAAGGATTTCCTGAAGCAGAGATGGGAGAAAAATTAGCTGAAGACCTTGTATTAGGAAGTTTAGTCAATACTGTGCTAGGTTCCACTTCACTAACAGAGGAGAGAGAGGCAGGAGGATATGTTAGTAAAAGAGAGCAGGCCACACTGACAGCGCAGGAACAGAGGATGAGTGAATACTCTGCTACAGTTCCTCAAGCTCCATCTGTGACCACCCCCACTGCACTCCCAGCAGCGCAACCCACCCAAAAGGATGCAGACAGAGGCATGGGATCATGAAAGAAATCTGTGATCTGGAGCCATGTTCGAATAAGGGAGGACCCACATTTTGCTCATTGTAACTATTGCAGAAAGGACATCTGCCAAGGGAAGCAAATGTGCACAATAAATGATGAAATGGAGCATTACCTGAATAAGCAGAATTCCTTTCAATATGCACCTGGGGATGGTAGTAGTAGTAGTAGTAGTAGTAGTAGTCAGGAGTCCTCTTTTGCAAGACAAAGGACACTAGTCTTTGAAAAGGGGATGAGTGTTCCTCAAGCTCCTTTCAAGACTTTGGCTTCTTCTGCCAGTCAGATGGCAGGCCAGCAGCAGCAATCCCCATCTATAGCTAAGAAGTGACAGGCCACAATGGAGGAAATGGCGTGGTGTTTGGTGACACTGTCATGGGGAAAGAGGCAAGCAGCATCCAAAGTGGTGATAAGGAATATTGGTGAAATGATAGCTTTAGACGATCAGCCCCTGCAAGGCATTGAAAATGTGGATAACAGTTGTTCTGCGGCTTCTAGCATCAAACTATAAAGTGCCCTCCAGGACCACTTTCAGCAGAAAGGTCATCCCCAATTTGTACTAACATTATTCTAGCCATGTGCAGGCAGTGCTGATGAAGGCACAGGAGAGCAGTGTCTATTAGGGATGTGAATCGTTTTAGGACGATTAAAATTATCGTCCGATAATTTTAATATCGTCTTAAACCGTTATGGAACACAATACAATAGAGATTCTAATGATTTATCGTTATAAATCGTTAGAATCGTGAGCCGGCACACTAAAACCCGCTAAAACCCACCCCCGACCCTTTAAATTAAATCCCCCACCCTCCCGAACCCCCCCAAATAACTTAAACATTTCCTTGCCAAATCCTACCTCCTTCAATCCCCCACCCTCCCGAACCCCCCCCCAAATGACTTAAATTACCTGGGGGTCCGGAACGGCAGCGGTCCGGAACGGGCTCCTGCTACTGAATCTTGTTGTCTTCGGCCGGTGCCATTTTCCAAAGTGGCGCGGAAAAATGGCGGCGGCCATAGACCAACAGGATTCGACGGCAGGAGGTCCTTCCGGACCCCCGCTGGACTTTTGGCAAGTCTTGTGGGGGTCAGGAGGCCCCCCCCAAGCTGGCCAAAAGTTCCTGGAGGTCCAGCGGGGGTCAGGGAGCGATTTCCCGCCGCGAATCGTTTTCCGTACGGAAAATGGCGCCGGCAGGAGATCGACTGCAGGAGGTTGTTCAGCGAGGCGCCGGAACCCTCGCTGAACGACCTCCTGCAGTCGATCTCCTGCCGGCGCCATTTTCCGTACGGAAAACGATTCGCGGCGGGAAATCGTTCCCTGACCCCCGCTGGACCTCCAGGAACTTTTGGCCAGCTTGGGGGGGGCCTCCTGACCCCCACAAGACTTGCCAAAAGTCCAGCGGGGGTCCGGAAGGACCTCCTGCCGTCGAATCCTGTTGGTCTATGGCCGCCGCCATTTTTCGGCGCCATTTTGGAAAATGGCGCCGGCCGAAGACAACAAGATTCAGTAGCAGGAGCCCGTTCCGGACCGCTGCCGTTCCGGACCGCCGCTGGACCACCAGGTAATTTAAGTCATTTGGGGGGGGTTCGGGAGGGTGGGGGATTTAATTTAAAGGGTCGGGGTGGGTTTTAGCGGGTTTTAACGATTTTAACGATATATCACGATATTTTACCCCCCCAAACGGCAACAATACGATTCCCTCCCCCTCCCAGCCGAAATCGATCGTTAAGACGATCGAGGACACGATTCACATCTCTAGTGTCTATTTAACAAATGACATATGGACATCCACAAATGCCTCACACTCCTTCCTCTCTCTGAAGGCACATTGATGGGACCTGACTAAGGTAGGGGCAAGCAGCAGATCCACAGAGGCCAGAGCAACAGGATGCAGGTGGGCTTTGCTGCACACTCACCTGGCAGATGGCTCCTATACCTCTGCCAATATTTTAGCAGTGATTTGAGAAATGCTAAAGGGCTGGCAGCTGGATCAGAGAGCCAGAAGTCTCAACGCAGGTTTCTTTATCACCAACAATGGACCTATTGTGGTCAAGGCAGTATCAGATGGTGACTATCAGGGTGTATGATGCTTCGCTCACATCATGCACCTAGCAGTGAAGGAGGCCCTGTGGCTGGGTTCCAGGAATCCAAAGCATGTGAACTTGCACGGCTTATTAGAGAAGCGTAGAAAAATACCTGGACACTTCCACCAAAGCGTGAAAGCAGGTGACCTTCTCTGTGAAAAACAAGAGGAATTAGAGATGCCTCACAAGCTTCTCATCATAGATGTGGGCACCCGCTTGAATTCAACCTATATGATGATGGAGATGCTAGTGGAGCAGAAGACACCCCTGCATGATCTGCCTTGGGAAATGGAGATAGCCATATAGGCTCCCCTAGGGCATCATTACTGGTCAGTCATGAGACAGCTTGTAAAAATCCTGAAGCCCTTTAAAGATACCACAGAGGAGCTGCGTGCTACAAGTGCCACCTTGGGAGATGTCATCCCAATAGTAAACATCCTGTTAGAAAAGTTGGAGGGCTTCCAACAGGAAGAGGGAATGAGAGGTGAGGTGCTGCACTTTTTAAGAACATAAGAACATAAGAACATGCCATACTGGGTCAGACCAAGGGTCCATCAAGCCCAACATGCTGTTTCCAACAGTGGCCAATCCAGGCCATAAGAACCTGGCAAATACACAAAAACTAAGACTATTCCATATTACTGTTGCTGGTAATAGCAGTGGCTATTTTCTAAGTCAACTTAATTAATAGCAGGTAATGGACTTCTCCTTCAAGAACTTATCCAATCCTTTTTTAAACACAGCTATACTAACTGCAATAACCACATCCTCTGCGTTGAGTGAAAAATAACTTTCTCCGATTAGTTTTAAATGTGCCACATGCTAACTTCATGAAGTGCACCCCCCCCCCCCCAGTCTTTCTGTTATCTGAAAGAGTAAATAAATGATTCACATCTACCCGTTCTAGACCTCTCATGATTTTAAACATCTCTATCATATCCCCTCTCAGCCGTCTCTTCTCCAAGCTGAAAAGTCCTAACTTCTTTATTCTTTCCTCATAGGAGAGCTGTTCCATTCCCCTTATCATTTTGGTCACCGTTCTCTGTACCTGCAATTTATCACAATATGCTTGTGATTTAACTACTCTGAACAATTGTGTATCATTTGCAAATTTGATTACCTCACTCGTTATATTTCTTTCCAGATCATTTATAAATATATTGAAAAGTAAGGATCCCAATACACATCCCTGAGCACTCCACCGCCCACTCCCTTCTCCTCCAAGAACTTATCCAATCTTTTTTTAAACACAGCTATACTAACTGCACTAACCACATCCTCTGGCAATAAATTCCAGAGTTTAATTGTGCATTGAGTAAAAAAGAACTTTCTACGATTAGTTTTAAATGTGCCATATGCTAACTTCATGGAATGCCCCCTAGTCTTTCTATTATCCGAAAGAATAAATAATCGATTCACATCTACCCGTTCTAGACCTCTCATGATTTTAAACACCTCTATCATATCCCCCCTCAGCCGTCTCTTCTCCAAGCTGAAAAGTCCTAACCTCTTTAGTCTTTCCTCATAGGGGAGCTGTCCCATTCCCCTTATCATTTTGGTAGCCCTTCTCTGTACCTCCTCCATTGCAATTATATCTATTTAGAATAGTTGTGGGTGGATCCTTGGACCAGTGGCAGGTGACCACGCCCTCAGGGGAGATCCCGAGAGGGACCACTGGTAAGGCTTAGTGTAGGAGACAGACACACACTAGTTATTTTATTAGACAATATATTAAACTACCAGAGGTGGCAGTAGTGAGCTGGAAGCACCCCGACTGGGCTGTAGTCCCTCAGGTATTGGAACAGCGATCCCAAGGTGGCTGAGCTGTAGAGAAACTAAGAAAGTGAGTAGATAGGATATGCAGAGTTCAGGAACATGTTCTTGATGGTAACACTCACACAATAGTCTCTTGAGGCAGCCCAGGAGTTGGTATGCATTAGGCCCTCGAGGAGCGCATACCTGGTTCCAGGATAAGCTCTGAGAAATAGATGGAAACTCACTAATGTTGTAAGCAGCGATGACTTCTTAGTAGAAGTGGTATTCAGGAGCTGGTCCGGAACGTAGGCTCTTGAGGAGCGAGTACCGGTTCCGAACTGCGACCTGAAAAGAGAAGGCGGGGCCCCCGAGGAACGGGTACCTATAGTGACGTCCGAGGAGGCAGAGTACCTAGGTTTGCGGAAAGCGAATCCCATCCATAGCAACCTGGAGGAAGCTAGGTAAACTTATCCCTTGCTAACTCGTCTTGTTAGCGAAAAATAAGACCTTAAATATCTGGAGCTGATCACGTCACCTCAGGGGGACACCCCTGAGGTTCGCGCCAACGCCGGTACATCAGTCGGGCTGCGCGCGCGCGCTTAGGCATCTAGTCAACATGGCGGCTTGCAGCGCCGAGCCGGTCTGGGGACGCCGGAGGAGGACGGCCTGTAGATGCCGCAGCAGTTAGCCTTCCATCAACCCCGGAGGGAGTCCGCAATGAGGTAAGGTGGGCGGAGCAGAGACATCGGACAGTGACGGACACAACAAAAACAGAAACAATCCTCACTTTTGTCCCAGGTGATCACTAAAGCGGCTGAGATGAAAGCTTCACTCACTTCCAATACCATGAAAGGAGACTGCAGCTCAAATCTGTGACATGCTATCTCACTGATACCATCGAGGACATGGAGACAGATGTGCTGGCATATTGGTCTCACAAGTATAACATCTGGCCAGACCTAATGAGAGTGGCTCAGTGCTATCTCTCATGTCCACCAAGTGTCCCCAGCAAAAGTGTGTTTTCTATGACAGGAGACATCATAAGCCCTAATCCATGGCTCCATTCTTGCTACAATAAATGGTCTTTACAAGAGAGAAGATAATCTCCTCTTAAATACAAGTTAAGTAAATAATAACTTTAAGGAAGGTGATAGATGGAGAATGCATAAGAGACAGCTAATTATATCTACATCAGCACAATCCAAAAATGCTTGGGCTAAGGGAAATCACTAATGGATAATAAGAAGAAATGTATTGCATTATAAAATAACAAAACATTATAGAAATTTAAAAAATTAAAAATGGTATTAATATGCATAAGGCTATCACCAACATAAGGGATAGCCTAATCAGTTATACCGGACAACAGTGTACATAAGAAAATTTAGTGTCCTCTGATTGTTGATATTTTTGTTTAAAAGTTGCCTATTCTCTGAAGTTTGACTATTATAAAACAATCCAAGGTAAAAAAAAACAAAACAAAAACTGGTTAAACCATAATATTTGCCCTGATTACAAACCAGTTGTTTGAGAGTTGATGCCAATTTGTTTTTGCTGGATTCGAATAATTTGTAAATACCAGTAAGAGAATTAGAAAACTATAAAAAAATAGTTTGCATCTGTTCCCATGATACCTGCTGTAACTGAGGTGTAGTGAAAGCATTTAGAAAACAAATCATCCTCTACTATGATGATTTGGAGGGAAACCTGATCATATGAGCAAAGGAAAAGAAAAAATGAAGTAATAAATGTTTATGAATGAATGGGTATACATAGTGGGCTGGATTTTCAAAGGGTTATGCGCGCCGGGCCTATTTTCAAAAGACCCAGCGACATGCGTAAAGCCCTGGGACGCATGTAAGCCCCGGGGCTTGCAAAAAGGGGCAGTCCGTGGCAGGGCGGGGTCAGAGGCCTTCGAAGCGGTCGTGCCGGGGATCGTGCAACTTACTTCAGCCCCATGGCTGAAGTAAGTTTTAAAACAGAAGTTAAAAAAGAAAAAAAGGCAGGGAGGAAAGGGTGGGGGAGGTAGGAGAAGAGAAGGGAAGGTGGGGGCAGGGAACGGGGGAAGGCAGCGTGCCTCGGCGCAGGCTCGGCATGTGCAAGGTGCACAATTGTGTACCCCCTTGCGCGCGCTGATCCCTGATTATATAACATGCATGCGCTTGCGCGCATGTTATAAAATCTAATGTACATGTGTGCACGCCAGGTAACGTGCACATCTTAAAATCTACCCCAGTGTGAACAATGGAAGCTTCATGTTGAGTCTCATTCCAAATTATCTTGTCTCACCATCACAGTTCACAGTCATTAGTCTCTTGTCTCATATGATTCACTTGTCTCACATTTCATAGGCACGTGTCACAAGTCTTATTTTAGTTCTCTCTGACTGTGTCTTTTAGATAGGGTCATCTTAATTATCCTTTGATTTAATTAAGTAGTATCTGAAGTGCAATAAGTGACATGCACTGAGGGCTACATAGTAGTTGGAGGAATATCTTTGGTTTGAGGGAGGCAGTTTTCCTTTTTGATTTAGTTAAAGGTAGGGTAGTAGGTAGAGTGTCTGCCTGGAGTCCAGTAACACAACTTGTTCAAGAGTTGAAAGTTCCTGTCTCTGCTCTCATGCAGTTCTATCAAGACTCAACCTCAATCACCTAAAGCTTCTCATCCTCGGAGTACAACAAACCCATAACACCTACACAATGCTTACAAACTACTGCTAAGGGGAATCTGAGTTCAGTGTACATTCAAAGAGATTTTGGAAGAGTGATTAGATAGTGAAGTTTAATGGAAACAGACAAAAGAGATAGAAGAGAGAAATGGAATATATACAAATAATAGAGATACTCAAGAAAGCGAAGTAAAGAATACAAATACTTAACTTGGAGAGTCATAGTACATAAGTTTCCAAGTTATTTCTGAGGTATCTGTGCAATAAGAAACACAAAAGAATCTTCAGGTTCTTGAGATTAAAGAAAAGATATATTAGCAGAAATTGTATAGGAAAGGAAGGATATTGAAAACGTACTTATCTGATGATAATTAGCAGTTTCTCAAAGGAACCGGTTCCAAAGAAATATAGCTCGGAAAGATAACCTATATTGATTATTGATAAAAAGTGCTATTGTTTATTGAAAGTGTTATCTGAATGCTTTTGTGTATTTTCATTGTATTGTTTGTATGCTTGAATTGGAACGTAATTTATATGTGCTAATTGAAAATCATTTGCAGTGATTCCAGAAAAATTATTTACCTGGTTGCCAGTCTTTTAATAAATATGTGTTATTTTTACTGGCATGTAATTTCTTTTAATCATATTCACTGTGGGGCAGATTTTAAAAGGTATGCACGCGGCAGTACATTTGTGCATTCTATGTGGCGTGCACAAATGTATGCCCAATTTTATAACATGCGCACGCAGCTGTGCGCATGTTATAAAATCAGGGGTCAGCGCGTGCAAGGGGGTGCACACTAGTGCACCTTGCACGTGCCGAGCCCTCAGAGAGACCAGCTGGTTTTCCACGTTCCCTCCCTCTACCTTCCCTGCCTTCCTCTCCCTATCCCGTCCCCCAGTCCTAAAGAACCCCCCCTGTACCTTTGTTTTGGAAGTTACGCCTGCAAGAGGCAAGTGTAACTTGCATGCGCCGGCTGACTACTGGCGTGTGATCCTCCTGTGCCGAAGTCCTTGGCCATTCCTCCCAGACCGCCCCCGGACCGCCTCACCATGCCCCCGGACCATCTGCCCTGCACCCGTCCTGCCCCATTCCGCCCCCTGTCCGCCCATTCAGAAAAGCCCTGGGACATACGTGCATCCCGGGGCTTTACGCACGCTGCCGGGCTTTTTCAAAATAGGCCCGACGCACGTAACCCCCCTACGCGTGTAAATCCTCCTGGATTTACGTGCATAGGGCTTTTAAAATCTGCCCCTGTGAATTTACCTGGGTTGATCTAACATCTATTGGACTATTTTCAATTTAATATCAATTAAGGTACTTATGTATAGGAGAAGCTGTATGGCCTTGCATTGAGAAAGAGTGTAATAGGGCTACTACTTGTGGGCACTGGGAGACTAAAGTTAAATCCAAGGAGGAAGCACAAAGACAAGAATATAGTTGTACCCATCTAAAATATTGGCAAGGGTCCAGATTCAATTTTCAAAATGACACTGACAGGCCCTGAGGTTGAAACCATTTTGTTGCCATTTTGAGAGTAGGATTTGGCAGAGCAGGAACAACTGGGAATTGGCTCAGGCCCATTTTGATTTTGGAAATTCCGCAGAAGGAGTAAGAAGCATCAACAGAGGATGGGGGAAGAGGACAGAGGGAAAATGTGAAGGTGACAGGGGTTCAATAGTTTAAAATATTAGTGGTGGTAGCTATTATTTTTTTGTTTCCAAAATGAAAATAAACAACAAAATAAATACAATTAAATTTGCTGTTTTTATTTTGTTTTCATTTTCTAGTGAAATGAAAAAAGGTCTTTTGTTGTATTTTTCATTTTGTTAGAAATCAAATGCACATCCCTAGTTTCCAATATAAGTGATATCTGTGTTTGAACCGACCTTGCTTTAAAGTTTCTCCAACTCTGGAAGACTGGTTAGCTCCTTGTCTTGCCCATTTTGGAAAATGATCATTCATTCTGGGTTTCTATTTTGCTGAATGTATTACTACTGGCATAGAAGGTTATACCAGTGGTTCTCAACATTTTGTCTGTTGTAACACACCTGACAGTTGATGCCCACGTGTGACACACTGCACATTAAATTCTGCAGCTCAAGTTTAAAAATTCTAAATATTATTTTATTGTTCAAAATGATGCAAGAGAGAAAATAATTCTTTAATTTCAATAACTGCTTATAAAAAAATAGTTATTAAATTTGATTACTTTCACAAAAGTTTGAATCTTCTTTTGCTTTATTAGTGAGAAATCTGGGACTGATGTTTTGATTCAGGGTGGAACAGTAAACAAACTCTTGTTCTTCTCACTGTCAACCTCAAGAAGTTCTGAACTCTTCTGGAGTTTATATAGAACAGAGAAAGGATTTTAGCATAGAACATAGGGCCTCATTTTCCACGCCGCTCATACGCGATAAGGGACCTTTCACACGCGAAATGTCCCTTATCGCGTGCGATACCAGGATGGGGGCGGAGTCGGGGCGGAGTCGGCCCCGGAAGAGGAGGAGTCGGGGCGTCACCAGGGCCGACTCTGCGCCGACGCCGCGGACAGCGAAAAGGTAATTGCCTTTTCGCGTCAGCTTTCGTTCCCAATAGCTACATCTCCTATGGTGGCGCTATTGGGTGCGAAACCAGCAGCGATCACACCGTGATGGTGCGATCGCTGCCGGCTAGCGCAGGCCCTCCCCCCGTTTTGGCCCCCCACCCCTCATCTTCTAAAGTATCGCAGGCCTGCGATACTTTAGAAAATGAGGCCCATAGTGACATAGTATTGTCAGCAGAAAAAGACCAAATAGTTTATCCAGTCTGCCCAGCAAGTTTCCAATGGCAGTAACTATCGCTCTGTGAAGGTTATCCCCATGTGTCTGTTAAGGGTAGTAAGTGCTGCTCCTTGCAGGTTACCCCCATGCCTTATATTAAGAATAATAATACTTACAAGCAAAACCAAGCGACTGTCAAATCCATAAGAAAATTACTGCAACATTTTAACGTGGTGAGCAGCCTTACTGATAATTCAGACAATGCTGCTGGAATGTTCTTTGTTTTTGGACTTGGCCATAGAAGCTTTATCTCCAATGCCAGCGTCAGGGGTGGCTTAAGGCAATCTGCTGCCTGAGGTAAGGGATGAGAGGGTGCCCCCCCCCCGTTCCCCCTCTGTCCCCTCCCTTTTCCATATGCACCCATACATACATATACACACGTTCACTTCTCTCCCTCTTCCATGCACATATGCACTCATTGTCTCTTCTCACCTCGATTCTCATTTGCCACAGGAGCCTCCTCTTTCCCCAGGCCCATGGGACATGTGCTCCACTTCCTCCTCCTCCTCCTCCACCTCCAGCTGCATCGGCCTGCTCTGCTCTTGTTGGTTCATTTTTGGCATGCAGTCCGACACTTTTGCTCCTCCTCCTGCATCTTCAATTTCTTGTCTCCCATGAAGGAGGGAAATGCTCCTGCTCGTCTTTCTTGCTGTGCAGCACAGAGCATCACATTTTTTTTTTTTCTGGGGGCATGGATGCTGATGCTCCTCCTTCTTCGAGCGTGTGCTGCTCCAGGCCCTTTCTCTTCTGGCCTTCTGCAGCAGGGCACCTGGAGTTTTCGGGTGTTGGCCCAGAGACCCAGCAATTTGTTCAGAATTCAAAAGTCTCCGGGCCAAATCCGGAGAGTTCCCAGGTACGAGTGTGAGGAGGCGGCGGCAGGGGCAGGCAGTGTGAGGCGGACACCACAGCAGCGTTCCGAGAGGGGCAATGTTTGCTGCCTCAAATTTCTGCCGCATGAAGCGGCCGCCTCACCCTGCCTCATTTAGAACCACCCCTGCCTGTGCTATCCCTACCCGGCCTGTGAATGTGAAGAGATGTAGGGAGGAGGTGCTTACAGGGATCATTCTTGCCCAGAGCAGGTGCAAGAGGTTAATCTGTGCCAACCTGTGGCACTCATCATTTGCATTTGCACCTTGCCTACAAACTACATGCCAGCCAAGGTGACCAAGTGACTCGTATCTGGAGAAACACTCTCATATTTTTTTGAGGGGGGAAGGGTTAAAAAAAGGAGGGAACCTCTTCCTGCCCTGCAATTAAAAAGAGCCAAATCATCCAGTTCAGTCCCTCAATCCAGCCTTTCACCTTGCCCCACCATTTACACCCCCTGGGCAAATTCAAAGCGATACATACAAAGCAGTGCCAACCGGGCCGAAGTCTCCATGGGGGGGGGGGGGGGGGGGCGCCGCTTCTCCCCTTCCCCTGCTTGATCCGAGGGCGATAGATTTGGCAAAGAAAAACAAGCAAGCTTCATCTCATTCCACTTTTTTTTTTTTTTTTTGGGGGGGGGGGGGGTCCTTCCCCCGCCAGTCTACTTTGGCTGATCCATAGTCACCCAAAAACAAATACTGATCACCTGCAGCAAGGAGAGAGAGAGAGGGAGACAAGAAAACAGCAAGAACAAAAATAAATAAAAGCACCGATGCAACAAAGAGCAGAACTGCAAAAACAAAAGAGGCAAGACAGAGTTATTAATAAACCGCTGCTGACTTGGATTGGCCACTGTTGGAAACAGGATGCTGGGCTTGATGGACCCTTGGTCTGACCCAATATGGCATGTTCTTATGTTCTTAAGACAGAAAGGGGACCCCCCCCCCCTCTCCCTCCCAGCTCCGCTCATCTCACTAAGGAGCAGAAATGACCCAGAATCTGCTAATTTACCCCAATCTGAGGCCGATCCTGGGGGAGTGGAGGTGGATTCTGCAGTCTGGAGATAGGAGGGCAAGGCTACCGGGGGGGGAGGCAGTGGGTTTCCATGTCCCTGATCTCTTGCCCCTGCCAGTGGTCAGGATCAGCCATGGGCCTCAGCTGCAGCTCCTCTGTGCATCAAATCCCTGCCCCGTCCCCCTACAAGGGAGTATCCACAAAGAGCAGGAAGCATACTGCCTCACTGCTCCACGCTAAGAGTTCCTCCTTGCAAACACCTTGTCCCTCTGTAGAAGAAGAGAGAGTTTATAAACACGCCTAAGCCGATAGCATGAAGGAATCGATGATGATCCACACCGCTACCGGGTTGTAGTCAGGGTGACCAGTTCCCCTTGGAGTGTTGATAGGGTGTTTGAAAGAACTCTTTGAGAAAAAAAAAAGCAAAAATAGGTTGGTAGCTAATCTGCCCTGTGGTAATTTGATTCTAGGGAGGGCACAAAAGTATCTCAGCCCCGACTGCCCCTGTAATTTTTTTTAGTGAGAGCAGGCAGAGCAGATGCTCAGGGACCCAGCACCACAAGGCAGGGCACCCGAAGGCAGTGGGAGGCAGACGCCACAGCGGCATTCTGAGAGGGGCATTTTATGCTACCTCAAAATTCTGCTGCCTGAAGCAGCCACCTCACCCTGCCTCACTATAGAACCATCCCTGGTCAGCGTTATCAGTACCCCAGACCATAAAATGTTTCCCTTTTCAACTCGCCTTACAAAATAATATATTCAAATTCTGGTATGCCCTCAGTAACAACACTTCAAAATCTCTCCCCTTCCAGATACTTTTGTGAAATAACATGAAAACCTGCAAAATAAGACACTTGGAATCTATATAGCAAACCTGCCATACCATTCCAGCACTAACATCCAGGACTCAAACAGCAACAACCCTACCTATGAAAATACAACACTGTAAAAATAGAGCACAACATGCTTCCTCTTAGAAAAACAAAACAAAACAAACTGCACTGCTAAAGATCCCTATGCAGAGCCCACAAGCTAGTTAGAAGAATCCCTCTTCCCTCTCACAAACACGTACAGCATAGACAGACATTTACCTATTACAGAATAAAGGACTATAAATTAAAAACAGAAATATGCAAATGCTGAAACCCTGAGAAACCAGACTCTCTAGGTCAACTTTCAAACTGTGTGCAGAAGCAAAAAGTCCACAAAGATGTTTTACAGATAGAGTTTTCACCAATTTCCAAAGGGAAAATGTTCCCTTTTGAAAAAATAAGCTGGAAAACGTGCATAGACTTGCACCTACTATTTCATTTGGGTACTTTTTTTAGACTGAAAAACATAGGTACTCCCTGTTCTGCACTCTCCTCAAGGGAAGTATAAGCTTGCTACATAAAATTTCTGGTGACACGTCTCCTACCTGTTGGTGATACACCACCGAGTCCCGACACACTGGTTGAGAATCACTGGGTTATACTACACACTACTTGTGAAATGATTCTACTTTGGCTTCCCCCTTTTGTTGTGGCATATCTCACAAAACATTAACATTGATACAGGTGCTAAAGTTTCATGCATCAGCATCTTCCTCTTTGCAATCCATTCACTATGAAGCCAGCAAGAGCAGTAGGTGTCATTCTCTTACCCAGTACAATTTGTGGAATATGGGCATTCTACTGCTCCAACTTATCATTTCTATCATTCTCTTAGATCAAGAGTGGCCAACTCTGCTCCTTGAGAGGAACAAACAGGCCAGGTTTTCAGGATATCCACAATGAATATGCATGAAATACATTTGAATACAGTCCTTCCATTGTATGCAGATCTATCTCATGCATATTCATTGTGGATATCCTGAAAACCTGGCCTGTTTGTGGCTCTTGAGGAACAGAGTTGGCCACCTCTACCTTAAAAGTAAGTAAAATATGGTTAGAACTTTAAGATCTCTACCGGGTAAAAGGATTAAAATGTACATAGGGCAAGGTACCAAAGAATTCTTATAAAAGACATTGTAGAAACCATTTTAATTTTATAGTCTAAAAATCTCTATATATTTACATATATAATTCATAACAGCAAAGAACATGTCCAATGTATTCCTGATTGCCATTATGAATTAAATATTATTGCAAACTATTAAAGCCCTTCATTAATTACACTGAAAGAAATGTTGTTCTTAATTTGAAATTAAATATACCCTTATTTTTAACCTATAATTGGATTTACCAGTTCTATATACATTGAATAATATCATTCATACATCTTCGTAAATCTCTCTTAAATACTTATGCATTGTTGTCATATCCTCAATTAACCACTGCATTTCCTATTATTTTCATTCTCTTTAGAAATGATAAATGAGCCAATCCCTCTAAGCTTTGTTCCATTTCTTTGAACTCCCTCAGTTTCATTAATAACTTGAAAATTGTTCCTTATATTTCAAATGAGTCATTATAATATTATTTACATGGGATATTTCTGCCTACTTTTATTATTGCTATTTGGCATTTTGTTACAGGAAACCACTATCATGCAGGAAACCAATTTCCAATTAAATCTGAGTTTCACAACAGTCCCTTCCCTAAATAATGGGCTACATTTTTATAACTTTCTTTCCTACTTATAAGTACACTATTTAAGACTTATTGGCTATTTGACTTAGATGTATATGTTACACTTTTAAATACAAAATGCATTTACGTGGTTTTTTTTTACATGCATGCACATGTAGGAGGATATATTCATACATATGTTATAATCTGCATATATCATATATTTGCATGTTATAAAATACAGGAATAGACTTTGGCATTCCCCATGCACATTCACATTGGGGTGTGCACAACTGTTTAAAATTATCTTTTAAGCATCTATTAGAGATATGCATTTATTTAAAACAAATGGGTAAAATACAACAAATGAAACCATTTTGTTTCATTCATAGACTCCTGAAATTAGGGATATGCTATCGTTCAGGACGAATTAGGCAATTTCAATTGAATTGCCTAATTCATCCTGGTTCAGGGACCCCGAAACCCAAATGGATATTTCCAAAAATTTGGGGAAACATTTGTTTTCGGGTTAGCATGATAACCCAAAATTCGGGTGCCCCCAAATTTCAAAGGCCTGAACCACGGGAAATCCGATATTTCCTGTGGCGGTCCGAAAATGAAGCCCGAACCAAAAGGTTTGTGCTTTGCACATCCCTACTTGAAATGGATGGAGGGTGCCTTCAAATTTAAACATATGTTTTTGTTTCATTCATTTATGTTTCCCATTCAAGTTTATGGCCCTTTGAAAAGTGCTGCAATGAGACTGGAAACTTAGCAATCAAAAAATTCCTGAGTGAGGTAGTAGCCAGGATGTCGGAGATGTAGGCAAGTAGGACAAAGGATTTATCATGGTGAAGCTGCCCTGCTTCTAATGTTACACCTTGGGGAGTCTTGATGCCACTCTTCCTTGCTACCATACCCAGACTCTACACCTTAGGGGTCTTGCAGCTATTTTGCCTTGCTCCTATACCCCGTATGCTACACTTTTGGGGTCTTGATGACACTCTGCGTTGCTGCTATATCCCAGACTCTGCATCATGGGGTGTTCTTGCCATTATGGGAGGCTGTTTTTCACCTCTCATGGTGTCTTGTGGTCTTTGTGTCACTCTTTGTGCTGCTTTGTTCCTCTATCAGTGCTTTTTGTTGCCACCTTTGCTGCTTCATTCCCTCTTCATGGTGCCTTAGGATACTCATGCCATTCTTGGTGCTACTTTCCTCCTCTTGTGCTGTCTTTGGGAGTTCATGATACTATTACTGGTACCCTCTTTTGAGTGTTCTTACCACTCTTGTTGCAGAGGCATATTAAGGGTTTCCAGCACTCGGGAACTAATGCTTATATTTTTAACACTTCACAACTCCCCCTCCCTTCCACTGTAGAATTGCTTAAAATCACAGAAAATCACACTAATGCAAACTCCAGAAAGAAATGAACTGACAGACTACTGTGAACAATCTAAAGGGAGAAAGCTTCCCTGCACTCACAGTGATGGAGCTAGTGATGAGAAAAGGTGATCCCTTATGCTATTAGAGTGAAGGCTTAGAAGTTCCTGGATGGTCACCCTGTAGGTGTACACATAAAGAAATTCCCACCCTCCAGCTGATTAACAAAACACTAAAAATCCTACCCCGATACTGGTGCCACAGAGGTTGGGAGGGAGGACAAGAATTTGAAAATAAAATATTGGAAAAAAGGTAATGGGGAAGGTTCCATCTGCAGGAGGGAGAAACCTCTGAGAGAGAGGGTTTTTTCTGCATGTAAGACAGTTAAGATGTGCTCTCCCTTATCAGTTTATGCCAAGTTGCATATTCTACGTTAACAAAAAAACACTATTAACTCTTGCAGACGTCCGTACTGTATTGCTAACGCTAATATTCTCAAACCTTGACTACTGCAACTCCCTACTACTACTAGGTCTTCTAGCAAGTTATTTAAAACCACTACAGTTATTGCAAAATGCTGCAGCAAGACTGTTACTAGGATCCAGGAAATATGATCATATTACTCCATCGCTGATATCACTGCATTGGTTACCAGTACAATCCAGAATCTACTATATAGTATTAACGCTAATATTCAACATCATTCATTCTAATAACACCAGCTTGTAGGAGTGATGCTACAAACTTGCAATCCTCAGCGAACACAAAGATCTCATAATAAAGGACTAGTATCTATCCCGACAATAAGGTGCACACATCTGATACAAATAAGAGATTGAGTGTTTTCCATAGTGGGTCCAAAGCACTGAGATTTAAATGTGAATTAAAAACATGGCTATTCAAAACACATACAATTTAACTTAAAAACATCAGAATAGGGAGGAAGTGACATCACCAGGGATGATGGTAGCTTGAGATGAGAGCTCCTCCTGACGCTGTGCGATAAACTAAATTTTTTGCTAAAGCAGCCGAACTACTAACCTGTTCTCAACAGATATCGCTCGCAGAAGGTAGGCGGATGTCACTTCACAAGAAAACAATAGATTTTAAAAAGTATTCCTACCGCAAAACAGAGAAATCCTCCATGCACCCCTTGCCCAAAATGGCGGAAGCAGATGGCGTGGAAGATAGCAGGCCCGAATTAGAAGGGGAATGGGCAGATACATTGCAGGAGGACTCAATGCCAACCAGAGCCGAATTCCATTCGTGGTTTTGCGCGTTGCGGCTAGATATGAAAAACTATAAACGTGACATTATGGCAGCATTACTGAAATGAAAGAAGATATGGGAGAAATTGGAAGGCGGATTGATGAGGCTGAAACACAGATAGAGGCACAAGCTGAAGAGCTGAAACATAAGGAAACTATATGAAAGGTCTGCAGATCTCATATGAAGACATGGCTTTAAAGCTTGAAGATTTGGAGAACAGGATAAGGCGTAATAATTTGCGCTTTCGCGGTATACCGGAAAACAATGAAAATAGTAACTGTGAACTCATAATACAATAACTGTGTGCGACCTTATTCCCGGCTGGAGATAATAACAGCGACAGCCCAGCTACAACAGTTAAAATAGATAGAGCACATAGAGCGCTCGGGCAAAGACAACAAGCTCAGAACAGAGACATTATTGTCTGTTTTCACAACTACCAAGACAAAAAGAGGATCTACAATTTGGCTAGAAAGCAGTCCTCATTGCAATGGCAAGGATCCACTATTAATATATATGCAGACCTAGCGGCTAGCACATTGCATAAAAGACAGGAAATGTGTCAGGTTACTGCCCTTCTCCAGCGCGAAGAGATAAGATACCGCTGGCTGTATCCGTTTGGTTTGCAATTTACTAAACAAGGGATTACCTACCACATTCGGAACTTGGAGGAGGCAGCGAAGATTCTAGCAGAGGCCAGCTATTCGGAACAGGAGATCAAAACAGCAACACCGCCTCCGGTTGCGAGGAAAATTGACAGACCACGATGGCAAAGGATAACCTGTGGAGGACGACAGCTGACAAGGAATTCCATGAGTCTGCTCACATCTAAGGGAGACACTTGAGCGGGAAGGATTTTTACTTTGCTCTGGTTATTCTTTATGAAGTCTTCAATGGCTCTTGAAGGAATAAGTTATTTCATGACAACTGACTTCTTCAGCATATAGGCTGGTGACTATTTTACTGTGTTAGCTTGTTGTTGTGGTACCAATCCGGTACTAAAATATACGATATAGGCTGCTTAATGATGCCAGTGGATGGGATTTTGTCACATAGCACTGGGGGGGATATGATTTCCTGTAGATATTCCTCCTAAGCAGCATATCACTCTTCCCTACGGGGATGGTGATCCAGGGGGGGAGATGGGGGTGGGGGAGGGGGTGGGTATATATGGGGGGAACATAGGGGCACTTTAGACCTTCTATTTGATGTTTTTAATGGGCAGGCTATCTTCCGTAGTTATTATTTTTCCTCTAAACATATTCATGGATGGGGGACCACACAGGGGGCTTGGATGAGTCTTTTAAGCAAGTCAGGATCTTTACCTAATTTCAATGGCTGATATCAAAATATTATTGTTGAATGTTAAAGGTTTAAATTCAGGTTATAAACGTTTCTCTTATGGCCTATTGATTACTGACTACACTGAATATAGGTAATTATCAATAAACACAAAATAATAAAATATTTTCTGACACCCCCCCCATGCAGTAAGTAAAGCAAGTACTAGCCATAGCTAGATACATATAAATCAGTGAGGCACTAATAAGC
Source organism: Rhinatrema bivittatum (assembly GCF_901001135.1). Lineage (NCBI taxonomy): Eukaryota > Metazoa > Chordata > Amphibia > Gymnophiona > Rhinatrematidae > Rhinatrema > Rhinatrema bivittatum. Next base: position 151,020,050 of record NC_042617.1, on the reverse strand, counting down.
TTGGGGGAAAAGTGATCACACAATAAACTACATGTGATGAGTTGTGTCAGTGTTCAGCATTGCATAGATACAAGTGAAAAATACAAGAATAATAAAAATTGGTTACATTACCAAATTGATTACAAAGAGATATGAGCTTACAAATCTGAGTTAGTTTTTAATAATAACCAGACCTAAAGAATTTCTCAATATTTTCTTATGGGAAATAGAGAACATTCATACCCATGGAATGTACAATTTAAATTTAAAGCTGCTCATCCAATCAATTAAAGATGAGGGTTCATAACTACAAAAATCTCTATTAGTCAGAAGTCTGTGATGTATTATCACCGATTACATCATGTGTAGGGATCTGTGGGCAATAAATGCCTATTCTACTTACCAATTGATGAGCAATGATCCTGAAATGGCAAGGTGCATTTGAATAAGACACATACCAGTCGTGTCAATGATAGACAGTTATTCACAGTTCTCAGTAGATCCAGCCAGATCAGATGTATCATGTATCTGTGAAATCAGCCTGAATAATAATAGGTAGTGGGCACCATTTGCTCACTTTCCATTGCTGGTTCAGTCAGAGCAGGATCTTGAGCAGGATTTGGTTGCTGTTGTTGCAGGACAACTGATTGGCCATCCTCAAGGGAGAGAGCTGCATCTAGCCAAACTACAAAGTCATTTCCTTCATCCCTTGGAGAATTAGCTGGAGTAGGGTGCATTGGATCCAGTGTTACCGATTCTTTATCCGTTGCAAGAGACTGTGGACTAGGTGCAGAAAGCCAATTCGAGCTTACACTCGGGCTGGAGGCTCTGGGGTTTCCACCTGAAGCAACAGGAGAGGCATCTGATAGGCCATGTCTATATCCTGATTGATTTTCTGCCAGAGAGTAGATACTGAAATAGCAGGGCACAAGTTCCCAAGGAGCACACTGACAAATGTGGGCATTCAAAGTTCTTCGTAGTGCTTCACGAACAGATGCCAGTCTTCTTGGCCAAGTCCAACAATAGGAATATTGTGGGGACTTAAATAAAACATCACAATTTTTATTCAGATAATAAGGCTCACATGTAGCAGGATTGTTTTCTGAATACATCCAGCTTCCATGATCTGCATACTAATTTATGAGATCAGGTCCCAGGCTGATAATCATTGCATCCTTCTTAGGATTAGCTAGATAATGTATCTTTGAGTTTACACCTGCCATCTCCAGTTCATGGCTCTTCATTCTAATTTCTCCTAAGACAGAAGAATAGAATGCCAATTATTACTATGATTCCCAGGATTAATGGGAATAAATTGATCCCTAAGTCATGAAGGAGTCTATCTGCCCCTTCCATTATGGTTTTAACTACACTAACAGCTGTTTTAACTATTCCACCCACTAATCCAGAGGAAGCATGACCCAGGGCATTGGAGAATACCTCTGGCTTCAGTAGCTCTTCCAGAATCAGCTCCCATTCACTAGCTGTTTGTTTTATCATTCTCAGATGCTGTAAAAACTAGAGATGTGCAGTCGTTTATCACAAATTAGGCAATTACAATGAAATTGCCTAATTCGTAGTGGTTCGGGGGCCCCGAAACCCGAAAAGGATTTTCCCCGAACTTCGGGGAAATTTCATTTTTCGAGTTTGCATGGGGAGAGGGGCACATTTTTTTTTTAAATTAAAAACCACCCCAAACCAACCCAAACATTTAAATTAAGTATAATACAACCCCCCCCCCCATCCCGATCCCTCCCCAAGACTTACGAACATCCCTGGTGGTCCAGCGGGGGTCCGGAAGTGATTTCGTTGTCGGCTGCCAGTAATCAAAATGGCGCCGATAGCCTTTGCCCATACTATTTCACAGAGGCTTTCGGTGCCATTGGTCAGCTCCTGTCACATGATAGGAGCACAAGATGGCGCCGATGGCCATGTGACAGGGGCTGGCCAATGGCGCCGGTAGCCCCTGTGACATGGTAGTTCAGGCTATTCGGCACCATTTTGAGCAAGCCTGGCAATGGCACACATGGGCACGGAGGATCAAATGCCACCCGGGACCCCGCTGGACCACCAGGGATGTTCGTAAGTCTTGGGGAGGGATCGGGATGGGGAAAATGCTTTTAAATGCTTGGGGTGGGGTTTTTTTTAGCTTTGTTTCCCGCTTCGTTTTTTGGCCCGGTTTTGGGTTTCCTCGTTTCGTTTTTCAAAAACACTAAACGAGAAAACCCGAATTTTACCACGAAGTATCCGAGTCAAAAAACGACCCGGTAGAAAAAAACAAAGCACATCTCTAGTAAAAACTCATCCTCTGACATTAGCCAAAGTGAAGACAAATTTCTCAATAATACATTTACATTTAAAACATGAGTCAATAACATTTTTAACTCAGTGAATTGTACTGGCTTAAATTCCATATATTTTATAGTTTCAGTTGACCGGGCACTAAGTGTAGGATAAAATTCCCATGGTCCACACTTAATGACAGATTGTGCAGTAACTAAATACAATATTCCCGGTTGAAACCCACACTGTGCTTTGTTTGACCGAATACCCACAAATAACTCGCCCCGCTCCTTACTCTGGACCCACAGAGGGTTGAGATGTGGAGGCAGCACTGCCATGGTGAGTGGCACATTTAGCAGGCTTTTTCTGCAGAGGAGGGGGTGGGTGCTCAGCTTTAGCTACAGCCCCAGACACCCCTGGAGGTTTCTCAAGTGTTGGAAATTACGCGGGGGGGGGGGGGGGGATGTCCCTCTATTGTCCCTTACAGGATAACATGGAACCCACCCAGTATTAGAGGGATTTCTTGGAAGGGAGGGTGTAATCCTGTCTAGAATTCCCAAACCCCCTATTTTCCCTCTGATTTCTATCCTGGGAAGAAGGATTTTTTAAATTAAAACTCACCCTTCTGGTAGGCTTGTCAGGCTGATATCTCTGGATATTCCTGCCCCTCTCCCTTTGCCTGTGAGACCCTGGCTGCACCTGTTTAAGCAGCTTGCCAGGGATCAAAGGTCGGCCAGCCGTCTCAAAAACCTGCTGGATTATGAAAGGAAAGCGGTCATTTCTCTCACCAGGCACTAATGAACTTAAATGATTACTAGAGCAATATGAATAGAGGTATCAGGCATTATATCTTTTAAAATCTCCCAAACTTGGTCAAAATTACCCATTGTAACAAGTATGCCAAGAGAATAAGCTGCTGAAATAACAATTTTTTGTAAAATATGATGCAACACCTCACCAAGATTTGTAACCAAAGGCTTGCTGAAGATAGCATGATAGGTCCATGCATAATAACTTCCCCATGAGTCATAAGCAGGGGGGGGGGGAAACCAAATTATGTGGCATCAGAGTGGAAATAATATAATGTGACAGCTTCAAGGGCAACAAGCCTGGTTGCTAAATGCTCTGGCACCAGATTAACATCAGCTGGTAGTGTCTCTAATGCCCACCTCACTCTGTCTGCTTTACGATTGATCTCACTACGGGCTCTAAATTCCACAGGCATCCCGTGGAAACAGAATGTATCCCATAATGATCCCGGAGTATCTGAAAGCAGCACAAGACAGCATTGTAAAAAACATTCTTTTTCCAGCCGGGACCTGGTCCACGGGCGGTGCATTGTATGAGAGAATAGCATCCAGAGGGGACCTTTGCTCAGTGAATGCCAATCCCCCCCTCTTTTCAGAAACCAGAATCACCAGACTTTCCACAAATAAACATTTACTAAGCGTATATGACATCTGACAGGCAGTGCAAAAGGAATAAAATCCTCTTCACGCCTGCGATTTAAACCCTGATGCCTCCCTTGTGTAGTAAGCATTTTCAACCGGAAAACATCCTTGTGAAAGCATGGAGAAGAATCACTATCTATCTGCAAATGAAAAACAAATGATTGTCCCTGATATGATGGGCCTCAACCCAATTACGGAATGCTGCTTCTTGCGAAGCCCGTATATGGTAGGAATCAGCCATATGAACTTAATACAGAAATACCTTCAACAGGCAAAATCACAAAACTGGAAAATAAATCCAAATCCAAATATTCTCTGGTCAACACTTCAAAATTCTAAAGTAAATTTAACCATCTGTGGGTGCCATGTTAAATAAGAGAGATTTAAGTATTGGAGTCACTACTAGCAGAATTAAAAGTTTTTACCAGGGGATCCTGCTTGGATGAAAACCCTTTTCTTATCTCCTTTTTCTACCTTTCTTGCCTTATAGACAAAAAGTTTATTATTTGATTTCAGAGATGTGTTTTCTTTTTACTCCAGAACTTTATTAACCAATAATTAATGCAGCACAGCATGCACTAGAATAAAACCAGACAATATGTAGTAAAATATTTTCTTTATTTCAGATAAAGAAAAATATCAATATTAAAATCTCTAAATGATTCTAAGAAACATTTCTATGTTCAAACCTTATTTTTATCAGACTATACACTACAATCAGTGTGAAAACCATTAATGTGGTGACAGATAATATTAATATTAGATATATATCAACTAATGACATTTATATTTAACTAATGCATTTCTAATACATATGCCAATTTAGAAATAATAGCAATTAGTTTAATACAGGTTCTCATAGGCTGAAAATAAAAATAATATCTACCAGATATCTGAAGCGGTCCCACTCTTTGTCTCTCTCAGCCTTTCACATGTTAGGAAAAAGCCAGTCACAGTTGTCCCTTCCTTTGTCTGCTTCCTATTTTTATAATCCCAAAATTCTTTAATCTGGGGCACCTGTATTATTTCTGTCAATACTTCAATATTTAGCCTTTGAAGAAAATAGTTTGAAGCCTTGAAAAGGTTCAAACCATTTAATTAATATCAGGTTTGAAAAATAAAATATAGGAGTTTTCTTGCCCAATTAAAGTGTTGCCTGTTTTCCTTTCCTTCATGCAATGCCAAGCTGTGCCAGGCAAAAAACACTCTTACTGTTTTTTTTTTTCTTTCTTCTAACATAGAAACATAGAAATGACGGCAGAAGAAGTCCAAATGGTCCATCCAGTCTGCCCAGCAAGTTTCACACTTTTTTTTCTCATACTTATGTTACTCTTGGCTCTTAGTAACCTTTTGGTTCTATTTCCCTTCCACCCCCACCATTAATGAGAGAGCAGTGTTGGAACTGCATCTAAATGAAATATCTAGCCTAATTAGTTAGAGGTAGCAACCGCCGCAATACGCAAGCCACACCCACACCCATCTGCCCACCCAGACTAAATAATTCAGTCCTTGTTGGCTGTTGTCTGTGTATAGATCCAACTTTCTTCATTCCCCCTGCCGTTGAAGCAGAGAGTTATGCTGGATATGCATTGAAAGTGAAGTATCAGTCTTTCTCCCCTGCTGTTGAAGCAGAGAGCTATGCTGGATATGCATTGAAAGTGAGGTATCAGACTTTCTCCCCTGCCATTGAAGCAGAGAGCTATGCTGGATATGCATTGAAAGGCTTATTTGGTTTGGGGTAGTAGCTGCCGTAACAAGCAAGCTACTCCCCCACTTTTTTGTGAATGCAAATCTTTTTTTCCACATTTTCTCTTGCCATTGAAGCTTAGAGCAATGTTGGAGTCACATTAACAGTGTGTATGTTTATTGGATAAGGGTATTATCTCCGGGTAATAGCCATCATTCCCGCGAGCCACCCACTCTTCATTCACATCCTCTAGACTTTATGGATCCACAGTGTTTATCCCACGCCCCTTTGAAGTCCTTCACAGTTCTGGTCTTCACCACTTCCTCCGGAAGGGCATTCCAGGCATCCACCACCCTCTCCGTGAAGAAATACTTCCTGCATTGGTTCTGAGTCTTCCTCTCTGGAGCTTCAAATCATGACCCCTGGTTCTGCTGATTTTTTTTCCGACGGAAAAGGTTTGTCATTGTCTTTGGATAAGAGATAAGAGATTACGTATTCCTTCCTATCCTAGGAAGCTCCATGTACATTTTAATTAAAGGAATTGGACTTTTACATGCCTAAGCAATCAAATGGTTGAGGCTGCCCAAGGCCATAAAATTCAAACCTTGAACATTCCTTTCCCACGATAGATAAGGAATTAGCTTCAAAGCAGCTCTTTTCAAGGTCTGAAAGAGGGGGGCTGGAATGTATCCAGCAGAGGCTTTGACTAGTGCTACAGTTTCTGAAAATAAAAAAAAAGGCATATGGGAATTAATGCTTACATTTCTCTTATGTCCTATTGATTACTGACTACACTGAATATAGGTAATTATCAATAAATACAAAATAATAAAATATTTTATGACACATGCATTTTATTATCTCCCCCTGACCTCTTCATGCCCCTGAACATTCCCACCTTTGATGTTCCTAAATTTAAGTACCTTGTGAATTTAGATGCCTAAATTTAGGACTCAGAGTTGGTAATTTTCAGTTACCTATTTTTTAGTACTGCTCTTTTGAATATTGGGCTCTGGATTATTTTAATGAATAAACAATGATATGTAATTTATCAATATGATTAGATGGTATTGTATAACATTTAATAAAATTATTACAAAACAACCTGAATGTCTTTTAAATCATAATTGGTATAGTATTTATAGTGATCAAACCTTAGAAAATGCTAATTTGGAAAGAAAGAAAAGAGAGTTCTTGCATATTTCAGATTTTTGCAATAAGAAAATTACTTTGAAATATTTATTTCTGAGAAAAAATCTTAGTCATAAACCTTATACTAATATACTCTCCATGTGCTTGCTATAGTAAGAATTGGTATAATTAATACTTTAACAGTGTAGTATAAGTCAAAGATCCCTATAGAATTTGTAAGCATTCATGGCTACAGACTTGAATGCTGCAGATGAAAATGATAAAACATCTTTGAATTTATCTACAAGCCTTTATTCTTCTTCCTAAATACTATAAAAAAATATGTTAAAAGCAAATAGCAACTGGATTATTAATTATCCAGACAGTGTTCACACAGTGTTGCATAGCAAATACCGCAAATTAGTGCTGAAAGAATGAAACAATTTGTACTCTGGTATATTTCAAGGCCTCATGAGCAAGTCAAAATAGGGAAAACATGACTTGAAAGTAATTTAAAATATACTGGATATTACTGCTGATAAGAATAAACACTGAGGATATCAGAGAAGACATCGAAATTTAAGTTTATCTTGTCTCTCTACATAGTTGGAGAGTAAGCTCTTCTGTACCTTAAGAAGCCAACTTTCCAAGTAATCTAATTGAGTTACTACAGAGTAAGCTGGTGACATTCCCCAGGGTGAAAATTGCATTCTGCAGAGAGGCTAAAAGATTGCACATAAATTCACATTAAAAAGCAGCAATCCCGAGGACATGATTTGGTTGAGGGGGTAAACTATACACACTAAATTGTATTTTCAATTACAGTATATAGGCAGAGTTTAGTTCTCATTCCTCTTTCTTCACCAATAGCAGGTATGAAGTATATGAGTGCTTTTGTACCTGCAAAATTGCTAAACAAATTTTCAGTGTCAAACTACCTGCATAGTTTCTTTTTGAAAATTCACTGTGAATGTGGAGGGTACTTTGCTTATCTGGGAAAAATAACTTGTCTAAAATATTATCTTCTCTGGCCATGGTCTTTCATAGCATGTTTGCTTTTAGCCAGGCTCAGAGGAGGCATTTCTAGAAATATGGGTCAGGCTGGAAGGTCCTGCGGTACAAAGTCTACTCTGAGGATATTGTCTCAGTGCTGGCTTATTAATAAATAACATAAACATTCCCTGACTTCTGATGTACTGCAGGTAGACATAAACAGGTAACTTTAATCAAGAATGTAAACACTCCTACAGGTCAATACAGAAAAACGCACGGGAGAGCGGGCGAGCGCCCGCTCTCCCGGCACATACACAAGCCACTCTCCTGGGCGCACGATTCAGGAGGGTGGCCTATGAAAATTAGGGCCCGCGGTAAAAGGAGGCGCTAGGGACACTAGCATGTCCCCAGCACCTCCTTTTTGACAGGAGCAGCGGCTCTCAGCGGGTTTGACAGCCGATGCTCAATTTTTCCGGCATTGGTTCTCAAACCCGCTGACAGCAACAGGTTCGGAAAACGGACACCGGCAAAATTGAGCGTCCATCTTCCGACCCGCGTGCTGCAGGCCAATTTTTAATTTTTTTTTTATTTTTACTTTTTTTTTTACTTTTGGGGCCTCCGACTTAATATCGCTATGATATTAAGTCATAGGGTGTACAGAAAAGCAGTTTTTTCTGCTTTTCTGTACACTTCCCTGGCGCCGGCAGAAATTAACGCTAGTCTTTGGGCAGGCGTTAATTTCTGAAAGTAAAATGTGCGGCTTGGCTGCACATTTTACTTTCTGTATCGCGCGGGAATAACTAATAGGGCCATCAACATGCATTTGCATGTTGTGGGCGCTATTAGTTTCGGGGGGGGGGGGGTTGGACGCACGTTTTCGACGCTATTACCCCTTATACAGTATGGGCTGGATTTTAAAAGGGTTACGCGCATAAGGTGCGCACGTAACCCTTCTAAAACGGCCCTGCGTGCGCTGAGCCTATATTGCATAGGCTTCCAGCGCGTGCAAAGCCCCGGGACGCGCGTAAGTCCCGGGGCATTCTTGGGGTGGGCTTTTCGGGGGGCGTTACACGGTCGGCACGACATCCGGGGACGGTGCCATGGGTGTGGTTTTGGCCCGGGGGCATTCTGGGGGCATGGCCACAGTCTCCGGACCAGCCCCCAGACCGGAATATGGCACGTGGCAGCCGGCCCGGCGCGCGCAAAGTTATGCCTGCCTCTAGCAGGCGTAACTTGTATGACAGAGGTAGGAGGGGTTTAGATAGGGCCGGGGGGATGGGTTAGGTAGGGGAAGGGAGGGGAAGGTGGGGGAGGCGGAAGGAAAGTTCCCTCCAAGCGATTTCGGAGCGGCCTCAGAGGAAATGGGCAGCGCGCGCAGGGCTCGGCGCACGCAAGTTGCACAAATGTGCACCCCCTTGTGCGCGCCGACCCTGGATTTTATAAGATTTGCGTGGCTATGTGTGTATCTTATAAAATCCAGCATACTTTTGTTGCGCCTGGTGCGTGAACAAAAGTACATGTGTGCGCTGTGTTTTAAAATGTACCCCTATGGATGTATGAGAATATATACATCCATATAGTCATCTACGAGGATTTGATAACGGAAAACACTACATCTTGATACTACTAGATCTATCCGCAGCATTTGACACAGTAAACCATAACATACTATTAAAAAGACTGGACAAAATTGGATTACAAAAGAAAACAATTGAATGGTTCACATCCTATCTTTCAAATAGATCGTATCAGGTACAGATAAAAAACACAATATCAGACAAGATCGACCTAAAAACAGGAGTCCCCCAGGGCTCAGCACTATCAGCAACTCTATTTAACATTTACATGCTCCCCCTCTGCCACCTACTAGCAGGGCTAGGTATCATACACTACATATATGCTGACGACATTCAACTAATTCTACCGGTAGAGGAATCTATTGAAAAAACTCTGAACTTTGCAATGCTGTACCTAGACATAATAAAACAACTATTAAACCAAATGGAACTAGTAATTAACATAGAAAAAAACAGAATTCATACACCTTGAATGAAAAAACATTGTAAAAATTCAAAATCCCATCAAACTTAAAAATGATAAATCAGTGGAGTTAACTGATAAGGCTAGGAACCTAGGAGTAATTATAGACACAGAACTCAGCCTTAAACAACACATATCAATAAAAGTAAGATAAGACTATGCCAAACTAATGGTACTTAGGAGACTAAAACCCTTGTTAAATCAAGAACACTTTCATACAGTATTATAAGCACTAATAGTTGCTAGCACAGACTACTGTAACACACTTTTACTGGGATTACCATATACCACAATCAGACCGCTGCAAATACTACAAAACTCAGCTTCCAGAATACTGACTGGAAAAAGCAGGAGAGATCATATCACCCAAACACTTGCAGATTTACACTGGCTCCCAATAGAACAAAGAGTACAATTCAAAACACTATGCGCAATTCATAAACTGATAAATGACGAAAATGCTGACTAGCTAAACACGGCACTACGATTACATGTCCCCCAAAGGAATCTCAGGTTGGCCAATAAAGCACTGCTAACTATACCCTCAGTCAAAACAGCAAAGTTGACCCAGGTTAGAGAGAGAGCACTATCTTTGGCAGGACCATTACTATGGAACACACTACCACTCGAACTAAGACTAATGAAAGATCTAAAACTCTTCAAGAAAAGCCTAAAAACTTGGCTTTTCAAAAAAGCATTTCACAGTGAAGGCGCTGAATAACAACAAACACAGCTGAAAGTCACCTATAGATATAAAAATAAAAATTGATTTTATTACTCATAATTAAATATTAAATTAAAAACAGTATACACATATATGATTATCCAAACAATCATATAAATGGTAACCCCAACCCACTTATCAATTAGAGTATATTACTGAACTATGTAACCGCAAATATTGGCACACCATGGATAACTTATAAACCAAACCTATTTCGTGCCTAAATGTAAACCGTTGTGATGGTACATTACTAAACGACGGTATAGAAAAGCTTTTAAATTAAATTAAATTAAATCTCCTTGGGCAAAGAAAGTGGAAAAGAAATGATAAAAAAAACAAATTAACCAACAAACAATTAATGACCAGTAAAATGAACTAATGCATATAACCTTTAAGATCTAGCAGAATGCCAGAGTCCCAAATGTTACTGCAGAAAATCCTTGTGAAGCTGCAAAAAAGGATACACTGATATGGAGTGAATGTGTACCAAATAACCATGGAGTGAAATCTGCAGCAGCTATACTTTTCTTTAGTACTGCTACAAATTGAAATTTTTAGGGATGTGAATCATTTTTGAACGATTAAAATTATCGTCAGATAATTTTAAAATCGTCCAAAATCGTTAGAGTGCACGATACAATACAAATGCCCCCGATTTATCGTCAGGGGCATTTGTATTGTATCGTTAAATAGGGCACGGGAAAACCGGCACACCAAAAAAACCCTAAAACCCACCCCGAACCTTTAAAACAAATCCCCCACCCTCTTGAACCCCCCCAAAATGTTTTAAATTACCTGGGGTCCAGTGGGGGGGTCCCGACACAATCTCCAGCTCTCTGGCCACGGCTGCGTTGAGAGAAATGGCGCCAGTGGCCCTATGCCCTTATCATGTGACAGGGCAAAGGTAGCGCCAGCGCCATTTTGGTTCCTGGTTCCCGACGTCACGCATCCAGGAGATCGCCCCCGGACCCCTGCTGGACTCCCAGGGACTTTTGGCCAGCTTGGGGGGGCCTCCTGACCCCCACAAGACTTGCCAAAAGTCCAGCGGGGGTCCGGGAGCGTCCTGCACGCGGGCCATATTGCCAATCTTCAAAATGGCGCCGGCGCTACCTTTGCCCTCACTATGTCATACGGGCGTATATTTCATTACTTGACTGCACAGATCAATTCTGATACCATCATCTTGTTGCTTTTGGTCTAGCTTCCTTATTGCTTCAGGTTTTCTGTACCCTAAATGACAGTGCCGTACATTAATACAATTAAAATGATGTTCTTGTTTAGCAGCATTAACAATACTGCAGTTTAATTGATATAGCTCTTTTGAGATTTTGCCTTCTGCAATTGTGTGACTTCCATTTGTGATAACAAAGCTGTCACCTTTAAATATTACAATGTTTCCTTGCTTGATAGGCTTTTTAACTGACAGCAGGTTGCTTTCAAGATTAGGCATATATAACACATCTTTAATAGGTAACTTTCTGGTAAGGTTTGTAGAGACAGTACAGCGAAGATACCCTTCCCCTTATTCCTTCTGAGATCATATACTGTCCTTTGGTTATAACAATCCTTTCATATTTATTCAGGTTAAATGAAGTGAAAAATTTCTTAGCATTTGTCATATTACTTGTGCCACTTGAGTCAATACACCAGGTATTTCGTGAAATCACTCTTGCATTAGTATTAAATGTAACATTAGATTTGTTTTCAACTTCTTTCACAGCATTTTTGGCTTTTTGCCCTGTATTCTGTTTCTATAGTTGGTTCATTCTAGCTTTCCAAACTCTTCAGTCTGCCTTTAAGTGACCAGGCTTTTTGCATGCAAAGCATTCATTTGTATAATATTTCTTAGTAGAGCTTTTAGAAATATAGGCCTGAATATGCAAGACTGATTCACCATTATTTGTGCTTTCTGCTTTGCGATTATATTCATCCTTTAGCATTTTCTAGCTTCATCATGTGGTCTAGCATCAAGTGATTTCACAAGTGTCTCATAACTATCTGGTACCACTGAGCAGCAAGGCTGCAACATGAAAGTCTTTAATTTCTTCTCCTATGCCACACAGTCTTCCTACCATTTCTAAGGCACTTATTATATAATCCTGCATGCACTGAGCATTTTAGTTTGGTACAACCTTCTAAGCAAATACAGCTTATTGCTTAAATTTGCTCTGTCATACACTTTCTATAGCTCATTCTACATCTGTTTGGCTGCTACACATTTACAAATATGCACAATCTGATCATCATTAATGCTGAAAGAAATAGTACTTTGAGTGTGCTGATCTTTCTCAGCCCATTTCTGTTTTCCTGGTACAGAGACAGCCTCTTCTATACATTTTCATATACCTTCTCATATAAACAGCAGTTTTACCATAAATTTCCATGTCTGGTAGTTCTGGTTAGTCAGATGAGTAACTGCAAACTTGGATGCAGGACTGCCAATGGCTGCCATTTCCTGTGATTCTGCCTTTTTTTTTTTTTTTTTACTCACTGAGCCTCTAACTTTCAGCAGTGTTCTGACTGCAGTCTTATGTTTGTTACAGTTCTGGGCCCATAACCTGATAGAAAGTTAGCAGAAATGCAAGTAAGACAAGCAGAATCTATAAAGTACATAGAACACCTTTAATAGTGTGCACAAAAGGATAGAGACAGAAGAACTTCCTGCTTCTTGTACAGAATACAGAGGAAGTAGCCACTTTTTTAAAACTTTAAGCAGTACAACACTGTCAAGCACACAGTTTCTATACCACACTAGTACACAGCTGAGAATAGTCGATGTAATAAGATTAGATTCAAAATAAAGGTCTAACACATAGTAATCAGTGTGACATTCAAGTATAAAAAAAACATAAGACTAAACTCTCAAAACTTCAACTGCTTAAGAACATTTATCTGTCTGGCAATTAATAACTTCCACTACCACAAGTTATCAAAATGCAAAACTATGTTCCTGTTGGACAACCTATTGCCCCAAACTACAAATGCTAATAATACAGGATAAAGTTCCAGCAGAGTTATATTTTTGGTCTAACCTCTTCCATACCAGCTCTGTGGCCAAACTTCAATACAAGGCCTTTAAAATATACTCCAAAGTCTACTCCACCTGAAGCATCTGAAAACAATTCCAAGAGTTACCTGGTTTGATACCACCTTTATTAGCAGTAAACACCTGATGTGTCAAGCTGTATTGCTTCTAAGTTTCTAACAATGTAGAAACATAGAAACATAAAAATGATGGCAGAAAAGGACCAAATGGTCCACCCAGTCTGCCCAGCAAGCTTCTTAAGAAATTAAATGCCACTCTGTGCAGTTTATTCTCATGTTTCTCTTAAGGGTAGTAATTTCACTCTATGCAACTATCTCTATGGAATGACCCCATGTCTGGCCGCACTCAATCTCCAGTGCCTAAGATGCCGTCACACCTGTTTCACAGTTCAGATGCCACCAGTGGGTCCTCCTTCATTGCTGTGCCATGCTGTTCCTTAGGTGTATGTGCACACTCTGCATCAGCCTTTAATGGCTCCATGGCGGGAAAAGACAATGCCAGTCCCCCTGAGGATGTCACATGGCTGGGTATTTAAAACAAGACACAACTTCTACTCTTTGCCTCAGCAATGGGTCTCCTGCAATCTAAGCAGTGCGTGCTGCCAGCATTCCTGTCTCCTAGCATCATCTTGAATCTACAGTATGCCCAGCCTTGTCTTTCTACCCAGCCTTGCCTCATTGTGTTTGGCCTATCCAGCTTTGGCACTCTAGCCTGTCTCATCTTGTCTAGTCTCCTAGTCTCATCAGCCCATCTCCTTTTGCCCTTGCATTCTCCTTGGACTGATTACCCACTTCTGACCACTGCCTGGACTTTGATTATGCCTTGCCTGTCACCTGCCTAGACATTGACTATTCTTTCCTGCTGCCTGCCTCTGATCTTAGCCTGGACACTGACCCTTCTTGCCTGCTGCCTGCCACAGATTCCAGTCCTGACACCGACCACTCTTGTCTGCTGCCTGCCTTGACCCAGGTTGACTCCAGACTCCATATCTTGTCTTACCCTGAAGGACTCTCACCTGTGTCCTGCTGGCCCCCAGAACCTAAGGGCTCAACCTATAGGGAAAGGAGCTGGTATAGGTGAAGCTCCAGTCCAGTCTCATTCCAGGGCTCATCTGCCTGTTACTGGTGGGGACATAGCACAGCACAGTGGTCCATCATCCTTTACAAAAGGTAGCTTACCACTACAGGATCCTGCTAGCTTCCATCCCATTTCAAATCTATTTTGTCTGGGTAAGTTGCTGGAGAAGGTAATGTATCAGCAGTTAGCAGATTTTTAACAAGATAATAATATATGTCATTTTTTTCAAGGAGGGTTTCGTAAACTGCATAGTACTGAGACAAAACTTCTTTCAGAATTACTGCTGCAGTGATTTGATACAGGGACAGCCATTCTTGCCATTTTCCCAGATGTAACTTAGGCATTTGCTACCATCTCTCAGAAGAACCTTCCATGGCATTTACAGCATTTGGACATCCAAGGTAATATGTTCTCCTGATTTTCCTTTTATTTAGATTCTCACTCGCAGCAAGTTTACATTAACGGTGATATATTTGACTGGTCTGTAATGCCTCCAAGAGTACCGCAGGGGTCCATTTTTATCTGCTGCACTTTTTAACGTTTATATGCATCTGTTGTGCTTTTTACTAGATTCCCTTGGAGTCCAATTTAGGATGTATGCTGATGATGTGCAGCTATTTTTCCCAATCAAAGAGAATCTCTCAGCTACCTTTGCCAATGCCCAAGAGGTTTTGCAAGCAATTAATCTTTGGAAATGTATGAACCAATTAAAGTTGAACCCTAGTAAAACTGAAGTTCTTTGTTTCTCCAGATCAAAAACATTTTTGACAGATCATAATCTTTCAGCCTTCCCTATATTAGGTACTCTTATTCCATTTAAAAATATGGTCCATAGCTTCGAGATTCTTTTTGATGCCACCCTTTTCGAAAACTACAATTGCAACAACTTCTCAAGGGTGGGTGGGTGGGGGGGTATTTTAAGGCATGTTAAATATATTCTTGATCTGAAGGTTTTCATACTATCTTATAAACCTACATGTTTTGACTATAGTAATTTGTTTTATTATGGGTTATCCAATTCTAGTTTAAAAGCACTGCAGATTTTACAGAATTCTGCCACCCGTCTGATTTCATATAGAATGAGCACATTACCCCAGTACTAAAGGACCTGCAAATTTAAAGTTTTAGATTTACCTTTTAAGATTTTAAAGCATAAAGAACCAGAGGGGCAGATTTTTAATCCTACGCGCGCGGGATACATTTGTGCGCGCTACCCAGCACGCACAAATGTACACTCGATTTTATAAGATGCGCGCGCTGCCGCTCACATGTTATAAAATCCAGGGTCGGCGCATGCAAGGGGGTGCACACTTGTGCACCATGTGCGCGCCGAACCCTAGGGGAGCCCCGACGGCTTTCCCCGTTCCCTCCAAGGCTGCTCTAAAATCGGAGCGGCCTTGGAGGGGACTTTTCATTCGCTCCCCCCCCCCCACCTTTCCCTCCCTTCCCCTATCTAACCCACACCCCAGCCCTACCTAAATCCCCCACTACCTTATTTTATTTTTTCGTCTGCCTCTTGCAGGCGTATCTTGCACGCGCCGGCCAGCTGCCAGCGCACCAACCTCTGGCACAGCGGCTGTGCCGGAGACCTCAGTCCTGCCCCCGGACAGCCCCCAGACGGCCCCTGGATCGGTGCCACACCCACAAACCCGCCCCCTTCCTGACCCTTTTTCAAAGCCCCGGGACATACACATGTCCCGGAGCTTGCGTGCATCACCGAACCTATGCAAAATAGGCTTGGCAGGTGCAGGGTCAAGTTTTTGGGGTTACACTCGTAAGTTACACACGTAACCCTTTGAAAATCTACCCCAGAGTATCTTAATCTTTTTTTACCCCTTTTGTTCTAGCAAGAAAAATCTTTTAGTGCCTTCACCTAAAATTGCTCATTTGATCAGTACTAGATGTCGGGCATTTTTTGTTTTTCGGCCTGTATCTTGGAAAGCCTTGCCCACAGCCATGAGAGAAACAGATGACTTATCTATATTCAGAAAATAGCTTAAGAAACTGTTTTCTCAGGAAGCTTTTGCTTAATTATTTAAATTGATGCAATTATTGTCTTAGTTCTGTTTGTTCTATTATATTTTATTGTATTGTTTTCATTGATTTTAAATGATGGATTGTTTGTTTCCTTGTACTTTGCTTAGCATATTTATGTTATAGGCAGATAATAAATATTTCAATTAATAAACAAATTAACTTTAACTTGATGAGTTATCCTAATAAAATGATATTTCCTAGTCAAATCTCTTGAAAAAGTTGCTAAACATGTTATGAAAACACTCCCCACTGGGATCACCCAACATGCAAAACTGAATTACCCAATCAATATTTGCATTTAACAAAATGCAATTTCTTTTTTAACAACAACTGGCCAGATAGTATCAACTATAAATCAATCTCAAGCCCTGAAAACATAAGCACAGTACAAAGGCTAGTAAATTTATCAGTTGTTAAAACATTTTCAATTCCAAAGTTAGCCGTTCAAAAGTATCAGTCAAATGTGTGCAAATGTCTGCACCTTCTGGCATAACAAATAGAAAATCATCTAAATAATGAATTATATTATCAGTCTGAAGCTTTCTTAACCACCCAAGGGAAAAACATAAAACTTCAGAGCTGAAACATACCAACAAACACTCAATAAACATGCATTTATCATAAAAGTATTAAGAATAAAGCTTAAATTCCAATAAATGAAAGGAATCTGGATGAATTGGCAACAACCTGAAGGCTGCTTCAGAATCAGATGTGGCCATTAAAGTTCCTGAAACACAATCTCTGAGCAATGCAATGGCCTGATCTAAGGAGGTATATTGCACAGAATAACAAGTTGAGTCAATAAAGTCATAGACACTCTTATCCAAAGCATGAGATAGATTATAATAAGTAGAAATTTACTTGCTTATTTCTTAGGCACTCAATCTAAAGGGGAAATCAACAGCCATTCTATTAGAGGAACTGAAAAAATGCCAGTAATTTTCCTCAAAGCCAATTCTTTATCCAATTGCTCCTTTACAATATCTTTCCTTAGAAAACAAGCTTTACATTCTGAGCACTGTAACAAAGATGAGAGCCAACATAAGAGATTCAAATAACAAAGCTAAAATCATCTAAAACCTATTTAGTATCAACTCAGTTATGATAGTGTCCTAACCACTTATGCAAGGCATCAATATTAATTGGTGAATATTTAGAGGGGGTAATGCATGGACTCCTTGTCCCCTCCCTGTGCTAGCCATGTGAGGTTGTTATTTGAATGCTACTGACTACTTCCACAGATTGTACACAACCAGCTGCAAACAAACATTGTCCTGAATTGAAATGCAAACCAGCATTTCCAGTTTCCCATCCCCCCTTTTGCCATATCTGAGGAGTTCTGTACTTGTGAGTTGCTACTGTGGTAGAAAGAACCTAGTTGGAAAGTGGAAAACAAGAGCCCATACCATGAAAGGAAGGGCCTTGTTCTGGATGGGTAGCAATAGGGCCAGTACTGTTAATGGATGTTCCTTTCTGAAAACTTGGCAGAAAGGACTAGGGATGTGAATCGTTTTAGGACGATTAAAATTATCGTCCGATAATTTTAATATCGTCTTAAACCGTTATGGAACACAATACAATACAGATTCTAACGATTTATCGTTATAAATCGTTAGAATCATGAGCCGGCACACTAAAACCCCCTAAAACCCACCCCCGACCCTTTAAATTAAATCCCCCACCCTCCCGAACCCCCCCCCAAATAACTTAAATAACCTGCGGGTCCAGCGGCGGTCCGGAACGGCAGCGGTCCGGAACGGGCTCCTGCTCCTGCATCTTGTCGTCTTCGGCCGGCGCCATTTTCCAAAATGGCGCCGAAAAATGGCGGCGGCCATAGACGAAAAAGATTGGACGGCAGGAGGTCCTTCCGGACCCCCGCTGGACTTTTGGCAAGTCTCGTGGGGGTCAGGAGGCCCCCCACAAGCTGGCCAAAAGTTCCTGGAGGTCCAGCGGGGGTCAGGGAGCGATTTCCCGCCGCGAATCGTTTTCGTACGGAAAATGGCGCCGGCAGGAGATCGACTGCAGGAGGACGTTCAGCGAGGCGCCGGAACCCTCGCTGAACGACCTCCTGCAGTCGATCTCCTGCCGGCGCCACTTTCCGTACGAAAACGATTCGCGGCGGGAAATCGCTCCCTGACCCCCGCTGGACCTCCAGGAACTTTTGGCCAGCTTGTGGGGGGCCTCCTGACCCCCACGAGACTTGCCAAAAGTCCAGCGGGGGTCCGGAAGGACCTCCTGCCGTCCAATCTTTTTCGTCTATGGCCGCCGCCATTTTTCGGCGCCATTTTGGAAAATGGCGCCGGCCGAAGACGACAAGATGCAGGAGCAGGAGCCCGTTCCGGACCGCTGCCGTTCCGGACCGCCGCTGGACCCGCAGGTTATTTAAGTTATTTGGGGGTGGGGGATTTAATTTAAAGGGTCGGGGGTGGGTTTTAGGGGGTTTTAATGTGCCGGTTTTTCGATTTTTCGATTTTTCGATTTTTTAACGATTTTTCACGATTTTTCACGATATTTTACCCCCCCAAACGGCAACAATACGATTCCCTCCCCCTCCCAGCCGAAATCGATCGTTAAGACGATCGAGGACACGATTCACATCCCTAGAAAGGACAACCATATGGGTGTCATTTCAGTTAACCAATCTAGTCAATCTTTATGGAACTCCTAATTATAATTAAACCATAGTCATCTACCATAGGTTCTATACACACGAATTGCCAATGTCAGAGTAACTAAGAAGACAAGGCTACAAATCTGGTTCAGATTCTGTTTTTGTCTCCACCACTTCCACCAGGAAACTATTCCACAAATCAACTATCATCTCTATAAAGAAATATTTCATAGGTTTACTCCTGAGTCTACCCCCTTTTAACCTCATCTCATGACCCCTTGTTATAGAGCTTCCTTTCCATTGAAAAAGGTTTGACTCCTGTGTTATGGAAACCTTTGAAATATTTGAATGTCTCTATCATATCTCCCCTATCTCGTTTTTCTTCTAGGGTGTATATGTTTAGATCTTTAAGTCATCCCCATATGTTTTAGAACAAAGACCACTGACCATTTTAGTAGCTACTCTCTGGACCTACATCATTCTGTTTATATCCTTTTGAAAGTGCAGTCTCCAGAATTGTACACAGTATTCCAAGTGAGGTCTCACCATGCAATTATGCAGGGGCAAAATCACCCTCCCTTTTTCTGTTGCTACCACTCTGCCAACCTGCCTTAGGGGGCATGATGTTAATATGCCTACCTGCCATACCTATTAACTACCAACTTGAGAGTTTTGGTGCCTCTTTGTTGTTTGCTGTTTGGATCTCAGCTTAATTCTCCTACACTGTGTATTTGTTGGTTATAATGGGGTATTTTATCCACAGGAAAAACAAATCCAAAAAAGAAAAACAAATAGATGTTTCTCCTCCCACCACACATTTTATTTATTTATTTTTTATTGTATTGTACCCTTCTACAATCGCAGCCTAGTTTTCCCATTCTGTTTCCTTTTTAGTTATACTGGGATGAAAAAAAATACTATCCTCCCACACAATTTATTTTGTGGGTTTCTACCTTACTGTTTTGTTGTACATCTCTAGGATCCCAGCATAGTTCTCACACCTACTTTCTTGGTTATACTGAGGTATGTTGTCCACAAAACCCCTCAGTCAGAACTGAAGAAATGTAGGCAGAAGAGAAAACATAATGCACAAGAGAGACTTTTTACATGATCTGAAGGTGATAAATGTTTCAGTAGGAAAAGAGAACTACTGCCTCACCATAAAATCAACAAAAGGAACAGAATATTAGAAAGCTTTCTTAGTAAAACAAACCTCAGAAATTACCAGGAAAACCACACTGAAGGGAAACCATTGTTATTCACTGATTGTTACAAAAGTTTAAATTGGAAAACAAATTTCATAAGAAACCCCAAATTCCATCCATCCATAAGAACAATTTCAAATAGGGAATGTAGTAAAGGTTCATGTCACAAAAGAGATACAAATGTCTTTTGTACTAAATTTGACAAATGGCAAGTTCTTAAACAGTGAAACATGCTTCTTCCACTTAGCATTGCTGCCATACCCAGACTTTGCAGCTTGAAGGTCTTGCTATCACTGCTCCTTGATATCATACACCAGACTCTACATCCTGGGGTGTTCTTGCCACTATGGGGGAGCTGCTTTGTCCCTCTTGTGGTATATGGTGTATTGATATTACTCTTTGTGCTGCTCTGACCTTTCATTGGTGCACTGGAGATTTTCCTGCCACCTTTTCTACTTCATCGCCCCTTCATGTACCTTAGGATGTTGATGCTACTCTTGGTGCCACTTTGCCTCTCGTGATGTCTTTGAAGGTTGATGCCACTGTTTTTGAAGCCTTGTGTTGTTAAGAACATAAGAACATAAGAAAATACCATACTGGGTCAGACCAAGGGTCCATCAAGCCCAGCATCCTGTTTCCAACAGTGGCCAATCCAGGCCATAAGAACCTGGCAAGTACCCAAAAACTAAGTCTATTCCATGTAACCATTGCTAATGGCAGTGGCTATTCTCTAAGTGAACTTAATACCAGGTAATGGACTTCTCCTCCAAGAACTTATCCAATCCTTTTTTAAACACAGCTATACTAACTGCACCAACCACATCCTCTGGCAACAAATTCCAGAGTTTAATTGTGCGTTGAGTAAAAAAGAACTTTCTCCGATTAGTTTTAAATGTGCCCCATGCTAACTTCATGGAGTGCCCCCTAGTCTTTCTACTATCCGAAAGAGTAAATAACCGATTCACATCTACCCGTTCCAGACCTCTCATGATTTTAAACACCTCTATCATATCCCCCCTCAGTCGTCTCTTCTCCAAAGTGGAAAGTCCTAACCTCTTTAGTCTTTCCTCATAGGGGAGTTGTTCCATGCCCCTTATCATTTTGGTAGCCCTTCTCTGTACCTTCTCCATCACAATTATATCTTTTTTGAGATGAGGCGACCAGAATTGTACACAGTATTCAAGGTGTGGTCTCACCATGGAGCGATACAGAGGCATTATGACATTTTCCGTTTTATTCACCATTCCCTTTCTAATAATTCCCAACATTCTGTTTGCTTTTTTGACTGCCGCAGAACATTGTACCGACGATTTCAATGTGTTATCCACTATGACACCTAGATCTCTTTCTTGGGTTGTAGCACCTAATATGGAACCCAACATTGTGTAATTATAGCATGAGTAATTTTTCCCTATATGCATCACCTTGCACTTATCCACATTAAATTTCATCTGCCATTTGGATGCCCAATTTTCCAGTCTCACAAGGTCTTCCTGCAATTTATCACAATCTGCTAGTGATTTAACTACTCTGAACAATTTTGTGTCATCTGCAAATTTGATTATCTCACTCGTCGTATTTCTTTCCAGATCATTTATAAATATATTGAACAGTAAGGGTCCCAATACAGATCCCTGAGGCACTCCACTGTCCACTCCCTTCCACTGAGAAAATTGCCCATTTAATCCTACTCTCTGTTTCCTGTCTTTTAGCCAGTTTGCAATCCACGAAAGGACATCACCACCTATCCCATGACTTTTTACTTTTCCTAAAAGCCTCTCATGAGGAACTTTGTCAAACGCCTTCTGAAAATCCAAGTCTACTATATCTACTGGTTCACCTTTATCCACATGTTTATTAACTCCTTCAAAAGGTGAAGCAGATTTCTGAGGCAAGACTTGCCCTGGGTAAAGTCATGCTGACTTTGTTCCATTAAACCATGTCTTTCTATATGTTCTGTGATTTTCATGTTTAGAACACTTTCCACTATTTTTCATGGCACTGAAGTCAGGCTAACCGGTCTGTAGTTTCTCAGATCGCCCCTGGAGCCCTTTTTAAATATTGGGGTTACATTTGCTATCCTCCAGTCTTCAGGTACAATGGATGATTTTAATGATGTTACAAATTTTTACTAATAGGTCTGAAATTTCATTTTTTAGTTTCTTCAGAACTCTGGGGTGTATACCATCTGGTCCAGGTGATTTACTACTCTTCAGTTTGTCAATCAGGCCTACCACATCTTCTAGGTTCACCGTGATTTGATTCAGTCCATCTGAATCATTACCCATGAAAACCTTCTCCATTACGGGTACCTCCCCAACATCCTCTTCAGTAAACACCGAAGCAAAGAAATCATTTAATCTTTCCACGATGGCCTTATCTTCTCTAAGTGCCCCTTTAACCCCTCGATCATCTAACGGTCCAACTGACTCCCTCACAGGCTTTCTGTTTCGGATATATTTAAAAAAGTTTTTACTGTGAGTTTTTGCCTCTACAGCCAACTTCTTTTCAAATTCTCACTTAGCCTGTCTTATCAATGTCTTACATTTAACTTGCCAATGTTTATGCTTTATCCTATTTTCTTCTGTTGGATCCTTCCTCCAATTTTTGAATAAAGATCTTTTGGCTAAAATAGCTTCTTTCACCTCCCCTTTTAACCATGTCGGTAATTGTTTTGCCTTCTTTCCACCTTTCTTAATGTGTGGAATACATCTGGACTGCGCTTCTAGAATGGTATTTTTTTAACAATGACCACGCCTCTTGGACATTTTTTACTTTTGTAGCTGCTCCTTTCAGTTTTTTCTAACAATTTTTCTCATTTTATCAAAGTTTCCCTTTTGAAAGTTTAGCACGAGTGTCTTGGATTAGCACACTGTTCCTTTCCCAGTCATTAAAGCAAATTTGATCATATTATGATCACTATTGCCAAGCGGCCCCACCACCATTACCTCTCTCACCAAGTCCTGTGCTCCACTGAGAATTAGATCTAAAATTGCTCCCTCTCCCATTGGTTCCTGAACCAATTGCTCCATAAAGCTATCATTTATTCCATCCAGGAACGTTATCTCTCTAGCATGACCCGATGATACATTTACCCAGTCTATATTGGGGTAATTGAAGTCTCCCATTATTACTGCACTACCAATTTGGTTAGCTTCCCTAATTTCTCTTAGCATTTCACTGTCCATCTCACCATCTTGACCAGGTGGACGGTAGTATACCCCTATCACTATAGTCTTCCCTGACACACAAGGGATTTCTACCCATAAAGATTCAATTTTGTATTTAGTCTCATGCAGGATGTTTATCCTGTTGGACTCTATGCCATCCCGGACATAAAGTGCCACACCTCCTCCCGAGTGCTCCTCTCTGTCATTGCAATATAATTTGTACCCCGGTATAGCACTGTCCCATTGGTTATCCTCTTTCCACCATGTCTCTGAGATGCCAATTAAGTCTATGTTATCATTTACTGCTAAATAATCAGCAAAGAAGCAGCACACCTCTCCAATATTGTCAACAACCAAAACAAGAGAGGGAAAAGGATCAATTGTCCAATTCACAACTTTAACTGAATCATAGGCAAATGACAATATCATAAAGATCTTTGCTTTGAAGTTTCAATCCGCGGCCTCTCGCCTCTCAATGGGCCGCAAGCCTTAATCAGCTTACAAAGCAGCATGTAATATTTAATCATTTATCGTCATTTGCTCATATTGAATACTGATATGAGCAAATGACGATAAATGATTAAATATTACATGCTGCTTTGTAAGCTGATTAAGGCTTGCGGCCCATTGAGAGGCGAGAGGCCGCGGATTGAAACTTCAAAGCAAAGATCTTTATGATATTGTCATTTGCCTATGATTCAGTTAAAGTTGTGAATTGGACAATTGATCCTTTTCCCTCTCTTGTTTTGGTTGTTGATCATTTACTGCTATACATTCTAATTCTTCCATCTTACTTCTTAGACTTCTGGCATTAGCATACAAACATTTCAAAGTTTGTTTTTTGTATGCATTTTCATTCTGCTTTTTAATTGATAGGGATAAGTTAGAATTTTTTTTAGCTCAGGTGAGTTTTTAGTTACAGGCACTTGGACTCCTTTTCTAATTATTGGAACCTCACTGTCGGGATGCCCTAATTCTAATGCATCATTAGTATCCTTTAAAGATACCTCTCTCCGAACCATGCGCTGCTGATCGACTGTCGGTTTTCCCCTTTGTTCTAGTTTAAAAGCTGCTCTATCTCCTTTTTAAAGGTTAGCGCCAGCAGTCTGGTTCCACCCTGGTTAAGGTGGAGCCCATCCCTTCGGAAGAGACTCCCCCTTCCCCAAAAGGTTCCCCAGTTCCCTCTCTTGCTTCTTTTTTGTTCCTCTGATGGATCCTTGGAGAATTCCTGCCACTACTGGTACACCTTTGCATCTTTACAATGCCAGGACCGCTTGGACTTAGGAGAGTCACCGAAGATGGAGAATTGGTCTGGATGCAGGTGCCTCCTGCAGGTCGTGGTCTCCAGATTGCTGGCACCTCCAGCAGGTCGTGGGTCCGTCCAGTAGTGGCAACTGAACAATGGTCAAAAACAGGTCTGGTAGTCCAAGTAGGTGAATGGTCAAAAGCAGGTCCAAAGTCAATGCCAAGAGAGAGGTCGGAAGCCAGTCCAGAGTCAATGCCAGGAGAGAGTTTGGAAGCCGGTCCAGAGTCAACATCAGGGGAGAGGTCAGAAGCTGGTCCAGAGTCAATGCCAGGAGAGAGGTGGGAAGCCGGTCTGGAGTCAATGCCAGGGGAGAGGTCGGAAGCCGGTCCGGAGTCAATACCACAAGAATCAAACTGAGGAGGGAGAAGAGCAGGAATGAAACAAACCAACAGGAACAGGCGTGTTCGGAGGAATCAGGAAGCTCAGTACTAACCCAACAGGAAGCCTCAATACAAAGGCAAGGTCTGAGGAGCAGACGTGGGAGAGGACCGCCCATGCCCGCCGGAGCCTGGAAGACTGCCTGACCCCACGGGTAGGCTTTGACCCCGATAGTGGTCTGCTGCGACCGGCGGTCATGACAGTTGGTCCCGACCGCAAACCACCACGGCCGGCGACCATATCAGTGCCCCCTCCTATAGGCCTCCCCCTAGAAGGCTTGGGTTTTCCCTGGTGTGCAGTATGAAAGTGCTGGAGAAGAGTCTTATCCAAGATGTTCTTAGCCGGCTCCCAGGAATTCTCCTTCAGCCCGAATCCTTCCCAAGCCAGCATGTATTCCCATGTGCGACCTTGTTTTTGGACATCAAGTACCTCACGCACCTGATAAATCATCTCTTCTTCTGCCCTAGGCTGTGAGGCTTCAGGAACCCTGCGAGTAGGCCAAGTGAGGGCCAACGGCTTCAGCAGTGACTTGTGAAAGGAGTTATGAATTTGTAATGTTGCTGGCAAACAAAGTTGATAAGTCACGGGGCCTAGTTGTCGTAGCATCGGAAAGGGCACAATGTAACGAGGGGCTAATCACTAGGGATGTGCAGAGGGACACAATACGTTGCATTCGTGATTCGGATTCATTGGGGAGCAGATACGTTGCATTTAGCCGTATGGACTTGGAACTTGGAAGGGCTCAGACAAGGACTTGGAACTTGGAAGGTAGAGGTGGGCACTGTCCCTCAGGGTACCCTACACAGCCCGCCATGGGCTGGTCACGGACTACCCTATCCGCTTGCGTGCCCTACATAACCTAGGGAGGTTGGTCGCAGAACATGTGGGAGTGAGACAAGCACCAGAAGGGGATCCAACCAAATGGGCTCCAATGACCGGAAACAGGAACCAGATCTATATGGATTTACCCTCGGGGTGGCCATCTTGAGGATTCAAAGAGCTGGCAGACTCAGAACTTGGAAGACTCAGAAATTTGGAAGACTCGGAACTTGGAACACTTGGAACTCAGGATCATCACAACTTCAGAATGACAGGACATCTGGAACATCAGGACAAGGTGATAAAGGAGCTCTGATGGGGAACGAGACCAGGAACATAAAGACATGGAACAAAGAACCATCTTGGACACATGAAGACCACGGAGGACCTGGACTGGCAAGGAAGAACATGGACAACCATTAATTCCAATCCGAAGGCCCTTTTATAGGGCTGAAGCAGGAAGTGAAGAAAGACTGGCTTCCGGTGGGGCTGCGGGCTTTTCCCACCGCTGGCCCTTTAAATATCTTGAAGAGGTGTGCGCTGGCACCTAGAGAAGGGCCCAAAGAGTGGAGCAGGACCATGAACAGTGGCTGCCTCCAGGCCGTGAAGAAAGAGCAGGCAGGCGTTGGGAGCGGCCTCCAGACTGCAAGATGGCATCAGCAATGGCAGCGGCTTCCCTTGCCACTCGAAGGAGTCCCAGTGGCATCTTCCCAGCTGCGGAGAAGGAATCGGAAGCAGCGGCTTCAGGGCCGTATTGAAGGCAGCACTGATGGCGGTCTCCAGCCGCCCAGGGGAATCCCAGTGGGGAAACCCCCTGCTGCAGAGGTGGAGCTCTAGCAGCGGAACAGGCCATGAAAAGAATGGTCGGCGGCAGGGGCTCCACACCGCAAAGGAGCAGCAACTCTGTGGTGGCACTAGGCTGCGAAGAGGAACACATTGGAGGGTCCTCCTGCAGCACAAGGTGGTGTTTAACTGCACAGAGGCAGCAGCAGTGATGGAGGCAGTAAGCGGAGACCTGTTTGCAGGATGGGGTCCGTGAGCAGGATCGTAACAGTATATTATATATACACACACACACTTCTTATTAGGAAAAGAGAACAAACCAAGCTGCCATAGATCCCTACACAGAAACTAGATGCTAGAATCTCATCTCAGTCACGCATGCAGAACACAGACACACTCTCACCAAATACAGCATAAAGAGTACATAAAGTATAAATTGAAATTTGCACACAGAATCCGATGGTGGCACAACATTATTGCATGGTGCAGTCTCTCTGTTTTTGTTGCTGAAGTTACCTTTGACTATGCCTCATACCAGCCAGAAGTGAAGAACTAAGGAAAGGGTTGTCTTTGCTGACCCCCCAGAGTGGTCTTTTGTCAGCCTAATGGATGCATATGTTCTTTGTGTGGCTTTTAGTTCGGGGAGTAGGAAGCTGAGTGAGAAGAATAGGTACTCACTCACTCCTCTGTCTTGATAACATCTTTGTCCCCTGACTTGATAACATTGTTGTCCCTAATCAAAAGAATGACCCTGCTAATCCTGCAGAGTCTTAAGCCTGCAATTGGAACTGGCACATGGTGATGATGCTGATCCTGCTGAGATCCAGGAAGAGACTGCACAGTGTCTCAGGGTTCAATCCCTGCAGTCGGTATGGTCTGTCTGTCCATACTCTTGCTGAGAGAAGTCAGTGGCAATCTAAAGAAAGACTTTCTCATTTAGGAGGAGTTCCAGTTGAAGTTTTTCATGTTGTTAAGAGTGCTTCAATAGTAAGAATGGTTTCTTTTACCTTGGAATACATTTGGGAAGCAATTGAAAGTTTAAATTCTAATGTTACTGCATAGTTGAACTACTTGGTTGTTAAATATTCTAATTTGGATACCCAGTATAGGCATTCGAAATTGCTAGTGCAAATCTGAGGCAACAACTTGATGCATTTAAACAAGGAATAGATTCTATCAAACCATTGCAAGAAGCCTTAATGAAAGAAAATCAAATATCTGTAATAGAGTGGAAAATTTAGAGAACCTTGAGATTTTTTAAATTTTCCCAAAATTCCTCTTCCCTCTGCTAAGGAAATGTGGAAATGATATTTACTGGAGGTTTTGAAAGTTCCTGAACAATTCACCTATCAGAGATTTAGGGGCGGATTTTCAGAGCCCTGCTCGCGTAAATCCGCCCAAAACCGGGCGGATTTACGCGAGCAGGGCCCTGCGCGCCGGGAAGCCTATTTTACATAGGCCTCCCGGCGCGCGCAGAGCCCCGGGACTCGCGTAAGTCCCGGGGTTCTCCGAGGGGGGCGTGTCGGGGGCGTGTCGGGGGGCGGGCCCGGTCGTCGCGGCGTTTCGGGGGCGTGTCGGCAGCGTTTTGGGGGCGGGTACGGGGGCGTGGCTACGGCCCGGGGCGGTCCGGGGGCGTGGCCGCGCCCTCCGTACCCGCCCCCAGGTCATGGCCCGGCGCGCAGGAGGCCCGCTGGCGCGCGGGGATTTACGCCTCCCTCTGGGAGGCGTAAATCCCCCGACAAAGGTAAGGGGGGGATTTAGACAGGGCCGGGCGGGTGGGTTAGGTAGGGGAAGGGAGGGGAAGGTGAGGGGAGGGCAAAGGAAAGTTCCCTCCGAGGCCGCTCCGATTTCGGAGCGGCCTTGGAGGGAACGGGGGTAGGCTGTGTGGCTCGGCGCGCGCCGGCTATACAAAATCCATAGCCTTGCGCGCGCCGATCCAGGTTTTTAGCAGATACGCGCGGCTCCGCACGTATCTACTAAAATCCAGCGTACTTTTGTTTGTGCCTGGAGCGCAAACAAAAGTAGGCTATTCACGCGCCTTTTAAAATCCGCCCCTCAATGTAAACCCCTACCACTATTTTAGTGTGTGGAAGCTCAAGTTAACCCTTCCAGGGGTAGCATTTCCATGGATATCCCCTTATTTTGTTTATTTTTAAGGAGGAAGACCTCTGATCTGATGGCACGAGTGCAGGAGATCGCTCCCGGACCCCCGCTGGACCCCCAGGGACTTTTGGCCAGCTTGGGGGGGACCTCCTGACCCCCCCCCCCCCCCAAGGCTTGCCAATAATCCCTGGGGGTCCAGCGGGGGTTCGGGAGCGATTTCGTTGTCGGCTGCCAGTAATCAAAATGGCGCCGATAGCCTTTGCCCATACTATGTCACAGGGGCTACCGGCACCATTGGTCAGCCCCTGTCACATGGTATGAGCACAAGATGGCGCTGATGGCCATGTGACAGGGGCTGACCAATGGCACCGGTAGCCCCTGTGACATAGTAGTTCAGAGGCTATTCGGCACCATTTTGAGCACGGCTGGTAGTGGCACACCGGGCACAGAGGGATAAATGGCACCCGGGACCCCGCTGGACCACCAGGGATGTTGGTAAGTCTTGGGGAGGGATCGGGATGGTGGGGGGGGGGGTTGTATGTAATGTATTAAAATGAATTTAAATGCTTAGGGTGGTTTTTTTTAACTTCATTTTCCCGCTTCATTTTTTGGGCCGGTTTCGGTTTTCACCGTTTCATTTTTCAAAAAAACTAAACGATAAAACCCGAACTTTACCACGAAGTATCCGAGTCAAAAAACGACCTGGTAGAAAAAAACGAAGCACATCTCTACATCTTACTGTAGAATATTCAGAAGCTCCAGGGAGGATAATGCCAACTAATTTAACTGGATTCCTCTTACTGAGACATGGAGCAAATCATCTTTTTGTGAGTACTATTGGATTGCATTAGTCCACTATTTAATGAAATCTCACTGTATAAGCAACATTGTCTGATATAGATGATCAGATTGCATCAGACAGGATTCATATTATATGTTCTATTGGAAATTTTGAGATTTAATTGAACTGTGAACAATTACTTCCTATCTGGACTCTTTATCTCTTAAGTTACATGTGTGCATGAAAATAAATGAGATGATTGGATTCAGTTAAACTGAATCCCATGGTTTTGTTTTGGATTTGCATAAAATCATGTTCTTGGTTGTATTAATCACACCCCTGTTTTTATGTAAACCGACATGATGTGAACGCTATCATGAATGCCGGTATAAAAAAACCTTAAATAAATAAATAAATAGTGTAGAGGGATTGGGGAGAAAGGTATACCCAAAGCCTATGCCTTGGGAGATCCTGCCAATTCTGGAAGACAGTGTAGTACAAATTACATGTTCACTTGACGATTAGTTGATTTACTGAAAATTGCCTGTTTAGTTGGTTTTTGAATATTTCCCCTTTCTAAACTAGGTGATTAGAATTATTTATGGGTGTTGGATGGTCTGAGGGTATTGAGATATTATTGGGTGGGCTATTCTAGTATTAAATGGATATTTTGGCAACTGGTTTATGATTTAGCCTCCCGAATGAAAGTAGGTGTTATGGTTTGTTAGTGTGTAGACCCTGGGCCAAGGTGAGAGGTGTCATCACCCACAGGGAGAAGCCCTGTGAGCCTCACCGTTGGTCCCAGCAGGCGTCAGACAGCTGTGGAATAGAGTCTTTATTAGATTGATAGAAGAACACAGCCCATGGAGCGGGAGTGCAGGAGAAATGGTGATGTCAGAGTAGAGGGGTATACCCGGAGGGAATACCTCAGAGAAGGAGATCTAGTAGTGGCCCACAGGGTGGGGTATGCCGAGGAAGTCTCTTCATATTGATGATAGGTTGTGACCTGCAGCGCAGGAGTTTCTCAGTAGTGACAATATGGTAGTAACCTGTAGCACAGGAAATACCCAGGTAGTCTCTCCGTAGTTAAGGTATGGTAGTGGCCTGCAGCACAGGGTATACCGAGGGATACCCCACAGGGAATGGTATGGTGGAGGTCCGAGGCACCGGAAAATGGGGCTAGTCCTGGAGAT
Source organism: Rhinatrema bivittatum (assembly GCF_901001135.1). NCBI lineage: Eukaryota > Metazoa > Chordata > Amphibia > Gymnophiona > Rhinatrematidae > Rhinatrema > Rhinatrema bivittatum. The sequence continues at coordinate 150,989,253 of NC_042617.1, read as the reverse complement.
GAAGCGGTAGTGACCTGCAGCGCAGGGTACACCGGAGTAGCTCCTACTAGAGAGAATACGGTACTGGCCCGAGGAATGGGGTAGACCAGAGAGGATCCCACAAGAGTTGGTAGAATAGATTCATGGAGTTAGGTACTCACTGAAGGTTAGTTCCAGGAAGGATCCCGAGAAGGGACAGAAAGCAGTCCAAGGCAGAAGGTCCTCCGAGGAGCGGATAGCCAGAGATGAGTAAGGGCCCATGAGGAGTGGGTACCCAAGGCGACTCATGCCAAATGCAGGAATAGGAAGTCTGTGAGTGAGAGCGGATTCAGCAATGAGGGAACTCCTTGCTAACTCGTCAATAGGTAGGGCCAGTCAGGTTAAGTACAACAGAGTGAAGACGTCATCAGGGGGGATGCCCCCGAGGTTCCCGCCATGACTTGTACAAGAGTGGCCCTTGCATGCGCATGCCTATGTGATTCCTGGGGCAAGATGGTGGTCAGCAGTACCCACGCTGTTCCGGGAATGCCAGGCATGTTGGCAATCACTGGCAGAGGTCACCATTGTTCCCAACATATTTTTATATCTATGCTGATGACATACAGTTTCTTGTATCCATAATTGACACAATAGAACACACTTTCAAAATTTTGGAAGTTTACTTAAATGCTAATAAACATCTGTCAAAACATATGAAATTATTTTTAAACACAGCTAAAACAGAGATCATGCTGTTAAAACAAAAGTTTATAAATAATGACATTCCCTTCCTAACATTTGACAGTAATACCAAAATAAAAATGGCAGCATTTGTAAGGGACTTGGGAGTTAAACTCGATACCGAGCTAGGCTTAAAAAACATATTGCCACAAAACTGAAGGACGGCTACTTTAAACTCCTAACACTGAGAAGGTTGAAACCTTTACTGGACTCCACAGACTTTAGGACAGTTCTCCAGGCCATGATATTTTCAAATATCGACTATTGTAACGCCCTGTTACTAGGTTTGCCACAAAGCACAAAAAGACCTCTTCAAGTACTACAGAATGCCGCTGCCAGGGTCCTGACCGGTGTCAGAAAATGTGATCATATTACCCCCTTCTTAGTCTCATTACACTGGCTCCCTATAAACTATCGCATTCATTACAAAATTTTCTGCATTCTACATAATATAATTCACGGAAAAAGACTGAATAGCTTAATGCGGCAATTCGTCTGCATATCCCACAAAAAAACCTCAGGTCTGCCAACAAAGGTCTGTTAACGATTCCCACAATAAAATCAGCCCGGCTTAGCCAAGTACATGAGAAGGCAATCTCAATTGCAGGTCCAAAGCTTTGGAACATGCTGCCCACACTAATACGGCCGCAAACGGATACAAAGAAATTTAAATCTGACCTCAAAACATGGCTATTTACATGCGCTTATGCAGAGAACGATTAATAATCAATAGCATGCTTTTATTTTTTTTTTAAACTATACTTTTAGCTTGTCTATTTATTGTATTGGTGTTTATTTTAGTTGTGCTTCCATAATTCTTAGTATTATGAAAATGTTTTTATCTTATTATATAGTTCTTTTATTCTAATTTTAACAGCTATAGACTGTTATATTTTTCCTTCTTTGATATTTTAGCTGTTATTACTATTTTATTTCATCATTGTATTTCCTTGATTTTGAACAATTGTACACCGTTGTGAAGGTCTTTACTGATGTGATGGTATAAAAAACCAAAATAAACCATATACCAATACTGACAAGGCAGCAAAGAAAGAAGTGAGCATTAGTGGTCACAGCCATCTGCGACTGATGAGCGTAACAGTAGGTTTGGATTTACGTTGTTTTCAGTTTGATATATTGACATATTAACTCTTTTATATTAATATATTTTAGAGATTTATCACTTTATGTAGTAGATTATTTATGTATTTATGTACAATAATTGTTATTATGATATTTTTATCTTCAGAAACTGCTTTGGATTGGCTACTAAAATGGTTAGTGATCTTTGTTCTCAAGCATAGAGGGATAGACTTAAAGATCAAAATATGTACCCTAGAGGAAAGACAGGATAGAGGAGATATAATAGAAACATTTAAATGCCTTTAAGGTTTTCATTCATAGTAGATGGGACTTTTTCAAAGGAAAGAAGGCTCTAGAAAAAAGGAGTCATGGAATGAGAGGGAAAGGGGCTAGACTCAGGATTAATATGAAAAAGTATTGGGTGCATGGAACAGCCACCCCATGGAGGTGCTAGAGACAATGACAGAATCTAAATTCAAGAATTCACGGGACAAACACAAGATTTCTGAGGAAGTGATATGTATTATAAAGGCAAATGCTTATCATGGATGAACAGACTAGATACCCATAGGGTCCTTATCTGTCCACATGCCTCTATGTTTTTATGTTAGTACAGGGAAAGCACTTTAGAAATGAAAACTAGCATAACAAAATTAACAAAGTTGTCTTGTTCAACAGGACAATAATTGCTGATGTTGCCACCTTTATCTTAATATGTTCCAAAAGTTTCCCCTTGTATAGCCCCTGTATTGGCTTGCTAAATTAAATCTTAGTGGAGTAATATCTGAATTCATAAATAGCAAAGATTCATTTCAGGTCTTTCTCTCAAGTATTCACTTCTAGCTTCCCATAGGAATACGTATGATTCCTGACCTGTATAATGTGACCCATATACCTTTCCCTAGATCATTTTTGACCCATTATGCTATTTCACTTCTTTTTATTCTGACCCCAATTTACTTCTTGTTCTAGCAGGCCAAATCCCTAGCCCTGTCTGATGACATAAAATGCTACCTGACTGTAATATAAAAATTGAGATTCAAGGCTATTTTTTAACCATTTGTGGTATTTTTCCGTGCATGCAGTTTTCAGTCTTTTAATTTTATGGTTAAGATTCATTCAGGACCCTCAGACCCTTAATGTTATCCCCTGCTGCCCTAAATGAGGAAAAGAACAAATGTCAAAAGGCTGCTGGAAAAACTTGCAAAATTCACTTCTATCTCAAAGAAAGCAGCTTGATTGAATTATGTTGAAATGCTGCTTTATGGAATCTGTCAAAGGTTCACAGAATTTCAACCTTAAGTATAAATAAACAGTGCCTGCAGAGGAACATTAAATAAAGTCTTTATATTTTCCCATTCAGAATTCAGCCCTTTAAACCCAACATCTTTTCAAATTTTTTTACTCCTTTCATTTCTTTCCTGTTCCATTACACCTCTTTCCCTTGATCATTTGTCTAATTGACTTAAATCCTTCTTACTCCCATTAATAATAGACCTACTGTATGTGCATTAAGAATGACAATGTCTTTCACTTACTATTGGTGTGGTTGGCAGGGGGTTGGGAGGGGGAGTGCAAAATAGCATAGGTATATTTGGAAACCGAATGCATACAAACTGTTTTAATTTCCTGGCCTAAACACACTCATACACTCTTTTTTCCATGCCTAAAACTATGCCCACTATGGAAGTCATAGATATTTTTAGCTTTATTTGAGGGAGCAATTTTCAATCAGGTCATTTTAACCAGGTAAATAGCATTGGAATTTGCACTCCTGTGGCAATAAACTATCATTTGCAAACAAAATTGACTTGCTTACAGTTTTTGACAGCTAGTAAGTGCTCAGCCATTCCCTAGCTGCCCATGTCCTTCTGGCTGGGAGTCCTGAGAAGGCTGCAGATGTGAGAGTGGAAGAGGAGTAGGAAGAGATATAAGGGGGAATAGGAATAATGAATGGATGAAACTGATGAAAGGATGGGGGAGGGGGAGGGGGAGGGTGGAATGATAGAATAAGGAATGTGTTATAGAGGTATATAGCCCTATCCGATGTCCCCATCCTTGCACTCTACTGTCCTGTCTCCACAGGAGTTTTCTATTTATTCAAAGTTATCCTGGTTTCCTAGTGTTCTGCTTCCACAGCAGCCTTTACTAATGCTGTATAGGGATGTGCAGAGGTAAAAAATTGTTTCGTTTTTTTAATTCGTTTGCAGGAAATATTTTACCCATGAATTTTGATTTGATTAATGTTTAAAAAGTAAAAAACAACCCCCCTCCCAAAAACAAAATAAAAAGAAAATGGGATTCCCAAATCCACCACCCATCCTTCCCACCCAGAAAAATGTCAAGGCCAGGATTCCCCTGGCCCCCACTTACCCGGTATAGTGGGGATCCAATGGTGAGGCCTAGGCCCAGGGCGAAACCTCAGCCTTGCATAGGCCAAGGCCATGGTAGGTCACAGTGACCTTGGCCTAGGCTTTACACAAGGCTGAGGTATGGAAGCCTGGTTCTGATGTCGAGGCCTCGGCTCAGAACAAGATATGACACTGGGGCCCAATCCAGAAACTGGTTCCTAATGCTTGGGCCAAGGCCTGTACCCAGGCCTAACACCTGAGCATGACCTGGAGACTGGGTCCCAATGCCTGGGCCAAGGCCCAGGCTGAGGCATAATGCTGTGGCATTGGCTGGAGGCCAGGTTCCAATGCCTGGGCCTCAGCATAGATAGGAGCATGGACCCAGGCCCAATGCCAGAAGCTGGGCCAGAGGCCGAGTCCTGATGCCTGGACTCTGGCATAGGTCAGGGCCTCAGCCCAGGCCCGACGCCATGGCTTGGCCTGGAGACCAGGTCCTGAAACCAAGACCACTATGCAGACCCAGGAATCATAATGGTACCCGTGCCTAGGCCCAATGTCATGGTCTTGGCACAGAGACTCATTCCTGATACCATGGCCTAGGACTGGACCCAGGGCTGATGCTGAGGTCTGACCAGAGGCTGGGACCCGACACCTGGGACTTGGCTCAGGCCCAGACCAGATGCTGGGGCCAGGTCCGGAGGCCAGGTCTTGGGCCTTGGGCCTTGGCCTAGTTCAGAACGTGGTCCCATGACAAATTCCATGGCTCAGTCTCAAGGTCAGACCCAAGTGTGATGCGGGAGCCAGACTCAGAGGCTGAATCCCAATGCCTGTACCTCAGCCTAGACCAGGAGCTCGGCCAAGGACAAATGCTGTGGCCCGGCCTGAAGGCTGGATCCATATTATGGAGCCTGAGACTGGTCTTAGACTTGATGCCGGACCTTGAACCAGAGGCTGGGTCCCAACACCTGGGCCTTGGCCCAGAGTCAGGCCCAGGCCCAGAGTCCAGGCCTCAGAGCTCCGTTAGACGTGGCTTATTTCTTCTTCTATGCTCTTGAACTGATGTCATCCACTGGGGTTATGCGGGAGTTAATTAACTCTGGATCATCCTCCCCAACAGTCAGAGCCATTTTGTGTACAGCAGCTAACTGAACTGCACTGCCATACATGAAAATGGTGACCTTCGCTGTGGAGGATGAACCGGTATTAATTAAATCTGGTGTGACCCCAGTAGATGGCAACAGTTCAAGATCACAGAAGAAGAAAGAAGATGCATACAATGGAGCACCAAGGCCTGAGCTCGGGGCTTGGACCTGGGTCCAAGCTGAGGCCCAGACATTGGGATCTGGTCTCTAGACCTGGCTCTGGCGTTGGGCCAGGGCCTGGTTCCTGGCCTAGGTTGAGGCCCAGACATCCAGATCAGCCTCTGGACTGGGCCCCAGTGTCTGGTCTGGGTTCAGTCTGAAGTACCAGCATCATAATCTGGCATCTGGGCCGGGCCACAGCATTATCCCTGGGCCCAGGCCCTGGCTTAGGTCAAGGCTCAGGCATCAGGTCCCAATTTCAAGATCGGGCTATGGTGTCAGTCCTGGGCCTTGGTTGAGGCCCAGGCATCAGGATTCAGCCTGGATCAGGATTCAGCCTGAATCAGGAAAGGGTTAGAAATTTTTCAGGGGACACTGCCCTTGTTCAGGTCTTGGCCAATGCCCCGATGCTGGCCCAGGCCTAGGCCAAGACCCCAGTGTCATGCTAGGGTCTAGGCAGTGGCCCCTGCTTTAGAGATCCCTGCACGCAGTACTGTGCATAACTGACTTCATGGGTGGAGTCCTAGCCTGCCCCACCCAGATCCCTCCCCTTTTTCGCCAACCCATTTTTATCCATGGATCGGGAGATACACATGTGGCTGCGGGCCTTGTAAATTCCAAGCAGCCTGCACGCATCCCGGTTACACGCATATCTCCCGACTTGCTATGCCTAGGGCTTTAAAATTTTCCCTTAAAAGAAAATGGGATAATTTCTCGATTAAATGGGCAGGGGATAGTATAAAATATCTTGGATTGCAAATTCATAAGGATACTTCAAGATGGTATTCTATTAATATCCCTTCTCTGCTTATGCAATTTCAAAATAAATTGAAGAGTTGGTGTGCTTTGCCATTGACGTTGCAGGACGTATTGCTTTAGTAAAGATGGACTTGGCCCAAAATTGTTTTATTTTTTGCAGATGCTTCTGGTTCATCTATATTTAAATTGTTTTGGAGGGGAGTGAAAGCTAGACTCCCCTTTGATGGTTCCAAAAAAGAGGGGAGGGATGGGAGTCCCCAATTTTAAACTATATAATCATGCAGCTAATTTGCATTTTTTGGGGAGACTGGCTGTTTGAATAGTCAGACTTAGTGGACTTTACCTTGGAAAAAACAATTTGGGTTTTTTTTTAGTCCTCTATATGTACTGCATGCAGAAAAAGGAAACCCTCATGGAAGACTAATGCTCTCAATATTGGTATATTTAATGAGGCATGACTAGTCACTGTTGAGGGAAACTGTCATTGGCTAGTACAGCATCTTTTTTTGCCTTTAAAGGGTAATCCTCAGTTTCCTTCCCAGGTATTCCCAAAGAAGCATGATCTTAAGATATCCTTGCATTGAAGCTTATTGGAAAGAGTACGGGAGGCCTATTATCCTTTTCACAATTGCGGAAGCAATTAGGCTTTACTAATATTCACTTTCTTCTTTATAGTCAAATAAAAGTTTATTTTATTAAAGTTTTATGTCAAGCCAAGGGAGGACTACAAAGCCCTTCTTTTGCTGTGCTCAGTCAGTTGTTTAAGACACATCAGGGTTCGCTTTCTCATCTGTATAAATTCTTACAACAAAGCCAAAAATTTATGATTTTTGCAACTTGGCAGGAATATGGCATGATGACATCGGGGTTGAAGTGGGCAAGGATATTGTTAGAGACTGTGTCAGCCTTGAGCTCTGGATGCTCAAGGCTTGGCAATACAGTCACGCTGACGATGGGACGGGCCACAACCGGGAACTCTCCAGCATGGGACAAGGAGTAAGTGTGCCCTTGCAGTATAAACAGTCCAAGTCTGGGAATCAGGAGCGTGAATCGTAGACGTGGAACTTAGAAAGTAGACGTGGAGCTTAGAACGTAGACATGGAACTTGGAAAATAGACACTGATGAGAAGCTGAGACGAAGACAGGAAACAGAGAGGGATGAGCAAGACCCTCAGGCGCCCTACACAGCACGTGGGGCTGGTCGCGGACTGCACTGTCCTCTTCGTGCCCTATACAGCCAGACGGCTGGTCGCGGACTACGAGGAAGAGCGGGGCAGGCTCAGGAAGTCTCTTAGCGCAGGATACAGTAACCCCCTTGGATCCTCTGGAGTCGGGACTTGGAACTTGGAAGATAAAACTTGGAAGATCAGATAAAAGCAGGGAATCTCCAGAGGCACGAGTCCTACAGAACCTGGAGCATTAGGACCAGGATACATTACGAATTTGGGACATGAGGACATCATGGAACATCAGGAATATTAGGACAATCAGGACATAGACCAAGAAGACACAGGAAATCCATGGACAAAGATCAAGATGCCTGGTTAGGAACTGGAGATGAGAAGTCCTAGGGAGGACTAGCCCCTTGCCGAAGCAAGTTGGGACTGATTGAGGAGCCCTTTTATAGGGCTAGGAGAAGGGAACTCTCTGGGAGGAGTTCAGGAGGAGCCAGAGGGACCACTCCCTGCTGGCCCTTTAAATACAGAGATAAGCTGCGGCCGTGCCCCCTAGGTAGAGGGGGCAGGACCCTGGACACCAGCCATGCTTGCCGCTGAGGAGACGGAGCAGGGCTGGGGCTAGGAAACAGGCCCCGATGTGCGAGGTGGCTCTCCTGCTGCTGAAGGAGGAACAGGAGGCGGCTTCTTCACCACAGGGAAGTCCAGGGATATGGCCTCTGGTCTGCAGAACCAGATGGTGGCATAGGCGGCCTCCTCCGGGCCGCAGAGGGACAGGTGGGGCTCTGTGCCACAAGAAGAACCCTGACATGGCTCCTGCTGTGCCGGTACGATGGCGGCCCTGGGCCACAGGAACTAGGCAAGGCCCCGGCTTCTGCGACCTCCGGCCATGCAGGTAAGCGCCTCCTGTGGCACCAGCTGCGAGATGAGTGCAACAGCACCCCCCCCTCAAAGAGGGTCCTCTCCTCTCCTTCGGGAGGTCCAGGAAGCACAACAAGACAAAAAGCAGCAGCAGAGCAAACAGAAACAAGAAGACAGCAGAGCAAAGAAACAAGAGAACATTGGAAAGCAAGAAACAGCAAGAAAACAGGAAACAACAATAAGAGAACAATAAACGGAGAACAATAAATTGAGAACAAGAAAACAAGACAAGGAACAAGACAAGGAAGACACGGGTGGTTCTCCAGGATGGGATCAGGCTGAGCAGCAACATAAGGTGGGGCGCAGGTGCCTCATGCAGGTCATAGAACCCCAACCTGGGAATAATCAAGAGAGTTGATGCAGGCGCCTCCTGCAGGTCATAGAAATCCAGACGGCTGGCGTCTCCAGCAGGTTGTACCAGTAAGTCTAAATAAATTTTTTTTTGGAGTCCGTAACAGAACGGACAAGGGTAGTCCCGTAGGGCACAAGGCTTTGGCAATTCTGATGGAGCTTGCGTCGGCCTTCAGCTTGGAACGCTCAAGGCTTGACAATACAGTTATGCTGACCATGGGACGGAGCGCAACCGGGAACTCTCCAGCATGGGACAAGGAAAAAGTGTGCCCTTGCAGTGTGAACAGGCCAAGTCTGGGAATCAGGAGCGTGAATAGTAGACGTGGAGCTTGGATTGTAGACATGGAGCTTGGATCGTAGATGTGGAGCTTGGAACGTAGACACTGATGAGAAGCTGAGATAAAGACAGGAAATGGAGAGGGATGAACAAGACCCTCAGGCGCCCTACACAGCATGTGGGGCTGGTCACGGACCACACTGTCCCCTTCATGCCCTACACAGCCAGACGTCTGGTTGTGGACCACGAGGAAGAGCGGGGCAGGCTCAGGAAGTCTCTTAGCACAGGATGCAGTAACCCCTTGGATCCTCTGGAGTCAAGACTTGGAACTTGGAAGATAAAATTTGGAACTTGGAAGATCAGATAAAAACAGGGAATCTCTGGAGGCACGGGTCCTACAGAACCTGGAGCATTAGGACCGGGATACATTATGGAACTTGGGACATCAGGACATCACGGAATATCAGGAGATCAGGACATCACGGAACATCAGAACAATCAGGACATAGACCAAGAAGACACAGGAAATCCATGCACGAAGATCAGGATGCCTGGTTAGGAGCTGGAGACAAGAAGTCCTAGGGAGGACTAGCCCCTTACTGAAGCAAGTTGGGACTGACTGAAGAGCCCTTTTATAGGACTAGGAGAAGGGAACTCCCTAGGAGGAGTTCAGGAGGAGCCAGAGGGACCACTCCCTGCTGGCCCTTTAAATACAAAAAGAAGCCGTGGCCATGTCCGCCCGGCAGAGGGGCAGGACCCTGGACAGCGGCCTTGCTTGCTGCTGAGGAGATGGAGCAGGGCTGGGTCTAGGAAACAAGCCCTGATATGCGAGGCAGCTCTCCTGCCGCTGAAGGAGGAACAGGAGGTGGCTTCTTCACCGCAGGGAAGTCCAGGGATGCGGCCTCTGGGCTGCGGAACCAGTTGGCGGCATAGGTGGCCTCCTCTGGGCTGCGGAGGAAGGACAGGCGTGGCTCCGTGCCGCAAGAAGAACCCCGACGTGGCTCCTGCCGCGCCGGTATGATGGTGGCCTCGGGCTGTGGGAACTAGGCAATATTCCAGCTTCTGTGGCCTCTGGCCACGCAGGTAAGTGCCTCCCGTGGCACCAGCCGCAAGAGGAGCGTAACAGATATTATGAAAGATTGTCATGCTTTAATTTATAAGATCTCCAGTAATATTAATAAGCATCACTACAATTGAATATTTTTCATAGAACTGTTTTTCCTTCACACTGGGCTTTCAAATCAGGGTTAATGCATTCTAGAGAACCTTTGCCCAGACATGTTACAAGCGCCACAGAACCACTGAACATGCAATTAAGGATCCTGCATGGAGAGCAGATCTGTCCATGCAGTTCTCTTGGACCTGTCGTGGTTCATGCTACATTAGCCCCAATTGGGTCTTCAGGATTGCCGCAGTGAATATGCATGAAATAGATTTGCATATGCTGGGTCTCCATGTCAAATATATTTCATGCATATTCATTATGGATATCCTGAAAACCCTATTGGATAGGTGTGCCCCCAGGAGATGATGGGAAACACAACCCTAGACCACTTTGTTTAGAATGGTTTGCACATAATGGGGCGGATTTTAAAAGGGTTACCCGCGTAACCGCGAAAACCCGCTCCTGCGAGCACCGAGCCTATTTTGCATAGGTCTGGCAATGCGCGCAAGCCCCGGGACGCATGTATGTCCCGGGGCTTGAAAAAAGGGGCGGGGAGTGGGAGGGTAGGGCGGTCCGGGGGCGGGGCCGGAGCATCCAGGCACAGTGGCCATTTGCCGCTGTGCCCGGGATCACGGGCCAGCGGGCGCGCGCAACCTACGCCTGCCTGGAGGCAGGCGCAACTTATAAGATAAAGGTAAGGGGGGGAATTAGGTAGAGCTGGGGAGCAGGTTGGGTAGGGGAAGGTGGAGGGGGCCAGAAGGAAAGTTCCCTCTGAGGCCGCTCTGATTTTGGAGCAGCCTTGGAGGGAACGGAGGAAGGTTGCGTGGCTCAGCGCGCTCAAGTTGCACAATTGTGCACCCTCTTGCGCACGCCGACCCTGGATTTTATAACATGTAGAGTATGTACTGCAGATTTGGAGGCGAGAGGGAGATGTACTATTGTAAAGGGTGCCATATAAATATTTTTCAGACAATCTGAGCAAATAACTTTCTCTGTTCTTCAGGATAAGCAAAATATGTTTTGTCAGAAAAATTAGTGATTTAAAATGTTTTTGCACATTTAATTAGCATTGTTCCCCTTTTGTTCCTTTTTCTAATATATGTATTTATGGGAACATTTTGAAAAATTGCTTTTCTGCCATTTTGTTCTACTATATATATATATATCTACAGAGAAAGAGAGAGAGAGGAAAGAAAGATGTTCATTTTTCCAATCAGCATTTGTATTTTTTCTGAAATAAGGCATCCTTTTATGTGAAGAAAAGCAAGTGCATAAGATTGAGAATGAGTCAAAGACAGATGTCTTAAAGGGCAATTTGCAGATCGAAGAATTAATGTTATGTTTGTTAAATATAGCAAATGGGATAATGAGAGCAAAGAACATTTCTCATATACAGAGAGCAAGAGAGTGAGAGAGAACACTCTGTTGCCTAAATGCACAGATACTTTTGATGTGTAAATAACTCTGCTGATCCATTTTTATCTACCTTTGCTCTTGCCTTGTTTTTTTAAATCAAGCATTGACAAGGTGATTGTCAGATTTATTTTCTCAACCCCATGAGCTCTTTTGGTGATATCAAGTAAAAGTTTATTAGAGCAATGTTTCCCTACCCTCTCCTGGGGGCCAATGTAATAAGCTGCGGTAGACTTGCAGCGGATTTGTGCACGTGGTATTAAACGTGTTTTTTCACACTAATTTTATGCATTTTACTTATTTATTTATTTACAAGTTTTTATAGACCGCAAAATAGGACAGTAGTCTGACCGTCTAAGTGGTTTACAGAAAAACATTCATAATTCATTGACAAATCAAGCAATTATAAAATACATCACATTTACATTAAAATTTAGTCTGGAAAACAAAACAATCTCCGGAGTACAGAGTAATAGTTATTGAATGTTGTAAGCAGTAGTAAAAAGGTAGGTTTTCAAAACTTTCTTAATTTCTTTGGTATTTGTGGTTAATCGGATTTGTTCGGGGAGGGAGTTCCACAGGATCGGGCCTGCAACGGAGAAGGCTCACTTTCGAGTTAATGCTAAACTTGCAAATTTTACTGATGGCATTTCTAGTGTACATTTGTCCATAGATCAAAGCGGTCTGGTGGGTTTGTAGATTCTCAATAAGGAGAAAAGCCAGATTGATTTAGAATTGTATATCAGGTTATGGATAATTGTCAGAATTTTATAAGTAATGCGATAGGATACTGGTAGCCAGTGAAGCTGCTGCAAGATAGGTATGATGTGCTCTCTACATGGTAGGTTGAATAACATCCGAGCTGTAGCATTTTGGACAATTTGCAAAGGGTGAATTGTTGATGTTGGTAGCCCTAAATATAAAGAATTACAGTAATCTAAGTTTGTTAAAATTAAAGCTTGTGTGACTGATCGAAAGTCGGATGGTAATAGCAAGGCTTTTAGTTTCTTTAGCATGTGTAATTTGAAAAAAGGATTTTTTTTACTATGGCTGATATAATGTTGGTCATTGCTAATCTGGAATCGATTATCATACCTAGGTTTTTTGCATGAGGTCTTATGGGTATAGGTTGGTTTTCGAATGTGAACTTTTGTGGTGGTTGATGGAATGAGTCCGGTACTGTAGATGGATAAATTAACTCTGTTTTTGAGGTGTTCAGTTTTAATCTGTTATGAGACAGCCAGGTTTTTCTTGTTGTTAGAGTTGGAGTAAAGCAAATGTTTTTTGACCAGGATTCAGAGAATGGAATAGTGAACTGAATGTCATCTGCGTAGTTTTTAAAATTTAGGTTGAGACCAGCTAAAAGACAACACAATGGTAAAAGATATAGGGCCAGATTTTCAGAGGGGTACGCGCGTAAGATACACGCGTACCCCCCAAAAACCTGGCCCAAACACCCCCTGCGCACGCCGAGCCTATGTTGCATAGGTTTCCGGTGCGCGCAAAGCCCTGGGATGGGCGTAAGTCCCGGGGCTTTCCTGGGGGGGGAGCATTTTGGGGGGTATGACGTGTTCAGCGCGTCATTGGGGGGCGGCGCCACAGGCGTGGTTTTGGCCTGGGGGCGTTCAGGGGGCGTGGCCGCGGCCTCCGGATCAGCCCCCGGACCGGAACATGGAGTGCGGCAGCCGTCTAGGCGCACGCAAAGTTACGCCTGCTTCGAGCAGGCGTAACTTTCATGATAGAGGTAGGGGGTGGTTTAGATAGGGCCGGGGGGGTGGGTTAGGTAGGGGAAGGTGGGGGGAGGGCGGAAGGAACGGAAGCAGGCTGTGTGGCTTGGCGTGCGCAGGCTGCCAATTTTTGGCAGCCTTGAGCGCGCCGACCCTGGATTTTAATGGATACATGCGGCTACACACATATCTATTCAAATCCCGCGTACTCTTGTTCGCGCCTGGTGGGCGAACAAAAGTACGCATGTGCGCAGATTTATAAAATCTGTCCCAGATATTAAATAGAGATGAGCTTCATTTTTCTGGCTTGGGTCGGGTTTCAATTCGGGCTGTAACTTGTTTTCCCACAGATCATTTTCTAGAAAAATGAAGCTGGAACCTGAACCTGAAACTGGAAATCAAATTAAAAAAAAAAAAACGAATCGGAAAAAAAAACCCACCCCAACCCTTCAATTGTACTTTCTTACAACCCCTCACCATCCCGATCCATCCCCAAGACTTACTAAAAGCCCTGGTGGTCCAGCAGGGTCCCGCGAGCGATCTCTCCCTCCATGCCATCGGGCTGTCGGGCCTGCTATGAATCAAAATGGCACCAATGGCCCTTTGCCCTTACAATGTCACAGGGGCTACCAGTGCCATTGGCCGGCCCCTGTCACATGGCAGGAGCAATGGGTGGCCAGCGCCATCTTGTGCTCCTACCATGTGACAGAGGCCGACCAATGGCATCAGTAGCCCCTGTGACATAGTAAGGGCAAAGGCTATCGGTGCCATTTTGAATACTGGCAGCCGATGACCCGAGTCCAGGAGATCACTCCCAGACCCCCGCTGGACCACCAGGGACTTTTTGGCAAGTCTTGGGTCAGGAGTCCCCCCCAAGTCCTCCACCCGACAGCCCGACGGCATGGAGGGAGAGATCGCTCGCGGGACCCAGCTGGACCCCCAGGGTTTTTAGTAAGTCTTGGGGAGGGATCAGGATTGTGTGGGGGGGGGTTGTAATACAGTAAAAGTGACGGGTTGGGGTGGGTTTATTTTTTTTAATAAATGTGCCCCTCCCCCCCCCCCCCCCCGCACTAACTCGAAAAACAAATTTTCCCCAAAGTTCGGGGAAAATCCATTTCGTGGTTCAGGTCCCCCGGACCACTATGAATTAGGCAATTTCATTGAAATTGCCTAATTTGTGATAAACGAATGCACATCTCTAATATTAAATAGTAGAGCAGAGAGTGATGATCCTTGAGGTACATCAGTTTTCGTGGTGTACCATTCGGATTTTGATTTTCCAATTTTGATTCTTTGCGGACGATTTGGAATAAAAGAGGAGAACCATTGTAATGCTGTTCCAGTGATACCTATTTGTGATAAATTGGATAATAGAATATCATGGTTTAGAGTATCAAAGGCTGCAGATATGTCAATTAGTACTAAGATGTAGTTCGTGTTTGAATCAAAACCTCTGATGATGGTATCAAATGTTGAGATGAGTAGAGATTCTGTGCTATGACCTTTTCTGAATCCGTGTTGGTTATTGTGAAATATATTATTGTCATCTATGTAATCTGAGACTTGATGAAGTGCGACAGATTATGCATGTATGTAATAACATGATTAGCATGGAAAAAACACATGCACAAATCCGCTCACAAAGCTATGGCTGGTTTCGCAAACATTCATTCTAATCCAATGGAAAGGAGGCAATTAACTATTCATGGGAATGCAGAGAGCTGCTCTGGGTTTAGTACATTTTTTTTAAGCTGGTTTTTTAGTGCCTGGGTCAAGGCAGGCGATACATATAAGCACCTTTCTGGATATAAAAAAATTAGGCAACAGAAGCCAGAAGAGAGGTCGGAGAGGGAACATGCACATGTGAGAAATTCTGAATTCTTTTGTAGCCCCTTCCAAATTTCTGCTTCATTTCCGCCGCTCATCAGCATCCGCCATTATAGCTCCCACATGGTTCGTGAAGAATTATGAAGGGTTTAGACAATTGCTCTACCTACCTTTCGTACCAACGCTGGCCCACTAATTCACTACTGTCTTAAAGGCTTTCAAGCGATAATCAATCATGATTCACCACATTAATGAGAGTTTATTGCGCGGTTTATTACATAAGGCCTTCAGTGCATGTTTTACCGTGCATATCCACACGAATATTTGTTTGCCATGGATTTTCTGAGCATATCTTATTTGCAAGTTGTCCCTTTATAACATCCCACAGAGGCACCTGCTTTTGTCACACATACTAAAAATAGTACGTGCAGACAACTAGCGCCAATTTCACCATGGGTCATATTACATCGGCCCCATAGAGGCACATGTAAAAGTAATCAGTTGGGTTTTCAGATTATAACAATGAATATGCATGAGATAGATTTGCATACCCTGGGTCTCCAATGTATGCAAATATATCTCATGCATATTCATTCTGGATATCCTGAAAACCCATTGGATAGGTGTGCCTCCAGGACAGGGTTAGGAACGACTGTGTTATAGATTTCCTGGAGGTGCAGTTTTTTTCAGTTCTTGCTTATCACACAGACAGATTCACTTTCTTCTCTTATTGCTCAGTATTTCTCAAGCCAGGTCTAAAGCACCCCCTAGCCAGTCTGGTTTTCAGGATATCCACAATGAATATGCATAAGATAGATTTGCATTCAATGGGGTTACTGCATGCAAATATACCTCATACATATTAATTGTGGATATCCTGAAAATTAGACTGGCTGGGGAATGCTCCAGGATAGACTTGATAAGTACTGCTGAAGGTATCTAAAACCAGAATTTCAAATCCCTTAGTAGAGATATGTGAATTACTTTAAAATAAGTTTTTTAGATAGTTCTAGCAACCAAGACAAATTTTAAGTTTGCTTGAAAGAGTGCAATGAACCTTTTTCAAAGAAAATCAGAAAACAGTGGAAAGGAAATCTGAAAATCCACTTTCAAAGATCTGCTCTAAAAGGTTAATTTTAAGACCTGCACGAGGGCATCCATGTGCGTGCAGTACCCGGCGCGTGCTCATGGACGTGTGGATTTTATAACATGTGCGCACCAATGTGCACATGTTATAAAATCCTGCTACCTATGCGCATGTGCGCGCAAATGCCGACTCACGCACTAAAGGGAGGTAAATTTTGTAAGAATTGCGCGGCGACGTGATAGGGCCTTTCCCCTTTCCAATAAAGGAGCGGACTGGGAGGGAACTTCCTAAATCCCCTACCTACTCTGCCTGCCCTTTCCCCTATCCTTCCCAACCCTTAAAACCCCTCTAACTTACCTGCTTTCTAGAGTAGAGTAAGTTGCATGGGCCGGCTGGCTGCTGGTGCGCGCTTCAGTGGGATAGTGCCTAATGGCTGGACAGCCCCTCCATTTTTTTCTCATCAGGTTCTTCCACGTGAACTGGGAGATACGCATATGGCCACGGCACTTTGAAGATGCGGTGCACGCGAGGCCTGGCCTTGTGTGTATCTTCCGGTATTGGAGCACGCTGGCCTTTTAAAATTAGGCCATAAGATTTCTTGACGATCTTCTTTGACTGTTTTTAGATAGGTTTCACATTTCCCCATGATTCACTAAGGGGACATAAGAACATAAGAAATTGCCATGCTGGGTCAGACCAAGGGTCCATCAAGCCCAGCATCCTGTTTCCAACAGAGGCCAAATCAGGCCTCAAGAACCTGGCAAGTACCCAAACACTAAGAAATTCATAGACTTGAACGAAGTAGATTTCACTGCTTTGAGCATTTCAAGACAGTCGGTTTATAAATATAAATAATAATCTACACAAATAAAATGTTACATTTTTGCATACCTCTATACTGCTAAGTTTTATTTTATCTTGGTATTACAGACATCTAATAATAGGTCTAAAAGCAAGAAATGAAAAATCTATCCACTATGTGACCAATAGATGTTTTCATTTACATGCATACTGTGTATTCAGAAACATAAACTTGCAAGCAAATGAAGACTTTGAATAGAGTTTAGAGTACATCAGCATGCAATGCCACTGGGCAACTTTCATGGAGATTTTCCAATCACTGTGATTTATTACTATATTTTACATTTAAGTATTATCATTTTGCCTTTGGTTTGCATAGTATGTCTTGGGGACATAAAGATAGTCAGTAATCTCTACTGGAGTTAATCTGAGAAATCTTCCAAAAGCATACATGCAAAGTCTTCTAATAGGTAGATGTACTAAATAGTGGTGAAACTCACAAAGGCATGTTTTCACATTAATATCACTGTTAGTGCACATTAAAATCACTGTTAGTGCATATTAAATAGGATTAAGTGCATTACATGTACTTTCAACTTGTGTAATTTTTCTGTCTCATACAGTGATTTTCGCTCTTGTTCTGTGAATTTAAATACAAAATCAATGCTGAGCCACTGTGATGCAGCATTCTACAAAGTAGCTCATTTGCTATGAATGAAGAACTAAAATACATATATGAAACTTCACAACTGCACTATCGCAAAAAATGTACCTACACCTTAGAGAGATGTAGTTAAAATAGTTGCATGAAGACCATAGCTAAACTGCACATTTACAGGTGAATTTTAAAAGGCTGGTGTGGACCAAAACTAGAGATTTTAAAATCCACCCGAGTACTCGTGTATTTCTTGCTGCGTGCACAAATGAAAAGTTCTAAATAAGGGGCATGGTGTGTGGTAGTCTGGGCGAGGCATGGAAGTTCCTGGATTTCAACTGCAGATTAGAGCATAAATACCTGCACAGGTGCATACAAGGATCCCCTGCCGTGTAACTTTAATTTTTCTTTGGATAATGTGTAAATTGCAAAACAAATAATTCTAGGCAGCTCGGTGGGGTTTTAAAGGTTGGGGCTAACTAGGGGAGTTTGGAAGTCCTATCCCGTACCTAGGCGAACTGGGAACTAACTGGGAAAACTGGTAATGACATCAGAGCATATGTCTTTTAAAATCTCCCTACGGCATTTGCATGCAAAGGCATATATCTACTTAAAATTATGTGCACGTGTGTGCATTCAGGTTATTTTATAGCATGGGTGCATGTACGCGCATATATTATAAAATGACCACTTCCCTGGGTGCAGGCGCATGTGCACCCGCATGCCTGTTTAAAAGTTACCATCCCATTTTAGTTACTGGGTTCATTTGCATATAATTCCAGCACATAAATATATGCATGCTAAAAATGAGTTAACACATAATTTTGCAAAGCTTTCCTCCGCCTAGTACACTAGCCTTGTAAAGTAATAATCTATTAATCTTTTCATCCTTGGAGTAACTGATTAAATGAAATATATATTCTAATCTTTATACAGAGCTCAGGGTACTGTTTCCCAATCCTCTCTGATTTTCAGGATTGCCACAATGAATATGCATAAGAAATGTTTGCATATACTGGGTTTCAAATTTATAGAAATCTATCTCATGCAATATTCATTGTGGCAATCCTGACAAACGGACTGGCTAGCTGTACTTCTAGCGTATGATTAGGAAACACTGCCTCAGAGTATTTTTATTATCATCACACTACTGGTGTCAGTCTTACAAGCTGGCCAGAATTATCATCCATCTTCACCACCACCATTTTTCCTTTCTTTGGGTCCTCAGATTCAGCCAATTTTTCATGAGACAAGTTCATAACTTATTTTTAGCAACTTTAACACCAGCATATATTGCATCCATAAAAGAACTACAAATAATCCAACATAACTATAAGGTGAAATGTGCAGAGAGCTCATAGCATGAGGCGAGGCATGCTGTAAAACCTTTAGGTGGATTTTATTCCAGATACACAATTTAATAACAAACACGTTTATTCAGGATATATTATGTATATTAAACTCTTGGCAAATAAATCATTCATCCAGTGCAGCTACCATGTACCAAAATACATTCAAGTAACCAGTTGTATGGAATTCTAACCATCTGCTCAGATCCTTCAGGGAAGAAGAAGATTGTCTGTTTTCCTGCTTTGCATAGCTTCTCCTCTTTAACTAATTCTACAGGGAGCATACTGAAGTTAAAGTTGGCTGTTCCATTTTACTGATAGGAATAATCTCAGATTTAGAGCCTGATTTGCTAAGGCTTTTCTCCCATTCTGTGTCTGTGGGGAGAATGCTTAGCAAATGAGGCCCTTTCATACGACAGGAATAATTCTTGTTACAGGTTTTTATCAACTTCATAGTGCACTGAAATAAAACAACCATCTCTATATAGTGGTTTCAGTCATTTGATAGGTAGCAATGATTTTTGTTGGCTGTTTATCTGCAGATAGGAAGTCCAAGTTTTCTCCAATGAAAATGTCTGATTACAGTCACAATAAAAGCTCGGATAACTCTGACAACAATAAGAGTCTAATTAGCATTGTTATGAGGAAATATCTCAGAACTGTTTTGAGTTCAAACTATAAAGTTTCAGTTTGTCCAAACTATTCTACACAAGAAAGGACTTCTAGTTATGAACTATAGCCACTAATAGACTGAATATTGATTGACATATCATGATAAACAAGAAACAGATTACATTGGTGACCTCTAGAACTCACAAATGAAATGATTGAAAGAAGACTACTGTGAGAATGTAATAATCTTAGTAAAAATAAGGGCTGATGTAATGAAACCCATGCCAAAGCCTGTTGCAAAATGTTAGCGCCAATTTTTAATACCAGGCATGTTAAAATCACACGGCCTCGCCTGATGCTTTAAACAAATGATATGGAAATGAAACCGGCACTAAAAATCTGTGAAAAGCCCAAAAAGCATGCCAAAACTGGCATTAAAACCAAAGTGCAGAAAACCACTTTAAAACCAATGGTAAAAGCCTTGAAAAAGGTGCTGGTTGAAGTTAAAGCTGAATTAGCTGCAATAAAGAAAGTTTCACCCATTTTACATTATTCAGGAATTAATTCCCCATTACCACAGAAAAACCAAAAGTCAAGGAAAAATGGATTTACAGTGGGCTCAGGTAGGATAAGACCAGTGACCCACAAACACCTGTTATTGACAGCTGTGCAGCCCACAAGTCTACCCCCCTCCCCCACTCACACACGGCATTAAGGAACTCAAAAAACACCAGGATTACAGTGGGCTCTGGTAGAATGAGACCTGTAATGCGGAGACACAAGCTTTATCATGTGTCACAAGTACAAAATGCCTTCTTTGTATTAAATATCGAAGAAGTTCTTGAAAAAGAGATTGAAGTGGCCATTAGAATTCCAATGACCATGTGGAAAGGGTTTATCACCATTTGCAATGTGTCCCATAAGGCTTATTTCAGAGGATTTGAAGGAGGGAGGGGGGGAGAGAGAGAGAGAGAGAGAGAGAGAGAGAGAGAGAGAGAGAGAGAGAGAGAGAGAGAGAGCACCTGGCCATGATAGCATGTCCCGTAGATAGGTATTTGTATCCCTAGGATAGGCCCACCTAGTAACTCGAGGTGGGGATTAGGTAAGAGTGTAGGGGGTTAGGGGCTTCTTTCACATTCTACATGAGACGTACGAACAGAACAGTGGTCTCTTGTGAAGATTTGCTGGCCTTCGGATTGAGGAAACTCACTCAAAGATGAGATTTGGGCAAGGGTCTCTCAACCTAGCTTGATGGACTCTCTACCTGGGTAACATCAAGCTAGGTTGAGAGACCCTTGCGGAGTGCCGCAAGGGTTGGTGTTGGGACCAGTCCTGTTCAATATCTTTGTGGCGACATCGCAGATGGGATAGAAGGTAAGGTTTGCTAATTTGCGGATGGTACTAAGATCTGCAACAGAGTGGACATGCCGGAAGGAGTGGAGAGAATGAGACGGCATTTAAGGAAGCTGGAAGACTGGTCAAAGATATGGCAGCTGAGTTTCAATGCCAAGAAGTACAGAGTCATGCATATGGGGTGTGGAAATCCGAAAGAAATGTATTCGATGGGGGGTGAAAGGCTGATGTGCACGGAGCAGGAGAGAGCCCTTGGGGTGATAGTGTCTAACGATCTGAAGTCGGCTAAACAATGTGACAAGGCAATAGCTAAAGCCAGAAGAATGCTGGGTTGCATAGAGAGAGGAATATTGAGTAAGAAAAGGGAAATGATTATCCCTTTGTACAGGTCCTTGGTGATGTCTCACCTGGAGTACTGAGACCATATCTCCAAAGGGACAGAGTCAAGATGAAGGCGGTCCAGAGAAGGCCGACCAAAAAGGTGGATGGTCTTCATCAAATAACTTATGAGGAGAGATTGAAGAACCTAAATATGTATACCCTGGAGGAAAGGAGGAACAGGGGTGATATGATACAGACTTTCAGATACTTGAAAGGTTTTAATGATCCAAAGTCAAAAACAAACCTTTTCCGTTGGAAAAAAATGGCATAACCAGGGGTCACGATTTAAAACTCCAGGGAGGAAGACTCAGAACCAATGTCAGGAAGTATTTCTTCACGGAGAGGGTAGTGGATGCCTGAAACACCCTTCCGGAGGAAGTGGTGAAGACTAAAACTGTGAAGGATTTCAAAGGGGCATGGGATAAACACTATGGATCCATAAAGTCTTAAGGATGTGAATGCAGAGAAGAGGCATGGGGGAGGCTTGCGGGAATTTTGGCTACTACCTGGTGATTAATACCCTTATTCAATAAAAAATACACATGGTTAATGTGACTCCAACATTGCTCTATGCTTCAAAGGCAAGAGGAAATGTGGGAAAAAGGATTTGCATTCACAAATAAGCATGGGAGTAGCTTGCTTGTTGCGGTGGTTACTATCCCAAAACAAATAAACTTGATACTTCACTTTCAATGCATATCCAGTGTAGCTCTCTGCTTCAATGGCAGGGGAGAATGAAGAAAAGAGGATTTATATTCAGACAACAACCAACAAGGACTAAACTGCACAGGCTGGGGACACAAATAAGCGTGGGAGTAGCTTGCTTATTCACTTGATGTGAAGTGCTTGATACTTCACTTTGATGCAGCTCCAGCACTGCTCTCTATATCAATGGCGGGGGTGGAAGGAAATTAGAACCAAGAAGTTACCAATAATGGCCATGACCTCAGCAGTCAGAGTAACAGATAAGTATGAGAAAAATAAGTGTGAAGCTTGCTGGGCAGACTGGATGAGCCATTTGTTCTTCTTCTGCCATTATTTCTATATTACTTATTTGAAAAATACTGCAGTGTTCCTTATTGAATGAAAGATATGACCAAGGCTGACCTGTGGTGTGATTGGTGGTGCACAGATGTCAATCTGTTTTCTTGGTCACTCCTCCTTACATGGACATAAAAGGCAGCCCCTTCCAGTGCATGATGCAGGGCTGGCAGGAGTCAATTGCTGAGAGAGAGAGAGAATGAGAGAGAGAGAGAGAGAGAGAGAGCGAGCACATTGTAAGAAAGAGACTATAACTCTATATATCTACCACTGTCAGAGGGCACATTCAACTTGGTGAGTTTGGCGGGGGCGGGGAAGCAGTATTACATTGTTCTGCATAGAGCACTACAGACCCTTGCCTTGGCCCTGGCTGCATAGTATAAGGTGAACTCTGGACTAGGTATTGGAGGTTTTGTAAGTGTTGGAGATGGTGCTTGGAATTGGTGGTTGCTGAATACATTGCTGAATGGCATATTTTGTGCTAGTTGTTTTTCCTTTGCTGTTTTCTGTCCCTTGCTCTAGGGTATCAGAGATAGAGTTCTGTATAGGGATGATAAGAACATAAGAAAGGGTCCATCAAGCCCAGCATCCTGTTTCCAACAGTGGCCAATCCAGGCCATAAGAACCTGGCAAGTACCCAAAAACTAAGTCTATTCCATGTTACCATTGCTAATGGCAGTGGCTATTCTCTAAGTGAACTTAATAGCAGGTAATGGACTTCTCCTCCAAGAACTTATCCAATCCTTTTTTAAACACAGCTATACTAACTGCACTAACCACATCCTCTGGCAACAAATTCCAGAGTTTAATTGTGCGTTGAGTAAAAAAGAACTTTCTCCGATTAGTTTTAAATGTGCCCCATGCTAACTTCATGGAGTGCTCCCTAGTCTTTCTATTATCCGAAAGAGTAAATAACCGATTCACATCTACCCGTTCTAGACCTCTCATGATTTTAAACATTTCTATCATATCCCCCCTCAGTCATCTCTTCTCCAAGCTGAAAAGTCCTAACCTCTTTAGTCTTTCCTCATAGGAGAGTTGTTCCATTCCCCTTATCATTTTGGTAGCCCTTCTCTGTACCTTCTCCATCGCAATTATATCTTTTTTGAGATGCGGCGACCAGAATTGTACACAGTATTCAAGGTGCGGTCTCACCATGGAGCGATACAGAGGCATTATGACATTTTCCGTTTTATTCACCATTCCCTTTCTAATAATTCCCAACATTCTGTTTGCTTTTTTGACTGCCGCAGCACACTGAACCGACAATTTCAATGTGTTTTCCACTATGACACCTAGATCTCTTTCTTGGGTTGTAGCACCTAATATGGAACCCAACATTGTGTAATTATAGCATGGGTTATTTTTCCCTATATGCAACACCTTGCACTTGTCCACATTAAATTTCATCTGCCATTTGGATACCCAATCTTCCAGGCATGCAAGGTCCTCCTGTAATGTATCACAGTCTGCTTGTAATTTAACTACTCTGAATAATTTTGTATCATCCGCAAATTTGATAACCTCACTCATCGTATTCCGTTCCAGATCATTTATATATATATTGAAAAGCACCGGTCCAAGTACACATCCCTGAGGCACTCCACTGTTTACCCTTTTCCACTGAGAAAATTGACCATTATATCCTACTCTTTGTTTCCTGTCTTTTAACCAGTTTGTAATCCACAAAAGGACATTGCCTCCTATCCCATGACTTTTTAGTTTTCGTAGAAGTCTCTCATGATGGACTTTGTCAAACGCCTTCTGAAAATCCAAATATACTACATCTACAGGTTCACCTTTATCCACATGTTTATTAACCCCTTCAAAAGCAGATTTGTTAGGCAAGACTTCCCTTGGGTACATCCATATTGACTGTGTCCCATTAAATCATGTCTTTCTATATGCTCTACGATTTTGATCTTGAGAATAGTTTCCACTATTTTTCTCGGCACTGAAGTCAGGCTCACTGGTCTATAGTTACCCGGATCGCCCCTGGAGCCTTTTTTAAATATTGGGGTTACATTGGCCACCCTCCAGTCTTCAGGTACAATGGATGATTTTAATGATAGGTTACAAATTTTAACTAATAGATCAGAAATTTCATTTTTTAGTTCCTTCAGAACCCTAGGATGCTTACTATCTGGTCCAGGTGATTTGCTACTCTTTAGTTTTTCAATCTGGCCTACTACATCTTCCAGGTTCACAGTGATTTTGTTCAGTTCGTCTGACTCATCACCCCTGAAAACCATCTCCGGAACAGGTATCTCCCCAACATCCTGATTAGTAAACACGGAGGCAAATAATTCATTTATTCTTTCTGCAATGGCCTTATCTTCCCTAAGAGCCCCTTTAACCCCTCTGCCATCTAATGGTCCAACTGACTCCCTCACAGGTTTCTTGCTTTGGATATATTTTAAAAAGTTTTTATTATGAGTTTATGCCTCTATGGCCAACTTCATTTCAAACTCTCTCTTCGCCTTTCTTATCGATATTTTACACTTTCCTTGACAATGCTTATGTTTTATCCTATTTTCTTCAGATGAATCCTTCTTCCAATTTTTGAAGGATTTTTTTTTGGCTAAAATAGCCTCTTTCACCTCACCTTTTAACCATGACGGTAATCATTTTGCCTTCCTTCCACCTTTCTTAATGTGCGGAATACATATGGACTGTGCCTTTAGGATTGTATTTTTAAACAATGTCCAAGCCTTTTGAACACTTTTAACCTTTGCAGCTGCACCTTTCAGTTTTTTTCTAGCTAGTTTCCTCATTTTATCAAAGTTTCTCTTTTTAAAATTTAGTGTTAGAGCTGCAGATTTACTTATTGTCCCCCTTCCAGTTATTAGTTTAAATTTGATCATGTTATGATCACTGTTGCCAAGTGGCCCTACCACCGTTACCTCTCTCACCAAATCTTGCGTTCCACTAAGAATTAAATCTAAAATAGCTCCCTCTCTTGTTGGTTCCTGAACCAATTGCTCCATGAAGCAAATATTTATTACATCCAGGAACTTTATGTCTCTAGCAAGTCCTGATGTTACATTTACCCAGTCAATATTGGGGTAATTGAAATCTAGTAACAAAAATTGTGGAAATCGCAATATTGTAAATATTAGCCTAAGAAGGTGTCAGCAAGCCTGACGTTATATGTCTTTATAGCAGACACTAATCAGTCTACTCAATCATCCACCTTCATCGGTTTTTAATGCTTGAATACTACAAAAATTATTTTTATAGAACTTTTTTCTTTTTAATTGAAATTGTCCTCCATGGAATTCAAAGTATATCAGACTCTTATCGGACAGCTCATTCTTATTGCCCTACACGGGCCGGTGTTTCGCTTGCTAAGCTTCATCAGGGGCACATCAAAAGATGTTATACCAAGAGTCAGTTACCTACAATAACCATATAATAATTAATTAATATGTCGAAAGAGGAACTCCTCCTGTAATATATATATAATATATATATAATAATTAATAATTAATAATTAATAATAGGGGTATAATAATTAATTAATATGTCGAAAGAGGAACTCCTCTTTCGACATATTAATTAATTATTATATGGTTATTGTAGGTAACTGACTCTTGGTATAACATCTTTTGATGTGCCCCTGACGAAGCTTAGCAAGCGAAACACCGGCCCGTGTAGGGCAATAAGAATGAGCTGTCCGATAAGAGTCTGATATACTTTGAATTCCATGGAGGACAATTTCAATTAAAAAGAAAAAAGTTCTATAAAAATAAATTTTTGTAGTATTCAAGCATTAAAAACCAATGAAGGTGGATGATTGAGTAGACTGGTTAGTGTCTGCTATAAAGTAGAGATGTGAATCGTGTCCTCGATCGTCTTAACGATCGATTTCGGCTGGGAGGGGGAGGGAATCGTATTGTTGCCGTTTGGGTGTGTAAACTATCGTGAAAAATCGTTAAAATAGTGAGCCGGCAAACTAAACCCCCCTAAAACCCACCCCGACGCTTTAAATTAAATCCCCCACCCTCCCGAACCCCCCCTAATGCTTTAAATTACCTGGGGATCCGGCGGTGGTCCAGAACGGCGGCGGTCCGGAACGGCCCCCTCAATAGAATCGTGTTGTCTTCAGCCGGCGCCATTTTTCAAAATGGCCACCGCAAAATGGCGGCGGCCATAGACAAAAACGATTCGACAGAGGAGGTCGTTCCGGACCCCCGCTGGACTTTTGGCAAGTCTTGTGGGGGTCAGGAGGCCCCCCCAAGCTGGCCAAAAGTTTCCTGGGAGTCCAGCGGGGTTCCGGGAGCGATTTCTCGCCGCAAATCGTTTTCGTACGGAAAATGGCACCGGCAGGAGATCAAGTGCAGGAGGTCGTTCAGCGGCGGTCCGGAACCCCCGCTGAACGACCTCCGCTGGATCCCCAGGTAATTTAAAGCATTGGGGGGGGGGATTCGGGAGGGTGGGGGATTTAATTTAAAGGGTCGGGGGTGGGTTTTAGGGGGTTTTAGTGTGCTGGTTTTCCTGCCCTCCCCCTTCCCCCGATTTACGATTTTTTAACGATAAATCGGGGGAATTGGTATTGTATCGTGGCCCTAACGATTTTTTGACGATTTAAAATATATCGGACGATATTTTAAATCGTCAAAAAACGATTCACATCCCTACTATAAAGACATATAATGTCAGGCTTGCTGACACCTTCTTTGGCTAATATTTACAATATTGCGATTTCCACAATTTTTGTTACTAGATTATTTCTGTGGTTATCTACTGACTCCCAGTTTGTTTGTGGTAATTGAAATCTCCCATTATTATTGCACTGCCAAATTGGATTGCTTCCCTGATTTCTCTTAGCATTTCATCATCTGTCTGACCATTTTGTCCAGGTGGACGGTAGTATACTCCTATCACTATACTCTTACCCAACACACATGGGATTTCTACCCATATAGATTCTACTGAGCATTTACTCTCTTGTATGATCTTTAACCTGTTGGACTCTATACCCTCCCGGACATAAAGTGCCACACCCCCACCAAGTTGATCCTCCCTATCATTGCGATATAATTTGTACCCTGATATAGCACTGTCCCTTTGGTTATCCTCCTTCCACCAAGTCTCTGTGATGCCAATTATGTCAATCTCATCATTTGCTGCTATACACTCTAACTCTCCCATCTTACTTCTTAGACTTCTGGCATTGGCATACAGGCATTTCAAAGTGTGGTTTTTTCTTGTTTTAACAACTTACTTTTCAGTTGTTTGGGATAATTTGGAAATCATTAGCTCTGGTGATTTTTTACATATAGGCATATGAACTATGTTTGCTTTTAATGGAGCCTCTCTGTTGGGATGCCCTAACTCTCCTGTTTCATTACTATCCTTCAAGCATACATTTCTCCGAACCATGCACTGCTGAGTGACTGTGGGCTTTCCCCCTTGTTCTAGTTTAAAAGCTGCTCTATCTCCTTTTTGAAAGTTAGTGCCAGCAGCTTGGTTCCACTCTGGTTAAGGTGGAGCCCACCCTTACGGAAAAGTCTCCCCTTTCCCCAAACGTTTCCCCAGTTCCTTACAAAGCTGAATCCCTCTTCCCTGCACCATCGTCTCATCCACGCATTGAAACTCTGGATCTCTGCCTGCCTCTGAGGACCTGCACGTGGAACAGGAAGCATTTCAGAGAATGTTACCCTGGAGGTTCTGGATTTCAGCTTCCTACCTAAAATCCTAAATTTGGCTTCCAGAACCTCTCTCCCACATTTTCCTATGTCATTGGTGCCCACATGTACCATGACAGCCGGCTCCTCCCCAGCACTGTCTATAATCCTATCTAGGTGACGCGTGAGGTCTGCCACCTTAGCACCAGGAGGCAAGTTACCAGGCGGTCCTCACGTCTACCAGCCACCCTGATATCTACATTTCTAATAATCGAATCACCAACTATGATGGCCGTCCTAACCCTTCCCTCCTGGGCAGTAGCCCTGGGAGATTTGTCCTCAGTGTGAGAGGACAATACATCACCTGGAGAGCAGGTCCTTGCTACAGGATCACTTCCTGCTACACCAGGGTGATGTTCTCCTACTGGGAGACCTTTCTGATCCAAGGCAGCACTGGGGCTGCCAGAATGGATTTGGGACTTGGCTACTATGTCCCTGAAGGTCTCGTCAATGTTCCTTTCTGTCTCCCTCAGCTCCTCCAAGTCTGCTACTCTAGCCTCCAGAGATCGGACTTGTTCCCTGAGAGCCAGGAGCTCTTTGCACCGAATGCACACATACAATTTCTCACCAGCGGGTAAAAAATCATACATGTGACACTCAATGCAAAAGACTGTCAAATGTTTTTTTTGCAAAAAAGCAAATGTCAAAAGTTTTTTCAAAACATTTTGAAATACAATTAAAATAGTCCAAAAGAATTTTCTTGAAAACTTACCTTTTTTAGGCAAGAAATCCTGACTGGTCACACGACACTGTCAGTGTTTTGAGAGCACTACCTGCGACTCTGTGCCTCAGGGGAACTCGCCACCATCACAGATGGTGCTTCCATTTTTACTGGTGTGATATACAGGTCTCCAACCCAAATGGATGAACTGGACAGAGACCTGATCGAGGACATCCAAAAGTTGGTAAAGAAGGGAAAAGTGTTGCTCATTGGAGATTTTAATCTTCTGGATGTGGATTGGAGCATCCCTTCTGCGGAATCTACAAAAAGTAGAGAGATAGTGGATTCCCTTCAAGAGGCTCTGCTCAAACAAATAGTAATGGAACCCACAAGGGTGTGATCTTTGATCTAGTGCTCACTAATGGTAAAAATGTCTGATGTTTGGGTAGAGGCTCACCTGAGCAGTAGTGATCATCAGACGGAATGGTTCAATATCATAAACAGGATACAGAGAAGTCAAAAAAGATCAGAGTTTGACTTTGTCAAAATGGGGATGTACCTGGAGGAAGAACTGGAAGACTGGGAGAAAATGGGTGAGGTGGAATAACAGTGGTCCAAATTAAAAGGAGCTATTATAAAGGCAACAAATCTATATGTTAGGAAAGTAAAAAAGAGTAGGAAAAAGAAACCAATATGGTTTTATAAGGAGCTGGCTGAAAAAATTAAGGCAAAAAGAACAGCATTCAAAAAGTATAAAGGATCTCAAAAAAAGGAACACAAGGAAGAATATCTGTTAAAAATGAGGAAGACAAAGAAAGAAATCTGGAAAGCAAAAAAGTCAAATGGAAGAAAGAATTGCCAAAGAGGTAAAGAGAGGAGACATTTATTTTTCAGATATATCAGAAAAAGAAGGAAGGTCCGAAGTGGTATAGTGAAATTGAAAGGTGACAAGGAGCACTTTGTGGTAGGGATGTGCATTTGTTTGCAAAGAAATAGTAAATAAAGACGATATTTCCTATTTCGTTGCTTTTCGGGGGGCCGCTGAAATGATAAGAAAACCACAATTTCATGTGGTTTTATTGTTTTTTTGGAGGGAAAAAGGCACATTAAAAAAAAGAAACCAAACCCACCCCAACCCTTCAAATTTAATTAATTGCAACCCCCTACCCTCCCGACCCCCCCAAAACCTTGCCAAAATTCCCTGGTGGTCCAGCAGGTTTCATTTTTCGTTTTCAGGGCAGCCGAAATAAAATCGGCCTGAACCGCAGGAAAATTAAATTTCCTATGGCGGGCCAATAACAAAAGGTTCGGCCAAATCACATCTCTGCTGTGTGGAGAGAGATGAAGAAATGGCATAAATATTAAACAAAGGATCCAGAAAGAAACAAGGAAGATGATCTATCAAAGCTGTGAGGGTAACAAAATAGGATAGATCAAAAAGTCCTTAAATTACTTTATTGTTATGAAGACAAGTTGCCTAATAATTGCCCAACTTACAGGGGGCTGCTTAAGGGGCTACAAAATGAAACAATCAATTAAAATGACATTTAAAAACATATAAATAACATATAAAATGACATATATATTAATAAAACTCCCACAAAAGTCATAAAAATATAATAAAACAAATAAAACATACATTGAATACAGACATCATGGCACCACAGAAAATATATTAATAATAAAAGTTTTTTTTAACATGTTATAAAATGGGATTCCTGTGTGCACATGCATGCCTGATTTTATATTAGCGCACGCATGTGCGGGTGGGTGGCATCTCGCGCACGCAAAGGGGGGATTTAAAAGATTTACACAAACCGATGTGATTGGGGCTATACCAGTTTCCTCCCAGTCCACTGCTTAATTGGAGTGGACTGGGAGGGAACTTTCCTATCTCCCTTCCTACTTTGCCTTCCTTTTCCCCTCTCCTTCCTGACCCCTAAAACCCCTTTACCTACCTTTTTTTAAATTTTGGAAATTACTTCATCTGTCCCAGTTGACCCCCACCCCCAACCCCAGCCTGCCCCTTTCAAGGAGCCTGGCATTTCCATGCATACCAGGGGATACGCATGTGGCTGGGCCATTTTTAAAATGCACTCAGCGTGCACAAGGCCCGACCACTTGCGTATTCCCTGGTTTTTGTCCGCGTCTGGCTTTTAAAATTTGGGCTTTAACCAATAAGCTTTCATACTGTTGATGCAACTCCATTATTGCTCTCTGCTTCAATGGCAGGGGGAAATGAGGAAAAGGCTAATTAGATTCAGACAGCAACCAACAAGGACATTGAATTTTACATTCTGGAAAAACAAATAAGGATGGGGGTAAGTTGCTGATGAGGCTGTTACTACCCTAAACCAATAAACCTGATACTTTTGATGCAACTCCAACATTGCTCTCTCTTTCCACAGCAAGAGGTAATGGGGAATTGGACTCAGACAGCAACCAACAAAGGCCTTTGACTGTCTGGGAAACTGATAAGTGTGGGGGTGACCTGTATGGCATGGCAGATGCTACCATAAGCTTGCTGGGCAGACTGGATGGACTAATTGGTCCTTTTCTGCCATCATTTCTCTGTTTCTATGTTTCATATACCAAACAAAAACAAAAAAATATAATTTAAGGAAATGCACATCTTATTTATTTTAGCTTCCATGGCATTGATTAAACCTTATTGACTACAATAGGAATCTCACTGATTCATCTATAAAAAGGGGAAAAATAATAGGGGAATAGTTAAGCAACACATAATCATCTGACAGTTTCATGCTTTTTTTATTAAAAGTCTCCAATAAATCTAAAGAAGAGTAAAGATGAGAGCATGCACAATTATTTCTTTTCCTTTTCAATTTATCATCCAAAAAGTCAAACTAAATGGAAAAAGAAATGAACACCATGGATCCTAATCTGATTCTATTTTGGGAAAGTCTTGGGATAAAATTTGGCTGAAAAATTTCCACAAAGCATCCCAAACCTATAATCTACCCTGAAAAAGTGCCTTTGCAGAGTTTAAGAGTAGTATAGCATAAATTATGAAACCACAGGACTGAAGGTGTTCCTGTTAAAATGAATGAAAATATTTTCCTAAACTATCCCTAATACAATACTGCTGCACCATGTTGCTTACTGGAACACCCAAATTTCTCTAAGTGACTTGGCATAGTAGCTCCTGAGCCAGCATAAATTCAACATATGGAGGAGATTTATTCAATCATCAGATTTCATTTTATAAAATGAGTGATTTTTAAAAAAATTATTTTCGTCAGTTCATTTGGAAAAAGACATGGTATTATACAAAACAAAAATCAATCTACATTTACTTTGCACCTATGGCAATGACTATGGACATCATGACTGAAATACAGTATGTGGGTCTGGGAAAGTTTCTGGATTTTGTTCAACAGGGCAACAATGATGGTATCACACGTATCGACCAGTTATCATGCAAGAATGCTGCTAACCATTTCAGACGAGTAGAATTTGCAAGAGCATTCTCTGATTAGGGGATGAAAGGAAATACAGAAATCAGATAAGTTCCCACTGATGTTCAGAAGGATTGATTACAAGCATAGATTTGTATGACTCCTTCCAATGATCAAAAAGTAATATTCAATATAAGAATCAGTTTCATAGTAAACACCGGGCTCGCTCTCCCAATGAGCGGAGGCCCGCACATTATGGCGAGTCCAGGGAGGTGCGCTTCCCCTCTTTCTCTCCCCCATGACAGACCTTCGGGTTGCATCCACGGCCAGCGCGCCGGCGCTGGCGGAGGCATCATCAGGCCACGGCGCACGCACGATCGCAGCTTAATGATCTTACCGCCACTACAAAGGGCCGATGTCGGCCCCTCTCTCCCCCTTTTCACCCGGCGTTGCAGCGAATTCATTTGCTGGCCTCCCCACCACAACCCAGACCCGCGAGAGCAGGCAGCATCCCAGCGAGTTCGCTGGCCTCCCCACCATAACCCAGACCGGCGAGTACTCGCGGGCCACCCACAATTTCACCAGATGCTCGATCCAAAAAAGGGATGTTTTTTTCCGGGAGCAGGAAGAAAGCAGCGACGGGGGAAAAAAGGCAGATGGCGGGGAGCAGAGACAAAACGTTGCCTGCTGCAGTGGGAACAAATAAGATAATTTAATTTTCCTTTACTTATTTCTTTTCTTTCTTTGATTTGATTTGTTTGATTTTCTTTTTGGGCCGCTGTGCACAGACACATGGCTGGCAGCAGCAGACTAGGCAGCGAAAAGGAGTGGAGAGTTGAAAAATGGCTCATTCAAAAAAAATAAAAAAAGAAGATAGGGCTAGCAGGGCAACCAAAAGAAGTCACCATTAAGGCAATTTAAACAAACAATAATCCGGACAGGCTTGAGACAGCTGGACAGCTAAAGCAAAATGGCCAAGACTGGTCCTACCACGCAAAGAACAAGGGCACATCCGGGGCACAAGAAGCATCGGGCAATGCGGGAACAGTCAAGAGGCAGAGGCAGTGGAAGTAAAGGAGAAACCCTATGTCTCAGAGCCAGGAATACGATCAAGCACCACTGGAATTAAGCTGCATGGTGGAGGCCGTGGTGCTGGGCACACCGAAGCGTGCTGTGACACTGGGACTAATTGAAACAAGTATACAGCAGCCTAACCCATGCCAGATGTCACAGTCGCACATTACCGCAGGGTCGACGGCTGGCACCTATCAGGAGACTGCTCTTCCCCCACAGATAGCCTCCGGCAGCTCTGGGATGAGGGGGGCTGGATCAGGTCCTGCAGTTATTCCACACAATATATTCCTGGCCTGGGGTCCAACATGGCTGGGAATGGGGACAAGTGGCCCTACATGGGCCCCCTTTCACCCCAGCATGCAGAATTGGCCCCTTTGTAAATCATGGACAGCCACGATGGGTGGCTATCACTGGACATGCACTAATACGGTACAATCACCATGGTTCCCTGATGTATACCCGAATCAGGAGGGCATCCTGAGTTATCCCCCTATGTTGCAGCCATGGGGAGGCTGGTTCATGCCAGCAACACCATGCACCAAACCCCTGGTTGCGGTGTCAGACAACAGAAACAGCTATGAGACCAGGGACTATTCCAGAGATGCAAGGTAATAACCCCAGGGATACATCATTTTTGACACCACCGAGTGAAGGAAATGCAGAGATGCCATCTCAGGAAAGGAGACAAGAGAGCGAACAACCTGCCGAGACACTAGTGACCAATCATGGACACAGCACCGGCGAAGCCAACAAGGGTGAGTCTGCAAGGACTTCAGGGGATAGCCAAGGTTTAGAAAAGGTCCAAAAACCAGGAGGTCAGTCAAGAGGAAGAAAAAATCCAGAACAAAAAATGACTCCAGTTCAAACAACTCCTCCAAATCATCCAGTGCAGGCTCATCTTCAGAAGATAGCCAAGACAAAGCTGACGTAGCAGGAGCTGGGGAAGACAGGGGATCCCCAGCATTGACAACCTTGTCTCATCTATGGGAGAGGGTCCCAAAGGAGTTAAGGAAGCAAATCAAGAAAAGGACTTACATAGACATCTTCAGAATCCTGGAAAGCCGGCGCCGGGCCAATGAAAAGAAGGGCAACAAAAAACGAGATCCCACACCAGGCGCTGATAAGCCAATAGCGAGAAATATAACAAATTAAATGACAGCATTCCTAAGGATGACGAGTGACATTGAACATGAGGATCCATCATAATGTGGCCCTATGCTTAGCTATGTGGATACCATTCTCAAAGCGAATGGAGAATATGATGGATGGGCATGACTTAATTATGATGAATGTTTTCAGAGACAAGATGGAAGAGAAATACTTCATGTCTTGGGGCACTCAGGACGTTGGCCTGTGGCTCAGGCAAATGAAGAATAAAGCCCCTGACATGGGCAGTAGTGCTCCCACAGCAGCGTGATGAGGACAGGAAATCACATAGTGGGGAAGACAGGGCACGGCACTGGAACATGCTGGAGATACAACAAAGCTTCTTGCTCATTTCAAGACTGTAAATTTAGGCAGCTCTGTTCAATATGCATGGCACCCCACCCAGCCACGAAGTGCATGAAGAAGATTAATACAGGGAGTAAGCCCAAATCTAAATAGCAACAACACATTTGAGAAGGCACCATCCCCGATAATTCTTGTAGCGATGGTAGAATGGCTCAACCGATATCCAAATAAGAAGCAAGCCAAGACGTTGTTCCATGGTTTTCGCCATGGATTCATAATACCTTTCCAAGGAGATATCGAGGAAATCTTTGCAGAGAACATCCCCTCAGCAGCCAAGCATGAGAACCTCATACAGCAGAAACTGGAAGCCAAGTTGTCAATGGACAGAATGGCTGGTCCATTCACATCACCTCTGTTCAAGAAGATGATGCTCTCATCATTGCCTGTGATCCCCAAGAAGGAACCTGGAAGATATCAACTGATTCAAAACATATCTTACCCAAATGGAGCATTGGTGAATGATCACATACCACGAGATGAATGCTCAGTGCATTATGCATCCTTCGATTCTGCGATTGATGCACTGTGCAAGTGCAGTAAAGGGGAGCTCATGGCTAAAACAGACATTGAAGCTGCCTTCCGCCTTCTACCAGTGCACTCTTCTAGTTTCCCGTTGTTGAGATTCCACTTCAGAGGTGATTATTATTTCAATAAATGTATGTCCATTGGGTGTTCTGTGTCTTGCACATAATTTGAAATGTTCAGTTCTTTCCTACATTGGGTAACAGTCCAACAGGCTGGGTTGTCTAGCATAATCCACTATTTAGATGATTTTCTCTTCATTAGACCAAATGGATCATAGGTGTGCTCTCATCTGTTACGTGCCTTTCATAGTGTCGCATCTCAACTGGGCATTCTGAAAGCACAAGAAGAAAGGACTGATGGAAGGACCGATGATGCTAATAAAATTATTGGGCATCGAGATTGATTCCATCCAGATGATATCCAGACTCCCTCATCTGGATATCAGGACAAATTGTGTGATATGCAGATGAGACTGAAACAGGCAATATCATCCAAGAAAATGAAATTAGCAAAAGTCCAATCCTTATCGGAAACCTCAACTTCGCATCTAGGGTGATACCTATGGGGAGGGCATTTCTGAGGAGGTAAACAGCATGCACCAAAGGAGTGGATCATCTGAATCACCACATTAGAATGACTCAGTCCATAAAAGACGACCTGGCATTATGGCTGACCTTCCTGAGTAAATATAATGGCATATCTGTATGGCAAGACTCCCCTGTTTCCAATCAAGACTTAGGAATACACTCGGATCCTTGAGGAGGAAGGGGTTCCAGCATGTACTGGCAAGGACCTTGGGTGGCTAAGCAATGGCTGGTGGCTTGGGTGGAGACAAGTCTCACCCAAAATGTTACATTCTTGGAACTGTTTCCCATTCTGGTCACCTTGGTCATATGGGGCAAGAAGTTAAAAAACAAGCACATAATATTCTGGTGCGATAACATGTCAATGGTCCAGGTCATAAATAGGCAGTCTATCAAATGCCATAGAGTAAATGAACTATTACGGGAAGTGGTGCAATTTAGCTTGCAGGTGAACATGGTGTGTCATGTCCCAGGGGTGCATAATGGTATTGCTGATGCATTGTCAAGAGCTAAATGAGATTTGTTTCAAAAACATGTACATGGAGCAGACAAGGAAGGCATACTGGTGCCAGATCGCTTGTGAAACAATGGGACAACATAAGAACATAAGAACATAAGAAAATGCCATACTGGGTCAGACCAAGGGTCCATCAAGCCCAGCATCCTGTTTCCAACAGTGGCCAATCCAGGCCATAAGAACCTGGCAAGTACCCAAAAACTAAGTCTATTCCATGTAACCATTGCTAATGGCAGTGGCTATTCTCTAAGTGAACTTAATAGCAGGTAATGGACTTCTCCTCCAAGAACTTATCCAATCCTTTTTTAAACACAGCTATACTAACTGCACTAACCACATTCGCTGGCAACAAATTCCAGAGTTTAATTGTGTGTTGAGTAAAAAAGAACTTTCTCCGATTAGTTTTAAATGTGCCCCATGCTAACTTCACGGAGTGCCCCCTAGTCTTTCTACTATCCGAAAGAGTAAATAACCGATTCACATCTACCCGTTCTAGACCTCTCATGATTTTAAACACCTCTATCATATCTCCCCTCAGTCGTCTCTTCTCCAAGCTGAAAAGTCCTAACCTCTTTAGTCTTTCCTCATAGGGGAGTTGTTCCATTCCCCTTATCATTTTGGTAGCCCTTCTCTGTACCTTCTCCATCGCAATTATATCTTTTTTGAGATGCGGCGACCAGAATTGTACACAGTATTCAAGGTGCGGTCTCACCATGGAGCGATACAGAGGCATTATGACATTTTCCGTTTTATTCACCATTCCTTTTCTAATAATTCCCAACATTCTGTTTGCTTTTTTGACTGCTGCAGCACACTGCACCGACGATTTCAGTGTGTTATCCACTATGACACCTAGATCTCTTTCTTGGGTTGTAGCACCTAATATGGAACCCAACATTGTGTAATTATAGCATGGGTTATTTTTCCCTATATGCATCACCTTGCACTTATCCACATTAAATTTCATCTGCCATTTGGATGCCCAATTTTCCAGTCTCACAAGGTCTTCCTGCAATTTATCACAATCTGCTTGTGATTTAACTACTCTGAACAATTTTGTGTCATCTGCAAATTTGATTATCTCACTCGTCATATTTCTTTCCAAATCATTTATAAATATATTGAACAGTAAGGGTCCCAATACAGATCCCTGAGGCACTCCACTGTCCACTCCCTTCCACTGAGAAAATTACCCATTTAATCCTACTCTCTGTTTCCTGTCTTTTAGACAGTTTGCAATCCACGAAAGGACATCACCACCTATCCCATGACTTTTTACTTTTCCTAGAAGCCTCTCATGAGGAACTTTGTCAAACGCCTTCTGAAAATCCAAGTATACTATGTCTACCGGTTCACCCTTATCCACATGTTTATTAACTCCTTCAAAAAAGTGAAGCAGATTTGTGAGGCAAGACTTGCCCTGGGTAAAGCCATGCTGACTTTGTTCCATTAAACCATGTCTTTCTATATGTTCTGTGATTTTGATGTTTAGAACACTTTCCACTATTTTTCCTGGCACTGAAGTCAGGCTAACTGGTCTGTAGTTTCCCGGATCACCCCTTGAGCCCTTTTTAAATATTGGGGTTACATTTGCTATCCTCCAGTCTTCAGGTACAATGGATGATTTTAATGATAAGTTGCAAATTTTTACTAATAGGTCTGAAATTTCATTTTTTAGTTCCTTCAGAACTCTGGGGTGTATACCATCTGGTCCAGGTGATTTACTACTCTTCAGTTTGTCAATCAGGCCTACCACATCTTCTAGGTTCACCGTGATTTGATTCAGTCCATCTGAATCATTACCCATGAAAACCTTCTCCATTACGGGTACCTCCCCAACATCCTCTTCAGTAAACACCGAAGCAAAGAAATAATTTAATCTTTCCGCGATGGCCTTATCTTCTCTAAGTGCCCCGACACCACGAGAAACCTCCTCCAGCGATCTATAGCCCCAGTGACATGGAACTCTTTCCACAGGCCTATGAGAACATGTCTGGATTACTGAAAGAGCAGGGCTGGGTGGAGGGACTGGTGCCTGAGGAGTTAGTTACCAGGTTTATCATTTGGGCAAAAGAGAGTGGTAAATCTAGGGGCATGGTAACTAAACAGCTGACAGGGTTCAAGAGGCAGGGTTCAAGAGGCAGCAAGAGGGGCAAAGTTATGCCTTAAACGAGCATCATCACTAATGACTTGCCCAGTCCAGAATGTGGTGAATTACTTGTCTGCGTGGCCTGATGGAGACAAATTCTTATTAATCCATGCCGACAAAGCCCCCCTTACCAGACATCAATTTGCGGCAGTTCTAAACTTAGCTTTAGTGGAAATTGGCTGTAACCCGAAAGACTTTGGGACACATTCCTTCAGAATAGGAGCTGCCACCAGTGCTTCATAGGTGGGGTTGGTGATAGAAACCATTCAAAACATAGGGAGATGAAGGTCAGATGTGGTATGCACATATATCAGAGCAGGTCGGTTAGGAGTCTTTAACCTTTCTTGACCTCTCTTCACAGGAGCATCGCAACAGCAAAGGGATGTCTGGATCGTTGGACATTCCTTTGTTTATTGGGCAGAAATAACGTCCTGGGATCGCTCGTACAGGGCTCATTTGGGTTTGGCACCATGTAATGTGCACATATATTGGTTGGGGGAATGAGGAATGACGTGGGATCAGCTGCTGCCATATATACACTCAAGAAGAATATGTTGACCATGCCAGAGGTCATTGTCATTCATTTAGGAGATAATGACCTGGGAAAGTCATCGTGCGTCCAGCTAATACGACGCATGAAGAATGACTTGAAGGAATTGGTGTCATGGTTCCCGAATATTTGCTTCATGTGGTCCGATATCATTCATCGTTTGAAATGGCGAGACAGCATGTTATGGAAAAGAGGTCGCAAAAAGGTCAACCGGCAAGGGGACAGTGGACCCAGAGGTTAGGCAGAAGTCACATCTTCTATAACTTCTTTTGTCATGTTGTTGTTTTAATGATACTATGTATGTATGTTGTAAATCGCCTAGACCTTTTTGTGTTAGGTGTTTGATAAGTTTTAATAAATGGAAATGGAAAATGGAAATGGAAATGGGCAGATGATCTCTGTGAAGGCTTGTATAGGCCAGAACAAATTCACCTGTCGGACATTGGGCATGACCTCTTTAACAATGAAATTCAAGAAGCTATTGATAAATCCCTAAATTGAAGAGGTGGCTGCTTTAGCGAGGGCATGAGGCAAGTGGTACTACTTCATGCCGGTGGTGGGGGCATGAATCGCCAGGGCTAATTGGTAGGTTTTAGGGTGGGACCCCCTTGCTTGGAAGTCATGGTAGGGGAGCCAGGTAATATGGGCTGCCTTGCTAGGAGACACGATGGGCGGCACTGGTGACATGGTTGGTGTCAGATGGTAGTTAGCGGCTCGTGTCAAGTACGGTAGTCTGATGTTATAAAAAATAAAGCTGCGGCCTCTTCATACATAAAGTCTTGGAGTCTATTTGTTAAGGTTAAAGTGTGGGAAGGGGAGGGACAGTATTGGCACAGGCGATTCAAGGATCTCGACGTTAATACCGGGCTCGCTCTCCCAATGAACGGAGGCCCGCACATGATGGTGACTCCCAGGAGGTGCGCTTCCCCCCTTTCCGTCCCTCACTGATGCTGGCGTCGTCGTCATCGGGCCATGAGGCACGCACGGTCGCATCCTGATGATGTCACTGCCACTACAAAGGGCCGAGATGGGCCCTCTCTCTTCCACTTTTCACCCAGCATTGCAGCAAGTTCCTCACCCACTTACCCTAATCAATTTTTTTTTTCATACAATTGTATTGTCATTTCAGGTAGTTGAAGAAGTTAGTAAGTTATCAGCTGTTACTGTTCCTGTATAATTGTTAACATGTTACTCGAAGAAAACATTGTCACAGCTTTAAGCGGGGGCCCGAGCTGCCTGGCCTAGTTGGTAGGTTTTGGGGTGGGGCCCCCCTTGCTCAGACGTCACAGTGGGAGGGCCGGGTCAGATGGGCTGCATTGCTAGGAGACATGATGGGCAGCACCGGTGACACGGTTGGTGTCAGATGGTAGTTAGCGGCTCGTGCCAAGTATGGTAATCTGATGTTATAAAAATAAAGCTGTGGCCTCTACATCCATAAAGTCTTGGAGTCTATTTGTTAAGGTTAAAGTGTGGGAAGGGGAGGGAGCGTATTGGTGCAGGTGATTCAAGGATCTCGGTGTTATATCTCTGTTTCTGCTGGACAAGTTAGGCGCAGATCAACTTCATTGCAATAAGTAGGCTGTTCTCGTGACTGATTCATGGAATGGCAGTAGCTATAGTAACTGCTTCCTGTGCATCAAACCAAATAGAGAAGAGAACATTTTTTTTTCCAGATAAATGGATTCCTGCCCATTAGGATTTCCCTAAATGGTGGGGCCCAGCATTTTGCTAACCTGCTGCTCCTGCTACTTTTAGCAGTTTGAATCATGTGCTGCCACATAGATTAATATATTTGTATTATTATGATTTGTGATTATTATTATGTAAGAGTCCTTTGACTATATATCTGTATTTATATCTGTATTTATACCCTGAACACTCAGACAGTTCTGAAATATCTGGGTGACTTGATGATCTGTCTGCAGTAACCTCTTATTGTCTCCATCCTATTTCTCCTATTCGAGTCATTCTTCTTCCACATACTATTTCCTGTCAAAGTCACTTCCCCTTTCATTCTCCCTTTTCCCCTATTTTGTCTTGTGATTGCTCTTCTTTCTCCTATTCTCCAATCTCAATTTCCTTGTGCCTTTTTCTTATTTTCTCCTCCTCCCCCCCCCCCCTTCCAATCACAAAACTGCAAAACCAAAACCTTTCTGCCACTATGACTGGGATATTGTATTTGAACCAGTTGTGGTTGAGGAGTCAAGGTGAACCTGAGAGGAAAAAAACATGTGTTACATAGTGGAGTCACTGCAAACAGCTTTCCACTATGCGTTGGCCATCATAATGTGGTTGAGTGGAGCTGGCCACCACATGCTAATGAGAACACATCTCTGCAGTTTATTGTACCACCACCACGTAGCAAGTGACTTTACTCATTAGGTTATTCCAAGCTCCCCAACAACGGCTGAATCAGGTATGATCTCCTGACCACTGCACAGACACACACTGTTTCTCCCTGGTTTAACATTAAGATTGCATAATGTAAATAAATAAAATTCAATTTATTTGTTTATTGACATTTATCAACTGTTTTACTGTTTAAAAAATGCTCAAAGCATTTATTCGGCCAATTTTCTAACTGTCCACGTTGGGATGATGATCACGTATTTTTTACCTGTAGCTTTCCAACCAATTCTCAAAGCAAAAATGTATGCATGCTTTTGCTTTCAAATTTACAGTGAGTACAAAATATACATAGTTGGTTGCACCTGCTTTTTCTGTGGATAGATGTTGCTTGAAAAGTATAAATGAAAATCTGAAAATGCCTTCAATATTCTTACTTTTCCTTCCTGTCCTACACATGCCCCCAGGGACATCTCCTTTCAATGGGGACAATGCAATAAAACCCACAACAAAATCAGCGTTATTTTTTAGCACTTATTTTGGGTAAAAACAGGCAGCTCCACAGAATGCAATAACATAATAGTATGCAAATGAAACCTGTGCAAAAAATCTGTGCTTAATAAAAAAAATAAATGGAAAACCCATGCCAAAGCTACAATAAAGAATACCCTGGGAAGTTCATTCCAAATAACATAAAAAAAAATGTTTCCTGGTGTTCATTAGATGGTCCTCTTTGACAGTCAGTGGCATAGCCATGGGTGGGCCTGGGTGGGCCATGGCCCATCCATTTTGAGCTCAAGCCCACCCACTTAGCCCGGCAGCCTGAGAAGCAGTGGCCAAAGAGGGAAGGTGGCCCAGGAGGCCGCCGGTGGACCCTGTCCCACCGGCTACCAAAGAGAAGGCGGCCCACGAGGCCACCAGTAGCTCCCATCGCCTCCTGTTCCATGACTTTTTAGTTTTCTTAGAAGCCTCTCATGAGGGACTTTGTCAAATGCCTTCTGAAAATCCAAATACACTACATCTACTTGTTCAACTTTATCCACATGTTTATTAACCCCTTCAAAAAAATGAAGCAGATTTGTTAGGCAAGACATCCCTTGGGTAAATCCATGTTGACTGTGTTCCATTAAACCATGTCTTTCTATATGCTCTACG
Organism: Rhinatrema bivittatum; assembly: GCF_901001135.1. NCBI lineage: Eukaryota > Metazoa > Chordata > Amphibia > Gymnophiona > Rhinatrematidae > Rhinatrema > Rhinatrema bivittatum. The sequence continues at coordinate 150,946,743 of NC_042617.1, read as the reverse complement.
ATTTTGATCTTGAGAATAGTTTCCACTATTTTTACCGGCACTGAAGTCAGGATCACTGGTCTATAGTTACCCAGATCACCCCCTGGAGCCCTTTTTAAATATTGGGGTTATATTGGCCACCCTCCAATCTTCATGTACAATTGATGATTTTAATGATAGGTTACAAATTTTAACTAATGGATCTGAAATTTCATTTTTGAGTTCCTTAAGAAACCTTGGATGTATACCAGGATTTACTACACTTTAGTTTGTCAGTCTCAGTTACTACATCTTCCAGGTTCACAGTGATTTGGTTTAGTTCATCTGACTCATCATCCTTGAAAACCATCTCCGGAACTCGTATCTCCCCAACATCCTCATTAGTAAACACAGAAGCAAAGAATTAATTTAATCTTTCTCCAATGGCCTTATCTTCCCTAAGAGTCCCTTTAATCCCTTGGTCATCTAACAGTCTAACCGACTCTCTCACAGGTTTCTTGCTTTGGATATATTTATAAAAGTTTTTATTATGAGTTTTTGCTTGTACGGCCAACTTCATTTCAAATTGTCTCTTAGCCTGACTTATCAGTGTTTTACACTTAATTTGACAATGCTTATGCTTTTTCCTATTTTCTTTAGATGGATCCTTCTTCTAATTTTTGAAGGATTTTTTTTGGCTAAAATAGCCTCTTTCACTTCACCTTTTAACCATGCTGGTAATTGTTTTGCCTTCCTTCCACCTTTCTTAATGCATGAAATACATCTGAACTGCACTTTTAAGATTGTATTTTTAAACAATGTCTACTCCTGTCGCACACTTTTAACCATTGCAGCTGCAACTTTCAGTTTTTTTTCTAACTCTTTTCCTTGTATTATCAAAGTTTCCCTTTTGAAAATGTATGTTAGAGCTGTAGATTTACATATTATCCCCCTTCCAGTTATTAGTTTAAATTTGATCATGTTATGATCACTTTTGCCAAGTGGTCCCACCACCATTACTTCTCTCACCAAATCCTGTGCTACACTGAGAATTTATCTAAAATAGTTCCCTCTCTCATTAGTTCCTGAACCAATTGCTCCATGAAGCAGTCATTTATTCCAGCCAGGAACTTTGTCTCTAGCATGTCCTGATGGTACATTTACCCGGTCAATATTGAGGAATTGAAATCTCTCATTAATACTACACTGCCAAATTGATTAGCTTTCCTGATTTCTCTTAGCATTTCATCATCTGTCTGATCATTTTTGACAGGTGGACAGTAGAACCCTCCTATCACTATACTCTACCACAACACTCATGGGATTTCTACCCATATAGATTCTACTGGCATTTAGTCTCCTGTATGATCTTTATTCTGTTGGACTCTATACCCTCCTGGACATAAAGTGCTACACCCCCACCAAGTTGATCCTCCTTATCATTGCAATATAATTTGTACACTGATATAGCACTGTCCCATTGGTTATCCTCCTTTCACCAGTTCTCTGAGATGCCAATTATGTCTGTCTCATCATTTACTGCTATGCACTCTCCCATCTTACTTCTTAAGTTCTTAGACTTCTGGCATTAGCATACAGTCATTTCAAAGTTCATTTTTTGTTTGTATTAACAACCTGCGTTTCAGTTGATAGGGATACTTTGGAATTCGTTAACTCAAGTGATTCTTATAGTCACATGAACTACTTTTGCTTTTATTGGAACATCACTGTTGGGTTGCCCTAACTCTCCTGTTTAATTAGAATAATTCAAAGATACATTCCTCCGAACCATGCACTGCTGAGTGACAGTCGACTTTCCCCTGTCACACATTACCCCTGCCACTGAAGCCCCCAAAACACAGGCAACTCAAATACACATACATCCACCTCTAGCACACAATCAACACCTACACATACACATACTTACTTACAGCCTCCACATATATATTCATAAATACAATACACATATCCCTAGGCACCCTCAAGCGTGCACTTCATCCACACACATCTAACTTGCATTCAATCTCCACCATGTAACCTGACAATGTGCATACTTTTCCTTGTAGTAAGTGTTCCGGAGGCAGAGTAGCATTCAGGAAAGCTTTCATGTGCATAGTTTCCATTTTCAAATGCATACACATAAATAACACACATAGTACCTGATTCACTGAGAGTTTTTTCCAAAGATACAAAATGGAAGAAAAGCCTTAATGAATCTGGCCTACAGATAAAGCTCCTCAGGAACAGATGTAATTTTTTATGTGAATGTCCATACATGCACCAAGACAACCTTCACATTTTCAAAGCAGATTCATGCAGATAAATTAAGACTAAATTTGGGACAAAGTCGGCTGTTTGAAAATATCTCTCTTAATGGGTAATGCAATACAATTTTTTGGACCCACATTTAAATGACATATATGCTATGAAAATTTGGGTTTGGTAGGTGCATGCCAAATAGTGTGGTATAATATCCTCCATGTGTTATTTCATGTGCACTCACTGAAACCAAAAATTTGTCACCTGCTCAAAGTGGGTGTTAAATGTTAGTGTGCCTGCAGGCAAGCATGTAACATTTAACATTGGAGGATACCCATGCCCTAAGATATGTGTACATGTTAATTTTAAAGTTGAACCAAATTGTTTAGATAACTGTTCAGCACACACGCTAGGGCTTTTTGGCTACATTTTAAAAGGGCCGTGAATGCGCCCATATCTCAAAAAGATACGTGCTATTTTATAAACTATGGGGTAGATTTTAAAAAGGTGCGTGCGGGCGTACATGTGCATCGCTACCCAGCGCACATGAGCACAGGCGCACGCAAGTTATAAAATCAAGGGTCGGCGCGCACAAGGGGTTGCACAATTGTGCACCTTGCAGACGCCGAGCCATGCTTCCTTCCCCAGTTCCTTCCGAGGCAGCTCCAAAATCAGAGCAGCCTTGGAGAGAACTTCCTTTACTCCCCCCACCTTCCCTTCCTTCCCTTCCCTTCCCTCCCCCGCCCTCTCCCCTCTACCTTTTTCTTTTTCCTGATTCTATTTCCAAACTTACTTCAGCCCTGGGGCTGAAGTAAGTTGCTCATGCCGGCTGACTACCGGCGCGCGATCCCAAGCACAGCGGCAAATGGCCGCTGTGCCTGGAGCCTCTGACCCCGCCCCCACCCTGCCCCTACCCCTTTAGTGAAGCCCCGGTACTTACATGTGCCCCAGGGCTTTACGCGCATCGCCGGGTCTTTAGAAAATAGGCCCGGCACGCGTAACCTTTTGAAAATCTCGCCCTATATGTCTGTAGCTCAGACATGCATGAAGAGAACAATACAGTGTACAAATCAACTTTTTCATCACTTATAAGATGTAAAATTCTTTAATGGTGTCAATTTTACAATGGATACATTTGAATGTGCATGTATCTCCACCACCCCCTCCCCCCAACTCCAACCCACCTCCCGACAACTCATTCCGAATCAAAGTGCCCCCTTACAATGGTCCATATATAGAGTATCAAACTGAGCTCTGTAAAGAGTCTCTCTCTCTCTGTTGTATTTTGGACATTGAAGCATGGACCCTTGGTCGCTGTAAGAGATGGCACCTCCCACAGGGTGGGGCCCTGTGGGGACTTGCAGCAATAGGCTAGCTCAAGGCAGAGATGGACACAGAGAATTAGCTTTATTGTATTGCAACGTAGATGGTGACCTGAGGAACGGGTGATGATTCCCGCCAGGAGATGAGGAACCAGATGGCAATGTTCCGTCTGTAGGTTGCAGGGTGGAAAAGGCAGTTCCACAGTCTCAACAGGTCCCAAGAGGGAGATGGGTCCGGTAGTGGACCGCGAAGCGGGGTAGGCCGAGAACCCAAGCTTAGATGGAGAAGCCAATAGATCCGGTACTGGTCCGCGGTGTGGGGTAGGCTAAGGATCTATGGAGAGAGAGATGAGACAATGCAAAGACAGAACAGGAGCTGCAGTACTCACTCTGATGCTGGTAGTTGTAATAGAAGGGAAAGCCCGAGGAGCGGAGGTCCCGGACAAACAAGGCCCCCGAGGAGCGGGTACCGTAGGCGTCCTGGTAATGGGTAGGGAACCCCGAAGGGAAGGTAGGAGCACAGCAAGGCCCCCGAGGAGTGGGTACCTTAGGCATCCTAGTTGGTAGGAGTTAACCCCTGAAGGGTAACTAGGAGCGAGGCAAGGCCTTCGTGGAGCGGGTACCTAAGCCATCCTGGAGCGAGAGTACACAGAGCGGAAGCATCTGGTAACGTGGAGAGATCAGCATGGAAGATTCCTTGCTAACTCGTAAAAGGAATCGTGAGCAGAGATTAAATACCAGAGCTAGTGACATCATGCGATGGGAACGCCCCTGAGGTTCCCGCCATGATGCATGTAAAGGACGGGGCTGTGCGCGTGTGCCCTAGGTGACTCGTGGAGAAAGATGGTGAACGCAATCGACCATGCCAGACCAGGGACGCCGGAGGGTACGGTGAAGTGAAGCGGAGGCAGCCATCTTCCCAAAATGAACTGAGTCAGGTAGAAAAAAGGTGAGCAATAGAAGGTGCAGCCATCTGTGACCGACGGGCGCAACACTCTCTACCAAGGAGCTGTAGCAAAGTGATACATATCAGTACTGGCCCTATCCCTTTTTCACCTACCTTCCTTGCTATTTAAAGTTCGTGAAACTTACAGTCCTATTTGGCTGTTTTTGCACACACTAGGTTTTTAAAATCTACCTCTTTGTGCATAGGACTTGAAATGAATATATCAGGCTTTCTTGAAGGACTATCGTATATGGCTGTTGACCAGCAAGATCAGCTTATTTTGTTAAATCTGTTGATTTTTCCTTGAATAAACTATTGGAATTGTTTTCAGTTGTAAGGAAGCTGACACTACAATTAGTTTCAGTTGAACAGGATGTTCCATCTTGTGATGTTTTTGCTGACTATTTTCAGAAGAAGATACAGGATAATCAGCAAAAACTGGGTGATAGTCCTATGTCTTTTGAGCAGCTGTGAGTGTTAAATACAAGTAAAGAGTAGCCTGAATTCAGACCTTTATCTTTGTAAGAGTTATGTGCTGGGATATTGAGTTTGTATGTTACTTTCTCTCCACTGGACCCTTGTCTTTTTTGATTAAATGTATGAAAGAAGGCTTTATTGAGACCATAAATGTTATAATAGATTTCTTGCAGAAGGCTATGTTTCAGAGCAATTAAAATGTGCTACAGTCAGGCCGGTTCAAAAAAGTCATGCTATTTCAGTAACAATTTTCTAACTACTATCCCATTGCTATTCTGCTGACTTTAGCAAAAATTATGAAAAATGTGTCTTGGTACAGTTGGATGAGTATTTGACAGGTGATGAAGTATTAGATAGCAACCAATTTGCTTTTAGAAAGGCACATAAAACAGAACTACTGTTGGTATCTTTGTTGGATACCCTTTTGTGTAGCCTGGAACATAAAAAAAATGGTATTCTGATGCACTTGGATATCTCAGTTGCATATGACACTGTTAGTAATTGTGTACTGGTATCCTGTTTGCAGGATATAGGGGCTATAAGCACAGTGCTGAGATGGTTTACGTCTTATTTGTAGGGAAGAAGACAATGCATTTAGATAGGGGATAAATGTTCCTCATGGTGAACACTACATTCTGGGGTATCCCAGGAGTCTACATTATCTCCAGTTTTGTTTAATTTATATTTCACCCCTCTATGGTTACTTGTTAAGGATTGGAATATGCTTTATTTTATTTATGTGGATGATATTCAATTATTTATTCCCTGTAATGAGTTGGGGGTATTTCCTAAAGGTTTTTAGTGAATTTCTAATGAAACTCAAATCTTGGCTAATTTCAAATGCTTTAGTATTGAATATCCAGAAAACAAAATTACTCTGGGTAGGAAAGGAATCCTCCTAAGTATAGTATTATAATACATCAGTGACTGTGGGAAAACTGGCATTAATGCCTATTGTATCAGAAGTCCAGAATCTAGGAATGGTTTTAGATTCTGAACTGACATAAAAGCCCATATTTGACAAATAGCAAAAGTAGCCTTTTTTAAACTAAGGATGCTGCAGGCACTCACGTTTATTTAGCCCATACAGTTTTTAGATCAGTGCTGCAATCTTTGGTGTTGAGGCACCTTGATTATTGTAATAGCCTTTATGAGGGGCTTCTGTCAATTTATTGCGCGTTATGCAGCTTGTGTATCATGTTGATGCCCAGCTGTTACCCCATATTTCCCCAGGGTTTCAGTAATTGCATTGGCTCCCAGTTAAATGGAGGGCCCAGATTAAAGTGCTGGTACTGAGTCACAAATTATTGAATGCCGAATATACCTGCAGTGTAAGAAATAAACTTGAATGGTATGTTCCCTCATGATCATTTTAATCAGCAGGCGCACAGCTATTTCAGGTTCCTGTTTTCAGCTGTATAACCATACCACATGCATGTGCTAGGCATATTTTAAAGAGACGCACTAGAATTAAAATTCACCTATTGCGCAGATGTGTGCTCCTAGTTTTAAGCCGTTACATGAGCAAGCATTCTTCTCATAACTTCCTTATGATTTTGTCAGCTTTAGCGTGCGCAGGTAAGTAGATTTTAAAACATGTTCACGTGAAGGAGGTTCCTAGTTTTATCAATTAGTTCACCAGTTTTCCCAGTCTATCTCAAAGTCATCCTGAACCTAGTAGGATCTGGCAGCTGGGAACATTGATAATGTTCACCTTATAGCAATAAAAAAAAAAACCTGACCAATGTTTAAATTGCTTGGCTTTTAAAACAGAATGGTTAAGTAGCCCCAGTGAACAAGGGGGAGGGGGGGGGAGGATATAAAGAAGAATGATGACAAATAGAATGTTATTAAATAATTCCGTAAAATAAAAATATTAATGTATTTGTGCATTATTTAAAATAAGGAAGTAAAACAGCACTTGTTTAATGCTTTTTATGCCAATGTTCAGAAGTCATCCATTTGATGTAAGTGCAATGCAGAAAATTGTTTAAATAAATTACTATTGTTATACTTGTGACATTCTGCACTACATGAAGACAATTCAATTTACTTAAATTGATACTTCTGTAAATAGAGTCAGCATGAATATTCTGCAGTGCAGCTATTGAACTTATGCAGCAATATCTTGCGTACATTTAATGGATTGTTTTAAAAAAGAAAATATCATGTGGTTCTTGCTAGCCATACAATCACAGAAAACACTGCATTCTTTATACATTGGAAGGAGGTATCTATATAGTCTTGAACACTCATGTACATCTCTAATCCAGTTGTATGTTTGCTTCACAATCTTCAGAGAATCATCAATGAACTGTAAGCAGGGTCAGGACACTTCATTAGACAAGTATATAGAGAATGACTGTTCTCAGCATTTTACAGGTTACTGGTGGTCCAATGGGGGTCCCGGGAGTGATCTCCCGCTCCCGGACCGTCGGCTGCCATTAATCAAAATGGCGCCGATGGCCCTTTGCCCTTACCATGTGACAGGGAATCCGTGCCATTGGCTCGCTCCCGGGACCCCCACTGGACCACCAGGTACCTGTAAAATGTTTTTGGGGAGGTCGGGAGGGTGGGGGAAGCAAAGGGATTAGTTTTAAAGGGTCGGGGTGGGTTTTTTGTTTTTTGTTTATAGGCTCGGGCGCAACCAATAAACAAAACCTCGATCGGACCTGATGGAAAAAACCCACATGTGAATCGGAACCGGAATCCGAACCGATTCCAGTTCCGATTCACATCTCTATCTGTTAATGTATATTCATGTAGATATATTATTGTAAATCATATAATGTATATTTGTTCATGTATTTCATGTAACAGTGTTGAGGAATGGTGTAAGATGTGAGTGATTATTTGTCAGTATACTTTTTAAATTGACTATATTTGATAAAGTATTAACAAAGGGGTAGATTTTTTTTAAAAAGCGCGATCGCGTACTTTTGTTTGCACAGCAGGCGCAAACAAAAGTACGCTGGATTTTATAAGATAAGCGCATAGCCGCACGTATCCTCTAAAATCCTGGATCGGCGCGCGCAAGGCAGCCGATTTTGGGCAGCCTGCGCGCACCATTCCCTCCGAGGCCGCTCCGAAATCGGAGCGGCCTCAGAGGGAACTTCCTTTCACCCTCCCCTCACCTTCCCCTCCCTTCCCCTACCTAACCCACCCCCCCGGCCATATCTAAACCCCCCCCTTTACCTTTGTCCCTAGATTTACGCCTGCGAGAAGCAGACGTAAATCTACGTGCGCCAGCAGACTGCTGGCGCGCCGTCTTCCGACCCAGGGGCTGGTCCGGAGGCCTGGACCACGCCCCCAGGCCGGCGCCACACCCCCGGTCCCGCCCCCGAAACGCCGCGTCCCGTCCCCGAAACGTCGCGTCATCCGGTCCCGCCCCGACATGCCCCCGACACGCCCCCTTCAAAAAACCCTGGGACCTACGTGCGTCCCGGGGATCTGCACGCGCCGGCGGCCTATGCAAAATAGGCGCGCCGGCGCGCAAGGCCCTGCTCATGTAAATCCGGGCGGATTTACGCGAGCAGGGCTTTTAAAATCCGCCTGAAAGTGTTTTATATAATTTGATGATTAGTGTGTATTAAATATGAATTCCTCTTTTTGTCTTTAAACATATATATATATTTGATGTGAGGAATTTGTATGTACCTTCAGATGATGGTGATACCATATGTATATGTAAGGGGTGTGCATTTGTTTGCAACGTATTGGTATTCCGCAACATATACAGCCATAAGAACATAAGAAATTGCCATGCTGGGTCAGACCAAGGGTCCATCAAGCCCAGCATCCTGTCTCCAACAGAGGCCAAAACCAGGCCACAAGAACCTGGCAATTACCCAAACACTAAGAAGATCCCATGCTACTGATGCAATTAATAGCAGTGGCTATTCCCTAAGTAAAATTGATTAATAGCCATTAATGGACTTCTCCTCCAAGAACTTATCCAAACCTTTTTTGAACCCAGCTACACTAACTGCACTAACCACATCCTCTGGCAACAAATTCTAGAGCTTTATTGTGCGTTGAGTAAAAATGAATTTTCTCCGATTAGTTTAAATGTGCTACTTGCTAACTTCATGGAATGCCCCCTAGTCCTTCTATTATTCGAAAGTGTAAATAACCGAGTCACATCTACTCGTTCAAGACCTCTCATGATCTTAACCTCTATCATATCCCCCCCAGCCGTCTCTTCTCCAAGCTGAACAGCCCTAAACTCTTCAGCCTTTCCTCATAGGGGAGCTGATCCATCCCTTTTATCATTTTGGTTGCCCTTCTCTGTACCTTCTCCATCGCAACTATATCTTTTTTGAGATGCGGCGACCAGAATTGTACACAGTATTCAAGGTGCGGTCTCACCATGGAGCGATACAGAGGCATTATGACATTTTCAGTTCTATTAACCATCCCCTTCCTAATAATTCCTAACATTCTATTTGCTTTTTTGACTGCTGCAGCACACTGAGCCGACGATTTTAAAGTATTATCCACTATGATGCCTAATTGCCTAGATATTTTTCCTGGTGGTAGCTCCTAATATGGAACCTAACATCATGTAACTACAGCAAGGGTTATTTTTCCCTATATGCAACACCTTGCACTTGTCCACATTAAATTTTATCTGCCATTTGGATGCCCATTCTTCCAGTCTTGCAAGGTCCTCCTGTAATGTATCACAGTCTGCTTGTGATTTAACTACTCTGAATAATTTTGTATCATCCGAAAATTTGATAACCTCACTCGTCGTATTCCTTTCCAGATCATTTATATATATATATATTGAAAAGCATCGGTCCAAGTTCAGCTCCATATTCGTTGTATTTGTGAGGAAGTAAAACATATCGTGATTCCCCACGAATACAATGAATCTTCACTGAATTATTCGGCCGTCTAAAGGAGCAAATTTAAACAAACCCCCCACCCTCCTGACCCCCCCAAGATTTCCCAAAACTCCCTTGTGGTCCAGCAGGGGGTCCTGGAGCCATCTCCTGCACTCACGCCATCGGCTGCCGGTATTCAAAATGGCGCCGATAGCCTTTGACCTTATTATGTCACAGGGGCTACTGGTGCCATTGGTCAGCCCCTGTCACATGGTAGGAGCAATGGATGGCCGGCGCCATCTTGTGCTCCTACCATGTGTCAGGGGCTGACCAATGGCTGGACCACCAGGGACTTTTGGCAAGTCTTGTGGGGGTCAGGAGAGTCCGCAAGACTTTCCAAATGTCCCTGGTGGTCGGGCGGGGTTCCGGGAGCGATCTCCTGCACTCGGGCCATTGGCTGCCAGTAATCAAAATGGTGCCGATAGCCTTTGCCCTTACTAAGTCACAGAGCACAAGATGGCGCCGGCTGTCCATTGCTCCTACCATGTGACAGGGTCTGACCAATGGCACCGATAGCCCCTGTCACATGGTAAGGGCAAACGGCCATCAGCGCCATTTTAATTACTGGCAGCCGATGGCCTGAGAGCGGGAGTTCGCTCCCAGGACCCCACTGGACCACCAGGGACTTTTGGCAAGTTTGGGGGGGGGGGTTGCAATTAATTAAATTTGAAGGTTTGGAGTGGGTTTCGGTGTTCGTTTCGGGGGGCAGCCGAAATATAATTGGCCCGAACTGCGGGAAAAAGAAATTTCCTGCGGCGGGCCATTAACGAAGGATGAACCGAAAGGTTTGGCCAAATCACATTTCTAAACAACATCAACTATATTTTGACTGGTCCACTTTACAACTTTCCCTTTGGGGCTGTGGCTATACAGACTCCTGCTTGGTGCCAGTAGAAGCCTCTCATCCAGCGACTGTTGCTTCCTTACTTCTGAGATTTCCACCTTATTATGCAGAGTACAAGAATGCCATCTCAAAAAAAGTGCTGAAGTATTGCCTTCTCATCACACATATGACTGTGGCATTGAGATCCTCCCACGAGCCATGCCTCCACATGAATGGGTTTACCCCTGTCTCTCCCTGAGACTCAGGCCATGTCCACCTACATTAAGGAGAATCTGGAACATAGATTTATCCACCCTTCCTCCTCCTCAGCAGGGGCTGTGTTCTTCTTTGTTGCAAAGAAAGATGGATCTCTCAGGCCGTGCACAGATTACTCCAAACTAAAACCTTCACTAAGAAGGACTGTTATCCATTATTTCTAATAGCAGAGCTCTTTCACCACCTAAAGGGTGCCAAGATTTTCACAAAATTGGATCTAAGGGCTGTGAACAATATCATCTGCATCAAGGCTAGTGATGAATGGAAAACCACTTACTTGTGACAGATATTACGAGTATTTGCTTCTGCCCTTTAGGCTTTGCAATGTCCCGGTGGTCTTCCAGAAAATGGTCAAAGAGATCTTTTGTGACCTGCTATATACTTGGTGGTTGTATACTTGGACAACATATTGATCTTTTCTCAACGCCTGAGTTTCCACCGAAGAGATGTTCGCATCATCCTGCAACTCCTGGGACAGAATAATCTCTACACCAAACTGGAAAAATATCTCTTTGAACAAGAGGTAATTAATCTCACAAGATGGGGTTCAGATGGACCCTGGACTGACCTTGCCCCATGTGTCTCCATGCCCTACAAAGATTCCTAGGATTTCTAATTATTATGTCAGTTGATCCCAAATTACTCATCCCTGGTAGCCTCCCATTCTTTCCTTAACCACAAGAGCGCAAACCCCAAAGATTGTCCACCCAAGGCTATTGAGGCATTTCAAAAGTTAAAGAATGATTTTGCTGTTAGGTTTTGCCATCTGGATTCTACATGACCCTTCATATTAGAGGTAGATGCCTCTACCCTGGAGGTAGGGGCTGTCCTCAGCTGACATACTCCAGAAGAGGTACTTTGTGTGTGTTTCTTCTTTTCTAAGAAGTTCTCTCTGGCCGAACACAACTACAGCACTGGAGATTGAGTGTTCTTGGCCATTAAACTAGTTCTCAAGGAATGGCATCATCTACTTGAAAGAGCTCAACACCATGTTACAATATATATGGACCACAAGAACCTTGAATATCTACATCAAGCTCAACAGTTTAACATTAGATAGGTCCTTTGGTCTTTATTCCTTGCTCACTTTAATTTTGAATTATGATATCACCCAGTGCTCAAGAATCAACAGAAAGGCACCCTCTCTCACACTCCTTCCAGAACTTCCCAATCACATCATCGATCCTGCTAAGATACTCCTGGCCACCATGGGACCCATCCCTCCAGGGAAGATGATTGTACCTTCCAGATTGCATGCAAAAATGTTAAAATAGGCCCATGACTCCTGTATCACAGAATATTCTGGCCAGGCACGAACCCTTGAACTGCTTCAGCAGCACTATTGGCCACAAATGAAGGAAGACTTCAAGGCCATGTCAAAAAAGCAAACAGAATGTTGGGAATTATTAGAAAAGGAATGATGAATAAAACGGAAAATGTCATAATGCCTCTGTATCGCTCCATGGTGAGACCGCACATTGAATACTGTGTACAATTCTGGTCGCCACATCTCAAAAAAGATATAATTGCGATGGAGAAGGTACAGAGAAGGGCTACCAAAATGATAAAGGGAATGGAACAACTCCCCTATGAGGAAAGACTAAAGAAGTTAGGACTTTTCAGCTTGGAGAAGAGACGACTGAGGGGGGATATGATAGAGGTGTTTAAAATCATGAGAGGTCTAGAACGGGTAGATGTGAATCGGTTATTTACTCTTTCGGATAGTAGAAAGACTAGGGGGCACTCCATGAAGTTAGCATGGGGCACATTTAAAACTAATCGGAGAAAGTTCTTTTTTACTCAACGCACAATTAAACTCTGGAATTTGTTGCCAGAGAATGTGGTTCGTGCAGTTAGTATAGCTGTGTTTAAAAAAGGATTGGATAAGTTCTTGGAGGAGAAGTCCATTACCTGCTATTAAGTTCACTTAGAGAATAGCCACTGCCATTATCAATGGTTACATGGAATAGACTTAGTTTTTGGGTACTTGCCAGGTTCTTATGGCCTGGATTGGCCACTGTTGGAAACAGGATGCTGGGCTTGATGGACCCTTGGTCTGACCCAGTATGGCATTTTCTTATGTTCTTATGTTCTTATGTAATTCGTGTCCCACTTACACACAGCAAAAAGTTCTTCATGGCTAACTCTGAGGGTTGTTACAGATATTGCCAGCCCTCAGGGAACCCTGGACTCACCTGTCCGAGGCCTTTATCATGGACCTTCCTGTCTACTGGCGCCATCGTGATTTGGGTGGTAACTGATCGATTCTCTGAGATAACACACTTTATCCCATTGCCAGCCAGGTCTCTTCACCCTCCATATCTTTTGCCTACATGGTTTGCCAAAGCACATACTGTCAGATAGAGGAGTTCAGTTCAACATGAGGTACTGGCTTTCTCTTTGCAAAATGTTTGGGATAAAGCTTGCCGACACTACAGCCTATCATCCACGAGGCAATGTGCAAGCCGAGTATACCAACTATTCTCTGAAAACCTTCCTCCACTCTTACAAACAAGTGCCATGATAACTGGGCCACCTTCTTACCATGGGCTGAATTCTCCCATAACAATCACGTCAATGAAGCCAACGGTACCACCCCTTTTCAGCTGGTCTATGAGAAACAAACTCTGTGTCCTCTGCCATTACCTGTGACAGTTCTTTCACCAGTGGCTCAGTTCTCCACCCAGGAATTGCATGAACTATGAGAATGGACCAATCAGTTAATCAAAAAAAAGTTGCCACCCAAGCCAAAATAGCAGCAGATGACTGAAGAAGGCCAGTTTCCCAGTTCAAATTTGGAGAGAAGGTATGGCTGATTACATGGCACTTACACCTATGTTTTCTCTCTGTGCACCTAGCACAATGCTATATTGGACAATTACCTGTGCTCCGGCAATTGGGCCTGGTCACATACCAACTAAGGCTACCACCCATGTTAGATCCATAATGTGTTTCATGTTTCTTTGCTGAAGCCAGTGGTGCTTTTGTGGCCCTCCAGAGTTCCACCTGAACCTCAGGACATTGCAGCTCATGGGGATGACATCTATGAAGTCCAGAACATTCTAGATTCCCACCAGAGGGGAAACAAGATTGAATATTTAATCTCGTGGAAGAACTATGGCTCAAAAGAAAATTCTTGAGAGCGATCCTCCCACATATTGGACATCAACCTTTTGAAGGACTTTCATCAACAATACCTCATAAAACCCAGAGCTTCAGGGAGGTGGCTTAAAAGGTGGCGTACTCCTACGTTTTGTGGTCCATGGGCTCCTCCCGTAAACCGTTGCACTCACCTCCCTCGCTGTCCCATCTCCACTGGCTTTCAATGTGCCCAGCTACCACCAGCCCTCCACATGGCTAGAACTCACTGTTATGCTCAGGCTTATGGACCCTTGGGCCAATGAGAGGATGGTATATCTTGCAGAGGTTCCGTAGGTTCTCTCGTCAGGTGGCGAGGCAGAACAGAAGAGGAGCGCAGTTGACCCTTGGCTCTGGAGGTGAAGATGACTGCAGACAGATGAAGAGACTAGAAGAGGAGCTGATTCTTCACCCCTGGAAGTCTGTGGTCCACCCAGGAGGAGCCCGAAGGGACCCAGACCACTGGGACTTAGGCGGACCCTTGGAGATGGAGTCCAGGAGGGGTCCAAAATCAGGTGCCAGAGAGTCGTCGCTTACCAGGCCGAGGTCACACACCGAGGGATTACCACTTGCCAGTTCGAGGTCACACCAGAGAATCACCGCTTGCCAAACCGAGTCGCACACCAGAGAAACACCGAAGCCAATCCAAAGTCAGGAACCGGGAAGACCAAGACAAAACAGGAACAGGGATCCAAAGCTCAAGAACTCACCGAGGCAAGCAGACTAGACAACGCTGGAGGACGTTGCCAAGTCAGAGAATGTGCAAAGGAAGCTCCCTTATATACTTCCTCTGCTCAGGCTGATCCAGGACAGTTGAGGCTTGTTAAAGGGATCAGGTCCCTTTAAATTAGTGAAGGGGGCGTGGCCTCATGCCTAAAGATGGCGGCGGCCATCTTTGATTTCTTCCGCAGAGGAACGGCTGCAGGAACGGCACGGGGGCAGAGCAGGGACGGTTCTCCTCCCGACGATCAGGACGGGGACCCACGCCGGGGCACCGAGCACCCAGTCAGGGGTTTCCCCTGAGGCTGCCGTGGCGGGTCACTGCCGTGGACAAGGTAGGAGACCGCGGTCATGGCCTGCCACGGCCACAGGACACAACACTCACACTCTGAAATAGAGAGTCACTGCCAGCACTTCATGCAGCAGGACGCCACTGGCAAAATCCAGCTGCGTTCCCCCTTAGGCACACACACATGCCCAACCTCATGTTATTCAAAGGGCTTGTAGTGGGAAAGGCCCCATGGCTTCTTCTGATAACCTCACTCACTAAGCCATATAAAGCTTTCTCTCAGTTATTCTCTCACTGCCTCAGCAACAGGTCCAGCTATTCTCAAGTAGTGCGTGTTGATTCCAGCATTTCAGTCTTCATACAGTTTGTCTTCAGTCTTTGTCAAAGTTATCTTTAGGTTGTCTTCTGTCTTTGTTCCAATCTGTTCCATCCATGCTGCTCACTTGTTATTGCCCTTGCCTGCCCATCCCAGCTCATCCATTCCCTTTCTCCTTCGGACAGTTACCTACCTCTGACCACTGCCCGGACCATGGATATACATGTCTTCCACCTACCTCTGACCACTGCCTGGAGCATAGATACACCTGACTGCTGCCTGCCTACAACCCTAGCTAACTATGGACCTACCATCAGCAGAGACCTCACCTAAATCCTGATGGCTCTGGCACCCAAAGGCTCAACCTGTTGCACATCCCATCCGCACTTGGCCCGTGCCTGGGCCTCCTCACCTCGTCCATGCTCCGATGGGTCCCGGGCCGTCCTCGCCTGCTGCTGCTGCCAGCTCCACTTGGCCTCGGCATCCTGCGGTGGTGACCGCCGGGCCTTCCACCACTCACCATGCCTCATGGTGGGGCTCAGCGTCCTCCGTGGCATTGACACCGCCCCTAGGCACGCGGGCACGGACCGCCCAGCCTCTTAAATGGCGAAGGGCGGGTCCCAGCTCCACGGCATGCCCCGATTGGTAGAAGTATATAAGGAAGTGGTCAGACACCACTTCTTTGCCTTGGCAATCAGGTCGTACACTCCGGTGTCTCTAGTTTGCCTTCCAGCATCTCCTGTTCCAGTGTCTCTTGTTCCAGTGTCTCTTGTTCCAGTGTTTCCTGTTCCAGTGTTTCCTGTTCCAGTGTCTCCTGTTCCAGCATCCTCCATTCCAGCATCTCCTGTGTCTCCTGTTCCAGCGTCTCCTGTTCCTTCGTCTCTCCATCCCTGGTAGTACCCTTCAGACTGATCTCACGGTACTGACCTTTGCTTGTTCCTGACTACTCTTGATTGCTGCCTGGATCTGACCTCTGCCTGTTCTCCAACTACTCCTGATCGCTGCCTGGAACTTTACCTCTGCCTGACCTGACTACTTCCAGATTGACTACAGGCACTGACCCCTGCTTAGGCTGACTATTCTGGACTGATACTCTGGCCTTGATCCTCGCGAACCACTCGGACTCTCTGTTCTGGCCTCCTGTGACCTCTGGACATTCTCGTTTGGACATCAACTGCGCACCCTTGTTCATGGTGGGCACACCCCTGCACTTCCTCTCTAGATCCTGCGAGGTCCACCTAAGACCAGGCGGCATGGGTAACCCCAGGTTGCTATTGGTGAAGCTCCAGCTAGCCTCTGTCTCCTCCTGTGCTCTGCCTCCTGGTGGTAGGCACTCTCTGGGTCCGACCGGAGGGCCTTACCAATCCTACACCAGGCCAAGGGTCCACCTCCAGTGCAACACAACCCAAGGGGAACATGGGTTGGTATACGTGAAGATCCTGATGGGTCTTCATCTGGGTTCACCTGCTGATGCTGAGAAACTGTAGGGATCCTCGCTTCAGGTAGCATCAATCTCCCCTTGGCTCAATAGTCCGCAGACACAACAGTATATGTGCATAACATACACATAAATGTATGCTATTTATATAAAAGGTAAGGAGAGACCTAGTGGTTAAAGCAATGAGCTGGAAACCGGAGTTCAAATCCCACATCTCCCTTTGTCATTGTTTATGACAATGGACAAGTCATTTTATCTCTTTAGGGAAAGTCACTTTAGCTTTTTGGGTAGGAACTTGTATCTGAAATAATTTATAAATTGCTTTAAGTTAAAATTTAGAAATGCAAATTTATGATTATAAAAAGGAGAGAACTCCTGCATTTCATTACCATATCAGGACATATTCCAGCTAAAGATGATGCTGATCAGAATATATAAAAGTGCAGATATTTGAGCTAACTAAGGGCCTCATTTACTAAGCATTTTTCCATAGACATAGAATGGGAGAAAAGCCTTAGTAAATCAGGTCCTAAGACAGGTAGATTGCCACTTTGTTAATATTTATATAATTCTTCAACAAAGTATTTCACTTTTATCATTTTATCCTGAAATGTATTCATTTACTCAGTTTGAAAGTATAATTAAAAGTAGTAACATAGATGCCAAAGACTAGGAGTGATTGCCAAAAGTCTAACTTATTATTTCAGGAAGGATTTAGTGAAACATGTACAAATCCATTTTAAACTCAATTATGTTATATGTCTTGACCATATCCTTCAGCAACAAATTCCATAGCTTGATTGTATGTTGGGTAAAATTTACTTTCTCCAATTTGTTTTAAATCCATTACTTGTTAGTTTCTTGGCATGTCTCTTAGTCTATGTACTATTTGAAAGAATAAATAATCATCCCCTATCTGCTTGTTCTACTATTTCATAAATTTCTATCTTAACCCCTCTCAATAGTTTCTTCTGTTGCATGTGCCGGCTGCGGCAGGCCCTTGGCTGGGCCCACTTAACCCCATTTGCCTGCTCCAGCACTTGGTTCTGCCTCTCTTGTGGCCATGGGCAGCCACCTCCATGTCCGGGCCACTCCCCATGCTCCCAGCTCCTCCACGAATGTCCCAGCTCCGCGGCGGGCCTCCCCGCATAGTCCGCGGAAAGACGCTGCTGTCTCGCACCGTGCCCTTCCCTAGGCACGCGCGCGCACATCAGCTCTGCTTTTAAAGGGGCTGTGGCAGAAAACTACTTCGCGGCCCTGGATGATGACATCACTGGATCCTGATACTTAAGGCTGGGCCCAGCCAGTGTTTCCTTGCCTTGGCAACAGGTCTCCATGTTTGTCGTGTGCTTAGTTGCTTGTTTCTGCATTTCTTCCGTGTTCCTGGTTCCTGGTTTGTTCCTGTTTCATTTGTGTCCCTGTTCCTGATCCTGGTATCAGTTCCTGCTCCTGTGTTCCATGCTACCTCTAACTGACACCTGGCTTGACCTCTGCTTTGTCTGACCACACTACTGATTGGTTCCTGGCTTGACCTCCGCTACATCTGACTACACTCCTGTCCGTGTCCTGGTTTGACGTTTGCCTTGCCTGACCATTCTCTATCTGACTCCTGGTTTGATCCGTGCTTGTCTTGCCACTCTTCCTTACCTGCCGCCTGCCCTGACTTCAGCCTGAACCTACTTTGGACTTGGCCTCTCAGGATTCAGCCTGTTCTTACTCAGGCACCCCCTGTCTGTCTCCTGTCCTCATTGGCTCCCGGGTCTCCATGACTGTGCCTCATCTGAACTGGATCACCTAATTCTACCACTGCTACTGGCCCCTGGCTGACTCTCTCATCATCCCTAAGAAGACCTCAGATGGAGGCCCACCTAAGTCCAGATGGCCCCGGTACCCAAAGGCTCAGCCTATGGGGAATGAGGGCTGGTACTGGCGAAGCACAAGCCAGCCTCCATCAATCAGCCAGCTCCGCCTGCCAATGGTGACCCATAGGGCTTGCCCTGCAGGTAGCATCAACCCTACCTAGGCCCAAGGGTCCACCTCATGCGCAACATCTTCTCCAAGCTGAAGATCTGTTACCTGTTTAAACTTTCTTCATACGGAATTCATTCCATCCCCTTTATCATTTTCACCTTTCTCTGTACCTTTTCTAGCTCTGCTATATCTTTTCTGAGACGAGGCTACTGGAATTGCAGAAAATATTCCAGGTGCAGTCGCACTGTGGATTGATACAGAGGAATTATGATATTGTCTTTTGTATTTTCCCTTTCTTTTCAAATAATTCTTTGGAAATTAGTCAGGAAACTGAAGGCAGAAATAGAAGAATTAAACAGCAAATGCAGTAAAACATTGGGACAAGACATTGTTTAGAAATATTAATGACAAAAGTTCAAAAATTGGATTGTAAGACTCAAAGCTGAAGGGCGAGAATATGTAAACATTGAGGAAGGGCTTGGAGAAGGCCACAGAACATGCCTCAAATGGACTGGAAGTGAGGTAGATCTCAATTTTCAGAAAACTGTGTGGGACTGGATGGGATACAACTGAGGGTTTTAAGGAAACTTAAGGAAGTTCTGGCAACTCAACTCAATTCAACTCAACTCAACTCAATTATATATTAGTCCCAAAGGACAACAGATAGGCTAATATGGTTCCTCTTCACAAAAGTAGAAGTAAGGGGGAGTCTGGATGTAGAAGCCACTGCCAAGACAGCAGGGACAGTCCTCATCCAGCACAATGATTTTGGAATCTATAAGCCACATCTTCCCTCTGCTAAAAGGTCCTTAGCTGTGGAACAGGATCAGTCAGTGCATGCTTCTCCAGTTCAACTTTTAAACCAAAGAATCTCAGGATATCATTTTGAAACCCTCGGGGTCCCTGATGTTAGAGAGGTACTTTCAATGTCTCCCCAGAAGCCAAAGATAAGAGGCTTGGGAAGGGGGCTTAGAGGAGGGGGTAGTGTTCTGTTTACCACTTGTGGGACACCCCCACAGTGGCTGCACTCACCCAAATACCACTAACCAATTACTGCCACTCCATGCATTAGGGAAACCCTGCTGCTCTTTCCTGGATCCTCGGCACATGCCGAGATATGAAGGCCCGTGGTGGAAATCCTTGTTTTCAGCACCTCCCAATGACATCACACTTCCTGGATTTAGACCCTGGCCGTGCAACACAGAACTGCTTCAACAAAGAGGTCCCTTGCCTTACTTTCATCCTACCCTGTCTTGACTTCATCCAAGCTTGCTTTGACTTCGTTCAGTCTGTCTTGTCTTCAGCCACAGTCTCCAGCTTTGGACTTGCTTATCTTCATCCACAGCCTTTAGCCCCAGCCCTGCTTTATTGCCAGCCATAGTGTTCAGCCTCAGCTTTGCCTGGTCTTTAGCCCCAGTCTGGCCTTCAACTTTAGGATGTTCTTTGGATCGGACTGTAGTTACAGATTCCTGGATTTTATCCTAGCTTGATTCATGCAAAGACTCGTTCACCAACTGGCGGCACAAATCTTGGGGTTCTGCCCACGAGGTTGCATCAATTGTGCCATTACAAGAGGTGTTCATGCTTACACTGTTCACAACAGGAACATTTGCTAATACAAAATTATTCAAAGTTGTTAAATCACAAAAGGATTGTAAGAAACAGAAGGAACTTTGTGAAACTGGAAGAGTGGGCATCCAAAAGGCATATGGCATTTAATGTGAACAAGTGGAAACTGATGCATATAGGGAAGAGGAACTCAAATTATTGCTACATAATTCAAGGTTCCACATTGGAAAAGGATCTTGGCATCATCATGGATAATATGTTGAAACCCTCTGCTCAGTGTGTGGCAGTCGCCAAGAAAGCAAATAAAATGCTAAGATTTATTAAGAAAGGAATAGGAAATAATACAGAGAATATCATAATCCCTCTGTATCACTCCATGAGTATTGTATACAATTCTGGTCACCACTTCTCAAAAAAGATATATCATAATTAGAAAATAATACAGAGAAGGGTGACCAAAATGATATAGGGTATGGAATGATTCCCTTATGAGGAAAGATTGAATAGGTTAGAGCTCTTTAGCTTAGAGATGGCTGAGGGGAAATTTGATAGAGGTCTATAAAATAATGAGTGGAATGGAATGGGTAAATGCGAATTAGTTGTTTACTCTTTCAAAAAGACTAAGGTGCACACAATGAAGTTACTAGGTAATATATTTAAGACAAATAAGAGAAAATATTTTGTTATTGAATGCTTAATTAAATTCTGGAATTTGTTGGCAGAGGATGTGTTAAAAACTGTTAGTGTAGCTGGGTTTAAAAAAGATTTGGACAAGTTCCTGGTTGAAACTTCTATAAACCATTATTAAGGTGGACTTGGGGTTAAGCAGCATGGTATCTATCTACCTTTTGGGATCCTGCCAGATACTTGTGACCTGGATTAGCCACTGTTGGAAAGAGGACACTGGGCTTGATGGACCTTTGGTTTGACCCAGAATGGCAAATCTTATGTTATCATATATTGTAAAACTTGACCTTTGTTCTCCCTGTTCATGATTTCCAACAAGGAATAGCCATCAAGAAAATCAGAATAAAATTTGATTTTGTAAGCATTCTTTTGAAATGGCAGTGTTTGAGATAATAGTTTAACAGAATGCTTTGAATGAGAAAATGCTATCATCTGGGCCTGTTAAAGTACATGGGCACTTTGCATCTAGGGAGGCTATTTGAAAATTGGCCCCTGAAAGTATTGCTTACTGTTGCAAGAAAAATGAACCCCCCCTCCAAAAAAAAAAAAAGTTGTACAATACATAATGCTGTGTGGTTAGCTTAAGGAAATGATGCAACTTGACAACATTGTTAAATGCTGCTTCTCACTTGATTTTTGCTTCGTTCCTTATTTTTCAACATATGGCTTTCTCAGCTCCGCTCCCAGTGGACACCCTTTCGATGTTATGCAGCTGCACACCACCATCTAGCTCATATTGCTACTATTTTCTCCTCCTTTCTCTCTATTACAACCAGATACAGATGTGACAGGAAAGTGTAATAGAAATAACTGCCAGCTCCATCATGTTCTTGAAAAAGCAACTTAATGACAATAACACAATAATGGCGGGAAAAATGCTTTGTAAGAATATTATCATCTATTTGTTTCAAAAAAATTATTATGAACCTAGCTTTGAAAAAAAAATGGTGCTTGCCAGTAAATTTCCAATTTACAGGTTTGTCTTGTTTGATTCTCTTCAGCCTCTTGAACACCACTGTAAAAGCTCTCCGCCTAAATGAGCTGCCAGTCTTCCTGCGGAGCTTGAGGGGGCGTTATCGGGGGGGGGGGGGGGGGGGGGGAGGCTAGGAATCCCACCCGAAGTCCATCAACTAAATAATGTTGTTTAAGTTTCACACATTCTCATACAGTTTCCATCTGAATTCTGTTTCTGCTTTCTGGAAAGGGATGGTGTCTTTTCAGCTGCTCATTTGGGGGTTGGGAGGTTTCCTGCATTGAATGTGGTCAATTTTCCAAACTGTCAGCTTGCCTGGGTAAATAGCATTTGAAAATTACCTTCTGCATTAAAGTAACTTACAAATACCATTTTGGTTTTCAAACAGAGATGACTGAAAAAGTAAGGGGCAAAAAACAAAACAAAAAAACCGAGTTTTTCCAACATAGAAGGGATCTCAGAAAGTGGAGCACAGGACAGAATATCTGGTGAAGCTGAAAGAGCCAGGGAATGCTGACAGGATCGCAAAAGCATGAGAGGAAGGAAAAAAATAAGTGAAGAGAGAAAGTTAGGCGGCAAGATTGTTTTCGGTTATGCCACTGAAAGGAGGAAGGGCAAAGGTGGTAGGCTGAGAGAAGAATATGAAAAAAATGGGTGGAGGAGGGTAAAGCAAAAAAGCAGAAATGTTCCGTAAATTCTTCTCTAGGTTATTCACTAAATAATAAATAAGTGGTTGGAAATGAGCTGCCAGATCAGGGCAAGGGTGCATATTCTTGTGGATTAGATGCTGCATCATTTACAGAAGAGAAGGTTTGTGTGGAACTAGGGAAACTGAAAGTGGACAGGATACATCCTAAGATTATTGAAGGTACAATTTTGTAAATGTCTACAATGGGACAAAGTACATGGACACTTTTTACACATCAGCTTTGTGCCAATTTTCAAAGGGAAAGTACATGACATGGAAAAACCCACAGACATTTGCACCTTCTTTTTATGAGAGTAGTATTTTTCTTGGAAAAAAGATGTTTGGTAGAGTTGAAAATACAATCTATTTTTCAATCCACCCAAAATATGCACACAGGAACGCCTAAAAACATAAGATATGCCATGCTCAATCAGACAAAAGGTCCATCAAGGCAATCAGCATTCTGTCTCCAACAATGGCCAATCCCAGTCACAAGTACCTGGCAGAAGCTTCAAAGACCACCTACATCCTATCGTTCCTTGAAGAAAGATCCCTAGCCTGGGCTTCACCATTATGGGAATGTTAAGATCCTATCCTGAATGACCTACCAGGATTTCTACAACTTTTTAAGTCTATATTTGATGACCCGACTCACCAGACCATCGCTGGATCTGCCTTGCTCAACCTTCAGCAAGGTAACAAGCCACTTACATACTTTGCTATTGAATTTAAGACTCTAGCATCTGAACTACATTGGGACACTGGATGATTACGTGCCATATTCATGGAGGGTTTCAACTCTTGCATAAAGGACAAATTAGTAGCTTGCGATTTTCCTGATTCCCTTGCGTCCCTGATGGAACTAGCAGGGAGAATTGACCGCCGTATCCGCGATCGTACTCAAGAGGCTAAGAGTCCATGAAAGTCTACATGGGGGGTAACCATCCTAAACCTGTGCCTATTGCTTCCAGCTTACCATCTGCACCCCTAGAGGAGGAAGAGCCTATGCAACTAGGTCGAAGCCAATTGACCTCTAAGGAGAGACATTATCGCAAGTGCATGGGGTTGTGCATGCACTGTGGCCAATTGGGTCATGCAGTCCAAACCTGTCCCATTTGTCCGGGAAACTGATGGGCCTGGGATCTACAGGAGGACTTCTCCTTGGCCTCACCTCTCCTACTCCTCCATTATCATTACCAGTATCTCTGCTTTGCGGAGGTGTCAAATTTCAGACTCTCGCTCTCGTTGACTCCGGTGCCAGAGGTAATTTTATTCTGAAGTGCTTGGTTGAACATCTACGGATTCCTACCACACCAATATCTAAGCCTCTGCTATTGTCATCCATCCATGCATAACCACTTCCTGGAGAAGTTTAATTGACCAGCCATGCCATCAGCCTGCACACTTGAGCTCTACACTCAGAATCCATTTCTTTTCTAGTGTTGGAAAAAGTCATGCATCCGATGGTATTGGGTCTGCCGTGGCTTCAAGACCATATGCCACAATTTAATTGGGCTACCTTGGAACTGTCCCGGTGGGGACCAGACTGTCATGGTCAGTGTCTTGCTGAAGTTTCACCGCTCATCTGCATGCCCACTACCCCATCATTACCTGGTTTACCTCCACAATACGCCTCTTCCCACTGGACCACCGGTTACCTGTAAAATGTATTGGGGGGGGGGGTTGGGAGGGTGGGGGAAGCTAAGGGATTAGTTTTAAAGGGTCGGGGTGGGTTTAGGGGTTATTTTTGTGTGCCGTTTTTCCCGCCCTCCCCCAAAATGATAAGAGAACCCCCACGAACAATATCGTGGGGTTTTCCTATCGTTTTGAGGGAGCCCCCGATTTCTGACGATTTTGAAAATATCATACGATATTTTCAATTGTCCGAAGCCCGATTCACATCCCTATTTATTATATGATCCCCACTTAAATTAAAAGAATGCACATCTCTACTATGCAAGTTTGAACTTAGAACGTAAAATAACTTTAGTAAATCTATTTTTACATTGTTGATGGCATTCACATTTAAATGGTTTACAAGATAGCATGTAATGTACATACATGAAAACCATGACCTGACACGCCCTACCACACTATTTTTTGTGCATGTAATTTTGCTTTTTAGACAGATATACACGCATATATGACCCATTTGGAAAATAACACTCATACATATGTATATGCCATTTTTGCATAGGTAACTCTTTTTTAAATTCACCTCTAAGAGCATAAGATGTGCATTGGGTCAGAACAATGGTTCATTGAGCCAAGCATCCTGTTTCTGACAGTGACCAACCTGGATCAATTGGAAGTACCCAGCTGATCTTAATGGAAAGATTATTTTATTGAAATATCAGTTGCAATCCTCGCATCTGACTGGCTAATAATTGCTAATGCACAAAACGAGTGGAGAGCAAGGAACACCCCAATGAATAAATCCAGTGTGAAACATGGCCATGTCAGGGGACCAACAAGTGCTATTACAATTAATTGTTTTACTGCTTTCAAATGCAAGATATGTCTGCCTGAAATTACATTGAGTGAATAAAACCTTTTTCTAGTTCAGTACGGTCTCTGTGCCTGTAGATAGTTCACCTCACCTGACACACCCCTGACTTATTGTAATAATTGTTAATGCACATGTGCTTCAGAAACTATTCCATACATTTTCAAACCCAGCTGTACTATTAACCTTGACCAATTCCTTCAGCAACAAATGTATACTGTCAGAAAAAATAAATTCTTAAAATTGTTTTAATCTGCTCCAAGTAAATTTAAAGAATTGTCTCCTAGTCTTATAACTATTTGAAAGGGTAATCATTCTTTTTTAATCTGTTCCACACCATTCATGATTTTGTAAACATCTATCATATCTCCTCTCAATTATCTCTTTTTCTAATCTGAAGAGTCCTAACCTGTTTAACCTTTCTTCATAAGGGAACAGTCCATTTGTCTTTATCCCTTTTTGCCCATCTCTGCACCTTTTCCAGTTCTGCTATGTATATTATGAATATTATGAGATGGGTTAACCAGAATTGAACACAATACCCAAGGAATGATCACATCAGATCTATACATAGGCATTATGATACTCTCAATTGTATTCTATTTTCCTTTACAAATAATTCCTAACATTTTATTTGCTTTTTTGACCCCTTCAACTCACTGAACTAAACACGTCAATATAGTCCACAATGACTCCATTGTCCTTTCCATGAGTGTTAATTCTTCATAAGGAATCCAGCACAGGGGCCTATTTACCTTTATTTCCCACAGGATTTACTAAACAGCAGCATGAGAGTACCTCTTGGGGTATAATTAATTTTCCCCAACTTAACATCGATTGTTTATCAGGATCCTTGTTAATCTATTTTAATATTTATGAGCTACTTTGCATACATTTGCATGCAACCCACAAATATTTTACTCGCACAATATTTTACCCGTGCCCTAAAAGGGTGAGTTCAGGAGAGGGAGGAGAGTGGATCCAATTGAAAATTCATAGAAATTTTATTCTGAAATCTCCATACATGTTTTAAGCTGTGCATTTATCCATGCTTTAAAGCAGGTGCGAATTCTACGGGCCGGATTTTAATACCTATGCGCGGGCATACATTTGTGCACGCAACCCGTCGCGCACAAATGTACGCCCAATTTTATAACAGCTATGCTGGCTTTCCCCATTCCCTTCAAGGCCGCTCCGAAATCGGAGCGGCTTCGGAAGGAACTTTCCTTCCATCCCCCACCTTCCCCTCCCTTCCCCTACCTAACTCCCCCCCCAGCCCTACCTAACTCCCCTAGCCTTTATTTTATAAGTTGTGCCTGCCTCCAGGCAGGCGGAGCTTGCACACGCTGGCCAGAGACTGGCCCGCAATCCCGGGCACAGCGGCAAATGTCCACTGTACCTGGAGGCTCCGGCCCCATCCCCACCCTGCCCCCGGACTGCCCCACCCCTTTTTTTCAAGCCCCGGGATTTACACATATCCCGGGGCTTTATGTACACCACCGGACCTTTTGAAAATAGGCCCGGTGCAAGTAACCCCCTTTCACGCGTAAATCCTCCCAGATTTAAGCGCATAGGGCTTTGAAAATCTGCTGGTATGGGTACTAAATCTATCTGTAGTGTTGCCAGGCCTTCATTTTCAGAAGGAAATTTCAGAAGTGACCCTATGAAAACGTGGAACAAAATTGTTCTCTTAATCAAAATAATATCTGTAAGAGAAAAGATATAATTTCATTTTTTGGAAAGAGTCAACTAGAATGCCTTTCAAAAAATGTTTCAACTGTTGTATTGGTACTTTTGAAATGATGGGAAATGAGAAAAACATGGAGATATCCATTTTCTCATATAATACTGTAAAATAAAAAGCAGTGGGGCAGATTTCCAAAAAATACGCGAGCACGTACATTTGTTTGCGCACCATGTGCAAACAAGAGTATGCTGGATTTTAATAGATACGCGCGAAGCCGCGCGTATCTTTTAAAATCTGGGGTCGGCGTGCACAAGGGGGTGAACATTTGTGCATCTTGCATGCGCTGAGCCCAGCGCGTGCTGCCCATTTCCTCTGCCTCCCCCCACCTTCCCCTCCCTTCCCCTCCCTAACCCACCCCCCAGCCCTATCTAAACCCCACCATCTTTATTATAAGTTACGCCAGCGCGCGATTCCCCAGGCCAGGAGCAGTTTTGGAGGCCTCGGCCATGCCTCCGCAATGCCCCTGGGCTGGGAATAACCCTCATGGTCACGCCCCGGACGACGCACCGCCGCAACATGCCCCCAACACGCCCCCGACACACCCCCCCCAGGAAAGCCCCGGGACTTACGCGCGTCCCGGGGCTTGCACGTGCCGCCGAGCCTATTCAACATAGGCTCGGTGCATGCAGGGGGAGCTTGGGGCAGGTTTGCAGGGGGTGTGTGCATATCTTACACGTGTATCCCTTTGAAAATCTGCCCCTGTATGTTTAGGAGTAAAATATTTTATGAATCCTATTAATATCAAAGTAGAAATAATTTAACTCTATGTTCCCATGCTCCTTATTTCCTGGGCCCC
The DNA here is from genome assembly GCF_901001135.1 of Rhinatrema bivittatum. Taxonomy (NCBI): domain Eukaryota; kingdom Metazoa; phylum Chordata; class Amphibia; order Gymnophiona; family Rhinatrematidae; genus Rhinatrema; species Rhinatrema bivittatum. Next base: position 150,918,955 of record NC_042617.1, on the reverse strand, counting down.
CCTTCTTGATCCACCCTTCCTAGTGCTCAATAAATGCTCCCCAGCAACTGGATAACATACAGCTCACTCTCTAATTCAGTCAGAGGCACCACGACAACATTGCAACAGGCAAAATAGTTTCCATAATTTCTTCTTCTGCAATGACCACCATTATCATCAAGTCATAGGTGCCTTCAATTTGATACTAATGGGGATCTTTCAAGTGTGTTATATGAATGCAGAACTTTGAATACTCCATAATAATATAGGCTACAAATGAACGTTTTCTCATTCTTTGCTGAAGAATTCAACCACACCATAGTACTTTTTTTTAAATTCAGTTTTACAAGCTTTATTACAAAGATAGCTTCTTACACAAAAAAATATTGAGATTTCAATAAAACAACATAAACAAACAAGAAAAGTAGTACCAGACATCTCAACCTCTAGTCCATAATTAAAGAAGTGTGGTGTGAGGGGTGGGAAGGAAAATAGATGTCAATAGGAGAAAATATCAAACATTGAAAAAAAAATAGAAAGGTTTTAACGGGAGATCCATAAAAATTCCTTACTCTTAAGCAGCCCCATTTGCTATTGCCACCCTGTGTTGTTGTAGGACTGCTTAGGAGGAATATAAATCAAATAAATGTATAAATCTATAAAGGTTCTCAATTACTCTGGTATAGAGAAACCATAATTGACCTGGGCATAAGTAACTAAACATTTACACAGGTAGCACAAAGAGAAAGTAGTACCAAGGGCTTTGGTATCTTATTTATTTATTTATTTTTGGTTTTTTATATACCCATCTTCTTGCATTGGATGCAAATCAAATCGGTTTACATTGAACAATTGAACTTGCCTGAGAGCATTACATATAACAAAGAACATATAAGAACATTAAAATAACATGGTAATTGAAGTATTCATCTTATACAGATGCCTTGCATAAAGGCCAATGAAGATTAAAATTAAAAATTAAATAACAGATGAATGCATCGAATGAAATTGGGCTAGAGTGCAAGGGGAGGACAGGCAGAGGGAGGACGCGGGGATGAAGGAAAGGGGAAACAGAAGATCCAAAAAATGGTGGATTTAAAAGGAGGGTTAGAGGGTGGATTTATACCATAAAAGCAAAACAAATCATAGTTGTCAAGGGAAGTAGACCGTGAGTAATCAGGGAAACGCTAGGCTGAATAGCCAAGTTTTCAGTTTTTTCTTGAAGGACTGCTGGCAGGGGTCTTGTCTGAGGTCTGGTGGAAGTGAGTTCCAATGAGAAGGACCTGCAGTGGAAAGAGCCCTATTCCTTAGCGGAGTTTTGGCTTGAGGGACAAAAAGGGTGCCTTGATATCTTGGTGCATAACCGGGAAAGATTTTCTTCTCTCCTGAGTAGATCTAGTTATATCAGGAAAGATTCAAATGCATTATCCCATAAACTCCTCAGAAGCCTTTTCAATTATGATTGAAAATCCAAGTCCAAATCTCCCTTAAACACAAAACAGACCAATAGAGTAGCTCTATTAGATTTTAGGGATGTGCAGAAGGAAAAAAAAATGTTTTGTTTCATTTTTCGCTTCACTGGGACCCAAATTAATTTCATTAGTTTCATAGGGGGGAAAACCAATTCATTTATTAGTTTCATTCGTTTTTCGTTTTTCCATTAAAGCCAAAGGGGGAAGTATTTGCAGCCTATTTTTGGCTGCAGAATTGGAGTTTTCTTATCAATTCTGATGAAACTTCTGGGGAGCAATCACCAGAATGAGAAAAGAGCTCCAAGGTACTTAGATGTGGCAAAGTGGCACCAAAGTGGCATGAATAGCCTAAGGCACTGTAAAGGGGCAAAGGGTACCAGGAGTGGCAAGAGAGCTTTAACAGAGGTACAAAGCAGGAGCGAGAGTGTCAAAAACACACCACAGCTTCAAAAGAGAGCACTGTAACAGTTGCATGAACCCTCGAAGGCAGCATGACAGGTAAAGTGGCAAGCAAGTGGCATCAACATCCTATAGCACAGTGAAGGGGGAACATAGCAAGCAGAATGGGTGTCAGAAAAAACCACAAGGTGCCGATAAAGGAACAAAGCAGCAGAAAGATTAGCACCAACACACTGAGGAACCATGATAGTGGCAAGAACACCACAAGGAGAAGAATCATCTGGTGTATGGCAGCAAGGCAGAGTGGCAGAAAGTTGATAGGTGCAAGACAGGATGGCAGAGCGGAGGTAGTCTGGTCCCTGTGGTTTAGATAGGGGCAAGGCAGGCTGGCAGAGCTGAGGTGGTCTAGCAAACAACCTTCTCAGATAGAACCCAAGAAAAAAAGTGCACTGTGTGCTATGCTTGCTTAAGGTAGAAATACAGTGGACCCTTGACTTACAAACTCAATTGATTCCAGAATGTTGGTTGTAACTCAAGCTGGTTGTAAGTCAAGACTATTTTTTCCATAGGAAATAATGGAAATACTCATAATGCATTCCAAACCTCCCAAAAGCACCCCTTATATAACCATCAGCTATATAATTGAGCGGCGACCGATGTGCCATGAATGCGCAGTAGAGAGCAGCTCTCACCGATGTGCCGCACTTGCGTGGATGAGACAGCTCTCACCGGTGTGCTGCGCCTGCACCGCAAATGCGCAGAAGGGAGCAGCTCTGACAGTGCAGAAGAGAGCTCTGACCGAAGTGCTGCAAACATCCAGAGCTCTGACTGACGTGCTGTGAACATTTCACCCATTTTAACGGGCCCATGAGCAGCTGTGACTGTGCGGAATAGACAACTCTGGCCGGCACACCTCGCCCGTTTTAACGGGCTTAACGTCTTGTCTCTATAATAAAAAATGGTTGTATAATGTCTGTAATTACCAGAAACACCAATAATTTCCTAGTGTACTCACCAAAAAGTTATAAAATATGTCTAGCGTACCAGAAACAACAATTTCACCTCATCCACCAGTTCCTTTACAATATTTGTTTTATTTAGATTTATAATCCACAGCACTTCAAAGTGGATTACATTTAGGTACTGTAGGTATTTCCTTATCCCCAGAGGGCTTACAATCTAAGGCCTGGATTTATCAAAATGTGATAAGTATTGCATGCGATAGCAAAAGGGGTGTGTTTTATGCTAATATACAGTTTATCTTACCTCTTTGAAGAGGTAAGTTAGTGCAAATTGTGATAACATTTACATATGTTGTGCATTCAGAGAGAGAGAGAGAGAGAGAGAGAGAGAGAGAGAGAGAGACTAGCCATAATGTCTTCTCCCTAGATAGGTATTTGTATCTCTATGGGTGGCCCACCTAGTAACTTGAGGTGAGGTTTAGGTATTAATGAAGGGGGTTAGGGGCCACTTTCACATTCAACGTGAGACATACGAACAGAACAGTGTTCTCTTGTGAAGATTTGATGACCTTCAGAGTGAGGAAACTCACTCCAAGATGAGATTTGAGCAAGGTTCTCTCCACCTAGCTTGATGGACTCTTTACCTGGGTAACATCAAGCTAGGTGGAGAGAACCTTGCCCAAATCTCATCTTGGTGTGAGTTTCCTCACTCTGAAGGTTCTCTCAACCTAGCTTGATGGACTCTTTACCTGGGTAACATCAAGCTAGGTGGAGAGAACATTGCCCAAATCTCATCTTGGTGTGAGTTTCCTCACTCTGAAGGTCATCAAATTTTCACAAGAGAGCACTGTTCTATTCATACATCACACTCTGCATGTCAAAGTGGCCCCTAGCCCCTACACTAATACCTATACCTCATCTCGAGTAACTAGGTGGGCCTCACATAGGGGTATAAATACCTACCTAGTATGCAGGCATTATAGCTAGGTGTGCTCTCTCTCTCTCTCTCTCTCTCTCTCTCTCTCTCTCTCTCTCTCTCTCTCTCTCTCTCTCTCTCTCTCATGACATTTTTCATTTGTGGGGATTGCTATTCATTTTGCAGACCCACAAATGCAACAAATAGGTCCCTATTTTTTGAAACAAATGCACATCCCTATTAGACTTTTTAGAGTCAGATCTTTCCAGGACATCCAATGAGTTCAAACATTCACCTAGGTAAAGTCAGCATATCATTTCCAGATGATACTACTACTCTCTTCTTAATAGGCATATAAAACACCTTATTTAATGCCTGTAAAGCCTAAGCAGGAATTAAAAGAACCTTACTCTTTTAGGGATTGGAAAATTTATGAAACGTAAATTCAGTTGTCTGATTTGAATTTCTAACTATTTCAATTATCTATGAATCAATATTTTATCTTTAACTAAAGAAATATTGGAAGCTGTAACTTGCTTGATCTCATCATTTATTCACACAGGGGCGGATTTTAAAAGGAGCGCGAATAGCCTACTTTTGTTTGCGCTCCAGGCGCAAACAAAAGTACGCTGGATTTTAGTAGATACGCGCGGAGCCACGCGTATCTGCTAAAAACCTGGATCGGCGCGCGCAAGGCTATGGATTTTGTATAGCCGGTGCGCGCCGAGCCGCGCAGCCTACCCCCGTTCCCTCCAAGGCCGCTCCTAAATCGGAGCGGCCTCGGAGGGAACTTTCCTTTGCCCTCCCCTCACCTTCCCCTCCCTTCCCCTACCTAACCCACCTGCCCGGCCCTGTCTAAACCCCCCCCAGAGGGAGGCGTAAATCCCCGCGCATCAGCGGGCCTCCTGTGCACCGGGACGCGACCTGGGGGCGGGTCCGGAGGGTGCGGCCACGCCCCCGGGCCGCCCCGGGCCGTAGCCATGCCCCCGGGCCCGCCCCCCGGAACGCTCCCGACACGCCCCGAAAATGCCGCGCGGTTCGGGCCCGCCCCCGACACGCCCCCCGGCACGCCCCCTCCGAAATCCCCGGGACTTCCGCGAGTCCCGGGGCTCTGCGCGCGCCGGTAGGCCTATGTAAAATAGGCTTACCGGCGCGCAGGGCCCTGCTCGCGTAAATCCGCCCCAGAATGTTCTTATTAAACTCTTGGAATCATCCTGCTATTTTTTTTTTCCAAAGTTTTGACTGACTCTGACAATACTGAAATAGTTCAGATGTACATTTATTGAAGAATTCATCCTTACTTGAATGGCCCAAATGAAATCCAAAGTCACAATTAGGGGTTTTAGAAGAGAAGGCAAGGACAAATGATCCAACATCGGCGGGAAAATCAAAGAACCTAGATTAATCCAAAGAAACAGGTGAACTTTTTACCAGGCTTCTTCCACATCCTCAAGCTCTCTTTCCTCTCTGCCTGTGGCTTCATGTCCCGAGGCATGTCTCCGGGAGATTTGCATGCAGGTTGGCACTTTTTAAAATCCACATGGCGCGCAGAGGCCCGACTTCTGAGCATATCTCCCGGCTTTGGTGCGTGCCGGGCTTTTAAAATTTGCCCCTTGATGTTCCCAAGCTCACTTATAATACAGATACCTTTTCTTAATTTGATTAATAATCTATTTGGGATGCGCATGGTGCATGATTGACACTTTCTCCCATGACTCTGCCTTGGCTTTAGCCTAGTTCATGCATCTAACCAATGCAAACAAAGAACTGGAACTCACGCAGCCTGGAGTATTACTGCCTTTGCTTAACATTCAAGGTTTTACCAATTGCATCATTAATGAAGAAAAATCATTCATGTCTCCAGATGGCACAATATGCCTATTCCCAAATCCTACATGCTTGCTTCAGCTTCGGGATCTGTAAATTGAGCTTTACAGAAACTATCTACAAACTGCAATTCTCAGTCACCTAATAAATTCAAGAAACTTTTACTTACCGATGAATACTTTTGCACTTTATTAGCTTTAAGGTTTGCAAAATCTAGTCACACATACAATTAAAGTATAGTACTAATACACATGGAAACACTTTTTAACATTTATGTGGGGCTTGCATCAAAGGTCCTGGCAAGTGAGTTTCTAAAGCAAAATTCCTCACAGTTTTCCTTGGAAAATTTGTGGCCAAGCAACATCACAAATACTTCAGGACTCCTGGACCTTGCATCTGCTTTACAACTGGTGCATGGGTAGGAATTTCAAAATGAAATTCTCATGCATTGTCTCTCTAGTCTACAGGCTTTGTCTTCTGTTGCCCCCATCACTGGTCCTTTGTGAAACAGGTAAAAGTAGCCATGTTGTTCCACAGCACAGTAACCTTACCTGAGAAGGGATTTTACCTGGGTAATTGCTTAATTTGCCTGTAAAATCTTTCAAGATTGCCCTCAGTATTGTAATTCCCTGTGAAATGGAAATGTTCTATGTTCTGAATATAAATATGATTTCTCATTGAAAAATTGTTGAAATTTGCCTACCAGATTTAAGCAATGAATGTAAATCATGGCAAATTAAATTTGCACTATTTGAAAAAAGTATGGTCCCTAATAGCATAAATTATAATGTAATAACCTCTACTAAAACTTCTGAAGATCAATAGCTTTATTGAACAATGAAAAGAATGTATGCAAATTTCTTTGCAAAACACATAGCTAGTCATTACTTGCAATAAGTTGTGCCACAAGGAGGCAATCTTGACACACCATGACAAGATGATGCATTTATAAATCTGAAACTATATACTGTATACATGTGACTAAGAATGATGACATACAGTTATTCTTTTATGCAAGGTCTCAGTGAGGTTAACCTACAGTAGGAATATAATCTGAATATATTTAGAAGCCAGGACAGATTCTAATTGTCCAAACTACTGTTTATATTAGAAGCCATCTGATACTAAATAATAAAAAAAACCCAGTATTTATTTATGCATTTAATTTTAACTTACATTTATAAAACTGTTAATCCAATAGGAAGCTCTATTTGGTATAATACATACCACATAGTATATAATCATTTTTTAGAGTAACAACAATATTGAACAACAAATACACCACAATAATAACAAAACCACACAAACAGGAACATTTAACAAAAGCTACAGAAGCATAACAATAAGAAAGAAAAACTGAAAAATATCAGGATCACAAATGTTAAAAATATCATATAAAAACTGTAGGAAAAGCTAAACTCCATAAAATCAGTAAAAGTGTATGTAGACCCTGAAGATGCCCACAAGGAGGCAATGTAGCAACAGTATACAAAATAAAGGAAGCAACAATAGTTATATTTCAAATATATTTCAAAATAGTTCTGCATGAAAGGCTTGATTCACCCAAATTTACAAAGTGATATCAAGGACTACATTTAGAAGGCAGGCTATCCCCATCATGTAGAACCAATGCCATAGTCAAATACAGGTGCAATTGGCTACATCAGAGGGGAGTAGTGTGCATATCACCAGTGATATCTGGACCAGTGCACATGCTACACTCTTTTACCTCTCCCTGGGAAATGGCTGAGACAGGGGTAGGCAGAAGATCCAGTGGAGATCAACAATTTCTGGCATAAAAATATTCGGCAATATTTTTCAAATAAAAATAATTATATCCTATAGTTAAATAAAATGAAATTTAGAGACCCTGCCTATCTCAGGAACACCAAAAAGTAGATTTTATAACAAGCGCACACGTGTCCATGTGCCCATGGTTCCCGGTGCGAGCACATGGATGCGTCATTTTATAACATATGTTAATAATTAAATGTTTACATATAAGCCTGGACAATCCCCTGCCCGCAAAGGAAAACTAACATTGGTGGCAGTGGACAGCACAAGCTACCCTCCCCTCAAACACCCACAATCCCCTCCCTGCCCCACCCATATCCCTTGCTCCTGTCTCTGATGGCAGAAACACAGAAGGAGAGGGAGACCAGCCTTGTAGAGCCTCCAATGAAAATGTTCTCCTTCCCTGCCAGGACCTGAGTGTCACATTTTAAATCATGTGGTTCAAAGCATGCCGTGATGCTAGGACCCCAACAGGGAGGTGAAAAGATTTTCGAGAAGCAATGCAAAGCTGCCCTACTCCTCCTCCTGTTTTGCTGTCATCAGAGCTAGTGAGCAAGGGGATATGAGTGAGGCAGAGAGGGAGTCGACTTGGGATCGCAGGAGTAGGGAAGGAAATGAATGCATTGAACAGGGACTGCAGAAGCAGGAATGAATGAACCATGGGGAGGAAGTAGTGAGTGAAGTGGGGTAAATGGGGGTTTTATGGGGTGGGGGAGGGAGTGAATTAGGGCAAGTGGCAGGTTGGTTCATGTGGAGGGGGTCATCTGGGATAAGTGAGAGTTCTGCGGAGTCTAGGAAAGGAGTGAACTGGGGTGAGTGAGAGTTTGCTTAGGACAGGAGTAAGTTAGGGGTTTGTGGAAGGGCAGGAGTGAACTGGCATGAGTGAGCAGTTTTATGGGGGGAAACCAGATGAATGAGGGTTTTGTGGGGGGGGGAGGAGTAAATTAACTAAATGGGGATTGCAAGGAAGGGAGTGCATGAATATGGGGAGGGGGGTGATTCAACTGGGGAACGAGGTGATACTCATAAAGGTGAGTTTTAGAAGCCCAGCATATGCATTAATTACGGGATGCGTGAATAAGTCAGGCTCAGGTGCACCAAACAGATTTTAAAAGCTGGCGAGATATGCACACATCTCCCATGGCACGGACATCTAGAAAGCATTTCAAAAAGGAGCAGGGCAGGGGCAGGCATGGTCTGGGTGAGGCATGGGCATTTCGAGGCATGAACCTGACATGTCATGGAACACCATGCCTTTAGAATTAAGGTTACAAAGCGACAACAAATCCTTTCGAAAAAACCTAAAAACCTGGTTATTTAAGAAGGCCTATCAAAGAGAATAGGTGAATAGTGAAGCCGGTGAAGTGCGAGATATGAACAAAAGCAAGACGCATGTAGCTGTATTTTATTTATTTTTTATATTACTTTGTCTGATCATCCATCACTATAAGGCAAAGTGACACTGATAAAATTAGCATTGCTTTTAATTCCGAAAAAAAAAAAAACCCACTGTACAGTATCTTATCACACTACATTTTATCTTATTTTAAAAAACTATGTACCGGACCGATATGGCACTTGTGTAAAGTAACGTTTCAGCATCATTATTTGTTTGTGCCTATTGTAAACCGTTGTGACGGAAACTACTAAACGACGGTATAGAAAAGACTTAAATAAATAAATAAATGTGTGCATAAATATTTACACGATCCGCCACACGCCATGGCCCCCTGCCATATAACTTTACTCCTGATGTGGATGGTGTGTAAGTTAAAAAATAATGAAAAATAGGCAGACTGGGGGAAACTGGGGGGAGTGAAAGCTATTAAACTAGTGGGATTTAGAGGACCTATTTCTTAACTGGGGGAACTGGTAAACCTGGGATTATATCAGCGTGCGCCTCTTTTAAATTCCCCCAATTTACACAGTTAGAAGCAGCATTTGCATGCCCTTATGCGCACCCACTTAAGATTTATTTGGTGCACATGTGCACATGGCCAGGCTATTTTATAGCATGCATGCATATACGCGCGCAAGTTATAAAATAGCCAGGTGCCTGGGCGAGGGCCAACACAAGCCCCCATGCCAGTTTGAAAGTTACAGTCATATTGTGCAATGGTTCTTAATGAAATGTTTTGTTTTGGATTTCATATTCTGTTATTAAGTAAATACAGACTAAGGGGCTCATTTTCCAAGCGGATCGCACGCGATAAGGGATGTTTCACACGCGAAAAGTTCCTTATCACGTGCGATACCAGGATGGGGCAGAGTCGGGGCGGTGTCAGCCCCGGAAGAGGAGCAGTCGGGGTGGCACCGGGGCTGACGCCATGAAGACTGCGCTGACAGCGAAAGGTAAGCACCTTTATCGCTGCCAGTTTTGCGCCAAATAACTAAACCTTTTATGGTGCAGGATTTTAAAATCTACCTTTTGGTGTTCCTGAGATAGGCAGGGTGTAGTTATTCGGCGCGATGCCGGCAACAATCACACCACGGAGGTGCGATCGCTGCCGGCTAGTGCAGGACCACCCCCCCATTTTAGCCCCCCCCCCCCGCCCCCGTTATCGCGGGATTCACTATCCTTGCGGCTTTAGTGAATCCAGCCCTAAATGTGGCAAGAACTCTAATTTGGGTCTTTGCTCCCATGAGTCTAATTTGTGCTGGAACTGTATAGTGTGATCCCAGCTGAAATGGTTAAAGCTGTGCTCCAGATTGGCGGGCAGGGAAATTTGCCCTGTACTGTTCCTATTTCCTGACTAGTTGTATGTTTTTTTATGAAGCTTGATTAGATTGATTGTGAATTCTTGTTTATGCTAACATGCAAGTCTAAGTAACTTGTGTGCAATGATTTGCAATCGTGACTGAATGTTATAGCCAAGCTATTGTACAGTATTATTCATTACCTGGACACCATGAAAACTGTATATCATAAATGAAACAAGTTCATACCAGTTTATGTTATAATGAGATCCTACACATATGCCAGTACAAGCCAGAATCCACTATAAAGTATTAATGATAATATTCAAAAGGGATGTGCAGAGGGACCGCATATGTTCCAAAGCTCTGGAATTCTCTGCCTGAGACGTTACAGATTTTACCAGATAGAAAATGATTTAAATGTGAGCTAAAAACATGGCTATTCAAAACCACATATAAACTAACTTAAAAACATCAGAATATACTGAACCACAAAGACAAGAAGGACAAAAAATAATAATTGTATAATGAAGAATAAATCAAATGAGAGAATGTAAGATTCTCAAAAAAAACCTTCTGACAAAGATGTAAAAACTATCATTTCATTTTAATTTCTATACTCTTTGCCTTAAGTAGTAGATCAATTATTAATATGTACTAGATAATCTCACTTGATAGATACCACCTCTGTAACCAAGAATTGTTTTTTGAGTTATAACTAAGAATGTGACTTTGTAAATCGTTGTGATCTATACATGGAACTATGGTATCTAAAATGTCAAAATAAATAAATAAATACATACATACATATTAGGGATGTGAATCGTGTCCTCGATCGTCTTAACGATCGATTTCGGCTGGGAGGGGGAGGGAATCGTATTGTTGCCGTTTGGGGGGGTAAAATATCGTGAAAAATCGTGTGAAAAATCGAAAAATCGAAAAATCGCAAAACCGGCACATTAAAACCCCCTAAAACCCACCCCCGACCCTTTAAATTAAATCCCCCACCCTCCTGAACCCCTCCCCAAATGACTTAAATAACCTGCGGGTCCAGCGGCGGTCCGGAACGGCAGCGGTCCGGAACGGGCTCCTGCTCCTCAATCTTGTTGTCTTCAGCCGGCGCCATTTTCCAAAATGGCGGCGAAAAATGGCGGCGGCCATAGACGAACACGATTGGACGGCAGGAGGTCCTTCCGGACCCCCGCTGGACTTTTGGCAAGTCTCGTGGGGGTCAGGAGGCCCCCCACAAGCTGGCCAAAAGTTCCTGGAGGTCCAGCGGGGGTCAGGGAGCGATTTCCCGCCGCGAATCGTTTTCGTACGGAAAATGGCGCCGGCAGGAGATCGACTGCAGGAGGTCATTCAGTGAGGGTTCCGGCGCCTCGCTGAACGACCTCCTGTAGTCGATCTCCTGCCGGCGCCATTTTCCGTACGAAAACGATTCGCGGCGGGAAATCGCTCCCTGACCCCCGCTGGACCTCCAGGAACTTTTGGCCAGCTTGTGGGGGGCCTCCTGACCCCCACGAGACTTGCCAAAAGTCCAGCGGGGGTCCGGAAGGACCTCCTGCCGTCCAATCGTGTTCGTCTATGGCCGCCGCCATTTTTCGCCGCCATTTTGGAAAATGGCGCCGGCTGAAGACAACAAGATTGAGGAGCAGGAGCCCGTTCCGGACCGCTGCCGTTCCGGACCGCTGCTGGACCCGCAGGTTATTTAACTCATTTGGGGGGGGTTCGGGAGGGTGGGGGATTTAATTTAAAGGGTCGGGGGTGGGTTTTAGGGGGGTTTTAGTGTGCCGGCTCACGATTCTAACGATTTATAACGATAAATCGTTAGAATCTCTATTGTATTGTGTTCCATAACGGTTTAAGACGATATTAAAATTATCGGACGATAATTTTAATCGTCCTAAAACGATTCACATCCCTAATACATATATTTGCTCCCCCACACAAACCTAAACATATTAAGCACCACTGAATCCCTTTAATTACAGGTTACAATTTCTCAAACGGCATACTTCTCTGCCTTACAAGGGAATCCCACCCTCCTAGATTGAGGTTAGTGCATGTATAAAGATGTAATCAAATTTAAATCATAGATGACATGACATGCATTTTAATAACCAGAATCACAACACATAATGCTGACTCCTTGAAGCCATTACCAGTCTGAGCAAAAAGTAATGTGTACAGTTTTATTTCCTGATACTGTCAAATTTGTGTAAGCAAGCTGTCATTCTTAATGAATAAATAATTGTTGAAAGTAAAGCACTTAGATGAAGTAAACTATAATTTATTTAACCACATTTACAATGAAAAAAGGAATTAACAAAATACATGCACCAAGATACTAAGTTAAACAAATGCTTAAAAAAATATCAAAGAAATGCTTTCCTACTTTTTGAATTGAGTTTCTGGTTATAACATGAGTTATAGGCCAAATCTGACTATAGATAGCTAGAAGCAAGCGGAATAAAAAGAATATAAAATTCAACATTTTTGGTACCGTGATTATGAAATGCAGGAAATTCACCTGCAGAGTATGCAAACATTAACTTGCCCTTAGAGGCTACAAAAAAGAAATGGGCTAGTGAGAAAACTTCTCTGATTAATGCAAAAAAGGTGAATATATTCCCCCCCGGGCTGTTTAACTAAGCACTTAAAAGCCTAAAAGGTTCATACTGGGAAAAATACCACAGATATTTGTTGAAGATATATTTACGTTCTGAAAAGGAACTAGGAAAAAGTAAAAATCACGTTACTATATGAATGCTACATTTGTACCTGACAAAACCTACTGAAAAATGTGTATTCATGTCCACCAAATATATTCCTGGGCCTACAGAGAAAATATCAGAAACCTTTTAATGCATAAAATCTTAACATTCCATTAACTTTTTATGTCTTATGAAAGATGACATAGCTGCAAAGTTTAAAATTTTAGTATGCATGACAGGAAAATCCTCATCAAAAATTAAGGAAATATAAAAAATCTGCAATCAAATATGTTACATAAAATTCCCATCTGAGCTGATTAGAAAAATCTTATAACATTTAAAAAAGTTACAAACATGCTTTTAACTTTCTTTAATGATTATAAAACAGGAAGTATTTTCAAAATGTTTTCAATATTGGCTGAAAGCAAGAGTTATCAAATTTTCATCTTTTATATTTTTTAATTCAAATTTTAATAGATGAGTAACTTTTAATGGTTATATACTGAGTATATAGTATGTAGTATCTTTCTGCTACAAACCTGGCAGAAAATTCTATGGCGACTTACTTGTAAGGTTTAAAACATTAATAAGGAAGTAATTTTTATTGGGAAAATATTTTCCAAGTTCTAAACAAACAATTCCTTGAGAATGCTTTCATTCATATATTTTTAATGTAATTTCAATAATGTGATTTCAGTTATAATATACATGCACACAAAGGGATTCATATCTACATAATGTTGTGGCATGTCACTATGCATTCGCTTTATCATATCACATTTTATAGGGAATTTCTCTGAGACCACGGAATATATTTGGTAATAGTAAATAAAAATGTTTAAGTAGGTCCTATGATGTACAAATGTAATAGCCATATGGTAACACATGTTGTTTTCAATTTTTCCTAGTTCCTTTCTTTTCAGAGCTTAACTATAATTTCAACAAATATCACAGCCATTTTTCCCAGTCTAAACCTTTTAAGTGCTTAGCTAGATTGCTGAGGATCAAATATATTCACCTTTTTTCCACTAATTAGAGAATTTTTCTCACTAGTTTGAACATACTCAGAAGTATTTACACAGTCCAACTTCATAGCAAATCAAAAGGATAAAAAAGAAAACATTTGTAATTTTGTATAGTTGGAACATAAGATGTTCCATACTAATTCAGACCAAATGTCCATCAAGCAATGAACCCTGTCTCACTATGGCCATTTGAGGTCACAAGCATCCAGCAAATCGTGAAGAGTAGATCCAGTCCTTGTTACTCATTCTCAGCGGTAAGCAGCGGCTTTCGCCAGTCTACCTGGATAATAATAATTATAGACTTTTCCTTCAGCAATTTGTCTAGACTCCTTTTTATGCATCTAAAATTTATATCAAGAAAACCTTGATACAATAAGAAAGAAGAAAACATCACATAAGAAAATACAAATATAAGATTTTCCATACTGGGTCAGACAAAAGGTCCATCAAGCCCAGTATCCTTTTCCATCAGTAGCCAATCAAAATCATAGGTACCTGGCAGGATCCCAAAATAGATTTCTTTCTGCTTATCCCAGGGATAAGCAGTGGCTTTTCCCCAAGTCCACCTTAATAACGGTTTATGGACTTTTCGTCCTGGAACTTGTCAAAATCTTTTATAAACTTTTACGTCACCTACCAGCAAAGAATTCCAGAATTTAATTATGTGTTGTATAAATATATTTTCTTCTCTTTGTTTTAAATGTACTACCTAGTAACCTCATTGCACACTCTTTGATCTTTGCTCTTCTTGAGAGTAAACAACTATTTTGTGTTTATCCATTCTATTCCACTCATTATTTTATAGTCCACTATCATATCACTCCTTAGCCATTGTTTTCTCTAAGCTGAACAGCCCTAACCTCGTTAGCCCTTCCTCATAGAAAAATCATTCTATCCCCTTTATCATTTTTGTAGCACTTCTCTATACCTTTTTTAATTCTGCTATGTTTTATTTGAGTTACATTTACCACAATTACAGTCAGTACTCAAGGTACAGTCGCACCATGATATATTCTATTTTATTCTCCATTCCTTTCCTAATAATTACTAGAATTCTATTTGCTGTCTTTGACACCATACACTGAGCAGAGAATTTCAACATATTATCTACTAGGATGCCTAAATCCTTTGAGGTAGATCTTTAAAAAGTACGCCAGATTTTATAAGATACGCGCATAGCAGCGCGTATCTTATAAAATCTGGGGTCGGCGCGTGCAAGGCTGCGCAAGATCAGCAGCCTGTGCGCGCCGAGCAGCACAGCCTGCCTCCATTCCCTCCAAGACTGCTCCGAAATCGGAGCGGCCTCTGAGGGAACTTTCCTTCCGCGTCCCCCCACCATCCTCTCCCTTCCCCTACCTAACCCACCCCCCGGCCCTACCTAAATCCCCCCCCCCACATTTGTTGGGGGGGGGGGGATTTAGGTAGGGCCCGCATCCCCCGGCACATCCCCCGGCACAGGCCGCAGTGCCGGGGGACTCGGGACCGCCCTCCCAGCTCACCCCCAAACCGTCACCACGACCCCGGACCCTCCCCGGACCGCCCCCTGACCCCAGACATGCCCCCAGACACGCCCCCTACTGCCCCTTTTACGAAGCCCCGGGACTTACTCGTGTCCTAGGGCTTTGCGCGTGCCGGCGGCCTATGCAAAATAGGTTCGCCGGTGCAGGGCTTTTAAAATCTAGCCCTTTTTGTGTGTGGTGAATCCTAATGTGGAACCTTGTATTGTATACCTATAATTTGGGTTGCTCTTCTCTTTGGGGTAGATTTTATAAATCTACACCCACGCGTACTTTTGTTCGCACACCAGACGCAAACAAAAGTACGTGGGATTTTATAAGATATGTGCATAGCCGCGCGTATCTTATAGAATCCGGGGTCGGCGCGTGCAAGGGGGTGCACATTTGTGCACCTTGCGCGCGCGCCAAGCCCTGTGTGTGCTGCCCGTTCCCTCCGAGGCCGCTCCGAAATCGGAGCGGCCTCGGAGGTTCCTTCCACTACCCCCCCCCCCCGGCCCTATCTAAACCCCCCCTACCTGTGTTTTAAAAGTTACGCCTGCCAGAAGCAGGCGTAACTCGCTCACTCCAGCGGGCTGCTGGTGCGTGATTCCCCGGCCCGGGACCCATTTTGGAGGCCTCGGCCATGCCCCCAAAATGCCCCCGGGCCAGCAGCACACCCCCCGGAATGCCCCTGAATGTTGCGTCGGCCCCGACACGCCCCCGACATGCCCCCCTAGCAAAGCCCTGGGACTTATGCACGTCCTGGGGCTTGCGCGCACCGCCGAGCCTTTACAAAATAGTCTCGGCGCGTGCAGGGGGGTTTTAAAAGGGTTACATGCATAACTTATGCACGTAACCCTTTTAAAATCTACATCTATGTGCATCACTTTGCACTTGTCCACATTAGATTTCATCTACCATTTGGATGCCCAGACTCACATCTCACAAGATAATCTTGCAGTTTCTCACAATCCTTTCGTGATTTAAAGTTTTGAATATTTTGTATCATCTGCAAATTTGAACACCTCATTCATTCTTTACAATTTCAAGTAATTTATAATTATGTTAGCAGTGTTCCCAGTACAGATTCCTAAGGTACTCCCCTATTCGCTATTCTGTACTGAGAAAATTAAAGATTTACTCCTACTTTCTATTTTCTATCTTTTAACCATTTTCCAATCCACAATAGGACAATCCCTCCTAACCTATGATGTTTTATTTCTCTCAGGAGTATCACTTAAGGTACTTTGTCAAATGCTTTCTGAAAATCCAGATATACAATGTATTTATTTTGTATTGAATTATTTATTTGACTTTTCTAAATATTTGATTTATATTTAGCAACATGTTTATTCATGCATTCAAAAATGTAGCAGATTACTAGATTAGTGACACAAGACTTATGTTGGCTTTGTCCCATTAAGCTGTGACTATATGTTCAATAATTTTGTTCTTTATGATAGTTTCTACAATTTTGTCCAGCACTAACATCAGGCTCACTGGTATGTAGTTTTCTGGATCACCCCAGGGACCCTTTTAAATAATTGGCATTATATGGCCATCCTCCAATCTTCAGGTACCACAGCTGATTGTAATGATAATTTAGAAATTATTAATTGTAAGTCTGCTAGGAAAATGAAGAGGAAGAACATTTGGTTAGGGTCATTATTCATTTTGTAGGGCACCTCTATTTGCTTCATTAGTTTCAAGCATATAAAACATGTGTTTGTTTTATTCATTCATTGCTTTCCAATATAATCAATGGAAGAAGCAATGCAACCTATTTTGGGCTCCCAAATTATGATTTTCTAATAATTTCTAATGAAATTCATGTCTTTAAATCATCCGAAGGGTGAAGTCAAGCCAATGCATCAAGACTATGTCAACATGGCACAAGAAGAGGCATGAGGATCCTGAGGCACCCTAAATGGGCAATGGAGTACCAGCAGTAGTAGGAGATCTCTAAGGCACCATCAAAAAAGCAGAGAAACAGCAAGTGTAGGAAGAACACCCCAAAGCTTCAAAATAGGACACCAACAACAGTGGCATGAAGCCTTTGAGACAGAATGAGAAGCATAATGGCACCAACATTAGCATAAATATCCTAAGGCACAATGAAGGGAGGAATGAAACAGAAAAGGTAGCAGGAAAATCTCCCAACCACCATTAAAAGGAGATAGAAGCACAAAAAGTGGCATCAACACACCAAAGCACCATGAGAGTAGCAAAGCAGCCCCCACAGTGGCAAGAATATCACAAGATGCAGAGAATGGGCATCACAGCAAGGCAGAGTGACAGCAAGACTCTCAAGGTCCAAAATACAGAGTATGAAAGCAACCGATTTGATATGACTCCCGTCATGAAGGTCGGTATATAAAAGAATTAAATAAATAAATAAATAAATAAATAAATAAATAAATAAGTCTGAGTAGAAGAAAGACTCCTAAGGTTAAGGATAAAGGGTATATCAGCAAGACAGAGTAGCACTGAAGATGTCTGTCTTTCTGTGGATGCACTTGCCATTTGTAAGATTTAGCACAAGAGAATGAGTTGTCATTTATAATGCATTATGGGGTAGATTTTATAATTCTACGTGCGTGCGTACTTTTGTTCGCGCACCAGGCACGAACAAAAGTACGCTGGATTTTAAAAGATACCCGCGTAGCCGCGCGTATCTTATAAAATCCGGGGTCGGAGCGCACAAGGGGGTGCACATTTGTGCAACTTGCACGCGCCAAGCCCTGTGCGCACTGCCCGTTCCCTCCGAGGCCGCTCCGAAATCGGAGCGGCCTCGGAGGGAACTTTCCTTCCACCCCCCCGCACCTTACCCTCCCTTCCTCTACCTAACCCACCCCCCCCCGGCCCTATCTAGACCCCCCCCTACCTTTATCTGAAAAGTTACTACTGCCGCCGGGCAGTAGTAACTTACGCGCACTGGCGCGGCAGGCTCCGACATAGGCTGCTGTGTCGGGGCACTCGGCCATGCCCCAGGACCGCCCACATGCCCCCCAAACATGCCCCCAATCTGAAACCACGCCCCCTGACCACGCCCCCAGCTGCCCCTTTTTGCAAGCCCCGGGACTTACGCGCGTCCCGGGGCTTGCACGCGCCGCCGAGGCTATGCAAAATAGGCTCGGCACGCGCAGGGGGAGTTTAAAAGGGTTACGCACGTACTTTATGCGCATAACCCTTTTAAAATCCGGCCCTATATGTATTTATTTATTTTGTTAAATATTTAACCTGCACTTTACAATTTTGGCTTGAGGCAGCTTAAAATAATTCAAACATTAATCAGTATCATTTTTGTGATATGAGCTTTTATTTCATTCCTCTTTTCAACTTGATCTTGCTGCTAGGGTTTCTTGTGAAATTTGCTTTATGATTTAACCTTTAGTCACAATCAGAACATGACAATGGTCTCTCATCAGTATGGCTTTCCAAGTAATTTGTGAGGTTTGCTTTATTAAAAAAGCTTTACCCATATTATGTAGTCTAAAACATCTTTCCTGTGTATGTTCTCTGTTCTGCATGAATTTCTTCCTTTTGTATAGCTGGTTTTTTGTGGATGAAATACCCCAGTATAACCAACAAACAAAAAATGAAATGGGAGAACTGGGCTAGGATTGTAGAAGTGCATATTGCATAACAAAATGAAGGGCCATAAAACAAATGGGATGGAAGGAGAAACTTGTTTTTACATTTTTTTCTTGGGTACAAATCACTCCAGTATTACCAGCAAACAAACAGGGTGGGAGAACCAGGCTGGAGTTTTAGAGGGGTAGAGAAAATAACAGAGACCCATAAAAAAGGAGGAATGGGAGATGAAACTTGTATTTGATTTCTTTTTTCACATATTTTTGCTGGGAATAAAACACCCTAGTATAACCAACAAACAAAAAACAACACGGAGGCACCAAAACTCCTATGCTGTTGCATAATAAGCATGGCAGGTAGGTAAAAGGGTAGTACTAGCAGTAAGACCCCTAAGTTGGTATAAGGAGCAAGGAAGCGTGGTAGCAGTAAGACCTCCTAAGTTGGTAGATCTGAAGCATGGCAGGTAGGCATGTGGCAGCAAGACCCTAAGGTGGTATAAGGTGCATGGAAGGTAGGCAGAGAAGTAGCAGTAAGATCCCTAAGGTAATACATCTGGGGCCTGACAGGCAGGTATGAGGCAGCAAAGCCTTCAAGATTCTTTTAGTCATCTTACCATTTGCATGGAAATTTTGAAAAGCTAAGCAAAGGTAGATTGATTATCAAAAAGATAAACTTTTCCATCAACTCTGGAGTCAGCCTTGAGCGATGAGGGCTCACAATGTCTTCTGCCATTGAGAAGACACATTCACTGGGCACTCTGCTAGGTGAGTAAGAAAGATATTGTTAAACCACCTTGGATACTTGTGTGTCCAGTATATCAGCACATTTGGGTAAATGTCCTCGATGGGCTCTGCGAGATAGCATGTCACAGAAATTTGTGTTGGGGGGTCTTCTTTTCTGGGGTTGGCAGAGGGTCTCTCTTGCTTTGGCTAATGGCTAGAGACTGTGCCAAGAGAGAGGTTTTATTGTGGGCAACATGGCTTTCGCATATTGAAGAGTGGAAGGAATTCTAGTAGACAGGGTGCTGCTCCTGCTTGCATTACTCTTAGATGTGGCCTCTGTTTCCTGTTTTACAGCATCAATGTGCCTCGGCATCTGGCACTTCCTCTTGATACACCTTACCTAGCAGCATCTCCTACATGAATGTGAAATACTGAGACTGTAGAGCAAAACTCCCTTTTATCCATGGATCACAAAGGGTAGCAGCATGTATCTCCTTCTATGAGAGATTTTGGTCTCTCTTTCACATGCTGCTGAAAGGAGTCCACAAACTGCTACAGCTCTGCTTCTATTCCCTTTTAATCAGGGAAGCCATCAAACATTTCCTCCAGAATATTTACTAAAGGGATGACCCCACCCAGGATGGAACTTCTATAAGTCAGGTCCTCCAGGGCATCCTTGAAGGCCTCATCATTATTTGATCATGATGCTCCGGGGTCAATCCAAAACTATTAAACATTAAATGAAACAAAATTTGTGATGGAAAAACCTCATGAAAACATACCAAAAAATAAACAATTTTTTTTTACTGCAGCACATTCCTACTGACCTCTGCAGCATTGTATAGATTGAATTTCAGCAGATGACAACATAGGGGTCAATGTTAAGACCCACAGGCGGTTCCTGGCGCTTGCATATGAATGCACAGATTTTATAACATGCATGCATTGGCACACGCATATTATAAAATCTGGGTCATGCACACATATTTGCACTGGATTTTCATGTCCACACATACATGTGCGGGCCGGTGGCCAGCTTCACGTGCAGGGATAATTTTAAAAAAATATGCATGGTGTCACAGTCGAGTCTCCCCCAGTTCCCTCCCACTTCGCTCCAATTAAGGAGCGGACTGCGAGGGAAATTTCTTATGCCTAACTCTGTCATTTCTAACTCTTCCCCCTCTCCTCCCCACTCCCTAAACCTATCCTAACTATTCCTGAATTTTTTATTTTGCTACTTACTGCTCCTCTGGAAAAGTAGCAGCATTTATCCAGATAAGTTCTGATTTATCTGGTTAAGTAGTGGCAAAGCACCACTTAGCCAGATTAGTCTGAAAAGCACTACTTGACCATCTAAGTAGTGCTTTTCATACTTACCTTGTTAAGTAAGTTAGACAGATAAGTATGAAAAAGCACTATTTATCCAGATAAGTCAGAAAGCCAGATGATTAATGCTTTTAAGACATCTAAGTAGCGCTTTTTCAGATTTATCTGGCTAAGTAGCAGCTTTGCCACTACTTAGGCCTGGATTTATCAAAATGTGGTAGCAAAAGGGATGTGTTTTATGCTAACAACCTGTGCAAAGAGCTAAGTTATCACAAATTGCCAGACCTGTTGTATTTCCTGCATTCAACCACTGGGGGACCATTTGTAATGAGAGAGAGAGAGAGAGAATAATATCATAGCCCATAGGCAGGTATTTGTATCCCTATGATAGGCCCACCTAGTAACTCGAGGTGGGGATTAGGGAAGAGTGTAGGGGGTTAGGGGCCACTTTGACATGCTACGTGACACCTACGAACAGAACAGTGGTCTCTTGTGAAGATTTGCTGGCCTTCGGAGTGAGGAAACTCACTCCAAGATGAGATTTGGGCAATGTTCTCTCCACCTTGCTTGATGTTACCCAGGTACAGAGTCCATCAAGCTAGGTGGAGAGAACATTGCCCAAATCTCATCTTTGGGTGAGTTTCCTCACTCTGAAGGCCAGCATATCTTCACAAGAGACCACTGTTCTGTTCGTAGGTGTCACGTAGCATGTCAGAGTGGCCCCTAACTCCCTACACTCTTACCTAATCCCCACCTCGAGTTACTAGGTGGGCCTACCATAGGGATACAAATACCTGCCTATGGGCCATGATATTATGGCCAGGCTCTCGCTCACTCACTCACTCACTCACTCACTCACTCTCTTTCTCTCTCTGAAATGTTATCACACAGCCTAACACATTTGCAAGCAAAAACACCTTACCACATTTTGATAAATGACCCCACACCTTTTTACAAGCATGCACATGTTTTATTGCATATATGCACTTATTTTATAACCTGCACATATCAAATACGTGCACAAAAGTTTATTTGCATGCACCCATGTACATATGTATATGGGTGCTCGCATGCACCTGTTTTAAAGTTAGCCTTGTTGCATGTAGGATGTCATGAGCCTTAAATAGTAACAAGACCCATAATAAAATCCAAGAAGCAGGCTTTAATATGGAAAAAGAGCAAAGAAATATAACTTCAATAAAGCCACCCTTGTCTAAATGTACTATTTGAATTACCACATGTAGCTGACCATTCGGTCAGACACTAGATAGCCCTAGATTTCTGCTCTTTAGTAATAGCTGCTTAGTGGGATTTTCCATTCCATTTCAATTTATCCTATGAAGTTGACTGTGATTAGCTATCCAAAGGCACTAGGGGGTAGAGATGTGAATTGGAACCGGAATCGGTTCGGTTCTGGTTCCGGTTCCGATTCAAATCGTGCATTTTTTTTTTGTCCGGCCCGATCGTTTTTTTTTTATCAGCTGCGCCCGATCCGATAAACAAAAAACCCACCCCGAACCTTTAAAACTGCTCCCTTAGCCTCCACCACCCTCCTGACCCTCCCCCCCCAAAAAAATGTTTTAAAATTACCTGGGGGTCCCGGGAGCATTCTGTCACGCTCGGGCTGTCGGCCGATAAACAAAAAACCCACCCCGACCCTTTAAAACCGCTCCCTTAGCCTCCACCACCCTCCCGACCCCCCAAAAAATGTTTTAAAATTACCTGGTTGTCCAGTGGGCCCCGGGAGTGATCTCCCGCTCTCGGGCCGTCGGCTGCCACTAATAAAAATGGCGCTGATGGCCCTTTGCCCTTACCATGTGATAGGGTAACCGTGCCATTGGCCAGCCCCTGTCACATGGTAAGAGCACTGGACGGCCCATGCCATTTTTAAAGATGGACGGCCGGCACCATCTTTAAAAATGGCGCCAGCCATCCAGTGCTGTGGCAAGTAGAATATGGTTTCAGTGGAGCTAAATTTTGAGTTATCTCTTCAATAATATTATGCCAGGATTGAGTCATCTCATCTAAATTGGTGGCAGGAATACTTTCCATCAAGGGTCCAATTTGTTGTTTGAACAAGTCAGAGTCAATATATCCATAATTCAGAGCAATGGACACAGGAGAAGAAGTAGGATTGGAGAGTGGCATCAAACCAAAATC
Source organism: Rhinatrema bivittatum (assembly GCF_901001135.1). NCBI lineage: Eukaryota > Metazoa > Chordata > Amphibia > Gymnophiona > Rhinatrematidae > Rhinatrema > Rhinatrema bivittatum. The sequence continues at coordinate 150,895,872 of NC_042617.1, read as the reverse complement.
AGAAAGTGGTCAGGCCAGGGTACATGTGAACTTACTAAGTTAACCAACATGGGGATAAAACTGAGGGGTTAATGAAGATCAGTTTGCAGGACAAGGGGCTAGTTGTTCCTTACCCATCATTTGATTTGCTCTTTCATTTAGTAGTGTAGAAATACCATCAATGCCTAGGATAATGCAGGGAAGCGTTACCCAGCATCTCCAAATATTCATCCCAATTTGTTGCAGTCTGGGAATCTGCAGTCCAGGTGTGAACCCTTGAGCCGAACTACCCTGATATCAGAGTAGGTCGGGAGGCGGAGCCACAGGCATAGGTCTTCACCCGGGAACCAGGAACCCCCCAGGAGGAGCCCGTAGGGTCCTAGAACCTTGGGACTTAGGAGCACAGTAACAGTCTTTATAGGAAAGGCCTGGGCAAGAGTAAGCCACAAAGTCCAGCAGCAGGAAGCAGGAAGGCACATTTAAAACTAATCGGAGAAAGTTCTTTTTTACTCAACGCACAATTAAACTCTGGAATTTGTTGCCAGAGGATGTGGTTAGTGCAGTTAGTATAGCTGTGTTTAAAAAAGGATTGGATAAGTTCTTGGAGGAGAAGTCCATTACCTGCTATTAAGTTCACTTAGAGAATAGCTACTGCCATTAGCAATGGTAACATGGAATAGACTTAGTTTTTGGGTACTTGCCAGGTTCTTATGGCCTGGATTGGCCACTGTTGGAAACAGGATGCTGGGCTTGATGGACCCTTGGTCTGACCCAGTATGGCATTTTCTTATGTTCTTATGTGTGCCTTCTCTGGAAGCTACAGCCCTTGGTAGCAACACCTTGCTTGTTGAGGGTTCCCCCTCTCTACTGCTGCAGCCATGTTTAATTAATACACTTTTCAGTACAGCTTGTTTGTTACTGTTAAAGATATTTAGGCCCACATCTGACAAGTACAACCCTTCTGGTCTATATATATTCCTGTGCAATCTTAACATTTTGAGCTCATATGAGTTGACATCCCTCAGTGGTGTATATGAACCTGTGCATCCATTTCTATAACTTCTTCTTACTTGTTTCCCTTGCCCAGTGAGATTTTTACTCCTACCATACCTTACAGGAGATGATTTAGGACCAGATAATGTGTGCAGCCAGAAGAATCCCAGCAATCAACAGTGAAACTCTATCCTTTTCTACCTGCTCCTTGAATCTGTACCCTACTGCTCTTTTTAAGGTCACCCGTAATGAGATGATTCAACCTATTTCTCAAATTCTTAATCTTTGCCCCCTCTATTAAAAAGAGCTTCAGTAAGACTGATCCTGATTTTCATAATTGGCATGTGCATGTACAGGCAGATGTCTGTCATGCACGTAAAAGGAGAGGATCTTAAAAAATACGTGGGGTGACACAGGTAGGCCTTTCACAGTTCCCTCCCAGTCTGCTCCAATTAAGGGGGAGACTGGGAGGGAACGTCTCTAACCCTAACCCTATCCTTTCTCCCCACTTCCCCTCTCCTCCCTGACCCCTAAACTATCCCTATCTAACCCCCTTGTTTATTTCATATTTACTTCTGCTTCGGAGGAGCAGTATCTTCTGCCATGGTGGCCAGCTGCCGGCACACACTTTCCTGGGGCAGCGGCTAATGGCATTGTTCCGACCCACCCCCTTGCTCCACCCCTCCCCTCCCTGCCCAGACTCCACCCCCCGACCCGTCCCTTTGGAGAGGCCTGGAACTTCGGCATGTAACAGGGGTTATGCGCAGTGCTCAGCCCTTCCGAAAATGCGCGTGGTGTGAGCATGGCCCAGCCACACCCATAACCCATGTTATTTACGTGGTTGGTCCTTTTAAAATCAGGCCATATGGGTTTGTAAGCACTCTGTATGACAGGAAAGATAAGAGTTATGAACTCTAAGATATACTGTGTATCAGTATCAGCACACTGCTTTATTTTTTTATGGCAGGGGTGGTGAACTGCAGTCCTCAAGGCCCACAAACAGGTCAGGGATTCTTGATAACCACAATGAATATGCATGAGATAGTTTTACATACATTGGAGGCAGAGCATGCAGATCTATGTCATGTATTATTCACTGTAGATATCCTGATTATCCTGGCCTGTTTGTGGCCCTCGAGGACCAGAGTTTGCTACCTGTGAATTAAGGTGATTAAAAAGCATGTATGCTTGGAGGTGAACAGTTGTTTGAGGTGATTTCAATGAGTAAATGGAAAAAGATTTTAATGGAGCATATACTGTGACCGCCCCCCTCTTCCCAAGCATCTTGAACAGTTTTTAGGGGTTATGACAGATATTTTCTTTCCAAATATCCTATGACTATTTCCTAGGGAGGACAGTTTTCAAAGTCAATTATGCAGATAAATGGCGATTTATGTGTGTAAATTCATGATTGTCTGAAAGTTGCTCTCCCTCAATATAGCTAAAAGGGCATGCTCTGGTCCACGCTTTGCCCAGAAAATGGACAGTTCATAAATTCTTTCCTTTCCGCCACCTGCTATTTTCATATCATTTGCCTCCAGAGGCCAAAGCAAGTTTGAATAAATCGAGCTTGCAGTGCCCACTCAGATGTCTTTTGTCAAGCAAATTTAGGCACTAGGTCTAATTAAAGAAAAAAATGCAAAAAGATTATTAGAATGAAATTCAGGCATACTTTGATTATGCAAACTCATTCTTGGAAGAAATGCAGAAACCAATCACTTTTAAGTGAGATTTCAAATAGTACAAAGGAAAGCAAGGTAGCATTATACTTGGAAATGAAGCCAAATTCTAAACTAAAAAATCCTGACAGCAACAACTGAAAATCAAGGACAGATATACAAATATGATAGGCTACTGATTGATTTTTTTTTTCCTAGTCCACTTTGCCCTAAAAGATCATCTGATCTGAAATGTCTACTCCTAGCATGTCTACTACAAAACAGCTTCAAAAAAATCTCTACATCCTTAATGCTGTAATTAATTATGACGGTGCACCACTTATGTATGCAAGTGCAATCAGTAGCATACAATTCATCCACTGAAAACTGCCAAATGCCATTATACAAATAACAGCAATTTGGCTTTTCATAAACAGGATTCCAATGCAATTTACAATTCAATGCTTCAGAAACATATATAAGTGTTACCTCTGCATGTTATTGGGCTGATTGTAAATTCTTTACAATATATTTTGCAATAGTAGAGATATTTTATTAAATAAACACTGTAAAATCAGCATTATGCATATTAGGTTCTAACACGACAATTAGATATATGACTAATATGTATTTTTTGCATGTTTTCTACTTTAAGCTCTGATTGAGTAATCTTGTGCCATATTCTGCCACTTCACCTAGAGTTTCATTGCTCTTCATTTTAAATAAAACAGTGTTATTCCTTTCAGGAAAATTTATAAAAGCAGTATTATAAAGAACCAGTGAAGACTTGATGACTACAGAACCTAAATCTATTTAATAGTTAATATAACATGTCAGTTAACTATGTTAAATAATCATTCCACTGAGTGTAATAAAAGATATGGAAACTGAGGGATGTCAATGGAGAACATTTTTTATTCAGTTTCATTTTGTTCAGATCAAAAATTCATTTGTTTAGCTTGTTTCTATTAAAGACAATGGGGAAGCAATGCATCCTATTTTTGACTCTAACCTTGCCCTTATCATTCAGATTTTAAGAAACTTGCTAGCAGGCATCAGCAGCAGAAGCAACAGAACCCCAAAGACACCAAGAGTGGCATGAACACTCCATGGAAAAAGGACAAAGTACATCAAGCATGACAGGAACAGCACAAGTCAATATGAGAGGGGCAAAGAGACACACATATTGGTATGAACACTCCAATTCACCAAAGGAGAAGGAAAACATAACAAACGGTGCAATGAATACCCCAAGACACTAAAATAAGGGCAAAGGGCACTGACAGTGCCATCAATACTGCATGGCTTAGAGTGAGGGGTATAGCAACAAGCATATTGGCAAGATGAACAAAGCGATAGAATTAGGGTTATGGCAGTAAACAAAGTGTCATCAACACACCAAGGAATGCTTGGGGATTATATACATAAAGATGTTAGTGAGCAGACGAGTTATCTGGCTAAATGTAACTGAATAACTTGTCCTGGATATTCAGTGGAGCATAGATGATTAAATGGTCTGCTGAAATATACCTGTTTAAATTCCAAGTTAGCAAATAACTGTATTTAGCTAACTTTAAGACTGCTGCCCAATAGAGAGAGATGAGTAATCTAGATAACTCTGAATATCAGAGTTAGCCAGATAACTTATCCGGATAAATTAGCTTTGCCCAAGAATGGTTCAGATTTATCCAGATACTATTTGGCTTGATAACTTGGAAGTGGCTAGAGTGTGGGAATTTTGAAATCCCCCTGTTAATCTGGATAAGATCCAAACTCAGCTAGACAAACCATTTGAATATTGATCACAAAAGAAGATATAGTTGTCCATCCATTTGAAATGAATAGGCAAAACATAACAAATGAGGCAATATTTGTTTCATTTGTGGATCTCTGAAACAAATGAAAGAGTCTCACAATTGAAACAAAAAATCTTTGTCTAATTTCTTGATGTTTCACATTTATTTATATGGCCAACTGAAATCTATGGCTTTGCTCTAAGTCAATAAACAGGGCAAGCAACTTTGCAACAAGCTCTTGTCTATGTGACCTCACAACCTTGTCAGAGCCATATCAAAGCCAAGGCAGGACAAGTTGGAAAGGAAACTAGCCAGAGGACAAATCATGGTACACCATCTTTTTAATTAGCCTATAGCTGCTATCTGGATCAAATGATGCTGAGGTCCTTTCATTGTAAAGTATTAGCATGTGCAAGAAGTAATCTATATTTCCTCTCTAGCTCTTGGCCATGAAGAACATGATAATGCAAGCTCCCATAGAATTTTAAAAATCTTAACTTTGGATTGGCTCTGAAAGAGCTGCTTCTAATCTTTTCTGTGCTACAGTCATCTCACTCACTGTGCCAGGAAGAGAGACAGTGTTTTCCTGCAGATTTTGATTTTTCTCTTCACTGAGGGAGGGTCAGCATGGGAGATAGTATGGAGAATACAGTTACAGCAGTGCCACAGATTTTTTTTGTCTCTGGTCACTAATGAGGTAAGCAGTGCACATTCGGAGACTAAAGAGTCTTACCAGGCTGCCAGTCTTTTTTGTCTGTTGGTTTTTAATAGTTTCTATGTTTGTGGAATCAGTCATCACTAGTGCATATAGCATAGCACACATACACTGTCTATATGTCTTGTGTGTGAATGAGACAGACAGTTCTCCATATATTGAGTGATACTGTGAGTAAAGTTTGAGTTATATTATAAATAAATAAATTCATTTCTAATATCCAATCAGTAGACTTCACGTCAACAAATTATATTATGTCAGGAAAGAGAGAGGAAGGAATTCTGGCAGGGTTGACAGATTTGGCAGGGGCAGCAATAAAAAAAAAAAGGCTGTTCTGCACCTAAATTGAAGATGGACTTCTATAGGTCCAGAATGGCTGAAAATGAAGGCAGCTCAAGGAGAAGACATTGAAATTTGGAGAGTATATGCAACTGCCACCATTTCATTTTGTCTTGTCTAGAAGCAGAGGGAAAAGATGGGAGAACCAGTCAAGACTGGCATTAGTAGGGCAGGGGTAGCAGCAGTGCAACACCAAAATATATTAGCATGCCATGCTTTGGTTACTGCTTCTGAAGCAGTGGAGGCAGTATTTTCATCAACTGATTCTGAGATAGAATCTTGACAGGGATTCTCTGAATCAGAACATACTGAATAGCTAATAGTCAAAGGGAATTTGGAAAGTATTATAATTAGTGTTTTAGCTGAGTGGTGGGCAAGCTATGGCCCATAAGCCAAACCTGGCTCGATGACAGAATTTGTATGGCCCTCCTTCTCCTTAATTTGCCCCATTAGTTCTGGCCCGCCATCACCTTGATGTCATCAACTATGGCCTGCCATCACAGGCCTTTGTTGATAACTTCAATCTAGATGTCAGTGGCCAGAGGTGATATCCCCCTCAGAGGGAGCAGCAGGGCAGAAAGAGGAGCGGCATCACCCAGCTATAGAGAGGCCCGTGTGGCACTCAGTGGACCCCATTCCAATGGCAGCAAAGAGAAGAGACTTGTGCGGCGACTGGTGGACCCCATCCTACCAGTTGCAAAGAAAAAAGAGGCCACTGATGGACCCCATTCCACCAGCAGCAAAGAGAAGAGGCCTGTGTGGCAACTGGTGGACCTCATCCCACCGGTTGCATAGAAAAATGAGGCCACTGGTGGACCAAATTCCACCGACAGCAAAGAGAAGAGACCCGTACAACTGCTGGTGGACCCCATTCCATCAACAGCAAAGAAATGAAGATGCCGTCTCTTCACTTCATCTGGAGTTACAGAAGCTGAGTATCTGCTTCACCAGGTGAACTGAACCTGTCTCATTGTCCAGTGATTATTAACCTCTGTGTCACGATGCACCCATGTGTCACCAAATCCCGGCATGTGTGTTACATGCTACCCAGTATCCCATTGCTCTTCCCTCCCCTTCCTCCAATGAGCAAGAGGCAGACGTTCTTCTACTGCTGCCATTGACATCCAGACTATCTGCACATTCAAGTCCAGATGGGAATGTCAGCAGTGTTAGTGGAAGCTGGCAACTGCAGCTGGTCTTTTCTTCTTCCTGGCCCCGTAGCCCAGAAGAGGAAGTAATGTACAGTAGGTCATGCGGGAAGAAGAATGGTCCATGCTGCACTGAAAGTAGGAGTGGCAGCATCAGCCCCCAACAGTAGTGTTGGCCAGGAGCAAAATCAGAAGCAACTGGTGATCAGCAAGGGAGACAGCAGCATCAGTCCCTTGCAACCAACTGACTTTTTCTTTCTTGTGCCATGGGGGCTAGAGGTGGAGGCTGCTGCAGCTACCATTTGTGATCAGGGGGGAAGAAGTGAGAAATAGATAGTGCCAGCCAGCCTGCCTGGGTGTAAGTGAGAGAGAGAGAGAGAGAGAGAGAGAGAGAGAGAGAGTGTGTGTGTGTGTGTGTGTGTGAGATTGAGAGTGTGCATGTGTATCTGTTATTGAGAGCCTGTGAGAGAACGTGTGTGATTAAGAGCCTGTGTGTAATTGAGAGAGAGTGTGTATGTAACTGAGTGAGTGTGCAAGTAAGACACAGAGCATGTGAGTGATTGAGAGATACTACTAGTCAGAGAAGTGACATGTGTGTGTGAGAGATAGAGAGACACTGGTCAGAAAGATGACTGGAGTGAGAGAGTGAGAGATTGGTTGGGGATGTGACTGGTGTGTGTGTGTGTGAGCGAGAGAGAGAGAGAGAAAAAGAGATTATAGGAATGAAAAGCCTGTGCATGTAAAGAGTGAATATGGGAGTGGGAAGCTTATGTGTGTGTATAAGTGTGTGTGTTGTGCATGAGAGAGTGAGAGAGAAAATATAGGTATCAATGGCAAAGTCTACCATCAATCCAACTAGTATTATACTGACTCTGGAGTTGCACAAGGCTCTGCTCTGTCTGCAATTTTATTCAACATATACCTTCTACCTCTTTGCCATCTCTTATCAGGTCGCAACATAAACTTCAAAATATACGCCAATGATATCCAAGTTATCCTTCCATAAGATACTTCATGGAATCATACCTTATCTCTGGCAACCCTCTATCTACAGACAATAAATAAATGGCTGACACATAACCGTCTCACCCTCAACACAGCAAAAAACAAAATTGTACATGTATCCACTATTCCAAATTCCACCTGTGCCCCTCCAACAGAACTTATTTTTGAAAATTGCACCATACCCATACGTAGCCAAGCACACAACCTAGGCATCATCATCGATTCCAAACTATCCATGTGTTGCAGTTGATGCTGCTGGAGAGGATAGTGGACCCTTGGGCCGACCTACCTAGGGAGACAGGGTAGGCCGGGAGGCGGAGCCACAAGCTAGAAGGGTTCACCCAGGAACCAGGGACCCCCCGGGAGGAGCCCGTAGGGTCCTGGGTCCTTGGGACTGGGAGCTGTTTGCAGAATGTCCAGAAGACTGTGGTGGAGCATAGGCCGGGACCGGAGCAGGCAGAGTGAATAGGAAGTCCAAGGTACCCGGAAGGCAGGAGGCCGGCTGCGCAGAGCCGAGGGCCGGCTGAAGGCAGGGCAGTGGGCGGCTGCAGAGTCTGTAGCAAACCGGAGTCAGAGGCAAGCAGTGGGCTGAAGCGGGGTCAGAAGCAAACCGGACTCGGAGGCAGGCTGCAGGCTGAAGCGGAGTCAGAAGCAAACCGGAGTCGGAGGCAGGCTGCAGGCTGAAGCGGAGTCAGAGGTAAACCGGGGTCAGAGGCAGGCTGTAGGCTGAAGCGGAGTCAGAAGCAAACCAGGGTCAGAGGCAGGCTGTAGGCTGAAGCGGAGTCAGAAGCAAACCAGAGTCAGAGGCAGGCTGTAGGCTGAAGCGGAGTCAGAGGCAAACCGGAGTCAGAGTCAGGCAGCGAGCTGAAGCGGAGTCAGAAGCAAACCAGAGTCAGAGGCAGGCAGCGAGCTGAAGCGGAGTCAGAAGCAAACCGGAGTCAGAAGCAGGCAACGTGGAGATCAACAGGAACGCAACTGGAAGCAACTAAGAAGTTGTGAACCTCGTTGCAAGGCATTGAGAGAGTCTGAACGCCGGTTATATCGGGAATCGGGCGTGACATCAGCCGCGAGGGCGGGGCCGGGCTTCCGGGAGCTGGGCGCGCGAGACCGGAGGGAAGCAGGCCCGTAATGGCGGCCGCCACGTGGAGTGAGAGAAGCCCCCGGGGTCCGGAGCGGGCGGAATACGGCGACTACTGAAGCGGAGGTAGGCGGGCCTGAGCCCTAACAGAAGGGAAGCGGTCGGGACCGCAACACCATGGTCCTGTTTTTTAAGGACAATGACCAGTCTCTCTGTTTCTTACATACACACACAAACACACACACACACACAAACACACCAGTCACACCCCCACAACCAGTTTCTGACTCTCACAAACTAGTCATCTCCCCAACCAGTCTTTCTCACACACACAAATATTTCAGCTGTTACAAAAACATTATTCTATAAAATTCACTTAATTAAAAAACTCAAACCTTTACTCTTCCTCAATGATTTTTGATCTATTCTTTAAATTCTGGTTCTGATTAGTCTCGATTATTGTAAATCATTATACACTGGTCTTCCTGATTATACTACACAAACTCTCCAAAACTTACATACACACACAAATACACACACACACACACAAACACACCAGTCACACCCCCACAACCAGTTTCTGTCTCTCACAAACCAATAACCAATCATCTCCCCAACCAGTCTTTCTCTCTCACACACACGCTTACACCAGTCTGCTCTCTGATTCGGAATGAACCACCTCGGCCAGTGTCATTATGTGGTCCTCAATGGTTGCGCCCCCCCCCCCCCATTGCTGGACACTTGACCCCATGCCTGTGGGCTAACCCTTCGAAGGGATATGTAATGCAGCATAGTGGGGGAGAGGCCTTACTGCCTGAATCTGGCTACTTCCTCACCCTCCATTCCCCCCAGCAGATCTACCAGCGATTGCACCTGATATTACACTACACAAGAACTAATTTGTGGCTGCTTGACTGCAGCAGATGTGGATGCTGTGAAAGGGGAGGAACTGGGGCTCTAGACATTATTTTTCCTGTGCCCTGCTGCTGCCTGAGGTGTTTAGTATTTTCCACAGCAGTAGGAACACCACTTACTTCTCTGGCAAGCAATGAGGCCAGCTCCAAGGTGGAAGAAGGAGTCCTGCCAGTCAGAGTTGCTGCCTCAGTGGTGGATACTAGAGCTGAGGCAGGAAAAGCATTTGTAGCTGTTGGAGAAGTACCCTATATACCCGTATATAAGTTGATCTCATGTATAAGTTGAGGATATTTTTTGGACCCCAAAATCAAGATTTATCAGTCACCCATGGATAAGTAGAGGGTAAAACCTAGGGGGCTTATGAAATGGTTTTGTCTTCACCTCCTCCATAACTGACTTGTTCTTACACTGAAAGAGATGTGTGATATTTTTCTCAGGTATTCTTCTCTCAGAGAAAGAGATCCTCCAATCTCTCTTTGTTATCTTCCCTTGTGCTTACTTCCAATACCCTGTGGGGTTTCATGGAGCTGCCCTGGAAGGGGGTTTCTACTTTTAGGATGGGAACAGAAGTATTAGTTAGTATAGGGTCTTCTCCCTCCTTCTTTACCTTTCCCTCCCTCTTCTGCTTTCCCTCTATTGTGGCTGTGCCTCTGTTCAGGCCTCCAAAAAATGTAAAAAAAATAACAACCAAAGGAATAGCAGAGAAAGTCATAGCATTACAAAGTTTAGATTTCTTCCTAGGACCTCAGAGGTGGTAAATATTTTGCCTGGGGTTTGTTCAGCAGGGTGAAAGGGAGAGACCACAGAGATTTTGGAAACCAACAGGGGTAGGGGTGGAGTCAGTCAGTGTTTTGGCCCACGGGCCCCAGCAGATTGTAAAGAGTCTCTGGAACACTCTAAGCAGGGGCCTGCAGCTGCAACTTGAGTAGGCCCCGCAAAGCCTCATAACAGCAAAGGCAGGAAAAGCCCAGCAGCAGCTGTGTAAAACTGTCCCAACACTTCAAAGCCTCCTACCCTCCTGACCCTCCTAAGTCTTACTCAAAGTCCCTGATGGTCCCGCGGGGGGGGCCTGAGAATGATCTCCCACTCCCAGGCTGATAGCTGCCAGTAATCAAAATGCTACTGATGCCAGAAATAGCAGTGGCTATTCTCTAACTCAGCTTGATTAATAGTAGATAATGGACTTCTCTTCCAAGAACTTATCCAAACCTTTTTTAAATCCAGCTACACTAACTGCACTAACCACATCCTCTGGCAACAAATTCCAGAGCTTAATTGTGCATTGATTAAAAAGAATGTTTTCCAATTATTTTTGAATGTGCTACTTGCTAACTTCAAGGAATACCCCCTAGTCCTTCTATTATCTGAAAGAGTAAATAACTGATGCACATTTACCCAATCTAGACCTCTCATGATTGTATTTATTTATTTATTTGACAGTTTTATATACCGAAGTTCTGGTAACAAACTTACTAATCACTTCGGTTTACATTACAACAATAGATTGACAGTATATAGAATAATGTCTTACAATGAACAAGGTAAATAGAACTTGGAAACATAAATAATAACTTACAAAGGGCAAGGAGAGTAAATATATACAAAATAGTGGACCGTCATGAAGATCAAAGCTTAGATTTTGGGATTAGGATTAAGAGAATGCTTGGTTGAACAACCAGGTCTTGAGTCTCTTTTTAAAGGTGGGTGTCGATTGTTCAATTCTAAGGTCTGGTGGGAGAGAGTAGGGGTGTGCATTCGTTTTGAACTTAAATGGAAAACGCAACTTATTTTTTTTTTTAACTTAAAAAAAAGATGAGGCTTAAACGATCGGATTTCCAACTTATTCAACATAGCTATGTTGAATACGTTGTAAATCGCGATTGTTGATCTAAATAAAAATTTAAACCCCTCACCCTCCTTAATCCCCCCCCCAAGACTTACCAAAGCTGGCCAAAAGTTCCGTGAGGGTCCGGGAGCGGACGCGTGGGGAATCACGTGACGTCGGCGTCACGTCGGAGTGACGCGGCGTCACGTGATTCCCCTCGGGTTCGCTCCCGGACCCCTCATTGGGCCCAAAAGGCACTTTTGGCCAGCTTGCAAAGGAGTTCAGGAATGGCGCCCTGACCCCGCTGGACCACCAGGGAGTTTTGGTAAGTCTTGGGGGGGGGGGGGGGATTAAGGCAGGTGAGGGGTTTAAATTTTTATTTGCACATATGGACATAGACTCAACTTATGGAATTCTCCATATGTCCATATTGACCGCAAATGGGACCCCCTTTCGACTTATGGACTTATGAACTTAAACTTTTGGTCTGCACATCCCTAGGAGAGAGTTCCAAAGTTTAGGGCTGGCGGTGGAAAGAGCTCTTCTGCTTAATGATGTCTTGAGAGGATGGGCCCTTAGCGTGCCTTTCTGAGCTAGTCTCATCGGACGGGAGGTGGAGTGAAGCTGTAAAGGGATGGTGAGGTCAATTGGAGTCGCGGTCACATGATCTCACCAGGGGTTGGGCTCGGGATGCTCCATCTGCACACCTGCCACAGCTGAATGGAAGGTCAATCTCTCCAGTGCACTCCCCATACCTGCATTGTTTTAAAATTTTATATACCATATGACATTTTCGTAACGTGTATTAAAGTTTGTATAAAAAGCATTGTATAAAAATTTTTGCTCTAAACGTACTACATGGGCTGAGGTTATAAATTCCCTTATTTTGTGATTTTATATATTTGCATATCCAGGGAATTAATTTTCACCTTCTATATATGCATACTAATGGAGCTTCTATCTTGTATAATTTATTACAGCTGTTGTATTCCAGAATTCTTTTTCGTAGAGGTCTGGTAGTTTTGACTACATCAAACAAACTACATGAACAGAAAATAATGTAAATTACATAGTCTGATGAACATGTAGTAAATGACTTCAGCATATATTTATGCATATCTGTAGGATTGATGAAATCTTTGGTTTTAAAAGTGTTTTTATAAATGGAACAAGAACCACACCTGTAATGCCCAGCAAGTGCTTGGCCATATGTGTTCATTGAGTCAAAATAGTCAATGGTGGCAAGAGAGCTGGAGAAATATGTTCCTTCAAATGTTTAGATCTTGTATAACTTGCTCTTATTCTTTGAAAAAAGCATGAAGTTGTAACATTAGAATGTGGGCAAATAAATAAATAAATAAATAAATTACATAAATAAATCTGAGGCACGACTGTAGAGTACCTGGCAATGAAATTTGCAACACCTTCATCAGGCACAAATGATCTTCTCTTGCACAATAGTAGATCTCTGTTGGAGTATAAGGTGCATTTTTAAGCATTTTTCAAACATTTATATGCATATCTTATTTGTGATAACTTATCAAAGAGCACTTGAAATTATCCCTTAAATTCACTGATAGAAGAGAATTTTTTCTTTATCCTCAAAAATTGGGAATAAAGACTTTATTCCAAATGAATAAAGACTTTATTCCAAATGAAGCAGATGATTGATTACTAGAATAGTGCTTGAAGGTGTTTTGGTTTGTGGGCTTAGAAAATAATGTAGAAACTAATCAAATTGCCATGGATATCTTCCCTGACATTCAAATCCAAAAAAGAAATACTGCCATAATCATATAACCATAGAAAATTGGAGGTGTCATCACAACTGTTAAGCCATTTAAAAAAAAAAATTCTGTACAGTGCCAGATCACAATAAAAACACATCATCTATATATCTCTTCCATAACTTAATGAAATTGACAAATGGGGAATGTGCAATCCAAACATCTTGAAATTCAGACATAAATAAAATTGTGAAAGAGGGGGCAATGGTAGCCCCAATGCTGTTCCTGGATGTCTGTTGGTGGAAAAAAAAAACCAAACCCTTCAAAAACAAAAAATGTTTTGTCAATGCAATTGTAGTTATTTTTAATATGAAGCTGGTGGAGACTGAATGAGGCTCTACTCAGCATCACAAAAATTTGTTAACGGAGAGAACCTCAATTTGTGGAATCAAGGTATATAACGATTTAATTTCCATAGTTAGGAGTAGGTCCATACAGTTGTCTTCTAAATCATTTATAATCTTCAGAAAATGAGTACTGTCTCTAACAAAAGGAAAAAAATCAACATAAACAGATCATCTTTCTAATAAAGAGTCATTAGCAGAAATGATTGGTCTAACAGGAGGTTTATTTGAATCTGTATGCACTTTGGGCAAGACATAAAGGGGTAGATTTTAATAAAGTACGCCTGCTCGTACTTTTATTCACACACCAGGCACGAACAAGAGTATGCTGCATTTTAATAGATACATGCATAGCCACGCGTATCCTTTGAAATCCGGGGTTGGCGAGTGCAAGGCTGTGCAAAATCGGCAGCCTGAACGTGCTGAGCCACGCAGCCTGCCTCCATTCCCTCCGAGGCCGCTCCAAAATCGGAGCGGCCTCGGAGGGAACTTTCCTTCTACCCCTCCCTCCGCACCTTCCCCTCCCTTCCCCTACCTAACACTCCCCCCCCCAGCCCTATCTAAAACCCCCACCTTTGTTTGAAGAGTTATGCCTACCTGAGGCAGGTGTAACTCGCACGCGCCGGCTTCACGATTCCCCGGCCCGGGAGCAGTTTTGGAGGCCTCGGCCATGCCTCTGAAATACCCCCGGGCTGGAAACATGCCCACGGCCCTGTCCCCGGATGATGCGCCACCGCAACATGCCCCTGACACGCCCCCCCCCCCCCCCCCCAGGAAAGCACCGGGACTTATGCGCATGCCAGGGCTTACGCGCACCACCGAGCCTATTCAACATAGGCTCGGCGCTCGCAGGGGGAACTTGGGGCAGGTTTTCGGGGGGGTACGCGTGTATCTTATGCGCGTACCCCTTGAAAATCTGCCCCAAATTGTGGGAATTCTTGTATACTTAGGATTAACAAAACAAAATTCTTGATAATTAAAAAAAACCAAACAAAACAAAACCCAATACTAAAGCCCTTTTGTAGACACTTGACAATATTTTGTAGAGAACTTGTGGGATTCAAACTCAGAACCTTGTAGATAGAACAGTCAAACTAGCTTCATATCTCTGCCACGCAGTCTAAACAATTTAATATTACGATATATCAATCTTTGTCTGCCAGGTTGATGACCATTGCGTTGTCAATTTTAGATTATCCAATACTTGTCTTTCTAGGTAAATGTGATTATTTTAATGGCATGAGTGTAAATTACCTCCAGTTTCTAAGAGTTCCTCATCTGACAGCACTGTGTTAAATGTGTATGTGATGGTGTCCTATGGACCAGGTGGAACTCTGTTTGACATTCTCTCATGATGGATCTAAATGGATTCAGGTCAAATTAATTATAAAGAAAACAACTTGAGAGAAAGTTGACAAATAAACCTCTTAAAATCTAGTCTAAATTGAAAAGGATCATATTGAACCAAAGGAACAAAAGACGTGTCTTTGGAAAGATCTGACTCTTCAACATTAGATATATCAAAATTAGATATATCATGTGTTGCTATGCATGGTTGATCTGGTCCACCATGTTTGTGGAGGAGAACCAGGTTTCTGAGTTCTCTAATTGCCTTGTCATCCCAGTCTCTAAAAAGTATTCTTTTTAGGCATTGAAGGGTCATCTGATGATGAAGAAGAATCAAACAGATGCTTTTCAGGTTTTGTTTTTTTTTCTTATATTCATTTACATTATTTTCTGTTCATGTACATAAATGTCTTTAATTAGTTTCAACCCTGAAGCAGCATGAATGTGAAATTTTGGCCAATATCAGCTTACTGTGATTGATTTACCTCTTTGATGGTTGTTTGGCACAGTTACATAAACGGGTGTTTTAGTGTGCCCTTGGGCCTCAGCCCAACCCCAGATGGATCTAGAGCCAAACCGAGGGTTGACGATGTGTTCCAGCATGGCTGACAGTCTTACCCTCTGCCAGGCCTGCAAGCTCCCAAGGCCAACAACATGATGTTGGAAGTTGAATGGTCCTCCGACCATTCCGAGCCCTATCAGACCTGCCACTTGGATCGGCATGGAGCAGCAGGCCTGGCCTGAGGATGAGGGCAGACGGGCCTTGACATGAAGACATGACACCAAGGTTGATGCAACGGCATCACAGACGAGGGTTGTTGAAGACATGACACCAGGGCTTTTGAAGACAGAACACCAGGACTATTGGAGACATGACACGATGCGAAGACATCACTGACCAGGGTCGATGCGACGGCATCCCGGACCAGGGTCGATGCAACGACATCAGAGACATGACGAGGGAACTTGACAAAGTCCAAACGAGATGAGAAGCTGGGAAGGAAGACATTGGCACTGTCTCTCAGGGCGCCCTACACAGCCCTACACAGCCCACCTTCACGGGCCTTCATGAACCACCGTGTCCCACTGCACACCCTACATAACCCAAGGAGGCTGGTCACGGACCATGCTGAGAATGAGATGAGCGCAGGGAAGAATCCAGTCGAGGTGGGACTCCGACAACGGAGCCAGATGTTGTCCGAAGCACCACGAAGACTGGCAGGACATGACGGCTCAGGAGCACAGGAACAAATTCCTCCTGCAGGCCACTCCACGCTCGGGCAAGATGTCATCCGAGGGAGCCGGGCCTGACATGACCAGAAGGCTCAGGAGCGCTGAAGCGAACACCAAGAAGGGCAGGACACCAGGAGGCGAAACACCAGGAGACGAAACACCAGGACACCTAGGCAAGGACCTCAGGCACGAAACATGACTTGACATGAAGAGATGAAAAGATGAAAAGAAGAGGAATCCACGAAGAAGACCTGATGGAGCTCTGGCAGGCAAGAGCCTCTAGAGTGAAGTAACTCCGATGCAAGGCAAAGAACAATGATGAGACCAGCCCTTTTATAGGGCTGTACAGGAAATCAGTCCTTAGGTGGGACAAGCACACTTCCTGTGTCTGGCCATTTAAATTCTGTAGAAAGGCGCGGCCGTGACGACGGCAGCGGCTCCAGCCGTTGCAGGAAGCCCCGGGGGCGGCTCCAGCCAACAATCCAGGCTGAGGCTTGCGGCCTCCGTGCCGCAAAGATGAGAGGACGTCGGGGGCGGCTCCGGCCGCGAAGATGGCACAAGGGGCGGCCTCCGGGCCACGAAGGGCGACCAAGTCCGCGGCTCCAGCCGCGGTGAAGAGAAACCCAGTGGGCGGCCTCCAGGCCTCCAGAAGCAGGAAAGTCCACGGCTCCAACCGCATAGGCAGGCCCAACTTCGGCGGCGTCCGGCTGCATCAGGTGAAGGCAGCATGGGGGAAGGTGAGTGCAGCCTGCTCGCGGGGAGACCCGCGGGCAGCGTTCCGAATAGGCACATCTTTGGCTTTATCTTATATATATAGACAAGTCTGGATTACAAAATAAGATAAGTGCATATGTTGCATTCATATATATAATGAAAGCTTTCTTCAATATTGTATGAATTTGATTTTAGGAGCTTAAGGATTGCCTTCTATTTTTATAAAAAATTGTCTCTCAAAAATAAAAAAAACATACAAAAATTGAATGTTTGTTAATTAAAGAAATAATTTTTCTTTGAATGAACTTACAGCAGGCAGAGGAATTTTGACCAATGATTGAATCAGTCACTATGCTGTAAGTGCTTACTCATATGCATACTTGACTTCTGAGGTCTTTTTGTTCCTCCTTTGCTATAAGCCAATTCTTATTGTTTTTTGTTTTTTTTAATGTTTTCCTTTGGTGGAGTTTTCCTGTGGTGAAGGTTTTCCTTTGGTGGAGTTTTTTATGTGCTTGATTATCATTTTCTCCATTGGCCTCTTTTTTCCTTGAGTATTACAATAGTATTGTTACAATTCGACCTGTGGCAGGAGCCACAGGCCACCTCTTCACCTTTTTCTCACCTTCTCTCGTGGCCTGGAGACAGCTGACTAGTTTCCCTCACAGCAGGAGCCACACTACTCTGTCCCATGCGGTCCAGAGGCCGCAGAAGCAGGGGCCTCTTCTGCGGCGTGGAGCCGCTGCCATTCCACGGTCCAGAGGCCACACCCCGGACCTCTCCAGCAGCGGACTCCGCCATCTTCTACAGGCCTGGAGGCCTGCCCTCTTGTGGCATGGAGCCACCAACAATGTTCCCATGTGGCCCGGAGGCTACCAATCTACCTCGGGCCCTACGGGGGGGAGAGGGCCTGCATCCCCGGACTCACCTGGCAACTAGAGCTGCCTGTGATCCTCCTTCAGTGGCAGGGAGTTGTCCCTGATGCAGGGGCCTGCCCTGAGGCCTGTTTCTTCAGCTCTGCAGTCTCCCATACAGCAGGGCCGCTGTCCAGGGTCCTGTACTGCTTCCTGCTTCCTCCTAGGGGGTGAGGCCGGCTCTCTCTTCAGTATTTAGAGGTACAGCAAGGGAGTGGTGCTTCACTGATGTCATCATTGGATTTGCCTCTTCTCCAGTATAAAAAGCTTCAATCTTCATTCCAGCTTTGCCTTTGCAAGGAGTAAGTTCCTCCCTGGAACCTGTCCTCTTGGAGCTGGTCTCCTGAGGATCCCTCATCTCTGCTCCTGCCTGGCATCCTTGTCCTGGCATCCCATTCCTTGTTCCTAACTTCTGTTCTACGTTCCTGGTCTCTTGTCTTCGTGGTCTTCAGTATCCTGATGTCTCCGTTTCAGCTTTATCCTGATGTTTCCATTCCGTCCTTGATGTCTGCAGTATTCTGATGTTCCGTTCCGTTCCGTTCCAGTCCAGAGGTTCCTGAGGTTCCGTCTTCCCATCCCTCGTAGTCCACGATCAGTCTGGCTGGGCTGGTAGGGCGTGCAGTGACCCAGTGGTCCGCGACCACCCCGGCTGGGGTGTGTAGGGTGTTGGTGGGATTCCTCCATCTCCGGACTCATCTTCCTTCGATGCTCTGGACTCTGGCTATGCCTAGCCCCCAGCGGGTAGTGCTCCAGTGGATAGCCTGAGGGCCAGTCTGGCCACCGCAGCCTCCTCTCTGGCTGTGGGTATTAGTGCTCTATCTGGAGTCTCCTTCATCTTGGATCAAAGAACTTCCTCGTCCATCTGAGTACCGTCTTGGATCTTCACTCTTGTCTGATCTTCTTCATGTTCAGGGTTCTGGAGCTTCCCTCCTGTGGTCCGTCTTCAAGTCCAACTTCAGGATACCTTCTTGATACTTTGATCACCGGGTTCCCAAGGCTCAGTTCAGGATGGGGCCACCTGGAGTTTTGGCTGGTTACCTTCACTTGTCTGTCCTGATGTCCTTCTCCTTGGATTCAAGTCCTTCTCTTCAGTACCTATTGCCATCTTGAACTCCAATGTAATTGAGTTGATGCCAGCCTTGCTGCTTCACCTCCAATGTGGTCCGCGACCATCCCGGCTGAGGTATGTAAGGCGCATGGCGTTGCAGCACTCCTTCCAAGTTTACCTCAATGCCTGAACCTTCGTCTAGTCCAATGTCTAAGTTTTTGCATGCCTTGAATCTTCATCTGAATCCTTGTCCTGTGTCTTGTCCTCATCTGCCTTGACCTCTGTCTGACCTGCTGCTTCCCGCCGCTTCCTGACGGCAGTTCAAAAAGGCTTGGAACGGTCGGAGGACCATTCAGAGACCATCATTGCATTGGTGGCCTCAAGAAAACGTGCAGGTTCGGTTGAGGATCAGGATAAGGACGTTTCACCGCAAGGGCACATATTTCATCCTGCGCTGGAGAGCGCCCCCTGGTGCTCTCGTCCATCACAGTGCAACAAGTATTAAATCAACAAACAATACTGATTCATAATTAGGTTATTTTGTTGTTGCTGTAGAAATAGGAATACCTCTTCAACAGTTGAACTATAACTTTATCTGAGAAAATTTAGCTAAGTATAGAGACTTGCCTGCTGAATATACTGTCTAAAGTTACCTGGTTATCTTTAGCTGGAGAACATGCTGCTCACCAGCCTACTGACTATGGACCTCTTAGCCCTTTACAAAGTAAATATAGATCCATCACTGCACATATACAATTGCATGCCAGGAGCCACGCACACATGGATACATGCATGCAGGGGTCTTAAAATTGACTCCTTAAATAATAAGAAGAAGGGGATTCCCTTCTAGAAAGTGCTGTTTACAAGTCTATGGCAGAACTTCCATTCTGTCATTACCAAAGGAATGATCACCAGAGTAGAAAATCTAATGAAAGAATAGAGAGAGGAAAATGGATACTTAACGGGATAAGGCCTGACTTTAAAAGGGCTGTGCACATAAAAAACAGGGGTTAGGCGCAGCTGGGCCTTGAGCACGCATTATAGACTGGGCCTGGACATTCATGTAAGCCCCGTTACACGCTGAAGTGTCAGGATCTGCAAAAGGGGTGGGCCGGGGGACGTGGTCTGGGCAGGCCTGGATAGAGTCATTAGCTGCTGTCCCAGGAAAGCGCACACCTGGCAGGGAACTGGGGAAGCCCTAATCGCTTCGCCACATGTTGCCTTTTAAATTCCCCCCCCCTGCACATGGAGGAGGCTACCCGCCCATACATACACACATGGACATTAAAGTCCAGGGCGCATGTATGCGCAGGAAGCGTATTTTATAATGTGCGCACCGACGCACACATGTTATAAAATTGGCGCATCCATGTGTGCACGTCAGAAACCGCACACATATGGATGAAAATCCATCCTATAGTTTTCAAAAGTTTTCTGCATATTGAATTGAAAGTTATGCATGTAAGTAGCATGTACAATAGTGGGCGGATTTTAAAAGCCCTGCTCGCGTAAATCCGGGCGGATTTACGCGAGCAGGGCCTTGCGCGCCGGCACGCCTATTTTGCATAGGCCGCCGGCGTGCGCAGAGCCCCGGGACGCGCGTAGGTCCCGGGGTTTTTCGAAGGGGGCGTGCCGGGGAGGCGGGACCGGATGACGCGGCGTTTCGGGGGCGGGACCACGGGCGTGGCACCGGCCCGGGGGCGTGGTCCAGGAATCTGGACCAGCCCCCGGATCGGAAGACGGCGCGCCAGCAGTCCGCTGGCGCGCGTAGATTTATGTCTGCATCTCGCAGGCAGTAAATCTAGGGACAAAGGTAAGGGGGGGGTTTAGATAGGGCCGGGGGGGTGGGTTAGGTAGGGGAAGGGAGGGGAAGGTGAGGGGAGGGCGAAAGGAAGTTCCCTCCGAGGCCGCTCCGATTTCGGAGCGGCCTCGGAGGGAACGGAGACAGGCTGCGCGGCTCGGCGCGCGCAGGCTGCCCAAAATCGGCAGCCTTGCGCGTGCTGATCCAGGATTTTAGAGGATACGTGTGGCTATGCGCGCATCTTATAAAATCCAGCGTACGTGATTGCGCTTTTTTTAAAAATCTACCCCTAGGTGCATTAGTTGTACACTAATTTGCAAAAGCCTGAAGTATGCACATTGGGGTAGATTTTATAAATTTGCGCACACGCGTACTTTTGTTCGCGCACCAGGTGCGAACAAGAGTACGCGAGATTTCAATAGATACGCGCTTAGCCGCACGTATCCTTTAAAATCCGTGGTCGGTGCGCGCAAGGCTGCCCAAAATCGGCAGCCTATGCGCGCCGAACCGCGCAGCCTGCCTCCGTTCCCTTCGGCCTCCCCCCCAACTTCCCCTCCCTTCCCCTACCTAACCCAGCCCCCCCCCCCGCCCTATCTACACCCCTCCTACATTTGTTGAACAAGTTACGCCTGCTCGAGGCAGGCGTAACTTTGTGCATGCCAGTCCGGCTACCGCGCACCATGTTCCGGTCCGGGGGCTGGTCTGGAGGCCATGGCCACACCCCCGGAACGCCCCCGGATGATGCGCCAGCCACGTCACACCCCCCGATCCGCCCCCCGACGACGCACCGGTCACGACACGCCCCCCCCAGGAAAGCCCCGGGACTTACGCGCGTCCCGGGGCTTTGCATGTGCCGGAAGCCTATGCAAGATAGGCTCGGTGCGCGCAGGGGGGGTTTGGGATAGGTTTTCGGGGGTTATCCGCATAACATACGCGCATAACCCTCTGAAAATCTACCCAATTACTTGCAGTGTTGCATGTAAAGGTTAAAAAGTAAAAAAGGGTGCTTTAACTGTGTTCTGGGGCAGTGTTCAGAAATATATGTACAAGTTAGTATTTTGCAGTGTACATGCGTTCATTACCAAACCTTTCCGCATGCTTTTATACCTGCTAATTGAGTCACAGAAGAGAAACCACACTGTCATTTGTCTGCAGATTTTTTGATTACATTTTCAAAGGGATTATGTGTGGAAATTAGCATATCTGTGCATAAGTAGGTTGTATTCACATACATGCTCTTTTATAAACATCAGAAGTAAATGGTTTTATGTGCACATTTACCTATGCAAAAAGGAGTAGTCTGGGGCATTTCAGGGTAGGGTTAAGTGGTATGCATGGAAGTTGATATTTTATTAATTTATATAAATGCAATTTTATACCTGCTTATTATCTAGCACAATTGATATCTGACTCATCTGGGTGGGAGGTCAGGGTGAACTGGTGGGAGTTCAAAGTGAAGTACTAGCAGGATTTTGGTTTACTAGAGATGGATTGGGTGAACTGGCAGAGGTTTCAGCAAAGGTATCAGCAGAGGTATTGGTGATTTCAAGTACACATGCATATTAAAACATATACCTGCCTCTGTGTATAAATCTGACTTTTACGTGGACATTTTATATTTTTTCATGAGTAAAATATATGTGCATATGTTTATAAAATAGATAGAGAAAATATGCAGTTTCAGTGATTGCACATATTAAAACATACATGGTCTCTTTCAGAGCTGAACTATTCAGAATTTTATAAAACTATGCAACAACCTGCTGCACAGTTTATAAAATAATAGGATAAATCTCTGCACATCACTTACACATGCAAATCCAGTGACACGAACAGGTTTGAAAGTTAGCCTCCCTGGGAGGAAGTTCTGGGGTAAGTGGTTGGGGAATCAGACTAAAATCAAGGAAGATCTGGATGAACTGGCGGAGGTGTTTTTGAAATTATTTTCATAAACCTCATATCCTGCCTCCATATGTAACTGTGGTAATTACATGCACATGTTACAATTATTTTCAGCATAAAATAAATGTGCATACTTTTTAAGAAATATGTACAGAAATTATGTGGCTTCCTGTATTATAAAACTGTACGCATACTGTAACATGTGCATGTACTTTCAGGGCAGACATATACAAAATTTTATAAACTGCATATTTGACTCCTTCTGCATAGTTTCTAAAATGCAGGCATAATTGTGTGAACACTCTCTTATGTGCATATGATCATATTTGCACACACTTTTCAAAATTCTCCTTAAAATGAATTATTCAACCTATTATAGAATTCTGCAGAGCTTTTGATAGAGCCTGAATGGATTTTAAACAATCTGGTCTTTGTGTAAAATAAGCATTTATCATGCAATATATTTTTGTTGTTAAAACCTGAATATTGACCCTTTGCATTTTTTGCATCTAAGTTTGGTTTTATATTGTATAGTACAAATTTTTAGGTTACAAGCAAAAACATGGAAACAAAGGGGAACCTTTTTTTAGAGCATTTTGAATATAGCATTTAAAAGCAATATTTAAAGAATGATAAAATATCATCCAGTTTAAGTAAACCTCAGCCAGTGACCCGATTTGATAAATCTTTCTTTCCAGCATAAAAATAAATGTTTCATAGGAAGCTGATTTTGATGAAAGAGATTTGATTCTATCTCATGAGTCCTCAAACACTGTAATTTTAAAGTAATGTAAACCAAATCATTCATTACTCATGTCTGCAGACTTGGGTGCTTCAAAAAAAAATATGCCTTTTAAAATTACTTTTCTGCAACACACTTCCCATGAATTATTCATTAGGTGTGTTGAAGAAAGATGATGTTTACATTATATTTTCTGCCAAATTCTGCTTTTCTCTAAGGGGCTCATTTACTAAAGGTTTAACCAGCAAACATTAAGAGTTAGCTGGTTAAACCGAGCCATTAAAAAGTTCCCTCTCTGACAGGTTAAACTTAACTTGCTAAGGGGCTTATTTATGAAAATGTGCTAACATGTTAATGCACATTGGCCTGGATTTATCAAAATGCACTAAATATTGCATGCAATAGGAAAAGGGGTGTGTTTTATGGTAACAGACAGTTTATTGCAATTTGTGCTAATACCTATGCAAAGTGCTATGAGAGAGAGAGTGAAAGAGAGAGAACACATAGACATAATGCCTATGTGGGAGTGGGTGACCTTCACTCCGAAGGTCATCAAATCTTCACAAGAGAGCACTGTTCTGTTTGTACGTCTCACTTTGAATGTCAAAGTGGCCCCTAACCCCTACACTAATATCTAAACCTCACCTTGAGTTACTAGGTGGACCTCCCATAGAGATATAAATACGTATCTAGGGTGAGGGCATCATGATTAGTCTCTCTCTCTCTCTCTCTCTCTCTCTCTCTCTCTCTCTCTCTCTCTCTCTCTCTCTCTCTCTCTCTCTCTCTCTCTCTCTCCCTCCCTCCCTCCCTCCCCTGTTATGTTATGGTGCTTTTGCATGCAAAAATACCATATAGCACTTTGATACATGACCCCCTTAGCCAGATATAACTTATCTGGCTAAGTTACATGGGTATTCAGTGGCATGGCTATGCTGCTAAATATGTGCATACAAGTTGCTATTTAGCCAGATAAGTTGCAGCAATTTGTTTAGATCTGCTATCGGACCCAGTGAGCCTGATTTTCAAAAGCATTTTCATGTTTAAAACTAAGTTTTACACATGTAAAAGCAATTCACTCATGTATATGAGCTTTAGGAAATTGCTACAATATATACCATTGAATTTTCAATAGGTTTTATCTGCATTAAATGTACTTAATGCAGGTAAATCACCATCCATTGGGGTGATTGTGCTAGAGTTAATCAATTCTGGTGTGACATTAGTGGATAGCCTCAGTTGAAGAAGAAAGAAGAGGACGGACGTGCTTTGAGGCCCATACTCAGGGTCTTGACCCTAGGCCTCAGCCCAGGCATTTATTTATTTATTTAATTTATTTATTTATGGTATTTCTATACTGTCTTTAACAATATATAATTCACCAAAATGATTTACAATGGTATAATATAAAATAAAATAAATAAAATAAAATCTTAGAAAGTAATAAAGAATAGCTAAATAAAAACATTAGCTAAATTGTGTAGTTTAAGCATAAACCGACATAAAAATCAAGATAACTATAATAAAATAAATTACATTAAATTAAATTAATTAAATTAAATCAAATAGAAAGATGGATAAAAATACAATTTCATGTTAAAAACCCTATACTAATCTGACATCTTATACATCAGTAAGCTAAACTCTCTACTATAATAATTACATTTAAGAATCAAGTACAGTAGGAAAGATGAAGAACGGAAAAACCTAACATTAGCATTGGTATCTAGACTCTAGGCCAGGCCCCTGCATCAGGCCTGGATCCAGGCTGAACATCTGGACTTGAAACTCTGACTCTGGGCCAGGCCACAGCATTGGTCCTGGCTGCAGCCTAGGCTGAGGCCAAGGTATTGGCCTCGAGTTGGGTGAGGCAATCTGCCATGGCCTTGGCCTAAGCAAGCTCAAGGCTTTGGCCTGGGCCTAGGCCTTGCCAGCAGATCCACTGGACTGGGTAAGTGGGGATGGGAGGAATCCTGGCACCCACATTTTTCTGGGTGAATGAGAGGTTCCAGGTTTGTTTTTTGTTTGTAATTTCATGCTGCTTTTTAATTGATAGGGATAAGAGAATTTTTTAGCTCAGGTGAGTTTTTAGTTACAGGCACTTGGACTACTTTTCTTATTATTGGAAACTCACTGTCGGGATGCCCTAATTTTAATGCATCATTAGTATCCTTTGAAGATACCTCCCTCCGAACCATGCGCTGCTGAGCGACTGTCGGCTTTCCCCTTTGTTCTAGTTTAAAAGATGTTCTATCTCCTTTTTAAAGGTTAGCGCCAGCAGTTTGGTTCCACCCTAGTTGTGGAGCCCATCCCTTCAGAAGAGACTCCCCCTTCCCCAAAAGGTTCCCCAGTTCCTTAGAAAACTGAATCCTTCTTCCTTGTACCATCGTCTCATCCACGCATTGAGACTCCGGAGCTCTGCCTGCCTCTTGGGACCTGCGCGTGGAACAAGGAGCATTTCAGAGAATGCTACCCTGGAGGTTCTGGATTTAAGTTTTCTACCTAAGAGCCTAAATTTGGCTTCCAGAACCTCCCTCCCACATTATCCTATGTCATTGGTGCCCACAGTACCACAACAGCTGGCTCCTCCCCAGCACTGTCTAAAATCCTATCTAGGTGACGTGTGAGGTCCACCACCTTCGCACCAGGTAGGCATGTTACCAGGTGATCCTCACACCCACCAGCCAAGCTGCCTACATTCCTAATAATCGAATCTCCAACTATGACGGCCGACCTAACCCTTCCCTCCTTGGCAGTAGGCCTTGGAGATACATCATTGATGCGAAAGGACAATGTACCACCTGAAGAGCAGGTCCTTGCTACAGGATCCTTTCCTGCTACATAAGGTTGATGCTCTCTGATCATGAGACCTCCTTCCTCCAAGGCAACACCAGGGCTGCCAGTCTGAAGTTGGGACTTTGCTACTGTGTCCCTGAAGGTCTCATCTATATACCTCTCTGTCTGCCACAGCTCCTCCAGATCTGCCACTCTAGCCTCCAGAGATTGGACTCGTTCTCTGAGAGACAGATCTTTGCATTGCATGCACATATACAATTTCTCACCGGCAGGTAAAAAATCATACATGTGACACTCGATGCAAAAGACTGGGAAGCCCCCCTCTTGCTGCTAGACTGCTGCCTTCATCTCAAATTTGTTCACTTCCTAGTTAAGTTTTAGGTTGCTATGGGAGTAGGAATGTGTCTAATTAACATCCTTTAAATGTATTAATGAATTCACTATATGCCTGGTAGTGGCCTACAGGGAAATGATCAAACTCTGAATAAGGTTTTTTTTTGTTTTTTTTTTTGTGAAAGTGGCACCTGCCTATAAATTAAAGGATGAGCTAGGGGTGGGTGGGTTGGGAAATACAAACAGTCTAACTTCAGTTAGTCAGCCAGAGTGACTCCCTGCTCTCTTGATTAACAAATGTTGGTACCTAATCAAACCAAATCACACTACCTTAACACCTTTCCAAGGTGAATGCTGAACTTTTCAACCTTTTTACTTAGATATACACTGCTCTTAGCTTATTTCTAGCTTCTGGCTAATTTATTTTTTAAATATACAAACACTCCAACTTCTGCTTACTAGCTGCCTTACAGATTATTAAAAATAAACACACTAACTACTGCTTATTAGCTGTCTTACTAATTATTTAAAAATACAAAGTCTAACTTCAGTTTATTCCCTGCCTTACTGACTATTAAAAGCACAAACACACACAAACACACTAAATAATATTCCCAAATAGTTAACTTCGTCCCAATACTTTTAAAAAATAAAATTTCCCAAGCAAAAACTTACTGATTCCTTTCAGCCACCAGCAAGGTAATCCTCTCCTCTCAGTGGTTCCAGTCTTCAGCTTCTCTCCAGCCCCGGACTTCCGCCTCACCTGACCACTATTCTACTTCTCCATGCCCTGGCCATTGCCTTGATTGACTACACCTTCCTTCTCCGTGCCCTGAGCATTGCCTTGATTGACTACGCTTGTCTTCGTGCCCTGACCATTGCCTTGAATGTCTACACTACAGACCTTTCTGTGTCCAGAGTTCTATGTTGTTTGCCACAACTTCCACTTGCCACCGGCTCTGATTCTAGCCTGTCAGTGACGCCTCCTCTCGCATATCCTCTGGAGATGGACTTACAAGGCCTTTCATTGCTGAGCACCTCCAGCTATTCGTGGTTCCTTTGGCGCCTGAGTTCTAGTACCGAATCCAGTCCAGGGTAGGACTATGCCATCTACTGGTTGCTATCTCTAGGCTGAATCACTTCTCATTTCTAACTAACCTCAAAGCCCACATAAGTCCTGCTGGCCCCGGCACACAAAGGCTCAACCCGAGGGGAACGGGGCTGGTATAGGTGAAGCTCCAGTGGCCTCTAGCTTCAGCCTACTCCACCTGCTGATGGTGAGGACCAGTAGGTCCTTACCTATGGGTTGTGTCAACCCCACCTCAGCCCAAAGGTCCACCTCCGATGCAACACACCCATGTCCACTGGAAATGCTGCTGATTGGGCAGCACCCATGGTGACATTATAAGAGTGGCCGCTTAAGAAAGATGAGAACCACGCTAGGGCCAAGTAAGTCATACCCAATGATTGAAGGTGATCTAACAGTATAGTATGGTTGAGAGTAGCAAATGCTGCAGATAAGTACAAAAAAAATAGGTATCTAGTCCCAACATCAAACCCTTAACGGATCTGATCAAAACAAGAGTGGAACAATAACTCTGTATTGTAGGGATGTGAATCGTGTCCTCGATCGTCTTAACGATCGATTTCGGCTGGGAGGGGGAGGGAATCGTATTGTTGCCGTTTGGGGGGGTAAAATATCGTGAAAAATCGTTAAAAATCGAAAAATCGAAAAATCGAAAAACCGGCACATTAAAACCCCCTAAAACCCACCCCCGACCCTTTAAATTAAATCCCCCACCCTCCCGACCCCCCCCCAAATAACTTAAATAACCTGCGGGTCCAGCGGCGGTCCGGAACGGCAGCGGTCCGGAACGGGCTCCTGCTCTGAATCTTGTCGTCTTCAGCCGGCGCCATTTTCCAAAATGGCGCCGAAAAATGGCGGCGGCCATAGACGAAAAAGATTGGACGGCAGGAGGTCCTTCCGGACCCCCGCTGGACTTTTGGCAAGTCTCGTGGGGGTCAGGAGGCCCCCCACAAGCTGGCCAAAAGTTCCTGGAGGTCCAGCGGGGGTCAGGGAGCGATTTCCCGCCGCGAATCGTTTTCGTACGGAAAATGGCGCCGGCAGGAGATCGACTGCAGGAGGTCGTTCAGCGAGGCGCCGGAACCCTCGCTGAACGACCTCCTGCAGTCGATCTCCTGCCGGCGCCATTTTCCGTACGAAAACGATTCGCGGCGGGAAATTGCTCCCTGACCCCCGCTGGACCTCCAGGAACTTTTGGCCAGCTTGTGGGGGGCCTCCTGACCCCCACGAGACTTGCCAAAAGTCCAGCGGGGGTCCGGAAGGACCTCCTGCCGTCCAATCTTTTTCGTCTATGGCCGCCGCCATTTTTCGGCGCCATTTTGGAAAATGGCGCCGGCTGAAGACGACAAGATTCAGAGCAGGAGCCCGTTCCGGACCGCTGCCGTTCCGGACCGCCGCTGGACCCGCAGGTTATTTAAGTTATTTGGGGGGGGGGGGGTTCGGGGGGGGGGGGGGTTTAATTTAAAGGGTCGGGGGTGGGTTTTAGGGGGTTTTAGTGTGCCGGCTCACGATTCTAACGATTTATAACGATAAATCGTTAGAATCTGTATTGTATTGTGTTCCATAACGGTTTAAGACAATATTAAAATTATCGGACGATAATTTTAATCGTCCTAAAACGATTCACATCCCTACTGTATTGTGGTGAGGCTGAAAACCAAACGGAGAATATGAATATATGCACTCTTGTCCAAAAAATGTAGAAGTTGTGACAGTACAATCTTTTCTAATTCCCCTTGGTCCTAGTAAGGTACAAATGTATCCACACACCAGTGCATTGACAGCTGCAGGGTCATTACTGCTCTAGCTGCCTGGAAGACTGCCATTGTAAAGATTCAAGTCCTCGCATAGTATGTGTCATTCAAAGCTGTGTGCCTGTTTGCTTATTTTATGGACAGACAGACTGAGTGCACCTTTAGCCTTTTTGATACAATGAAGAGATCAGGTGAGCTAAATGTCACCGTATTGTCCAGGTCTGTATTCACCAGTAACTGGATTGTATATGCTTTTACATGACAGCTAGTGACCTTCCTTTCCAGAAGTGAATTACATACTCCAGGGATTTTCTGTATTATAATCAAAACATATTCAATGGAAAAAACACTTTGCCAAAGATTTTTATCCTTTGTACTATAACAAAGGCATTTGTCCAAGTACATTATTTTTACTTTGAAATTAACTAAAAAAAAAAGCAAATAAAAACTGAAAGCAAAGCTCCCTAATGATAGCCAGAGATGTCAATTTGCAATGTTTCAAAGTATAAAAGGGCAGTGCTTGTCAAAAGTGAATATGACAAGATATATTAATACTTGTTCGGTGCACCTAGATCTTAATAAAAGCAGATGTAATGATTGGCAAGATAGACCCATACCTACAAAATTGTATTGGCAGCCATAGATACTGAACAATAGTATTTGTACTTTTTGAAAGAGTAAACAACAGATTCATGTTTAGCAGTTCTACTGCACTCACTATTTTATAGACCTTCATATCTCCCCTCAGCTGTCTTTTCTCCAAACTAAAGAGCCCTGACCTCTTTAGCCTTTTCTCATAGAGGAATTTTGTTCCATTCCCTTTATTATTTTGGTTACCCTTTGCTGTGCCTTTTCTAATTCTGCTTTGCATTTTTTTGCCATGCAGTGTCCACAACTGGACACAATACTCAAGGTATTATCACACCATAGAACAGTGGTTCTCAACATTTTTTCGGCCAGGACACACCTGACAGATGGTTCTCACATGTGTGACACACTGAACATGTGACCATCATGGAGCAAAATGTAAACATGCACTCTGCATCCACAGGAATCCCCTCAGTCCCCAGCAATGAGTGCAGAGCAGATCTAGGGCATTACCCTGTACAACTCGCCATACAAAAAAGATATGCTGGTTCTGATAACATCCCAGTAAAAGCAAACCAAACTCCCTTTACTACCAGGCACAATAGTCTTCCTTATGAAAAGACAGTAATTTACCACTAATGCATATCCTATTGAGAAAACACAACAAATAAGATTGATACAAATGCGTACATGCTAGTAAAATACCTCACCTCAGTCACACACCCAGTACTGACCTTCACCAAGTACAGAAAAACCACAAATTATAAATATGGAGACATAAACTGGATTGGAAAACAAAAAAAGCCACTCTGCATGCAGTGCGAACATGGAGAAATGGAAAAAAAATATAGCACCTAACAGACTCTCAGGATATGCAATAATGCACACAAACTAACCCACACAAAGTTACACCTGTATAATGGAACACAATCAAACAGTAACAACCCTAAGAAATACAACTATTAAACCAGGCCCTAAACACTAATACATTTCCTATTGGGTAAACAGAATAAGCCAAGCTGCTACAGAGCCCCACACAGAAATAATTGTAAAGCTTTACTAAAAATGGTACAAAACAGCTGCTGAACAGAATAATATCTAACAATTAAAAACTCATAAAAATGATTAAAATATGTCCAAATATCAATAAAATATTTCAAAACAGCAGACATCGCATAATACCCAATAATTATGATGGCAGTCTATCAAGAAAAATAAATTTAAAAACCTACCTTTACTTACCCTCTCCAGCAACTCTCCTACTCCTTTCCCTTCCAGGCCAATATCACTCACCAGACGCAGCAAGGGCTGCTGAAGCTCTGTCCCCTCACAGTCCGATTCCTTAGCGCCTACAACCAGTCACTCACACACATACACACACCCCCAATTAGACTCCACGACCAATCTCGGTCTCTTTCACACCAGTCATCTTCCTGACCAGTCTCTCTCTCACACCAGTCATCTTCCTGACCAGTCTCTCTCTCTCACACAAAAACACATCACCTCCCTGACCAGTCTCTCTCTCAATCACATGTATGCTCTATACAAGCTCTCAGTCACACACAAATGCTCTCACACCCATTCATACCAGCTCTCACCCAGGCACCGATTCACACGCATAAGCTCTCACCTAGGCTTCCATTCACACCCACACACACAAGCTCTCACCCAAGTACCCATTCACACCAGCTCTCACCCTGGCACTCACAGATCTCATAGATCTTTGTGGATTTGTAGAGAATTAATCCCCAAGATTTTCTCCCTGCCATCCTATGGGTACTTGGATGCAACCCTTACCAGAATTTGCTGTACCACCACACGGGATGTGCTTCCCCATGTGGTAGCTCCACTTGTCCCATTGGCAGCTCCCCCTTTGGCTCCACTACTGGCCATGATGGTTCTGTCTCCTTGAATTCTGACACCACCCACATCAATGCAGCCTCCCATAATACCACCACCATCATAGAGAGGCCCCCTCCATCCTCACCCTCTACTGAAATGGGCATGGCCTCACCTAGAGCAGCAGTTGAAGAGGAAATGCCCATAACTGCTGTCAGTCCATCTTTTCACCAACCCAATATTCACACTCTGGAGCAATGCAGCCCTCGACATCCCTCCTGCAGTTATCACTCCCTGTCACTGCCTCCAATTTACATGCCCTCCAAGGGCACAGTCAGTAGTGAATGGACAGTGTTAAAGAAGAGCACCAGACTGGGACTGGAGCTTCCTTCCAAAAGGAGAGGATGCCCAAGGAAGCATTCACTTTATATTTTTCTGCACCTTTATCACTATTGTAAATAAATGCACTTTCTCCATTGAAAATGTCTTTGAATCAGAGTTTTCCTTTCCTGTACAGCATGCTGTAAAATCTGGTGATGTTATCTCCTGCCATTTCTCCCTACTCAGGTTCTATACCTCCTCCTTTTTATCCTCCTTCTCTTCATCCATATGATCATCACGCCCCTCTGGAGAAGGCAGGCCTCAGGTTTTAACCATGTTATGAAGCATGCAGCAGATTAGAAAGATCTCACAGATCTTTGTGGATTTGTAGAGAATTAATCCCCAAGATTTGTCCAGGCAGCACAAATGTGTTTTGAGTAGGTCAAAGGCCCTGCTGGGCCAAGCATCTACTGCAGTCTGTGGGTTAGCTAATAGGATCATAAGCCACATTTTAAGTAGATTTCTGTAATGGGTTCTGGAGTGAGGTATTTACTTTGTAGTCTGGATCATACAAAATAAACTAAGAAAAATAATAACATGGACTAATGCTTATGAGAAACTATAAAAAGCTATATTTTCTGTATAATATATGCACAAAACCAAGCACTTATTAGAACACTTGTGAACAAATAGCAAACAGATACCAGGGACTCTGAATCTTTTTTGCCACTGTTCAGTGTTCAGCTCTTGTCAGCTGTCCTGCTTATGCCACCTTGCATCTGTATATTATATCCTTGGCTAGAGCATGATCATAAGGGATGTCTTTGTCTGCTTACTTTCCTGAAATATTGCCAAGGTACTGGTAAGAAAAACTTACTGCGTGTGTCTCTGAAAATGATAGACTTCTTGTCTTTGTCCACTGTTTCTAATCATCATATCGTATAGACATTTTTTCTCACATGTGTGTGACACTAGCAGTGCACTTTATCTAAACCTAACACATTCTGTAAAACATCCCAAAATAATAACCAGAAATTAGCATATATATCACTGTTGTCATGTCTCAGGTCAGTACTGTTAAATCACTATAAAAAAGTTGTGCCACAATCTACTTCTATAAAGATGTTTTACTAAAACTAATCTGGGCATATGCCAGGTGTTTCAGCTCTCAGCTTTCTGCAAGACATCTTGACCTTGAAGCTTGCAGATTTAGAAAAAAGGAGGGGAAAGGGGAATCTGTGAAGGGGGAGGGGTACATGGGCTCTAAGCTACTGTGAAGGGAAGGCAAGCAGGGAAACAGTGGGTTATGAAGGGAGAAGAAGCTGTGAAGGGGGGCCATGGGCTGTGGGTAAAGGTGGGGACTACAAAGGGGAGGGGAATCCAACAGCCCAGAAGTTGTAATTTATTTAAGCAGTGCCTCGTCTGTTATCTTTCCAACAAGCTACATGCTTACCATGTACATAATAATGAAGTCTAAGTTGTATTTTCTGTCTCTAATATCCTATTTTTATTCTCACCATCTTAGCTAACTCATATTAGGGGGAAAAGGAGGGGCTGGGAGAGATCTATATTTTCTCTCTCATATGGGACTACATTAAATCTTTTACGACCTAATACAATATCATCTATCACATGTAGGGGAGAAGAGCAGACTTAGATATTCCTTAGTGTTAAGTAGCAAGGTGGCTCCCTGGTCTAGATTGGAGCAGTCCTGTTGGACAAATGCTGTAACTCCACATAGATATGAGGGAGAGATAAGAAAAGAGTTAGTTTCTGTGTGGTGGTAGTGATAACTTGCGTCAGAGATAGACCCTTGGGCCAAGGTGGGTTTGACACAACCCGTAGTTATGGGTCCCCACCATCGGCTACGAAGTGGGCAGATAGACAGAGGCAGATAGACAGAGGCTGCTGGAGCTTCACCTATACCAGCCTTTGTTCCCTGCAGGTTGAGCCTTTGGGTGCCGAAGCTAGCAGGACTTAGGTGGGCCTCTGTGTGTAGTCGAAGTAAGAGTAGGTTCAGCCCAGAAGCAGCAGATGAGAGATAGTACAGTCTTACTCTGGACTGGGTAATGTCCTGGAAACTCGGGCAGACAGGGGGTGCTCGAGCAAGAGCAGGCCGAAGCCTGAATAAACCACGTCCAGGGAGTAAGTTGGAGATGCATCAAAGAGCAGGCTTAAGTCAGGGCTGGTGGCAATCTGAAGGTAGTGGCAAGCAAGGCTGAGGTCTGATCATGGAGATAGTCAAGAGCGTAGTCAGGTGAAGCAGATGTCTGGGTCTGGAGATAGGCAGTAGCGTAGTCAGGCAAAGCGGAGGTCTGGGTCTGGAGATAGACAATTGCATAGTCAGGCGAAGCAAGGGTCTGGGCTTGAAGAGAGTCAATGGCGTGGTCAAGCAAACCAGAGGTCTGGGTCTGGAGATAGGCAATTGCATAGTCAGGCGAAGCAAAGGTCTGGGCTTGAAGAGAGTCAATGGCGTGGTCAAGCAAACCAGAGGTCTGGGTCTGGCGATAGGCAATAGCACAGTCAGGCGATGTGGAGGTCTGGGTCTGGAGATAGGCAATAGAGTAGTCAGGCAAAGCAGAGGTCTGGGTCTGGAGATAGGCAATGACATAGTCAGGTGAAGCAAAGGTCTTGGCTTGGAGAGAGTCAATGGCATAGTGATGTTATTTAGGAGATTTGTGGGTGAATCCTTGGACTGGTGGCAGATGACCATGCCCCCGGGGGAAGATCCCGAGAGGGACCACCGGTCAGGCTCAGAGTATGGAGACAGACACACACTAGTTCTTTTATTAGACAGTATACTGAACCACCAGAGGTGGCAGTAGTGAGCTGGAATGCCTGGCTGGGCTGTAGTCCCTCAGATACTGGAACAGTGATCCCTGGAGGCTGAGCTGTAGAGAAACTGAAATATAGTGAGTAGGCAGGGTATGCAGAGTTCATGAGCTGAACTAGATGGTAACACTCACACAATGTCTCATAGAAGCCCAGGAGCTGGAATGTATAGGCCCTCGAGGAGCGAGTACCTGGTTCCAGGGAAAGCTCTGAGAGAGCGATAACTCACTGATGTGGTTGGCAGTGATGACTTCCAGGCAGAAGAGAGTACTGAATAAGTCTGGGAACGAGGGCCCTCGAAGAGCGAGTACCGGTTCCAGACTGTCATCTGAAAAACAAAGGAGAGAGCGAGGCCCCCGAGGAGCGGGTACCCCTAGTAAATCCGAAGAGGCAAAGTAGCTTAGGTAGTGTAACCTTGCTAACTCAAAGTGTTAGCAAATTCTAAGACTTTATATATCCGTCGCGGGTGATGTCATCTTCGGGGGACACCCCCGAGGTTCGCGCCATCGCCGGTACTTCAGTCGGGGCCGCGCCGCGCACACGCCCCAGGCCTCCAGGAAACATGGCGGTTTGCAGCATCTAGCCGGTCCGGGGACGCCAGAGGTCTTCAACAGAAGAACGCCACGGCAGCCAATCTTCCCGCGGGCAAAGAGGGATGCGCCAAAGAGGTAAGGAAGGCAGAGAGAGGGTGTCGGGAACTGACGGACACAACAGTACCCCCCTTCAAAGGGCGATTTCCTCTTCAGGTACCAGGCTTAGGTTTTGAAGGATGCGCGAGGTGGATATTGGTCTGAGGCTCCCAAGATTTTTCTTCTGGGCCAAAACCTTCCCATTTTAGAAAGTATTTAAAAATCTTGCCTCTTTTACAAATGTCCAGAACTTCTTCGACTTTGTATTCTAAGTCGTCTTTTGCATTGATGACAGGTAGATCTTGAGTCTTGGAAGAAAATTCACTGAGTATGAGTGGTTTCAGGAGAGAAACATGGAAGGCATTATGGATGTAGAGCCCAGGTGGTAGCTTCAGACGATAGGTAACTAGGCCAATACGTTGAAGGACTTGGAATGGTCCCACGTAGCGAGGAGTAAACCGATAGGAGGGTAGTTTGAGTCTGAGGTGCTTGGTAGACAACCAGACCTTATCTCCTGGCTTGAAGACTGGAGCTTGCGCATGGTGCACATCGTAGTACTTCTTGGCATGATCACTCGCTTTGATTAGCATCTCTTTTGTTAGAACCCACAATTTATGGATATCATCAGCAGTAGATTGAGCTGCTGGGGACGTCACTGAGAGCTTCAGTGGAAGTGGCAGTGTTGGAGGACGTCCGAAAACCACTTCAAATGGTGATTTTCCAGTGGATATTGCTGGATGAGAGTTGATGGTGAATTCAGCCCATGGAAGTAATTCGACCCAATTATTTTGTCGGGACGTGACATAGGCTCGTATAAACTGCTTCATTGTACGATTCATCCATTCTGTCTGGCCATTCGACTGCGGATGGTAGGCTGAGGTGTAGTCTAGATTGATGTCAAACAACTTACACAAAGCCTTCCGGAATCGTGCCGTGAATTGGGAACCACGGTCAGATAGATGTGAGAAGGTAGGCCGTGGAGGAGGAATATGTGCGTTATGAAGAGCTTTGCAAGCTCCAAGGCTGAGAGTATGCCAGGGAGCGCCACGAGGTGTGCCATCTTGCTAATCCACAGTCACCCAGATGG
This sequence comes from Rhinatrema bivittatum, assembly GCF_901001135.1. Lineage (NCBI taxonomy): Eukaryota > Metazoa > Chordata > Amphibia > Gymnophiona > Rhinatrematidae > Rhinatrema > Rhinatrema bivittatum. Next base: position 150,859,332 of record NC_042617.1, on the reverse strand, counting down.
TGTTCATTCCTCCTGAAGTAGGTAAGTCGACTACAAAGTCAGTAGCGATGTGCGACCAGGGCCGATCTGGAACTGGCAATGGTTGCATCTGACCCCACAGTTGTCCAGAAGCAGGTTTGTTCTTAGCACAATTGGTGCAAGATGCCACGTAGGAATAGATATCCTTTTTGATAGTAGGCCACCAATACAGCTCCTGTATCTTGAGCAGGGTACAGCATTAACCAGAATGGCCAGCCAGCTTGGAATCGTGCTCCCAGAAGAGCACTTTCTTCCTAAGGTTCTTTGGAACGATAGTATTTCCAATGGGCACAGAGTGAGTGGATGTCAAGAGGATTTTTTTCGGGTCAATTATGTGCTGTGGCTCATCAGGCTCATACTCTGAATGAAATGAGTGTGACAGTGCCTCTGCTCTGGTGTTTCGATCTCCAGGGCGTAACTTGAGCACAAAATCAAAACAGTTGAAGAATAAAGACCATCTGGCCTGTCTGTAATTCAGCCGTTGTACGTGGCGGAGATACTCAAGGTTCTTATGATCCGTCAAGATGTTGAGTGCCTTCGAGCCAAGGCCGCCACTCCTCGAATGCAAGCTTTATTGCCAGCAGCTCCTTGTTGCCAATCCCGTAGTTCCTCTCGGCTGGAGAGAATCTTCATGAGAAGAATGAACAGGGACGTAAGGCTTTTGAGTCTCCAGCTTGGCTTAACACAGCCCCTACCCCCACATCTGAAGCGTCGACTTCTACTATGAAGGGTTTATTGGGGTCTGGATACCATAAGCATGGTTCTGTGGAGAAGGCAGTCTTCAATTTCTCGAATGCAGAAATGGCCTCAGCTGACCATTTTGAAGTGTTGGCACCCTTGCAAGTCATTGCAGTCAAGGGTACAGTTAATGAAGAGTAGTTCTTTATGAAGCTTCAATAATAGTTGGTGAACCCCAGGAATCTTCTTAAAGCATTCAGACTGGTAGGTTGGGCACAATTCTTGATATTCAAGTTTGAGAGGGTCCATTTGGAAGCCTTCCTTAGACACAATGTAGCCTAGAAAAGGCACTGAGTCTTTGTGAAATTCACACTTAGAGAGTTTGGCATACAGCCAGTGTTCATGAAGACAGTGGAGTTCTTGTTTGACGTCTGTAATGTGGGTGTCCAAATCCTGGGTGAAGATTAGTATGTTGTCCAGGTATACCACAACATTCTTGTACAGCAGATTCGCAAGATGTCATTCATCATATTTTAGAAGATGGCGGGTGCATTGCACAACCCAAACGGCATTACAAGATACTCGAAGTGGCCATCTCGCATATTAAAGGCCGTCTTCCATTCATCGCCAGTCCAGATGTGAATGAGGTTGTAGGCCCCCTTCAGGTCAAGCTTTGAAAATATCTTGGCCCCTTGCAGCCTGTCAAACAGCTCCGAGATTAACGGCAAGGGGTAACGGTCTTTGATAGTGATTTCATTTAGACCTCAGTAATCGATACATGGACGTAGGGTACCGAACTTCTTCCCCACAAAGAAAAAAGCCTGCACCGGCTGGCGACTTTGATGGTCGGATAAAGCCCTTCTGGAGATTTTCTTCAATATATTCCGACATAGCTCTTTAGCTATGTCGGTGGCTCAGCATTGGGCTTCAGCCTTATGGCGCAGTCATAGGACCTATGTGGAGGAAGAATATCAGCTGCTTCTTTGGAGAAAAATCCCCGAATGATGCGTATTGGGGTGGCAGTCCTGGCATCGCTGGAGTCGTAGGCATGCAAACAATAGGAGAGATCTCCTTAAGGCACTTCCCATGACATTCGGGGCCCCAGCGGGAGAGATCAAGGGAAGTCCAGTCAAATTGGGATTGGTGCACTTGCAGCCAAGGTAATCCCAGGACAATAGGGTGCATAGCCCTCTCCAGTACAAAGAAGGAAATAGATTCTGTATGGAGCGCCCCGGTGCAAAGAGTAACTGGTACAGTTTCACAAGGCACGTTGCCTGGTAAGGGCTCCCCATGAATGGAGGATAATAGTAGTGGATCTTTCAACTTGATGAGAGGAATCTTCAGTTCTTCCACTAGACACTGAGAATGAAGTTGCCTCCTGCTCCTGAGTCCACTAAGGCAGGAGTCTGAACCATGATCGGTCCGTAGGTCAAAGAGACTGGAAGAGAGAGCGGAGGAGATGTTGCGGTATGGCCTAAGAACAGTCCTCCTGCAGGACTTAGGCCCGTCCGTTTTCCGGACGAATGGAGCATGTGGAGACATTATGGCCAGGCTGACCACAGTACATGCAAAGGCCACGCTTCTTCCGAAATCTTCTCTCTTTGGAGGTCAAGCGACCATGACAAGTTGCATAGGTTCATCTGTATCAGCAGCAGGGACTATTGGAACCATCCGATGTGTAGAGACAGCTCTGGCCTGTTTCAACCCGGGTAACACCCTAGGCCGGAGTTCCTTCACCTTGTCCTGGAGCCAGTGATCAATCCGAGTAGCCAAGGCTATTAATTCGTCCAGCAAGTCAGGTGTCTGGTGAGCGGCCAGCTTGTCCTTCAGATAGTTGTCCAGGCCTCTGCAAAAGAGAGTCTTGAGACATCTGGGATCCCAGCGGAGTTCTACCACCAGAGTTTTGAACTCTATGGAAAATTCAGCCAATGATCTGTTGCCTTGCTTCAAATCCACTAAAGCAGAACCAGCTACAGACATTCGAGCAGGGTCATCGAAAATTGATTTAAATAAGTAAATAAATCCTTCTATGTCCTGCAAAATGGAGTCCTTGCGTTCCCACAACGTAGATGCCCAAGACAAGACCCTACCATCCAGGTATGAAAAGATATAGGTGGTCTTGGAGAGAACTGTAGGAAATAGAGACAGCTGTAAGGCAAAGTGCATGCAGCACTGGCTCAAAAAGTCCCGGGTCTTCTGGATTTCTCTGGAAAAGCAGATTGGAGCTGCCAGTGGTACAGCAGTCTTTAAAGTTACCTCCTGTGACTGACCTTCTTGGTTGGAGGCTGTGCCTTGAACCTTCTGTGTGTGTAGCTGATGAAATGTTGCAGTAAGTTTCTCCAAGGTGTCTTGCTGCTCCATAGTGCGCTGGGCCAGGCCTGGTATGGCCTGGAAGGCAATCAATTGTGCCGGATCCATGGAGTTAGCAATCTGTTCTGTTCGGAGATAACAGTCTGCTTGGAGTTAGCAATCTGATGTTATTTAGGAGAGTTGTGTCTGTCTCCATACTCTGAGCCTGATCGGTGGTCCCTCCCGGGATCTTCCCCTGGGGGCGTGGTCATCTGCCATCGGTCCAATGATCCACCCACAACTCTCCTAAATAACAACAGATTCCTAATCCCAAGCAGACAGTTATCTCCGAACAGAACACATAGTCAGGCGAAGCAAAGGTTCGGTCTTGGAGAGAGTCAATGGCGTGGTCATGCGAAGCAGAGGTCCAGGCCTGGAGAGAGTCAATGGCGTGGTCAGGCGAAGCGAGGGTCTGGGCTTGGAGAGAGTCAATGGCGAGGTCATGCGAAGCAAAGTCAAAGTCCGTATAGTCAATCCGAGGTATGAAGCAAGGTAGGAGCAAGGAGACAGGAACCAGGAACAACGAACAGGAATGCAGAGAGGAGACAAATCTCTAGGAGGGAAATATTACTCGACCAGCAAGGAGACCCTTTGCAAAGGCAATGCTACGGAGCAGAGCCTGAGCTTAAATATTATAGCTGAGTTGGTGTCATAATCCGGGGCCACGGCTAGGCTCCCTCCGCGGTCCCTACTTAAGGATCAATGGTGCGCGCGCGCGCCTAGGGAGGGGCACAGCATGAGTAGCAGCATCTCTTTGCGGGCCATGCGGAGAGGCCTGACAAGAAGTGGTAGCAGGACCGGGAACACCAGGGACTGTGGCAAGGCTAGAGGCACCGGAGGAGGCCTGAGGATGGAGCTGATAGCCCACCACCGCCAGCAAGGAGGAACCAGAAGCTGGAGTCACTGTAGAAAGGTGAGGGGGCCTGCCGCGTTCGGCACGCGTAACAATAACTGCATTTCTATTTAGAAGCCAGTCCTCAGTTATGTCCCTTCTTGGAACTGTCATGAATTCCTGAATGTGAGAGGATGTAGGCATTGAGACTGGATCCCAGAAATCTGCATACAACATCTATGATGATCTCTTTGGCATTGCAGACCACCTGTATAGTGAGTGAGTTGAAACCCATTCAGTTCTGGTAGGTGGCCTCTTATAGGAATGCAAGTGAAACTGATATCCCCTAGATAGAGGGGAAGCATGCTATTTGGTAGAAGTCAGTCATAATGTGTTATTGTGTTACTGTTTACTCTGAGGGAAAAATACATAGTGATATGTTTTAGTGTGAAATGTAGCCAAGAACTGATCAGTGCATATGGAGGTGCAGACTGGCTTATTCTAGCCATGCCTCCTAGAGGTATCTGCAATTTCTGGTGGCCAAAAATGCCAAGGTGGTAGTTACCTTGAGTTGTACTGGCAAGGTATGGCCTTGCCATGATATGGCCTTGCGCATGATAATGCAATGCCGCGTGCGTTACAGTGTGCTGTGATGCAGCTGGCTGCTCATTTGCCTGCCCATGTCCCTTTTCCTATCGCAGACGGTCATTTCTCTATAATTATAGCAACATGAACTAGGTCAATGTCTGGGAGAAATAGGTTGAAAAACAAATTTGTTGTCAAAATTCCAAACTGCCACAGTATGCTAATTGGCTATTTCCCAGGTAATTCAAAAGGTAATTACAATGAACATGGCACTTAATGTCAGTCTCTCATTCCATCAACATAAATATATTGTATGAGAAAATATATGTAACAAAACAAAGCCCAAAATAAAAAGTAATACAAAAATATCAAAATATTTATTACAATAAATATATAAAGATGCTCACAAAATATGTAATGTCTAATATAAAAACAATACTTATATCAAATAAACAATACATATATCATATAAACAATATACAATGTCCCAAATCTGATACTAGTCACAAATCCATAACAATCCCCATTACTTCCAAACACCCTCTCATCATAGAATCCCCCAACAATCCTCATCAGTATAAAACACACATTATCCCGATGTACACTTCATATCAATTAAAAACACTCACAACACAAACACACCCACACCTACAATGTTCCACTCATACAAACTTCCCCCTTTTTTTTAAACTACAGTCATATGAAACACACATAAGACATTCAACCATATTGAATCAATATTTCAAACGGTTATCCCAATAAATAAGTTGTCTCACAGCTAAAATATTCACAATTCGCTATATTAACTCAATGATGTGTACTATGATGTATAAATGGCACAAATCTTACTCACACCAATATATATAACCACAGTGCTCTTCATTACTTCTACTTCCCATTGATGTTAGGGATGTGAATCGTGTCCTCGATCGTCTTAACGATCGATTTCGGCTGGGAGGGGGAGGGAATCGTATTGTTGCCGTTTGGGGGGGTAAAATATCGTGAAAAATCGTGAAAAATCTAAAAATCTAAAAATCGCAAAACCGGCACATTAAAACCCCCTAAAACCCACCCCAGACCCTTTAAATTAAATCCCCCACCCTCCCGAACCCCCCCCAAATGAGTTAAATAACCTGCGGGTCCAGCGGCAGTCCGGAACGGCAGCGGTCCGGAACGGGCTCCTGCTCCTGAATCTTGTTGTCTTCAGCCGGCGCCATTTTCCAAAATGGCGCCGAAAAATGGCGGCGGCCATAGACGAACACGATTGGATGGCAGGAGGTCCTTCCGGACCCCCGCTGGACTTTTGGCAAGTCTCGTGGGGGTCAGGAGGCCCCCCACAAGCTGGCCAAAAGTTCCTGGAGGTCCAGCGGGGGTCAGGGAGCGATTTCCCGCCGCGAATCGTTTTCGTACGGAAAATGGCGCCGGCAGGAGATCGACTGCAGGAGGTCGTTCAGCGAGGCGCTGGAACCCTCGCTGAACGACCTCCTGCAGTCGATCTCCTGCCGGCGCCATTTTCCGTACGAAAACGATTCGCGGCGGGAAATCGCTCCCTGACCCCCGCTGGACCTCCAGGAACTTTTGGCCAGCTTGTGGGGGGCCTCCTGACCCCCACGAGACTTGCCAAAAGTCCAGCGGGGGTCCGGAAGGACCTCCTGCCGTCCAATCGTGTTCGTCTATGGCCGCCGCCATTTTTCGGCGCCATTTTGGAAAATGGCGCCGGCTGAAGACAACAAGATTCAGGAGCAGGAGCCCGTTCCGGACCGCTGCCGTTCCGGACCACCGCTGGACCCGCAGGTTATTTAACTCATTTGGGGGGGGTTCGGGAGGGTGGGGGATTTAATTTAAAGGGTCGGGGGTGGGTTTTAGGGGGTTTTAGTGTGCCGGCTCACGATTCTAACGATTTATAACGATAAATCGTTAGAATCTCTATTGTATTGTGTTCCATAACGGTTTAAGACGATATTAAAATTATCGGATGATAATTTTAATCGTCCTAAAACGATTCACATCCCTAATTGATGTGTCCTTCAATGAATTAAGGCTCTCACTCTCAAAGCTCCCCAAATCGGTATGCCAACCAGTGTATCCACTACGAACTTCACTGGACAGTTTGGCCTACTTCCATTCCACAAAGTAGTGCTTTAGAGTTTTTGGATAGTAGAGAATGTCCACATGGAGTACCTACATATTTAATTTAAAACTGGATAGTTTGGCATTAAAGAAAAATTATTTTCTATTTCAAAAAGAGTTTTTTCAACCATGGCCCCTTCAATAGCAAACATGTACATGATGAAGTTTGAAAAAAATTGGCTGGAACATTCTCCATTTCAAGAAAAAATTTCTTTTAACAAACGTTATATTGGTGACATATTCATGGTGTGGGGAGGTACAGAAGAAGAGTTGTGTTGCGCTCGGGGGTGGACCCTTGGCCTGGGGCAAGGGTGGAATGGCTCCTGAAAGGAAACAGGAGGTAATTGGCTCCAGGGGGCGGAGGTAACTGGCCCCAGGGGGGGGAGCACTGAAGGAGACAGAGGCTTCACCACTGGAAGCCCAAGGTCCCCCCCGGGAGGAGCCCGTAGGGACCTGAGCCCCTTGGACTTAGGTGGGCCTTGCAGGATCTCCTGGGAGAAGTATAATCTGGCATGCCCACAGTCACAGAAGAAGCATGGTCAGGTTCGAGCTGGAGCAAGGAGAACCAGAACAGAGTTGGTGACAACAAGGCGAGGAACAGAGCCAGAATCTGGAAGCTTGGTCAGGCAGGCGAAAGGTTAATGTCCAAAGATCAGTCCGAGGAGTGGTCACCGAAGCAATGGTCAGATACAGGAGGTCATATGTAGTCAAGAGCAAGCAGAGGTCTAGAGGCAGGCGGCAGACAGGCGAGCAGGTCAGGAACAGCTGAGGTCTTTGAGGCAGGCGGCAGACTGGCGAGCAAGTCAGGAACAGATTGAAGTCCTTGAGGCAGGTAGAAGACAGATGGATGAGTCAGGAACAAGCTGAGGTCATAGACAGGCAGCAGGCGGGCAGGCAAGTCAAGAACAAGCCGAGGTCAGTACCAGTAAGACAGTCCGAAGGTATTACCTGGGAAGGCAGATAGACGAACACAGGAACAGACAGGACTCAGGAACGAGGATGCAAGAACAAGTCAGGAACAGAACTGGAACAGAAGGATCTTGGAACGAGACTAGGGACAAGCAGGAACAAGCACAAAGACAATCTAGTAGAGAACTAACCCGATTGCCAAGGCAAGGAAGTACACTCAGGAACTTCCTTATATCATAGCTAAATCAGGGTGCGCCGCGGAACCCGGTCCTACCCTCGGCCCAACAAGTCTCGGGGCAGGCCGCGCATGCGTATGGGCGTGGCTAGCATGGAGGAAGATGTTGAACCCCGGCATGAGGCCTGGCATGCAGAGGAAGGCCCAGCGACCACAGCCATGGACTGCCGGAGCCTAGCTGGACTAGCCACCACCACGAGGGAGGTCATCCCGGGGCCCGCTGAGGAACTATGCAGATGAGCGGTCCCATGCGCGGGAGGGCCGCAGGTGGGACACTAACAAGTTGGTCATGTTTGGAAGGTGGATTAATATGTGTGATGAGAAAATTCAATTTACTATTAACTATAGTTTACATCAAATATCCTTCCTGGATTTTGCAATTCATAAATCAAATCAGGGAGAGATTTCCACGAGTGTGTTTAAAAAACCTACCGATAGAAATACTCTATTGCATTATTTGAGTACATTACTTCTTAAGAACAGTCTTCCAGTTTCACAATTTTTTAGATATAGGTGTAATTGTTCTGATAAAAAGATTTTCATACATAATTCAGAGGAATTGAGAGAACAATTCATGGCTAGAGGGTACCCAAGCAGATGCATTAAACAAGCTTATAAGCAAGCACTTTATAAAGATAGGGAAATGTTGTTAAAAGACATGAACAAAAACAACAGAAAAGAACATAATACTATGACTTGCATATCAAGATATTCTCCCATCAGTAGAAAAATTGTTAGAAACATACACACGCATTGGCCTATGATACAAATGGTTGAGGGGTTAGAAGACATGGTTTTCAGAATGGCATATTCAAGAAATCACAATCTGAAGGAAATCTTATGTCCAATGATGCTTCCTGTAAATTACCAGATCAAACATCTATCATTGATAGAATGCATTTGAGAGGCCATTACAGTTGTAGACATTATTCTATCTGTTCTCAAACTTTACAGATTAAAGAATTTGTATGTCTAGTGACTAAACAATCATAAAATTTAAAAAATTTCACATGTGTCTCTTCATATGTTATTTATGTGATAGTGTGCCCGAGTCCCAAGACCTACGAGGGACAAACTTGAGGACCCTAAGACAATGGATAAGTGAACATAAGAGCTGTTTCAGGAATATAAAAGAGTCAGCACCTATTGTACAACATTGTCTTATTCAACAACATTCAATTACAGATTTGAGATGGTTCGCAATTGATTTAATTAAAAGGAATGAAAGAGTAGGTGATTGAGATAAGTCCCTTTATCTTAAAGAACAACAATGGATTTTTAAAATGAAATTGGAAGAACCATTGGCTTTAAATAGTAAAAATGAGTTGAACAGCTTACTGTGTACAATTCTGGTCGCCGCATCTCAAAAAAGATATAGTTGCGATGGAGAAGGTACAGAGAAGGGCAACCAAAATGATAAAGGGGATGGAACTGCTTCCCTATGAGGAAAGGCTGACGAGATTAGGGCTGTTCAGCTTGGAGAAGAGATGGCTGAGGGGGGATATGATAGAGGTCTTTAAGATCATGAGAGGTCTTGAACGGGTAGATGTGAATCGGTTATTTACACTTTCGAATAATAGAAGGACTAGGGGGCATTCCATGAAGTTAGCAAGTAGCACATTTAAGACTAATCGGAGAAAATTCTTTTTCACTCAACGCACAATAAAGCTCTTGAATGTGTTGCCAGAGGATGTGGTTAGTGCAGTTAGTGTAGTTGGGTACATAAAGGTTTGGATAAGTTCCTGGAGGAGAAGTCCATTAACGGCTATTAATCAAATTTACTTAGGGAATAGCCACTGCTATTAATTGCATCAGTGGCATGGGATCTTCTTAGTGTTTGGGTAATTGTCAGGTTCTTGTGGCCTGGTTTGGCCTCTGTTGGAAACAGGATGCTGGGCTTGATGGACCCTTGGTCTGACCCAGCATTGCAATTTCTTATGTTCTTATGTTCTTATATCGCTATGTATACAGATCATCAAAATGATCTGTACACATAGCGATATAATGTATCCATGAAATCCAAATTGGATAAATATGATGAATTTCCACATAATTATTTTCACATTTTTGAAGAAACGTAAGCATGTATTGACATAGCTTATTTTGATTGGTTACATCTAACAGTGACATAACCTTTAAAACTCAGCAATTTGCTATGCGATAAATAGCCTGACGGAATTGCTATCAGAATGTTGTAAAAAGGATACAATACTAAGAACTGTAAAGATTAGTCTTAAGCTTTATATAAAATGTTGTTATATATTCTAAATGAAATGTTCTCTTAGATTACATCGCCCTGATGCAGCATCAGCGAAACATTGCCAATGTCGGAATCTTTAGCGGCCATTATCTGGCGCTATTTGAGAATTAGCTTGAGCTTCAAATATAGCATTTTTCCAGCAACCAGCTTAGGCGCTTTCTAAGAATATTGAAGTGAAATTCTTCTTCGTGAAGACGTGCATCTAAGCTCCATATGAGATAATTAAAAATGTTTTGGTTAAAATCTTTTCCACCAGGCGATTTGTTGCTGTAATAAGAATAACATTGGGCAATAAGATTTTGCTACATTACTCATGTAAGGAGAGTGAAGATGAAGAAAGTTTTTAAAGGACTTTCACAGATTTGATAAATAAAAATAATAAAGAAAAGAGAAAGAGGTTTTTTAGACCCATGACTGCACTTACTGGCATTGACTTGATACACAACATAGTCTGGACATGTTACAAAATGTATATAAAAAAGAAAAACAATTTTCAAGTAAGATTATCAACTTACAGTAACAAAATTGATTTGTTTTACATTAGCCAGTTTACATTAAATTGAAAGTAAAAACACAGAGGGGATAGGTTTACAATTAAGTATTAGTATGTATATCTGAGACTGGGAACTGTTTAAATTTAACTGATGCTATCCTGACTCTTACCTCAGAATTATCTTCAGTCTCAGAAGACCTATTATCCTTAAACTTGGCTGATTCATGGACTTATAGTCAGCCTTTTTTAATAAATGAGAGGATGAAAGGAAATAATGTGAAAGTGACACATATAGGGCCAGATTTTATAACATGCGCGCAGGCGTAGATTTGTGCGCGCAACCTGGCGTGCACATATCTATGCCCGATTTTATAACATGTGCACGCAGCTGCACACACGTTATAAACTCTGGGGTGGGCGCGCACACAAGTGTGAACGTTGCGTGCGATGAGCCCTAGGGGAGACCCGATGGCTTTCCCCATTTGGAGCGATTTCGGAGCGGCCTCGGAAGGAACTTTCCTTCCGCTCCCCCCCACCTTCCCCTCCCTTCCCCTATCTAACCCGCCTCCCAGCCCTACCTAAATCCCCCCCCTACCTTTGATGTTCTTTTTACACCTGCCTCTGTCAGGTGTAACTTGTGCACACCGTCCGGCTGCTAGCGCGCGATCTACCGGCACGGCCGTCGTGCTGGTGGATCACGCGACCATAGCCCCACCCCCACCCCCTCCCGCTCCTTTTCTAAGCCCCGGGACATATGAGCTTCCTGGGGCTTGCGCGCGTCACCGAGCCTATGCAAAATAGGCTCGGTGCGCACAGGCGCACTTTCTCGGGGTTATGCCAGCTACACCTCCTAACTATGCCAGCCATTATGATGGTATGGGGAATGAATCCTTGTTGAAAAACAACTTAAACCTTATTACAACTAAGTGTGCACACAGAAAAGAAACAAGAGTAGTTTAGTTAACAAGAGAAATATATTTTTTAAAGAGCATTAAATGAATTATTTAAATTTTAAAAGCCCCACGAACACAAATACCGGGAGATACGCACATGGCCAGGCCATGCACGCACTGAGCACATTTTAAAAATGGTCCAGCCATGCACATATCTCCTTGTACAAATGGAAGTGCTCAGCTGGTCAAAAGAGGCGGGCCAGGGGTGGGGTGGGGGCGGGGAGGGAGCCGGTCGGAACAGCGGCCATTAGGCCCTGTCCCGGGAAAACACGTGCCGGCAGCCAGCCATTGTGCGGAACTTACTTTATCTTGTAAGATGAATTACGTTCCAAAATAAAAAAAAAGGTAGGAAGAGGGGTTTAAGGGTCAGGGAGGAGAGGAGAAGAGAGAAGAAAAGGGAGGCAGAGTAGGTAGGGGGTTAGGGAAGTTCCCTCCCAGTCCGCTCCGTAATTGGAGCAAACTGGGAGGGAACTGGAAATGGACCATTCGAGTCACCACATTTTTTTTTTTTTAAATAACTCCCCCTCACGTGCGCGAGTTGTGACCTGCCCCTACATGCTGCGTGCCAATATAAAATTGAGCACACTTGTGTATGTGGGTATCGAATCTTATAATATGCACATGGTGCTGCGCGCATGATATAAAATTGGCGCGTCCATGTGAATGCACATGGAAGCGCGTGCACATCTTTAAAAATCCTCCTTTAAGTGAATAGTACAGTTTCAAACAAAGGAAGAAAGAAGATACAGGAGAAAAAAAGAAAGTAAAGTAAAAGTACAATAAAAGAGTGTTACAACTGTCGCTGCCTGTCGTCTCCACTCCTCCCTCCTTACCTCTCTGGCGACTCCTCCCGCGGTTGACGGACGTTTGGCTGCTGCAGCGTCTGCCTGCCGTCCTCTCTGGCATCCCTGGTCCGGCTTGGGCGCTGCCACCCGCTATGCTGTCCAGCTGCCTTAGGGCATGCGCGCCGCGTGACCCTGCTTCATATACTTTCTTTGGCACGAATCTCAGGGGCGTCCCCCTGTGATGACATCACACATCCAGGATACAAAAGGCCTACACTACTGCTAGCTAATCGAGTTAGCAACAGGTATTCATACTGGTGAACTCCTTACGGATGGGATTCGCTCTCCGTACCTAGCTACTCTGCCTCTCCATTATTGGACTTACTTTATTTGGGGTACCTGCTCCTCAGGGGCCTCTCTCTTTTCATTCAGGTCGCTGTCTGGAACTGGTACTCGCTCCTCGAGGGCCCATGTTCCTGGACTCCTGCCTGGACTTTATTTCTGCCTGGAAGATACCACTGCCTACACCATCAGTGAGTTACTATCTACTTCTCTCTCAGAGCTGTTCCCTGGAACAAGGTACTCACTCCTTGAGGGCCTGCCTCTACGCCAGTTCTTGTGATTCCTACCGAGAGAAACTGCTGTGTGAGTAGTCAACCAATGAGGCACTGTTCCAGAACCCTGCATATACTTCATTGTACTCACTATCTCAGTTTCTCTTCACTACAGCAAAGCCATTGTGGGATTGCTGTTCCATAGCCCTGAGGGACTACAAACCTAGCCAGGCTTTATCTCTGCTCACTACTGCCACCTCTGGTGCCTCCTCAATGCTGTTAATAAAAGATCTATCGTGTTGTGTGTCCTAAAGCTGAGCCTGACCTGTGACCCCTCACGGGACTTCCCCCCTTGGGCGTGGTCAGCAGCCACAGTGTCCAAGGGTCCATCCAAAACTTTACAAACAATAACAAAGGGGAAGATACAGAAACAAGAACTCCAATACAAACAGACAGAGAGACAGATAAAGAGAGAGAGACAGTTAATGAGAAAGGACATAACACAAAAGAATCATATTACCACAAATCTATAATTCTTCTAAAGTAAAGAAACGGGAACATCTAAGAGGAAAAGATTAAATAAAGAATCAAATTCTTTGTGAAATTATATCATTAACACATTGACATAATTTACTATTTGAACAAAACATCAATTTAAAAGAAAACACTATTTCACATTATACTTATCTGATAATAGGATATAAATAAAAGGGCTTTTAAATTAGTTTCAAGAAAAACTTGTTAATTCTAATTTGTTTCTTGTTGATATTTATCCAATTAAAGAGTTTAATTGCTACTACGAATTTTGGAAAATTTTTATATTGCTGTTCCTGATGATTACTGATTCCATCTGATTACATTTTGCTAATAACCTGCCTTTTCACTTTACCTCATGGAGACTAATGTGTGTGTGTGTGTGTGTGTGGGGGGGGGGGGGGGGGGTTTGGGCCCTTTTTGTTTTATTAGGCAGCCTCAATAGAAAGGACTACTAATACATATATTGTGACAACAATCCAATTCAGTAATCTTTATTAGTGAAAATTCATATAAAACATCCAACATTAATCCATAATACCCCACACAATAGATACTAACATTTTATAAAACATTACTTAGTTTTCATACATCACCCATCCAACATATATCACACATACATTCCACATTCAACCTCATAAAATCCATTTCCAAATTTTTAACCATTCAAATTAAACGTTTAAATATAAATCTTTTTGATCAACAAATCCTCAAGTGTAGATACATTTCATTTTTCAAGCAGAAAGAGTTATATTGCACACTGATTCTTGCGTTACAAGAACGTCAGTCCTCTTGGGCTCCTTTTATTCTCTCAATAGATCAAAAAGATTTATATTTAAACGTTTAATTTGAATGGTTAAAAATTTGGAAATGGCCTATTAAATTCATTTTGAAGTCTGATTCTCCACCACTCTCTCTCTTTCCCCAATATGACCCAGTTTCTCCTAGTCACATTCACTCCCTCCCCTTCCCCAGTATGGCCCAGTATGTTCCAGTTACACTCACACACACATTATCAGCAATGCTGTGCCATTCAATGAAAGGTTCCCCCAATGCTGTGCTTGAGGCTCCAGACCAAAGGTTTCTTTATAATATACTCCATTCTTGGTCAGGGCAAGTGTTTGCCAGATAGTCCCCCCACGCCCTCTGTCTCTCCTCCTAGTTTGCTGCCATGTCCACTCACCAGGAGAAACCAGCCTGTCAAACACCTGATTGAAATAATCAATGCAAGTTTGAACTTGGCGCATAAACTAGCAGTAACAAATCTATTCACATTTCTGATGATGTCTGATGATGTCGTACATAAGTGGTTTATAAAATAGTCATCTATGGGGTCATTTTCTAACTCGTGATATTGCCTTTTCGCATGCGTTAAGGCGTTTTTCACATGCGAAAAATGCCTTAACGCATGCAAAAAGCACCAAAACGCATGGTGCGATGCAAAATTTTAAAAGGGGAGGAGTTAAGGGCTGGGTTTTGGGAAAAGTGGGCTGGCTTCGCACTTAGCGAAGCCATATTGCACAGTTTTAACACCAAAAATAATTGCACCTTTTTCATTGGTGTTAAGCTGTGCGATATGCCCTAGCTTGATGTTACCCAGGTAAAGAGTCCAACAAGCTAGGTAGAGAGAACATTGTACAAGTCTTATCTTTGTGTGAGTTTCCTCACTCCGAAGGACATCAAATCTTCACAAGAGTGTACTGTTCTGTTCGTAGGTCTCACTCTGCATATCAAAGTGGCCCCTAATCCCTACACTACTACCTAAACCTCACCTTACCAGGTGGGCCTCATGTAGAGATATAAATAGCTAACTACTAGAAGGGCTATGTAGATAGTCTCAGTCTCTCTCTCTCTCTCTCTCCCCCAGGTAGGAACTGCAATAATTGTGGTATCACCACAAAGTGTAAGAGAGTTATTACACTCTGAGGTAATACCTATGCAAAGCACTAAGATAGTGCACATTGCAATAAATAGGCTATTATCATAAAACACACCCCTCTTCCTTTCACATGCAATAGTTTGATGGATCTAGCCCTATGTATGTTCATTCAAGCCATGCCCAAGTTTTTTGCACATAGTTTTGTTCACTAAGGCAAATGTATGCACATACGTGAACTGTTTGGAAAATATGACTTACTCACGAGCCTCATGAGAGGCTTATATGAAAACTAAAAAGTCATGGGATAGGAGGCAATGTCCTTTCGTGGATTACAAACTGGTTAAAAGAGAGGAAACAGAGAGTAGGACTAAATGGTCAATTTTCTCAGTGGAAAAGGGTAAACAGTGGAGTGCCTCAGGGATCTGAACTTGGATCGGTGCTTTTCAATATATATATAAATGATCTGGAAATGAATACGACGAGTGACGTTATCAAATTTGCAGATGATACAAAATTATTTAGAGTAGTTAAATCACAAGCAGACTGTGATACATTACAGGAGGACCTTACAAGACTGGAAGATTGGGCATCCAAATGGCAGATGAAATTTAATGTGGACAAGTACAAGGTGTTGCATGTAGGGAAAAATAACTCTTGCTGTAGTTACACGATGTTAAGTTCCATATTAGGAGCTACCACCCAGGAAAAAGATCTAGGTATCATAGTGGATAATACTTTAAAATCATCGGCTCAGTGTGCTGCAGCAGTCAAAAAAGCAAACAGAATGTTAGGAATTATTAGGAAGGGAATGGTTAATAAAACGGAAAATGTCATAATGCCTCTATATCGCCCATGGTGAGACCACACCTTGAATACTGTGTACAATTCTGGTCGCCGCATCTCAAAAAAGATATAGTTGCAATGGAAAAGGTACAGAGAAAGGCAACCAAAATGATAAAGGGAATGGAACAGCTCCCCTATGAGGAAAAGCTGAAGAGGTTAGGGCTGTTCAGCTTGGAGAAGAGACGGCTGAGGGGGGATATGATAGAGGTCTTTAAGATCATGAGAGGTTTTGAACGAGTAGATGTGACTCGGTTATTTACACTTTTGAATAATAGAAGGACTAGGAGGCATTCCATGAAGTTAGCAAGTAACACATTTAAGACGAATCGGAGAAAATTATTTTTCACTCAACGCATAATTAAGCTCTGGAATTTGTTGCCAGAGGATGTGGTTAGTGCAGTTAATGTAGCTGGTTTCAAAAAAGGTTTGGATAAGTTCTTGGAGGAGAAGTCCATTAATGGCTATTAATCAAGTTTACTTAGGGAATAGCCACTGCTATCAATTGCATCAGTAGCATTATTTATTTATTTATTTATTTATTTATTTATTTATTTATTTAACATTTCTTTTATACCGATATCCGTTCGCACATCGTATCGGTTCACAGTGAACAAAAAGCCATTGGGCAGTGCCCGTACATATAACATATAACAGATAACATAATATAATATGATGAACTAGGCAACATATAAATACATTTTTGGGAGGAGCCCTTACATATAACAGGCATCAATGGGTAGATGCTATGGAATATAACTATAACTATATACATGAAAGTGCAAAGTACAAAATCATCAGACATAAAGGCGTTCATACCAAGATATCAGTATAACATTCATAGGGGGGTTTTATGTAATAGGGGGTGAGATGGAGTAGGCTTGCTGAAAGAGCCATGTTTTAAGTTTCTTTTTGAAAGTGGGGGTATAGGTCTCTATGCGGATATCATGGGGCAGTGAGTTCCATATGGTGGGGCCGGCAAGAGAAAAGGCTCTGTTAATAGTGGAGGAGAGTTTAAAAGATTTAATAGATTGGGCACGGAGTGTTCCTTGGAGAACACTCCGTGTTCTCCAAGGATCTTCTTAGTGTTTGGATAATTGCCAGGTTCTTGTGGCCTGGTTTGGCCTCTGTTGGAAACAGGATGCTGGGCTTGATGGACCCTTGGTCTGACCCAGCATGGCAATTTCTTATGTTTCTTATGTTCTTATGCTTCACATGCACGCATATATGCTGTTTTTGTATGAATAGCTCTTTTGAAAATTCACCCCATACTCTCTCTATTCATTTTATAAACACACACACATATGTATATATATATATATATATATATATATATATATATATATATATATATTAGGTTCATACAAATATAACATGTACATGTAATAACACCAATTTATTTGCAGAGGCTGGTATTTTATAAAGTATACTCTTATACCCTTTTGAAAATACTTTTTTTATGTTCTAAAATCACCAGTTTGCCAATACCTCTATAAGTTCACCCGGTCCATCATTAGTTCACCTAGAACCTCTAGCACCTTACACTAAACCCTCACCAGTTCATCTAGACCTCCCATCCAAAAAACTGCAGACAACAGGCAAGTCTGATTTCACTTGGGTGAATTAATTAGCGTTAATATATATGTGTCTCTCTTTTACAACATAGGAACTACCATGGGTACTTCCGAAACCTGACCCAAATAGAGAGTGGTTTGCCCCCAGAGGGAGCTTTTTATTGAACATATCAGTAAGGAGTGGATAAGGGAGAAGCTATAGAAGAATATTCTTATTAAACACATCAGGAGAGAATCAGGATGGGGGAAGGCTGTTTCACTTTAGCATGGGAGTTTGGCACAATCTTCATGGGAACATTAGGAGGAAGAAATTTCCCCTGCTAATTAGCCTTTTTCATTTGGGCTGGTTTGCTCTGGGAGATTTTATACCAACAGGTGTTATCATTTTGGCTTTATTGGGCCCATGGGAAAGAATGATTGGAGGTCAGCATTATTCTTTTGCCTACATATGAAGAAAGGCTAAATATGATAGGGTTTTTATTAGCTTGAAGAAGAGATGACTTAGAGGTGATATGATAGAGGTTTTTTTTAAATTACATGTGTTATGGAACAGGTTAATAGGGAATGGTTATTTATATTATCAATTTGTACTAGGACTAAGGGCCACTCTCTGAAAATAACAAATAGTAGGTTTAAAAATAATTTAAGAAAGTATTTTATTCAGTCAACATGCAATTAAGCTATGGAACTTATTGACAGAAAATGCAGTTAAAGCTGGTAGTATACATGAATTTAAAGGTTTTCAATTGTTTCTGGAGGATAGATCTTTAAATAATTAGCCAATAGCCAAACAGACTTTGGTTTTCCCACCTTTTAGTGTTTAGAGAGAGCAACAAGAAATGGACTTTCATATTGGGATTTGCTGGGTACTTTCAGGTAACCTGGACTGGCAACTGTTGAAGACAGGATGCTTTGCTCAGAGAACCATTCATCTGATATAGCATGGCATTTCTTATGTTCTTAGATATGTACAGATATTTTCTAGGAATTAAAAAATATATTCTTAGAAAAGTAAACAAAATGGAGTTTATTTATTTTTATTTATTTAAATTATTTTAATATACCGATGATCAAGACCAGGTCTTATCGTACTGGTTTACAATAAACTAGGGGGTAAACCAGTTAACAATGGAAGCAAAAAAGTTACATTATAACAGGGAAAGTGGAACTAGGCTGTTGGAAAAAAGGAAAGGTTAAACAATTTCTAACTGGATATAAAGCATATAAGCGGAGAGTAGGTGCTTACATGGTAAGAGTTATATACAATTTACACAGTGTATACGATTAGGCAAGTTATATGAAAGTGCGGTTAGCCGAAAAAAACAGTTCCTTCAAGTTGCGGGAAGAGGACGCAACCGTGGGGAATGAGACAGTGTGGGTGACCCTGAAGGTTCTTCAGGGGTATGCTTGGGCGAACAGCCAAGTTTTTAATTTTTTTCTGAAAGTGATATGGCACTGTTCCTGGCGGAGATCTGGAGGGAGAGAGTTCCAAAGATGCGGACCGGCAGTTGATAGTGCTTGTTTTTCAATGGCGCTGTGGAGAATGGATTTTTTGGGGGGAACTTGGAGGGCATCTCTGTATGTGGATCTGGTGGGTCTTGTCAAGGAATGTGGTTTGAGGGGTATGGTGAGTTGGAGCTGGGATTCCTGAAATAGGGTTTTGTGGATAATAGTAAGTATCTTGAAGAGAATTCTGAAGCGAATGGGTAGCCAGTGAAGAGTTTTTAGAATCAGAGTGATGTGGTCCATGCAGCAAGAGTTTGTGAGGATCCTGGCTGCAGCGTTTTGCAGCATTTGAAGAGGTTTGGTAGAAGAGGCTGGGAGGCCAAGCAACAGCGCATTGCAATAATCAATCTTTGAGAATAGTATGGCTTGAAGGACCGAATGGTAGTTGTGGAAGTGTAGGAGAGGTCTTAACTGTTTTAGTACCTGTAGTTTGTAAAAACCTTCTTTAGTGGTGTTGTTGATGAATTTTTTAAAGTTCATCTGTTGTCATCATGAGTTAATTTGTTGTACTATAAATGTGCTATATAAATGTCAAAATAATAATAATCATTAAAAGCTTTAATAATGAAGTACAATATTATTTTATTTAACCAATCTGTTTATGTATTGATCTGTAATTTAAGAAATGCCATTAGGACTTTTTTTGAAGTAATCCAGAAATCAACTGTGGTCTATGGAAAGGAAACAACTTCACAGAGTACATGGTCTTACAATCCTTATCTGGTGTCATATTCTCTGCTTTTATTTTCTAATTTTTGGGATAGGCGTTATAATTGGTCAAGGCAGATTCCTAATCTGTTCACAAAAAGCTAAATAGAACCATTGTTAATCCAAATGCCTATCATGAACTACAAAACAAAGCTGAAAAAATAAAAATAAACCAAATAATTTAATGTTGTATGCAAAATAACATAATTCAGAAATAGCCACAAGACAGAAAATAATGAGTTACCACCTACCTTCAAAATAGAGCAATGCTTGCTTTAAAATTGATTGTTAAAGAGATTCAAGATTTGTTTGTGTAATGTGCAGTTTTTGAAGTCTTTTAAAAGCACTATAATATCTCCTATGTTTGCAAGCCCTCAAAACCTGGCACGTACTGGACATGCTGTATCAGCTTTTGTTTATTTTTGGCTTGTTTTTCCACATTTCAGTACAGGATAAAATCATGCAAGCTCCCATGTGCACCACCCCGTGTGAACTTTTGCAGGAAGTCTTCCATAATACCATGTCCCTAAAGGCATCCACTGCACCTAAAAGAAACAACTTTATTGAGAACATTAGCGTTTAGAGATTTGATTAAGAAATGTACAGATCTTGCATGTTTTACATCTGTCTGGCTAGAATTGATTTAATTACCAAATATCATGGTTTCTGTTTGGATTTGTAATGTAATCAAGCACCGGGTGTTTGCAGCATCAGGAGATCATTTCTGTACCACAGTGTATAGAAATCATATTTTCTATAGTAACTGTCTGGATCCTAGCCAGCTTCCATGAGTTAACGTTGTGTATTCACTTCCAGAATACTTAGGGCTACAGAAGATTGCTTCAGAAACCTTAAACTCATCTTCTTTGTTTGATATTCAGCAATAATATTCTACCTTCAATCCTAAATTGGATATAAAACATTAAATATTTTGAAGATGCTTTCTAGTTATCCCACTGTTTTATAAAAATAAGTAACAGACATGGACTACTTAACTGCAAATTAATAAAAAGTGCTACAATTTAAAAAGTTTAAAAAGATCAAAATTTAACATTAATATTATTTCTTAAAAGAAAAAGAAGTAATTTTATTCTTGATGGAATCATTTTGCACACGCTAATACTTTCACATTTCATTCCAAATATATATAATTCATTGTTGCTATAAAAAAAATAAGGCTAGTTAATTTTACTATATCAGTTTTTATGCTATTTGCTCAATTCACCTGAAACAGAGACATCAAAAAATGTATGGCCAGAAACACTTTTATAACATTGGTGAATAAGAATAATTGCAACCAAAACAGCTAAGCGGCCTTGCATATCTCAGAAAAAAATATATTATAAGCATATGATATTCTGTTTTTGCAGATCAGGCCCCACTCTGACTCACATAATTCAGTACATTATTAGACAAATTACAATATGCATGATGCTCATTATCAATTTTTAATATGCAGACTTGCTTTATGGCATCTTGAACGTCTACAGTTGGATAGAGAAAGCACCCAGAGCATGCACTGATTGTGATGTCTTAAAAAGACAAAAACAGTTGTCATTCTTCAGTCATCACATTTCCTTCTCTAAACCACCTACTTGACTCAACTTCTGGACTTCATAGAGAGAAAAGAAAAATATTTCATTCTTGGTTGAAAAACTATAGCGGCAGATTTTAAAAGCCCTAAGCGCGTAAATTCAGCTGGATTTACGTGCATAGGGGTGTTACGGACACTGGGCCTATTTTCAAAAGGCCTGGCGGCATGTGTAAAGCCCAGGGACACGTGTAGGTCCTGGGGCTTGAAAAAATGGGCTGTCTGGGGGCTGGGAAGAGGCATGGCCAGAGGCCTCTGCAAGGCCGCTGGGCCGGGGGATCACGCACCGGCAATCGGCCGGTATGCGCAAGTTACACCTGCCAGAGCAGGTAACTTGTGAAATAAAGGTACGGGGGCTTTTTTTTTTCGGGCTGGGGGAGGGACAGGTAGGGGAAGGGAGGGGAAGGTGGGGGGGAAGGATTTTGTAGCGGCCTCGGAGGGAATGGGGAAAGCCAGCTGCTCTCCCCAAGGGCTCGGCGTGAGCAAGGCGCACCAGTGTGCACCCCTTTGCGCACGACGACCCCTGATTTTATAACATGTGTGTGGCTGCGCGCACATGTTATAAAATTGGGCGTACATTTGTGTGCGCTGGGTTGCACGCACAAATGTACGCTGTGCGCGTAACTTTTAAAATCTGCCCCATATTATCATAAATAATGATAAGTTAAAGAGATTATTTTATAGGAGTTGGGGAAATCTGCTATGTATGCTGAAAGAAAAAATAAAAAAAGTATCTCAAATCATTTGGTACACATTGGGATTGTAAAAGGGTAATGTAGCCTATGACCTGGCATTCATGGAGTTAATAGAGATCACAGTACAGCTGCTCTGCATGTGCATCAAAGTTAGGTGGAGCTAGGCAAAGTATTGCAAAGCTGTGCTGGAGGCTGGTTGAGTTATATTGTGAATAAACATGTCTTTTGGAAATACTGGCCCCAAGTTTGTGTCAGTTGCTGGACCAAGCAGTTTACGAGCTAACTGGGGGGCGCTATGCACCAACAGCAATAAAATCCTGCCTCTCACTACAGGTTCCGTAATGGAGAAGGGAATATAATGAAGGAGGAATTTGATAATTTATTGTTTGAATTTTATCTATGAGAATTATGCAATATTCTCAGCTGAAGGGTCGTCTATAGAGGTAGTAGGTGGTTTGGGTTCAGGCTTGGATAATTTCTGAACTAGGTGAAAACATTTCACAGGGGGATTTTTTTTTTCTTAATTCTAGCTATTTGGAGATGTAGTATTTTCTTGCTTTTGGAACAGCCACACATCAAAATGGCACCATCCTTTCCAAAAGAAGGCAACACAGTGACATCTCTCTTACATATCTTCCAAGGAAATGTGTCATTTTTTGAAGATCACAGACAGAAAAAGACATTGGAAGTGTTGGTCCTAGGCCTCTGGGCTGGGGCCCAGTGTTAGACTTACCTTTAGGTATAGGGACCAGGCCTCTGGGTATGTCCCCAGTATAGGGCCTTGGTGATGAGACCAGGCCTCTTGTCTGGTCTGGGCTTTGGCATTGGGTTTAGGCTTAGATCTCAGCCTCAACAAAAGGACTAGGCCTCCAAGCCCAGCCACAGCATTGGTCCTAAGTCTAGGCCTTGGTGACAGGATTTGGACTGTAGATTGGACCCCCAGCATCGAACCTAGGCCTCTTGCGATGGGACCAGCCCTCTGGGTTGATCTCCGATTTTGGACCTAGGCCTAGGTTTCAGTGATGGGATCAGACCTCTTTGCTGGGTCCTAGCATCAGGCCTAGGTATAGGCCTCACTAAAAGGGATGTGCTTTGTTTTTCTGGCCTGGGATAGCCTAGCCATGTACACCAGTGGCCTGTTTTTTTGTTTTTGTTTTTTATTTTGTTTTTTTTACAATTGGGTTTTTTTTTTATAGTTTTTTTTTTTCCAGTTGATAAACAAACAGAACCAAAAAAAACATTTATACAAACCAAATCTAGATGAACTCTCCTTCTCCCAAAATGAAATAAACAAGCCAAACTGAAAATATGGGGGCTGCATATCCCCAGCAAATATTAGTATTTTTTCAACAACTTGCAAGTTGTGAATTGTAGACAGCAAACTTGGTCTATTTAATCAAAAGGCATTAATATAAGCAGCATATCATGAAGGAAATGTAAAAACAAATCATACATTTATTAAATGCCCATGAAAATGAGGTAGCAAACATCTTTCTATATGTTGCCACTGTTCTTTTAGCAATCTAAAGCTGTATCTTCCTATCTAGGTCAGACTAAATTAAGAAAAAAAAAACCCAACTGCTCCACAAGTTTAGAAAAAAAAACCAGCTCAGAGAAAAGGAGAGAATTCTGTTGTTTTCTGCATCCTCTCCTATTTAGTGCAGGACAGCTGTCAGGTTTGAGGATTGCTTTAGACCATTGATACTGTAAGCGATTTAAGGCTTGAAAGGCTGTGTTTTCAAGCTAGGATTCTCATGATCCCTGATGGCAAAAGACATAATTGCTTCAATATGTGAGGAGTGGGGAGCGTCATTACTGGAAATATAATAAATTCCATAGAAAAAGAGAACTATGATGCCTTCTTTTTTTTTTTTTTTTAATAAAGACAGTATAAATAATAATAATACAAATGTTGGTGTCTCCTTAAGGACCATTTATAATTCTCCTCCATCCCTTGAATAAACAGTGTTTTTGTTCTTAGCCTTTAATTCCTTTACTTGGGTGGTAAGATATAAATTGTAGAGCGACTATTTCAGTACAATCCTGCTGAAACCTGCCCTACAAAAATGTGAAGCTTATGCCAGCTATCAAATCCTGTGGTCAACTCTTACTTGCTTTTAGTTTGGTGCATCATAGTTTTCACATAGAGCATGCTACAATAGAAGATTAATTGCCAGGGCAAGATATTATGTCCATTAATAAATGGTTTGTCATTTTTAATGAATTTTAGCAACTTATTAAAACTTGTTTCCAATAATTGCTTCTTTTCTTTATATATGCATGTGTGTGTCAATGTTAAATGCTGGCTATGAATTTCCAGCTATTCTGGCAGTGAACTATTTTCCACTTATCTTGGATAACAGCTAATGTGTTCAAATGTGCCTGGGCAGGATTCTATATATTTCTACATAGTTATAGAGTCTGGAGATCAAGACATATTAAATAACAATCAGTTCAAGTGGAAAATTCAGTTCTTTTTCACTCTGCAATGTATATATTTTTAAATAGCTTTCTGTCTTTCTATTCTCTCCTTTTTTTACTGCTTTATAGTACCTTCCCCAGGAGTAAATTGCACAGATATGCTTTTACAGATTTGTTGTTGTTTGCTGGAAAATTAAAAGAAACCAGAAAAACAGGAAGCTCATTATGTCCAGTGCTATTCAATAATAGTTTCAATTTGAACAGCTTACTCAAGTCGTGAGACATCCTCTAGTTCTTGGTAAAGGCTGAACTGAAGCTCAGATATTCCAAGAAGTATTTTGAGGTTACAGTGCTGCATTTGGCAACACAATAGTTAGTTGGGATTCTTCCAGATTGTGCCCACTAGCACTCAGTATTCTGAAGGAGTTTGATCAAGAAAATCCCATAGATTTTAATATCTTGTGTGTTGCTTTTTAATGACAGAGTCCTAGGACACATAATCAATATTTCTATATTCTTTCTCATTTTGTTCCATCAAGGTGTTAAACAGTAATAGTGAGAAAGGATGACAGTGATAAAATAAAACCATTTTGGCTATTTTATTTATGATGTGACTATTTAAAAATTAGGTGATTTTTACAACTTTTCATATGGATAGAAAAGCCCTGAGCATAGTGTTGCGTTAGGGGGTGGACCCTTGTCCTGAGGCAGTGGAGAACCACTTCCTGATAGGGACCAGGAGGCAACTGTCCCCAGGGGGCAGAGCACTGGAGGAGACAGAGGCTAGGAAGAGCTTCACCACTGGAAGCCCGAGGTCCCCCCAGGAGGAGCCCTAGGGACCCGGACCACTTGCACTTAGGTGGGCCTCGCAGGGTCTCCTGGGAGAGTGGAAGTCCAGCATGCCCACAGACAGAGGGGGAGCGTGGTTAGATTCGAGACTGGAGGTCAGGTGGAACAAGGAGGACCAGAATAGCATAGGTGATGACAAGGCTAGGAACAGAGCCAGAATCTAGAGACGAGGTCAAGCAGACAGATGTCAAAGTCTGGGAATCAGTCCGAGGAGTGGTCAACAAAGCAGAGGTCAGATACCGGAGGTCAGATGAGGTCACAGGCAGGCTGAGGTCAGGAGTCAGGCAGCAGGCAGGTGAGTCGAGTAGCAAGCTGGAGTCAGAAGGCAGGCAGCAGGCAGGCAGGTCGAGGAGCAGGCTGGAGTCAGAAGGCAGGCAGCAGGCAGGCAGGTTGAGGAGCAAACCAAGGTCAGTACCAGAGAGTCAGTCCAGAGGTCCTACCTGGGAAGACGGACAGATGAATAGGAACAGGAGAATGCTGGAACTAGGATGCAAGGATGCAGGAACAAGGCAGGAACAGAACTGGAACAGAAGGATCCTGGAACGAGACTTGGAACAAGTCTAGGATATGATTCAAATGCAGTGATAATATAGCAGAATGCCGACTCGATTGCCAAGGCAAGGAAGTACAAGCAGGGACTTCCTTATAACAAGGATTCAATCAGGGCGTGCCGCAGAGCTAATACCCGTCCTTGGCCCTACAAGAGGCCGGGCAATCTGCGTGTGCAAGCGTAGGGGCGTGGCCAACACAGCCAAGGATGCCGAGCTCCAGCGTGAGGCCTGGTGCACAGTGGAAGGCCCGGCGACCACCGCCACAGGATGCCAAAGCCTAGAAGTGCTAGCAGCTGCCGCTAGGGAGGCTAACCCGGGACCTGCTGTGGAACCATGAAGGTGAGCAGTCCTGTGCGCAGGACGGGCACGGACAGGCCACGTAACACATAGCCTCTTTCTCAAGATAAAAAAAATGATAAAAAATTGTAATAAAATGTAATCCAATGTTTAAGAAAAACATAGTCCCCAAAAATGCTTATATGTTTTAAACATAACACATTACATATATAAATAAATCAGATATGTATGTTTCATTTGTTTCTACAACTCTGTCATTTTCTCCATATATTCACAAATGCCAAACCCCACCTTAATCTATGCAACCTGGATGGTGCACTTCACTAACCACAAGAAGTTTTCTCTCTTTGATTTCTCTCTTCTTGCTATTGAGTTTCAGGGGCCAGGGCCTGGTGCCTTGTCATGGCATGTGTTGTTTCTGCCCCTGAAGTTGGCAACTGATCTACTTGTAGCCTATTTCCTGATTGATAACAATTTAATTTCCCACTGCCCCCTCCTCCAGTGGAAAGGGGTAGGGGAAAAGAGGCAACTGTTTGCAGTCCGATGATGGTGGGGGAATATGTCTACTGCTATAATCAAACAATGAACAGGGTAGCAGGATGGGAGAAGGGCAGTGGAACGGGAGGATGAGCTGGGAGTCTAAGGCTGTTGCTGGCTGTCACATCTTTCTTGGGATGAGCTTCCCATCCATCTCACTCCAGAGGTTATGAGGATGGGGAAGGGGCTGACCTGGAAATCATTTTGGAGGTGCAAATAATTCCCTTTATTGCAGCATAAAAGAAATAGGCATTCATATAATCTGGCACACAACTAGAAACAAAAGTTAAACAAGTAGGAAGGACACATCTGAAACAAGGCAGTAGATATCCTGCCACTTTGTCAATGGGTGGTTGACAGTAACAGATGGGGTAAGGTCACTCTTTGGCTTCTATGGCCAAAATAGAGGCTTTCACACTGAAACTGAATTAAGAATTTGGGAGAAAAGCTGGCCCCTCCCAATATTCAACAGATGAGATGGGCCTCCATTAATCTGTTGCTATATTCAATGAGTAAGAGAAGGACCATGGTGGTAAACAAAATTAAGAGGGGCTGGTCGGCCCCTGTGACATTGTGAGGGCAAAGGTAGCGCCGGCGCCATTTTGAATACTGGCAATATGGCCCGAGTGCAGGAGGTCGCTCCCGGACCCCCGCTGAACTTTTGGCAAATCTTGTGGGGGTCAGGAGGCCCCCCCAAGCTGGCCAAAAGTCCCTGGGGGTCCAGCGGGGGTCCGGGAGTGATCTCCTGCACTCGGGCCGTATTGCCAATATTCAAAATGGCGCCAGCGCTACCTTTGCCCTGTCACATGGTAAGGGCAAAGGGCCATCGGCGCCATTTTTTTTAGCGCAGTTGATGGCCTGGGAACGGGAGATCGCTGCCCGCGGCCACCAGGTATGTGTAAAAAGTTTTGGGGGGGGTCGGGAGAGTGGGGGAGGCTATGGGGTTAATTTTAAAGGGTCGGTGGGGTTTTTTTAATGGGCCATCGGCGCCATTTATATTAGTGGCAGCCAAAATGACGCCGATGGCCCGAGAGCGGGAGATCGCGCCGGGACCCCCCCACTGGACCACCAGGTAATTTAAAACATTTTGGGGGGGGGGGGTTCGGGAGGGTGGGGGATTTGTTTTAAAGGGTCGGGGTGGGTTTAGGGATTGTTTTGGTGTGCCGGTTTTCCCGCCCTCTCCCGATTTACGATTTTTCACGATAAATCGGGGGAATTTCTATTGTATTGCGACTCTAACGATTTTTGACGATTTAAAAATTATCTGACAATTTTTTTAAATCGTCAAAAAACGATTCACATCCCTACTACTCAATGCTTCAGGTGATTGTAAAGGTTAAACAAAGACTATGTGCTGTGACCATGTTACTCCTTCATGATCTTATGTCTCTGACCTAAAAGAAATCATCAGGGTCATTTATCAAAATGCATTATGGTGATAGCAGAGGTACAAACAGCTAGGTAGAGAGTGCATCAAGCTAGACAGAGAGTACATTGTACAAATCAACTCTTTTTTTTACCTTTAATCACTCCAAATGACAGAAAATCTTCACTGATGTCAACTTTGCTTTTTGTACCTCTGACTTTTTATGTAAAACTGGCCCCCAAAACCTACCCCCACACCTTACCCTGAGTTAAGAGTGGCCCCTTCTTATAGTGGTATAAATAGTAAACTTACATATTGGTCTCTCACTCTCGCTCTCTCTCTCTGATAACCTTTTTGGTTGATAACTTGGGTATAATGTATAGAAAAATGGTGTAGTTATTTCCCGCTTTGCTGTTTGTTACTCTATTACATTTGACAGGAGTCACTTATTACCATTAACTGTACCCAAACTCCTCCCACTTGCATAGCAAATGTGACATTTGCAAGCTAATTCACGTTGTGCTATTTACCGAGTGCATTATGGCGTTATCATGTGTGTTAGGGCTTTTACATTAGTGTTAAGGCCCTAACATAAAACGATAAATGATCCAGCAAGAGAGGTAAGCAACAAACCTTGATATAGAATGTTACAATAGACAGTTCTTGACAGAATGAGAGTATGACTAGTGTCCTTTTTTCATGGAGTTCAAGACAGGGTTTCATCTGATGAATAAATCATAGATAAAATAATGAAGACCAAATAGATGATATTTGAGTGATGAAGGTAAGGCTGGTGTCAATTTTTATACCAAATATTGATATGGAATGATCTGTATACTAGCCATACAAGGATTTCTGTTCCAGGGCTTGGCTCTCCTAGTAATTTACAGAGTGTTTTTTTCTGGATTCGTCTTGACTTTCTGATCCTTTAACCACAGGGATAGAACATCAAGACAGGAACTGAATTATCCAGTTGCTCCACAGAATTGCATTGAGATAAACAATAACAGACATCATCAGAAAAGAAAAGAAGTGCTAAAGCCCTTACTCTGAATAAGAGTGGCTAAAGGGAATAGAGTGAAAAGCAGAGGAGCTAAAATAGCACCCTGAGGTACACCACATTAATAATCTTGATTCAGATAGTTTATGAGCCCAGTTGATCTAGTAGGAACTGTAGGATAAATAGTAAATGAACCATGAGAGAGCTTCATGAACAATTCCTAGGTTAACCAACCACTGGTGATGATCCACTGTGTGAAATACTGCCGGCATATCAATCAAAACTATAAGGGAATTTAAGTCCCTATCAGCCCACCCTAGGGGGAGGAAGGTAGTCATGTGGCAGGCAGTGGACTTGGATGCAAAATTGTGAGCCTGTCAAATCTACACTGTCACCATCTTTCAAAATGTTATGCCCTGTTGCCTCTCAGAACTGCTGTAAACTTAATTCATAACCATGTTAAATTCTTCTCTTCACCTCCAGTGCTGCCAACTTTGGAAGGCTGAATTGTGGTGGAAGAAATCATAGCTGGTAAGTCATCTCTACACTCATAACACACTTTACCTGTTGTTTGCCTCACTTTTTAATACTACAGGTCACATTTCTATCAAACTGTCATTCAGTCTTCATCAAATCAACCCATCATTCTCAGCCTCTCTTCTGTGTTCTGCTCCCACTCCTTCCACTCCAAATTCTATTTCTCTTACATTTCTATTCAGGGATGGCTCGAAGATGTGCAAGCACTGTGACAGTAGAAAGCACCATGCAACTAGATGTGCCAAGGGCTGGTCCTGCCTAAATCTAAAACGTCATAATCATGACCCAATCTGATCTTCTTTCCTGATTGATGCAGATGGAACTGTGTGTGCATTGTAGCTTTCAAAGATGCTAAGATGGGATCTGTGTGAAAGATCTTGGAGCCATCAGAGCCACGTGAGCCAATTAAGTGATAGCACTGTCTGTGCCAAGGTGCCCCGCTGAAGGAGAGGGAGAGCACAAAGCCCTTTTTTTGATTCAGTTCATTTAACACAAAACAAATTCCCAGTGATGCCAAAAATCCTGAAACCTTTTGGATTATTTATTTCGGGAAATAGAGTGCACTGTTTCTGGATGGTGTACACTAATACTGTTGTGATCTATACATGGAATGATGGTATATAAAATAACTAACTAACTAACTAAATAATTGTAAATAATACACACTAATCAAAAATAGTGTGTGCTACTTCCTGAAATAAATAAAAAAAATGAAAAAATCGACCTCAATGAAATGAAATTTGGCTGAAATCACCCTCCAACTAAACCAAATAATTCAACATAAAAATCTATGTCTTGCTCATTCCTAGTGAACATTGCCTACCCTGCCTGTGCCAAGTAGTCAAAAATCTCATATATCAGTACCGTCTCTGACTATAACCACTGCCAGTAAGGTGGTGGGATAGAGAAATGGAATGGGTGCTGTTGGGTGGGGGTGCATGAAGAGAGAGCAATAAAGGGATATTGGGTGATGGAGAAGGAAGATGAAAAATAGAAGCTGGGAAAGGATCATGGAGGGAGGAGATGACGAGAGAACGCGAGTCCAACCCCGCAGAAACTAATAGCGCTCATCACATGCAAATGCATGTTGATGAGGCTGTTAGTCATTTGCCCAGGATACCCCCCAAAAAATGTGCAGCCAATCCACACATTATATGCTCAAAAATTGGTGCCTGCTGACCTGGGGGAGGTCTTGTCAGGGCCTCGCGGCCTGAGAGAAGTGTCTGTGTGGCCCGAGAGAGGTCTCAGCCCAAAGAAAGGCCTACAGGCTCGGCAACAGGAAGCATACGGCAGTTACAGATCTGCTTCCTCCCACTTCCCACTCCAGCAATAAATGAGTAGCATGGGCTCGGCCAAGGCCCAGAAGAAAGGAGGACATTTGAGAGTTCTGTGTGTGTGTGTATATAAGAGAACATGCCAGCATGGGTGTATGAAAGAGAGAGAGCCTGAATATGTGCATAAGAGAGAGCCTGCATGTGTGTATGAAAGAGAGCACACCTTCATGTGTGTATGAAAGAGAGTGAGCCTGAATATGTGCATGAGAGTGAGCCTGCATGAGTATATGAGAGAGAGATTGCCTGAATATGTACATGAGAGTGTCTGCATGTGTATATGAAAGAGATCCTGAATATGTGCATGAAAGAGAGCCTGCAAGTGTGTATGAGAGAAAACTTGAATATGTGCATGAGACTGAGCACCTGCATGTGTATGAGAATGTTGCATCTGTCGCTGCTCGACGCCCTCACTCCGCCCTCTTTACCTCTGTGGCGACTCCCTCTGGGTCTGATGGACGGCTGGCTACCATGGCATCTCCATGCCGTCTCCCTCCGGGGTACCCGGACCGACTCGACGCTGCAACTATGCCATTTTGTCCTGATGCCTAGGGCACGCGCATGCGCGCGCGACCCGACTCTTGTACCAGCAAGGGCACGAACCTCAGGGGTGTCCCCCTGAGATGACGACATCCGCTTCCAATATTTAAGGTCTTTGAAAACGCTAACAAATCGAGTTAGCAAGGGCATTGCTTCGGCTACACTCCCATGCTACTCTGCCTCCTCGGACTTACCAGAGGTACCCGCTCCTCGGGGGCCTCGCTCTTTTTTCTATTTTCAGATTACAGATAGGAACCGGTACTCCCTCCTCGAGGGCCATTGTTCCTGAACACTCTGAAGATTCTCAACTGCCTGGAAGCCATCATTGCTACAAACAAATGTGAGTTACCATCGTTCTCTAAGAGCTTTCCCTGGAACCAGGTACTCGCTCCTTGAGGTCCTAATCCTTTCCAGCTCCTGAGCTTACTTGAGACCTTACGTGAGTTTTGTCATCTAGTTCTATTCTTGAACTCTGACTACTCTGCCTACTCACTTTTTACAGTTTCTCAACAGCTCAGCCATCCTGGGATCATTGTTCCAGTACCTGAGGGACTACAGCCCTGCCAGGCATATCAGCTCATTACTGCCACCTCTTGTGGTTTCTAATAACCTGTCTAATAAAAGAACTAATGTGTGTCGGTCTCCATACTCCAGCCTAGCCAGTGGTCCCTCTTGAGGTATGCTCCCAAGAGCATGGTCATCTGCCATTGGCCCAGGGATCCACCACAACTATATCAGACTCATTACAGATTGCTACACCTTAGCAAGACAATATCTGAGACACTACAAGATTGCTGACTCTTCCCTCTTCAGGAGCCTGCTACACAGAGCTTTCTCTACAGATAGCTCCTCCTATCTGACTGCTCCTCTCACCAAGCATCTTCTCCATACAGATTGCTACTCAAGCAGTCAGTCTACAACAGAAAGAGAGCATGCCTACATGTTTGTATGAGAGTACTTGCATGTGTGTATGAGAGACAGAATCTGCATGTGTGTGTGAGAGCCTCCGTGTGTATGAGAAAGAGAGTGCCTTTGTGTGTGAAGGAGAGAGAGAGAGGGTAAAGATTATGTGGCCTTCTTCACACAAATCCAGAAGAATCTCTGGAAAATCAAAAGATGAAAGGTATTTATTTATTTATTTAATGGTATGAGAGCTGGCAATTTTTAATTATTTAATTATTTATTTTTAAAAATTTTGGGGTGTTAATTCATGTGTCTGCTGTTTTGAAATATGTTATTGGTGTTTGGTAAATATTAGAACAAATTTATCTTACTTTTTTAATCATTAGGGGCCCAATATTGAAAGACAGCCATTTAAGTAACTTGGGCCTAGATTTATCAAAAAGCAGTAAATATCACATGCGCTATAAAAAAAAGGGCATGTATCTTAGTGCTTCACATAGGTATTACCACAAATTACATTAATTTTCACATTTTGCAGTAATATCACAATAATGCTGATTTTGAGAGAGAGAGAGAGAAAAGTAAGGGTCCCAATACAGATCCCTGAGGCACTCCACTGCCACTCCCTTCCACTGAGAAAATTGTCCATTTAATCCTACTCTCTGTTTCCTGTCTTTTAGCCGGTTTGCAATCCACGAAAGGACATTGCCACCTATCCCATGACTTTTTACTTTTACTAGAAGCCTCTCATGAGGAACTTTGTCAAACGCCTTCTGAAAATCCAGTATACTACATCTACCGGTTCATCTATATCCACATGTTTATTAACTCCTTCAACTTGGGTAACCCAATATGGCATATCTTATGTTCTTATGTTCTTAAAAAGAAGATGTGGAAAGGTACCCATGATGGTTAGGCTTACATTCTCTGAAAACAAACAATTTCAAGTGGAAAGATTTGATATAGGAGTGAGAACCAAGAGTGACATGGCCCCAAGGATCTTAGCTTTTGCCCATCTATGGTAGAGCACACACCCAGAGGCTATCTACAAAGGAACAACTGCTTTTTTAATGCAAAGGAAGGGTCACAATTTGAAATTCCAAGGGGGTAGATTCAGGAGGTATTTTTTCATAAAGATAGGATGGTAGATGCCTGGAATGCCCTCCTCGAAGAGGTGGTGATGAAAAGAACATTTGCATGGGATAAACATAAAAGATCCCTGGTGGTGAGAGAATGATAATGGTTGCAAGTGCATTGTGCTTCCCAGATGGCATGGGGAAACCTACATGGAGTGGCACCCTAAATCTCTAAAGGAGATACAATGGACTTGGGGGTTGGGTTCCATGTGGGAATTTGATCTCCTTTGGGTAGATGCACATAAAAACTGCTTGACAGACTAGATGGACCTTTTGATCTTTATCTGCCGTCATTTACTATTTTACTTTTACTATGTTATTGTTTGTAATTATGCCACACAGAGAACAGCATTTAAGAGTGCTGTGCTTTAGCAAATCTGATTGGCACTCTATGTCTACAGTTTGCTAATGTTTTCTGTGTGTATTGAATATCATAGTATCTGGTTAATAACAACATGAATTTTCAGATAAACAAGCTTTTATAGAAGTAAACACACAGTCAGCTGTTGATAGTTTCAGGCTCAGCTTAGCCTCCTTTGAGTAGTTTGTTTGAGCTACCTTTTTTTAAAAAGCATTTACTGTTGATACTAGTTTAAGTTATATATTTTATTTGCTATTTCTGGATTTTAGATGGTAAAATGCTACTGTCATTTATTGCTTTTGGGCTCTGAACTATAATAAGTTTTTCCATCTTAGTGTTTACAAATTCTAGGAGGCATCTAGGCTAAATTCATTATCCACCAGTCTACCTATTCCTATAGTACTGAAAAGTGAGAAATACAGGAGAAATTCTCCTATACATTGGTCAAAACACCCTATTTTTTTCTCATCCCTCAAACCTAATCTATCCAAGATAACTCATTCAAAAGAAGGCAGTTTCTCAATTTGAATAGATCATTTGAAGATAGGGTTAGTAAATGTTTATTCTGTCAAAAAGAAATCGAATGTATTATGTAACTTAATTTCTGACTTCCAGTTAGGTATTTTGGTGTTTATCTGAAACCTGGCTGAAAGAAGATGATTTAGTGATTTCTACCAAACTATGTCCTAAGGACATTACTTCTTTTCCAAATGCCATGGTTACAAGGAAACGCTGGAGAAAAGGGAATTATTTTAAGAGATTCCCTTCCAATTAGCACATACAGTAAAGTCAGTATTACAAACTTTTAGGGTAACACAGTAATGTACTAGATGTGATGGCAGCAAAAGAACATCCTCTCCATCCAGTCTGCCTAGTTATTCTGCCCACACTGCTAAGGATGCATTGCAGCTGCTAGCCACAGTGTATAACCAGCTGCAAGATATCCCTCCTTATCCAGGAATTATTATTTTCTCTTTTAACATCTAGTATTTCTGCACTTACAGACTGCCAGACGGATCTGGCGGCCAGTTTGATTCAACTACCACAGCATGATCTCATTAGCTATTAGAGATGTGAATCGTGTGCCCGATTGTTTTAACGATCAGGTTCGGATGGAGGGAGAAAAAAATCAAATCGTTAGAGATGTGAATTGGAATCGGTTCCGATTCCAATTCACATCGTTAATTTTTTAGTGAGGCCTGAGCAGATAAAAAAAAAAACCCACCCGACCCTTTACAAATGACCCCTTTGCTCTCCCACCCTCCCGAAACCCCCCCAAAATGTTAAATTACCTGGTGGTCCAGTGGGGGAGGGGGGGGTCCCGGCGCGATCTCCCGCTCTCGGGCTATCGGCGCCATTTTGGCTACCACTGATAAAAATGGCGCCGATGGCCCGATAAAAAAAAAACCACCCCGACCCTTTACAAATTACCCCTTTGCTTCTCCCACCCTTCCGACTCCCCCAAAAACCTTTTACATGTACCTGGTGGTCTAGCGGGGGGTCCGGGAGCCATCCCTTCAATCATACCCTCGGTGCCGGTGCTGCTGGACTGGTTTCAAAATGGTGCCGATCGCCTTTGCCCTCACTATGTCACAGGGAGTCAATCGCCTTTGCCCTCACTTTGTCACAGGGAGCGACGGTCGCTCCCTGTGACATAGTGAGGGCAAAGGTGATCAGCGCCATTTTGAAACCAGTCCAGCACCACCGGCACCGAGGGTATGATTGAAGGGATGGCTCCCGGACCCCCCGCTAGACCACCAGGTACATGTAAAAGGTTTTTGGGGGGGTCGGGAGGGTGGGAGAAGCAAAGGGGTAATTTGTAAAGGGTCGGGTGGGTTTTTTTTTTATCGGGCCATCGGCGCCATTTTTATCAGTGGTAGCCAAAATGGCGCCGATGGCCCGAGAGCGGGAGATCGTGCTGGGACCCCCCCCCCCCCCCCCCCACTGGACCACCAGGTAATTTAACATTTTGGGGGGGTTGGGAGGGTGGGGGAGGGGTAAAGGATTGGTTTTAAAGGGTCGGGGTGGGTTTAGGGGTTGTTTTGGTGTGCCGGTTTTCCCGCCCTCCCCCCAAATAATTCCCGTACTCAATTTAACGATTTTTCACTATAAATCGAGGGAATTCCTATTGTATCGAGTCCCTTACCGATTAATGACGATTTTAAAATTATCGGATGATAATTTAAATCGTTAAAAAACGATTCACATCCCTATTAGCTATGATTACCAGGAAACTTCCTTTTTCCTACTTGCAACCTGCCAGGTGTAGTTGCTGATAAAAATGGGGTGGGATAGGGGGGCAACGATAGAATAAATGATGATTGTGTCATTGGAGGTGGTTAGCATTGTTGCTGGTACTTTTACAAGCAAATTTCGGGACCTCAGGTTAGCAGAGTTTCCGTAGTGGTCAAACAGTTTAGGATATGAGGGGTAATATGACAGGGTACCATTAAGGAATTTTAAGATACCATTAAACACCACCTTTATCCCTAAAGTTTATTACTCTTCCAACTCACAAACCCATTCTTCGTTAGATACAAATTCCCAAATGAAAACTGCATTTGCTCATTTGCAAACAATTGATTTTGAATCAAACCCTTCTGCAGAATTTAGCATCGAGAAAGATTAATAGATATACTGTGAGGGAACGCAAAAGATGTGAGAGTTCATTGATTGACAGTATAGTATTCATTTTATTATATACAGTTTATCTTTGGTTCAAAAAATAAAACTAGGCACAAAGTGCACTATAGGGATGTGCAGAGGGACACCATACTTTGCATTCGGGATTCGTATTCATCGGAGGCAGATACGTTGCTTTTGGCAAGGGGGGCCCCCGATACGTTCATGTGTTAATTCTTATTCATTTCCTGGCTAAAATTGAATTAACTACAACCCCCACCCTCCTGACCCCCCCAAGACTTACCAAAACTCCCTGGTGGTCCAGCGGGGGGTCCGGGAGCCATATCCTGCACTCACACCCTCAGCTGCCTGTATTCAAAATGGCACCAATAGCCTTTGACCTTACTATGTCACAGGGGCTACCAGTGCCATTGATGGGGGATTGGGGGGTTGTAGTTAATTCAGTTTGGTTGGCCCCTGTCACATGGTAGGAGCAATGGATGGCCAGTGCCATCTTGTGCTCCTACCATGTGACAGGAGCTGACCAATGGCACCAGTAGTGCAAGAGATGGCTCCCAGACCCCCCGCTGGATCACCAGGGAGTTTTGGTAAGTCTTGAGGGGGTCAGGAGGGTGGGGGGTTTGTTTAAATTCACTCCTTTTGACGGCTGAATAATTCGGCGAAGATTCGTTGTATTCATGGGGAATCACGATACGTTTAGCTTCCCCATGAATACAACGAATATGGCCCTATACATTGCGGATTACCAATTCATAGGAAATGAATGCACACCCCTAGTGCACTACAGACCGGTGAGCATGATGTCTGTGCCAGGCAAAATGGTAGAAGCTATTCTGAAGAACAAAATTACTGGCCATCTGCATAGACAGAGACTAATGGGACAGAGCCAACATGGATTTAGCAAAGCAAAGCCTTGCCTTACAAATCTGTTAGATGTATCAAGAAATTAAAAAGTCATGGGATAGGAAGTAATGTCCTATAGTGGTTTGTAACTAGCCAGAGAATAAGAAAGAGAGAATATCACTGAATGGTCATTCTCTCAATAGAGGAAGGTAAACAGTGGAGTGTTTTGTACTGGGACCATTGCATTTTTTTTTTAATTAAATTTATAAATATTCTGGAAAGAGGAGTAATGAGTAAGGTGATCAGATTCTGAGTTGACACAAAATTATTCAAAGTTGTTAGATCATGAGCTAATTGTGAAGAATTGCAAGAGGACCTTGAGATACAGGGGAACTGAGCATCTAAATGTCAGATGAAATTTAATATGGACAAATGCAAAGTAATGCATATAGATAAGAATAACTCAAATTATAAGTACATGATGCTAATTTCCATATTAGGCATTGCCACTCAGGAAAAGGTTCTTGGAATTTTTGTGAACAATATGTTCAAATCCTCTGCCCAGTGCACAGTTGCAGTCAAAAAAGCAAATAAAATGTTAAATATGGCAATGGAATGTTTCGTGCTAGCTCGTGTATGAAAATTATGCAATGCTGTATGGCAGGAAGTTATCACCAGAATTCATAAAGAAAATTTGGGTTTCAATAGCCACTGAAATCAACAGTATGGCAGTTAAGAGACAGATTATAAAGCAGGTACCGTATCATTTGCATGAAATGCAAAAGGAGGTCAAAGAGGAGGCAGTAAAAACAGAAATGAGATTATTCCTTTAGATCATCTGATAAGGATCACAATTTATCCCAAGGCAATTGGAAGCATGCGTGGGACCTTTCACATTGCAGAGAACCCAGGTGAGTGTGGATTTCAGAGCTTAATTGTATGTTGAGTGAAAAATAATTTTCTCCAATTTGTTTTAAATATGGTACTTAATAACTTCACTGAGTGTCCTCTAGTCTTTGTATTGTTTTGAAAGAATAAACAAACAACTGATTCACATTTACTTATTCTAATCCACTCATGATTTTGTAGCCTTAGCTGTCTCTTCTACAAGCCAAAGAGCCTTAATCTCTTTAACTTTTCCTCATAGGAGAGTTGTTTCATCCCCCTTTCTCATTTTAATTGCCCTCCTCTGAATCTTTTCCAGGTCTGTTATTGCCTTGTCTTCCCTAAGTGCCCCTTTTCTATAACATGAATACTGTATAGGGTTGCTAACATTCAGAGAATTGTAAAACTTTTCCAATAAGAACAACATGTACTTTGGCGATGCCTCTTCTTCTAGTCTGCCAACAGCTGGTCCAGCCACTTGTTCTTCAGCCAGCACAATTCCCTCATCTCCTTTTAAATTCTCAATCTAGAACAAACACAACATGAAGAGAAAAGGAAAAGCTATCATATACAGAACCAAGGACCATTCTGTCAGGCCTAATTCCCCTGCTGCCAAAGATGGACTGCTGATGAGGATTTTTTTTTTAATGTGTTTTTACATTTTCTTGACAACTTTTATTCCTAGATCTCTCCCCCTATCTCCCGGATCTTACTGCTTCTTCTCTCCTTGCCCATGACACCCCCCAGCTCGAGTAATAGCAGGGATTAATCTTCCTGCCCACAAACATATAAAGACTTTTAAGAGCCTTGCATACACTAAAGCCAGGAAATACGTGCACAAGTTGGGCTGAGCAGATTTTAAAAAGTACCCACGTACGCATGTATATGCCGCTACATGCACAAATACATTTTCTTGAAAAAGGGGTGGAGCATGGGCGTGGTCTAGATAGGGCATGGATGTTCCTGCATTTCACAATGAAACTAGAGCATACATATGCACACAAGCGTGCACCGGGGTCCCCTGTAACATAACTTTACTTCTACTATGGATGGCATGTACATTAGAAAAAAAAAAGGAAAAAGGTTAGCGGGGTTTTAAAGGCTGGGGTTAACAAGATAAAAAGGAGGCTATTAAATTTGGGGGCTTTAGAAGTCTTATCCTTCGCCTGGACAAACTGGGACAAACTGGGAAAAGTGGTAGATGCGTCAGCACGTGTGTTTACTAAAATCCCCTTACGCTGTAGAAGCAGCATTTGTGTGCATAAGCACGTGCCTACTTAAAATTGCATGCACATGTGCATGCATTCAGCCTATTTTATTCCATGTGCATATATAAGTAAATTTGTTATAAAATGGCTGCTTCCCTGAATGCTAGCCGGCAAACACGTGCACATGTGTGTCCGCACATCTGTTTAAAAGTTACCGTCATGGCGCGTGTTGACTCATCATCTCTATGCTCTGCCCTGTTTTTCCCAAACTCTACCCTGTATTACTTTTATGGGGTAGGAGGCCTGGGTATTAAACTGTTGGCGGATAAACAGGCAGACATTCTCAGACCTCTTGTGACTTCTTGTGACCCCTCTTCAGAATAAAAGGTTCCACTTTTTCTGAATTAGGAGATGTGCCAATATTGACACAGAAGATGGCGCCGGGCATCCATTGCTCCTACTATGTGACAGGGACCGACCTATGGCACCGGTAGCCCCTGTAACATAGTAAGGTCAAAGGCTATTGGCACCATTTTGAATGCCGGCAGCCGAAGGCGTGAGTGCAGTAGATAGGTCCCGGACCCCCCGCTGGACCACCAGGGAGTTTTGGTAAGTCTTGGGGAGGTCAGGAGGGTAGGGGGTTGTAGTTAATTAAATTTTAGCCGGGAAATGAATAAGAATGAACGCATGAATGTGTCGGGGGCCCCCCTTGCCGAATGCAACGTATCTGCCCCCCCAACAAATATGAATACCGAATGCAACGTATGCGGTCCCTCTGCACATCCCTACAAGATATTGCAATCATAAAATACAAATAAAACATATATATCAGTATAAAAAACAACAAACCTAACAATCACCAAAATGCATTCTTAAAAAACATAGACTTAACCTGCCTCCTGAATGCCTTCAAGTCTCACTCAGTCTTTGATTGATCTGGCAGCATATTCTACAACGCTGGGGAAACAAATGGCAAGGTTCTAGTGTGTGTCCGCTTATACCTATAGTTTTGAAGTTTAGAGACACTTGCAGTAGTTTGGTTCTTGATGAACATAAAGTCCTGGATGGTTTCATAATGATCAAGGAAATTCAAAAGCTTACATAGAATAACTAACAACCTAAACTTAGACCTCCATTTAACTGGTAACCAGTGCAGGTCCTTCAATCCCGGAGTTATATGATCTCGACGTGATAAACCCATTAAAAACCGGGCAGTGGCATGTTGTACTAGCTGTAACATTTGTAACAGTTTGTCCAGGGGACTCACACACAAACTGCAACAGTAGTCCAAATGCCCCATATCTAAGGATTTCAGCACAGATCTAAACATGTTAGTGGGCAGAATCCGATTCAGGCCAGGGGTCTTAACATCTTTAACTTATAAAAGGCTCCTTTAGCTGAATGATGGACATGGGATCTGAATGTCAATTGGGAGTCCCAAAAATATATACTTCAAATGAAAATGGAATTTGAACACTCTCATAGTCTATTAATACACCTTTAACACCCAAGGGGAGTTTTCTAACCCAGAGGAGCTTGGGTTTCAGGATATTCAATGACAATACTTTCTTAGTTGATGAAGACTTAACATTTGACATACAAGTACAAAAATGTTCCACAGGAAGTACATTGCATCTATTTCAAAATATATAAAATTGGATGTCATCTGCATAGACAAATTATGTCACACCCAGCGACTGAAAAAGACTGCCTCAACATAACAGGATACAGATTGAAAAGGGAAATGACAAGGCGAAATCCGGGAGAACTCCTAAATTCAGAGACCGCCAGGTAGAACTTTGTGATCCTGTCTGGACATGTTGTTTTCTGCCTTCTAGAAAAGATCTGAACCAATTTAAAACAACACCTGTGACACCAATAATTTGAAGACAGGTAATGAGTGTATCTTGCTGTACAGTGTCAAAGACCACCAACCCATCAAGTTGAACTAAGGTTCCTGACCTGCCACATCTAATCTACAAAGTAATATATCCAACAAAGATAACAAAAGCAATTCTGTATTGTGGGGCTTTCCTGAAACCATATTGATTGTTATCTAGAACATCCTTCTATGCATGAAATCATCTAACTGGGACAAGTCATAATGTCAGTGGAGAAGAAGGGTGCACAGCATAAGATATGTGTACAAGTTGTATGTAAAAATACATCTATG
Source organism: Rhinatrema bivittatum (assembly GCF_901001135.1). Taxonomy (NCBI): domain Eukaryota; kingdom Metazoa; phylum Chordata; class Amphibia; order Gymnophiona; family Rhinatrematidae; genus Rhinatrema; species Rhinatrema bivittatum. The sequence continues at coordinate 150,817,643 of NC_042617.1, read as the reverse complement.
CATATAAGTTGTGCCTCTAATTTTATGCTATATGCCTATCTTCTGATGACCAGCTTGGAAGACAGGTGCACAGCATAAGATTTATGTGTACAAGTTGTACATAAAAATCCATCTGTGTGCATAAAATGCACATCTAATTTTATGTTATGTGCCCATCTTCTGACAATCAGTGCTGAAGATGTGTGAACAGCCAATGATGATGCAGAATCTATGCGCTCATGTGTGTGCCCATCTTCCACACCATCAGGATATCCAAGACATACTTGCATGTCACTTCAGAGGAGTAGCATCAGTTTGAAGATGAATCATTGGTGTCATTGATGGAAGGATAATGCCCGTTCTGAATCCAATAACTGTGTAATGTCCAGGCTGCCTAAATCACCCCAGTGGAAAGAGCAGGGATGATGCTTTGGGGATTGTACCCCCATCCTTTCAGTGCTCAATGTATACATGCCTGGTTGTGGCTCCCAAGTAGGGATGTGAATCGTGTCCTCGATCGTCTTAACGATCGATTTCGGCTGGGAGGGGGAGGGAATCGTATTGTTGCCGTTTGGGGGCGTAAAATATCGTGAAAAATCGTGAAAAATCTAAAAATCTAAAAATCGCAAAACCGGCACATTAAAACCCCCTAAAACCCACCCCCGACCCTTTAAATTAAATCCCCCACCCTCCCGAACCCCCCCCAAATGAGTTAAATAACCTGCGGGTCCAGCGGCGGTCCGGAACGGCAGCGGTCCGGAACGGGCTCCTGCTCCTGAATCTTGTTGTCTTCAGCCGGCGCCATTTTCCAAAATGGCGCCGAAAAATGGCGGCGGCCATAGACGAACACGATTGGACGGCAGGAGGTCCTTCCGGACCCCCGCTGGACTTTTGGCAAGTCTCGTGGGGGTCAGGAGGCCCCCCACAAGCTGGCCAAAAGTTCCTGGAGGTCCAGCGGGGCTCAGGGAGCGATTTCCCGCCGTGAATCGTTTTTGTACGGAAAATGGCGCCGGCAGGAGATCGACTGCAGGAGGTCGTTCAGCGAGGGTTCCGGCGCCTCGCTGAACGACCTCCTGCAGTCGATCTCCTGCCGGCGCCATTTTCCGTACGAAAAAGATTTGCGGCGGGAAATCGCTCCCTGACCCCCGCTGGACCTCCAGGAACTTTTGGCCAGCTTGTGGGGGGCCTCCTGACCCCCACGAGACTTGCCAAAAGTCCAGCGGGGGTCCGGAAGGACCTCCTGCCGTCCAATCGTGTTCGTCTATGGCCGCCGCCATTTTTCGGCGCCATTTTGGAAAATGGCGCCGGCTGAAGACAACAAGATTCAGGAGCAGGAGCCCGTTCCGGACCGCTGCCGTTCCGGACCGCCGCTGGACCCGCAGGTTATTTAACTCATTTGGGGGGGGTTCGGGAGGGTGGGGGATTTAATTTAAAGGGTCGGGGGTGGGTTTTAGGGGGTTTTAGTGTGCCGGCTCACGATTCTAACGATTTATAATGATAAATCGTTAGAATCTCTATTGTATTGTGTTCCATAACGGTTTAAGACGATATTAAAATTATCGGACGATAATTTTAATCGTCCTAAAACGATTCACATCCCTACTCCCAAGCGATATGGTCAAACACCCTTACACTACTATCCATTTGCATGACACCTCAATGAATGCCATTATTATTGTACTATGTGTTGAGAATTAGGAATGTTTCTATGTACCCACTATGTACTATGGAGTGATCACAAAATAAATTCCTATTAATAATACTAATAATGATTATGAATCCCATGTGCACACAGATTTGTACGTGATGTTTACTTGTGACTTGTGTTTACTTGCATGCATCTCACTGCAAGCCTGCCAGAACAGGACAAGGGCAGATACAGCAGGAAGGTGCTCAAGATCTAGAGGTTATTCCCCCAACAAACCATCATGTGTTTTGCTCCTCTTTCATTGACCTTTTTTCAATGGGATTTCCCTCCTTTCAACCACATCTTTCTATAGGCCCTATCTGGATATGCATGCTATGCTGTGGAGCTGCCTGCAGTATTGAAGACCGGGTCTCAAGGAGTACATCTGAAACCAGCTCTATGTGCTTGTTGTGTCAAGCTGTTGGTTTTTGGAGGTAGCTGTGAACATTTAATCTCCATAACAGTACCAGGAAATAGACTTTGAAAAATAAGGCATAGTAAGAGTAGCAGAAATCTAAAAAAAAAATTGAGGTTATCAAGGACTGAAGGTTTTGGAGATGAAAATGCCACCTCCTAATCCTGGGCCTGAAAAAGGCATCAACTTGACCGTGTCTCTGTTACATGACAGGGGCAAGGTCCAGGGATTGGACAATGGCAATGTGACTTTGGTCCAGGTACCCAGACCTTGCCCTTGAAATGTGACAGGGGCAAGGTTAGGATGATGCCATTATGGAAAATGATGCCAACCAAGCCTGGGATACCCTGGGCCCTTCTTTGCTGATATTTCTTTTTTGAGGTAATGGAGTAGAGTGGGGGGTTCGGGGAGGGGGGTCAATAAATCAACTCTAATTTTTGGGTAGGGTAGGGGGGTTGAGGATGTCCCTACTGGCCTAAATTTCAATTGGAAAGGTTGGGAAAGGAGGGATTGAGGGACCCTACTGGTCTCATATTCTTTTTTTGTTTCATTAATACTTTATTGAAATTTTATCAATTCAACATTAATAAAATATAGGTATTCAGGATTACACCATAATAAAGAAAAAACAACATCGATAGGTAATCTGACGAAAGTCAACAACCTAATCTAGTCTACATTATATTTGGGGAGCACTATAACAAGCAAACATTTCCTACATATAATTCACATCTTTAGAGTCATTTAAGTTTATATTCATCAAAACCTCAGCAATTCTCTAGTTTATCCTTGTATCTGCTCTTTATCTCTAAGGAAAGTTTCCAAATGAGTGGGATCATAGAAAACAAATTTATTTCCCTGTATTGTAATACAACATTTACAGGGAAATTTAAGGAAAAATAACCCTCCTAAAGATAATACCCTCTCTTTTAACACCAAAAAATGTTTTCTTCTCATTTGAGTGCTTCTCACTACATCTGGAAATATCTGAATTTTTTTTCCACAATAAAGATAATCTTTATTTTTGAAATACTTTTGCAACACCATATTCTTATCTATTTCATTATTAAAAGTGACTAGAAGAGTAGCCCTCGTAGCCCTCGTAGGGATTGATGCCTCTAAAAATGATGTCAAGTTTGGGCTATTACCTTGTATTAAATCTAATCCTTCTTCAGGTCCTAAAGAGCTAACTTTAGATCTAGGTGTATAGACATTTTTTGACAATACCATTTCTTTATATGAGGAAATTTGTAGTACTTCATTCATATATTTCCGAAGTAACTCGGTTGCCGATAGAAGTCTGGTGATGGGAAAGTTTAGAAAGCGGAGATTCTTAGATCTCAAAACGTTTTCCATACCTTCAAGTTGTCTAGACATCACCAGACTATCTTTAATAAAGGATGTACTTACAGCTTATAAATTCACCACTTGTGTATTAACCACAGTATAATTACTTTCAATATTATTTAAATGATTAGAATGGTCTTGAAGTGTATTTTCTTTTTCTGTATTAAAAGACACAAATTGCGACATCGCCTGCGCTAGTAATCTCTCCAAACTATTCACAGATTTCCGACATCCAATAACGTCACATTTTTTAAGTCAGGTAAATCAACATTTAAACTTTCCAAATTATCTAAAGGAGTAGCCGCTGCCACTGGCATTTCCATACCTCCAGTAGCTACTGCTAGATCCTTATTTTGAGAATTATCGTTAATTAAAGATAATGCACTTAAATTATGTAAATCTTTCACATGGTCTCATATTCTATTGGAAAGGGGGACAGCAAGGAGAGTAACTATTTGGGAGGAGTTATTGGCGGGGCCGGTGCAAGGGTATTAGGCACCCAAGGCAAACCTTACAGTCTGGTGCCCCCTCCCCATACACAATTTTAAATTATGCATGTATAACATATTTTACATGAAAAATGACATTCTGAGGTAAAATTAATATACAAGTTGTTGTGATAATTTCATGCACTATTGTGATGCCAACAAGAAACCTTTGCATCTTGGAATTCATATGGCATCATACCTATTGTGATACATTTTGGCATGGTCCTCCAGTAACAACACAGTACTATTTGCCAACACTCAAAGAATAACAACCCCACCTATGAAAAAGAATATCACAAATATTACACCAGAATCTAAAATTTCAATACACTTCCTATCAGGAAAACAGAACAGGCCAAGCTACTACAGATCCCTACAGAGAAACCACATGCTAAAATAATGCTTCATCTAAGTCTTCGCATGCAGAACACAAACTCTCACCAAATACAGAATAAAGCCACAAAAAGTATAAATAGAAATGTGCAGACAAAAACTGAACTCTATACAGACTCTATACAGTGTAATAATGAAAAATAAAAATTTAACCATTCCTCATGAAACAAATCAATAAAATCAAGATATATAAATCATTAATCATAATTATAAAATCATACAAATAAAATAATTTCAAAACAGCTGATAGAATATCCAATAATTAAAGACTCATGCAAATTTTAAAAACTTTACCAGACACCAATAAAATATTTCAAACAGCAGACATATCACATACTATCCAATAATTAAAATGGTAGTCAATCAAGAAAAATGAACTTAAAAAGTCACCTTTACTTATCCTCTCCAGCAGTTCTCCTACTCCTTTCCCTTGCAGGCCACACTAGAAGCAGCAGTAGCTGCTGAAGCTATCCTCACAGTCCTCTTCCATGCAGGTCGATACAGTTATGCCACGTTAGAAAGAGTGCGGCAGTGCCAGGCGCACCCTCGTTTCCCGCACGCACAGTTCTCTTCACCTACCGCTCGATACTCTCTTCAAATTGCATGCAAATGCATGCCATGTCTGCGAAGCGTTAGGCGAAGGTTAGGCCCGCGCAACCCATTTTACTGTATAGGGCACCTATACAGTATCCTGGGTGTGCGGGCCTAATGCTTCACGGCCACGCTGGTATCTGTCATTTCAAATGTCATTTCAAATGACATTTGAAAAGACAGGTACCAGGAAGTGGACAGTTATGTTCTCCGATGCTCGGCAAACTTTCCCCCAGCCCCCGCTCACCTGCCCTGGCTGCGTCCGGTCTCCGGTGCAGCCCCAGTCCTGTCCCCTCCTCCTGAAGCAAAAAAAACAAAACCGAAAAAGTAGCAAGAGAGCGAGGGGAGAGACGGGCAATCCTAGGCTCGGGCCTGCTAGTCCCTTCTCCTCTCCTCCCAAAGCAGGGCGCGAAAAGCAGCCTTGCTCCAGGAGGAGGAGGGGGGGGGGCAGTTTAAAGTGACGAAGCAACTTACTTTTGCAGCCCCCCCCCCCCTCCGGACATCGGCGACAACCACGGCTCCAGCCTCCAGCTGTCAGACAGACGCATCGCCCGTGGGAAATCGGCCCCTATGCGTGCAATTGGCTGCTCAAGACGTGACGTCACGACGTTTGGCGTCACGGCATGTGACGTCACGTCTTGAGCAGCCAATTGCATGCATAGGGGCTGCTTTCCCACGTGTGATTCGTCTGTCTGACAGCTGGAGGCTGGAGCCGCGGTCGTCGCCGATGTCCCGAGGGGGGGGGCTGCGGCGCATGGAGAGGAGGAGAGAAGACGCAACTTACTCCAGCCAGCCCCCACTTCGGCAGCTCCCCTTCCGTAGCCTCCCTACGGTGGAGACGGCAGTGTAAAGCGAGACGGACCTTCGGCGGAGACGGCACTGTAAAGCGAGACAGACCGCGGCGCAAGGAGTGGAGGAGAGAGAAGACGCAACTTACTCCAGCCAGCCCTCCTCCGGACAGCGGCTCTTCTGCCTCCCAGCTGCCGGCGAAGATAGACGCCCGAACGGGTAGGCCCCTCGTGCAATTTGACCTCAAGGCGTGACGTCGCATGCCGTGACGCCAAACGTCGTGACGTCACGCCTTGAGGTCAAATTGCACGAGAGGCCTACCCATTCGGGCGTCTATCTTCGCCCACAGCTGGGAGGCAGAGGAGCCGCTGTCCGGAGGAGGGCTGGCTGGAGTAAGTTGCGTCTTCTCTCTCCTCCTCTCCTTGCGCCGCGGTCTGTCTTGCTTTACAGTGCCGTCTCCGCCGAAGGTCCGCCTCGCTTTACACTGCCGTCTTCGCCGAAGGGGGGCTGCCGAAAGGGAGCTGCCGAAGTGGGGCCGCATTGGATTTTTTTTTTCGCTTTTTTTTTTGCTTCGGGAGGAGGGAGAGGACTGGGGTTACCCCGGAGACCGGCACCCATGGACGCGGCCAGGGCAGGTGAGCGGGGGCTGGGGGAAAGTTTGCCGCTTACCCTTACTCCTGCTTCTAACACAGGGGTAGGGGTAGGCGGTAAACTAACAGGTTAAACGCGTGGCAAATCGGCAGGAAAAAAAAGCAATAGTCGGAGCGCGCGTCACAGTATCGGAGGGAATAGCTAATTCGTTCATTAAATAGCTAATTAGTTCATTTACATATCATTTACATGCTGCGTGCGGGAAAGGTTATGGGTCGGTTTCAAGAAGCGCTAAGGACGCGTGAAACTGGAGACTGTATCGCAGGATCGCCTTACGCATCCGAATTGTGCGCCCACAGCGTGTTACGGATGGGAAATCTTCAACCGCACGTTACAGTATCGATCTGTTAGTGACCACAACCAGTCTCTTCTCTCTCTCACACACATACACCAGTCACACCCTCAGGACCAGTTTCTGTCTCTCGCTCACCAATCATCTCTCCAGCCAGTCTCTCTCTCTCTCTCTCACACACACACACACAAGCACACACATACCAGTCATCTCCCTGATCAGTCTCTCTCACACATACACATGTCACCTCTCTGGCCAGTCTCTCTCAATGCTCTCACTCTCTCTCACTTACACACAGGCTTTCAATCACACACATGTTCTCTCTATTTCACTTACACACAAGCTCTCAATCACACACATGCCCTCCCTCACAGCCACAAGCCAACAAAAAACATGCTCCATCTCTCTTGCACACACACATTGACACACAAACAAGCACCCTCCCTGGCTCACATATACACCATACACATACAGAAGCACCCTACCTGTCTCACATACACATTACACTCTCACAGAAGCACCTTGCTTTCAGACTTGCAGCATGATTTTTCACTTTTACACACTTTCATACACAGAAGCACCATTCCTTTCTCACATACACACCACATACACACACACACACACACACACACACACACAGAAGCACCATTCCTTTCTCCCATATACACACACACAGAGAAGCACCATTCCTTTCTCACATACACATTACATACACCCACACAGAAGCTCCATTCTTTTTTCACATACACACACACAGAAGCACCATTCTTTTCTCACATACACACCACATACACACACACAGAAAGAAGATTGGAGCAGCCGGTCTAGCTGATCATGTGGCCGAAGAAAGGAAGATCGGCACAGCCGAAGATCAGGGGCCAAGACTTAGGGGGTGCTGTGGCAGGCAGCAGAATTTTGAAAGGGCAAAAAGTACCCTTTCAAAATTCTGCCAGCCCCCGACTCGCCCTGCCTCCCCCCCAGTGCCACCCTCCCGATGCCCCCCTGGTGGTCCAATGGAGGGTCCGGGAGCGATCTGCCGCGCCCAGTAGGGGCTGAAGGCCACCGGTGTCATTTTGGTTAGTGGCAGCCGAGGCCCTGGGAGTGGCAGATCGCTCCCGGGTCCTCCGCTGGACCACCAGGGGGGCGTTGGGAGGGTGACCCTGGGTGGGGGAGGCAGGGCAAGTCGGGGTATGGCAGAATTTTGAAAGGGCACTTTTTGCCCCTTCAAAATTCTGCTGCCTGCCGCGGCGCCCCCTAAGTCTCGGCGCCCTAGTCACAGGCCTAGCTCGCCTAGTGGTTCCTCCTGCCCTGGTTACTGGAGAACTAAGGAGCTGGGTGACTGGAGGGGGAGCATCATTGTTTACCAACTTAATCGTTAATATTTTTTTTCTTTTGGCAGGGCCATCTAAATTAGCAGTCTTGGGGTGAGCAGGGGGGTCTATTAAGAACCCTAGTGATTTTTTTGATTGAGGGGGGTTGCCATATTGGACCACAGGGCTCTTTAAGGCGATGGCTGCCCTGTATGTAGGGGACTGTTCTTGTGCTTCCAAAAGACCTCTTCCATGTTATATTGTCTCGCTGCTTTTTTCCCATGAGACAAAAGAACATGACAATATAACTAGGCTATTATGTCAGGGAGGAGCAGAATATTGCAGGACCCCTGCATTATTGGGCGCCTCGCACGCTAAAATATTGCAGCTTAGTGAATCCAGGCCTCAGTTACATATTACTGCTGCATTTGATACAATTGGTTATAAAATTTTATTAGCTAGGCTTCAAAATGTTGGGGTAATTTCATCAGTCTTGGCATGGTTTGCTTCATTTTTGATGGGAGGAGAGTAGCAAGTGAGAATAGGCAGTAAAACTTCTTCCTGGAAAAAAATAACATCAGGAGTTCCTCAGGGGTCTTATTTCTCACCAGTTCTATTCAATATTTATTTACAGCCTCTGCGGAGTATTTTAAGCTCTCTTGAAGTAATTTATTATATTTACATGGATGACATTCAGTTCTATATTGAATGAAAGAAGGATAATACTGTTCCAGAGCAGAAACTTAGGCATTGCTTAGAAATAATATATTCCTTGTTATGGACAAAATAAATGGTTAAATGTGCAGAAGACAACTTTTCTGTAGGCAGGTAAGCAGATGATATCAGAGAATCAAATCAGCTCTATATTAAATTTCAGAATAGTAGTACTCCAGTTATAACTGACTCCTGAGATTTTGAAGCAATTCTAGATTCTAGATTGAATTTAAAAAATGATATAAAAAGAGTAGTTAAACTGCCTTGTTTTAAAATAAATATGTTTTCTACCTAAAGAATGAAATTATCAAGGTAGATTTTAGAACAGTAGTGCAAGCTTGTATATTATATCATATTCTAATAAGGATTACCCAAAGTTTTAAAAAGAAGTATTTAAAATAGTTCAAAATGCAGCTGCTAGCTTGTGACCTATTATGGTTGCATATTGCCAAAATTGCAGGAGCTCCATTGGTAACCGCTGAATGAAAGGATTACATTTTAAGTACTAACAAACAATGCACAAAGCAGTTTATAGTGAAAAACATTATTTGAGTGAGCTGATTCAGCCCTAAATAATTGCATGTCTGCTTTGGTCTACAAATCAAGCCCTTCTAAGCTTTCAATGTTTTAAAATTTATTAATTGGAGAACTCAATAATTAGACCTTTCTCTATAACTGGTCCTAAGTTATAGAATTTATGAAATGAATTTCAGGATGAGGCAGATAACCTGCATTTTGGAAAAAAGTTAAAGCCAATTTGTTTAGACAATTATATTGGTAGAAGCTTACGGGCGGATTTTAAAAGCCCTGCTCGCGTAAATCCGCCTGGATTTACGCGAGCAGGGCCTTGCGCGCCGGCGCGCCTATTTTGCATAGGCCGCCAGCGCGCGCAGAGCCCCGGGTCACGTGTAGGTCCTGGGGTTTTTTGAAGGGGCGTATTGGGGGCGGGACCGGATGACGCGGCATTTCAGGGGCGGGACGCGACATTTCGGGGGTGGGACCGGGGGCGTGGCACCGGACCAGGGGCGTGGTACAGGCCTCCAGACCAGCCCCCAGGTCGGAAGACGGCGCGCGAGCAGTCCGCTGGCGCGCGTAGATTTACGTCTGCTTCTCGCAGGCGTAAATCTAGGGACAAAGGTAAGGGGGGGGTTTAGATAGGGCCGTGGGGGGGTGGGTTAGGTAGGGGAAGGGAGAGGAAGGTGAGGGGAGGGTGAAAGGAAGTTCCCTCCGAGGCTGCTCCGATTTCGGAGCGGCCTCTGAGGGAACGGAGGCAGGCTGCGTGGCTCGGCGCGTGCAGGCTGCCCAAAATTGGCAGCCTTGCGCGCGCCGATCCAGGATTTTAGAGGATACGCGCGGCTATGCGCATATCTTATAAAATCCAGCGTACTTTTGTTTGCGCCTGCTGCGCAAACAAAAGTACGCGATCGCGCTTTTTTTAAAAATCTACCCCTTAGGTCATTGTGCCATATGTTATATGTGATTTGTTTTATGAAATCTAGGTCAGTATTTTGGGGCCAATTTTAATTCCTATGCGCACGGGGCACATTTGTGTGCACTACCCGGTGCACACAAATGTACACCCAATTTTATAACATGTGTGCGCTGCCACGCGCATGTTATAAAATCCGGGGTCGGTGCATGCAAGGGGGTGCACACATGTGTATCTTGCGCATGCCGAGACTGAGGGGAGCCCTGATGGCTTTCCCCGTTCCCTCCAAGGCCATAACCGGCACACCAACCCCCAGCACAGGCCGCTGTGTTGGAGGACTCGGGACCGCCCCTGGCCCGCCACCACGCCCCTGGCCATGCCCCCGAACCACTGCCCCGCCCCTGGCCCCACCCCCAGACCGCCCATTTTTGAAAGCCCCAGGACATACGCACGTCCTGGGGCTTGCACACACCGCCGAGCCTATGCAAAATAGGCTCATCGCGCACAGGGGTAGGTTTTGGGGTTTACGCGCATATCCCTTTGAAAAACTACCCCTTTAAGAATAATTATTTTGAAATCTACACTGGTTTTTTAATCAGATTTACAGGATAGAAAATTGGAAATAAAATTAAATGAATTAAATAATTTGCCTCAGTTCCTCTAAAAGCTCAAAGAATGTGACCAGCATAAGTATCTTTCTGACACCCTCCCCAGAAAAGATGGAAGCAAAACAATAATTTAGTTTTCCTTTTATGTCCTTTCTTTTATCTCTCGATCATCAAGTGGACATCACCCATAGGGGGTCATTTTCTAAGCCTATTGCAAGCAGAAAGTCCCCTTTCGCATGCGATAGCTTGCCAGGGGCGGAGTTGGTGAGGAGTCAGGGTGGGGAGGGGAGGAGTCAGGCCTGTGAGGAGGCGGACACGGCGTTATCTTTGCTGGTGGCGATAAGGACTTTTATCATCGCCAGTAGCGCGCCCAATAGTGCCACCTTTCATGGTGGCGCTATTGGGTGAGAAAGCCAGCAGCGATAACACCGCAGTGCTGTGATCGCTGCTGGCTTTTGCAGGCCCGCTGCCCCCTTCACCCCCCTGGTCCCCGTTACCGCTGGATTCACCATTCTCTGTGAGAATGGAAAATCCAGCCCATAGGCTTCTTCTTTTGAATATAATTTAAAAAGTTTTTATTTGGGGCTTTTGCCTCTCTGGCAAGCTCCTTTTCAATTTATCTTATGGCTTACCATAGTAATGCTTTACATTTAATGCTCTTTATTTTTCTTTATTTGGATCCCCCTTCCAATTTTTGAAATACATCCTTTTGACTTTAATAACTGCCTTTTTCAATTTGCTATTTAGCCATCTGGCAGTTGCTTGGTTTTCTTCCTGTCTTTACTAATGCATGGAATATATTTGTCTGGGCTTCCAATGTGTTTTTAAACATCATCCACATCTCAAGCAAAATTATAACCTATACAACCACTCCATTTAGGTATTTTAAACTAAGTTTCTCATTGTATCGTAGACTCCTTAATTAAATGATACTGCAATAATTTTCCTTAATGCCATGATTATGTTAAATGTAACTAGGTTCTGATCACTGATATGCTCACTATGGCCAAATGGCCTCATCATTATTATGTTTTGCACCAGATCCTGCATCATAGTGAGGATGAGATCTAAAGTATTCACCCCTCTAGTCAGTTTCTGGACCGATTGTTAATTATGCGTTTTCTCCCTGGGCCTGCAAAAGCATGGGAGCCTGCAATCACTGTTTTTAACTAAATATATTATAAATCTGTTCCCTTCTATATCATCACTCTGCTTTTGGGTTACCTGGGGAAGTATCTAGCACAGTTTCAAGTTCCCAGGTTATGTATTTTCTCATTTTTTCACTGCAAGCTATTTAGAAAAATGCTTTAAAGACAAGGTACATATTATCTCCATTATTGCCATAATAAGTAGCTTGTTCCATGTCACTTCTTTCTTTTCCTCCTCTGTTTCCCCAGGTCTTTCCATGAGCAGATATTGTTGTAAGCTTAATTACAGTTGTCTTGTTTTTTTTTAGACAAGAGTATAATAGGTCATCATTTACTAGGCTAGCAAATAGGATATATGTATTCACTTAAAGCACTCAAAAACACAAAGGTCTACATTTAATTGAAGAAGTTCTTATCATTGACAGCTTGTTTAGTGTTCCCTGTTATTCTAAAAATTCGCAGAGAATCACTTTTCAGATTTGGATTCTAAGTAATGGTGCTTATAATATTGCAGATGTGGAGTCTTGCTAAGACGTTTATAGTATTTTAACTTGGCTTAAAAAATGCAAAACCTAACCTATTTTCACTTTCTATCGCTGAAAAGAGACAAGTCATGATAAAAATGATTGAAAATAACAGAATAAGCCAGCACAAAGGCAAAACTCATCTGTTCATTATCATGGTGTTTACATACTAAACACCTGCATTAATGATACTTCAATCTTTTTAATCAGATATCAGAAATAAAATAATTGTGAGCTCAAATCATGCATAAATAAGGGAAAGTAGCATTTTTCTCTTTAGCAACGGTCTCTTAGAAATGCTGTGATAATTTTGATGTAATGTCAAGAGATCATAGCATTTCATTATTAGAGTTCAAAGAAGTTCTAAAATACCAAATTCTTGTAACAGAGATATAATGAAGTTAAAAAGGGAACTTTGGAAAAGCAGCACAGAATTAAAAAGTAAAAACAAAAACTCACAAAAAGCTGATGCAAAACAACTCAGTAACAAAAATGAAACACAGATTTGTGTTTAGCTTCTCTTTAAAATTGCCTGTTGATCCAGCCTTTTTCCATGCAAGATCATGGGATTTGATGCCCAGACTGGATTTCTGCTCCTCAGACTGTCAGTTGGAGATGTTGTAGAAAAAAGTTTTGAAAGGTTCTGGCTAGAGGTCTTTTACATCATTCATCTGTGACACCTGCTGGTTTACTCAGAAACACATTTCTACTGAGCTCTTTTAGGAGCTGCGGTCTAGTTTCCTTTATTGATAGTACGTGGTATCAGTGATTACTGTGGATGGGATGGGCAGAGGGAATAATAATTAGGAGGAACCTCAAGAAGATACAGAATGAATGATGCCCAAAAGAGAATAGGTCTCGACTGAGATGCAAGTCCAAACAAGAAAGTACAATCTGCTGAGAAAAAGCAGCATAATACAAAATTGGTTTACATAAAAGTACTGTATGAAATTCTAAGGGTTTTTTCTTCCATCCCTGCACAATTGTGGATTTCATAATCACTAGAGTCATCCAAAATAAATTTGGTCTTGGCAATACAAATTTCAGCAAAAAATAAAGCAAGTATTGTAAAAGCAGTATTGCATGACATAGCAGGCAAACATAAGAAAATTAACGAACTGAAAATATATTCTGGACATGCAGGAGTAGATGCTACCATAAACATTCCATTAAAACCCTCCATTCCTCTAACAAACATGTCTACAGACTGAGGCACCGAAATGCATACACTCCTTATATTAATCTTTAGGAATTCTTAAAATTGAATACATTTACTATGCCCCGGCTAGATTATTATTTCAATTACCTAGATCTCTTTAGCTATTCTGGGAGTGATTTTGACACTTTAAGCAATTGTGATGGGGCCCCTGAACTTGGGTTCATGTCTAAAAGTTTGGCACTGAAGAAAAGTTGGATGGAGGATCTCCAGGCTCTCTTTTGGTGAATACTATAAAAAAAAAAAAACCCTTGGACGTAGTACCATATGCCCTAAGAAATGATGCGAATGTCGGCAAAGAAAAGCCTATAAATAAATAAATAAATAAACAAACAAATAAATAAATAAATCCCTCTTAGGTGTGACTCAGTGAAGAACCTCTATATGGGAAATTGTATGATAGTTCCCTTTCAGGGATAGATAAGGTGGTCCTTTGGAGAAGGGCTATAAGTGTATACCTGTTGTGCAAGGGTATGGCAAGAAGGAGATTCAGGAGACTCCACTATGGAGTAGGTATGGACTACAGCAGCCAAATGAGGCTGACGAACCAGGAGCCCCTCCTTTTCAGAAAAGGGCCCTGCTTTGGATTTCTCCCTCAAGGAGAAATGGAGATTGGGCCCCTTTACTGGGTCTTCAAGAAGGAGAAAAATAATAGCCTTGCTGGTTTCTCAGTCTGTGGAGTAGCCAAAGAGAGGTAGGTCCTAGGGGAACTAGTGGGGACAATTCAGGGAATGCCGCTATGGTCCTGAAGGGTGAGACAGAGGAGTGTTCAGATGGGATGATGAGCAGTCTCAGGTGGTGTTATGATTGAGTAGCGAGGATTTATCTAGTGGGGGAATGAGAAGTTTCTAGGGAGTTAATTACTCACTGATCATTGTAGAAGAGGAGATTGTGAGCAATATGGACCTACTGTCCTTGAAATGAGATGTCTGAAGTGATGTGACCCCCTTAAATCCAAAAAGAAAAAACTTTGTCACAAATTTTATAGTTCTGAAAGAACTAGGAGTACACTCTTAATAGAAGGCTATAAAGGAGTGTATACAGAGCCCTCATTAACAGAGCAGGACTAGGCATTCAGCCTGTTCCACCTTAAGAGAGTTTAGAAAGAAAGTCATCTCCCAAAGCAGTTCCCCAGAGAGCAAGGATAACAGTTTGAGCCCAGCTGGGAAGAGATAGGCCTCCTGGACTCCAGGAAAAAACAGTTCTGCTTATTTGTAAGGAGAAGGCAGCTCCTGTAGGAAAGGCTGTCTTAACTAAGAATTCTGTAATTGAAGTTGGATTGTGAAAGTAAGCAGACAGTTGATGTTTTATTTCCTTTTCATTGAAAGTAAATGCATCTATAAAAGCCAAAGACAGCTTGCACTATTTTAAATATGGAGACAATTCAGGGATTTCTCAACTAAGCTACAAACAGATGGAGACCCACACCAAAAGAAAAATAGATAAATCTTGTTTGAAAGTGTCTGCACAGGCAAAAACCCATGCCAGAAACAAAAGAAGAGAGAGAAAATTTTGTGGGGTGAAACCTGTTTTTACTCTAAAGCCATGTACAAAGCTGGAACTTGTGCTGAGTAATTCTGGTCTACATAGCAGCACAAACCAGGTATTCACAGTAATAGAAAAGAAGTAAGAAAAGAAATGTTCTTGGCAACCTGTTCTGCTTAAAGCAGTGCACAGAGCAAGAAATGATGCTGAAGAATTTTGGTCTAAGCAGCAACAAAGGCCAAACATTTCTGGCAGTGAAAAAAAATAAAGAAAATAGAAATTCCCTGGGGCCTGGATGCTGCAGCAGCAGCCCAGGAGTTAAATTATAGCAGGCTAATGAGGGAGCTTCATCTGAGAGAGAGGAATATAAAAAGTAAGAACTGGATAAACAGGTTTTTCTTTTTTTTTCCAACAAAATGAAGTAGATAGTTTGTGTATTCTGAACAGGATTTTTCCTTTTTCCATTAAAAAAAAAGTAGAAAGCTAAGCAGGGTATGATCTTGCAAGAGCAATTACCTTGATTATAACAGAACACATGTTTGAAGTAATATGGAAGCTTTGTTTCCACCCCTCATGGAGGAACAGCAGCAGCTGGGTATTTTTCTACAGTTCTGTGTAGACAAGTAGCTAGCGCTGCAAGAAAAATTGGAAAATCAAAAAGCTTCCTGTGTATCATATACAGAATCCCTACAAGCTCCTGGAATCTGGGGTTCCCTCGGAATCTAGTGACACCTGAGGCAAGTTCAGGAGAGGACTCAATGTATTTTGAAGCAGAGGAATGTGAAGATCAGGGGTGCAAGAGGAGGATGCAGGTTGCCACAAGACCTAGTACTGCTGAAAGGATCTTTCTCAAGAACATTGACACAGCTGTAAGTGAGGGCCAAACTCAAGCTGTGGCAGAACAGAGCAGAAAAGAAGAAGTCATAACACTAAATGCAAGATACAAAAAGTTCCACTATACTGGCAGAATAAAGGAGCTAGCATTTATGTGGTTGAACCTACAGGGATTGAAGTATGAGTACAAGAAAACCTGCAATGGAGCCTTGTTGTATGGATCTCACTGAGGCCATCAGCTAGATAGGTCAGCCTAGAAGAGATAAACCCATAGACAAGGAAGTCAGAAGGAGAAAAACTTGTGCTTAGCACAACAGATCCAGAAGGGTCTCTTGTGAGTGACAACCAGGAGAATAAAGAAAATGGGTACCCCCAAGGAGCCAAGAGGCTCAAAGAACAAGCAGGAATGGGACTCAGATTTGCAGGCATTTGCTAAGGGAAAGCAGTGGCAGTTCCCTACCGTGGATATAACCAGTTATCAGAGGGGCAACTACAGAAGTTAAAAAGGTTTCCCAAAGCAGAAGCCATGCACCTGGGAAAAGATGAGTTACCATTTGGAAAACAGACAGCTATAAAGAAAGCTGGATGGGAACTCTGAACTTTATGTGAAACAGTATTTGTTAGACAGGTTATTATTTTGATGAGCACTAGGGACAAAGCTGAATGCTTAGATAAAGTGACGTATGCCAGGTTACCTGATGGCACAGGTCATATGGTACAAAGACATTCCACGAACCCTTGACTGTTTTCCTAAAGAGAGTGGTGGAGGGGGAAACCTGGAAAAATTAAAAGAGAAGGCAGTCTGTCCTCTAGGTTCTGCTGCAAACATATAAAGATAAAAGTATTTTCTGGCTTAGGGGTTCTCACTGCGTCCCTGCCCACCATTGGGAGAAGATGTTCTGTCCCAGGTTAGGGTGAGAAAAGAAAAAGGAAATGTAATTCAGTTTTTTGTGAGGTAACTTGCATGCATGCAGACGCTCGACCTAACAAGATCAAGCTGAGGGGGAAGGTATGTTAAGGAGTGTATGCTAAACCCTCCTTAACAGAGCAGGAATGCATTGTCCACCTAAAAAGAGCTCAGGAAGAAAGTTGGCTTTCAAGGCAGTGCCCCTGAGAGCAAGGATAAGAATTTGAGCCCAGGTGGGAAGAGACAGTCCCCGTCTCCAGCACTCCAGGAAAAGACAGCTCCTATAACCTACTTGTTTGTTTGTAAGGAGAAAGCAGCTCCTTTAGCAAAGGCTGTCCTAACTAGGGATGTGAATCGTTTTTTGACGATGTAAAATATCGTCCGATATATTTTAAATCGTCAAAAACCGTTAGGGCCACGATACAATACCAATTCCCCCGATTTATCGTCAAAAAATTGTAAATCGGGGGAAGGGGGAGGGCAGGAAAACCGGCACATTAAAACCCCCTAAAACCCACCCCCGACCCTTTAAATTAAATCCCCCACCCTCCCGAACCCCCCCCCCCCCCAAATGCCTTAAATTACCCTGGGGTCCAGCGATGGTCCATAGCTAAATCGGGGGAAGGGGGAGGGCAGGAAAACCGGCACACTAAAACCCCCTAAAACCCACCCCCAACCCTTTAAATTAAATCCCCCACCCTCCTGAACCCCCCCAAATGCCTTAAATTACCCTGGGGTAGAGCAGCGGTCCGAAACAGCCTCCTGCTATTGAATCGCGTCGTCTTCAGCCGGCGCCATTTTGCAAAATGGCCGCCGCAAAATGGCGGCGGCCATAGACCAACACAATTCGACTGCTGGAGGTCGTTCCGGACCCCCGCTGGACTTTTGGCAAGTCTTGTGGGGGTCAGGAGGCCCCCCCAAGCTGGCAAAAAGTTCCTGGGGGTCCAGCGGGGGTCCGTGAGCGATTTCCTGCCGCAAATCGTTTTCCGTACGGATAATGGCTCCGGCCATATGCATATGGCCGGCGCCATTTTCCGTACGGAAAATGGCGCCGGCAGGAGATCGACTGCAGGAGGTCGTTCAGCGAGGGTTCCTGACCCCCGCTGAACGACCTCCTGCAGTCAATCTCCTGCAGGCACCATTTTCCGTACGGAAAACGATTTGCGGCAGGAAATCGCTCACGGACCCCCGCTGGACCCCCAAGAACTTTTGGCCAGCTTGGGGGGGCCTCCTGACCCCTACAAGACTTGCCAAAAGTCCAGCGGGGGTCCGGAACGACCTCCAGCAGTCGAATCGTGTTGGTCTATGGCCGCCGCCATTTTGCGGTGGCCATTTTGCAAAATGGCGCCGGCTGAAGACGACGCGATTCAATAGCAGGAGGCCGTTTCGGACCGCCGCTCTACCCCAGGGTAATTTAAGGTCCGTGAGCGATTTCCTGCCGCAAATCGTTTTCCGTACGGATAATGGCGCCGGCAGGAGATCGACTGCAGGAGGTCCTTCAGCAAGGGTTCCTGACCCCCGCTGAACGACCTCCTGCAGTCGATCTCCTGCTGGCACCATTTTCCGTACGGAAAACGATTTGCGGCAGGAAATCGCTCACGGACCCCCGCTGGACCCCCAGGAACTTTTGGCCAGCTTGGGGGGGCCTCCTGACCCCCACAAGACTTGCCAAAAGTCCAGCGGGGGTCCGGAACGACCTCCAGCAGTCGAATCGTGTTGGTCTATGGCCGCCGCCATTTTGCGGCGGCCATTTTGCAAAATGGCGCCGGCTGAAGACGACACGATTCAATAGCAGGCGGCCGTTTCGGACCGCCGCTCTACCCCAGGGTAATTTAAGGCATTGGGGGGGGGGGGGGGGAATTTAATTTAAAGGGTCGGGGGTGGGTTTTAGGGGGTTTTAGTGTGCCGGTTTTCCTGCCCTCCCCCTTCCCCCGATTTAGCTACGGACCGCCGCTGGACCCCAGGGTAATTTAAATCATTTGGGGGGGGTTCGGGAGGGTGGGGGATTTAATTTAAGGGGTCGGGGGTGGGTTTTAGGGGGTTTTAGTGTGCCAGCTCACGATTTTAACGATTTTCACGATACTTTACACACCCAAACGGCAACAATACGATTCCCTCCCCCTCCCAGCCGAAATCGATCGTTAAGACGATCGAGGACACGATTCACATCTCTAGTCCTAACCACGAATGCTGTAATTGAAGTTAGGCTGTGAAGGTAAGTAGACTGCAGATGTATTATTTGCTTTGCACTGTAAATAAAGGCACTTATATAAACCAAAGACCACTTGTGCTATCTTACAGGGGCATTGTTTAAGATGGGTATCTGAGGTTGCTTCTGAAACTTTATCTTGGCTAGAAAAAGCCTGAGAATTCTGTCAAATACTTTTTATTCTTTCTTACCTTCTGCCAGTTAATTCTCCAAATAAAGTTAAATATTTTGAAATATACTGAATCGTGGATCTTACTGAGAGTACTAGAAAGAATTTATCACCTGTGAACGAGGTAGAGAACCGGGGTTCTCAGAGGGAAGTCCCAGGTGGAGTGTCTCTCTATTCAAGTCAACGAGGAGGTAAAATAAACCTCCTGCCCTGGCCAATGTCTGCTCCACCATCTACAAGACCCAAGTTTGATTGACCCCGATAATCTGAGAGACTGGCACTCAATTGGGAAGATGGGCAGTGTAGATAGACCATATAATCTTTATCTGCTATGACATTTCTATGTTTCTATGTTTATGTAACCAGGCGGTTATACAATAAATGCACTTAAAATGTTTTACCTGCAACTTCAGAAAAATTTTGGATACATGTTAAAATGGATCTTAATGTTCTACACTAAAATATTTACTTAGGGGATGACATTGGCATCAAAATGAGGTGGGCCATATGAGCCAAGAACCACCATGATCCTGCAGAATCAATATGGGAAATCCATGACCAAGTCGGGCAGGCAGCACTTGTTTGGCAGCAGGAGGAGGAGAGCAGCCTTGTTTTGGCCATCTCCTCCACCTCTGCATCTCCGAGTCCAGCAGCTGCTTTGAACTACATGGGCTTTGTATGGCTCTATGGTTTAAATCAGCAGTGTGGCCAGACACTGAGGAGGAGGGGAAAGGCCTGAGGTACTACTGCTCTCTTCCTCCTGCCACTGATCAGCATAGTAAGGGGGAAAATGGGATGGTAGGGAAAGAAAGAAAAAAAGATATAGAGAGAGGGTGGGAGGAAAGCAGGAAGGTGAGGAGGGAAAAATAGAGGGATAGGTGACAATACAAGGAGGTGTGAGCGCAGTGGAGACAGAGAGACTAGTAGGAGGCAAGGGAACAGAGGGATAAGATGGTATAAGGCTGGATCTTGCTTGATTTGGCCCTCTTAACCAGAAAGGTGTTCTGCTGCCTCTGGGGCATGGTAAAACTTGCACTCAATAGGGTGGCTGCAGTACTAACATGGACATTTACACAAAAAAGTTTAATATCTAAAGTGTCTGCTTCTTGAAATCCTTGTGTTAATTGGTTCTTTCACTTTTAGCATGGGGGATTCCCCCTTCTCCTGAACCCGGTAAACAGAAAGTGTACCCCTGCTGAATATCCCCTAAGCACCATCTTCTCCTCTGCAGGCATTCTCCATCCATGGCTGAGATGCATCTCCCAGCAGGACATCCCCTCTTTAGCTATCCCCACAGCATATAACAGGAAACTTCACCCATGGGAAACATCCTTCTCCACATAACAGGAAACCTTCCTCTGGAGGGTCATACATCCCAGTGCATAGTAGGAAGAACCATTAATTTTCCAGAGAAAGGCTTTCCCCCCAAAAAAAATAGCTGAAAACTTCCATCAAGAGGCATTCACCCTTAAATCCCCATTCCTCCATCAACATAGCAGAATACTCCATCTACTTCTCCAGAAAGAGGTCTTTCCAGTCTATAGGACCAAGATCTTCATGAGAAACAGTGACTTCAGAGAAATCCTGTCCATACTGTAGTTAGCAGAAAATGTTGCCTCCAGGAGAACTTCCCCACTATCACCTGAAGCACCCTCCTCTCGGCAGAAACCAAGAACCCTACTGTGAAAACCAGTGGAAACCA
Source organism: Rhinatrema bivittatum (assembly GCF_901001135.1). Lineage (NCBI taxonomy): Eukaryota > Metazoa > Chordata > Amphibia > Gymnophiona > Rhinatrematidae > Rhinatrema > Rhinatrema bivittatum. Next base: position 150,796,756 of record NC_042617.1, on the reverse strand, counting down.
CCTGTTTAGGTGAATGCTCCAGAGCATAAAGGAAATGGCAAAAATGTCAGAGAAATAGGCATGGGAAAGGGGAAAATAGCATGCAGAGGAGCACAGGTGACCGTGATGTAGAGATTAATAAAGTTTGACTACAGGCACCATGGTTGATGGAACAAGCAAAGCACAGCATGAGGGTACAGGCACACATATGGAAAAAGAAAGACGATGATGCTGGGGAATTGTGGGTGGGGGATAGGAATGTACTCTGTAAAGGATTATATTTTCACAAAGAAAAGAAAAGAAACTTGTATATAAATGCCATTGTAACAAGCATTGTAACAAGCATCCTTCCCCATACTCTGTACTCTGCTCAAGGTTTACCAATTAAAATTGTTTTTCTTGCATTGTGTCCAGAGTATCAGTCTGTACATGGGGAAAACACTCAACTTGTTAACCCCAATGTGATTCACAGGCATGTACTTTACACTGACCCCCAGATTTGCAACATTAAACTAAAATGGTGGTCTTGACATTCCTTTTAAAGATCAGTTATGCCCATATGCAACAGATAATGAAGCAGTCTGCTATTCAGTTGGACATAGTGGGCCGGATTTTAAAAAGGTTACGTGCGCCGGGCCTATTTTAAAAAGGCTCGGTGACGCACGTAAAGCCCCGGGACACGTGTAAGTCCCGGGACTTTGAAAAAGGGGCGGTCTGTGGGCGTGGGCGGGGCAGGATCAGACTCCTGGCTCAGTGGCCATATTTGCCGCTGTGTCGTGGATTGCACTCCGGCTGTTGGCTGGCGCGCGCAACTTGTGCCTGCCCAGAGGCAGGCGCAAAAGGTAAAATAAAGGTCAAGGGGGGGTTAGAGTAGGGCTGGGGAGGAAAAGTTAGGGGAAGGGGTGTAAAGGTCAGACTAAGGGGAAGGGAACGGGGGAAGGCTGTGCGGCTCGGCCTGCGCGCATGTTATAAAATCAGGCGTACATATGCGCATGCCGGGTAGCGCACGCATATGTAGGCCGCTTGCTTCTTTTAAAATCTACCCCAGTGTTTTGTCATCACATTGTCAGATCTATCTGAGTCAAAAGAAACTAAAAATGGAGTGGACTTTCTATGGGCTTCAGTCTATTCTAGATAGAAGATGGCAGCTCTCTCATAAGCCAAAAAATGGAGAACGGCTTCACCCTTATAGTATGTGGCCTTTGGTAGGATGATTAACTGAATAAGTTGGAAATCCAACACTGTTTAATTTTATTGTATTTATTTATTTATTTATTTATTTATTTATTTAAACTATTAATAGTTTGAGTCTTAGACTATAAATAGAGTCTATAAATAGTTATAATGCAAATCAATATGAAACAAAATAATGATGAGGTAGTGTTAGAGGGATTCATTTCACTTTGTAGGGGACGCCATTTAAAACATGGCACTATGACAAGGTAGTAATAGGGAATGCTGAAGTTCTGGTTTGAGGAGGGTTTGGTGGGGGAGGTGGAAGTAATTACATTGTGCAGGGAATGTTCAGAACGTACTGAATTATAGCAAGATGAAGTTTAAAAATACTGAAGTCCCAGAGGGCAACAAAAGAGGGAACAGTGATACAGGGGTTTGAATAGCTATTCACATTGGGCCTGATTTTAAAAAGCATTTACTCGAGCAAAACTGGTTTTTGCTTGAGTAAATACACTTTACTCAAGTAAGTGGGTTTTTCAAAATTGCTACAATATATGCCATTGAATTGTCCATAGGATTTACTCAAGTAAGTGCACTTTACTCGAGTAAATAGCTTTTGAAAATTGCTACTATAGTATGTCACATTTACATGCGTAACTCCTTTGAAAATGACCCCCATTGCCAAAGGTGGTTAGAAAGAGCCATGTTTTTACCAGCTTTCTGAAGGCTAGCAAGTCTGGTGCGTGTCAGACATGAGGTGGAAGAGAGTTTCAAAACATTAAGATTGAGTCTGAGGAGGTCCTCTTTCTGATGCTCAGGAGATGTAGTTCCTTGATGCTTGGTAAAGTTAGCTGTGTTTGAGAGAGAGCTTAGAGCAAGGGTAAGGGGTGATATGGCTACTGTGGTAAACAGATGTGCTTCCCTTAAGGGCTTCATAGGTTAGGGTTGGGATTTTGAACTTCATACGGTAGATCATTGATAGCTAGTGGAAAGTTTCCAGGACTGATGTGATCTTACTGAATTCGACTTTATTCATCAATAATCAAGCATTCATCAATAATCAAGCATTCATGGGGCACATGGGGCACATTTAAAACTAATCGGAGAAAGTTCTTTTTTACTCAACGCACAATTAAACTCTGGAATTTGTTGCCAGAGAATGTGGTTCGTGCAGTTAGTATAGCTGTGTTTAAAAAAGGATTGGATAAGTTCTTGGAGGAGAAGTCCATTACCTGCTATTAAGTTCACTTAGAGAATAGCCACTGCCATTAGCAATGGTTACATGGAATAGACTTAGTTTTTGGGTACTTGCCAGGTTCTTATGGCCTGGATTGGCCACTGTTGGAAACAGGATGCTGGGCTTGATGGACCCTTGGTCTGACCCAGTATGGCATTTTCTTATGTTCTTATGTTCTTATTCAGCAATGAATTGCTGCTCCTTTCCTTTGGCAGGTCAGGTCACTTCACCCTCCATTGCCTCAGGACAGGTGAAGGCTTAGATTGTGAGCCCACAGGGAACAGGGAAATATCATAGAACCTGAATATAATCCACGTTGAAGTCCCTTTAAAGAGGAATAAAAATTATTTTTTTAAAAGGTTGTAGATTAGAATACATTGCAGTAATCCACAAAGGAGATTGCATATAGGCCTGGATCTCATAGCTGCTGGTGTAGGTGGAAAAAGATTGCTTTGGTCACAGCTAAGATGTGGGCTTCAGTGATGAGCATAGAGTCTAGGATGAAGCCCAGGGTCCTGAGCTGGTGGTTGTAGGGGAGAGGTGTGCCTTCCAGGATTACCTCTTCAGCTATGTGGCTGGTATCCTTCTTTCAACCCATAGTATTTCCGTCTTTTGTTTGTAATTGCAGTTTGTTTTCCCACAGCCAGGTAAAGTTGTTATTTAAACACTTATTCAGGCTGCTAATTTCTTTGTCAGGGTCTGGTCCAAGTGGGACCATAAGCGGTATGCCATCTGTATAAGAGTGGTAAATAGTCTGTTGGGAGTTTATGAGTTTGCTTAGTGTGGGCCATATAGATGTTGAATGGCGTGGATGATAGCAAAGAACCTTGCAGCACTCCACAGGGGTGGAGATGGGATATTGTGGACCCTAATCAAACAGTCTGGGAGCAATTTTGGAGGAAGGATGTAAACCACATTAGTGCTGTGCTTATCATTCCTAGCATTTTCAAATGTTGAATTAGGATATAAAACCTGCCATACTGAGTCAGACCAAAGGTTCATTAAGCTCAGTATCCTTTTCCCATAGTGGCAAATCCAGGTCACAAATACTTGGAAGGATCCCAAGTGTAGATAGATTTCAAGTTGCTGATCCTAAGAATAAGCAGTGGATTTCTGCAACTCTACCTTAATAATGGTTAATGGGCTTTTCCTCCAGGACCTTGTCCAAACTTTTTCTTAAACACAGCTACACTAATAGCATTCACCACATCCTCTGGCACTGAATTCCAGAGCTTGATTATGTGTTGAGAAAAAAATATCATGATCTACCATGTCGAAAGCCGATGAGAGATCCAGAAGTACCAGTGATGCTGTGTGTTCGTGGTGCAAAAAGAGATGCAGTTCATCCAACCTGCAAACTATGACAGTTTCATCGTTGCGGTGGGATCTGAAGTCAGATTGGTGCAGGTCTAAGGCATTTGTGCTCTTTAGAAAATAAGTTAGTTGTAGTAAGACTTTGCTTTTTTGATGAATTTGGTTAGAAATGTTGTTTGAAACTTGATGGTAGTTAATTAATTCATATGGATTGAGGTTTTCTTTCTTTAGGAGGGGGGTCTTATAGATTTTTTAAGCAATCAGGTCAGTGGCCTTCTGACAGATTATTGGTTTGAGGCGGTTGACTAGACCTGATTTGGCCTGTTTGAAAATCCAAGATTTGCAGAGGTGTTCCTGAAATGTTGTAGCTATGAGCTTGGTGAAGAGGGAATTTAAGTTCTCTTCTAGTAGAGGGTGAAAGGTGGAGAGATTGTATGTGTGAGACGGATTGGTGCTCTGGGGGAGGTTGCCTTCAGAGAGTGCTTCCAGATTTGATCTGATAAGAGCAATCTTATCCACAATGAGGCTGACTAGCTTGTTACAGTGAGTTTCAGATGTTAGTGTGGGAGGTAGGGAGGGAGAGGATTCTAGGTGCTTATTTACTGTCCAAAATAGTTCCCTGGCTAAGTTCTTTGCCTGGTTTGATGTATTGTTTTTGTGTATAATTAGTTTCATCTTTGAAAATTGTTAAAGGAAAATGTACCCTCAGAAATTTGTCCCTCCTTTCTCTGAGGATACATTTGTCCCTCCTTTCTCTGAGAATACTTTTTCCTTGAAAAATAACATGCATGGTTTGGGAAATGCAATACTATATGTGTTGTTGCCTCCCCAACCTAATTGTGCTTCAGATCCTACATACTTTTCCGACAGGTAAAAGTAAGTACGTTGTCGATCCCTGCAAAGCTTTTACTCACATATAGGGTGGGCAGTTTTTGGACAGCCTTTTTACCTGGGTACATAAGGCACTTACATGGGTAAATGACCATTGAAAATTGCCCTCCCAGTCTTTACAGAAAATTCTAGAAATTTTGTTACACTCTGTGCCATATGCATTCACATGACCCATCTGTGTGATGTAGTGAACCTGCTTATCTTCAGAAAAACAAAACTATAACATACAGTTAATTCTCTAGCACACAAGTTACTATATATATTTTACTAAAGCCCTCCTCACACTACACATACATCACCACCATTAATATTGAGGTCAATTTTTAAAAACCTGGAATATAGACATTTTTTCCAGCTAAAATGAGTCAAATATGTTATCCTGGATATTCAGTGGTATAAATTTCCTGCTCAATATCCTCAAATAAAGATAAATTTGAAAGCTAACCAACCATGTGCCTCATTTTTCCCATTAACACAAAATGGGAGAAAAGCCTTAGTAAATCAGGCCTTATGTTTAAATATCAGTGGTTAGATTTCAGTGATATCCAGGTATGCATACCCAGATAATTTTGACTTTAACTGGCTATATTCCCTCAGCCCCAATTATCACCTTTCATACTTCTCTCCATCAGCCCCATTTATTCCACCACCTTATCATCTGTACACCCCCTCAAAAAAAAAGTCCTCCCTGGCTTTGCATCATACATGCTTCCCCATCACCCCTTATGGCTCTTACACATCAACCCCTCATCATCTCCTCTCAAGCTCTACCTCCTCTCAATCAGTACTTTTGGCTCTTTCTTACCTCCAACCCCATCAAACCTCAGGCTCTCCTTCTCCCATCACTATCTCCAGCTTTCTGTCACTATCCTAGCTCTCCTTCCCACATCACAACCCATCCCTGGCCTTGGCCATAGGTGTCAAGATCTGAAGGGCATCTAGCATCCTCAGTGCAAAGGAAAGATGATGCCTGCTGCTGAAGTAAAGATGAATGTAGCCCCACCAGAATTGGCATTGTGGCTAATGGGGGCTCTACCACAATCAGCAACGTGACCTTAAGAGAGAAGTTGGAGCTGTGTGGCCTTGCCAGAATTGGCAGCAGAGCCAGTTGGTCATTAGAAAGAGGAAGAGCTGCATTGCCCTTCCAAAATCAGCAGTATAGCTGGTGAGACCTTAGGAGGATAAGGTGGAGCAGTGTGTGTGTGCCCTGCAGGAAGGAGCATAAGGCAAGAGCTGGGTTGGCCTCCCACAGTCCAAATAAGAAGTCATTCAGTTGGCTGCAGGGATGGAAAAAGGAAACTACTGCTCCTTTAAGAGGAGAAAAAGTAAGTGAGGGGGAGCATCTGTTATGACTGCCGAAATCCAGGAGTGGATCCTTGGGCCGACTGGCGTGGAAGACAGTCGGGAGGCAGAACACCCGTTGGACGAGCTGGAGCTTCACCTGGAAACCCGAGACCCCTCCAGAGGAGCTGTGGGAGCCCGGGTCGCTAGGACTTAGGAGTCTTCACCCTGGAAGCCCGAGGTCCCCCCAGGAGGAGCCCGTAGGGACCCGGACCGCTGGGACTTAGGCGAAGGGTGCAAAGAAACAGGAAACGAAGGTACGAACCGGAGTCAAGGCAGGCAGCAGGCAGGTAGAACGAAGACACAGACCGGAGTCAAGGCAGGCAGCAGGCAGGCAGAACGAAGTCACGGACCGGAGTCAAGGCAGGCAGCAGGCAGGCAAAACGGAGTCACGAACCGGAGTCTAGGCAGGCAGCTGGCAGGCAGAATGAAGTCACAAACCGGAGTCAAGGCAGGCAGAGATCAGAATACCGTAGAGCAGGAACCAGGAGTCAGGCAGGCAAACAGAATCCAGGAACAAGCAGGCAAGGATCAGGAACCAGACGAACAGGAACAGCAACTAGGGCTCAGCAGAGTGACCGCGTTGCAAAGGCAACATTGAAACCCCCGGCAGCTGTTTAAATGTCCCGCCGGCGTCTGACGTCACTCGGGGGCGTGTCAGCACATCCGGGTGCTGAACGCACAAAACCGCGACCCTCGCGCGCGCGCGCGTTCCCTGGCCGAGGGGAGGAGTTTCGGCGGCGTCTCCCTCGTGGAGACGCTGCTGCCACGCGGCTCGAGCGGCCTGGAACCCGGCACCAAGCAGCGAGTGAGCAGGAGGTAAGCGCCCGGTCACTAAGCTAGTGACCGGGATCGTAACAGTACCCCCTCCTTTACGCCCCCTCCTCAGAGGACCGGGCTTCCCAGGATTGTCCCGATGATACTGAGTCAGTAGAGATTTGTCCAATATGTGTCGTGCAGGCTCCCACGAATCCTCCTCTGGACCACACCCCTCCCAAGCCAGTAAATATTCCCATCGGCGGTTGTGGAAACGCACATCCTTGACCTCTTGTACTTGGTAGACAGGGTCCTCGGAAGACGAGGCTGTGAGTGCGTCAGGGAGGAGCCGATGAAAACGAGAGAATATTACCGGTTTCAGCAGTGACACATGGAACACATTGTGAATGCGTAAGGATGAGGGGAGACGGAGTCTATAGGACACTGACCCAATCCGTTCAGCCACTGAAAAAGGACCACAGAATCGAGGAGCCAATTTGCGGGAACGACCCGGAAAATGGAGGTTCTTGGTACTTAGCCACACCTTAGTTCCAGGCAGTAAGTTTGGTGCGGGACGACGAAGACGATCTGCATTCCTTTGTGCCTTCTGGGCAGCTGCAAAGAGGCGTTGTTGCAGGGACTTCCATAACCGTTGCAGCTGCATGGCTACCGTCTGGACCGATGGCGAAGGAACCTCCACAGGAACTGGAATAGGTGATCTGAGTTGATACCCGAAGACAGTTTGAAACGGGGACTGGCCCGTGACAGAATGCGTGTGATTGTTGTAGGCGAACTCGGCCCAGGGTAGAAGAGAAACCCAATTATCCTTCTTTTCAGAGATGAAACTGCGAAGGTACGTCTTGAGGGAGCGATTCATCCGCTCCGTCTGTCCATTGCTCTGGGGATGGAACGCGGTGGATAAATTTAATTGAACTCCAAACTTTTGGCAAAGAGCACGCCAGTATCGGGCTGTAAACTGGGGTCCCCGATCAGAGACTATGCTTTGTGGAAGTCCATGGGCGCGAAAGATGTGCTGCGTGAACAGCTGTGCCAACTCGGGTGCTGACGGGAGCTTGGGCAAAGGTACCAAGTGAACCATTTTAGAAAAGCGATCCACCGTGACCCAGATCACCGTGTTCCCCTCGGATGGCGGTAAGTCCACCACAAAATCTGTAGCGATATGAGTCCAGGGTTGGGTAGGAATCGGCAAAGGCTGCAAGAGACCCCACGGTTTTCCTACGCGAGGTTTCTGCCTGGCACAGACTGGGCAGGATGAGACATATTCCCGCACATCTTGTCGTACTTGAGGCCACCAATAGTAACGATTCAGTAAAGTTAGAGTTCTCTCTCGACCGGCGTGGCCCCCCGTGAGAGAATCATGAGCCCAAGTCAACACCTTCCTTCGGTCACGTCAAGAGACTACCACTTTGCCATGTGAAGATACCGTGGTACTTGCTAGGGCGATCCTTGCAGGATCGATGATATATTGCGGAGAGTCCTCCTGCTCTTCAAATATGGTGTTCCGGGACAAGGCATCGGCCCGTACATTCTTTGAAGCAGGCCGGTATTTGAGAAGGAAGTCAAAATGACTAAAGAACAGTGACAACCGAGCTTGTCTGGGGTTAAGGCATTGGGCCTGTGAGAGAAACTCCAAATTCTTATGGTCGGTGTACACGGTGACTTGATGCTGAGCTCCCTCAAGCCACTGCCTCCATTCTTCGAAAGCCAATTTGATGGCCAAAAGTTCTTTATCACCGATTCCATAATTGTTCTCCGCAGGAGTGAATTTCTTGGAGAAATAAGAACACGGCAGCAGCTTCCCAGTGGTAGAGTACTGTGAAAGTACGGCTCCCACTGCCACACTAGAAGCATCTACCTCCACAATAAAAGGCCGGGAAGGATCCAGGTGGTGCAAACAGGTCTTTAGTAGAAAAGCCTCTTTTAAGTCACGAAACGCTTTATGCGCCTCGGAGGACCAAAGGCGAGTATCCGCCCCTTTCTTAGTTAATGCTGTTAAGGGCGCCACCAGTCGCGAATAGTCAGGTATGAAATGCCTGTAAAAGTTTGCGAACCCCAGGAAGCATTGTAACGCCTTTAGTCCAACTGGCTGAGGCCACTTCTTGATAGCGGACACTTTCTCAGGGTCCATACTGAATCCGGTAGCTGAAATAATGTAACCCAGAAAGGGCAGGGAGTCCTGTTCAAATAAACATTTTTCGAGTTTCGCATACAGATGATGATCTCGAAGAATCTGAAGTACTTGGCGTACCTGGGAACGATGAGTCTCCAAGTCTCGGGAGTAGATAAGGACGTCGTCCAGATACACGATGACGCATGAGTTCAGTAGTTCCCGGAGAATCTCATTCATGAGATGCTGGAACATGACAGGGGCGTTACACAAGCCGAACGGCATAACTAGGTATTCATAATGACCATCCCGGGTATTGAACGCGGTCTTCCATTCGTCCCCGGGACGGATACGAACCAGGTTATAGGCCCCACGTAAGTCCAGCTTAGTAAATACACGAGCCCCTTGAAGTCTGTCCAGTAGTTCCGGAATCAAGGGTAGCGGATACCGGTTTTTCTTGGTAATGACATTTAGACCCCGATAATCAATGCAGGGCCTCAGCGAACCGTCCTTTTTCGCTACAAAAAAGAATCCTGCCCCAGCTGGTGACTTAGACTGGCGGATGAAGCCTTTGGCGAGGTTTTCCTTAATGTAATCGGACATAGCCTTAGTCTCTGGCTGGGATAAAGGATACACTCTGCCTCAGGGTGGCACTGTACCTGGAAGTAGGTCTATGGCACAGTCAAAGGGACGGTGTTGTGGTAGCAGTTCCGCCTTTTCCTTGGAAAAGACGTCGACGTAATCCCTGTAGGGACTTGGAAGTAAGGATCCCACATGTGCCAATGGAATGGGTGGAACCACCTCCGCCTTGATGCAAGAGTGGAAACAACGAGGGCTCCATTGTGTGATTTGTAACTCGTCCCACTGGATCATCGGAGAGTGTAGTTGCAACCAGGGTAACCCGAGAACCACCGGGTATACTGATCTCTCCAAGACCAAAAGGGAGATCGTCTCGTGGTGTAGCAACCCGTACCAGTGGAGCCGTGGACACAGAAATACTTCCGGGCAAAGGAGTTCCTTGGATGGAGGTAACCTGTAACGGTGGTTCACGAGGTTGAGTGGCCAAGTGGAGTTGCTGGACAAGTTCATGTGTAATAAAATTCCCTCCGGCCCCGGATTCAACGAGAGCCCGTGTCTCAAAAGATCCTCCCGGGAATTTCAGAGTAATAGGCACTGTACATTGAGGAGCAGCATTGAAACAGCCCAGGAGACACTCCTCCATTCCTCCTAGGCGTGTGCGTTTCCCGGCCGTTCCTTACATTGAGAAAGGAAGTGCCCCTTCCCGCCGCAGTACAAGCAGAGACCTAGATTGCGGCGGCGGCGTTTCTCTTCCTCAGACAAGGACGTTCTCCCCAATTGCATTGGCTCCTCGGTAGATGACTCGGATGAGGCCCCAGGGGTTCGGGAACTCGGCGTAAAAGGCTTAGAAAATACGGGAGCCAGAGACGCCATACGTCGTTGAGGATGGACCTCCTTTGCCCTCTGTTGAAGGCATCGGTCAATGCGCCCTGCTAATTCAATGAGGGAATTAAGGTCTTCAGGGATATCCCTGGCAGCCAATTCGTCCTTGATTCGGCCCGCAAGACCCTCCAAGAAAATACCACGCAGTGCGTCATCACGCCACCCCACCTCCAACGCCAAGGTGCGGAACTCCAGGGCGTAATCAGACAACGTGCGTGCTCCTTGTCGAAGTTGTAGTAACTCGGAAGTTGCTGAAGTTTGATGGGCGGGTTCATCGAAGGCTGCTTTAAAGTTGGCAACAAAGCTGTCGAGGTTAGTGAGAATGACGTCACTCTTCTCCCACATCGGAGAGGCCCAGTTGAGCGCCTTACCATCCAGCAGAGAAAAGATATACGCCACCTTGACCGAATCAGTAGGAAATTGACTGGGAAGCAAGGCAAACCGCACGAAGCACTGGTTTAGAAATCCGCGGCACGCCTTAGGATCCTCGGCGTATCTGGAGGGAGCAGGGAGTTGAGTAGGCGTCTGGAGCGTGACGACCGGGGCGGCCACCGGTACAGGAACTGGTGCAGGAGGTTCAGCATCCATACGAGTAGCCATACGCTCCACCGTGGCTACCAAGGAATCAAGAACCTGCTGCTGTTGAACCAATCGTTGGGCGAGCCCCGGAATGGCCTGGAGACCAGCGAGGTCTGCCGGATCCATGGCCTTTGCAAACTGTTATGACTGCCGAAATCCAGGAGTGGATCCTTGGGCCGACTGGCGTGGAAGACAGTCGGGAGGCAGAACACCCGTTGGACGAGCTGGAGCTTCACCTGGAAACCCGAGACCCCTCCAGAGGAGCTGTGGGAGCCCGGGTCGCTAGGACTTAGGAGTCTTCACCCTGGAAGCCCGAGGTCCCCCCAGGAGGAGCCCGTAGGGACCCGGACCGCTGGGACTTAGGCGAAGGGTGCAAAGAAACAGGAAACGAAGGTACGAACCGGAGTCAAGGCAGGCAGCAGGCAGGCAGAACGAAGACACGGACCGGAGTCAAGGCAGGCAGCAGGCAGGCAAAACGGAGTCACGAACCGGAGTCTAGGCAGGCAGCTGGCAGGCAGAATGAAGTCACAAACCGGAGTCAAGGCAGGCAGAGATCAGAATACCGTAGAGCAGGAACCAGGAGTCAGGCAGGCAAACAGAATCCAGGAACAAGCAGGCAAGGATCAGGAACCAGACGAACAGGAACAGCAACTAGGGCTCAGCAGAGTGACCGCGTTGCAAAGGCAACATTGAAACCCCCGGCAGCTGTTTAAATGTCCCGCCGGCGTCTGACGTCACTCGGGGGCGTGTCAGCACATCCGGGTGCTGAACGCACAAAACCGCGACCCTCGCGCGCGCGCGTTCCCTGGCCGAGGGGAGGAGTCTTCGGCGGCGTCTCCTTCGTGGAGACGCCGCTGCCACGCGGCTCGAGCGGCCTGGAACCCGGCACCAAGCAGCGAGTGAGCAGGAGGTAAGCGCCCGGTCACTAAGCTAGTGACCGGGATCGTAACAGCATCTGTATAAATACATGTGTATTTATACAGATGTCTACATGCCCCGAGTCTACATCCTGGTCTTTGGTTTGATTTTATAATTCCATTCTATCTCTGTCCGCCCTCCTACCAGCTCATTCAACATATCAGCACCAACAAATCAAAGCACAAACATCACTAAAGAACGGCTTTAACTTTCAAGCCCCATCTATCTACAAAAGAACTGGTAAACCAAACCACATACAGGTAGATAGTGGCACCAGAGACTCCAAGCCACTGATCTACATAACCCAAACCAACTTCACAAAGAAAGCTCGCAGAACTTCCAGATCTACCAGCAGACCCCTCAGAAGATTTGTAATATCTCATTATACGTCCACCCAATACCACCAGGTCTTCCTTAAGCTTCCACTTAACATTCACCCATCTTTCTCCGGACTGCACTCACCCAACATACCCCATCATACATACAGCACTCTTCTAACATTATCCACCCAGCACTCTTCAAACCACATTCGTCCAGCTCTCTTCAGACAGCATTCGCCTAGCACTCCTGTTAACCGTAACAATTCCCACAGTCTTCCACTTCAGCCACTTACATCCCAACATGCACCCCCTCACAATTCCCATCATCCACAATCCCAAATGGAGAACACCAAAGCCCCCTTCCCTCCCCCATCACAATCGTCAACAGAGGCTCAGGCCCATCTTACTGACACCACTCACTCAATTCCTTGGACTAACTCTCTTCTCACTCACATTGATTAATGCGCAATCGATCGCTAAGAAAAGTCATATATTCAACGACTACCTATCCGATACAAAACCTGACATCTGTGCTATCACAGAAACCTGGTTAAAACCCACCGACACTGCACTAATAAATCAGTTACCCATACAGGATTATGATGTTCTCTCTATTCCCAGACCTAAAAAAAGAGGAGGTGGACTTCTCCTCGCAGCCAAAAAAACGCTGGGTCTGACTTTGCAGACTTCCAATAACATATCAAAGATTGAATTTGCCCTATTCAACTCAAAACATCTGACTATCGGCCTAATCTATGCTCCCCCCGGAATACTGGAAGCTGACCCATCTTCCATCATAGAACTTACAGCAAAACACCTAAATTCCACGAAACCTACCATCCTCATGGGAGATTTTAATCTACATGTAGATATCCAACCTCATTCTACCAACTGTAAAACTTTTCTCTCCTCTCTCAACAATATGGGTTTCAGACAAATAGTGACTGAACCAACCCACAAAGCAGGCCATACGCTGGACCTTATCTTTATAAATGAAGGTATCACAACCCACACCACTCCAACTTGCACTCCAATACCTTGGTCAGACCATCGAATTATATCATCGGTTTTAAAAATAAAAGAACTTCCACCACAATCCACACAACCTATAACTATATCGCTTAGGAAACAGTGCTCAGGAGACCAACTCGGTGAACACCTAGCCAAGGAACTTGAGCACCTAGACCTATCCGACGTAAACTCAGCAACTTCATCATGGACCAACATCACTAAAAGGTTGCAGATCAAATTTGCCCCATGACAACTAAATCTATCAATCCAAACAAAGACAACAGGAGACCCTGGTTCACACCAGAGCTAAAAAATCATAAACACGAGTTGAGATGCAAGGAACAAAATTGGCGAAAAAACCCATCTACAACCACCCTCCTCATCTACAAATCATGCCTTAACTCATACAGAAACAACATCAACACAACAAAGAGAATATTCTTCTCCAAAAAATCCACCACCTCATCTTTGATTCAAGAGCTCTTTTCTCCTATGTATCAACCCTCACAAAACCCCCGGCACCGACCATTCCAGACGATCAAGCACTCACTAAAGCGAACGAACTAGCAGACTTTTTCGACAACAAAATCACTTCACTTCTAGCTCCCCTCAAGGGACCATCTACACATCCAAAACACGTAATCAACCTCACCCCCCAATCTTCGCAATCACCCGCTCAACAAACACCTCATTCAACCGCTCAACCACCACTCCCAACAGATCAACAACCATCGCACCCAAATGTCAAACAACCTAACACTTCACTAACACTACTCAACACTTTTGAGCTCACATCCACTCTAGAAATAGAGAATATTCTCAAGAAGATAAAACCATCCTCTCATCCATCAGACCATATTCCATACAACAAACTGTGTCTGATCTCCAACACCATAGCCAAACCTTTAGCAGACATTATTAACTGCTCCTTCTCTCAAGGACATGTCCCGAACCAACTCAAGTTAGCCATGCTCAAGCCGCTCCTCAAAAAACCTAACTTACCCACCTCAGACCCAGCAAACTTTAGACCCATAGCAAACCTCCCGTTGATTGCCAGAGTTATGGAGAAAGTTGTAAACAAACAACTTACAGAATATCTTGACGAAAACAACATCCTCACCTCAAACCAATTTGGCTTTCGTAAGTCTATGAATACCGAATCATTATTAACATCATTATCAGACACTATCATTTTCAACCTAGAAAAGGGCCAACCTTGCCTCCTCGCTCTCCTTGATCTTTCATCAGCGTTTGATACCGTTAACCACTCATGCCTCCTGCAACGCCTAATAGACATTGGCATTGCAGGAGTAGTTTTTAACTGGTTCAAATCATTTTTGGAGAACAGAACATACAAGGTCAAGATAAATAACAAAGAGTCCCACACCATCAAATCCAAAAGGGGGGTACCACAAGGATCATCCCTCTCCCCGACTCTTTTCAATATTTATCTACTCCCACTTTGTCAACTTCTCACTAACCTTAAGCTAAGACATTACCTATACGCGGATGATATTCAAATCCTCATCCCTATAGAAGATTCCATATACAAAGCCATATCATTCTGGAATAAATGTCTGTCAGCTATCAACAATCTACTCACCAGCCTCAACTTGGTTCTAAATAAAAACAAAACTGAAATCCTCATTATAACTCCGGAAAACTATACCCCTTCCTCACATTCTAACACTAATCAACATCCGGTCACCACAGGGCTCTCCACCACACAACAAGTTAGAGATCTGGGAGTCATCATAGACAACAGACTCAGTCTCAACAAATTCGTCAACAACACAACAAAAGAATGTTTCTTTAAACTTTAAAGAAACTCAAACCTCTCCTCCTATACAGAGACTTCTGCATGGTTTTACAAGCCATCATACTCCCAAAGCTGGATTATTGTAACTCTCTCCTCCTAGGCCTTCCAGCATGCACCATCAAACCACTTCAGATGGTCCTGAACGCCTCTGCAAGAATTCTATCAAATGCCAAAAAGAGAGATCATATCACCCCAATTCTCCACCATCTCCACTGGCTTCCAATTAAATACAGGATCCAGTTCAAGTCTTTAATGATGATACATAAGGCCTTACACAACATCGCACCTCTCAACCTAACATTCCAAATTCAATTACACACATCTGTGAAACCAACCAGAAGCGCCTATCAGAACAGACTAATCACACAACCTGCGAAATCCGTTCTGAGGAAACGTGCATTATCCACAGCGGGCCCTTCACTTTGGAACTCGCTCCCTCCAGACCTTCATTTAGAACCATGCCACTCTACATTTAAAGGGAAACTTAAGACTTGGCTTTTCAAACAAGCTTTCCCCTAGAGCCAAGAACACGAAGAAAAGTCTTTTCAAGCCCACAACGAGTTATTCAGATCTATTTTTTTCTTCCTTTGTTAATCAGAAATTTACACATGCTGACTTCAATGTAAAACTTATTACTTTGTTTTTGTTCAATGTAAAACTTCTTTTATTCTGTTCTATGTAAACCGCTATTTGTAGCGATAGTTACTGTTCTTTGTGAACCGGGGTGATATGTATATTATACAGGAACCTCCGGTATATAAATTAATTTAAATAAATAAATTTAAATAAATGTGTGTGTGTGTTTGCAAGAAAGAGCATGTGTGTGTGCATGTGTGAGAGAGAGAGAACAATAGAGAGCAAATGTGTATCTGCAAGAGTGTGTAAGAGAGAGAGCATGGGTGAATGTGTGTAAGAGAGAGAAAATGTGTATGTATGTATGGAAGAGAACATATGTGTGTGTATGTGTGTGTGAGAGAGAGAGAGATAGAGTGCATGTATGTGTGAGAAAGAGAGAACGAGCATGTGTGTACACAACAACACCCCTTTCTCTCTGCTTGATACTCAAAAGTTCCCAAGTATGGAGACAGGGAGATTTTTTAAAATCCTTAGTTTTAATTATTGGATGTTATATGATGTGTCTGTATTGAAATATTTTATTGGTGTTCAGAAAAAAATTATTTTATTTTTTAATTATTGGATGTTATTCTGTTCATTAGCTGTGTTTAATTATTCTTTCATTGATATGGTTTTACTACTACTGATAATATTTATATTTCTTGATTTTATTGTTTTATGAGGAATGGTAATGTTTCTGTTTTTCCATTGTTGTCTTGCATACAGAATTTGGCTTGTTGCAGTTTCCAGTTCAGTTTTTGTCTGCATGCTTTTATTTATACTTTATAGTCTCTATTCTTTATGTAAAGGTCTTACTGTGTTCTGCTTGAGTGACAGAGGTGAGATATTACACTATTGTGTGGTTTCTAGGGATGTGCAGAGGGATGCCATATGTTGCATCTGGGATTCATATTCGTCGGGGGGCAGATATGTTGCATTCGGCAAGGGGGCCCCCCAAACTGTTTATACATTGATTTCTATTTGTTTCCCCACTAAATTAAATTAACTACACCCCCATCCACCTGACCCCCCCAAGACTTACTAAAACTCCCTGGTGGTCCAGCGGGGGATCCAGGAGCCATCCCCTGCACTCACACCCTTGGCTGCTGGTTTCAAAATGGTGCCGATAGCCTTTGACCTACTATGTCACAGGGGCTACCAGTGCCATTGGTCAGCCCCTGTCACATGGCCACCGGCACCATCTTGTGCTCCTACCATGTGACAGGGGCTGACCAATGGCAACGGTATCCCCTGTGACATAGTAAGGGCAAAGGCTATCGGCGCCATTTTGATTACTGGCAGCCAACTGCCCGAGTGCAGGAGATTGCTCCCGGACCCCCACTGGACCACCAGGGACTTTTTGCAAGACTTGCCCTGTGACATAGTGAGGGCAAAGGCTATTGGCACCATTTTGAATACTGGCAAAGGCTATGGAGTGCAGGAGGTCACTCCTGGACCCCTGCTGGACTTTTGGCAAGGCTTGTGGGGCTCAGGAGGGTCCCCCAAGACTTGCCAAAAGTCCCTGGTGGTCCAGCAGGGGTCCGGGAGCGATCTCCTGCCCTCGGACCGTCGGCTGTCAGTAATCAAAATGGCGCCGATAGCCTTTGCCATTACTATGTCACAGGGGCTACTAGTGCCATTGGTCATAATATCTCCCCCCTCAATCTAACCTTCCAAATAAGGCCACACACCTCAAACAGACCCACTAGAAGAGCATACAGAGACATGCTATATACCCCATCTGCTAAAACCTCTTTAAGGAAGCGTGCCCTCTCCACAGCTGGGCCTCCACTCTGGAACTCGCTCCCACCAGACCTCCGCCAAGAACCCTGCCCTTTGGTCTTCAAAAAGAAACTGAAAACCTGGCTCTTCAGACAGGCCTTTTCGGACAGATAATTCCCTCGCCCATGCTCTCACTCCCCCTTTGAATCCTTCCAATGCTAAACGTCCCATTGCTCATTGTGGTTTTCTCCCTCAACTCTCTCTCTATTCCCCCCTCTACCGGCTCGATTCCCCGAGGCATAGGTCTCTTTTCCATTCTTCTTATTATTAAAGTTACTCATTTTAATATTATGTTATATCTACTACATTATATGATAGTGTACTCTCTTATGTTGCCAAAGTTTTCACATTTCTGTTTATTGTCCCCGCACGTTCATGGTTCCTATGTTTCACTGTATACGCCATTCGGCGACAGTTTCAGTCCCATGTAAACCGGTGCAATATGTATCCTATACAGGAGCATCGGTATAGAAAAGTTAAAAATAAATAAATAAATAAATAGATTGTTAACAAACTGATGAATGTGGTTCAGAGAAATGCAAAGGAAGAGCATGATTCCCCTTATAGTAATAGTTTGGAATAGGTTTTTGATACAAAGTGAAGGATTTGAGGCTGGGTCTAAGCATAAACTTTCATCCTTTAAATAAGAGCAGTAGAATAGTTTTTTTTTTTTTTGGGGGGGGGCTGGTATAGAATAATGTTTGTCAATATCTTTAGCTGCCATGCATAATATGAATATGTTGCAAATTGCAGGACTACAAATTATGTGTTGGAAAATGTCCCTCTTTCTTGTTGAAAGCTTTCCTGGATAATTGTGTAGATTTCATCCAGTGTATGGTTAATTGGTCCCTACAAGGTTTGGTACCAAAAACTTGGAAATACTCTATAATTATAACCATTTTTGAAACTGACCAATTCATATGGTTCTCTGTTCCAGCTGCTGTATAGAACAATTTGCTGAATTCCTTTCATAGCAAAATTGGCTAAAGGAAAGGTATGGTCTCTTCTTGTTTAGAGGATAATAATTGTCTGGATGTATATTAAGTGGGCTTTCTCATAGGACTCAGAACAGCACTTTCAATTTTACTGGTTATGTCAGTGGCACTCAACTTGGTCAATCATAACATTTTGTTAGAGCTTTGCCAGTGTTTGCAGATGGGAGGGCAAGTGTTATAAAATGGGGAAACTCCTTCCTGGAAGATCGGAGGATACCAGTAAGTGTGAAAGGTTTGATTTCAGAGTCAGTGGTACTGGACTGTGCGATCCCCTAGGGCTCATCGTTGTCATCACTTCTGTTCAATATATTCATGCAGCCCCTAGGTAGGTTGAGATGCAGCCTGAGGCAGCATGGTTATATATATGTAGCTGACATAAAGATCATCTGTCCTTTGGGCAGGGATTGTGCTGTGGTGCTGTCCTAGTTTAAGGATACGTTGTTTGCCATCTCAAATTGGCTGGGACAAATGAACAGTTTTTTTTAATAAATAGAGATTCTGTTAGTGTATGATGCTAGCTAGTCCAACGGTGGATTTATCGCTGGCCAATATAAAAACCAATAAGGTTCCTATAATGGAACCTTATTGTTGGGGGTAAGATTAGGCTCTGTGATGTCTTTAGAAGAACAGCTGTCTCATATGATCAAAGCAATGTATTTAAAGTCATATTTAGTATATTGTTTGCATCTCCTTCTTAATGGAAGCTCTTCTCCTGTGATAATACAATCATTTATCTTACCATATTTAGATTACTGCAATGGTCTTCTCAAAAACCTTCCTGGAAGGCTCTTATGTAGATTACAGGTTATACAAAATATGGCAGCCAAAGTTAATTGAGGTTGCTCTCAGAAGACACTGGCAGTTGGTGCTGCCTCTTTTGTAGTGACTGCATTGATTACCTGTGGTTGATATAGCTCAATTTAAGATCCTGACCCTTGTATTTAGAGTGTTATGAAAAATGTTCCTGCGTATTTAAGGGATAAGTTACACAGATATAGACCTGCTAGAGAGTTATGGTCCTCCCATATGCCTATGTTTGTGGCCCCTACAGATAAGTCCATACAAAAGTTAGATTGCATAACAGAGTATTCTCCATTATGAGATAAAATGAACAATTATTATTATTTGTTTTTTTGTTTAATATTTTTGTTCTTATAGGTATTTCCAATATACATCATTTTTACTATTGGAGTATGATCTGTATGGACTAATGATGCAGGCATGAGGCTGAAACAAGATCATTTTGGGATATTGGTTTTAATTTATGTAATTTGGTTTATGTTTTATATGTATTTTCTGATTTATTAAATTACATTGTTTTTGTTGATATAATTTATTTGTTTAATTTATTTAGGCATTTTATATACTGTCATTCCATATATTAGCCTTCATTTTATTAAAATATATTTTCATTAATTCTTTATGTGCTATTGTAATTCTTTATGAGGTAGATTTTAAAAGCTGTGCATGTGCGCGGTTCCCATCGCGCACGCATGAACATGCCAATTTTATAACATACGCGCGTCTCTTTGTTTAACATGACATTCCCTGCAGGGGTCAATCTTTTGTTGAAATCTCTCCATCTCACCTCACCACCTCTAAGTTAGATCTGATACCGTCATGAAGCTGAGCGGTGACCAAGATGGCTGCTGTGTAGTGTGCAGGCGAACATTGATGCTCCGGTTTCCTAGAAAAAATCATTTTCCTTGGCTGATTTCTGCTATAGTTCAGAAATCTTTCTTTTACTTTAGATATATTCGTCAACTGTGCCCATAGATGGATCCTCAGGATTTGAAATTATTAGTCCAGGCTTTTGTTATTCTTAAACTGGGTTATTAGAATTCTTTACTTCTTAGAACACCAAATACTCAGTTAAATCATTTAAAGTTACTCTACTCTAAGAGTAATGTGGTGATCCCCCTGGTAGGCAACAAGATGGCCCTAGAACCCAACCATTTAAGAATTTTTTATCTAGAAAACTGGAATGCCACAGTTCAGTACCTCCCCCAGAGGCTATCTGTAGTAGATTGACCTATATGCATATAAGTAGGGGATTAGAATAGGACAGATGTGGCTTTTTAGTTCTGTTTTTGGAGAGTGAGGAGCTCATATTATTTTTCTTTAGCATGAGGCTTATTCCCCTCATGGAACATATTTTCGGGGCTTTTCCTTCCAAGGCAATCCCTGCTTGTATCGGTGTCATTTAAGAAAAGAGATTTTAATTAGTGTCTTGCTAATGTTTGAAAAGTTCACTGGCGTGGAAATCTGGTTTCTTTAGTGATGGTGGTTCTCTGGTTTTGAATGCTAGGACACTGAAAACCTGACAGAATCCTGTCAAGGAGAGAGCCAGATCTGCAGTGACAGTGATTCCTCTTCAGAGAAGATTTTTGGCTGTTAAAGACTGATACTAGTTTTGTTTGGTAGGAGGGCTTTTTGTGCACCCCTCCTTTCCTGGAGCTGGGCTGGAATATCAACAGACCCCCCCCCTCCTTCAGAGAGGTCTAGTATCTAAAAGATAAAAAAGTGAAGAAATATGAAGAACCTCAATAGGATCTCCATCACTGGGACATAGGCACACACTGGCTGAAGGACAAACAACTTTGGACTTTGGTAGGACTGTTCCATTTATTTATTTTTATTTTATTTAGGCATTTTATATACTGTCATTCCAAAAGAAGATCACAATGGTTTACAGTATTAGGGGTAGATTGTATAAAGCTTACGAATATAGGTCCGGTGACGCGTGTAAAGCCCCGGGACAAGTCTAAGTTTTGGGGCTTTGAGAAAGGGGCGGGGAGGGGTGGTCTGAATAAGATCATTATCTGTTTTCAAACTTTACTGGATGCCAAGGATCTATTCTTTGACTGGGGCATGGATGTCATTTTACTGAGAAGGCAGCAGCTGCAAATTCTCTTGTACCCCTTCACCTTTGCCCACACAGCTCTCCCAGTTCCTCTGTCACCCCTGCAACTCTTTTCTATGAGCAGTGCTACTAATGTCCCTTTTTGGGACCATAGGCAACACAGTTATTATTTTCAGGGCCTGACTCCCTCCTCCTTGGATTCAGATGGTGGTAGTGATGAAGCAGTGCACTGATGCTTGCTTCATTTCATAAGGATTTTTTTTCAGGTGCTCCATAAGCTCATGGCCAACACTGGAGGTTTGTCCTCCCTCTCTCATAACTGACATGTTCAATAAAATCTTTTGTTCCTTGCCGTGGAACTCCCAACTTCCACTCCACATTGAGTGCAATCTTTTTCTCTTTCTCTCCTCTCTCACTCTAATTATTTTATTTAGATAACTATAGTCCACATAAGACAGTAAAAGCAGTGTACAATATTACATGCATAATAAAATACATAAAAACAATTTACAATCTATGAAAACACAAAAGAAAAAGAAAAAATATATCCAACAAAAATCAGCAAACAGATAAACCCTTGCTGTATCTGCCCAAACTCTCCTAGGGTCCTGTTTTTTACTACCTTCCCAGATACATCCCTTCCTAAAAGATTATAGATATAAATTAGGACCCCACCCAGTACAGTCTTGACTCTGCTGGACAAGGACACTTCTCCACAACATGCCCTTGCATGAGCCTTGTGGAACAGGTGTTGCGATTCCGCCCATGGCTAGACTCATGGGTGGCCTCTCACCTTCCTGCCAGCCAGTGCCCTGACGCCATTGTTCTTCACGGCAAGGGGCCGACCATGTCATCCTCGGCACGGCGGGCCTGGCCACCGTGTGTCCATGTGGCCTGGAGCCGTCATCTTTGCCGGGCCAGGGTCCGCCACCATCTCCGGTGCCCCGCCTTCCATACGCCTCGGAGGCTGTCAGCATTCCAGCTGTGGTCCGGCAGCTCGTGGCCAGAGGCCGCCAGAGGCCTTCCTGTGTGGCAGCAGGGAGGCGCCAACGTCGCTGGGCCTAGTAGCGGCCTGGTCCACTCTTTTGCTCCTCTTACCGGCATGGATGCTGCTCTCCAGGGTCCTGCCTCCTACCTGCTTCTAAGGCACAGGGCTGCACCTCCTTCCTATATTTAAAGGGCCAGGCCTTCTGGCTTCTCCTGATGACATCACCTCCTGTGGACTATAAATCCTCTGGGGGCCCTCAGAAGCATTGCCCTTGCAACTAGTCCTCTTGTTCTAGTTGCCTTGGCTCCATGGTTTCCCGAACCTGCTCTTTTCTTGCCTTGAGTCTCCAAGCCTGACCTCTGCCTGCCTGACTATGCTGACCTCTCCAAGCCTGACCTCCGCCTGCCTGACTATGCTGACCTCTCCAAGCCTGACCTCCACCTGCCTGACTATGCAGACCACTCCAAGTCTGACCTCTGCCTGCCTGACTATGCTGACCTCTCCAAGCCTGACCAGAGCCTACCTGACTACTCCGCCATCTCTCCAAGAGACCCTCAGAGGCCCACCTAAGTCCGAGCGGTCCAGGCACCCAAGGGCTCAACCTGCAGAAACCCCCGGACTGTTATTGGCAAAGCTCCAGTTTGCCGCTGTCTTCACGTGTGTTCCGCCTCCTGGTGGCAGGTGCTCTCTGTGTCCGACCAGAGGGCCGTACCAATCCTGCACCAGGCCAAGGGTCCACCTCCAGCACAACCGATTGCAAGGGCCATGGACTCGGTGGATCTGTCAGCCCTCCAGGCCATCCAGGGCTTTGCCCAGAAGATACATTTCCTGGAGGCATTGTCGGCCTCAATTGAAAGAATATAGGCCCACTTGGACTCCCTGCCATGGACTTCACCACACTGAAGTCCATTCCTGGGTTAGTTCTGAAGCTTCAGAATCTCCAGGCAACCCAAGAGATGGACATGGCGGACGTGAGTCGTATCGCCACTTGTCAAAATTTCCTGCCCCCATTTAACCCATCATTGCCATCCTCAGCTTCTCCCGCATTGACCCCCGATACTGGATGGGTGGTCATCTCGTTACCAGCATCACCTCATTACTCGGGAGATCCCAAACAATGCCGGGGTTTTTTAAACCAATGTCAGATACAGTTTACTCTACAGTCTGTGCTTTTTCCGAACGACTTAGTCAAAACAAAGTTTATCATGTCCCTTTTTGGAAGGCAAGACCCTGGCCTGGGCTTCCCCGCTGTGGGAACATTCCGACCCTCTACTGTCCACTCTTTCACAGTTCGTGTCCAGTTTCAAATAAGTCTTTGATGAACCTGGCAGGCTTCCCACGACGGGCTCTGACTTGTTACAGCTGAGACAAGGGACGCGCTCTTTGTCTGATTATGCAATTGAGTTTTGCACGTTGGCCACAGAGCTGAACTGGCAGGGGAACAGTCTACATGCCATCTTTCTGGAGGGACTGGCACTCCAGCTAAAAGACAAACTCACTGCATGGGAGATCCCTGTGTCCCTTGAGGGTCTAATTGACTTAACGGGAAAATTGGACCGAGAGAACCAGTCTAGTCTGAGAAACCATCCAAGGGTCCCACTTCCCTTCGTTGAGAAGTATCCACTGCTCTCAGAGAACTCCGAAGAACCTATGCAACTGGCCTGTGTCTGTCTGTCTGTCAGAGGAAGAGAAATCCCATCATCGCCAGCTTGGCCTATGCCTGTATTGTGGGAACCAGAGTCACCATTGTCTTCAGTGTCCTGAGAAAAGAGAACATCCTCCGTGCCAAGGAATCACTGGTGCGGTAGCCCTTGGTCTAACTACCATATCACTTTTGCTCCTATTATCAGCTTCCCTGGAGCAATTCTCTACCCGCTTCGCCACCCAGGTTCTAGTCGATTCCAGAGCTGGGGGAAATTTTATCCAGCAAGACCTCATGGACCAATACAAGATTTCCACGAGTCATTTGACTTCACCAGTGGCTCTAGCCTCTTTCCATGGAAACTTCCTTCCCGAATTGGTGACTTGGGTTACACATCCTTTTACCCTAAAGGTGGGAACCGATCACATCGAGCTCATTACCTTCTACGTCCTTCCCAAAACTGTGAACCTAGTTATATTAGACCTGCCGTGGCTACAAAAACATCAGCCACAATTCGATTGGGCCTCGGCTGACCTTATTCAGTGGGGCCCACAATGTTCTGAGAACTGCCTTGAACCAACGAAATCCCCTCATGCCTTGGTTGTGGCCACCGCTCTGCCTAACCCTTCGTGCCCTAGTAGGAAGTCTCAGGAGACTCAGACCGTCTTTCCACAGTGGAAGGAGCAACTGACACACAGGATGATCAAATACGAGGTCTTAGAAAGGGAATACAAGCAAGTCATGAATGGATTTGTGTCCCTTCTGTCCTTTAAAGAAAAAGTCCAAAATCTACAAATCCTCCTACAACAAAGGAGGAGGGGACTGTCTCTCGATATACCTGAAGGTAGGGACACCCCATGTCCCAGCCTACAAAACCCCTGTATGGGGGGCCTTGAGGAGGGGGTACTGTTGCGATTCCGCCCATGGCTAGACCCATGGGTGGCCTCTCACATTCCTGCCGGCTGGTGCCCTGACACCATTGTTCTTCGTGACCAGGGGCCACCCATGTCATCCTCAGCATGGTGGGCGTGGCCGCCACGCATCCATGCGGCCTGGAGCCGCTGTCGTCATTGCCGGGCTGGGGTCCCCCACCATCTCTGGTGCCCCACCTTCCATGCGCCTCAGAGGCCATCGGTGTTCCAGCTACAGTCCGGCAGCTCGCGGCCCAGAGGCCACCCAGAGGCCTTCCTGCCTGGCGGCAGGGAGCCGCTGACATCTCTAGTCCTGGTAGTGGCCTGGTCCACTCTTTGCTCCTCTTCGAGGCATGGATGCCGCTCTCCAGGGTCTTGTCTCCTACCTGCTTCTAAGGTGTGGGGCCGTGCCTCCTTCCTACATTTAAAGGGCCAGGCCTTCCGGATCCTCCTGATGACATCACCTCCTGCTGACTATAAATCCTCTGGAAGCATTGCCCTTGCAACTAGTCCTCTTGTTCTAGTTGCCTTAGCTCCGTGGTTTCCCGAACCTGCTCTTTTCTTGCCTTGAGTCTCCAAGCCTGATCTTCACCTGCCTGACTACGCTGACATCTCCAAGCCTGACCACAGCCCACCTGACTACTCCATCATCTCTCTAAGAGATCCTGAGAGGCCCACCTAAGTCCAGGCGGTCTGGGCACCCCAGGGCTCAACCTGTGGAAACCCCTGGACTGTTATTGGCGTGCTCCAGCTTGCCTCTGTCTCCATGTTTGTTCCGCCTCCTGGTGGCGGGTGCTCTCTGGGTCCGACCAGAGGGCTGTACCAATCCTGCACCATGCCAAGGGTCCACCTCCAGCGCAACAAGTGGGTGATATTACCCCTCCCTTGGATCATGTAGCCCAATGTCCCTCGGTTATATATAACAGGAGCAGGACTCACCAAAGCCCCCTACCTTCCCTTTTGATTCTACTAACCCTTTTTCTTTCCAGATGTCCTACTGCAAGAAGCATTTCTCTTTTTATGTTTTAGCAAAGTGCTGCTTCCTTTTAAGGTTAACAGGAAGTATCCCTTGGCTTGTATTAATTTATTTTGCCTTTTTGAAAGCATAAGCAGCAAGCCGTTTTGGGTTGCTGCAAAGGCTCGCTCACTAGGCTATGAGTTTTTTTCTTTCATTTTTTGGGGGATTGGTGTGAGGTTGGAGATTGCAAGAGAAATTTACTAAGGACACAGAAACGAATGCATTGGCGAGCAAAAGAGGCTGAGTTTGCTTGGCCATGGAAATGTCACAACCTTGGGATCTAAAAAGCTAACAAAAGAATATTAACAGAAGCAGAAAAATTTCAGCTACTTAAAGCAGTAATGCAAGTCCATTTTTGAGAAGCATCTTTTACTACTTCAAGGACTGTTTCTTATTCATAGCCTCCAGACAAAAATATTAATAAAAGACAATATTGGTGACCAAAATTCTGTCATGTTATTCTCTATGGGATTTGCTCTGAGTTTTTACTTTTTAGTTTAAGGGGAACATTTTCTCATAAAAACTACCTTCATTGTTTGTCTTTGACAATAAGTGCATAAAAGTATATGTGCCAAAAGCATCTACATATTTTCCACTTGCTCTTTGTGTAGGTGAAAAACTGTGTGTGTGTGTGTGTGTGTGTGTGTAGGGGGGGGGGGGGTCACACACATTTCAAAATCTAATCTTTATGTGATGTTTTCCTCCCTTGACCTTAATGCACCTACAGGAATGTTTCTTTTTCTTGCGGCTATAGGATGACATGCTTCGGAGCCCAACTATATTTTTAGCCGCATTTGAGGTGGTCATTTTTTTAGTCAGGCTATTTTATCCAACTAGACACCTACTTACCTGTGCAAATGGCTCTGAATGTCACTCTCTCCCCAAACAAAACTATGTACATTTTTACGTTTTAGGATGAGAAAAATACCACTGATTAACTCAGCAGCCATGCCTTTTGCACTGTGCTAGTCTCTTTCCCACTAAGGCTTGAAAACTTTGTAATGCAGCTCCCTCCCATTTCTACGTCCCTCTGACGTCTCACTGAGTGCAATGAAGGCCAACTATTTGGAGCATAAGTCTTAGATACCAGGAAATCCCACACTTCCCCAGAACATGTTACCCTAGAAGAACTGCATGCTCTCACAGAAAGTGAAATAGGCTTTCCTTCTGAAGCCAAGCATGACGCATCCTATGTCAGATTTCATGGCTTGGAAAAGCACCAAGACAAATGCATATCTTTGCTTATGATCTGAGGGAAAGAGACTTTCCAGTTCCCCACAAAACCGCAAGTTTTATTTTTGCCCCATTACAGAATTCCTTCTATTGGAGCCAGTGTCGGACCTCTAAGACACACTCTACTCAGATTTCTTATAACAATTGGTTCCATATTCACATTTAGACTTACAAGGGAGACTTATCATGTCTTTGCTTCTAACGATACTTTAATGTTGCAGCCCAGCATTGTAATAAAACCATCCTTTTTTATTATGAAGACATAGTAAAATAATACTATCAAAGTAAAGTCAACCAAAGAAAGATCAAACTGCCAGATAATGACTAAGAAGAAAAGGAAATTTGGTTTCAGAACAAATTTGCAAATGCTGCTTATGGATCACACCCTGTCTTGAAAACTAAAATCTATTGGCCTTGTTTTCAAAAGGCAAACAAATGAAAAGATAAATACATAAAATCACATAGCTGTTTAAGTATAGATTTTTGTAGAAATAGTTATGCACTTTTCATTTTCATTCCAAATATGTTTTAATAAGTATACAACATACGGGATGTCTTAAGAGATTATTTTGTATATTTATCTTACAATTAATTACTTATTTACTGAGTTCAGACTAAACAGGAAACATGCAGAAAAGTGTGTAAAAGTGGTAAATGCCTACATGCACATTTATCACCTCATGAAAAAATAATAAATTTAAGTAAATATATTAAGGGCTTTTTTAAGGATGGAGGTTTCTAAAGGAAGGAATATTTTAAATCCTCAGATATATTAAAACACCCAGAAAACATAGAAGATAAACAGAATTGATGATCACCTAACAGGATTTATAAGGTGAATTTTCAAAGCCATTTATGCCCATAAAACTAGGTTTATGTCCTTTTATGGATGCACCAGGCTCAGTGCAATTAAAAGTATGCTTTCCCTCGTACTTTTATTAAAACTTCAGAGAGGCATTCTGGGAATGGGGGAGGGGACGCACATTTGGGAGTTATGCACATACTTTTTCATTTCAAAAATTCTGCATGCAAATTAGATTGCACAAATTATACCTTCTGAAGATCAGGTATAATTTTCGGTGCTGTAATATGGGTGCCTACTTGGCCAATTACTCGAGGGTTTTCAATTTAAACATATGCCCATAAATCTCTCTGAATACACTCGGTAAATTTTGTGTGCACAATGTATAATGCACATGCAGACTTTATCGATATCCAGGTTGTTTACAAATGACCCCCTAAATTTTCAAAAACCCATTTACCTGCATTAAATGCACTTAACATGATAAAACCTATTGTCAATTAAATAGCATGTAGAGTAGCAATTTTCAAAAATGGGCTATTGAAAATTACTACGATAGTACAATACATTTACGTTTACATTTTCCTTTGAAAATTACCTCCAAGGGATAATGAAATTGTCATTTTCTGAGGAAACAGATCCTAAATCTGTAAAGGGCACAATGGCCCACTTTCTCCATATTCACTTGTGAGGTGACAATTTACATAGTTGTAATACTAATGGTAAATGAGTGGCACTGGACCATGTGCACAGAGGGGTAGATTTTATAAATGTATGCGCGGGCGTACTTTTGTTCGTGCACCAGGCACGAACAAAAGTACGCTGGATTTTATAAGATACGCGCGTAGCCGCGCGTATCTTATAAAATCCAGGGTCGGCGCACACAAGGGGGTGCACATTTGTGCAACCTGCGTGTGCCGAGCCCAGCGCGTGCTGCCTGTTCCCTCCGAGGCCGCTCCGAAATCAGAACGGCCTCGGAGGGAACTTTCCTTCTGCCTCCCCTCACCTTCACCTCCCTTCCACTACCTAACCCACCCCCCCCGGCCCTATCTAAACCCCCCCTACCTTTGTTGGCAGATTTACGCGTGCAGAAAGCAGGCGTAAATCTGTGCGCGCCAGCGGGCTGCTGGCACGCCATCACCCAACCCGGGGGCTGGTCCGGAGGCCTCGACCATGCCCCCGGGCCGGCGCCACGCACCCGGGCCCACCCCCGAAACGCCGTATCACTCGCGGCCCACCCCCAAAACGCCGCGTCACTTGCGACACACCCCCCGACACGCCCCCCGACATGCCCCTCCATGCAAGCCCCGGGACTTATGCGCGTCCCAGGGCTTGCGCACGCTGCCAAGCCTATGCAAAATAGGCTCGGCATGCGCAGGGGGGGTTTGGGGTAGGTTTTCGGGGGGTAAGCGCGTATCGTACGCATGTACCCCTTTGAAAATCTACCCCAGAGGGTGCAAATAACTAGGGAATCTGTGCACCAGGTGGCCAGCCCCACACTTCCTGGGTGGTAGTTGGAAATGTACAATGAAATGACTGAATGGCTTGCAGGGTACTACTGGGTTGCATAACAATATGGACTGCCATGTGGTTGGAATGGCTACTTCTGGGTTCTGAGCACTTCCAGACATGGCAATCCATTTTTCTCCCCATAGCCCCTGTGTGCATCACCCAGCAGTCAGCTTGTCTGGCCAGAGTAAGGGCTTTTATTGTCTACAGGGACATATAGGAGTTACTAGTGTGGACCAGACAATGTATGAGCCTCTTTCTCCTGCCTCCACGCTGATCTATCACAAATTGTTCTTCCTTTTAGGCTTCTCTCAAAGACTCAGTGTT
Organism: Rhinatrema bivittatum; assembly: GCF_901001135.1. Lineage (NCBI taxonomy): Eukaryota > Metazoa > Chordata > Amphibia > Gymnophiona > Rhinatrematidae > Rhinatrema > Rhinatrema bivittatum. The sequence goes on along the minus strand of NC_042617.1, from coordinate 150,767,141 downwards.
TCTCATGGATTAAACACAGGGGTACACTGAATTTATAGCTCACCTGTCAAAAATAAATTCGGTATGGGCCATTGGTGAGGAAGGGAGGTCTGGGACCCAGGTTCCCAATCCACTTATAGCAGCTTGGTCAGATTGAAGGTTCATTGAGATGGGCACCTTCCTAGGATTTTGGCATGGTGGGACAGAGAAATCCTAGATGGCTAGATAAGAGCCCCAGGGTCTGGTGTCTCAGCCACAGATAGCTTGACAAGCTCCAGGGCTGATGAAGCACAGTTGGAGCCATTAGATTCACGCAAGTATTCAGCTTGAAGCTTTGTGAATCAGGCTGAACACCTCCATGTTTGTTGACTGCTGGCCCTTCCATGTAGCTGCTTGCTACTCAAAGGGATGGCCTAAAACCAGCCTCCCACTCCCATCTTTGCAATGTTGTAGACAACAACTTTACATAGACAATTGGTAGCAAAGCAAGCTCCAGTTGAACATGTGGCATCCCTAGTAAATCAAGACCATTAACACCTATACATAACTAGTTTAAAGAAATGGAGAAATTGTTCTTTTAAATTAGAATTGTACTTGCCACCAGCAAGGTTTAATTTCTCATATGGGCACTTATCCATGAGACATTTATGGTCAAGCCTTAAAAAAGATTAATGAATTTACCTTTTTACTATAACTGAGATAGTTTTGTTCCAACCTAATATCTGGTGGAAGACTGTTCCATAACAGGGATACTATAATGGAAAAACTCTCACAAAGCCCTTCTGAGCTTCTTTAATCAATCATGTTACAGAACAGCTCCACGACTCAGTCAAAGCTATGGATAAACCTTGGTCCCATTGACTAATCCATGAAGGAAAGAGGGGGACTCTGTCTCCCAGTTACTTTGGGGTGTCTTATACTGGGAGCCTGGAAAAAGCAAACATATGCCCTACATGTAGAGGACTGGAAGGCTCATCTGCATACTGCTCCCAGCATTCCCTGGGAGAGCAGTCCAGAGGTCACCGCAAGCGATCCAGGGATTGAATTCCACAGCCCCAGCTTCTAGAGACCCCGCACCCTTTGCAGTAGAAGAGGACTGGAAGTGCATGCTGTTAGGCACGTGAATCTCAAACCCTTCAATTCTTTGAGTGAAGATCAATTTAATGGTGGTTAAAGAGGATTTGGTAAGTATAGCTTTGGAAAATCTTTGGACATAAAAGTTTAGAGAAAGGTGAAATAGTGGGATATATTCTTTAATTGTGTGTGTGCATGAGATAATAAGCAAGCCAGAGGTAGTTAATTCTAGTGTCTATCTTTCCCAATCACTCAACCCTTGATTTTTAGGCAAGAGACACTTTCTAATTAAAAATCAATCAGGCTCTTATCTAAATCATACTATTGTACCCGCTCTTATTGAAAGTTTAATCATCCCCTTGTAGGACACTAGCTGATTAATTAGTAAATTCACCTGCAAATTTAAAGTACTCTAATTCAAATTCCCTTAGTAGCCTAAACTTAACTATCAGATTAATTAGTAAATACACCTGTAAATTCAAAGTACTCTAATTCCAACTCCCTTGGTATACTAAACTTAACTAGGAACTCAATAAAATTAAGAGAAAGGTAGCAGTCCAGCAGCAAGAAGGGGGCTTTCCAGTCTTTTGAATTCAGTGTCACATGTATGATTTTTTATCCAACAGAGAGAGATTGTATTTGTGCACTCGATGCAAAGAGCTCCTGACATTCAGGGAACAAGTTTGATCTCTGGAGACTAGAGTAGCAGATTTGGAGGAGCTGAGGCAGACAGAAAGGAACATTGATGAGACCTTCAGGGACATAATAGACAAGTCCAAAATCCAGTCTGGAAGCCCCAGTGATGCCTTGGATCAGAAAGGTCTCCCAGTAGGAGAACATCACCCTGGTGTAACAGCAAGTGATCCTGTAGCAAGGACCTGCTCTCCAGGTGATGTATTGTCCTCTTGCACTGAGGACAAGTCTCCCAGGGCTACTGCCCAGGAGGGAAGGGTTAGGCCGGCCATCATAGTTGGTGATTCAATTATTAGAAATGTAGATAGCAGGGTGGCTGGTGGACATCAGGACCACCTGGTAACTTGCCTGCCTGGTTCAAAGGTGGCAGACCTTATGCGTCACCTAGATATGATTATAGACAGTGCTGGAGAGGAGCCAGCTATCATGGTACATGTAGGCACTAACGACATAGGAAAGTGTGGGAGAAAGGTTCTGGAAGCCAAATTTAGGATTTTAGATAGCTGAAATCCAGAACCTCCAGGGTGGCATTCTCTGAAATGCTTCTTGTTCCACGTGCAGGTCCCCAGAGGCAGGCAAAGCTCCAGAGTTTCAATGCATGGATGAGACGATGGTGCAGGGAAGAGGGATTCAGTTTTGTAAGGGACTGGGAAAACTTCTGGGGAAGGGGGAACTTTTCCGAAAGGATGGGCTTCACCTTAACCAGAGTGGAACTAAGCTGCTGGCACTAACTTTTAAAAAGGAAATATAGCAGCTTTTAAACTAGAACAAGGGGGAAGCCAACAGTCACTCAGCACTGCATGGTTCGGAGAAATGTATCCTTGAAGGATACTAATGAAACAGGAGAGTTAGGGCATCTCAACAGAGAGGTTCCAATAAAAGCAAACATAGTTCATATGCCTATATGTAAAAAATCATCTGAGCTAAAGATTTCCAAATTATCCCTAACAACTGAAAAGCAGGTTGTTAATACAAACAAAAAACACACTTTGAAATGTCTGTATGCCAATGCTAGAAGTCTAAGAAGTAAGATGGGGGAGTTAGAGTGTATAGCAGTAAATGATGAGATTGACATATTTGGCATCACAGAGACTTGGTGGAAGGAGGATAACTAATGGGACAGTGCTATATCAGGGTACAAATTATATCGCAATGATTGGGAGGATCAACTTGGTGGGGATGTGGCACTTTATGTCCGGGAGGGTATAGAGTCCAACAGAATAAAGATCATACAAGAGACTAAATGCTCAGTAGAATCTATATGGGTAGAAATCCCATGTGTATTAGGTAAGAGTATAGTGACTGGAGTACACTACCGTTCACCTGGACAAAATGGTCAGGCAGATTTATTTATTTATTTATTTAAAAATATTTCTCTACCGTCTTTTCAAACTAGTTTGATCAAGACGGTTTACAAGAGACAAATTATAAAGAAAAAATTAACCAGAAATTAAATTTAAATCAATTAAAATAAAAATTATAAAATCAAATAAATTAAAATCAAATTAACAACAGATGATGAAATGCTAAGAGAAATAAGGGAAGCGAACCAATTTGGCACTACAATAATAATGGGAGATTTCAATTAGCCCAATATTGACCTGGTAAGTGTATCATCGGGCATGCTAGAGAGATAAAGTTCCTGGATGTAATAAATGACTGCTTCATGGAGCAATTGGTTCAGGAACCAACGAGAGAGGGAGCTATTTTAGATTTAAGTCTTAGTGGAACGCAGGATTTGGTGAGAGAGGTAACGGTGGTGGGGCCACTTAGCAATTGTGATCATAAATTATTTATGTTATTTATTGGGTCTTATATACCGTCACTCGGGTTCCATCATAACGGTTTACAGCAATAAATACATCATAAACAAAACAGCATAAGAACTTGATCAAATTTTATACTAATAACTGGAAGGGGGACAATAAGTAAATCTACAACTCTAACACTAAATTTTCAAAAGTGAAACTTTGATAAAATGAGGAAAATAGTTAGAAAAACCTGAAAAGTGCAACTGCAAATGTTAAAAGTATTCAACAGGTATGGACATTATTTAAAAATACAATCCTAGTTGCACAGTCAAGATGTATTCCATGCATTAAGAAAGGTGGAAGGAAGGCAACACGATTACTGGCATGGTTAAAAGGTGTGGTGAAAGAGGCTCTTTTAGCCAAAAAAAAATTGGAAGAAGGATCCATCTGAAGCATTGTCAAGTTAAGTGTAAAACATTGATAAGACAGGCGAAGAGACAATTTGAAATGGAGTTGGCCATAAAGGCAAAAACTCATAATAAAAACTTTTTAAAATATATCCGAAGCTAGAAACCTGTGAGGGAGTCGGTTGGACCGTTAGATGACTGAGGGGTTAAAGGGGCTCGTAGGGAAAATAAGGCCATTGAAGAAAGACTAAATTAATTCTTTGCTTCCATGTTTACTAATGAGAATACTGGGGAGAACCAAATTATTGTGAACCTGTAAGATGTAATAGGCCAGATTGACAAACTAAAGAGTAGCAAATTACCTGGACTGGATGGTATGCCTCCTAGGATACTGAAGGAATTAAAAAATGAAATTTCTGATCTATTAATTAAAATTTGTAACCAATCATTAAAATCATCCATTGTACCTGTGGCTGGAGGGTGGCCAATGTAACCCCAATATTTAAAAAAGTGCTCCAGGGGCGATCTGGGAAACTATAGACCAGTGAGCATGACTTCAGTGCTGGGAAAGATAGTGGAAACTATTCTAAAGATCAAAATCATAGAGCATATAGAAAGACATGGTTTAATGGAAAACAGTCAACATGGATTAACCAAGGGAAGTCTTGCTTAACAAATCTGCTTCATGATTTTGAAGGTGGATAAAGGTGAACCAATAGATGTAGTGTATTTGGATTTTCAGAAGGCATTTGACAAAGTCCCTCATGTGAGGCTTCTAAGAAAACTAAAAAGTCATGGAATAAGAGGTGGTCCTTTCATGGATGAAAAACTGGTTAAAAGACAGGAAACACAGAGTAGGATTAAATGGTCAATTTTCTCACAAGACTTAACATTGGTCCCCTTACTTGTGTCCTCACTCTATTTAAAAGGCTATCTGGACCAAACCCTTTTTAAGTTTCACACTAAACCAAATATGTCTTCTACTTGCAGCCTGCTCTAATACCATGTCAGCAGCAGTGTGACAACTGAGGAGGAGTGATGGAGCTGTGTAGGCTGGAGAATCCTGACAGCTCAAGAGCAGACAGATAGGCCTGCTGTTGCTTGGGACCAGGCAAACCTCCACAGACTGGCTGCTATCCCTATACTGGCATGGCTTGTAGATTGGGATAATACCTGTTTGCTATGGATGAGCTGTCACTCACAATCATGCTAAGGCTATCCATTCATGGCACTCATCAAACCCTAAATCAATACATCAAAGCTGCCATACATGTCAGAGCAGAAAAACTTCTACCTCATGGTATGAATATGCAAGTCCCTGACTGCTCTGCAGTATGTCCTCCAGAGATACAAACTTGTCTGACCTGACAAGGTAAATATGCTGGGCCAAAAAATGCATAGGCCACAGCTTCTGGTTTATCTGTATGATGGACCCAACAAACTGTGCCTGACATCCTGGCTAAGCTGACCCATCACTAACAGGGCACACCTGATCTAGGAGTGCCAGCAGTGTGGATACTAAATAGAGATATGCTTTTGTTTATCATGAATTAGGCAATTTCAATGAAATTGCCTAATTTGTCGTGGTTCGGGAGACCCGAACCCTGAAACAGATTTTCCCTGAACTTCATGGAAAATTAGTTTTTCGGGTTAGTGCCGGGGGGGGGGGGGGGAGCACATTTATTTAAAAAAACAAACAAACCACCCCAGCCCTTCAATTTAACTTTATTACAACCCCCCTCCCCCACCATCCCGATCCCTCCCCAAGACTTACTAAAAGCCGGCACCGATAGCCCCTGTCACATTGTAAGGGCAAAGGGCACCAGCACCATTTTGATTTGTGGTAGGCCCGACAGCCCAACGGCCGGAGAGGAGACATCGCTCGTGTGACCCTACTGGACCACCACAGCTTTTAGTAAGTCTTGGGGAGGGATCAAGATGGTGGGGTGGGGGGGGGAGGGTTGTAATAAAGTAAAATTGAAGTGTTGGGATGTTTTTTTTCTGATTCGTTTTTTTTCGATTCATTTTTTGGGTTCGTTTTTCCAGATCCGTACCGCCAAAAAAACGACCCGCGGGAAAACAAAATTTTCCCACGAAGCTCCCGAACTGAAACCCGACCCGACACGGAAAAACAAAGCTCTTCTCTAATACTAAAAGGTTGTGATTAACCAGTTGCTCCAAATGGGAGGATTTGAAAAGGCGAATATTTAAAGTGAACCCATACAAAGTGTGTAGTGGCTGGTCACACACAAAGCTTTATGGCAAGTGCATTGTTTGGCTGCACAACATTAGCAGGCCTCTCCAGCATGAGGAGAGAAAGCCAGGCCCTAGCACAATGGCATGTAGACCTAACTCTTTAAGCCACTTATCATGCAAGCGATGCTGTTTCATCTCCCACAGCACCCCCATGTCTTTGCTGTTTGCTGCAAACACATAACCAGAAAGGGAATAGAGAAAGAAGCATTTCTCTTACCTACCAGCCAACTGTTATTGTAGAGGCCACCCTCAACATTTCCAAAGAAACCTGATTTCCTAAGTATAAAGGAATTGTGTGTGTGGCACCTGGGTACCTGGCCACCATGTCATAGAGCACTTGCACATTGATGGAGTAGAAGGGATTTCTGTTGTGGAAAATCTCCTCCCTGTTACGGGGTGGTATGATGGCTATGTGAGTGCAGTCAATAGCTCCCAGAACATTGGGAAAGTTAGCAATGGTATGAAAGCCTCTCTTCAATTTCATCAAGTCCTGCCTTTCCTGAAGAAATGCTATGTAGTGATTAATGTGGTCACATGCAGCTGTTATGACCTGGCCAGACAGCAGGAAAAAGTGGTTTGTGATATTCCCTCGATGACCCCTATTATCATTTAGAATGAGCCAGATGCCATGAAATGTAAAGTAGCCAATAGTTTGGTGAGACCCGGTATAGCATGAGACATTTCCATGACTGGATCCAGATCCCCTCTGATTTCTTTATATAATTCCAGGATAGCCTGAGAGCTGAGGCGATACCTGCTAACCATATAATCTTCTGGCATGACCATGAAAGAGGCACGTGGAGGAAAGATGTGCTCCCTGTACCTCCTCCGCTGTGCCCACCTGCATGCCAAGTACTGCCATGTGACCCCAAACCTCTCCCTGCAGAACCATTCGCTCGGGCTCTGGTACAGGGTCTTCCCTAGGAGGGGTTGGAACTTTTCTTGCCTGTTCTTGTGGTCATTGCTGTTCTTGTTGTTGTCTACGGCAAGCATCCTGAAGCAACCAGTATCCCCCAACAAATAAACTTGCCAAAAACATAATAGGTTAAGGAAGACAGGCTAGGTAAGAAAAGGTGGTTCTTTTAGCCGAGGAGGGCATGATAGGTATATCTGATAGAAGCCCTCATTTTATCAGGCAGGGTAACAGTCGCAATCCATGATAATGGCCATGGTTGCCCAATAAAAACTTTTTTCCCCTACTGAACCAATAAAAGGTGTAGTTATTTCTGACATTATGTCCTGTGTTAGCATGCGTTAATCTATCATGGAATGCGGTAGAATACCCTAATTTGCATTAAATCTTCCCACTTGCTACTCAAAATAAAATGTGTATGCTAGCTTGCAGTGCGATATTTATTGCATGACCAATGCACGTTAGACCTCATTTAATGCACGTTAGAGCCCTAACACATTTTGATAAATGACCCTATAAGTTAGGGGAATTCCAGGGGTATAACTGGGAGGAGTTGTGTTAGCCAGTTAAGTCATCCAGGCCAAGAGCTGTCCTACAGCTAGCCAGCTTACTTTAAGATAGTTGTGTGATTTCACTATTGAATATACCTCCAAAGTTAGCTGGCTAAGTTTATCCAGCTAACTTTGCTAGCTGGACTGTGTCTAAATATGGACCTCATAATAGACAATCTCTCAGGCTTTACCCTAACATCCAAAGATCCTCTGTGATTATCCCATGTTTTCTGGAAATATGTTACTGTTTTTACCTCTACTCCCTCCATTGTGAGACTATCTCCTTAAGGTATTTTTCTTTATGTTGTTTTAGAGTCTACTCTGTTTGAGCATTGTACCTTTGTTCTAGAACTTTTTTTTTTTACTGGAAAATACTTGCTTCATGAGTCTCTTAGTACCACAGAGTACAGGGTTAAGGCTTCTGAAACAAGAAGACAGACAGCTTGAATGTAAATGGAAAAAAAAATTATATCTGCCAAACATGTATCTTGATGTAAAGATCATGCCAGAGAGTATAAACTGGAAATTAGACAAGCTAAGCAAAATTGTGTGACCAAACAGCTTATTGCAATGGGGAATAGACCTAAAACCTAGCCTAGATTGTAAAGGGGTTTCCAAGCACCTTCTGTGTGGCTTGTCTCCTTAAATCTGATGGCAGCTGAATCTATTCTGATAGTAAGATCTCTGCAATTTAGTCACCTTTTGTAGGAGATTCTTTATTGGATGCCTTAACATCCTTTTTTTACTTTTATGACCTTTCTGCAGAATTGATGCTGAAGGGTTAGACCCCTTTTCATTTTCATGTTTCGCCCTAAGTATCTATTTTTGAAATGGATAATACTTTGTAGAATTAAATAATTGATCCTCAATTTTGTGAAGGAAGGAAAATATATTTTAAACCACTTTTGGCTTTTATTGCTAATTCTTCCTTGAGTTAAGGATAGGTTCCTTCTATAGTCAAACATACAGGAAGTATTAAAAAAAAAGTGCAGCTCTGATCTTAAGATGTTGTTACACTTACATCCAATTTCCAATCTCCCCGTTATGGTAAAACAGATTGAAAAAATATTATATGGACATCTTCTGGAATTCTTAAGAAGTTTTTATAATTATTCCTTATCAGTCTGGTTTTCTTAGGGGGCATGGCTTTTAAACAATTCTAATTTCCCTTAGGAATGATTTTCAAATGGCTGTGAACTAGGGCAGAGATTCTTTCTTTGTGCTCCTGAATTTGTCTGCAGCATTCAGTACCACTGATTTTTCCCTGTTAATGCACTGCCTGGAGAAAGCTGGGGTCACTAACATTGCTGACTTTGGTCTTCCTTAATTGATAGCTTGTAATCTGTGCTGTGGGAGGGTACATGGTTGGGCCCCATGATGTTAGTATGTGGGATGCCGCAAGGCTCAGTGCTTTCCCCCCTCTTATTTAATGCTTCTCTTAGCCCTATTAGCCATGCTATTAAAGAATTCAAACTCTGCTGCCATGTGTTTGCTGACGACATCTAGCTGTGTGCAGATGTAGAGAAAAAATCAAGCTACTATGGTTTCTAACCTTAGTGATTATCGGTTACGTGGTTTTGCAGTATTTGGGTTGGAACAAAACAACCTTACATTAAATCTGAAAAGACTGTGCTGTTCTGGCTAAGTAGGCAGAAAAAAAGCTTATGTGACTCCTTCTATCTGGGGTGTTAAGTTGAGGTCAAGTGATTCTGTTTGAAGCTTGGGTGTCCACCTGGGCCCCTCTCTTTCAGTGGAAAAGCACATTTCTTCAGTAGTACACACGCTTGCTTTGCCAGTGTATATATGATTTGAAAAATTTGACCTCACCTTGAAAGAAAGGATCTTGAGACAATTGTGCACTCGCTAAACAGATTGATTACTGCAATGATCTGTAACAAGAGTCGCCCAAGAAAAATATAAGACATCTACAGTTAAATACCCTGGTAATATTGCTACTAGGAAAATAGGATTGGATCACGTTCCGCTTTATTCGAAGAGCTCCTCTAGATGTCTACGGAAAGCAGGATTAAATTTAAGAAGATATACCTCATCTTTAAATAGTTATATCATATGAGACCTAAAAATATGTGTGTGATCTTTTGACTAGCCATAATCCATCCAGGGCCCTTTACCCGTCACATCAAAAATTGCTGACTTTGCCCAACTTAGCAGAGGTCAAACTGGCCTCTTCCAGGCAAAAAACTTTCAGCAATTGTGTTCCAGTTCTCTGGAATTCAATGCAAGTGGGTCTCTGACAGAAGGTAAATTATTAGATTTTTTTGTAAAAGGGCTAAGACCAAGGTATTGGTTAATCTAAGTTCCCTTCACTTTTTATCATCTGTTTAAAATGATAGATTATGTTGAAAGTCTGGGAGTTTATTTGGAGCTCAGTTCAGGGCTTCTCTGGGTTCTTGGAGGAATTGGCTAGAGCTTTTGGTTTTAAAAGATCCAGAGGCAAATTTCCCAATTGCCCTCAGACATGTAAAGGAGATGGGTATTTTTAACCCACTGGCTTTGAACCAATTTTTAAATGGAAACATTTTACTTTGAAAATTGGGAAAGAAAAAGTGCCTGAAAAAATTTGTACCTGCTTTTTATGGGGATTCATTTTCTGAGTGAAAGTACATACTTATTTTTGAATATTCAAAACGTGCATTCTTGCAAGCCCTTCCTCAACGCAGCCATGGGAAATGCCACCCCTCGCTGTGAGTGAAGCTATGAACCTAATTTTATATGTACATACAATGGGTTCTGTTCAAAGGCCCCATTTCTGTAGGTATAGAGCCATTTACTCATGAAAAAGAGATTTGAAAATTGTCCTATTAACATTTGGGTATGAAGGATGATTTAGTTAAGGAACAATATAAATCATTAGGACATTTTTTGTCCTAAGTAATGTTGAGTTTTACTATGCTGTGACTCCTCTTGTTTCACAGCCATTAAGGTTTTTTTAGGGTATATTTAGAAAAATATTTACGTACTTAAAATTGGAAGTGGCATGTATGCATGTAAGTGGTATATTGCAACAGCCCAAAGTATGCACATGGTAGCATTGTCCTGTGGAAATGTGAAAGGAGAAGATAAGGGAAGGATTAGGGGTGATCTGGGGTGGGGTTTGGAAGTTTGCATACAAGTTGCTACTTTGTAGGAAATATGGGCCAGATTTTCGTATCTACGCGTGGGCAACCCAGCACGCACAAATCTATGCCTGGTTTTATAACATGCGCACGCAGACGCGAGCATGTTATGAAATCCGGGGTTGGCACGCGCAAGGGGGTGCACCTTGCGCGCGCCGAGCCCTAGGAGAGCTCCGATGGCTTTCCCCGTTCCCTCCGAGGCCGCTCTGAAATCGGAGCGGCCTCGGAAGGAACTTTCCTTCTGCCCCCCCACCTTCCCCTCCCTTCCCCTCCCTTCCCCTATCTAACCCGCCCCCCAGCCCTACCTAAATCGCCCCCACCTTTATTTTTTTATTTACGCCTGCCTCTGGGCAGGTGTAGGTTGAGCGCACCGGCCGAGTGCTGGCGCGCCATCCCCCAGCACGTCAGCTGTGCCGGAGGTCTCGGTCCCCGCCCCGCCCCTGGACCGCCCCGCCCCTCAAACTCCCCTCTCCTTTTTTCAAGCCCCGGGACATATGCGCATCACGCGCGTAACCCTTTTAAAATCCACCCCTATATGGGCCTGATTTTAAAAAGCATTTACTTGAGTAAAAACCAGGTTTACTGGGGTAAATTCACTTTACTCGAGTAAGTGGGTTTTTGAAAATTGCTACAATATATGCCATTGACTTGTCTATAGGATTTACTCACATAAGTGCACTTTACTTGAGTAAATGGCTTTTGAAAATTGCTACAATAGTAGCTACATTTACGCATGTAACTCCTTTTGAAAATTACCCCCTAAGTGCATGCACTATCAAACTTTTCCATGCACTTTTAAACCTGCTAATTAAGTCACAAAAGTGAAATTGCACTTGTTTTTTGTCTGCAGCTTTTGGGTGGGTGGGGGAGGGGGGAACAGGTTGACATGCTGGAGGGTCTGAGTGAGCTAGTGGGGTTGTCAGCAAACTGGCGATTGCAAGTACACGTGCATGTATTCTTGTAAATGATGTGCCATCATTCTTTATAAAATACCTTCCTCCATGCATAGCTACAGGTAATTCCATGCACATGTAACAGTTATTACATGCGTAAAATATTTTTGTATAATTTTATAAAATGTGTAAAGCAAGCATGTGGTTTCCTTCATTACAGATATGTGCATAAACTAATACATATGCGTGTACTTTCAGGACATAGACAGGCGGTATTTTATATAAACTGCATGGCTCCCACACAATGTATAAAATACTGTCATGTCTTTAGACGCAACAACTTATGTGCTTATCTGCTGACTTATGCAGGCTGCTGAAAGATTTCCCTCCATATCTTTTATAAAAAGCTATTAACTATTTTGTAATCTTTGTCTTGTAACCCACCCTGTGATTTAATGATATGGTGAGCAATTGAATTGAACAAAATAAATACATATATTTATATATAATGGGAGGTCAGGCCAAAAAAATCAACTACATCCCTTGAGGTGTACCTAACTTTTTGAATTACCAGCCACATTAATGTGGATTTTTGCATTAATGGGAACCTAGGGCCTCATTCACTAAGCTGCATTAGGTCATTTATGACATGAAAATGCAGTTTTTGCACATAAAGGGGCAGATTTTCAAAGGGTTACACATGTATATTAGGAGCGTAACCCCGAAAACCTGCTCCTGAGCGAGCCGAGTCTCTTTTGCATAGGCTCGGTGATGCGTGCAAGTGCCTGGACGCACATATGACTCGGGGCTTTGAAAAAGGTGGGGGTGGGGCAGGGCAGGGCCGGAGCCTCCAGGCACAGCGGCCATTTGCTGCTGTGCCCTGGATCGCGGGTCGCCCGTCGGCCGGCGCACGCAATCTATGCCTGCCCGGAGGCAGGCGCAACTTATAGGACAAAGGTAAGGGGGGGTTAGGTGGGGCTGGGGGGGCAGGTTAGATAGGGGAAGGGAGGGGAAGGTGGGGGGGGCGGAGAGAAAGGAGGAAGACTTCACGGCTCAGCGCGTGCAAGTTGCACAATTGTGCACCCCTTGCGCGCACCGACCCTGGATTTTATAACATGTGCGGCTGTGTGCGCATGTTTTAAAATTGGGCGTAAATTTGTGTGCGCTGGGTTACGCGCACAAATCTACGCCCGCGCGTAGTTTTAAAAATCTGGCCCAAATGTCCTAGCATGGGGATAATATGACTTATTTCAAATATCTCATGTTATCTGAGCCCTGGCACTGCAGTGGTATCGAGGGGGGGGGGAATGGGGTGGGTTAAATGTCCTCAGGTACTGGCTTAAGAGGAGGTGCAGCAGCTTTATCTTAAGGGGGCAGCGGCAGCAGGATATACTGCGGAACTGCCGGCAAAGTCCTAACCTTCGACAGCTAAAAAGGAAGAGAGATTGTGGTGAAGCTCAACCTGTCAGCAGTTGAAAACATGGAGAGGCCGCAATGTTCCCTTTAATCCACAGAGGCAGGGAAGTGGAAGCTGTGTGTGTTAATGGGAGAAGCTGTGCATGGACACACACAGCTTACAATTCCTAGCCCCCACCTCAGGAAGGCTGGTGGGGAAGGCTGTGTGTGTGTTTGTGTGTGAGGGCCTGTGTGCATGTGTGTGTGTCTGTGTGAGAGCCTGCGTATGTGCCTGGGTGAGAGTCTGTATGCTTGTGTGTGGGTGTCTATATGAGAGCCTATGTATATGTGTGTCAATGTGAGAGCCTGTGTGACTTTGTGTATTTGTCTGCGTGAGAGTCTATATGCTTGTGTGTGTGTCTGTGTGAGAGTCTGTGTGCATATGTTTGTGTGTGTGTGTGTATGTATCTGAGAGCCTGTGTGTCTGTGAGTGACTGTGTGTCATGTATAGGCTCTCATAGGCATGCACACACACACAAATTATAGAGAGAGCCTGTGTATATGAAAGAGAGGGCGTGTGTGTGACAGCATAGACATGTATATGAGAGTGTCAGTCTGCATGTGAGAGCATGTGAGTGTATGTATTTGTGTAGGCATGTATGAGACTAGGAGCCTGCATGTGAGAAAGATCATGTGAGAGCCTGTTATTTTTTATGTGGGAATGTGAACCTATGTGTGAGAGAGCATATAAGAGTGAGAGAGGGAGTATGTGTGTGGTCACAGTGGGAGCCTATGTGTGTGTGTGTGTGTGTGTGTGTGTGTGTGTGTGAAAATGGAAGACTACATGTAAGAGAGAGCTACTGGTAAAGCCAAAGATGGGCCGAGCCCCACCCATTTTGGGCTTAGGCCCACCTAATCAGCATTGCCCAATATCTGCGAAAAGAGCCTCTGTCATAGTACCACCACAGAGCTCATTCCATGGCAGCCGGAGAAAAGAAGGCCATGCTAGAGGGCCACCAGAATACTTATCCTGAGGCAATCTAAAAAGAGGAGTGCATGCTGTTGGACTGTTGTGGAGCTTATCCTGCAGTGGCTCGAGAAAAGGAGGCTCTGCCAAAGGGCTAACATGGAGCTCATCCCAAGAAGAGAAGGCCTTGCATTAAGGGGTCCCAGAAGAGAAGTAGAGGCTATAGTAAAGTATGTGTGTGTGTGTGTGTGTGTGTGTGTGTGTGTGTATATATGTGTGAAAGAGAGTATGTGGGAGTGGAAGCCTGTATATGAGAGAGCATGTGAGAATGAGAGTGAGATCTAATATGTGTGTATATGTGTGAGTGTGTGTGTGTGTGTGTGTGTATGTTTGTAAGAATGAAAAGCCTATGTGTAAGAGCATGTGAGAATGAGAGCTTGCTTGTGTGGGAGTTGGAGCCTGCATGCAAGAGTGAGAGCCCATGTGTCTGTGTGTGGATATTTCAACCTGTGTGTGAAAGGGAGTGTGTGAGAGTGGGAGGCAGTGTGAGAGAAAAAATGTGGGTATAAGAGAGTACAAGTGAGAAACAACTTGTGCATGTGTATGCGGAAGGAAGGAAAGAAGTCAGGAGGATGGAGAAGAAACAGAAAGAATAAAAGAGACCTTGAGAAAGGAATTAGGAAAAGATACACAAAAGGATAAAAGAGACTGTGACCAACCAATTAGAAAATAAAATCAGAAAACAAAGGAAAAAAATTGTTTTGATTTTCAGTGATTGGAGTATGCCATTTTTGGGAATGTGAATGTGTATTTCTTATATATTTGAAAAGAAAATTTTTTTCAGTATTCCACAGTTAATAGTTTCTGGTTTCATAGGCTTTTCATTTCCGCGTTGTCTGCATGTTTCTGTTTCTAATTTGTAGTCCCTTATTCTGTTTTAGATATGGGTAGGGATGTGCAGAACAAAAAAATTCATTTTGGTTCATTCAGTTCATTGGGACCAATATTTGTTTCATTATTTTCCATACAAAAATTATTTTTTCATTTATTCGTGTTATTAATTTCATTCATTTTCCATTAAAACCTATGGGGGAAGTATTACAGTCTGTTATGCACCCCAGAATAGTAATGAAACTTATGAGAAGAAATCATCAGAAAAGGGAACAAACTGCAAGGTATTTAGAATGTAGCAAAGTGGCAACAAAAGTGGAATAAATAGTAGCATAAGGCTCCCCAAGGTTTAAAAAGAGGATGCCGGCCTAGCATTAGTGTCATGAACAGTGGATGGCATCACAAGTGGGAAAGTGGCACCAAAAGTGACATCGGCACCCTAAGGCAACATGAAAGGGGAATGAAGCAGAAAATGTGGTAGAAACAAATTCCAAGGTTCAGATGAAGGAAACAAGAATCAGCACGAATGGTATCAAGATTTCAAAAGCATAGGAGAATTGCACAGCAATGCCCCAGATTGGCAAGAATACCTCAAAGTGTAAGATGGAGTATTCTAGGAAAGTACAGTGATAGAAAAAAGTGAAGAACCCCAAGGTAGAAAATCTGCAGATTGCAGCAAAGTCAAGCAGTACAAGAATCTGAAGGTGTAGGATGAGGGGCATGGCATTAAGGCAGAGAGGCATGGGAGATGCCAGGCATTCTGTTTGAGAATACAGATAGCTGTAGAGGGGTATGACTCTACCTGTCGATCTATGCCTGCACCTGGCTAATCAATCAGTCATGGATTAAGCCATGCATGTCATAAGTAGGTAGTAGGTATCAGTGGCGTAGCCATGGGTGGGCCTGGGTGGGCAGCTGCCCACCCAATTTAGACCCAGGTCCACCCAACTGGCACCAGAACTGCAAGGCTGTTGCGGGATCCCATGCCCGCGACAGTGAAGAGGAGGACCCAGGCTTGGCGTGCCATTACGGCACACATGGGGAAGCGGTCCTACAGCCATATGGCCGACCAATCTTCCTGTTTGGGAGGGGGGGGGAGCAGAGGCGCTGTGCACAGCTTCCACTTCCTCCCCCCAAAGCAGGAAGATCAGCTGACCTCTCCTGCTGCGACCGGCCTCCTGCTATCTTCGGGCCGTACAGCTGACCGATCTTCCTGCTTTGGGGGGGGGGTGGATAGCAGAAGTGCCGCGCACAGCTTCTGCTCCCCCCCCAGCAGGAAGATTGGTCGGCCGAACGGCCTGAAGATAGCAGGAGAGGCCAACTGATCTTCCTGCTCTGGGGGGGAGGAAGCGGACACTGTGCAGAGGCTTGAATGTGTATGTGTGGATGAGAATGGGAGCCTTGGTGTGTGTGTGGATGAAAATCGGAGCCTGGGTGTGTATGGGAGTGAGAATGGAGTCTTGAATGTGTGTGGGTGAGAATGGAGTCTTGAATGAGTAGGGGTGAGAATGGAAGCTTGAATTTGTGGGTGATAATGGAAGCTTGAACATGTGGGTGAGAATGGGTGCTTGAATATGTGGGTGAGAATGGGTGCTTGAATATGTGGGTGAGATTGGAAGCACAATTGTGCACCTTGTGCGCGCCGAGCTGCACTGCCTTCCCCCCGTTCCCTAACCCCCCACCCCACCTTCTCTTCCCCTACCTCCCCTGCCCTTTCTCCCTTACCTTTTCCTTGTTCTTTCTTTTATTTACAAACTTACTTCAGCCCTGGCAAATGGCCGCTATGCCGGGAGCCTCTGGCCATGCCCCCGCCCTGCCCCTGGATTGCCCTTCCCCGCCCCCTCCCACCCCTTTTTGCAAGCCCTGGGCCTTACACGCATCCTGGGGCTTAACGCGCGTCACCGGGCCTTTTGAAAATAGGCCCGGCATGCGTATGACCGGTTACGCGCGTAACCTTTTGAAAATCCGGCCCATAATGTGGAAAGAATGGCTTGGAGCAGCAGCAGCAGCAGAAATGATGTCGGTTATTCATTTTAAAAAACTGTAATGGTAGGAGCAATGCAACACAGAGAGAAGTGTAGCTGTAATACTCCCAAAGCTGTATAGTTGTCGGTTTTAGGTCCATGTAGCATTTGAGAAATACCTTTGCAGATAGAAAATGTAGCATTCTTAGGGACTGCAAATTTTATTGAAAATAATTAAGGATCCTGAACCTTGGTAAGACTTTTTTGATATAGTTGGAGGATGACATGCTGAAGCTGGAATTGTCAGATGCCAGGGGTTGTTGTTGGAGCAAAATAGGCTTAAGTAGGATGCATCAGGAGTGAATGGATATGGTGGAGCATGGGATGCTGCAGCTGGAAGTGTTAGGCCACAATGCTCATGGTCAGAGCAAGACAGGCTTATGCAGGATATTTCTGGCCTGAGTAGACATGGAGGAGTATGACATGCTCTAGCTGGAAGTGTTAGGCCACAGTGTTAATGGATGGAGATTAGCATGCTGCAGCTGGAAGTGTCAGGCCACAATATTAATGGTTGCAACATGGTATGCCATAGCTGTAAATGACAGGCCTCAGTTTGAAATATGTCATGCTACAGCTGTGTCAGGTCATAGTGTTTATGTTTTGAAAATCGCATGCCCTAGCTATAAGTGAGAGGCCTCAGTTGTAATAGAATATGGCATGCTGCAGCTGAAAATGTCAGGCCACTGTGGTTAAGGTTGATGTATGGCATGCCATAGCTGTAAGTGTCAGGCCACAGTGTTTATGGTTTTTCCAAACACCACCACCGATGCATGACTCCACTCTCCTCCCCTTCCTGCTTCACCTCGACAACTGTTTGGAGTGAAGCAGGCAGGGGACATCAGTGAAGTCATTCCTCGGAGGTTGCATTTGGGGAAATGGAGGCAGAGGACCTGAGTGGAGTCATGCCTCAGAAGTTGGATCCTCAAAGTCACTTTGGAGCCCTAAATACCATAGGGGCTACCTTAGAAGATCCCCTTCACTTGCATACCCCCCCTTTGTTTTGCCTCTTCTGTTTTTTTTAGTTTTAATGAAGATTTAGGCAGTAGGGATGTGCAGGCAAAAGGTTTTCGTTGCATTCGTGATACGTATTCGTGGATGGTCGCTTCCGTTTCATGCGGAAGTATGGAGAATTCCATACTTTGTCGATCTGTCAATACGTTTCCCGGTTCCCATTAAGTCAACGGGGAAAGGATTTCCTAAATAAAAATTTAAACCCCCCACCCTCCTGACCCCCCAAGACTTACCAAAACTCCCTGGTGGTCCAGCGGGAAGTCAAAAAGCTATCACATGGCCCCTGATAGCCCCATTTAAATCCCACTCCCTCTCTGCCAGGTAAAATATATTTTTAAAATTTGTTCTCCCAGTTTTTCTTAAAAAAAAAAAAAACAATTACCCTCCCATTTTATTTTTTTAACTCCAGGGGTTACACTCATCATTACCCAGTCATGATATGCCATGTACACCTATCTCTGTTTCCAAAGACAAATCATGAAAGGGTGTCTGTTGCTCCACGAATCTCTGCTGGAAATCCAGCATGTGTCAACATCATGTTTCAGATGTATGTGAGGCACCCCAAATTCTTTCAGCTTCTCACGGAGACGTTGCTATGCTTTCATGCTTCTATGGATATTAGGGATGTGAATCGTGTTTTTGACGATTGAAAATATCGTACAATATTTTCAAAGTCGTCAGAAATCGGGGGCTCTCCGAAACCGATAGGAAAACCCCACAAAATTGTTCGTGGGGTTCTCTTATTGTTTTGGGAGGAGGGCAGGAAAAATGGCACACTAAAACAACCCCTAAACCCACCCTGACCCTTTAAAATCGCCCCCTTAGCTTCCCCACCCTCCCAATCCCCCCAAAACCTTTTAAAATTACCTGGTGTTCCAGTGGTGGTCCTGGGAGCGATCTCCTGCTCTCAGGCCATCGGCTGTCACTAATAAAAATGGTGCTGATGGCCCTTTGCCCTTACCATGTGACAGGGTATCCGTGCCATTGGCCGGCCCCTGTCACATGGTAGGAGCACTGGATGGCCTGTGCCATTTTTAAAGATGGTGCCCTACTATTTTCCTGCACCCCTGTATCTGGTTGTTCAGGAATGGATTTCCTTCATCATGAGCCCCAATCCTAAGGCATCCCTCACTGCCAGTTGCAGCAAGTGTGCAAAGCAATGGATACCCTGAAAGCCTCATTTCTATTAGGGATGCACATTCATTTGCAACGAAATAGGAAATAAAGACGATATTTCCTATTTTGTTGCATTTTTGGGGGCTGACAAAACGAAAGGAAAACCCACAAAATTTTGTGTAGTTTTCCTATCATTTTTTTTTGGGGGGGGGAAGGGCACATTAAAAAAAACCAACCCCAAACCCACCCCAACCCTTCAAATTTAATTAATTACAAACCCCCACAGTCCCGACCCCCCAAGACTTGCCAAAAGACCCTGGTGGTCCAGCAGGGATCCCGGGAGCGATCTCCCCCTCTCGGGCCATCAGCTGCCAGTAATCAAAATGGCGCCGGTGGCTCTTTGCCCTTACCATGTGACAGGGGCTACCGGTGCCATTGGTCGGCCCCTGTCACATGGTAGGAGTAATGGATGGCCTGAGCCTTTTTTTAAGACAGAGGACACTCACGATCCAAATACAGGAAATAGATTAGGAGCGTGACGTGGTACATATGCGGATTTTCATTCATTGTACTGGACTACAAGGCTCAGTATCACAAATAACATCTCTCACTATAAGGACAACCCCTGGGGAAGCCCTCAATGTAGGGGGCGAAACTCGGCCAGAGTCGGGCTTGTTTGTAAAAATACGTCTCCATTGAATAAAAGATTTCTGATTGGACATCTGGCGTGTATTCCACTGTATTGCTATATGGGCCAGATTTTTTTATGCTGTTTCCCCATAAATACAGAATGGGGTAAAAAGCCTCAGTTAATCAGACCATTTGTTAGAAAACTAAAAAAAAAAAAAAAAAGCATTTCACAGCGGCCTCAGAGGGAATGGGGAAAGCTAGGAATATCAAATATAGATTAATCAGTATTTGTTCAGTTTGTATTATGCAAAGAGCACTGCCTGTTATCATTTGCTGACAAGCAGATTGTGAATACAATGAAAAATTTAAATCCAAATACATATTTTAAAATGCCTGTGTTTGAATGCCAGAAGTCTGAACAGTAAAATTGGTGAGTTAGAAGAAATGGCATTATATGAGTATATAGACATTATGGGGCAGATTTTAAAAGCCTACGCGCATAAATCCAGGTGGATTTACATGCGTGGGGGGGGGGGGGGGTTACGTGTGCCGGGCTTATTTTCAAAAGGCCCGGCGACACATGTAAAGCCCTGGGCTTGACAAAAGCCCAGGGCTTGACAAAATGGGTGGGGCGGGGGTGGGCAGTCCAGGGTGTGGGCGTGGCCAGAGGTCTCCATACGGCCCCGGGCCAGGGGATCGCTCGCCGGCACTCGGCTGGCACACACAACCTACGCCTGCCCGGAGGCAGGTGCAACTTATAAAATAGGGGGGGTTTAGGTAGGCCTGGGGGGAGTTAGGTAGGGGAAGGGAGGGTAAGGGAGGGTAAGGTGGGGGGCAAAGGAAAGTTCCCTCTGAGGCTGTTCCGATTTCGGAGCGGCCTGAGAGGGAACGGGGAAAGCCATTGGAGCTCCCCTAGGGCTCGGCGTGCACAAGGTACACTAGTGTGCATCCTCTTGTGTGCACCAATCCCGGATTTTATAACATGCGTGCGGCTGCGCGTACAAGTTATAAAATCGGGTGTACATGTGTACGCGCTGGGTAGTGCACGCATGTGTACGCTACCCATGCTGCTTTTAAAATCTACCTCTATTTGTAAAAGTTAGCATAGAATCAAGCGTAATAAAAATCCTGCAGAAAAGAAAATGAACCATGAAATCCTTGCCATCATCATCATCATCATTTATTTATTACACCCTCTTTCAGCTGGTAAGATGAGACCATGTTACAGAACAGTCGAGTAGCTACAATAGCACAGGGATAAGCCCATGAATAGTGAACAATGCAAGAAATACAATAACCAGTCATCAACAATGACTACATGGATAAGGAACAATCAAGTTTTTACAAAACGGGAGGACTTTCAGCTGGGAACCTCTCTTTGAGAGGTCGGCAGAGAAGGGCAGGTTACAAGCTCTTTTTTTTTTTCACCTATTGAGCCGTTCCATCGAGCCGCCCCATAGCCACACCCCCCAAGTTACGTCATCGGGAGGGGCCGGAATCGCTGGGATAAATTCAGGCCAGTTGAGGCGAAACTTGGAGGACTTTCAGCTGGGAACCTCTCTTTGAGAGGTCGGCAGAGAAGCGCAGGTTACAAGCTCTTTTTTTCACCTATTGAGCCGTTCCATCGAGCCGCCCCGTAGCCACGCCCCCCAAGTGACGTCATCGGGAGGGGCCGGAATCGCTGGGATAAATTCAGGCCAGTTGCGGCACGCAGCTGTCGGCGCGCAGCTAAAGCAGCACGCCAAAATGGGCACGCCCCTTGGTGAAAATTTCTTTATACTTTTCCTAACCATATGGGCAGGAAAAGGAAACCAAAAGTTTGGACTTCTTCCCCAGCGACTATGGAGGCTAGAGGACCGATGGACCAATATATTGTAAGGCGGGTAAGTCAAGCAGCCCGCAATACAATTCCTGATATATCTTTCTCCTCAGGAGCTTCTGACAGCCCGAGCCAGCAGTTACAAACTCAACCCCACCTGGACTTGAATGCCCCTAATCAACCAGGTTTAGGGATGGAAGAAAGTATTATGGATAAAGATGAACCACACCCCATAGACACTGGGGAAGTGGTGGAATTGGGATCTAATGAGGGATCTGGACTACAGGTATTTAGTCCAGTAACCATAGATCCCCAGAACATAACCCTGGTGGACGTATGGAGAGAAATTAATGATTTGCAAAAAGTAATGACTGGATTTATGGCTCAGACTAATAAATGGAATCTGAGTTGAAAAATGTTATAGAGTCACATGATAACCGTTTGAAACAACTGGAAGAAGTAGGCAGGGGGGCTACAGTGCAGATAGCAACTCTGCAGACTGCAAATAAATATTTTATTAACAATTATTTGACAACTCACAGGCAAATTGAGAGACTGGAGAATGAGAATAGGGTTAGAAACCTGAGGTTTTTGAATTTTCCAATGACCAGACTCCTTTCAGCCACTGAGTTGTTAAAGAAATATTTAAAAGAAAATCTGTTTATATTAAATGTGGACGACCAATCTAGCTCAAAAATATATTATGTTTTGAGTTCTAGAATTAAGAGACAGGAAGGAGAGGAAGGTAGGGACAGTATCCAACAAAAGTCCCCAAATTTAACCTCCTTCCTGGAGTCATCAACAGATGACATACCACAAAGAGCCACACTTCTAGTGACTTTTTGCAGAGAGAAGGATAAAGTTAATATTCTTGAAAAATATTTTAGAAATAAAGAATCTTTGTTCTGTGGATATAAAGTCCAGGTATTTCCTGATGTATCACGTTCTACTCAGTACAGGAGGAAGCAATTTCTTATGTTGAAATCTAGAGTATTGTCCATTGGGGCAACATATTTTCTTAAATTCCCCTGTAAATGTGTAGTAGTGTATCAAAAGAATAAGTTTATTTTTCAGGATCCATCTCATTTGGAAACGTTTTTGGTAGACAAAGAAAGAGGTTGAGTTAGGATTGACTGCAATAATAAAGTAACCCAGCTATATGTAATCTGTTAGAAATACATTTTCTTTTCTGTTTTATGCCTGATTAGTAGGACTCCTCCCATGTAGTGGACTATAAGTTTGAGGTATTGGAAAAATTATTTGTAATTGTTTGCTGGATTGATATGATGTTATACCTAAATTTGTTCCTTGATTTTTTGCATTTTGTATAATTTGTAAAAACTCCAATAAACTATAAATAAAAAAAAAAAGTTTTTACAGAACAACAGAACTGAACAGCAAAACAGCAACAGCAACATACAAGCATGGAGTTTGGGAAGAACTGTTGGGGTCAGCATGCCTCCACTAGGGGCCATGGTTCTCAATTTTTTTCTGTAAATGTCAGGACGTCTGGAGAAAATTTTGGGAGCAATATTCAGCCACTGAGAGACATAGCTAGTTAGCCAGATAAACCTAACCAGGAAACTAGCAGGGTTTATTCAGTGGTGTGGTTGCGCCACTGAATATACCCAGCTATCTTAAAGTTAGCCACATATGTTTATTTGGCTGACTTTAGGACAGATCAGTGGCATGGTCAGAGTTAGCCACCTAAATTAAATGGCTAACTCTGTTTCTCCCCAAAATTCCTCCTGCCTGCATTCATAATGCTCCCGACTTATGCTTCTAAATTCTAGCTAGGTGCATAAGTCTTTTAATTTGTCAGTTTAGCCATTTAGATGGATACATTTTGAGTGTCTGCCTAAATGGCTTTTGAATATGGATCGCCTGATATCCAATGGGAATTCCAAAGGTTTGGGACTGTGCCAACAAAGGTTCTTCTCCTCATGCTGATGACCTGGATTTCCTTGAGATCAGGCACAGGCAAATATTCGGTAGCATGCGAAGTGAGCGAGCCAGAGTATACATGGAGAAGAGATTTGATTGGTCAGATAGGGTGGAGCCAGGCCTTCGAGTGCTTTATAGGCTAGGTCCAGAACATTAAAGATGGAGCGGTAGGTAATTGGCAGCCAGTGCAGAGACTTAAGAAGTAATATCTGCAATGGCTGGATAGAAACTCCATGTGTGAGAGGTAAAAGTACAGCAATGGGAATATTGTTTTATATTGTTTTACAAGCTTTTTGTATTTTTGTCATTCAGTTTTGTTTTGAATTTGTTTTTCTATTTTATGTTTCTACAATTGAAAATCACTTTGAAATGAGACTAAATGGTATAAAAATATTTAAATAGATACAATAAATACTACTGTCTGCCTAGCCAAAATGAAGAAAACGACTGTAAAACAGGTGGACATAGGAACCAGGAAGGCCCAAATACCAGGACCAGAGCAGGAGGCAGGAATATAGCTGAGGACCAGGAGTAGAGTTGAGGAACAGGACTGAAACAGGAACCAGTTGTGTAGCCAAAGACCAGGATGGGAATAGGAACCAGGTATAGCAGGAACACAGCCAGGCAACAGTATGTCATGAAACAAACTTTGTATGAACTATTAGACCAGCAAAGGTATGTCAGGTGTATACAGCCCTCAATTTGGGACATACCAAATGGTGGGTCTTCCTGATTTTTCTTCACTTAGGGGCCGATGTAATAAAGTCATGTAGGAAGCGGGAGCTGAACAGTCAGCGCCCGCTCTCTTAACACGCTTTAGGTGCCCCCAATGGGGGCGCCATGCAATATTAAAATTAGGGGGTCTCGTTAGCAAGGAGGTGCTAGGGTCGCTTGTGCAACCCAAATGCTTCCTTGCTAACGCGGAAGTACAGAAAAGCAATTTTTTCTGCTTTTCTGTACATTTTTTGATGCGCACAGCTATTACTGCCTGCTCCAGGCAGGCGTTAATAGATGACAGTTAAATGTGTGTCCGAGATGCACATTTTTTTTTTTTTCAGTTTTGAAAGTTGTCCTCCCTATGCATTGATTTGTGGAGGCCAATATTCAGAAGCCATTTAGAAGGATGTTTGAAAAGTTAATAATAAATATACTCATAGAATCACAGGCTGCAATGAAACCACAATGTGAAAATTAGTTCATGCACTAACAAACCTGTACTTCTGATTTTTACTTCACTTATAATCAATCAGCTTTTGTATTTGGTCAACATACATAATGGAGAGAAAAAGACCTAAGCACTGGGTGAAAACATCACAGACAAATTCAACCCCAAATAATTCAGTCAAAAAACCTCTCTCTTTTTATTTGTATGTAGGATTTTTCTTGCTTTTAAATTTTTGTTTTATACACTTTAAAACCAACAATAATGTGCCCACTTGTGCATGCTCATCTGTTATGGCAGACCTGGGCAAGGGGCGGCCCGCGGGCTGAATCCGGCCCGCCCACTGCTGAGAGCAGACGGGGAATGAGGCGTGCATTCTCCGCTCCCTCGCTCCCCGATTGGCCGGCCAATCGGGGAGCGAGGGAGCGGAGAATGAACTGTTTTTTTTTTTTACAGCGTCGGGGGGGGGGGGGGGGAGAGGAGGGAGTGACTCGAGCGAAGGCACGCTGTCCGATTGGCCGGTGCTGGGCAAGCCTTGCCCAGCACCGGCCAATCGGGCAGCGTGCCTTCGCTCGAGTTTCTTTCCTACATATGTCACGGAGATTTTTGCCGGTCCGCGGCGCGCGCTCCCGGTCTCTCCCGCTGCCGTTGCCGCTGGGCTGTCAGCACGTTCAAGCCCAGTGGAAACGGCAGCGGTGTTGGAAGAAGCTATGGCACCCGCGGCTGGCCTTTTCTTCTTCCCGCGCCTGCCCCCCCCCTCCCGTGACCCGAAACAGGAAGTGATACACGGAGCGGTGCGCGGGAAGGAGAAAGAGCCGTGCCGCGTCGGCTGCAGCATCGGCCCCCGAGCAATTGAACCAGCCGGCAATCGAGAAGAGTCAGCAGCATGAGCCTCCCGCGGCCGAAGGGATTCTTCTTTCTTGGCCTGCGGGGGCTCATGCTGCTGACTCCTTTCTCGATTGCCGGCTGGTTCAATTGCTCGGGGGTCGATGCTGCAGCCGACGCGGCACGGCTCTTTCTCCTTCCCGCGCACCGCTCTGTGTATCACTTCCTGTTTCGGGTCACGGGAGGGGGGCAGGCGCGGGAAGAAGAAAAGGCCAGCCGCGGGTGCCACAGCTTCTTCCAACACCGCTGCCGTTCCCACTGGGTTGGAACGTGCTGACAGCCCAGCGGCAACGGCAGCGGGAGAGACCGGGAGCGCGCGCCGCGGACTGGCAAAAAACTCTGTGACATATGTAGGGGGAAGAGGAAGTGAGTAAGAGAGAGTGAGAAGCAGCCAGCCAGCCTGTGTGTGATTGAGTTGTCAGAGAGCTGATGTGTGTTTGTATGTGAGAGACAATGAAAGTGATTGCTCAGGGAGATGACTGATGTGTATGTGAGAGTGTGAGGCATTAGTCAGGGAGGTGACTGATGTGTGTGTGTGTGTGTGTGTGTGTGAGAGAAAAAGCATGGAAGTGAGAAGTCTGGGTATGTGGGAAAGCATGAGCATAAGAAGCCTGGAGTTGTGGGAGTGAGAAACCTGGGTGAGTGTGCATGCATGAGAGAGAGAGACTGCTTGGTAAGGTGACTGTGTGTGTGAGAGAAAAAGACTGGTGTGTGTGAATGTGAGAGAATGTGATTCAGGGAATGAGAAGCCTGTGCAGGTGGAGAGTGAGCATGGAAATGAGAGAGACTGGTTGGGTGTAACAGAGAGAAAGTGATTATGGGAATGAGAAGCCTGTGCATGTGAAGAGAGTGAGCATGAGAGTGAGAAACCTGTGTGTGTGTGAGACACAGCATGGGAGGGAGAAGCCGGTATATCTGAAAGAGAACTTGGGAGTGGGAAGCCTGTGTGTGTGTGTATGCATGAGTGAGATCAGGTGACTGGTGTGTGTGAGAGAGAGAGAAAAAGTGATTATGGGAATGAGAAGCCTGTGCATGTGAAGAGTGAGCATGGGAGTGAGAAACCCGGGTGTGTGTGAGACACATCATGGGAGGGAGAAGCCGGTATATCTGAAAGAGAACATGGGAGTGAGAGACTGGTGTGTGTGTGTGTGTGAGAGAGAGAGAAAGAAAGTGATTTTGGGAATGAGAAGCCTGTGCATGTGGAGAGAACAAGCATGGGAGTGAGAGACTGGTGAGTGAGTGTGTGTGTGTGTGAGAGAGAGAGAGAGACAGAGAAAGTGATTATGAGAGTGAGAAGACCATATATGCAAGTAGAACACGGGAGTGGGAAGCCTGTGTGTGTGTGTGTGTATGGCATGAGAGAAACTGTTCAGGAAGGTGACTGGTGTGTGTGTGCCAAAGACTGTTTGGGAGATGATTGGTGTGTGAGAGACAGAAACTGGTCATGGGGGCATGACTGGTATGGTGTGTGTGTGAGAGACATGGGCACTAAGGAAGAGGACCATAAGTATAGAGCTTAGCTTCTACTGCTGCTTCTGGTGTGTGCCATGGCCTGCAGGGAAGGGGAGTAGGAGAGCTGCTGGAGGGGGTAAGTAAAGGTGGCTTTAAGTTTATTTTTCTTGACTGCCATTTTAATTGTGTGATGTCTGCTTTTTTGAAATATTTTATTGGTGTTTGGAGAATGTTTAATAGTTTTTATGAGTTTTTAATTGTTGGATGTTATTCTGTTCATAGCTGTTTTGAAACATTTATTCTGCTTATTAGTATAGTTTTACAATTATTTCTGTTTGGGGATCTATAGCTGCTTGTTAGTTCTGTTTTCCTAATAAGAGGTGTATTGGTGTTTAGGGTCTGATGTAATATTTGTAGTGTTGCCTTTTCATAGATAGGGTTGCTCCTGTTTGAGTGTATTCCATAATACAGGTGTAACTGTGTGCGGATTAGTTTATGTGCATTACTACAGATCCTGGGAGTATGTTATGTCGGTTCTGTGTCTGTTACCGAGATGAGATATTTTGCTAGCATGTAAGCGTTTGTATCGGTCTTATTTGTTGTGTTTTCTCAGAGGACATACATTGGTGGTAAACTGCTGTCTTTTCATAAGTAGGGCTATTGAGAACTGAGTTAATTATATTAGTCCGGCCCTCTAAAACCATCCCAATTTCTCATGCGGCCCCATGGGAAAATTAATTGCCCACCCCTGTGTTATGGGGTAGAGATAGGCATAGTTTATAAAATACTATAGTAAATCTATACACGGCTATATATATGTATATATGTCATTTCTGTCACAGATTCGCCTGCTATGTAGTAGGGATGTGCAGAGCAAAAGTTTAAGTTCATAAGTCCATAAGTCAAAATGGGGTCCCATTTGCGGTCAATATGGACATATGGAGAATTCCATAAGTTGAGTCTATGTCCATACGTGCAAATAAAAATTTAAACCCCTCACCCTCCTTAATCCCCCCCCCCCCCAAGACTTACCACAACTCACTGGTGATCAGGAGGCCCCCCCAAGCTGGCCAAAAGTTCCTTTTGGGCCCAATGAGGGTCCCGGAGGGAACCCGCGGGGAATCACGTGACGCCGCGTCACTCTGACGTGGCGCCGACGTCACGTGCTCCTCGCAAAGGAGTTCAGGAATGGTGTCCTGACTCCCCGCTGGATCACCAGGGAGTTGTGGTAAGTCTTGGGGGGGGGATTAAGGAGGGTGAGGGGTTTAAATTTTTATTTTGGATCAACAATCGCGATTTCCAACGTATTCAACATAGCTATGTTGAATAAGTTGGAAATCCGATCGTTTTCGCCTCATCACTTTTTTAAGTTAAAAAAAAAAAAAAAGTTGCGTTTTACATTTAAGTTCAAAACGAATGCATACCCCTACTATGTAGCTTCTCCATGCCCTGGTTCTGCCTACCATGATTCCTCCTCACCTGCCGAGGCCCTCAGAAAGCTTAAACTGCAGCCTTACCAAGCTCTGCTTTGCTGCTCATGCCACGCCCAAGTCTCAGCCCTATGTAACTCAGCCTTGCCAGTAAATCTTTGCATCTTCCATGATTCACTCTTGGCTCTGTGTTCTGGCCATTTTTGTCTTGTACTTTACGTTGTGGCCTCTGGGCCTTCTTGTCTCTTGCTCCTTATCTTGTGGCCTACTCATGGACTTACTTGACTACCATGATCTACTGCCACCGCAAGACCAACTGGCCCCCAGAACCAAAGGGCTCAACCTGTTCAGGAGGGGGATGGCTAGGTGGAAGGCTGCCCTTGTCTAGCCCAGGGTCCTGCCTTGCAGTCCTGCACTGCTCCTTACCCAGATCTTAGTAACCATGATAGTCACATGCATTTGTTTGAAAGTTATCTTCCCTGTGTATTTGGACTTTTAGAAGGCATTTGACAAAGTCCACAATATTAGGGAGCCACTAGTTTCTAATTAATATTAGACAAAATTAACTAGTGTAAATTTATTTATTTATTTAACACTTTTCTATACCGACCTTCATGAATAAATTCAAATCAAATCGGTTTACATGTAACAAGGGGTACAACTTAATCAACCATTTAACAAGAGGCGAAAGTTACATATAACAAGGAGGTGGTAACTTGGGGGGCTAAGTTAGCCAGAGACAAAGGACAGCAAAACCGAATAAACTAAATAATGAAACAAAGAAACAGAGGCAAAATATCAAGCCTAAACTAGGCGGGGCGCCTAGTCAGGTAAGCGGAGTCCTGTCTGGTAGAAAATGGATGGTTTTGAAAGTTAAGGGAAGGCTTGGAGGAAGAGCCAGGTCTTAAGTTTTTTTCGAAAGGTTAGAGGGCAAGGTTCTAGCCTAAGGTCTGTGGGCATGTTATTCCAAATGGTCAGACCCGCTGTAGAGAATGCTCGTTCTTTGGTGGTTGATAGACGCGTGGATTTCTTTGGGGGAACTTGCAGGTTACCTTTATACACTTCTCTGATGGATCTTGAGGATGAGTATAATTTGAGAGGGATCTGAAGGTCTAGTTGTTACTGATTATGAATGGTTTTGTGAATTGTGGTAAGGGTCTTGTGCAAAATTCTGTATTTTATTGGCAGCCAATGAAGGTTTCGGAGTATGGGAGTGATGTGTGCTCCTCGGTTGGTGTTGGTTAGGATTCTAGCCGCTGCATTTTGGAGCATCTGTAATGGTTTGATGGATGAAATGGAGAGCCCAAGGAGGAGAGCATTGCAATAGTCTGTTTTGGAGAAGAGCGTGGTTTGGAGCACTGTCCTGAAATCCTAGAAATGAAGGAGGGGTCTGAGCCTTTTCATAATCTGTAGTTTATAAAAACAATCCTTGGTAGTGTTGTTGATGGATTTCTTTAGATTCAAATGGTTATCGAGGATTACTCCTAGGTCCCTTACTTGTGTGATCTGGGTGTTGGGAGATGTCAGATGGGTTAGGGCCATGTGGTCAGAGGAGATGAGAAGGAGTTCTGTCTTGGTCGCATTGAGAACCAGGTTCAAACTGGTGAGAAGGCGGTTAATAGATTGGAGGCAGTTGTCCCAGTAGGTGAGAGTTTCAGGGAGGGATTCTGTTATGGGGATTAGAATCTGCACGACGTCTGCATAGAGTTAGTGTATTAATTTTAGGTTTGTGAGAAACTGACAGAGGGGCAGGAGGTATATATTGAAGAGGGTAGGGGACAGGGAAGAGCCTTGGGGTACGCCTAATGTTGATTTGACGTCTGGAGATTCTTTATTATTGATTTTTACTTTGAAGTTTCTGTTGCTGAGGAAAGAATTGAACCATCTGTGGGCAGATCCTTATAATCCGATTTCTGAAAGGCGATTTAGTAGGATGGCATGGTTCATGGTGTCAAAGGCGGCCAAGATGTCTAGAAGGACTAGGATGAAAGAGAGCCCTTTGTCAAGGCCCATGAGGATGTGGTCTGAGAGGGAGATAAGGAGGGTTTCCGTGCTTAATGATTTACGAAAGCTGTATTGGGATGGGTAGAGGATTTTGTGTTCTTCCAGATAATCTGAGCATTGTGTATTTACCAATTTCTCCATGATTTTAGCAAGAAAAGGGAGGTTAGAGATGGGGTGGAAATTGCAGGGTTCTCTTGTGTCCAGGTTGGGTTTCTTCAGAAGGGGTTTGAGAGAAGCAGTTTTTAGCCTGTCAGAGTAGATTCTTTGGGAAAGTGAGCGGTTTATGATGTTGGCCAAAGGTCTAGAGATAGAGTCCGGGATGAGAAGCAGTAGTTTAGTTGAAATGTGGTCTGATGGGTGGTTAGATGGTTTCAGCCTCCTGAGTATGGATTCGATCTCCAGAGGGGTTGTGGGTTTGAAGGAGTCGAGGTTGGCTCCAGAGTGAGGTGGGGTATTGGAGTTAAGGAAGGGGGGGGGGGGTTGAGTTGGTGGGGAGGTGCTAGTGTGTCAGCAATTTTTTTCTGAAAGAAGAGTGCTAGTTCATTTGCTTTGGATTGAGCCTGGTCGTCTGGTATGGCGGGGTAGATATACCACCAATTATTCTTATAGGTCTCCACGATACTACTTTTTATAACATTATTATTGATAAATGATTTTTGTAATATATAACAAAATTATTTTTTTAAAAAGAGGAAAAGATCTCAGCACTTGTGAAGAATATGATGTTTAAAATTCTGAATAACCAGTTGTTATAATCACAGGTCTAAAACTTCTTATGTTTTATTTTTAGTGCAAAAAAGAAAAATTCTTTTAAATTCTTTAATAGTGCTTCTTCTTTTAAAAACAAAGTAAATTTCAAACTATTTATTTTTTTCAGTCTGATGGCTTTGTCACTTCTTGTATAGATTTTAATTTAATGGCTTTGCCACTTCTTATGTAGATTTCTTGGAATACACTTCTGCCAGAGACCCCAGTGTTTCTTGCACTTTAATCAACGCTTAGATCATAAATCTTGCCTGACATTTAAAATCAACAAACTGAGCACTTATATTTTAACTTGTTCCGTGATTAACATTGCCAACGTTTTGCTAATGCTGCATCAGGGCAAGCTTATTTGTATTTTCTTCTTTCCATCTTTGAAAGAGCCCAACCATCAACAAGATGGAAAGAAGAAAATACAAATAAATGTCGGGCAAGATTTATGATCTAAGCGTTGATTAAAGTGGAAGAAATGCTGGGGTCTCTGGCAGAAGTGTATTCTTAGAAATCTACATAAGAAAAAATAAATAGTTTGAAATTTACATTGCTTTTAAAAGAAGAAGCACTATTAAAGAATTTAAAAGAATTTTTCTTTTTTGCACTAAAAATAAAAAGTAAGAGGTTTTTAGACCTGTGATTATAACAATTGGTTATTCAGAATTTGAAACATCATATTGTTGCGCCTGGAGGTGGACCCTTGTTCTGGAGCAGTGCTGAAAGGCTCCCTGGTCAGACTCAGGGAACACCTGCCACCAGGAGGTGGAGCACAGGAAGAGACAGAGGCTAGCTGGAGCTTCACCACTGGAAGCCCGCGGTCTCCCCAGGTGGAGCCCTTGGGGACCTGGGCCGCTTGGACTTAGGCGGGCCTCGCAGGGTCTCCCAGAAAGGAAGTTCAATGGTGTGCCCATCAGGATCAAGGGTGGGCGGTCAACGTCTAGGCAGGAGATCTGGAGGACCAGAGAAGGCCAGAGCAATGTCTGAGATGACAAGGCTAGGAGCAGGGCCAGAATCAAGGAGGCAAGATCAGTAATAGCAGAGGTCAAGTTCCAAAGGTCAGTCCGAGAGTAGTCAGCCAAAGCAGAGGTCACGTTCCAAAGGTCAGTCCGAGAGTAGTCAACCAAAGAAGAGGTCAGGTTCCAGAGGTCAGATGTGGTTGAGTAGACAGGCAGAGGTCAGGATCCAGGCAGCAGTCAGCGTAGTCACAAACAGGCAGAGGTCAGTATCCGGGCAGCAATCAGCATAGTCAAGAACAGGCAGAGGTCAGTACCAGAGAGTCAGTCCAAGAGGTACTATCTGAGGGAATGTAGGAACAGATGGATGCTGGAACAGAAGGACACTGGAATAGGAGGACACTGGAACAGAAGGAAACTGGAATAGGACTGGAACAAGACTGGAACAGGCGATGAAACATGAGGCAAACAATTTATTTATTTATTTATTTAATTAAAAACTTTTCTATACCGTTGCTAAGTTATATACCATTGCAACGGTTTACAAATAGGCACATAGACTAAGGTAAGTAAATGTAGGATATCGTACATTCTAACAGGTGCCAATAGAGTTTGGTTACAATTTCATAAATAAAATCATTATTTGAGTAATGTTGGTCAAGTCCAGGTATATTATGGAGTTACTATCTCTTTGAGATATTACTTCTTAAATGTAGGATTGAGTAAATTCATTCTCAACTGCATTACCCTGTACTTTCATTCTCTACCCTCCACACTCTTTAGTGAAGGCTTTTGTAAAGAGCCATTTTTTAAATTTTTCTTAAAAGTTTTGAGATTATTCTGTAATCTGAGTTCAGGGGGCATCGTGTTCCATAGTATGGGCCCAGCCAATGATAAAGCCCTTTCTCTCACTTGGGTTAATTTTGCTGACTTTACTGAAGGGATTGTTAGTAGTGCTTTGTTTGCTAAGCGGAGGTTTTTTTGTGGAACGTGTACTCGTAAGGCTGTGTTTAGCCAGTCTGCTTCTTTATCATATATTAGTTTGTGTATGGTGCATAAGGCCTTGTATTTTATCCTGTATTCGATGGGTAACCAATGTAAGTCTGCTAGAGTTTCGGTTATATGGTCCCTCCTCTTTTTTCCCGTCAGTATTCTGGCTGCAGTATTTTGTAGTATCTGGAGTGGTCTTATCGATGTGCTTGGGAGTCCTATTAAGAATGCATTGCAGTAGTCAGTGCTGGAAAAGATAAGTGTTTGCAATACTGTTCTGAAGTGGGCATGTGTGAGTAATAGTTTCAATCTTCTGAGGACCATAAGTTTTGCGTAGCCTTCTCTTACTTTTATAGATATGTGTTGCTTCAGGTTGATTTCTGGGTCCATTATTACTCCCAGATTCCTTACTTTTTTGGCTAGCTCAATTTTTTGGTTATTTCTTAGGGTTATCGGTATTTGCATGATTTCAGTATGTTTTCTCTCAAGATGAAGGAATTCAGTTTTGTCAATGTTGATAACCAGTTCCATTTGGTTTAGTAGTTGTTTAATTATGTCTAGGTACATGTTAGCTAGATTTAATGTTTTTTTTCAATTGTGTCGTCTATTGGTAGAATTAATTGAATGTTGTCTGCGTAAATGTAATGTATTATCCCTTGGCCTGCCAGCAGATGACATAAGGGTAGCATATATATGTTAAAGAGGGTAGCAGACAGCGCTGAACCCTGAGCTACTCCTGTTTCAAGTTTAAATTTTTCTGATAATGTGTTTTTTATCTGGACTTGAAAGAACCTGTTGTTTAGGTAGGATCTGAACCAGTTTATTGTTTTGTCACATAATCCAATTTCTTCAAGTCTTTTTAGTAGTATTTTGTGGTTTACTGTATCAAAGGCTGCAGATAAGTTGAGCATTATAAGGATGTAATGCTCGACTTATCTGCAGCCTTTGATATAGTAAACCACTAGTACACACACAGTGTCGACCCGATTGCCAAGGAAGTGCAGGCAGCCAGGCACTTCCTTTAGTACTGCGTTCAACCAGGGTGCGCCACAGAGCAAGGACCTGCCCCTGGCCCAATAAGGGACCGGGCAGTCCGAGCACGCGTGCCTAGGGGTGGGGCCAATGCCACAGAGGACTCTGAGCCCCACCGTGAGGCCTGGTGCGCTGAGGAAGGTCCAGCGACTGCCACCGCGAGACGCCGAGGCCTGGAGGAGCTTGCGGCTGCTGCTGGAGAGGCCAACCCGGGACCTGTAGAGGAGTTGGAGAGGTGAGCAGGCCCGCGAGCAGGCCGAGCACGGATGGGGCGCGCAACACATATTCTTCACCAATTTGACAAAGTTCCCCATGAGAGACTCCTCAGGAAATCGCAAAGTCATGGGATAGATGGTAATATTCTCTTATTAATTGG
Source organism: Rhinatrema bivittatum (assembly GCF_901001135.1). NCBI lineage: Eukaryota > Metazoa > Chordata > Amphibia > Gymnophiona > Rhinatrematidae > Rhinatrema > Rhinatrema bivittatum. The sequence continues at coordinate 150,732,650 of NC_042617.1, read as the reverse complement.
TAACCGGTTAAAAGGCCAGAAATAAAGGGTAGGGCTAAATGGTCAATTTCCCAAATGGAGAAAGGTCGTTATTGGAGTACTGCAGGGATCAGTACTGTGACCTGTGTTTAACATATTCATAAATGATTTGGAAAAAGAAAGGACAATTGAGTTAATCAAATATACAGATGCCTCAAAATTATTTAAATAAGTTAAAACAAGAGCAGATTGCACGAAACTGCAGAAGGATCTTGTCCGACTAGCAGACTGAACAACTGAATGGCTGCTGAAATTAAATCTAGAAAAGGGCAAACTGATGCACATACAGAAAAATAATTCCAACTACAGTTATACAATGCTGGGCTCTATATTGGGAGTCACTACCCAGGAAAAATACCTTGGAGTCCTTGTGGACAATACATTGAAATCCTATATTCCTTGTACAGCTGCAGTCAAAAAATCAAACAGAATTTTAGGAATGATCCAAAAACAAATGGAGAATAAAACAAGAAATTTCTGTTGCGTCGACTGGCTATGGAACCCGTGACCGGCCTTCCTCACCCTGTTCCTGCTGCCTTGCCGGGAACGAGCTCCAGATCCTCCACAATGTAGAAGGAGAGCCTCCAGTGCTGCCCTCATCTCTGCAGCCCTGCCTGACACTGACAGTCCTGACGCTCGGCAGAGACGCCGCCACCACCCTTCCTGCATCTCCAGCTCCCCAGTTGTGTGCGCGCTCCTCTCTAAATTATTTAAAGGGCCTGCGGCACTCCATTTCCATTTTCCATGACGTCACTGGGTCCAGGTTCATAAGGCCGGGCCCAGCCAGTGTTTCCCTGCCTTGGCAACAGGCTCTCACACTAGGTGTGTGTTAGTTGCTTGATCCGTTGTTTCTTCCGTGTTCCTGGTTCCTGTTTCGGCTTTGTTCGTACTCCTGATCTTGGTGCCCTTCCCTTTTCCTGTCTTGTTCCATTGACTGACCTCCTGAATTTGACCATTGCTTCATCTGACTATACTTCAGCTTATCTCCTGGACCTGACCACTGCTTTGCCTGACCATGTTACTGATTATCTCCTGGACCTGACCCCTGCTTTGCATGATCACGCTACTGATCATCTCCTGGATCTGACCTCTGCCTTGCCTTACATTCTGCCTTGCCTGCCACCTTCCCTGACTGACCTCCTGAATTTGACCATTGCTTCATCTGACTACACTTCAGCTTATCTCCTGGACCTGACCACTGCTTTGCCTGACCACACTACTGATTATCTCCTGGATCTGACCTCTGCCTTGCCTTACCATTCTGCCTTGCCTGCCACCTTCCCTGACTCTAGCCTGTTCAATACTCTGCTATACTTATTCTGGACTTGGCCTCTCAGGCTTTGGCCTGTTCTTACTCGGGCGCCCCCTGTCTCCCTCTCGTTCCATTTGGCGTCCGGATCTCCGGGACTCCGCCTCATCCAGATCTGACCTTCTACTCTTATCACCACTTGTCCCTGGCTGAACTCCTCCTTGTCCATTAGAAGACCTTGGATGGAGGCCCACCTAATTCCAGCTGGCCCCGGTACTCAAGGGCTCAACCTGTGGGGAACGAGGCTGTTATTGGCGAAGCTCCAGCTGGCCTCCGTCAGTCAGCCAGCTCTGCCTACCAATGGTGGGAACCTGTAGGGCTTGCCCTGCAGGTAGCATCAACCTCACCTCGGCCCAAAGGTCCACCTCCTGCGAAACAATTTCATATTGCCCCTCTTTTGAGCCATGGTACGATCCGAACCTTGTGTATTGTTTGCAGTTCTGGTTGCACCATCTCAAGAAAGACATAGTGGAACTAGAAAAGATGCAGAGGAAGGAAACAAAAATGATAAAGGGGATGGAACATTTTTCCTCTGATGAGAGGCTATGCAGGCTAGAGGTCCTTAGCTTGGAATAGACAGAAATTCATAAAATCATGAGTGGAGTGAAATGGCTACATAAGGGATTGTTGTTTACCCTTTTAAATAATATTAAAACAAGGGGACACTCCATGAAATTAACATTCAACAGATTCCAAAGAAATAGTAGGAATTACCTTTGTATTCAGCGCACTATCAAGCTATGGATTCTGTTGCCAGAGGACGAGATCAAGGCGACTAGCATAGTGGGGTTTAAAAGAGGTTTGAACAAGCTCCTGGAGGAAAAGTCCATAACTCATTATTAACCAGATAGACTGAAGAAAATGATTGCTATCCCTGGGAGTTACAGGAATTAGATCTACTTTAGAGGGTCTAGCAGGTAGTTGTGACCTGGATTGGCCACTGCCTGAGACTGTTGCTCTTCCCGCCGCATACGCTCCATGGCCGGGCCTGCTCACCTCTCTCAGCCATCCACGAGCTCAGGCCTCACTGCCACTGTCAGTCCTGGCCATCCCCGTCACCCTCCTCAGCATGCTCCGACTTCAGCATCATCGCAGGCCTCACAGCGGAGCTCCCAACAGGGCTCTGCGTCCAGTGTCTCCTCGGCTCCGCCCCTAAGCGTGTGCACGGCCGACCTCCTGCCATTTAAAGGGCCAAGCATGGGAAACCCAGCTGGGTCGCTCCCTCATAACATCACGACTCCGTAGTATATAAGGCAAGGCCCGTTCCCTGGAACGATGCCTTGCAATTGGGGCGATCACGTTGTATTAGCAAGTTTGCCTTCCTGTTCCTGTTCCTTGTTCCAGTCTTCTGTTCCAGAGTCGTGTTCCAGTTTCCTGTTCCAGTGTCTTGTTCCAGTCTTCTGTTCCAGCATCCTCCTGTTCCTTTATCTCCTCAGGTAGTACTATTTGGACTGTCTTCTCGGTACTGAACTCTGCCTGTTTCTTTGACTACGTTTGACCACCGCCTGGATTTTACCTTTGCCTGTTTCCTTGACCACGTCTGAATGCTGCCCAGAACTGACCTCTGCCTGTTCACTGACCATGTCTGCACGCTGCCTGGAACTGACCTCTGTCTGTCCACTGTCTATGTCTGCATGTTACCTGGAACTGACCACTGCCTGAACACTGACCACATCTGACCACTGCCTGGAACCTGACCTTTGCCTGTTTGACTATCCATGGACTGACCACTGGTATTTACCCCTGCTTTGGCTGACTATGCTACCCTTGACTCTGGCCTTGATCCTCGCTCTAATTCAGACTCTGTTCTGGCCTTCTCTGGCTTCTGAGCTCCCTGACCTGAACATTGACTGCGCACCCTTGTTCGTGGTGGACACACCCCTGAACTTTATCTCTCGGAGATCCTGCAAGGTCCACCTAAGACCAGGCGGCCCGGGTAGCCAAGGGCTCAACCTGAGAGAACCCCAGGTTGCTATTGGTGAAGCTCCAGATAGCCTCTGTCTCTTCCTATGCTCCGCATCCTGGTGGCAGGTGCTCTCTGGGTCCGACGAGGGAGCCTACCAATCCTGCACCAGGCCAAGGGTCCACCTCCCAGCGCAACAGAGACAGCATGGCAGTTCTTTTCTTCTTATGTTTTTACTATAGCTACCTTCAGGTTTATGAGCAGAGCACTATAAAAATGTAAAAAATAAAAAAAATAAATAAATATACAGATAGATATATTTTACCATGCTAATCAGTCATAGAATTACTCAGTTGCGCCACCTGTAAAATCCTTTTATTTTCAAAGAAGCAGCTGCATTAATTCTGAACAAACTGGGTACTAACCATGTTGTTATGGTTAATTTCTACTTTCTGGTACATGAAGTCTACAATATGTGAAATGATTGGTGCAGTTTTCCAAACTGGAGGCAAATGATCTTTTTTTTTTTTTTGCTTTTAGCTGAGCACTTTCAGTTTTTTGAGTGAATGTAAAGTGGCATGTAAATGCACACTATTAATATTAGTTTTATTATTACTCCATTATACTTTTACTTTGCATACACATGCATGCCATCATCATAACGAAAAAGTGTTACAAAATTGCTTTTACCTTGTCAATTTTCCACTAGCATTATGGACTTGGACTGTTCTAGTACTTATGTCCATCTGTGATCAGCAGTTCCCTGTTCCTTTTGTCCCTCTTTACAAATCAAGCCAATTTTGGTTTGATTTACCGACAGTGCTCAGGGTTACACTTAAATAGCTAATTTATTTCTGCTGGTATTTTGTCCGTTTGTTGCTAATGACCAAAAAGCATTTATGTTTGATGTTACCATATCCTACAACAGCACAAGTTGATCTTATCCATAAAGTATGTTTTTTCCTGTCTCCTGGGGATGCAGTTTGCTCTACTACAGCCTTGAATCCAAAGGCAATTTCTTGACTAGTTTCTAAATAAAGCACTCCTCCCCACCATGAATGACCCAATATGACGACTCCAGAAATCAGACGCTACAGGATTCTTGCACAAAATTTGAAATACATGATGGTTATGTTACACAGGAAGCTTATGCAACTGCGTAAGAAATAAGTGCAAAATAAGCAGTGTCCACTTTTATTGTTATTTTCCATTTATTTTAACAATACCTGCCTCCATGGCAGCTATGTCTACGTACACAACCATCAGCTACATTAAGGGGTAGATTTTAAAAGGATTGTGCACGGCGTACATATGCGTGCGCTACCCGGCGCGCGCACACATGTATGCCTGATTTTATATCATGCGCAAGCAGGCGTGCGCATGTTATAAAATTGGGAGTCGGTGCGCGCAAGTGGGGTGCACAATTGTGCACCTTGCGCGCGCCGAGCCCGTGCCGAGACGCGTTGCCTTCCCCTGTTTCCTAACCCCCCCACCCCACCTTCCCTTCCCATCCCCTACCTCGCCCGCCCTTTCCCCCCTCTTTTCCTTTCTCTTTTTTTTACCTGGGGCTGAAGTAAGTTGCGCGCGCGCTGGCCGATTGCCAGTGTGCGATCCCCAGCACAGCGGAAAATATGGCCGCTGTGCCGGGAGCCTGACCCCGCCCCACCCCGGACAGCCCCGCCCATGCCCCACCCCTTTTTGCAAGCCCAGGGACTTATATGCATCCCGGGGCTTTATACGCTTCACCGGGCCTTTTTAAAATAGGCTCGGCGAGTGTAACCCTTTTAAAATCCGGTCCTAAATGTGAAGTTACTGTATACAGGATGTTCCATTGTTTTTAACAAAGTGAATCTATATGGGGTTGAAGTTGGCAAGAAATTTTCAGGTGACTGAAAAATAGTCTTTTACCATCTTAGATTTTAAAATATATCTAAAATATTGTTTTTAAATAGTACAGTTGCAGCAATCTTAATAATTGATTATAACAATTTATACTTAATTCATTCCTCGAGTGTGAACGTAGTACATTTGTAGGTTAAATGGTGAGGGAACTGTGCATTAAAAATGAGTCTTTTCATAAAGGACCACATGTGAGATGAGATTATTCTTTCTGGTGCTGTCTTTTCACTGGCTTTGCCGCAGATGCCATAAATCAATAACTGTGGTGGAAATTAATAGATAATTGTATACCTGATCAATTGGGTATATCGTTGCAAGTGTAAACAAATTTGTTGAAAAGGGAGAAGTGTGACCACCAGTATTCTAATTATGTCTTTATCCCTACTAGAATATCTTGCATTATATATCAGACACATATTTTGCCTATTGCATTCCAGAAAACACTCAAAGATAAAATTCTTCTTCAGAAGAAAAAGCTCATAAGAACATAAGAACATATGAACATGCCATACTGGGTCAGACCAAGGGTCCATCAAGCCCAGCATCCTGTTTCCAACAGTGGCCAATCCAGGCCATAAGAACCTGGCAAGTACCCAAAAACTAAGTCTATTCCATGTTACCGTTGCTAGTAATAGCAGTGGATATTATTTAAGTCAACTTAATTAATAGCAGGTAATGGACTTCTCATCCAAGAACGTATCCAATCCTTTTTTAAACACAGCTACACTAACTGCACTAACCACATCCTCTGGCAACAAATTCCAGAGTTTAATTGTGCATTGATTGAAAAAGAACTTTCTCCGATTAGTTTTAAATGTGCCACATGCTAGCTTCATGGAGTGCCCCCTAGTCTTTCTACTATCTGAAAGAGTAAAAAAAAATGATTCACATCTACCCGTTCTAGACCTCTCATGATTTTAAACACCTCTATCATATCCCCCCCCCCCCCCCCCCCCCTTCTCCAAGCTGAAAAGTTAGCATGCTTCAGTACATTCACTTGCATTTCATCATGAGCTTCCATGGGACAAGTCTAAACAAATATTTTTGTTTCAGCAGGATTTTGTGGGGCCTTCCCACAGGAAAGTCACATATTTTTATTTTTGTACTGAAAAAAAAACTCCATAGCTTGAGAAATTTGACTTTTTATAATTCTATTAGAGAAGTATAGCAAAATACAAGGCATGTTATTTCTGTCAATATAAATGGCAATAAAGTCATATTCTTGTTAATATTTAACCATGAAAGTGGCCAGTCATAACTGGCACTTCCAGTATAGTCAGACCTTCATTTGCCTTATCATTAATCTTTGGCCACTTAATTATTTTGTTTTGTTTTTTTTATATTTTTTAGATAGCAAGTAAAATGTACTTGTCTTGTGCAAATTTTTTCTGTACAGACATTTTCAATAGCAAATACTGAACTTTTCAAACACAGCAGCTCTCCAAATACATTTTTGAATTTGTTTTACCTAAAGAATACTTTTGATCTAAAAACTTTTCAAAATGAAAGATTTTATAAAGTCACAGTGATTGATAAAAGGACTGAAAGGAATCTATATGAATGAGAAAAAGTTGAATAGTCAAATTAAAACAGATTGAGCAGATAAGAAGAACTTAAAATTATCCAATCCCTAACTAATCTCTAAAAGAAGGTAGCATTACAAAAAAAATCTAAGAAGTAACATGGGTACAGTGAAAGATTAGAATAACAGACTGAAAATAGAAAAATGGAAGATATAGTCAGCCTGGCAACATGTAAGTAACTAAGGTTCCATAACCTGGCTAGGGCAGATCCCAAAAGTTATTTATACAAACTGATTCCAGGTTTCTTCAAAATTAAAAAGGAATGGGCTAGAAGATAGGGGAGGAGAGGAAATGAAAGCAGAAAAGGAAATTAGGGTTGAGATAGCTACTGGGATTGTGGAGGGAATGAATCACTACTTTCCAGGTAAGAAGACTACAAGATGTGGGTGTGGAAAATAGTCTGGTAAAAAGATACATCCAAAGTAGGATATCAGGCAGAGAAGTACCAGCATTGATGGGAGAAGCAAAGGTAGCAGTGGAGGCCACCCCCCTCCTTAACTCACATCCTGGTTATACTTATCTATTTTATTTGAAAAAAGTTCTTACATGCTGCCCCTTGCAGATTCAAGACCCGATGAGAGCTAAAAACAAACCATTCATCACAAATACCTGAAAACATCCCGCCTCCTCCCAGCCTATGACCACATCATCAACCCTCAGGAATTCCCCAACATCAATTGTACACAGTATTCAAGGTGTGGTCTCACCATGGAGCGATATAGAGGCATTATGACATTTTCCGTTTTATTAACCATTCCCTTCCTAATAATTCCTAACATTCTGTTTGCTTTTTTGACTGCTTCAGCACACTGAGCTGATGATTTTAAAGTATTATCCACTATGATGACTATTGACTAGATCTTTTTCCTGGGTGGTAGCTCCTAATATGGAACCTAACATCATGTAACTACGGCAAGGGTTATTTTTCCCTATATGCAACACCTTGCACTTGTCCACATTAAATTTCATCTGCCATTTGGATGCCCAGTCTTCCAGTCTTGCAAGGTCCTCCTGTAATGTATCACAGTCTGCTTGTGATTTAACTACTCTGAATAATTTTGTATCATCCACAAATTTGATAACCTCACTTGTTGTATTCCTTTCCAGGTCATTTATATATATATTGAAAAGCACTGGTCCAAGTATAGATCCCTGAGGCACTCCACTGTTTACCCTTTTCCACTGAGAAAATTGACCATTTAATCCTACTCTCTGTTTCCTGTCTTTTAACCAATTTGTAATCCTCGAAAGGAAATCGCCTCCTATCCCATGACTTTTTAGTTTTCTTAGAAGCCTCTCATGAGGGACTTTGTGAAATGCCTTCTGAAAATCCAAATACACTACATCTACCGGTTCACCTTTATCCACATGTTTATTATTCCCTTCAAAAAATGAAGCAGATTTGTTAGGCAAGACTTCCCTTGGGCAAATCTATGTTGTCTGTGTTCCATTAAATCATATCTTTCTATATGCTCTACGATTTTGATCTTGAGAATATTTTCCACTATGTTTCCTGGCACTGAAGTCAGGCTCACTGGTCTATAGTTACCCGGATCGCCCCTGGAGCCTTTTTTAAATATTGGGGTTACATTGGCCACCCTCCAGTCTTCAGGTACAATGGATGATTTTAATGATAGGTTACAAATTTTAACTAATAGATCAGAAATTTCATTTTTTAGTTCCTTCAGTACCCTAGGATGCATACCATCCAGTCCAGGTGATTTGCTACTCTTTAATTTGTCAATCTGGCCTACTACATCTTCCAGGTTCACAGTGATTTTGTTCAGTTCATCTGACTTATCACCTCTGAAAACTATCTCCAGAACTGGTATCTCCCCAACATCCTCATTAGTAAACACGGAAGCAAAGAATTAATTTAGTCTTTCTGCAATGGCCTTATCTTCCCTAAGAGCCCCTTTAACCCCTCACTCATCTAATGGTCCAACCGACTCCCTCACAGGTTTCTTGCTTTGGATATATTTTAAAAAGTTTTTATTATGAGTTTTTACCTCTATGGCCAACTTCATTTCAAATTCTCTCTTTGCCTGTCTTATCAATGTTTTACACTTAACTTGACAATGCTTATATTTTATACTATTTTCTTCAGATGGATCCTTCTTCCAATTTTTGAAGGATATTTTTTTGGCTAAAATAGCCTCTTTCACCTCACCTTTTAACCATGACGGTAATCGTTTTGCCTTCCTTCCACCTTTCTTAATGCGTGGAATACATATGGACTGCGCCTCTTAGGATTGTATTTTTAAACAATGTCCAAGCCTGTTGAACACTTTTAACCTTTGTAGCTGCACCTTTCAGTTTTTTTCTATTTTCCTCATTTTATCAAAGTTTCCCTTTTGAAAGTTTAGTGTTAGAACTGCAGAGCTGCAGATTTACGTATTGTACCCCTTCCAGTTATTAGTTTAAATTTGATCATGTTATGATCACCGTTGCCAAGTGGCCCCACCACCGTTACCTCTCTCACCAAATCCTGCGATCCACTAAGAATTAAATCTAAAATAGCTCCCTCTCTTGTTGGTTCCTGAACCAAGTGCTCCATGAAGCAATCATTTATTACATCCAGGAACTTTATGTCTCTAGCAAGTCCTGATGTTACATTTACCCAGTCAATATTGGGGTAATTGAAATCTACCAAGCAAAGCATGAAGCAGAGAAATCTTGCGCATCAATCAAATCCAAAACATCCAGCGTGCAAGAAACAAGTAGCAAAGTCCATCAAATTTCTAATAATTTTTTAATTAAACCAAAGTTCAAGGCATCATTCATGGCAACTCCATGTCATTTTAGAAAGTACAGGTAAAGGAGTCCCCCGACACGGTCCGTGTTTCGCGGTAGCTGCATCGGGAGGGACCCGCGGATAAATTTCATCTAGAACATAAAAGATAATAAATAATGGACCTTAAGAAATGGCTATAAAGGCTACAACCAATAACAAATAGACATACCTTATGTATTCATCCTGGAGCGCATCGGCTCGTACAACAGGTAAACTATTTAAAGAGGCAGTTTTGGCGCCAAAGACAGGAAGTATCGCGATAGTGTCAGGGGACAAAACCACGCCCCCACTGAAGACAATTCAGGTGAACACCAAACCATACAATGTCACTTCAGGTGAACAGGAACCATTCGATGTCTCTGTTGAGACCATTCGGATGGACAGAGGACAATTTAAAGATCCACTTTTGTTCCCGTCGACCACTTACAGAAGACCCCACACCAGATTTATTGAAAACGATTAAAGAACTCGTTCAGGAAGCCACTGACCGGAAAATGCTTACCAATAGGGAAGCAAAATTTTTGGTCAACTCTACCCCGGTTATGCCACTATTCTATCTCCTGCCCAAAATCCATAAAACTCTGGTATCCCCTCCGGGCCGCCCCATTGTTTCGGGAATTAATTCTTTACTGGAACCACTATCACAATTTATTGATATTTTTTTAAAACCATTTGTTGCCCGGATTAGATCCTATGTGAAAGACACGGCTCATCTGATTACAAAATTGTCGAATTCCACTGTTCCTTCGGGGGGCTTCTTCTTTGTTACTTTAGATGTTATCTCACTTTACTCGAATATCCCTCAGTTAGAAGCATTACGATTAATTGAAACTGTTCTAGATCAACGACCGGACCCTCAACGACTGTCTACCTCCTTTTTGTTGCAATTAGCCACCCTTGCCCTTACAAAAAACTTTTTTATGTTTGATCAAACTTACTATCAACAGATTAAGGGGACGGCAATGGGGGCCACAATGGCCCCCTCACTGGCATGTTTGTATATGGATCACTATGAATCCTCTTTGGTATATCCCTCGGACTGGTTCACGTATATAGACTCTTGGTTACGATATATTGATGACATCCTGATTATTTGGAAGGGGACAGACGTCCAATTCTTTATGTTTTATGATTGGCTTAATTCCCTAAATCCACATATACAGTTTAATTATTGCATCCATTCCTCACAAATTGCTTTTCTTGACATTGTTATTTCTGTCGAACAGGATCAATTTGTTACTACTTTGTTTAGGAAAGAAACCGACAGGAACACGTTATTGGCATACTCGAGCTGCCACCCGAGACCCCTGAAAGACAATATCCCCACGGGTCAATTCTTAAGATTAAAAAGATTGTGCTCATCCCGCACCGATTATTTAGAACAATCTAAGGTGATGACTCAGCGGTTTCTGGAGAGGGGATATCCGCCTCGCGTGGTGAAAAAGGCTTTCAAGAGAGCCTTGTACACCAATCGAGACTGGTTGTTCCTCCCTTCAGCAGACAATGATAACCGGTGTTTTAATTGCATTTTACCCTTCTCCATTTCTAGTAAAGCTATTGCAGCAATGATCCGTAGACATTGGGAGAACTTATCCTTAACTTCGCTGTTCCAGGGCACACTACGATTTACTTTTCGGAGAGGTAATAATCTCCGGGACCAGCTAGTACATGCTAGCTTTAATAGACTATCAAGGGAGAGTAGGGTTGGCCAGCATAGCCCCTGCGGACACTGCTCAGTGTGTTGTCACACTGTACAGTCAGACTCTTTTATCCATCCTAACACTGGGTGTTTGTTTAAATTTCGAAGCCAATCAGATTGCACCACAAAGGGTGTTGTGTATGTTATACAGTGCCCCTGTCCCTTGCTATATGTGGGGAAGACCTCGAGAATGGTGAAGACCCGAATTATAGAACATTGTTCCAATATCCGTCTTCTCAGGATGGATGAACCCCTAGTTACACACTGGGTTCAACATCAGCACACCATTGCTGACGTACAATTCTCAATTTTGGAGGTTGTGGTACCCCCGATTAGGGGAGGGAATTATTCTGAAATCCTGGGTCGACGGGAACAAAAGTGGATCTTTAAATTGTCCTCTGTCCATCCGAATGGTCTCAACAGAGACATCGAATGGTTCCTGTTCACCTGAAGTGACATTGTATGGTTTGGTGTTCACCTGAATTGTCTTCAGTGGGGGCGTGGTTTTGTCCCCTGACACTATCGCGATACTTCCTGTCTTTGGCGCCAAAACTGCCTCTTTAAATAGTTTACCTGTTGTACGAGCCGATGCGCTCCAGGATGAATACATAAGGTATGTCTATTTGTTATTGGTTGTAGCCTTTATAGCCATTTCTTAAGGTCCATTATTTATTATCTTTTATGTTCTAGATGAAATTTATCCGCGGGTCCCTCCCGATGCAGCTACCGCGTAACACGGACCGTGTCGGGGGACTCCTTTACCTGTACTTTCTAAAATGACATGGAGTTGCCATGAATGATGCCTTGAACTTTGGTTTAATTAAAAAATTATTAGAAATTTGATGGACTTTGCTACTTGTTTCTTGCACGCTGGATGTTTTGGTAATTGAAATCTCCCATTATTATTGCACTGCCAAATTGGTTTGCTTCCCTGATTTCTCTTAGCATTTCATCATCTGTCTGACTATTTTGTCCAGGTGGACGGTAGTATACTCCTATCACTATACTCTTACCCAACTCACATGGGATTTCTACCCATATAGATTCTACTGAGCATTTAGTCTCTTGTATGATCTTTATCCTGTTGAAATCTATACCCTCCCGGACATAAAGTGCCACACCCCTGCCAAGTTGATCCTCCCTATCATTGCGATATAATTTGTACCCTGATGTAGCACTGTCCCATTGGTTATCCTCCTTCCACCATGTTTCTGTGATGTCAATTATGTCAATTTCATCATTTGCTGCTATACTCTCTAACTCTCCCATCTTACTTCTTAGACTTCTGGCATTGACATACAGACATTTCAAAGTGTGTTTTTTGTTTTGTTTTAACAACCTGCTTTTCAGTTGTTTGGGATAATTTGGAAATCATTAGCTTTGGTGATTTTTTACATATAGGCATATGGACTATGTTTGCTTTTAATGGAACCTCTCTGTTGGGATGCCCTAACTCTCCTGTTTCATTAGTATCCTTCAAAGATACATTTCTCCGAACCATGCACTGCTGAGTGATTGTCGGATTTCCCCCTTGTTCTAGTTTAAAAGCTGCTCTATCTCCTTTTTGAAAGTTAGTGCCAGCAGCTTGGTTCCACTCTGGTTAAGGTGGAGCCCATCCTTTCGGAAAAGTCTCCCCTTTCCCCAAAGGTTTCCCCAGTTCCTTACAAAGCTGAATCCCTCTTCCCTGCACCATCGTCTCATCCACGCATTGAAACTCTGGAGCTCTGCCTGCCTCTGGGGACCTGCACGTGGAACAGGAAGCATTACAGAGAATGCCACTCTGGAAGTTCTGGATTTTAGCTTCCTACCTAAAATCCTAAATTTGGCTTCCAGAACCTCTCTCCCACATTTTCCTATGTCGTTGGTGCCCACATGTACCATGACAGCCGGCTCCTCCCCAGCACTGTCTATAATCCTATCTAGGTAATGTGTGAGGTCTACCTCCTTCGCACCAGGCAGGCAAGTTACCAGGTGGTCCTCACGTCCACCAGCCACCCTGCTATCTACATTTCTAATAATCAAATTACCAACTATGATGGCCGGCCTAACCCTTCCCTCCTGATAGAAAGGTGGATGATTGATGGTCTGATTCTGAGCTGATATAATTGAAGTGCATGCTACGTCAGAAAGAAAAAAATCATTAAGCCTCTACTGCAAAGGGTGCGGGGCCTCTGAGGTGTGAGGCCTCTGAGGGTGCGTGGCCTCTGAGGTAAGGAATTGGTGAAAATTAGGGATATCTTCCTACAGCTGGTCCACAATGTTTATTGCCAGCTTTGATAGAAACGTGGATGATTGATGGTCTATTTCTGAGCTGATTTAATTGAAGTGCATGCTACGTCAGAAAGAAAAAAATTCATTAAGCCCTGCTTAAGACTTCAGATTGTGTAAAATCCATCTGTAGATAAAGGTGCAACAGTGTTTAATCACAGGACCTGTAAATAAAGGTGCCTCTGTGTTGTTTCCTTAGAGGGGAAAAAAAATCTTTGACATAACTTGGAATATAGAAGTCCTACAACTTGTTCCTTGTGCCAGTATGAAGGTTCTGATGATGATCAGCACAGCGGCGCTCCCCCTCCCCCATTGATAAGATCATATGCTGTATCTCTGCAGTGCCAGTATAAGGGTTCTGATGATGATCAGCACAGTGGTGCTCCCCCTCCCCCCCACTGATTCTCTGCAGTTCATAATTATGGCCAAGTAAGAGGAGCCAATTACAAGTTTAAACCATCCGCGGAGGAAGAAAATAAAATACAGGATGAAAAAAGAGAAACTTGGTGATTTCAGAAGTATCAGAAAACCCTTTTTCTTTTGTTTTGCTGAATCTGCTATTCTGAATTGTTCTTGCACAGCTCAAGATATTTTGGAAAACTGCCACCTTCATTAGGCACGCAGTGGTTTTTGAACTTTTTCTTTTTGCATCCAGTGTGCCCTGGAAGTGGATTACAAAGCTCAACATGTGTCTTTTTTTTTTTTTTTCACATTGTGCTGTGGAAGTCAAAAAAGCAAACAGAATGTTAGGAATTATTAGTAAGGGAATGGTGAATAAAACGATGGCTGAAAAAAGTGCAAAAAGTGGAATCTAAATCTAAATAAATTAATAAATTAATTAAATAATGCCTCTATCGTTCCATGATGACACCACAGCTTGAATACTGTGTGCAATTCTGGTTGCCTCATCTAAAAAAAAGATATTGTTACACTAAAGAAAGTGCAGAGAAGGGCAACCAAAATAATAAGGGGCATGGAACAGCTCCCTATGAGGAAAGGCTAAAGAAGTTAGGGCTGCTCAGTTTGGAGAAGAGATGACTGAGGGGGGGATATGACAGAGGTCTACAAAATCATGAAAGGACTTGAACAGGTTAATGTAAATCAGTCATTTACGCTTTCATATAATGAGTTAGCAAGTAGCTCTTTTAAAACAAATCAAATATTTTTTTTTCACTCAGCACATAGTTATGCTCTGGAATTGGAAACAGGATGCTGGGCTTGATTGACCCTTGGTCTGACCCAGTATGGCATTTCTTATGTTCTTATGTTCCTGTCTTTACTAGCAAATAAGTGTCTGTTGAATGTGAGAGAGAGTGATTCAATATTTTGTTTTTGTTTTGTGAGTTCTCTCAAAGCAAGCATCATTAGACAGGGTTGAAATAATTATTTTTTTATTTCCATTAGCAAGAACTCCTGTGTCATTTATATACATACACTAGCAATATTATAGACTGTGGAAGCTTGGTGGTGTGAGGCAGTCAGTCTTTATTGTTGATTTGGTTTGAGATAGCATTGTAGGTGAACCACTGTATCCTGAGACTTTGTGGTCAAGAGTGCTATATCAGGTCCAGTTTACACCATCAAATCACGTGAGCTATTCCTCGATCACAAGCCACCAAAGCTTCACATCGTTCCTGGGTCAGCAGTCTAAACCCAGCATTCATAAAAGCTGCTGTCAAAAATTATTACCCAGCAATCAAAGATAAGTGTACATCAACGAACTGTGACACAATTTAGATAAATTGCAATAGTGCAACACACATGGACACAAGAGGTCAAAATCATTGAGTTAAAACAGGTTAAAGATAAAAGTTGTTAATATTTACCTGGAGAATTCTTAAAGATCTTGCAATAACAAGTTTAGTTTAGTCTAGTTTATTAAGTTTTATATACCGTCGTATCGGATATTCCATCACAACAGTTTACAATATAAAAGAGTAAAATACAATTGTCAATAAAATAATTTCAAACAAATTTGTAACTATAAAATAATAAACAATTAAACAAATAATACAAAACTTAAACTATAAAATTGATAGAGGATAAAATTTAAGAACAACAGGTGAGATAAAAGATATAAATAAAAGATAATACCAGCTCTTAAAACTAGGAGCAAGAGTTACAAGGTCATTTTCTTTAATTGGGTTCTGCATACGCACAGCGGAATAACCGTGTTTTAAGTTTTGACTTGAATTTTTTAGTATCAGATTGTAATCTCACCTTGGCTGGCAATGTATCCCAGAGTCTGGGGCCTGCTAATGATACTGCGCGCTCTCTCACTTGGCTAAGGTGTGCTGAATTCACTGAGGGAATTGTTAGTAGACCCTTATTAGCTGACCTGAGATTCCTTTGGGGAGCGTGTAGATGAATGGCCGCATTTAACCAATCGGTTTGTTCGCCATAAATAATTTTGTGTAGAATGCAAGCTGTCTTATATTGTGAGCGATATTTGATTGGTAACCAGTGGGGATGTGAATCGGTTCCGGAATCAGTTCCGGTTTCGGCATCGTGGACCCGCGGTCCAGATGGTTTTTTTTTTCGGCTGTCCTGAGCCAAAAACAAAAAAAACACCCCAACCCTTTAAATCTAATTATTTAGCATCCACCACCCTCCCGACCCCCTCAAAACTTTCCTAAAGTACCTGGTGGTCCAGCGGGGATCCCAGGAGCGATCTCCCACTCTTGGGCGGTCGGCTGCCAGTAAACAAAATGGCACCGATGGCCCTTTACCATTACCATGTGACAGGGGCTATCGGTGCCATTGGCTGGCCCCTGTCACATAGTAGGAGCAATGGACGGCCGGCGCCATCTTAAAAAATGGCGCGGGCCATCCATTGCTCCTACCATGTGATAGGGGCCTGCCAATGGCACCGATAGCCCCTGTCATATGGTAAGGGCAAAGGTGTCAAAGGTGTCGGTGCCATTTTGATTAGTGGCAGCCGACCACCCGAGAGCGGGAGATCGCTCCTGGGACCCCCGCTGGACCACCAGGTATTTTAGAAAAACGATTCACATCCATAGTAACCAGTGTAATGAGATTAAGATAGGTGTTATGTGATCACATTTTCTGCTCCTGGTCACAATTCTGGAGGCTGCTTTCTGTAGTACTTGTAAAGGGAAGATTGTGGAAGCAGGAAGTCCTAATAGCAGGGAGTTACAATAATCCAAACTGGAAAAAATCAGGGATTGTAGTGCTGTTCTAAAATCATTTTTTCAAGTAGAGGTTCAAACCTTCGTAGAGTGAGACGTTTATAATAACCCTCCTTTAATTTGATAGATATTAGAGATGTGATTCGGCAGAACCTTTTGGTTCGACCTTCATTATCAGTCCACCGTGGGAAATTTCGTTTTCCCATGGTTCGGGCCAATTTTTTTCGGCTGCCCTGAAAACAAAAACCAAACCCACCCCAACCCTTCAAATTTAATTATACCCCCCCCCCCCATCATCCTGACCCCCTCCCCCAAGACTTGCCTGACCCCCCCCCCCCCCCCCAAGCCTTGCCAAAAGTCCCTGGTGGTCCAGCGGGGGTCCCTGGAGCGATCTCCCGCTCTCGGGTGGTCGGCTGCCACTAATCAAAATGGCACCGATGGTCCTTTGCCCTTACCAAGTGATAAGGATTACCAGTGCCATTGGTCACTCCTGTTAGTGCGCACTAACCCGAAAACCAAATTTTCCCAACATTTTGGGAAAATTTGGTTCGGTTTTTGGGTTCCCTGAACCAGGACGAATAAGGCAATTTCATTGAAATTGCCTAATTCGTCCTAAACGATTGCACATCCCTATTAAGAATTAGAGTGAGTGTCACATATGAAAAATTGTTTTGTGCACCGGAAGTAAATTATTTCTCATTGAAATTATTGACATTATTGAAAGGTTTGTTTGTGCAATAATCGCACTTGTTTCTAGAAGTGAAGAACCTAGAAAATTATCCATTTGCCAGTAAAATAAAATCCTTTAATTTAATTATAAAAGTGCCTTTGAAATCATTTTTCTACTTTGATTTATTTTCTGGTGAAGACACACTGGGTGTGCAAACTATCTTCGAGTCCATACCACCTTTAAGAGCAGAAACCCCAATAGCCTTACCATCTAGCTACCCTTATGACAGTGCCTGAGATAGTATGGTGCCCAGGGGTTTTTACATGAGGTTAGGTATTCTGATAGTGAGTAGATTTTGTGAAAAGATTTACAACAATCTGGCTTTAATCTGTTTTCCTAATATGAATAGTATTGGTGTTTAGGGCCTGGTGTAATATTTGCAGTATTGCTTTTTTCATAGGTAGAGTTTTTATTGTTTGGGTGCTGGCAGTTATTATATGAAAAACTTACTATATTGGAATTGTAGTTCAGTTTATTGCTGTCTTTTTGTGACTCAAGTCCATACCCATTGCACTTTATCATAGGCCTAATACTATATGGGATCCGGTAAACCGCTTTGATCTCTACGAGAAAGACACTTTATTAAGTCTATTAAACTATTAATTTTGAAGGTTTCTTTTTTACAGTGTATGTAAGTGATATTTTTACTTCAGAAGATTATATATATGAAAAAGGACATTTAAAGTACAATCTCCCTTTTTAGGTTGGGGAAGTGGTTATTGGTTAATACATTTTAAAATGTAAAAAAAATGCATCATTTCTAATTGTGTTGGGAGGGGAGAGAAGGAGGAATGAAAGGCTTTCACACTTGTCTAGGGCACCTAATACCCTTGCATTGGCCCTAAGAGAGTGGGCCATGCATGCAGACTCTCACTGTTCACCGACCTCTCTCATCCCCAGGGGGCAGATGCTAGGAAATGGAGGAGTGGTTAGAGCAATGGGCTGCAAACAAGGGAAGCCAGGATTCAAATCCTACTGCCACTCTTTGTGACCTTGAGCAAGTCACTACGCCCTCCATTGCCTCAGGTACAAATGTAGATTGTGAGCCCCCTGGGGACAGGGGAATACCTCTGTTACCTGAATGTAATCTGCTTTTAAAAGGCTGAAAATCAGAATATAATAAATAAAATAGGGTTGCCAACTTCCTAGAAAGAGTTTCAGTGATGATAATATCTGCCACTCCTTTGGGACCCCTGACTCCTGCCCCCTTCCCTCCCAGCATTACAAATCAGCAAAAGAGCTAGACTCCAAGGGGGCCCTCACCCTCTTAGTGATTTCACCTGTGTTGCACCATGGGGGAGAGGGTGCTATTTCATTAATCACCTCAGACAGCAGATTGACTTGGGCCACCCCTGAACAAGGAGGATGATGTATAAGGAGAGAAGAAGGGTGCTCAAGAAGGAAAGTTTTCCTAGGGTGCCTCAAACCCTTGCACTGGCCCTGTACTCTGTTTCTAGCCATGAGAAAACTTTTTCTTCTGGTCACCTCAGAGTAGGGATGTGCAGAGGGACGCCATATGTTGCATTCGGGATTCATATTCGTCGGGGGGCAGATACGCTGCATTCGGCAAGGGGGGGCCCCCCAATACGTTCATGCGTTAATTCTTATTCATTTCCCGGCTAAAATTGAATTAACTACAACCCCCCACCCTCCTGACCCCCCAAGACTTACCAAAACTCCCTGTTGGTGCAGCGTGGGGTCCGGGATCCATCTCCTGCACTCACAGCCTCAGCTGCCAGTATTCAAAATGGCGCTGATAGCCTTTGACCTTACTATGTCACAGGAGCTACCGGTGCCATTGGTCAGCCCCTGTCACATGGTAGGAGCAACCATGAGTGCAGGAGATGGCTCCCAGACCCCCCCTCCAGGGAGTTTTGGTAAGTCTTGGGGGGGTCAGGAGGGTGGGGGTTGTTTAAATTTGCTCCCTTAGACAGCCGAATAATTCGGCGAAGATTCGTTGTATTCGTGGGGAATCGCGATACATTTCACTTCCCATGAATACAATGAATATGGCCCTATACGTTGCGGATTACCAATGCGTAGGAAACGAATGCACACCCCTATGGATTACCAATACGTAGGAAACGAATGTGCACCCCTACCTCAGAGTACTCTGACAATTCCACCTTATTTGCCGTTGTCTGGGTTCTTCTGCTCTGTTGCCCTTTTCCAGCAGCCTCTGTTCCACCTCCCTCTCTTTTATCTCAGCAAAAGGGATTTAGGCGGGAGTCTTGACCCTGGCATGTCAACAAACTCCACCCCCAAGGCTCTTTTCTCTGTCTCTGAGTTCTCGCACATGTCTCCGGCCCTTTCACTCCTCCATAGGATTAAAGGGTGACTTTCATTCTAGCTTCCATGTTCTCCTGGTCTCACTTGCACATCTCATTCTGTGGCTGGGGAACAATTTTTTAAAGTGTAGTGTAGAGTAGGGATGTGAATCGTTTTTTGACAATTTAAAATATCGTCCGATATATTTTAAATCATCAAAAATCGTTAGGGCCACGATACAATACCAATTCCCCCGATTTATCGTTAAAAAATCGTAAATCGGGGGAAGGGGGAGGGCAGGAAAACCGGCACACTAAAACCCCCTAAAACCCACCCCCAACCCTTTAAATTAAATCCCCCACCCTCCCGAACCCCCCCCAAATGCTTTAAATTACCTGGGGATCCAGCGGTGGTCCAGAATGGCGGCGGTCCGGAACGGCCCCCTCAATTGAATCCTTTTGTCTTCAGCCGGCGCCATTTTGCAAAATGGCCGCCGCAAAATGGCGGCGGCCATAGACAAAAATGATTCGACGCAGGAGGTCGTTCCGGACCCCCGCTGGACTTTTGGCAAGTCTTGTGGGGGTCAGGAGGCCCCCCCAAGCTGGCCAAAAGTTTCTGGGAGTCCAGCGGGGTTCAGGAAGCGATTTCTTGCCGCAAATCGTTTTCCGTACGGAAAATGGCGCCGGCAGGAGATCGACTGCAGGAGGTCGTTCAGCGGGGGTTCCGGACCGCCGCTGAACGACCTCCTGCAGTCGATCTCCTGCCGGCGCCATTTTCCGTACGGAAAACGATTCGCGGCAAGAAATCGCTTCCTGAACCCCGCTGGACTTCCAGAAACTTTTGGCCAGCTTGGGGGGGGCCTCCTGACCCCCACAAGACTTGCCAAAAGTCCAGTGGGGGTCCGGAACGACCTCCTGCGTCGAATCGTTTTTGTCTATGGCCGCCCCATTTTGCAGCGGCCATTTTGCAAAATGGCGCCGGCTGAAGACAAAAGGATTCAATTGAGGGGGCCGTTCCGGACCGCCGCCATTCTGGACCACCGCTGGATCCCCAGGTAATTTAAAGCATTTGGGGGGGGGGGTTCGGGAGGGTGGGGGATTTAATTTAAAGGGTCGGGGGTGGGTTTTAGGGGGTTGGCTCACGATTTTAACGATTTTTCACGATATTTTTAAAACCCAAACGGCAACAATACGATTCCCTCCCCCTCCCAGCCGAAATCGATCGTTAAGACGATCGAGGACACGATTCACATCTCTAGTGTAGAGCATATATGAAGATTTCAAAATGAAATCCCCAGGCTTTCTTGCTAGCACTGCTCCTTTGCGGCACAGGTAAAAATACTCATGCAGTTGAAAATTGTCCTCTTTAAGGGCCTTATTAATCATGGTATATAAAGGGCCTTATTAATCATGGCATATAAAGACATAATTGCTTCTTAAATCTGCATGAGATAGATTTTTTTGTATGATGGAGACAGCTCATGCGAACCTGTCTCATGCATATTCATTGTGGATATCTTGAAATCCTAAGTGTGTCCAGAGGACTGGGTTGAGAACCACTGATCTAGACCAAATCTAAGCATGGTTACCACTTCTTCTGAAGTACCCAAGGAAGGAAAAAGAAAAACTCATACTGGCCACTATTCACCCATGATTAAAAGGTGCTTACCCTTAGCTTCAGCACTAGAAAATACAAACACAGAAACATAGAACATGACGGCAGATAAAAACCATATGGCCCATTCAGTTTATCCATTTACATCTCCTGCTTAACTTTATAATCATTTTCTTTACCTCAGATATTATCTGCTTTTTCCATGCTCTCTTGAATTCTGTTATTGTCCTTGCCTCCAACTCCTCCACAGGAAGGTTCTGCAAGTATCCACCACCCTTTCTGTAAATAAATATGTCCTTAAATTACTCTTGATTCTCTACCTTTTAACCCTCATTCCATGAATCCAATTCCATAACTTCCTTTCCTCTGAAAAAAGACCTGCCTCCTATGCATTCATACTTTTGATGTATTAAATGTTTCTATCATATCCCGCCTCCCCTCTCCTTTCCTCTAGGGCAGTGGTTCCCAAAACTGTCCTGGGGGATGCCCAGCCAGTAGAGTTTTCAGGATATCCACAATGAAGAAGCAGGAGATAAATATCCATGCAATGGAGGCAGTGGTTTGGTAACCACTGCTCTAGGGTATACGCTTAGGGCCAGATTTTCAAAGGGTTACGCGTGTAACCGCTCCTGGCGTGCCAAGCCTATTTTGTATAGGCCCAGCAACGCACACAAGCCCCGGGTCGCGCATATGTCCCGGGGCTTTGTGAAAGGGGTGGGACCGAGGCCTCCGCACAGCGGCCCTGCCGGGGGATCGCGTGCCGGCACTCGGCCGGCACGCACAACCTTCGCCTGCCCAGAGGCAGGCGCAACTTATTAAACAAAGGTGAGGGGTGTTTTAGATAGGGCTGGGGGCAGGTTAGGTAGGGGAAGGGAGGGGAAGGTGGGGGGCGGAGGGAACATGAAAGCCATCGGGGCTCCCCTAGGGCTCGGCGTACACAAGTGTGCACGCGCATGTTATAAAATCGGGCGTACATTTGTGAGCATCGGGTTGCGCGCACAAATGTACACCCGCGCGTACCTCTTAAAATCCGTCCCTTAGCTTTTTAAGTCTATCTTCATATGCTTTACAGTGAAGATCTCTGACCAATGACCATATTAATAGCTACCTTTTGGAAGGACTCCATCTGGTTTATATCATTTTGAAGATGAATTCTCCAGAACTGTATACAATATTTATAATGAGATATCACCAAGGACTTATAAGAGGCAATATCACTTGAGAGGGATTGGGCGGGGGGGGGGGGGGGAGATGTGGAAGACTTGGCCTGGCCTGTTAGGACCCATGTTTTACATATTGGGTGGGGGTTTGTGCTTCTGAATTCCAGTCCCCCATGGGACTTTTTTGTTGTTGTACAGTATGGTCACTTGACCGGCTATATTCTTTTGACTATACCAATTTAATTCTAACGTTATTCACCCACAGTAGTCCGGTTTTGGAACAGTCCTATCATGAAAGTGATGACTGGAAAGCAAAATACTATTTGGATATCAGTTCTGATATCACAACAATGTCTATGAATCACTCTATAGGAATTTTGAAGAATCCAAAGTGGAAGATGCCAGTTGAGCCAAGTTAAGAGCAGCAAAGGACACTGATTTGACGGTGATAGAGTTACAGAACCTGACAAATGCCTCAGGCAGGAACTGAGGTCAGATGCATTTTCATGGTGTAAAATAATGTTAAAACAGACCCAAAGGTCAAGGAGAAAATCCTAGGAATTTTGGACTCATATATTTTACAGGATTTAGAAGGAATATTTAAAAATGTTTTCCCTTTTGTTTGATGAATCAGAGGAGAAAGGAGGTGTATCTACAATCTGGACTGATATTGAGCAACATCAAGAGTTTGAATTACAAGCTGAGAAGCTGGGGTTTGCAAGCTGATGAGCATTAGAGGTTAGAAGCGTTTGAAGTGGGGGGAGGGGTGCTAGAGAGCATCAAACAAAATGGACTTTAAGGGATTTGCTTCATGCTGAGTTGAATTTGGGTGCTGGCTGCCTTGATGGTAACCTATAAGTCTGATAAAATTGATGTGCCATCCTCGCAGATGTGCAGAGTTAAAAGACCTAAGCATGAGCAGGGCCGGTGCTTATTTTAGACAAACTAGGTGTTGCCTAAAGCACCAAAATTTGGTCACTGGCAAAAATCACACCAGCATGAGGACAAGAATCAAGAGCACCAAAGAAGAGAACGATGTGCTGAAGATACATTGGGGTAGGGGAGTGAATGACCAAAGCTTTGCCTAGAGTGTCAAATACTCTTGCACCAGTCCTGAGCATGAGCCCTCTTTTTCTGTGAAAACGGTGGCAGCAAAAGATCCAGATCTTTTTTTTTTTTTTTACAAACTGTATTGTCTGAGCTCTTACAAGCAAAAGTGATGACTAGGGAAACTTAGAAATAATGGTGTTCATATGGACCAAGCTGGAAGAATTTAAAGATCAACTCTTGTCTGTAGAGATACAAACAACGCTGGACTGTAAGGTTTAAGAGTTAGCAGCTATCTGGCTTTCTGAGACAAATGTAGTTGATCACTGCTTTAGAAAAATCCTTCAAAATATGAATAACAGGAGTAGACAAAAGAGTTTGCATATTCTGGGTATTCCCAAGCAACTGGAAAACACTGAACTTATTCTATTATCTACAGTCTTTTCTCACCAAAACTTTAGATCCTAGACCTTTTGTGTTGCATCTGTTTTGCTACCACTACTCACAAGCTTTGGAAGTGCTTCAAACATCAAAGCTTAATGCCCCATTTAAATCTGAAGGGAAAACTATTTTATTTTTTCCTGATCTGAACAAGAGCACAGTTCCTCAACATAGACTGTTTTTAGATATGCAATCCCATCAAACATTCTGAAAAATCATATTCAGAAGAATATCAAACAATATCTCCACCTGGCACAGCACATCTTTGCACTTGGTTTTGCAAAAATGTCATGGAGCAGTTTTCATTTCTTCCCTTGTATTTTTTCAAGGTGTAAAAGATGGCCTTTTTCTTTAAAGTAATGTTATGTAGATTCCTATCTGCAGTTGGTTTTGTTTAGATTTTTAAAGCTAGCATCAATGAGTTCACCTTCACTAGGCTGGTATAATTCATTTTTTTATGATGACATTTTGATCTGAAATAGTCTTATTTATTTATTTATTATTTTTTTTTATATACCGACATTCATCTCAATTGAGATATCACACCGGTTTACATTCAGGTACTGTAGGTATTTCTCTATCCCCAGAGGGCTTACAATCTAAGTTTTTGTACCTGAGGCAATGTAGGGTAAAGTGACTTGCCCAAGGTCACAAGGCTTATCAACATGGCTTATGCTGGTATCTATTTAAAAAGGCGAACTCTTCATTATAGCACTCAAAATTTCTAACTCATGACTGGTGTAAAATATATAGGGATGTGCAGCTGAAAATGTTTTTGTTTGTTTCAGTTTGCTTTTTTTATTTTGTTTTTTTCTTTTGGTTTTATGTCATTTTCTTTAAAAAAATATAGGAGGAAGAGGGCTGTTACTATTTGGCTAATTGGAATTTTAAAAAAAGGAGTAAGAGGGCACTTTTAAGCCCTTTATTTTGTAGCCATGAGATGCGGCCGCAAGCCGAGAGCTCCCACTCACCACCAAGGCCCCACATGGGATACTCGGGGGAGCTGAGTGCAACCCCACCCGAGAAGAAATCGCTGGGTGTACTACCATCTGAAAACCTGAAGGGGGGGGGGCACAGGGCCAAGAGATCACAAGGCTCCTTGGTGAATAGTCAAAACAAAGGTCCTATTTTCCTCCTAGGGATCCACCAGCTGGCCTGTGCAATCCAGAGCATGGGAGCACAGTGAGGGGGATGGGATTGGGGCTTCCTAGGGGTAGTCACCATGTTGGAGGTGGTTGCATCCCTCAGTCCTCCCTATCAGCCCTCCAGCCAGTGGGGTGGGGACCTCATGAGGACCACACAGCCTTCCATCCAGGTGGTTTCACCTCAGTGGGAACAGGGTGGTATTCAGCTGGGGGAACCCAGCCGTGAAACTACACTACCTTTCCATATAGTGCACCATCTTGGAAGGCCAACTTGGAGGGCTACAGAGGCTATACCTCCTTCCTGGCCTATGTGGCCATAATTGGGCCCTCCTGGTTTTTATCTGAGGACCCAATTGCAATGGCAAACTGGGGTGCCCCTTGGCATGGGACATTGGGCTTCTGGGTTTACTATGTGCCTGCAAGCCCAGAGCAGCAACTTGCCTGCAACACAAGAGCCCATGGTGACAGTTCCCTCATATCCTGGGGGATGCTTGGCCCCAGCTGCTGCCTGTTCTTCAGCTCCTAGAGAAAGTGCTGGTCCTTCTGACTCACTGGACCTTCGGAATGCCACCAGTCCGGATCCCGCTTCAGCGCTAGGACACAATCAGTGGACTCTGTGTCTGCTGAAGGTGAGTCCAACATTGTTATTCCTTTGGTTGGGGTTGGGGAGACCTCTGATCAACTGCTGGGGGTAGAGGGGGTAGCCATCGAACACCCCCTTGCAGAGGGCAGCAAGGTTGCGGGGCGGAGGCACAAAAGGAAAAGTAGGAAGCATTCCTGCTGCTTCGACTTCTCAGGCAACAGGAATTCCTCATCAGTATCCTCCCCCGGTTTATGTGGGTCATTGGTGGCAGAGGGGTTGCAGAACACCATTGCTGCTAGCGTCAGCTTACCTGCCCTCAACACTACTAAGCGTTCACTCTGGCGCTGCATATGCCATCACCAATATGTCATCATATTTAGTCTGATGGAAGGGTGCAGATGGGAAGAAGGATCGCACAAGGGGCGCAGACAGCAGAAAGCTCCTAAGGGGTCCCAAGCGGGTCTCAAGGACCATTAGTAACTGGATGTGATCCTTTGTACAGTTGGCATTGATAGTTAGCTGAGCTGACCCCTCACAGCACTTGGCTATGTGGTCATATCTGGGCACCATTGTCAGTGCTCACTCCGCATATGAGGGATTTGCTTGGTTGACCTATGATGAATAGTTCAAAGAACATAAGAACATGCCATACTGGGTCAGACCAAGGGTCCATCAAGCCCAGCATCATGTTTCCAACAATGGCCAATCCAGGCCATAAGAGAGAGGATAGTAGACATCCCATCCATGTCCTTGGGCACTCACGACGTCGAGTTGTGGCTGACCCATATGATAGCGCGGAGCTCTGAGGCTCAAGCTACCAATCACTCCTTTCATCCCCAGGGGGGCTCTCAAGGTCAGGGATGGGCATCTAACTCCACTGCTAAAGCTTGCCAGTAATATAATAAAGGGTGGTGTATGGCACAGGATTGTAAGTGAAAACACATTTGCACCTCCTTCACCACGAGTCATCCCACCACCAAATGTACAAGGAAAGTTCCCAGTGGTAGAGGCAAGTAGTCCTTACAGAATAGCCCTGATTCCAGTTAGGTGGGAGCAGCTGGTGACGGGTCTCAGCCTTTACCCCAGTAGGTGCGCAGTGGTTACTCTGCACAAGGGTTTTAAAGATGGCTTCAGAATCACTTATGAGGGTCCTCTGAACCTATCGAGCCACACGAATGCATCTTCTGCTACAAAGTTTGCTGAGGTTGTAAGGAAGAAGCTGTCGGTGGTGATTAGTCTTGGTAGGGTTGTGGGCCCCTTCCCCCTGTCTCCCTTCAACAGAATTGTTTAATCACCATTTGTGGTGGTGCCCAAGATAGAGCCGGATAAGTTTAGGCTTATGTATAAACTTTCTTACCTGGCTGGTCGGGCAGTGAATGATTTCATCCCCCAGGAGGCCTGTAAGGTCCAATACGCCTCCTTTGACAGCACGCTCAACCTCCTGAGGTATTGTGGGAAAGGGGCTCTCATTGCTAAGGTGGACATAGAGTCTGCCTTCTGGCTCTTGCTGGTGCATCCAGATGACTTCCCTCAGCTGGGGTTCTTCTTTGAGGATGCTTATTACTTCAATAGGTGCATGCCCATGGTGTACCCAGTTTCATGTGTGCACTTTAAAGCTTTCAGCACCTTCTTGTATTGGGAGTTCTCCCGGTACGCCGGTTTGACAAGCATTGTTCACTACTTGGACAATTTTCTATTTGTGGGCCCCTGCGACTCAGATGTGTGTCACAATCTCTACGATAGCTTTCAAACCATGGCCAGAGACTTTGGCATTCTGCTGGCAGCAGACAAGTTGGAACTTCCAACTAAGGTACTTACATTCCTTGGCATCAAGCTCAACACCAGTCAAATGTCCAGACTCCTAGCCAATAAAATTCAGATGTTAGTCAAGTTGATACAGGGCGCACACCTGACTTGCAAGGTAACTCTAGTCACAGTGCAATCCCTAATTGGGATCCTAGCTTTTGCTTGTCAGGTAATTCCAATGGGGCGGGCATTTCTGTGTCAATTGATAACTGCATCCATGACAGTCATGAAGAAGTAACACCACTTGCAAGTTATCCACGATATACGCGAGGATCTTGGGTTGTGGGAAAAATTCCTGGCTGATTTCAATGGCCTGGTGGTGTGGCTACTCCCACCAGTATCCAGCTTTGACCTAGAGCTGTTCTCCAATGCCTCAGGAGGCATATACTGTCGAGGCAGTTGGTGCGTGGAGACATGGCCAAATAATTGGGTAGATTCAGGGATCACATCAAACATCACCTTCCTGGAACTGTTCCCGATAGTGGTGGTGCTCCATATTTGGCATGAGCGACTGATGAACAGAAAGAAGATATTCTAGTGTGACAACCTAGCGGTTGTGCACATAATCAATCAGCAGTCTGCGAGATGCACTCCTGTTTCGGAACTCCTGAGGCAAATGGTCTTGAGGTGTTTGCAGATAAACGTGAAGGTGCATCCCCAACACTGCACACCCCCGGTCTTCGCAATGAGATTGCTGATTGTCTTTCTCGTTCTAAGTGGGAAGACTTCCAGAGGCTCGCTCCAGATTTCAAAGAGAAGGGTACACTGGTTCCTGGACAACTCTGGAACATTGGATCCAGGACACACTCAACTTGCTGTGCCAGTCAATCGCATCATCTACCTGGCAAGCATACCTGAGGGGTTATAACGAAGTCCTGGCCTTCCTGGAAGCCTCTGACCTGTCAGAGGACATGAACATTTCACAAAGGATGGTGGAATACATTGCGAAGGCTAAGCAGTGCAGCACGTCTTGAGGCAAAGTCAAAACTAATCTGGCAGGCTATACCTTTTTTGCAAAGGCCCAAGGTTTGACGAACCGAGTAAGAGACTTCGCAGTTAGGACTGTCTTTGTGGGTTGGGCGAAATACGATCCATAAGTCCTTGATGTATGTCATCCTATCCTGCACGATCACCGGCTTGCCCTATGGATATGTTTGCCTTCAGTGGTACTGGGCCATTTCGAGCTGGTCTTGTTCCAAGCCGCTTTTTGCATAGCATTCTTTGCTGCATGTTGCGTGAGTGAATTAGTTGCCATGGCCAGTTGTAGACTCGAACATTCTGGTCTTCGAGCTTGCAATGTTTCCATTGCCAATAGAAAACTGACTTTCTGGATTCAGAGATCAAAGACTGACCAGCTTTGGACGGGGGCATTGGTCACACTCACTGAAGTACCGGGTCTGGTTACATGTCCCGTTGTCAATGCGGCACACTACTGGGCACTCAGTCCCTCTGGTGGGATACATTTTCTATTGCAAGCCAACTTACTCTCTCTGAGCAAGTA
Organism: Rhinatrema bivittatum; assembly: GCF_901001135.1. Classification (NCBI taxonomy): domain Eukaryota; kingdom Metazoa; phylum Chordata; class Amphibia; order Gymnophiona; family Rhinatrematidae; genus Rhinatrema; species Rhinatrema bivittatum. The sequence continues at coordinate 150,703,733 of NC_042617.1, read as the reverse complement.
TCAATTTAACACTACCCTTAAGCATGCCCTGGATGTGGCAGTGCTGAAGTTGAAACAGTTCGGAACTCAATATTTTTGAATAGGGGTGGCCTCCAACGTGGCTGCATCTGGGTTGTCGAGTACCACCATCCAGTGTATTGGTACATGCCAATCCTCAGCATACCTGTCCTATATTGGACAAACAAATGAATCCCCGGGACTCGGCGGACCTTTGTGTATAGAATCTCATGAGTGTAATCATCCCCCCTCTTGTGGAAATGTATTTTAACATCTTCTGTCTTTCAGGCCCCCTATGGCAAGATCGGTTGATATGGATGACCAGACACTTGTTAGTGTTTTGGGTGGAGCAGAGCACAATAAAAAATACCATCGGCAGGCAACTGGGCGTAGTGCCAATGAACGGGATAGTGCAATGGCTGGGTCACAGGGGCATGCGTTGGGACCAGCTTGTCCCCCTGCTGAGGCAGTAACTAACAAGATTTGCCCCTCCAAAGGTATTAATCATATACCTCAGAGGCAATGATTTTGGAACCATGCCAGGGTACCTGCTCCTGGACAATATGAGGAATGACATCGCAATCATCTTGTCCTGAATGCTCTGCACCAGGCTCATTTAGTCAGAAATCATCACCCATCTCCAGTTCCTGAACTCGCCACTCTGGGGATGGTGGGTGAAGAAATTAAACAAGCAGATTGGTAATGTCATTGAACGATGGGGGTGGCTTGCATGTGATGCACCACAACTGGCTATGCATAGATGGCATGGAGCTGTTCGGCAATGATGGGATGCATCTGTCAGATATGGGACAAGACATGTTCTTGAACAATTTGAAGCGTTCTATTCACACGGTGTTCTTGAACTCATAGTCATTGGCTGCAGTTGGTTGGGGTAGGGTCCCGGATAAGCCATACTGCTACCTGGGCCCTATGGCGGGGGTACCTGAGCTGTGAGGGGGCCACCAGTTGGAGGGAGTGCACAGCATGTGATATACCTTACTTCAATGCAATGGGGGCTGTCTGTCACCAGGGCCTGCTGGCCCCAGAGCAGCAGCAGACCAGATGCCCCCATCCTTTGATTGGGCAGTCACCTTGCTTGGGCGAGGTGGGTGACCAGGAATGCCCTGAAGATATTTACCTCCCGGAAGGCAGGGCCTTGCTTGGTTGTGGCAGGCCTCGGGCTGGAGGTGGCAAGCTACCTGCGCAGAAGGGGGACACTTTGACAGCTCCATGTATGTTATGGCTCAGGTGCACGGTTATGGTTGTATATTGTTATTATCAATAAAGCTGCGGCCGATTTTAGCCCATGACTGGTCTCTATGGTACTTTGGAGTCTGCTACTGTGTGCTGCTGTCGCTCCCTCCCGCCCCCCTTTTAGTAACAAATGGCTATGGCTGCCCGTGTTATTTTGTTTTTTCTTTTTGTTTTACGTCATTTTGTTTTAGAATACAATACAGTTTTGTGGTGCATGTAAAAACCCATTAAGTGTGCATTAAATTTAATTTAATTTAATTAAAAATAAATTATTAATCTCACTATCAAATCCTAGGCAAGGAACAAACAACTTACACAAAATAAAAATAAAATGCAATTGATGTAGTACATACATGTGAAAGCAACATTCAGTGCTACTTAGCCAGATAAGTTAACTGGCTAAATTGTTAGCCGGCTAAGTGATGAGTGGGGTGAGGGCATTCCATGGAGGAGCCAATTTTGTTGGAAAACTTATCCAGATAAGTGTTGTCAGCCCATAGGACTGTTGTAAAGTTAGCCAGATAAACTTATACGGCTAACTTTAAGATAGCCGGAAATATTCAGTGGTGCGGCCATGCCGCTGAATATATATGGGCTGTTAGCCGGATAAGTTATCTGGCTAACTAGCCAAGCTGCACAGCGACTCAATTACCTATGTCACATGTGTTTAGTATTCACATATTTAATTAGTAGATGCATATTTGACTCCATACACACATATTCAGTTTAGTATGCACTAAAAATGCTTGTGTACACTAAACAAAATGAAGCAAATGACAGCACATTGCTAAGTGCATATAACATTTGAAAGTGGCCTTGAGCTTATGGAACTGAAACATAGAATCATAGAAGTACAGGGCTGAAAGAGACCGCGAGAGATTTTGCAGTCCAGCGTCCTAGCTTCAGTCAGAATCCATTGCACCTAAACCATCCATGAGAGATATTTTTCAAATTTCCTCTTGAAAACTCTGTGATGGATATTAGGGATGTGAATCGTTTTTCAACGATTAAAATTATCGTCCGATAATGTTTATATCGTCTTAAATCGTTATAGAACATGATACAATAGAAATTCTAACGATTTATCGTTAAAAATCGTTAAATCGTGTTAGTGCGCACTAACTCGAGTTAGTGCGCACTAACTCCCCGTTAGTGCGCACTAACTCGATTTAGTGCGCACTAACTGAAAATGATACAAATAAACACTTTTCAGGTCACTGAAGGTCAGTTAGGAATGAATATGTGTTCCTATTGGCTGGCTGCCCTCTTATCTATTGATGTTACCAAGGTTACCACTGAGGTGATGGTTGGGGGGATGGGAAATGGAACTGGAAACTAACGAACACCAACAGAAAATGAAACAAAGTGTTCACACTTCCCAGGTCAGTAAAGGTCACTTAGGAATGAATATGTATGTATGTATTCCTATTGGCTGGCTGTGCTCTTATCTATTGATGTTACCAAGGCTAATACTGAGGTAATGGTTGGGGGGATGTGAAATGGAAACAGTTGGAAGCTTGACAAAAAAAGTAATGTAATGATCAGCACTCACGTGACTAGAACTTGTTTGTTTATTATTTTTGTTAGCAGGCACCTGAAATGCTAGTGCATGTTGAATTTGCCAATCACTGTGCATTTTAGAAAGGTGGTCCTGGCTGGAACTGTACACAGTTCAAATATATGTAATTGATTGTTGGTAAGTGTATTTTTTAAGTAGCCACACTGGCACAAGTATGTTTACTTTTCCTCCTACTTAACTCACTAGCTCAGCTTTGTAAGAATGGCTTCTCTGCTTGTGTGTTGTTTTTGTTTGGTGTGAGGAGAGCAGAAACATCAGATCTTTATTCAATCTACTACAGTCATCTCTTACAGTGCCCTATCCCTATTAATACCAGGAGTGTTGTGATCTTCCTGCACACAGTGCCCTAACCCTGATACCAGTCTGAGACAGCTCCCTCCCTGCATTACTAGTGAGAGGCTGGCTTCACAGACAGGGGGGAGCTGCCTGACCCTCACTCCTGACTTCCCCCATGTCCCAGCTAGTGAATGGTGTGTGGGTGAGGGGGGGGGGGGAGGATGGTGAAGTCTGAGACAGCTCCCTCCCTGCATTACTAGTGAGAGGCTGGCTTCACAGACAGGGGGGAGCTGCCTGACCCTCACTCCTGACTTCCCCCATGTCCCAGCTAGTGAATGGTGTGTGGGTGAGGGGGGGGGGGAGGATGGTGAAGTCTGAGACAGCTCCCTCCCTGCATTACTAGTGAGAGGCTGGCTTCACAGACAGGGGGGAGCTGCCTGACCCTCACTCCTCCGGGGTATTGTGATCTTCCTGCACACAGTGCCCTATCCCTGATACCAGGGGTGTTGTGATCTTCCTGCATGCAGTGCCCTATCCCTATTAATACCAGGAGTGTTGTGATCTTCCTGCATGCAGTGCCCTATCCCTGATACCGGGATGTGTGCAAGAAGATCACAACACCCCCGGTATCAGGAATAGGGCACTGTGTGCAGGAAGATCACAACACCCCCAGTATCAGGAATAGGGCACTGTGTGCAGGAAGATCACAACACCCCTGGTATTAGGGATAGGGCACTGTGTGCAGGAAGATCACAACACTCCTGGTATTAATAGGGATAGGGCACTGTGTGCAGGAAGATCACAATACCCCTGGTATCAGGGTTAGGGCACAAGTTCTAGTCACATTGACTGATCACATTACTTGTTTTGTCAAGCTACCAACTGTTTCCATTTCCCATCCCCCATATACTGTCAGTAGGAAGCTTGGTAACATGAATAAATAAGAGGGCAGCCAATAGGAATACATATTCATTCCTAAACTGACCTTAACTGACCTGAAAAGTGTCAAATTGTATCATTTTCAGTTAGTGCGCACTAACTCCCAGTTAGTGCGCACTAACTCCCGTTAGTGCGCACTAATCGGAAAAAACGATTTTTAACGATTTTTTAACTAAAAAATCGTGCCTAAGACGATTTTCTTGCCCTGCCACACGATTTCTATCGTTAAGACGATATGGAAAACGATTCACATCCCTAGATATTCCACCATCTCCATAGGTAACTTTTCCACTGCTTGACTACATTATAATTATGCATTTCTTCTAAATGTTTACCCTACATCTCTTCTGCTGCAGTTTGAACCTATTATTTCTTGTTCTCTCTCTGATTGGGGTGTCGCACCATTGGCCATCCTCTTTATTGCCCCTTTTTGTATTTGAATACATTTATCAAGTTACCCATCAGCCTTTGCTTTTCTAAGCTAAATAACTATATCTATCTATCTATCTATCTATCTATCTATCTATCTATCTACTTATAGATATATATTTGGCCCCTCCCGTGATAATCTCCCCCTTAGCTAGATAAACATTGATATTCAGCATTTTCCATTTATAGATAGATAGATAGATAGATAGATAGATAGATAGAAATGTTTTTTTGGCATTTTGTCAGCCTTTACATAAATAGCCATTTTTTGTGTCTTGGCACATAGTGTAATTAGGGACCATTTGTTTGTTATATATAGTGCCTTTGACTTTATTGCTTTTATAAATAAAAATAAATTGCTTTTACCACAGTCTTTTTTAAAAGGCAAAAGCTGGAACAGCTTTATGTGCAAATAGAAGCACTTTATCCTGATAGAATTAGGTACATTTTATACTGTAGCTGGAATAACTTCAAGGAGCTACATGAATACTAGTAGCAACATTCAGTGAGTGTCACAAACAAGTCTGATTCTCAGGATATCTACAATGACTGTTTGATGTATTTGTATGTATGTGGTCTAAGAGCAAAGAGATACATACTTAACTGCTATCCAGCTGCCAAAGTTAGGTGGATAAACTTACCCGGCTACCTTGGCCAAGATATTCAGCACAGCAGTGCATCTGCACCATTGAGTATATTTGAGTATAAGTTTATTCAGCTAATGGTAGGAGAGTAGATAAACTTAGCTGAATAATGCTGGATAATGTTGAATATCGGTTTATCTAGCTAAGGGGAAGATTCATGAAACTGCAATAGTTTATCATGGGAGGGGCCAAATATCACAGGGAGCATCCCCACAATATTTGCTACCCTCCCCCAACAAACTATCACGACTCTACCGCAGCATGATTTTTTTATCTCGACAAAAATTTGTGCCGTGGTACCATCCCTTCCTGCATGATGGCGGCCCACCTTGGCTAGGGCTGCCATTGCTTAAAGGACCAACAGCCCAATAATTAGACCTCCTCCAAAAGCATAAAAATCACTCTGGGAGTCAATGTCAACCCCTGCCTGCCCCCCCCCCCCCCCACCCCCCTTCTATTGCTTATTGAGGTGGCACTTGCTCCCAGAAAAAAAAATGCATGTAACATGTGCAGCAATGGATCTTTCCCTCCCCTGTCCCCTTCTAAGCCAAAAATCCCCATTGCCAAGGGATCTCCTCATCCCATTCCAACCCCTCTTCCAAATAATAAAAAGTTCCGAGTGTCTAGTGTCTACCCTTTTATTATCATGTTATAGAGCAAGGTCAGCTCAGCACCATTTTGAAAAATGGCACCAAACAAGTCCAGGGCTAGGGAATCTCCCTGACCCCCAGCTAGTTATTGAAGACCTTTTTTCAAGCTATGGGGTTAGGGGGTTGGAGTGGGGGTCCACCTGTCCCTCTCCATACCACTAGGGAACTCTGTTTTGGGATTGGGGTTTGGAGGTCTGGGTAAACACTAGATACCAGGGACTTTTTATTAGGGATGTGAATCGTTTTTTGACGATTTAAAATATCGTCCGATATATTTTAAATCGTCAAAAATCGTTAGAGCCGCGATACAATAACAATTCCCCCGATTTATCGTCAAAAAATCGTAAATCGGGGGAAGGGTGAGGGGAAGGGGGAGGGCGGGAAAACCGACACACTAAAACAACCCTAAAACCCACCCCGACCCTTTAAAATAAATCCCCCACCCTCCCGAACCCCCCCAAAATGCCTTAAATTACCTGGGGTCCAGAAGAAGGGTCCCGGTGTGATCTTTTACTCTCAGACCTCCGTGCGTTGTAGAAATGGCGCCGGCGCTACCTTTGACCTGTCATATGACAGGTCAAAGGTAGCGCCGGCGCCATTTTGTTTTTTTGTCCCCCAACGTCAGGAGCGTAGGAGATCGCTCCCGGACCCCCGCTGGACCCCCAGGGACTTTTGGCCAGCTTGGGGGGCCTCCTGACCCCCGCTAGACTTGACAAAAGTCCAGCGGGGGTCCGGGAGCGATCTCCTACCGCAAATCGTTTTTCCATACGGAAAATGGCGCCGGCCGTACGGCAACACGATTCGACTGCAGGAGGTCGTTCCGGACCCCCGCTGGACTTTTGGCAAGTCTTGTGGGGGTCAGGAGGCCCCCCCAAGCTGGCCAAAAGTCCCTGGGGGTCCAGCGGGGGTCCGGGAGCGATCTCCTACGCTCCTGAATTCGGGGGACAAAAAAACAAAATGGCGCCAGCGCTACCTTTGACCTGTCATATGACAGGTCAAAGGTAGCGCCGGCGCCATTTCTACAACGCACGGAGGTCCGAGAGTAAAAGATCACACCGGGACCCTTCCTCTGGACCCCAGGTCATTTAAGGCATTTTGGGGGGGTTCGGGAGGGTGGGGGATTTATTTTAAAGGGTCGGGGTGGGTTTTAGGGTTGTTTTAGTCTGCCGGTTTTCCCGCCCTCCCCCCCCCCCACTGGACCCCAGGTAATTTAAGGCATTTGGGGGGGGGTTCGGGAGGGTGGGGGATTTATTTTAAAGGGTCGGGGTGGGTTTTAGGGATGTTTTAGTGTGCCGGTTTTCGATTTACACGATTTACACGATATTTAAAAAACCCAAACTGCGACCATCCGATTCCCTCCCCCTCCCAGCCGAAATCGATCGTTAAGACGATCGATCACACGATTCACATCTCTACTTTTTATTATTTGGAAGGGGAATTGGAATGGAATGGAGGTGACTCACTGGCTATCGGACTTTTTGGCTTAGAATATATGGGAGGGAAAGGTATATTGCTGCTGTGCAAGTTCCTTATGTATTTGTTTCATGTGGGGCCCATTTTGATTCAGCAGGTAGCAATTGGGGGGTGGGCAGGAATCAACATCAACCTCTGGGGTGAGTTTTTATGTTTTTGAGGGGTGTGTGCATTGAGCACCTTGGCCCTTTAAATTTTCTGTGGGATCATCAGGTACCCGCATTAGCGACCAGATGTTCCCTTGGGAAATGTATCTATGCCTCTCTCAAACACTATAAAATAATGGGGCTGACTGTAAGCCCTGTTTGTTAAGAATGAAGTCAGCTAGCTAAGTGATCGGTCATGAATCCCAGTTTCGATGAAACATTTTTCTAATAGGCGATGATCAATGATGTTGAATGCAGCACTCGTATCCAATAAGAAGTCGGAGATGATTCAGAACCAATGTCAGGAAATATTTCTTCACAGAGAGGGTATTGGATGCCTGGAATGCCCTTCCAGAGTATATGGTGAAGAGAAACACAGTTAAAGAATCCAAATGAGAATGGGATAAACACTGTGGATCACCAAAAGCTCAAAATTGAAATGAGGAAAAGGGTGCATGGGGGTAACTTGCTGGTGTGGCAGCTACTAGGGATGTGCAGCAGAGACAGATTCATCCTATTCAGTATTCGTATTCGTGGGGAGCCAAATCCGTTGCATCTGTTCTCGGGGGACTCCGATCCATTCATTAGTTACATATGTATTTGTCTCCCAAAAAACCCCCATCCCAATCCTTTAAATTTAATTAACTACAACCCCCCCTCCTGACCCCCCCCAAGACTTACCAAAAGTCCCTGGTGGTCCAGTGGGGGTCCTGGCATGATCTCCTGCACTCGGGCTTTCAGCTGCCAGTATTCAAAATGGCGCCAATAGCCTTTGCCCTCACTATGTCTCAGGGGCTACCGGTGCCATTGGTCGGCCCCGTCACATGGTAGGAGCAATGGACGGCCAGTGCCATCTTCTGATCCTATCATGTGATAGGGGCCGACCAATGGCACTGGTAGCCCCTGTGACACAGTTAGGGCAAAGGCTATTGACGCCATTTTGAATACTGGCAGCCGACGGCCCGAGTGCAGGAGATCACTCCAGGACTCCCGCTGGACCACCAGGGACTTTTGGTAAGTCTTGGGGGGGTCAGGAGGGTGGGAGGTTTATTCGTTAGATACATTGTGTTCGTGGGGGTTCGCCACACGTTTCATGACCCCACGAATACAACAAATAGGGACATATACGTTGCGGATTGCCAATACGTTGAAAACAAATGCACACCCCTAGCAGCTACTACCCTTATCAGAAGGCATAGGGATTACTATCCATGATTAATAAGCCTTGATGCTTTGAAGCAATGGCAACATTGCTCTCCGTTTCAATGGCAGAGGAAAAAGGGAATTGGATTTGTACAAAAACCAAGATGTCCTTAACTTCTATGATCTGGGATACTGATAAGCAGGCATAAGGGGAAAAGCACAGGACTGCTTCTATGGCCAAGTCCATAAGCAAAGCAAATCAAGCAGCACTGTCTGAATTTTCAACAAGGCTCGTCACCCAGTAAAATAGAAATATGGGCATAACCAGCACAGTGTGACAGATACTAAAATAAAATCTTGCTGGGCAGACTGGATGGACCATTTGGTTCTTTTTTATGTATTATCAATATTTAGAGTGATGCCATTTAACAAAGCACAGAGAGCTGTCACAATGCTAAACCCCGTTCAGGAGCAAGATTTCTTAGGGTGGAAAACAAAGTTTTGTCCAGAAAAGAAGAAAGTTCTAATAAGACTTCTTTCTCTAATATTTTTTAAAGTACTGGAAAGTATGAAGTAGTCGGTTGTGATCGGAAAGATCTGGGCACAGGTTTTTGGGGTTTTTTAGAATAGAATGTACAATGGCCAATTTTTGCACATCTGGTAAAGAAAAAACAAAACCTGCTCCAAGCTTGAATTAATAATGTCTATCCGGTATGGGAATAGAGCAAGATCAGGATTTTTGATCTATTTAAATGGTAACAGGTCATGTGATGAAGAAGAGAAAGTTTTCATGTGTTGCAAAATTAAAAATCTGCCAGCAATTGATATCTTATTGAAAGCAGATAATGTACTTGTAATGACCACAATGTCATCAGGAATTTTCAGTTTGGAGAAGAGACGGCTGAGGTCTAGAAAGGGTAGATGTGAATCGTTATTTACTCTTTCGGATAATAGAAAGACTAGGGGGCACTCCATGAAGTTAGCATGTAGCACATTTAAAACTAATCGGAGAAAGTTCTTTTTTACTCAACGCACAATTAAACTCTGGAATTTGTTGCCAGAGGATGTGGTTAGTGCAGTTAGTATAGCTGTGTTTAAAAAAGGATTGGAAAAATTCTTGGAGAAGTCCATTACCTGCTATTAATTAAGTTGACTTAGAAAATAGCCAGTGCTATTACTAACAACAGTAACATGGAATAGACTTAGTTTTTGGGTACTTGCCAGGTTCTTATGGCCTGGATTGGCCACTATTGGAAACAGGATGCTGGGCTTGATGGACCCTTGGTCTGACCCAGTATGGCATGTTCTTATGTTCTTATGTAGTACATACGTGGTTACCTGATGTAATAACAGTGGACATTGATGAATCATCTGCACACATAGACCAATTGACTTGTTATGGGTATTCCGTTTATCGTCAATCTATCACTGGATCTACATGGTGTGATCAAGCCACAGGGAAAATGTACAGGTCACAGGTACTAATTGTATGACCTCTAATGTGATATATTTGATTGTTTGCCCTTGTGACAAGAAATACATTGTCAGAACATCTCACCTTGTATGAAAACGTATCATTGAACATTGTATTTGTGTATTGACCAACAAATTATAAGACCCCTTGGTGCAAAATTGTGTTGACTTGTGTTTGCTCTTTCATTTAGTGATCTTAAGTGGTGTGTGTGCGTGTGTGCCAATGTATGGGAGGTGTGTGCCAATGTACTGGGGGGGGGGGGGGTGATCTTGTATATCAGTTTAATTATAGGGAACAATTCTAGATTTTTCATCTTAATACCATCCATCCATATGGCTTGAACAACAAAACTGACTGGTTTTCACTATTATGATGTGATGCCATGTTGTTTTTGAGTATGCCTGCATTTAACTTTATCACATCATTTGATTGACAGTTTTGGGACCAATATAATGACCAGTTCTAGTTAGGAAACTAGTTTGACATTATTTCCAGTCTATATGCCACTATGCAAGTACATTTACTGATAGTTGATTATTCTGTGTATTGATTTTTAAATGTTGGGCTTATGAATAGCCTTTTATTTTTAGACCTAATTTACAATAGCACCCTGATGAAGAACTGCTGTTCCAAGTACAAATTAATACACACAAGGAAAAATAATCCCAACTACTGGTACATGAAATTGGATTCTGTGTTAGGAATCTCCACCCAGAAATAGGCGTCTTTGTGGACAATACCTTGAAATCTACTGTTCAGTGTGTACTGGCAGTCAAAATGCATATAGGATGCTAGTAAATATTTGGAAAAGAATAGAAAACAAAACTAATAATATCATAATGCATCTGTATAGATCCATTCTGTGACTGCACCTTTAGTATCGTATGTAGTTCGGGATGCTCCATCTCAAAAGAGACATAGTGGACATAGAAAAGGTACAGAGAAAGACAACAAAATTAATGAAAGGGATGGAAAAACTCCCTTATGGAGAAAGTTTAAACAGATTTGGGCTCTTTGGCTTGGAAAAGAGATAACTAAGAGAGGATATGATTGAGATTTATAAAATCATGGGTGAGGCAGAACTAGTAAATAGGAAAAGGTTATTTACCATTTCAAAAAACACTAATAATGCCGCAAGTCTCTTGTCCTTTATGTTGGTCTTATTAGATGGTATGCTTTGTTGAGCAGGGACTGTCTTTTTTGTTTGCTTATACAATGCTGCATATGTCATGTAGCTTATCCCTGGAAGTAAGATATGAGAAACAGATTAATTATTGGGGATCTATTGGGTACTTGCAACCCGGACAGGCAACTGAGAAAGAATCCTATGCTCAATGGATTTTGTCTGAATCAGTGTGGCACTTCTGTTCTTATGTTCTCAGTGGTTCCATTTAGACATTGGATTTACTAGTTGGCCTCCTAAGAAAAGGGTAGCCCTGAGGGTGAGATTAGGTTGTTAGGGGGAATTTAGAAAGCTAACCCTTATTTTCTGGACTAATTGCCTAACTTGGGTAACCAATACAAATCAATTCAATTGCAGATTTAAATCTAGTTGGCTTAATTTTAAAACCTAGTTTCAACCACAAACTAGCCAGTTATGATTCTGGCTAAAAAATTGGCTTAACTGTCTGGCTTAGAGAGACACCAAATGGTACTTTGAAAATCCTATAGTGTCTAATCAAATGAAAAGTAAATACAACTCTTTTCATCAGATTAAAACCACATTTCTTCCAACTGGAATTTCATCATTTAATCACTTTAGCATAGTAAAGGATGGTTTTTTGCTTCAAATGTTCAATTAAAAATAGTAAGCAAATGATAATGTTATTTTCTCCCTATCCATACTATCCATAATTGATTGTGTTGACTAAGATCTCAAGCCCAAAATGCTGCTCAATGTAGCTCTCAGCAGTAGCACATGAAAATATTATTTTCATTTACGAAGAGTAGGCATTTTATTAAGAACACCACACATACCAATTTAGAGTTATCCAAGCATCAATAACTTATTTGCTACAGAACAAAAGTGCTGTATCAGGTTAAAATAGATGCTTTTATGTTTGTCGGTCTGCTGTCTCGTTCAGTGCATTTTTCTTATTGAGGAATTTCTGTGCCCAAACAAATGGGCACCGATCTCTTGCACAATCCAACTCAAGCAATTGAGGATCCTGCATAACAGACTGTCAAGCACAGCTAGATACCCTTAAAGTAGCAGCTGGAGATAAGAGCAACTTTTTTTATACAATCTGATGCCTTTTAAAGTGATAGGGAAAGGATGCCTTCAGTTTCCATTTCTTGTGCTGTGGAAACTTTCCATCCTGTTAACAATGATATGGGAATGTGTATGGGTGTGAACGGGATTACCCCTTCTCACACTGTCCTCCCTCTTTGCTGTGAAAAGGGAAGCATGTGCAGGCCTAGTGAAATCCTTCTCTTTTTCTGCCAGAAGAGAAGAGTGTCTGTTTCTTCTTTTCTTCAGATGAACAACACAGAAGGATTGTAACCTATAGATTATGGTGCATACAATACTTCACTGCATAGAAAGCAAAAATCCAAACAAATGAAGACTCACAGATCAGGAATCACATAAATTATGATGTCGAACCACAGTTTTTGAACTACCTACATCTAAATGCAAATGAAATATGACTTTCTTCTTTTACAAATGATTTTACAATAATTTTCTTCTTTATACCTTCATGTAATAATTTTTGTTAAATGAAATAGGGAAATTAGCTCTAATTATATTTATAATAAAAATAACTCTTAGAAAGCAGGAAATTCAAAATAAACTAAGATTTTATTATAGTATAAAACTACAAATTAAAAGCTGATTGGGTTGTAATATATATTTCTTTTTATAGCAACAGATGAATTTGTAAGGGATCTTCCAAAGGTTGTATGCAGATTTTCTGATTATTCCTGAAAATAATGCTTACCCTCAGGTGCAGGTAGGCAATGCCCCAGCTATGAAGATAAACATGAAGTTAGGCAGATGTTTACCAGTCAGGAAATCAGAATATCTTCATGATGATGTCTCCCAGATCTATTTGTTGATAGGGAACCAGGAATCCTGCGAACTAATCTGTTAGATTGCATGATTGGGAAGATTCAACGTACTGCAGTATCTTTTTAACCAAGTCATATCCAAGATCATATCACCCTGCATTTCAGGGTTATGAACAATAAGAGTGTCTGCAATGACAGGAATCTTTCCCCAAAAGTCTCTAGGAATGTGCAGAAGAAAAAAAAATCATTTCATTGCATTTATTCATTTCATTAGCTTCAAAAATATATATATTTTATATATCATTAGTTCATTTGTTTTCTAGTAAAATCAAGGGGGAAAGCATTGCAGCACATTTTGAGCTCCAGAATTGTGATTTTCTTATCAATTCTGATGAACCTTGTGGAAGAAATTATGAAAAGGGAGAAAGAACTCCAAGGTACCTAAAATTAGGGATGTGAATCATTTTTTGATGATTTAAAACAATCGCCAGATATATTTTAAATCGTCAAAAATTGTTAGAGCCGTGATAAAATAACAATTCCCCCAATTTATCGTCAAAAAATCGTAAATCGGGGGAGGGCGGGAAAACCGGCACACCAAAACAACCCTAAAACCCACCCCGACCCTTTAAAACAAATCCCCGCCCTCCTGAACCCCCCCCCCCAAATGTTTTAAATTACCTGGGGTCCAGTGGGGGGGTCCCGGCGTGATCTCCCGCTCTCTGGCCATGGCTGCGTTAAGAAAAATGGCACCGGTGGCCCTTTGCCCTTATCATGTGACAGGGCAAAGGTAGCGCCGGCGCCATTTTGGTTCCTGGCTCCCGACGTCACGCTTGCAGGAGATTGCTCCCGGACCTCTGCTGGACCCCCAGGGACTTTTGGCCAGCTTGGGGGGGCCTCCTGACCCCCAAAAGACTTGCCAAAAGTCCAGCGGGGGTCCGGGAGCGACCTCCTGCACGCGGGCCGTATTGCCAGTATTCAAAATGGCGCCGGCGTTACCTTTGCCCTCACTATGTCATACGGGCGACTGCGGCGGACCCACAGCACGGCCCTCTCACCTTTCTATACAGACTCCAGCTTCTGGTTCCTCTTCGCTAGCGGCAGTAGGCTGCCAGCTCCGACCTTGGGCCGCCCCTGGTGCCTCCAGGGCTGCCCCTGGTGCCTCCGGCTCCTCCACAGTTCCCAGCGACTCAGATCAAGATGCCACTGCTCATCGGGACCTCCGTATGGGCCGCGGAAAGAAGCTACTACCCCCGCCATACTTCACTGATCCTTTTGAAGGGCCCATGGCGGGAACCTGGCCCCGGCCCCGGATGATAACGTCAAACTCTTCAGTGTATTTAAGCTCAGGCCTCACTCCATAGCGTTGCCTTTGCAATAGGTCTCCTCGCTTCTCGAGTACTCGTTGCTGATAGAGATGCTCTATGCTTTGCTCCTGACCCTCGTTGTTCCCAGTTCCTGTTCTCCTCGTTCCTGTCCTGTCTATGTTTTGGATTGACTGCACAGAAATCGACTTTGCTTTGCCTGACCACGTTTCAGCCTATCTCCAGACCCAGACCTCCGTTACTCCTGACCACGCTTCTGCCTATCTCTAGATCAAGACCTCCGCTACGCCTGACTACGCTACTGCCTATCTCCAGACCCAAGACCTATGCTACACCTGACTACACTACTGCCTATCTCCAGACCCAGACCTTTGCTATGTCTGACTATGCTACAGCCTGACCTTGTTCATTGCTTTGATTGATTCTCGCTATTGACTTCTCTGTGATCAGATCTCAGCATTGCTTGCCACGATTTCAGCTTTGCCACTGGCCCTGATCCAAGCCTGTCATTGACAGCTCTCCTACCCTACTCCCTGGACATAGACTTATTAGGATCCAGCTCGAGCGCTCTCAGCCAACCTCTGTTCCATTGGTGCCTGAGTTCTAGTACCTTACCTAGTCCAGAGTAGGACTACGCCACCTATCGTCTGCTGTCTCTGGGCTGAACCAACCACTCTTGCTAACCAACCTTGAGGCCCAACTAAGTCCTGCCAGCCCCAGCACCCAAAGCCTCCACCCACAGGGACAAGGGCTGGTATAGGTGAAGCTCCAGTGGCCTCTGACTATCAGCCCACTCCACTTGCTGATGGTGGGGACCCATAGGTCCCTACCTACGGCTTGTGTCAACCCCACCTCGGCCCAAGGGTCCACCTCCCATGCAACACTAACTGTGCAGGAGCTCCAGGAACTCTGGATTCATATGGAAGAGATGCTTCAGAAAGCCGCTCAAAGAGCTAAAAAAGCAACAGATGCTCACAGGAGCTAGTGCTGCAATTTACACCTGGGGACACAGTTTGACTTAATACCCACCATATTCATCTTAGAATGCCTTCCATGAGGCTCACACCTCACTACATCAGGCCGATCCCTGTTTCTCAACAGGTGGGACCTGTTACCTATCAACTGTGCCTACCCACCTCTTTGGGAGTCCATAATGTCTTTTATGTCTCCCTTCTCAAGCCCTTAGTCCTCACATGGTCATCCTAGAAGGTACGAAGACCCCAAAAGGGGGTGGGGCCTAATGACGCACCGTTTTGGGGGCGGGACGCAGCGTTTCGGGGCGGGGCCGGGGCGTGGTGCCGGCCCGGGCGCTGGCGCCGGCCCGGGCGCTGGCGCGCGTTGATTTACGTCTGCTTTGGGCAGGCGTAAATCACGAAATAAAGGTAAGGGGGGGTTTAGATAGGGCCGGGGGGTGGGTTAGGCAGGGGAAGGGAGGGGAAAGAGAGGGCAGGCGAAAAGAAAGTTCCCTCCGAGGCCGCTCCAATTTCGGGGCGGCCTCGGAGGGAACGGAGGCAGGCTGCGCGGCTCGGCGCGCGCAGGCTGCCCAAAATCGGCAGCCTTGCGCGCGCCAATCCCGGATTTTATAGGATACATGCGGCTACACGCGTATCTTATAAAATCCAGCGTACTTTTGTTTGCGCCTGGTGCGCCAACAAAAGTACGCGATCGCGTATTGTTTAAAGATCTACCTCCATGGCTTGACTATCCAATCGAAATTTCTGAATTGGCAATGTAAGGACAGATTTTAAAAGGCCTGCACGTGCAAAAATCGGGCTTTATGCATGTGGCCGGACCTAGAGGCAGATTTTATAAATCTGCACCCACGTGTACTTTTGTTTGCGCACCAGGCGCGACCAAAAGTACGCGGGATTTCAATAGATACGCGCGTAGCCGCGCGTATCCATTAAAATCCAGGGTCGGTGCGTGCAAGGCTGCCCAAAATCAGCAGCCTGTGTGCGCCGAGCCGCGCAGCCTGCCTCCGTTCCCTCCGAGGGGAGCGGCCTCGAAGGGAACTTTCCTTCGCCCTCTCCCCACCTTCCCCTCCCTTCCCCTACCTAACCCACCCCCCCGGCCCTATCTAAACCTCCCCCCTACCTCTATCCCAAAAGTTACGCCTGCTGGAAGCAGGCGTAATTTTGCACGCGCCGGGCCGGCTGCCGCGCTCCATGTTCTGGTCCGGGGGCTGGTCCAGGGGCTGCTGTCATGCCTACGGAACGCCCCTGGGCTGGAACCACACCCCGGACACGCCCCAGAAATGCCGCATCACTCCAGACACGCCCCAAAACGCCACGTCACTCCCGGTACGCCCCCTGACACGCCCCTCCATGCAAGCTCCGGGACTTACGTGCATCCCGGGGCTTGCTCGCACTGCTGAGCCTATGCAAAATAGGTTTGGCGCACGCAGGGGGGGTTTGGGGTAGGTTTTCGGGGGTACGCGCGTACCCCTTTGAAAATCTACCCCCTAGTGTGCTGCACGCATTTTCAAAAGGGCCCAGCCACGTACATAAAGCCCAATATACGCATATATGCCAGGTCCTGAAAAAGGGGCAGGCCAGGGGCATGGTCTGGGAAGAGAGGGGAGGGGCAGGGCGGGGCATGACAGAGGCCATTAGCCACTCCCAGGGAAGCACGCAAAGGGGCGGATTTTAAAAGGGTTACGCGCATAAGTTACGCGCGCAACCCTTAAACCCCCCCCTGCGCACGCCGAACCTATTTTGCATAGGCTCGGCAGCGCGCGCAAGCCCCGGGACGCACGAAAGTCCCGGGGATTTGCTAGGGGGGCGTGTTGGGGGCGGCGTAACGTTCGGGGCATTCCGGGGGGCGTTCCGGGGATGTGGTGCCGGCCCGGGGGTGTTCCAGGGGGCATGGCTGAGGCCTCTGGACCAGCCACTGGGTTGGGTGATGGCGTGCCAGCGGTCCACCGGCACATGCGAGTTACGCCTGCCTTGAGCAGGCGTAACTTTTGAGATAAAGGTAGGGGGGTTAGATAGGGCTGGAGGAGTGGGGAAGGGAGGGGAAGGGAGGGGAAGGTGGGGGGAGGCGGAAGGAAAGTTCCCTCTGAGGTCGCTCCGATTACAGAGCGGCCTCAGAGGGAACGGGCAGCGCGCTTAGGGCTCAGCGCGCGCAAGGGGGTGCACATTTGTGCACCTTGTGCGCGCCGACCCCGGATTTTAAAAGATACGTGCGGCTACACGCATATCTATTGAAATCCGGCATACTTTTGTTTGCGCCTTGTGCGCGAACAAAAGTACGCGCTCACGCTTTTTTAATAAATGTACCCCAAATTACTTTTACTCCAGGGGAGCAGTAAGTAATAAAACAAAAAAACAGTTAGTTAATAGGAAGGGTTTAGAGGGTGGGGAAGAGAGGGGAGGAGAGGGGAAGAGGGAGGGAGTTTAGGTAGGGGGGTAAGGAGGTTCCCGCCCATCCTGATTCTTAATTGAAGTGGATTGGGAGGGAAATGGGGGAGGCTCAATTGTGTCGCTAAACGTAATTAGCAAAAATTTGATCCCCCTGCGCTCACTGCCCACACATGTCCTTGCAGATTTTAAAATCCACACATGCTTGTGCACACAGCCGTACAATTTTATAACTTGCACGTGCTGGTGAGCACATTTTATAAAATTGGCATATCCATGTGCATACACCAGGAACTGCGCGCACATGAACACAATCCTTTTAAAATTGATCCCATATTCTTTAAAGGCTTTAGCAATTGGAATTTATAAAAGACTGTTCTAGCTACCTTTTTAACAACGCACATAAGAATCAATGATTAAGCCCAAATTATGAGCTTAAAGAACAGTTACCAATATTCATCTCTGAAGTCAGAACAGGAGGTGCAGAATTGTTTTCTTATTACAATGAAAGAACGACCCATTTTCATCTATTCTAATTAAAGCAAGTCTTCATACAAAATGATCCATTGGAAATTCACCAATAATATTACTAGGAATAAAAAATTGCATATTGTCAGCATATATTTTACAAATTAAGCCTAAGATCTTACCTAATGGCTGCAAATGTATATTAAAAAGGTTTGTAGATAGTGCTGAACCCCGAGGCAATCCTGTAATATTCAAATGCCAATCAGAACACTTAACCATTTTGATGGACGTGCTGCCTTCATTCTTGCAAATAAGATTTAAACTTCTGTAATACCATGCCACCTATACCAATATAATGCAGTTTAGTAATCAGCTTTGAATGACATATGGTGTCAAAAACTGAAGATATGCGAAGCTGAACCAGAATTCCTGACTGCGTATACTGCAGATTACAATGAATATCATCTAGTAAGGAAAGTAGAAAAGTTTCAGTATTATAATTGCTTCTAAAACTATACTGGTCCTTATCCAAAACCCCATGTTCTTCTAATAATTCATATAATCCCACCCCAGTGTGAAATTCTAGCACAGGTGGGTACTAAAAGTTATTTGTCTGTCCTAAGGGGCAGGGATTCTGGCTAGCTTCTCTGACTCTGCCCATCCCAAGGGGCAGGTCCTTTTGACTAGGGATAGAAAGGAGTCCTCTCAGGTCCTAGTGTGAAGTGGATAACCTTCTGCGCTGAATTCCCTGCACTGAATTTTTACACTTGGTGCTGTGTGCTGGGTGCCAAATGAGAGACAGGGACAACAGATTTAAAGTCCAAAAATAATACTTTACTGCAAAGTGTGGTTGAATGGCATGAGTAAATATGTTTCCAACTCCACAGTTCTCTTTTTCTTTATTTTCTGTTACAAATTCTGTATCCTCTATCTGTGCAAGAGTCTTATATTAGGGCCAGGGAATCCAGCTGCTGTCCTGGGTTAGACAGAGCAGTAGACCCCTCAGGTTAGGGCCTCTTTGGTGTGTGGTAACCCCTCCCAGCTGACAACAAGAGCAGAAAAAGCACTTCCTCCCATATTTTGAAAACAATACTTCTTTTTCTCCAAAACAGGTCACAAACAATTTTGGGGCAGGTCTTCCCTAAAGCTGTGCATCTTCAGCTCAGGGTTTCCAAGTCCCTGAGACTCAGAAAGACCCAGGCCTTCAGCAGGACGCCTACTATTCAAAAACCCCAAAATCCAAATCAGTCCCTGAGCAACAACTCTGCCCCTCACATGGAGAGAACAGCAGTGGAGCCCTGACCTGCCCTGGAGGGGTCTCAGATGGTTTCCAAGCTCCAGATAGGCCCAAAAAGCAGCTAAGGAAACATTCCAACCTTTCTCTCTTCCAACTAGGGTAACCAACTGTCTGGTTTTCGACCAGACAGCCCGGATTTGCAAGTAATTCTACTATGTCCAGTTACAAGGGTAACCAGACACTGTAAAATCCGGTCAGTAAGGCCTGGACTCAATCAGCAAAGGGGGTGTGCGTTGTACCTGAAGGCAAAGAGAAAGAGAGGCCTGCCCACCCGCCGCTAGCAGAACCCAGTCTGATGCAGGGAGATTGAAATGCAGAGAGCGAAGTAGAAACAGTAATAGGCTCTGGTGCCAAAGAGCAGCCCCAGGAAACAGTGTAAGATGAGCCCGGGCTGAAAGTCTCCCTTCCCCGCTCCCCATGTCCAAGTCGTTACAAACCCAGTGAGGCTGGCTGATGGAATTTAAGTCCTCTGTTCCCCCGGGCTAGCCAGCTCCTCTCCCTAGAGACGCCATCTGAGGTTAAAAAAAACAAATCTGTTCACACAAGGGCCCACCTCCTTCCCATGATCCTATAGCTTTTGGATGTGCCGATAATCAGCCTGAGAGAGAGAGACTCAGGGTGAGGTTGGGGGGGGGGATTACATTGATCTGCCCTTGCACCAGCCCTGAGGTGACCCAGCGTATCTCTGCTGCTGGGAGCACGAGCGAATAACACAATTTCCCTCATTCTGTCCTGCTAAATATTTTTCTTTTGCTGATTTTCCTAATGCCATGTTGTGTTCACACAACTCAGATGTACTACTGAGATACATTTTCAAGGGGCATGCATTGCTGAAGATCTGTGAGGTAAAAGGGAGCTTCCTGAGTCACCATCACAAGCATTTTTGTGTGTATCATTGAGGGCATATGTGAACTTGTGTGTGTGTGTGTGTGTGTGAGAGAGAGAGCATGTGTGTGTCAGTGAGAGTATGTATGTGTGTGATAGAGTATATATTGATTGAGAGCATGTGTGTATGCCAAAGCATATGAGTGCAAGCACTTGAGTGTCAGAGAATGCAAATGTGAGGATGTATGGGTGCCAGTGAAAGTATATGTGAGAGCTCATATGTGTTAGTGAAAGCATGTGTGTGTTTGTCAGTGAGTGTATATGTGAGAGCATGTGTGTGTATTTGTCAGTGAGAATGAATGTGAGAGGGAGTGTGTGAATGAGAAAGCATGTGACAGAATAGGTGAGAGAGGGAGCATGTGAAAGAGTGTGTCTGTTAGTGTGAGTGAGAATGAACCTGTGTATAAACAGAGGAGAAAGTTTATGCCCCCCCCCCTCACCTTCCCTCCCTCCTGTCCAGTAATAAGCCACAACAGCTGCAGGGTGACTGGAAATTAAAAATTCTCAGGTATGGAAAAAAGGAGATTTTTTAATCCTTAATTCTAATTATTGGGTGTTATTTGATGACTGCAGTTTTGAAACATTGTATTGGTGTTTGTGAAATGTATAAACAAATTTTATATGGCTTTTTAATATTCTATTCTTCAGCTGTTTTGAAATATGTATTCTTTTTACTATTATGAGTGATGTATTATATTTACTTTTTTTGTTTGATGTTATGAGGCATGGGGATATTTTTGTTTTTCCATTGTTACACTTCATACAGAATGTAGCTTGTTCCAGTCTCCAGTTCAATTTTTGTCTGCATGTTTCTGTTTATATTTTATGATTTTTTTATTCTATATTTGGTGAGGGTCAGTCTGCATTCTGCATGTGTGGCCGAAGTGAGATATTCTGCCAATGCGTAGTTTCTGTTAGGAATTAGTAACAGCCTGGTTTGTTCTGTTTTTCTATTAGGAGGTATATTTGTGTTATAGGGCCTGGTGTAATATTTGCAATGTTGCCTTTTTTTATAGGTAGGGTCATTTTTGTTTGAGTGCTATCTTTTAGTGCTGTTTTGATATAAGAGGTTTACTATACTGTGGGGCAGATTTTTAAAAAATATGCGCGCGCGTACTTTTGTTCGCGCAACCGGCACGAAAAAAAGTACACCGGATTTTAAAAGGTATGCGCATAGCTGCGCGTATCTTTTAAAATACGGGGTCGGCGCGCACAAGGCTGCGCAAAATCGGCAGCCTGCGCGTGCCTAGCTGCGCAGTCTGCCTCCATTCCCTCCGAGGCCGCTCCAAAATCAGAGCGGCCTCAGAGGGAACTTTTTTTTTTGTCCCGCCCCACTTTTCCCTCCCTTCCCCTATCTAACCCCGCCCCCCCCCCCGCCCTACCTAAATCCCCCCCTACCTTGTTCGATGGAGTTACGCCTGCCGCTGGCAAGCATAACTCTCGCGCGCCGGCTGGCCAGGCCCCGACACAGGCCGCTGTGTCGGGGCACTCGGCCACGCCCCCGGACCGCCCTGGACAGCATACACACCCCCGGACATGCCCCCGGACCTCCCATTTTAGCTATCCCTGGGACTTACGTGCGTCTCGGGGCTTTGCGCGTGCTGGTGGCTTATGCAAAATAGGCGCACCTAAGCTATGACCAGCCGAAATGAGCATGGAATTTATTATCACGTCTGGGATCACCAGATATAGCAGCAATGAAGACACATCAGACAGGATTCATCGCAGGCAGGAAAAAAGGACTGAGCCCTCCCGAGGGTCCTCTTTTTATTGTGCATACATTCAAAAGCAGATGATGTGTCATCACATGATTGGCTCCTCTCCACATAGCAACAGACGTATCACCACACTATTGGCTTAGCTCAGGGTTTGTGTACGGATCATTTCATTGGCTGCTGAATCCTATACCTCCTGTCTTTGTCCTGCCTCTAACTAGGGACAACTAGCCCTTCTTTCAGGCAATCAGGGTTAATTATAAGCTAGAGAAATACATGACAGTCAGGTATCCTCTCCTAGGCAGAGAGGCTTAAGCACAAGTGATGCTTTATTCAGCGCATAGGCCAGGGAAAAGGGAAGTTAGTGTTAAACCCTGACATGCCTGCCGGCGAAGCTCATAATTCCCACACTTTTTATTTAGGTTTAACTTCAAAGGAGAAGTAACCACACTTTTACTAAAGGAGAGGTTAACATCTCAATCAAGACTTCATTAATAGAGCTGACCATGTTTTTTACATGCTTTAATTTTTATACAATATATCAGCCAAAGTTCTTCAAGACATAAGAGAAAGAGAGAGAGTAAAAACAATCTCACTTTGTTGGAATATCATCCACAAGGTTAATTTCACCCTCAGCATTTGATTTATTTGCAAGTGAGCTCATCAAATTATGAAATTATTCTTGAATAAAATTTGTCAGTTCATCATTACAAAGGTCAATTTCATCTTTACTGTTTGTTTGTTTTAAGATACCTTTAACCAAGGAAAATAGTTCTAAAAGTTTATTAAAAAAATTAGCAACATGTGCAGAAAAATATGCTTTCTTAATCACATATAATGAAGTTCTGTAATTAGATAGAGCAGCATCATAAAGAAGCTTATCGTTTTTCTTGTCTTTTCTAAGGACAACAAGATGCTTACTAAAGCAAGCTGCATAATGTTGATGCTGCTTTCTAATCGCATGTTTCTCAGGCACAGTGATGTCATAAACCTGTTTAAGAGTTAAATTCTACCTGTTATGGCCGTTGGCCACGGGTGGCCACGGCCGATCCAACTCATGTCATATATTGCCCTGCTGTACTCTCCGGGTGAACTCGTGGCTGTGGCTAGCCACTACTGCACATACCTCTTGGCTCTCCAGACTCCTCGTGGCAGTTGGGATGTCGCCGACCTCCATACTGACTCCGGGCCTTCTTAGGCACATGCGCGCCACCGGGTCTTACTTTAAAGGCACTATGGCGGGAACCTCAGGGGCATCCTCGACTGATGACATCACAAGCTGGGGATTCATAAGCACCTCCCATGGCCTACGCTAGCTGACTTGGCAACGGGTTCCTTCGCCTGCTGGTGCTTGTTCCTGTCTCCTCGGACCTGTGGTTCCTGCCTTGGATCTCAACCTGCGGCTCTGGACTCTGAATCGGGTACCCACTCCTCGGGAGCCTGCTCGTACTTCCTGTGAGAGACTTGGTCTACAGGCTTCCCCGATCCTCAGGGTAGTCCCTGCACCTTCACCAGATGTCCTGCCTGCTGGATCCCCCGCTCCCCGGGGTTGCCTCAAGAGCTGCCTATCAGAGATCCCTTCTCTACACTTCCCACTCCTCGGGGGTAGTGTCTACCTTACTACATTGGAGACTCGACTCTGCACTTCCTCGCTCCTCAGGGCAGTGCCTATGTCTCTACACCAGTGACTGTACTCGGTGCTCCCCCTGCTCCTCAGGGCAGTGCCTATGTTTCTGCACCAGAGACTTTACTCTATGCATCCCCGCTCCTTGGGGCAGCCTCTACGTCATCACACCAGAGAATCTGTCACTATACTGTCCGGCCCCTCGGGATAGTTTCTGCATCACTCTTCCAGAAGATCCTGTCTTGCGCTCCCCGCTCCTCAGGGTGCCTCACAATACATCTCAGTGCAGGTACCTGTGATCAGTGACGCAGGACATTCTCTTTCTACTGAACTACAGTCATGTCCCCTGCTGCAGCTGACCTCACCTCCGTACGATGAGGACCTGTGGAGCTCCACCCCCCAGGTTGATTCAACCTTAACCTCAGGCCAAGGGTCCACGAAACCCACAAATCCTAACACTACCTGCTTGGGATATGAAAATTAACCTTTTCTTTTGCATCATCTTTAGCATCATCTCATAGCTCTCCGGATAGTGACTGAATATGGATCTCATCATATTCACCCTATTTTGGTCACCCGATGGTTGAAAAAATGTGCAAAAAGAAAAAAAAACTTGCTTAAACCCAATCCAAGAAATAATAAAATTACAACTAATTCATTCATTTCCATGGTATATTTGAATTTTATTTCTTTTCTGTTGTCATTCACATTTAACAATATAAAATATTACCTCACAAAACCGGTGAGGGGAAATTGATTTTCTTGATTGGCATTTAAGGTTCTCTTTACTGTAGGACATACTTAAGCTAAAGTATATTAGCTGAATGATCTAGTTACCTTCAATTGTTCCACTTCATGGAATGTTTCAGGGCTAAGTAGTTCTCATATTGACTTTGGACTTTCATAAAGGGAATTCCAAAGTTATAATGCTTTTCCACTTAACTCAGGTCTTTCCTGGCCAAACTTCAGAATGATACCATGAGGTTTCAGATATCAGTCTTTCCAAGGCTGTCTGCACAACACTTGTACTCCTAAATAGAGGATTTTGGTTCCCATCGCTGCTAGTTTAGCTCCTCACATTTTTGCTGTCATTGTACATGATTATCCCAAATTAAATGGTGATGCCAACTCTGCTTATACCTACTTTGTTTCTCTCAGGTTCATCGTTTTCCTTCATGGCTTTAATGGAAACAATGTTTGCATACCCTGGCTCTACTGTTTTTAGCAGTCTTAACCATCTAACCCTCTCCTAGTTTCCAGAGAGGTGCTTCACTGTCATGGCTAAATTTTGGGGTCAGCAAATTTGTACCCATTCCGAGCTATGCTTTTAATTAATCTTAGGATGAACAAAGAAGATAGATGCCTGATGTCTATGAATTCCTTTATTGAAGCGGAGACACAAAATTTGCCTGACTCAGGCCGAGTTTCGCCGTTTAACAACGGCTGCCTCAGGGGCTTATATTCTTTCTAATTCACAATTGGGGTAACTGTATATGAAAGGTCACATAGAGAACTATGCGACCAACAGCATTATCAGGTCTTTAGTGATTTAAATACGTCCCAAACTTTTCACCGTTGGCCCATAGTCCTCAGATGTTCTTAGATCTTCTATGTCGATATTTTCCAAATACCCAAACTCGGTCCACATGAAACACTATTGACATACGCTGTAGCTATTTAATTTACCCTTATAAAACTGAAACATTTTGTAGGTTAACAGTTGCCTTGTGTAGCTGATATATCTTATTAAAAATTAATCTCATACTTTCAAATTACAGTAGACACAGTGGTTTTGAAAGGTGTATCATCATGGATAATAATGAGATAGTAGTAGTATCTTTGACCAATAAGAAGGGTTATTTTCAATGACATTTTCAAAGAAATTTCCATAGATGATATAATGTTTTATGTGCAGTAATGAGCTCTTCAAAAATTGAATGAATAGTGTCAGTACATGCTCACTTTTAGGCACAGAGAGGAGGCATCTTTGTAGGTGGATTCAAGAAGGGGTTTACTAATCATGCACATACTGATACATAATGAATGTGTGTAAGCAGTTATTTCACAGAAAACAAGTACACTCACAAATGGGTGCAAGGCTGTGGACACATTTTCTAACCAAAATTCCAAATGGAAAGCTTTCTTTGAAAATTGAGATAAAGTCTGACTAAAAAGTACACTCATAAACTGTACACTTTTGCGCAGTTTGAAAATCTTCCTCCAAATGTGCTCATTGACAGAAACAATTCGAAAACATGGATGAACTAAAATATTCATGGGAGAGATTTACCAGGCTATAGTATTTTTTCTGGAGAAAAATACTTCATGGGAGTTGCTAACCTCTGGTACCAAGTACCGAGGCCTGGTCCTGACCCCTAGCCCCAGTCTGAAGCCTTGGCGTTGCAAAGGCCTATACAGTGGTAAGTCACTGCAACCTCATCCTAGGCCTTACATAAGGCCAAACTTTGATCTAGGCCTAGGCCTTATCTATGGATCCCCTTCCTCCAGACTGGGTAAGTGGGAGATGGGGAGAATCTTGGCCTTGGAATTTTTCTGGGCGAGGGCCACGGAGGCCTCAGTATCTCCATTTCTTTTTTTTTTCTTTCATTTTTTTAAACTAAAGAAACAAAATAAACATTACACAAAACAAAATTCATGAGGAAACCCCCAGAAATGTCTTCTATTTAATGCGCACTCTACTGATTTAATGCTCATTGATTCCTATGTTGTGCACTAAAAATTAGGGATGTGAATCGTTTATCTGACGATTGAAAATATCGTTCGATATTTTCAATATCATCAGATATCGGGGGGTCCCCGATAGCGATAGGAAACCCCATGATTAATTTAGTGGGTTTTCTTATCATTATGGGGTGGGGGGGGCGGGAAGAAAGGACACAACCTAAAAACACAACCTGACCCTTTAAAATGAGTTTGTTAGTATCCCCCCATCCTCTGGACCCCCCCCCAAAAATTTTTTTTTAAATACCTGGTGGTCCAGCGGGGGTCCCGGGAGCATTCTCCCGCGCTCGGGCTGTCGGCTGCCACTAATCAAAATGGCGCCAATGGCCCTTTGCTCTTACCATGTGACAGGGGCTATCGGTACCATTGGTCGGACCCTGTCACATGGTAGATGCACTGGATGGCCCGCACCATTTTTAAAGATGGCGCCAGCCGTCCATTGCTCCTACCATGTGACAGGGACCGGCCAATGGCATGGATACCCTGTCACATGCTATGGGCAAAGGGCCATAGGCGCCATTTTGTTTACTGGCAGCCAATGGCCCGAGCGCGGGAGAATGCTCCCGGGACCCCCGCTGGATCACCAAGTATTTAAAAATTTGGGGGGGGGGGTCCGGAGGGTGGGGGGATATTAACAAACTCATTTTAAAGAGTCGGCTGTATTTTTTGGCTATCGGCTCGGGCGCAGCCGATAAAAAAAACCCGATCGGACTGCAAGATAAAAATTTTATGATGTGAATCAGAACCGGAATCTGAACAGATACCGGTTCCGATTCACATCTCTACTAAAAATGTCATTGTACACTAAAAAATGAAAATGAATACAAAAAAATGCAGGTTTATTACCATCATAATATAGACTTGTTGAAGATGCCCAGTTTGCAAAAGCTTCTGGAGATTCCTGATACTAAAATAAACAAATAATTAATTCCAATCAATTTAGTAATAATTAAAGTCTCCAGAATAGATTATCAGATGGGAAAAAGAAGTGCTGGTGAAAGGGGCATTAGGCAGCTCATAAATGTTAACTATAGTGATTCCATCAACAACCATTGCAATTCAGTAAAATGGACCTTCAACCAATTATCCCTCAGCATTCATCCCCTTCTCATCACTGCCTGAGCATTCAACTCTCCTAATTATGTCATTATAATTTTTTATATGTCACCCTCCTAAACCCCAACATTGATCCTTTCTCATGACTTATCATGTCTAGCATTCTGTCATCCTCATCACTTCCTGTTGCCCATTATTAACACCTCCTCATCACCAAACCCCCAACATTCATGCCCCTCATGAACCTTTGTATTTGCTCTCCCTCTCATCACAACCGTCAGCATTCTCTCCATCATTGTCACCCCAGCACCATTTACCCCCTTGTCAGGCACCCCCCACTGACTCCCAACATTCACATCCCCCCCCCCTCAGCATTCAACCCCTCCTTGTAACCCTCTTTCAGCATTCATCCTTTCTTCACCATCACCAGCCACCTACACATGCATCACTCAGTTTGCTTGGTGATTCTCTCCTCCTCCTCCTGTTTCTGACAATAGCCAGGGCAGGGGCTCCCAGGAGCAGAGAATAGCAGGTGCTGTGTTGTTGCAGCCCTACCCATTTCTTTTCCCATAGCAAAAGGCAACACCTACCGGGGTCCAGTAAAAGAGAGGAGAAGAAGAGAGCACACAGCCTTGACAGGGAAAAAACTGGAGGTAGGAGAATTGGTATCTTCCTCTCACCTTCCTTTAGTGAGCTGCAGTCCTGCTGCCCACCTGCTGTGAGGTTTTTTAAGGCAGCCCACAAAAAATGATAGAAGCAGTTCAAAACTAGCTTTTATATTTCAAGTTCTGAACGTGTGCCAGTTGCTGGGCTGGCCAGGTATGAATCAGCTGGGATGGCTGAACCCCCAACAGATGGCAACCATCACATCAGCCCCAGCCCTTGAGATCACCTCCCTTCAGTCTGCTTAAAAGGATACATGCTATGGAAGCCCATGCATAATTTTAGCAGGATTGAGAAGGCCAATTTTTACACAAGACAATCTACCTTTATAAAAACCATCTTTTACTCAGGCATATTTGAAAAAACTATAAGAGTAATACAGTGGAGATGTGACTTTGTTTCTCAGTTATCAAAATACGGAAAATATTTCTTTAGGATGATTGCAGCTGTGATAAGTACAAAGCTGCATTTCCCAGGGTGCTAATGTACTGGCCCATTTGAAGCCGAACAGCTTTAAGAATCCTACACAAAAAGTGTTTGCTTTTCATTCAGTCTGTACTAGGAAGGGCACATGAACAAACTGTACCTGACTACAATAATCTTGATCTGCTTTAAACCTCTCAGATTTACTAGCCATCTAGTGTTTCTATTATCCTTTCTAAATTCCTCATAGTACATGCTTGATAATGTGTATTCGTCAATAAAGGTACGTTAATCTGTTCTCCCAAGGACATGTCCATTTAAACATTACATGTCACCACATCACTACCTTCAGGTTCCATTTAACACAAAAGGCTGCCATATGTAAAGAGTTGTGTAATATCCTATATAAACTAGTACAAACAAAAGGTACAATGCTACTGTTGAAACAAAGAAACAGAAGTTCAAGGCCTTTATTCATGGAAAAATAAGAATAAAGCAACAATTTCCATAAATGCATTCTTTCTAAAATGCAGAGGAAATGAAACAATTGGATTGGGGGAGAAATGTAGGACCTTTTTAGCGCTAGGTCCTGGTGTTTCTGGCTTTAATCTAGGCACTATCCCTATGCCTAAAGTCAGTGATTAACCACCCTTTTGGTGAACCCCAATTCTTTAACCCACCCCTCTACACACACCAAGAACACACACCATGCTATGATCCTCCTATCTCTGATTCCTTAACCACAAAACACCTTTCCTTCATCTTGTGATCCCTCTCAGAACCCACTGGTGTGACTCTGGAGGGTTTTCCTTTTAGCAGGCAGGAGGGATATGATCTCCCTTCTACCAGCATAGCTGATACTTCACTGAATTATTTCCCTAGCAACGTGCAGCATCAGTCTTCATAGTGTGAGTGATACTGGAAGGAGGGAGAATGCATCTCTCCTGCCCACTATAAAGATGACCCTCTGGAATTGTCAGGTGAAATTCTGGAGGCTTTGAGGGATCTTCTTGGGGGAGGGGGAATGCGCAGCAGGAAATAATTAAACAGAAACAGGTGGGAGGTTAGGGATTGAATCACAGGTGATGATATTGTTTAACCTGTCAGGGCTCTAGAAATATCATAGAGGGGGTTGTTAAGGTATTGAGATTGGGGATATCACAGCATTAAGTGGAGAGATTTAAGTATTAGGGATATGTATTCATTTAAAACAAATGCTCACAATGCGACAATTAAGGACAATTTGTTTCATTTGGCCTGGGACCCCCGAATGATCACCTGATCTGTTGGGTATCTGCTGAAGCAGCCAGTTTGAGTCTCCACCCCTGGGCCTTGATCTGGACCCAGGCCCAATGCCACAGCCTGGCCCACTGGCTGGGTTCCGACACCGGGGCTTTGACCCAGACCCAAGCCTGAGGCAGGGTCTCAACACTGGGTTTGACCTGGTGTTGGGACCTCAGCCTAGGCCAGGGCCCGGGCACAGGCCTGACATCACAGCCCAGCCTGGAGGCTGGGAACCAATGCCAGGGCCTCAGTCCAGATCCAGGCCCGATGCCAAGTTTCAGGCCTGGAGCTCAGGCCTTGGAATAGCTCCATCAATGTCCTCTTCTTTCTTCTTTTCTTCTTCAACTGATGCTGTCTGCTGGAGCCATGGCAGAGTTAATTAACTCCAGCGTAGTCACCCCAGCGGATGGTGCCATTTTGATGTATAGCATTGCATCTGCACCAGCAACTCCTCCAGCCACACCCATTTGGCATTTGGGACCCATGCCATACCTACCACTATCATCCACATTTGAGGTGGATCCGAAGACCTTATGAGGTTTTATCAATCTATCCAGGATGCACTTTGAACTACAAGCCACAAGCTTCCCCACAGACTGAGCTAAGGTGATATTTATGCTGTCTATCCTATCAGGGCCTGCACTATCCTGTTGATTACTGCTTTTGGAATGGAATGACATGCTGGTGAGGAATCTGGACAACTTTGCCAAAAGTCCAGCGGGGGTCCGGGAATGACCTCCTGCACTCGAATCGTGTTGCAGTACAGCAATATGGCCATACGGCCGGCGCCATTTTTCATTACGGCAACACGATTCGAGTGCAGGAGGTCGTTCCCGGACCCCCGCTGGACTTTGGCAAGTCTTGTGGGGGTCAGGAGGCCCCCCCAAGCTGGCCAAAAGTCCCTGGGGTCCAGCGGGGGTCCAGGAGCGATCTCCTATGCTCGTGACGTCGGGGGACAGGAACCAAAATGGTGCCGGCGCTACCTTTGCCTTGTCATATGAGAGGGCAAAGGTAGCGCTGGCGCCATTTCCATCAACGCACCCGTGGCCCGAGAGTGGAAGATCACAATGGGACCCCCCCACTGGACCCCAGGTAATTTAAGAAATTTTGGGGGGGTTCAGGAGGGTGGGGGATTTATTTTAAAGGGTCGGGGTGGGTTTTAGGTATGTTTTAGTGTGCTGGTTTTCCCGCCCTCCCCCGATTTACGATTTACACGATATTTAAAAAAACAAAACCGCGACGATCCGATTCCCTCCCCCCCAGCCAAAATTGATCGTTAAGACGATCGATCACATGATTCACATCTCTACCCAGCATGCCGTCGAGTCCCAATGCAGGAAGGACGTCAAAATTTTCTGCCTCCCTATGGCCCATCAGTGCTGTCCTATGAAGGCCCCACAGTTGGAAATCCCTGCAACAGCACTTCCTGATGACATCATGTGACTGGGTATTTAAACCTAACCACACTTCCTTCAGTGCCTCAGCAACAGGTCCTTCTGCTCTGCAGTGTATGTTGCGTGCTGTCTTGCTTCGTTATCACCTTGCTATCCTTTGCTTCATCATTACCTTTCTTTGCCTTGTTGTTACCCTGCCTAGTCTTGCCTTGCTGTTGTCTTAATCTCTCTGGCCCTCCTTGTGTCTTGGTCCTCAGTGCCTTGTCTTATCTTGCTGTCCATCTCTTCTTGACTCCTGGTTCTTACCTCTGCTACAGATATTGACTTCTCTTCTGGACCTCCGCCTGCCCCAGCCTTGGCCTGGACCTTGACACCATTTGCTCTTTGTCTGTCTTGACTGCTGCCCACTACTCAGTTTTAACCATTCATATGGTACGCTCGCCTAAGTCCTGCTGGCTTCTGGAACCCAAGGGCTCAATATGTAGGGAACGGGTGGGTATAGGTGAAATCCTAGAACCAGTCCTAGTAAAAATGAGTCCACCTGCTTTCAGTGTAGGACTAGTAGGTTCACCTGCTAGGCTGCATCAACTACACCACAGCTCAAGGGCTCACATCCATGACAATAAATTATATTGACTTATCTGGCTATCTTATCTGGATAGGTTAAACCTACTGAATAGTGGGTATAAAGTTAGCCGGATATAGCAGGTATAAAATTAGCCACATAAGACTTATCTGGATAACTAGTGATTTAATCAGGGATATTCAGCAGCATAAAGTTTAAAATGGAAATGTATTCATCAGCTTCAACAAATTAAATTAATGTGTATGAAAGCAGATTTTAAAACATGATCACGTGAGATAATTTCCCAGTTTTCCAATTAGTCTACCAGTTTGTCCAGTTAATATCAAAATCTTTCAGACATGGTTTAATGGAACACAGTCAACATGGATTTACCCAAGAGAAGTCTTGCCTAACAAATATGCTGCATTTGTTTCAAGGGGTTAATAAACATGTGGATAAAGGTGAACCAGTAGATGTAGTGTATTTGGATTTTCAGAAAGCATTTGACAAAGTCCCTCATGAAAGGCTTCTAAGAAAACTAAAATGTCATGGGATAAGTGGCGATGTCCTTTCGTGGATTACAAACTGGCTAAAAGACAGGAAACAGAGAGTAGGATTAAATGGTCAATTTTCTCAGTGGAAAAGGATGGATTGCCTCAGGGATCTGTACTTGGACCGGTGCTTTTCAATATATATATAAATGATCTGGAAAGGAATAGGACGAGTGAGGTTATCAAATTTGCGGATGATAAAAAATTATTCAGAGTAGTTAAATCACAAGCGGATTGTGATACATTACAGGAGGACCTTGCAAGGCTGGAAGTTTTTGCATCCAAATGGCAGATGAAATTTAATGTGGACAAGTGCAAAGTGTTGCATATGGGGAAAAATAACCCTTGCTGTAGTTACACGATATTAGGTTCCATATTATGAGCTACCACCCAGGAAAAAGATCTAGGCATCTTAGTGGATAATACTTTAAAATCATCGGCTCAGTGTGCTTCAGCAGTCAAGAAAGCAAACAGAATGTTAGGAATTACTAGGAAGGGAATGGTTAATAAAACAGAAAAGGTCATAATGCCTCTATATCGCTCCATAGTGAGACCGCACCTTGAATACTGTGTACAATTCTGGTCTCCGCATCTCAAAAAAGATATAGTTGCAATGGAGAAGATACAGAGAAGGGCAACCAAAATGATAAAGGGGATGGAACAGCTCCCCTATTAAGAAAGGCTGAAGAGGTTAGGGCTGTTCAGCTTGGAGAAGAGACGGCTGAGGGGGGATATGATAGAGGTCTTTAAGATCATGAGAGGTCTTGAACGAGTAGATGTGACTCGGTTATTTACACTTTCGAATAATAGAAGGACTAGGGCGTATTCCATGAAGTTAGCAAGTAGCATATTTAAGACTAATCTGAAAAAATTCTCTTTCACTCAACGCACAATAAAGCTCAGGAATTTGTTGCCAGAGGATGTGGTTAGTGCAGTCAGTGTAGCTGGGTTCAAAAGAGGTTTGGATAAGTTCTTGGAGGAGAAGTCCATTAATGGCTATTAATCAATTTTACTGAGGGAATAGTCACTGCTATTAATTGCATCAGTAGCATGGGTTCTTCTTAGTGTTTGGGTAATTGCCATGTTCTTGTGGCCTGGTTTTGGCCTCTGTTGGAAACAGGATGCTGGGCTTGATGGACACTTGGTCTGACCCAGATGGCAATTTCTTATGTTCTTATGTTGAGAGAGAGAGACAGAGAGAGGGAGAGCACCTAGCTATGAGGTCCTCACACTAGATTGGTATTTATATCTCTATGGGAGGCCCACATACTCACTTGAGGTGAGGTTTAGGTATTAGTGTAGGGGTTAGGGGCCACTTTGACATTCAAAGTGAGACGTACGAACAGAACAGCCATCTCCTGTGAAGATTTTATGATCTTCGCAGTGAGGAAACTCACCCAAAGATGAGATTTGTGCAATGCTCTCTCAACCTAGCTTGATGTTATCCAGGTAGAGCGTCCATCAAGCTAGGTTGAGAGAGCATTGCACAAATCTCATCTTTGGGTGAGTTTCCTCGCTCCGAATGTTATCAAATCTCTCTCTCTCTCTCTCTATCTGCTTTTGCATGTGTTAAAGGCATTTTTTGAATGCGAAAACGCCATATAGCACTTTGATAAATGACCCCCTAAATTTGGGGTTTTCTATTTAAGTTAATGAAACTTGCTGGCAGGCATCAGCCATAGCACTAAGAAGACTCTAAGCCATCAAGGGGCCAATGCAATAAATAGGTGCTCAGTGTTGAGCGCCCACTTTCCTAACTGA
Source organism: Rhinatrema bivittatum (assembly GCF_901001135.1). Taxonomy (NCBI): domain Eukaryota; kingdom Metazoa; phylum Chordata; class Amphibia; order Gymnophiona; family Rhinatrematidae; genus Rhinatrema; species Rhinatrema bivittatum. The sequence goes on along the minus strand of NC_042617.1, from coordinate 150,669,608 downwards.
AGCCCAACCACCTCTTCTGGGTGCACAATTCAATATTTAAATGAGGGGTCACGCTGCCAAGGAGGTCATGGGGACAAATTTGTGCCCCTAGTGCCTCCTTGGCAGCAGGCACCCAGGAGAGGTGGTTTTCAGCAGGTAAGGAAAATGGATGTTCAATTTTACTAGCATCCATTTCCCTAACCTGACAGCCAGCACTTTTTAAAAAAAATGTATTTTACCTTTTAGTTCCTCTGACTTAATATTGCCATGTTATTAAGTCAGAGGATGTACAGAAAAGCAGTATTTTCTGTTTTTCTGTACACTTTTTTGGGCTGCTTAGAAATTAACACCTGCTCTGGGCAGGCGTTAATTTCTGAGCTTAAAAAAGTGCAGGTCGGGTGCACATTTTGGGGTAGATTTACAAAAAGGGCGCCCTCGCGTACTTTTGTAGGCGCATCAGGTGCAAACAAAAGTACGCAGGATTTTAGTAGATACGCGCGTAGCCGCGCGTATCCTCTAAAATCCTGGATCGGTGCGCGCAAGGCTGCCTATTCCGTGTAGCCGGCGCGCGCCGAGCCACGCAGCCTACCGCCATTCCCTCCAAGGCCGCTCCGAAATTGGAGCGGCCTCGGAGGGAATTCGCTAACGCCCTCCCCTCACCTTCCCCTCCCTTCCTCTACCTAACCCATCCCCCTGGCCCTGTCTAAACCCCCCCCCCTACCTTTGTTGGGGGATTTACGCCTCCCAGAGGGAGAAGTAAATCCCCGCACGCCAGCGGGCCGCTAGCGCGCCGGGACGCGACCTGGGGGTGGTTCCGGAGGGCGCGGCCACGCCCCCAGACCGCCCCGGGCCGAAACCACGCCCCCGGGCCCGCCCCTGAAATGCCGCGTCCCGCCCCCAAAACACCGCACCGATCGGCCCCACCCCCCGACACGCCCCCAACATGCCCCCCTCGAAAAACCTCGGGACTTACGCGAGTCCCGGGGCTCTGCGCGCGCCGGTAGGCCTATTGAACCTAGGCGCACTGGCACGCAGGGCTCTTAAAATCCGCTCCTTTGTTTTAGATCTAGGGAGAATGTCTAATAGCGTCATCAACATGCATTTGTGCTATTACTTTCAAGGGGGGGTTGGAAGCGCATTTTGGATGTGTTAATCCCTTTATAGCATAAGAGGCTATAGAAGTGTGTCCAAATTGTGCGTCCAACCATGGGTTAAACAGTGCACTCGGATGGGCACACTGTTTTGCATTGGCCCTCAAGAGTGGAACAAAGTGGCATCATGAGTGACACAGATAGCTCAGGGCACCATGACAGGACAAATCAGTGGCATGAACAGCCCAAGGTTCTATGAAAAGGGCAAAGCAGCACCAAAATTGGCAAGAACACCTAAGGCACAAACAGGCCAATACAGTACAGTGCGCTCCGACGGAGCGCACTGTTAGCCTGCTATTGGACGCGCATTTTCCCTTACCCCTTATTCAGTAAGGGGAGGAAAATGCGCGTCCAACCCGCGGCACCTAATAGCGCCCTCAACATGCATGTTGAGGGCGCTATTAGGTATGCACGCGGGATACAGAAAGTAAAATGTGCAGCCAAGCCGCACATTTTACTTTCAGAAATTAGCGCCGACCCAAAGGTCTGCAGACCAGGTATGACCTGCAGGCTGTAGTTTGTGGACCGCTTCACTACAGCACCAAAATGGGAAGGGGGCTGGGGGAGGTCAGATTTAGTGTTTGACTTCCCCTTTCTTGTACCTGTGCTGAAGTCAAAACACCTAAATGCAACAAGACAGCCCAGAATCAATTCTCCTCCTAAATGCCACTCATGTGTCTGAGTCCTTCAGACTTAGAAGGTGTAAGATCAGTAGTGACCCATGGGTTATTCGGATCAGGCCTTCATTTTGTTGCTTTGCATGGAAAAGCAGTGTGAAATGTGTGGTATAATCCATCAAAGGCTAAATACTGAATGAGATCAACAGTAAGTATGGTAAAGGAATTTGAAAAGAACTTCTAAAAAAATGTCAAACAGGGAATGAAACCAATCAAGGTAAATGAGTACTGTCTGTGCAGTATACCCAGAGGATTCAAATGTATAGTATCTGACAATATGGTTAAATTGAAATGGAGGATTGCCTGTGTCATGTGCAGCTTGAGACCCAAGGCACTGAGAAAAATTAGGAGTAGAAATAAAAACATTGCAAGGCACCAAAATGAAGACATAAAGCCAGAAACACGGTCATTGAAACTATAATGCAAATGCACAGGTGAAGAGTAAGGCAGAAAGAATAGTCACATAAACAGCCTAAGGCATTGTGAAACAGGCAAAAGCCATCAAAATCAGTGCGCACTGTATGAAACCCTCAAGGCACTGTGAAAATTTCAAAGTAGCATCAAGAGTGGCAAGATCAGACCAGGACACCATGAGAGAAACAAAGGACAGCAACAACAATGGCATGAACATCCCAAGGCAATAAAAGAAGGGCAAAGCCATACCAAAGTGAAATGAACATCTCAATGTTCACAAAAGAGCGGCAAAGCCATACCAAACAGTAGAAAGATCAAAAGTAACCAAAGGAAGGAAAAGCAGCACAAAATACTCCGCTTCATCATCAGAGGGGCGAAGAGGAGCAATGACCATGGCATGAATATCTGAAAGCACTGTAGAGTTTGCCAAATTGTGCCAACAATGGCAAGAACATACAAAGGTACCACAAAAGGGGCACAGGGCACCAAAACCATTGGAATGAAGACCACGAAGCACCAAAAGACCAAAAGCCATCGCAAACAACAGTACCATGAACACTCCAAGGAATCATGAAAGAGACGAAGGGCACCAATAGTTGCATTAACTTTCCAAGACACTGTAAGAGTGGCAAAGCAGCACTAACAGTAGCAAGAACACACCAAGGCACCAAAAGAGCAGGCAAGGGCACCAACAATTGTGGCATGAACGTTAAAAGGCACTAAAAACAGTGGTAAGAACACATCTAGGTAACATGAGTAGAGCAAAGTGGTACCAAAAGTGGCAAGTGTTCCCCAAGGTACCATGTGAGGAGCAGGAGCAGGAGAGGCAGAAATAATGGGGGAACATCACAGTAAAGAGCTGAACCCTAGGAGAGAGGCAGGCTGTGAAAAGAAAGAGCTTTTTTTATTTTGTTTTGTTGTAGTCATCAAAACACCCTAGTTAACAAAGAGAGAGAGGATGTGAGGAACAAGATTATCAGCAATAGTGGTGCAAAAACAAAGCAAGACACTTAAACATGAATTTTGAAAGGGGATGCAGGAAAAAGTTGGGTTTCCGCGCATCAATCCTATTTTAAAAAGCACCCAGGTATGCATGCAAAACCTGCTGTGTGCACATCTGCAAAGTTTTCATAAAGGGATGGGGTGTGGGTGTGGTTTGGGTGTCATGGGCATTTTGGGGCCTGACCAAGAACTGTGTGCATAAATATTTATGTGCCCTGGCGTGCGTCGAGGTCCCCTGACGAGTAAAATTTCTTCTGCTGTGGAGGACGTGTAATTAATAAAATAATGCATTCAAGCCATTTCTGAAGAGTTGAAAGGGACTAGGGAAATGGGGGGGGGGGGGGGGGGGAGTATAGGCAATCATACCAGGGGGGTTTGGAGGACCCAGCTATTAACTGGGTGTACTGGTGGACAAACTGGTAACACTGGCAATGGCTTGGATGCACACCATTTTAAAATTCCCTGACTTACAATTTGGAAGTGTTATTTACGCGCCCATTTAAAATTTGGCACACATGCACGCATATACGTATGTAAGTAATAAAATGGCCGTGTCCCTGGGTGTACACCTGCATGCTGGTCTGAAACTTACCGTCCCTATCAGGAAAGATTCAGAACACAAGTAGAGAGCAGGGCAGCAGGAACAGGTTAGTCATTAACAGTAGTAAAACAGCACAGTAAGGCACTGAAGTAAGAAAGTAGCAATGCAGAAAGAGCAGGCCAGACAACAAAGGCAAGAATTGCAACCACTAAAAACTCAGCAAAATACGGAGAGCAAATGGTATGGGCATTGATTCACTCTATCTTTACATTCACTCCTCCTGCTTCTTGCATGGAAATTCAGAGAATCCCAATAAAAGGAAGTTTATCTTAATGAAACGGACTTTGATACCAACTCTGGTGCTAGTCATGAATGATATGGATTCATGGGGCCCGATATTCAAAACAGAACTAGGGGGTCATTTTCTATCGGTATCACATACGATAGCTTGATAGGGGCGGAGTCGGGGTGGAGTCAGGACTGGAAGAGGAGGAGTCGGGGTGGCATCGGGGCGGACGCGGCTGTAACTTCACTGGCGGCAATAAGGTAAGACCCATTATCACTGCCAGGAGCATGCCCAATAGCGCCACCTTTCACGGTGGTGCTATTGGGTATGAAAGCCAGCAGCGATAACACCGTGGTGGTGCGATCGCTGCCGGCTTTCGCAGGCCCGCCCCCCGTTACCGCAGAATTCAGTAAGCTGTGTGCCGATAGAAAATCCAGGCCTTAGTCAGGTAAGTCAGACTTATCTGGCAAAGTGGCACCACTGAATATTTGAATATGATCAGCAATCATCACTTAGCCAGAAAAGTAATTTATAAAGCTAAGTATTTAGCCCAGTGATGGCTAACCTATGACATGCGTGTCAGAGGTGACACGCCGAGACTTTCTGCTGACACGGGCAGCGTTTTGTGGACTATCGGAATTTTTTTTTTTTTATCAGCTGTGCAGAGCCTTTTTTTAATCGGCTGTGCCGACCCTTTAAAACTAGTTTTTTATTATTCCCCCAATCCCCCCGGGCGCAGCGACAGGCAGATCGGCAAGGCCAAGAAAAAGATCGCGTTTAAACGCGCTGATGGTCCTCCTCCTTCCTGCCTGTGCGTCCCCGGAAGTAAATGTTGCTGGAGCCGCGTGGGCAGGAAGGAGGGAAAGCATCAGCGCGTGCAGAAGTGGAGCAGCACTTGCGTTTACGGGCCGCCGCGAATCTCAAGTCGCAGCGGCCCGAGAAGAAGAAGAGGCCCGGTAGCAGGGCCACCGCAGAGCCCATCCTGCAGCGACCCGCGAAGAGGAGGCCCAGAGGTGAGAGAGAGGCTGAGGGTCTGTAGAGGATGTGTGTGTGTGTGCGTGAATGAGATGAGTTGAGAGATTGTGTGTGAGAGTGAGGACCTGAATGTTTGCAGAGACAGCATGTGAGAGCCTCTGTGTGTGTGAGAGAGACAGCATGTGACAGTGAGAGCCTGTGCTTGAGCAAGACAGCATGTGGGAGTGAGAGACTGAGTGTATGAATGATTGTATGAGACACAGCATGTGACAGTGAGAGCCTGTGTGTGTGTGTGTGTGTGTGTGTGTGTGTGTATGTGAGAGAGAGAGAGAAATGCATGTGAGAATGAGAACCTGTGTGTTTGAGGGAAGAAGATGGAGAGAAAAGAAACAGAAAAAAAGACAATATAAAAGGAATTGGCAAAAAAATAAGAAAGGGAAGGTGGGAAAAAAAAGCCTGTGACCAACCAATTAGAAAATGAAGATCAGACAGCAAAGGTAAAAAACAAAATAAATTACTTTTTAGTGATTGGCACATGTAATCTTTGGGAATGTGCAAGAATAGCACTTTCTCTATGCGGATCTCACAATGTACGAGATCAGCATGGAGAAAGTGGAAGCCGATGGGGCCTGCACAGAGGAGGCAGCAGAATGGGCTTCAGTGTCAGTAGCAGCAATCAGCACCTCCCCAATAGCCATGCGGCAGCAGTGACAGTGGCAACAGAGGAATGAGAGAGGTTCTGAGGTTGCTGGCAAAAGAGAGGAGGGTCTGCTTTAGTGTGTGCATGTGAATGAATGGGACTCTGCATGGGGGTGTATGTGTGTGAATACATAGGTGCCTGCCTGGATGTGTGTGTGTGTGTGTGTGAGAATGAATTGGTGCCTGCCTGGAGGATGGAGCGGGAGTGGTGTGAGAATGACTGGGAGCCTGCCTTGGTGTGTGTGTTTGTGTGTATGTGAGGGAGCCAGTGAGTGTGAGAGCATGAGTGTGTATGAGAAAATCCAGGGGAGTAAGAGTTTGTGTGTGTGGGGGGGGGGGGGGGGGGGGGGGGAGGGGGGAGAGAGTGTTTTAATTGAAGATTTAGCCAATGAAATTCAGCAACAAAAAAGTCACTAAGCAGGTAAGGTAAAGAATTATTTGTTTTTGCTTTATTAATAAATACAGAACATATATTAAAATTATAAATTTTTGTTATTAATATTAGAGCTACAAATATCACAAAATTATGGATTTTTCTAGAAGTGACACACCACCCAAGTTATGCTCGGTTTTTTTTATGAATTTTGACACACTGAGCGCAAAAGGTTGGCCATCACTGATTTAGCCAAATACCTCGGGGGCAATAAATGGGTGGATTGGGGAGGGGCTGAATTAGCCAGATAAGTTATCCAGCTAAATCTGATATTCAGAGTTAGCCAAATACCTTATCCAGCTAACTCTGGTTGGCCCATGCACCTTCCCTAAAGTTAGCCAGATAAATGTATCTGGCTAACTTTAGGATATCTGGGTATATTCAGTGGTGTGGCTGCACCATAATATATAGGGGCAGATTCTAAATACTTGCGCGATCGCTTACTTTTGTTCGCGCACCAGGCGCGAACAAAAGTACGCTGGATTTTATAAGATACGCGCGTAGCCGCGCGTATCTTATAAATCTGGGGTCGGCACGCGCAAAGGGGTGCACATTTGTGCAACCTGCGTGCACCGAGCCCAGCGCGCACTGCCTGTTCCCTCCGAGGCCGCTCCGATTTCGAAGAGGCCTCGGAGGGAACTTTCCTTCGCCCTCCCCCAACCTTCCCCCTCCCTTCCCCTACCTAACCCACCCCCCCTGGCACCTATCTAAACCCCCCTACCTTTGTCGGTAAAGTTACGCCTGCGTCACCGGCAGCCCCTCTTCATCCTCTGGTCCTGGGGGCTAGTCCGGAGGCTTCAACCACGCCCCCGGGCCGGCACCACGCCCACGGGCCCGCCCCCTAAACGCCGCGGCACGCCCCCGAAATGCCACGTCATTTCGGGAACGCCCCGGACACGCCCCCTCCCGCCCCTTTTCGAAATCCCCGGGACTTACACACGTCCCAGGGCTTTACGCGCGTGGGCCTTTTAAAATCCGCCCCATAGCATAAGTTTAACATATGTGTATCTGAGAAACTAGCAAAGTTTCACAGTGGGTGAATATGGATCCTAGGTTGCTCCCTGTTATTGATCTATTCACTAGGCAAGATGGTTGGTGGGAAGAAAAGGAAATGTTGGGTGATCTAACACAGATATAACCAGATCAGTTAAGTGGCACAACATGTTTTTTTAAACTTGGAAGATGGGCTTAAAAATTAGGGGTGTGTGTGTCCTCAGACTGTTAGAATACTGCTTTTCTTTTCATCCAGATCAATTTTAGCCAGCTAATTCCTAACCTTGCGAAAAATTATCTAGCCAGAGGGGAAGGGAAAAATATTTAAAACCCAAGATTTCTCTGATTAATTCCTAAACATAATAACTGTAACAAATCCCTTTGAACAGGGGGCCTCAAACTATGGCCCACAGGCTATGCCCTGCCCATAGGATGTTACCCAGCCTGCCAGGCTTTTCCTTCATAATACTGGATTTGGCCCACAGAGGAAGATTTTTTTTTTTTTCAAATTAACCAATGGCTGGCGGGAGAAGAGAAGAGACATCATGGCCATGCTATTAATGGATGCTACCTGTGAAGAGGACAAGCCCTACTAGTGACAGACAAGGCAGATGCTGGCAGGGACTCTAGGCCCCTGCCAGTAGCATTAGACTCCCAGAACAAAATTCTTAATAAAGCCACTGGCAGGAAGGTCAGGCCCCACCAGTGTGAATGACAGTAGGTGTGTGAAAGAAAGAAGGGAATGAATTAGGGGTGAGGGAAGGGAGGGTAATAGGAATGAAAGTAGGTAGGGTGAGTGAAAAAACCGGAAAAAAAGAGGGAGTGGGGAGGAGGAGGGAAGGGAGGAGAGTAGGCTGAGAAAAGAGAAGGTAGACTGAGTGAAGAAAGGGAAGTGAGGAAGCAAAGGTAAAAGAAGGGATATTGGGAGGAGAATAGTGTGAGAAGAGAGTGGGGTGAGAGAGAGTGGAGTAAGCTGAGAGGGTACAGGGTGAGTGAAGGAAGAGACTAAGAAAGGGAATTTTTAAGTTCAAATGCCTGACCTTGACTTTTAGAATTTGCCATTGGTTTATGCCCCCAAATTTGAAGGGTCCGCTGAATTGGCACAACACAAATAGAACCTTTGCACTCTAATAATCAACTACTGATCTAGCTCCTTCTAGTGTGGACTTTTCAATATATTAGAATTAGAAATGGCACCATATTTGTGGAATAGTCTGCCCTCTGAATTGCATGAGCATAGGAGTTTAAGTTTCGGAAGAGCTTGAAGACCTGGGTAAGCTTGAGAGTGTATTAATATGCCAAAAGCTGTGGATCCTCTCACTTCTGTTTTAAATGTTTCAATTTTTTTTCAAATGTCTTTTTTTTTTTTAAGATTTGTATTTTGTGTATGCAGGTCATGTTGTTTTGTTTTGAGTTTTATTGTTTTATTTTATGCAAATTTTGTCTGCAGTTTGGACATGTATGTTGCTTTAGGGATTCATTGTAATCTGGAAGGTGATTTATACCTGATTTTAAATAAATAAACAAACAAATAAATAGATAAAAAGATATATTTAATTAGGGGAGGGAAAGGATGGAAGTAGAATGAGAAGAGAGCAGGAGGAGAGAGGGGAGCAAATGAGGGGAAGAGGTGAGAGGACAGAGAGAGGTTAGTGACTGGGAAAGGGATTGAATGAAAGGAGGTGGGGTAAGAGTGGAAGGGATGGGAGGCTTCTTACACACACACACACATACACATGCCTTGGTGAGGGAGGAGAGGCAAATGTAGTGGAATGGAAAGCCAGAGAATAGGGCTTTCGGGGGCATGACAGGGTTATCAACTTCCAGAAACTCTTAAAATATTATTACTGGCATGTTAATTGCCACATCTCTGGAAACCCTGTTTTCTCCATTTCCAAATATTTCAAATCATCAAAAGGATGTTCCCCTCCTTCACTGAACAAACTCTGATTTGGTCCATCCCTTCCCCACCCCCACCCTGGAAACTCCAAGACAGACCACCTCCAAGCCCTCTTGATGATTTGAAATCGCCTATATGGCTCTTTCCTTGAAAACGTTGAGGACTCCTATCTTTGAATATTGATCTCCTAATGCCTATATCTTGAGTAAGGCTATATAGATGTGCTCCCAAAGCTTCTTGAACACACACACACACAACATTAATTCCAGTTTTGCAGTTACAATTCTGCAGCATCTGCCTTGTAAAGGAGGGTTAAAGGATCTTCAATTCATAGAAGGAGCAATAGAGATGTGATATTATAAAGGTTAGGGATATACAGAAGAAACAAAATTGGCTTGGATCATTCATTCAGTTCATGGAGACCTAAATTAATTTCATTAGTTTCAAAACAAAATTTCATTAATTCATTTGTTTGCCACTAAACTCAATCGGAGAAGTATTACAGCCAATTTTGTGCTTCAGAATTGTGGTTTTTCTCATCAATTCTCATAAAACCTGTGCAAAGAAATCATCAGATGGGGAAAAGAAACTCAAGGTACATAGACTGGCAAAGTGGCAGAAAAAGTGGCTCCATAAATGGGCAAAGGGGTACCAGAGGTGGGATGAGTTCTCCAAGGCATCATCAGAGGAGCAAAGAGAAAACCTAATGCGGGAAGAACACTCAAAGGCTCCAAAAGGGAGCCACAGGGACATTTTCAACTATTCATGACATCATGAGAGTAATTGTGGCACCAAAAGTGGCATCAGCATCCTAAAGTATCATGAAAGAATAATGAAGCAGAAAAGGGACTATCACAAAGAGTGGCATCAACACACCAAAGCAACATAAGAAGTGCAAAACAGCTCTCCTCCATCCTCCAAGAATGAGATAAACAGGTGTATGGGGATGCTAACAAGGATTGGAGTCAGAAAGAACTCAAGGTGTAAAATGTGGGAATGGCAGCAGGGCTGAGTGGTACAAGAACCCTCGCTGAACGACCTCCTGCAGTCGATCTCCTGCCGGCGCCATTTTCCGTACGGAAAACGATTTGCGGCGGGAAATCGCTCCCTGACCCCCGCTGGACCTCCAGGAACTTTTGGCCAGCTTGGGGGGGGGCCTCATGACCCCCACAAGACTTGCCAAAAGTCCAGCGGGGGTCCGGAAGGACCTCCTGCCGTCCAATCGTGTTCGTCTATGGCTGCCGCCATTTTTCGGCGCCATTTTGGAAAATGGCGCCGGCTGAAGACAACAAGATTCAGTAGCAGGAGCCTGTTCCGGACCGCCGCTGGACCCCCAGGTTATTTAAGTCATTTGGGGTGGTTCGGGAGGGTGGGAGATTTAATTTAAAGGGTCGGGGGTGGGTTTTAGGGGGTTTTAGTGTGCCGGCTCACAATTCTAACGATTTATAACGATAAATCGTTAGAATCTCTATTGTATTGTGTTCCATAACGGTTTAAGACGATATTAAAATTATCGGACGATAATTTTAATCGTCCTAAAACGATTCACATCCCTATTATTCATATAAACTGGAGTTCGATATCCAAATGAGCCATCCTCTGCCCAAGTACCTGGCCCATAGTATTCTACAATACGTTCTGGTGGCCATTCTTGATCAGACCAATCTCCAATGGAAACTCTATGCTGTCTTCGTCGTCTACTTGGCTTCATGGGACTATAGACAGGCACTCCTAAAGTCTCACTGCTTGTGACTGGTAACAGGAAGAAACTAGGGCGTATTGTGGCAAGGAAACAGGTGCCATACCATTTTAAAGGTAATTGTTCATAAGCTCGCCGTCCACATACAAAGTAGTATCCATCAGGAGCTATGAATGAAGCCGTTTTTTGACCAGCTGCTTTCCAAGTAGCATTCAAAGTAGACTCTAGGGATGTGAATCGTTTTTTGACAATTTAAAATATCGTCCGATATATTTTAAATCGTCAAAAAATCGTTAGGGCCACGATACAATACCAATTCCCCCGATTTATCGTTAAAAATTGTAAATCGGGGGAAGGGGGAGGGCAGGAAAACCGGCACACTAAACCCCCTAAACCCACCCCCGACCCTTTAAATTAAATCCCCCACCCCTCCCGAACCCCCCCCAATGCTTTAAATTACCTGGGGATCCGGCGGTGGTCCAGAACGGCGGTGGTCCGGAACGGCCCCCTCAATAGAATCGTGTTGTCTTCAGCCGGCGCCATTTTTCAAAATGGCCACCGCAAAATGGCGGCGGCCATAGACAAAAACGATTCGATGGAGGAGGTCATTCCGGACCCCCGCTGGACTTTTGGCAAGTCTTGTGGGGGTCAGGAGGCCCCCCCAAGCTGGCCAAAAGTTTCCTGGGAGTCCAGCGGGGTTCCGGGAGCGATTTCTTGCCGCGAATTGTTTTCGTACGGAAAATGGCGCCGGCAGGAGATCGAGTGCAGGAGGTCGTTCAGCGGCGGTCCGGAACCCCCGCTGAACGACGTCCTGCAGTCGATCTCCTGCCGGCGCCATTTTCCGTACGAAAATGATTTGCGGCAAGAAATCGCTCCCGGAACCCGCTGGACTCCCAGGAAACTTTTGGCCAGCTTGGGGGGGCCTCCTGACCCCCACAAGACTTGCCAAAAGTCCAGCGGGGGTCCGGAACGACCTCCTCCGTCGAATCGTTTTTGTCTATGGCCGCCGCCATTTTGCGGTGGCCATTTTGAAAAATGGCTCCGGCTGAAGACAACACGATTCTATTGAGGGGACCGTTCCGGACCGCCGCCGTTCTGGACCACCGCCGGATCCCCAGGTAATTTAAAGCATTTGGGGGGGGTTCGGGAGGGTGGGGATGATTTAATTAAAGGGTCGGGGTGGGTTTTAGGGGGGTTTGGTTAGTGTGCCGGCTCAACGATTTTAACGATTTTTCACGATAGTTTTACACACCACAAACGGCAACAATATGATTCCCTCCCCCTCCCAGCCGAAATCGATCGTTAAGACGATCGAGGACACGATTCACATCTCTAGTAGACTTGTCCAAAATGGGGGTAGGTATAGTTTGATTCTCTGTTTGCCACCATGTATAGATTGTTATTGTAACAGTGAGGACTCCTGTACATGGCGAATTTCCGACAGGCCCGTATGTAATTTTGAGAATTGCCGTGATAAGCATTGTCTTCCGATGACATCGGTCTGAAGAGCCCATTCATAAGGATTGTGTTTGCGGGTGTATGTCTGTGGTAGTATTCATAGCATCCAGGTCAGCCTGAAAAAATCTCTTTAGCTTCCCATGGCCATTGTTCTCCAATGTTGGTACCACCACAGACAAAGCAGTTCTGTACCTCTAGAGACAATGCTATGTTTTCGGCTAGGTTTATAAACATGTTTTTAGCTTGATGAGAAATGGCATGCTTCTTAAGTTCCTCATTGAGCTGGGAGATTTCATCGAAGAAAGATTGGATATCCCACCACAGTGGTTTGGTGAACTATGGGAAATGGTTTTTCTCGTCGCTGAGTGATGGTGAGGTAGGTCATGGAATCTCCTCCTGTTCCATCAATCCCAAAGCCCAAGTATCTTGCCAAGGGGATCCTTCAGTTCTGACTGGCCATTCTAGAGTGATGATGTTCCGAGTTCCTTTACTTAGTCTGCCCACTCCTGGGCAGCCTGGGTATCCTCCTCCGGTGTAGTCACACACCAAATTCCAACCGGAGAGCTCTTTATCACCAGCACATGGCAGCCAATGAGAAGGATTGCTAGATCGATCATAGGGACAAAGATATTTATGATTGAAAGTGTATGCTTCCTCCATGCTTGAGATCCACAATGTACCGCACTTGGATGTCTGCCAATGGCGGTGCATGCATCAAAGGTAAGGAAGACACTGGGTGGCCCCCCTATCAGGACCTTCGTTGAGTTGATGTAATATAATATTCCTTTCCCTTCTGGTATGATATCAGAAGTATAGGCTTTTGGCAGTCCAACGGTGAGCATTATATTATAATACTTGGGTGTCTTGGGTGAATGGCAGATGAGTTTGTTGTTAAGGACACATCGATGAAAAGACTGATGTCCTTGGGTGGTATTTAAGACACAAGCAGGTTTCTCTTCACATGACGGTGGTGGTTGAGATTGATGAATGATTGTAAAAACCAGCTGGTACCCATCTTCAGTAGTGGTGCGCACTTGTTTGATACATTCGGTGCAATTCTGGCTGAGTGAAGTATGGGAGGATGCTGGTTCAGCAATTAGGAGCATCAGTAAGAACCATAGGAGTCTCTGATAACGGAGTAGATGAGCCATAGTTGAGCAGAGATGATGATATAGAGGATATTGATGAACCATTTCCAGTCACTGTTAGAAGGGCATATGATAGTTAGAGCGGTAACTAGGAGAGCACCGACGGCCCACTTCCAGAGTATTGAAATCATGTGCTAGAATGCCTGTGAAGGAGGAGAGAAATAAACAAGTTATTAATGTTCCTAGGACTGCATTAATCTTTTATTCTAGGTTAGTTTCTTGCTGTATTTCGGGTAAATCTCAAGGTGTTGGTCACCAGTCCTAGAAACCTGCCAAGTGTTGGTGGCTGGTTTGACGCGGGTCCAGTGGATCCAGGTGGGGCATCCAGATACCTTAACAGCGGTGGGCGTGGTTAACAGCACAGTAAATGGTCCCTTCCATCGAGGTTTAAGGAAGTCAGACTCATCCCACTCCTGACCCACACAGAGTCTTCCACCTGGAATTGATGAATAGGATTGATTAAGATCAGTGGCTCTGTCTCACAGGTATACTTGCGAATTGCTTCAACGGTATCATGTAATCCTTTTATTTGTTTGCTGAGTACCATTTCCCCTTGGACCTGCAATAACTCGGGGAATGATGGCAGCGGCGGCAGTCTGGCATACATCATTTCATAAGGAGTGAGTCCCGATTGTCGTGGAGTGCATCTGATGTGGAGCAATGCTAATGGTAGGATCTCGGGCCATTTGTTTTTTGTTTCCTGACATAGTTTGGCTAAGTGACTTTTCAAAGTTCTGTTAGCCCGTTCAACTGCTCCACTGCTTTGTGGTCTCCAGGTGCAATGTAGATGCCATTTGAGGCCAAGAATCTTACTAAGATGCTGAGTTACTTCGCTGGTGAAAGCTGGACCATTGTCTGAATTGATCTGTCTTGGCAGTCCATATCGTGGTAAAATCTGATTCAGAAGTAGAGAACGACCTCCTTTGCAGTTTCTGTTCGCGTAGGTACAGCTTCAATCCATCCAGTATAAGTACATACTGCTACCAACATAGCTTTGTAGCCTTTTGATGGAATTGTGAGTGAAATCAATCTGACAGACCTGAAATGGTATAGTTCCTCAGAGAACATGGCCGGGAGCAGGGCCCAGGTCCATTCCTAGGATTGTTTCTTGCACATGTAACACACTGATTAATTGCCTGTTTTGTCAATTGAGTGATTCTATTAATGTAGTACGTTTTTTGCAGGAGTTTTGCCAATGAATCACGTCCAAGGTGTGTATTATTATGTGCTTCTTTAACAACTGTCCAAGCAATGGTTTCAGGTATCCATATTCTTCCATCTTGTATGATCCACCATCCATTCTGCTGCTGGAAAATTTTCCACACTGTGCCCATTCATTCTCTTCTGTTGTATAGATAGGTACTTCACCTGGAAATTGTAAGAGTGGCATGTTGTCACTTTTGGCTTTAAATGATTCTGTGCTGCCGCTTTTGCAGCGCGGGTCTGCTCTTTGATTCCTTGCGCTATAGGATCAGATCTTTTGTATGAGCTTTGCAATGCATCACAGCCACTTTGCGAGGTAGCCAGACCGCATTTAGTAATTCATGTACTTCTGGTGCATTAGTTAATTGTTTCCTTCTGCGGTTAGAAATCCTCGCTCCTTGTATAAAGCCCCATGCACTTGGATGGTAAGGAAAGCATATTTAGAGTCTGTGTAAATATTCACAACTTGTCCTTCGGCTATTTGCAAAGCTCGGTAAGGGCAATTAGTTCAGCTTTTTGTGCAGATGTGCTGGAGGCAAAGGTTCGAATTCAATGATCTCATCCTCTGAGACTACAGCATACCCGGCAACTCGTACTCCATTTATAACTTGGCTACTTCCATCAGTGAATAAAGTCCAAGCACCTTGCCAAGGTTGATCTCTCAGATCGGTCGACTGGAATGTACTGTAGCCATGACCTCTTCACAATTGTGGATTACTGTTCAGGGGCTGGCATTAGAGTAGCTGGATTCAAATTTTTACTGTCTGTATTTGAATTTCAGGGTTTCACATAACAGAGCTTGATATTTAACAAGACGTGAATTTGTCATCCATTTTGGTCCATGAGTTTCAAGTAGTCCTTGAATAGTTGAGGAGTTGTCACTTGCAGAGTTTGTCCAAATGTTAATTTAACGGCTTCAGGTATTAATAAGCATGCGGCAGCAATGCTTCGAAGAC